>NC_136057.1:657196812-660073479 GCF_964261635.1 Lissotriton helveticus | reverse complement strand
TGTGCCCTAACCAACCAGGGGCCTTATTTATGAGGGCATTGCGCTACCGGTGCGTCACTTTTTCCCATTTTAAAAGTGACGCACCGGCGGCGCAAGGCCTTGATAAATAAGGCCCCAGGTCCTCAGGCAATGGGGAGTTGTTGCGACAAAGACCAATCTGGACTGTACTTGATGTATCTTGGCAAGTTCAACTAGAGCTCCTAATATATGTACAAACATACGAGCAGAAACAAAGGATGAAATTACTTTCAAAGCTCATGAACTTGGTATAAGTGAAGTGAAATAGAGAATGTAAAAGTGTATTTGAGTCATTAAAACATATTTCATACATTGGAATTCGAGAATAAAAAAAATATTTTCTCTATCATTTGAAGCTTTTTCAAAACGCACTCTCAACCCTCTTCGTATAATTTGTTATTGCCTTGTGTGCCTCCTACGTTTCTGCTTCTAAACATTTGCAGAAAAGTAATCCACAATTTGGCTTTTAAACTACATATATTCCACAAGGTTTGTGTTTCGATTTCATGCTAAATATTCACTGGCAGCACAAGAATCTAAAACTGTGTCACATAATTACATTATGTTATACATTCCTCTCTGCCCTCCCAGCCCAAGATACACCATAATCTATATGGTAATGGTTTCCTCTGTTTAAACGTCATTTACAAGAACCTAACATTTGAAACTATCTACCTAGTGAACTTTGTAATACGCGCAATTTCCAACCCTATCTCTTTATGGCAAAGCTTTTACTGGAAATATAAGTTTCCTTTCTAAATTATGCTCACATTTCACATTGGATAGTCGTATTGAGTTATAACACGTGAACACAACTATTTCACAACCAAAAGCACCAAAAATGCGAACATTATATACAATCCTGAATTGTCCTATGTGCTTTGATAGTAAAGCACCCAGTAACATCCATCAAACCTGTGCAATAACTGTTTTAACAGTTTGAAAAAATGAAAAAAACGTATCTTTCCGTGTCGTAAACCACTACACTTTAATTTTGTCAGGGTAGTGTGTCTCCATTGTGGCTCACTCACTGTTTACCTTAATTACTATCCTTCTACGATGTCAAATCTTTCCTTATGCCTCTAATTAAAAGACACCGTTTCAGCCTTAGAGACTCCTCTACACAGCTAAATACATAATGCATAAAAAGAATTGCTTTCGAATGCTGCTCCGCAAGCCTTAAAAACCTATGTGTGTGTCCCTTACGTTTTCCATATTTTTCAATTAAAGTGCAGATTTTCCTGTATTACACGTTTAACAAAGACGTTTCTGTGCAAGTACACTGCCATATGATTGTTATTTAGATGTTAATGCTCTGCAGACCTTGCATTTTGACATACAATAAGATGGCAGTCATTCGGGCGCCAAACCTTAAAGATGGTTGCAAACAACTGAAATGGAGAGCACCTATTCAGATGTCGTTTTTGGCTTTCAAATTGCTTCGGGGGAGACTTTCTTTTACAAACCTGAAGAGAAAATGTCACAGCATAAATAGTTGGAAAACCGACTTTCTCTCTTGCACCCCACCTAACACATAAACATCAACTCTCTTTTAACTGCCTCTCATTCATAGGACAACTTAGAACCTTACTACATGACCCACATGCTGCACCACCACCCCTAACTCATACACCTTCCACATTAAACTGACGCAAACGAAATAAGCAACATGCCACTCCTCACAGCTTCGCTTCTCAATGCGTACTGCACGACAAGGTTACACTACAAAAACAAAACAGCACACCAAATCACTCTCAACCAACGTCTCCACCACCTACACATCCAGACCAATCAAAATGCCTTCTTAACCTGCTAGACAAGGAACATGATACAGAACAGCTACACAATTGCTATCCTCATACAGTTAATACCAACTCTAAGGGGCTCATTAGGATGTCAGGCGGAAAGCCTCTGTCCGTCTTGGAATCCGCAGTTCCGACCCCCAGATCATGATGCAATCGAACACTGTTCAGTGTTACGCCCAAGAACCGGCTGTAACTCAGGCTCCTGAGGGGAAATAGGGTGTGTGTGTAAAACCCTGCGCTCTGTCGCAGGCCCACCTAGGTGCCTGCCACTCAGTGCAGGGTTTTACAGGGGAGCATCTTAGGTGGTACCCCCGCAGTCATCAACCATAGGCTGCGGGGGCCAAAGAGCCCTGCCAGGGGCTCCGAAAGTCACTTTCTGGCAGCCTTTCCGTGTCAGACAGGCTGACGCGGAAAGGCTGTTGTAAAGTGATATCGTAATCCCAACGGCAGAAACACCATCAATTGGGAGTTAAGGTGCGGTTTCGACTGACAGGAATGCTCCACGAGTTGGTCAGAATTGAGTTGGAATAATCTGTCGGTTTACGCTCCGACAGCAAACATTGTAATCGGGCGGTCGGACTAAAAACCATACGGAAGGGCTCTGATATGGTTGCTAATATTCGGACTGTTGGGCGGAGGGTTTCCAACGAACATCATAATGATGCCCTAAGGACAAAACTGCTGCAAGCCCACAAAAGACTGGTCACTCTTCTACAACACAATATCACGTTAACGCCAAAGTACATTTTCTGAACTGTCAACTGGCACCAGTTCTAAATGACCTGATTAATCCCATTTTGAATCTGTCGCTATCATCTGGGGTAGTTCCTCGGACTTGGAAAAGCGCCATGATCCTGCCACTCCTGAAAAAACCAGCACTCGACCCTCTGGTCCATGCCAACTATAGACCCATCTCCCTACTCCCTGCTCTGGCGAAAGTGACCGAGAGGTTTGTGCACAGGTCAATTTCTAATTTCATCGAGGAAAATGGCCTGTTGCACAGTACTCAATCCGGTTTCCGTGCTAATTTTAGCACGGAGACTGCCCTCCTTGAAGTCACGGACGCCATCAGGGAGGAGCTAGACGCGGGAAGAAAAGCTATGTTGGTCATGCTTGACCTGTCGGCGGCATTCGACACCGTTCCCCACGTGCTTCTCCTTTCTAGACTCTGGGACTTTGGTCTGCGGGGAACGGTGTGGAGTTGGCTCAAATCCTTTCTAGCCGACCGCCGACAAACAATCTGGGCGCCTCCCCACTCCGCCGAGATGTCACCGCTAGAAGTGGGGGTTCCCCAAGGTTCCATCTTGAGCCCCCTCCTCTTTAACATCTTTATGGCCCCTCTGGCTGTGGTGGCGGAGTCTTTTGGCCCCCGGATTGTTTCCTACGCCGATGACACCCAACTCCTGTTTGCGAGCGACAGGGGTGGGTTGTTTGACGACGCTCAGGTTAGAGGCTGTCTGAGTGCGGTTTTTGAGTGGTTTGGATGTCATGGACTGAAGTGCAACTCCGACAAGTCGGAGTTGCTTTTCTTTGGCTGCACCTCCGAGCCTGATTGGAAACCCTGGTGGCCGCAGGACATGTTCCCCCCTGCCAGTGTGTCCTTGAAGGCCAAAAATCTGGGAGTCATTATTGATAGTGACCTATCTTTCGGACCACATATCTCATGTCTTACCGGGAAATGTTTTGGCATCCTTCGGATGCTTCGAAAATTTCTCCCCCTAGTGTCCATCCAGCACAGGAAAATCATTGTCCAGGCGCTAGTTGGTTCTAGGCTGGACTATGCGAATGTTTTATTTCTGGGACTTCCCAAATATTTGGTTAGACGCTTACAAATCGTCCACAATTCAGCGGCCCGAGCCATTTTTGGCCTTCCAAGAAGGGCCGGAGCTACGGATCTTCTTTCAACTTTACATTGGCTACCCATCGCCAAAAGGATCCTCTTCAAAACCTTGACCACGACCTTTAGGGCCTTACATGGCATAGGCCCTAAATATATTGCAAAACGACTTTCCTGGTATCAGCCCTCTAGGTCCCTTAGATCTTCTTCCCTATCCAAAATGACTGTCCCCATTATCAAGCGCGCCAGAGTAGGAGGCCGGTCCTTTCGCTATTTAGCTCCTCGTGCCTGGAATGACCTTCCGATTTCTTTAAGACAGGCTTACAGCCTTCTTTCCTTCCGAAAGGCCCTCAAAACATGGCTTTTCCCTTAACTGGTGTTGTTTTCTTGTTTTTATGTTTCCTTTCAGTTGTTATGTTGCTCCCTTTTTGGTGGGTACCTTCGCTAAAGCGCCGGGATGCTCCGTGGAGTGGCCGTGCGCTATAGAAGTATAAAATTAACATAACAATTAACATAACATAACATAACTAATAAATGCTCAATCACTCTCTAAAAACAAACATCATGTCTACGACCTTCTCACTGACGCAAAACCTGGCATACTCTTCATAACTTGATGATGGTTGGGAGATGATATGGCTCCAGTCCTGCGCGAAGCCATTCCTCTAGGCTATTAAAACGATCACCTAAAATCGTATGGGTTAAAACGGAGGTGGCCTAGCTGTTGTGTTCAGACAAACATTTCATATCACTGAAGCTGATGACATCACAGTAAAAGATTGTGAGGCCCTTTTCACTAGATGCAATCCTACACCATCTTTCTCCTGTAACTTTCTGCTCCTTTACAGACACCCACCTAGCAATGCAACATTACCAGACACACTTCTAGGCACGGTTTCAAATCTGATAACCCTACACTCCAACCTATGCGTTCTGGGTGTGGTTTGACAAACTAAATATGTTCCAAGCAAAAGCAATCATCACTGGCCTAGACCCACCGAACATACATCAGATTGTCCACAAACCCACACCGGTCGCTGGACACATCCTACATGTCATTTTTGCAAATGCGGAACTAGTTACCTTTCAAACAATGGCTTGACTAAAATGGTCAGACCACCATTTGCTTGCTTTCCAACACAAAACAACATCAAGGAACGTAGCTAAAACCACCCTACATGCATCCACCTATCGACCATGGAACAAACTCAATTTAGAACACTTAGAAACACAACTAACATTCAGTACAGATCTACACACAATACATTCTGTTCAAAAACTATACGAGTGGCTACAGGAAGCTTTTAATATCCTGATATCACTAAACCCACACAACAGAACAAAAGAAATCAAGCACCTTGGAAAAATACATAGGTACAAGAGATAAAACAGCAAATTTGAAAGCTGCAATGTGCCTGGTTTAAAACAAACACCAATCAAGAGAAACGTTGCCCACAAAGAATGTACAGATTATACAAGTCAGCTATCAAAAAAGCCAATAAAAGATACTATTCAGACAGAATTCAAATTCTACATTTGCAAATGAAAAATTCTATAAAATGCTCAATGAATTTTATAAACATAATTGCCTAGAAGGAGCTCATCCTGATACTCAAGATTTCACGAACAAACTGGCAAAACATTACACAGCCAAAGCAGACACGTTGGACTCATGCTTAAAACAAAGGCAAACACCAGTGCTGACCCTTTTCCAAAACAACAATCCAAGAATATTCTAACCTAGTCTCTCCGTTCCTTCCAATACATTTCACACAATGAATTGATGGACCTGGTAAAAAAAAGCAGGCCTGCTGCCAGCCCTTCTTACCTGTGTCCACCGCAAACCTTCAAGACAATTCTTCTAACAACATCTGCTGCCACTCCAGTAAGAAGAATCATCTACAATTCCTTAACTATCAGAATATCCCCAGAAGAACTCAAAAAGTCATACATACCCCCCTTATTGAAGAAAACTAACTTGGACCAGCTGAATCCTGAAAACTACTTATGAATTGCAAATGGGACTTTCCTGGGCAAACTGATAGAAAGAGTAGCATTCATCCAAATGTCACAGTTCATTGAAGATAGCACCATACTTTCAGACTTCCAAATGGAATTCTGTCCGAGAAGAGGCACAGAATCTGCCCTCCTTGCCATCCGGAATGACCTATAGAACACAGCTGACCGCAACGTGGTTGCTGCGTTACTTCTCTTGGACGCCTTGGTTGCCTTTGACACGGTCGACCCTGACACCCTGATACAAAGACTCTACGAAGCCAGCATTATGGGGTCTTTTCTAGACTGGATCACATCCTACCTTTGCAACAGAACCAATGTCATTCTTGTCCACCCTTTCTCATCCAAACCGTAATTCCCAAAAGCAGGCGTCCCCCAAGGCTCTATCATCTATTATCTCGCTTCTACTTTTCAACATCTACATGAAGTCATTACCGGCACTGATCAATCAATTTCACCTCACATGCTATAACTATGCAGATGACATGCAAATGCTCCTTCAACTGGAATGCCCCAAAGACATTACAACCACATGCACTTTCAGTTATCTCAGAGCTGTGGATCAATAAATGAAGTGAAGACATCTCATCTTGAATGCTTCCAAAACAGAAATACTCAAGTGTGGTGATTGGAAACATTATGACCCGCTCACTGCATGATGATCTGGAACACCGCCTGAGGTATCAAAGGAAGTAAGAAACGTTGGAATGACTGCAAGCTATCAATGAATGCCCAAGTTAACAAACTAGCAGGATCAAGCGTTGTTACTATAAAAACTCTGCAATGAATCTTCCCCCATTTGGGATTTCCACACAAGGTCCAGGCTACCATTTCCCTTGTTCTGTCCAAACTCAATTACGCCAATAGCCTCTACCACGGATCATCTTTAATGACCATGAAAAGACTACAATGGATTCAGAACTCAGCTACCAGACGACTCTTACATATAAAACCACAAGACCACATCTCCCCTGCCTTGAAAGCCCTGCGTTGATTCCCGGTTGCCAGACGATCCACGTTCAAGATGCTTTGCATACCCCACAAAGCAATACATGGAACGGGACCGCTCTCCATCAGGAATGAAATCACCAAACACATTCAACAAAGAAACCTCTGCTCTAGAGTGGCACCTCCCCTCAAAATCCCTAAGTACAAGAAAACAACTATGGGTAGCGCATCCTTCTGTGTTCAAGCAGTCAAACTATGAAACTTTTACCCCCCACCCCCCAACATAAGATCCATGGATAACCACCTTATCTTCAGAAAACTACTCAACAATTGACTCTCCCCCACATAACCACCATACACAAAGAGAAATATACAGCATATCCCTCTTTACATAAGCATTTATTTTTACTTTAGATATGTGTATTGCTTTGTATAAATGTGTGGAATAATTATATTAAAAAAATATATATATTAATTAGTTCTGCTAAACAATTGTACATATTACTGATAGCTACATTCGTCTATGTTTTTAACATGTATATAAGTGACTACATAAACAAGTAAGGGCCAGGTGTAGCAAGCCAAATTGCGATCGCAAACGCTGAAATTCTGTGAATTTCAGCGTTTGCGATCACAATTCACCTATGTGCAATGTAGGAAGGCGAATACCTATGCGCAAAATAAGGAATCGCAAAAATTGTGATTCTTCATCTTGCTCAAGCATTTAGAGAATTGCAATTTGTGATTCCCTAAATGCTATGCTAATAGGCTTCGCGAATTGCGATAATGCCTTAAGGAATCACAAATTACCACCAACTTCAAGTTAGTGGTAAGTTGCGATTTCCTTTAAAAAAGCACTTTTTTGCTTTTTTCAAAGTGCCATGTGGCACACATACATGCCCTCGGGGCATGTATGTGTGCCACATGTGCACACATGCATAATTCAGGGGTGCAAGAGGGTGTCCTTTTGGAACCCTTGCACCCTTGAAATTGCGCGTGCAATTTGCGAGTACCTACTGGCCTATAGGAATGAATGGAAAGCCATTCCTTATTTGCAACTCGCAAATAAGGAATGTGTAGGAATCGCAAAAAATATCGCAATATCGCAAAAAATATTGCGATTCCTACTTACATGGCATTTTGGGAGTCCTTAATAGCGATTCCCTAAAAATCGCTATTAAGGACTCGCTAAACTGCTTTTACCTACATCTGGCCCTAAATCTTTTATCATAACTATTTATCTACAATTGTTTCACTATTGAAAAAAAAATGTAAATAAATAAATACAATTAATTTAAAGTACAACAACAGTTGAAAGCCAGAGTTTATTTAATGCACCTTTAATCTACATATACTTCCTTCCTTTACGCATCCATATACCTTTCATGTACTTATGGATCAATGTATTTATTACTTTTCTTCTAATTCAGCAGATCCAATGCACTACCGTATGTCTCACCTTATACAGCTCTCAATATATCCTCTACCTCCACTCTTTCATTTATCCCAAACCCCATAGCACTAGTAGGATCCCCAAAGTAACCCTTTCTAGACTCTTCCCTGCTCTACCCCTCCTTGCATCCTCTCAACCCCCTTTTAAATATTCTGATCCCCCAAAACAAGCCTTTCTAAACCCTTCCCTTTGACTCTTCCCCCTCCACCTCCCTTTTACTCATCCCAAGCCTCCCCCTACTGCTATGCGCTCCAAAACATCCCAACACTATCCTTTTCAATCCAAATAACAGACTAACATGACCACCACTCAAATTATTTTCGTATTTCACTATACCAATTCACCACTAATCCTTTATGGGTTTCGGAAAAGCATGCTACTTGCCGAAAAAGTGCTTTAACACCTCATCAGGGTGAGCAAGTGCTATATGAATGCAAACCTTTTTCCCTCTTCTATCCCTCTGCTATTCTTCTCAATCCAAATAGCTGACTAACATATCCACCACTCAAATTAGATTCATATTTCACTATACTAATTCACCACTAATCCTTAAAGGGTTCCAGAGTAGCGTGCTACTCGCCGAAAGAGTGCTTAAATGCCCCCTCAGGGGTAGCAAGTACTATATAAATGCAAACCGTTTTCCCTTTTCTACCCCTCCACTATCCTTCTAAATCCAAATAACTGACTAACATATCCACCACTCAAATTGGTTTCGTTTTTCACTAATCGAATTCGCCACTAATCGTTTATGGGTTCCGGAGTAGAGCGCTACTTGCGGAAAAAGCGCTTTGATGCCTCGTCAGGGGTAGAAAGTGCTATATAAATGCAATTACAATACATTACGATACAATAACATTCCAATAACTTTCATGCAGGGACTTTAATGTGAAGGCTTCACTAGTGTCAATATTTTACCAAAATCTTCCCGAATCAATGCATATCCACCTTTGCCACAAAAAAGCAGGAGTTCTCTTCCCCCATGGAGATCAACTTGATGCCAATCACTGGCATTTCATAAAAGATTGTAATAAAACATCTGTCTGGCCAACGTTTCTACCCCAAAGCCTTTGTTTTGCTGATCTTGAATGAAATCCTTAATCCCTGTCAGTAAACCCAAGTGTTACCAATGCTTCTTCATGAGTCTCTACCTCATCCCTATTTTTCTCCTACCTTTTATGTTCCTGGTTATTTTTAGCAGCTGCCAGCTATGTGCTGTGCTTTAGAATATCATTACGCTTTATCCTGCCCTCGCTATTGCCAAATATAGAGATATTTATGTGATACTTTTAATCGTTTCTGTAATACATGCTCAAACTCTTAATATTTAGAGCTGAAACACCTCTGGGTTCCTCCAAGCTAACTGTACCCTCTTCAAAAAAATTAATAATAGGTTTTTTTTGTTGTGGACCCACCCAGTCCCCACTGTAACAGCGACCCGTTACCTAGGCCACCCCCTGCACTTGTCATTTTGGCTTGTGACTGAGTGAAGGGGCTGCAAGGGTGCAAGGAGTATCAGATGTCGACACCAAGGACTCATTTCTTGGTGTGAGGAGGTGCTGCACATTTCTGCCTCTCTCCACCAAAGGTAGGAGTGGTCTCCGTGTAGTATGTGCATACCCCCTCCTCTACGCCAGGGTATCTCTTTAGCTTCCATGAAACCACAACATAGAGGAGGGATGATGTACACGAAATGCTGTAAACTAAAAGAGTGGGGGAATCACACAAGAATTTTAAAACTGCCCTTACACACAGTAAACTGTGTCATGCTTCATCATGGGGTTGCTAACCCACCTCTGCACAGACCAACGCTGGAGGTGGAGCAATAGGGAGGGGGAAGACAATACAACAAAAAAATGACAATAATCAAACAAAAGGTCACGAGGAGCATGGCGTGGGACCCATCGCCAAGCACGAGCCAGGAATGACCTCTTTCATGATGAACCTCTCAGACACCCCACTCACATACACCCAAGTTGCATTGCTCAGCAAGGGTTTTCGTTTTGTACCCACCAACACTCTTGATGTCTTCAGAATTTCCCAAGAACTGGTGGCTTTCTTCCACAGTATTAGACTCAGAGTTTTCTTTGGAGACAGGGAAGAGAGAGCAGAATAAGGAGTGAAATCAAGAGGGGACACAGCTTTTCGTCCCAGATCCAAGTTTATAACAGCTGTGGGGACTCTCCCAATAGAGGTGCAGATATTTGAGCAGGCTGTGACTCATGAGATCAAAGCACTTGCGGTGCACAACAATTCCACGTACAAGAACTTGATGAACACAGAGACGCATGCCCTTGAGGAACTTAGGAACAACCAAGACCTGGTGATCAAACCGGCGGACAAGGGGGCAGCAACCGTTTTCCAGAGTAAGACTGCCTACGATACAGAATGCCTGAGGCTCCTCACCGACAGGAGGAATTACAGCGTTCTGAGAGGAGATACTACTGAGGACACCAGGAAGGAGATAGTGTCTGTTGTTAAGGAAGCAGTACACAATGAATGGATCACAGAAAAAGAGGGGAGTTTCCTGTGTCAAGTGGATCCAGTAACACCTTATTTTTACACACTACCCAAGGCCTTTTTTTTCAAACCAGTAGTCCAAACCAGACCAGTGTACCTAAAAGACACCAGTGATGTACTGCTCTTACTGAAGGATCTCGAATTTAACCCCGAAAAATAATTCTTGGTGGGACTGGACGTGAAGTCCCTGTACACCAATATACCACAGATGGAGACTCTGCATGTGGTAGAAGGAGATTCTGTACTCCTTGGACTGGGATTTCTGTACTCCCAGACTTTTCATCCTATACCTGGCCAAAATCGCTCTGACGAAGAACTATTTTGAGTTCCAGGGCACCCACTACCTCCAGACTCATGGGACATACATGGGGAGTGTTTTTGCCCCCAGCCTTGTGGGGCTATATATGGCAGCCTTTGAGGATCAATACATCTAGCCCCCGGTAGCGTCTGGAGTAACAACATCAAGTTATGGCGGCGCTATATTGATGATGTCCTCCTGATCTGGGAGGGCAACAGACAGTCCATTGAAGTTTTCTGGAGTGGTTGAACAGTCGCAACCCCTTGCTCCTGTTCACGTCCACCATCACTAAGGAGAACCTCCCCTTCCTGGACCATACCATCTTTCTTAAGGAGGGAGGCCCACAGACAAACATTTTCCATAAACCTACAGACAGGAACAGTCTCCTGTTGTTTGAGAGCTTTTACCCCAAGTCTCTCATAGAGAACTTAACTGTGGGCCGATTTTTGCACCTCCGTCGTAACTGTTCCAAAAGTGAGGATTTTAGATCAGAAGCCAACACCCTGCAGCACAAATTACTGCTATGGAAGTACCCACAACAGACCTTTAGTAGGGCCCGAAAGAGAGCTAGCAACTGCCACCGTGAAATACTTCTGGAACCTCTAGAAAACCACAAACAAACAGAACAATATGTGCAACCACATTTAACAGAGCCTCCAGCAAAATTCAGAAGATCATCCTGGGGAACTGGAGAATTCTCAACTCCAATGGCTTACAACTGGAGAAACCCCTGTTCTCTTTCAAGAGAGGACAGAACATAAAAGATATGCTGGTCCACACAAGACCTAGAGTGACCTCTACGAAAACGGGGGGGGGGGGGGCGAGTGTGGGCTAACATGGATCCTCCCCCCGGTGACGGGACGTACCAGATGTGGGACACCATACTGCTAACACCAAAACTGTGGACGTTGGCCTCACCCACCCTTGGGAACATGGAGGCATACTAATTGAAACACCAATGTCATCTACATGCTGAGATGCCCCTGTGACCTGTTTTACATCGGGATGACCACGAGGCGGGTAAAGACGAGGATCATGGAACATAGGTCCACCATCAGGTGCCAAAGGACATTCAGTCGCCTCACCACCCACTATAAGGAGAAGAATCAATCAGTCGAGGATTCATTCTGGATGGTTTTGAATAAGCCTAACCTGGGTGCCATCGCCAAAAACCCTGAGAATGCTCTCTTCATTAGGGTACAGAAATGGATCTATAGGATCTGTAGTCACCTTGAGGTCCTTAACAACAACATACCTTGGAACAGCCTGAATAACCTGTAGCTTTCCATGTGATAATTATGTACATGAATAACCCACTTATCATGCCATCCGGTGGTGTTAGTCAGCCTCAAGTTTAAAATTAACGCCTGGAGCTGCTTTCTCATTAACATTCATTTGCCGTTAATGAGAAAGCCACTACGGGTGTCTGTTTTAAACTTGAGGCAACTGAAGCTGTTGCTTCTTCTTCTTTCAGTTCCCACCCTAATTGGGGGTGACTCATGACAAGTTCCAGTTCCAGAGAAATTTGGGCATATACAGGTGATTGTTCTCCAGCCCATTCGGTCATTGGGGCTCCAAGGATAGGATTGTTTACGTGGTCTGACTTACCGATTGGAAAAGGTCTAGGACGCAGACCTCTTTCATTTTGCAAGAATTATGAGGTGACTTACTGCCTTTTTACACCTTTAAAAAGTCAGTCAAACGACTAAACACGTGTCAGCTGAGAATTGTCTTGTGACCTGCGTGTCAACAGATTATGGGTCATTGATCTATATCAACAGACTTTGGGTCAGTGACTCATGTAACAAATGTTTGAAAAAGATTCAAATTTGATCTGGGACATTGTCAGATCATATATACCTTTGTGATGCTCTGGATTGCTTAATCAGGGTTACAATCTTATTCATGGACTGTGGCTGAGGCCTTGCCTCTAAGGTATTGTAGACTTGTGATTGGTTAATTTTGAGTGTTTATATGATTGGCATAATTCTAGAAGTGTTACTAGAATATATTCCTTATTTTTCTGCGCCCCTCTTACTCTCAGATATGCCTTTGGTAATTTCCTTTTAATGTAATTGAGACTCCTGGGAAGGGTCATGAGTCCTATATCTTCTGCGAGTCACTGTATTCCGCTGTCTTTTCAGCCTGGAGTTCTTCAGTAGGCTTGCACATCAGACTTTACAACAATTCAAATAGTCAGAGCCATTTGCTTTTTTCACCTTCCTCTTTTGCTTGTTGCAGGGCACCTTCTACAGTCTATGGCTAAGGATGTGATTGGGTCTTCTTACATTGCATACTGTCTCCTCTACAATTTATGGATAAGGTTGTGTTTGGGCCTTATTACATTGCTACTGTCTTCCTGGAATCCTCCCAACCTAAGCTCAGATGCCACATTGCAAGCAACTCTGCATACCCTCTGACTCAATGTAGACAACATGTATCTTAACCTGACACGACCGATGAACCCAAAAACATGACAAAATGGACCTCATGCAACCACTTTCACAGGTGAAATTGCACTGCAAATGTAATGAAGTGCATTACCGCACAAGCATTGGAGTTACAGTAGGGAGGCCAGAGGGCCAACTGAGATGAAAAGGGACCCCTAAATGACACATGTCAACATTTACCATGGCGCAGAATGGCTTGCTGGTTTCTGCAGTGAGGGGAAGTGCACATTAGTTGACATGGTTCAGGTTCAAGAAGTTGGGCTATCCTTTTTACGTGACTCCCTGTTTTTGTTGGAAATGCTGCAGACAACTGACTGGGGAATGTTCCTGTTCTGGCATGTGTATAAATGCTCATTTAAGTTTAAAAAGCTTTATTGAGTAGATTAATACAACGTAAAACATCAGTACAATGGCAAAAAAATCATACCAAGTAAATATGAGAAAAAATTATTAAAACAATGCAAATGTAAAATCAAACCCCGGAAAGGGGTAAACAATATACCAATGAGAAATGCTTTTATAACTTTTCAAAGTTTTGGGGGAGAAAGAAAAAGAAGGGGAGGGGAGGAGTAAAAGGAAAAGAGAAGGGAAGGAAATGCAACAGGGAATGATCATAGCATAGCAAAATCAGGCGAGAACAAGGGTAAAGAAAGTAATATCAGGTGATCATGGGGTATGTCTAGATAAAAACTCTGTTAAAGGGGACCATAGTAAATCACGTTTAATCAACAAAGGGATAGACGAAGCATATGCACGATCTAATCTGTGATGGTGACAGAGTAGGTTCCACCAAGCATTATAAACAACAATTCCCCATCAACACCTGCCTTTGCACTATCCCTGCTTGTGAGGTGACGTCAATCACAGTGTAGAAGCTAAGTTACAGAAGCTAGCAGAAACCAGAGTCACGTGGTAAAAGCTATGATGTTCTTATGAAGGAGCATCCCCACTGGACACTCAAAGAGGGACTGTTTCAAGGATTCGGTTAAGCAGTCGGTTCTACAGCGGCCTCTTTACACCTGCACCGCACGGCCGAGTCTGAACTTGTGGACCTACTTTCTGTCTCAGATTATCAGGGGCAGAAAAGGTAGAAAGGGAATATACTCACTCGAATGAGGTAATGGACACGACAAAGCTTTAATCAATTGAAGGCGGAGCTACTTGCTTGAGCACCGGATCACATTCGAAGTCCAATTTATTATGCTCGGAAATGCAATTTATTGCTTTATTGCAGCTGCCCGTCTGTGGAAACGCTGTATCTTTCTGTACTACAATACTTTGGTTGATAGTTCAGAAATGCTGACTAACTGAAAAGCTTAGAATAAGTAAATAAAAGCATATATATATATATTGAGAGAGAGAGAGATGGAGGGGGAATACACATACGAAGAAGACCCGGTTACCCGAATGATGTATCAACCCAAGTGTGTTAAAACTCTGTGGGTGCAGTGAGTGTAATTCGAATGATCAGTGCATGTTAAGCCAACATCTGTATGAAAAACCAAGTCAGGACTCTTTAGTTTGTATCCGATTAAAGCTCAGAGCTAGACAACCAGACACCTGTGGAAAGTGACCCATCGCTGTTTTCACGCAGCGATGCGTCACTTTTCATAAATGAGGCCCATACTTTTCAAATACTTTTCAAGTACCTTTCTCAGTTTCAGTGCAGAGCCAGTACAATACAATATGCGCCCGGTGGAGAGAGGATTGTCAGAGTAAGTATTGCTTAATGTCAATAGACTTGGCTCTTCGAGAAGGCAATTCGAAGAGTAACATAAACGCTGTACCAATTGCAGATTAAACTCCGATCTGGGCATTGAATGCTTATCCCACTGGGTGATCTAAGTGAATCTTTGTTGCACGTTGAAAGAAATGAGAGTTACATTTTTAGGATTACGTCATTTTTTTTTACTTAATGCAAAAGTTAATCTGCAATCCCTCCAGACTGCAATTTCTTCCTGTGAATAGCCACGGGCAATAATTGACCTGCTGTTTATTAAAGTTTTTTTACTGTATTCCAAAACAACAATATTATTATTGGCCTTCTCAAGACTTGCAAACGCTGAAGAACTCAAGCCTCATAAAAGTTCATATTTCAGATGCACAGATCTGCCCAGGCCGCAGCGTGAGATGGACCACCCTCATCGGCTGTAGGACCTTCTCCTCATTATATGACTCACTTGGGTTTGAAAACTAAAATATCATTTTACAAAATTAATTTCTTCTCTAGGTTAATATGTGCTAAAAATGAAAGGTTCCTTTCCTCCCAAATTCCAACAATGCAAGTGGGGCATTTCAAATTGTTAGTTCCCTGCATTGTTGAAAACAAATGTGTCCTCGTTCATTGCAAATATATATAGAGTATTTTTAAGACTTATGACTACGAGTTAACATGAACAAATATGCACTGTTGCAGAGGATCGCAAAATGACTGTACTACTGCTACCGGCACCATCAGAATTAAGTGAACACCTATATTGTGGGCAATAGAATACTGAAGAGTCTACCTTACTCATACCTGCATACATTTGATGCATTTACTGTTGTGAGTGTGACATACCTATTGTTGGGATGAAAATGTGCCCTGCAAGGGGAACTTGCACTTATCACTGCCCTGATAGCCCAACTGCATGTGAAACAGGTATCCTGGCTTCTTTTTACTTTGAGGTGTCTCCTTAATATACATGTGCACCGAGGCTGAGGCTTGTCCCATGTTATGCAAGGTCCAGAGCCCGTTCTGTGACCTACAGTTGCACCAAGCCATGCACTCTTAGGTGACAATGGACTGCTGTCAGTGCCCTGGATACATCACATGCAGCAGAGGTGGCGGCATAGTGTATTTTTGAACTTACAGTGTAACCAGACATTTTTTTCTGTATTAAGGAGAGATAACCTTGCTGGCTCCTCTCATGTAAAGTTCGACTGTTATGTGAACCCCAGAACCTTCCACAGACATTCCATGTGTGTGCTGAGTTCACATACGTGCCGTGAGTGCGGAACACATGCATGATAGTAGGACTCTGTGGTATGAATCTGAGCACTGCAGCCAGTTGGATCCCTTTTTAATGCCCCTAGTTTAACATTATACAAGATGGAGAAAGAGACATCTTTCTCCAGAGGATAAATGTACTGCCTGCATTCCAGTCGCAGCAGGGTGGAGACCCGGACAATGAATTGAGGGAGACAAGGCTACCTTTAGAAGAAATTAATCGAGGATCTTGTTAAAAGAGCGCTGCCATATGGTAGTTGGTAGTATGCGTGATACTACAGTTGCTGTTGTTCAAAGTAAAGAAGATTCTAGGCATTGCCTTCCTTTTTAACTATCCCTGATTGCTGCTTGAGGAAAGCTGATGCCATCCAGGTGCAGATATCTCACACTCTATTTTATCCCTGTTTTGGATGCTCCTGCTTGGAGTCAGCCCTATTGGCGCCTGCTGTGACATCCATCACTGTGCACAAAGGCTGTGTCTGAGAAGTGGCCTTAAAATGACATTTGGAAG
The DNA here is from genome assembly GCF_964261635.1 of Lissotriton helveticus. NCBI lineage: Eukaryota > Metazoa > Chordata > Amphibia > Caudata > Salamandridae > Lissotriton > Lissotriton helveticus. The sequence continues at coordinate 660,056,637 of NC_136057.1, read as the reverse complement.
AGAAACAACCCAACCGATTCTGAGACCTTAGACAGTAGATCTCTGTCCCCTGTTTGTATAAAAGTTGGTTCTAAACCACATCACTTTATTTATGTTCTGCATAACTCTTGACCAAGAAGGGGAGCGCTCATCAGAAGATACAAAGAGCTGCTGTGCCACCAGAGCTAGTGTCTGCCTGACAGCCAGTGTCCCAGAGGTGAGAGCGAACATTATTTGAAGTCTGCACTTTCTGTAAGAGGAGCTGAGAATCTGCCTTGAAGCCTCTGTGTCTGCTAAGAGAGAACAGAAGTGTGCATAGTTGTGCAGGGGGGTTGACCGAGCAGGAGGAGAGACCCAGCGTGTTCCTGATGTGATGACCAGCAAGAGAAAGCAATGATTCCAGAGAGTGGAGCCAGATGTTACCCCTTGCAGTAAGGAGTCCCCTCGAATGTACCAGAGCAAGCATTCCTGCATCACAGAGCACCCTGACATGGCTCGACAGATTGGTGCTGACAATCAGGAGACTGAAAGTTGCATCATCACTGAAGCAGAAAGCCCTGATTGGCCCTGAGGTCACAACTGCTCTAAAGACATAATGAGATGGGTCTGGATGCTGCAGCTGCCAAATGTGAGTATCTGACTGAAAAGGCCCAGAAGGACAGCAACTGCCAAAGATGAATGTTGCTGCACAGGTCTTCATCATAGATTCTGCCCATGCATACATTGTTCTGAGTGAGGCTGCCATTAAGCTGACTCAGAGAGGACAGGAGAGTGAACCACATCTGCCAACCTGCCAGCGCTGCAACAATTAAATAGCAGATAAACCGCAGGGCTTAGCCTGCATCTGGAATCAAGACACTCACACACATAGATACATCTGCTTAACACTTATGCTGAAGGGATGAAAACTGAGTTGCTCATTTAACCTGTGAGACAACTTGAGTCATTTGCATCATCCTTGTCTAACCATGTGGTGTGTTTCCAACAGTAAATAGGGGATGTTAACCACAGCAGGAGCGAGAGTGGGCACCGAGAAGAAAGGAGGTGTAGTGACTCACTGTTAGATGTACCTCATGTTGCAACCCTGTAGGATTTACCGAATGGATTGCATAGTGTTTAGTTCTGCTGTAAACTTATCATGCTTTTTCCCATTAAAGATAAGCACTGGACTGTACATTACGGGGCTTATTTATGAGCCCTTGTGTCACTTTTATGCTGCTGGTGCGTCACTTTTTGTGACGCACCAGTAGAGTAAAAAATGTGCCTTGTTGCACCATATTTACAAAGGGACGCATCTAAGTAGATGCGTCCCTTTGTAAACCCCTGCGCCACATTATACCTGTGCCAGATATAATGTATGCAAGGGGGGGCGTTTTGGCACAAGAAAGAGTCATAGAAGTGACGCAGTGAAATCTATAGAATTTCACTGTGCCATTTCTTGGACGCTAATGCGTCCAAATCTCACGCCTGCCTCGCGGCAGGCATAAGACTGACGCAGGCACTAACAACATGGGACTTGCCCATGTGAAAGTACACATTGCTGGAGTTGCGTCACTTTTGTGACACACTCCAGCAATGCGTCACGTTTGCGCCTACAGATACGTCAGAAATACTGACGTATCTGTAACTCCTTGCAACATGATGTGTCATACTGTAAATATGACGCATCGTTAGTGTCGCAGGGAGAGCGCAGTGAAGAGTGACGCATCGCTGTTTTCAAGCAGTGATGCGTCACTTTTCAGAAATGAGACCCTACATCTTTAAGTTATTTGGTTGATGGTTAAAGTTTGAGCTCTCCTCACCCCCTCCCACCGCCTCCCCAAGAAGCCTGTGACTACTCTCCCTGCTATCCTGAGAGTTGAGAGAAGAAAGGGTTGCACTTGACCCAGTTTGTAAAGCCATAGTAAGACAGATTCCAGGACACCAGTGGAAATAAACTCAACAACCCATGGTTGATCCCCATTAACTCCTTTCTCCCATGGAACCCTCCCACCCCCACACAACGGAATCTGACACATATTCACAAATCTGTTTGCTGAAAGATGCGGTAATGTGATAGATGTATACAATACAATACTCAAGGCGCATAGCAGAACAAAGGTAGAATGCAGGCACAACAATATCTCTTGCTCCATTTCGTAGCTCTGCTCAGCTTCCAGTAGTCTTCACTTAGAGATTTATTTTTTGCTTTTTTGAAACAGGTCATATGCTTCCTAAAGCGGTCAGCAATTGTAAATGCTATAGTAGCACAGAAAGTAGTACGGCCTCTAGGGTATCCATGATGTGCATGGATTAACTGTCACTGCAGGAGATTAAGACACGCCCTTATTCAAAGTCTGAAAGCTCGAAACAGGCAAGTCATCCCTAGTGCTAGAAGTGATTATAAGGAGGCACTCTTCCGGGCTAAACTGGATTAGGCACGTGAGCTGTTCGAGGACCTTGTTGCAGCCACACTGTTACCAGTGTTGATTATAAACTCCAACCGCGGACTTGTGTGGCCCATTTCTCGAACATCTATGCAGCCAAGTCCATCTGTGGGATTAGAGAAACGAACATTTTTACTCTCTGTCCTGGTGGCGAAAGTGCCCTTGTGACCTTTGATTATAAGGATTCTGTGGAGGCAATTATGGCTCTTCCCTCACACAAAACACCGGATCCTGATTCTATCCCTGGGGGTTTATTTAGGGTAGAACCTCAGATTTGGGCCTCATAATTCCAGCTGCTCCTCTGCACTTTGTTGGAAGGTTGCCCTATCCCAGGGTCTTTGCAAACCACCAAGATATTGCCTATTTACAAAAAAGGCACTAGGGATGACTCCAGGGACTCTTTTCCATCTCATTCTGGGGCAGTTACCGGACTGGGTCATGACAATTCCATTCTTTCTGAGTTCCAGGCAGGTTTTAGAAAGAGGGTCAGCACGGTGGACCACATTCTCTGCTTTTATTTTCTCTACTGGAAAACCATAATGCTCGACATATACCACTTATATGAGATTATTGTCGATTTATCAGCCTTTAATTCCATTCCCAGAGGCAAGTTGTGGGAGGCTCTGAAGGAGATGGGCATCCCTGACAACCTTTTGTCTGTTCTAATCAGTCTTCATGCACATTATACAGCCAGGGTTAGCTATGGTAACAATGGTGAACCCAATGACCCTTTTAACATTGAATCAAACTCACTCTAGGGATCTAAGGGAGATAACCCCACCTAAGAACATATCACTCCCTATCTAAGTATGAAACCCACAAAAGATACGTTCTACTTACAACGTTTTTCTTTTGTTTAATAAGGAAAATTAATCCTTTATAAGGACGAGAACCCTTACTCACCGAGGGTGACATGCTTCATCATGGGGCTCCCTCCTCACATCCGGCTGTGCCATGCAAACAACTAGCACACACACTTTCACCATGCATATTATTTCTCTCTCTTGCTATGAGTCACTTATTAGCAGTCACATTGGCGGTCTATGTTAGCACTGGAACCTACCCTTCACACTGAGTTAAGGCACATTACTTTGCTGCCTGTTAACACTGTTGTCAATTATAAATTATTTACATTACTAAATAATCGCTACACTATAGCACTCTGATGCAGCCACAGAAGGTCAATTGACACTATACAAACAAACAAACAACATCTATATCAGTATCTTCAAAGCATTTTGGACCTCATTTATGAGGTGTTGCCGTAGGGAAGCGCAGCAGGCCTTCCTCATGCGCTTCCCTACGGCAAAAGAAAAGGGCAGGAATGCACTGTATCTATAAGATACAGCACATTCCTGCCCTTTTCCCCTGCACTAGCACACAATGGGCTGCCTGTGCCAACGCAGGCACCTTTGCACATTGGTGCAAGGGTGCCTGTGTTGCGGGGATGAATATTTTTGTACAGGAAGGGAAACTTTTCTGTACAAAAACAATCACATGAGGCTTTTCCTCTCTCTATGTGTGCTGCAGAATGCAGCACACATAGAAAAAAGAAAAACAAGGAGAAATAAAGATATTTCTCCCCGTTGCGTCTCCCTTACGCCTCCCCTGGGGAGGCGTAAGCTTTTGCCACTGCCTCAGATTTACGATTTTCTCGTAAATCTGGGGCAGTGTCAAAAGGCCATGGATGTTGCTGGGAACGCCTCAAGCAACACCCATTGCACGCCCCTTAAACGCAGAACAGTGCGTTAAAGGTACTGATATTTATCGGCAGCATTAAGCCAAAAAAAGTGGCTTAGTGCTGCCTGATAAATATCACGCAGGCTTCTGTGCCACGGAACGTCACAAAAAGTGACGTTCCGATGGCGCACGGGGCCTCATAAAGGTATCAGAGTGCTTTACGCGAACACCAGTTGCTTTACATGAGGACACATTCATTTTTTTGGTTAGACAAAGGGAGATTAAGTGATTTGCTCAGAATCTCAGGATGTTCAGCGTCATTGCCGAGACTCGAACCTGGATCCCCAGATTCAAAGTCGACCTAGCCATTAGGCCAACTCCTCTCCCCAATCACGCTCCAATCACTCACATCTATTATTGCATCCCTAAAAAAATATAATTGTGGTTTAAAGCTAGTGCTTTCAGGGAAACCTGTTTTTCTAGGAACGGATTAGGGTACTGCCAGCGTAGATCTTCAACGGATACCAAATGGAAGTTTGCCTGGTTTGGGTGGGGATGGGATTAGAATGCTTCCTAGGTTTATTCTTGGAAAGATGGTAATTCAACTGATTAAGATGCGGTTTCAGTATTCATTAGAGAGTGTAATTGGAGGTATTTTTCACTGAATGTATTTATATTTGTATGTTGAAGCACTATTGCTTTATAGCTCAGAGAGGCAGGAGCGAGGAAGTAGTTTAGTGTTGGTAGTAAGGATTCCCTATTTTTAGCTTCCAAAGGTAAACAGTAACAGGAGCGCATTCATAACACCCTGAAAGCTTTTGTGAACTTCTGTCTGGCTGACTCAAGTCTCGTTTTCTAGGAGGATATTTCCAAATGGTGGATTACAGAGCCAGTGAGATCTACCACAAAACATGTGTCTCAAGATTTAGGAGGTGCAACATTGCCACCTACTGTTAAAATGTGTGGCAAAAAGTCTTGCGTTGTAAATACATGCATGGGGCAACAGTCTTTATGATGTAAAACATGTGTGGTAAATGTTATATGAAGTAAAACTTTATAGTAAAGGCTGTTTCCCCTTGTAGGAATGTTTAAATCATAAAATGAACTAGTCAACGCACATAAGAAAAAGCGCACTGAGGGCCAGATGTAGGTGCCCTAATACCGGTCGGAAACGGCCGATTTCGGCCGTTTCCGACCGGTATTAGGGTTTTCAGATGTAGGGGGCTTTAAATTACAGAATCGGTATATTTACCGATTCGGTACAATTACCGATTCGGTAAATTACCGAATCGGTAAATATAACGATTCTGTAATTACAAATGTAGGTGGCACACTTTACAGTGCCACAGGCCCTTAAGAGTCGGTATTTTACCACAAAATCCTATTGTGTGGTAAAATACCGAATTCAGGTGTGCATGCACATCTGTGCATGCACACCTGTGCAATGTGACACACAGACATGCCCTTAGGGCATGTATATGTGCCACATGACACACAAGCCTGTACTTGGGGTGCTAGAGGGTGTCAAAGTGACACCCCCTGCACCCTTGCAGGATTCTGTATTTACCGATTCTGTAAATACAGAATCGGTATTTCCCATTGATTCCTATGGGCTTCAAAGCCCATAGGAATCAATGGGAAATACCGATTCTGTATTCACAGAATCGGTAAATACAGAATTTTACAGATTCGGTAATTCGGATTTAAAAATTTCCTACATCTGCCCCGTTCCCATTTACAGACTCTTAAATACCGAATCGGTAAAATTCGGTATTTAAGAGTCTGTAAATGGGAATTACCTACATCTAGCCCTGAAACTCTAACAACAATCTGGGGTTGCTTCTAAACTGCAAGAATGCCCACGCATGCTCTCTTGGTCCAGTGGTGGAGATTTATAATCTTAAAATGAAAAGCTCAGCTGTGTATGGCACAAAACTCTGCGGACAAGCTGGGTCTGTTGAACTCAGTAAAATAGAAAAAGGTTTGTGAGGAGTGTCCTTAATCTTCTGAAGAGTGCCCCTAGTCTTCCCCAGCTCATAGACATGGGCTTCTACTCTATTAATCACACGATCATGGCCAGACCTATTATGGTGGAACTGGAATCCTACAGAGCTTCGATTAAGACACCTTTAAATTCCCTGGGTTATGAGAAGATCACCTGACGTGCTTACATTAAGTCCATGTTTTTCCAACAAGGTATGTCCTTTCTTTGGTATTCACCGGGTACAGCTAAGTCTGTGTGGCATCCTGCTCCCTGTTGCTAGGAGCTTTAGAATGTTTGTACTATGTCTGAGATTGTTATGATGTGAGTGAGGGCAGGTGAAGGCTGTTGATTGTACTGAAGACAGTGCTCCTGTGGATGGGATCTTTATTCCTAAATAAATGCTTCTTTTTACTTCACTTTGCCTTTGGACTTCTTTACACTTGGTGACGAGGATCGGATAAGGATATAAGGATCTCAACATTAATTCAATTGAACTGAACTTTGAAGATTTGAAGTTTGAAACTGGAAGGTACTGTGATCTTCAATTATTTTTTGGGGGATTCAAATTATTTTACCGCCAGGGCTTCTAATCTTTATGGAAGTGCCTTGAATACTTCTAAGAAGTAGAGCGGAATTACAATTCACTTTTAAAAGTGATGATAAAAAGACTTATTTATAATCTCTTTCAAGAATTCGCCATTTATTTACAATAAGAAAATACGCCTGAAACACTCGTTGCATGGTGTACTCAGAGGTGTACTTACCTCTAAAAAATCTTGCAGGAAAATGAAGCTTTAAAAATGGAAGTAAAATGCCTCATTAGGTGAGATGTGAGTTTTGGTAATTACTGATTTGGAGATACATACGATATTTATTACGAGGATGGTAAAGTGAAGTACTTTACTTAGAGACTCTTACTTACTGAGCAAATCCATCATCTACGTTATAAATTTAATGCAAGCATTTTTTAAACTCACCGCGCTCGCGAAGTGGCTTTGTTCGACATCGGCGCAGCATTCTTGTGTAGACGTCATCCCTCTCTGTATAACTCAGCATTGTGTTCGGCTGGCATCGATGCGGTGTTCCGGTGTAGACGTCATTCTTCAAGAGTAAGCAAGAGGACTCTGGGTAACGCGACGTTGTACGTCACTGCGGTAACAACGTAGTACGTTTTTGATGCAAACGTGACAGCCATATTGATTTTGAGTACTGCAAATTGGTGTTTCATAAAGACACTTTGAGGAATCTTCCTATTTTATTTCTTTTTATATTTTAACGAATGTTGGTGAATCTTCAAGAAAGTTTATGTTCCAAAGACTTAAAGGTATGTTTTCTTTAGTTTTCCTGTATATCGCGTGACAACAGTGGCACGCACACTGAAGTTGGAATTTATTTAATACATTTGAAGAAAACTACATTGTGTGTTACAACTGGGACACACACACACACACACACTGAATATCGTGTGTTACAACTGTGAATGCCTGGATGCCTCAGGGCAACTGCAGCGCTTTACTAATTAAATTTTCATTTCATTTTCATTTCACACACACACACACTGAGGAAACAACAAAAAACAACATTGTTTTAAGTCTCAAGTGGCTAGTATTTGCATGCCAAGACAGTGACATGCACACTGGAAGACTGTTTTGCGTGTAACAGTGACACAGTCACTTTAACCAAATTGCAATATTTTGAAACATACTTAAATGTTTAACATTTCTATTCCAAATATACTAGGTTTTATGTACTTAAGAAAATTGTAATTTGATAATTGTTCTGTTTCACATTGATTTACCTATAGTTCTATTTATCATAACGCATTTCATACTTAGCACATGTGATTTAGAGTCATAGTTTGTTTGTTTAGTTTATTCTAGTTATAAAGGAAAAGGAGGTAGAATGCAAAATGTAACTGCATCTCCGTTTTTTGTCTTCTCCTGGGGATCCCCCCGTTAGATGGCAAAACTGGCACAAAGTATTTGAGAGATACGCAAGAGTTTTTCGGATCTAGTTTAAGTGCAGAAAGGAAGACAGCGTTATTGCTACACTGCCTGGTTCAGAGGGTCAGGAGGTGTTCGATCACCTTCCTGAACTTGATGATGCAAGTCTAAATGAGTATGAAATCTGTATTGCCAAGTTAGACAAACATTACCTCCCAAAGGTTAGTACAATATTAGAGAGGTACCACTGTGGTCGTAGAACGCAGTTAGAAGAAGAGAGCATTGAGAATTACATAACTGCCCTTAGAAAACTTGCATCCACTTGTAAATTTGGAGCATCCATTGATAAAAGAATAAGGGATCAGTTTATGCTGGGATGTAATATTGAATGTGTTAGGGCAGAATTGTGGCAAAAAGCTGAACCTAGCTTGGACGAACACTCAATCAAATGTGTGGAAGTTATAAAAAAGAATGGAGAAAGTAAAGAGAAAGAGTTGGTTCATATGGTCAGAGCCACACATACACAAAATCAATTGCACAATGAGAACAGTAGTCAAAAAGATGTTAAAAAAGAAACTTTATTTAACAAGGCGTCTAGTGGAAAAACACAAGGTAAATTTGATTTCCCACACGTGAAATGTTTTTGGTATGGGAAGATGGGACATTTTGTTAGTGACAGACAATGTCCAGGCTGGAAGGCGACTTGTGGGAAGTGTAAAAGGAAAGGGCATTTTTCTATTGCTTGCAAAGGGTAAAAACTACAAGGGACTCATTAACTACAAGGATAGACTGGCTACAGCTAAAATGCATATATCACAGAAGGGTGATAGTATATTAAGCTGGTTTGTTCAAAGAGATCTAGGTGTAATGCTAGACCCTAATTCCTCCCCTCCCATTGTGTTGAAAGAGCAATTTAAACATGAAACAAAGGCCGTTTCCACTGTATGTCGAAATTCGAGTAAGGACTTTAGTAACAGTCTAAAAGAGAAATTCCGAAAAGTTTTTTCTGAGAAATTAGGGTGCTTGAAGAATTATTGTCATCACATTTGTTTAAAGGGAATGCCTTACCAGTTTGTTGCAAGGTTCGCAATGTGCCTGTTTCGGTTAGAGATCAAGTCAAAGAGGAGTTAGAGAGACTTGTTAAGGAGGGCATAATTGAAGAGGTAGAAGCAATGCAATGGGTCGCCCCGATTGTGGCCGCAAAGAAATCGGATGGTTCCCTTTGCCTGTGCATTGACCTCAGAGAGTTGAATAAAAGTGTGGTGGTAGACCGCTACCCATTACCTAAAACTGCTGACATGCTAATGTTACTGAAGGGTGGCTAGAGTTTTTCGCACTGTAGATTTGAAATCGGCTTACCACCAGATAAGACTTGATGAGGAGTCCAAAGATTTGACGGCTTTTGTCTCACCATTTGGCACGTTCCGTTTTGTGAGGCTCCCATTTGGTTTAGTTTCAGCTGCTTCAGTCTTTCTAAGGGCTTTAGAAAATGTTTTGAAGTGCTAGAATGGGTCAGGATTTACCAGGATTACATTTTAATATTTGGACGTGACGATAAAGAGCACGATGCAAGGCTTTCTGATGTTCTTAACCACTTATGTGAGTCAGGTCTAACAGTCAAAATTGAGAAATGTAAATTTAAGAGAGATTCAATAGATTATTTAGGTCACACTATTTCGGAAAGAGGTATTTTACCGAAAGAGAGTTTAATTGCAGCAATACCAAAGATGTCTTCCCCAACCAACAAAGAGGAATTAATTAGTTTTTTAGGCATGGCGGAGTACTACGGTAAATTTATAAGCGGGTTTGCTTCTTTATGTGTAAATAAGAGATCTTTGCTGAAGAAAGGTTGTGAATTTGTCTGGAGTGGCAAATGTGAAGATGATTTCTTGATCCTCAAAAAGAAATTGAGTTGTGCTCCGAAGTTCAATAGCTTTGACCCTAGTATGACATCTGTTTTAATAACGGATGCTAGCCTAAAGGGTTTAGGTGCGGTGATGGTACAGAAGGTTGGTGGTCATGAAGAAGTGATTTTATTTCTGTCAAGGAGCCTAAGGGGTGCTGAGTTAAGATATTCCGTTGTAGAAAGGGAGGCGCTCGCGGTGTACTGGGCTGTGAAAAAACTGAAAAACCTGTTGTGGGGTAGTACTAGTGAAATAAGAACCGATCACAAGCCACTGTGCGAGATTTTAAAAACAAAGGGGATTGATGCGGTGTCAGGTGGAATCGCGAGGTGGGTTGTAGGATTGCAAGATTATGATTTTCAAGTGAAGTATCTCCCGGGTGTTGGAAATAAAGTTGCAGATGCTTTGTCTTGCCTTGTCCCTAATGATGAGTTGGTTCAGGGTGATGACTTTGACGATGAGGAAGAAGAAATGGTATGTGCCTTAGATGAAAATGTGATTGACAAAAATAAATGGGTAAAGGCATTACAGGAAGATTCAGATTTGATGGAAATTTTGAGACTGGTGAATGCAGGTTGGACTGTCAAACCCAAGAACAATGTTCATTTAGAACAATTCTGGCATGGTAAAGATCAACTTTCAGAACATGATGGTTTATTTGTTAGAGGCACAAGATTAGTTCCACCTAAGTCTATTAGAGATGAGCTTATTTCCTTGGCACATATTGGTCACACGGGTATTTCAAAGACCAAAGAGAGTTTGAGAATGTCGTATTGGTGGCCTAGTATGGATTTGGAAATTGAGTGGAAAGTTAGAGATTGCATCAAATGTGCTTTAAGCAAAAGAGTGGCAAAACCCAGAGTTCAGCCTATGGTTATAAGAGACCGTCCGGATGGACCCTGGAAAGAAGTGGGCTTAGACACACTTGGGCCTATATACTCTGCTGGATGTGAATGGTATGTTCTTGTTTTAGTTAATTTTTTTCAAAATGGCCAGAGATTGCTATCACTCGTGGTATTAAAACTAAACATGTAATAGCTTTTCTAGATAAACTATTTGCTAGAGAAGGAATTTCAAATACGATTCTCACAACAATGGTAGCCAACTGGTGTCTAGAGAGATGGAGTCAATTTTGTCCAGACATGGTGTGAAACATAAAAGGTGTTCGTTGTACCACCCAGAAGCAAATGGTACAGTTGAGAGATTTAACTGTGTTCTCAAAGAAACCATTAGAATGGCTAAATCTGCAGAGTCAGTTTGGAGTAGTGACATTTTCAGAAAGATTAAGGTTTATAGATTATCTCCACATGCAGTAACAAATAGAACACCTTTTGAGCTTTTTAGGTGTAGGAGTGCCAATACATACAGTTATGCTCTCGCTACTACAGTATTTTATCACACACACAGTACAATGACTGATATTTATTCGTAGAGACAGAAGCAGATTCTTTGGTGTTTTCTTGGTTGCAGCAAGAAGATGTTTATTTTCTCCAGACTCTTGAAATTTCATACAAAGCCAGCCGACACGTGTTTCGTCGTGTGCAGTTGAGTCAACACGACTCTTCAGGGCTTAAAGCTCAGTATAATCTTGGCGATTAGGTCTGGACTGGTATTCCAGTTTTAGATCATTATGTCATAGAGAGACGATGTTTAGAGTATCAGTGACTAAAAATAGCAACTGTGCGTTCTTTACGGGTAGTCACGAAGAAGGTACTAGTTATTAGGCAGTCTGCCTAGTAGGTTGTCAGGAATCTTCCTTTCTGATTATTGTTGTGCGTTAGGCGGAAACCGGGAGGGGATCCTTCTGTTCGCGAGTGCACTGTAAACGGGTGCGTTTCTAGTTAGGCGGTGCGCCGTGTTACGGTCTCCCTCCTCCTTAGGTTCCCGGTCGCCGTCTCTCGGCCACTGGTGTCTAGAGAGATGGAGTCAATTTTGTCCAGACATGGTGTGAAACATAAAAGGTGTTCGTTGTACCACCCAGAAGCAAATGGTACAGTTGAGAGATTTAACTGTGTTCTCAAAGAAACCATTAGAATGGCTAAATCTGCAGAGTCAGTTTGGAGTAGTGACATTTTCAGAAAGATTAAGGTTTATAGATTATCTCCACATGCAGTAACAAATAGAACACCTTTTGAGCTTTTTAGGTGTAGGAGTGCCAATACCATTGTAACGCCACCTTGGGTAAATGACATGCATCTTAAAACATCTCATGAAATAAAGAATTGTAAGTGGAAATTGGGTGAACATAAGAAAATCCATGATAGAAAAAGACGTCATGATTAAGGAAGAATGTTATAAAAACTTTGGTGAAGGTAGGAGATTGGGTTCTCATAAAAAACCCCAGTAAAAGAAATAAAATGTTATCAGCATCGTTATTGAGACTTATCCAAGTCATCAAGGTTTTCAGTAACGCGATCAAAACCACAGACCATCGTATTTGGAACTTGAACAGAGTTGTGGTGATTAGGAAAGACTTTGTACGTAATTTTCCTGATTATCTAAGTACATCACATAGAGTTTCACTTCATCAGAAAGATGGTTCTACATACTTTAAAAAACTTTGTAAAATAGAGTTCTTATACTTGTTGTTGGTTGTTATAAGAAGGGAGATGGGTGGCATCCTGCTACCTGTTGCTAGGAGCTTTAGAATGTTTGTACTAGGTCTGAGATTGTTATGATGTGAGTGAGGGTAGTTGAAGGCTGTTGATTGTACTGAAGACAGTGCTCCTGTGGATGGGATCTTTATTCCTGAACAAATACTTCTTTTTACTTCACTTTGCCTTTGGAGTTCTTTACAGTCTGCTTCCCTCTCCTTGATTACAAATGATTTAAAGGAGCATTTGAGGCTGAGGGAGTTGAAAAGTGTTAAAGCATGGAGCATGACTGGTTCGTTTTTGGATATAAAGATTAAATCTGCTTATGAATTGATTTTCAACACTCTCCCTGGTTCTACCACATTACAGCTCTTTTTAAAAAGGAGGTTTCAAGTTTTAAGTTTAATTTTATTAATGTCACGGAGCTCCGAAGTGGTCCACATACATTTTTTCCAAAATACATATACTCACAAAAATGCAAATTAAATAAGCAAAACATGCAGCTTTGTTCCCAATAGTACATTAAAACCACAGAAACATTAAACCTGAAATTCACATTAAAAGTAACCAACATGTAAATTACATATTAGGCAGTTTCACAGTACATGACAAAACATTGAACCTAAAAGTACATAAAATGACTATAGTGCCTCCAGTGCAAAATGCACAAAAGCCTCAATATAAAAGCGGCATCATCCATTAGCAATAACAGGCAGGAGTATAAAGCAGATGGAAGTAGCAGGGTTCCAGCTTAGTTATTACTTTCATCCTCAGTTTCATCTGAACCAGAGCAACGTTAATACAAATTTCAAAATGCTTTAAAAAAGTTAAGTATTCTATTGAAGAACATTTCCTTCTGTGTTGGATAAAGCGACTGTAAAACTGTTCAGACAGAGAGAAGGGACAGTGGTTAACATATAGGCCTCAGCCAATTCCACTGACATAATAATAAAGCAGGGCAGACAAAAAGGAAATGACAGAGCTCTTGGGGGCCATGTTTTCACAGATATCATCCATCGAAGAACCATACCCTTTAGCCAAGAGGGGATTTCGCAAGAGCATACCCTGCCTAAAGAGAATCCCAAACCATCTCATTCCATGAGGCAATACACTTAATTTACCATGCAGGAGTCTATTGCATTTTGACAAGCCCTTTTCCTAATACAAGCATCCATGTCCAGGCAAAAACATAAGGACCATGTAGCTTGTTTTAATCTAACTTTTAGTTGCTGCGTTGTTAAAGTGAAAACCAAAACAGGGTCTAGTTGCAGCATACAACCACAACAGCAAAATGTATTTGGATTAGAGAATTCTCTTTTAGGCCACTCAAAATGTATTTCTTTATAAAGAACCTTAACGAGCCATCATCAGTCTTCTTCGCTATTCACACAACCCAGTGTACGATCCTGCGAGACCCTAGAAAAATTTACTTTGTACACAAAATTCCAGCCTTAAGACCACCTCAGGGAGAGCTGTGTTAAATGAATCTAAGCTTCTGAGGACTTGGCCGTCCATCATATTTAAAAAAAAAACATTTGGAAACCTCAATCAGATCTAATCCATTAAGCAAAGAAGCAGAAATGTTGGCTTGATAAACCTCTAACAAGAGCGAAAAGTGTCTTACCCCAGGAGCCCTAAAAAAAATCCACTCAAACCTTTAGCCTGAGAATGGGCTTTGGTCGTGTTATTTTCAATATGTGCCTTTTCACTTAGATTCCCACACATTATCTCCACCAGGAAAGTATACAATTTCACAATTTCTAGCTTTTGAGCTCCCAAAGACAATGCAAAGTTTCCATATTTCGACATCTTACTCCCATGAAAACACATGATTTAACTTTTAGTTGTGTTCATCTTCAGGTAGTGGATATCAGCAAATTGTTATGTTATGTTATCTGCCATTTATAGCGTGCAAGGATACTCGGAAGTGTCCCGGCGCAAAAGCCAGTTCAGAAGACAGGAAGGTGTGGACCGCGGCTGGATCATTAATTAAAAAGCAACGTTTTTAGCTGCTTTTTAAACAGCCTAAGGTCACAGATGTTCCGAAGCTCGAAGGGCAGGGTATTTCAGGCCTTAGCCGCCTTGACAAAGAGGGAGCTACCTCCTGTTCTAACGAGGCGGTAACGAGGGATAACAGCAAGGCATTGCCCCGTGGAGCGAAGATGTCTGGGTGGTACATAGAAATCAAAGTGTCTCCTGAGATACATGGGCCCTGATTTATAGACGGCACAGTGAGCAATGGTGAGAGACTTAAACAAGACACAGTGGCTGACCAGGAGTGAATGCAAAACCCGGAGAGATTGCTTAGTGCTGGACCTATGCGGAGTACGCAGTATTGTTCTAGCAGCCGCATACTGAACGGTCTGTAGCTTTTTTAGCTGATACCCAGGAAGACCGCTATGGAGGGCATTAGCATAGTCTAACCACAAGAGAATGAGAGCCCGAGTCACTATTTCTTTTTCAACTTTAGGCAATAGTGGTAGAAATTTCTTAAAGAGTTTCAATGTGCCGAAGCATACTCCCGCCAATTTCTTAATCTGCGGTAGGAATTGGAGGTCCTCGCTAAACCAGACCCCCACATTTTTTCTGGGCTTCCCATTGACTTAGGCGTAGGTTAACCCTCAGGCCACATGTCATCCCTAAAATGCGGTGGGAAAGACCCATAGAGGAGTACCTCCGACTTATCAACCATCTAAAAACTTCTGCCAAACAGTTTTTTGCTAAATCAGGAGATGAATAATTTTTCTTCCATGTGAAGAGAAGCTAGGTGTCATCAGCATACGCTCTGATTTTAGCACCCAGCTCTTCCGTTAGATAAATGAGCGGCGTCACATAAACGTTAAAAAGCAAAGGGCTCAAGGTTGATTCCTGAGGGACCCCCGTATTCAGGCTTCTCGGTGTGGAACCGAATGATGGTAGCCACACTTGCTGTGTTCTATTTGTCAGGAAGGATTCAATCCAATCCAACACCAGGCCGGAAATTCCGATATTGGACAAGCGGGCTAGGAGTTGGCGATGCAGTACCATGTCAAACGCGACATAGAGGTCCAATAAAACCAGGGCCACTCTGCCGCCGGAGTCAAGGCACTCTTGAACATCCAACGCCATCTCAAACAGGGCCATCTCAGTACTATGTGAGGCCCTGAAGCCCAACTGGGCAGGGTGGAGGGCACCCGAAGTCTCAATGAACTCAGAGAGCTGTTTAAAGGCTGCCTTCTCACACACCTTTGCCACAGCCGGGAGAAGTGAGTTCGGTTAATAGCTCGCCAGAGCGGCAGGATTTAGTGAGGTATTTTTAGCAAGGGGAGGAGTTTTGTCTATTTCCACTCTAAAGGGACCATGGCGGATGGAAGCGACAGATTAATAATGTAGTTTACTTCAGGATTATTTACCTCTGCCACTGCTGCCAACTGCCTGGCTAGGCCTGGGTCGGCTGGGGAACCTGATTTAAGAGATTTTAGACTGGCCAAAGTGTCTGGCAGAGGAATAGGAGTAAACTCTCTCTGAAGGGAATGGGCAGGATCTAAATCTGAGACTGCCCGGAGTGGGTCATCCGCCTGCACCTGGAGAGGAGGCCTAAAGCTATCCTGTATTGTTTTGATTTTGTCCCTAAAAAAGCCAGATAACTGCTCACACCAGGAATTGGAGGTGGGATTGACACTATGTTCTGTCTGAGGTTTCAGGAAACTCTGAACTATTGCGAAGATTTCTTTGGAGTTATTTTTAGATCGGGCAATGCGCGCCACAGAAAAATGACCTTTTGCCTTCTTAACAGCCGCATAGTAGCTGTTCTGACACTTCCTGAGTGCAATTTTAGCCATCGGGCAATAAGCTTGTCTCAAGCTGCGTTCAAGTTTTTTGCATGATTTTTTTAGTTCTTTAAGATCGTTGGGAAACCAGGGTTTGGACAGGGTATTTCTTGCTCTCTTATGGACCAGAGGTAGGGAAACATTTTCCACTGCTTTCCAAATCCAATTATTGAAACCCCCTACAGCTTCCAACAGGGCCCCAGACGCAACAGGGTGTGAATTTGTCAAAACTCTGCAATGAGCAGCAGGCTCCACACGTGGAGGAAGTCTGTCCTCGGATGACCTCGTAGGTGGATGAGAGGGCTTAATGGTCCAGGAGAATTGGATTAAAAAGTGATTGGTACTGGGAAAGGAAGAGAGAGACCCCTTGTAACAGCCAGGGGAGTAGAGTGCTATTGATCAATAGAAAAAAGGGTATCCCTTGGCGAATGATTACATAAAGTAGAGAAATTTGCCTGCCATATTATATTTTACACAATATCAACGCATACAGTAAATTGTTTAATTAAAACAAAAGTAGCATATAACCAAAGTCACAAAACCTTCTTTATATGAAATTACCAAATATTTTTATTAAAAAGCAATTTTATTTTATAGTATTTGCAATTGAAACATTTTTTACCATAAGGTACACAATTTGACACACAGTAGTTAGTAATCAATATATTTCAGAAATATTTAAAAGACACATATTTTAAATCATAAAAAACATTGGAAGAGTGTTGGCAGAACCCTAAAATGTATATCTCGTTTGTTTGCATGAATATAATTACAACCCACAATTATACCCCTGTACCTATCTTAAACATGTAACAAAATAAAACAAATAAAACAAATAAAACAGAGAGACAAAATATTAGACAATTCAATTTGTCATTACTCGACACATCAGGGTTTTTTAATCAATCCTAGTAAGACGTTTTCTTAGCTTATCTTTAGGAATTATTTATTGTCCCAAGGATTGTGTAAAACACTGGCGTCGATGCGTTTCGATGGCTTGCAATTATTATTCCATCTTTTTCAAGACAAAGATATGTCTCCCTTTTTAGGCACTGGTTGGTTGCCTGCTGATACTACTCCTGTTGGAGATACATCACATTAGTTTCTATATCTTTTGATTCATTTTAATTTAATCATTCAATTAAATCTATATTATGGAGATCTTTCTCTATACATAACAGTTTTCTAATACATTCAATGCCATTACATTTTTACATCTTCATAGGTCAGTTGTCATAACAATCAAAATCTTATCGGTATCACCCTGTTTGGTCCATCAGGCACATTCTAAAGCAAGGATACTTTCACAATATGGGTTGATATTTTTGCCTTTGTCCTTTCGATAAAGGGCAATTAGTTGGTTATCTACCCACCCCAGTTGTTAGTGTCAATTGTTAGTTTGCAAATGATGCTGGTAAGCTGTTTTAAAAAATATATGTTATATATTACCTCACAACAGCGCGCATGATTTATGCCAAAATGCCCCCGACAACTAGAGCGCGTCCTGAGCAAGATGGCGACCTAAGCTGTCCCACAGGGATTCAGGGAGTTGCGAGCTGCGTGTGTGGAGATAAGCAATCATTTTTTAATTTAAACAAACAAAAATTGTCCCTGCAGATGACTATTTAACCCTTTTGGGGTATGATCAAAATGTATTTTGTTGTCTGGATATAATAAGCAAACAATAGACTTTCCTTCAATTAACGGAGCAATACCCTTGCTCCGAGCCAAATGATCGGGTAGGTCACAGATGTTTAGGAAAAAAGAAGTGGGGCTAGGTGGCACCCTTGTTTTTACCCATTTAGAATAAGCATAGCTTTAGACAGACCTCTATCACACCCAGGAGATCTCTAAGACAAGTGTCGGAGTTGAAGGAGATAACTAAATCTGAAAGGGTACCCGGCATACCCAAACTTTAAGGGTTGCTCCACAGTAAAGGACAATCTACTTTCTCAAAAGCTGTGGTGAAGTCTACAAAAGCTGCATACAGCACTCCTCCTCTTGTAGCAGCGTATTTTTCATTCATCACCTAAAGGGCAGTTATATCTTCAATCGTTCCATGTTTACACTTGAACACAATTTGCTCCATGAGGATGATTTTCTTTTCTTCCATCCATTCATTGATCTAGGTCATTAAACATTTGGCAAAGTCTTTACCCGCCGCATTAAGAATGATGATCAGATGATAATTTTCCGGCAGATTGCGAACTCCCTTCTTGAAGAGTAACACTTCCCATCCACGAGGGGTTTTATTTTATTCATACAAGCGTTTAAAAAACAGCTAAAGGACTTTACTTCAAAGGTTTGCATTTTGATTTATTGCAGCAATCGGAATTTCATCTTGCCCCATCAATACCAAGTTGCATATTCCTCAGATTATGGACTCAATCTCTATTTCAGAGGGTGGGCCATACAAATGGAAGTCCCCATTTGCTGTATGTCTATTAACCTCTACCTCGTTTGCTGTATATAAGCACTTAATAAAATTAACCCATCTTGATTCCGCTATAGCTGAGGGAAAAGATCTAGCTCTTGGTCCACAACCCTCCATGACTGGTGCCTAATAGTACCGAGGGCTAGGTGTACCATAGTTTTTTATGGTCGCAAATGGGAAATCGGCTAGTTTGCGAAAGCAATATTGGTCTATCCCATGTACAAACCCCTTTTTTTGCAAGTCGGTAACATATCAACTTGCAAATAGGGTTTGCGACTCGCTATTGGGAAGGAGCGTGCCAAGGGCGTCCCATCCTAATAGCCACTCGTATTTCAAGGTACAATTGTTTTGCAACCACAATTGTGGTCGCAAAACACTTAGGGGCATATTTACAAGGAGCTATCGCTGAATTAATGGTACTTTATTGCAGCCAAAGTCATGATAAATTTACCCTACCATTCACAAGCAGATGCTAACAGCCCCCAGCACCAGTTTTCCAGCGATAGCAGTCACACAAAATATCGCCACAGAGGATCCCCGCAACTATCGCTAATGAAATGCAGAGTAGGTGTTCCCATGCAAAAAGCCGCAACAACACTACAACTCAAAATTTACAACGACCAGGCAGATCGGCGATAAGAACACAAAACACGCGATAAGGCCCGTTAGCAGCAGGAAATTTACACCTGCTCTAACCTGGTGTAATGTTGGACGGCAGCCTGCCCCACAAAAGGGAGGCAAGCCCAGGGCATCATCGGAAGGGCAACAGATGCCATGGAGCCACTCATCATGCAGCCTGGACACCCAGGAGGGCCACAACACCCACCCGGCACACCTTTATCCCAGACCACCACAGAGGCAGCGTAGAGAAAGACAGCGGCCCCCAGGAAATGCACCTGCCTCACAGGCCCAACATCTGACAATGTCACTGTCCACTACAGGCTGAAAGGGACAACCATCCTACGAATCCTGGCCATCATCGCCTAACAGGACTTAGGCACCAACACAGCAGACATCCAATATCCCACCCCACACCAAGCTTCTGGCTGTGCTGCACCTGTTTGCCCCTGGCACACCCCAACCAACAGCTGCCAGAGTCGGCAGAGTATCACAGCCAGCCACATCCAAGTCCCCCACACCTATCCTGGACATTACAATCACCCTGGCACCCCAGGCCCTGTACGGGCAACACAATGCGCAGGAACCGCTGGAGACCAAGCAAAGACCATACGCCATAGCCTGATGCACGCATGTGTTGGGGGCAATCAACTGCACACATGTCCCACCTTTGCCCCCTGGTGACACTGCACACAACCAGTGCAACAGGAAGCACACATCACACATCAATGTGCAGGCCACATCAGAACACCGTGGGACCTACACCAATGTCGCCTCCAAATACACAGCCAGTGTGTTATGTTATGTTATGTTACACTTTATTTGTATAGCGCACAGCGACTCAAAAAGAGTATCCTGGCGCTTTCACAGCGAGACCTACAGAAAGTAACACAACACGACAACAAAGCAGAAAGAAAATGTGATGAACAGAAAAAGAAACCTATAAAGTAAACAGCCAGGTCTTAAGACCTTTCCTGAAAGCCAGCAAGCTAGTGGCACCACGAAGTGTCAGCGGCAGAGCATTCCACAGCTGGGGGGCACGCAGACCAAAGGAGCGACCCCCAATGCGGGCTTTTTGAACGCGCGGCACAACCGCCAAAAACTGTGACTCAGATCTAAGTGCCCGAGCCGGTTGGTAAAAGGACACTCTCCTTTGGAGGTACTTTGCACCTCCAGAGTGTAGGGCCTTATAGGTCAGAGTCAGCGTCTTAAAGATAATACGCTTACGAATAGGCAGCCAGTGCAGGGCCTGCAAGAGACATGACGCCCTAGCTCGCCTATTAAGACCGTAGATGGCTCTCGCCGCCGCGTTTTGTGTCACCTGAAGGCGCTGTAGCAGATACTCCGGCAGGCCCAGGTATAGGACGTTGGCATAGTCCAACCTGGACCCAATCAGAGCCTGCACAGTCAGTTTCCGGTGTTCTTCCGACAACAGGGGTAGAAACTTTCTTAATACCTTCAGGAGACCGAAGCAGGTGCCCGTCACTCCCAGAATCTGGGCTCTCATTGACAGACCCTTGTCCATCTTGACACCCAGATTCTTGGCAACTGCAGATGGAACGGCAGGGGGAGACATGTCTATAGGCCACCAGTCATGCCAGTCAGGATCAGACGTACACCCAAAGAAGAGCACCTCAGATTTCTCGGGATTGCACTTGAGGCCACTCAGATTAAACCATCTGAAAAAAGCCCCAAGGCAATCCCGGATGCTCTCCCCATTAAAATCTCCTCCCCTCTCACAGGAGAAGAGGAGCTGAGTGTCGTCTGCGTAGGACACGATCCGGGCCCCGCAAGACTCCGCCAGAGCCGCCAAAGGGGTCATGAAGATGTTAAAGAGGGTCGGGCTCAAAATAGAGCCCTGAGGAACCCCAACACCCAGTGGCGGCATCACAGCAGACTCCGGCGTGGTCCAGACCGTTTGTCGGCGGTCGGCTAGAAATGAAGAGAACCAGCTGAGCACCGTCCCCCTGAGGCCTATCTCGAAAAGTCTCGAGAGCAGGCGTTCATGGGGGACGGTGTCAAATGCCGCCGACAGGTCCAACATGACCAGCATGGCCCTGCCTCCGGAGTCCAAAACTCCTTTGATGTCTTCTGACACCTCCAGAAGTGCGGTCTCAGTACTGAGATTAGGGCGGAAGCCTGATTGGGACGGATGCAAAAGCTCATGCCCTTCCAAAAAATTGGAGAGCACCATTTGAATGTGCTTCTCCAGGATTTTCATCAAGGCAGGCAAGAGTGAAATTGGTCTATAATTGACCAATGCCTCCGGGTCGAGGCCAGGCTTTTTCAATAAAGGGATCACCATCGCCTGCTTCCAGGCTAATGGGACCAAACCCTGGCTCAATGAAATGTTGAGCAGAGGGTTGACCAGAGGATTAAGAACTTCCGCCATTCTAGCAAGAAACTTTGCCGGACAAGGGTCCAAGGGCGAGCCAGACTTAAGAGCACCCAGGAGTCCTAACGACTCAACGGCCGACAGGGGAGGAAAGACTGCCAACAACGGGCCAGATGTGGCGGCGCGGAGGGGGTCCTCCCTTATCCAGATTGCACTCACAGGCGCCACCAGGTGGAGAGAATCCTGAATGAGCTTAATCTTGTACGTGAAGAACTTGGCAAGGTCCGCCGCCCAAGACTTTGGGGGCGTATCGTGGACAACATTCGAGCGAGGAGCTGTAAATTCCCTCACTATGGAAAAGATTTCCTTGCAGGAGTTAGCGGCAGCCTCAATTCTCCCAGCAAGGTAAACCCTTTTTCCAACACGGATGTCCCGTTGATAGGCCTTCACCGCAGATCTATACAGCAGTTTAGCCTCAGGATCGTATTGAGCACGCCAAGCTCTTTCCGCCGCCCTGCAAGACTGCCGGGCCGACGCCAGTGTCGCCGTAAACCACGGGGCCGAAACCCGTTTCATCGTAGAACGGGGGGCCATCACTGGGGCAAGATCATTGAGTCTATCCACTAACCAGCCCTGCAAAGCTTCCAGGTCCTTCTCAAGATTCCCCGTGCAAAAGCACGGGTGCTCAAGAGCCGCCTGCGCTAGCATTGCTGGTGTTACAGAGTGGTAGGCCCGATGGGCGCGCCGCTGTTGCAGAGACCCCATGTTAACAGGTCTCATCACACCCTTGACCAAAAATTTGGCCAACCAATGATCAGACCACAACACCGGTATTATCTCCTTCACCTCGAGGGGAAAGGTAGAAAAAACCTGATCCAGGGTGTGCCCCTTCACATGGGTGGGCCCCATGAGAAACGGTGTTAAGCCCAAGGGGGCGGTGGCCTCCAGGAGTTTGATAGTATCCGGGTCTGATGGAATATCCATGTGAAGGTTAAAGTCTCCCGCAACAATACACTGAGCCGCTTTCAACACCAACCCAGATAGGACAGACTCAAAATCTTCGAGAAAAGTGCCCAAAGGGCCAGGTGGTCTGTACACCAACAAACCCTTAAAGGATTGGTGAGGGGCCAGGGAGATGGAGAAAGCAAGGGACTCAGAGCCCCGGATGTCATCAATCGGCAAGATGGAACAAACCACGCTTTCCTGTACCACCAGGGCCACTCCTCCACCTCTACCCCTGGGTCTATCCTGCCTGTAAATACTATAGCCAGGAGGGATGGCCGCAACCACGTCAGGGTTGGAAAACTCCCCCAGCCACGTCTCAGTTAACATGAGACAGAGGGGCCTCTCCAGCTCTAGAAGGTCAAAAATCTCCTGCGCATGTCTAGCGAGAGATCTGGTGTTAAGCAGCATGCACAGGTGGCCATCATCCATGATTGGTTTACTGGGGGAGGAGGACACAGCACGGCTCAAACGCCAGCCGCATCCAGGGCAGCAGCACTTACCCAGAAACCGACCAGGGTAAACGGTGCGGCAGCCCCCTTGAGGGGAGGGAAAAGGGCAAAGAGAACGTAACTCACCAGATGTATAATGAAGCCGAGACAAGTCTATACCGGAGTCAGAAGGTGAAAGAGTCCTAGCCACCGCCCCGCCCGCCTCCGGGACGCTGACGGGCGCAGACGGGCTGGACTCTGGCGTGACTCTGGCGTGACTCTGGCGTGACTCTGGCGTGACTCTGGCGTGACTCTGGCGTGACTCCGGCGGTGATCCGGCGTAACCGCTGCGCGTAACCGCTGCGCGTAAGCATGACTCCCTTTAAGAGGAGTCCGTCGCCTGAGCCACTGGAGCGCACACCCCTCACCTAAGATGGCCGCCACAAAGCACTCCTCCACACACAGCCCGCCCACAGGAACCGGGACCCGCAAAAGCGCGGTGGAGGGCACAATTATGGTGCAGGTGAGTGGGGATAAGCTAAAAACAGGGGAGAATGAATTAAACTTCAACAAAAATAATGAGAAAGGATTATTTAAAAGCGCCGCTAAAATGCTGCCAGAATGCGTGTGCATGATCCCTTAACCCTCCGAAAGTCCATCAGCAACCAGCCTTTCCCAGGATGGCAGCAAGGAAAATGCACAGCCCCTTGGCAAGTTCCCAATTAATACCCGACTCACCTCAAATCCACAACCATGCAATCTTACAACTCAGGCAATGCACACGTCACAACCAATGTGCAGACCAACATGCCCACCCACCCGACACGATAAAACAACTTACAGTGGAAACCTGGGAAAGCCGTGTACATGACCAAACAATGGCATGGCACCACAGTCACACAATAGACGAATGTGTAGGGGATGGAGGCAACCCGGCTTTCGTGAAGGGTGCAGTAGAACCATGATTGGGAAATTACACAATGCTGAGAGTGTCGGCGAAGTGCTGGACAGACCGCAGTATGCAGAACACACCCATATCCACGGCGACAAACACCTCTGGTGTATGGAGTGTAGTGGACAGTGGACGCAACCATATTACCTCAGCCAGTGGGGGTCCTCGCGGAAATGTTGCCTGTTACGCCCCTCCGTAAGCGTGAGCAGAGAGGGATGGCCTGGGGTACACCAGGCCAATGTAGGGGTGAGAATAAAAAGCACGTAGCCCTCGGCATGGTACTCTTCCGGAAAGCCCAACATCTCTGCCA
Source organism: Lissotriton helveticus (assembly GCF_964261635.1). Classification (NCBI taxonomy): domain Eukaryota; kingdom Metazoa; phylum Chordata; class Amphibia; order Caudata; family Salamandridae; genus Lissotriton; species Lissotriton helveticus. The sequence goes on along the minus strand of NC_136057.1, from coordinate 660,032,236 downwards.
GAGTGGCGCCTCCCACCCCGCCACAAGACCGATCCCGTCCTTGTTAGTGGAGTTGCCTGAGATCCTGTGTACCTGCTATACCCCAGCCCGCTGGACCACAAACCCATCCGGCCCGACCTTACGCAGCCAGGCCACACTGATCAGCATTCAACAACGGCGGGTGTCAAGGAGGGCTCGCCACGTGCCTGTGTAAGCTCTAAGCCCGAGGCATGCGACCGGGCCAGCCATTCAGACCACCGTAGTCTCCCCGACGCTGGCCCACATTACTCCTTCTTCGTTTACATATTTTACAGGCGTCCTCTGCGATCATTAGTGGGTCCCTTATGTGAAACTGTTTCTTGGCTCCTAAATGGCTGTTATCCCAAATCCGGACCAGCGGCCACAGCACCAGACCCCCTTCGATCTGTGAGGCATAGTTCCATATGCGCATTGTGCGACATGTGGTGGCACTAACCCTGTCCAACGCCAGCCGGCGACACATGCTGCCACAAACCCTGTCCAGCGCCATTCGGCAACACGTGCTGCCACAAACCCTGTTCAAGGCCATCCGGCGACACGTGCGGCCACAAACCCTGTTCAATGCCATCCAGCAACACGTGCTGCCACAAACCCTGTTCAACGCGATCCGGTGACACGTGCTGCCACAAACCCTGTTCAACGCCATCCGGCCACATGTGCTGCAACAAACCCTGTTCAACGCCAGCAGGGGACACGTGCTGCCAAAGACCCTGTTCTAGTCCATCCGGTGACACGTGCTGCCACAAACCCTGTTCAACGCCAGCCGGAGATACATGTTGCCACAAACCCTGTTCAACGCCTGCCAGTGACACGTGCTGCCACAGACCCTGTTCTAGTCCAGCCAGTGACACGTGCTTCCATAAACCCTGTTCAATGCCAGCCGGCGACACGGGAATGAGGGAACAGGACTACCCTGCGGACCAGTAGGTCTCACATCCAGCACCTAGTTGCGATTAAAGAATGGCAGAGTCCACACCAGTGGTCATCAGGAGAGGAGTAACAGGAAGATGCGCTCAGTCCGGACGAAAGCCAGATCACAGTCACGGAGGTGGTCGAACACGTGGTGCCACTGAACCTGAACTACACAGGTCGGAAGGGCCACCAACCTATGCCAGCGACACTCGGTGAATGGCCCGTGCTGACTGCTGCCTTGGGCCTACACTGCTCTAGGCCTAGGCTGCGCTCGAGTAGGTCACAGATTCGGAACTGAACGCATACCTGCTATGAAAAGAGCCAGGATGGGCAGACGCTCTTTCAGGTTCCTTACAGCATCTTACTGGACTAAGCTTCCAGTGGAGCTCCGTATAGAAGCGTCTGAGACGGTCTTTCGGAAAAAGCTGAAGACGTGGCTCTTTCCATCGGATAATTCCATTGTCTGATTCCTTCCCTGTTTTCCCCTGGTCTTTTGGGACCTTATCGCAGCGCGGGCCGCACAGATTTGTGCAACCAGGTGCTTTATAAGTTTAAATTGATTGATTGATTGATATGCAAAGGCACATTACATATCATTGCACGCAAGGAGAGGCGTAAGAGGTTGACGCCTTGCATTATCAATACGCAGTTGTTTGTACACTACCAACAACTGCCCTGCTGTCACTTGAGCAGTGCATCGCAAGCCAATGAGACGTGGCTGTGGGCCACTGCTGACCGCTGCTTCCGGCCTACACTGCAGTCCAGTAGGTCACAGAGTCATGATTCAGCAATGGCAGAGTTCATATCAGTGTACCAGAGTCATCCCCACTCAGCCCTGGTGCCACCAAGTCTGTTCCCCGACATTCATGGACCCTCTGGTCGAACTGTGGTGGCATCTGAGCCTATGGACTGGGGGTAGTTTTCATCCTCATTTAGCTTTTACCGAATTTGTGGTGGCAACGAGGCTGTCACATTCCACTCCTCCATTTGCTGCTTCTGGATAAAATCAAACCTTTCGGTGTCTTGGCCTGGAGGACACATTCCACTGTCCCTTGAAACACTCCAAAACATACACCTTGGACATTGATGGTGACCCGCTCAGGTCGCATGGCCCATCTGGCTGCACCGCGAGTCACCGTCCTGTGGCTTGGTGCCTTTGCCGGACTAACTCTGTGCTTGTCCTTTCTGGGACCCCTTCTTCAGAGACATTGGCTGGCCCCTGCGGCGTGGGCCTTGGGGTCATCAACGTCATTACTCTGTGGCCATGCGCAGCATGCAGCCTCAGAGCCCAAATGCGTCCCACCAGTGCTCATACACCAAACCAAGTCCAGACCGGCCCGGGCAATGCATTACGACAGGAGGCACACGCCACCACCGCAAGGATCATCTCCAAACGCCATCTGCCAGAGTTGAAGCAGTGGTCCTGACAGTCTGGGTTTTTTAATATCATATTTGCCATGAATTTAGAATAAAAAGTCACCTTTGATTTGAAGCCAGACACTGAGGGACCTGGGAAAACCAAATTGATGTTACTACCTTGGATTAGCTTCAAAATCTCAATCTCCAAAATAAATTTAAGCAGCAAGGAATAGAATCCAACATGCAAGTGTCCACATTGTACAATATAGTACATTTCCATTCAGACTCCGGGTGACCCCTCATTTTTTCAGAGTCCAAGAATGGAGCAGCCATTGCATTCAGAAAATATGGTATATAGGGAGGTTGTGCTGCATGATCTCCTACTGTTACCACTACAGTTCTCTCTCCATTGCATTAGCAGAGTCATAGATGGAATCAAATGCTAGTTGGACTGATTGAGGAATTTGCTTTATGTCCTGTGTGCTTTGTGAAGTATCAATGATCTCTTTAAAGCGTAATCTCCTTCGTCTTTTTTTCGAGAATCAAGGGTGAGGATTTTTCTTCCCTCTTTGACTTTACTTAATCTCCCTGGACTTTGCCTGGTATGTATTTGGTGCCCCCAGCCCTTTGACTCCTGCTTGGACCGAGATTTAAAAAACAGAAACAGATCCTGTTCCACAGCCTGGAGATTTTAATTCAAACTCTTCTCATTTGGGGTAGTATCGAAAACAAATCTTACAGGGTCACCTACACTATCAATATAAGGGACTTTTTGGTGAGCCTCCTACATTGTGGTTTTCCTGCCTGACAGCAAACATCTATGTGGTAGATCATTCTACTTGGCATCGAGACCCCTTCCATCCCAAATTGACTCTCCTAGGCCTGTATCCTTGTCCTTCTTGCTGCTGATCAGTTCCTTCAATATTGCCATCACAGTATCAAAAATGCAATCTGATCAACCGAGACATTTTTCTAGCAGCTGTAAATTGGGGATAAAAGTATTTCAAGCACAGTAGAGTAGCTGACATCTTTACTTCTTGATCTGGGGGATGGAAAAGCTGTATACAGCTTACATCAATGTCTGGGATTACAGACAGGTGAGATATCAAGGAAGGATGATTTTATGGAGCAATGCTAAAGTGTTGCAGCCCTGTAGGTGCCCTCAGAGGGGGAGTCCTCACAGGCTGGATATTATCACCCTTACCTTGTAAACCATATCTCAAGGATAAATTTAGATTAAAATCCGGCAGAGTTCTATCATTGTCCCACCGGGCCTTTACAGTAATGTGTTGAGAAGCGTCCTCACAGGGGGTTATGTGGGGTTTGTCCACCACCAAGAGACTGGTAAAGGAGGCTCTGAGGAGGGATGATGGGGGAGAGGAAGCAAGGGGGTGAACTAGAAGTACCCTGTGAGGTTTTAAGACACCCTTCTGCAGGGAGTCCACACCAGGCCTCTACCTTGATATCGCCCTTTCCAGCTGCAACAAGATCGACCTATCCACCTTGGGTCCAGGACTATCTGTACCCTCAGGCCACATGTTTTCGTTTGACCACCCACTTGCCTACATGTTCAAATTCTATTTCTTCAGTGAGGGCTTCTCTTTATGACAGAGGATAAATATTTGACTCTTTCCTTTCAACATCGTAGAGGAGGAGTTTTTGATACAAAGAGGATTAGATTTGAATTTTCCATAAATATTCTTGTATGGTCTCAGCCTCTCTTTTGTTGACACTTTTGAGGCTCAGGTTTAGATACAACTGAGGTGTTGCAGTGAAATCTCCGGATTATCATAGGAGCTAAATGGAGATGAGCAACTGGCAACTGATAACTGGTGACTTAAACCAGTGATTTGAAGGTAGCAATAGTAGCGCAGAGAGTAGTAGGCAGCAAACTGCACCACACCCTAGAGTGGCCACTTTTGCCGCACACCGCTATCTCCCCTCTTGCAGTGGTAGCCCTACTGGTCACCACAACTATGTCACTTGTACTCCTTGCTCAACTGTTCGCCTGACTTCATGCCACCTTTCAGCTTTGATCCACTGGGTTTTAACCAGCGGCCCAATCCGTAATCAGGCACTCTACTAGTTTTTCTCCTTTCATAGGTACTCTTCGACCCTAGGCATATGGCCTCTCACTACCAATCGCAAAAGTATCTGCTACCAATCCTGCAGCCATGCCCAGATATCATAATGATCTCAGTGGGTGGCTGAGGTTGGGTAAGTACAGTCAAACCCACCTCATGGGTCTCTAATGGCTCCCATTGCCATAAACAAGCTCTATCAGCTTCTCCCTTACACCTACAGCTAATCAGGCCCCTGCCACAGTGCCCAACATGACAGGCAACTGCAGCAGCAAACAAGTAGGCAGCAGGTAAAAGGCCACCCACCCACCAGGGGCCTAAACATATTACATGGGTCAGACCAGTGGGCAAGGGACCTGTTAGATGTCCAGCAGGCCCCTTGAGGCTCAGGTGCAGTCTCTGGGCTTGGACACAAGCCCCCGCTGGGCCATCTGGACACGTAGGCCCGGGGCTTAAAATGCGGAGCACACTTACCCGCTCCTTCAGCTGGTGCTCCACATTCGGCCTGATAGTTCTGAGGCAGGAACTTGGAAGAGAAGGCTAAGCTGGCACGCACCGTGATACACAGGACGGCCTGCAGTTTCTATCTCTCTGCCGCCATGGCAACTGGAGAACCCCCTTCCAGGGGCTGCTATGAGAGGTCGATTAGGTGCTGTTTATTCCAGTCTCGCGGGTGCCTCACTCTGCCCCATCACCACTGATGGTCCAACTGAAGAACTGAAATCTTCATTCTCAGGGGTCTCACTAATACAAAAGAACTTGGCATAGAAGCTGTAATATGAAAAGACATCTTTATTAAATTTAATAAGTGAGGCCACGTCACACAGAAGCCGTGGCAAGTGAATGAGGTAGTCTAAAGAATACAGAACACAAAGGTCTTTTATATGCTTAGGATTTACAAACTCAGCATGAAAGAAAGGGGCAGTCCTAGCTTCTGCAAGCATACAAAATACCTAATATGGACATACAAGATCTGCAAAATATTAGCCAATAGTAAAACATCATGTAACCAGAATGTCCCCCTTACGTCGTGTTTCTGCCCAACCTATAAGTCAATCAATTACAGAACTTATAAGTCAATCAATTACAGAACTTATAAGTCAATCAGTAATGGCAGAACATTTCTGTATGCAGTTAGGCCAGCTAGTATCTGAGATTGCTTTCAAAGCAAGGAGAGAGGGGGGTTTTCTACACGTTGCAGTCCAAAGGGCAGAAACACTTCATGAATAGAGCAGTCTGTGTAAAGGCAACACAAATTGATGACAAATGTAAGATGGAGTCAAAATTAAAGAACCTCAGACCTCCCTTTTGCCATTACACAGGCAAATCCTAAAATTATTTTGCAAACATTATGTATTTCAGTGACTATTGACAATGCCAATAAAACAATAAGAATCAGTCTCCAAACACCAATTCTGTACAATCGCACGGGAAAAACCCAGAGTCCGTCAAAGCCTCTTCTGGCAGGCTTCTATTGTCCATCAAATCCTGTTTCTGTTGTTTTCTTCTGCATGGGCCTCTACATTCAGGCCCTTCATGAAAATGATGTTACTCAGTATCCGCTGGAGTGCCTTCCTGGCAAACACTCACAGCTCACTTGAAAGTCTCAATGTCTCAATGCAGTGCACCGATATTTCCTGTGCTGCAGGCACTACAGATAGTGTGCTCTTCATTGGTCAAGGGCACAGATCATCTCATGCAGACCCAAGTACTATTAATCGGGAAAGAGCAACAGACTGTCACTCTCAGCAACACTTTCAGGCTCCAACACTCTCTTATTCAGTGTCAGAGGATGCTCGGGCTGCTCTTTCATGGGCACCATAATGTAGTGCCTTTTGCCAATCTCAAATCCTCCGGTGCACTGCACTTCCGTTGGAGCAAAGGAAAAGGGGTTGTGTGGCCAAAACTCAGGCCAAGGGGCTCAAGGGACTGCACACTGTCAGAGGTTAACCAGCACATGACAGGTGGGTGGAAAACTGAAGCCTCAAACAACAAGAATCCTTCTCTATCGCTCTTTTGCACTGAAATTCTGGTTCTGTGGCAAAACCAGATCCTCCTTCTTTTCTGATGTTCAACGCCTTCTGATGAAGCAAGCACAATACGTTGGAGATACAGTTGATGAAGCACTTTCTGGGTGTTGGGACTGTTCATCTGTTAGCTGACACTAATGGGAATTAGAACTCATCTTTATCACCGTTCTGCAGGGTATCATTCTCCCTTTGACTCTGGAAGATCCCACAGAACCTAGTGACGTAGGAAATGTGACACAGTTGTTTCCTTCAATTTAAGTACAAAAACAGTTCATTGTACAACAAGGGACTGCAAGCAAGTGGCCTGCAATCTTTAAAGGAGTGGCCATACGTCATGGGACATTTCTGGTCTAGAACACACTGTAATTCTCAAAGGCAATACAAAGACAAAGGCAGTAGGCAAAACAGTGCCTCTGATTTCTTCAATTGGGTTTTCATATGAGAGCATATCCTCTACCATCTAAGGGTAGATAGCGACATGGGAATTCTATCTGAATGGATGTCCTCACACATAGTGGCATTGTCTAATGGGGCAAACAATTTTTTTTTCTCAATGATTACACATAGGTGTTCCTAAATTCCTTATCTAGAGTACCTCAAAAGAAAGATCACATAATACATATTATCAGGGACATGTAGATACCTCCCTTTAATAATTGTGCATCAGGTGGACTATGCAATACAAAAGCTAATGATCAAAATGTGGAAACAAAAGACAAGAACTAGAGAGTCCTGGTGTTTCCATTATTTAAAATACATCTGGTCCATCAAAAATTAAAGCAGCAGGAAAAAGGAACTAAAAACCAAATTAGAATAGGCATTGAATTTGTCATATTCAAAAAAACGTAAGGTATCTCCTATTGAGGTGGAAAACCAGTCTGGTCATACAAAAGGGAATTATACATAATATGGGGTCTCTGGTACATTACTGCAGTCTGGAAGTGTGAACCTGAGCAATACACCGACTGGTGAAAGGGATTTGCTAAAGGAAAATGGGACTAGGTAAAAATGAAGCCTTTGGTAGGTACAAAGCCATACACTACTTAGGAAGCAGAACAAAACTGACTAAGGTAATATAGAAATTAAGTCACCATGTACAAGAGTCACAAATCTATAATTTATCCTTACGTCCAATCAAGGATACATAATTTTAGGGCTGCCTGTTCCTTAAAGGAAGAGGACAGTATCGTGACTAATTGCAGATGACACACTTTAATTCTGTATATCTCTTTTTTATTTTCCTTCAAATACCATTAAAGCCAAATTTGACATACACTGTTGAAGTGTTGTCTTGTTTTGTTCACAGCATGAAAAACCATATCTGTGAAATTTAGTATCAGCGCAAAAAAAACCAACAAAAAACACACATATGTCAAGCCATCAGATAAACGCACTGTATATCAAGCACAAAAAAGCATAGACAAAACAATAGCATATGTAAATAAGCGGTAACACACAACACTATTGCATGCACTTTTATGCACTGTGAACCTGCAGCTCAAACCAGAATATTCAGGCCTGCTTAATTTGTCAGGCTTAAAATCCTCACCAGGAACAATTCATAAAAGGATAAAATGCAAAAATATGCAAAACGCACGAACATTTCTGCACATAACACACAAAATATCAACTGTAACAACCATCTTTTGAAAACATGCTAAACCTTTTTAACTTTCCAAAAACTTTTTCACAGACACTCTGCGTGTCCCCTGCGCCAACACCCTTTGAGGCCCTGCTTTTCCAAGCAATAATTTCTCCATCTGTTTACACTTACTCCTAACTCCCACCTCACTCTAAGGCTGAAAAAGACAAAAAAAACTTTCCCAACTCTTTCTAACCTGCAATAACCAACCCTATTTAAAAACACATGATATATGTATTACTCCAGTTAGGGGCTACAATTTATTTCTATACTTAGGTTATTAAAACAGTTACTGTGAATAATTTGCAGAACATAATAACACACATACCAGTTTTTAGAACAAATGCTTGTTTGCAATGGTACTCATTTCATCTACCTTAAAATGATGAAGGTCTCAGTTAGGTCCAGCAAAAGTTAAAACCTTCCACCCTGATATTGAACTCAATCCTCTGCACCAGGCACATTGGCTCACTGACCTATTTAAAAGGAAACCCAAATGGGAACAACCTGCAAATTTGTATTATACCTAAATGTATGCATTTACTGAAGCCTAAACCACTTTTAAAGCTATTGTAAATGGCAAAAATGCCCAAATTTTACCCAAATTCGACTTTAACATTTGGGGCACTTAAAAATAAAGATCCTATAATAATGTTACATATTAATCATCCTCAGAATGTTCTTTACAAATTGCAGAGATTGAACATTAAACATATCTCTTGCAAATCCTGAGAAAAATGAGTTTTTCACGCCTGCGTCAAGTGAAAATCTATATGCTAATTTCCTCATTATGCAGTATACCATAACTTAAAATTAAATTATAATGCTAGGAGGTCACAGTATAAGTATTAAGCTTCATGAATAGTAAAAAACGAATTTTGTAGCACTTATTTTTATAACCCAATCAGTTTTGATGATTCCACATATTAAGGCTCTGTAATTCCTTGAATCTGACTTCATTTTTGCCATGTAGGCCTGCAAAGAACAAAGTGGCCTGACCTCCCCAGGTCATTTACACATTAACCAGTTTGAACTGTAAGAAACTGACCTCGCAAAGCCAATTTCCCTGATTGATCTTTATCTGAGATTGCCAATCAATGTTCAAGACATTGTTAACTTTTTAGTTTCCTTGGACTTGCTCTATCTTGTTTCAGCATCTGTTACTGTTTCTTTTTAAATGTTTCTTCATTACATGGGTTAATTATTACTTAGCAACTGAGCCAAGAATATACTTATGCTTAAAGAAAGGAAAACCCTTAATTAAAATGTCTTCCTATAATACAAAATAAGGAACCTTTTTAAAACAACATTCTGAAATGCAAAGTTTTCACCCGTGCAACTGAGGGGAAAATCCTGGCTAAATAAAAATTCCTGTTTATTCGTGATTGCTTGTGTTGCTTGCTTAGCGGCAGCAACAGCTGTTTCCTAGTGTTGAAAAGTGGGCACGGTGGCTGTCTATTTAAAACTAAAACTAAGACATTTCAAGTTTCAAAATGCGTGTGCAATACAGCAAAATCCAATGTATTCAGATGATGTGTTTGCCTGTTAATATCTAATATAATGTATCTAAGGAAAATGCTGTAAATTTATTTTTTGCAAAACACACAATTTCGTTTTTGAGGGCTTTTTTATTCCTAGTGAATGTGAATTTTAATTTCATCTTTAAAGCATTGTACATGTGCATAATTGCTTACTCTATAAATTAAATAGCAACATATAGCTATTTTAGCATATCACATGGTTCATTACTGGATTTTTATTTCATTTCTGATTAATATTAATTAACTAACATTTTGCATAACAGACTAAAAACATCAAGAAAAAACACGAACACACATTTGAGCTCATTTCAGACAAACAGAAAGGGGTAAAACACTCAGGACACACAATACGGCGCGCTTTTAGCCATGCATTTCGTGAATAGCGCCAATGCTATGTACTTACAGAAATTGCACTAATGGGAAAACCACATAGACATTCAAACACACATTTAACCCAAAAACCAATACTCAGGACAGAAATAAGCCCACAGACTGTACTTAAACCAAACCATTTGTAAATACTAGTTGTAAGTCATATTTACAAGAAACGCTTCTCAATTGTGTTCCAAAAGATTGCAAAAACAGCCCAACAGACTGATGTATGTCCAAGAAGCAAAAATACACTCAATTCACTAACTTTGACTAGCAGAACACTAAAAATCGCTCTGCATATCTTCACTCATAAAATTGCACAGAACAAAGGATCCTTGTATGTATTATGTCATATTTTAATTCCCTGGGGATACAAAATCACCAAGGAAGAAATATGTTTGTAAAGCTAAACCTATTTAGATATTCACTCTAGGGAAGCCGGCTAATGTACTTCACATCACAACATGGTACCTTCCAACATAAAGCAACACATTCTCATGTGAGCTTTCAAACAGGCATGCCCAAATATATTGCAAAATATACAATATTATAATCAAAATAGTGCTTAATGTACTTTTCGTACGTGCACCGTTCAACTAAACCAAATAGAGAAAATTCTCCTCATTACCTGTCTACACAAATTGCAATTCGCATATACAAACCTATACAAATCCAAAAGTTGGCCAACACAAATTCCGAAGTTCCAAAGCTACAGTCCCAAATTTGCTAAGATTAGGCATCTTATAGCTCTTATAGCTAGCTTCAAACTTCAAGGGGTTGTCTCTACCAATACACTCGCAAATATACGAGCCCCTCGGCTTTGGTAATTTGCAATAACCAAATCAAAAACCAAGAAACCAAACCCCTCGGCTTTGGTAATTGCAATAACCAAATCAAAACCAAGAAACCGAACAAAGTCGTGGGATCGACCCACTTTTACTTAACTCTTTCTTTTACTAATCAAAAGGTTATCCAAATTCTAACTGTCAAGTTCTAAATGACCTAACGGTCTCTTTGGTTTTTTTTTAATACTCACGCCAAAAAGGGTTCTCAGTCAGGAGTGACATCATGTGGAGGATCAAAATCAGGAAGAGCAGAAATATACTGGGCTGCAGAGATGAAGAATCTCCAGAATCCCTGTGCACAGAGTACCTTCTTAGTAGAATCCTGTCTTGTCCTCCTAAGTAGCTTTCTGTCTCCTGACAAGATCACTCCCACAGAAAGTCACTTCTCTGATGAAGCCCCACGTGAGCGCCATTTGAAGACCTGAAATCTTCATTCTCAGGGGTCTCACTAATACAAAAGAACTTGGCATAGAAGCTGTAATATGAAAAGACATCTTTATTAAATTTAATAAGTGAGGCCACGTCACACAGAAGCCGTAGCAAGTGAATGAGGTAGTCTAAAGAATACAGAACACAGAGGTCTTTTATATGCTTAGGATTTACAAACTCAGCATGAAAGAAAGGGGCAGTCCTAGCTTCTGCAAGCATACAAAATACCTAATATGGACATACAAGATCTGCAAAATATCAAACAATAGTAAAACATCATGTAACCAGAATGTCCCCCTTACGTCGTGTTTCTGCCCAACCTATAAGTCAATCAATTACAGCACTTATAAGTCAATCAGTAATGGCAGAACATTTCTGTATGCAGTTAGGCCAGCTAGTATCTGAGATTGCTTTCAAAGCAAGGACAGAGGGGGGTTTTCTACACGTTGCAGTCCAAAGGGCAGAAACACTTCATGAATAGAGCAGTCTGTGTAAAGGCAACACAAATTGATGACAAATGTAAGATGGAGTCAAAATTAAAGAACCTCACAACGACTCGCGGTCATGCCCAACATGCACAGCATGTTGTGTAGTGGCACTCCATCCTGTAGCAGCACCAGTTAGACCATTCAAAATGGAGGTACGGGATCCTCCCCGTGAACAATTTTTGTGTGAAGTATGGTAAGCATTATTGTAGCTCCAGTAAGGGCCCCTCCTGTAATCTAGCGAAGAAACCCTCCACCACTTTGCTTTCTTTTGTCCAGCTTATGCTAAACAATGTAAGCAATGGCTAAAACCTTTGTGCAAACTTTTGGGTTCCTGGAAACATGCGCCTGCACTTCGCATTTTGTGTTACAGTGAGGGGATTGTGGTTGCAGTGACTACATTTTAGCACGCTGCCTGGCTTTCCCATATTCGTGGTGCTTAGTAATGAAGTATTGATTCTTGTGTCTCAATTATGGTGCATTTTCATTTGTATCTAAATTCTTATTCTTTTTAACAATATTTATCTATAACTTGGATTCTGTGCTGCTTTCTTTCCTATCTTCTATGTGCTAATATAGTTTTGTTGCATCAACACTTTGTATCCACTGGCTGATATTCACCGCTATTAACTATTACTCATGTTTTTATCCTGATTTTGTTCCCAAATTTAGCATTTTTGATGTATTGTGTTTTTAGGATTTTCTCTTTCCAAAAAACACAATTTTGATGAATAACCAATAATATTCACTGTGCAAATTAGAATCCTAAATCAGAAGAGGTGTATGTAGGGAAACGTTACTAACCTATCCATTTTTTGTTCTTCCCTTGGAGGTTTCTAACAATGGTCTTTGCCACCTCCCTTCTCTCCTCAGACACAACTACCACCCTGACATTCTAGTTCTGTGGTTTGTCTGGGAGAGGGAGAGAGGAGCCAGATGTCAGTGGTAACTTAGGCATCATTTTTGCATTATTTCAAGAAAAATAGGGGCAATCGAAAGCATCTTTAGCACAACTGAAGCCTTGCAATTGTCCCAGTACAAAGGATAAATAAAAGGACCCAGAATTACATAGCTGTGTGCTGGATGGGGCATATGTTGTTTAGCTGGGCAGTGACCTATCTGCTGAATCCTGAGAGGGAGAAAGATACAGAGAGATTTTATAGCTCAAAGCAGAATAAGGTCAAGTGGGAATAGAGGGAGGGAGGTGTTACAGAAACTCGAAGAATGAATCATGTGTTTCTTATGTAATGCTTGTCTTTCGTGTAGTAGTAGGTAAGCAATTTATGATATGCGGGAATCATTTCTTGTAGGATTCTTAAGTAGGGTATTGCGGGTGGTAGAGTGAAAAGGGAAGGTGCACCTCAATATAGTGATCATTGGATATGCTGCACAATGACCAATTGTAGCACCATCAAAATTAGAATTGTTGCTTTGCCTGTGCGTATTGCTGAACGCCAAATGCATTGATAATCTGTTAGTTTAGTGTAGTGGTTTATCAACTTCCCGTTACAGATTCCTGAACTCCTACATGGCACATGTCTATTGATTAAGTTTATCATGAGAACCACTGATTTATCCATGTTTGCTCTTTCACTGTATAGTGCATAGTTGTTTTTAGAATATTGCTATGCATACCATGGTCATACTTGTCAAAGTCCTATATATGAATAAAGGAGGGGGTTTTCATTCTATAACATTAATCACTAAAATGTATGCGTTGATTCAATGTATGACTGATTATGTTTGTAACCAATTTTCCAAGTAACCATGTCTGGATTGGAAAAGCTTGGCTTTACACAGCCTAATAATTCTAGAAATAACACCCCAAGCAAACGTAGGGGTATATTCACAAGAACCTGTGATAACTACAGCAAGAGTAGCGTAACGCAACTTTCAACATCGCAGCCTATCGTGGGAAAATAACCCTGTGTCAACGTGGAATTCACAAAATGGAGGTAGCATGCGATAGATACCAGATAATGCGTCACATGTCAGTGTGAAAATCAACATCATGCCACAAAAATGCGATACGCGAACGCCAAAAAAAATGCGATGAGGCCAACCGCGGTTCATAAAGTAGCAAAAACCACCCAAAGGCCTGCAAATCCCATGTGTCTGGTGGGACAATGCACCATACAAACCACAGAAAACACACCAGAAACAAGCCAAAGCATGTAGCAACATCGATGCACCCTGGCCAACTCGATCTCCGAAACCCCCACAGACTACCAGTAAGGAACAAAGGGGTCGGGGAAGGCCAAGGCGAAGAGAGAGAGGAAGACGGGGAGCAGACCGCTGGAAAACAAGACCAGATTCACGGAGGTGAGAGAACACTACCAGCAACTGACCCACTATCAGACCACCTGGATTGCAGTCGGAGTGCTGATGAGGCCAATCGAGGAGGCCAATAGGCGCTGGCATGACGTGACGACCTAAACCAGGCATCAACCCTCTGCCAACAGGAAGGCAGCAACAGCAACAGGAGGTGGCAGTCCAGCTCCACAGGAAGCGCTGGAGGAAACCCGGCCACAGTCATCAGCGTGGAGATTGTGCAAGGAGTAGGGAGTACAGACACAGCTCGAGAAGACCTGACACAACATCAACAGGGAGTGCAACGAACAGGGACTCGGGGGACGGGGGAGATGGGCACAATGGCATACATGCACAACGAGGTGTAGCACACTCACCCTCACAATCACCCATGATCATGTCCCAGATCCCCTTGGCACACTGCAGGACACACACATAGCAAGAACAGCACACCCACATTGATGACAACGAGGTACAATGCGCATAGCCAACACTGCAAAACAGAGGACACAACTGGCTCCGCACATGCACAGAAACATGCCAACTACAACTGACGGAGCCGGAAACTGTGAAATGGAAATGTATGCGTACGACCTCACATCCGTCATACAGTCCAAATGTACACTGTCCTGCAGAAGAATACAGCACCTCCCAAATAGTCACCATGTACATTGCCACACAGTCTGCATGCAAACTACCACAATGCGCCAACATACATGTCGACACAAAGTCACCATGCATCTCCACTTCACTTTGCAGAGGGGCTCACAACACCTTCAGCAGAGTACAGAATACAACACATCTGTAATGCCAGAGAGGACCACCACACCGTTGACACCAAAGCCCTACAACAGCCCATGGATATCCCACACAACCCCCCACCAGGACCCGGCCAGCCAAGCTACTCAGAGGAGAACACCGAGCCTGCAACAGATCACAAAGCAGAAAGCACCCACAAGCACAGCTAGCTCACTACACTTCACCCAACCACACATGGCACCCCAATGCCATGTGTCAGCACGCCAAAAGGAGGTGGCCCAACAGGTGTTGGTTGGTGCCGAACCCATGGAATGCAAACCAGGACACATATGTAGGTGTCTATCACCCTTCAGGGCCCACCCACACCCCACTAAGGAGACCCACACTGCCATAGAGACACATGCAGATGCACATTCACAGTACAGAACCACGTCCAGTGGCGCTCAAATAGCAGTCACACATCCATGTTGGCTCTGCGTACGATGGCCCTGGCAACTCCCCTTACAAATTGAGTGGGGGATGACAAAGCTACGTGTCCAAGCTCCAACCCGCTGCCTGCGGTGACATGACTGCATCCGATGTACACAGCACAATGTAATGTCATAGGGCCCAGGGCCCTCATGCATACAACAAGACCACAGGGACACACGCAGGTATCATGTTGAAATGGCTACGGGCACATGCGCCCGGCCCCTTTATTGGCAGGGCCTCATGTACAGTAACGCCTGTGTTGGATGTGTGTGGGGTGAGTGTAAACCATTCCTCAAGGAATGTCTGGTGCTGGCAACCACTTGAACATTGGACACCAGTGCAGCGGAAACAGAAACACATCCATAACAGAGTCAACTGTTGAGCAACATGGAATTAGCCGGAGAAGGTCCAGAGGACAGCCACATGCAACAGAAGTGTCCGTGAGTTGCAGTGCACTGGGGTTGGGACACTAGAGATGAGCGCGCTCATGTGAAGAAAAAGTGTTGGATTGTGTCCCTTCGATATATTCCTGATGCAGATGCAGTGAGGTGTGTTAGACCTGCATCATCTTCCCCATCAACGTCTCAGGGCCCTCACACTGTTTGAGGTGACAAAGCTGTGCAACCGCTCAACAGCCCATAACACAATAAGCAACGGACAATGGCCTGCGGTGCCCTTAGTTACTGGCACCTGGAGTGCTGAGCAGGGTATCGGGCCGATGATGGCATTCAGAATAGGTATGAACAACTCTGTAAGTCTGTCAGGACCACCGTTTCAACTCTGGCAGATGGCGGTTGATGGTGGTCCTTGTGGGGCTTGTGTGTGCCCCCTGCGGTGATGCGACGTCCAGACCGGTCTGGACTCGCTTTGGTGTGTGAGCCGTTGCGGGATGCTTTTGGGCCCAGAGACTGCGTACAGTGCAAGGCCACAGAGAAATGGTGTTGATGACTCCAAGGCCAACACTTCAGGGGCCATCCGATGTCTCAGAAGAAAGGGTCCCGGACCGGACCAGCACAGAGTTAGTGGCCCCGGATGCACTGCAGCCGGCACAGGCACCCAGCCAAGGGACGGCGACTAGCGGTGCAGTCAGATGGGCCTTGCGACCTGAGCGGGTCCCCATCATTGTCCGAGGTGTATGTTGCGGAGGGTTGCCGGAAACAGTGGAAGGTGTCCTCCAGGGCATGATGCAGAAGGTTTGATTTTATACAGAATCAGCAAGTTGTGGGGTGGAAAGCTCAAGCCTCGTTTTCACCACCAATTCGGTGTCAGCTACATGAGGATGAAAACCAGCCCCTAGTCCATAGACTCAGACATCACCAATGTACGACCAGTAAGTGTCCATGAATGTCGGGGAACAGACTTAGTGGCACCGGGGCTGGGAGGGGATGCAGTTTGCTATGATGCTGGTACACTGATATGAACTCCACCATTGCTAAATTATGTGACCTACTGGATCGCAGTGTAGGCTGGAGGCAGCGGTCAGCAGTGGCCCACAGCCACATGTCATTGGCTCGCGATGCACAGAGTTAGTGACACCAGGGTAGTTGTCGGTAGTCACCAAGATGCAACGCGTCATCCTTTTACGCCTCTCCTTGCGTCAAGTTGCGTGCAATAATATGTAATCTACCTTTGCATACACGATGTTCAGTTTCAAATCTGTGACCTATTCAAGCCCAGCCTAGGCCAAGAACAGTGTAGGCCGGAGGCAGCGGTCAGCACGGGCCATTCACCAAGTGTCGCTGGCATAGGTTGGTGGCCCCACTGGCCTGCTTAGTTCAGGTTTAGTGGCACCACATGTTCGGTCACCTCTGTGACTCTGACCCAGCTTTCGTCCAGACTGAGCAACATCTTCCTCTTACTCCTCTGTGTGCGACCACTGGTGTGGACTATTAGTGATTCACGACTAGGTGCTGGATGTGAGACCTACTAGTCTGAGGTTCTGTGATTTTCGACTTTGCTTCGTATTCAGGACACAGGAGATTGGTCTGTGATGGGATGGTTTTGGGGACTACTGTCCACATGGGGATGGAAAGTGTTAACGTTTCTTGGAATGATTCTAGCCATCATTTTCTCTTGCTGTCTTTGTTTACAGTGTGGTCCCGCTATCTGTGGTCTTTGTGCCACCTTGTGTGTCCCAAAGCCTGTGTCACAGAAAACAGAGAACATTAAAATGATGTTGCAGCAACAGCTCAATGACCTCATGACCATTGACATTGACTCAGATTAACTTGAGTCCTTTGTGTTTTGCCTGAGTAATGACGAAAGGAGGGTCTGAGATTCTGTGATTTTCGACTTCGCTTTGTATTCAGCCGCCATTTTGTGACAGCCGCCATTTTGTGTTGCCTTTACTCAGGCAGCACGGCGAACATAGTGTTTTTGCTTTCCCAGCTGCTATGCGTCTCTTCTGTTAAAAAGTAACCCTTTGTCCTTGTTTGTGAAACCGATGTCAGGGTCTGGCCGAGTTAGTTAATCCATGTCTAGACTGATTGATCCTTGTCTTAGTTGACTGTTTGGGTTGCACCATTCTTCCTTTACTTTATCTTATTTGACTGGCCTTCACTATTCTCTCCTTGTATTCTCCTATTACACAACTATCCTTTGAGGCTCGCAAATACGTCCTGCCACCTGCAAATTGGATTACATGCACTAGCATTGATTAACTTGAGGGGAGGTGGAGAACACGGGGTGTGAAAGAAGGGCGTATTCAAGATACTTGATAGCTTGTTTTCAAACTTTTCCTATTTGTCAGTTTTGTATGTTTTGGGAGTAGACGTTGTAAATATGTATCCTATCAAAGATTGTGCGCCACGGAATGAAGTGGCAGTCTCCTAAGAATCTACCTTCTGTACTTCTTGGATAACTGTGCTTAGCTGCAGCTAATAAATCTGATTTTCTACGCCTAACAGAGTGTCTCGTGTCTGTGTCCGACAAGGCAGGTGAACCCGGAGATTACAGGCGTGCCCTGCGCCGCTCGGCCCATAAGGCCCGGTTCTCCAACTGGCGCCCAACGCGGGGCGACTTCAGTGGTAGCGGTTCAGCCTGAAGGTCGTGAGGAGCCTCACAAGAAAATTCTGGAGGATTCGCGAACCACGTCAAGCGACCCCTGTATGTCGAAAGTGGACCGAAAGTCTTTTGCAGCGCGGCTACTCCTTTCCGACGGCTGCAGACGACTGCTGCCCTGACTGTTGTCCTGCCTTGGCCCTCTGGTGATGATTGGTATCGCGAGACGTTAGACGGACACCTGTTGGCATGAGAAAATATTTAGTTAAGTATTCGTGGGTAGCGCCCACTCTTTTGTTTTGTTTTTTGTTATTCGACTCATGCATTAGTCGAATCCAAGGGGTAAGTACGTTTGTGCTGTGATAATTGTCTTACACCCCTTGAAGTTTGTGAACAGTCCAGTCCGTTACGAAATGCCTGGGCTTAGTAAGTTTAAGAAATTTTGCTGTTTTAACTGTAATAGGGATTCCCGGCTAGAGGACTCTTGTCCAATTCCTCCGGTAGGAACTCTCACTTATGAGCTCTATTCGAAATATGGTCTTGGCCCCACTGATTTAATTAAACGTGGATTCGATATCCGAAGAAAGATGGTGTTCTGCAGTGGCCACAAAATGGTAGCTTTGAGCCTGACATATTAGACAACTTAGAAGCAATTTTGTTTAAGAGAAAAGCCCGGCCGGCAATGTTTGACTCTTTCCGGCTATGGTGTAAGGAAGCCAAACAGAATGAAATTAAACAGGCGAAAAAAGATAAGAAAGCGCAGGATATGACGATTTTACAAGCTGCTCAACAGTTTAAGAATAATGAGAATGATCAAATGATTGAAATCTCAGAAAGACAGCATCGTATGGCAATAGATAGATGTTATCCTGTGTTGCCTCCTTCCCCAAAGAGTAAAGATCTTGACGAAGATCCTTTAATGTCTCATTTGTTGAGATTACCTGCACCTTATGTATTACGTGCTAATGCACCCCCATTACAACCTGTTGTTCAACCAGTTGTTCCGGTTCTTCCACAATTGCCTCTTCCAGTAATTCCACCTCCACCTCCTTTGCCACCGACTTCTGTACCTCAGTCTCCTTTACCGTCAGTTTCTTTTACCACTGACTGTTCTTCTCCTGCTGTGCTTAACATGTTGTCTCCGGTCTTACTGTCTGATTCTCCTACGGCTCGTCAACGATTAGTTGATACTGTTTCCGGTCTTTTGTCACCTTTCTTTGGGTCTCTTAATTTGACTCCTGTTTCGTCCCGAAGACAATCCCGTAGTCAAATTCCGGATACTAACGAGCAAATTAGGTTAGACTCTCTAGCTCACAATTGGATCATGAGTGGTCCACAGTATAATGTGCGCGATATCCTGGATACTTTTCTCCAGTGGAATGCGCCTACGCAGAGATATGTTTTTAATGCTATGTGTAATACTCTTGTTAAAAGATGGGGTGATATGGATTTGGATTTACCTCCTCAGGGTTTGTTTGACATACAGGCTAAATTTGATAAAGGACTTATTGCGGGTTCCGATGTCGAGGATGCTGTTCGAACACTTATCACATTTTTGTCTTCCTTTTTCTCTCAAGCTTCTCTTGAACCTGATCCTGCAGTAAGGCATAAAGTGAAACACTATCATATGTGAAAAGTTCCCCCGATATGGAGGGATGCGGTTCCACAGGCAGGCAATGTTCTAGCTGTCCCTGCTCATTTCCAGCGTATATGGGTAAATGTCCCTTGGAAAAGATCTGAAGTTCTGGCGCTTAAACAGTCTTTACCGGACCCTCGTAAGAATCCTGCTGGATATTACAAGGAGTTGTCCCAGACTGTTGATGCGTGTATTATGAATTTAGCAGATATTGATTTGCTGATGGGAAATGTAGTCCCTCAAGCATTATGGGCTCGGATTCGTAGGGAAGACCACGATCAAGCTTTAGGTGGTACTTGGGCTGTTTTAACTGCCGCAGATGCAGCACAAGTAGTTGGTGCTAAACCCGATGATTTGATTACAGAGTTGCCTGGTAGAATAATAGCTCTAATGAAAACGATGATGCCTGCTCTACGAGTTAAGTGGGATAAGTTAGCTGCGTGTAAACAGAAGAAAGATGAGAGTGTATCCGATTTCTTTACTCGTTTCGAGGAGACGTTCATCGACCACAGTGGTCAAGATATGAGTACTGAGGGTGGTCAAGATATGAGTACTGAGGGTGGACAGCGATTATTTGTGGATACATTTGTATTTAATTAACTTCCCGAATTATCTCATAAATGCAGTTCTTGCCACATGGTGCGCCACATTGTAAATGCGGCGCACCATGGGTGGCGGAGCTGCGGCGCACAATAGCTGGCGCATCCCTGGGGATGCGCCAGTTATTGTAAATCTGCCCCTATACATTTAGCCAACGAGGGAGCACTTACTGATTAGACAGTAGAAAGTACTCCAGTTGAGTAGAGGTATTTCACAAAAAGGTGGCACCTTCGTGGACAAACATGCAGGGCGGGATTCATTCTGCCCCCTGTTAGACTCGTTTTTTTGTGCCCTTCTGCCCTCTGTTATTCCCTTGTTTTTGTACCCTTCTGCCCTCTGTTAGACTCGTTTTTTGTGCCCTTCTGACCTCTGTTAGACTCGTTTTTGTGCCTTTCTGCCCCGTTAGACTCGTTTTGTGTGCCCTTCTGCCCTCTGTTAGACTCGTTTTTCCCTTGTTTTTCTGCCCTTCTGTCCTCTGTTAGACTGGTTTTTTGTGCCCTTCTGCCCTCTGTTAGACTCATTTTTCCCTTGTTTTTCTGCCCTTCTGCCCTTTGTTAGACTGCTTTTTGTGCCTTTCTGCCCTCTGCATCACCACATCATCACTCAGCGCTACCCCAGCATCACTCAGCTCCACCACATTATCACTCAGCACCACCACATTAACACTCAGCACCACCACAGCACCACTCAGCACCACCACAGCATCACTCAGCACCACCACAGCACCACTCAGCACCACCACAGCACCACTCAGCACCACCACAGCATCACTCAGCACCACCACAGCACCACTCAGCACCACCACAGCATCACTCAGCACCACCACAGCACCACTCAGCACCACCACATCACCACTCAGCGCCACCACAGCATCACTCAGCGCCACCACAGCATCACTCAACGCTACCACATTATCACTCAGCACCACCACAGCACCACTCAGCACCACCATAGCATCACTCAGCACTACCACATCATCACTCAGCACCACCACAGCACCAATCAGCACCACCACAGCACCACCCAGTGCCATCACAGCATCACTCAGCACCACCACAGCATCACTCAGCACCACCACATTATCACTCAGCACCACCACAGCACCGCTCAGCACCACCACAGCCTCACTCAGAACCACCACAGCATCACTCAACACCACCCAGCATCACTCAGCACCATCCCAGTATAACTCAGCACCACCACAGCACCACTCAGCATCACCTCTGCACCACTCGGCACCACCACAGCACCACTCAGCACCACCCCAGCATCAGCCTGCGCAACTATTCAACAACAACTGGTTCAAATATGTTCTCTTAATGTTTCAAACTTTATTACAAATGTCACAAAAAGATGTTAATATTTCACTTCTGTTCTTGGATTTTAGTCACAATAAAATACACTGAACATAATCTTCACAAAAGTTATTTACATAAGTTTAAGCTATTGCCATTATAAATTAAAATTACTTTTATTTAAGTATTCATTATTTAAAAATTAAAAGCCATTGTAATTTGTAATATCAATACAGCTAAGTCACGTAAACACAAAACATGCAAGACCTATTGCATTGCAAATGCTTGTTTGTACTTTGTCATCTACGAGATCTTTGCAATGTTTCAAAAAAGAGAATGAGAGAGAGAGAGAGAGGGTGCGAGAGAGAGAGTGAAAGAAAGAAAGAAAGAACGAAAGAAAGAAAGAAAAAAGAAAGAAAAGAGAGAGAGAAAGAAAGAAAGGAAGAGAGAGACAGACAGAGAAAGAGCAAGAAAGTGAAAGTGAAAGGGAGAGTGGGAAAGAGAGTAAAATCACTTTTATTTAAGTATTAATTATTTAAAAATTAAAAGCCATTGTAATTTGTAATATCAATACAGCTAAGTCACGTAAATACAAAACATGCGAGACTTATTGCATTGCAAATGCTTGTTTGTACTTTGTCATCTACGAGATCTTTGCAATATTTCAAAAAAGAGAATGAGAGAGAGAGAGAGAGGGTGTGAGAGAGAGAGTGAAAGAAAGAAAGAAAGAACGAAAGAAAGAAAGAAAAAAGAAAGAAAAGAGAGAGAGAAAGAAAGAAAGAGAGAGACAGACAGAGAAAGAGCAAGAAAGTGAAAGTGAAAGGGAGAGTGGGAAAGAGAGGGAGAGAGAGAGTAAGAGAGAGAGGGGAGAGAAAGAAAGAAAGAAAGAAAGAAAGAAAGAAAGAAAGAAAGAAAGAAAGAAAGAAAGAAAGAAAGAAACAGGGAGAGAGAGAATGAGAGAGAAAGAAAGAGAGAGACAGCGAAAGAGCAAAAAAGTGAAAGAGAGAGAGAAAGAGAGGGAGACATGGAAAGAGAGAGAGAGAAAGAGAGAAAGACACACAGAGAGGGAGAGAGCGGGAGAGGATGAGAGAGAGAGAGAGACAGAGGGAGAGTGAGAGAGAGAGAAAGAAAGAGAGAGAAAGAGAGAGCGAGAAAGAGAGGATGTGAGAGAGAGAAAGGGAGAGAAAGAGAGGGAGAGAGAAGAGGAGAGAGGGAGAGATAAAGTGAGAACGAGAGAGAAAGAAAGAAAGAGACAGAGAAAGAGCAAGAAAGTAATAGAGAGAGAGAGAGAAAGAGAGAGAGACATGGAAAGAGAGAGAGGAAGAGAGAAAGACACACAGAGAGGGAGAGAGAGAGAGAGAGAGGATGAGAGAGAGAAAGAGAAAGAGAGAGAGAAAGAGGGAGAGTGAGAGAGAAAGAAAGAGAGAGCGAGAAAGAGAGGATGTGAGAGAGAGAAAGAAAGAGTGGGAGATAGAGAGAAAGAGAGAGAGAACAACGGAGAAAGAATGAGATAAGCAGAGAAAGAGGAAGAACTTGAAAGAGAGAGAGATAGAGATAAATAGAGCAAGAAAGGAGAGGAAGAGAGAGATAGATAGAGAGAAAGAGAGAGAAAGAGAGGGAGAGAGAGAACGAGAGAAAGAAAGAGAGGCCGGATCTCTGAAGGGCCAGATTCCTGAGTTGCCCCTACAGAACATACAGCTTTTTATTTTTAGCAAAATGCATATGAAAATTGTGCTGTAAAGGTCTCTTTTAGATTAACCCCTCCTGACAACTCAAAATGGGTGTATTTGCCATCCTCTCCCTTCTTCCTGTTTTTTTATATCTGTAAGTGCTTCCTGATGAGGTTTAATTCCTGGGACAGGTGCCTTGTTGCCTACTTGTAACTATTCTCTGACCCTGCTTCAAGGGTCAGAGCAGGGTCAGAGAATAGTTGCAAGTAGGCAACGAGGTGCCAGGAAGCACTTAGCAGCAGGTTCCCAAGTTGAAGTTAATTTCTTTGTAACCCTTTTGTAAAAGGTTACAAAGAAATTAGGTTCAACTTTTGCACCTGCTGCTGTAACCCTTGCTTGGCTGAAAATTCGTCCCCGCTGATTCGTGGATTGTACCGCGATTTCGCGAGATTAGCGGATCGTGAAATTGCGGAAAATCCGCAAATTCGCCCGCGAAACGGATTTTAGGCCTACCGTTAGTCTTTTGCCCATCTCTATTGGTCCTTATGATTTGGAAGCCCCGCTTATTTTAACGACTGGTTGCGGTGAGAATTTGTTGGGTTTGTATTTATTGAAACGTCTACATGCACCGGTGTATTGTTCCCCCTCTGGTGTACATCTTACTTTGGGTGATAAATTGGTTTCCCCTATGTATTTGTCTAAGGATCAACTACCACTTAAATTGCGTTCACTTCCTGCTACGCTTTGGGCCACGGGTCCGAATGATGTTGGCTTGCTCAAGATTCCACCTTACGTGATTACTATCAAACCTGATGTTCAATTGCCACGTATTCCTCAGTATAAGATTTCTAACGATGGCAAATGAGCTCTGTTGGCTGTTGTTTATGATTTAGTTCAGAAGGGTGTTGTTGAAGAAATGAGAGGAAATGTTTGCAACAGTCCAGTTCTGCCTGTTCTTAAACGTACTGATCCTTCTAAGCCTCCTGTATACCGTTTTGTGATTGATCTTCGAGAGGGCAACAAAATTGTTGTCCCTCAGTTTCCTGTTGTCCCGGATATTACTGCTTTGCTCACAATGATACCTGCTTCGGCTGTTTGGTTCTCAGTTATTGATCTCAAGAATGCTTTCTTTAGCATTCCTATTGCTGAGGAAAGTAGGGATCTCTTTGGTTTCTCTCTCGGAGGCTGAAGTTTTAGATTTCAATGCGCACCTCAAGGCTATTGTGAGAGTCCCTCCATTTATAGCCAAGCTTTGAAGTCCCAGCTTGATGCTTTTTCCTTGCCTCCAGGTGCTACTCTTATTCAGTATGTGGACGATCTGTTAGTGGCTGCTGATTCAGAGGATGTTTGTAAAAATGCGACTGTTTCGTTTTTGCGTCATTTGTCTGATTTACATCATAAGATGTCACCTTCTAAGTTACAATATTGCCGCCAAGAGGTTACCTATTTAGGTCATCTCTTGTCGAAGGAGGGAAGGCGATTGACCCCAGAACGTATTCATGCAATTTCACGAATGTCTGTACCATCCACACAAAAGGAGGTGCGTGCCTTTTTGGGCATTACCTCTTATTGTAGACAGTGGATTCCGAATTTTTCTTTGTTGGCTAAACCTCTGTTGGCACTTACTCTGAAAGACACACCCCAACCTCTTCCTTGGACTGACGAATGTCAGAAGAGTTTTTCTGATTTACGTACTGCTTTGTGTTCTGCTCCTATGTTGGGTACTCCAGATTATAGTAAGCCTTTTACACTCTATGTGCATGAACGAGAAGGTTGTGCATTGTCAGTTTTAACACAACAATTTGGAGACAAACAAAGGCCATGTGCCTATTTTTCGGCTACATTGGATCCAGTAGCCAAGGCATTGCCTAGTTGTCTCAGAGCAACAGCAGCAGCTGCGATCTCCATTCGTCAATCTGCTGGATTGGTATTGGATCACACTCTTGTTTTTATGGTACCACATGCAGTGGATACTCTCTTGAACAGAACGAAAACGCAACATCTTACGAGTGCTCGCTTGTCTGGGTATGAGTTGACGCTTTTAGCTAGTCACATACATATCAAGCGATGTAATGTTTTAAATCCAGCAACATTGTTACCTATTCCAGAAGAGAAAGATACACAAGAACAGCATGATTGTTTTCTTCGTACTGAGGAGGAAACTAAGTTATAAAAAAGGGTGGTCGATTACAAAACAATTATAAATTCCATTACTCAAATATAGAGGTACACACACAAGTTAAGTATCATTTAGCCTGAATTTAATTCAGCTTTCTGCAATGATTACCTGTAGTATCACACATATTATATTTCATATTCATACAATACATGGCAATTACGTACACAGGAAACTAAGGGCAGAATAGATTTAAAAGATACACCACTCATGGATCCGGATGAGATCCTATGGGTAGATGGGTCGTGTTTCAAGCTTCCTAATGGTAATACGACTGCAGCCTCTGCTGTTACCACTTTGCATACAGTAGTAGAAACTGCACGTATTACACATAATTCAGCACAAGCAGCTGAATTGATAGCACTGACGAGAGCATGTGTGTTGGCAAAAGGAAAGAGAGTGACTGTTTATACTGATAGCCAATACGCCTTTGGCTTGGCTCATAGCTTTGGTCGTTTGTGGAAGGAAAGAGGATTCTTTACTTCCCATGGGACTAAAATACAGCATGGTCAGTTGGTTACTGACCTTCTTGAATCACTTGCCTTGCCTATCCAAATAGCGATTGTAAAGTGCAGTGCACATAAAAGGATCACTGATGATGCGGGTCGTGGGAATGCTTTTGCAGACGAGGTAGCAAAAGAAACAGCGAAAGATGTTAAGAGTCGTATGTATGTTGCAGGTCCTGCAAGACGGGTCAGAGAAGTAGGTATGTGTGAGGACACAGTGGAAAGTGTGAAGATGATTCAAGAAGAAGCAACTGAGAAGGAATTAAGTAAGTGGAGAGAGAGTACGGGAATGTTGGACACAACAGGGTGTTGGACGGAATTGTCAGAACACCAACGTTGGCTGTTACCAGATGCCTATGTACTGCCTGTAGTTACTATGGCGCATGGTCCAGCTCATATCAGTGCGAAAGGAATATGTAAGCTTCTGGCTCCAGTATGGCAGAATGAAGGTATTCCTAAATGTGCGGAATATGTGGTAAAGCATTGTATTGTTTGTTTGATGCATAATCCAGGCAAGGGAACACCAACTCCGGCAGGTCATTTTGCTCCCCCTACGTATCCTTTTGAGGTCTTACAAATAGATTACATCCATATGGAACGTTCCAATAACCTCAAGTATGTTCTGGTGGTGGTCTGTGCCTTTTCTAGATGGATAGAGGCCTACCCCCTAAAGGATATTACTGCCTTGTCCACTGCTAAAGTCCTCTTGAAGGAATTCTTCCTGAGGTTTGGTTTGCCGCGCATTGTCTGGAGTCACAATGGAAGTGAATTTGTGGGTCAAATTATGCAGAAGGTGTGTGCGGGTCTTGGTATTAGGCAGAAATTCCATGTGGCAAACCACCCTCAGTCAGCGGGTTTGGTAGAGTGCTCTAATGGCACTCTCAAGCTCAAATTAGCAAAGATTTAGGCCAGCACGGGCCTTGCTTGGCCCGACGCCTTACCTTTGGCACTTCTCTCTACGAGAACAAATGTACATTCTCGTTTGGGGCTTAGCCCTTATGAGGTCGTTTTTGGACGTCCAGCCAATGTTTGGAGAGTCCCTCGACCTAAAAAGTATTCTGATATTCCATACCCATTGTTGGTTGATTACTTGCATGACCTCACCACTAAATTACGTGTTATTCATCAACAGGTTCAAAACGCTTTGCCGGAGGCTTCCTCAGATCCAGGAATTTCCATTCAACCTGGAGACTTCGTATGTTTGAAAAATTTCCAGAGGAAGAAGAATCTGGAACCTCGTTGGGGGCCGCCGCGACAAGTGCTTCTTGTTACCCGTACAGCAGTTAAAGTCGTTGGGAAGAAAAACTGGGTCCACGGCGTGCACTGTAAGAGGGAACCCTTGCTTTTACCTTATGACCAGTGGGTCCAAGAAGGCGCAGGTGAAAGTGAGAGTGAAAAAGTACCCCGATTTGTACCTTTCAGTAGTGCACGCCTGGACTGGACAAGTTCTGAGAAAGAAGATGACGACGTGCTGCAAGAAGCTGTACCTCCACATTTGCGACTAGACACAACTAACCCAGAGACTTTGTTTCGAGACCAAACAATACCTGCCAAGACACGGTACAACCTAAGACCCAGGTTGCCGAAAGACAATTGAACTTTGTTTTCTTTTTCTTTGGTTACTCTTTTTGAAAGACATTTCCTTTTCAATATCCATCAAGTTGCAGGGTCACGGTATGAGTCTTAGGCTGTGACCTGAGTAGTGACCTAGGTCAGCAGGACTTGCAGTGTCATAGGACGGCTAATAATCACAACTAAGTGATCCAGGAAGATTACCGTGAGCAACGCTCTTAGAGAATGGATAATAAAGTGGAATGGAATGATAACAAAGTTGCAATGCAAATTAAGTATAAAAAATTAATGTTTAAAGATGTGGCGTAGCATTGTGTATTTTAGTATGTTTATGTATTCTATTAGCTTGTGTGGGATGGATTGTTCACACTATGCAGCAAGCACCTGTTCCAACTTCTGTTCCTTTGCCTTCTTCTACTAACTCTCCGCATAAGTTCTATACACTCCCAGACCATGAACAAATTAGGAGAACAGAATATTTCAACAATTCATTCATCCAGTTGTTACATCAGCATCAACTGCTAGTCAACACTACTGACTGTTGGGTTTGTGGGCTTATGCCCCATAACGCTGAGAAATGGATGCCATATTTAGTTCTCCCGTTTTCATATGAAGGTTCCGCTTGGGCTTATTTGGCTATGTTTTCCAATGCATATCAGAATCAACTTCGATATCCTCCTGGTGATATATATACTGGTGGATCAGATTATAGTCATAGTCCTTTGATAAAGGGAATAGTGACTATGGCTAAAATTGCCGACATTAGTAAGATTCCCGTTGATGAGAAACGAGCATATGATGGTTGGAATTGACTCGTTATAATACTAACCTCACTGACAATTTGGAGACAAACAAAGGCCATGTGCCTATTTTTCGGCTACATTGGATCCAGTAGCCAAGGCATTGCCTAGTTGTCTCAGAGCAACAGCAGCAGCTGCGATCTCCATGCGTCAATCTGCTGGATTGGTATTGGATCACACTCTTGTTGTTATGGTACCACATGCAGTGGATACTCTCTTGAACAGAATGAAAACGCAACATCTTACGAGTGCTCGCTTGTCTGGGTATGAGTTGGCGCTTTTAGCTAGTCACATACATATCAAGCGATGTAATGTTTTAAATCCAGCAACATTGTTACCTATTCCAGAAGAGAAAGATACACAAGAACAGCATGATTGTTTTCTTCGTACTGAGGAAGAAACTAAGGGCAGAATAGATTTAAAAGATACACCACTCATGGATCCGGATGAGATCCTATGGGTAGATGGGTCGTGTTTCAAGCTTCCTAATGGTAATACGACTGCAGCCTATGCTGTTAGCACTTTGCATACAGTAGTAGAAACTGCACGTATTACACATAATTCAGCACAAGCAGCTGAATTGATTGCACTGACGAGAGCAAGTGTGTTGGCAAAAGGAAAGAGAGTGACTGTTTATACTGATAGCCAATATGCCTTTGGCGTGGCTCATAGCTTTGGTCGTTTGTGGAAGTAAAGAGGATTCTTTACTTCCCATGGGATTAAAATACAGCATGGTCAGTTGGTTACTGACCTTCTTGAATCACTTGCCTTGCCTATCCAAATAGCGATTGTAAAGTGCAGTGCACATAAAAGGATCACTGATGATGCGGGTCGTGGGAATGCTTTTGCAAACGAGGTAGCAAAAGAAACAGCGAAAGATGTTAAGAGTCGTATGTATGTTGCAGGTCCTGCAAGATGGGTCAGAGAAGTAGGTATGTGTGAGGACACAGTGGAAAGTGTGAAGATGATTCAAGAAGAAGCAACTGAGAAGGAATTAAGTAAGTGGAGAGAGAGTACGGGAATGTTGGACACAACAGGATGTTGGACGGAATTGTCAGAACACCAACGTTGGCTGTTACCAGATGCCTATGTACTGCCTGTGGTTACTATGGCGCATGGTCCAGCTCATATCAGTGCGAAAGGAATATGTAAGCTTCTGGCTCCAGTAAGGCAGAATGAAGGTATTCCTAAATGTGCGGAATATGTGGTAAAGCATTGTATTGTTTGTTTGATGCATAATCCAGGCAAGGGAACACCAACTCCGGCAGGTCATTTTGCTCCCCCTACGTATCCTTTTGAGGTCTTACAAATAGATTACATCCATATGGAACGTTCCAATAACCTCAAGTATGTTCTGGTGGTGGTCTGTGCCTTTTCCAGATGGATAGATGCCTACCCCCTAAAGGATAATACTGCCTTGTCCACTGCTAAAGTACTCTTGAAGGAAGTCTTCCTGAGGTTTGGTTTGCCGCGCATTGTCTGGAGTGAGAATGGAAGTGAATTTGTGGGTCAGATTATGCAGAAGGTGTGTGCGGGTCTTGGTATTAGGCAGAAATTCCATGTGGCAAACCACCCTCAGTCAGCGGGTTTGGTAGAGTGCTCTAATGGCACTCTCAAGCTCAAATTAGCAAAGATTTAGGTCAGCACGGGCCTTGCTTGGCCCGACGCCTTACCTTTGGCACTTCTCTCTACGAGAACAAATGTACATTCTCGTTTGGGGCTTAGCCCTTATGAGGTCGTTTTTGGACGTCCAGCCAATGTTTGGGGAGTCCCTCGACCTAAAAAGTATTCTGATATTCCATACCCTTTGTTGGTTGATTACTTGCATGACCTCACCACTAAGTTACGTGTTATTCATCAACAGGTTCAAAACGCTTTGCCGGAGGCTTCCTCAGATCCAGGAATTTCCATTCAACCTGGAGACTTCGTATGTTTGAAAAATTTCCAGAGGAAGAAGAATCTGGAACCTCGTTGGGGGCCGCCGCGACAAGTGCTTCTTGTTACCCGTACAGCAGTTAAAGTCGTTGGGAAGAAAAACTGGGTCCACGGCGTGCACTGTAAGAGGGTACCCTTGCTTTTACCTTACGACCAGTGGGTCCAAGAAGGCGCAGGTGAAAGTGAGAGTGAAAAAGTACCCCGATTTGTACCTTTCAGTAGTGCACGCCTGGACTGGACAAGTTCTGAGAAAGAAGATGACGACGTGCTGCAAGAAGCTGTACCTCCACATTTGCGACTAGACACAACTAACCCAGAGACTTTGTTTCGAGACCAAACAATACCTGCCAAGACACGGTACAACCTAAGACCCAGGTTGCCGAAAGACAATTGAACTTTGTTTTCTTTTTCTTTGGTTACTCTTTTTGAAAGACATTTCCTTTTCAATATCCATCAAGTTGCAGGGTCACGGTATGAGTCTTAGGCTGTGACCTGAGTAGTGACCTAGGTCAGCAGGACTTGCAGTGTCATAGGACGGCTAATAATCACAACTAAGTGATCCAGGAAGATTACCGTGAGCAACGCTTTTAGAGAATGGATAATACAGTGGAAGGGAATGATAAAAAAGGTGCAATGCAAATTAAGTATAAAAAATTAATGTTTAAAAGATGTGGCGTAGCATTGTGTATTTTAGTATGTTTATGTATTCTATTAGCTTGTGTGGGATGGATTGTCCACACTATGCAGCAAGCACTTGTTCCAACTTCTGTTCCTTTGCCTTCTTCTACTAACTCTCTGCATAAGTTCTATACACTCCGAGACCATGAACAAATTAGGAGAACAGAATATTTCAACAATTCAAATTCGAAGAGAAAAATACACAAGAACAGCATGATTGTTTTCTTCGTACTGAGGAGGAAACTAAGGGCATAATAGATTTAAAAGATACACCACTCATGGATCCGGATGAGATCCTATGGGTAGATGGGTCGTGTTTCAAGCTTCCTAATGGTAATACGACTGCAGCCTATGCTGTTACCACTTTGCATACAGTAGTAGAAACTGTACGTATTACACATAATTCAGCACAAGCAGCTGAATTGATTGCACTGACGAGAGCATGTGTGTTGGCAAAAGGAAAGAGAGTGACTGTTTATACTGATAGCCAATACGCCTTTGGCGTGGCTCATAACTTTGGTCGTTTGTGGAAGGAAAGAGGATTCTTTACTTCCCATGGGACTGAAATACAGCATGGTCAATTGGTTACTGACCTTCTTGAATCATTTGCCTTGCCTATCCAAATAGCGATTGTAAAGTGCAGTGCACATAAAAGGATCACTGATGATGCGGGTCGTGGGAATGCTTTTGCAGACGAGGTAGCAAAAGAAACAGCGAAAGATGTTAAGAGTCGTAGGTATGTTGCAGGTCCTGCAAGATGGGTCAGAGAAGTAGGTATGTGTGAGGACACAGTGGAAAGTGTGAAGATGATTCAAGAAGAAGCAACTGAGAAGGAATTAAGTAAGTGGAGAGAGAGTACGGGAATGTTGGACACAACAGGGTGTTGGACGGAATTGTCAGAACACCAACGTTGGCTGTTACCAGATGCCTATGTACTGCCTGTAGTTACTATGGCGCATGGTCCAGCTCATATCAGTGCGAAAGGAATATGTAAGCTTCTGGCTCCAGTAAGGCAGAATGAAGGTATTCCTAAATGTGCAGAATATGTGGTAAAGCATTGTATTGTTTGTTTGATGCATAATCCAGGCAAGGGAACACCATCTCCGGCAGGTCAT
The DNA here is from genome assembly GCF_964261635.1 of Lissotriton helveticus. Lineage (NCBI taxonomy): Eukaryota > Metazoa > Chordata > Amphibia > Caudata > Salamandridae > Lissotriton > Lissotriton helveticus. Next base: position 659,999,999 of record NC_136057.1, on the reverse strand, counting down.
TTTGCTCTCCCTACGTATCCTTTTGAGGTCTTACAAATAGATTACATCCATATGGAACGTTCCAATAACCTCAAGTATGTTCTGGTGGTGGTCTGTGCCTTTTCCAGATGAGGCCTACCCCCTAAAGGATAATACTGCCTTGTCCACTGCTAAAGTCCTCTTGAAGGAATTCTTCCCGAGGTTTGGTTTGCCGCGCATTGTCTGGAGTGACAATGGAAGTGAATTTGTGGGTCAAATTATGCAGAAGGTGTGTGCGGGTCTTGGTATTAGGCAGAAATTCCATGCGGAAAGCCACCCTCAGTCAGCGGGTTTGGTAGAGTGCTCTAATGGCACTCTCAAGCTCAAATTACCGAAGATTTAGGCCAGCACGGTCCTTGCTTGGCCCGACGCCTTACCTTTGGCACTTCTCTCTACGAGAACAACTGTACATTCTCGTTTGGGACTTAGCCCTTATGAGGCGTTTTTGGACGCCCAGCCAATGTTTGGGGAGTCCCTCAACCTAAAAAGTATTCTGATATTCCATACCCATTGTTGGTTGATTACTTGCATGACCTCACCACTAAATTACGTGCTATTCATCAACAGGTTCAAAACGCTTTGCCGGAGGCTTCCGCAGATCCAGGACATTCCATTCAACCTGGAGACTTCGTATGTTTGAAAAATTTCCAGAGGAAGAAGAATCTGGAACCTCGTTGGGGGCCGCCGCGACAAGTGCTTCTTGTTACCCGTACAGCAGTTAAAGTCGTTGGGAAGAAAAACTGGGTCCACGGCGTGCACTGTAAGAGGGTACCCTTGCCTTTACCTTATGACCAGTGGGTCCAAGAAGGCGCAGGTGACAGTGAGAGTGAAAAAGTACCCCGATTTGTACCTTTCAGTAGTGCACGCCTGGACTGGACAAGTTCTGAGAAAGAAGATGACGACGTGCAGCAAGAAGCTGTACCTCCACATTTGCGACTAGACACAACTAACCCAGAGACTTTGTTTCGAGACCAAACAATACCTGGCAAGACACGGTACAACCTAAGACCCAGGTTGCCGAAAGACAATTGAACTTTGTTTTCTTTTTCTTTGGTTACTCTTTTTGAAAGACATTTCCTTTTCACTATCAATCAAGTTGCAGGGCCACGGTATGAGTCTTAGGCTGTGACCTGAGTAGTGACCTAGGTCAGCAGGACTTGCAGTGTCATAGGACGGCTAATAATCACAACTAAGTGATCCAGGAAGATTACCGTGAGCAACGCTCTTAGAGAATGGATAATACAGTGGAAGGGAATGATAAAAAAGTTGCAATGCAAATTAAGTATAAAAAATTAATGTTTAAAAGATGTGGCGTAGCATTGTGTATTTTAGTATGTTTATGTATTCTATTAGCTTGTGTGGGATGGATTGTCCACACTATGCAGCAAGCACCTGTTCCAACTTCTGTTCCTTTGCCTTCTTCTACTAACTCTCTGCATACGTTCTATACACTCCACGACCATGAACAAATTAGGAGAACAGAATATTTCAACAATTCATTCATCCAGTTGTTACATCAGCATCAACTGGTAGTCAACACTACTGACTGTTGGGTTTGTGGGCTTATGCCCCATAAAGCTGAGAAATGGATGCCATATTTAGTTCTCCCGTTTTCATATGAAGGTTCCGCTTGGGCTTATTTGGCTATGTTTTCCATGCATATCAGAATCAACTTCGATATCCTCCTGGTGATATATATACTGGTGGATCAGATTATAGTCATAGTCCTTTGATAAAGGGAATAGTGACTATGGCTAAAATTGCCGACATTAGTAAGATTCCTGTTGATGAGAAACGAGCATATGATGGTTGGAATGTGACTCGTTATAATACTAGCCTCACTGACAAGGCTAGACAAAGAAGATCTTTACCAATTTGGACTGTACCTCATAAAGGTAACTTACGTTTGCAGATAAATGGTCAGAATAATAAGAATAAACAGGTGAAGAGTGTTTGTTCCCATACATACGTCTATTCCCCCTTGATTTCGTCACCGCTAGTACCATCTCAAGGTACATATTTTGTTTGTCATGATAGAGCCTATAAATGGCTTCCCGCCTATTTCTCAGGAACATGTTATATAGCTTTCCTTCTTCCCCCTACATACACTGCTCCTTCAGGTCATCACAGAAAAAGATATGGTAGAGGGGCTATTGATTCTGGAGACACAGCTGGACAAGAGGGAGGAGACTTTATTAAAGGGTTTCTTCCCTTCTGGGGCCCAATGGCCAATAGCAGAAACATTAGACAGCTAGTTCGTGTTGTTGAGGCTACGATAAATGTGACTTCCGGAGCCTTGAGTAATCTGACGGCTGAACTTCAGGCGGATCGTCTTATGACTTTGCAAAACCGAATGGTTTTAGACCTTGTCCTTGCAGATAGAGGAGGAGTCTGTAAATTGATTGGGTCTAGTTGCTGCATTTACATTCCTGATAATGCCCCTACAGTATACCAAGCCATTTCTAAGTTACACGTGATTTCCGAGTCTATGCATCAGGACACAGGAGATTGGTCTGTGATGGGATGGTTTTGGGGACTACTGTCTACATGGGGATGGAAAGTGTTAACGTTCCTTGGAATGATTCTAGCCATCATTTTCTCTTGCTGTCTTTGTTTACAGTGTGGTCCCGCTATCTGTGGTCTTTGTGCCACCTTGTGTGTCCCAAAGATTGTGTCACAGAAAACAGAGAACATTAAAATGATGTTGCAGCAACAGCTCAATGACCTCATGACCATTGACATTGACTCAGATTAACTTGAGTCCTTTGTGTTTTGCCTGAGTAATGGCAAAAGGAGGGGCTGAGGTTCTGTGATTTTCAACTTCGCTTCGTATTCAGCCGCCATTTTGTGACAGCCGCCATTTTGTGTTGCCTTTACTCAGGCAGCACGGCGAACATAGTGTTTTGCTTTCCCAGCTGCTATGCGTCTCTTCTGTTAAAAAGTAACCCTTTGTCCTTGTTTGTGAAACCGATGTCAGGGTCTGGCCGAGTTAGTTAATCCATGTCTAGACTGATTGATTCTTGTCTTAGTTGACTGTTTGGGTCCCACCATTCTTCCTTTACTTGATCTTATTTGACTGGCCCTCACTATTCTCTCCTTGTATTCCACAACTATCCTTTGAGGCTCGCAAATACGTCCTGCCACCTGCAAATTGGATTACATGCACTAGCATTGATTAACTTGAGGGGAGGGGAGAACACGGGGTCTGAAAGAAGGGCGTATTCAAGATACTTGATAGCTTGTTTTCAAACTTTTCCTGTTTGTCAGTGTAGTATGTTTTGGGAGTAGACGGCGTAGTGGGCGTAGTGGGGCTTCGTGGAGCTACGTGAAGTGGGCGAGAAACTCGGCCCACCTCCGCACTCCGCGTAGCCCCACTACGCACCGCAGGCCTCCCTCCCACCCTCCCTAAATACTTTAAATTAATGGTGTAAAAGAATTAAAAGGCACTTACCTTGCCCGCCGCTGCCCGCCGCGTCCCCGGGGCTCGCTATCTTCATGGCTGCCGTCTTGTGTACTAATGCGCATGCGCGGGCGACCGCGCATGCACATTTCTCGTGAGAAATGCGCATGCGCGGCCGCACATTGAACTGTGACGTGTGCTTCCTGCAGTGGTGATTGTGTGCTGTGTCACCAGGGGGCCCAGGTGGGACATGTGTGCTGTGGATTGCCCCCAACACGTGCGTGCATCCGGCTATGATGTATGGTCCTTGCTGGGTCTCCAGCGGTTCCTGCACATTGTGTTGGACATATGGGGAATGGGGTGCCAGGGGGTGATGTCCAGGACAGGTGTGGGGGACTTGGATGTGGCTGGCTGTGAGACTCCGCTGACTCTGGCGGTTGTTGATTGGGGTGTGCCAGGGGCCAACAAGTGCAGCACAGCCAGCAGGGTGGTGTGGGTTGGGATGTTGGTTGTCCGCTGTGTTGGTGCCGTAGTCCTGTTAGGAGATGATGGTCAGGACGTGTAGGATTGTTGTCCCTTTCAGCCTATGGTGGACAGTGACATTGTCAGATGTTGGGCCTGTGAGGCAGGTGTGTTTCCTGGGGGGCTGCTGTCTTTGTCTGTGCTGCCTCTCTGGTGGTAGGGGGGGGGCGTGCCGAGTGGGGGTTGGGGTCCAGGGGTGGTGGGAACGGGTGTTGTGGCCCTCTTGGTTGTCTGGGCTGCTTGATGAGTGGCTCCATGGCATCTGTTGCTCATCTGATGAGGTCCTGAGCTGGGCTCCCTTTTGTGGTGCAGGCTGCCATCCGAGCAGGTGTTAATTTCCTGCTGCTAAGGTGCCTTATCACGTGTTTTGTGTTCTTATCACAGATCTGGCTGATCATTGAGAATGTTGAGGTGTAGTGTTTTCACAGCTTTTTGCACGGGAACGCCTACTCTGCAATTCATTAGAGATATTTGCGGATTTCCTCTGTGGCGATGTTTTTTGTGGCTGCAATCACGGGTTAACTTGTGCTGTGAGCTGTTCACCCCAGCTTGTGAATGGGGAGGTACATTTATCACAACTTTGGCTGCGATGCAGTGCCTTTAATTCAGCGATAGCTCCTTGTGAATATGCCCCTAAGTTCCAACACCAGTAATTAGCATTTGTTTATAAATGTCCTTTTTTGTGGATGCTACATATGCTGCCACAAGACCTACAAGAGTTTGCATTTGAATGGGGATGGTCTTACCTTCTCTGTCTTGTGTGCAGGTTTCCCAGCTGTCCTTTGAGAGGTCTCCTCTGTGCATTGAAGCCTATCCTTAGCAAAGCATCTTACATCCTACCATATTTCAATGAGTTCATGGAAGGTACTCCTATCCCTAGCCCCTGTTCATGATGTTTGTTACATTCTGCTATAAGGCCTGCCTTGATTCAACCCTGGGCTTGAGTACAATGCTGGGAGTAACATGATGGATTGGGATGTCGCCTGAGCCAGTGGCTGAGATTAAATCACGGTTTTAATCCATCACCTTGTTGTTGTCTCAGTTTATGCCACAAGTGCAACGGGTATGCCCAGCCATGGGCCCCATGCTCATTGTGCCACTGGAATCCAGCTATGCCTGGCTAATGTGCTCTTATTAGGGTGAAACTGGTCCCAGGTTGCTTGTATTCTAATTCAGGCAGGACCTTATTTGGCAGTTCAGGCTAGAATGTTCCTATTGGTGTGGGGTCAAGACTGATTTACATATGGCTGGGTCTGGACTCGTTGATTCCGAAAAAGAGGAGGCCCATCAGGGAAAGAAGAGTCGGTTCCGCTCCCTGGTACGCTCCCGAACTTAGGGGTCTTAGAACATCATGTAAAAGATCAGAACGGGCATGGAGGAGAGAGCGGACGGAAGAAAGTCGGGAAGACTAAAAGGTATCGATGAGGAAGTATAAAGTCGCTTTGAAAGACGCCAAAAGGAACTTTTTCAGCGATAGGATTGAGAGGGCAAGTAACTCACCAGGGGAATCCTTTAAAATTTTTAAGGAACTCCTGAAGGCTCCGGTCCCTTCAGTTGTGCACGACAATCCTCAAGAAAAATGTGAAGAGCTGGCTGACTTTTTTTCATTCGAAAATAGAGAAGATTTTGTCTTTGTTGCCTGCGACCTCTCAGATCCCGGAGATGGACTTTAGCCCAGTAATATGCCCCGCTGAGCTGTCCTCTTTCGGCCCTTTTTCGGAGGAGGAGGTCGTAAAAGTCCTGAAAGGGATGAAGAGTGGGTCTCCTAGTGACCCAGTGCCTATGAAATATCTCAAACAAGTGGCAAACACTCTGTCCACTCCGCTTACTGACCTCATTAATCTTTCACTCTCCCAGGGCACGGTGCCTCAGAGATGGAAAAAGGCAGTTGTCAAAGCACTATTGAAAAAACCAGGATTAGACTCCTCAAATTTGGCCAATTTCAGGCCTATCTCACTTTTGCCCGGCTTCTCAAAAGTCGCAGAAAAGATGGTTAACCGCCAGCTCTCTTATCATCTAGAATCCCATCATCTGCTGGGAGACTCCCAGACGGGCTTTCGCCCTGGTCAGGGCACTGACACAGCCTTATTGGCAGTGGTGGAGGAAGCAAGGAGCATTCTTGATACAGGGGGGTCAGTGGCAGTGATCCTCCTGGACTTGAGTGCTGCCTTTGACACCGTAAGTCACCAGGTGCTCCTCCAACGTCTGTCAGAGGTGGGTGTGACAGGGATGGCCTTGAAATGGCTCAAATCCTTCCTCTCCAACCGCTTCTATCAAGTCTGGGAAGGGGCAGAGCAGTCGACCTTGTTCCCTCTTCGATGTGGAGTCCCTCAGGGCTCATCTTTGAGCCCTACCTTATTTAATATTTATATGACTCCTCTTGAAAGAGTGGTCTCTCCTTCAGGAGTGAAGATCATCAGCTATGCTGATGATACTCAGCTGGTTGTAGGCCTCACCCAGCTGACGGAACAACCTGAAGTTCTTCATGACTGCCTTGCCAATGTCCATCGTTGGATGTCCCACTCTGCCCTTAAGCTCAACGGAGAGAAAACTGAGCTTATGCTGCTGGGCAAATCTAGTCCCTCACTCATCGCTAGCTGTTGGCCCCGGTCGCTGGGTGACCCACCATCTCCCAAGAAGGAGATCAAGAGCTTGGGAGTTTGGTTGGAGGAAGATCTGTCCTTTAGGACGCACGCCAGGAAGACCGCGGGGGTGTGTTTTGGTCTTTTGCGGTCAGCTCGCAAGGTGCTACCACTGCTCCCTAATCCATCTAGGAGGCTCCTGATTCGTGGTTTAATCTTGTCGAGGCTTGACTACGGGAATGCACTGTTTCTCGGTGCTCCCGAAGCGACTTTTAAAATCCTTCAACAGGTGCAGAATGCAGCTGCTAGAGTGCTGATGGAGGTTCCTAGAAGACACTCAGCTGCCCCGGCCCTGAAAACGCTTCACTGGCTCCCCGTTAAAGAGCGGGTGAAATTCAAAGCGTTATGCACGGCTCATAAAATCTTGCATGGTAGGGGCCCCTCTATCCTGTCCATTATGGCACGCCCCTACAAGCCCACACGCCCACTGCGTTCGGACCAAAGACATCTTCTGCAGTCAGCCAGAGTAAAAAGAGCTCGCTCTGGGGGACCGGCGTTTTTCGGTGCAAGTGGCGGCACTGTGGAACTCCTTGCCCTTTAAGATTTGTTCAGAGCCCAACATTCTGCACTTTAGGAAGCTCTTGAAGACTGATTTGTTTCCGGTGTAGTGACTGAGCTTGTGCTTTCCCTTCTCGTTCCTTACAGCGCCGGGATGCCCCTGGGTAACTGAGCGCGTTATAAATTTTATATCATAATAATATAATAATAACTGAGGTGGCATGATAGGTGAAAAATGTTGGATTGGGATTGCAGCCCTGAGTAATATCATGTGGCTGAGACTAATGCAAGCATTCCACCCATCACCTTGTTATTGTTACATCAACCCCTGCAGGGCCATCTTTAGCGCTATTGGTGCTATTGGCACACGGAGACCCTATCTTTTTTGAAACCCTCAACAAAATGAACTCCTTCTCCATGGCTTTCCTCACTACCAGCCCTAACAGTAACCCTCATTTCTCAATTGCCCCTCTCTCACATGCATTTCATTTCTTTTATAGCGCTACTCATAACAGTGTAGGGTGTCAGAACGCTTTATGTAACACACATGTTATACAGAGACAATGAATCATACTTGTGGCAATCAATCAATCAATCAATCAGTGAATTTAAAGAGCGCACTACATACCCGTGAGGGTCACAAGGCGCTGGGGGAGGGGGTCGCAGCAGCTAGTGGTCGAAAAGCCAGATCTTGAGTAGTCTCCTGAAGGACAGCGGGTCTTCAGTCTGTCGTAGTAGGAGAGGGAGGGAGTTCCAGGTCTTAGCGGCGAGGTGGGACAAGGACTTACCCCAGTAGGTGGTTCTGCGGATGCGTGGGACGGCGGCCAGTGACAGGTCGGCGGAACGGAGTTTTCTGTTGGGTGCGTATCGTGAGAGTCTGTTGCTGTGGTAGGCCGGGCCGGTGATGTGGAATGCCTTGTGTGCGTGGGTCCCGAGTTTCAATCTGATTCTTCTGTCGACGGGGAGCCAGTGCATGTTTCTGAGGTGGGGGGTGACGTGGTCTCGGCGCGGAACGTCGAGGATCAGGTGTGCGGAGGCATTCTGGATTCTTTGAAGTCTGTTGATGAGTTTGGACTGGGCTCTGGTGAAGAGGACGTTGCCGTAGTCGAGTCTGCTGCTGACGAGGGCGTGGGTGACGGTTTTTCACGTGTCTGTCGGAATCATGCGCAGGGTGTTGTGGAAGCAGGTGGAGGATACTGCGTTGACTTGGTTGGTCATGCTGAGTTTAGAGTCGAGGATGACTCCAAGGTTGCGTGTGTGGTTTGTAGGTGTAGGGGGGGAGCCCAGTGATGCGGGCCACCAGGAGTCGTCTCAGGCTGAGGGGTTGGGCCCGAGGATGAGGATCTCTGTCTTGTCCGTGTTCAGTTTGATCCGGCTTTCTTTCATCCAGTCGGCGACGGCCTTAATGCCCCGGTGGAGGTTTAGTTTTGGCGGTGAGGGGATCCTTGGTGAGGGAGAGGATCAGCTGGGTGTCGTCGGCATAGGAGATTATGTTGAGGTTGTGTAGTCTGGCGATGCGTGCGAGAGGTGCCATGTAGACGTTGAATAGCGTCGGGCTGAGGGAAGAGCCTTGCGGGACGCCGCAGATGGTCTTGGTGATTCTGGAGTAGAACGGGGAGGCAGACTCTTTGCGTTCTGTCAGAGAGGAAGGAGGTAACCCAGTCCAGGGCCTTGTCGCATATTCCTGCGTCGTGGAGACCTGTGCGTAGTGTGTGATGGCAGATGGTGTCGAAGGCAGCGGGGAGGTCCAGGAGGATGAGGGCTGCTGTCTCGCCGTTGTCGAGCAAGATTCTGAGTCGTCTGTGGCGGCGATGAGGGCGGTCTCGGTGCTGTGGTTCTTGCGGAAGCCTGACTGGGAGGGGTCGAGGATGCGGTTGTCTTCTAGGTAGCGGGTGAGTTGGGTGTTGACGATCTACTCGATGACCTTAGCTGGGAACGGATGCAGGGAGATGGGCCGGAAGTTCGTGAGGTCGCTCGCGTCTGCCTTGGGTTTTTTCAGTAGGGCGTTGATCTCGGCGTGCTTCCAGCTCTCAGGGAAGGTCGCCGTCTTGAAGGAGAGGTTGATAATGTTACACAGGTGGGGTGCGATGGAGCTGTCGGCTTTGTTGACGATGTGGTGGGGGAGAGCGTCGGATGGGGCGCCTGAGTGGATGGTGCTCATGGTCTTGATAGTGTCCTCGGTGTTTACGTTGGTCCAAGTAGTGAGGAGATCGTGGTCGGTGGGGTTCGGTGGGTCTGGTGTGGTGGGGTTAGCCGGGTTTGTTTGAGGATTGAAGCTGTCGTGGATGTCGGTGATCTTGTGGGTGAAGAAGGCAGCAAGGGTGTCGCACAGGGCTTGTGACTGTGGGATGTCGTTGGTGCAGGAGCTGGGGTTTGAGAGTTCCTTAACGATGTTGAAGAGCTCCTTGCTGTTGTGTGTGTTGTTTTCGAGGCGGTCTTTAAAGGAGGCCTTCTTGGTGGTCCTGATGAGGTGGTGGTGGTTGCGGATGGCGTCTTTGTGGGCTGCACGGCTGTCAGGCATCTTCTCTTTGTGCCAGATGTTTTCTAGTTTCCGACAGGTGCGTTTGGAGGCTAGTAGTTCCGGGGTGAACCAGCTGGCTCTCTGGCTGGTGTCTCTGTTGGCATGCTGTCTCAATGGGGCTAGCGTGTTGGCGCAGTCTTCCATACAGAGTCTGAGGGTGCAGGCCCCCTCCTCGGGGTTGGTGGGGTGGTCGGTGGGTTGAGTGCGAGGTGTGTTTGTAGGGGTTCCTTGGTGACCTTTCCCCAACGACATCGGGGGATCTGCAGGGCGCGGTGACGTGTGACGGGTTTCCGGAAGGTGAAGTGTACGCAGTGGTGGTCGGTCCAGGTGAATTCGGCGGCATGGCTGAAGGCAATGTGGGGTCTGGAGGAGAAGATGGTGTTGAGCGTGTGACCGGCGATGTGGGTCGGTGTCGTGATGATCTGATTCAGTCCGAGGGTAGCGAGGTTGTCAATCAGGGTGGAGGAGTTGCTGTTGTTGTTTTCCAGGTGGTAGTTCAGGTCTCCGACGGGGATGTAGTCATTGGGGGTCAGTGCGTGTGTGCTGATGAAGTCGGCGATGGAGTTGCAGAATTGGGGGTGGGGTCCGGGAGGTCTGTAGACGAGGGTGCCTCTTAGGGTGGTCTTGGGGTCCGTGTGGATCTGGAAGTGCATGTGTTCGGCGGTGTTGAGGGTGTCGGCGGTGTTTGTGGGGATCCTGATGGTGTTCTTGTGGATGATGGCGATTCCTCCGCCGACTCCGTTGGTACGGTCTCTGCGGGTGATCTTGTAAACATCAGGGATGGCCACTGTGATGTCTGGGGCGGAGGCTCCGTTCATCCAGGTCTCGGTCAGGAAGGCGATGTCTGGTGCTGTGGAGTCGAGTAGGTCCCAGAGCTCGATGGCGTGTTTGCGTGCGGAGCGGGAGTTGAGCAGGATGCATTGGAGCTGGTTCAGCTCTGTTGTTGAGGGAGCCTCGGCGTCTTTGATGCAGGAGAAGCTGCAGTTCCGGCACGTGAATGGGCCGTGGGTGCGCTTACTGGCGGCCTTGTGGCAGCTGAGTGGTCGTCCGTGGTTGAGTGTGAGGAGGGTGTTTGCATGGTACCGGATGCGGTCTTCGTGGATGGTACTTGGTCCAGGGGTTCTGGTACTGGGCGCGGTCCAGGCGTGGACGGGCGCAGACGCGCTTGCCTTAGGCGCGCCTACGGCGTGCCAGTGGCGCGCCCGCTGCGCGCGTCCGCTGTGCGGCCTCGCAGCGGCCGGTATTTAAAGGAAGGAGGGGAGGGAGGCTGTGGCGGGACCAAGGGAATCGAGTACTCAGGACGTCTGGGTAAAGCCGGTTTTATTGAAGTGAACAAGCGCTTGCGCTGCTGCGGCGGGTTCCGATAGTAGGGCAGTGGAGGTTCGGTGCCTCGACGAAGGGGTGAGCTCTTCTCTTTTCGAAAGTCACTTCCTGGTCTGCCTCCCTCCCGTGGGCTTCTGGTTGCTGTAGTCCCGTCCGTCTTAACCGTCGGTCTCCGGGGCCCAGGTGCCGGAAAAAGGAAGAGAGTACAGTGTCAGGACAATGCTCTGGGGAGCCGAGGTCGCTCCGGGATAGGGTGTGAGGGGGAAACACTCGTGAAACACAGCAAACAACGTAGTGGTGGCGTGAAGCAGGGGAAGGGGCACAGTGAGTGGAAAACGGATGCGAGTGTACTATGGAGGTTTTAAACCTCTTCTACCCGCCCAGCCCACGATACGGTCCCGTACCTGGGTTAGCCACACTTCCCTTGAAGTGTGGCTGGGCGAAGCGCCGTGCCGTTGGCCTCCTGGCTCTGCTACAGCTGGGCTCGCCTCCTCCTCCGTTCTCTCGTCTTCTTCGCACTCGACGCCGGTTCTGCTTCCTTGGCTCTCTTCGTCTCCAACCTCCTTCCACGACTCCTCGCCACCTCCGGGTGATGAACACACCTCCACTTCCGTCGGCCCGGCTTTTAGATCCGGGGCCCCGGCTCGCCAGGGGGCGTGGTTTGCAAAGTCCTCCGTCCAGTTAAAGTAACAGCAACCTTCCTCGTCGGGCGAGCTGGAAGAGTCCAAAGGCTCGGTCCCGTTCCCGACCACTGGTTGCTGCATGGACGACAAAGAGGGGAGCATGGATTGAGGGGGAGAGGTGAGTCGCCCCTGGTTTATTGGCCCCGCCCCCAGGTCACACAGGCTCAGCTGGGAGGCGGGAGGAGGGGCGGCACGGCCAAGGGGGCACTGGGGGGGTTGGGCCACAGGGTGGGCAGGGACGGGAAAGCAGGGGAAGCGCGGGGCTCGGGGGCGGGGGGGAGCGAGGCTATGGGATGAGCGTCGAGGCAGCGGGGACAGGGGGGAACAGGGCAGAGGGGCTACACAGGAAGGGCCACGGAACGCTGGGCCCAGGAAACGGCAGCAGGATCGGGAGACAGCAACCAGGGGCAGTCGTGGTGGTACAGGGCAGGAGGCACGGGCACGGGATCGGAAGAAGCAGGCAGTCTTCAGGAGCGGCAAGGCGGCAGAACCGGCACAGGAGCTGCGCCGGGAGGGGGAGCGACCTACCATCAGTCTAAAGGAAATGTTCAATAAAGCAGTGAGGATTACATGATGTAGAAATCACATGCCATCCATACAAGTAAGTAGTATGGTAAACAGCCGTTAGTACACAGCTGTTAGTTCGCATACCATTACTTTGTTGTTACATGTGATGTAACAACGTGTAGCCTTTACTAAGCAAGTTGTTACATCGCATGCGTTGCTACAACGCATTCGTTGTAATGGCTATGTACTTCAATGTCTATCTACTTTTACTTCTTTGTGAGGAAACGGACTTACTTACGATGTGCACCTCTGACGACGCTGGAAGCCGGGGATGAGAGGAACCATGCTTGAAGGAGAAGAGAGGAACCACGAGGAGAGCGAGGTAAGAGGGGCTGTGTAGGGTCATGTACGGGCTATGTAGGGTTGTGCAGGGGGCAGGGGTAGTGTTTGGGAATAGGGACAGGACTTGGGGTAGGGGCAGGGTCATGCTGGGGGTAGTGTTTTAGGGTTTAGGGTAGTGTTATGGTGTTAGTGTAGTGTAGGGTAGTGTTTTTTTAAAATGTATTTTATTGGTTTTCCTAGTACAAACAACTACAAGACACAGCAATGCATCATGACAATACGCTCAGTTTTCAATGTGAACAGTTGCCACTTCAACACCAGCCCGCTTCTAGATGGACATCATGGTACACAGGTAACAACACAAAAGTACCCAGATGCTCTTGGGTATAGGCAATATCGATAAGTATACAAGACCCCTGAGGTGAATGCCACCAAACTGCATGGTAAAAGTACTTTAAACAGTAGGACTATCATGTACAGAACTGTTGGTGGGCTCAATGCAACCCTGGTCTTGGGACTCGTCATTAGAAGCAGTAGCGGTTAGCTGGTAAGTAGTGTATAATTCCCAACAATTATTTGGCCTGTTACGTGGAGGGAGTAGTACACTATAAAGTTACGTCTGCGTGCTACAGTAGGTCAGGTCCTCTTTCCACCTTGTGATTGTCGGTAAAGGACCCCTAAACCAATTAATCGCAACCCTGCGTTTAGCCATCAGTAGCCCCATGTCTATCAAGCGTCTCACCCTTTTGGGTAGTGGTATGGAATAACCCAACAGTGCTAGTACTGGGTCAGGCTTAAGAACTAGCTTTGTGATTTGACTCAATACTTTAAATACTTCCACCCAGAACAACAAAATGCCTGGGCATCCCCAAGCCAAATGGAGGAAGTCAGCTACCTGCACCCTACAACTGTCACATGCACTACTATCCCGTAACCCATATATGTGCAGCCTCTCCGGAGTATAGTATACCCTGTTCAAGTATTTTAAGTGCACCAGTCGGTGTCGGCCGTTGAGAGAAATTTGTCTCATGCTTGTACAGCGGTCCACACATCTATTGCTATCTCTAAATCACGTTGCCACTGGTGCGCTCTGTGTGCCATGGTTATGCTGTATAGTCTGGCAACCACACGTTTCGGGGATGTAGTACCTATAATATACGTAAAGGTTGACACATCCGGGGGCTCAAGGTAGTCATCCCCTAGCAAATCTCTCAGAGCTACACAGTTTCTGTGGAATTGGAAACTGGTCAGGGTGGTGGGGTGGTGATCAACGATGCTAAAGTTGTCCCAAGCCTTGCAGATCCCCCTATAAACAAGTCCCCGACAACGTAGACTCCCAACATACCTAGTGCCCTTGTGACTCCCTTTGGAGTTAATTGAGTCTAGGATACATGCCCTACGATCTACATTCTGGAACAGCATTGCAGGCAGTGGCAGTGGAGCTGCCACATCTGTTTCTATCCTAAGATGCAGTGTGTCGGGGGAGCCATGTATCCAGTAGTGAGCATGTGCACATTGTGCTGTTCTATAATACAATTCAAAATCCGAGGCTCCCTGCCCACCCATAGCATAAGGCAAAAGTAGGATTTGCTACCTGACTCGTGGCTTCTTGCCTGCCCACGCTAACTGGAGCATCAAAGTTGTGAGGCGATGAAAAAAGGCCTTCGGGAGCACCATAGAGATGTTCGTAAATAAGTATAGTAATCTCGATAACACCACCATTTTCATGATAAATATTCTACCCAGCAATGACAGGGGTAGTTTAATCCATTTTTCCATGTCATCTTCTAACTTACTAAAGGTCGTTTCATAATTTTCCCGGATTACTGTCTCGGAGTCCGTGTGGATCCGAATGCCTAGATATTGCACTACATCCGTGAGGGGGTAGTCTAAGTCAAATTAAGAAGTATTCGGCGTAAGAGGAAAGATAATTGACTTGGACCAGTTAACATGGAGCCCGACAGTCCGCCAAAGTGCACCACCTCCCGTAGTACAGCTGAGAGGTTAGTGTCAGGGTGTCTAACATACAACAGTGTGTCATCAGCATAAGTTGAGACTATAATTTTATAATGTAGAAAACGTATTACCCTGTGTTGGTGATATTCCCTTAACGCACAAGCCAGAGGTTCCGCAACCAAAGCATACAATAATGGCAACAGGGGGCAAACTTGCGTGTGCCTCTGGTAATGTGTATTGGATCTGTGACGATGATGCCTATTTTTATTCGGGCCGTAGGTTTACTGTACAGGGCGTCCAACAACTGGAGAAAGACAGGGCCCACTCCAATCCTGGATAAGACATGTGTAATGAATGGCCATTCAACGGAGTTGAACGCCTTTTCTATATCTAAAAAGACCGCCGCTGCTGGTGTGTGCGGGTTAATATGTTGCAGGGCACCAAACACAGTGCGTAGGTTATAGGTGAGGATCCTACCAGGGACAAATCCCGCCTGCTTCTGGGCTACTAAGAGTGGGACCAGTGGAACTAACCTGTTAGCAAGGATTTTAGCAAACAATTTAGAGTCCAAATTGAGCAGAGACAGTGGATGTTACGAGGCACAGTCGTCCGAGTCCTTGTCGGGTTTGAGAAGCGCGATTATCACAGCCTCCGGCATGGTAGGCAGCATAGTACCTGCAACACATATATCATC
Source organism: Lissotriton helveticus (assembly GCF_964261635.1). Classification (NCBI taxonomy): domain Eukaryota; kingdom Metazoa; phylum Chordata; class Amphibia; order Caudata; family Salamandridae; genus Lissotriton; species Lissotriton helveticus. Next base: position 659,984,893 of record NC_136057.1, on the reverse strand, counting down.
AAATAGCGGAGCCAGCTGCGGGAGTAGCAGATCGATAAAAGTTCTTTAGAAGGTGACTGTGAGACCATCAGAGCCCGGCACACTGCCTGCACGCATGTAATGCGTAGTAATATTTCGTCCCTCTCTATAGGTCTCATAAGAAATTCCCTGTGCATGTCAGACAGCCAAGGCAGTTTGATATGCGCTAAATAGTCAATTATACCCCAACCACAGCGGCAGCGTGGTAGGCGTACAGTGCTGAGTAATATTGACGAAATCTCTCCGCTACCTCTTTGGCATCTGACAATACTGAGCCCTCCGTAGACTTTATCTCTACAGTCTGCGTCGTTGCTCACGATTCTTAAGCAGCTGTGCCAAACCCCTTCCTGGCCTTTCCCTCTCTCCATACATCTTAGCCGTGGCGTATTTGCCCAGATGTTCAATCTCATCATCTGCCGTCTGATTGTAGTCACCCAGTACTTCTGAAAATTCTCCTTACACCCCTTCGTCAGAACATTGCAGCAGTCGGCTCTCTAGATCTTTGATCTTCCCCTCCAGGTCACGCAACCGGTTGCGTATGGACCGGAGAACCAATGAGTGCTTTGCGATAGCGATCCCCCAGATATATACCATAAAGGTTTCCCCAACGATTTTGGTAGTCTTCAACCGAGTCCACATTCTATTCAAAGAAGAGTTCTATAGCCTTGAACAGCTCTTCCCTAAACACCACATCCAACAGAGAGTAAGGAGGGAACTGCCAAGTGAATGGGGGTATGCGCCTGCTGGGTGTCTCTAACACTAGGAGAACCGGAGAGTGGTTGGAAAGCGTGCGTGGCAGTACCTGACAAGTGAGGATTTTAATGAATAGCAAGCTAGAGGCAAGCCAATAATCTATACGAGTGTGGATGTTAAGATATGCAGAATAGTGTGTGTAACCCCACGCGTGTTTGTGCTTCCAACGCCAAACATCACGTAGGTCAAACCAAACCAGAATACTATCCAACTCCCTGGCCGCCGCTGTTGTGCACCGTATAGGGCCCCCCGATCTGTTCAAGCAGGGATCACGGAGCAGGTTGAGGTCACCACCCTACAGTAGGGAAATACCACCATGACAACCTACTGCACGTGCCAGCTCTGAAGAAAAAATCCAGATTGTCAAAATTAGGCCATATATGTTCACCAACAACAGATCCATGTTCTTCCCTCTACATCCAGTAAGTGCATATAATAATAATAATAATAATAAAAGCCTTTTATATAGCGCCTGGTTACACTAGAGAAACAGTGTGTCCCCGCGCTTTATGAACAAGGACTGGGCTGATATTGGGAAGATGGGGAAGAGTATTCGGAGGGAGCAGAGGAAGAAGCTCATACTTTCGGGAACAGGTAAGTTTTTCATTTTTGGCGAATTGTTTTTTCTGAAGGTTCCATTCTGAGTTCAGTGGGAAGTGCGTTCCATTGTTTGCTGGCCAAGTATTTAAAAGATCTACCGCCCTTGCGTGCCCGGTAAATTCTGGGCACTTGGAAGAGCATACATTCTTGGGATCTTAAGAATCGTTTGGTTGATACTTGGTCAGTAGTTTTTGGAGGTATCTTGGTCCTTTTCCTTGGGCGATACGATGAGTCATACTCATTGTTTTAAATGTAATGCGCTCACGTATGGGGAGCCAGTGAAGGGTGGCTAAGGCACATTTCCCTGATGACCTTCTAGATAGGTTAAGTGCCAGTCGGGCAGCTGCGTTTTGAACGCATTGCAGATGCTGAAGACTTTTTTACTCAAGCCCATATACAGTGAGTTGCTGTAATCAAGATGGGGTGTTACTAGAGCATGGATCAGGGGTTTTCTATTTGTTGCAGGGAGAGAATCCAGAGTTTTGCGTAGAGTTTTAAGGATTCCGTAGCATTTGCCAGCAATCCCTCTGGTGTGGTGTTCGAGGGACAGAGTAGAGTCTAATCTGACCCCTAGGTTTTTCACCTGTTCGGAGGGCTTTGGTATGGCGCCAAGTTCAGATGGCCACCATGCAGACGGCCAGATGGACGGAGTCTTCCCCAACACAAGAAGCTCCGTTTTATTTGCATTAAGGCATAGACAGTTGGTATTCATCCATCTGGCTAGGTCGCTGAGGCATGCCGAGAAGCTAGCTGAGGCTTCCTCGGGTGGTCGAGACAGTGTCACCACTAGCTGGGTGTCATCTGCGTATGACACTATCTCGACCACATATGTCTCAACTATCCTAGCCAGGGGGGCCATGTACAGGTTGAATAGTGTAGGGCTCAAAATTGAGCCCTGCGGCACCCCATGTCTGAGTGCTCGGACTTCCGATTTGAAAGGGGGGCAGTTGGTTTGGAATTGTCTATTAGCCAGAAATGCGCGCATCCATTCATGAGCCAGGCCATCAATTCCAGCTTCGCTGAGGCGTGAGAGTAGTATGGGGTGGAAGACGGTGTCAAATGCTGAGCTCAGATCTAATAGAAGGAGCGCAGCTGATATTCCCTCATCTACTCTGCCCCTTAACAGCTCCGTGGAAAAAAGAAGGGCTGATTCAGTAGAATGGTATGTTCTGAATCCTGACTGCGAGGGGTGGAAATGGTGTCCTTCTTCTAGATGTTTTATCAGTTGGGCATTTACTATCTTTTCCACTACCTTAGCGCAGAATGGTAGGAGCGATATGGGACGATAATTGTCCAGTTGGGTTATACTGAGATTAGCCTTTTTTTTTATAGGAATAACCTGAGCTGTTTTCCAATCTTGTTGTATATGGCTCATCTGAAACGATAGTTTGGCCATATGGCTTATGTGATTCACCAGTAGTTCAGCCTGGTTTTTAAAGTTCTTAGGGCGAGCCACGTCATTGGGGGAGCCTGATTGTATGCTGCGGATGATTCTTAGCACTTCCGTGTTGTCTGGCACAGAGAATTGATTTAGATGACAGATGTCAGTGGGTTCATCATTAGTGGCATGATTAGTAGTCGTATCATCCATTGTCTTCGGAAAGGTTTTGTAGATATTCTCTACTTTTTGGATGAAGAAATCCGCTATTGCTTCACAAGTTGCTGTAGAATGAATATCTGGGGCTGTCGTCCTATCAGCTGAGGTGAGCTCTTTGTAAATGACAAAGAGTTCTTTGGTGGAGTTATCGGCTGATTCAATTCTTTTACTAAAGAAGTTTCTTTTGGCTATTCTAATCTTTTTATGATAATTTCTTATACTAATTTTGTATTCAAGTTTGGCTGTTTCGTCGTATTTATTGCGCCAGATACGCTCTATCTTTTTGCATTTTGATTTGATAGCTTTTAAGTCAGTATCAAACCATTGTGCCGATTTAAGACGTCTTCCAGGTGTTTTAGTAGTCCAAGGTGCAGTTGCATCAAGTGCTCTTGTTAGCCAGTTCTCATAGTCTGTCCAAGCTTCCTCGATATTTTCTTTCAGAGGGGGGCAGTCTGTCTTAAGGGCAAATTCTAGATCAATTTGTTTAAGTTTCCCCCATTGTCTGCGCTTAGATGTTATCTGCTTGGTTTGTTGAGTTTGTTTATATTCTCCAGGGATAGTGAATTTAATCAAGAAGTGGTCTGACCATAGTACCTGGATAGGGGGTTGGACCACCAATCCCTCCCAGTTCGCAAAGATCGGGTCAAGAAGGTGAACCACCTTATGGGTAGATTTTAGGGATTGTAATTTGAGTTTAAACATTTCTAAAGATGCAAGAAATCCTTGGGCATCATTATTGTTTTCGTCTTCAAGATGGAGGTTTAAGTCTCCTAAGATAAGTAGTTTATTGTAGCGTAGAGCAGACTGGGTAATGGCCTCTGTCAGGCTTTCTATGAAATTTGTGGCCCCTCCTGGCGGGCGATAGATTAGGTAGCCATTGAAAGTTATATTAGGTCTATATTTGATTGCGAAAAAAGCGGCTTTGCTATCTTTAATCGTAACCTTTTCCAGGGTGCATATCAGTTCGAGTTTATGAATGAAGGCAATACCCCCACCCCTTTGTTTATCTCGGTTGATTCTTAGTATGCCATAGTTGTCGGGTAGGGCCTCTAAAATATCTGGGGTGGACTCTTCATCAAGCCACGTCTCAGTTAAAAAAAGGACTTCTGGTTGTTAGTAGTTCAAATATTTTAAATTTATGTTTCCGTAACGAGCGACAATTGATCTGAAGCATTGTCAAAGATTTCGTCTTATGTTTGTAATCATTGTTGTTTTTAGGATATTGAAGACAGGTCCTGCAGCTTAAGGGCATCATTTCGGCCTTCCATGAGTGTTTATATATTTTCCTAATAGGTGGGCACAGGCTTACTAGCTGCTCTTTAGAGTATGTAATCATTTTTGTGGAGTCTAGAGGAAATTGGGCAGGGATTTGTCCACCTGTCCCCATTCGGCCACGGACGGGCACAGACAGGCTTGCCTCTGGCGCGCCTCCGGCGCGCCCGCTGCGCGCACGGGAAGGGGTGTTCATTTTATAGTGTCTAGGCCCAAATCGCCCAGACACTAGAGCGATGTTCTTGTCCTCTCCCAAGATGGTGCCCGAAGTCTGCGCCTGGAGGGAGTGAGGTTGAAAATCACCAGGAGCCCGAAAATCGGCTTCCTGAGGTTTCAGAGGGCTCTAGAGGTAAGATGCGGCAAGTTGCGGCAGTGTAGAGTGAATTGAAAATAGTACAAAGCAATTCTAAGTGGTTTTGTAAATATCGGCGCAAATAAACAAATACAGTAGTAATTTTAAAAATGAGAGTCCTAAACTCCCGGCTTCCGCCTCAGGAGTCATTGATCAAAGTAGTGGTCAGATTGTGGAATGCTCTTTTATAGTGTCTAGGCCCAAATCGCCCAGACACTAGAGCGCTGTCCTTGTCCTCTCCCAAGATGGCGCCCAAAGTCTGCGCCTGGAGGGAGTGAGGGCAAAAATCACAAGGAGCCCGAAAATCGGCTTCCTGAAGTCTCAGAGGGCTCTAGAGGTAAGATGCGGCAAGTTGCGGCAGTGTGGTGTGGATTTAAAATAGTACAAAGCAATTCTAAGTGGTTTTGTAAATATCGGCGCAAATAAACAAATGCAATAGTAATTTTAAAAATGAGAGTCCTAAACTCCCGGCTTCCGCCTCAGGAGTCCTTGATTAAAGTCCCGGCAGTGTCAGTGACTAGTGGTGTGATGGTGAGAGCTGACTTAGGATTGACCCATGTAAGGACCCCACATGCATGCTTGATAAATCACGCTGCATGTATGTTCCTCTATGTTACAATGTAACATAGAGGAATGAAGAGGGAGATCAGTTTCTTGCAATAATGCTACATTTATGTAGTGCCTCTTCAAGTAGGCAAGAACTTTACGTACTTTTCTATAGTCGTTCAGTCCACGGACATTCCATGTTAGTGTTTTAAGTGTGCCCACCCCCAGGACTTGCCCTTCTTCAGTCACCTGTGTCATAAATTCGTACCATGTCACTATTGCTGAAGATTATGCAACTGAATACAACTGAGCTGTAGGCGTAATCAATTAAAGCGAGCATACAACATTGCTTGTTTCTTATACCCCAACCTCCCACCACCCACATCAAGGCCCAACCAGGATCTGAAGGAAAGAAGACCCGAAGTGCTCCAGGAACAAATCATACATTCTGCAAAACTGGAACAAAATGACCCCCTCCCCACTTCCCTCTGTTTCCCTCTCTAAGGTGCAGCAATAAAAAAATCCCCTGTGTGTGATTCACACGTGGGCGGAGATTACCACCTATGCGCTAGTAAACCAACCATTGGGAAGGTGCAGGCTAGTCCGCACATTAACTTAATACCATTACCCATTGGCGTGCGAAATAGTGAACTTACTTACAGTCCAGAAAAGGGGGTGGTGATGAACAGAGTGCCTGAATTAAGCAGACCACTCTTACCCAGTCCAAAGATCAGGGCTTGATCCATCACCGTTTTTTAGCTCACTGCACCATCCCAGCTCAGAACTTGGCTATATGCAAATTAGTCTGTTCCTGTCCCAGTGCATGATGGGAACAGGGCAAACCAAACGACCAAGCCAATTCTTATACTGGGAAGGAAACAAGCTTCCGGGGACCGGTTTCTGCCATTTCAGGCATCGTCGGCCCGGCTTGCTTGAATCCTGATGGTGCAATGAGCAAGGGACTCACATCTGAGTATACCCTTCCACGCTTATGGTGGACAAAATGATTCAGAAAAGGGGGTGGTGATGAACAGAGTGCCTGAATTAAGCAGACCACTCTTACCCAGTCCAAAGATCAGGGCTTGATCCATCACCGTTTTTTAGCTCACTGCACCATCCCAGCTCAGAACTTGGCTATATACAAATTAGTCTGTTCCTGTCCCAGTGCATGATGGGAACAGGGCAAACCAAACTACCAAGCCAATTCTTATACTGGGAAGGAAACAAGCTTCCGGGGACCGGTTTCTGCCATTTCAGGCGTCGTCGGCCCAGCTTGCTTGAATCCTGATGATGCAATGAGCAAGGGACTCACATCTGAGTATACCCTTCCACGCTTATGGTGGACAAAATTATTCAGAAAAGGGGGTGGTGATGAACAGAGTGCCTGAATTAAGCAGACCACTCTTACCCAGTCCAAAGATCAGGGCTTGATCCATCACCGTTTTTTAGCTCACTGCACCATCCCAGCTCAGAACTTGGCTATATGCAAATTAGTCTGTTCCTGTCCCAGTGCATGATGGGAACAGGGCAAACCAAACTACCAAGCCAATTCTTATACTGGGAAGGAAACAAGCTTCCGGGGACCGGTTTCTGCCATTTCAGGCGTCGTCGGCCCAGCTTGCTTGAATCCTGATGGTGCAATGAGCAAGGGACTCACATCTGAGTATACCTTTCCACGCTTATGGTGGACAAAATGATTCAGAAAAGGGGGTGGTGATGAACAGAGTGCCTGAATTAAGCAGACCACTCTTACCCAGTCCAAAGATCAGGGCTTGATCCATCACCGTTTTTTAGCTCACTGCACCATCCCAGCTCAGAACTTGGCTATATGCAAATTAGTCTGTTCCTGTCCCAGTGCATGATGGGAACAGGGCAAACCAAACTACCAAGCCAATTCTTATACTGGGAAGGAAACAAGCTTCCGGGGACCGGTTTCTGCCATTTCAGGCGTCGTCGGCCCGGCTTGCTTGAATCCTGATGGTGCAATGAGCAAGGGACTCACATCTGAGTATACCCTTCCACGCTTATGGTGGACAAAATGATTCAGAAAAAGGGGGTGGTGATGAACAGAGTGCCTGAATTAAGCAGACCACTCTTACCCAGTCCAAAGATCAGGGCTTGATCCATCACCGTTTTTTAGCTCACTGCACCATCCCAGCTCAGAACTTGGCTATATGCAAATTAGTCTGTTCCTGTCCCAGTCCCTTGCTCACTGCTCCATCAGGATTCAAGCAAGCCGGGCCGACGATGCTGAAATGCCAGAAACCGGTCCCCGGAAGCTTGTATCCTTTCTGGTGAAGAATTGGCTTGGTAGTTTGGTCTGCCCTGTTCCCATGATGCACTGGGCCAGGGACAGACTAATTTGCATATAGCCAGGTTCTGAGCTGGGATGGGGCAGTGAGCTAAATAACGGTGATGGATCAAGCCCTGCTCTTTGGACTGGGTAAGAGTGGTCTGCTTAATTCAGACACTCTGTTCATCACCACCCCCTTTTCTGAATCGTTTTTGGCCACTATAGGTATGGCAGGGTATACTCAGACGTGAGTCCCTTGCTCACTGCTCCATCAGGATTCAAGCAAGCCGGGCCGACGAGGCTGAAATGCCAGAAACCGGTCCCCGGAAGCTTGTATCCTTTCTGGTGAAAAATTGGCTTGGTAGTTTGGTCTGCCCTGTTCCCATGATGCACTGGGCCAGGGACAGACTAATTTGCATATAGCCAGGTTCTGAGCTGGGATGGGGCAGTGAGCTAAATAACGGTGATGGATCAAGCCCTGATCTTTGGACTGGGTAAGAGTGGTCTGCTTAATTCAGACACTCTGTTCATCACCACCCCCTTTTCTGAATCGTTTTTGGCCACTATAGGTGTGGCAGGGTATACTCAGACATGAGTCCCTTGCTCACTGCTCCATCAGGATTCAAGCAAGCCGGGCCGACGAGGCTGAAATGCCAGAAACCGGTCCCCGGAATCTTGTATCCTTTCTGGTGAAGAATTGGCTTGGTAGTTTGGTCTGCCCTGTTCCCATGATGCACTGGGCCAGGGACAGACTAATTTGCATATAGCCAGGTTCTGAGCTGGGATGGGGCAGTGAGCTAAATAACGGTGATGGATCAAGCCCTGATCTTTGGACTGGGTAAGAGTGGTCTGCTTAATTCAGACACTCTGTTCATCACCACCCCCTTTTCTGAATCGTTTTTGGCCACTATAGGTGTGGCAGGGTATACTCAGACATGAGTCCCTTGCTCACTGCTCCATCAGGATTCAAGCAAGCCGGGCCGACGAGGCTGAAATGCCAGAAACCGGTCCCCGGAAGCTTGTATCCTTTCTGGTGAAGAATTGGCTTGGTAGTTTGGTCTGCCCTGTTCCCATGATGCACTGGGCCAGGGACAGACTAATTTGCATATAGCCAGGTTCTGAGCTGGGATGGGGCAGTGAGCTAAATAATGGTGATGCATCAAGCCCTGATCTTTGGACTGGGTAAGAGTGGTCTGCTTAATTCAGACACTCTGTTCATCACCACTCCCTTTTCTGAATCGTTTTTGGCCACTATAGGTGTGGCAGGGTATACTCAGACATGAGTCCCTTGCTCACTGCTCCATCAGGATTCAAGCAAGCCGGGCCGACGAGGCTGAAATGCCAGAAACCAGTCCCCGGAAGCTTGTATCCTTTCTGGTGAAGAATTGGCTTGGCAGTTTGGTCTGCCCTGTTCCCATGATGCACTGGGCCAGGGACAGACTAATTTGCATATAGCCAGGTTCTGAGCTGGGATGGGGCAGTGAGCTAAATAACAGTGATGGATCAAGCCCTGATCTTTGGGCTGGGTAAGAGTGGTCTGCTTAATTCCGACACTCTGTTCATCACCACCTCCTTTTCTGAATCGTTTTTGGCAACTATAGGTGTGGCAGGGTATACTCAGACATGAGTCCCTTGCTCACTGCTCCATCAGGATTCAAGCAAGCCGGGCCGACGAGGCTGAAATGCCAGAAACCTATCCCCGGAAGCTTGTATCCTTTCTGGTGAAGAATTGGCTTGGTAGTTTGGTCTGCCCTGTTCCCATGATGCACTGGGCCAGGGATAGACTAATTTGCATATAGCCAGGTTCTGAGCTGGGATGGGGCAGTGAGCTAAATAACGGTGATGGATCAAGCCCTGATCTTTGGACTGGGTAAGAGTGGTCTGCTTAATTCAGACACTCTGTTCATCACCACCCCCTTTTCTGAATCGTTTTTGGCCACTATAGGTGTGGCAGGGTATACTCAGACATGAGTCCCTTGCTCACTGCTCCATCAGGATTCAAGCAAGCCGGGCCGACGAGGCTGAAATGCCAGAAACCGGTCCCCGGAAGCTTGTATCCTTTCTGGTGAAGAATTGGCTTGGTAGTTTGGTCTGCCCTGTTCCCATGATGCACTGGGCCAGGGACAGACTAATTTGCATATAGCCAGGTTCTGAGCTGGGATGGGGCAGTGAGCTAAATAACGGTGATGCATCAAGCCCTGATCTTTGGACTGGGTAAGAGTGGTCTGCTTAATTCAGACACTCTGTTCATCACCACCTCCTTTTCTGAATCGTTTTTGGCCACTATAGGTGTGGCAGGGTTTACTCAGACATGAGTCCCTTGCTCACTGCTCCATCAGGATTCAAGCAAGCCGGGCCGAGGCTGAAATGCCAGAAACCTGTCCCCGGAAGCTTGTATCCTTTCTGGTGAAGAATTGGCTTGGTAGTTTGGTCTGCCCTGTTCCCATGATGCACTGGGCCAGGGACAGACTAATTTGCATATAGCCAGGTTCTGAGCTGGGATGGGGCGGTGAGCTAAATAACGGTGATGGATCAAGCCCTGATCTTTGGACTAGGTAAGAGTGGTCTGCTTAATTCAGACAATCTGTTCATCACCACCCCCTTTTCTGAATCGTTTTGGCCACTATAGGTGTGGCAGGGTATACTCAGACATGAGTCCCTTGCTCACTGCTCCATCAGGATTCAAGCAAGCCGGGCCGACGAGGCTGAAATGCCAGAAACCGGTCCCCGGAAGCTTGTATCCTTTCTGGTGAAGAATTGGCTTGGTAGTTTGGTCTGCCCTGTTGCCATGATGCACTGGGCCAGGGACAGACTAATTTGCATATAGCCAGGTTCTGAGCTGGGATGGGGCAGTGAGCTAAATAACGGTGATGCATCAAGCCCTGATCTTTGGACTGGGTAAGAGTGGTCTGCTTAATTCAGACACTCTGTTCATCACCACCCCCCTTTCTGAATCGTTTTTGGCCACTATAGGTGTGGCAGGGTATACTCAGACATGAGTCCCTTGCTCACTGCTCCATCAGGATTCAAGCAAGCCGGGCCGACGAGGCTGAAATGCCAGAAACCGGTCCCCGGAAGCTTGTATCCTTTCTGGTGAAGAATTGGCTTGGTAGTTTGGTCTGCCCTGTTCCCATGATGCACTGGGCCAGGGACAGACTAATTTGCATATAGCCAGGTTCTGAGCTGGGATGGGGCAGTGAGCTAAATAACAGTGATGGATCAAGCCCTGATCTTTGGACTGGGTAAGAGTGGTCTGCTTAATTCAGACACTCTGTTCATCACCACCTCCTTTTCTGAATCGTTTTTGGCCACTATAGGTGTGGCAGGGTATACTCAGACAAGAGTCCCTTGCTCACTGCTCCATCAGGATTCAAGCAAGCCGGGCCGACGAGGCTGAAATGCCAGAAACCTGTCCCCGGAAGCTTGTATCCTTTCTGGTGAAGAATTGGCTTGGTAGTTTGGTCTGCCCTGTTCCCATGATGCACTGGGCCAGGGACAGACCAATTTGCATATAGCCAGGTTCTGAGCTGGGATGGGGCAGTGAGCTAAATAACAGTGATGGATCAAGCCCTGATCTTTGGACTGGGTAAGAGTGGTCTGTTTAATTCAGACACTCTGTTCATCACCACCCCCTTTTCTGAATCGTTTTTGGCCACTATAGGTGTGGCAGGGTATACTCAGACATGAGTCCCTTGCTCACTGCTCCATCAGGATTCAAGCAAGCCGGGCCGACGAGGCTGAAATGCCAGAAACCGGTCCCCGGAAGCTTGTATCCTTTCTGGTGAAGAATTGGCTTGGTAGTTTGGTCTGCCCTGTTCCCATGATGCACTGGGCCAGGGACAGACTAATTTGCATGTAGCCAGGTTCTGAGCTGGGATGGGGCAGTGAGCTAAATAACGGTGCTGGATCAAGCCCTGATCTTTGGACTGGGTAAGAGTGGTCTGCTTAATTCAGACACTCTGTTCATCACCACCCCCTTTTCTGAATCGTTTTTGGCCACTATAGGTGTGGCAGGGTATACTCAGACATGAGTCCCTTGCTCACTGCTCCATCAGGATTCAAGCAAGCCGGGCCGACGAGGCTGAAATGCCAGAAACCGGTCCCCGGAAGCTTGTATCCTTTCTGGTGAAGAATTGGCTTGGTAGTTTGGTCTGCCCTGTTCCCATGATGCACTGGGCCAGGGACAGACTAATTTGCATATAGCCAGGTTCTGAGCTGGGATGGGGCAGTGAGCTAAATAACGGTGATGGATCAAGCCCTGATCTTTGGACTGGGTAAGAGTGGTCTGCTTAATTCAGACACTCTGTTCATCACCACCCCCTTTTCTGAATCGTTTTTGGCCACTATAGGTGTGGCAGGATATACTCAGACATGAGTCCCTTGCTCACTGCTCCATCAGGATTCAAGCAAGCCGGGCCGACGAGGCTGAAATGCCAGAAACCGGTCCCCGGAAGCTTGTATCCTTTCTGGTGAAGAATTGGCTTGGTAGTTTGGTCTGCCCTGTTCCCATGATGCACTGGGCCAGGGACAGACTAATTTGCATATAGCCAGGTTCTGAGCTGGGATGGGGCAGTGAGCTAAATAACGGTGATGGATCAAGCCCTGATCTTTGGACTGGGTAAGAGTGGTCTGCTTAATTCAGACACTCTGTTCATCACCACCTCCTTTTCTGAATCGTTTTTGGCCACTATAGGTGTGGCAGGGTATACTCAGACATGAGTCCCTTGCTCACTGCTCCATCAGGATTCAAGCAAGCCGGGCCGACGAGGCTGAAATGCCAGAAACCGGTCCCCGGAAGCTTGTATCCTTTCTGGTGAAGAATTGGCTTGGTAGTTTGGTCTGCCCTGTTCCCATGATGCACTGGGCCAGGGACAGACTAATTTGCATATAGCCAGGTTCTGAGCTGGGATGGGGCAGTGAGCTAAATAACGGTGATGGATCAAGCCCTGATCTTTGGACTGGGTAAGAGTGGTCTGCTTAATTCAGACACTCTGTTCATCACCACCCCCTTTTCTGAATCGTTACTTACAGTCCAGACAGAGACTCCAATCAGTTGCTCACCCCGGCATTTCAAAACTGCACAAAAATGTACAGCCCAAGAGCTACCAAATAATTCCGAAAAGTCCGTACCCCTTTCTACTTAATACAAATTCCAATTAGCCCCACATCCAACGCCCTGGACTAGAAGACTCATTAACTTTATATTGCAATACCCAGTCCCACAGTCACAAGTTCCTTATCTGTGTGGCGTTTAATCTCGTGGTCAGTCCTGCTCTTCAAGAGAACCCCCGGTGGCCTCAGCTCCTGCTGACTTTTCCGGGCTGCCCCTTTGCTCCCTGGACCAGTCTTTTTAATTGCTTTCTGCGGCGCCTTTGGGTCCTTGAAAATTAGTGATCTGCCTTGCTGGTTGATCCGGAGTACGGCCGGGTACAGCATCGCATAGTCGACGTTCTATTCTCTTAGCTGTTTTTTTGAGTGGGACGAACTGGTGATCGCGCCTCCTGCACCCTCGCTTTAAAATCAGGAAACAAGGCGACACCGATCCCTCATAGTGTAGTGTCTGCTTCTCCCTGGTGTATCTCAGCGCTGTATCCCGATCGCGGTAATTAAGCAATTTAGCAATGACGGGCCTCTGTGGTGTGCCTGGTGCCGGCCTTGGACCTAAGGAATGATGCGCTTGCTCGACCACGAACATGGATGAAAATGTGTCGCTGCCCAGCAGCTGTGTCAGTTGTTTCTCCAAGAATCGTTCCATGTTCCCGGTGGCCGTTGATTCCTGCAGGCCCGTGATTCGTAGGTTGCTCCTCCACGACCTTGCTTCTAAGTATTCGGCCTTGTCCTGTAGTGACTGTATCACCTTTTCCATGTGCTTACGACTCATCGCCACGTCCGTCTGTGCTCCCTCCACTACAGTGATCTGACGTTCAGCCATGTTGAGACGTTCCGCATGTTTGTCCACTCTTTCGGACATTCTGTCCATGCGGTAGGAGAGGGAGTCGATCTTCGTGCCCAGCACAGTTAGCGAGTTTTGTAGTCCCTTTTCCATTGAGGTCAGCATGGCCTTAATGTCGCTGTTCGGTAGTTCCAAGGACCGCTCCTCACTTGCACCATGATTGCTAGTCGAGAGCGCACGATCCCTGGGTTGGCGCTGGTCAAAGGATAGTTTCTGCTGCGTTTTGTCTGTCCGACCCATAGATGCTGTCAGGTATAGCAAGCTTCCAGGCAGGGATGGCACTCTGCAGACCAGTCGATATTGCCACAAGGGACGACAGGGCAAGGCGTGCACAGGGGAGGCCACCAGGAACCCAAGCCCGCCACTAGGCCTCCGATGTCATCAGAGCAGTACAGGGCGTCACCATAAGCAGCTCCAATTTTGCCAGTCAAATCAATGCAATGGAGCTTACTACTCAGCTCTTCCCAATCACCGGCGTCAACGTAGTCCAAATTTGAGCAATGCATCTCGCAGCGCCCAAGGGCGATGGCAGGCAAGCAGTACGGGCAATACTGACCCAATTGCCGTGATGCACAAAGAAGGAGCTGTTATAAGGCGGGACTTTGCCCAGAGCTGTCGAGCAAAGACTGTCCTCACCAATTTACCAGCGTGCAAAAATAGTGGAGAAGTGCAAGGAGTCGCAGAGGCATCTGGTGTGCCCAGCGCATAAGGGCTGTAGCAGGACTCCCCCTGCGTAGAAAGGATTGTGCACAATGCAGTTCCTTCCACGGGCCCCGGCAGTGTAACACCTTTGGGGGGGGCGACAGGGGAGGTCAGCAACGTGTGTGAGAGAGTGCGCCAGACAAAAGTGACCCGCCCGACCCTGACCCCACGCAGCTCTCACCTCCTCCGTTCGGGCGCAGTGAGGAGCGGGATGCAGTGGCCATAACGGGATTCTGCTTGCTGCCCCGCTTGTCCCGCTAACCGGCTAGGCACTTTCTTTTGCAAAGCTGGGGGCACGCAGTACCTTGCGATGTCGGCGGAGTATGCACTTCTCTGTGCTCCGGCCGTCTCTTTCAGGCGCGTGCCTAGTCTGCTACAACTTCTGGTCGGCATGTTAGGTACGAGAGGCCGAGGATGCGCAGCCCGGTGCACGTGTCGCAGCATCTCCACCGGCGCGGTTCCCGCACAACACCAAGGCAGCATCTGAAGTGCTTTACTGTTACCGGGTGCTTCCTCCTATTCGGGGCTGCTCCTTTCGGGGTAAATAGTGTACGCCAATGTCGGATAATTGCTGAATCGTTATTGTTAGCACAGAGCTCTTCTGTTAGGCGGCCATCACCGGAGCTGGCAAGCTCCGCCCCTCCCCCCCCCCCAGTTAGGGTAGTGTTAGGCTTTAAGGTAGTGTTGGGGGGTTATGCAGGGTAGTGTTTCGTGCAGGGAATGGATGGGGGTAGGGGCAGGGTCGTGCAGGGGTAGTATTTTGGGGTTTAGGGTAGTGTTGTGGTCTTAGTGTAGTGTAGGGTATTGTTTTAGGGTTTTGGGTAGTATCAGGGGTCGTGCAGGGTAGTGTTTAGGTGGAGGGAACGGACTGGGGGTAAGAGCAGGGTCGTGTTGGGTTTAGTGTTTTAGGGTTTAGGGTAGTATCAGGGTTCATGCAGGGTAGTGTTTAGGTGTAGGGAACGGACTGGGGGTAGGGGGTGGCATGTTGGGGTAGTGTTTTAAGGTTTAGGGTAGTGTTGTGGTGTTAGTGTAGTGTATGGTAGTGTTTTAGGGTTTAGGGTAGTGTCAGGGGGTCGTGCAGGGTAGTGTTTCAGTGTAGGGAGCAGACTGGGGTAGAGACAGGGTCGTGCTGGGGGTAGTGTTTTAGGGTTTAGGGTAGTGTTGTGGGGTTAATGTAGTGTTTTAGGGTTTAGGGTAGTGTCAGGTGTTACAGGGTAGTGTTTCAGTGTAGGGAATGTACTGGGGGTAGGGGCTGGGTCATGCAGGGGGTAGTCTTTTAGGTTTTAGGGTAGTGTAGTTGTGTTTGTGTAGTGTATTAGGGTTTAGGGTAGTGTCAGGGTCGTGAAGGGTTGTATTTGGGAATTGGACTGGGGGTAGGCACAGGGTCGTCCTGGGGGTAGTATTGAGTTGCAGTTGTAAGCGTTGTTTTTTAGTGCGAAGTAAACACTTTTTTTCTTAATTTCTAAGCTGTTGCTAAGAAAAAGTATACACACTAAAAACTTGCATAGTAAAGGCATTTACGAAGTAAAAACTTCATACGAAAAGCATGCAAAGTATTGCTTAGCGTGCTAACGACACATATTTAGATAGTATATTTTAATAGTGTATAGTTATAAGAAGCACAAACTCAGGATTTAAAGCATACCACAGTAGTTACAGTTGGCTTTACTAATGAGAATGTATTTCTACCCAAAGAAACCCTTTTAGCAACATTAGGATAATGAAAGACTGGGAAATAAAATATTGTTCTAACCTATGCCATGCAGCTTGCAAGCAGCTCTTTGATGACAGTTCATAGGTAACTGTACTATATAAGGATTGTCCCTTACCATATGTAAGAAGTAAAAGGATTTCTGTGACAAAAGCAGTAACCCACTGAACTATCCACATTAAATTGGTTTTTTGATCTGCATGGTACACGTTTTTGCAGCTGGTGTTTTAACATTCTGCGTTACTTTATGATGAATCTACACTGCCTCTAGACAAAAGATCTCTCACCACCAGGCACATTAATAACTAGAGTAACTTGACATTTGTATTGCTCCCTGGAAACTGGTGGACATACAAGGAACTTTGCCGCACATGTTTTTAAACCCCTAAATTATTTCTAAACACAGCATACCATCCCCCCTCAGCTTAGCACAAGGTTGGGGCTGCATCGGCTGCACTACCCTGAAGCCTGTCCTGTCTTCTGAATCGTATCCATATAGTCAATCTTTCCCAAATGAAGTGCAGTGAAAGATATGCTTTAAAACATCATAGAAGTACCTCTTCTTTCCTACGTTTTCTTGAGTGAATTGGTGCTTTGGCCTGTAGACATTGTTAAGTGGACCTGGATTCCCACATTTTGGACAGATGCAATTGTGTGCAGGGACGTTTGTGAATGTGGAGCCATGTGTGCTGCATGTGGTCATGTGGTGCAGTATATTTAGTGCCATATGCAGAATATATTTCGATGTGGTGATTATGATGAGTACACCGAATAATACCAGGCTGAATGACATACTGCCAAAGAAACCCACTATGACACTGTCCTTTAAGATCGTTGGCTGTAAATCTCACACACCCTGACAGCACTGTCTCTTCTTTCCAAAGGAGTACAATGTGAAGTAAACTCTTACTTTGCACAAGCATCTTTGTACATTCTGGTATTTTAATAATTTTACCACATGAGCAGCCATAAATATTGTTGACGTTCATTTTGATTTATTTAAGTGTCTTTGTGTATTGAACCATAAAGGCATTTATGTGCTGCTTTTCAATTGTTTTCAAGTAAGACTCAAACTGATCTTATGAATTTTAGAATAGCCTTGGGCTCCTTAAATGGCGATTCACTCGGGGTGATCATTGAAAGTTCTAAAATACTTCATGTCTGCCAATAAACCTAAAAGTGTAGTCCAGTCGAGATTGGTTTATGGGAACTGTCCTCTTGCTGGAATACCCAAAGTTCATCTTCCACCCCTAAAACTAGCTATATTTACATTTATATTTTGCCTGCACTGAAAGCGCTATCTTAAGATATGTCTCTGTCACAGTTGTGCATGACTTGTGGCTTAAATATTTGAAGTGCATCACTTAAATTGGTTATACAAAATATATATTCGAAGTGCTCCATCGTGGTAGTTTACTACTTTAGTTACTTGCACGTGGTTGTTTGTTATTGGAACTTTACAATATTTTGCTAATTTAGAATGGAAAACGTGCAGAATCCGTTTAAGTCAGTAAGGAAAAAACAGAACACAGCACAATTCCATAAAACAAAGCAAATCAAAAACATAACAAGGCACAACACAAAAAACAACAATCACATTTAAACGCAATGATAAATACCAGCACAAAAACACAGCAGAACAAACAACAACATAACAAATCAACTCCACAACAAAATGCAACAGAACAATTTTTTACACCGTTCAGGTTGCACATTATAACTTCCACAAATCTACCTTCATATTACAGTGGTAAAAGATGTTTTAATCGAGTGCTGCTTTACCTTCCACCAAGAACATGTATTAGTGCCTGTTGCAAATGGCCCTTTTTGCAGGGTTACCCCCAAACTTTTAGCTTCTTCCTCCCTCGTTTTTCCTGACCTGTGGTTGTTGGCAATAGGACTCAGGGCGCTTTACCACTGCTGATCAGTGGTAAAGTGTATATGCTCTCTGTATAAGTTGTTATTGTAAAGTGCACTGAGTGTGCCGGGGCTGGTGATTCAAATGCTTCTAGTGGGCCTGCAGCACTGATTGTGCCACCCACATGAGTAGCCCTAAAATGGTGTCTCAGGCCTGTCACCGCAGTGCCTGTGTGTGGTTGCTAACTGCCATGCTGACCTGACCAGTGTCCCCACTGGCCAGGCCTTACCCTTCCCTTTCTGTGCACATTGGACACCTCTATGGAAGGCCCAAGGTACCCCCCTGGGCAGGGTGCAGTGTATGTTAAAGGTAGAGCATGTACTAATGTAGCTGACATCCTCTGATAGTGAAATACTGCCATGTTCGTTTTTCACTATTGAAAGGCTATCTTGCCCATAGGCTATAATGGAGAATGCTGTATATAATGGTTACCTGCATAACTTCCCATAGGAGCAAGAGGGAAAATTAAAGTCTTGTATCCCTGAACTCAGAATTTAATAAGACATATTTTAGGGAAGCTGCTTTTTAAATCCTGTGTTTGAAAACAGCCCTTTTAGAAAGTGGCTCTTTCTTGTCTGACCTTTCTGTGTGCCTTGGCCTGTTTGTGAATTGACTGTCTGATTTGTGAGTGACAGGTGCTGGGGTGGCTCCCAGAGGCTGATTGAGTTAGCCCTAGGCTGAATAGCTCATCTGCATCTTGAGGGGTGGGAGGGGATAGCAACTGGGCCTGAATAGGGCTGTGCCTGCCTTCCACAATGCTGGCTCCACCTCCTGCTGGGCGACTGACGGCCCTGCCCCTCTCTCTCAAAGGAAAGAACAAGTCAAGTAAACAAAGTGCTCCAGGTTTGGCCAGAACTGGTTCTGACTAGACCAAGGCCTCTCTGTCCTCAGAGAACAAAGGGAATATTGGTATAAACAGGGCTACCCAGACTTCAGAAAATTGGATCATCCTGGAATCAAGAAGGAACCTCTGCCAAGGAGAAAGCTGGAAGACTGAAGAAGAAGGACTGTCCTGCTGTGTGGTTGTGGGCTAACCTGCAGTTGCTTTTCTGCCAAGGAGAGGGGAAGGACTTTGTTTTTGCTGTGCCCCCTTGCTTGAAGAGATCTCCAAGGCCTGTGAAGAGCTGGCCTCCTGTTAAGAAGTACCAGGAACAATAGGACTTCACCCCCAGCTTCCCTCCTGAACTCTGCAGAGTGAGTCCTGCACTTCCTAGAGTGCTTGATCCATTTGTGGGGCCTCTAGAAGTTGTTGCCTGCTGTTAGGGGAGCTGGACAAAAAGAAAAGAAGATCCACATCTTCAACAGTGCGAGAAAATTCCTGTCACTGCGAAGATCGTCGCAACTCCTGTTGCACCTGCAAGAACCGATGCATCGTTCACTTGCGGAGCGCATCGCCCCGGTGCAGGAAGATTTCTGTCGCTACGAGTATTGTCACAGAGCTTGTCGTTGCTGTGAGAAACCGTTGCATCGCTTGCTTGCGGATCGCATCCCATCGCTACGAACATCGTCGCAGAGCCAATGCATCAAGGGTCCACGAGAGAAGAAGATCAACGCTGCTCTGCGCCATGCATCTTCACCGCACCGAAGGTCACCGCCGTCCTGAAGGTCATCTCTTCGTGCCTGTGCGAGACGCTTCCTACCGAATCTGCGCACCGGAATCCATACAAGGTATGGCATCCCTCCCCATACAGACCGAATTCGTCACAACACGCCCGCTGCGTGCAGCGGGGTTGTCGCATTGCCTCCCCAGGGTCTCAGGAGTGACGCATCGCTTGTTTTCCAGTGCTGCAGCTTCCCCTTGGAACTTTTGTCGCATCGACAGGTACTTTGGGCTTAGAGTGACGCAACTGTGGACTATTTTTAATCAAACCCTTGAACTCTTTAAAGACTTATTCTTGAACTGTGTATGTTGGATTTTTGTCGTTTTGGTCTTGTGTAGTTTAGATAAAGATACTTTACTTTTCTAAACTGGTGTGGAGTCCATTTGTGGTGTTTTCACTGTGTTACTGTGATTGTTGGTACAAATACTTTATACATTGCCTTTGATAAGCCTGTCTGCTCTTGCCAAGCTACCAAGGGGGTGAGCAGGGGTTATCTAAAGAGTGTATCCCCTTTCCCCTGACTAGAAGCAAGTGGACATTGGTACCTACCTCTGCCAACTAGAGACCCCCCAGATCTAACAGTGCCTGTAAAAATGTTTTTTGATCCAACCATTGGTCTCCAACACATCTCCACAGTTGTCATCACACTCTTATGGTCAGTGTGGTATCTTCCACATTTATACTCCCCCGGCGTCTCGCATGTAATGGAGCTGCTCGCGGTGACATCACTTAGAATGTCACCGCGACCAGCATTCCAAGGCGAGCGCCGGGGACTGTGTGCGGCGGCTCTATGAAGTGAGGCTGTGGCTGGGGTCACAGGAGTTGTATCTTGCCATTAAAGACTTTCTGTATTATCACCATACTGAGTCCTGGTCCTTGTATTGGCGATTTCTACACTGGCGACGAGGATGGGATCCATCCCGTGACCTCAACACGCCCAGAGAACGAGAAGGAGAACAGCTGACTTAATGTCAAGGAAGCGGGCCTTGCTGAAAATCTCCGATTTCACCGCGGGAAGAAGAGGTGACAGTCCTGAAGCATATCGTGTTACACGCAGCTGTGAGCTTCACGAGGTGACTGCGAGACGGAAAATGCCCTGCACATGAAATAAAGTAAGGTGACCACTGCTGGCGAACTGCGCGCATCTTAGCGGTGCCTTCACGGATTGCCCTAGCGAACGTTGTCAAGTAGTGTACGTTGGAGTTAAGGAATAGGGCTGCACCTCAGTTTGGCTAGCAGGGAATACCACACGGATCACATCGTAACGTGGGTGCGAGCGTCAGCTGGTGACATACGGTTACCATTGTGACTTTGAAGTTTTGCTGCGTCGTCCTTTCAACGCATAACTGTGAAGCGTTGTGAAACAATAGAGCAGGAACGCGTGAATCCACACCCCCCCCTCAGAAACTGTCACCTCACCACAGTGCGCCTCAGTTCAAGGGAATACGCACAAAGCAGCATGAAGTAAAGACTTGCAGTATGAATAATGACGAGTGCTGACTGCGTTGGTTATCGAAGGGGGGGGTACATCAGGCTGCTGCGAGGTATGACAGGATTGGTGTGCAGCGGGGGAAGCATGAAGCATTAATAGCGGCTGGTGTGATCAAGGGCGGCACGTCGGGAAACACCGAGAAGCGCAACGTGGGAGGCGGTGTGAACAAGAAGCGCGACATAACAGCGCGTGTGGAGACTATCTCAACAGCGCGGCGTGGGAATAGGAAAAGAACTTAGGAATAGGAGCCACGTAGTGTGGCACAAATTGAAAGCCATAGCGGAGTGCTCTCTCTCTCCATCAAAGAGTTTGACTGTATATGGACTTTGTACTGACCAGTGTTCCACAAGAGGAGTTCCGGACTCTTTTGCCTCTCCGCCACAAGCGTAGTTAAAGTCGGTCTGCGCCAGCATAAATGTGGAACGTGGCGTGGTGTTTTAGGAGAAAGTAGCAGTGATAGTTAGCACCATCCTACGCTCCAAGCTTCTGTACTGTACTCCTTTTTACTCAAGAGACTGTGCAAGCATTACTTTATCTGTCTGCTGCTATTTTAAAATCGTTTGGGGGACCGGTAGCAAAGGAATTTATGCTTTGTATGGTTTATGATAACATACCTTTTCCTTTTCAGTGTGACTGTGTCTAGTGGGTGTGTGCCTTTCTCAGGGTATCAGAGGAACACGCAACACCCAGCATGCAAAGTGTGACCCCTCCACCTTTTTTCCTAACCACCCCTGGGGATCCCAATATCCAGTGGAAGAAATGGAAAAAAGTGTTTTTAAATTACGCCACTGTTTGTGGGCCAAACCTGGGTTTAGAATGGAAGGTTGCATTATTGGCCTATTATCTAGGTGCGGAAGGTGAGGAGGTCCTAGATCATCTCCCAGAGTTAGGGGCACAGGAGGCAAGGGGTCTGAACGAGTTCGAAGTGAGCCTTAAAAAGTTAGATTTACACTACCTTCCCAAGACGATCATGGAGAGGTACCACTTCGGGAAAAGAGTACAAAAAGAGGGTGAATCGATAGAAGATTTTGTATCCGACTTGAGAAAGTTAGCCGCCACTTGCAAGTTTGGTGGGGCAAGTGAAGAAAGAATCAGGGACCAATTTGTCTTGGCGTGTAGGATGGAACGAGTGCGTGAAGAGCTATGGCTCAAGGACGACCCGCCACTGCGGGAGGTGCTCATTATAGCCAAGCAGGTGGAGCATATGCTTCAGTGCGTCAAAGAAATAAAGCAAGACGCAGGGGAGAAGAAAAATGATGAAAAGGCCAATGTCAGTGAGGTGGTGACTGAATGTGAAGCAGTGTCAGTAGTCAAAGGCCAGAAGATAGTGAGTAAAGAACACAAAGAAGGCAGGCTAGGGGGAGCGTTTAAAGGCACTTGCCATAGGTGTGGCAAGCAGAGGCACCTAGCTAACGACAGAGAATGCCCTGCTCTCAGATTCACGTGCAACAAGTGTGGGAAGAAAGGACATTTCAAGCAGTACTGCAAGAGTGGGCAGGGAGTCAGCAGACAGAGTAGAGACAGGACGAATGTAGTGTGCGACGAGATTGTTGTGCAGGTACAAGAGTTACAAGCCCCTAGTCCCAGCAACCCTGTGTGTGCGGAAATAGTGGTGCAGGTCGAGGGAGGACAAGTCAGCAGTCCCAAGGACACCATAAAGGTTGGGGAGGTTGAGGTGGAAGCATTATTTGACTCTTGTTCTAGGATTACCATTATCAATGCTAAAGAGTTCTCACGAGTGTCAAAGGGAACGATAACCTTGAAAAGAATGGATCTTAGGCCAGGAGGGTATGCCGGTCGCCCCATCTCCATGAAGGGGTATTTCCTGGGAAAGGTAGAATACAGCAACAGAACAACGGTCTCAAAGGTATATGTGTCCACTGTAGGAGACAACATCTTGGGGTGGCAGGCACAGAAAGAGCTAGGGGTCTATTTGAATCCTAACTGTGATCCCCAGATCCTGATACAAGAAATTATTGAACACAAAGCAGAGGTTGTAACAGAGTTCCAAGAGGTGTTCAGGGAAGAATTAGGGTGCCTTAAAAACTACTGCCACAAAATAAGACTGAAGGAGAATGCCAGGCCTGTCGTGGCCAAAGTCAGGAAGCTTCCCATTGCTATCCAGGAGGAGGTGAAGTCTGAACTGGAGAAACTGTGCAAGGCCGGAGTCATCGAACCGGTAGAAGCAACAGAATGGTTGGCCCCCATTGTGGCAGCTAAGAAGAAGGATGGGTCGGTCCGGCTCTGCATTGACTTAAGGGCACTAAACAAGGAGGTCGTGGTCGACCGTTATCCCTTACCCAACATCACCCAGATGATGAGCATGCTGGAAGGTGCCAAGGTGTTTTCCACCCTCTACCTCACACCGGCCTATTTCCAAATAAAACTACACGAGGAGTCTCAGGAGCTCACAGCATTTGTGACACCCATGGGCGCATACAAATTCAAAAGGATGCCGTTCGGGCTAGTCTCGGTGTCCGCCGTGTTTCAGAGAATCATGGGCAACATGTTGAAGGACATCCCAGGCGTCATGTGCTACCAGGATGACGTGCTCATATTTGCCAAGAACCATGAAGAGCACGATGGGAGGTTGAGATGCGTGCTGGAGAGGTTTCAGTCACAAGGCCTCACTGTGAAAAGAGACAAGTGTGTGTTTGGCTGTGCTGAATTGGACTTCCTGGGACACAAGGTGACAACTGGGGGTATATGTCCAAAAGCTGAATTGCAAAACACCATCGTGAACCTGACACCCCCCAAGAGCAAGGACGAGATCAAATCATTTATGGGGATGTTAGAGTTCTACGGAAAGTTCATAAGGAACCTGGCGGGAAGGACATATGCCATCAGGCTACTGTTGAAGAAGGAGAATGAATTCCGGTGGAGTCAGGAGTGCCAGAGGGAGTTCGAGGACGTAAAGAAGGCACTCGCAGAGGCCCCCAGCTTGAAAACGTATATACCCAACCGGGCAACCATAGTCACTACCGACGCAAGCGCGAAAGGTTTGGGAGCTGTCCTCACCCAAGTTAGAGAAGAAGGAGAAGAAACCATAGCCTTTGCCTCGAGGTCACTCCAGAAGTCCGAGAACAACTACTCGGTGATCGAGAAAGAGGCTTTGGCAGTATCTTGGGCGTTAGGAAAATTCAGAGACTTCCTCTGGGGAACTCAGTTCACCCTCCGAACTGACCACAAGCCGTTGGTGGAAGTATTCAGTAAGAAGGGATTGGATGCCATCTCCAGCAGGATAAGGCGGTGGGTAGTCGGCTTTCAAGAATACACCTTTGATGTCGAATACGTCCCCGGGACACAGAACCTCGCAGCTGACTGTCTATCTAGGCTCGTCGGTGATGAAGGAGCGAGAGAGAAGCTGGAGAAGGCGGATGAAGAAGAAGAGGACCTTCAGATGGAGGATGTCTGCACCATCCAGAAGGCGTTGGGAGAAGAAACATGGAGAAAGGCGTTAGAAGAAGACAAAAGTTTGGAGGAGATTTACAAAAGAGTAAGAGGCGGTTGGAAGCACGGTGACACACAGGATGAAAACCTGCGGCCATACCTGGCCATTAAAGACGAGTTGTCCATAATAGACGGATGTCTATTCAGGGGTACAAGACTTGTACCTCCTGCAACGGTGAGAAACAACCTGGTCGAACTAGCCCACGAAGGGCATTTGGGCATCACCAAAACCAAGCAGAGACTCAGGGAGAGCTATTGGTGGCCGAGCATGGATCTGATCACTGAAAGGAGAATTAGAGAGTGCATTCCGTGCAGCAGCAGCGACAAAGTCCTGAGGCAACAGACGCCCCCTATGGTGTGCAGGCCGCCCCCTTCAGGACCGTGGGTTGAGTTGGCATTAGACATCGTGGGCCCCATGTCAGGGGAACAACGGACACCCTACATTTTGGTGCTCGTGGATTTGTATTCCAGGTGGCCAGAGATAAAGTTTGTCAGCGAAGCCACGAGCAAAACTGTCATCAGCTTCCTAGAGGAGGTGTTCATCCGGGAAGGGCTGCCTAGCAACATTCTGACGGATAACGGTGTACAACTATGTTCGAAGGAGATGGAAGACTTCCTGGAGGGAAGAGGCATCAGACACAAGCGTTGCGCCCTTTACCACCCCGAAACCAATGGCATGGTCGAACGTTTTAACAAAACCCTCAAAGAGAGCATCCAATTGGCCAGAGCCAGCGGAATAAGTTGGAAGGAAGAGGCGTGGAGACGGGTAGAAGCATACAGGTTCACGCCACATCAGACGACGGGGGTCACCCCGTTTGAATTGCTCCGCGCCAGGATACCCAACACGAAGCTAACCCCAGGTTGGATGGAGTGGCACAAGGGGTGGTCAGACCGATCTAAAGAAGCAGAAAGCTTGAAGAAGCAAAAGGAAGCCATGGAAAAGAGAAAAGAAGGATATGACCGGCACAAAGCCACACAGGAAGTAGAATTCAAGGTGGGAGACAGCATCAAAATCAGAGCTCCAACAGGGAAGGCAAGTTGGTCAGAGTACACCAACCCTACCAAGATCACCAAACTATTCAAAAATGCAGTCAAGACACAAGAAGGAAAAATATGGAACCTTGGGAGGGTCGTAAAGTACCATCCACCTGAGAGGGGACGGGAGGGAGACTCTAGGCGGGACCCTAGTTCCACCACTAAGAGGCAAACCATGATTCCCCACCCAACCATCAGGCCTAGCAAGAGGGTGACCAGACCTAGACATTTTGATCAGTATGTAATGATGTAACAGGTTACCCTGTCTGTTTTGTCAAGCCTCTTACCAGGCCTAGGAAAAGTTGACTGTCCCACACCCCGTTGGGTGCTTCTGTGCCACCTGATCCGTTCTTCAGTTCTTGTTATGTTTATGCTTTTCTTTCCATAGGGAAGGGGGATGTGTGGTATCTTCCACATTTAAACTCCCCCGGCGTCTCGCATGTAATGGAGCTGCTCGCGGTGACATCACTTAGAATGTCACCGTGACCAGCATTCCAAGGCGAGCGCCGGGGACTGTGTGCGGCGGCTCTATGAAGCGAGGCTGTGGCTGGGGTCACAGGAGTTGTATCTTGCCATTAAAGACTTTCTGTATTATCACCATACTGAGTCCTGGTCCTTGTATTGGCGATTTCTACAGGAGAAGGAGTATTTTTAGACTAGCATGTCACTCTTATTGTTTCAGAGAAAAGAAAACTGCAAGTATTGTAAGACTTCTCTGCAGCTCAGAAAATCCCCTGGTGGACCCCAACAGTCAAGGCACACCTAACCATGACTCAGCCTGTTCCCGGTTGTTCTCTCAAGATCTTGAATTCCATTCCTCCAACTCTGAATCAATACCATATTTTCAGGATTCAAAATGTATTTTTACGCACTCCTCTCCCAGATCCCGTCGCTTTTATTCCCTACGAAATGCACCCTGCTTTGAAATGTGTGATTAATGACACGAAGGTCATTGCTGTTTAAATATATGACACTCAGAGCTGAAGAACGGGAGATAGGGTCTTGCTATCTCAGAAGTCTGAGGCTGATTCAACTGGACCCTTTGAAAAGTAATACATGAAATGGACTATAAGGATACTAAGTAAATGCATATTTGTTGTACGATTAAGTGCGCCTCTTTGCCTAAAGTGCACTAATGAGTTTAAAATTGTAATGATGGTCTAAAACGTAATTATTTCCCCAGCTCATTGGTGTGCATTCTTTAGCAACAAACTATCTTCCACTAAAAAAATTGGCTGTGCAGCCTTCTGTTATTTTTCGTTTTTAACAACTTTCATCAACACAGCATTTCTTCTGTTTCATTTACGATATTTATTAAGGTAAACATCTTATAGAACAATACAGAACAATAACCACAAAATATCACTCAATAAGTTATCTCTTTTAAAAATTTGACACATTGGGTCAAGGACTCTGCTCAACCGTTTGCTAGCATACATGTTAAACATATGCTAAACATAGGCTTAGTGTAAGCCATTTTTCTTCCTAGTTATTCCAAATATCCGGGCTGGGTACATAACATCATGTTGTTATTTACTGAATGTAAAACGAGCTTTGAACCACCGAAATGATTCATTCATTCATTGACATAAACTTGCTGTCAGCCCTATCTTTATGCAGTCTGTTTCACTCAGGAATCAGACTACTTTTCTCAGTGCTGCCAAAATAGGAAATATCTATGGTTCATGTAGGCACTAATTACCATTACTTACCACCACAGGACCTATCTCTCTGTCAGTGCATTTTAACTGAGGAAAAAAACACATAGTCTAGTGACTGGTGGCTGGTGCCTCTTAGAATAATCCGGCAAGAGAAGACAGGCAAAAATGAAGTGCACCCAGAGGCACATGTGTAAGTCTTCTTCAGGTACAATGGAAAAGAGTGACAGTGGATGTCCCGGGCCATTCAGTGCTGCTAATATGGTTCTCACCTGTTCACTTCTCTCTGAAGACACAGCCATTCTTCTTCACCTCAGCCCTAGCCCCTATATTCCAATGGTCCATCACTGGGACTTCAGCTGTGACTGGTTCTGGGACTTTTTGCTCACCAAAGACATATGTAGACACAAACACACAGTACAAATAGCACACAGAGAAAGTCATATAAAATATACTTACAATCACTAAACCCAAATTGTGTCTTGAATCCTGCTCACAGTGAAACCAGAAACACATTGATATCAGTGCTACAGTTATTCCCAGGCAATCACCAATATTAGTATCCTTATCGACAGGTATTTCGACCTACGACGTATGCCCAACTCTAAATTGCCCCTTCTCCTCTTTTAAGTGAGCTGTTTTTCTTTCTCTACTTCCATAATATACCAGTGCATCTCTTTTAATACCTACTGATTAGATACTGCTCTGATTGCATAATGTAGTAAATGTCCTCTTCACTGTTCTTCTCTGGCTAGACTGTACCATGATGTATATGACATCATAGAATGCCAAGGTGTCCCTCTAGCTCACTGTGCCTTTCTATTACTTACTGTGGCAGTTGGTCATCTGAGGCTGAGCTGCCAACAGCGAGCTCCTGGTGGGGTTTTACTTACAATCTAAATCTGTCTACCTAACCTGGAAGGAACTAACAATAAAGGATCTTAACATAACAAGTGGACTTTGCATCGTTCATTTACCACACATAACATCAACTTCTACCTCCAGATTGCCTTGTATACTTTGTTTATATCCTGCAATTACTCCTTATGAATGTAACTTTAACTCATTTCTTCTTTGTACTTTTTACTGTGATCATTTGTTGTTGTATACTCCACCTGTAAAATTCAACCCTAACCAAATGCTATGATGCCCTTTGTGTCTGGGCCACATTATGTTAAACTGCACAAACAACTAAAAATATGACTTTTTATTGCTGACTTTGGTCCACAAGTACAAAAATCTAATTGTGTGTTCCTAATTGCGATTCTTACCAAACTGCAATTAGGAAATTGCAATTTCTGATGTGATGTAAGGAAACTTACATCTTTAAAATAGCAAATCTTAGTTGGTCGAAAATTGACCTACTTTATGAATATTAAAGAGGTATATTGCAGTTTGCGGCCCATTAGAAATTATAGGAATCACAGGGATGTGGCCTGCTGGGGTCATCGGATCACCATGTCTGTGATTGCTTTTTGTACAGCTATATATATATATATATTAAATAAAGCCTGTTTTCTTTTAATTAAAATGGGATGCATTTCAAACACAGAAAATGAAACTTTGAAGTTTCATATTTTAAGAGCAGGCAGTGGTCCATGGGAGCAGTGCTTGCTCTCAAAAAAAATTTTTTTCCATTCTCAAAGGGGAAGAAATCCCATTGGGGCCCCTGTCCATCTGAAAATGGGTTACCCCCTCCTTTAATGAGTCAGTACATTATTCATGTTTTGTGATCAAAATTGGTTCACAAAACATTAATACATCCCTTTCAGATTCGATATTTGGAAGGGACGCCTAAAACACGCCCCTTCCAAATTCCGAATCACAAACACAAATTGCTATCAGTAACGTCTTACCTAATTGCAATTTATGCTTTGAACATACATTTTTGCATGCAAAAATATTTTTTACATATGGCCGTATCAATTTACTCATTCAGCCTCAGCTTCGTTGTGGTGCGCCTGTGTTACCTTTCTCTTCCCAGAACACATAGCATCAGAAGAAATACACTTATGAAGGATTATTCATGGAAATCCACAGAATACGAAACACTAACACAATATTTCGGCTTTTATTTCATTATTATCATCAGTTGATCCCACCAGTGGCTGCTTCTCCGCTAAGGCAGAGGAACGTCGCTTCACTGTTCTTCGAGCAGTTGAAAAAATATAATGATAATAACAAGACGTTAATATCACTTTATTTTTTCCTTGTAGGACTTGGAGTTAGTTCGGGTTGGGGCAGGTGTAAGCTAACAAGAGTGACAAGCGGTTTGCATTCCCTAAGTGTGTATGACTCTAAGGACGACCCTCTTGCACCAGCCAAACAGTCATGCGTACTTAACATCTTCTTCAAATGGCTGTGTTGCAGGCCCCATAGGCCACTCAGACCAATCACAATCGTGTTCATGCAGCGTCATAATTGGCTGGGAGAGTCTGGGCGCCTGGGTGATTCTATTCCTGCTGCAGTGCCGAATGAGGGCAGAGGAGATGCAGCTGCAGCAGCAGCTGAAGGTACGTTTATTTAATTTATTTTTCTTCCCTCCACCCCCGTTCCGAGGTTGCCACCACTGCATCCCACTCCAGATAAAAACAATCTAGACCCTGTTCACAAAGCCTTGGTCTTAAGTAAGGGAGAGGCACAATGTGTGCAGCAGAATATCGAGGAGGGCATCAAAACCTGCGGGTCCCTTACTCCCAAATTAACCTTATTCTGTGGTGCTACCCAGTCCCATGTGCATAGGCATTACATGGGTTAATTATGTATTTTCTTCCAGTGCCAGAGTGGGTAGAGGGACTTGGAGCTGAAGCAGCAATCAGGCCAGGAAGCTTGGGGCCTCATTTATGAGGTTTTGCCGTAGGACAGGGATACACCGTATCTATCAGATATGCTGCATTCCCGTACTTTTCCGCTGAGCCAGTGCACAATGGGCTGCCATGCGCCAACACAATTCAAAAAGGGGGGTGGTGATGGACAGAGTATCTGAATTAAGCAGAACACTCCTACCCAGTCAAAAGATCAGGGCTTAATCCATCACCGTTTTTTAGCTCACTGCACCATCCCAGTTCAGAACCTGGCTACATGCAAATTAGTCTGTCCCTGGCCCAGTGCATCATGGGAACAGGGCAGACCAAACTACCAAGCCAATTCTTCACTGGAAAGGAAACAAGCTTCCGGGGACCGGTTTCTGGCATTACAGCCGTCTTCGGCCCGGCTTGCTTGAATCCTGATGGTGCAGTGAGCAAGGGACTCACATCTGAGCATACCCTTCCACACTTGTGGTGGCCAAAACGATTCAAAAAGGGGGGTGGTGATGGACAGAGTATCTGAATTAATCAGAACACTCCTACCCAGTCAAAAGATCAGGGCTTAATCCATCACCGTTTTTTAGCTCACTGCACCATCCCAGTTCAGAACCTGGCTACATGCAAATTAGTCTGTCCCTGGCCCAGTGCATCATGGGAACAGGGCAGACCAAACTACCAAGCCAATTCTTCAATGGAAAGGAAACAAGCTTCCGGGGACCGGTTTCTGGCATTACAGCCGTCTTTGGCCCGGCTTTCTTGAATCCTGATGGTGCAGTGAGCAAGGGACTCACATCTGAGCATACCCTTCCACACTTGTGGTGGCCAAAACGATTCAAAAAGGGGGGTGGTGATGGACAGAGTATCTGAATTAAGCAATACACTCCTACCCAGTCAAAAGATCAGGGCTTAATCCATCACCATTTTTTAGCTCACTGCACCATCCCAGTTCAGAACCTGGCTACATGCAAATTAGTCCGTCCCTGGCCCAGTGCATCATGGGAACAGGGCAGACCAAGCCAATTCTTCACTGGAAAGGAAACAAGCTTCTGGGGACCGGTTTCTGGCATTACAGCCGTCTTCGGCCCGGCTTGCTTGAATCCTGATGGTGCAGTGAGCAAGGGACTCACATCTGAGCATACCCTTCCACACTTGTGGTGGCCAAAACGATTCAAAAAGGGGGGTGGTGATGGACAGAGTATCTGAATTAAGCAGAACACTCCTACCCAGTCAAAAGATCAGGGCTTAATCCATCACCGTTTTTTAGCTCACTGCACCATCCCAGTTCAGAACCTGGCTACATGCAAATTAGTCTGTCCCTGGCCCAGTGCATCATGGGAACAGGGCAGACCAAACTACCAAGCCAATTCTTCACTGGAAAGGAAACAAGCTTCCGGGGACCGGTTTCTGGCATTACAGCCGTCTTCGGCCCGGCTTGCTTGAATCCTGATGGTGCAGTGAGCAAGGGACTCACATCTGAGCATACCCTTCCACACTTGTGCGCCAACACAGGCACCTTTGCACCATGGTGCAAGGGTGTCTTCAATGCAGGAATGTTTATTTTTGTACAGGAAGGGAAACCTTCAGGTACAAAAACAATCAGGATGCAGCACATATAGAAAAAGGAAAAACAAGGAGAAATAAAGATATTTCTTCTCGCTGTGTCTCCCCTACATTTTTGGAACTGCCTACAGATTCACGATTTCTAGTAAATCTGGGGCAGTGTTAAAAAGCCATGGATATTGCTGGAAAAATCCTCAGCAACACCCATTGCATGCTTATTTAATGCAGAAAACTGGGTTAACAGAACGATATCTAGGAGGCAGCATTAAGCCAAAAAAGGGGCTGAGTGCTGCCTCGTAAATATGCAGTAGGCTCCTGCGCCACGGAACGTCACAAAACGTGACTTTCCAGCAGCACCAGGGGCCTCATAAATGAGTCTCTTGATCTTTAAAAAAAAGTTTGGAGAATGTCCTTGTTTTTGCAAGGATTTTAACATTTGAAATATACACTAAATTTTAACCTAAAAATGCAATATGCAGGCTCTTAGACTGTTATGCAGAAATGTATGCCCAATAAGGGCAATGACATTTTCACTGTGAGCATCTATGCAAACAGAACTCGCTGTTCAAAAGTTAATTATAAGTTAAATGTGCTGCTGTTGTACTGAAGCTAGACGTGGCCGTATCTGCACTTTTGAAATGGAATGAAGAAAGAGTGCATTGTTTTAAGCTAGTCTTGGTCTGGCCTAAGTAAAAGCAGGGGTGTGCGCATTACATGCTCCTCTGTTTGTCTATCCTTGATGTGCTACCTCTTTGCCTGACAATCTCATTTTTACACAAATGCACCAGTAACTGTCTAAGCTCCCAAAGAATGGCACAGGGCCACATGTGGTCCTTTTGACCTTTACATGTTGCCACCAGGGTCAACAGCAGACCTGGGCTGCTGTTTACTCAACCCAACAGGTACGTTAAAAAAGGTTTAGAATAAACTGGCAAACATTTATTTAAAGGTAACGTGAAGAGATCTTGCAACAAACCTGTAAAAATACGATAGTCTTTTTTTAAATTCAAAAAGGATATTTTATTAACATACAGAACTATTTCACCTAAGTATGTGAAATTATATCAGTGCATTGAGAAGTATCACTTTAAACATAATAGTTTTCAAACATGAATTTAGAAAGATTCATTCTTCAACCGACTTTGACAACAATGCCAATAGTGAACTAAGAGGAAAGTCAGTTGTTACGTACACCCTCTGGGTGGCCTGGATTCTTCTTATAGATAAACAACATTATAGTTTATTAAATCAAACACAGGAGAAGGTTGTGTCCAGAGCACATACTGAAGTTTTAGAGGTCCTCTTCTAAATAATGACGAAGAAAAATGAGGGAAAGTGAAATAAAACAGATGCCTAGGATCACACAATTTGGTAAAGGCCAAGATTAATCCCAGGGTTTCTGTTTTCATATTGAGCAATTCAATCGCTATATATATATATGTATATATATATATATATATTCACTGAAAAAACCATAGGTTATAGACCATATATAGTTAGGAATTAGCATTTACAAAACCTTATTTTACTCACACAAAACCATTGAAATTCCATATATAGTTAGTTGCACTAACTATATATCGCGCATCCGCAATCCACTGCTGATGATGTCACATATTACATCATTCATGACATGGTCAGTGACATCACTGATGACATCACTGATGACATCTCAAATGACATCACTGATGACAACATCCAGTGACTGTATGTTTCTGTAAAGTTAAAATATGTTTTACATATTGAAGAATGAGTAGATGTATAAGTGTCTGAATGAAGGTTTTAGTAGGTGCGTGGTTGACTGTATGAGTGAGTGATTAAATGCGTCCTACTGAATGCATAGGTTAGTGACTAAACTGTGTGAAACTTTGCATCAGTATGTCTGTTGTTGTGCAAGCTGCTGCATGTGTTGATCAGTAGCTATATGAGTGGCTATATGGGTTATTGATTGGTTGGCCAAGTATTTGTATGGGAGACTGAGTGTGTGTGT
This sequence comes from Lissotriton helveticus, assembly GCF_964261635.1. Taxonomy (NCBI): domain Eukaryota; kingdom Metazoa; phylum Chordata; class Amphibia; order Caudata; family Salamandridae; genus Lissotriton; species Lissotriton helveticus. The sequence goes on along the minus strand of NC_136057.1, from coordinate 659,951,585 downwards.
GGCTGGTTGGGAGGTGTGTGACTCTGTGCAGATCAATGTGTACTTGTATCAGTGATTGTATAAGAGAGTAAGTATGTGTTAGTATATGTTTGAAAATGTAAGGTGCTCTATGTTTAACTGTATAGATTAGAAAATGGAGGTGTGATTGATTCTTTGCATGACTGACTAGGTGTGTGAGTAACTCCATGGATGAGCAACAGAGTGTAAATGTCTGTATAGGTGTATGAGTGCATATGATAGTGTTGTAAAGATGAGTGATTGTATGTATGAATGATTGTATGGATGAATGAGTGAATGTGTGTGTAGACGTAGGAATCAGTGAGTGCGTATGTAGTAACTAGTATTGGTGTGTCAATGGTTTCAAAAATTATACTCTGTATTTAACACTGGTTGTAACAGAGGTTATATTAAAATGTGAGGAGATGCATTGTATTGTCACATGAATGATATCATCAGTGATGTGGTCATTGATGTCAAATGAGATGTCATCAGTGATGTCATTTGAGATGTCATCAGTGATGTCATCAGTGATGTCACTGACCATGTCATGAATGATGTAATATGTGACATCATCAGCAGTGGATTGCGGATGCGCGATATATAGTTAGTGCAACTAACTATATATGGAATTTCAATGGTTTTGTGTGAGTAAAATAAGGTTTTGTAAATGCTAATTCCTAACTATATATGGTCTATAACCTATGGTTTTTTCAGTGAATTTTCAAGGTTTTGTAAATGCTAATTCCTAACTATATATGGTCTATAACCTATGGTTTTTTCAGTGAATTTCATTGGTTTTTTAACAGCTAATATCTGTAGCTGTAAAATGTATTCTTCTTTAAATCCAAAAATATATTTTATATGTTTATGAATAATTTTTTTTTTAAATATTTTTTTTTCTTCGTTCCCGCTTCGCGAATCGGGAAGCTTCCCGTTAGCTGACCTTGATGCCGCGAAATAGACCGCGAGCCGGTAAATGTTTCTTTACCGCAAGTGCCGCGTTAGAAAACAACATCGTGACGCCTCCCGTCCGCATGACGTTTCACGTTGTCGCGTGATACGTCATATGACGTGCTACGTTAGTGAACTGGTACGCGAAGCGAGTCGCAAAGCGCAGGTTTCTGGAAGCAAACCGGGAGGCCCTGCAAAGCGCTTAACGTAAACACAGCAGGTCATGTGACTTGGTAATAACACTTTTCATTGGTTCATTTCACTTTTGGTTTCCTAATGATGTAAGACTAGGTCATATAATCTAAAATGAACACTTTTCATTGGTTGAGAACTCTTGTTTTTCCCAAATGATGAAAATCCCTCCTTCTTTCCTCACTCTGACTTTCATCATTGTGAGAGAAAGACCCTTTGTGATCACTGAGCAATGGCTTCTTTAGTAGCTTCAGCTGGTGCTTCCCCACCACCTCCACCACATCCAAGGAAGAGTGGACCACCTGCTCAAGTTATAATTCAGCAAGAAGAGGAAGAAGAGGAAGACGAGGAAGAGCAGGAAGAGAGGCAGTTTTTGCCTGAGGAGCCCAGGACGTCTCACCGGAAAGAAAACTTCATTTGGCAATTTTTTAAAATTCCCAAAGGTCAGAAAAAAGTAAATGCAAGATACGTAACTTGCCTTATATGTCAAGATAGACTGTCCAGAGGAACCGAGAAAAAATACAGTTTCGGAAACTACACAATGCATCGCCATATGACTAGGTGGCATCCTAACAACTACAGTGCTGCACAGTTTCGGAACGACCTAGATAATCTCCCTATTATGGCCAGAAGATCTGTTGTACCGGAAGTAACGGGACCAGAGGGCAGGGAGATGGTGCCAAATATACAAATGAGATTTGGTGAAGTAAAACACATCTGCGTATTTTGCGATGGATTCATTTGCTACGGAGAAAGAAGCATCACTCTGATCAACAGAGCTATTGACTATCATATGCAAGTGTGTACGAAACGCCCAAAATAATAAATACTTTTTTTTTGTTTTGTTGCTCCTGTTGAGCCCTTTACAATGAATCGTTTTCATTGCCCCCTCCAAGAAAAACCCAAAAAAATATAAAACTGTTCAGAAAAATTCAAAAAAAGTAAAAAAATGTTCCGAAAAATAATAAAAAAAATATAAAACAACAAAAACAATAAAAAAAAAAGTTCTTTTCAGAACTACCTCCCCGTTATTAAAAAATTGGTACAATATTTGGAACTGTGCCAACCTCTATTTCTCTTAGTTCGCTTCCCAGTTCGCTCGCCGGTACGCGAACTGGAAGCGAACCAAAAACAGTAAGTATAAGGGAAGGAAACAGACACTTATGTTAAAAGAAAGACAGCTATAGGGGAGTAAACTAGAGATACTATTACCCGTAATCCACTGCTGATGATGTCACATATTACATCATTCATGACATGCTCAGTGACATCATCAGCAGAGGATTGCGGGTTTTTTGGCAACGTGCCTTATCCACGGTTTAATAACGCTGCCTTTTGCTTTATATAAGTTTTCAAATTGTATGAAATATATACCAATAGGTCGTTATGAACCTTTAGGTAGTGCTTTTCTTCATGAGGTCTGGTCGCTTCCATACACATACAGATGTTTCAAAGATGATCAAGAAGTTTATCTGAATGGAGAGGAATGCACTGAGACGCCAGATCATTCACTAATGTGTAGGCACATACAGTTACACGGTTCATGCAACAAACACCGACCAAATATGGCTTGCGTGTTGCAAGGCACGCCAGTTCCTGCTATCATCCCCACGTTCAAATTGTTGGAAAATGGTAGTTATTTGATGCTCAATAATGAAGATTGTTCTGGGTTAATTAAAAGTATTCCTTTTATCGTAACAGTAAGTGAACGGGTTATTTGCTGCAGAAATGTTCTATTTCCTCCCACACATGAACATAGGGAGTTTTCAATCTGGCCACAAATACCAACCTTGGGAGCAGATTTCAACGGCATGGCAAGAATAAGAGCTCTTTTGTCTCAGAGAGAGGTGGCCTTGAGTTCGGCCCGTGAAACTTTCGTGCTTCACATAGCGAACACCCGTACAGAGGTGCAGACCCTTTTCAATTCAGATTTGCCTTTCAATTTCAGCAAGATGGTTCGGACTATCTTTAACGCATCCTCCACAAAGGCCCTGGCGCACTTTTTTAAAGTTGTTACCAGTGGTCTCGTGACTTCATTTGAGAAAATCTTTGGAGTCATCCCTGCTTTCTTTCATTCTATTTTCTCCACTCTGCTTCGTGGATTGCCATTTTTACTTGCATTACCAGCGGACGCTCTTGTGCTTTTTTACATTTTTAAATATGGATGTCCCTCCTATGCAACCTCCCGGCCTGCAGCTGCTGACACTGTTCCGCAATCGCATGCTAGAATATTATGGCACAATGCCGTTGGCGATATTAAGCACGGCATATGGATTATCTTTTCAATTCTCCTACTTCACCTGTGTCCAGCCTGTATTTCACTGCCTGACCTGTGATTTCGATTGGGCCATTGATTTGTGTCTCTGCGGACCGGTTTCTCCTGACGTCGACTTTAATCAGCTGATGACTCCTATCATTACTCACGAGTTGGTTTGTCCTGGCGAAAGGATTATGGCTGTGGCATTGATGCATGGACTAATTGGTCCCTGGAATTTACTGGCGGCAGCACCGTCTTTCTTGGAACAGAGCTTTGTTGAAAACCCACCGAGCTGTCCTCTGATGGTGATAGAGGATCCGGTGCTGGGAGAGCACGTATGTTCTTTTCCGCTTTTAAATTGGATGGCTGAACTGTTTTCGGATGAAGACGGTGACTTCCTATTGGAGGCTGTTGCAGCTTATTTTGCATACACAGTTATGTCATAGACCTTTTTCATGTTTGATATGCTGAGTACTAGCATTTCATTGACAATTCATTGACTTATTTGTCAAGTTTTTATTATTTACCTTGCCTATTGGCTTAAGACTCGATAAAGTACTTGGCTGTTTTATTTTTCTTTAGCATTAAATTTTCCTAGTTTTTAATGCTTTACCTTGCGGACCGTCCACATATAAACTTGCAATCTGCTCTCATGAGATGGCACTTCTATTATCTTATTCAGTTCGTTTCCGGATCATGGGGAGGTGTCATCTAGGTCCTGGATATCTTTACACCGTGTTAAGTTAGCATGGGCTCATTACCGGTTTAAACGCCATTTTTCCTTTTTTGCAACTTCTGCACACGACACTTAGTTGTTGCTTTAGCTTTCAACCTAGTAGTTCATCGTGGTTTACATGAGAATAATATGTTATTGCTCTACTATCTGCTTTGCTTGTTAAACTATATCTGTACAGCGAGTGCTAAAGTTTCAAGAACAACACGATACAGAATTGTTATGAGGTCTGATCTCCACGACTTCATACTCATAACATAAGTGCAACTTCTGCCAATTCTGGGCATGAGGCGGGTTTTATATTACTTTGCCGAACACACATACACAACACTTGATGCGGTTCACATGAAGAGAGAGCTGGTGTATGCTGATGTGATTCCTTCAAATCTAAGACACTAAAGTATGGGCACGCCCTAAACCAACACAAAGAGACCTTCTTAGCAAATAATATAATATGTGTATTAGGGAGGGTGAGATATAAGCAGCCGCGGGCCGTGGAGGGAGTTACGGTGAGGCAGGGAGGCGGGGAGGGGGAGAAGCAGGGTGGAGCCCTCTCCACCCTGCCCCTCCCCCTCCCCGCCTCCCTGCCCCACCGTAACTCCCTCCACGGCCCGCGGCTGCTTATAAGTGTTGCTAACTCTTATTCATTTACAGCATGTTAACATACTATCACCATTCGCTTTTTATGTACTAGTAACTATGCTGGTAATTTTGCTACTGATAATATGTGTACTTGTATTCTCCACCCTGCTTCTCCCCTTCCCCGCCTCCCTGCCTCGCCGTAACTCCCTCCACGGCCCGCGGCTGCTTATAAGTGTTGCTAACTCTTATTCATTTACAGCATGTTAACATACTATCACCATTCGCTTTTTATGTACTAGAAACTATGCTGGTAATTTTGCTACTGATAATATGTGTACTTGAATTATCTAAGATACTACGCCTGAGAAGACGGCATTAGTAAATAAACATTTCAAATACACATGTGTTCTTCTTAACTCCATGTTCTGGTTTCTAAGAAATATATAACGACCGACTGTTCATGAGTTCCACGTATCCTGAGGTACTATAAGTTCATATTCTGGATTGTCTAAACATTGAGAGTTTGTTATATCCAATGTGACACTGTACCTAGCTTGCTAAGGGGTTTTTGATTACTAACGTGAGTTTTGGGACACCCTAATTCGCCGAGGTTCCAATCCTCTGTCCACAGTTCTGTGTGAGAACAGAAACCCTGCGACAGGGGCACCCCCGACCCTTGCTGGAGCTTCATCACACTTGCGATACAACTCCAGCAATGCGCCACCTTTACGGCACAGATACATCACGCATCTGTGCTGTTTTTGCCCCATGATGCGCCGCATTGTAAATGCAGCACACCATAGGTGACGGAACAGCGGCACAGAATGACTAACACATCCCTGGTGATGCGCCAGTCATCATAAATCTATCCCTATGCTTCTTATCTTGTTAGAGATGAACCGCCATATGTATCATCAAAGTTTTTTGCATTTCCTAAATAGCGAACTTTAAGGAATAAATAGCGATTCTTTACCATTCCTAGTTTGCGATTAGCTATTTGCTAATTACAAATTACCCATTCATTTCCTTCATTTCCATAGGGCGGTTGGACTCACTTTTAGCTCGAACGGCTGAATGGATTTCCACGAAACTTGGCAAAATTGTAGGGACTGGTAGCCCGATGTGCCTTTGCTATGTCTCAAGATATATGTGCTCCAGTGGTTTTTACGAAAATTAACTTTGAAAAATATATATTGGGCTACATTGGCCTATATATATGTTGGAGCCCAAATGTAGCCCAATGTAGCCCAATGAAGCCCAATGTAGCCCAATGTAGCCCAAAGATGGCCGCCAGAGACAAAAAAAACAAATGTAGCCCAAATATCAGCCAGATGTAGCCCAACTATAGCCCAGTGACAGAATGACCAATCAGCTTCGCAAACCTCCATTACGCGAAGCGGAGCGCTGTTACAGATATATATCTTTTTTTGAACGTTAATTTCTCAAAATCCACTGGAGCACATATATTGAGACCTAGCAAAGGCACATCGGGCTACCAGTCCCTAATATTTTGCCAAGTTTCGTGCAAATCCATTCAGCCGTTCGATTATTATTATTATTATTTTTTTTTGCCCCGCGGGGCCCTTTTAAAACCTCCACATCAAACCTAGGGGGTCAGCGAGGATCTACTATGCCCCCTTATAGTTATTTCCCCCTTTGTTTTGGCCTCCTCTTGTCTCTCGATCCTACCGAGAGACAAGATGGCGGCCGCTACGGACTTTTTGGAATGTTGACAGACGCCAGAGAACCAATCAGCTTCGCTTCACAAAGCTCCGTTGCGCGAAAAGTACGCGTCCTGGGACGCTGCCAGGTCCGCTGTTACAGATATATATCTTTTTTTAAATGTTAATTTCTCAAAATCCACTGGAGCACATATATTGAGACCTACAAAAGGCACATCGGGCTACCAGTCCCTACAATTTTGCCAAGTTTCGTGCAAATCCATTCAGCCGTTCGGGCTAAAAGTGAGGCCAACCGCCCTATGGAAAACTCAATGTTAAAAACACGTTTTGGGACCCCCCTTTTTTCTCGGCCCCCCCTTGACGAACCCCCCAAAATTTCAGCCAATTCCGTCCACAAACGCCAAAGTTATTAGACATAGAATTTTCAAAAATCCCATAGAGAAAAAATCCTAACTATATATACCTACTGGCGGGTATATATATATATATATATATTCACTGAAAAAACCATAGGTTATAGACCATATATAGTAAGGAATTAGCATTTAAAAAACCTTATTTTACTCACACAAAACCATTGAAATTCCATATATAGTTAGTTGCACTAACTATATATTGCGCACCCGCAATCCACTGCTGATCATGTCACATATTACATCATTCATGACATGGTCAGTGACATCACTGATGACATCACTGATGACATCTCAAATGACATCACTGATGACATCACTGATGACAACATCCAGTGACTATGTTTCTGTAAAGTTAAAATATGTCTTACATATTGAAGAATGAGTGGATGTATAAGTGTCTGGACGAAGGATTTAGTAGGTGCATGACTGAATGTATGAGTGAGTGATTAAATGTGTCTCACTGAGTGCATGGGTTAGTGACTAAACTGTCTTAATTTGTGCATCATTATGTCTGTTGTTCTGTAAACTGCTGCATGTGTTGATCAGTAGCTATATGAGTAACTATATGGGTTATTGATTGATTGCCCAAGTATTTGCATGGGAGACTGAGTGTGTGTGTGGCTGGATGGGAGGTGTGTGACTCTGTACAGATCAATGTGTACTTGTATCAATGATTGTATAAGAGAGTAAGTATGTGTTAGTATATGGTTGAAAACGTAAGGTGCTCTATGTTTAACTGTATAGAGTAGAAAATGGAAGTGTGATTGATTCTTTACAGGACTGACTAGGTGTGTGAGTAACTCCATGGATGAGTGGCAGAGTGTGAGTGTCTGTATAGGTGTATGAGTGCATATGATTGTGTTGTAAACATGAGTGATTGTATGTATGAATGATTGTATGGCTGAATGAGTGAATGTGTGTGTAGACGTAGGAATCAGTGAGTACGTATGTAGTAACTAGTATTGGTGTGTCAATGGTTTCAAAAATTATACTCTGTTTTTAACACTGGGTGAAACAGAGGTTATATTAAAATGTGAAGAGATGCATTGTATTGTCACATGAATAATATCATCAGTGATGTGGTCATTGATGTCAAATGAGATGTCATCAGTGATGTCATCAGTGATGTCATTTGAGATGTCATCAGTGATGTCATCAGTGATGTCACTGACCATGTCATGAATGATGTAATATGTGACATGATCAGCAGTGGATTGCGGGTGCGCAATATATAGTTAGTGCAACTAACTATATATGGAATTTCAATGGTTTTGTGTGAGTAAAATAAGGTTTTTTAAATGCTAATTCCTAACTATATATGGTCTATAACCTATGGTTTTTTCAGTGAATTTTCAAGGTTTTGTAAATGCTAATTCCTAACTATATATGGTCTATAACCTATGGTTTTTTCAGTGAATTTCAATGGTTTTTTAATAGCAAATATCATAAGCTGTCGAATGTCAAGTACGTGGTAAGTGAAAACATTTTCGTGTTTATGCACACTGATCTGCTTTGAATGGTGCCCCCCCCCCTCATTTCTATTAGGAGTACTCTCTCTTTGCAGATAGTGAAAGGTAGTTAACGCAGGCCTTTGCCCCCGTTGTAATCCGTCGTGCCTGCTTCTCTCTCCATTTGATTGATTGTTATCCAAGTATTTACTGTTTTAGAATTAGTTCTCTTTGGTTCATTCTCTATTTACAAACAAACACAGAGTCGCAATACTCTGTTTAGTCTTTGCAGATAACGAAAAATCGTGTAAAAAAAAGAAAAGGAATCGAGCAAAATCAGTAGGCCACTAATGGGATCTCTTTTTGACCTCGCTAAAATAGAAACATTAGGAACAACCCCTCATGACAAATACAAAACTAGTGAGATGAACTGAACTCCACACAATGATGGCTGCAAAACAGCTCGGCTCCGCCACCCACCCCGCCCAAAATAACGATAAAGAGCGGCTGCCATGATTGGTTGCGGAATGGCCACGACGGAGCTACGAAATGATGCTGCTCTCATGCTAACCCCAGCTTCAGTCTGAAACATCCAGAAACACTGTAGACTACCAATTCGATCAGTTCCGGTAGCGCCCCAATGTAACCCGGTAGAGAAGAACTAGCCCTCCCCTCTTTGACTGATGGTTCTTGTTGCCTGTCCCTTCTGTTGTCATTTAACAGAACTATTTAGCCTGCTGAAAGGGGTTGTGTTCCGACCGCTGGTTGGTGGAGACATTTTGACTATATTCTGGACCTGCGTTGTCGCGTAATGCGTCATATGACGCGCCGCGTTAGCGCATCCGGAAGTCATCCGGGGCGCGCAGCGCGTAACGTAAGCATAACAAGTCATGTGACTTGTTAATAAAACTTTTCATTGGTTCATTTTACTTTTCTTATTGTAATGATGAAAGGCTTGGTCATATGACCTAAAAATTACGCTTTTCATTACTTCCGAACATTATTTTTTCTTAAATATATGTTATAATGTTCCAGACTAATGTACTTTCCCGGAAATTTTACAACTGTCCTGCAAGTAAAATATATTCTTTTTTCGAGAAAAAGAGCGTTTCTTCGTCCCATGATGGAGCCGTTGAGCAAAAGAGGGTCGACCTGCTGTCTTAGTCGCCGATACGCCTGAATATGAGATTCTTATCGATCACTTTATGTTGCAGGAATAGAAAACACAACAGCCCTTGACCATTTATCTTTACTGCGTTCCTTCGTATTATACCTTTTACCCTTCATGTAATTGGTCTGCTTTATTTCAATTGCCTTTTAATGATTCTAAAACAGTGACTATTATTACAAACTTTACCAATGTATATACTACTACCATGTTTTCTTTTAAAAACCTTTATTGTGAAAATTTCATTATACAAATACGAGCCTATAACCACGTGGGCCGGCCACGGAGCAAACTGTAATCGTATGTGATGAGTAGACATTTACACTGTAGAGGAACGTAACGGGCGGGCCATTAGGTTGCAAGAACTAAGGTGTCTAACAGTTACGGAATCGGTGGACGTACATTTTATAATTAAAATACGACAGGGCCAGTTACAATAAAATTATCTAGATATACATTTGCGGGCAAGTACCATGGGTGACGTTAATTCGAACTTTCAACAGTACAGTAATCAATAACACATCAGAACTTAATATCAATAGGGATGTCGAAATATTCAATCAATTCTCGTCCCCGCCCGCCATGTGCTTCAAAACTGCATACGTATCTCGTGATTTCAAGGTTCTGCAACCAGTACACAACAAGGAGTTACGAGTCCCATTTATTCCGGCGCCATTTTGGGCGAGGACGGGCAGGTCCAGGATATAGTCAAAATGTCTCTACCAACCATCGACTATGATGATGTTCATATGCTGTATTTATTAGAGTAACACTCATCTGTCCACATGAAATTAATTTGCCACAATCTAAACATGTCATTTTAATCTTTCCAAAGTTCTTCTAAAAATTTGGGACCGTTTCCCTTGCCTCTGAAGCTCTCAGTGCCACTTCTTTGATGAATGTACTAGCAGGTCAGGGGTTCTCCTCCAAATCTCTCTTTTATGCAGCACTATAATTAATTGGTGCCACCTCTCCATATGACGATGCATGGTATAGTTACCACAACTATATTTTTTTTCGGTTCCTCTGGAGAGTTCATCGTGGCAGATGAAGCGTGTAACGTACCGGGCATTTACCTTTTTTTGCATGTACAGGAAAGGAAAAAAAAATCGAGCGTCCGAGTTCTAAGGTGTCCCAGGGCCATTTTAGTGGAGGACATGATACAGCGATAATGCCCTGGATAAGGACACTTCCTTCGGGCACCCCACGCCGTCTTTCGGCGCAGCATTGTAGGATGGCCACACCAGTGCGGCAACTTGCTAGACACCACCTCGGTGCCATCCGGATCTCGGCGCCCCACTGCAGATGAACTGCCTCCACATGGAGAAGCGGGAGAGGCTCGTTTGCGCCGCCTCCCCCCCCCCCTTCAGGCACCCCACGCCGACTTTCGGCGCAGCATTGTAGGATGGCCACACCAGTGCGGCAACTTGCTGGACACCACCTCGGTGCCAACCGAATCTCAGCGCCTTGTGTTGTCTTCCATTCCGAAAATATTGTTGGCAGCATTTTGAAAGGAAAGACAAACAGCCGTTTGTCGCCCTCACTACACCGTTCTCCTAGTGAGTCTCACATTGTTACATTTAGGAAGAATGTTGAAGAGTAGTATGTTGAAAATCTGAAGCCATTGTTATACAAACTCTCAACCAGCCTTGGATGGAAAAATCCTGAAGAATGTACAAACTGAAAACCAGTTTTTCTCTGTATAGCATCAGCAGCAACGCTTGAGTCAGCTTTGTGTGAAGCCGCCATTTTGATTCAATCAATAGCGTCCCCCTGCACACATTCAGGGACCTGGTCGTGTCTTCAGGTCAAACGGATTGTGGGACAAGATGCACAAAGGAAAAGGAAAAAAGTTCCGCCGGACCCCGGGAGGTGGCCGCCTATGTCATGGGCGATCTTAGGCCACACCAGGGCAATAGTGAAGCTGCAGCAGGTGCAAATAAGCTTCAGACAGTGTTACAAGCGCTGCTCAGAACTCTCAACTATGACACCACCTCGGTGCCATCCGGATCTTGGCGCCTTGTGCTGGTTCCGGCCTATTCACACATCGGTCCGCTACTGACGCCACCTCACAGGCCAACGGGGCACCCCACGCCGACTTTCGGCGCAGCATTGTAGGATGGCCACACCAGTGCGGCAAATTGCTGGACACCACCTCGTGCCATCCAGATCTCGGCGCGTTGTGCTGCCTTCGGCCTATTCGCCACAAGTGCGCACGCAACTCAGCTGCATAGCGAGTGAAACACCAAGGGGCGCCCCACTGCAGCCGAGGAACCTCCATCTTGGGGGCGACGCACAGCATCACATTGCTTTCCAATGCAGTCAGATCCTCAAACAGCCCCCACTGACTGACGCGAACTCACAGGCCAACGGGGCGCCCCACGCCGACTTTCGGCGCAGCATTGTAGGATGGCCACACCAGTGCGGCAAGTTGCTGGACACCACCTCGGTGCCATCCGGATCTTGGCGCGTTGTGCTGCCTTTGGCCCCATTCGCACATCAGTCCGCTACTGACGCCATCTCACAGGCTAATGGGGCGCCCCACGCCGACTTTCAGCATTGTAGGATGACCACACCAGTACAGCAACTTGCTAGACATCACCTCGGTGCCATCCGGATCTCGGCGCCCCACTGCAGATGAAGTGCCTCTCAACTATGAAACCACCACTGTGACATCCGGATCTTGGCGCGTTGTGCTGCCTTCGGCCTATTCGCACATCGGTCCGCTACTGACGCCATCTCACAGGCTAATGGGGCGACCCACGCCGAGTTTCAGCATTGTAGGATGACCACACCAGTGCAGCAACTTGCTAGACATCACCTCGGTGCCATCCGAATCTTGGCATCTCAACGCCTAGTGGTATCTTCCATACAGAAAATATTGTTACGCTACCTTTGGCCCCATTCGCACATCAGTCCGCAACTTAGACATCACCTCGGTGCCATCCGGATCTTGGCATCTCAGCGCCTTGTGGTGTCAGTCAGAAAATATTGTTGCGCTGCCTTTGGCCCCATTCGCACATCAGTCCGCTACTGACACCATCTCACAGGCCAACAGGGCGCCCCACGCCGACTTTCAGCATTGTAGGATGGCCACACCAGTGCGGCAACTTACTAGACACCACCTCGGTGCCATCCGGATCTTGGCGCGTTGTGCTGCCTTCGGCCTATTCGCACATCGGTCCGCTACTGACGCAAACTCACAGGCCAACGGGGCGCCCCACGCCGACTTTCAACATTGTAGGATGGCCACACCAGTGCTGCAACTTGCTGGACACCACCTCGGTGCCATCCGGATCTTGGCGCGCTGTGTTGCCTTCGGCCTATTCGCACATCGGTCCGCTACTGACGCCGCCTCACGTGCCAACGTATTTTCTCCGCATTTTATACCCTATGCCGCATAACAGGTCATGTGACTTGTTTATAAAACTTTTCATTGGTTCATTTTACTTTTGGTTTCCTAATGATGGAAGGCTTGATCATATGACCTAAAAACAACACTTTTCATTGGATGAAAACTTTTTTTTTTTCCAAACGATGAAAGCCCCACCTTGTTTCTGGATGTTTCAGACTGAAGCTGGCGTCAGCATGAGAGCACCACCATCTCGTAGCTCCGTCGTAGTCATTCCGCGAGCAATCATGGCAGCCGCTCCCCACCAGAAGCCTGCAGGAGTCGGGGCCCCCAAAACTTTTGATGAATTCTCAAGGCGGAGGGGACGCTTTCGAGAATGGGGTCCAAGACCTAGCAGACAAGCGTCCGATTTCCAAGGTGTCCCAGGGCCATTTCAGTGGACCAGGCCCAAAAAGGAAAGAGCCTGCCGCCATTTTGAGAGTCCTGTGACAGCCGCCTATCGCTGCACCGCAAGAGTGGGCGCAACTCAGCTGAATTGCGGCTTTTGACACAGTGGACCAAAAACGGACGGAATGGCAACTGAAACGGTAAAGGGGCGCCCCACTACAACAGATGACACTCCACCTGGAGAGGCCCGTTCACGCCGCCTCCCCCGGGGCGCCCCACGCCGTTATTCGGAGCAGCATTGTAGGATACCAAAACCAGTGCGGCAACTTACTGGACATCACCTTGGTGCCATCGTTCTGCTGCCTTGGAACTATTCGCACAACAGTTTGCTACTGAAGACCCACCCCCCGCGACGCCCCACGCCGTTATTTGCTGGGTGGCAACTTACTAGACATCACTTTCGTGTCATCTAGATTTCAGCGCGTTCTGCTGCCTTGGAACTATTCGCACAACAGTTTGCTACTGATGACCCGCCCCACGCCGGAAATCTGGACGTTGTGCTGCGTTGGGACTATTCGCACAGCCGACCGCTACTTCGTTGTTTTTCCCTAAAAATGTTTATATGTTATTACTATTTTTGTTTTCTTGTATATATTTATAAATTATTAAAGTTTTATAATCTTACTACTTTGTCGGAGTGCTATATATTTTTAATGTGACACATAATTGTAAAAACTTTGATGTACAAAGAGTCATCCCTGGAATCTTCCGCTTCACGCTCGGTCCCCTCCCCAATCACAATACAGGATGGTTTTCAGATAATAGCAACGCTTCTGCTGTGACGGATCTCATCGAGTGTGGGCCTTGATCTACTATAACTCCTTTGAAGAGGGGTGAATCTTTACAGCTGTGGCGATAAACTACATCTGCAGGGCTAGCTGATACCCTAGGACCAGCCTGGACAATCAGACACAGAGGAAAAGGAGTGTCAGAGGGTGCAGTAGTGAATAGGGCGAAAGGGAGGTGTCGGGCGGGCACAGGGTGTGATTCTCAGGAAAGAGCAGCGCAGATGGGGGAGGTTTATTACCCATGCATAAGACAGAGAGCGGGGGTGACCACTGCCTGGGGGAGATGCTTGCGAGGGTGGGGAGCCATGCTAAGGATCGACAGCGTGCACAGAGTGGGTCTGGTCAAGGCATCTAAAATGGCTGCCGTGCACGACAAAAGTGTGGCATTTGAAAAAAGACAAGATGGCGCAGACAATGTTTTTCAACACTTCCTGATTTCCTTCGAATCGAACGTTAACAGACGTTGGGGCATATTACCAAAGTTAAGCGATATTTATCCCTAACGATGCATTGCAAAGATTTTTTTACCGTCAGAAATTATCGCAGATAAACCTTGCTATTATCAAAGTTTATCGCAAATACGATAAAAACCGACCGCAATGCATTAATATCGCTGAAAACTCAGCGATATTCATGCATTACCGAGCTAATCCTCTTAGCCATGTTATCCACCTCCCATAGGATAACATGGCTAAGAACTGCTCAGGGCAGCTGTTACTTTTTGGAGATATTCGCGCTTATCTCGAATATTTCCAAAAGTTGATAATAGGAGATAGCGATGTTAGCGACTGTTTCCAGTCGCTAACATCTTGGCATGCCCACTTTGCATGTCATTAGTGATAAATATCACTCACATGCAAAGTGGGGCCCAAGATGGTCGCTATCTCCTACTAGCCGTCGCTAACTGGTGTTAGCAACAGCTAGGTAATACAGATATAATTTTATCTCCGCGAAGCGGAGCGCTGTTACAGATATATATCTTGTTTTTGAACGTTAATTTCTCAAAATGCACTGAAGCACATATATTGAGACCTAGCAAAGGCACATCGGGCTACCAGTCCCTAATATTTTACCAAGTTTCGTGCAAATCCATTCAGCCGTTCGATTATTATTATTATTTATTTTTTTTGCCCCGCGGGGCCCTTTTAAAACCTCCACATCAAACCTAGGGGATCAGCGAGGATCTACTATGCCCCCTTATGGTCATTTGCCCCTTCGCTTTGGCCTCCTCTTGTCTCTCGATCCTACCGAGAGACAAGATGGCGGCCGCTACGGACTGTTTGGAATGTTTACAGACACCGGAGAGCCAATCAGCTTCGCTTCGCAAAGCTCCGTAACGCGAAAAGTACGCGAAGCGGTGCGCTGTTACAGATATATATCTTTTTTTGAACGTTAATTTCTCAAAATCCACTGAAGCACATATATTGAGACCTAGCAAAGGCACATCGGGCTACCAGTCCCTACAATTTTGCCAAGTTTCGTGCAAATCCATTCAGCCGTAAGATTATTATTATAATTTTTTTTTTTTGCCCCGCGGGGCCCTTTTAAAACCTCCACATCAAACCTAGGGGGTCAGCGAGGATCTACTATTCCCCCTTATGGTCATTTGCCCCTTCGCTTTGGCCTCCTCTTGTCTCTCGATCCTACCGAGAGACAAGATGGCGGCCACTACGGACTGTTTGCGGCCACTACGGACTGTTTGGAATGTTGACAGACGCCGGAGAACCAATCAGCTTCGCTTCACAAAGCTCCGTTGCGCGAAAAGTACGCGTCCTAGGCCGCTGCCCGGTCCGCGCTTACAGATATATATCTTTTTTTAAACGTTAATTTCTCAAAATCCACTGGAGCACATATATTGAGACCTACAAAAGGCACATCGGGCTACCAGTCCCTACAATTTTGCCAAGTTTCGTGCAAATCCATTCAGCCGTTCGGGCTAAAAGTGAGGCCAACCGCCCTATGGAAATTAACATGGGAAAAACGCGTTTTGGGACCCCCCTTTTTTCTCGGCCCCCCCTTGACGAACCCCCCCCAAATTTTCAAAGGCTGCTCAGAAACAAAATGTGCCATTTTCCTGAAAATTTCAGCCAATTCCGTCCACAAACGGCAAAGTTATTAGACATAGAATTTTCAAAAATCCCATAGAGAAAAAATCCTAACTATATATACCTACTGGCGACCGCCAGTAGGTAATATATATATATATATATATATATATATATATATATATATATATATATATATATATATATATATATATATACCCATTCCTTAAGGTAAATCTCCTACGATGTAAACCTTTAAGTGGCTCTGTTTATAAACTACTTGCACAATTGCATACATTTTCATGCAACTCTAAATTTATGTGAACATAAATGAACCGCAAGCGGCCGAAATAATAAGCAGCAGAACATCTACCAAAATGAAAAGTGAATTAAAATAGTCTGTAGTTACAGTAGACATTTGAATTGGCAGGACGGTTGACTTTTAGGAGCAGAAATGGTTACTCAGGGTAAATCTGGCCTAAAGCTGCAGAAACTAAGCCACGTAGTTGTTGTGTGATGGTGTGAGAGACACAAAGCCTTTCCTGATCAACAGACTTACCTCATTACACCGTGACAAGAGGCCTGCCAGCAATTAACAGAGAACTGGGCCTGTTTTTCCGGAAACCAAAGAACGGAGACTACATGAAGTGGCATGACAAGAGAAGTCAAAAGAAGTGATTGATGATGCCCAAGCAAAGTCCTTAATGAAGGAATTATTAGCTGGATGTCATTAGTGACCTGCTGTTAGCAAATCACGCTGTAACCCGCAATGCCAAGTGACATCCGTAGAACAGACCACTCAAGCAAGATTCCACGAGGGAGACATGAAAGAATAACTTTCAAAAAGTGATCACATTGCAACCTGATGACCATTTGCTTTCTATGCTTGATTACACAGGGACGCTGCATTTAATAAGAGGTGTTGCTACTACTTACTATTTCAAGATCGTGGATGAGTGACAACCTACTAGCAGTAAGCCAACCACGTCGAAGTGGCACATACACCGCTTCTGAATGCTATCTCATCGATCTTACTAGCAAGATGTGTCGAGAGGTGCGACCTCCCAGCACAGAGCACCAACAGTCGAAGATTTACATCACATGGAATGGTTCCTATTCATGAAAGCAAAGCGAAATTTACATATATTCTAATTCGCATCCATCATGGCCAACCATAAAAGTAAATTGGCTAAAAAAGTTTTCTCAGTTTTGCTGTTATCTGATATATTGTTCCTTGAAAGAAGGCTCCTGCTTAGAGGAAATAGCTCATGATAAAACAGAATCATTTTCCTACACCGTAGTTACAAGTGTAGGGCAAGTCGTCAAGAAGTACAAGAACATATCAAGACACAAGTGGCTCTAACTTTGTTGTAGAACAGTCAGTATCAAATTGTTTAGTTAGAAAGGTGCGGCATATGTATGGCAAAGTCATGCAGCACCGCAGGCCACCTAGCTTGCTGCATGAATGAGAAAAGGTAGGAATGCACAGTATTTAAAAGAATGCTATGCATTCCTCCCACCTTTGTTCCTGCACTGGCACCGTTTTGACTGCCTACCATCAACTTAGGCACCGTTTTGACTGCCTACCATCAACCCTGCAGCTGATGGAGCGCAGTGATATTCTGGAAAATTGTAGGGATACATTATGTTCACGAATAGTCCCTACCCGCATAGACTCTTATGTGTGTTAATTTAAGTTAGTAAATTGTGTTGTACTAATCTATGGTAAATGAAGTGTTAGAATGAGTTGTGCCATTCAAGGAAAGTAAAATGCCATTTAGAGTTAATCATGTAATTCTCGATGTTCATTGCAAATGCCTAACAAAGTAGCTCATGTGTAATGTAATGCATTAGATTGAAACGTGCACCATATTAAAGGCTGCACATGTAGAAATAATTAATTGTGCCTTAAACGTGATGAAATGTAGTGCGTGAAGATGCAACATTTATAAATGGGTGTTTAATTTGATCTCAAAGGCCTAGATGAAGTATTTGCTCTTTTGTGCTATGAAAGGCCTGTTCGTGTTTCTTATGTTAGCTGATTTGTGTAGGCCTGAAATGCATTGTTCCTGGTAGGGCTCTCATTTGAAGGCAGTCAGCGAAATTTATGTGCCTGCAAGGTTGTTCTGTTCTCATGTTTCTGTTGCAGGTGCAAGGACACCGTCTTCATTAGTTAGACTAATGCCTTCTGTTTTAGGAGTTGAGCATGGAGGAGACCTGTTTCAAAGTATTCAGGAATGTTGATAATTGGGAGCTGATATTCTTTCTTGCTGAAGAAGCCTGGGACCCAAGGACACATCAACTGTTGCTAGACCGAGTACAAGTTTTGGTGGAAAATTATCTAGGAGAGGTGCCTGGCCAGCGGAGGTGTTTCTGGGGCGTGTTCTATCAATTGTGCATTATGTATTAGGGACAGTTCCCTGAGGGATAAGTTAGCAGAGAGTCGTTAGAGGGCAGAAGGAAGGGATCGATTCTGGGAAAGGAAATTTAGAACGAACTCTGTAGCTTTGGCTACTGACCCTTATAACGTGGGTGTACGTCTTAGGAAGTCTCCACGAGCTGGCAATTTTTCATGATCTTGACTGCGAAATACTAAGCAGGGATACCACATTAGTGATAGTGTAGGGATAGATTAATGGATTTCTTTTACAGCCATTAATGAAGATTAATATAGATGTTGGGGCAGTTATTGTCTGTTTAGTATTCTTGGAGTTGCTCATTCTTTTTATGCTGCACCGGATTAGACTGATTCATAGGGTAGGCTTTGTATTAGTGCCTATGTATTTCTACAACCTCGCCATAAGGTGCTTGTATGTTCAGTTATTTTTGGCTTTGTAATAAAACCCTTAATTTTGAATTCGGAGTCAGTGATCCTTTCTGAGTTTTCCTTAATTGGTCCATGCTAATTTGTCATGAATGCATGGTTTCTCCCCTTTACACTTCTCAGCAGGTAATAAAGGTCCAGCCGACCGAGGATTCTTAGTTAACTTTTATAGTGGAATCCAGCCTTATCTCACCACACATAGAAATAGGAAGTCACAAGCAGCTGTGGCCCGTGCAGGTCAGAGCGGTGGACCGGGTGAGGGAGGATTTCGGCAGACGATGACGAGGAAAATTAAATAGATAATTAATTTTCCCACTTCATTGTCTGTCGAAATCTCCCTCACCTGGCCCCACCGCTATTACCAGCACAGGTGGTGGCTGGTCACAAGGAGATATAAAGATATTTCTCCTTGTTAAGCCTCACCTGGTAAGGCATTGCATTACCAGGTCCACCACTTTGGTAAATCTGGTAGCGCACCAAAATCCATGGATATTGTGTAGGACCGCCCACAAAACACCCATGGTATCCTCCCTGGCGCAGTGTAATGCAATATAGCGAATTGTGCTGCACATGTTGCGTTACTCTGGATTCATAAAGCCACTCAGGGTCACTCAAGGTGGCCTTGTGTGGCTTCATTAATTGCATTTTGAGCTTGCGTCGAACTTGCACCACGTGCATGGTGCAAGCACGACGCAACCCCACTCATAAATATGCCCCAGGATCTCTGTGTATCCACGCTGATTAAAGTCGAATGGAGTCTGTATTACCTGCGTATTTGCATGAAGAAATGACACATAATGGAGTTGGAGACACCCTTATAATATAGGGTCTCAATGACATGTGTCTTGGGTGGACTCTTGAGAGAGCTTAGTTCTACGTATTACTTGTAAGATGCATTCTGTTACTGACGCACCACCAATTTGTTGAACCTGAATCCATTTGTTTGATCTGGCCTAACAGCAGCTTTAGCTTTCTCATAACCTTCATTAAAAAAAAAAAACATACATATAGGGTGTGTTCAACTGCCATTCATATTTTGCTTCTGCCGATAAGATCATAAATGATAGGGCTGTGGGTCAGCCCATTTCAGCCATTAGCCCTTGCACACTGAGATTAACCCAGTTTACCTCATCATCCACCTAAAAATAATTAAAAATGTTTTCTTAGTCAGAAGGCAAGGCAAGACCAGGCCCAATCCACCAAAGGTATCTGAACCACACTCCATCGCGGTGGGCCATAACTTTTGACTTTGCCACAGTCTCTTGCAACTAGATGTGCGTAGTTGACTCTATGGTCTTTTACTGTTTAGTTGTTACTAAAAACTTTAACAAGCATAACTTTGGTTCTACTGATTGGATATTTACTGTTTTGCTCTCAAAGAATTCCTTAAAAATGTCTAATTATTTTAATTGAGTTGGAATTTTTCCTGTGTTGTGTTTTCACCTTATTACTGTTTGCGTGCTACATACATGCTTAACACAGTGCCTCTAAGTTAATCCTGATTGATTTTGTGGCAAGCTGCCTGAAGTTTCAACACAGGTTAATTTTATTACTTTCGTAGTTCACCCTGACCAGGATTGTGGTTATTGCTTGAGAAGGGTTTTCACACTCCCGTCATTCAAAAACCTGATTTCTAACAGGCTTTTAACTAACAAAATGCCTCTATCGAGTTTAATGGACATACCCATTTTTCAAAACTTGAACGCCCTTTGAAAAAGTGTTCATATTTAATTCTATTTAATGGGATCATCTCACAAGAGTCCGATTTTTTTGTCAGAAATTTGACATGCATTCAACCATCTGTAGTAAGATAATATAAACTACACACTGCTGATATAAGCAGATTGACACGCAACATTAGAGTCATGCTTACACTCGCACTGTGAATTGAAACATGTCTGAGTGGGCCACCCTTACAAATTGTACAAGTAAAAATACGCCTGATTTACAGGAAATTGTATACTTAATCACCTAGGGCCAGATGTAGGAGGCCATTTACCGACCGGTAACGGCCGATTTCGGCCGTTACCGACCGGTAAATGGGTATTTGGGATGTAGGGGCATCATTTTACAGATTCGGTAAATTTACCGAATCGGTAAATTTACCGTTTCTGTTAAATACCGAATGGGTATTTTTACCGATTCGGTAACGGCCAGATGTAGGTGGGACTCTTCAGAGTCCCTAAAGCCTTACAGATTCGGTATTTTACCACCCAATCCAATTGGGTGGTAAAATACCGAATCCAGGTGTGCATGCACATGTGTGCATGCACACCTAGCCATGTGACAGACAGACATGCCCTTAGGGCATGTCTGTGTGCCACATGGCACACATGCCCTTCTTTGGGGTGCTAGAGGGTGTAAAAGTGACACCCCCTGCACCCTTGCTGAAATCGGTATTTACCGAATCGGTAAATACCGATTCGGTATTGCCCATTGATTCCTATGGGCTTCAAGGCCCATAGGAATCAATGGGCATTACCGAATCGGTATTTACAGAATCGGTAAATACCGAATCTTAATGATTCGGTATTTACCGATTCTGAAACACCTACATACCCCCCCCCCCACTATTTTTCCACTTCTTAAATACCGAATCGGTAAAATTCGGTATTTAAGAAGTGGTAAAATAGATTTACCTACATCTAGCCCCTAGATCTTAGAAAACTTGTCTTTTCCGAAAATGTGCATCTAGCATTGTATGGTAACCATTTAACATGGGCACATGCAAGGACATCTATAGGTGGATAACCTATTGTGAATTTATGTATTTTCTTTTCTAACACAGTTTTGGAAACAGGTTTTGTCTTTTAAGGACTGACCTACTTGATACCAGGGCATACACTATGTCCATTATAAACACCAACATGTGTACGCACAGATACCTTAAGATGTATTTGACTGTAGGTACTTTACTAGCAATTTGTTTCCCAAAATGATAAGAGTTTATGGAGTACTGTCAATCAGAGTATCATGGATGATGTTAGTGATGTCATCACTGTCGTCATTTAACATGTCATGATATAACGTGTAAGGCCCTAAGCAGTGCATGGCGGTGGTGGAAGATATAATTTGTTAATTGAACTCTGACTGACACGTTTCTGTAGTTTTTAGTTTTTGTTTTGTAAACAAAACTGCCGGTCCCTGTATCCTACCCTCTGCGGATATCCTACACCCCTTGTATATGGCCTGCTCAATGGCAGTTGGCTGCTGGTTAGTGACCCATACAATGGCATTTGGCCATTGGATCTGGCCTTTAACCAGACCTTTCTACCTTGTTTTTTAATTATGTTTGTATCTGCAGATCCACCCAGTAGGTCCATGCTGGGATGATTGGTGCTGCACTTTCTCCAGAAAAGCTTGCAATTCATTTTACCTGTCATATTAGCCATACTGATATCTCACGGCATGTTTTCAGACATAAATTATTGACAAATACCATGGTCCTGATTGTGCCTCATGGAGCATTTTAATATTTGGCTGAAGGAAGTGAAGGAGGCGAGTTGATAAAATCCACGTACAAAAACCACACAAACAGTGCATGCTTGTGTGATTCTGGCATTTGTGTTTGAATTTCTTCTCTTGGTTCTTTCAGTTGTTGTTTCCTTTGTTTCTGAAATCAGTGGCTATAGCAGTTATTTTTGTGGTTCTGGCACGTGTCGGTGTAACAGACTTGATAAACACCAATTGTTCCCACAACCATGAAAAGATATGTGTCAAGACTGTACCACTGAGTGACCACCCAAAGGGACTTATTGGCTAGCACTCAGCAAGGTAGCAAGCCCACTCTCTTCTAGGCGTCAAATCATTGTGACATTGCCAGCTAAGCACTGAGTAGGAAGTAGAAGTAGAAACTCTGAAACTCTACTAAATATTCAGTCCTGGTCCTGGCTGCTGTAGGAAATTATTTGTACCTTATGTAGTTGGAACATAAGTGGACACTGGAGGCTCCAGGGAGTTCTGGCTCCTGGAAGTGAGACTCCGTTAAATGTCAACTGGGAATGAAGAGAGATTAAATGGCATCTTCGATTGTCAACTGCTGAGGAGCAGACATAGCAACTGGGTATTGCTGTACATGGATGGTTCACTAATTTGGCCATGTCAGAGATCGTTGCACAGCCAGAACACCACCTTGAGAACTGATGTGCCAATTTTGGGCACACCGTGTCATGGTAGTGCTGACGTAGGAGGGGCCACCTGAAGGTGTACATGGTGCTGAGATGTGGGTTTACACTGTCCACTGTGGGACAAGACACACTTCCTGCCAGCCATAGGAAGCTGCACTATTACCCTTCAGCTGGGACATGAATGAAGAGGGTGACAGTAAGGAGAGATAAAGTACCCAAGTGCTATTAGTGAGACATTATATAACATCAGATGTTAGAACTGCATTAAAGAATGACAGTGTGGGTACAGTGGAGTGGGGCTGAGGTTGGCAGGTAAAGTAAGTATGTGTACCTGTACCAAGCCTAGAGCAAACAGCCAAGGAAGTACCACAACTAGAGTTGAGTATTTACAAGCTAATTGACAATGTCTGACTCCCTACAGCGATAACAAGATACTCCAAAGAATATTAACAAGATATCAGAAAACAAACAGGGTCATCTCAGTGCATGTATGGTATGATGACCTCCTGGCTGTAACAGGCCATGTAAGAGGGGCATGGTATCACTGTATACTTGAAGGCTTCCTGCATCAGGATCATCAACACAGCCCAGGTTTATGAACTATGAGGATAGAGACTTCTTTTTTATGAATTCCCATATAATAAGCTGTTATGAACTTGAAAACACTAACGTCGTCCTAATTCTGGACTATGTTATAGTTGTCATAATCAGTGAAACTCCTTTCTGAGGAGAAAGCATCAGCTGAGACGTGTCATATGCTAATATTCTCTGGTAAGGGAAAAATAATAAATGATGAATGTACATTGTTCTTCATAGAATCCAAAGAAGACTGGGTTAAGCAGAAAGAAGCAGGATAAAAATTGATGAATAGCTCCTGATCAAGAACAGAGAGACACCTATCTTGGTTTAAAAAGCAGGCTTGTTTGGCTTGTCAGAATACTGTGTACACTGCCAATTCTTATATACATATAATTAATTGAGACAGGATAAGGCAACATATGAAATACTTCTTGAGAAACTCTGACGCACAGACTGTAGAGACTATACTGGCAAACAATTCAGGGAGGTAACGGTAGGGATACTTTTCTCACAGCTAATGTGGCCTTATTAAAGAGGGTCCCTCATTATATCTGTCACAGATGATCAAAGTACGAACGCATGTAGGATACAATGAACAAAGTGTGTTTACAGAGTACTACACCCTCTTATATGAATCAAATCATAAGGGGGTCATGGCAAAGCAAGATGGTGGCTTAGACATGCCTTAGCAGAGCTCCTGTTCCGGGGAGCCTAATCCTCCTGCATCCTGATGCAGCTGCTGATTTTTGCATCCGTGTATCGGAGGGTGTGCATAACTGAAAACCCTGCGGCTGTCTGTGAACCCCTGTCTGAATACTGGCACCCTGAGAGTGAGGGGCGTGAGAACGCTTGGCTGGGCCCTTGGCAGTATGGACTGATGTGATGTGGCACTCCTGCGTAGCTTAATGAATGAGGGACGGTGAACGGTGCTAAGGCCAATCAGTGATGAGATCTGTTGCCGTGCTGGGTACTGAATCCTGTTGCTGCCCTGCGGTGGATGCTTGGGGCTGTTGCTGGACACCAGGAAGTGGAGCCTGCCAATGGAAATATAAAAAATGGTGGCTCTTGGCCAGAGACGCTGTTGGGGCCCAGAGTGGCGCTGAGTGGTGGCGGAGTTTGAGAAAACTTCCCACCTGGGGGATATATCGAGCAGTGTCCGTGCTGGGATGGACTGGTGCCTGGGCATGGCACCTGAAATGTTAGAGAGGAGGTACGACGTGCCACAGAGGGACCACTGCCTGAGTGTGGAAGATGGTTGCAGGAGTGCACGGGGACCGCTGCATCGATAATGACCCTGGGTGCTGCTGCTGGACATGGGCCTCACTCCCCTGTACCATCAGCTGTTGAGCCCCACCACTAGGGGCGCTGCAAGCACTGTTGCTGCACCCTTATGTTTTTTTAAAACAGCACTGCTTGAAGTGTGGCGCAACCCCTTATACGGTTACCCTACAGTGGGAGACAAGAGCGGACTGCTTGATACATCGAGTGGGCCACACTGAGCTGCAGGGGAGAGCTGCAACCTGCTGACCATGAATTGTTGGCTCCCCCAATGATTTAAGAGCAAATAGATAATCAAGATGAGTGCTGGGAGCCTGGAGAAGGAGAAGGAGAGACACTAGCTAACTGGCCCTGCTGCAGGGTGAGAGGGGCACAAAGTCGGCCCCCTGAAGCTTCCCTTGAGGGCTGAGGCAACACAAAAGTGTGTACATGACCTGAAGATTGCCCACAAGATCTGCTGGCACTAGTACTAGCTGCTCACCCAACCTGAACATGCATCACTAGTGCCTGGTGCTGCAGTTGCTCTAACCACTTATAACAATTACCCTAGCAGTCAGGGAACAGGAAAACAAGCACCTAGCTGGGCAATACTGGAGTGCTCGGCTGGTTCCCCAGTAGCATTACTGCCCAGAACAATCTTCATTATGGTTGAAAACGAGCCCCAGAAGAGAGTGCAATCCCAAATAATGGTTCAATACACAGTCCCTGGCCTGGGACTATGTAAATAAGGGACAGGAAGACTGGGTAAGCCTGGAGAGGACTGAACAGCTACATGGCATCGCTGAAATGCTGGAGGCCATACTGAATTCCCGAGTGGCACTTGAAACTACAATGGACGCCATGGACATGGACATTAATCATTTGAGACTGGATCTTTTTAGGGTAGCGGAAAGGGTCACGAATGCTGAGGAAGACATTGATACACTCCGCAAACATGTCCAAGAATAGCTGGTGACCGTGGAAGTTCTGAAGTGCAATGCTTTGCTCATTTAAGGATGACACTAAGACGCTGATGGGCGAGCTTGTTGTATTAATCTGTGATTCCTTGGAGTCCCTGAGTGTGCAGAGAGCCCATTTGCAAAGCTATTGTTAGAAGACTGGATTACCACTGCCCTTAAGCCTGAGTGTCTTTCTTAATTCTTCACTATAGAGCGCACCCTCCATGCAATCGGGCCTGCATCCTGCCTGGGTGAGCAAACTAGGGTGCTTATAGCCCGCTTGTTTAATCCCAGGGACGGACACATGATCCATCAACATCTTTGAACCCAGAGCCCTCCCTGCTGTGAAGACAGAAATATCAAAATGTATCCTGATTACACAAGAAAGGTCCAAGATCTCCACAAACGTTTTCTGGGGTTCATAAGAAGGATGCAAGAACAAAACATTAAGTCTAATGCTTCCGGTCAAACTCTGTGTCCAGCACGAAGGCACTTTTCTGAGACTCAGTAGGAAGCAATGAAATTGATGGAATACTTAGGCTTGCAAAAGTTGGATCAGGGCACTGAGCAGTGGGAACAGAGGCGAAGTGGGTCGCGGCCAGGAACCTAGGGAAACCATTGAAATAGGTGAACACCTGAGCCGAGCAGAGAGGGGAACATATCCTGTTCTGCTCAGATGGCATGTTGCAGACTGAGGTGGAGTCCTTGAAGATGCAGAACCCCTACTCACCACTTTTTCTCATCCTTGAGGCCCAGAGTGAAGGCACTGTCACGAGTTGACCAATTGTGGTAATTGTGGTATGAATTGGGTCTCCAGTTTCCGGGTATAGCTGACGGATCCGTTTTTCCGGGATACGCTGTCGGAGTCATTAATGCAATATTTTTAACAAAACTGGGAAACAGCGAGCAGCAGGACCATGAAGTGGGATTCTATGAAGGGGGTGTGTCTGACTACTTCAGTTGGAATAAGAATTACCCTAGAAAATGACTTGACACAACAAGAAACTGAGCTGGACAAATTGGCAAAGTCACTTTCAACAAATGCGACACCCTTGAAAAGACTAGGTCAGGCAGCGGCACAGGGTGACAGAACTACGAGACCAACTGGAAAAACACAATTATAGTGCAAGGCGGTAGCAATGGTACTTGGACGGGGATGAGACGGACCAATTGTGGACCGGCTTAATTTGATCAGAGACCCTGAGGCAGCCTATCTTGGCAATAAGATACCACAGAGCCAAAACTGTTTATACACAACATGCAATAAAGCTTGTATTTGCAGAATATTTGAGATGGGTGCATGCTGCACTACAGGGTACAAGAGGAACCCAGGAAGTGTCTACATATTTGGGGCAACTATTGCTGCTGTTCCTTATCCCGGAAGACTGTGAGAAATTGGTGGTGTCTCTGAGTAAACTAGAATTGTTGGGTGCAGTGGGGGCCCTGAAAACTGCTAAATCGCTGAGAGTCAATGGACTTCCAGCAGAGTTTTAGAAGCAGTTCCCAGAAACTCTGATAGATAAGTTATTAATGTTATGTTATGTTATTTCCATTTCTATAGCGCACAGCTGCCCCAGCAAAGGGGCCTCCCGGCGCTGTATCTGGACAAGAAACACAACTCAGTCAGAGCAAGAAGAAACCAAACGGAGAAACCTTAAGAACCAATGGGAAAGATAAAAGTCTTAACGGCTCTCCTAAATGCCAGTAACTCATCCATGGCGCGAATGTGGGCAGGAAGAGAGTTCCACAGCTTGGGTGCCAACACTCTAAAAGACCGGCCACCTGCTCGGCTTCTCTTGAAACGTGGAACCACGGCTAAATTTTGCCCAAATGACCTCAGCTGCCGAGAAGGAACATAATAAGTAATAAGATGCTCCAGTATCTGAGGCGAAGATTGTTTCAGAATTTTAAAAGATAGACATAATGTCTTGAATTCAATCCTCTGAATCAGGGGTAGCCAGTGGAGTTTGCGGATAGTTTCTTTGACCGAGTAAAATCTAGGAAGGCCAACCAGAGCCCTGGCGGCCACGTTCTGAACGCGCTGCAATCTAGTAATTTCCGTCAGGTTAGCTCCGAGCAAAAGTGAGCTCGCATAATCGAGTCTAGATAATATGGCAGACTGAATTATCATCTGTCGAGTAGGGGTGTCAAAGAATTTCAGAATCGGCCGTAGACCGCGTAAGATCCTGAAGCAGGAGGCTGCTACTTTTTTTGTATGGATGGAGAAGCTAAGGGAGGGATCGAACCAAACCCCCAGATTTTTCACCTCGACTGCCGGAATGGGGATAGGGCCCAATTCTGACGGCCACCATTTGTCACCCCAAAGATTGGTCTGCTTGCCCACAATCAAGACCTCTGTCTTTTTGGTGTTGAGCTGTAAGCAGTTGGCTGTCATCCATCCGGCCACTGCACTGAGACCCTCACGAAATCTGGTAGCCTCAAGGTCAGAATCCCCACTAAGTGCGACCGCCAGCTGCGTGTCGTCCGCGTAAGAGACCAAAGTCAGGTCCCAACGCTTGGCGACTGAACAAAGCATTAGAGAAGCAGAAACTTCCACAGTCACTGAAAGAGGCATTAATAGTGGTAGTACCCAAGTCAGGGACAGAGAAAGGTTTGTATAAACCCCTCTCCATGGCCCTAAAAATCCTAAGTCATTTGCTGGGGCACAACCTCTATCCCGTCTGCCCCACTTGATGCACAATGACACTTGACCTTTGCATTGGTGGTCACTGCAAGCTATCCAAGCTGTAGTGCAAAGTGCATACACCTAATTTCCAGGCATTGCTGGCAATCACTGTGGTGCAAAGAGTCTGACTCGTCAGAGCTTTCTGCTGAGTAGCTTGTTCGGCAAGATCTTGGTGTGAATGGTTCCGCTCATGGTCACAAAGACCCAAAATCACAGCATGTCTCGTTATCTTTTAAAAGGAGCGCAACTGATACCATACCAAGGGTCCAGGACCTGAGGGGTACCTCGTGGCTGTCAGGAACAAACTCCCTCAGGCCAGCAGGGCTCAGGCAGGTCCTGTTGCTGAGCCAGTTGCAAGTCCAGGCCGCAGGTCAGCTGGACAGTTGCCTCTGAAGCTTATGTCCCTGTAGCTCAGAATAGGAGATCAGTCAGCTGACCCTTTGAGTCACTTCAGTCTGAGATTAAGGATGCAGATCCAGTCTTTTTTCTCAGCAAGCAGGGGAGCAGTTTAGTAGTCCTTCTCGTAGAAGTCCAGAACAGCAGTCTTTCTTCTGTAGTATCCAGAGGTCCAGAGGTGTAATGAAGAGTTGGTTCTGAGGGTCCATTATTTATACCTAGGGCCTTCTTTGAAGAAGGAGACATTTTCTAGAGAATTCTCAATGATGTCCTTGAAGTCTTCTGTCCCGCCTATCTGGCTCCAGGGTGGTTGCATGAAAAATGCATTGATGACAGGTCCTTTGTGTGAAGGCAAGGCACAGACTATTTAGGTGCAAGTGGGGATGTTCCCAGATCTGCTTCCCATCCTGTCAGTGGTTGGCCCATCGAGGACAAACCTAATCCCTCTTTTGTGTGGCTATCTGGAAGGAATAAATAAAGTCCAACTGACAACTAAACCCAGTCATGTAACCCAGCAACAACCAAATAGTAAGGGCAGTAAAATGCTAACTTTCTAAAAGGAAACCAAATATCAAAAGGCTGACAAGGGTACCATTCAAACCCTAACTCATGAAATATAAATTGATTTTTATCAACGATATAGAATCAAAGAGATAAAAAAAATAAGTTGACTCATATAAAAAAGCATTATTTACTTAAAGTGTCAAACAAAAGACACAAACAGAAATGAGAGGTTACACAAATGCCAACATCCAACAGACTAATGACCCAAAACTGTCCCATCAAGTTCATAGATTGGGCCAAAGGTTCTGTTGGTCCACTCATACAAGAAACTGTTGATAACAAAATTATTTGTGTGTTCACAAAAGCTAAGCTGGCTTAAAAGAAGCAGACAGTGGATAGACGTCAACATTTCGGTGTGGGTTTTTCTAGTGTTGTTTTTCAATTTCCTAATGCTTTAAGTGCTACATAAATACTTAACACACTCCCTCTATGTTAAGTCTAACTGCATGTGCTAAGCTACCAGAGGGCATAGGTTAATTTAGGGTTTGCTTGTGACTTCACCATGACAAGGATTTACCTTCATATAAGGCAATGGCCTTGGAAAAGATGTAGAGAATTTGCTGAGCATACTTTAAGGATGAAATCTGAAGGCAGAAAAAAGAGTCTCTCCCTTCATGCATTTTCTCAACTGGAAAATTGTGCAACAGCATTGCTAACCTTTCATTAAATTGTTAAGAAATTAAAGTGTTCACCTTTTCACCTGTGCTTGTCTTGTAATTCCAATGGAATGTTCCTGTTTACTAAGTAATGAAAATAGTGACACAAGAATGTAAAAGTTCAGCTTAAATTACAGTATGTTTTCCACTAGTAATGACCTACTCTGGCTCCACTCGTCTTTTAGCACTTACACCTCATTATCACAAATACTTTTTAGCAGTTTTTTAAGATTTACCTTTTAAGTGGTTCACATATTTGTCATTATGGCCTCGCTGTGGAAAGATGGCATAAAATGTATTGAGGTTGAATGCGGCCTTTCACGTTTTAGAATGTAAAAACAATTTCAGTGTTCAGAATAATTCGTTTATTTTTATTCTTTACCATTAGAATGAACTGGGTAAAGATAATAATGCTAACATATATGTTACATTTAATTCGAAGCTTGAAGTCTGTAGAAGATGGTAAAGAAAAAGAACAAGTTTTTATCATGTTAAATAAGAAACGTCCCATCAACAGAATTTTCTGTACTAATGATGGAGCAAGGTTTCACACATACAGAAACTTGCTGGGATTCAATCCTCTTGAAATAACATGTAACTTATTAATCAACATGTTTTGTTTTACTAATAATTGCATTTCACAGCATTTTTAGGATCTTGGGGAAGCTTTCATATATGCTTTTACTAACAGTAACCTGAGTGTACTAATATGGCCGCCGAAAATGCAGGAACCTTTCTGCGCATGCGCCTGCCAGATCTACGTGATGTGAAGTATCTATGCTTTTGGTGGGAATTTCTTGCAACTGCGCACTAGTGCCAAAATTGCCACTTCAAACACCACATGTTAATGCATCTGCCTTGCTTATACTAAACCTTGTGTGTTCTGCTTAACTATTAATGCTATAGTTAATATAAAGTAATGGGGATAGAGTAGAGATAAGTGGTATACAGTGCATTCATTTATTTTTGTATTCTAATGTGTCTCTCTTTAACAGCTCTTATTTGGGCCTGAAGGATGACTTGAATCGCCATATTGAAATCCCTCTGCGCATGTGAAGGGAGCACTGAAAGACCTTGAGCAGTTGCATTGCAACTTTGCCAAAGACTGTCTTACCCGCGATGCATCTGGGAAACTCACCCCATGACATAGGAAAAGGAAGACAACTTGCAAATTTGTTAAACATTGTATATTAAAATGAAATATTTCTGGGTGGAATAAATTCATGGGAAAGTAAATAATGGGCGGGAACATTGATCAACTATCTCGAATTAAAATGATCTCATCTTAGTATGGTGTGATGACCTCTCCTCGTATTTCTGACCAATCAAATGAATGAATCACATAGAATCTGCAACATTAAGGGGGGTACACAGTCTGAAATGGTATAACTAAGGTAGGTTTAGTCAGTTAGATTTTCTGACTTGTCACAGACCTGTCACTGACCCAACGTATGCTGGAGGGGAATCGAGAGCAGAGTGCTGGTCGAGCATTTTGACAGAAGAATCGGGAGTTTGCTGAGGGAGAAGCGGAGACCGAGAGTTGCTGTACAGAGGGGTGTAACGCTGGCGTTGCACTAGCGGAGGTTACCGGTCCTGTTCTGCACCTGTCCTGTCCTGTTGGTACCTGATTAGTCGGGAGCCTTCTTTTGTCCCAACTGATGGTCAGGGTTGGTCCTCTCACCATTCTAGGTAAATATAATCTGTGTGGTATGTCCTTGTACCGTTTCCCTTTCCCACCGTTCCCAGGTACCAATGTCTAAAGTCTTCCTTAAACCTCCAAAGATTTTTGTTTTGATTATTATTCTTATTCTTGAGAAACTGTTGAATACTCTAATTGGACTCTGGCTCACAAAATATTGCATAGATAAAGTGATTAAAACGTTCCCTGTGTCTGTGGTTATTTTATGAAAAAAGTAAATGTTATATTATTACCTATTATTCTAACTCGCTTGATCCTTAGATTTAGGACTTAGCGCATAAGTGACAAGGATTGGTAAGTCATGGTGTACAGGTATAAGTACTAAGGTGAATAAAACATTAATAGGCAGGAAGTTAAGTTGGTTTACCAGTTCAAAGAGTGAATGTTTATGGGCCCAGGTGAGAATGACTAACTGAACTGGTAATCCCGCACCATCAGTATTCTTTTGGTAGCAGCATGATGGTTAGGGTTTAGTTAAGATAGTTAGTTAGTTGTGTATTGATTTTTATTTGATTTATGTATTAACCAAAACCTGTTTGTACTGTTATTTGTCGGCTGGAATTCCCCGGGGATATTCAATAGCGGGTGGTAAATGGAAACCACAGTACAGTGAGGTTACTTGCCTTGATGAATTAGGTGTGTAAAGTTAGGTAAAACTTGAAGCTCTAGTTATAGATTATTTCTTTTGTAAAAGTGAGAGTGATTGATAGCAAAGGAGTTCGCTGGTGAAACTTTGGTCTTATATCACCAAGAAAAGGTAAGTCTGAAGGAATAGCAGGTTCTTTTTTACTTGCCTGAAGAGAAAGCGGACGAGGTTTTATTTGTAGTGTATGAAGTGTGGAAAAGTAAATTTTGCCATGTTGTATGTGCCTACGTGTTCCCCATCTTATGCTATATGTGCATGATCGATATGCATGTATTCCCCTCTGATCGATTAAAGACGCAATTACAAGTTGTGTCCATCTCTAGTATGCCAGTTTCCAGTCCTTGTGAAAGCAACGAATATTAAGCCTATGTAAACCTACGTTGCCACATTTTACAGTGTGCACGTTAAATTCATTGAATTGTCCCCGTTTCTAGGCCTCAAAAGGGCCCAGACTCAGATTCAGCTCCTGTCTCCTGAACCCTCTCCGAGGAGCGATACAGCCCCCACCTGCATCCCTGACCCCTAGCTTACTTTCATGCCTCGCAGTGCCCGGCCCGGCCTGGCTCTGCCTCCCAGTCTGCCAAGAGTATGTTATGATTCTAGTTATCAGTCCGGCCCTCCTTTTCTGCATTCCTAAGCTACTGAATCGCATCAATAGTTTCCGTCATGGTCTAGCCTTACTGTCTCCATGTAAGAGAAATACTGTATTAATATTCATAGAATATTCCTCGCACACGCAATACATGTAGAATTATGCATGCACCAGTCTTAGAGTCTATTAGCTTTTGCCCTGATAACTTTTGGATTCTATCAACATGTACTCTAAACACCAGATACCAGATATGCCTTGGGTACATGTCGCTCTGACACTCCAGACTTTAGTCTCCTCTTCTAGCACAGAAGTCATAGCCCCCAGTTCTCTCTGGTAACACGTCATTGCCCGTTTTCGCGTACCACTAGGTTAGAGGTCCCAACTGCTCAGGTAGCCCCCTCCATGTTTCCGCCCCGTTTATGACACTTCTGTTACGTTTACATCACATGTCTATGTACACGCCCTGTACACGCCTTCTTGTTACATCATTTTGCCCTTATCTTTCGCGACTGCTACGAGTCACGCCTACTGCTACGCCTACTGTATTGAATGTAATGCAATTGTTTTAATATATATACTGTGTACTGTTACTGAAAGTTGCCAATAGCCGATGCCAATCCCCGATTCCCATTTCCCCGGCAGCTGCCATCCCGTACTATTGCAGGCTGTCCTGTTCCTGTCCTTATGCCTGATTAAAGCCTGTCGACTCAAGATACCTCGAATCCTGACTCTTATTTATTGAGCTACCTGTTTTATTGATTATATGAAAAATAGTACCGGTAATTAATTATTTATTTACCACATAATGGTGCCCGAATAGGGACTTGGCCTTTCCCCACGCGCCGGCGAAGCCACGCAGGCCCCCTGATCCTCTGCAGCCGTGACGGAACCATACCGTGCACGTGCAGATATTTCTGCTTCAAGTATCCCTCAGGCCCACGGAGGAGACGGAGGTTGCGGTCCAGCATCCAGACGAGGCGGTGAGGAACGCGGCAAGTCCCGACCAGAGCCCAAGCCGAGAGTCCAAGGTCCGAGGTATCCGGAGGCCCACCTGTAACTGAAGTCCGAAGTTCGTAGTCCGTCGTCGTAGCAGTCCAGTCCAGTCCGAGGCCTTCCGTTCTTGCTGCCCGGTGAGTACCGTTGCTGGGGTAGTATCTAGACAGGGTCAATTAATTTGTCTCTGGTCCGTGGGTTTGGGTACACAGATCCAACACGAAGTGTTCACCTAGGTGGACGCGGGTCCTGACGTGTCTCTTTATGGGACCGGTAAGTTTCGTGCTGTTTTAGCAGTGCATCTAGTAATTCTAGTAAGTTCCGTTCTCGAGAAATTCATGTGTTCTGTTCTCAGTATATCAGGTAATATTCTGTCCGAACTGTTATTTAAATGTCGTTTAATGTATTTTCAATGTCGTGGTATGAATGATTTGTTTTTCCAGTCATTATTGTGTTTATCGTGTATTGTATTGTGTCCAGATTCCAGCCTAGACAATGCCTCTATTCTCCTAGTTACGTCAGTTAAAAACCAGAAAAGGGTTATTAGAGGAAGCAGTTCCTGTCCCGCCTAGGGACAGTCCAGGTCATTTTATGTATCATAAGCATGGCTTAAGTGCCATATTATATCTAGACTTATGGGTGGATTACACCACGGAATTAGAAGAGAAATATAGATGGCCCGTATCAGGTACGTGGGATGCCGAGTGCATCATGCGAATAGAAGAAGCATTATGGAAAAAGAAATCCAGACAGTCCCAGAAAGATGCCATCGAGTTATGGCGCAAAGAATCTCATAGAAGAACCGAAAAAGAAATCAGAAAAACAGAATTAAGTAGAGAATCCTCGGAAAGAGCCCAAGAAAGGGAATTAATCGAAGTAGGTGAACAAGTTAAAGCTGAACAGTCAGACAGACAGAGAAATGCCCTTATTAAGGGTATGTATCCTCTTCTTGCCGAGGGCTTGCCGAGAGCAACCCCGGAAGCACCATGTAATTTTCCGCCGCCATTAGTTCCGATTAAGTTACGTCACAAACCGACCGCAGCTGATATTTTTCTCTCGTCCTATTTGGACGACACAGTCCCAGCATATGCAAATCCTGTTCCGCCAGCTCCCGTAAATAATGTAATTCCTGTTCCTCCAGCCAACGGGGCACCCGTTACAGCACCTGTTACGGTACCCCCGGTCCAGCCTACAGTACATGTACCCGCTACATCAGTCACTCTCCCAGCACGTACAATACCCGTCGACGATTCTAGTCTAGGGGCCACGGGGGGAAGTCCTCCTGGAACCCCGCCTCAACACAGACGTGTAACATTACTCGAGCTACATGAACGAGCGTTACAGCGTTCGCCCAAACTTCAGTCAGTCGCAGATATCAAGCGAGCACTTACCGAATGCCGTTATGATCCGGTCCCAGGCGATAATGATATGGTCCTGTATTCATTACGTGTAAGACGGGTGACCGAATATTTGGACACCCTACCGAATATGAAAGGTTATCTAGACAGAATATATTGTTTCATCCGTACAGGAGTAGATCCAGGAAGTATTGGCGATGCCATGGTTCAAAGGAAAGTCGAGATTCAACTCATGCTTTTAAAGTTTCTAATTAATTGTTTAATAAGGGAACAAGATTATCCGGATAAGGATCCGGAAGAAATGAAAGTCCTGACCAGGTGGAGTGACCATATAGCCGAGGGAAGACACAAGACACAGAACTGTATAGAGAGTATGTACAAGAAAATCCGTAAGGAAATAATAAAGATACACGAGAAACGAGAAGCAGCACAAGTAACCGAGAAAGAAGACAACTCTTCTACTGAAGAGGTAGACGACGAGAATCCCTCCAGAATAGCGTATGTAAGTAGAACTAGACTTCCCGACCGACATTCATGCCTAGATCACAAGAAAGTTTTCCCTCCTCCAGCACCAGAACAAGGTTCTCTTGAACAAGTATTTCAAGCTACCGATCATATTCTGAAATCACGAATAGGTTATAGTGAGCTTAGTACCATGCATGAACAAGAATTAGCCCGATCAGCAGTCCGGTGGACTACTGATTCTACCACTTTTCCAGATGAAATAGTGGCACAAATGTTTCTGAAACTGCCCCCAGCCGAGCAGCGACTGGTGGGTATGTATATGATCCAGCACCTCATTACACTGTATGAGGGACAGCATTCTGATCCAGGTCCGTTACATGATGTTCTGAACGAGTTACTCCAGTATAAATGGAGAGGTCTAGGTACCGATTTAATTAGTATCATTCTAGAACAGCGCCACAAATATCGAACGTTTTTGAATCCGCATTTTGTTCATGTCTCACCTTCTGAAAGTAAATCATTTTACATAGATAGACAGCATCCGTTACGAGAAGTACACCCAGTTAGGACAGCGGGTGGTGAACTAGAACGAGTATTTGTCTACACCCCTATCACAAAGATGGAACTCTTAGAGATGAAAAAGTTAATTCCCTGTCACGACAAAGATCCAGCAGGGTTCCATCGAGAATTAAAAGACATGCTCCGTATGGGAGAATACACTTATCCTGATATCATTAAAATGTTAAAGGTCCTGTTGCCCGCAGGGGTATATGAAAAACTCAAGGAAAAAGAATGGGAGGTGGGAGAGAAAAAGATAGATTGGGCATCTCTAGAAGCTGAAGAAAATTCACGAGTACCAGGTACCGGTCTTGGGGGTAAAGTTAAAGAATTACCCGAGTTATTGATACAAGTTTTGCCAAGATTACTAGCCACGAAAAAGGAAGACTGGGATGCAATCTCAGCCTGTAAACAGAAACAAGATGAAGATACTAGTGATTTTTATTCTAGATTCGAAAAATGTTTTATTATTAACAGTGGTCTGAAAACAAGTAGTGAATCGTACCCTCATCTTTTTGTTACCAAACTAGTCGAGAATTCAAGTCCACAAGTTAAAAATCGAGTATTGAAAGTCGAAAGTAGTTGGCAAGCATACTCCGTCACAAATGTTACAGATGCTCCAGTATCACCAGAATAGAATCAGGGAAGAGCAAGTACACGAAAGGAGACGTATGAAAGACACAAAAATGAAAGTATTAGTTGCACAATCTGTTCCACAAGACAGTCAGAAGAGGGGTCCGAATCAAGCCAGTCATCCTGCAGCTCCCGTTAAAGGGACATGCAATTATTGTAAACAGCCAGGTCATTTTATAAACGAGTGTGCAGTTCTGAAACACAACATAGCTACTGGTAAGACTAAAGAAAGACCACGTCCGCCTAGACATGAACAAGTTTCACAGACTTCTCAGCCACCACAGAATGCACAACAGACAGTTCCAGCACCGCAGCCTATTGCTGCAACACAGCATGTTACACAGCAAATGTACCAGTATGCTCAGACAGAGTATCCAGATTATCAGCCTTATCCATGAAACAGCCTAGAGAGGGAGGTAGGCTTGCCTCTCATCGAGATACCTGTAGATCAAGAGGGTCCCTATGTACACAGTCAAGTATTAGGGAAAGACAGAAAGTTTTTGATTGATACAGGGGCAAGTAGGACTACTATCAGTCATGACGAGGTTCCAGGGGCTCCGCTCTCAGGCTCTAAAAATGTTTCCCTTGGATTTTCAGGAAAGCCGATTGTTAATGAAATTTCGAAACCAGTTACTCTAGAAGTTGGTCCATTGTCCCGAACTACTGATTTGTTACTCACGAAATCATGTCCAGAAAATTTGTTAGGCATTAAGACACTAAAACAATTAGGAGCGGTAATTTGCTGCTCCCCAGAAGGGGTCCGATTGTTCCTGAGAGACTTTAAAGGTCACTATGTATTACGTGATTTTGATCCAAGATTATTGAATGTACCACAGCATTTATGGGCGCAAGGTCCAACTGATGTAGGTTGTATGCATATCACACCCCATCGTGTGACCCTCAAGCAAGGTGTAGTTTTGCCACGAATCAGACAGTACAGATTGCCACCTGAGGCTGTAGCAGCCTTATCCAAAATTATTGACGAGCTTATTGCTCAAGGAGTGGTTGTAGAAACTGACTCCAATGTATGTAATTCTCCTATCATTCCAGTCTTGAAACGTACTGATCCAAATGCACCCCCAGTATATCGATTAGTGATTGACCTTCGAGAGCTTAATAAATGTATCATTCCTCAGTATCCAGTAGTCCCCGATATTTCTTCCCTATTGACAGCCATTGATTCTGAAACTACATTTTTCACAGTTATCGATCTCAAGAACGCATTTTTCAGTGTCCCCATTCATCCAGACAGCCAGTACCTTTTCGGTTTTTGTTTAAATGGAAGGAGCTATAAATTCACACGAGCTCCTCAAGGTTTCACAGAAAGTCCTAGTATTTACAGTCAAGCACTTAAGAGACAACTAGACAATATTCCCATGCCAACTGACACTGCCCTGCTCCAGTATGTCGATGATCTACTGATCACAGCCCGTTCTGAACGTGACTGCGAGCGTGCGTCACTTACAGTTCTGTATTTTCTGGCCGAGCAGGGGCACAAGGTGTCCCCTTCCAAATTACAATTCTGTGTCCAGCAAGTGGTATACTTAGGACACTTACTGTCCAAGTGGGGTAGGCAGTTGACACCAGACCGTATCCAGTTAATAGCGAGTCTTCCACAGCCCAAGACACAGAAGGAGGTACGAGCTTTTATTGGCCTCACTTCTTACTGCAGACAATGGATTCCACAGTATGCATTTCTAGCCAAGCCACTGATACAGTTAACGACACAGGAGGCAGCCGTATCGACTGTCCTCCCTTGGACCCAGGAACATACACTTGTATTCAATGAATTAAAGAAAGCCTTATGCCAAGCACCTGTTCTAGCGACACCGAACTACAGTAAGCCTTTTACACTTTTTGTCACAGAACGTGATGGTACTGCATTATCTGTTCTCACACAAGATCAAGCAGGACAGTACAAGCCCTGTGCTTATTTTTCAAGCACATTAGATCCAGTAGCCCAGGCTCTGCCTGCGTGCCTCAAGTCAGTTGCAGCCACAGCTCTAGCTATCAGACAAAGTGATTCCATAGTGTTAGGACATTCCCTGACAGTACAAGTTCCACACTCCGTGGAAGTTCTTCTAAACCGAACACAGACTCAGCACTTGACAATTGCACGTTTAACAGGTTATGAACTGACACTGTTCCAGCCACACATAGAAATCAAACGCTGCAACATTCTAAATCCTGCTACACTGTTACCGTCAGTTACTTCAAATCCTGCCACACATGACTGTGTGGAAGTTGTTAACACTATGACAAAACCAAGACAAGACCTGACAGACATTGCATTACCTAATCCTGACCTGACACTTTATGTGGATGGTTCATGTATGAGAACAAGTACAGGAGAACTAGTAGCCGCGTATGCAGTGACTACTGAAACCGAAGTTATAGAAACACATCGTATTGACACCTTGTCTGCTCAAGCAGCAGAGCTAGTAGCTCTGACCCAAGCCTGCATACGTGCCAAGGACCTGAAAGTAAACATATATACAGATTCACGTTACGCATTCGGAGTCGTACACGACTTTGGAGTGCTCTGGCAGGAGAGAGGTTTCATGACTTCTCATGGAACCAAGATTCAGCATGGTCTCCTCATTCAAGCTCTGTTAGATGCAATACATTTACCGACAGCTATCGCTATCATGAAGTGCAAGGCACATACAAAAGTCACTGACATCATTTCCCAAGGTAACGATCTAGCAGATCGAACAGCCAAGCTTACAGCTCAGATTCCAGACATTCCAGTTAACACGACACAGACATTCACTCAAGATCAGACTACTTGTATGACAGTTAAGGACCCTACACAAGATGTCATAGACATACAGTTACATGCTACTCCTGAAGAAATCAAGAAATGGTCCGAACAAGGAGGGGTCCAGACAGATCAAGGATGGTTGACGAAGGGAAAGGCCACATGGTTTCTCCCCGACTCTATGGTTCAAGTCATTATTAATACCGCACATAGTCCAGCACATCTAGGAGAAAAAGCTATGTTAGACAGTATTCAGAACCTTTGGTTCAACAAACATTTACGAGCTGCAGCCAAGCAGAAAGTCCGTACCTGTATGATATGTTGTCAGTTCAATCCAGGTAAAGGTGTCCCGGTGGAACAAGGTGGATTCCAACCTCCTGACCACCCTTTTGAAGTCCTCCAGATGGATTATATTCAGATGGAGCGATGTCGAGGTTTCAAGTATGTCCTCGTAGTTGTATGCGCCTTGTCCAGGTGGACAGAAGCATATCCAGTTCCAGATTACACAGCCGCGACCACTGCCAGGCAGTTGGTTCGTGAATTCTTTCCCCGCTATGGACTCCCTAGGGTCGTGTATTCAGATAACGGCCAGCCATTCTCATCCGAGCTCATGAAACATGTTTCCCTTCTGTTAGGGTACCAGTGGAAGTTCCATTGTGTGCGCCATCCTGAAGCAGCCGGTCTCGTAGAGAGACATAATCAGACTCTGAAAATACGCATTGCAAAAGTATGTAAAGAGAAAGGTGTAGACTGGCTAGTAGCTCTGCCAGTTGCTTTATTCTATATGAGGATGGTTGCACATTCCAGATCAGGTCTGTCCCCGTATGAGGTCGTATTCGGCTGCCCCCCAAACATGTGGGGTACACCTAGACCCCGCAGTATTACAGATGTTTCCAGTAATATGCTGACAGATTACCTAGCTTCCTTGATGTCTGCCCTACACTCTTGTCGTTCACAGGTTGCCGCCGCATTTCCAGACAACACCGAGGTGAAACCGCATGAAGTCGTCCCCGGTGACTTCGTATTCGTCCGAAATTTTGATCGTTCAAGTCCGCTGGAGCCCCGCTGGAAGGAGCCTCGGATGATCTTACTAACAACAAGGACCGCCGTAAAGCTCGAGGGCAGGAAGGGGTGGGTCCACCTGAGCCACATAAAGAAGTTCCATGGAATACGTAAACAGACTTTTGCTAAGGACTGCCTTATTCCGAAAGACTGCCTAAAAACAGACTCTGAACTTGACTCTGAACTCAAAGTTCCCCTGTTAGAGAAAACTCCGCAACAGGAGTATAAACAGAAGCTCCGGTCTAGTAAAATAAGTCAGCCAGTTTAATTGTCTAAGTCCCTCTCGGGTGAAACGGTTAGAATGGTTCCGCACATGTAGGACATAGTGATTGTACTACTACTGTCGAGTATAGTGACAGTGGGAAATCTATTTTCAAAGCCTCACGTCATTCTTATTTTGTTTGTGGTCAGACCGCATATGTTCGTCTGCCCCTCGATTGGGATGGAACATGTTACATTGCCTTCCTACTGCCACCAGTTTTTCTAGCCCCATCTGATTATCACAGAAATACACATCTAGTACACATTAGACATAGAAGGGAGATCGAGTCCCCGATTGTCGATCAAACTGAAACTACTCTAGAACAGTATCAAGACTTTAATAAAGGTTTCTTCTTTTTTATAGGACCTATCCAGAATAGTAAGTTAATACGTAGGTTAACCAGAACCCTTGAAGCAGTAGTGAATGAGACTACTTCTGCTCTAGATAACTTAACCGAAGAGCAATCTGCTATGCGTTTTGTCGTGCTCCAAAATCGTCTCGTTCTTGACGTCATACTGGCCGATAGAGGAGGAGCATGTAGAGTCATCGGATCTAGTTGCTGCATTTTCATTCCTAATAACGCGCCGTCTGTTTATTCAGCTATAACCAGACTTCATAAAATTGCCCATCAGTTGCACCAGAATCCAGGCACCTGGACATGGTC
Source organism: Lissotriton helveticus (assembly GCF_964261635.1). Classification (NCBI taxonomy): domain Eukaryota; kingdom Metazoa; phylum Chordata; class Amphibia; order Caudata; family Salamandridae; genus Lissotriton; species Lissotriton helveticus. The sequence goes on along the minus strand of NC_136057.1, from coordinate 659,909,783 downwards.
CGGTTGGCTCTGGAGTATTGTGTCTGCCTGGGGATGGAAAGTACTGTCATTCCTGGGTATTGCAGTAATGATCATATTCAGTTGCTGCCTCTGTATACAATGTGGCCCTGCGATTTGCGGCATGTGCGCTACCTCTTGTATTCCTAGTCCTAAGTCCCGTTCCAAGACAATTCGAGACAAGCAAATGATGCTATATGAAATGATAGATGGTATCATGAATATTGATGTTTCCTGATGGAAACGTAGGGCACAAGGAGGGAATGTGGAAAAGTAAATTTTGCCATGTTGTATGTGCCTACTGTGGAAAAAATACAAACTGGGGGGCACTACCAACCAGAATATAAGATCCTTAATTATTGCCCGGCGATGTCGCCTCTTGAACCCACAAAGAAGTTAAACTATTGAAGAGGCAGGCGCTGGAGACTGGAAGGCAGGAAACAAGGTTTTTATTCGCTCCGGAGGAGAACACAACGAAAACGGACAGAAGGTATCGTTCTGAGGTGCTCTAACTGCATCCCGGAGGCCTGGCCTCTTATACACGAGTTTATCTCTTTATTACATGTAACACATTCTCATTGATACTTTGATGTACGGAAAGACATCCTCAGAATCCCCCCTTCCCAGCCCGTTCCCATGCAAGGCTACAGTGGAAGTCCCCGCCCCGTTCACAACAGGTGATGATCATCGCGCAGCTGGGTATTCCGCCGATTCACGGAGCGTGCGGGTTTCGATCGGATCTCGTGGGATGGGGGGGGGGCTTTGATCATCTCGGGGGTCCTTTGAGGAGGGAAGCTTCCTATTGTATGGGGAGGGGCAAGAGATTGGTATCGGCAGAGCTAGGTGTCGGCCTGGGAACGGGGAAGACAAACGGGCACACGGGGAAAAGGGGTTGCATCAAAAAGGGCCGGAGGTCATGACGGGGAAGCAGGGAGGTGTCGCGCTGGGAACAGGATGAGGGCCTGGGGCAGAGCAGTGCCGAAGAGGGGTTTATGACTCAAGGCAGGTGCAAGCAGGGGGGGTTGCCAGCGAAGTTAGGAGAGAGAGAGAGAGACGCGCTGGCTCTCGGCGAGAGCGGGGAAGCCATGGTGTCCAAAATGGCGGCTGTTTTACGCGCACAAAAGGTTTAAGGAGAGCAAGAGGGCGCCGATAATGTTGACGGTTTTCAGCCTAACTTTTAACAGTCCTCCCTTTTCAACATATCTAGCCAACTTGCTTACTCAATGTCAATTTTCATCAAATTCCTAACTTCGGTATCATATAATGCCCTCATATGTTCGCTTCCAATGTCCACAGTTTTGGGAAAAATACAACTCGCACATAAAGAACACATAGGTGGCAAACATTGAATTCCTAAGCATAGGCCACATATTACAACTACGGGAATCAGGATAATGGTGAGCAGTCTCCAGCCCCAGCTTTTGACGGTGTCCCAGAACCAACCACCAAGCGACCATTCTTCTTGCTCTTGGTGGACTTCCGAAGAGAGTCTGTGAAGATGTTCAATGGCTTTGTACACTGAGGGTGAGTTGTCCGGTATGTATGTACAACAGCTGGCCCCAATAATGCGGCATGCTCCTCCACGGTCCGCCATAACTACATCTAGAACGAGGCGGTTCTGAAGAGCCACCAAACGGACCGCTTGGAGCTCGGCAGTGTTGTTGGCAAAGATGCCCGCTGTGATGTTCATGGTTGTCTCGACTGCCTGAGTCAGATGTCGGATGGCACGGCTGTTTGCCATCGGGCCCCAGAGGGGGACGAGTCCTTTCATAGCATCGAGGAACTGTGCTCCTGTTGAGTCGGCTTGCTCAACGTCTTTTGCTCGTTTTTGCCTGTGGTGATTCGCTGGGGCCACATAAGTTGGAGGAAGGACGAAGGAAATGTAGCAAGTGCCCCCCCAGCCTTTGGGGAGCCAGGTGTAGGCCTTCGTGCCACAGATGAAATACATGTTCGGGGATGACACAAAGGAAGGTGGATCCGTGGAGTCCAAAGTTCTGGTAAAGCGGCAAGCGCTGTGACCCACCAGCTGTGTCCCAAGTCCTTCTACACACATGTGGCCTGTGACGTTGATGACCGTCAGGGCTACAGTCAGAGTGGCAGCCGTTCGTTTCCGCAGATAGGAGAAGGTGGGTCTGGTTGGATTGTTGAACACCTGCATTTCGATTCGTTCTTTGGCCGGAATGTCCATTTGGATTGAGTCGCTGGGGGTCAGCGGGCAGAAGTGTGTCTTTGTCTTGTTTCGCCCGGCCCCATGAGAAGAATGTGCTGCAGCTCTGCTGGAGGTGGCATTTTCCGTATAGCTCTCTTGCAGGAGGATCAGCCAGGCAAGGCAGGAGCCGTGGACGGAGAAGGGGGAAGGGATGAATGGTATTGAATGTCCAGTGGCATGGGGTAGCAACCCACAGATCCAGCAGTTGGTGGCGTTGGTGGCAAGATTGTGCTGGTGAAGTAGCTGCACGAAAGAGTTGTTCCAAAACTCCTTTCGCCTCTCTCTTAGTTGAGGAGAGAGCGAAATTAGATAATGTTCCTTCATGGTGGTAGGCTGAGCAGTGGTTAGGAATGTTTCGTGAGCAGGTGCGTGTTCTTCCATAATCCAGAGCGTAGTCATGAGGAGAAAACAGAGGAGGATTACGATGAAGAGTGCAATTGTCTTTGAGCTATGGAGTCTGTCTGTTCTCGGATTTCTGTAGTGGGTATTTCCTGTTGTCCCAGTCGGCTTCTTGTTTGGCGCTTCCATCATCTTCTTATCTGGCGCTTCCATCATCTTCGTCTTCAAGGTGCTCGGTAGTGGGCAGGACCACAGACTCAGTTTTAGCTTCTCTCCAGGTAACCCTTGGTAGTTTGGGTCACCGTTCTGAGATTCTTTAACCTAGTCCGTGGCCTACTTAGCCGAAGCTCCCTCCTTTCGACGCAGGAAATACCCTTCTCGAGATGGCACAGTGGGGTCAGGATGTTTTGAAAGTTCAAGTGTCTCTGTATCAGGGTAGCAGTTCAACGATGGTCGGTCCTGGTTCAGGAGCTCTTCTTGGGTGTTGACGGTGTCTGTCGTGGCCAGGGCTGGAGAGACCTTTTTGCAGTGATGAGCGTGCAGCCAGTGTTTCTTCCCCTCCACTCGAAGTGCGGTCCGAGTGGTGATCAGCACTTGCCAGGGGCCCGTCCACCGGGGTTCCAAACTCTTTGATCGCTGAAAGTTTCGGATCAGCACGAAGTCCCCCGGCTGGATGGCGTGACCCGGACCCCTGGAAGCATCGGGGATGGCCTGCCGCACCTGCTGATGAAGGACAGACAAAGTTTCAGTCAATTTGTACAGATAGTCAGACATTAGGACATCCGGAACGTCATGAATGGACGTTGGTTTCGGGGCAGACCAGACGCTCATGGGTCGACCGAAGACAACTTCATAAGGGGTTAAGTGATGTCGGGTGGGGGTAGAGCGCATCGATAGCAATGCCAATGGGAGGGCGTCTGGCCATTTCAGGCCCGTCGTAGCCACTATTTTGGCCAGTTTAAGCTTTAGTGTGGCGTTGTGTCGTTCGACAAGCCCAGCAGATTGAGGGTGGAAGACTGCGTGGAATTTCTGTTTCATACCCAGCCCATTTAGGATGAGCTGGATAACGTTGGCTACAAAGTGGGGGCCATTATCACTCCATAAAACACGACAGAGGCCATAACGGGGGAAAAACTCTTTTAACAGGACCTTTGCAGTGGCCATAGCGGTGTTGTCACGGGTCGGATATGCTTCCACCCATTTGCTAAATGCGCACACCACGACAAGTACATATTTCAGGCCTTGGCATCTGTCTAGCTGGATGTAGTCCATCTGCAGGACTTCAAATGGGTGGTTTGGGACCCCAAATCCCCCCCGGGGTACTACAGTTCCCTTCCCGGGGTTGTGTTGCAGGCATATTAAGCATTGTTGGACCAGGCGTTTGGCGGAATCTGGGATCTTGTCATTGTGCCAAACCCTGGAGACAAGTTCGATCATGGGGGCTGATCCTATGTGGGCTGGGGAGTGTGCCATGGATAATATGGGAATCAAGTATGAATCAGGTAGCAACCATCTGTTCGTGTCTTTTGTCCGCCAGCAGCCTTCATCGTCTTTCAATCCCACCCGTGCCCATTCAGTCAATTCGTGTTGTGTGCTAGCCATTTGTATGTCTCTAATTGTGTCCTTGGCGTCAGTCCAGTTTTCTGCTTGTGACCTGGTCACGTACATACGTGTTGTCGTTCTATTTTCAGCTGTCGTTCGGGCGGTGATGTCGGCTAGTGCATTTCCCTGTCCAATAATGTCTGTCACCTTCTTGTGTGCCTGGCATTTGATAACGGCAAGTTTGTTGGGGAGGAGGACAGCTTCGATTAAGGCGGAGACTAAATCCCCGTGCAGGATGGGTGTGCCGTGTGAGGTCAAATATCCTCTCTCCCTCCAGAGGAGCCCAAAATGGTGAACCACCCCGAAGGCATACTGGCTGTCGGTGTAAATGTTCGCCGTGGTTCCTGTTGCCAGGATGCAGGCTCTCGTCAAAGCAATCAGTTCCGCTGCCTGGGCAGATCGCTGGGTGATGCGGGCTGTTTCTACTACAGTTCGAGCCGTGGTGACTGCATAGGCAGCGGAAGTGGTACCATCGGAGAGTTTGATGCAAGAACCGTCCACCCACAACTCCCCGTCGGGGTCAGGGAAAGCTGTGTCTCTGAGATCGACCCTACTCCTGGTCTGTTCGTCCGTAAGAGTCACGCAGTCATGTACGGGGTGCACATTGGGGTTGTTCTCTGGCAAGGGTAACAGAGTTGCTGGGTTCAGTGTGGTGCATCTTTTCAGGGTGATATGGGGGGCAAGCAAGGTTAGTTCGTATCCAGTCAGTCGTGCACTCGTCAGATGTTGCGTCTTGGTTTGGTTCAGGAGGGTGTCGACTGCATGGGGTACCAGTACCGTGAGGGAATTCGAGAGTACAATCCCCTCACTCTGTCGGATAGAGACTGCAGCAGCAGCTACAGCTCGAAGGCAGGCAGGCAAGGCTCTGGCGACAGGGTCAAGAGTGGCAGAGAAGTAAGCGCACGGTCGTTGCTTAGGACCGATGGCCTGGGTCAGGACAGATAAAGCGCACCCCTCCCTTTCGTGAGTGTAAAGGGAGAAGGGCTTTCTGTAATCAGGGGTACCCAGGACAGGGGCTGAGCAAAGGGCATCTCGTAGTTCTGTGAAGGAGGTTTGACACTCAGGAGTCCAAGGGAGTGGGAAAGGGACGTCTTTGTTTAGGAGAGAGAGCAGTGGTTTTACAACGAGGCTGAAGTTTGGCAACCATTGTCGGCAGAAGGAGGTGAGGCCTAATAGGGAGCGAACCTGTTTCTGGGTTTTAGGGACAGGGGTGTCTAGAATGGTCTGGATTCGATCAGGGGTGAGTTTCCTTCCATCTTTGGACAGAAGGTGGCCTAGGTAAGTGACCTGGGGTAGGCAGAATTGCAACTTCTTCTTGGAGATCTTGTGGCCATTTTCCGCAAGGAAGTGCAAGAGTTGAATGGTGGCGGTAACCGCTAGAGGGGTGGTGTCGGCTGCCAAAAGGATGTCATCGACATATTGTACCAACACCACCCCGTCGGGTAACCGGACTTGGTCTAGTTGCCTTTTGAGGGCCTGGCTGTAGATGCTAGGGCTCTCCGTGTAGCCTTGAGGGGCTCGGCAAAACCTATATGAGCGGGATTTTAGGGTAAAGCCGAAGAGATATCGGCTGTCTGGGTGGATGGGGATGGAGAAGAAAGCGTTCTTGAGGTCGATGACGGAAAAGGTGGTGGCAGTGGGTGGAATCAAGGTCAGGATGGTGGTGATGTCTGAGACCACAGGGTACTGGGGTACCACCACTTTGTTGATCTCTCGGAGGTCGATGATGAAACGGTATGCTTTCTCATCTCCCTCTCCCTGCTTCTTGATAATGGGCAAGATAGGGCTGTTGCAAACGTTGCTAACCACTTCCTCTACCACTCCTGCGTCTATCAGTGACTGGATAATCATTACCAATGCCTTCTCGCCCTCTGGCGATATCCGATATTGTGGGAGTTTTGGGAGTGTTGCGTCTGGTCGGACAGTAATGTGCACTGGGTCAATTAACATACGCCCTACGTCCGAATCCGCTTTGGCCCACAGATACGGAGGCAGGGTGTCAAGCAGGGACGCGTCGACGTCGGTGATGGAAAACATGTGTCGGGGGGAACAATGTTTAAGCAGAACGGGGTTGTCGTAAAGAAACACTCGAACTCCATCTTGGGAACACCTAATCGTCGCTCGGAAGTGTTTCAGTAAGTCAAGTCCCATAATGGCGTCAGGGCTATTGGAGGAAAGCAAGAACGTGGTGTCGGTGGTGTTGTTTTCTACGTCAAAGAGAATCGGGGCAGACAAAGGGTTGGTGGAGGGCGTTCCATCGAAACCTGTCGATGTTATGAGTGAGCCAGACAAGGGTGCCCTTGGAATCAGTCGTTTAGATAACGCACTACGTGTTGCGCCAGTGTCTACCAGAAATGGAGACTTGGTACCCAGGACCTTAGCAGTGACATAAGGGCCCTGCTGGTCAACATAGAGCTCGACTGGATCCCTCCCTCGCCCTTGGCTGTCCTATGCAAAGGTGTGAGTGTCGTCATAGTCAGATTGTTGATATTGGTTCTGTCTGGGTCGATCGAACGTATTCGGTCTGCTTGATCTGTCATTAGTCGCGTCATTTGGGGGCCCTCGTTGTGTTCCCTTAGGTCTCGGTCCGTTTGCTACATCCCTGGGGTCTCTGTTCCTGATCATTTCCAGGAGAACTGGGCACTGGGATTTCCAATGGCCAGTCCCTTTGCAGAAAGCGCACTGGTCATCTCTAAGGTCTGTGCGTCCACTGTAGGGAGTCAGAGTGCGGTCCTGGGGAAATGCAGTCTTAGGGACGTTTGTCTGGTAGTTTCCCCGGTATTGGTCTCGTCCTATAGTCACCCCTTGCAGTTTGGCAATCATCACCCTCTCTTTTAAGTCTTTCTTCTTTTTCTCTGTCGCTCTATCGTTTTCATTTTTCTGATGCTCATAATATTGGGCCATTTGAAGAATCGCTGTAGGTTTGGAGGCTGCCCAACTACTCTCGCTGGCCTGTAGTTTCTGGGAGATGTCCAATGATAGGCCCTTAACATAATTCTGGACAAACAGATGGTGTCCGGTTGCAGTGGTCATGTCCTGGCCGCTGTAATCGGAGAACACCGTTTCAAACCGGGAGAAGTATTCCGATACATCCTCCTGGGGTTTTTGGCGACAGGCTGTTACTATCGACCAGTCCACTTTCTTTTCTGGGATCAGGGTTTTTAATTTCTCTACAATTTTATCTGGGAGGTCTAGAATGGATTTCAATGGCTTTTGTCCTGGTCCCCGTTGTTTGTCCAAGTCATCGAGTTGTGGCCAGGTATGTCCGAACAGCTCAAGGTGGTCGACTTTCCGGATTTGCTTCCACACGTCAGCTGGTAGACATAACCCGAAGAACAAGTCGATGTCAGCCAGGGTCATGATAGTTGAACCCAGGGCTGTACCCAATTCAGTATAGAAGGCAGTGGGGTTTTTACGTAGGTCGGGTAGAGATTTCCGGAATGTCAGTATCTCTTGCCGGTCCCATGGCTGGTAGACCCAGTTGTATACTACCCTTCCCTTCGCATCTTGGTTGTTTGCATCATCGTGAGTCCCTGTACCCCGAGGAGGAACCCAGTAAGGGGCAGCCTCACGTATCGGCATCATGGTGTTAGATTGCTCGGTTGGTGGTTCGGTCACTACGGGGGCCGAGGATTTAGCTCCCGGCTTTCGTTCAGTGAGGTGGCGGAAAACCTCAAGCGTACGCGTAAGGAGGTCCGACACATCACACTCGCCCTCATCCCCGATATCGACCTTCCGGTACAGAGTCCTTAGGCTCTCGGGACCTTTGTCTCGATATCGGTCCTCGTATGCATTCAAGACATGATAACACAGTCGTACGGTAAAATGTCGTCTGTGACTCCCTGTATACGAGCTGAACATATCTGTGATGTACTCTTCATCATCCTTCCTTTCTACCAGTGTCCTTGCTATTTTGTCGATCCCCGCTCGCTCATCTTTGTCTAGCCTGTTTGTTCTTGCAAGGCCAGCCCCTCGAGTCTCATGCTCGTCTAACGTTGTCGTTGATGCGGGTTTTAATACAAGGGGTTCGGCTGGCACAGAGGCCATTGGGGCCGACGCTGCGGCGGTACCTTCGTTTGTACCTGGGGGTGGCGCGTGCTGCGCCAAGGGCCGAGAAGGGGCGTATGGAGGGGGCATGTAGATGATAGGAGGACCTAACAGCAGGTCCTCATTGGCTTGTCGTTTCGAGGGTAAATCAGGGTAGAGCATGGAGGGGGTTCTAACCGGACACTGGCTTGGTGTTTCCCTTTCTAGTTTCTGTTTAGCTTTCTCTCTTTCCTCTATCTCCCTTTTTAGTTTCTGAGCAGCTAGGTGGGCTGCTTTTTGCAGCTCTTTTTCCAACCTACTCTCAGTTTTCTTTTTACGCTGTTCAGTTTCTTTTCGCCACATGCCGTAGCTATCAAGCATAGTGGGTGTTGTCTTGTTTTTACCTAGGGCAGTTTCTAGCATTTTTATTTTATCATCATCGAAGGATCCTGTCAGGGGCCATTGACTTTCTTGACCCTGTTTTGTATATTTATGCCATAGTTTACTATAGGCGATAGCGGTCAATCCATGCTTCATGAACATGTCCTTATTAGGGGTGCCTTCCAGTGGGGCTGGATGGTCCATCTCTAATAAGCGGTCCGGGCTAAACAGGCTACCAATCAGTGGGGAGAAGACAGACATGACGGCTCGTAACGAGGGACTAAAAAGTCAGCACTGCCTATCTTATCACTAGGTGCAAAGACTAGACAGAATATTTCTATTCTACGTTGTTTGCAGGCAGTGAATACCTCATGGATCACAATAACCAAAGACCAACAAATAACAATGGGGAGAATGAGTAGGTCCGCAAAGATCTGCGTTACCTACCTTTTTCATTATCTGCAAAAAGGGTGGTCTCTTCCCTGTTTGCAGACAGGGAATCTCCAGGAAACAATAATTTTGCGAACAACAGTTCAGTTTCAAGCAATTATAGGGTGAGGGAGAAAAAAATAAGCACGGCTGCTACCCTACCTATCCTCCACTGTTTGCAAAGAGAGACCTTTGTTTCTCCGTTTGCAGACAGTGAATCCCTCATGGATCAAGATAACAAAAGACCGACAAATAGCAATGGGGAGAGTGAGTAGGTCCGCAAAGATTTGCGTTACCTACCTTTTTCACTATCTGCAAAAAGGGTGGTCTCTTCCCTGTTTGCAGACAGGGAATCTCCAGGAAACAATAGTTTGTGAACAACAGCTCAGTTTCAGGTGACTATTGAGTGGGGGAGAAAAATAAGCACGGTTGTCTGCCCTACCTATCCTCCACTGCTTGCAAAGAGAGAGCCTGTTGTTTCTCCGTTTGCAGACAGTGAATCTCCAAATAAACAAAAAAGAGCAATACTAGTATTTAACAATCAAGCAATTTTTTCGCAATTTGTCGTGGTAACACGACCTTACCCGGACCGCATGGACAGTTTCCTGACTTCCGAATCCAGCGCCCGATCGTCCTCTCTTCTTCGTTATCCTCGCGGCACTCCTGATGGTTCCCAGTCAGGACCGTAGATCACTCGAGAGAGGTCTGTTCGGAACCAGTGAAGTTCGGATGATCGGCTGTCAGACGAGGGTCTATCGGACAGACGCGTTCCCGATCGTTGCAGTCGTTCACTTTGTCGTCAGGACCTCTCCCACTGGATCCATGGGTCGCTGATGGGCCCCACGCTTGGGACGCCAATTGTGGAAAAAATACAAACTGGGGGGCACTACCAACCAGAATATAAGATCCTTAATTATTGCCCGGCGATGTCGCCTCTTGAACCCACAAAGAAGTTAAACTATTGAAGAGGCAGGCGCTGGAGACTGGAAGGCAGGAAACAAGGTTTTTATTCGCTCCGGAGGAGAACACAACGAAAACGGACAGAAGGTATCGTTCTGAGGTGCTCTAACTGCATCCCGGAGGCCTGGCCTCTTATACACGAGTTTATCTCTTTATTACATGTAACACATTCTCATTGATACTTTGATGTACGGAAAGACATCCTCAGAATCCCCCCTTCCCAGCCCGTTCCCATGCAAGGCTACAGTGGAAGTCCCCGCCCCGTTCACAACAGGTGATGATCATCGCGCAGCTGGGTATTCCGCCGATTCACGGAGCGTGCGGGTTTCGATCGGATCTCGTGGGATGGGGGGGGGGCTTTGATCATCTCGGGGGTCCTTTGAGGAGGGAAGCTTCCTATTGTATGGGGAGGGGCAAGAGATTGGTATCGGCAGAGCTAGGTGTCGGCCTGGGAACGGGGAAGACAAACGGGCACACGGGGAAAAGGGGTTGCATCAAAAAGGGCCGGAGGTCATGACGGGGAAGCAGGGAGGTGTCGCGCTGGGAACAGGATGAGGGCCTGGGGCAGAGCAGTGCCGAAGAGGGGTTTATGACTCAAGGCAGGTGCAAGCAGGGGGGGTTGCCAGCGAAGTTAGGAGAGAGAGAGAGAGACGCGCTGGCTCTCGGCGAGAGCGGGGAAGCCATGGTGTCCAAAATGGCGGCTGTTTTACGCGCACAAAAGGTTTAAGGAGAGCAAGAGGGCGCCGATAATGTTGACGGTTTTCAGCCTAACTTTTAACACTACGTGTTCCCCATCTTATGCTATATGTGCATGATCGATATGCATGTATTCCCCTCTGATCGATTAAAGACGCAATTACAAGTTGTGTCCATCTCTAGTATGCCAGTTTCCAGTCCTTGTGAAAGCAACGAATATTAAGCCTATGTAAACCTACGTTGCCACATTTTACAGTGTGCACGTTAAATTCATTGAATTGTCCCCGTTTCTAGGCCTCAAAAGGGCCCAGACTCAGATTCAGCTCCTGTCTCCTGAAACCTCTCCGAGGAGCGATACAGCCCCCACCTGCATCCCTGACCCCTAGCTTACTTTCATGCCTCGCAGTGCCCGGCCCGGCCTGGCTCTGCCTCCCAGTCTGCCAAGAGTATGTTATGATTCTAGTTATCAGTCCGGCCCTCCTTCTCTGCATTCCTAAGCTACTGAATCGCATCAATAGTTTCCGTCATGGTCTAGCCTTACTGTCTCCATGTAAGAGAAATACTGTATTAATATTCATAGAATATTCCTCGCACACGCAATACATGTAGAATTATGCATGCACCAGTCTTAGAGTCTATTAGCTTTTGCCCTGATAACTTTTGGATTCTATCAACATGTACTCTAAACACCAGATACCAGATATGCCTTGGGTACATGTCGCTCTGACACTCCAGACTTTAGTCTCCTCTTCTAGCACAGAAGTCATAGCCCCCAGTTCTCTCTGGTAACACGTCATTGCCCGTTTTCGCGCACCACTAGGTTAGAGGTCCCAACTGCTCAGGTAGCCCCCTCCATGTTTCCGCCCCGTTTATGACACTTCTGTTACGTTTACATCACATGTCTATGTACACGCCCTGTACACGCCTTCTTGTTACATCATTTTGCCCTTATCTTTCGCGACTGCTACGAGTCACGCCTACTGCTACGCCTACTGTATTGAATGTAATGCAATTGTTTTAATATATATACTGTGTACTGTTACTGAAAGTTGCCAATAGCCGATGCCAATCCCGATTCCCATTTCCCCGGCAGCTGCCATCCCGTACTATTGCAGGCTGTCCTGTTCCTGTCCTTATGCCTGATTAAAGCCTGTCGACTCAAGATACCTCGAATCCTGACTCTTATTTATTGAGCTACCTGTTTTATTGATTATATGAAAAATAGTACCGGTAATTAATTATTTATTTACCACAGAAGGGTAGACGGAAACATTTTACTCGTTGTGAAAGAAGTTGTCTTTTCTTTGAATTTAGCCAATCAGGCACAGTAGCGAATGTTTTATGTAGTTAATTAATGAAATGTGCATTTAAATTGAAAAGAATTTTGAATTGTCGTATTATCGTGTAAAGGATTGGGTCAGTCGCGGGTCCTGCACTGACGTCATTTGAACCGCACTGGGATTGGTTGAAACAGCAGGTGTGTAGTTGTGAGAAAATTGTAAAGGAGGTCTGAGTGCAGCCACAGAAAAGCTGTGCAAGCATTGGTTAACAGTTATTGTAAGTTAAATTCTGATTGGTCACTGAAAATAAAAGACGCACTAGCATTAGAAACGCAATTAAGTGGAGTAAATAAGTAATTAAATTACAATAGTTGAAAAAAAAAACTTCAGTGTTAATAGACAGTGGTGAATATATGTGGCATCTGGATCAAACATTTATAGAAAATCGCCCAGACAGAAAATATTGAGGTTTTACCCGAGAACAGAGTATTAGAGAAAGACCATATATCCTGTACGGAGGAAAGAGAAAAATGTCATTTTTGCAGAAAGTCAATAATTATTTAAAAAAGATGAACCAGTTAAAACAAGAGCAGGAATTATTATTCCACCACCAAAAATGCCCGCCTCATATATGATGGTAGAAAGGGGTTACCATACTTGTGTATGGTTAGAAAATTGGAAAGAATATGCAAAAGATGTGGTATATTGCCATTTCCGGAATATGGTACATTTAATGGTAGAATTTTGCACAATTTCCCAACTTGCATGAATAAATTAGACCCTAGACAAAGATTAACTCAGTATGAAACTTTAGAAGAGTGGGAGACTGAGGCTTTTGAATGAGACAGACCTCGGTGTGACAGAAATTTTAGTAAGTTTTACCCTAGATTTCCCAAAGAGACTAAAGATAAACAGATGAAACAATGGAGACAGTCTATGTTAGTGGAAGGATTATATCTTGTATTTACCACAGAAGAACCAACCGGAAGTAAATGTACAGAGCAAACCAAACATTTAATGACTACTAGTAGTGATTCAGAAGGTGATTATTATGAGGATTTATTAATGAAAAATCTGCCACCTTATCAGGAAGAAACAGATAGAGTTACTCCTAGTGCTTCGTTCTTAAAAACGTCTTTGGTTCAGCAGATTGTACATGAGACCACAATGGAAAAGGTACTACAAGAAAAAGAAGGAAAAGCAATAAACAAACAGAGAAGTTAATTAATTCAGAAAATAACTCAACTAAATACAAGTCCTGAAGCCCTGACAATATCAGTAACTATAGGCCCTGTAGTTCCTTTATATGGAGATAAACAGATCAGTCCTAAAACTCCTGTTCTGACTACGCCCATAGTACAGTCCAGGAAAGAAAATATAATAATTGATGATCAGGCAAGTGAATGCAAGTCAGTAATTTCCTTGATGGATTTACGTATAAGAGAAACAGTGGGTCATTCAATCAGGAAAAATACTCCTGGATGCACAAACAGAAGTACAGATTGAAACCTCCACAGGAGCAAGAAGTGCTACCGTAGCAACTCCATAAGAAATAGAAAGATGGACAAGAGATATAGAAAAGGCAAAATCACAGCCAAAAGTATTGGACATTTTTAAATTAAGGGTAGAATTGGAAGAAATGGTAGCTGGAAATGTAGAATTAAAAAGATTTAACTCTTTTAGTGAAGAAGAGTTATTATTCATATGCAGAAGCATTATTCAAAAATATTCCATGAAAAGTTAATGAATTTAGCCTCAGAAATGGGAATTAACATAGGCAAATCTAAAGTATTACCTAAATTTAGACAGATGGAAAGCTAGATGGACAAAGAAAAAGGAGGAAGCACAGGCAAATAGAACTGCATCCCAATATTTAATGAAGGAAACAGAAAAGGTTGAAAGGTTGTGCCCAATGAGAGAGGTGCCAAGAGGAGGTTATGTACATGTCCCATAGTCCCGACAGGATTTTTTAACATTTACAAACGATTTCCCAAAGCTTAGAGAAAAACCCATAGAATGGTACAGGCAAGTTGAAAGGTTTGTGAAAGTTTCAAAGGTACTGTTAAAAGATTTAGATGGTTTATTTGACATAGTTGTTCCAGCTGATTTATTGACCGAGATTACAGTCGATTGGCCAAATGAGGAATATGCTAGAGATCCAAAGAGAGGAGCTCCGTCAGAAGATGTAATGAAAAATTATTACCAAGTAATAACCTACCTAAAGGGAAAGATACCCCCAAAAGAAACCGATTGGACAAAAATAGACAGAACCACTCAAAATAAAGATGAATCTACATGCATATTATGAACATTTATTGCAGGTATTAAAACAATACAGTGGGTTAGAGAACATTGATAATGAGGACATGGTACATTTTATATATCGCTTTGTGTCCGGACTAAAACCAGAAATATCACAAACAATTAAGGGACATAAATTATGTTGGCAAGCAAAACCTATCGATGAAATTCTCAAGTATGCAAAAAACTGTAAAGATGAAATTGATAATAGGCAAAAGAAATTAGAAGAAAAAGTAATGTGGGCTCAAGTAAAAATGGCAGAACAGCAGGAACTCCAGTTAAGTCAGCAGACAAATAATCAAGGAAAGGGGGAAGGTCAAAGTGCAGGAAGTGGAGGTAAACTAAGAGGGAGAATGAGCAAAGAAGAGGCAAAAAAAGGTTTCCCAGTCATTGGTGCGGAAAATTGGGGCATTGGAAAAACGAGTGTAAATTAATACAGAAAAATAATGTCCAAAATCAAAATGTAAATCCGCAGACACAGAATGTAGTGTCAATGAGGCTACCGCAACAGGTAATACAAAATCAGTTACCACCTGCCTCTATGCCAGATTTTGTGAGTCAAGCCAATTCCAATGTGGACCCAGGATTTTGGGAGGGAAGTGGTAAGAAAAATAGGGTTACACAACAGTTTCTTTTGCAGGGCACATTCTTTCAAGACACATATTGACTGTGCATGATAGGGGGGGGAGAGGAACGCGTACTTGGCACATACTTACCGGCAGATCAGTCAGGTCCTTACATAGATGGCAAGGTTGAGGGAAATGACATCACCTTCTTGTTGGTCACTGGAGCTACCCGTTCTACCGTGAGAACAGCAAATATCCTAAACCTACCCCTCTCGCGAGAAGCGATCCAAGTAGTGGGCGTTTCTAATAATCAGATTAGGACACCTATCAAAGAACCAATGGAGGTGTGTATTGGTAATTTTAAAGAGATGCACATATTCATTGTGCGCGACTCTAGTCCTGTAAACTTGTTAGGAAGAGATTTATTGTGCAAAATGAATAGCACTATCTTTTGCACGCCAAATGGTGTTGAGATTCAGACCCCTGATGAAGCTGGAGTGTATAAAATCATATTAGCCAAACAAGAGTCTGCAACTAAAAAGATGACCCTAAAAGATTTACCAGAGGAGCTTCAAAATACCGTGAACCATGATATATGGGATTTTCCAGGAAAAGAAGTAGGATTAATGGCAAATGCCGATACAGTAAAAGTGACTGTGAAGGAAGGTGCAGTTTACCCAAATATTCGACAGTACAAAATGAGTCCGGAAATAAAAGCAGGTGTTGCAGCAGAAATTGAGCGTTTGGTTGAACAAGGCATTTAAAAAGAAATATTGAGCAGTCCATGTAATTCACCTATAATTGGCATAAAGAAACAAAGCGGTAAATATAGGGTAGTTCAAGACATGCGCAAAATAAATAAAATTGTTGTTCCGTGTTGCCCAGTAGTACCGAATAAAGCAGTGATTTGGTATCAGATACCATGGAGTGCAGGATGGTTCACTGTAATTGATTGCCATGCCTTTTTTTCCATTCCATTCCATCCAGACAGTACATTTTTATTTTCATTTAAATTTGACAAGCATGTTTATGTTTGAAATCGTGTTCCTCAGAGGTACATGGAAAGTCCCTCGATTTTTAATCAGATTTTGATAAAATGTCTTGAATCATTGTTGCTGCCTGGACAGTCCGTTCTGGTGCAGTATATAGATGACTTGCTAATTGCATCTAAAACCCGAAGTGACTGCATTGTTGATACAATTGCATTACTAAATCATTTGGCTGAAGGAGGACATAAGGTGTACCTGAAAAATTGCAGTTTTGCACCACATCAGTTATGTATCTGGGACACCAGATAGAGAGAGGAGTCAGACGAGTGACTACAGAAAGAATCAAAATAATTAGAAACATGAAACTTGTAGGATACTGCAGGTAGTGGATTGTGGGATTTGCAGTAATAGCAAGACCATTGGTTCAGCTGACCAAGAAACGGACCAAAGATCCAGTCGAATGGGATGATGAAAGCATGACTGCTTTCCTAAAATTACGTAACTGTCTGTGCGAAGGTCCAGCATTGGGGATGCCAGATTATTCAAAAGAATTTGCACACTTCTGTGATACAAGAGACAATTGTGCACTCTCAGTCTTAAAGCAGACCCATGGCTTAATGAGACGTTCTGTGGCATATTTCTCTGCCACTTTGGACCCAGTGGCATCGGCATTACCAGGTTGCTTAAAGTCTGTAGCTACATCTTGCATAAGTCTTTAACAGTGTGAATGCATTGTGATGGGACACCCTGTAACCGTGTACGTCCCACATGCTATTGTGATACTGTTAAACAGAACACGCACTCAGTACCTTACGCCTAGTCAGCTGACTAGGTACGAAAGAATTACTCTAGGTGCAGAAAACGTGACAATAGTCAGATTTACTGTTCTAAATCCAGCAACCCTGTTACCTAATTCACATTTTGAAGAAGTAAGGGAGGAAGTCGAACATGATTTTATCAACCTCACTGAATTCAGTACTAAACCACGCCCAGACATACAGGAAGAACCTTTAACAAATCCTGAATATGAGCTATTTGTAGATGGCTTATGCACGCGTCATGAGGAAGGAGGATTGAGTGCTGCTTATGCTGTATGTACATTGTCTGGCATAGTCGAAGTTTCCTATTTACCAGGAGTCAAGTTTGCACAAGTAGCCGAATTGATTGCTTTAATAAAAGCGTGCAAAATTGGGAAAAATTGGAAAGTAACCATTTACACTGATAGCCAGTATGGTTACGGGGTTGTACATGACTTCGGCCAGCTGTGGATGCAAAGAGAGCTCATGACTTCTTCAGGAACTCCTATTAAAACTTTACATTTTGTAAAAGAATTATTTGAAGCAATTCAATTGGCAAAAGAAGTGCCCGGGGTCAAATGCGCTGCTCACCAATCTGGAAATGTGAAAGTGACAGCTTGTAAACGTTATGCTGACCAGGTGGCCCAACATTGTGCCAAAAATAAAATGGCAGTAAATAAGAAAATTGATGCATGTGGAATCAGCTGCCAACTTATGCTGCTAGGGGTTGTAAGAACATGGGAGGAAGTGAGAGATCTACAAAACGAAGCAGAGCCCAAAGAAAAGGAAAAATGGGAGAAAATAGGTTGTCAGAGAAGAGCTGTAGATGTGTGATAATTTACTTAGAAGGAAGACCAGTGTTACCTGATTGTATGCTTGCACCCATGGCCAGGATATATCATAGAGGCACACACATAGGCAGAGATGCCATGATAAGACTGTTTAGACAGGATTGGCTTAGCCTAAGGTTCAGAAACATAGCAGAGAGTCTTTGCTAGAGATGCTTAAATTGTCAACAAATGAACCCTCGTAGGAAAACTGTAGTTTGCCCTGGAAAAACTGGAAAGCAGAAGGTCCATTTATAAGACTCTAACTTGATTTCATTCAGTTACATGCTTGTACAGGATTAAAATATGTCCTTGTCATTGTTTGCCTATTTTCCAAATGGGTAGAAGCTTACCCGACCAGGAGGAATGACAGCCTAACTGTAGCCAAACTCCTTTTAAGAGAGCTCATTCCTAGGTTCGGTTTTCCAGTAACGATTACATCAGACCGAGGTTCTCATTTTAATAATGAAATAATTCGATTGATTTGTGAATCATTCAAAATTGAGCAAAAGCTGCACTGTGCATACCACCCAGAGGCTTCAGGAGTGGTAGAACAACTAAACGGCACAATCAAATCAAGATTCGGAAAGATGTATGAATCTACCCGATTGGATTGGCCTGATGCTTTACCTCTTGTCCTGATGGGACTCAGAAGCATACCCAACAAGAAAACAGGCTTGAGTCCCCATGAGATACTCTTGGGAAGGGCATTGAGGCTAGCATATGTGCCAGGAGACAAGCTGTTAAATATATTTGATAATTTGGTATTGGAGTACTGCAAAGAATCGGCTGACCAAGTGCGTTCTATCTCTCACCAGGTTGGGGAAGACGCTGGGACCAGACATTCGACTCCAGCACATGATTTGAATCCAGGTGATTGGGTAGTGATAAAAGATCATACTCAGGAATCTTGCCTAGCAACAAGGTGGGGAAAACCACATGAAGTAATACTGGTAACCACCACAGCTGTGAAGTGCAAAGGAATTCCAAACTGTATTCATGCCAGCCATACTAAAAGAGTAACTGAACCTGACGAAGTAGAAGCTGAAGTTGTGCAGCTGGAGGGTTTCAAGTGATAGATCCTGAAATCGTTGATGAAGAACAACCGAGCACAAGTCAGGATGAATGGATTCCAATTGTCGACATACCTAAAGTAACAATAAGAACAAGAAGCCAAACATATTTAGATAGTCAGAGTGATAGAAGAACACACTCAGAACACTAAAACAAAAGCAATTATAAAATCTGTGGAGGACAAGATAAGGAAAGAGCAATGTACTCAGACAGAAGAAAACAGCAACAGCACTCCTGAGTCTGAGGAGGGACAGATAGGTACTAAAGAACACGCTCAGGCAGAAAACAAACAAGAAATTACAAGACCTGAGCAGGACCAGACAGGTATAGAAAAACGTGTTCAGGAAGAAAGAAAACAAAGCCAAAGTCAAAATCAAATCCAACAGATTCCTGAACTGGGCCAGACTAGTATAGAAGAACCCATCCATGCAGAAACAACAAAGATAATAAGCCCTGGACAATGTCAGATAGAGAGGAATTCTGAAGACGACGAAAATCAAATTGTGCCTCAACTCAATGAAAACAAAAGAACATCTGAAGAATCTGAAAGCACAGTGCCAGCTAAGAGACTTAGAAAAGGTGATGCTTGGCCTAGATTTGTAAAATGATTGAAATATCGCCTAAAGACAATAAGTGAGGAACCAGATCAAGTAGATGAAATTTCAAGTTTGTCTGGATCATCCACAGAGAAACCCAGAAAGAGAAGTCCGCGCTTGAAAAGACTGAATAATACATTCAAAGGGCCTGGATGGAGCTATGTAATTCTCGAGGACTTTGAGAATCTGGAAATCAGTGATGATGCATTATTTGCTGATCAAATTAGCGAAGAAGTGAGACCAACTTGAATTAAATTCACAGTTTATATTCTATGAAAAAGTTACAAAGAGGGGCTAAATCTCCTTAGTCAGAAATGGCTGATAATACAGTTACTGGAAACTCAAAAAGAAATTGTATAAAGACATGCTGTAGAATATGCATATGTAGTGTACTGAAAGTACTCATAGCATGGCTAGGACTGACAATAGCAATACCTTACTTGATGGCTGCTGATAAACAGAAAGACACTAGTACATATGGAAAGGTAGATAACCATAAACAAGACAGAGTAGACCTAGAAGCACCAGATGAGAAAGAATTACCCCATAGTAAAAATAGAAATGATACAGATTAAAATGTATTTGCTAACCTGTTAGTACATTATGTAGAAACAATGGAAGTTAGTGATTGCTACGTCTGTATGAAATTACCAACATCTGTAGCAGAAGGAGTGACATATCATCATTTACCACCGACATATGGTATTTCCTGTAGCATTTTGGCTAGTTTATTTTACAGAACTGGAGAGTTACAATATTATCATTCTAACATATATATGCTTTTTTCTGAAATCCCTATACGCAGAAACATGAACCCTGTCCTTAGCAGTAGAGATTCACAGTTTATGGGTGAATATTTCTAACAATGAAAACAATAGATATAGCTGAAGCACATAAAGACAACTTAACATGTAGATTACACGAAGAAGAGAAAATATTTTTGAATTTAGTAGAGAAAAGGAGACAGGATAGAAGGGCTACTGAACCGAAACCACAGATACCCAAATGGGCTGAAAGGGAAGAATTTATTGCAACTGACAAGATTAATCCTGCTATGTCTCTGGATTTCGAAAAAAATGAGAAAATCTGTCTCCATAGGTTAAAAACTGAGTATAAAAATGTATTCATCGGTTCCAGTGAATGTGAACACAATTTCCTGATAATCGGGGGTTGGGGACTAAATGGGGGAACTGATCCAGTTTTTCCAGGAATATATTTCATTTGCGGGGACAAACCTTATTTTAAGCTGCCCGATCATTGGTATGGGAGTTGCTATTTCGGAATAGTATTCCCAAAGGTATACAATGTAAAAAGCATCACTGGAATCAATGAGGACAATAATGAACTAACACGACATAAAAGAGCTAGTATCTCAGAAATTGTAGGAGATATATTTAGTGCATTGATACCTTCAGTGGGAGTGATTCTGAATAGGCAAAGAATTTGTAAATTGTCTACAGTGGTTGATCGCTTATCGACTGACACTGCTGGAGGATTTCTATTGATCAATACTGAATTAGTTGCTATAAGATCTATGGTTTTGCAAAATTGACTTGCTCTTGACATATTATTGGCAAAAGAGGGCGGAGTCTGTACAATGTTGAAGGCGCAACATTGCTGCACCTGTATTGAAATTGGAAGGTATGCCAGAAATATTACTCATTTGGAAGAAGAATTAAAACCACTGGAAGTTGACAGTGCATGGAAGAGACTAACTGATGGTCTCTTCTCTGTAGGTAGTTGGTTTTCTAACGTATGAAAAAGCATTGTGGGTAAGGTACTGATGTCAATAATGGCAATATCACTACTGATTTTGGTGATAATGATCTGGTGCAAATGCTGCAAAAACAGAAAGTGGTATGCAGTAAATGGGAAAAGAAAGAAACGAAAATACAATAAAATTCAAATTGAAGAATTGAAAGGGGATATTTACAAAGAAATGAATGGTTTCCAAAAGAAAAGAGATAAAAGAGATCCTAAAGTAATAGAAGGAATTGAATTGGGAGAATGCTAAAGTTGGAATCTGGTTCTGTAATTTGTGAAAGTATAAAATACCATCAAAGAGGGGATTAATGGAGCAGGGTTTCACGCGTACAGAAACTTGCTCGGATTCAATCCTCTCGAAATAACATGTAGCTTATTAATCAACATGTTTTGTTTTACTAATAATTGCATTTCAGGACATTTTTAAGATCTAGGGGAAGCTTTCATATGTGCTTTTACTAACAGTAACCAGAGTGTCCTAATATGGTCGCCGAAACCGCGGGAACCTTTCTAAAGCATCTGCCTTGCTTCAACTAAACCTCTAGCCTTCTTTTGTCCCAGCAGGTGGCCAGAGTTGGTCCTTGCACCATTCTAGATAAATATAATCTGTGTAGTTTGTCCTTGTACCATTTCCCTTTCTCACTCTTCCAAGGTACCAATGTCTAAAGTCTTACTTTTTGCTTTGATTATTATTCTTATTCTTGAGAAACTGTTGAATGTATTGGACTCTGACTCACAAAATATTGCATAGATAAAGTGTTTGAAACTTATCCAGAGTCTGTGGTTATTTTATGACAAAAGTAAATGTTATATTATTACCTATTAGTCTAACTCCCTTGATCCTTAGATTTAGGATTTAGCACATAAGTGACAAGGATTGGTAAGTCATGGTGTACAGGTATAAGTCCTAAGGTGAATAAAACTCAGATAGGCAGGAAGTTAAGTTGGATTACCGGTTCAAAGAGTGAATGTTTATGGGCCCAGGTCAGTATGACTAACTGAACTGGTAATCCCGCGCCATCACTAAGAAGATTGTTTTCTGCTCTGTCCGTTCATACTCTCCCTAAAAATCGTTTTAAATGGGTAAAGTAAACAACTGGAATGTCGCATAGTATTAAGTTGCAGTGAATTTCTGATGTTATTGGGATTCAGACACTATAGCATTGTATAACACAATATCTATAGTTTATTTCAAGCATTACATTTGGTCATGATTACTATTGTGCCTCAATACATAAAATACGTGACACATAGCGGTGCCCATAATGCTCAAAACAATTAGTAGAAATCCATCCTATTAACTCTTGGGCAAAGATCATGAAGTAATAGTGTGAGAATTTGAGTTATTAGTCTGGGGGGGAGGGGTGACAACAGATCTTGAGTAATAATCACAATCTTTGTCAGTGGGACCAGTCACTATGGTAACTGAAAGGACTATATTGTTAAGCAGCAATGATCGTTCCAGCCTGTAAGATGAATTAATGGCTGGGCCATGTCATTAACCTTAGTGGCCTACTTGCAGTCATAAAGATCAGTGGCGTAAGGCAATATCACAAAGGAAAAACAAGCATTAATATTTGTAAAGGGCGTAATGAGCCTCAGTTATCCTAGCAACTATTGAATAGCAACATTTACAGCCAGTTAAAACCTTTAATATTGATCTCAGGTAGTAAGCACAATCAATTTGCCAAGAGCGTATTAATGATTATCAATGGCTCCATGCAGTAATGACCATCATTAATGCCTAACAGTAGGATGTCTCAATGGCACATGCAATAATTAGCATCTATGGTCCAACATTGCAGAGCACCATTAGCCCCTACCAGTAATTAGATTAAAAGTCTCCCTCCCATCATCTCTTTGCCCCATCCCTCCTTGGCTCTTTTCAGTAAAGAGCTAAATGATGGGTTTTTCAGAATTAGTTGTATGTACTTTCAGGTGCTCTAGACCCATCAAATGCCAGCACGCCCTGTGGGTAAGTCGTGCACTCTACAAATTAATTCAACGTCTCCAGGTAGCAATTGACATGTATTAGCACACTGGTATGTGGAGCACTCCATTGAATAGAATGGAGTGCTCCGTGCTTCTACAGGCAAGTAGAAGCCCGCAGAGAAGCATTCTCATGTTTTTGCATTCACAGCTGCCACTGTGAACATAGACCTCTCAGAGTCCAAGGGGATTTAAACCACCTCGAGCTCTGAGAGGCCTTTGTATGATTTATTAGAACATTCTGCCCTCTAGTGGCAGAACGATCTAATAGCCTTATAGACCTCCGTAGCTGGGCTATGCTGACCATTAAAGTCCTGCTCCCTTGTTAAAGCTGGAGCGGGCTTTTAATGGCTGGTATAGCTCGCTACGGGCTAGAAGGCTATATTAAAACATTGGAATGTTGAGTAGCTCTAGACTTATAAAGGCAGATATAAGCCCGGAACTCCAACATTCCAATGGCTGTCTTTGTGTTTCTCTCTTTTTAATTTAGACCATGCCACCCTTAGTGGGTTGAATGTTCTAATAGCCTTATAGCCCTTCTGTCTCGGACCATATGGGTTGTTAAAGGCCCTATCCCTCTACTAGGATTCAGGGCCTTTAACAACCGGTATAGCTTTTGTCAGCAGGCTATAGGGCCATAATATGTCATGGTATGAATGTTTATAATATGAACCACCATATATATAGACTGTACAAGATTGACTGTGAAATATGTGGTCAAGGTATGCACACAGGAAAGTATAGATTTACTATCCTTATCTCCACATTCATATTGTGACAATATGATATTTGATGTTGTGGGGTGTATATAAGTGAAAGTCTACTTTACTGAGCTTTATATTATAGCCTGAAAGCCTGCCGCAGTGGGCTCTATTGGCCATTAAAGGCCAATCCAGTGTTAAAGGCCCTCTCTGAAGGCAAGGGTATTTAACAAGGGAGTAGGCCGTTAATGGCAGGTAGAGCCCACAATGGAGGGCTCTAAGGCTATTAGAACATTCCACCTCTAGAGGGCAGAATGTTCTAATTAATAAAATAAAGGCCTCACAATGCCAGAGGAGTTGAAATACCCTCAGGCTCCTAAAGGCCTTTGTGCACAGCAACAGCTGTGAACAAGCATTAGAATGCTGAAGCTCCTGGCTCCTACTGGCCATTATAAGCCCAGAGCTACTCTATTGTCTTCAATGAAGCTCTCAACATTCCATTGTTCTAATGTTACATACAATCTGCTCAACATGTAACTGTGAGATGATAAGGATTAACACCCTCTGCCCTCCACTAGTAAATCACTCCACTGTTAATTGTAGTCATGACATTCTACAGAGTGGTAGTCTTAATAGCAGTGGAGAGCTTTCAGAAGGTTTCTTGATTAGTAAAAAATCTGCAAGTGGTTCTGGGAATCAACACCATGTAACCATCACTTTCATTTGTTGTATATGGTAAAGAACAATGGTAATAAAATAGATTAGTGAAATAATGCTTCCAAAGTGAAATTTGTGTATTCGGTGTAATCTTAACGTCACAGGCTTGGATCTGTTTTCAATAGTAAAACATTTCCAGACATTGCTGAAATCGGCGATCATTTTTGCCTAATACTAGTCTCAAATATAGAGGCACATTCCACTCAGAGTTTGAGAAGAGAACATGTATGAGTGATTGAGTGTTATTGTCATGTAGTTCCTAAAAATACATAAGATCTGCACGTTTGTTGGACAACATAAACTAAGGGATTGGTGTCAAAACTGGTTCCGGGCATCCCCTAAGGATATGTCAGCATATATACCAGCTAGCTCACAGTGCCACCATAAGCTCCCTAACCTTACCAGGAAGTGAGTAGTTTCTGACAACCATCGAACATGACAACCCTTGACCCTTCAGGGATTGTGGAAACAGTACAGTACTTTTTGCTCAGTCAATCATGCTCACTTAGTCTCAGAGAGATACACAGAATAAACATTGGGGACATTTTCAATAAGCTTTTATTAAACTAGCATCATTCTAGTACAAAACATGTTTCCTGCGACACTCATTAGACGGAAGCAAATGTAAAAGATTACAAGCACCAGCAGAGTAAATGTAAGGTAGAATTCTACCATGGTGCTAAAACAGTTAATATGTGCAGGTATATGAACATGACAATAATCATGTGCACTCCTAAGATGTGGACTCTTCCTAAGTGTACTTAAACATACCTAGCATGTATGTGGGTGTGAACCCAAGAAACCCCTAGGAAAGAGCCAACCCCATTACCTGATGGAAGAGAATGAAGGACCCCGTCTTGGTCACGAGTTGGACACCCCGTTATACAGAGAAAGGTAGGACAAAATGTACGTAAAAGTTTGCTTTGCTACTTACGTCTAGGTTAGGGAATATAACTTTCCTTAGGTCACAATTTTCACAGCCTGTGCGCACCATCCCTATTTTCACCCTGCACTTTTAGGTTAGAGGTACCTGGGTTGTCTCTACCTCGCATGCATGTATTCAATGCTTCACTGCATACTAACTTTTTATAAGATTATTTCTAAATGTATCTTTAACGAGTGAGATCTCTCTACCGATCATTCGTAAACCAAACTCTTTTCTGAATGTTTTGTCTTGGACTATTGCCGTTTCATCACTTATACACCACGTAGTGACGGGAATGCCTTTTGGAGATAGATGCCACACTAATCTTTTACTTGTGTTCCTTACCTTCTCTACACATACAAAAACCATCTGCTCATATCGTTTTGCAGCCATGAGGAGCTCTTCAGTTGAAACACATGTCGGCTGCCTATCTGTAATGAAGAATGTACTTCTACTGAACCACCATATGTCTGTGCAGAAAATAAAGCATCTTTGACTACACACTGCAAATCTGAAACAAGAATTATATCTAATTTATACTTCAACTATGGACTGCATGTGGGCGCTTGGTTGTCTTATTGAATATTGCCAACCAGGATCCCTGTGTTCAGGCTACAACACCCCAGGTGGTGGGGTCCATTATGGAAAGAAGACATAGTTTTTTTGCTTTTACTACTAACATTACCGTAATATTTTGGTGCTACTATCTATGTGCGGGGTTGGATGGCATAGCCACCATTGTTTTTCAGGTCCTTGGATCCTGGGGGGTGCACTCTGACTTAAATTAATACAAGTCCCAGAAAATACATGCTTTTGGAGCTGGCTAATGATTAAAATGTGCTATCTGCACCTAGATGCAAAATAAAATTACAGATTTTGCTATTTAAATGTGCTACTGCATTAGTATAGTATAAAGTATACTAATGTAATGTAGAAGTGTATTAATTATTTTTACTATTATCTAAAAATATAGCCCTCACTATTATTGTTGTTGTTATTATTATTATTATTATTAATTTGTATAGCACTGCTAATTAGACATGAGTATCTTAGCACTAAGAAAAAAAAACTACATTCACCTTACAGGCTAAGGCCTTTAAAATACTCAAGTCTATCTTTTTTTCTTAATCACGGAAAGCCAGCCTCCTGTCTAATAGTGATCAGCAGTTCATTCCAATACTCAGGGACCAAGAACGGGAAAGCTCGGACACCTGCATGTGGAGACACTTTCTGAATGCAGAGCCTACCTTAAATTATTGAGCACAATGGTTTGGGTCCCTGCCACGTCGACAAGGCAGAGGGACTTACAACTTACCTCCTTACTTGTCTGGAACTATGGGGCCATTCGTAATATTTGTTGGGTCGAAAAGGGGGAGTTTTTGGCTGAAAATTGTAATGTTGGGCTACTTGCATTCATGCTCTTAATGTTTTGTAAGGAAATATCTGTATTCTTAACATATACTTGACACACTTTTACTTTCGAGCATCCCTCTGCCCCATCACATAAGCAGGATAAGAACAAGCAACATCAAATAATGCAGCGCCTCTCATTTGTCAAACTGTAATAGGTGTCTTTAGATGTATGAATCAGTAATGCTAAGATCCACTTCCCTGTCTTTTAACCTCTGCGCTGTCTTGTAAATTAAATACATATCTTGTTTTATTGCTTACTTTACATAAATTGGCCTTGTCTTAATGTCAAAGCACATACAGTGTGTACATTGTCCAAGTATTGATTGACATACGTGGATTATTTAATTGTCACAATTCTCAGAAAGATGAATTCAAGTACTATTGTGGGTTTTACACCACCGAAATTGAACTAACCTTCGTTTTTAAACACCTTCATTATTTCTGTGCATAATGTATGGAGTTCATGCTTGTCTTTACTTACAAGAAAAATCTTCCTGCCCTCAAAGCATGCCACGCAGTAATGATAGATGCGTATTTTTCCAAGAGCCAGCTTAGGATCGCTATTGTTTGCCTCAGCTATTTGTCTTAATGACTCATTATTAATGAGCAGAGCCTGTCTGAGTGGACTGTGATCTATTGCCTTACTGGGTAAAGGCTGACTTCACGTGCACAATACGGGCTAACTTCCCCCTAATGTAAAATGATCAATGGCGCAGTACAATTATATATTGTGAGACTGCCATCAATTTGCCACCGGTGGCTTCTAAGTAGGGTGTCACTTTCTCTCCTCTTGAGATACACAGCACAATGCACTGTCTCGATGAACGCTGAACGAGAGGCAGTTGACCCTCTGACGGGCTGAAACAAGAAGGCAATGTTTCATTGCATGCCGCAGGATTACCTTTTACCTAATTCCTTTAAATTGATTGAAAATAAACCAAAAACACGTGCCATTCTACTTCAAGCACGCTGTGTTATCTCAAAGCACAGGTATGTCTTCGACAAAGACGGTGTAATCTTTCCTTTAAATGTCCACGGGCGAATAGGCAAATGTCTGACTTTATAGGAAATCTAGGCTCTTAACCTTGAACTGCTATCATATGCTAAACATCAAATTCAATTAAATGAAAGTCCCGAGAAATAAGAAAGACACCACTTCACAAAGAGGCAACATAAAACACAGCCTTCCAACGTGGCGTGTTGTGCTTTATAGTACTGAGACAGGTAGCTTTTGGGTCACAGAAAGAGTCCCAAACCATTTAAGCCCTTGCTTACTGGTGTTCAGTTTCTTCTTGAAGGAATGGGTGATTGGGACACATATTGTAACATCTTGGTCAAATAAAGGAAGTAAACAGCCGTGCCTTGGATGACCTCGTGTGACCTCCTTGCCCTTGGCAGTACACAAAGATGGAAAAGGTAGCAGACTTTCAACCGCTGGCCTTTCAAACACTGCGGAAGCTAACCAGAGCATTCATTCTGCTCCAACTGTCTACGTTCTCAAGGATAGACAGCTAAAATCACTACCAGTCGTCGTCATCAAGAAAACAGCAAGGCCTGTAGCTAATAAAACAGACATGTTTGCAAATGTGGATAACGCATGAACAGGTCTACACTTAAAGCCAACACGAGGTAAATTAAGCAGACACTACTGAAATCACAGAAAAGTCTGCAGTGAAAAAGTGGAAGCAACAATCAGACGGAAGAGACATAACATCATATATTCAGACAGTGATGCTTGGGATGCTGACACACTTTAAACATGTCTACAACGACCACATAGCATAAATAATTGGAGGCAGTCCAAGCAACCAAATAGGATCATGAGCAGGAGAAGGCAAGGAAGCAAAATGACTGCAAATAACCATGCAAAGGTCATCAAATGCTGTCATACTGTGTTTAAAAATCCTCAGGAGACGGAGGCAAGGGACCTGGACCTAGATAAACAGACAACACACCCGTCAAGCACACAAAAATGTTCAGGCAAAAGGTATACTTAACAAGGAAAAAGGCACGCAAAACTTAAATGTGTATAAAGAAAAAGCTGTAGATGGCCTGCAGCAGCATATTATCTTAAAAATGATAAGCCTGAGAAATATGAACGAAAGATATAGAAGCTGCAGTTCACAATGTACGTGCCAACAGCAACGATAACATGACTAGTCATTCTAACATACCCAATTCAATTCAATTCAATTAAAAAAAATGCTTTATTCGGTATGTATGAATACAACCATATGGCAAAAATCACAATAAATACAATACATCTGGTTTATATCGACTCTAATTTGCTAAGTAACATCAGTGCTATGTATATTAGACTTTTAATAACACATGTGCAAATAAGCATTTCTTAAAGTGCATCCTAACACAGTCGCTTACTAGCAATAAAGTGTGAAAAGTGCTAAAAGTGCTCGTTTTCTAGTGCGTGCAAATTAGCAAAGTTAAAATGCATATAAGTACACACAGACATTATTCATATACAAACCAACAGTGATAAAGTGCATAGGAGTCAGGGTTAAGTATTGAATTCATATAGTGATTGATTTACGTATAAAAATACATTTTAAAATATAAGTAGCCACATAAAAACATATATCTGGGCTCACTAAATTAAACATCAGTTGCATCGCTTTCTTGGTGCTGCGAGTGTTATATTTAAAAAAGATGGGTTTCAAATAATATTTCCTATAAGAAGTATCAAATTTACAAAACAGCATAAAATGAAGGCCACTCTGCTTAGATACACCATCACATGGGCATAAACATGAACCTGGTTTCTTAATTATTGGAAATGCAACTAAATGGTGCACAACCCCCAAACGTTGGCGAGATAATACAAAACGGTGTGAACATTTGCTAACAACAGTGAGGTATGATTGTAAGCCTTCCTTAATATTATATTCCAAATAAGAGTTGAACGTGCTTTGTTTTAAATATTTATCCGTCCTGATATTACCTGTATGTTTCAGGAAGGTAATTTTGAGCCCTTTTTTTGACAACCCTGTGCCCAATGTTGGTTCTTCGAAAATGTTACTGCCATAAAGTGTCTTGTACCATGATTGGATATGACATAGCCAGGGGATCTTTGAACAGTGGTCAAGCTTTAAACAGTCATTGATCACGTCCTGGGTGAATTTTGTCTCTTCCTTTGCCCATATAGAGCGCCATAGGGACAGGGGTTGTAGGGCAATTAGGTCATTGACACGATTTAAGCCAACTTCCCTGTGTATTAGTTCATTAGAGGCCGAAACCGGAGCACAAAGCAAACGTTTCAGGAAGGCATTCTCCTCATTCTGGATTAGGTTAGCACTCTGGGAATGATAACCCCATATCCCAGCCCCATATAGGGCTGATGATATGCACCTAGAGTTATATATTGTGACCATTTCCTGAATTCTGCGGCCCCCTAGTTTTGCCGCAAATCTAAAAATACAGCTAGTATTTCTTGCCATTTTAAAACGAACGCTATCTTGTTCGTTGACTCACCTCCCATCGCCGGAAAATATGATGCCCAGGTAACAAAAATTTCTTACAGGTTCTAATTTCTCCCCATCTAAGTAGAAGGGTCTGCTTTTTCTTGCTTTCTTGCCACAAGACATTGTGAAGGTTTTACCTTTGTTGATTATCAATTTTCTGCTCTCAATGAAAGTATGAAACTTGTTAATCAAACATTGCAAGCCATTTTGGGTCCGGGAGAGGAGAACCGCGTCATCCGCGTATAAAAGAATTGGAATTGAGTTACGATTAATAGTAGGGGCATCTGCTTGAATACTTCTTAGAGTTAAGTCTATCTGATTTATGAAGAGCGAAAATAGGAGTGGGGCAAGCACACATCCTTGGCGTATGCCTCTATTAATTCTAAAAAAGGGTTTGCATTCTCCATCAGGCCCGAATCTAACTTTGCTAGATAAGTTTTCATAAAGTCTAGCCAGAAAGTGTATGATTTCAGTCGGGGCGCCCATCTCCAATAAAACTGGCCAGAGGAGTGAGTGTTCCACCAAGTCAAAAGCTGAACTCAAGTCAGCAAAGCACAAGAAGAGGTTGCCCTCTTTGGCTTTTGTGTACTTGCTGACTATAAGTTCCAGGTTCACACACTGCTCAATTCTTCCCATCCCCTTTCTAAACCCGTACTGCACTGGGGATAAGATGTTATTTTCCTCTACCCAGGCTTCTAGTCTTTCTAAAAGGACTCGACTGAGGATTTTAATTGACAAGTCCAGAAGTGAGATGGGACGATAATTTCGCGCCTCCGACCTGGATCCTTTCTTATAGAGAGGCACTATGATGGACTGGCCCCATGTAGGTGGAAACATGTCTTCTAAAGCAGCATTAAAATATCTTGTCAATATTGGGGCCCATAGGGTCGTTTCAGATTTATAAAAGTCCATAGGTACCCCGTCGGGCCCTGGGGCTTTACCGCCTTTGCTATTTTTTATTGCTTCTGTGTCCTCAAATAGGGTCACAGATAGCTGCATTTTTTTTTTGGTTTAAAACTGGACCCTGTATCTGTATTTAAAACTAACCCATCTAAGTTGGAAGCAGAGTTAAAAATCCCAGTAAAATGGGTTATCCAAGCGCGGCAACTAACATGGGAGGAAATTTCAGGGATATTATCATTCTTTAAAAAAGGACTATTTACAGTATCCCAAAATAATTTGTGTTTTTTTGTTTCCGCAGCCATATCCAAATTCAACCAGGCCTCATTTTGCAGATCTTTTTTTCTAACTGCAAGGGCAGTCTTATAATTAAGACGCTCCTCTCTAATTTTTACTGTGTCCCTGGGCTTAGTATCAAGTGCTATTTTGAGTTTGTTTAATGACTGGGCACAATACTTGTCGAACCACACCACTTGTATTCTCCTCAGCCTGCGGCTCCTTGCTGTGAGTGAGTTATCGATTGCCTTGGTTATTTTTGAGAAATTGGCAAGGCAAGAAAAATGCCAGGGACCACATTGGATTCTAGGCAAAAACCTATTTCCCTACTGCATTTTAGAAACAGGTCCTCCATGAATTGAGTCGGGTCAATTCTGGTCCATGTAATTCTCATGCCATTGGGTCTTTCGGCTGTAATCCCTTGGACCGAACTTTCATATACATGGGTTTTTTCCCCCAAACTGCCAGTCCTAGCGATATGCTGTTATGATCGCTCACTGGCTGCTCTATTACCCAGACATTAGAATAGACGGTTCCATTGGATACCAGAATGTGATCGATATTCGAGTGGGCATCTCTCCCTCTAAATGATGGACATACTTCGTTATCTTTGTTCTTTGTGCAGTCCAAAAATTTCAGATTTAGTTTGGCCACTAGATTATTTAGCGCACTCCCATAGTTAGTGTGTGGGAAATGGTTAAAAATAGTACTGCCTCCATGAAAGTACTCCTCGCGATGGCCACAGATCCCCTTCTGTGCATGACTACATGATTGAATGTTAAAATCACCCACCCATAATATTACAGGGGGGTCACTTGATAAAGGAAGTACTCCTCTATGGCCCGCTCTATGTCCAGTACAATCGCGCCCCAGTTGGGTCCAACAATATTATTATAAAATGTACTATTATTAAATCCCTGCCTTTGACATGCATTAGGCGCAAGATTGATGCTTGCTGGGCCACCTCCACATAGCCACCAGGGCTAAATTCTGTTAGGGTAGTGGATACAAGGGTTAATAAGCCACCTTTTACTCTGCCTGCTCTTCCAGCTGGAGCTATGGCATCTACACTGTATGATATATACCCCTCAACTTGTACCTGGTTTTTATGCCATGTCTCCTGGAGACAGATTATATCGTGGCCTTGCTTGATAAAGTTTTCCCAGAACAGAGTAGTTATTTTGGAAGTAATTCCCGCTATGTTGCAGGTAATAACCTTTAGGCATTCTGCAATGTTGTCGGCTAATGGGTCATAGTGTGAGGTCACGTTCATAATTATATCCATGCCAGGACTAACAACAGATTCAGTTATATCGTCAGTGTTATTCTGGTCACTACTTACTAAGTTCACGGCAGTGTTCCCATCTGACCTATTTGTACATAGCAATTCTTGTTCGATTAAATTCATTCCCCCAGATACGTTTGTTTCAAGCTGTGGTGCTATAGTTTGTCCCCTCAGTCAGTCGTTCTCTTCAAGTGAACCGAACACCTGGAATCTATTATAAGTCGGAACAGTAATGTTGTCCCATAGGTTATACAGAGGTGCTGGTTCATGGATTACATTAAAATGGTTAAGGTGAGTAGCTCTATAGCAGTCAGCAGTCTGTGTTGTAACTTGTTTTCCTGACTGACTCCTATAGAAATAATCAAGGGGGAGCAGGGTTGTATTGTAATCGTATTTTGAGGGTATGGGTGCATTTAAAATGGAATCTCTAGCCCATTCAGAGATCCTGAAATTGATTACTATGCAATCCCCATTTATCTCCTTTTTGCTAGGGCCCAACCAGCCTACTCTCTGTGTGGAGATAATTTGGTTTGCCCCACGCACTGGGAATCCACAATTTTGAGCGAGCCAATGCAGGGTTTTATTCTTGAGGGTTTGCTGGTTTTCAAATTGGGTGGGCTTGAGCTTTGGAACATTAGCAAGACTGGCTACATACGGGCTACATTCTGGTGGGAGGTTAATCGTTGCAGGAATTATGTTGTTAATATGCCGCACTGGCACTGTCCTGCCCGTGTTGTTAAATGTAGGACCCCCTTTCTGCCTTTGCCTTCGATCAGGTTTCTGACTCGTTGTGGTGGTTAGAATGTTGGTAGGTAATTTTTTCGGGGCTGGAGCTACTGTGACAGGGGTTGAATAGATAGGTGCTCTTATTTCATTGGTAGTCATGTTGTTACCGGGCTTACTCTTTAACTCGTTCGTTATAGATGACTTACTTTGTGAAATAAGATGTTCTAACAAATCTAAGTTGGCTATCCCCAGTTTTTCAAGAATTTCCACTTTATCTGTTAAGGTCTTCAGTCTACTGGCCATCGGTGTAATGTGAGATTTTACCATTAGTTCTAGTTGGTGTATGAGGCCCTCCATAGTAATGGGTGGTAAATTTTGCTGGGCAATAGCAAGATTTTCGCTCTGCTGTAGGTTTGTATTCAGCCGCATTATCCCTCCTTCCTCCCCTTTCAGTGTGGTCTGAATTAGCCTCTTCTTTTTACTCCTATGTCTCTTCCCCTGTCTATTTATAACTACCAGTTTCCTACTATGGGTACATTTACGTTTGCGCCGGCCTGACCCATGAACACTCGTGCAACTCAGTAGACTAGTGTCAGCTGACTCGGCCATTGGGTTAATATCAATAGTGTCACTGCCCTCTAAGTCTACTCTAATACTAGGCACATCGGTCACCGTGAATGGGTGAGAAATCTCACTAGGTTTTAAATTAGGTGTTAGTGACAGCCTGCTCTCTCGGGTAGCAAATACAGTAGATGGTGACTGTTGTGGTGCCTCGACTAGAATCTGTTCATTCCCTGGCAGATTTGCATAAGAATCTAGTAAAATAGAGTCCTGTGAAAGAGCAGTTGTAATGGAGGTATTTACAAGTAAATGGGCTCCTTGTGTAGACGGGGTTCTCAAGCACATACTTGGTGGAAGCGAGAGACGTCTTTCGGTGTTTTCTATCGCAGTAACTACAACCCCAATTGTTTGTTGCAGCATTTTATCAATTGCTGTTAGGGTTGGAAGCGGAGTCTAGGTCTGCATTAATTTCCTAGTTGTTGCTCGTGTGGACATGGGAGTTTTTTTAGCCATTATACTGCTTGTTACTCAGTCAGTTCTTAGTCACGAATCAAACACACTCCTGCAACAAATGGTACCTTAAGCAATGTTCAAGTCGAGGAACCAAGGGACACGGTCCAGCCCAGACTCTTCCGGCCTCTGAGGGCCTAAGAGGGCCCGCCCTTTGCCCGGGCTTAGCCCGGCGACCCGCTCGCGTCCCGCGCAGCGGATTTGTGGGCTAGGTATATAGGGCGTGTGATGGCAGGGGGGGCGGGGCTATCAGGGGGCGTTGACCAGCTGCTACGGGCCACGCATGGACTCTTGGTCATCCGAGTCCCTGCAACGCTCCTCGCCTGAAGCCGATGGACTTCCCCCCCGAAGCACCTGGTCCTCGGTAGCGCCTTCAAACACCACGAAGCGGCACCCGTGGAGCGGGTGCGGCGAGGCGCTGCAGCGGTCCCTACACACAAAGCACCAGGGCAACACAGGAATCAACAGACGGTGTCCCTCACGCAAGTAAGTCCGGTGAGCAAACAGCAGAGTAGGCGTTCCCCAAACGTACAGTAGGTAAGCAATTGATGCGCTGTCACCCGAAATGCGTGCATGTCGCATGGCGAAGCCATTATTAGAGGAGCAGTCCAACCAACAGACCAACGCGGGTATCTCCCATATGGGTGGCCATTGTTGGGGAATTCCACTTGGTTGAACCAAACCTGCAAGACTGTCAATGGGTCATTTGTTTTGTCCCTCTGCCTAACTAGCCTCTTTTCACTTTATTGATATGGGCTACGCGTGACTGGCCTCCTTGATGGAAGTTGAAGCTTGGGAGAGGAGTGGCGCAGCGGCCAGACCTGCCAACTCCGGAGTGTGGGGGTCACGGTTCGATCCCTGGCACTGGTGGCAACTCAGCTCAGCATCATGTATGTCAGAATGAATGTGCACATGAGCATGGAAGGCTGTAGCATCAGGTCCTTTATTTTTTATGTCTGTACGTTTTGCCATTAGTTTTACAGGACATGGGAAAGAGGCAGAATTTCATGATGATGTTGAATGTACATATCACAGCATTCATGATTCTTTTTTAGCCGTTGGTGTTTTTTATGCACCCAAGGCGGTCGAAAATGTACACTGCATCAGGGTCACAAAGTTTTGTTATTTCTCCCTTGAAATAAGCAGAGTTTTCTCCCCATGTGACAGCACTTAGTAGTGATCTACCCTCCTGGATGGCCCACTTACATTGTTCATATTTAGAACCACTTGGGGGTTGTGCAGGGTTGAGGCCGTGTGAGTTGAAACATTTAATAACGTATGTTTACAGGTCCCATCGGAGATATTTGGTTGCCCTTGTATTTCGTGGTCTTGTTATGTTTTCCTGTAACTGGCTTATATAAGTCACATAATTTAGCAATTAGCTCGTGTACAAAGGGAAGAAGCTATAAAAGCACGCCGAATTCATATTCTTCTTTACATACATTTAGGGCCTGGGCGAAAGTTGTCTTTTTGTGATTTGAGAACTGTGTTGAAAATTCGACTTGCCATTGGTTTTACATTTGTAAATTGCAGGTATGTTTTTTCGAGAATCAATTTTTGTATTTAGAGTCTGTTTTACAGGAATCAAATTGGCATTTCTCAAAAGTGTATTCATATTTTTAATGAACAGATTCTTGTTTGTAACGATTTATTAGGAGATCAATTGTCTCAGTTTTAGAAATGTACGTAAATGCAGAGTGATTCACAAGGTGTTATGAAAGAAATTTTGGACCACAATCCACTCATTTACATTGACTGTATTATTTACCCAGGTTTTTGCCCTGGGGAAATGTTTTTATGCAAATAGATTTCTGATATTTACTTAAGTTATGAAGTACCTATTTCTATTACCAATACCAATATCATGCACTAAATATATGATTTACTTGTGTCCAACCTTCCTTTCTTCCTCTTCTCTATGATCCCCTGCTCTTCTTACATCAATCTTGCCACCTTACTTTTTCATTTCCTCCTTTTCCTTCATAAAGAACATCTGGGTGGGGGGGCCATTAGGAGTCCGCCTGCCATCCTAGCGGTGCTACGAACGCCCGCCATATGTGCGGTGGTCCCGCACTGCTAATCAGAATGCGACCGCCACCATGGTCTAACATACTCATAAATGTGTTTGTGAGTTGGCCCCATACTAGTAAAGGTGCAAAGAGGGCATATTAGGCTTGTAAGGTGAATTGAGATATTAAAACTCTGTACTGTTACTATTGAAGGAAGGAACTCTTTTAAAGCTTTTAGAATTGTTTGGGGG
The DNA here is from genome assembly GCF_964261635.1 of Lissotriton helveticus. Taxonomy (NCBI): domain Eukaryota; kingdom Metazoa; phylum Chordata; class Amphibia; order Caudata; family Salamandridae; genus Lissotriton; species Lissotriton helveticus. The sequence continues at coordinate 659,873,211 of NC_136057.1, read as the reverse complement.
AACTCTGTTTATTCTGCTGCAAATTTTTCAGGGGGATTTTAAATATAATTTGTTTGGGGCTATTTTAAAAATCGCATTTACTGATATTGTGTGAGTCCCTTTTCCTGCTATTTTTGATGTATGTGGAGTGTGTTAAACTCCTCTAAACACAATTTTTGATCAGGACTCGAATCGTCCCTGGTGGCCATTTTGGGCTTCCCATGCGCTGTTGGAGGTCAGCATTTCACTCGTTGCACGCCGCACGTCCACTGCCTTTATTTAACGGGCTTGGGGTGGTCGAGCAGCGCTTGTAATGTGAATTGAGATATTAAAACGCTGTACTGTTACTATTGAAGGAAGGACCTCTTTTAAAGCTTTTAGAATTGTTTGGGGAGAACTCCGTTTATTCTGCTGCTAATTTTCTCTGTGGAATTTTAAATATAATTTGTTTGGGGCTATTTTAAAAATCACATTTACTGATATTATGTGAGTTCCTTTTCCTGCTATTTTTGATATATGTGGAGTGCGTTAAACTCCTCTAAACACAATTTTTGATTAGGACTCGAATCGTCCCTGGTGGCCATTTTGGGCTTCCCACGCGCTGTTGGAGGTCAGCGTTTCACTCGTTGCATGCCGCACGTCCACTGCCTTTATTTAACAGGCTTGGGTTGGTCGAGCAGCGCTTGTAAGGTGAATTGAGATATTAAGACGCTGTACTGTTACTATTGAAGGAAGGAACTCTTTTAAATCTTTTAGAATTGTTTGGGGGGAACTCTGTTTATTCTGCTGCTAATTTTTCAGGGGAATTTTAAATATAATTTGCTTAGGGCTATTTTAAAAATCGCATTTACTGATATTGTGTGAGTCCCTTTTGCTGCTATTTTTGATGTATGTGGAGTGTGTTAAACTCCTCTAAACACAATTTTTGAGCGGGACTCGAATCGTCCTTGGCAGCCATTTTGGGCTTCCAATGCGTTGTTGGAGGTCAGCGTTTTACTCGTTGCATTCTGCACGTCCGCTGCCTTTAGCTAAAGGCAATGGGCCAGACGCGCGCAGCGGGCACGCCGATGGCATGCCTAAGGTGTGCCAAAGGCAAGCCCGTCCGTGACCGTCCGGGGCCAGGGGCCATGAATAATGCCCAAATTGCAGCTTCCCCATCACATCTAACTCAATACTCCTCTGATCAGCCACTGAGCTTTCGTGGTAAGGTCTGTATTGGTGGTAATCTACTCCGTCCCTTAGAGGATAATGTTTTTTGCACTTGCTGATATTATAGATTTTGCACTCGCCTTTCTAACACATTTAACAGTTCTACTACAGATTGCACCTGCTTTCAACGAAATTATGGTCTCTCCTCTAATGAAACTTATAGTTTTTGGAATATTAATTGCCGTCCCTCCCAAAACATAAGTAGGATATTTTTAATTTACTAAGCAGCGAAGAACCTGACGCAGTTTTCTTAACAGAGAGTGAGAATGAACTTTCGTACGAGGTGTCGTGACCTGAATTCCACTCTAAGCGTTTACTAGCAGACTGCGGGTGGTCTAGCTGTGCAGAGGTACATAAAACTAATGAAGTATCCCATCTGTGCCGAGTTTAAGAAACACTTGTTACGTCCCTGTGCAGCATAATTGTATGCGCTTCTAGGAGATATATACAGGGAGTCTGGATTACGCACAGTACTGATCCCAACTATATGGAACCATTGAATAAAACTGGTGGGGACCAGATATTTCGGCTAGATTGATATATACGGATGACAACCGATGAACACCGTTTGAAATGTTTTGAGGCCCGTCTGTGACCGTTGACGAGATACACTGTATATTTGTGGGAAACTATTTTTAAACAAAAAATCCTGAAGAAGGTGTTGGCTTTAAATAACAAGTGCCAAACCGAAACGCATCGATGCTTATTTGAGTTATGAAACATTAAGTCGCTGGATACAACTACTCCAATCACGATAGATTTACAAATTGGAGTCTGATCAAACCCCGTTAGACTAGCGTCTTTTCAGCTCATTTTTATTGGAACCATTTTCCTTTTATTATTATTTTTCCCACTGTCTGTAATAACTTGATGTATATTAATATTGGTTTTATTGATGCTATATTTTATCATTGTTTTTATATGTATTGAAATAAAATGTACATTTTTGTATAAACATATCATTTATATTTCTTTTGCTCCTGGTCTTGTGTCCAAAAAGTTTTCCTGTATATGTTTGGAAGGCTGTGGTAAATAGCGTTTGCTATGTTGTAAGTCCACCCAAAAGGGATACTTGTTTGACATTTTGTCGTTTGAACCCTACCCCTTTGGATATTGGGTTGCTCTCTTTTGTTAGAGATACCGTTCCCATGAGGCACAGGGTCAAGACTGATTTGCATACGGCCATGTCTGAACTGGGGTGGCTTGGTGAGCAAAATAACGATGGATTAAACCCAGATCTGTGACTGGGGGGAACGTTTTGCCATTGTGCAACATTCCGTCCATCATCTTGTGTGTTTTGCTGGTCACCCTATGTGGGAAGGGTATGCCCAGACGTGGGTCCCTTGCTCATTAAGCCACTGGAGTCAAGCTATCCTGGCTGAAGACGGCTGAAGCCATAAACCGGTCCTAGGATGCTTGATTCCGGTCCAGGAAAGACATGGCTTGGCAGTTCGGGCTGGACTGTTCCCATGAGGCACAGGGTCAAGACTGATTTGCATATGGCCATGTCTGAACTGGGGTGGCTTGGTGAGCAAAATAACGATGGATTAAACCCAGGTCTGCGACTGGGGGTGAACGTTTTGCCATTGTGCAACATTCTGTCCATCATCTTGTGTGTTTTGCTGTTCACCCTATGCGGGAAGGGTATGCCCAGACGTGGGTCCCTTGCTCATTAAGCCACTGGGGTCAGGCTATCCTGGCTGAAGATGGCTGATAGCCAGAAACCGTTCCTAGGATGCTTGATTCCGGTCCAGGAAAGACATGGCTTGGCAGTTCGGGCTGGACTATTCCCATGAGGCACAGGGTCAAGACTGATTTCCATATGGCCATGTCTGAACTGGGGTGGCTTGGTGAGCAAAATAACGATGGATTAAACCCAGATCCGTGACTGGGGTGAATGTTTTGCCATTGTGCAACATTCCGTCCATCATCTTGTGTGTTTTGCTGTTCACCCTATGTGGCAAGGGTATGCCGAGACGTGGGTCCCTTGCTCATTAAGCCACTGGAGTCAAGCTATCCTGGCTGAAGATGGCTGATAGCCAGAAACCGGTCCTAGGATGTTTGATTCCGGTCCAGGAAAGACATGGCTTGGCAGTTCGGGCTGAACTGTTCCCATGAGGCACAGGGTCAAGACTGATTTGCACATGGCCATGTCTGAACTGGGGTGGCTTGGTGAGCAAAATAATGATGGATTAAACCCAGATCTGTGACTGGGGGTGAAAGTTTTGCCATTGTGCAACATTCCGTCCATCATCTTGTGTGTTTTTCTTTTCTATGTAGGCGGACATTTCAAGTGTTTTCAACCAGGGCTTCTTCAAAGGTCTACTCCTCTCCATATGGAGTACCACAAGGATCGATTTTAAGTCCTCTCCTGTTTAACATATATGTACAACCTTTGCAGCAATTACAGAAGAGGCGGGGTTGTCACTTTTTTCTTATGCCGACAACACCCAAATAATTTTTTCCCTATCGGCGGAAGAATCATCTGGACCTTCAACCCTGCAATTGGGCTTGAGTAAGATTACATCTTGGATGTAATCTAATCTACTCAAGCTCCATGGGGAAAAAATGGAAGTCCTTATTTTGGGGAAAAATACAGATCTTTGGGGTCCCCAACACTGGCCCGATGTAATGGGGCATTTACCCCTGCCCTCTACTCAGATCCATAATCTGAGATTCATTATTGACAATAAATTGTCTATAAAACAACTTGCAATAAAACTGCAGCCACCTGCTTTACCATTATAAAATGGTGAAAGAAAATCATCTGGATGCTCCCGATTGCTACCCAAAAGACTGTAGTCCAGGCACTTGTAACATCTTGACTGGACTATGGAAACATTCTCCTTTTGGGGGATAATAAGGATGTGTTACGTAAGCTTTAGGTGGTACAGAATTCTGCAGAAAGACTGCTTTGTAGAGTCCCAAGAATGCCCTCCATCTCTAATGCCCTGAGAGATTTGCATTGGCTCAGAGTGGAAAATCGGTCGAAATTTAAAGCTTTATGTTTAAGCTCAAGACTAGCACTACGCCTAAATATCTACAAAATCTGGTACGCCCCTATCAGCCTTCCCGTGTGTTACGCTCTTCTATTCAAGAAAAATGTGTGATTCCTAGGATCAAACTTGCGAGAATGGGTGGCTGCTCCTTTTCTTATCTCGGTCAGCTCTTGTGGAATTCTCTCCCCGCTTTGATTCGTAAGGAAACATTGTATCTAAACTGCCGTAAACAACTAAAAACTTGGTTGTTTAATCAATAATCTTCATTTTACCTGTCTTTCTTTCCTTATATCTCATGGATCCTTCAGGCTTGCGCTGGGAAACCCTTTTTGGGTAGCTGCGCACATTATAAAAATAAATTAACATAACATAACATATTACTCTCTACTTGTACTAATTGCATATGAATATTCACAGAATATTAGAATAGTATGTGCAAGGGGTCTCCTCACACTGGAGACTTGAGCACTTATTTCATAAAACTAATGTGTTTCTTCACATTTTCAATCTCTTAGTGAAAGATGCTTTCCCAACTACATGAGTGTTAAATCAAAATTGTTTTATTTCATGATATCTTCATGACATCAATATCATCAATGTTTTACTACACCCAATGCATTTCGGGTCATAAACACACGACACTTCCTCAGGGGTCTAAAAGGAAAAATACAGGACCAGATGAGTATCATTCGAACTGAAGGAAAAAGACATAACATTACATATTCATTACCTAATTGGCGAAATAGTATCATGAATATTATATGCATGTTCTCAAAACTGAGACAAAAAAAGAGAGAGTAGTGACCTGTATATAAAATCCCTACAATGGGAGTGCCCGTACAATCGAGAGTAATGGAGTTGCAATGCCCGACGGCGGTAACTGAGAGATAGTACAAGCAGCGCATATCTGCACCGGTAAAGGATAGCGGGAAAAATTACAAGGAACAAAAACCTACTATGCGACAACTTAAACAAAGCATACGAGCTTATCTGACCACAATCCATCCAAGATGTCCAAAATTATATATGATCCCCAAAGTTCATAAACACCTAACTAATCCTCCACTCAGACCAATCGTCTCAGGGTGTGGGTCAATTTTTGACCCCCTCGGACGTTATCTGGATTACTTCTTTCAGCAATTTGTGCAAGGTTGGAGCACCTATATTAGGGACACCACTGATTTTTTGAATAAATTATCAATGATCCGACAGGATTTTCAGGCAAATTGGATCTTTTGCACAATAGACGTGACAGCGTTATACACCTGGATCCCACATTCATTAGGCTTAGAAGCAAGTGAATGGGAATTACTAAGAATGGGTGATTTGTCAACAGACAAAGTGTTTTTATTACAACTCCTTCAGCTTACATAACAGCTTACATAACAGTTATTTCCAATGAAAGATCAATACTATGCCCAACTATCTGGAACATCAATGGGTTTTGCAGGAGCTCCTGCATATGCGAATATATTTATGGCTCAATTTGAGGCTGACAATTTGATGAACACGAACCAATGGAAACACGTAAAAATGTATTGTCGGTTCATTGACGACATGTTTTTAATATGGGATGATTCTAAGGAATCGCTATTGGAATTAATTCAGCAACTCAATCAAGTCAACACAAGGATACAATTCACTCACAAAATTGATGAAAAAACAATAAACTTCTTGGATGTCAGGATCATCAAACCACCCACAGGATTCGAGACTGAATTATATTCTAAGCCAACAGACCGCAATAACGCACTGAGTCATGATAGTTTCCACCCCAGGAGCTTGATAAAGAACCTTCCTTTCTCGCAATTCATTAGAATCAGGCGAATTTGTTCTAATATCAACACCTGTCAAAAGAAGTTGCAAGAACAAGCACAAAAATATGAGGAAAGAGGCTATCCAAGAGATCAATTACAAGAGCATATTGAGAAAGTCATGAAGATGGACAGACAAGTACTACTGAGACCGAACAACAAAAAAATCACAAGTGAAAGAATGGTCTTTGTTACTAAATACACTACTCAATCAAAAGCCATCAAAGGAATCATAAACCAACGATGGGAATTGTTGTCCACAGAACCTGATTTGTTCAAAGAAAAACTGATGCATGCCTACACCAGAGGACAAAACCTTAGACAAATGTTGAAACAACCACAAATGACACCAGTAGCAACAGTCCACAAGGGAACAGTACGTTGTCTGAACTGTACACATTGTAACAACGTGATCACAGGTAATTCCTTTACACATCTCATGACAGGAACACAGATAAAGTTGAAACACACAAGTGATTGTAATTCGCAGCATGTAGTATATGGCATTAAATGCCCCTGCGGGATTATGTATGTTGGAAAAACAGAACGCAAATTAAGAATCAGACTAACGGAACATAAAAGTAGAATTCGCAATTTGAACTTGTCATCACCATTAGTCACACATTGGCGAGACACAAAACACACTATCTCACAAATTTGTTTTCTCATTATTGAGAAAGTAGACATACGTCCAGGAGTAGACAACCATCAAAGGTTGTTATAACGTGAATTGTATTGGATAAAACATCTGAATACTATGATTCCGATAGGACTTAATGACCGCTATGATTTATCATGTTATCTCTAAAAATAATACAATATATGACCTTTATGTACAGTAGGATGTGCTTAATATCAGACAGTTCAAAGAATGTGACATCATAGCGTGAGCAATTTGATATTGTTTGATCACAGCATCGTAATGGTAATATTGTAATTGGGCATGATTTTCATAATGTTTGCAAATGTAAATATTCAATATCAAGCACAGCATTGATGACGATATAATTATTGCGATGCAGAATGCTCTCAATTTTTGTATGACATAATGTATGTTTTTTAATTGCCAAAGCGATGTACATTGGGCATTACTTACATTCATTGGCACAAGAGATGTATGTAAACAATCACATGACACATCACATTATATCACACAAACATACTGACGCCTGGCACTAGTAACATATTAAATTGAATTTAATTATATTTTCATCAGTTTAAATCCGTAAGGGTGGAGCAATTTGCCGAAATAGCACTCCTCAGTGTAACCAAATAACGTTATTGAGCTTCAATTTTGACTAGGCTAATATGGCACCCAAAAGCGAGACACCACAACACGTGCAATCGTGACAGTCCGTTTTCTATCTCCATATTTGCGATCACATCGCAACGGGTTAAGAACGGTGAGGGAATGGCGGCGACTCTGAGCGCAACTTAAATTACATTGGGAAATGGAGAGCTGTGCAGTGTCCCCATTTCAGGTAAACACTGAGCACGAACGTTTTTTTAGATAGTTATCGCATCTGACTATATATATTATGGCCGAGCACTCATAACGTTGTCTCTGGCTTTATTTTCAGAACGGTTATGAAGACATAAAGGTATGAGCATATCGTATATTGATGACATTGAGCACATTACATTTTTGGCTTGTGATCGACATTAAAAGCCGTCATATATATTTTTTCAGGGCGTAGACACACATTAACAACCCAACAGGTATGTTTGGTTCATCTTTATGACATATTTTGATAGAAATCGTTTGACATATTCAGTTATAACATAAAAATTAATGCGGTTTTCGTTCTTATTCCAAACAATTTTTCGATAATAATACAAGGTCCAGACACGCGGTAAGCATTTAATCCTCACGAGAGTACAACTCTTGAAGAACAATAGATAGTCAGTTTCTGACAGACAGATGACACCAATATTATTATTATTTTCAGCTTCATCCAAGTGAGGTGATGCCGCTACACAGGTATGATTAGCTACATCATTAACAATAGACACATGGGTGTCCACAAATGAAACATGACATTCACACATTCTCATTTTTCCATTGCAGATGGCCCCTGATGAAGGTACTTTAGGTACCGAAATGCATTGGGCAAGATAAAGAAACCAAGTTGTTAAACTACAAAGCAAAACATATTGTATATGTAAAGTTGTACAAAAAATGTATTATGAGTATTATATGTCGGCATGATGAAATAATTCGCTATGAAGAACGTGTGTATGAGTAACTATAGAAATAATAATCAAGCATTGAAATAATGAATTGTTTCTTGGAATATTGATTTATATAACAGTGTTTTAAAACGAATAAGGTGCAAACACACCGTGTGAACAGTGCGCGACTAGATGGGTTTACAACCGTCATAACTGACATGATTTACCACTAGGTTTGACTAGCCTAATTAGCCGCAGCACTGATAGATTTAACCCAAATAAAAATTGAATATAGGAGTGCTCCTCACACACCCCAATTAACCTTTAGAAAGCTGGCATTTTCTTGTCACATCCAACTGTGTCTTCTGCCAGTGTCCTGAGTCACATGACTGTGAATGTTTCTGCTGTTTGGATTTGTTTATTATTACCAGACAGTGATAGAAAGGGGGCTTAAGTGTGGACAGAATGGGACACCCTGGCATGATGACTGGGGAGCAGTTGTACCCAGGCTCACATATACTTCAAATTGCTTTGCCCACAGCACATGCATAGAAACCATACACCAGGCCTTCCCTGCCCTTTTTTCACCCCTGACAGTTTGGAGCCTTCACCTGGGAAAGAGGAAGAACTTTACAGAAGCAGTGTTTCACCACCAGTCAGTGGTCTCTGAGGAGGACACGTCTTTGTTCGGACTTAGTCTCTTTTTTTGGAAGTCGAAAATTTCTAGCTGGGATGGAGCTGCAGTATATAGCCTATGAGGATTCCATGAGGCCAGATACCCGTCCTGAGAAGAGCCACTAAACAGAATTGCAGTTGCAGAGAAGAACATAGTGTGAGCTAAGGTGAATTCAGGCCGACCTGCAATGCCCCCCTTGCGGATATGCAAGACTCAGACCACTTGTTGGTGGAACCTTTTATAGGTCCCAAGTTTTAGGGTTTGGCTGGGAAAGCACCTTTATCGCCACTTATAAGGGTCCAGGACTGGTTGGCACTGCTATGGGGGTCAGGGCTTACTTTAGGCAGGGTCCAGGTGCAGGGTTTACTGTTGGAACTTGCTGTGTCCCTGTGGCTCAGAAATGGAGGCTATTCAGCTAGCCCTGGGAGTCACTCTGGCAGTCATTGGTTCAAGCAGTAAGGCATGCCCCAAACAGTATGTCAGTCCTCTGAGGTATCAAGGCAGGCTTCAATCAACAGGGCAGTACTGTGCTAGCAGCAAAACAGTCCTGTGAGGTACAAAGCAGGCTTCAAGTAGCAGGCAAGTCATCTGGAATTCAAAGCAGTCCTTCTAAGTGTTATCCACAGGCCAAGGAGTGAACTGAACAGGGGGGGTTAGTGCCCAATATTTTTTCCCCATGCTAGCCTTTGAAGTGGGAGACATTTTTAGACTACACCCTCAGCTGTGTTTGAAAAGTTCCTTCTTCCCCTGTCAAGAGTCTAAGGTGGCTAGGGTCACAATAGTCTGATGTCAAGTGCCTTTGTGAGTCTGCTGAAGATAACCCTCTGACATGCAAGAAGGGCATGGAAAAGCTGTGCTCCTCTCATCCTGACACGATGGCCCACCCTGCCTGAAGGTACCCAATGGTTAGGACAAGAAAATGTCAACTTTCTAAAGTGGTATTTTCGGAATTGTGACTTAGAATTTGACTTTACCATTAAAGAGGATTTCACAATACATGACATTTCTACCTGTTCCCAATCAACAGTTAACACGTATTAAATGAGACACGATACCCTAATGTTATCCCATGTGAAAGGTAGGCCACATAGTAGTGAAGTTGAGTTTTTAGGAGCTGTTCACCTCAAGAACATGTCAAATTTAAAAGAACATGTCCTACCTTTCAAATACAATGCACCCTGACCTATTGAATGTTTAGAACCTACCCTAAAGGTAACTTTTATGTATTAAAAAGGAAGGATTTTTTGCTAGGTCGATTTGACAGTTTAACACTGCACACATGCTGCAATAGCAGGCCTGAGGCATGTTTTAAAGTACCTCTTGAGTTGATGGCATAATAAGTGCTGCACACCAAGTGTAGCATTTCATTTACAGGCTCAGGGAACATGTAGTACCACTTTACTATGGCCATATAGGTAAATGTAATGCGCCAATTGAGTTTAAGCCAATTACTACTGAACGGGGCCTGCAATTGTACCTTAATAGTGACACTAATTGCTATGCTAGAATGCTTCTTTCAAGGTTCAGAATGAGTTCCTTTTTTCGTTTAATCACATTCCCAACTTGCAACGATTGGTCAAGACAAATGTTGCCTTGTCCCTGTGATGATGTTGCCCCTCAATCTAACTTGCACTGCATTTTATTTTGTACATTTTATCTTGTTCCCAGAAAGATCCTTCTAAAACCAATTCTTAAAGAGTGGGGTCTCCGATCTTGTAGAGATGCGTTTTATCGACTACAAAGGATGGAAACCCCGGAAGTGATTCATACTTTAGCTAAATTCCTGAAACCATTGGTTAAATTTAGGAATTCGATGTAATATATAAATTGATTGTAAATATTTTATACATTTTTACACTGTATAGGGTACTGAAAGACAAATAAGTTTTTAATTTTAATTGTATTTATATGGATAAATGAGGTCTATATTTCCCCTATCTTGCTGAAATTGATATGACACTGGCTTGATTAGACTTATATCTGTATTTGTGTTGTGTTTTGTATCCATTCCTTTTTAACAAATGTATGCTTTTATGATATCAAAGTTTATATCGAAATAAAGCTTAATTTGAATTTGAATTTGAGGTCTCAAGATAATGAGTGCAGAACAACAGATTGGACAAGGAATGGATTGCAGCTATCTACCTGAAGTGTCAAGCATAATAAAGCAACACAATGGCAGCACTGAGTTACCTTTTGTTTTTCAGCATCACCAAAGTGGCTTGAAATTGCACATGCCAATGCACTTGTGGAAATCACTGATGAAAACACTAGCCATTGCTGTGTAGGTCTGGTTGATGTACAGTGTGCAGTTTCTCACCAGATTGCAGCTGCTACACAAGATCTGCATAATGGATGGTGCAACAGCTTTGATCTGAAAGATGCTGTGGGGAAACATCTGAATCTGATCAAAGTGAAAATAAGAGTGAAAGGCCTAGGCTGAAAACGTGCAAAGGATTGATGGTGCTCTGTCAGAGTTTCTCAGCACCTAAGTAGTCAAATTTGCATGGAAAAAGGTACATAATGCCACACTTTATGAGCCATTCTGATGGCAAGCTGATGACAAAGAGCAAAAAAATGCTGAAACTGTCCTGTTGAATTCTCCTATTATTATTTTAGTTACTTATTTTAAAGAAGACTAACTGTTCCAAGAAGCTACTTACAGAACTCTGCACTAAAACATTTGAGCTTGGCTATATATGATCTAATTACAGACCAAACTTGTGTTTGCCTTAGAAATAGAAGTAAAATTGTTATATGCTCAGCTTTTGCAACAAGAAATGTAACTAGTGAAATGAAATATGTGTGATGAATTATAAATCATTTGATTATGATTTGAAACATCAGAAGGGTGGATTGATGGAGCAGATTTCATCTGCAGTCAGGCATTGTTTTATTTTTGTGCTTCAGACAGACTGCATTTAAATTGCCATGCACATTTTGGTGCAAGTTAAAAACATGGCATATGAAAAATATGAAAGTGAGGCCTAAGTCAGTCTTAAATGCTTGTGCTGAATTAACATGTGTTTTTGCAGTGTAGAGAAAAGTGGCATTTTTAGCTTTGAAGATTAATAGAATGTGTTTCTCTCTTCCCAGCTCATCCCTTGTAAGACTTGTTGCATATTTTGATAAACATTTTCAGTTAAAAACACCTCTTTTTATAATGTGTGTGACTTAATAATGCCCCAAACACTATACATGGGGCTAAATGATTTTTTGCATGAAAAGCTATCTAAAACACTAAAGCATGTTGCTGTGTGCGCTGTATTAACTGTGTGCGCTGTAGTAACTGTGTGTGCTTTTAAAATGTACACTAAATGCATAATAATGTTATGTTGCACATTGCACATTTATTTTGCATGTTGTCATAAATAATAGAAAAGCTGCTTGAAACTAATAGCTTGGCTAGGTAAACATTTATAAGGGGTATTAGTATGGAGTTGGGAAACATATTGGGCTGTTTTACATGAAATTAATATTCTCTTTGTGTTTGTTTTATTTTTGGGGCTTGAGAAAAAAATGGCTGCCTGTTAATCCTGCAAGGCTATGACTTGCATTTTCAGAGAAGAGTGCATGCGCAGACTGTGGCAGCTTTCCTCAAACCAAGAAGGAGTCAAGGCCATTTTGAACTGTACATTCTTGTGACTGTGCCAATGTACCAGTATTAGTTAAAGTATCTGCCCTGCTGTACTGTGACAGGAAGGGAGAACTAGAATGAAACATTTTTCCTAGTAAATGTTGCAAAAACAATATAAATGTATTTACTCATGTATGCTTCTTTTGTTAAAACTGGTATAGTCAGGATTTTAGAATGAGTCAGGATTCTGAGACCTCTTGCCATTATGACTGACCAATCACGTACAAGTTTTCCTGAACAATGACACATTTTTGTGTAGTCTGCCAAGAATTAGAGTGTAAATATTGACCTCTCTGGAGGCAGGGTTGGCTTCTTGCTCATTTTGGCTACTAGGCTCATTAGGCTTCAGGGGGGCGTGTGAGCTCTTGAGAGAAGGAACAGATTAGACCAGACATTCTATGGGTTAGGTACGAGATCGTCATGGGTGCAGCCTTGGGCGTCCGAGGAGAGTCAGGTGGGGGGTTCCCTGATGATTTTTTTTTCCAAAGTTTTGGCACGTCATATTTTGGCACTGCAGGCCACATTCCTTTGAGGTCTTGTGAAGGGTGGGCTGTTTTGCTATTTAGACACAGACAGGAGCAGAGAATGCAGTGGATTAGGATAGAATTAGATGCTAAATTTAAGTTTATGCTTTGACTAATTAATTAGGTCTGAAAAGATTTATTTGACATGCATTTATTTCTCTTAATGGGAGATTTTTGCAAACTATTTAATTATTGATTAGCCTTGCAAGACTATTTTTCTTAGAAACTCTTTAAGAATATTGCGCCACATTTTCTTTCCTACATGTAATGCTTATATGCAGCATGTAATGTGTACTGTATTAATGCTATTTTCCTGTTTTCCAAATTCTGTAACCTGATTGATATTTTACTAATGAATAAAGGGTCAGAGAACAACTGAACTTTTGACTAGAAAATAAAACCCTTTAAAATACTCAACAACTCTCTTTATTGGCTTAAAATATTAATTGCATTTTTGACTGTTCAGGTGTATTTAAATCTCCTGAAGGTAATACATGGTGTGAGGGGCCCAACACCTTTTCAGCGGTAAATTAGAGGTAGCATGAGGGTTTTACATTGAGAAATTACCAGATGAAATTACTGCTCCATCAAGTGCCCATTGACGACGATGTGGGACCTAACTGTGAGGTTCACAGATGCATCGCTGATCGGTGGTCTCGACTGCGAAGTTGCCCAGCGCGGATTCGAGGTACCGACTCTGAGGCTCGAGTTCGATGCATCGATGCAACTGCATGAATCGGAACCGATGCATTGCCTTCACTGCTTTGAGAAGATCGACACATTTTATTGCTTGGGACCAGGAATAAATAAATAAAGATACTTTGTTCACCAGGGCCTGCGTGGGTCCTATAGCCAACCTGCCCTTCCACGAGGTCGGCATGAACTTTGGATTCGCATTGGTCCCTTGTGATCTCAAGTGACCTTTTGGCTGCTAGTGACTTCTAAAAACTTTACTGCATTTTTCCTTTAAAATTCAATATCTCAACTTTCTACATTCAATTTATTTCTTTTTGGTCTTGTTGTGTTTATAATATAATAATATATTTTCATGAATCTGTGCAGTGCCTTTTAGAGGTGTATTCATTGTGTCACTGTGTGAGTGTGTTGCACAAATACTTTGCCCATTGCCTCCTTAGATACGCCTGACTACTCTGTGCCAAGCTACCAGAGGGTGAGCTTAGGTTATCGTTTAGTGTGTATCTAGCTTGCTCTGACTAAGGTGGTGGTTCCTGCCTGGCCTGGGTGCATACCTCAGCCAAACAGGAATCCCATTTCTAAAACTAGTGCTCAGTGGTGAGGATAGGGCTTGTATTTGTGCAATACCACATACTAACTCATTGTCCACTACAACTCTATACATAGACCAACTTGAGCCTTTTACAATTCTCTCTGAACTGACATCTTTTGATTTTTCTCAACTTCTTTTGGACAAGTCCCATTTTCTCTGTAATGTCTTTGATCCGATCGGGCACTATGGATATTGAGGTAGCCAACCTGGAGCTATACACAGTGGCCCAGCTCAAGGAGTTCTGCCAGGAGAGAGGGGTGTTCCAAAAGGGACATGCCAAAAAGGCAGAGCTTCAGAAAGCCTTAAGAGCATGGGCAGAGGCCCGCCCCAAAGGAGAACTGGATGAAGAGGAGAGATCTGAGCCTGAGGAAGGATCAGAGTGGAACCTGATAGAGAGTCTTGTCATACAGCCAAGAGAGGGGGGAGCAATTTTCTCCCATGACTGGAAGTCCACTCTAGACCAGGCAGCAGTGTGACATCAAAGTGTCTGTCCCGAGAGAAGCTGGAGGAAGGCAGGAGGAAAGGAAACTAAAGCTAGTGCTAGCCAAAATGGAGAAGGACAATGATCACAATCTTGCCCTTGTTAAGCTTAAGAAGGAGCAAGAGCTAGAGGAGAAGAGGATGGCAATGGAGTAAAGGAAGATGGCCCATGAGCTGAGCCTCAGAGAGCTGGAAATCAGAGCCCTCCAAGTGGGGTCCAGCAACAATAATAATGGTGGCAGAATACCTGCAATGCCTTCACATGAGTCCAGATTTCATATCCCAAAATATACGTTACAACACTATGTGGTGGGGGATGATATAGATAAATGGTTGGCAGCCTATCAAGTGGCTTTGAAACTGTACAGGGTCTCAGAGGAGTTCTGGCTTGGTAGTTTATGGAGGTAAATGCCTTCAGTGGTGAGGAACACACTCCTTACACTAGAGGTGGGGGAGCAGTCCAACTACATTGCCAAGAAGACCATGTTAGTCAATACGTTTGGGTTGACATTTGACATCTGAAAGGACAGGCAATGGTTCAGGGCCAGTCACAAACTCTCTACATAAACGTGGTGGATTTCTTGGACTATGATGGTAAGGCACTGAAGGGCTGGGTGAGGGGCAGCAAAGTTACTGATTATGAATGGTTGTAAAACTTGTTTTTAAAGGAGTACAGTTCATGATACTTGTTTTCCAGAGCAGTGCCAACACCTGGTTGATAGCAAGTTACCTGGCTCCTGGAAGCTTGCTGAGGAGGCGGACCTCTGGGTCAGCACCAGAGTGTCCAGAAGGGTACCTGGGGGGACCCCAAGAAGGGTGGTTCAGGTTTCTCCCAACAGAGTTAGGGGGAGGTCCAGAGAGACCCAGACAGGGACAGGTCCCAAGGTAAGGGGTGAAGAAAGGATTACTATTTCTCTTCTCAGAAGAGGGAAGGAGGTTCTGATGGGCAGGGGCTTCTGGCACCGAATTTCCAAACGCACTGCTTTGATTGTTCTCCATTAGGAGATAAGCAGGGGGACTCTGTCTGTCCAAACTGTAGTGGTCCCACTGGTGGAAACCCTACATGGCTGGTCAATGTAGCTTTAGGGGAAAGCAGTTCCCAGCGGCAAGTCATAGAGCATCCTATGATCTCCCTCTGCTGGGATATAGACTCAGAGGGTGAGTTGGTGATCAATGAGGGTGGGAGTTGCCACTTCCACCTAGTAGAAGTGAAGGGGGTCCCAACCACTGCTCTGATGGATACTGGGGCTAGCAGAACCATGGTTGTGGAAGAGCTAGTCTCTCCAGAGCAGTACACTGGTGGGGTGTGTAGAGTGACTCCAGCCCATGGTCAAGACTTTTTCCGCCCTATGGCACTGATGTCCCTAGAGTGGGGTGGGGAGGTGATCCAAAGAAGAGTAATAGTTAATCCCCAAATGCTCATTGACTGTATTCTGGGGAATGAATTACCCCCACTGTCAGGGGAGCTGAGAGAGGCTGCCACCACAGGTGGCTTGACTGTTTAGTTTTCTTGGGGCACCACTCCCTATTGGAGGGTACAGAGCCCCAGATGGAGGGATAGGGGTGGGAAGGACTCACCCCTGACTTCTGTCCATCCCAAGGTTAAATACCCTGGTTGGGAGACCAGTTGCAGGATACAACCTCTGGTGGGAGGTGGAGTAGAGAAAGGATGCAAGTATCCTACTCTGAGAAATCACAGAGGACCAAGACCCCTGGATGGCCTGGAGCCTGGCTCTTGACACTTGCAGCTGTCAGTGGCCTCTGTTGGTTGCTGTCCTTATGGGTAGAGGTTTCCCTGGATTGGGGTCAGAAGTCAGACCCAATGGGTGGAATGTGCATCATCACTTTGCTGGTCGTGGTGGCATTGTCTACTTACTGGGATGCATCTGTGAGCAAATTAAAGTTAGGTGCTGCACAGATGGGGGTCAACAGGTAAGGAGAAGGATTCCCCATGGGTTAGCTCAGTTGCCCCTGGGAACATAGACGGAGGGATCCAACTGAGTTCAGAGAAGTGTAAAACTGTCAAGTACCCCTGCAGTAGTGGGCCATTGTCCATGTTCTATTGCCCTAAGCAGGAAAGTCCATCAGGGTATTGATTACTCTACCCTGGCTTAGTCTAGGGAGGGAGGCGTGTTGCAAAATGGCCCCCTCTGAAGGGTCAACCCTTACTTTTTGCTTTCCTCCTCCTATGTTTGCTGAACCCTTTATGTTGGTCTTAGGACTCTGACTACTTTACCACTGCTAATCAGTGCTAATGTGCACATGCTTTTTCCCTAAACATGTGTGTAACTGGTGTTTACCATGATTGGTCTATTTAGTTTACTTGTAAGTCCTTTATAAGGTGGTATACCATATACCCAGGGCCTGTAAGTTAAATGTTACAGGTGGGCTGCATTACTGATTGTGCACCCACAGAAGTAGCCTTTGAGACCTGTCTAAGGGCCTGCAACTGCAGTGCATGTGTGTGGCTTTGTGTGCAGTTTACTGCCACTTCCACTTGCCATTTAAAACTGCTTGCCAGGCCTTAAACTCCCCTTTTAATATATATGTATACCCTAAGGTAGACCCTAAGTAACCCTAAGTGCAAGGTGCTGTAAGTAAGAGGTAGGACATGTCCCTTTATGTTTTGCATGTCCGGGCGAGACAGACTATTTAATTTTTCACTACTATCAGGCCTATTCCTCTCATAGGCTACCACTGGGAATTCCCTAATTGACTTTTAAGTTGTAAGTCGCGATCAGAGAGGAGTAGTGTTTTCATTTTTCATATGTTTGGAATGGTAATGATAAATGTTCCTTACTGGAGAAGTTGGATTTAACATTACTGTTTTAGAAAATGCCACTTTTTGAAACTTGACATTTGTCTGCACTAACTGCTCTTTGTGCCTTATAGCCTGTCTGCAATACACGTCTGGATTGGGTCACTGCTAAACTTTGTGCATTCCGTCTAGACAGCTACAAACACAAGAAGGTGAGACTTATCTGCATACTGATCACTCATCTGCATTCTGATGGGTCTTCAGGGTAGGGAGGAATGGTAGGGGCTGACACTTACACTTCAATAGGTAGTACCCAGTCCACACACAAAGCACTAATTAACCACCCCACAGATAGCCTGGTAGATAGGACTGGGTTGAAAGGAATGCTTGTGCACTTGAAAGTGCTGCTTTGCAGTCACTCCTACGTCAAAGGCACTTTTGGATATAAGCACTAGGTCTCTGACCCCATAAAATCAGACACTGATGGGTCTTGAACTGAACCTCTGTCAGAAGGACTATTCTGCCGCTTAAAGGACTCAACTGGACTGCCTTTCTGGAAGGACTGCCTTTCGGCTTTTTGTCCTGCTGCCTGCTGCTCCCTAACTCTCCTAATGGAGAGCTGGACTCTACCTTCCCTACAAGTGATCTACAAGGACTTGCTGGCTTGCCTCCTGTTTTCTGCAGTCTCAGGAACACTAAAGACTTTCTGCAATTCTGCTGGTGCTTCTAGACTCTGCCAAGTTCTGTGTCTCAGAAGTGGGTTCTGCAGCTGTTTTGCTACAAAATCGATGTATTGGCACCACTACTCCAATTGGAATCTATTCAGTGCCCTTTGACAACGATGCAGGACCTGACTGCGAGGATAAAAATTCTGCTGTTCTAATCTCAGGTTTGACAATGAGGTAGTACCAATCCAAGATCCTGACAGCGAGGCTTGATTGTCATGCAGCGACCTAACTGAATGAATCAGAACCAATGCATTGCCTTCACTGCGTGGAGAAGACTGACGCATTTCTTTGTTTGCGATCAGGACAGGTACTTTGTTCATCAGGGCATGCATGGGTTCTGGAGCCACCCTGTGCTTCCACAAGGCCGACCTGAACTTTGAATTTGCACTGGGCCCTCGCAACCTTAAGTAATCTTTTGGCTGCTAGTGACTTCTAAGCACTTTACTTTATTTTTTCCCTTAAAATTAAACATCTCAACTCCTATACATTGGAGTTTGGTAGTTTTGCTTTGTTTATAATATACTAATCTATTTTTATAAACCTCTGTGGAGTCTTTTTTGTAGTGTATCCATTCTGTTACTGTGGGAGCGTGTTGCACAAATAATTGCCGCTCTGGATAAGCTTGACAGCTCTTTGTCAAGTTACCAGAGGGTGAGCACAGGGTATCTTTTAGTGTGTATCTAGTAGGCCTGGGCGGTAAATTCTGTTCAATTTGGGTAATTTCTCATTCCGCAGAGAATGCAGAATTACACAAATTCTGCAATCCGCTGCTTTGTGGAATTTTTTGCTTGTTCACGCTTTCAAAATGCTTGTTCGCAAGATATTTCTCCCCGAGTATGCAAACAGCATTCGCGAACAGGAAAAATGCATTGCGAACAGGCGGAACAAGCCATTCCACGTGTTCGCTGAACTTTTGCGTGCTTGCTCAGATTTTTTACCGTTTTGCAGAGCTTTGCGTAGCACGACTATGCAAGTTCCGCCCACCCCTAGTACTATCTAGCTTACCCTGACTAAAGTGATGGTTCCTGCTTGGCCTGGGTGCATACCTCAGCCAACTTAGAATCCCATTTCTAGCATTACATTCTTCAAATTGTCATTGGACTCGAATTGATAGTTATTCTCAAACAGATACATCTGTTATGAACAACACGAGCTGAGCCAACATAAGGCCAGAAGTTACATAGTTTGTGAACTCGCAACAGAGTGTCAAAACTGTGGCAGAAGACCCAAGATACGTACACAAAGTTCACAATTTGGAAACTCTGTACTGGGTTTTTGTATTTTGGAATATTGTTTGGGCTCTGCTGGTTGGGGTCTACAAACTCGACTAGAACCATTTGTTTTTAAATTTATGGAGATCCAGGCCGGCCTGATGGTCAGGATGTGCTCACCGTAACCCCTTATAGGGCCTTTTGATTTTTATTTCAGGATGCCTGTGTACTGTAATGGCAGCCACAAGAGGAAATCTTCTCTTCAAGTAAGCCATTCTGATCTTACGGGTCTGCAACCCCCAGTCTGAGAACCTATAATGGTATATTGTATAACGGTTACCTTAACCAATCTGATTAATTTTATTTTATGAATTTAAGTCCTCATCTGTCCTTGAACTCCGGTTTGTGATCAGTATGTGGACTCATCGTACAGGCATGTCTAACACTTCACCCAACGCATTTTTGTAATGCTAATTTCTCATGTTATGGAGTGAATTTACATCAAGCCAAGCATCACACCAAGCAAAGGCACTCCTCTGAGTAAAGCCCTAGTTTCATGCCAAGTTTAGTGTATTTAGCATATTTTTGCATAGTGAAGAGCAGATATACCTATGGTATTTAAAATGGGACCCTCTCAATTTCTTCGAACTAAATGGATCCTACTCTCTCAACCAGATATTCCTACTCTTTGCAAGAATACCAGCCCAATCTCTCCAAAGACTCCAGACCATCCCAAACACCACTTCCAGACTCATCCTTGATCTTCCTCGATGCAACCACATCAACCACTACAGGCAACTGCACTGGCTTCCATTGCAGAAATGATAGCTGTTCAAACATCTCACACATGCTTTCAAAGCATTACATAACACCAGACCCTCTTATCTCAGCCACTGCCTACTCTACCACCAACCCCCCAGGCACCTTTTCTCTGCCTCCCTCTCTCTCACCCAAACACCCTTTATACTCAGAAGTGGAGCCAGAGGCTGATCCTTCTTCCACCTCCCATCAGAGTCCTGGTAAAACGTTCCACTCCGTATTAGGATCTTCACATCACTGCTGGATACTGAAAGAAGCTGAATACCTGGCTCTTTGACTAGCATTCTCGCCCTTCATCATCCCCTGCCAGATGCAGAAATCTCCCCCCCAGTGCCTGGATACTCTCGCAGGCGAAAAGAGATGCTCTGCAAATCCACTATCATAACATTTGTATGAAACTTTCAATGACAAACCTAATCCAGATAACTTTTTTTAAAGTTAGTGCAGACTCCTCAAGCTGCACTAAAGGCTTGAACAAAACAAAATACAGCTTTTTAGTGAAAAATTTTACCTAACCATAACTACAGTGTTGGGAAAGTTAACAATATATGTATGCTTCTAACAATTTCCTTTTACTGGGAAACCAAATTTTGGCATTCACTCAGTTGTCGTTTACATTTTTATTTTTGGGCAATGAATCGTTTTCACATTACAAAGTAATGCAACATATTTCTTCTCCTGCAAGATTGGTTCAAGAAAAATTGTCTACTTGGAACTGTAAACCTAGATGCATTCTATTGACAATGCACACTTCATGACTTTTTAACACCTTGCCTGCTAAGGCAATTCCCGCTGGGTGCTGATAATCATGTATTCCCATTGTTCATGACAAGGTCAACTCGTCATAAGCACAGCCCCAGTAAACTGCATGACGAGCTGACCTTGTCATTAGCATGGAAGAGGTTAAACTCTCCGTTAAACACTCAAATGATGATTGGAGGAATGCTTGCAATACCTCTACCACTGACAGTCCCTCAAGGTAGCATTCCAAACCATTGTTCTTTTGCCCACCATCCCACTCACTTAAGCCACAACCATTTGAAATCAGTCTTTAAAAACAAAAAATCAGTTTATTGTATTTTCATTATGAGCAGATTACTGCACACAAATGTACAAGGATTGATATTACATTAGGATAGGCCTCAACTCACGATATCAAATTTGTTATGTATCATCTACGATCTTGTTATTATAATTTGTTGTGTTTTCTAGTGTTCATAGCATCATCGTGCAAATGTGCTTCAGACTGGTATGTCGGCAACATCATATACATTTTCTATAACTTCAGCAAAACAGTGCTATAACATCAAACTGTAACTGAAATCTGAAATTCTATTGGCAGGTATATTCCTCTTGTTGTGTGATACCACCCATTTTATCCGTAGAGTCTGCTATTGTTTTTCTGGTGTGTCCCCATCAGAGTTACAGCCAGAAACATGCTGTGCTGATTCACTATTTGAACCAGGCTCCAGGGATTCAAATGCTGTTAGGATCCAGCTCTATTTTTCTGCTGTGAGGTATTTCTTAATGCCCTACAACTCTTCCTGTTTCAGAATTGCCTGCTTGCTTTTTCCCTACTTACTCATGTCTCTCCGCTATAGTCCTAGTGCAGGCACTTCTTCCACTTTCTGGTGCTTTGCAATGCTCCTCTAAGCTAATATCAAGGCTAGATCAATAAATCTAGTGCTTGTTCTATTTGCTTTAGATTTGGAAAAATATTCTCAGTAAGCATGTGTCTGGGGTACATATGCTGTTTTCTGACTCCTTCGAAATAATAACTGCTGATTGATTATGAAATACCTTGGAACAAACAAGAGACAAGAGGTGATTGGCAAAACAAGTACAGTTCATTAAATTAAACATTGCAGCTGTAGATCAGTTACACGCACAAGGCCTGAGGACTGTCTCAATTTAAAATTGGTCTGCGGCCTCTGTTTATAGAGTTCATTGTATGCAATAAAGTTTGTCTGGAGGTCCATGCAAGGTAAGGATTGTAGTTGCTGCCTTTGGAGTCATAAATTAATTGTCTAATTGCAAGAATAGGTGGGCGTGGATATAATGCGGCCAGTGGGAAACGTGTTGAGATGTCTGGCACTGGGAGTGCTAGATCATTGCATGTGCTGAGTCCTGATTGGCTATATGTTCCCAACTCATGTGGCATCTGATTTTATGGTGGTTTTGGAAATGCGCATACCCTTTCCGGTCATGTGTGCTTTATTAGGGTCAAACTCCATGGACCATTAAGGTGTCGCTGCTCTGATCTGTGGGTTGTTCTGGGATTTCTTGTTCATGTGTTTGCCTGCCTGGTATGTGTCACACCACCTGTGACCAATCAATTAGTGACCTTCGACCTAGGTCTCAGAGCCTGCCTGGCTATGTATTTGCTAGTTGGGGTTGATGTAGCAAATTCATCAATAAAGTTGCGCTTTGGTTTTTATACATGAATGTATCGTTTATCATAATCACATTGACTTTTTCAATATTAACATTCCCCCGTCTAGTTGATTTGTCAACTACACTATCTGACTCATAACTTTCGACATGTTGCTCCATATGATCGCTCTCGACAATAACTACCTTCTTAGTTACTTGCATTTGACCCTTTTTGAGGACTGCCTTTTTACAGCAGGTAATCCCAATTGTACAGACTCGCACAAAAATAGGAACACAATAAATACTGCCAACAGCTATCTCCATAAGCCAGCGAACCACTAGAGGATCCAGGAGAACAAGTTTGAAAACCATGCCTGTTCAGGGGCACCTGCCTCCTCTCACATGTCTCTTTGTAAGTGGTGCAGTGCTTGGACGGCAAGAGTAAATGTCCCTTTGTCTACGCCGTTCCCTAGAATGAAGTTGCAGCAGGCCCACCGATCTTGGCACCCCACCTGCATCATGGTCATCAAGCCCAAAACATATTGATGCTGCATTACCATGAGGCAGGTTGCTTGCAGTTCTTCCATGATTGAATTAATACCAAGCTTAGTGCTATTCATCATTTTAAGCATTTCCCACCTGATTATTTGCAACCAGTGGGCCTTGGCTTTTGTCTGCAGAATGAAGAATGGTATCAACGCTCCTGCTGAAACTTGTGGGTCAGTGAACAGCCTGAATTCTTCAGAAATATCCTTGTACTGAGCCTAGCCAAAATAGTCCACAGTTCTTTTCTTGTGAGCCTGGTGCAGCAAGGTTGTCTTTTTTCTTAACGAGTGCTCGTATAGGTCCAATAGTTCTTCTCCAGGAAGACCAGGGTCGGGGATGTATGGTGATTATTAACAGAGTCCGCAACATCCAGTGATGAGTTGAATATAGGGAAACTCGCCGCACTGCCAATAGAAATCCATCAACATGATCGCCCATTGCATATCCGGAATGGGCATGCTCATGCCGCAGTTGTCATTCATGTCCATTGAAAGCATTCCTCTACTTCTGAAACACAAGGAATACAGTGTAAGTTTCTGTACAATTAGGAGTTGCCCCTTCCCTTCTAGCCTAGTGTATTCACCAACCTCAGTGCCCCAGATTTCCTGACAGGGGGTGGTCATGCTCTCATTCAGCACTCCCCAGCGACTGATTACCCCTCCTCTCCTCGAGCTGGGTGGCCCTACACAGGAACTCCATGTCAGGGGTCTACTTGTTGCTAAAGAAGTCTGCCCCAGATATGCTAAGGGCCACCCTTGGACCACAAATGGAGGTGGGGTCAGATGTGTTTGTGCACTGAGTTGGAGATTTTGCTACCTCCAAGAATCTCTTCTCTGGGAGGTGTCAGCGTCAAACAGCATCCTCCCCTACGGTGTCCTTTCTGTGCATCCTGTCCAGCTCGATTTGGAAATCACTAGGCTTAGTGAAAAGGTATAAAGCCATTGATTTGGTTTTGTATTGGGTCAAATTCAGTACCACCCCATGTTTGGTTCTACCTTATTGGATTTTGGCTCTAATTCTGCATAGATATAAGTGAAGAAGGCATTTTGCTTTTTAGGGGGCTAACTCTGTGGATAAGTAAAGTTTGGCAATGCCAAATGCATGAAGTATCAATGAACAGACATAACATGACTTGGCTGATGAATGGGAGCCCATGGGGATCAAGTGCTGATACCATGTGTTATGCAAAAGGTTGCTGTGCAGTGAATGTGGAATGTAAGTGATGTAATTGCAGGTGAGATCAGAGAGATCCCTGTGCAGGTGCTGTGATACATTTTTAACAGTCTCCATTTGACTAAGCAGTTCCTCGACAGTGAATAAGGTGGTGACACCCATAATAGACATAGGGTACATAAAAGTGTAACAGTACATAGCTTGTTATTGGACATTGAAGGTCTGGATATGGATCACTTGGGAGGCGTCTGTGGCCCTCTGGTGGCTGTTGTTTTCCTTATCGGTTCAAACAAAAAGTTTGCGGTTTTAGTTCAAAAGTCTTAACTTGTAAACATCACATCCATGCCGGGGTGCTGATGTGGCAGCTGAATGGTGGTGCACTTGGAGTATCTGTTGTTAACCTTTTGGATAAGAACTTGCTCATTTGTTAATTCAGAAACATTACATGTGTACCATAGACAATGAGTTTTCTGGGGTTCATGTGTTTTCCTTAGGGGTGTGTTCTCCACACTCCACTAGTAAAAAAATTTGTGAGGCACCAGAAGGTGCCTGAGGTTGGGGTATCCTTTGAGAGTGTTTTTTGGAGGAGGGGAATTTAAGGGTGGTCATTGATTACCAGACAGATTATTCTCATTTATGATTCATTGAGCACCCCCTTCCTTCTTACCTAACTGGATGCTTACATTAGTGCCAAATATTTTTGGGATGGTCTCGTGAGCACAAGGGTGGATCACATCATGTTTTAGTGGGGGCTCCATGGGCTCCACTAAATACCTAGGAGTGTGTCTTACCTGGAGTGCGCATGGAGCCATCAGTGGGAGCTATGTTTTTCAGATTATATGTGTGCGGGAATATGCAATGAGGGGGCATATCACACTTGAGTGTTGGTGATTGCGACATGACACGAGATCATGTGTGTATGTATCTCTCCTTTACGGTATGTGGTGTGCAACGTGATCCTCCCTTGTGGTGCCAGGTATCTTGTCTCCACCCTCTATCTGGAAGCTTAACTTTGGGCTAACATTGGGCTTTTTTCATTAGTTTTGGGCATTTTCCCTAAGTCTTGCATGACCTCCTACTTTATTTGTAATGAGGCAGAGGGGATCAGAGGTTACTCCATAGCCCCATCATGTATCCCTGCCTATGTTGTCTTGTGGTGACCAAGGTCGGGTCTACTGCTTTTTCTCGATGGTGCATGCAAGGCTTAGAGCGCCTGTTAGTCGCAAGACCTATTATGGGGATGAGCACATCTGGTGACCTACCATCACCTGGAGCTGCTGTGGACATTGGGGATCCCTCTTTCCCACAGACCGCATGCTGCTGCCTTTAAATGTATTTGAGCCTGATGTCCCTGGCTTCTGGATAGGATCTCCTAAGGAACTGCCCTGCTTTTGTCGATATTTTGGAGGTGTGTGGCACGGTGGTCGGACTTTGGAAATTGGAACAATTGGAAAAATCTGAGAGCACAGGGCCGGGAACAAAAAGCACCGAAAACCGGGTTGGGCCAGAAACTTCTGACAAAGTCTGCCAGGTGATGATGATGAATTGGTGCTGCCTCAGCAATTCTGGGAAGCCTGGTCACACAGGTAAACCCTCCAACTGACTCAACACTATGCAAATGCCTTGTCACTTATAGGCTCTTATTGTGTGCGCTATGGAGTGTAGGGTTTCCACCCTCCCAGGCACATGAGGATCCTGGTTCAAATGCTACTAGTGGCCCTGCTGCACTGATTGTGCCACTCAAACAAGCAGCCTTTCAAATGTGTCTCAGACCTGCCACTGCAGTGTGTGCACGTGCTGTTTTTTTTTGTTTTGTTTATTTAAATCCTCATCTGCCCGACACACGTCCCTTAGATGCGAAGAAGACAGCCCGACCAGCTCACTGCCATTGGGAGCAATGCCCTAAAAATTGAGCCGCTACACACCTTGGCAGAACTTTTTATGAATTGGTGGGTACGACCATGCATCTTATTGACGATCTCAAGGCAACTTCGTGCCAGTAAATCCAGTATGCAAATATCGGAATCGGTGCAGACCACTATACTGAACCATTGAGTAGATGGGCTTAATCATCGGATCTTTGGGGGGGGGGGAAAAAAAACAAAAAAACCAAGAAGACAGAGAGAGCTTCACTTCCACTCTGTCAAAAATTTCCAAAATGTGAGGTTCTGGGCTCTACATGTTCTTTTCAAGTCTACCTTGAAAGTTTCATAAAGTGAGGTTAGCCATGCGGAGTGAGTGGGAGAGGTAATATCCACCCAATGCATACATATCTGCCGTCTTGCCAACAGGATGGAATAAAATATGAAGGACCGCGCTGCTCCAGTGATGTTCTGGTCCAGACCAAAAATAACAAGTGGTAAAGTTAAGGAAATGTTGGTCTTAATAATTGAATCCAAAGTTGCTTTGATCTCCATCCAATAAGTCGATATGTGGGGGCACTCCCAAAACATATGTATATCGGAAGCTGCTAACAATTGGCATTTATTACAGCATTTCCCCTCTTGATATTTGGATAAACGTAAAGGGAAGAGATATGCCCGGTGTAAAGTAAACAGGTGGTTTCGTCTAAGCCAAGCGGGTTTAACCAATTTATACAAAAGGGAGAAAGATTCTGCCCACCAATCCTCGTTTAGTGCCACAATTTCTCTACCCCATAATTCCGTTGGGAGATTAAAGTCCCCATCTATCTCTTCCAGTATGGACCAATACCAGAGAGCCACCTCCTTACCTCCTATCTGTTTTTCGACTAATTGTTGTTCTAGAGGACTAATTCTCCCGGTATTAGGGTCTTTCCTGATTAATTCTCTGGCCCAGCTACTAATTTGTGTGTATTTGAATCTTGAGAGTGTCGGCCCTGCTTTCTCCCTAAGGTCTTCCCACCCTATCAAGATGCCTCCATATAGCAATTCACCCCATCTAAGAAGCCCAGCTGTAATTAGGGGGGTTGCCAGAGAATCTTGCAGGCACAATGGAAGCCCAGGAGAGTCCCAAATCTGAGCATGGTTAGAGTAGTACGCCAACCCCACTCTACGTTTAATTTGGACCCATGACTTCAGTTGTGTTAATAGAGTCTTCAGCCTCACCTTCTTGAAAAACTTTCTATCTCCGAATTTAAATAAAAACCCATCTAATGGGAGGTTTGCCCCTACCAGCATTGCCTTAAATAATTTCCCATTTGAAGTGAGATCTGGTGACTTCAAGAGCATTCTTGAGTGGGAGAGCTGGAATGCCCACGAGTAGTACTGCAAGTCTGGGAGGGCCAATCCACCTTTTTCCCTCCTCCTCCTCAATTTTATCCAAGCCAACCTCGTGGCTTTGTAGTCCCAAATGAAGGAATTTATTTCTTGTTGGCACTTAAGAAGTTGCTTAGAGTCAAATGCAAGGGGAATTGTGTTAAAAATAAAGGTCAGTTTCGGAAGGATAGACATCTTTACAATGTTAACTTTCCCGAAAATTGATAATCTAAGCCCCACCCATGATCGCAAAAGGGCCCTACACTCTCTGGCGACCAGATCTAGGTTAGCTTTAGCTAAGACTTCAATATCTTGCGTTATTTTCACTCCAAGATAACGGATTGAATGGATTGAGGGCGTCACCCCAACACCCGGATTGGCGATATTCCACGTCATTAGCTCAGTCTTATCGGCATTGATGTTGTAGCCCGAAATAGTTCCAAATTCCTTGGCCTTTTTGACCACTATGGGAAAAGCGTTTGCTGGATCACTGGTGTAAATAACAATATCATCAGCATATAGCCCTATTTTCCTTTCCCATCCGCCAAATTTAAATGAAGAAATTCTTGAGTCGTCCCTAAAGGATTGTGCAAGTGGCTCAATGTATATGCTAAAAAGTAAAGGGGACAAGGGACACCCCTGTCTTGTTCCCCTAGTAATCTGAAAGGGCTGGGTACATACACCATTGACCATAATGCTTGCACTAGGATTTGCATATAGGAGTCCAATTGATCTCCGAAAATTTGGGCCGAATTCAAATTTCTTCATGGTCTCTGCTAAATAAGCCCAGTTTACTCGATCAAACGCTTTAGTAGCGTCGAGGGTCATAATGGCCATAGGAAGAGAAAATGTAGAGGCTATGTCCACTGCCCCAATTAAGTCATACGCAAGATCCGAGAGTT
This sequence comes from Lissotriton helveticus, assembly GCF_964261635.1. NCBI lineage: Eukaryota > Metazoa > Chordata > Amphibia > Caudata > Salamandridae > Lissotriton > Lissotriton helveticus. Next base: position 659,844,687 of record NC_136057.1, on the reverse strand, counting down.
GTCTACCCTTTATGAATCCCTTCTGGTCTGTGTGAATTATTGAGCCAACCTCACGTCCCAACCGATTCGCCAACACAGCTGCAAAGAGCTTGTAATCGCTATTTAGAAGCGAGATTGGCCTATAGGAGCCACACTTAGCTGGATTTTTCCCGGGTTTCGGGATCAGAACAATAATTGCCTCGCCCCATGATTTAGGAGGGGTCACACCGTTTACTAAGATGTCGTTAAAAAGTCTTGTCAGCACAGAAACTATTTCGGGATCTAGTACGCGAAATAATTCCCCAGGGAGACCATCAGGGCCTGCTGCCTTACCCCTCTTCACCTTTTTAATGCTTTCCCTCACTTCTTCCTCTGAAATAGGCCTTTCAAGACGGTCTCTTTGTTCAGAGCTAAGAGTGGGAAGAGTAATCTTCTCCAACCATCTAGATGTTAATATCGGGTCCACCGAGATCTCCTCCTTATATATTTGCTGGAAAAACTCCAAGAATGCTTCTCCAATATCTCTGATGGAAGATCTTTCAAGTGTCTCCTCCTCTAAAATGATGTGCTTTATGTGTTTTTTGGCCTGATCCGATTTACTTTTCCATGCGAGGACCTTACCCGCGGACTCACCATACTCAAAGTTGGAAAGCTTTCTTGCTTCCCATCTCAGTGCGACCCTCTCTTGAAGAATATTATCTAGTTTCTCTTTTAGGTCTTTACGCTGCTCCTGCTCTATAATAGTTCCAATTCCGGAACCAATACGTTGGTCCAAGGATGAAATATCCTTTTCGATATTGGCGATCTTTGCCCTATATATTCTCCCTCGATAAGAGGCCCTGTTAGTTATATAACCTCTCAAATAAGCTTTATAGGCCTCCCATACTATATTTAACTGGGTAGAGTTTATATTGGTATCCATGAAAAATTTTGTTTCTTGGATGAGGAGGTCAGTTTCTTCATCCTCTAAGAGAATCGTGCGGTCAAATGACCATAGAGTCTGAGAGGGTTGCTGAGCCGTTTGTAAAGAGAAAAATATAGCGGAGTGATCTGATAAGTGTGAGGGCAGGTATGTTAAGTCCTTTAGGGGGTCTCTTAATGAGTAACTAAAAAGAGCGTAGTCAATTCTCGACTTATGATTATATTTATGATTATGGTATGATACACCAAGTGCTTCACCTGCTCTCTCCCTCCAAGGGTCCGCCAATCCGAGCGTTGACATAACAACCCCCAATACCTGCCTGGATTTCTTATAAGTTAATGCCCTTGAGTTGGGAGATTTATCCAATTTTGGGTTAAGTACCAAATTAAAGTCTCCCATCCAGATTATTGGACCTTGAGTTGTTAGGAGGTGGCTCTGAATTTTGTTCAGATATGAGGGGTCATCCTGATTAGGACCGTAATAGCCAACCAGATTATATGGTCTGCCCTCTAGACTGACCTTAGCGTATAGCCACCTACCACTAAAGTCTTCCTCATGGGCAAGAATCTGAGCTCTTATTTGCTTTTTGAAAATAATTAATATACCACGAATATTCGCATTATGGTTGGTACAAATAAAACAGTCTACCCATCTGATTTTACTCAACATTTCCCTCGCTTCGTGTTGAAGAAGATGAGTTTCCTGAATGACGATGACCTGTGCTGGAGAGTCTCTCAAATATTGCAATATTCTATACCTCCTACTCTTAACACGCAGGCCATTGACATTCCAGGACAAAAATTTAATTCCCATCAGCAGATGTCCATACCCCTACCCCAACTCAATAGGTAAGTATAGAGATTACATCTCCCAATGCGAAATGAACAAAACAGAAATGTGTTTGGAATGATTTGTGAGTGTGGAACGGTGTATGATCGATGAGGATATTTTACAATTTTACCCCTTCCCAACCCCCTCCCCTCCCTGGAAACCCCCCCCCCTTAGTTATTCTGGCCGTTGGTGCCAGATTTGTCTCTCTAAGGAGTCCCCCTTTGCCCAGCTCAGTTACATATATAAAATATGTTCCGGCATACCTAGGTAAGTACTTTAGGGAGAAAACATCATAATCATAGAGAATAGAGAAAGCTAAAGGTGGGTAGTTGTCACAAAAGATTCCAGTCCGGGTTAGTGCTCTAAGAGTTTTCCCATTATTTATTTGTTTGTATGTATATATATTTATTTTGTTTCCCTTTTCCATCCCCTTATTTTTTTTTTATTATTTTTTTTTTCCCTTTCCCCAACCCTATTTTCCTCTTTTTCTTTCCTTTTTTTTTTCCGTTTCCTTCCCTTTTATTATTATTTTTTTTTTTAAATGTATAATTCAACACCCTCTGTGAAAATCCCACTTCCCCCATTCTCCCTTTCTATGTATATTCATTCTATTTCCCCCCCCTTCTCTTTTTTTTTTTTTATTTTATAATTTTTTTTTTCCGCATGTCTTTTATCTCTGTATCTCTGTGTCTCCCTACTATTTAGTCTGAGAGCTTTCCTTAGATGTTTCCCTGTTGATGGTCGCTAATAGATGTCAGAAGTTCATCTGCCTCCAGTGGGGAATGGATGTTATGCATTTTATTGTTGTACATAACCCTCAGGAAGGCAGGAAACCTCATCTGGACAGTAGCTCCCAGAGCCCTAAACCTCTCCATTTTTTGGCCTAACTCCCATTGTCTATCAAGGGTAGTTTTCGACAGGTCAGACCTAACAACATAGGAGAAGTCCGGAGCTTTTAGAGCTGTAGATTTAAGTGCTAAATTCAAAATCTTCTCCTTAACAGAATAGGTTAAGAAGTTGACTAGGATCTTCCTTGGTTTAAGTCTCCCCTGTTTTAAACGGAACGGATCTCTGTGAGCTCGTTGAATGTCTATTTCCAAGTCTTCAACAGATTCCTCCAGGTTCAGGGACTCTTTAAGCAAGGAAGCAACAAATTGTTTCATTTCACCTCCCTCTTTTTCTTCTTTTCCTTCTGGAACTTTCAAAATTCTGATATTATTCCTCCGTGAGTAGTTCTCCAAGGATTCCACTCTCTCTTTAGTTGCATTTCCATCACGCCTTAAGTAGTTTATCTTCTCGTTTGCAGAGTCTAGTTTGGCTTTTAAATCACCTACTGTGCTTTCGAGGGTATCAGTCCTCTCCGAGAGAAGATCTACTCTCTTATCCAGTGCATCGAACGCCGCTTTTATCTCTTGCTGATTGCGCTTAGATTCAGCGAACCCACTTTTGATCTCATTTAGTAAGACTTCAAATGAAATCTTCTCCTGCGTTTCTGGAGTCTCACCCACCTTAACATGAGGAGCTGAAAGCCCGATCTCCTCCTCCGAGATATTATCAACAGGAACCCCTGAGTCTGTGTCCAAAACTTCTAAAGGGGCAACCCCTTGGGTATTTTCTATACCACTCATCTTTCTAACCTCCTCTTGAGGTATACAGGAGATTTCTAGGACCTGAGGCAACGCCTTGAAGTATGATCTAAGTGAGGGAGTGAGCCTCACCGCACTACTTTTAGAGTGTTTGGGTTTTGGATTAGCGCCTAGTTTTAAACCTTTTGAAACAGACAACCGAGGAGTTGTAGCTGCGGTGACTGTATTGACAGGGTTGACGGTATAGTCACCGGAAAAAACAAAAATAGAATAGCCCTGGGAGCTCTGGGTAGTCTCACTAGGATCACAGTCTAAAACTTTTGCACCCTCTTTTGCGATACCAGAATCAAGACCCACTACAGTGATGGTATCAGTAAGGGTATTATCTTCCACAATAACTGTTGCTACAGACCGTGTTTCATCACCCCCAAACACCGAGTTCTTAGCTCCTTTAACACCTTTAACACCCCCAGACCCCTGCCCAGACACCTTACTTGAGGGTAGTGCTTGTAATGCTTGAACAGGTATTTTTCCTGCACCTTCCTCTTCTGATGCTGCCTGAGTCCTGGATTTTGATTTAAGATGACGAGTCCTCTGTTTTTTCTTTTTTTCCACGTTGGAAGCACCACCTGATTGTGGTCCTTTAGTTGTGGCAGGGTACTTTTGGGAGGAGAGAAGGCCGCTAAGATCCCCAAAAACACCGCGGGCCGCCGCTCTGCAGCTCCTTCGCAGCTCCACGGCTGCCTCTGCCCACCGGGAAAGGGAAGCGGAAGACGAAACCCTGAAGCCACACATCCGCACATCCGCACCTCCACACAACCGCAAGGTAGCCGATCTCACTCGAAACTGAGATCATGAAATCTGCGCGGACCTCCGTGGACCACCGTGGCAGAACTACAGAACTGGCAAAACGACAGCTCTCCGGAGACAGCTGACGTGACAGCCGACAAGCAGATCAGCGGCACGGCTAGCGCGAGCGGGCGGGCGGAGCCGCCTCTACCTCTCCCGCAGCGCCCTGCTCAGAGCGGCTCTTGTCACGGAGAGAACGCTGGAAACCGAAAGGAGGTAACGGCTAAATATATCTCGAGATCCGAACAAGAGTCACTGCATCTCCCAAATTTGTTAGAGGAACGCCGAGGATATCACACCATTTCGCTGGGCTTTCAGGAGCTCCGTTAGAGAGACGCGACCCGCCCTAGCCGGCGGCCGCCATGTTCTCCACGTGCTGTTTTAAAACTGCCATATTGACCTGCCAAGTGCACCCACTTGCCAGATCCTAACCTTCCCGTTTATTACATGTAAGTCATCCCTAAGGTAGGCCCAATGTACCCGCATGGGCAGAGTGCAGTGTTGATGAAATGTAGGACATATGCGGTGTGTTTTACATGTTCTGTGAGTAAAATACTGCAGATTTCCTTTTTCACTATTGAAATGGCTTTTTCTCCCATAGGTGGAGCTCCCTTGTGAGATCTTGCAAGTGTAAATTTCAATTGGGAAGTGATCGAGATTTGGAATTTAGGTTCTCTGAACTCAGAACTTAAAGATGCATCTTTCAGTGAAGGTGGTTTCTAGATTATGGGTTTGAAAATGCTGCTTTTAGAAAATGGGCATTTTCTTGCCTAACCATCCTGTGCCTCTGCCTGTCTGTGGAATCAATGTATGTGTTTTAGCTTATAAGGGGATGGTTTGTGTATTCACTCCAGACACTCACACAAAGGAAACTTAGGTGTGCCTCGCATATCCTGATGGCCCATCATCAGGATGATGGGTCTGCCCTGAGCTAGAGTGGTGGGAGGAGTTGTCAATGTCACCTGAATAGGTCTGTAGCTCCCGTTCAAAAGGCTAACTCCAAATCCTGTAATGTAGCTGGACCAGGGAGGCCAGAACTGTTTTTTGTGAGCAAGAGAGACTTTTCTTTTAAGGATGCTGACTTCAAAGGCTACAAGTAGTATAAGTATGGGGGCTCTGGCCCCAGAATGTTAGAATACTTCTAGGTTAAGAGGACCCTGCCAAGAAGAGGAGCTGAAGAACTACCAGGAGGAGTACTACCCCTTTGCTGTGTTGTTGCTTAGCTGGGGTTGGCCTGCAGTTGGTGCTTCAGTCTGTGGGCAGTGGTAAGGACTGGAGTTTTACTTTGCTTTGGTATCCTGTTCAAGAAGATTCTCCAAAGGCTTGATTTAAAGCTGGCCTTCTGTTAAGAAGTGTTAGGGAGACAAAGCCTTCAGCTGCATCATCTCCCAACTCCACTGCTGACAGTTCTGAACTGTACTTTTATTCTCGCCGCAAGCTGCTGTGCAGTCGAAAAACACAAGCATTGCATCAGTGCAGCTGAAAATATCATTGCAGCGCCTGTTTGCAGCCTGAAGAACTGCTGCAGCCTGATTCCCAAGAACCGAGTCTCCGAAGTCCAAGTTCCCTGGTCCTACTCCGGTGCAGGCCCGCCTGTGATCCTGGAACAATAGACACATCACCTTCCTGCGGCTGCAGAACTCACTGCAGCGCCTGGATCGCTGCCACACCGACCGGCAGTGCCTGGATTTTCTCGCACATTGCAGCTGTGCACTAAACCCTTCATCAACGAAGCCCCACAGAAAGTAACCAATGATGTGTGGTGGGATTTTGATGCACCGCCTCCCCTCGCAGCTAGTAACTGATGCATCACCTCCTCTCACATTAAGGAGCCGACGTATCACCTCTCCTGCCTAGCAGTAAGGAACCAATGCATTACCTCCCCTATGAGCAAGGCACAAACACATCACCTTCCTTTATAGTAAAGAAATTATGCATTGCTGTGTTTCCCGCGCCTCACCTCCCTCTGCTTTTCATCAGTAATTTTGACGCATCTCCGGAGTTTTGCACCAAAAGTGATGCATCATAAGTTTCTATGAATTTAACTGATTTCAATCGTTTTTAATATCTTCATGTCTGTATGTTGAATGTTTGTCATTTTGTTCTTGTTTTGATTAAATAAATGTTTGCTATTTTTCTAAACCGGTGTGGGGTCTTTTTTGTGGTGTTTTCACTGTTTTACTGTGTGCACACATGCTTTACACATTCCCTCTGTAGTATAGCCTGACGGCTCTGTGCAAAGCTACCAGAGGGTGACCACAGGCAAACTTAATTGTGTACTTTACTCATCCTGACTAGAAGGAAGGATCCGTTCTTGGAGAGGGTGCAAACCACTGCCAACTAGAGACCCCCATTTCTAACATTGATGGCCAGCGGTGAGGATAGGATTTGCATTTGTGCTTGACATACAGTGATCTGTGCACACTACTGAATAGTGCAGACCATTAAGCGACCACACACTGATTTTCTTCTTTGGCTGTTTTTTGATTTTTTGGGTGTTGTCTACTAAGTGTTGAACTTCCAATGTCATCATGTCTAAGGCAGCTGCAGTTGTGTCTTCGTGGATTTTGATTTTGAGGATGATAGGGTGGATTCCTACCCTGCCAGAGCTGAAATCAATCTGCAAAAAGGTTAATGTCTCAATGAGAGACCTCACCAGGAAAGAGGAGCTTCAAAAGGTTTTGAGGGCCTGGTTGGAAGCTAGGAATGCAAGTAGGCATTCATAGGAGCCTGTGGGGGAGGCCGAGGATTTTCGCATGCAGCAGGATGGCCTGTTGCACCAGGACTTGCCTGGAAGGATGGTGCACTCCAGGGCAGGCAGAAGTGTCTCTTAAAATTGGTTGTCTCCAGATGAGATGGAAAATAGACAAGGGCGCAGAGTGCATGAGTTTGAGCTTTAGAATTCCAGGATGAAAATCGAGAAGCAGAAACTTGCAATGGAAGAAAATAAAATGCTTTTAAAGCCTGACAGATGGTTGAGGGAGCTGGACATAAAAGCCAAGAGTGTGGAGTCCAGTTCAAATGGTGGAAGCATGTCTTCAGTACACACAGAATGTAAATTACATATACCTAAGGAAGTGATGAACAATCATGTGGTAGGGGATAACATTAGTCAATGGTTTAAGGGTTATGAGGTAGCAATGCAGTCCCACAGGGTCCTTGAGAGAATGGCGGGCGGGCTTGTGCAACCGCTGCAGAGCAGATTGTGCTGACATTGCCTCTCATGCTTGTCCTCCATTGGTGGTTTGCTGTCCCTGTGCCTCTCTCCTTTGTTCAGGTCTGTGTCTCTGCCCCCTCTCTTCTGCATGGTCTTTTGTGTTGCCACTACCCCTCACTTTCTCCCTGCATTCCATTGTTGTAGTCTGTGCCCCTGCTCCCTCACCATGTTCTCTGTTGTCAGGGTTTGTGCCCTGCCCCCCTCCCTCCTGTATGGCCCTCCGTGCCACTACTGCCCAGCAAAACCAAAAATATTTCTTTTCATCTCTGCGGTCCCGCATTGGAGTTCTTGTGCTCCTGCAAGAGTGCAACAATAGCAAAATTATATGAATATGAAATGTATCTGCCACTGCGTAGAGGCCAGTCTCTCACCACATCCAAGCCTCTTAATGTGCAAAATCTTCTACTACACACTGGCTTCACACCGTTCCGAGCTCTTAATGGAGAGGCCAGTCCGTCACTGCAACCAAGTCTAATTACATGAGCAAGCCTCTACTATGAACAGACTTCACTCTGAACAAAGCAATTCAGGGAGAGACTAGTCCATAGTACAAACCCAAGCTCTATTGCATTGGCAGCCCCTTACTATGCACAGTCATCACCCTTTACGGAACTCTTCATGCAGACAACAGTCCTTCAAAACAGCTAAGCCCCGTTATGCCGCCAAGCCCCTACTGTGCACAGTCTTTGCACTCTACAGTGCTCTTCTCCATGTAGTGGAGTGTTTTTTATCACACCAAATCCCATTGTGCTACTAAGCCCCTACTACACACTGCCTTCACACTGTAGGCAAAGGCCAGTCCTTCACCACACCAAAGCCCCTTATGTGTCTAAGCCTCTGCTATGCAAAGTGTTCACCCTGTATTGAGCTCTTTATGGGAGGCCAGTCCCACACCACAGTCAAGCCCCATTATGTGGGCAAGCCCTTACTATGCACAGCCTTTTCCCTATCCCAAGATCTTCATGCAGGTGCTGGGCCCTCACACACCCAAGTCCCCTTATGTGGCAAGCCTCTTCTATGCACCGGTTTCACCCTCTATTAGGCTCCTCACAGACAGGCCGTTCTGCCAGCACTCTCACTCCCATTACATGGCCAAGCTGATATTGCACATAGACTTCAATATGTACTGAATTTTCTTTCATGCAGATACCACTCTCTCACCACACTCAGGCCCCATTAGATGCTCAAGTGTTCACTAGAGAAAGCCTTCACCCTGTACAGTTGTCTTTAATTATCAAGCCCAATTGCGTGGACAAGTCCCTACAATTCACAGCTTTGTCCGGTACAGAGGTATTCGCAGAGAGGCCAGTCAATATTACCCACATCCTCCTCCTTGTACAGAACTGTACACCGAAAGGGCAGTCCCTCGCCATACACAACCTAAATGTCACGTGAAAGCACTCCCTGGGCCAGGATCTGAGGTCTTTACAGAGAGGCCAGTTCCTCCCTTTTAGAAATGGGGGTCTCTTGTTGGAAAGAGTTTGCACCTTTTCCAAGGAGGGACCCTTCTTCCTAGTCAGGGTAAGGGGGTTACATTCCTAAAATAACCCCTGTTCACCCATCGTAGTTTGGCATGAGCAGGCAGGTTTATCTCAGAGGAAGTGTGTAAAGCATTTGTGAACACATACAGTAATGCGGTGAAAACACTACAAATGGACACCACACCAGTTTAGAAAAATAAGTAATCATTATCTAAACCAAACAAGACCAAAACAAAACAAATCCACAATACAGTAATCAAAATATGACTTTTAAAAGGTAAAAAAAAAGTTCTGTTGGAAGCAAATTTTCACACAAAGTACCTTAGATATGTCGCACACACAAACAAAAACTGTCGCAGGGATGGTGATGCGCTGGTTCCTTACGCCCAGGGAGGGTGATGCGTCAATTCCTTACTTCAGGGGAGGTGATGCGTTGGTGCCTTATTGCCAGGCAGGTGCGGTGATGTGCCGGTGATGTGCCGGTTCCTTACTGAAGGGAAGGTGATGCGTCAGTTTCTTCCTGTGTGGGGAACTGATGCATCGGTGTGTCCCTAGGACCCCAGTGTTCTTGCCGGTGCAGCACCCAGATGCGATGAGTGAGGATCGGGGATGCGTCCATTCTTGATGCGGGATGGCAACAACACTGCATTGTTCTCTCCAGCCGCGGTCCCATGATGTGTTGATTTTTGCAGTCACACAGCAAGGCCTACGTTGGAATTGGTGTAGAGATCTGGGACTTTGGAGATCAATGCACAAGATTCAGCTCAGGGTGATTACTCGAGCTGCGGCAGACGCTAAGTCGATTTCTCTCGTGCTGCGTCGAAAACATGTGCGGATGCATCACGCTTCTCGAAGTTGTGTTACTTTTCCAACTCCCAGCATCAAACAGCTTCCAGAGGTCCAAAACAGAAGCAATCACTTCTTTGCTGGTCAGAAGTCCCAGCAAGGAAGTTCAGGGGAGCTGGTAGTGAAGTCTTTGTGTCTGAGACTTCAGGGACTCATAGACAATTTCAAGCCCTTGGAGATCTTCCTCAAGCAGGGGACACAACACAAAACAAGGTCCTGGTCCTTTCCTTGGTAGAAACAGTCACTGCAGGCCAGCTCCAGACAGCAAACAGCAGAGGGGCAGTACTCCTTCTCAGTTTCTCCAGCTCTTCTCCTTGGCAAAGGTTCCTCTTGATTCCTAGAAGGAATCTACAAGCCACTGGGGTCTCGGCCCCTCTTATTATATTACAAAATACTTTGTTCTCTGTGGCAGAGAAGCTCTTTACCCAGCCAAAACCAGTTCCGTCCTCTCTGGTGCAGCTTCCTGGCAGGAGGTGGAGACAGCATTGTCCTTGACAGATCAGGCAGATTCAGGTGTGAAAGAAATCTCCTCTCCCTACGCTGAATGCAGTCCAGGTCTATTCAGCCCTGCCCTGGCTCACCCTGGAAAGGCAAGACCCACCTAACCCCCCAAGTGGCTGTCTGAACAGAATGCACATCCCCAGCCGCTGTCACTCCAAAGTCAGACCGTCAATACACAACCTAGAGGAGGCACACTGGATGGATAGGCAAGAAAACACCTACTTTCTAAAAGTGGTATTTTCAAACCCGGAATGTAAAAATTACGCTCACTAAAAGATGCATCTTAACATTCTGAGTTCAGGAGTATCAAACTTTATTTTCCTATCTTGTTCCCATGAGCAGTAATGCTCATAAGATATTATGGGCAAACTCCCCATTCTATCCGAGGGGACAGATAGCCTTACAATAGTGAAAAACGAAATTGTTAGTATTTCACTATCAAGACATGCAACACACATCAGGGCACATCCAACCTTTCACATACACTGCACCCTGCCCTCAGGGATATCTTGGGCCTACCTTAGGGGTGACTCACATGTAAGAAAAGGGAAGGTTAGGGCCTGGCAAGTGGGTGCACCTGCCAGGTTGATATGGAAGTACTAGACTGCACAGAGGCACCGCAATGGCAGGCCTGAGACCTTGTTCCAAGGCTGCTTGTGTAGGTGGCCCAATCAGTCCTGCAAGCCTACTAGCAGTATTTGATTTACAGTCCCTGGGCGCACACAGTGCACTGTACTAGGGACTGACTAGTAAATCAAATATGCCAATCATGGAATCACCAATCCCTACAAAGAAAGCACTTGCACTTTGGCACTAACCAGCAGTGTCAAAGTGCCCAAAGAATCTAGACCAGCAAAACTAAATCCCTCACACAGTAAAAACACAGGAGGCAAAGGCGAAAAATGCAGGGGAAACCCATTCCAATGAAGTCAGGTCTAACACTCACCATACTGAACCCCCCATTATTTCTGCAGTAAAACTATCCTTTAAACTATTTCCTCCATGTATATGTACTGTAAAATGTAGAAACACATGAACGCTCCCACTATAACACAGAACACCTTCACTTCCAGATCCAGACCAGCCCCAGGACCACGCTACGAAGCACCCTCATCTACAGACCGCCAGGACCTCACACCCAGGCTGCAACTACCATTGCCGAGGTCGCCGCACGCCACGCCATCACCACCACTGACTACATGGCACTCGGGGACCTGAATTTCCACCTCGACAACAGCAACAACCCCGATTCCACAACGCTCCTCCAGAACCTCGCCAACCTAGGACTGGAGCAGCTCGTCAGCACACCCACCCACAGAGCGGGTCACACCCTCAACCCCATCTTTGCGAGAGGATCCAACATCCGCTTCAGCCACACCACCCAGCCCCTCTGGACCGACCACCACTGCGTCCATTTCACCTTCAACACCCCCACTGCACCCAAGCCTGCCCCGCGACTGCCGCAACAGGAATGGAGGAAGGTCACTGAGGAACATCTGATCTCCACCCTCCTCCAAGACCCCCCCCTGTGCAACCACAACCGGCACCAACGCTGCAGCCAGGGAGTTTCACCGATGGATCTCCTGCTGTGCCGACAAGCTGGCACATCTCCGCCACCTTGCCAGTCATCAATGCACTCTGAAGGCCATCTAGTTCAACACTGAACTTTGAGATGCCAGACGCACCTGAATGCACTTGGAGAAAACCTGGAGGAACCAGAAGACCACAGAAGCACAGAACAACCACAAGACAGCCCTTAAGGAATACCACCAGAGCATACGAGTTAGCAAGCGGACCTTCGTCAGAGATAAAGTCAAGGCAAACGTACCCAACATCAAGGAACTGTTCAACATCATTCAGCAGTTGGCAAAACCCTCCTGCAAAGCCACCAACATCGCACCCTCCCAGGAACTCTGCGACCAACTCAGCGCCTACTTCCACCTGAAGATCAAGTCCCTCTATGACAATTTCAGCAAGCCATCGCAAGACAGCACCCCTCTACCCACCCCCGCCGAGAAGCCGACCATCACCTCTTGGGCCCCCGCGTCTGTCGAGCCCATCACCGCAACCATGAAGAAGACTCACTCAGGAGCCCCTACTGACCCCTGACCCCCTCATATCTTCCACAGGGCCGCCGCTGTCATCGCACCCGAACTAGGAAATACAATCAACTCCTCCCTCAAATCCGGCATCTGCCCAGATGACTGGAAACGTGCAGAGGTGAAACCCCTTCTCAAGAAATCAACGGCCGACCCTACAGATCTAAACATCCTACAGGCCCATTTCTCGCATCCCCTTCACAGCCAAAGTCACTGAGAGAGTTGTGATCACCCAGCTGACCACCTTCATTGAAGAAAACTCCATCCTAGATGCCTCCCAGTCTGGCTTCCGCAGCAACCACAGCACCGAGACCGCCCTCCTCGCCGCCACCAACAACATCCTCAAGCTGCTGGACTAGGGACACACCGCAGCCCTCATCCTCCTGGACCTCTCAGCAGCCTTCAGCACTGTCTTACATCGCACTCTAGCCGCCAGACTCCATGACGCAGGGATACAGGGAGCCGCCCTTGACTGGGTCCAGTCCTTCCTCTCTGGCAGAACCCAGAGGATCAGACTACCCACCTTCCTCTCCAAACCCACTGACATCAACTGCGGAGTACCCCAAGGATCATCACTCAGCCCCACGCTGTTCAACATCTACATGGCCCCCCTCGCCGCCATCATCATACAGCATGGGCTCAGCATCGAATCCTATGCCGACGACACCCAGCTCATCCTCTCCCTCACGTAGAACCCAGAAGACACCAAAATCTGTTTCCAGGAAGGAATGAGGAACGTGGCAGCATGGATGAAGGACAGCTGCCTAAAACACAACTCGGAGAAGATGCAGGTCTTCATCCTGGGACCCTGCACCTCCGCCTGGGGCAGCACCTGGTGGCCCTCTGCCCTCAGGAGCCCAACGGCCCCTACAGACCATGCTCATAACCTTGGAATCATCCTGGACTCCTCCCTCTCCATGAACCGCCAGATCAACACAGTCGCATCCACCAGTTTCATCTGCCTCCGCACCCTCCGGAAAGCCTTCAAATGGATCCCACTCAACTGCAGACGGACGTCACCCATGCACTCATAACCAGCAGACTTGATTACGGCAACGCCCTCTACGCTGGAATCAACAAAACTCTGCTACACAAACTCCAGACCAACCAGAACGCCGCAGCTAGACTTGTCCTAGGGACACCGCACCACAAACACATGACCCAACACCTACGAGGTCACCACTGGCTCCCCTTTGAGAAAAGGGTCTTTCAAACTCCTCACTCACACCTACAAATCCCTCCATGACATTGGACCCAAATACCCCAACAACAAAATCTGTTTCCACGTATCCAAGCGGAACCTCTGCTCAGCGGAACTCGCCCTGGCTGAGGTCCTCGCATACGCAGAAACAGAGCCGTCGGGAGAGCTTTCTCCTACATCACGGCCAAGACCTGGAACGAGCTCCCTGTCAACATCAGACACTCCCCTACCTTGCACGTCTTCAGGAAGGACTTCAAGACCTGGCTCGTCGACTGATCCGGATCTGCCCCGCCCCCCGCGCCTTGAGACCCTCAGGGGTGAGTAGTGCGCTTTACCAACCCCTTATTGATTGATTACTTGAAACACAGGCAAAGAGGAAAAACAAAGAGAAAAGCATTAATTTGCTTCTTTTTGCCAGTCTCAACGAGGGACAGGTCTGTGGTAAAAGTCCATAACTAGAAGTGGTAGCAAATATGTCATTGCATTAACATTGATGGGTGGATGCGTGGCGAATTCCATAAAACACCCAAGTAATACTCCCTTGATGCTAAGTAATGAAAGGCAGTGCATTCCTCTACATTGAATTATTATTGGGTATAACCATGAAGACAAATGATTTCATATTTATCATATACATTTTTCATTGGGTCTGCATTAAAAATGTAATGCAAACCTGATACAAAATCTGTATAAATGTAAGATAAATCTTTTCCTAGAAGAGTTTTGCTTTTATTTTGACTTATAGAAATAGGCTTATCTTTTATTAATAAGTATAGGCTGCTGTAGCAGAATATTATAACAGCAACCATAAAGGCGAACACTTGCAGACAACGTTAACCTTTTCTATGTTAAACCAGTGAAGGCAATTCGGTATTTATTAATTTTTTTTTATTTTTGTTTGTTTTTTGTCTTCAACTTAAAAAAACAAAAACAGGGCATTTAAACTTAGAATCAGGAAAAAACCATCTTCTTTTGGCACTCCCTGACCAACTTCTTGCCGATAGCATTGCTCAGTTTACCACTACAAACCACTTTGGAGCAGGTCCGGCAGTAAGTGGTCATGTCAGCTTATGCTTGGTTAGAGTCAGAGTGGGCTTGAATGAATTCTTGATGCAATGAATTGCCTGGTCCACCTGAGGATCCAGAACTTGAGACAGTGGTCTCACCCTCATGTTGCTCCGCTTGAGTCACACAAACTGGGTGCATAGCCCACATATGCATCCACATTCCAAAGGTGCAATCTCTATTGCTTAGACCCTAGACATAACTCCTTCTTGCATGTCTTGCAAGTTTCGAAACTTGATAACATGTTTACACCACCTTCAAGAGTTCAGAAAAATTACCACTTCAAAGATTCTTTAGTGGTTTGGTAAGAGGTCTCCTCCTCTTCTTGGAACTTCTGCTCCCGCTAATCTCCGGATGTCATTTTAAGCCTGATAAAAAAAATTGTAAAATACACAACACATTTCCAACACAAGATGTTCCCAGATCAAAGTTCAAACCTCCAATGAGGTTGAAAGGGTGGAAACTTCCTATAAATGAAGAAAGACTTTAATGTCAACCAATCAGATATCTTCAATGTATGTGACATCACTCATGCAGTAGTTGTGTGGGACCTGGAAAAGTAAAAGAAGACAGTTTTTCTAAAAAAAGAGAGTCAAGAGATAGTCTCAAACTTATATGAAAAGCACTCTATCATAATACACACAACTTTTTTTTCTTTTTTCGCCTATCCTGCGTGTCTCTTGAGGGACATGAAAAAAGGAAGTACAACCCAGTCCGAGTTTCCATGTGGGCCTTCCATTGGATGAGGGACTCCCATGAGAGTCTTGGGAATGCACGGCAAGTGGAATCAAATAAATACACTTTATAACACTTTAATATTCAACATTAGAACTTATTTTTGGGAAACTGACTGCAAAATCTAAAAGGAAAATGTACATTAAAGTAAAATTTGATACAGTTTCCTTACAGTGATGGGGCAGAGTTCCCTGTGGGTGCATGTGGCCCAACAAAGGACAGAAACCGCTAAATATCTCTTCCAATGCATTAATTTGAGCGAGAGAAGACTTGTTCGTGAGAGGCATGTGACCTATAATAAAATGACTCTGTGCATTTCTTGGTCTAAACTGAGAGTCTAGTGTCTTCACAGGACTGCCAAACTTGGAGGTTATTCACAAGAAACTGATGCATCTGTATAGATGCGTCGGTTTACTTGCGCCTGCGTGTGCAACCCTTGCGCCACCATATTTACAATACAGCGTACCATGGCGCAAGGATTGACAGATGCATCAGAAATTTTGACGCATCTGTCAGAGCAAAAGTCACACATTTCTGGAGTCGTGTCACAAGCTTGACGCAACTCCAGCAATGCATGGGGAGGCCTATTCCTAATACATTGCGTCACTCCTTACGCCTGCTCCAAGCAGGCGTAGGGGTTTGACACAGTGGCGTCCTAGAAGTGGCGCAGTGAAATCTTATTGATTTCACTGCGTCACTTCTACGAGGCATTCCCAAATGGGCTTTACAAGGTGACCCATCTCCCTAGATGCGTTACGGTGTAAGTGGGTCGCAATGTGGCACATTGTTTACGCTGCCGCTGCATCAGAAAAAGTGATGCAGCGAAGGCGCAAAAGTGTCGCAAGGGGCTTGTAAATCTGCCCCATAGTTGCTTAACCTGAAATTGATATTCTTTCTATATATTAATAGAAGAAAAGAGAGATGACAAGCCCAGGACCTTTATTGAGCTGGATACGTAAGTATTGCACATCCATTGTCCACATACATTATCCAAGCCAAGTCAATCCAGGATAATGAATCTGTAAAGCTTAGCATGGGGATTAGTACAAATGCTAACGAATAGCAGCATGGGTGCCAGACAAACCAAATCCTCAATGCATGGTTGGTTTAGCTCTGCATGAGTCCTTTAGCTTGAAGTTGCTGGAGGAATGTATTCAAACTTCCAACAAATCTGATTTTCCTCGGATTGAAGTATGGAAGGTATAGAAAAATTGCTCTTGATGAACCTTACCAAATAGATAGCTTTAAGACTATAGCAAACTGTAACAGTTTTTAGATGAAGTCATCAGTGATGTCATCAATGATGTTATTGAATATTTCAAGAGTAATGTAAGATGTGGTCATAGGCAGTGCATGGCAGGGGAACAAGTTACAATTAGTTTGCTGAACTATAACTGGTGAATTTCATTTTTTTTTAGTTTAAGAAGTCATGACTTACATTGTCACCTAATTACAATGTCCCTTTAACCATAGCTTTTTTCAGTATGCATGCATGTGGGTATATATACACATTAGCATGATGTAGTTGTAGTTTGGACCAAGTTTCCATAGGATGAGTATTTTTTCTTTTGCTAATAACTTTGGCACCGTTTGACGAATCTTCACAACATTTTCAAATCTAATGTGCAACTCACTTCAGCTGCGGTTTGAAAGTGATGGGCTGATTTTTCATGGGGGGGGGTCCAGAGAAAAAGGGGGTCCTAAAACACATTTTACCCATAGGGATTTTATACATGACTACAGCCAGAACCTCTGAATGGAATCACATCACATTAGGCAGAAAGCTAGATCTTGGTCCAGAAAGAACTCTTTTTGCACTTTGGTGTGAATCTGTAAATAATAAAAGAAAAAGAATTATGTATATCTAGGGATGCAGAGGATCCATGGATCTGACAGGTCTCATGCTGAGATCTGATTGGCTGCCACCACTTCAACCAGAAAGGGGACTCTGACAGAGGCCCAAAATATATGTTTTTTAAAAAATTTTGACACAAATTCACTGAGGTTTTAGCCCCCTCGGTGGGCTAGATCTCAGGGGCGACTGTTTATATTATTAGGGGGCTCACGAGGTTCCCCTCCCACGGCTGATTTTGGCCCCTGGGGCCTGGCCTTAATAAAAGTGGGAGGGAGCACAAAGCCCCTCTCCCCAGGATGATTTCAGCTCTTTGGACCCCATCCGCATATCGCAGCCACAAAAACAAAGGGGAGGGGCCTATTACTATATTTATGGGTCAGGGGGGCACGATTTTGGCCCAGGGAACCTCATTCCCCAGGGCTGGGTAATTCCTGAATGGGGGGGCACGTAGCCCCCATCCTGGAGCCCTTCATGGCCATGGGGACGCTATCCCCCCAGGCTGACTCCTGCTATGTCCCGGGGTGCCCACACCTGGGATAAAGCTGTTTCCCTGCCTCCACTGTTATGCAGCCACGGCCCGTGGAGGGAGTTGCGATGGGGTAGGCAGGTGGGGTGGGGGAGGGGCAGGGTGGGGGGATGATAATGACCGGAATATGGATGATTGCAGGTAAGTAAACAATTAAATTAATGAAACGAATTTTGTTCCGTGCCCTGCATCCCAAAATGCGATGCAGGGCGCGCTAGCAAACATAAAATCCGCCAGCTGATGGAAGCTTTAAAAATGCTCCTGCCAGCAGGGAGCGGACTTCAGATCTGTTTCCCTACAAGATCTGAATGTTGCCGACGCCTGCAGGGAGCAGCATTTGTAGCTGCTCCCTGTGGGAGGGAGCAGTGCAGGCTCCCATTGGATGCGGGGAACTGTTTGAGGCTGCGGGTGCCTTGGGGTTCCACTCACGACCCCCAACATGGATATCATGGGTGCCCTGGGTGGGCACCAGGGCACCTACCTTTTTTGGCCGGGACCCAGGAGATGGGGTCCCAAGGCCGTAATCAGCCTGGGTAGGGCGGCAGCATGGAGACAGCATGGCCCTCCTCCCCATTTAGTAATTGGCAGGGCTCTGGGAGATGCGGTCTCCGAGGCTGAATTCCGCATTCACTAAGTGGCCTGGCCCCACAGGATGGGGTCCCTGGGGCCAATATCGGCTCAGGGTAGTGGGCTGCATGCCGCGCTCCCCATCTAAAAGGGTTCTGTGCCTGGGGGATGGGGTACCTGGGGCCGAAATCAGCCTAGAGAGGGAGACTGTGTGCCCTCTTCCCATTTCAAAAGATGCTGTTCACTTTGGGAAGGGGACCCCAGGGCCAAAAACAGGCCTTTTAGTCCCTCCCTTACATGTGCCAGGCCCCAGGGATGGGGTCCTTGGGGCCACAATTGGCCCCGGAGGGGGGCAGTGTGCCCCCTCCCCAATAAGTATAGCACCGTACTCCAGGGACTGGGGTCCCCAAGGCCGCAAGAGTCCAGGGAGGGGCCCATGCCACCCACCCCTAAAAAATGCACCAGGCCTTGGAGGATGGGGTCTCCAGGGTTAAAAGCAGCCCAGTGATGGTGTCTGCAGGTTGGCTACCTTTGGGGTGTTGGCTGCAGTTCCTGTGGCCAACCCCAGCTACACACGTGGCTTGGGGATGGATGAATGTGGGGGGTTGGCCGCAGACTCTGTTGTAATATTGTATCATAATTAAATATTACTTTACCTTAAATAATCCTAGAAATTCATTAAGAAAACAATGGCTTCAGGCACGTTATATTAAGGAAATAGAATCTTCAAAATTCACTAAAAGAACCAAAGATTACAGTGACAGTATAGTTGGGTCAGATTTTACTCACACAAAACCATAGATATTCAGCATTTATTGTTATCTGAAGTCACTATACTACAGAGAACTGTAGAGTGTTCAGCAAGTTCCTGGTGGAATTGTCGTAGGACTTATTATCGAGATTATTGAATCCCAAGGGTGTGTTAAAAAGTGGGGTTCTTGACATTAAATGATGAACAGGATTCATGAAAGTTGAGATGATGTTTTATTCTTCAATTATTATGGACACAACAGCTCATCCACCCAACTGTCACAGGCTCTTGCATCATCTGTTCCCCAGTATCTCAAGCATATCCAATGTGTAGATTATATTCTAGAATTAAACTAAGTCACAGGCAGAATCTAACTAAGATGAAATAAATAAATACATGAGAACCTTACAACAGTGTGTAATCACACCCTTGGGCCCTCCTTGGCCCTGGGGACCGCCACCCCCCAGAGCCAGCTCCAGCAATGTCTCGGGGTGCCCACCCCAGGGACATTACAGTTTGCTATGGCAGGGCGGGAGCATTGCTCTCGCCCTGAGATTGCAAACTCCTGCTTTGCTTCATGGAAGCGAGAGCAGGAAAGCTTCTCTCCCTTCCATGAAGCAAAGCAAATTCGCTTTTGGGCAAAGGGAGCTGCATGTTAGAACCTCCTTTTGCCCAAAAGCATTGCCAGCTCCCGCAGGAGGTGGGAAGCCAGCTGGGACCACAGGGTCATTGGGGATAACCCCGAGGTCCCCAACATGAGGCCATGCCTTGGAAGATGTGGTCCCTGTAGGGGGGCCACACGCCCCACTCCCCCCCAAAAAAGGGAAGGGAGAGGCTGGCCTCGGAGGATGGGGTCCCCAGGCCGAAATCAGTCTGGGGAGGGGTCTGCATGGCCCCCTTCTCCTTAAATAAAAAATAAACAAAGGCCTAGGCCTCGGGGATGAGGTCCATTTTTAATATTGTTTTTATTTTAAAAGACTCAGGCCCCTGGGGATGGGGTCCCCGGGGTCCAAAAGGGTTAAGGGAAGGGGGGCAACACAGCCCCCCCTTTCTAAAATTATAGAAAAGAACCTGGCAACTCGCCGGAGGCCCCTCCCCCTCCCCGCACCACTCTGCAAACGCACCTGCTGGCTCAATCGGGTTGGGGATGAAGTCCCCTTTGTTGGTGAGGGTCTTTTGGGCCCAATTAGCCCACCAGGCATCACCAGTAAGCCCCACACAGTAGAATTGCTGATAGGTGGTCCGAGGCCCTGCCCCTTTTTACACCACTCTGCCAATGTGCCTCTTTGCGCACTGGTGGTGGGGCGAAGAGGTCCCCTTGTGTCCTGAGGACCTCAGGACTAAAGTGAACTTCATCCCCCAAGCAGCAGTGCACCAGGAGGAACATTTACAGAGTGGTGTAAAAGGGGGAGTGGCCTCAGATAACTCTTAGCAATCCAGCTGTTTGGGGCCTACTAGAGGTAACAGGAGGGCTAGTTGGCCAACAGGAACCCTCAGGAGGCAAGGGAACGTTATCCCCCACCCAAGAGCATGCCAGGAAGTGTGCCACAAGTTGCTTGTGTCCACTTCTCAGCAATCCCACTGTGTGGTTCTTACTGGAGGTAACAGGGATGCTAGTTGCCCCCTAAGAATACCCATCAGTAAAGGGGACTTTAATCCCCATCCAAGAGCACCCCAGGGAGTGCGATTGCAGAGTGGTGGGCAAAGGGGGCGTGGCCTGCTATGAGAACTTAGCAATCCTGCTGTGTAGAACTTACTGGAGGTAATAGGCGGGGAAGTTGGCCCCAAGAATGTCCTAGGGGGCAACTACTCCTCCTGTTACCTCCAGTAAGTCACACACAGTGGCATTGCTAAGAGGTCTTCGGAGGCCACACCCCCTTTCTCCACCACATTGCAAATGCACCTCCTGGCACACTATTGGTTGGGGGATAAAGTCCACTTTCCTCATGAGAGACTTTGCAGGGCCAAGAAAGATTCCCAGAACCTCCTGTATGTCATATGCAGAGGAATTCCTGAGTGCTGGTTGGAGGCCCAGCCCTCTTTCTCCACCACTCGGCAAAAGCGACTACTAGTTAAAGAATCATTTGCAATGTAATAGGTCTTGCATTTGTGAGTAATAGAGCTATTGGCATTGTAAATGTAATAGTTGTTTTACTAATGTGTTTTGGAGTAGAGTGGATGTATGTTGTGTGTAGTGAAATTATGTGGCATGTTGTGCAGGGAAATTAAGTGAATAGAAACTTATGTGGTATTTAGTGTACATGAATAATGTGTTATGAGAGTAATTATGTGGTATGCTAGTCTGTGTTGTGGAGTGGTAACCTCTGGTTCAGTCTTCCTCGTTTCCATAGAAGCTTAACTATAAACTCAATGAAACAAAAAAAAGAAGGAGTCACCGAGGAGCACTTCTGGACCGACTCAGAGGTATGAGCAGGGCCACTGGATTTATGCGACTGTTTGACTGCACAGACTTTTGCACTGTTATAAATTTTCCACATTTGCCACATAATCCATCATCTGCTGCATAATTTGCAGAATTGTACAAATAAAACCCTGCTTCTAGCTGAAATGGCTCAAAAGTTACCAAAAATGCAGCGACAAGTGTTATAGAGTAGTGGAAGGCCGTTTGCAAACCGATAATGGTCACCTCTTACTTATTGCTAAATGTGGGTGTGAAATTGGTACTATTGGTGTGCAGACCACTCTTGCATGTTTCTGCGCCTTGCTTTGCTCTTTCTGCATTCATCTTGCTTCTTTCTGTACCTTTCCTCCTTTTTCTGCACTACTTGTGCCTCTTTCTGCACAATTCTTACGCTTTCTGCACCTCCCTTATTCCTGAACCTCTCTTTTCACTTTCTGTACCTCTTTTGCCTCTTTCTGTACTTCTCTTGCCTCTTTATGCACCCTCTTCCTGTACCATGTTGCTCTTTCTGCACCTCTCTTGCCTCTTACTCCAATTCTCGTGCCTCTTTCTGCACCTTGCTTGCTTTTTTCTGAACTTCTCTCACTTCTTTCTGTACCTCTCTTGCTTTTCTGCACCCCTCTTCCCCATTTCTGCACCCTCTTCCCTATTTCTGCACACCTCGTCCCTCTTTCTGCACCCCTTTTGCCTATTTCTACACCTCTCTTGCCTCTGTCTGCACCCATCTTGGTTCTTTCTGCACCTCTGTTGGTACTTTCTACACTGCTTGCTCTTGCTTCTTTCTGCACCTCTCTTACAAATTTCTGTATCCCTCTTGCATCTTTCTGCACCCCTCTTGCCTATTTCTGCACCGCTTTTGCTTCTTTCTGCACTTGACGTGCCTCTTTCTGCAACTCTCTTGCTCTCTTGCCTCTTTCTGTACTTCTCTTGCCTCTTTCTGCACCTCTGTTGCTTCTTTCTGCCCTTCTCTTGCCACTTTCTGTACCCCTCTTGCCTCTTTCTGCAACTCTGTTGCTTCATTCTACAATTCTCTTGCTTCTTTATGCACCTGCTTCTTTCTGCACCCCTCTTGCCTCTTTCTGCACCTCTTTTGCTTCTTTCTGCACCCCTCATGCCTCTTTCTGTACCTCTTTTGCTTCTTTCTGCACTTCACTTGCCTCTTTCTGCAACTCTCTTGCTCTCTTGCCTCTTTCTGTACTTCTCTTGCCTCTTTCTGCATCCCTCTTGCTTCTTTCTGCACCTCTGTTGCTTCTTCCTATACCCCTCTTGCTTCTTTCTGCGCCTCTCTTGGTTATTTCTACACCCCTCTTACCTCTTTCTGCACCCTTCTTCCCTCTTTCTGCACCTCTCTTGCCTCTTTCTGCACCTCTGTTGTTTCTTTCTGCACTGCTCTTGCTTCTTTCTGCACCTCTCTTGCAAATTTCTGCACTCCTCTTGTCTCTTTCTGCAACCCTCTTGTCTCCTTCTGCACCTATGTTGGTTCTTTCTGCACTGCTCTTGCTTCATTCCTGCACTACATTTGCCTGTTTCTGCAACTCTCTTGCCTCTTTCTGTTCTTCTCTTGCCTCCTTCTGTAACTCTGTTGTTTCTTTCTGTACTACTCTTTCCTCTCTCTGTACCCCTCTTGCCTCTTTCTGCAACTTTGTTGTTTCATTCTGCACTTCTCTTGCTTCTATATGCACCTGCTTCTTTCTGCACACTTCTTTCCTCATTCTGCTCCCTTCTTTCCTTTATCTTATCCCTCTCTCTGTACCCCTCTTCCCTCTTTCTACACTTCTCTTTCCTCAATGTGCACCTAGTCCCTCATTCTGCCCCTCTTTTGCCTGTTTCAGTTGCTTCTTTCAGCACTTCTCCTGCCTGTTTCTGCATACCTCTTGTTGATTTCTGCACCTCTGTTGCCTCTTTCTGCACTTCTCTTGCTTCATTCTGCACCACTCTTGCTTCTTTTTGTACCCCTATTGAATCTTCCTGCATCCTTCTTCCCTCTTTGTGCACCTATCTTGCCTCTTTCTGCACCTCTGTTGTTTAATTATGCACTGCTCCAGCTTCTTCCTGCACCTCTCTTGCAAATTTCAGCAGACCTCTTGCCTCTTTCAGCACCCCTCCGGCCTCCTTCTGCACCTCTGTAGGTTCTTGCTGCACTGCTCTTGCTTCTTTCCTGCACCACATTTGACTGTTTCTGCAACCCTCTTACCTCTTTCTGTACTTCTCTTGTCTCCTTCTGTAACCCTGTTGCTTCTTTCTGTACTTCTCTTGCTTCTTTCTGCACCTCCATTGCTTCTTTCTGTATTCCTTTTGCCTCTTTATGCACTCTTCTTCCCTCACTCCGCACCCCTGCTCCCTTTTTGGCACCTCTCTTGCTTGTTTCTGTAACTCTCTTGCCTGTTTCTGCAGTTCTCTTGCATCCTTCTGCACCTCTGTTGCTTCTTTCTACACTTCTCTTGCCTCTTTCTTTACCCCTCTTGCCTATTTCTGTACTTCTGTTGGTTATTTCTGAACTGCTCCTGCTTCTTTCTGCACCTATCATGCACATTGTTACACCCCCTCTTGCCTCTTTCTGCATACCTCTTCCCTCTTTATGGAACTCTCTTGCCTCTGTCTGTACCCCTCTTGCCTCTTTCTCCACCTCTTTTGCTTCTTTCCGCACTTCTCTTATGTCTTTCTGCACCCCTCTTGCCTCTTTCTGTAAATCTGTTGGTTCTTTCTGCACTGCTCGTGCTTCTTTCCACACCTCTCTTGTAAATTTCTGTACCCCTCTGCCTATTTATGTACCTCTCTTCCCTCTTTATGCACCTCTCTTGCCTCTGTCTGAACCCCTGTACCCTCTTTCTGCACCTCATTGCCTGCTTCTGCAATGTTCTTGCCTCTTTCTGCACATCTGTTGCTTTTCTTTGCACTGGTCTTACTTCTTTCTGCACCTCCCTTGCTTAATTCTGCACCACTCTCGCCTCTTTCTGCACTTTTCTTCCTGCTGCACCCTTCTTCCCTCTTTGTGTAAATTTCTGCACTTCTCTTGCCTCTTTCTGCACCCCTATTGTCCTTTTCTGCACCTCTTTTGCTTCTTTCTACACTTTGTTTGCCTCGTTCTGCACCCCTCTTGCCTCCTTCTGCACATCTGTTGGTTCTTTCTGCACTGTTCTTGCTTCTTTCCTGTGCCTCTTTTGCCTTTTTCTGCACCTCTGTTGCCTCTTTCTGTACATCGTGTGCCTCCTTCTGTAACTCTGTTGCTTCTTTCTGCACTTCTTTTGCCTCTTTCTGCACCCCTCTTGCCTCCTTCTGTACAGCCGTTATTTCTTTTTGCACTTCTCTTGCTTCTTTCTGTACTTCTCTTGTATCTTTCTGCACCTCTCTTACTTCTTTCTGCCTCTTGTTCCCTTTTTCTACACATCTCCTACATGTGTCTGCAACTCTCTTGCCTCTTTCTGCAGTTCTGTTGCCTCCTTCCGCACCTCTGTTGGTTGTTTCTGTACTGCTCTTGCTTCTTTCTGCACCTCTCTTACACATGTCTGCACCCCTCTTGCCTCTTTCTACACCCCCTTCCCTTTTTCTGCACCTCTCTTGCCTCTCTCTGTACCCTGTGCCCTTTTTCTGCACCCATCTTGCCTGTTTCTTTAACTCTCTTGCCTCTTTTGGCACTTCTCTTGCCTCTGTCTGCCCCTCTCTTGCTTCATTCTGCACCTCTCTTGCTCTTCCTGCACTCTTCTTCCCTCTTTGTGCACCCATCTTGCCTCTTTCTGCACCTCTGTTGATTCCTTATGCACTGCTCTTGCTTCTTTCTGAACCTCTCTTGCAAATGTCAGCAGCCCTCTTGCCTCTCTCAGCACCCCTCCGGCCTCCTTCTGCACCTCTGTATGTTCTTTCGGCACTGCTCTTGCTTCTTTCCTGCACCCCCTTTGCCTGTTTCTGCAACTCTCTTACCTCTTTCTGTCTGTACTTCTCTGGTCTCCTTCTGTAACCCTGTTGCTTCTTTCTGTACTTCTCCTGCTTCTTTCTTCACCTCTATTGCTTCTTTCTGCACTCCTTTTGCCTCTTTCCCTCACCCTGCACCCCTGCTCCCTTTTCGGCACCTCTCTTGCCTGTTTCTGCAAATCTCTTGCCCATTTCTGCAGTTCCCTTGCATCCTTCTGCACCTCTGTTGCTTCTTTCTGTACTTATCTTGCCTCTTTATTGACCCCTCTTTCTGTACTTCAGTTGGTTATTTCTGAACTGCTCCTGCTTCTTTCTGCACCTCTCTTGCAAATTGTTACACCCCTCTTGCCTCTTTCTGCATCCCTCTTCCTGCACCTCTCTTGCCTCTGTCTGTAACCCTCTTGCCTCTTTCACCACCTCTTTTGCTTCTTTCTGCACTTCTCTTACCTCTTTTTGCACCCCTCTTGCCTCTTTCTGTACATCTTTTGGTTCTTTCTGCACTGCTCTTGCTTCTTTCCACACCTCTCTTGCACATTTCTGTACCCCTCTACCTATTTATGTTTCACTCTTCCCTCTTTATGCATCTCCCTTGCCTCTGTCTGCACCTCTGTTCCCTCTTTATGCAACTCGTTTGCCTGTTTCTACAATGTTCTTGCCTCTTTCTGCACCTCTGTTGCTTTTCCCTGTACTTCTCTTGCTTCTTTCTGCACCTCCCTTGCTTCATTCTGCACCACTCTTGCCTCTTTCTGCACTCTTGTTCCCGCTGCACCCTTCTTCCCTCTTTGTGTAAATGTCTTGCCTGTTTCTGAAACTCTCTTGCCTCTTTCGGATGGGATGGCCTAGAAGAGCGTCTGCATCTGCAGCTCTGGCCGAACTTCATTGGCTTCCCCTCAGGCAGAGAGTACAATTTAAATCTCTCTGCCTTGTTTTTAAAGCCCTTCATGGGCTAGGCCCTAGATCAATACAATCTCAATTTGCCTGGTACGCTCCCACCAGGGTGATTCGCTCTTCTTCGGCCCGGTTAGTGAGAGTACCTAGATTCAAGAAAGTCAGGGCAGGGGGGAGATCTTTTGGGGTGGCTGCAGTCAAACTTTGGAACAGTCTACCTTGGGAGATTAGACAAGTTGAGGAACTTCTCCCGTTCAGAAAACGCGAGTTCTTTAGTACCTTATGACACCCCTCTTCCCACCTTTCATGGAGCCTCAGCACCAGGATGCCTGCAAGGCGACAGTGCGCTTTATAAGATTTATAAATAAATAATAAAAATATTTATGCACTCCTCTTGTCTTTTGTCTTTTAATGCACCTCTTTTGCTTCTTTCTACACATTGTTTGCCTCGTTCTGCACCCCTCTTACCTCCTTCTGCACCTCGGTTGTTTCTTTCTGCACCCCTCTTGCCTCCTTCTGCACATATGTTGGTTCTTTCTGCACTTCTCTTGCTTCTTTCCTTTGCCTCTTTTGCCTGTTTCTACACCTCTGTTGCCTCTTTGTGTACTTCTCGTGCCTCCTTCTGTAACTCTGTTGCTTCTTTCTGCACTTCTTTTGCCTCAAATATGCATGCTAAAAGTCAGTCAATGGATGCAACAAAATTGCCTCAAACTCAACGGAGAGAAAAGTGAGGTAATGATTCTGGGAGGTAACGCAGACACCTGGTCCCCAGACTGGTGGTCTCCTGAACTGGAAATCAGACCAGAACCCTCAGAGAAGGTTAAAAATTTAGGATTCATGGTCGACACAAAATTAGCATACGAAGCCCAAGTAAATAAGCTAGCCTCGTCTTTCTGGCTGATTTTAAAAATGATAAGAAAGATACTCCCGTATCTGCCCCAAGACACACGTAAAACGGTGGTGACTGCTCTTGCACTTTCGCGATTAGACTATGGAAACGCGCTATATGCGGGAGCCAGAGTAAAAATCATTGAAAAAATGCAGCGACTCCAGAATGCGGCAGCCCGACTAATACTGGAAATTCCGAAGTTTCAGCCCATTAGCCATAAACTGGAGTCGCTACATTGGCTTCCAGTGGCCAAAAGAGTCAAGTTTAAGTCGTTATGCCTGACATACAAGGGATTGCAGGGCAAAGGACCACACTTCCTGAAAATGTACCTAAAACATTATGAACCGTCTAGGCTACTCAGATCTGGACAACAAAAACTGATAGCGATACCCAAGATTAAGCGATCAAACTGGGGAGGAAGAAGTTTCCTCGTTCACGCAGCACGGACTTGGAATCTACTGCCACTGGATATAAAAAACAGTCAAACATTGGAAATATTTAGAAAGAAAATTAAAACATGGCTATTCACTGTATAAACGGCGCTAATCACTGACCTGCTCAGGATAATGGACAAATCATAGCGCCAAGACGCCTCCGGGCATTCGCGCGCTTTAGAAATGGAAAAATCAAATCAAATCAAATCAAAATTTCTGCACCCATCTTGCCTGTTTCTGCAACTCTCTTGCTCTTTTGGCACTTCTCTTGCCTCTTTCTGCACCCCTCTTGTCTTTTTCTGCATCTCTTTTGGTTTTTCTGCACTGTCCTTGCTTTGTTTGGCACGTTTCTTGTAAATGTCCGCACTCCTCGTGCCTCTTTCTGCACCACTCTGGCCTCCTTCTGCACCTCTGTTAGGTCTTTCTGCATTGCTCTTGTTTCTTTCTGCACCTCTTTCAAATTCTGCATCCCTCTTGCCTCTTTCTGCGCCTCACTTGCCTCTTTTTGTACATCTCTTTCCTCTTTCTGCACCCTTCTTGCCTCTTTCTGCACCTCTTTTGCCTGATTCTGCAACTCCTCGGCCTCTTTCAGCACTACTCTTTCCTCTTTCTGTATCTCTGGAGCTTCTTTCTGCACTTCTCCTGCCTCTTTCTGCCCCTATCTTGTTTCTTTCAACACCTCTCTTGCTTCTTTCTGCACCCCTCTTGCCTCTTTCCGCACGTCTGTTGCTTCTTTCCGCTCTTCTGTTGCTTATTTATGTACCTCTCTTGCATCTTTCTGCGCCTCTCTTGATAATATCTGCACTCCTCTTGCTTCTTTCTACACTTCCCTTGCCTCTGTCCGAACCCCAATTGACTATTCCTGCACCTCTGTTGGTACTTTATGCACCTCTCCTGCACATTTCTGTACCCTTCTTGCCTCTTTCAGTACCCCTCTTCCCTCTCTCTGCACCTCTCTTGCCTCTGTCTGAACCCCTTTTCATTCTTTCTACATCTTTTTTATGCAATGCTCTTGCTTCTTTCCTCCACCTCTTTTGCCTGTTTCTCCAACTCTCTTGCCTCTTTCTGTTTGTCTCTTGCCTCCTTCTGTAACTCTGGTGCTTTTTTCTGCACTTCTCTTGCCTCTTTCTATACCTCTTTTGCCTGTTTCTGCAACTCCTTTGCTTTTTCTGTACTTCTCTTGTTTCTTTCTGTACCTCTCCTCCTTCTTTCTGCACCCCTCTTGCCTCTTTCTGCTCCCTTCTTCCCCCTGTCTGCTCACCTCTTACCTCTTTCAGCACCTCTATGGGTACTTTATGCACTGCTTATACTTCTTTCTGTACCTCTCTTGCCACTTTCTGTATTCTTCTACCTCTTTCTGTATCCTTCTTCCCTCTTTCAGCACCTATGTTGCCTCAGTCTGCACCCCGTCCCATCTTTCTGCACATCTTTTGCCTGTTTCTGCTCTTCTCTTGCCTCTTTCTGCACCCCTCTTGTCTTTTTTCAGACTTCTGTTGGTATTTCACCATCTCTTGCCTTCTAATGACCTCAGTTGGTTCTTTCTGCAATGCTCTTGCTTCTTTCATGCACTTCTTTTGAAGGTTCCTCCAACTTTCTTGCCTCTCTCTGTACTTCTCGTTCCTCCTTCTGTAACTCTGTTGTTTCTTTCTGCACTTCTCTTGCCTCTTTCTGTATCCTTCTTGGCTCTTTCCTCACCTCTGTTGCTTCTATCTGCACTTCTCTTGTTTCTTTCTACACCTCTCCTGCTTCTTCCTGCACCTCTCTTGCTTCTTTCAGTACTTTTGTTGCCTTTTTCTGCATCACTCTTCCATCTTTCTGTACCACTCTTGTCTCTGTCTGCACCCCTGTTCCTTCTTTCTGGACGTCTTTTGCCTGTTTCTGCAACTCTCTTGCTCTCCTGCCTCTTTTTTGCCGTCTGTTGCCTCTTTCTGTACATCTGTTGCTTCTTTATGCACGTTTCTAGCCCCTTTCTGCACCCCTCTTACTGCTTTCTGCACCTCTGATGCTTCTCTCTGCACTTCTCTTGCTTCTATAT
This sequence comes from Lissotriton helveticus, assembly GCF_964261635.1. NCBI lineage: Eukaryota > Metazoa > Chordata > Amphibia > Caudata > Salamandridae > Lissotriton > Lissotriton helveticus. The sequence goes on along the minus strand of NC_136057.1, from coordinate 659,815,099 downwards.
CCACCTCTCTTGCTTCTTTCTGTACCCTTCTTCTCTCTTTCTGCACCTCTCTTGCCTCTTTCAGCACCTCTCTTGCCTCATTCTGCATATCTTCTTATTCTTATTGCTGCTCTTCTCTTTCCTCTTGTGGCAACCCTTGTGCCTCCTTCTGCACCTGTGTTAATTCTTTCTGCACTGCTCTTGCTTCTTTCTCCAACCTGTTTGCAAGTTTATGCATCTCACCTGCCTCCTTCTGCACTTCTCTTGGATCCTTCGGCACCTCTGTTGCTTCTTTCTACACTTCTCTTGCCTCTTTCTGCACCTCTGATGGTTCATTCTACACTTCCCTTGCTTCTTTCTGCACCTCTATTGCGTCTTTCAGTACCATTTGGCTCTTTTTGCACCCCTCTTCCATCTTCCCGTACCTGTCTTGCCACTTTCTCCACCCGTGTTCCCTTTTTTTCCACCTCTCTTGCCTGTTTCTGTAACTCTCTTGCCTCTTTCTGTTCTTCTCTTGCCTCCTTTTGTACCTCTGTTGCTTCTTTATGCACTTCTCTTGCCTCTTTCTGCACCCCTCTTGGCTCTTTCTGCACCACTGTTGGTGATTTCTGCGCTGCTCTTGATTCTTTCTGCAACTCTTTTGCAAATTGTTACATTCGTCTTGCCTCTTTCTGTATCCATCCTCCCTCTTTCTGCACCTCTCTTGTCTCTGCCTGTACCCCTCTTGCCTCTTTCTCCGCCTCTTTTGCTTCTTTCTGTACTTCTCTAGCCTCTTTCTGTACCCTTCTAGGCTCTTCCTGCACCTCTGTTGCTTCTTTCATACTTTTCTTGGCTCTGTCTGCACCCCTCTTGCCTCTTTCTGCACCTTTATTGGTTCTTTCTGCACTGCTCTTGCTTCTTTCTACAAATCTCTTGCACATTTCTGTTCCCTTGTTGCCTCTTTCTGTACCCCTCTTCCCGCACCTCTCTTGACTCTGTCTGCACCCCTCTTTCCTCTTTCTGTATCTCTTTGCTTGTTTCTGCAATTCCCTTGCCTTCCTTCTTCTTTCTGTACTTCTTGTACCTCTTTTTGCACCTCTATTGCCTCTGTCTGTACCCCTCTTGCCTCTTTCTCCACCTCTTTTGCTTCTGTCTGTACTTCTCCTGCCTCTTTCTTCACCCCTCTTGCCTCTTTCTGCATCAGTGTTGCTTCTTTCTGCAAAGAACCTGCTTGTATCTGCACCTCTCTTGCAAATTTCTGTACCCTTCTAGCCTCATTCTGTACCCTTCTTCCTGCACCTCTCTTGCTTATGTCTTCACCTCTGTTCCCTCTTTCTGTACCTCGTTTGCCTGTTTCTACAACACTATTGCCTCTGTCTGCACCTCTGTTGCTTGTTGCTGCAAATCTATTGCTTCTATCTGCACCTTCCTTGCTTCTTTCTGAACCCCTCTTGCCTCCTTCTACACCCTTCTTCCCTCTTTGTGTAAATATCTTGCCTCTTTCTGTACCTTTCTTGACTAATTCTGCCCCACTCTTGCCTCTTTCTGCACCTCTTTTGCTTTTTTCTGCACTGCTATTGCTTCCTTCTGCACCTTTCTTGCAAATTCCTGAACCACTCTTGACTCTTTCTACACCCCTCTCTCCTCCTTCTGCACCTCTGTTGGTTCTTCCTGCACTTCTCTTGTCTCTTTCCATACCCCTCTTGCTTCTGTCTGCACCTGTGTTGATTTTTTCTGCACTTCTTGGGCTTCTTTCTGTACCTCTCTTGCTTCTTTCTGCACCCCTCTTCCCTCTTTATGCACTTCTCTTGCCTCTATCTACACCTCTGATGTTTCCTGATACACTGCTCTTGCTTCTTTCTGCACTTCTCTTGCTTCTTTCTGCACTTCTCTTGTCTCTTTCCATACCCCTCTTGCTTCTTTCTGTAAATGTGTTGCTTCTTTCTGCACTTCTTGGGCTTCTTTCTGCACCTCTCTTGCTTCTTTCGGCACCCCTCTTTCCTCTTTGTACACTGCTCTTGCTTTTTTCTGCACCTCTCTTGCAAATTTCGGCACCCCTCTTGACTCTTTCTGCTCCTCTCTAAACTCCTTCTACACCTTTGTTGATTCTTTCTGCACTAAAACTGGTTCTTTCTCCACCTCTTTTGCCTGTTTATGCAACTCTGTTGCCTCCTTCTGCACTTCTCTTGGCTCTTTCTGCACCTCTGTTGCTTCTTTCTGCACTTTTCTTGTCTCTTTCTGCACCCCATTCCCTCTTTCTGCACCACGGTTGGTTATTTCTGCACTGCTACTGCTTTTTTCTTAAACTCTCTTGCACATTGTTATACCCCTCTTGTCTCTTTATGCATCCCTCATCCCTCTTTCTGCACCTCTCTTGCCTGTTGCTGCAACTCCCTTGCCTCCTTCTGCACTTCTCTTAGCTCTTTCTGCACCTCTGTTGCTTCTTTCTGCACTTCTCTTTCCTCTATCTATACCCTTCTTTGCTCTTTCTGCATCTCTGTTGCTTCTTTCCGCACTTCTCTTGCTTCTTTCTGCACCTTTCCTGCTTCTTTCTGCACCTCTGTTGCTTCTTTCTGCACTTCTCGTGTCTCTTTCTGCACCCCTCTTGCCTCTTTCTGCACCTCTGTTGCTTCTTTCCGCACTGCTCTTGCTTCTTTCTGCACCTTTTCTGCTTCTTTCTGCACCTCTGTTGCTTCTTTCTGCCCTTCTCTTGTCTCTTTCTGCATCTCTCTTGCCTCTTTCTGCACCACTGTTGGTTATTTCTGTACTGCTCTTGCTCCTTTCTGCAACTTTCTCGTTAATTGTTACATCCCTCTTGCCTCTTTATGCATCCCTCTTCTCTCTTTCCGAACCTCTATTGCCTCTGTCTGTACCCCTCTTGCCTCTTTCTCCACCTATTTTGCTTCTTTCTACACTTCTCTTGCCTCTTTCTGCACCAAGCTTGCCTCTTTCCGCACCTTTGCTGCTTCTTTCTGCACTGCTCTTAGTTATTTCTGCCCCTCTCTTGCAAATGTATGTTCCCTTCTTGCATCTTTCTGCACCCCTCTTCTCTCTTACTGTACCTCTATTGCCTCTGTCTGTACCCCTGTTCCCTCTCTCTGTGCATCTTTGCTTGTTTCTGCAACTCCCTTGCTCTCCTTCCTTTTTCTGCACCCATCTTGCCTCTTTCTGCACCTCTTTTGATTCTTTCTGTACTGCTCTTACTTCTTTCTGCACCTTTCTTGCAAATGTCGGGACACCTCTTGACTCTTTCTGCACCCCTCTTGCCTCCTTTTGCACCTCTGTTGGTTATTTCTACACTGCTTTTGCAACTTTCCTGCACCTCTATTGCCTGTTTCTGTAACTCTCTTGTCTCTTTCTGTACTTCACTTGCCTCCTTCCCTTCTGTACCTCAGTTGCTTTTTTCTGCAAATCTCTTGCCTTTTTCTGTACCCCTCTTACCTCTTGTTGCACCTCTGTTGCTTTTTTCTGCACTTCTATTACTTCTTTCTCCACCTCTCCTGCTTCTTTCTGCACCCCTCTTGCCTCTTTCTACTCCCTTCTTCCCTCTGTCTGCACCCCTTTTGCCTCTTTCTGCACCTCTGTTGGTACAGTCTGCACTGCTGTTGCTACTTCCTACACCACTCTTGTAAATTTCCATGCCCCTCTTCCCTCTTTCAATACCTCTCCTGCCTCTGTCTGTACCTCTGGTCCGTCTTTTGGCACATATTTTGCCTGTTGCTGCAACTCCTTTGCTCTCTTGCCTCTTTCTGTACTTCTCTTGCCTCTTCCTGCAACTCTGTTGCTTCTTTCTCCACGTCTCTTGTTTTTTTACGCACCACTCTTGCTTCTTTCTGCACCTCCTTTGCTTCTTTTTGTACTTCTCTTGCTTCGTTCTGCACCTCTCTTGCTTCTTTCTGCACCCCTCTTCCCTCTTTGTGCACTTCTCTTGCCTCTTTCTGCACCTCTGTTTTTCCCTTCTACGCTGCTTTTGCTTCTTTCTGTACCTCTCTTGCAAATTTCTGCACCTCTCTTGGCTCTTTCTGTACCCCTCTAGCCACCTTCTACACCTTTACATTGGTTCTTTCTCCATCTCTTTCCCTGTTTCTACAACTCTCTTGCCTCCTTCTGCACGTCTCTTGGCTCTATATGCACCTTTGTTGCTTCTTTCTGCACTTCTCTTCTCTCTTTCTGAACCCCTCTCTCCTCTTTTTGCACCTCTGTGGGTTCATTCAGCACTTCTCTTGCTTCTCCCTGAACCTCTATGGCTTCTTTCTGTATCTATTTTCCCTCTTCCTGCACCCCTCTTCCATCTTTCCGGACCTCTCTTGCCTCTTTCAGCACCCCTGTTCCCTTTTTCTACACCTCTTGCCTGTTCCTGCCACTCTCTTGCCTCTTTATGTACTTCTCTTGCCTCCTTTTGCACCTCTGTTGCTTCTTTGTGCACAACTCTCGCCTCTTTCTGCAAAACTCTTGACTCTTTCTACACCACTGTTGGTTATTTCTGCACTGCTCTTGCTTCTTTCTGTACTGCTCACAAATTGTTACTCCCCTCAGGCCTTTTTCTGCATCGCTCTTCCTTCTTTCTGTACCTCTCTTGCCTCTTTGTGTACCACTCTTGCCTTTTTCTCCACCTCTTTTGCCTCATTCTGCACTTCTCTTGCCTCTTTCTGTACCCCCTTGCCTCTTTCTGTTCCTCTGTTGCTTCTTTTTGCACTTCTCTTGCTCCTTTCTGCACCTCTCCTGTTTCTTTCTGTATCCCTCTTGCCTCTTTCTGCTCCCTCCTTCCCTATGTCTGCACCCCTCTTGCCTCGTTCTGCATCTCTGTTGGTACTTTTTGCACTTCTCTTGCTTCTTTCTGTACCTCTCTTGTACATTTCTGTATCCCTCTTCCTTCTTTCTGCACTTTCCTGCCTCTGTCTGCACCCTGCTTCCTCTTTCTGTACATCTTTTGCCTGTTTCTACAACTGTCTTGTTGTCTTGCCTCTTTAGGTACTTCTCTTGCCTCCTTCTGCACCTCTGTCGCTTCCTTCTGCACTTCTCTTGCCTCTTCCTGCACCCCTTTTGCTTCTTTCTGCACCTCTGTGACTTCTTTCATCATTTCTCATGCCTCTATCTGCACCTCTCTTGCCTCTGTCTGTACCCCTGTTCTCGCTTTCTGTACCTCTTTTGCATGTTTCTGCAACTCTCTTGCCTATTTCTGTACTTCTTGTGCCTCTTTTTGCACCTCTGTTGTCTCTCTCTATACCCCTCTTACCTCTTTCTCCACCTCTTTTGTTTCTTTCTGCACTTCTCTTGCCTCTTTCTGCACCCCTCTTTCCTCTTTATGCAACTCTGTTGGTTCTTTCTGCGCAACTGTTGCTTCTTTCTGCACCTCTCTTGCAACTTTCTGCATCCCTCTTGCCTCATTCTGTACCCCTCTTCCCTCTTTAAGGACCTCTCTTGACTCTGTCTGCACCTCTGTTCTAACCCTGGGCATAGTTCGCGTAGTAGCGCTACACGTAGCTACGCGAACTGCGTAGTGCACTGTGCAAAATATTGTTTGCACTAATTGCACAGTGCCGGATGCTTGTCCGCACTGTGCAGTCATTGCAAACCGCATCTTGCACAGTGCAAGCAGTCGTTTTCTGCGCTCTAGTAGATTTGTATTCGAGCAGCAGCTTTCTCAACGTGGACTGGTAGTTTCTCATCGCGAGCGGTCACGAGCATACGCCACAACTCGCAATGAGAAACCTGACCTCCCCGCAGTGAGAATTTCGTCGGGAGGTTTATTTTCCACTCTCGCGATCAACAACTTGATGTTGCTGATTGAAAACGAGGAAAAAGTCTGGCCACCATGTTATTTTGCTAATTAAAGAATAAAAATGATGAAAACCAATCCATTTGTGAATGCAGCATTTGTGCCATATGGCTAGGGAAAGGCTTTTGCTGTCTTTTTTACCTCAACAAGCATAGTGTACAGATTTTGTAAATAATAATAGTTTCTTTTTTAGATTCTTTTTGAAATAACCGCAGTGTGCTCCTAAAAATTGTAAAATGGTATGTTTAAGGTTGTTTTTTTCTTCGGTTGACCCGAAGGAGTGAGCACGCTTAAGAACATTGGGGACAAACAATTGTGCAGGCGAATTGTATGCCACAAACGGATCCTATTTTTTTGTGTTACTCATCCATACAACCACTCTGACAATCACTCACTCTCACATTTAGTCCCTTATAAACTCTAACACTCACATATACTGCCTTTCACATATATAGTTACTCATACATATACCACTGAGACATCCATTCACTCACCAACACAGCCATATGCACACTCACTCACCCATACAGCCCCTCGCATATACACTCATGAACCCATACACCCAGTGAATCACCCACTCACACATCGATGCAGGGAGTCACACACACCCCCACACACCCACACAGACACTCAGACACTCAGACAACCAATCATTAACCCATATATAAGCACTCAAGTAGCTACTCATCAACCCATACAGCCACTTACACACCAACTGACAGACTTATACAGACATTCACATAGATTAGTCAGTCACCCATTCATTCAGTAAGACACATTTAATCACTCACTTATACAGTCAGTCATGCACCCACTAAATCATCCATTCAGACACTCATAGGCCCAATCTTTCTTCAATACACCTTGGCGTGTAAATATATATATAACATTCTTAAACTCTTTAGAAACACTCAGTCACTGGATGATGTCATCAGTGATGTCATTTGTGATGTCACTGACCATGTCATGAGTGATGTAATATGTGTTGCCAGCTAACTATAACAGCTGAATTTCTCTGGTTTTCTATTAGTGAAATGATAAATGCTAATTTAAATGCTAATCTCTAACTATAACAACTATGAAACCTGTGGTTTTTTCAGTGAATATATTATATATATACATATATATATGCAGAAAAACTCCTTCCAAAAAAGTGAGCAGAGGCCCAAAGGGAAACAGTTGGAGGCCCATTATTGTAGCAATGGTGAATGCATTTTGGCAAAGTACAGCCTTCATCAGCGCCCAAAGCCTCCCGGTGGTGATACAACACTCTGCTGGTAAGTCCCACCTCTTTTAAATTCGATATAACAGGCCCGCTCCACCCCCTGTGAAATAACAGCACACCTGTGTAGAGTCCCAAGTCTTTAGGAAAACTACCAGTCCCAGAATCCACTGTGACAGATCCTCGAAGGGGATGCAGGGGGGATGAGATGATGACCTTGTGGTTGTGCGGGGGTGCGGGGAGCAGGGTGTGTCCAACAACAAATCAAATGTAGTGATTTCCAGCTTAGATGTTCACAACGGAGAGCCTCCTCCGGTCCCCTTATACTGCCTCAGCCCCGTAGAACAGGAATCCATACGACAGGGACTGCAGTGACAGTGCACGCTGCCCAGCGTGAGATTAATAACCCCACAACTGCCAACTTTCCTCCCGAACTCCAAGGTGGGCTCTGGACCGACCAATACATTGGACAAACAAAGAAAGAACTGCACCAGTTCAAAGCCAGTGTAGTCCGAGCCGAAGGCGAGGCAGGGGTTCTCCGTAGAGCGTCGCTGGCTGACGCGTCGATTTATGCAGAAAAACTCCATACGAAAAAGTGAGCAGAGACCCAAGGGGAAACAGTTGGAGGCCCTTTATTGTAGCAATGGCGAATGCATTTCGGCAAATTACAGCCTTCATCAGCGCCCAAAGCCTCCCGGTGGTGATACAACACTCTGCGGGTAAGTCCCGCCTCTTTTAAATTCGATGTAACAGGCCCGCTCCACCCCCTGTGAAAAAACAGCACACCTGTTTAGAGTCCCAAGTCTTTAGGAAAACTACCAGTCCCAGAATCCACCGTGACGGATTCTCGAAGGTGATACAGGAGGGATGAGATGATGACCTTGTGGTTGTGCGGGGGTGCGGGGAGCAGGGTGTGTCCAACAACAAATCAAATGTAGTGATTTCCAGCTTTGATGTTCACAACGGAGAGCCTCCTCCAGTCCCCTTATACTGCCTCAGCCCCGGAGAACAGGAATCCATACGACAGGGACTGCGGTGACAGTGCAGGCTGCCCAGCGTGAGATTAAAACCCCACAACTGCCAACTTTCCTCCCGAACTCCAAGGTGGGCTCTGGACCGACCAATACATTGGACAAACAAAGAAAGAACTGCACCAGTTCAAAGCCAGTGTAGTCCGAGCCCAAGGCGAGGCAGGGGTTCTCTGTAGAGCGTCGCTGGCTGACACATCGATTTATGCAGAAAAACTCCTTCCGAAAAAGTGATCAGAGACCCAATGGGAAACAGTTGGAGGCCCTTTATTGTAGCAATGGCGAATGCATTTCGGCAAATTACAGCCTTCATCAGCACCAAAGCTTCCCGGTGGTGATACAACACTCTGCTGGTAAGTCCCGCATCTTTTAAATTCGATGTAACAGGCCCGCTTCACCCCCTGTGAAATAACAGCACACCTGTGTAGAGTCCCAAGTCTTTAGGAAAACTACTAGTCCCAGAATCCACCGTGACGGATCCTCGAAGGTGATGCAGGGGGGATGAGATGATGACCTTGTGGTTGTGCGGGGGTGCAGAGAGCAGGGTGTGTCCAACAACAAATCAAAATGTAGTGATTTCCAGCTTTGATGTTCACAATGGAGAGCCTCTTCCGGTCCCCTTATACTGCCTCAGCCCTGGAGAACAGGAATCCATACAACAGGGACTTCAGTGACAGTGCACACTGCCCAGCGTGAGATTAATAACCCCACAACTGCCAACTTTCCTCCCGAACTCCAAGGCGGGCTCTGCACCGACCAATACATTGGACAAACAAAGAAAGAACTGCACCAGTTTAAAGCCAGTGTAGTCCGAGCCCAAGGCGAGGCAGGGGTTCTCTGTAGAGCGTCGCTGGCTGAAGCGTCGATTTATGCAGAAAAACTCCTTCCGAAAAAAGTGAGCAGAGACCCAAGGTGAAACAGTTGGAAGCCCTTTATTGTAGAAATGGGGAATGCATTTTGGCAAATTACAGCCATCATCAGCGCTCAAAGTCTCCCTGTGGTGATACAACACTCTGCTGGGAAGTCCCGCCTCTTTTAAATTCGATGTAACAGGCCCGCTCCACCCCCTGTGAAATAACAGCACACCTGTGTAGAGTCTCAAGTCTTTAGGAAAACTACCAGTCCCAGAATCCACCGTGACGGATCCTCAAAGGTGATGCAGGGGGGATGAGATGATGACCTTGTGGTTGTGCGGGGGTGCGGGGAGCAGGGTGTGTCCAACAACAAATCAAATGTAGTGATTTCCAGCTTTGATGTTCACAACGGAGAGCCTCCTCCGGTCCCCTTAAACTGCCTCAGCCCCGGAGAACAGGAATCCATACGACAGGGACTGCAGTGACAGTGCACGCTGCCCAGCGTGAGAATAATAATATATATTACCTACTGGTGGTCGCCAGTAGGTAGTTATAGTTAGGACCTAGTTTCCATAGGAAATCCACAACATTCTATTTGGAATAACTTTGGCGCCGTTGGACGAATCTTTGTGAATTTCTCCCAAAAAATGGCTTGCTTAGTTCCACTCCTTCCCGGAAGGATTGGGGGTGATTCGTCAAGTGGGGGCCGAGAAAAAAGGAGGGTCCCAAAACGTGTTTTCCCCATGCAATTTTCCATAGGGACCTTTAGCCAGGGCTACAGCCCGAACGGCTGAACGGAATTACACGAAACTTGGCAGAGAAGTAGAGTTCTGTTCGCAGATTGTGCTTTTTGTTAAATGGTGCAAATCCGTTCAGTAGTTATTGAGAAAATTGCAAGTAAACTCGTAGCGATATCTAGAGACGGAGTTCAGCACGCGTACGGAAATCTGTTCAATTACGAGCGCGAGCTGCATGCTGATTGGCTGTGAACTGTCTGTCAACACTCAAAACCAGAAAGTGTTGGTGGCCATCTTGTGTCTTGCTAGAATCGAGTCACAAGAAAACAGTAAAGCAAAGTTGAGAAATAAGGGAAGAGGGTAGGCTACAAACATTCTGACCCTCTAGGCTTGCTCAGGGGGTCGTACATGGATGTTTAGGCTCTATTTTTTAAAAGGAAAATCGCAGCGTACGCGTATGGAAATACGTACAATTATGAGTAAGAGCTGCATGCTGATTGGTTGTCAATACACCAAAACAGGAAATGTTGGCAGCCATCTTGTTTGTTGCGAGAGCCGAGTCATGGGAAAACAGTAAAACAAAGTTTAGAAATAAGGAAAGGGGGCAGGGTAAAACATTCTGACCCTATAGTCTTGGTCAGGGGGATGGTACGTGGATCTTTAGGCTCAATTTTTATTTTAAATAAAATAAAAAATGGTGGGGTACTCGTGCAGTACTTGTACGTGGTGGAAAAGGTGAAAAAAAACTAGAAGTCAGTTTTGTTTATTAGGTCCCGGGGGGCCATAGTACGGGGGCAATTTTTAGAGCTATATTTCTATGACAGTATGTAAAACTTTCCGTTTTTTTCCCCTGCATCAGTTGTACTCTCTACGCATGCGCAGCCTTGTTTGCAAGTGTACTTTTTTGTCTTTTTCTTCAAGTTCGCCAAGCAAACCTCTCCTGATTTTAGGTATTAAAGTTGCCGCTTTCTTTTCCCGGGTCATGTGTGTCATCTGGTGCTATACTTTTGTAATATATTAATAAAAATATTGTATGTATATTTGTTTGAAATGTAGTGTCGAGGTTCCAAACGTTGATTACATACTCCGTCCAACCGCCATTTTAGTAGTTTTTCTCCGTTATTTTTATTATACCTTTTACTTTCATTTTACCCTGTGCATATTTTCTCTGTGATCGATGAGATTTCGTGTCACAGATACCACGGTGTTTGTCCTTGGTCTCCGATCTTATCAGACTTGGTCACACATATAGCTAGAATCTAATTTGAAGGACGTAAGGCACAGGCATTACAACACGTGTTGGTCAACAAAAAAACATTATTAAGATTATGCGTTTATCATGTGTGGTAAATGCATACTAGTTATAAAAGCATGTGTGGGAAAGCGAGATGCGTGCTAATGGTTTTGTGGTGATGATCACGCGTGCTTATGAACCGGGTCTGGGCATGGGGGAGTCTAGGGTACCAGGCAGAGGGGCACGCAGGTGCACTCATAAAATATAGAAGTAATATAGGATTTGTAAAACTTAAAAAAAAATATTCCATAATTATCCTAGATTAAGTCTTCTGTTAGTATGTTCATTAAATACATGAATACATGTTTTTAAACAATTAAAAACATTCGCGTCTTTTTTGTACCGGCGCCACAGTATCATAACGTTATTTTTTAACCTGGTTAAGTTTGAGGTTTGCATGAAATACTATGCTATAGGCAGATATGGATGTTTAGGGAGCGCTTATCTGCATGAAGCTTGGTTATTACCATTTACATATAGGTGTCTGAGGGAGGGAAAAGAAGTCTATGTGAATGGCGAGGATTGCACAATAGTACCAGATTACTACTTAATTTGTAGACACATACAATTGCATGGCTCTTGTATAAAAGATGCGCCTAATTTGGACTGAGTTTTGAAAGGTAGTCCGACACCTGCTATCATAACAACGTTCACTTTACTGGAAACGGGAGTTATTTACTTTGAAATAATGGAGATTGTTGTGCAACGTTAGAAGGCATCGCTTACATGATTACGGTAACTGAGCGTGTGGTTTGATTAAAAAAAAGTTGTGTTAACTCCTCTGCATGGGAAGCTGGATGTTTCCATCTGGCTGTCGATTTCGACCTTGAAAGCAGAGTGAACTAAATGAGTCGTATAAGAGCGCTATTGTCTCAAAAAGTGGTCCCTCTTCTATCTGGTACAGAAACATTTGTCCTTCATGTAGCAAACACCCGCACAGAAGTGCATAATTTATTAAATACAGACGTGCTCTTGAATTTTGGGGAGTTAATTTAGAGTATCTTTAATGTGTCCTTGACTACGGGGTTACCTTACTTTTTTAAAGTTAGAAGCAGTGGCCTTGTGACTTCTGTAGAAAGTATATTTGGTGTCTTTTCTGGATTTTTTCATTAGATTTTTTCCAGCATCTTTGGTGGTTTGCGCTTAATACTCGCATTAGTCGCCGGTGTGCTTTTATTAATTTGTTTACATAAATATGGATGCACATCCTGCAGCAGACGATAATATGTCCTGGCTGTTGCTGCTTCGCAACCGAATGATTAGTGACTATGGAGCGCTGCCTCTTGGAACGTTGAGTGCAGCTTACGGATTATCGTTTCGATTCTCCTTTTTCACATGCCTTCAACCTGTCTTCCATTGCCTGAGCTGTGATTTCGACTGGGCCCTGGATTTGTGTCTCTGCAGTACGGTGTCTCCCAACGCAGATTATGACCAGCTGATGAGCCCCTTACTGGTTCATGATGTGCTCTGTTCTGGTGGCGGGATTATGGCCTTAGCAGCGACACATGGAATAATGGACGTTGGAATGTTTTTGCAGCGGTGCTTGAGTTCTTGGCACGCAGTTACATTGAAGATGACCCGAGTTTTCCTCCGATGGTGATAGAGGCTCCGGTCATTGAGGAACATGTATGTTCATTCCCACTATTGAATTGGAGGGCTGAAATGTTTTCAGATGAGAACAATGACTTCCTGTTGGAGGCTGTTGCTACATACTGTGCTTACACGCTGTTGGATTAAGACTCTTTGATTTTTCTATGTATTCTTTATTATTTATTTACTGCTTTCTATCAAAGAGCGAATAACTTTTTTTTGGAAATGTGAACTTGACTCTGCTTTTTAGGCTTGGACTCTGCATTTCTAATTCGCCCACGTTTATATCACGTGCTTTGATCAAGAAAGGGTGCCGTGGGACTGAGCGTTGCACTCACACCCTGTTAAGTTAGCATGGGTTTATTAGAAGCTTATACGCTATTTTTGCTTTCCTGGTATGCTTTGCACACAACACGTACTTGTGATCTTGTTTAGAGAAGGCTGAGTATTTTGCTTTATATGAGAATAATTTGGTATGCTAGATTTGTAAACTGCCTCGCTAGTTTTGTATGTATAGTGAGAGCATGGAACATCAAGGTTATCTTGAATACTGTGTCTGTTATTCAGAATGATCCTCTCACGTTCGAACCATAATACAAATGGAGCTGTGGCCACCTCTGATACTTGCGCATTTCATAATCCATTGTGGAGGCAAAGTTACACACAGTTGGAGAACATTCGTATCTTGACAGTTTGTGGAGCACTGAATGTGATCCACTACTGCTGAGTACCAGAGGTATGGGTCTGGCCATGTAATCCTATGAGACTTTCTGTAGTTATAAACTAATCTGCTAGGTAGGGAGGGTGAAAAGCAGTTATATTTTAAATTTGTTTACCTTTAGCATTATAGGATGCTTTTTCCGTTTGTATTTCATAGAATAGTAACAATGCTGACAACCTTGTTTCTGATAATATGTTTGGTTGTATTTTCTAGGGTACTGTGCATGAGATTATGGCATTAGAAATAAACATTTCAAAGTTGCACATGCCTTTATTTACATCTTGTTTTGGACTGGTGTAAGACTATATTGAAAGAGTGTTTTTGTTATCAACTTTACTTCATGTAATCTAAGTTGCATGTTCTGGGTTGACTAGCCATTGGTGTTTTTGCTCTAGGGCAAAGAACCAATGAGTCCCTGATTGCTAGTTTGGTAGGGGGTTTGTGTAGTAAGGTGGGTTTTGGAACACCGTAATTCACTGAGGTCCTAAATCTGTAATGCACAGTTCTGTGTATGAGCAGAATTCCTGGAAGAGTAGTTACAACAAAAAGGCTCGATAAAGGGCTTGCACTTTGAATATGAATATAAAATAGAAGAATAGTTGATAATCACAGCTAATGAATGCAGCAATTAGATGTGTGTATGTGTGGATGATGTGTAGATTGAGTGGAAGATGAAAAACGTGAAAAATAAGAAAGGTTGGAGAGACGCAAACTACCCACTGCATTGTCAGTGAAGTGGATCTTTGGATTTCCAGGTCATTACACAGATAGGGTGTGGGATTCCGCAGTGGGAACAAGAGAAACTAGTACAACAACTAAGGAAGAAAGGTAGTGCATAAAGTACACACAGTTGGGCAGATTTGCAAGGTCGTGGGAAAATGATGCAAAAGTGGCGCAAGGGGCTTGTAAACCAGTCGCAGTGTGTTGTAGAAAAGACGCAAGAAAGGACAGAAGAGTGCAAATTACCCATTGCTATTCACGGGTAGTAGTTACCAAGAAGGCTGAATAAAGGGCCTGCAATTTGAATTGGAATTAAATAAGAAGAATTGATAAGCTTAGGCAAGAATGGTAGCAAGTAGGTGTGTGTATTTGTGGTTGTTGTGTTCATTGAGTGGAAGATGACCAAGGTGAAAAATTTGAGAGGTTGCAGAGATGCAAACTTTCCATTTCTTTGTAAAGGAAGTAGGTGTTTAGTTTTACAAGGCACATATATATTCACTGAAAAAACCATAGGTTTCAGGCACGTTATAGTTAAGAATTAGCATTTAAAAAGCCTTAGAAATTCACTGAAAAAAACATAGGTTTCACCTATGTTGTAGTTAGCTGGACATTTCTCTCATACAAAACCATTGAAATTCCCCCATTATAGTTAGTTCAGCTAACTATAACTCGCGCGCCCGCAATGCACTGCTGATGACGTCACATATTACATCACTCATCACATGGTCAGTGACATCACTGTAGACATCACTGATGACATCTCAAATGACATCACTGATGACATCACTGATGACATCTCAAATGACATCACTGATGACATCACTGATGAAAACATCCATGTGAAAGAGTGGCAGACCTCCTCTCACCCTAATATAACCTATAATACACACATTCAAAAATAGATACTAACATTTTCAAAAAATGGAGATACCAATACCAGTTACAACAACCTATTCAGTAATTCCAACATCTACATACATATCCACTCATCCACTAACAGTTCTATATAGTCACTTAAACATGTACTCACTCATCATATGTACTCATACACCGATACATCCTGTTACACACCGATATTCATCCATACAGTTACTCACACACATACTCACACATGCAAATAAACTATCAAACATCCATTTGTTTGCATATACAGCTATACACACACCAGTACACTTACTTTTACAGAAACGCACACATACTTACTCTCTTAAACCATCAGTTATATAAACACATACTTATTTATACAGGAACTTATTCAATCTGTCACTGTCATATATCCTTACTTATATAGATGAATACTCCCATACACTAGTTTAAAACGTATGTAGTTACTCATGAAGACACTATTGAGGCAGTCAATCACTCACTAGCACACCCATACACACATTCCCCAACCCGTACAGTCCTGCACACATGCTGTCTTCAAAACACATACAAACAGTGAGTCAGTCATTCATGCATCTGTGCCCTAAGTAATACCCGTCACCAAACCATACAGACACTCATTCTGGTATTCAAAAACCCAACTAATAACCCATATAGACACTCGTGTAGCTACTCACCAACCCATGCAGCCACTTATACACAAAGTGAGACACTGATACAGATATTTACATATTTAAACAATACCCGCTAATACATGTATTCACTAAGATATACTTAATAAGTCAGTTATACAATGAAATTTACAAACAAAACATCCATTTAGAGACTTATTTAACTATTTATTCTTCCATCGACCTTTAGATATCTATACTAACATAATAAAGAGAGAGCCCAAACCTTTGAGGCGGGAAATCTCAGGAACCACAGCACCAACCACAACACCCAATACAGCATTGGAAAGGACAGTTGCAGCAGATGGACATAGGCTATACAAGTGGCCACCATATACATTACAAAGGTAAAACAACCTTAGGGGTAAAGTAGTCCCTTGGGGGCGTGGGCGTTGTGCTGTCAGCGATAGGGCACGGCAAAGAAACCTTAACAGGACTCCCTTGTGGGCGTGGGCGTTGTGAGAGGGGCGTGGACAAACAGCAAACACCAATGGGCGTGGCATTCACGGAGCACGGGGCGCGCCATTCCCCGTCATTATCGGTAAAAGCAAAAACGGCATTGTAAACAAAAAACTTCACATTACTCCATTGTGGGCCTGGCCGTTGTCAGAGGTGCGTGGCAAAACCTGAATGGGCGCCAAATTCACGGGGCGCGCCTCCTGGACGTTGTCAGAGGGGCGTGGCCAAACACCAATGGGCAAGGCTTCACGGGCCACGGCATTGCTACGGTGCTCACGCGGGGGCTCAAGCCACTCAGCCTAACAGTGGGGATCACAAAGCTTTGCATACAGCTCCGGTGCTCATGCGGGGGCTCAAGCACCAACTTCAATAAACAGGTACATACCGACGTGTAAGCTCAATGATAAATAACGCTCCAAAATAATCTTACATTTTGTGATACTTACCTAATGCTGCTAACCTCACGGTTTACTTTTTTCCAATGACTACAATGAAAAGGCTTTCAGTGGCACAGTTGCTCACACTTTCATTATAAATCACGTATGTCAGAGGGAGCGGATTGTAAGTGATGGCCCACACATCCTATTTCTGCCCCGTACAACGTCGGGACGGACTGCTAGTACATATATAAAAATATTTATTTTTCAGAAAGACACACATTCAGTAGATGATGTCATCAGTGATGTCATCAGTGATGTCATCAGTGATGTCACTGACCATGTGATGAGTGATGTAATATGTTAGCTGAACTAACTATAACGGGGGAATTTCAATGGTTTTGTATGAGAGAAATGTCCAGCTAACTATAACATGGGTGACACCTATGGTTTTTTCAGTGAATTTCTAAGGTTTTTTAAATGCTAATTCCTACCTATACCATGTCTGAAACCTATGGTTTTTTCAGTGAATATATATATATATATTTATATATATTCCACAAGTTTGCTTACAAGCATGAGACGCACTCGGAAAGTTGCAGCATAAGGGTTTATTTGTCCAACAACACGCTACGCGTTTCGACAATAACTCTTGTCTTGTTCACACGTGATTAAACCCCTGTAGGTCACATAGAGATAAACACTTTGTGTCAGGTTCATAAACATAAAGGAAGGATTTGTAAAAAACGGTCCTGTTGTGACTCCATAGTACTGCCTCCCGCCATTTTGGAGTGGTGTACTCAACAAATTGAAACAAGATAAGTAGAAGTACTTATTCTAAACAACACAGAGGCAGTGATATCATGCACCATTATTGCAAAATAATTATCAGTCTAAGTATTACATTCATACTCGACTTGAAAGGCAAACATTGCAAATGCAAAGCAAATATATTCGTAATTACGTTCGGTCTAGTGCCTATAAACATATACTATTTGCCCATAGCGGTGGGTTGTTCCAGCAACTCGTAACCCACTGGACCACAATACACAGGTGTGTTGTTTTGAGGACTAGTGCCCCACAACAAAAAACCAACCTAGGATCTTGAACATAATTTTCAAAATATTTTTAAGGACATACAGTACTCAGTGCATATCTAATCGTCCCACAGGGAACGGTGCAGAAAATTAATAATAAAAGTGACAGTTTTACTTTCATACAGGTGCAAGTGTCTTTCATCCAGATTTCAGGTGGGTCAAAGACCGTGACTATAGGTGTGACAGGAGTGAAACTCTTCCATTCTTCCTACAAAAAACACATAATACAAACAGTTAAAAACTTCATTAAAAATCAAGTTAAATGTTATTCAATGAGTATTTTAACTTATTCGAAACACACTGATACTTCACTACAAAGATGATCAAGGGATATAAGGGGGACAAGGTAACCTGAGAAACTCAAATGTCTAATCTTCGTGTAGATGCGTTGCAAGCTCCTCATCCCAGTTATGTCCTCCAGGGAACTTAGTTTCGAGTTCCATGATCCAGCGTGATTCTTTCTTCCTCAACGCTAGCTCACGGTTCCCTCCTCTTCTCCCAATGTTGATCTGCTCAACTATAAAGTATCTAAGAAGGGAGTTATCAGACTGATGGTGTTTCTGGAAATGTCTGGCTATGGGATAATGGTTGTCTACATGTGTAATGGCCCTGAGGTGTTCTTGTATCCTCTTTTTAGCCGTGCACGTGGTGCTACCCACATACCTCTTCTTGCACGGGCATTCAAGTACATAGATGACATATGTGGTAGTACAGGTCAGAAATTGTTTGATTATTTTCGGTTCCTTTTTCCCTGGAATGTCAATATATTTGACCATAGTACTAGTGACACATGCTTTGCAGTGCCCGCAGGGGTAAAACCCTTTCAGACCTTGTACATGTTGTTTCTTCTCAGTTATGTGATTTATATATATGTACACATATATATATATATATATATATATATATATAAATAATTCACTGAAAAAAACATAGGTTTCAGCGGTGTTGTAGTTAGCTGGACATTTCACGCATACAAAACCATTGAAATTTCTCCGTTATAGTTAGTTGTACTAACTGTAACTCTCGCGCCCGCAATCCACTGGTGATGATGTCACATATTACATCATTCATGACAAGGTCAGTGACATCACTGATGACATCACTGATGACATCTCAAATGACATCACTGATGACATCATCCAGTGAATGTGGTTTGGTTTGTTATTTATATAAGTATTATATATATAGCAATCTGCAGCTAAGAATCAGTAGATATATACCTATCTTGATGGAGGATTTAGTAGCAGTGTGATTGACTGTTTACTTGACTAATTTATATTGTCTCACTAAATATTTTGGATAGAGACTAAACTGTGTGAATATCTGTATTACTTTGTCAGTTGTTGTGTAAATTGCTGCACCAGTTGGTTACTAGCTACTTGAAAGTCTATATTAGTTATTGATTAGTTAACTGATTATTTGTATGGGAGAGTGAATGTGTGTGTGGTTCAGTGGGGGTGTGTGTGACTGCCCAAAGATGTGTCAATAGTTGATTCAGTAGGTATATGACATTAAGACTACATGTTATAATAGTTGTTTGCGTGAGTGAATATGTTTATGTGTGTGCTGATGAGCAAATATACCTCTCAATAGTACATGTCCAACAAACTAGAATAATAAAAGGCAGTGTATGTGACATTTGTTGTATATAAATAAGTATACATAAAACTCATGTATTGTATGAGTGACTGTGTAGAA
Source organism: Lissotriton helveticus (assembly GCF_964261635.1). NCBI lineage: Eukaryota > Metazoa > Chordata > Amphibia > Caudata > Salamandridae > Lissotriton > Lissotriton helveticus. The sequence continues at coordinate 659,796,009 of NC_136057.1, read as the reverse complement.
AACTGTATACTTGTAATAGTAATTTCATAACACACTAAGAATGAGTTACTATCTACATGAATAAATAAAGTGCTATTTGTATAGGTGTGTAGCTGAGTAAATGTAAATATGATACATTCGTTGCAAAAGTGAGTAGGATGACTACATATCTGAATAGGATGTATGCTGGTGTGTAATGTCAATATCGGTGTAAAAGTATATTTGATAGTGTTCTATTGATCATTGACAGCATGTATGAGTGAATCTATAGGTAATTGATTAGATGTGTGTGTAGATCTAGAATTCACCAAGTAGGTTTTTAGATACTTCCATTGGTGTGTTAATGGATTTAAATATGATACTCTGTATTTTTCAGAGAGTGATGAAAGGTTATACTAGTGTATGATGAGGTGTATCTGATTATCACGTGGATGATGCCATCAGTGATGTCATTTGAGATGTCATGAATGATGTAATATGTGACAGAGGAATTTCAGTGGTTTTGTATGAGTGAAATGTCCAGCTAACTATAACACCCCTGAAACCTATGGTTTTTTCAGTGAATTTCTAAGGTTTTTCAAATGATAATTCCTAACTATAACCTGCCTCAAACCTATGGTTTCTTCAGTGAATTTCGTAGGTTTTTTGAATGTCAATATCTAACTACAATATCCCTATAACCTATAGTGTTTTTTAAGTAAATTTTGAAAACATGTGTATACTTTTTATAGTAAAAACAAACTTAACAGTAATGTTTTATAACTTATAATTATACCTCCTGGTTTTATGGTATTTATTTTTTGGACATTTCCATCTGTATTTATCCATATTTTGTTTAAATAATTGTATCTGTATTTACCAATATATATTTCGGGTTTTGTAAAACAATGAATCTGAAATTAGTATATGTCCACATTTATTTTACTGATAAATATACATTCATGGCTAAAAGACTGACCGTTTTCACTCATGTCAATAAATCAATCAGAGTAAGAGTAAACACTCTTAGATGATAAACTATACACAACCTCCATATTAAAAGGTGCAAGTTTTCTTATACGAGCATATATTGCTAAGAACTCCCGAGTCAGGTTAAAGTTAAAGCGAGTTCTTTATTAAAACGAGCCAACACTTGCTCCTACAATAGTCGGAGCGTAAACACTCCCAGTCAGTTCGGTGATCAGCTGTCAACTGTCAACCTGACAGTTTCAGCTGGTGACCTCACTGCTGGTATGATCTTCGTGCAAGGACACTACAAAGCAGAACTAGAACGGTGTCCTGGTAGGGACACTTGTATTACAATCATAACACATTTCCTCCCTTTGGGAAGAAAGAGGGGGGAAACAGGGGCGTGGAACAGTAATTGCCCAGGGAGAAAACTATTCGCAAATGTAGTCTTTTAATTTTGCAGGTGGTCCCAACAACCTTCCTGCTCTTCTCCTACCGACTGGTTGAACAGCGTCACGCACAGGTGTGGGAGGCAACATACGTCTGGTTACCCCTGCTCTGGTCTGATTGGATGCAATGTTCACAAGTGTGGTGATGACTTTTGAGCTGCTGCCTTCTGTCGTAGTAGAAGGTGCAGGCCACTCATAATCGGACTCATAGTCTGAGGAGCAGTGTTGGGCCATATTGCTTCTGGGTATTTCAGGAAGGTCTCTAGTTGACTCCCTGGGTGGAGTGAGTGTCTTCTGTGTTTTTGGCGGGATGTCTGTAGGGAGAGAGGGCAGAGAAGTGCCACACCTTGCCGTCGCTTAAGAGTGCTGAATTGCAGTACACTTCACATACAGTTAGGGGGTTGGTGTATCTCTCTTGACTCTTCCCTATATAGGCACTCTTCCTTACCTTAACAACATCACCTGCCCTGAGTTCCACGTGTTTGCACCCATGTTTGTTATCATAGATTGTTTTACTCCTTAACTGGGCCTGCATGAGTCTTTCTTTGACGAATTGTGATGACCAGTGTACTCTTCTTGCTGCCTTAACCCATCCTACATTGTCTTTTGAGAGTGGAGTTCTTCCTCGCATAAGTTCAAATGGACTGTGTCCCGTAGTTTCACATGGTGTGATTCTATACGCCCACACCGTCTTGAGTATCTCTTGTTTCCAGTTCAACTTGTTGGAATTGGCTAGTTAGATTATTCCTTTCAGGACTCTGTTGAACCTTTCCACTGCCCCATTGCCAGCGGAATGATATATTGATGTTGTTTAATGCTTTAATAAGTAATCCGTGAACATTTCTGAGGTGAATTGGGCACCATTATCACTTACGATCTGTTTAGGAAGACCTTCACGTGCAAAGGTGTCCTCCGTGAATTGGACTACATTCTGTGTGTCAGTCCTCTTTACAATTTTTATTTCTGGACACTTGGTGTAGTGATCTATAATGACTATTACATAATACTGTTCCTGATCGTCGGATACAGGCCCCATTATGTCGATTCCTATTCTTTCCCATGGCATAGATGGGCATGGTATAGGGTGTAAAGGTGGCCTGAAAGTCACCTGGGTCTTTTCAGAGTCCATGCACAGTTTGCATTCTCTTACTGTTCTCTCCACATCTAGGCTTACACCTGGCCACCAATTCATGTTTTTGACTCTGCTTTTTGTTTTTGCGATGCCAAGGTGTCCTTTGTGGCATATCTTGAGTAATTTTTTCCTGATGACCGTCGGTGGTACAAATCTTCCACTTCTTACTAGTAGACCATCTTCTAGTGATAAATAATTTTTCACTTCCCAGTAGAGCTTTAGCGGTTCAGCCAGTTTATTTTTACTAGACCAACCCTCTGTCATCATTTGCATCACTTGATCAATGATCTTGTCCCTACTTTGTTCTAAAAGCCACTCTTCTTTTGTAATACCATCAGAATTTTCCCATAAATTTGCTATACAAGATTCATCAATCTCATTAACATCGGCGTTGATGGTTGACTCTACTGGCCTTCTGCTTAAAAAGTCTGCCACAACATTTTTCACACCTGGGACATATTGTACGTTATTCATGTAGTCAAAAAGGCGCACCGAAATCCTAGCCAATCTGGGTGAGGCTGTATACAACCCTTTTTTTGTGAGTACTTTTGTCAAGAGTTTGTAGTCAGTACACAGATTTACCATCCTGCCCCAGATATATTGCCTGAAGTGTTCTAGGGCCCAAACACACGCTACTGCTTCGCGCTATATTACTAAAAATCTTTCTTCCGCTGATGTCAGTGAACGTGAGGCAAACACAATTGTGTACTCTACTCCTTTGGTGTCCTTCTGAGTGAGTACAGCACCCAATCCTTTATTGCTTGCATCTGTTGTCACAAAGTTTTGCAGAGAGAGGTTGAACCCTTGGAGGGGTAGTGTCATGCACATGTCACTTTTGAGATCTTGGAAAGATTTCCCACATTCCTCTGTCCATTCGAATTTGATTTTGAGCTTAAGTTGATGCCTTAAAGCGTATGTTTTGAGTGAGAAGTTCTTGATAAATTTAGAGTAGTACTCTACCAACCCCAGAAAGGATCTCAGTTCATCTTTGTTGGTGGGTACAGGTGAATCTTTTATGGCCTGAATAAGTTCTTTCTTAGGACTGATTCCTTCACCGGTTATTTGGTGACCAAGATAGTTGACCGAATTGCTTGCAAACTTGCATTTTGAATGTTCAGCAATAAGGCCCTTTTCATTCAAAATCTCCCAAAACGTGTTCCACTCGGTTGTCGTGCTCTTCCTTAGTTGTTCCCATCACTAGGATATCATCTTGGAAGAGTAGTATTCCTGAGATCCCATCAAAAATATTGTTCATGAGCCTTTGAAACATTGTGGCCGCAGAGGCCAACCCGAAAGGTACCCGAGTAAATCGGAAACACCCAAATGGTGTCACAAACGTTGTTAGTGATTTGCTGTCACGTTGTAGCTGTACCTGGTGGTATGCCGATTTTAGGTCGATAGTTGAGAACCACTTGATGCCTTTCGTGGTGGCCAGCATCTCATTGATTTTCGGGAGTGGATATTGTTCCACTCTGATGTTCTGGTTTAAATCACGAAGGTCTACACACAGCCTCAACTTGCCATTGGGGCGTTTCGCAACGACAAGTGGTGCGACCCATTCAGATGCTTCAACTCTTTCTATTATTCCTTCATTCATTAGTTTGTCAAGTTGAATCCTTACTTCTTCCCTAATGGAAAATGGTATGTTTCTTGCCTTGTGAACTGCCGGTGTTGTGATTAGTTTAAGTTTAATTCTGTGCTGATATCCTTTCAGGATCCCCACAGTTCCACTAAACACTTTTTGGGAATTTTTTGAGTACGTGATTGGCACAGTTGCTGTTAGCAGAAAAACTTAACACAGGTTCACTTTTGCTTGGATCTAGAATGATACCCAGCCTTCCTTGGTCCATCCATCCTAGAACAGATGGTCCAACCTTTGAAACATAAAGCTTGCCTTCCGCTTCTCTACCTTTGTATATAAAGTTCAGTTTCCTGTAGCCACACACATCAATGGGCTCTCCCGTGAAAGATCTAACTATTATGTAGGGATTTTCAAGCATCTCACCAATGCTTGGTTTGAATATGTCCTTCCAGACTCTCTTGTTAACTATTGTGTTTGGTGACCCTGAGTCTGCGACAATGTTAATTTCCACCCCCCCAATTGTCATGCAACATATTGGCTTCTTGGTCTTAGTTCTGTTTTTTTCCTTGACGTCGTTGTTTGGTTCATCATCGATGTTCAATATGTACATATTGATGTCTTCATCACAACCATCCTGAAACTCATCTTCATCGTTCTCTATCACTTTTGCTCGTTGTGGTCTTCTTTTATTACATGCTTTGTTGAAATGACCTTTTACCCCACAGAATGTACATTTTACTTCACATGCTGGGCATCTCGGGTCATTAGCCATGTGTGCTGTGCTTAAACATCTATAACAGTGACCCCAATTCCGTGTCTCAGTTTTCTTGTAAACGGGTCTGGTGTTCTTTTTGTTCCAACTCTGTCTACTGTAATTCTTTTGGTCAGACACTTTTCTTACTTGTTCTCCTTCTTTTTTATCTTTGTTCTCCGTTAGAACTGCTTTTGCACATCGACCTGTGAGTTCAGCCTTTCTTGCAATATCAATTATGTTTTGCAGTGGGTATTCACCCTTGGCCCACAAATTATCCTGGATATTTGTGTTTGAACCTTGCATCACTATCTGATCTCTTATGAATTTGTCATGGAGTGCATCAAAATGACAATTTATTGCTAGATTTTTTTAGTGCGGACAAGTAATCATGAATTGACTCCTCTTTCCCTTGCTTCCTGTGGAAGAACTTATACCTATCCACTCCAATGCAAACCGTTGGCTTATAGTACGTGTTGAGATCATCAATGGCGGTAGTGAATACATCACCTTCGTTTTCTGCTCTGATCTTTTTATTAATTGAATTATACACCTTTATGCCTCCTGCTCCTAAGCAGTGCATGCACATTTTGTATTTTCTCTCAGCCTTGACTTCCTCATCCTCTTCTAATGTGGAGATATAATTTAGGAAATACTCCCTCCATTCTTCCCACTTTAGTGCAGGTTCACCACCAGCACGTAAGACTGTTTCTGAGGGAGAGAGATTCCAGATACAACCTGAAGCCATCTAGCTTGTAAACATGTATTTTGTAAATGAATTTGTCCAGAAGAATCTTTATACTCCTTGTATATGTTTAGGGGATACGTTTGAATGTATTGTCTTTTTTCTTTAAGTACTCATTTTATCATTACCTTTGAGTTACACTTGTTAAATGCTCCTTCTTGTTTTATATTACTGGTAAATGTAATTAGTTTTACAACAATTGTCTTTTACATTGCCTGTAGTAACCTTTATTAATATTGTGCCTTACTGTATGTTCCTTCCGATTCCTTCTATGCGCCGGTACTCAGGGTGCAACTGACGTGTTTGCCGATGTCCTTTAAGTTAGCGCTCGGTGCGCGTTCGTTTTCAGTATTTTTTTCAAAATGGTCTTCAAGTTGCTTGCACGTAAACTAGACTGCAGCCCTTGTTTATTTTTCTTTCACCCAAAATGGCCGCGGACGTTGTGCTGGTACCTGCGTGATGACGCGATATGCCAGCTGTAGTTCTTTTCAGCTGTTAGCCGATGACAGTTGATACTGACGGTTGACTTTGTCAGTTGGTAATTCCAGTCAATCGAGGCTTCGTCATTGAATAATTTAACAGATGTTATGTTTTAAAGTTCTTTACCTTGCTTTTTCTGCTTCCATGCAGAGTGGCACGCTGTTTATTCCTCACAGGCGACTGTGTTATTTATATTCTTTATCCGCTTGCTTCCAATGTTCATAGGCTAAGCAACATTCTTCAGATTCTTTTCCTGCATAAGGGTTATCTGCACTGAAGTTTAACGTTTTTTTTTTTCCTTTTTGTTGGCTATGAAGACATGTGTTTACCGTCGCCATCAAAATACTTCAGACTCCCTTTTCTTTTTCAAATCCTTTGAAAAGCTCTTTGTGTTGCTTTGAGAATGTTCTGGATATCTTACGGATAATTCATCCGACTGCTGGAGTTTTATTCATTTATTTTCCTTTACGTCCGTGGGTTCTGTGTTGGCTCTCGTCGCCACTTTTGTTAAGAACTCCCGAGTCAGGTTAAAGTTGAAGCGAGTTCTTTATTAAAACAAGCCAACACTTGCTCCAAAAATAGTCAAGGCGTAAACACTCCCAGTCAGTTCGGTGATCAGCTATCAACTGTCAACCTGACTGTTACAGCTGGTGACCTCATTGCTGGTATGGTGTCCGCGCAGGGACACTACAAAGCAGAACTAGAACTGTGTCCTGGTAGGGACACTTGTATTACAATAATAACATATATATTGCTCTTTAAGGCTCTTTACTCAAAGTCTTTAATTATATTTACCCTTTTACTTTTAGAACGACAGACCTATTGGCCTAGTACTCATCATTGACAGCATTTACTATCGCTCAAAAAATTGCCCAATTTCCGTGTTTACCCACACTTTAAAATATATACAGAGAGGTAAATAAATTATTTTCTCTCTGTATTTATCTGTAAAAATCAGTAAAAACATAAAACAAGAAGCGCTACTTATAACTTAAGAATGTTTTCAACTTAATGAACAGTAATTAACATATAAGTGTGGTAAAAGTATGATGCAGCACCTATAATACCTGTCTTCGAACAACAGCGTTCACAGTTCGATTCCAAAGTCCATCAGCATCTTAGCCCACCACTATCTCACTGTATGTAACACCTTGCTTAATCTTCCCAACGCCCCAAGCGCCAGCACACCTTTCCGGGGGTAGCTTCACGCTTTACAAATGCTGGTATTTTTTAAATTTAACAGCATAGTGATGACAAATATTAACACGTTTTTTTTTTCTTCTATTGTAAACAATATTTTTCTTATGTCTTCTATTTGGAAGTTTTTAATCATGAGAATGCAAAGGACACAGTTTGCCAGGTAACACTTTTTAAGCTCTCCAACGTATGTAGATAATAAGGACCTTAAACGTGTTACTATGGAAAACGAAACCTTTACAGCTTCACAGTTTGTAACTTTTCCCAACACGTGCACAAGTCAAAAAGTTAAACCGTGAGCACGTGTAAACTGTAAAACGTGACATATACATAGGGGGAGCCGCATCTTCCCTCCATAGACTACTAAACAACCAAAAACTATATAAAGCACACCTATTGTGCGAATAGTTTCGTTTTCGCGAGTTATTTCTGCATCGTCAATCTGTGATGCAGGTTCCCTTTTCTAGCATCGGATTCTTGTTTTGCATCAACAAAACATATTCCGGAGTTGTAAGTTGTTTCATTATGGCATAGTAGATAGTTATAATTTGTGGCTATTTGTCAATATTTAAACATTTATATATAGGAAAAAGTGTTATTGCATGTTTTTCCCTTTTTTCTGTAACGTCAGCAGCTTGTTTTCAGAAACAGATAGATTACAACAAACATTGCTCCTTTTCTGGCTCATTTCAGCTTATATATTGTGACTTTCTATATTATAATATTGACAGTGTACTTCACTTCAGAGGTGTTGGTAACCCGTCGTCGCAAACCCTAAACATTTACAATCAATGTCATCACCTTCCAGTTGTTAGTGTGTTTTCCCCTAGGGATTATATACTGTTAATATGTATATTATAATATTAACAGTTATGCTGATCTCAGTGGAGTTCATGACCCGTCGGCACAAAGAGTAAAGATAAATAAGCAGCGTCATCAGCTTCTATTCCCCCCTTTTGATCATATACTGTGAATATGTATATTATAATTTTCACAGTCAGAATGATCTCGGAGTAGTTTATGACCCATCGCCACGAAGTTCAAACTTTTCGACGTCCCGGAGAAAAGAAGCTCAGAAAAAAATTACAGTTCGAACGTATTTCGTTATGGATCTTCTGTTCTATAAATAACTTTATTTTCCTTTTCTTCTTACTGTAACAATGGTATAATTTGTTATATTGTTAAAGAAGAGGAATAGGAGATTTTTCGGTGCCATCTGTAATACAGCTTACAAAACATTAGACCGTACTTGATCAGATATTTCGTTCAGTGAGTATATTTTACTAAATTGTCGAATAAAAAATATAGCTTTCATACATACTTTGTTACTTTAAATATTTGATAAACCCTACATTTCTGAATGTTATTTTCTAATTTCTATTCTTCTAAGTTGCAGTTCCTATTTACCTTCTCCCTATAGAATATATAGGACCAGTACTGTTTATTATAATAGTACTATCCTATATATTCTTAAGTGATTTGCCAGTGGAACAGTGTGTGACCTCTAAGCACCACGACAGAACATTCCTGAATTCTGCAAAATACAAATTTGAAAAATAATAATGCATACATTTCTATGTAATATGAAGTCACTTGTATTTAACTGCGTTTTACTTCTTCTCCTGACCTCAGATAATGTAGTATGGGAGTGTTTGATGTAGCACTTCTATTCTAATTTATCTAAAAGTAACTGAAGCACTCTTACATTATCAAGAAAATGGGGCAATACTTTCACAAACTATAGCAGAAAAAAGGAGGATATGGCCATGCTTAACTGATATTTTATGAAATTCCATTTTTATTTGTCACCCCTTTCATATATACAGCGCCAGTTTCTGAAGGAAGTTTATTTGTATTTGCCAAATAAAACTGTTTCAAACCTAGACTGAACTTTTTGCTGCACAACCACACCTCCCCATCAGAAAAGTAAATACTACATTATAAGTAAATAGTCCTCCTGGGAAGTATCCCACCCGCAAACTTGATAAAAAAAATACCGCAAGACACTGTCATTTTTCCTCCGTGATTTGTACACCCCACGGCAATTATATAAATGGCCCTTAAAACATATAAAAACAATTCTTACCTTCACAATCCCTGTCCACCACCTTGTGACCACTGTACAGAGTTAATAGTGTTCCTACCCTCCCCTCTACTACTTTCTTTTCCCATACTCCTTTGGAAGTGCGCCACAGAATCACTGACAACAGTGAACCGTTCCCACCAAATAAGGAGCAAACTTGTGCTCGAAACACTTTAGCCAATAAAATGACCATGTTGTTCCGCAGAGGAGGAAGGAATGACTGCCAACACTTCTACTTTTAATGCTTCACAGCCAATGAACATTAAGCTTCGTAAGGTCCCACTTGGAACACGTTACCCAATTAAATGTCCCTAATACTCCGTGAAGAGGGAAGGAATCGCTGACAACACTTCTACTTTCAACAGTTTACAGCCAATCAACATTAAGCTTGGGAAAGTCCTCCTTGGAACACGTCAGCAAATCAGATGTCCCTCCTACTCCGCAGAGCGGAATTGAATGCTGGCAACACTTCTACTTTCAATAGTTCGCAACAAACCAACATAAAGCTCAGGAAGGTCCTCCTTACAACATGTAAGCCAATTAGATGTCCTATGCACTCTCCAGAGCAGAAGTGAATTGCAGAAAACACTTCTACTTTCGATAGTTCGCACCCAATGAACATTAAGCTTGTTGTTGGAACACCTCAGCCAATTAAACATTAATTTTGTTTCACACACACATACAGAACACGCCCTCCCACATATTAATACATTTCCTGTAAAAAAGTGACTCTATCCGTGACAAAAGTGAACACTGCCTAATAAATAAACATTATTCCACATTATATTAAAGAAAAGCCGCAATACGCTGCATTGCTGTTTTCCAGATATAATTTTCACAGCCTACTGCACCCCCCTCCCAACATGAGTGAAGCCCCGGAACTGTGGGCGCCCCAGCGTACCCCCTCTATTATTTTTGTAACCAATACCCCCGGGACCTATTTCCACAGCCTACTGTACCCCCCTCTCAACATAACAGAAGCCCCGGGACGGCGGAGCCCCCGCTATTATTTTTATTATATTTTCCACTGACTTCTTCATCCTCGCTTCTACCGACGCACAAAATGGCTGTCAACACTTCCTGGTTTCGAATGTTGACAAACACTTGTCAACCAATCAGCACTCAGTGCGTGATCGGGACGTTGCGCTTATAGTCCGTGCAAGATGCGCGCATCCACCGAGGCCATAGATATATATATGTACTTTTAATTGTCATTTCCTCAGGAACTACTGAAGAAATTTACTCCAAACCAGATTGCTTTTCCACATGCATGTTAGCAGCTCCCGATGTGGAAAAGAAATGCCGGCTCCGAAGGACGCGTGGAGCCAGCGGGACCGTGGGAGCATTGGGGCTCCCCTCACGGTCCCCAACGTTTTTTAGAAGCCCTGGGGGATGAGGTCCCCGGAGATATTAGAAATTACTGAACGGGGCTATTTTTTTTACGGTAAAATTAGAAGTTGCGCACCCAGTGTGGTGCTCTGTGCGGCCCCTGGTGTGCACGTGTTGAATGCATGACTCCCCATGTGGAAAAGCAATCTGGTTTGGATTTTGAAAGAGAGAACAGATTTTCATGCTCTCTCTTTCAAAATCCAAAACAAGGGGCCGATTAGGATGGCGGTGTGTAGTGTAGTTCCTATTATCACAATAGGCTCTGCGCATTGGAATAATATCTTCAATAGTATAGACCTAGGGCAGAGCTTAACTAGGTCTTCTACCGACGATATTAGACTTAAAGTTTTGTGTTTGCCAGCTAGCTCAGAGTTCACTAGAAACTTTCTCGAATAGGCAAGGAGGATTTTAACCTCCCTGGATAGACAAGAAGGGATTTAGTTTCTGACAACCATAGAACATGACAACTTTGCTCTCCCCTAATCAAGAGTGTATCTCTAGAGTCGTGTGAAAACAAAAGACAACTTATTTTACTCAGTCAGTTCAGTGCATTCTTAGTTTCACCAGATTGTAGAGAAAAGGAAGAGACGGGCGTGTTCAATAAGATGTTATTTATTGATCAGTCTCTTTTCTCATACAAGAGAAATGAATCGCTATTATTGCAATACTTGTAGTTAAGTAAAGTGCATACAGTAAAGACAGAATTATGAAATAATACTGTAAAAGCATTTATATGGTTTCTTAACCATATGATACTTAAAATGGATAAAATACATACATGCATATATACATTTGACTAATCATACTCAACTGGTGCTTCTAACCACGCCTACCCCAGTGTACTTGACCTAAGCCTAATACGTGGGCGGGAGTAGATAAGTAGCAGTTTAAGTTAAGTTTGTTTTGCCAAGGGACTGACTCGAGAATTCTCTGCAAGGGGTTATTCAGTTCTGTACCTGAGATCTAGAATGGTGGAGGGCTGGTATCTCTTATCCCAGGTCTTGATATTCCAGCTGCCTGCGAGGGCTGCTTGGAAGCGCCAGAGCTGGATTTCAGGAGAAAGGCAGCGTCTCGTTCTCAGCGCGTCAGGAAGGAGGGGCAGCGCCTGTGGGCTTCGCTCTCTGCTGGGCTCCTCGGCACGTCTCGCTGCTCCAATCTCGTCACCACCGTATGTGTTTGCTTAAGGCAATGTCGGTAATATTTATACCTGAAAGGTGCAGAGATTGACGTAAGGATGGACATATATATACGTCAATAAGGATGTCATATGAACGGGTTCGTTCGCACATTCTTTTACTGAAGTTCTCGGTGAAATCAAAACAATGGCTATGGGAATTTCCCAGGTCGCTGTAGGTTTGATTTGTTTTGAGAACTCCGTATGCCTTATCAGGGGCTGGAGGAATATCGCTTGTCTAATTAGATGGCATGCGTTATGACCTAATCAGATAACGCGCTTCTGTGCCGTGGTGTGGCTTAATCAGATAACGGTTTTTGCACCGTTGGATGGCTGCTAGTTAATTATTAACCAAACCAGGGTCAGGAATAGGGGAATCGATACAGTACCTATAGGAATACATCACACCCACTCCACGTAGACTATGTCCATATTTACAAATCTAGGCATAGTGAACCCAGTAGCGTTTGTATATACCGTACCACCCCAAAATACATTCATATGTATTCTGAAAATTGGAATTATGAAATATACGAAACACAAGCACATGTACTATCACGTGTACTATATACACAAGCAGTCTAATAATGCTAAACATATAACGCATATTTTAAAATTCAGCATGAATAAAATGTGAAAACCACACATGAAATGGCTCTTAATACAGAAAAAAAGTGCGAGACCATTTCATCACAATCATAAAGTTTTGTATGAGAGTGCGAGAGGATAGCTAATGTCTCGTGACTACCTAAAATAGAAATTCAGTTCTCTAAGAATAATGTCTACTTTAAGCAGAAGATAAGTGTCCCAAAAAATCGTAAATATTTTGGAATTGGGGAAAAAAGGTTCTTGCAGTCTGAACAAACTGATGAGAACATTTTTCATATCGCTTTTTGTTTTAAAAGTTGAAGGCCAAATTCAGGATGTAGGGAACTCCGAGTGCCAATTTGCTCAAAGTTATTCCTGCTGCTCTGGTGAAAACATCATATCATTTAGACTGTTGAAAAAACTGTCAACAGCTTCTTGCGTAAGTTCCACTAACTCGGAAAAAGTTGTTACCATGCATTCATGAGCCTGAGCATGATTGCCTCCATTGATGTTTTGATCAGCATAGCTGACTGAAGGTCGTACCTGATCGATGCTGCTTTCATCTTGTACTTCACTACTCCTCAATCGTAGTGGTGAAGTCTCCACGAATGCCGTCATCAGGATTGGTAGCCGCTGGGGACAGCACAATGCATGAGCCGTTACCGGACCCAACAAGGTATCTGCATCCATTGGCACATCCGATTGTAGTGCCAGACAGGTGTCCAACACGCATTCTTCGCCGCATAGCAAGCACCTTAATACAGGCATAACACAACTTTGCCACATTGGTCTAAATGAAAGAGACCAAGTCATGTTCAGGTCCCGAAGCCGTGCTAGTCCAAGGACTTTAGTTATGCGGTCCCGGTAGCCAATGGCTAGGATCATTTCTTCCCTTGTCGCAGGTGTTTTGTCTGTGACATGGTTTGCCATAGCGAAATAACAGGATCACAAATAGGAAGCCTGCCACTAGTCCCAAAAGGAGAGGAAGTCCGCCAAAAATTGAATGAACAAAATCTGGAAAAATACCCAGGATGGCTTTGAATGGTGTTAAAGCTCCTGAAAACACTGTCTTAAATACACATAAGACACCACTGGTATCAGAAATATTTAAGATTTCGTTCAGTATTTCTGCGAAATGTATGGGGGAATTAGTTGATAACAATGAATGAATCTCTGCCGTTGTCCTTGCAACTTGGAGATCATACGTTTCTTTTGATGACGTTAGCCTGGTCGGCGTCTGTAGGAGCACAGTCTTCATTCTGCTTAAAGTATCAATTCGAATAGAAGCAATTTTCAAATCTGGCCATAACCTTGCCTCCCTGTCTGGAGAATCGTTAGGGAACAATACTCGTTCACAGCACATGACCTTCCTAGTCACGGTTATGAGATAAGGTTTTCCGGGCAGCAAACTACAACATCTGCGATCTACTATTAGAATGTAACTCCCGTTCGAGAGTCTCCTAAAGAATGGTTCTATTCGTGTTGCAGGTGTGCCTAGCTGGTAACATGAAAGGTTATTTGAAGTCCCTTCACAGGCTCCATGCAAACTAATACCCTGACACAGAAGTGTACCGCTTAGTGATCTTGCACAATTATCGCCACTGAGAAACACTTTCTGGCCTTTATTACTGACACATTCGTGTGTATAGGGCAAGTTCCATATTGACTTGATGTACCCTTTACCCAACCTTTCATACTGGCCTGCCTGTATATATTTTTGGCAGAATTGAAACTGGAAAGTAGTTATCGGAATATTTATTATTCCATGTATTATCCATTCAATGACAGGTCGTTCTGACATTGTCAATGATAATCTCTCTAGTTTTTCAATGCTCAGAATTGTATAGTCAGCACCCTTCTGTGCCAAACTGATTTGTTTATCAGTAAGGTTAAAGATATTAAATAATGACGTTGTGTTGATTAAACGCCAAGGCACATAGCCAGAACGCAGATTTTGTAACGTCCAGCCAAGCTGTACAATAGAACGCAATTGGGAATGACCGTGTTGTAACATCAGTAAGTCTTCCGATATTATATCGATTGCTGAAGACACAATGCTGTCCAGAGAATATATTCTGGAGGACAGAGTCATTAACCCATTGTCCACCACAGAAAGTGATTTTTCCAAATTAATACGGTCAATCTCCCGTATTTTTTCTGCTGTCTCAATTTGAGTTACTTTCCAGACTTCGTTATAAGCTGCATATATAGAGGCCGCTATGAAACGTTTTTGACGCTGTTTGCGTGGTCCCATAATAAAATCACGCAAGTCAGCACCTTCTGTAAGTAAAGTTAGGTGTTGCTTAATTTCAGCCAGTGTGGACGTTTGTAGCCATTGAAGGCAGAGCTTGCCCACGCTGTAGGTGGTTACTATCCCTGGATGTTGTCTTTGGGAATATCTAGGGTCTGGCCTAGTCAATGTGAACCCCTGTATTTTGTTCAGGAATCTGTCTTGACAGTTATTTGTATCTGTGGGCCAGATCAACCATTTTTTCCATTCAGGATGTGTTCTGTTTTGGTTTAATATATGGTTTACGTCTATCTCAACATCTATAGAGCTATTACTGTTCACTGTTGGCTTTGGAATAGACGGTTTGTTCAAATCTTTGATTTTGGCTAAGCCAAGACAGGTAGTTTGTTGAATAGTGTCGTTCAAAAATATAATTTGTTCTGGGATCATGCAGGCTCTAAACAATGATTCTATACCTTGTACTTGCCAATCTCTTGTACCCCAAACAGTTTTTGTTTCAATATTATTGTTCCAGAAATCAAACCCAAATGTATTCATTTGCTCAAAAAATGAATCGGAATATATCAATTTTGTGTTTGTAAGCATGGTCTTCATACCTGTCTTATTTGACAATTTGAAATAAAATGTTTCTGCATTACTTGTGTTAAACCCTGAAAAGTATGAATATTTATCATAAAATGTTTTCGAGCTATCTTTTGGAGGAGTAGCACAATGTTCCCATTGGTTATAATTTAAAACATTTCTAGGTTGTGCAGATTTATGTAGATAATGGTTACCATAGTGGTTGTAGCAGAACATCTGATCATAATTAGACGAACCCTGCAAATAATCATGTTCTGTGAATTTAGCAGACATCACAAGATCAGACATCATATCATTAATACTTTCAAAGTCCCAATCATCAGCAAATGTGCTTGGTTTTACAAAGTCACTCAATGAGATCTTGAATTGGTGTGGATACTTCAGGATTTCAACCGGACCATAGATTTCATAATCAGTTTTGTCCCATGCTACACCGCCAGGTATAGGATTGGCTGTGAAGTTCACTGAAGAAAGTTCTCTTTTCTCGATGTGTGAGGATGTTTGTGGTTTAAGGACCAAGTTGATTTTCTGGCTTGCTGTGTCCATTTTAGCATATTTTCCTTCAATGAAATGTCCCAAGCATAGTACCATGATGAGCCAAAGAATGAGGATAAATGCACCGAAGGTCACCCAAAATTCAATCCATGGAGAAATCAGATAGGTTTCTTTCAGCTGTTGAAAAAGTTCCTTAGCTTTATCTTTAAAAGTTTTTGTTGATGGCTGTTTCTTAGGTTCACTCAGATCTTCAGATGAATCATCGAAGTTGATGAAGTAGCCGGATGCTGTTCTGTCAATTGTTCCAATTGCTTTTGGATTTTGCTTTGTTTCATTAGCAAAGTCTGTAGTTACATCATCATAGGTTGTTGTTTCTTGATGAAAAGCTTTGATTTGGGTTTTAAGAGGTTCAAGTTCCATTGCTTTGTTGCATAGTCCTTGTTGTTTCACTGTAGATTTTCCAAATGTGATCAGTCTTTCAGTTTGAACCTCTGTATTCGTAGCAAACATTGGTGTTCTGCTACTTCTTGGGAGTCCACTTGGCCTACTGTTTGTTATCGGCCACATGATTGTGGTTTTACCAGGTCGATGGATATGACTCGGTACTCCTTTTTACCAGCAAGGGGCGGTAGTACTACTGATCTTGTCCCGTTGATAGACAAGACAGGAACTGCTTTTCTGTAAGAAGGCCCAAATTCCTTCTTTACCGCGATCTTTTCTCTGACCAGATCCCCGACTTTTGGAATCCAGACAGGCCTTGCTGGGACAGGTGGTTTTTCTTCAGTGGTTGTTGGCTGTTGTTTCAACTTTATGTTTCTCAGGTCTTTTCTTGTTTCCTTTAAGTACTGCAAAATAGCCAAACGATCTTTGATATCAAAGTTTTTGTTTTTAACCACTGAAGTCTGACTATCAAGATCTTGGATCATCATTCTAGTCCCGAACAATAGTTCGTACGGACTGAACCCTTTCAGAGAATTCCTTGGCAGGTTATTTAGACTACGTTGGACACTTATTAAATGTTTGACCCACCCAGCTCCCGAACCTAATACCTTTTCCGTTATAGATTGCTCTATGTCTTGGTTTTTTCTTTACACCATCCCGTATCCCTCAGGAAGGAAGTGAGAAGAGTCCCGCTATGCAATGCTCATTTGGCCATGCTTCCCCATAAGCTTGAGGGCTAAAGGGAATACATTAGTCAAAACGTAGCATGCTCCTAGCGTATATGCCATTATAGACTCGCAAATCCTTTTATAACAGTCCAGACGTCAGCCGAGCGCTGGGGTCTACATTATAAGTGAAAATGAGTCTTTTTATGTTAATATAACGTTTTTTCGTGATGGGTACTTTCTTATTGTTGTTGTTTTTCTGGAGCGAAGTGCCATGGCAATAGTCCTCCTCGCTCGCCACTGCGATCTCTATTGCAGTCTGGGCAGTTTTTTACAAAAATTTGATGATGCAGGCCATTGCCTGGCCACCAGTACACTGATTGTAATTCTTCCAGAGAATCTTTTTGCTTAAGGTGTCTGAGACCCTCACCCATATGTGTGTCTGCTATTAACAAGCCTCTCCTGTCCGTGTTTGGAATTACTCTATCCCCCACTCCAGGGATTCGAGCAAAAGGGACTGAGTTTGCATCGATTATGTATGTATAATTGAGTGGATAATTGATCGGTAGCGCTGAGCAGTCGCCTTTTGATGACGTTTTCACCGCCAGCACAGTTTCACCGTCAATGTGTTTTACTGTACGCTTTTTTGTAGCTACGGAGGCCGGTTTAGTTGCTACCGCTGTGGCTGTCTCAGCCAATGAATTCCCTGCAACGTGAACGCCATCACGCTGATGACTCAGTGAATGTATCACGTGAGTTTTTGGTAGTTCTTTCTTTAAAGGAACTAATTGTTCCCAAAGCGCTTTCTGCTTTATTGTGGCACCTGTGTCATTTTTGTAACCGTTTTGAATCCATTTCTGCAAATCGTTATTGTATGATTTGACGCAGTAATACGAATCGCACACAATAAGTGTCGGGAATTCGCGATCGGCATTATCTAGCGCCATTTTTAATGCCATTATTTCAGTTTGTTTTTCTGAATTATTTTCCACTGAGTGTGTTTTTGTAAGTAGAGGTCTTAATTTGCCTCCGCGCCACACTTCTTTTACAATTTCGCATGTGGCGTTGTAAGCCAGCTCTCCCCAAACTGAGGGTTGAGCATGACCGTCTGTATATATTACACAGGCGTACTGTCCTAAAGGCAGAATGTCGATTGGCAGAGGGTATTCTCTCTCATATTCTAGATGTTTTAATGCTTTCATTTCTGGGTCAAAATAGTATTTTACTTTGTCTGTAGCAACAGAATTTACCCATTGTATCCATTCTGGATTTAGTGCAGTTGTCGGTAAATTACATGGTGTTGTTAATGCCTCAAAGGCTGATTCTGCTGTTCTGACTGTAACCTGTCTACCGTCTGCTTGGTATTTTTCTTTTGCTACAGCTTTTTGAACCGCATGAACAATCTTTTCCTTAATGCTGAACCTTTTTTCAGCTTCTGTGTACAAATGTGATTTGTACGCTATTGGTACCTTCTCTCCCTCATTAGAGGTCAGGTATGTGAATCCGCATCTTCCTGGGATGACTCGAATCACAAGGTTGCGTGTGTTGTCACGTGTTTGTAGTTTTGTTTTAACTAACATGTCTGTTTGTAAAGATCTCAAAATTTCTGTGTGTTTTTGAGTCCAATTGATTCTTTTAAAATCTGGTTTTATTAATCATAGAGAGGTTTAATTCTCTCTGCATAATTTATAATGTAAGTTCTTCCGAAATTTAGGAAGCCTAGAATTGATTGTAAGTTTTTCAGTGTTCTAGGAGCTTGGATTACAGCACATTTCTCTAGGAAATTGTCGGCCAGGCTTTTGCCTTCACTTGATAGTTCATATCCTAAAAACAGGACTGTTAGATGGGCAATTCTTGACTTTTTAAAGTTGAATTTGTAACCCTCTGCTGCGAACCCAAGTATTATGGTGTTCACTCTCTTCAAGTGAGTATCCAAGTCATCATCTGTTAGATAGATGTCGTCGACATAAGATAATGCCTCGTCATCATATGTTTGTAGTAATTCTGTTACTCTCGCTGAGAATAATCCTGGGCTGTTTTTGAACCCCTGGGGCAAACGACAGAAATTTTTTTGTGAGCCATTTATTGAGAACGCCGTCATATTTCTGCTCTCTGGTGCTATATTTTGACAAAAGAATCCATTAGAAATGTCTAATGTGGTTTTGTATTTTTTGCGCACTATGTTATTCATTAGTGCAGCACTATGCGAGTTTTGTACTGCAAATGTTTTGCAACATGAGTTAAGGTGTCTGTAGTCAAAAACTAGACGATATGAATTGTCTGGTTTGGAGACAGGAAACAAAGGGTTGTTCATTTGTGAGGTGCAAGTTTCAATCACCCCCTGGTATTCAAGTTGATCTAGGATCTCTTTTACCTGTTTTGTAGCTTCTTGCTTAATCGGGTACTGCCTCTGTGCAGTAGGTTGTGATTTTAACTGGATTTTGTGAGGAGGAGAGTCCTCATCCCATCCCACATGATTTTTATATAAGGCAGGGGCTTGAGCTACTGCCCACTTTCTTGCAAGTGTATATTTTTTATGAATTGGAATTTGGTTTGAGAAGGCAGGCATAATTATTTCTTCGCCATGTGGGCACTCCCTGACAAACTCTGGAGGCCAGTCTCGTTCAGCTAGAAGGATGTCATAGCCCTTGGAGAGATTATCCCAAAATAGACCCCTTATTTTCTAGTCTTATCCCCCTCTATACGCAATGTTATTTCATATATTTTATGAGGTTTGCTAACTCTGGTATCTGCAGTTTCCACCTGAATGTATTCATTCGTGTCCACTGTCTCCAGATGATTCATAAGGACTTTGCGAGCTATGCTCACTTCTGCTGCGCTGTCTAGCATTGTCTGAGCCCATTCTCCGTTTTTCAGCTGAGTCCTCAGTATTCTCGGCATTGTTGATTACTTTAATACTGGCTACCTTCTTTTTTGGGAATTGTAATTTTTTATTCAGATGAGCAGGTTCTTTGTCTTTGGACTTGACGTGCTCTTCCCTGTGTTCTGATCGTCCTCTTCTTTCCGATTTCTGCGAGGAAGTCTGAAAAGATTGAGAGGGACGTGTATCAATATCTTGATATCTATCAGGTTTTTTTATATTATCCCTATTTCTAAGGTTGTATTTTTTCACAGAGGGCTCCCTTTGGGGAGACTTGCATCCTTGATCAGGAGATCTTTCTCTCCGCCGAAGAGACCTTCCTCTGGACTGGAATCTTTTTTCTTTAGGATTGGATTGCTTATTTCCATCCCAGCTCTTTTTTTGAGTGTTTAAATTATTTTTTATAAATACCTTTTCAGGACTTTCAACTAGTTGGGGTTTCACTGGTATTCCACCCAAACTATCTCTTCCTAGTTCTTCATAGGATTTTTCTATGATTCTGGCAATTTCAGATGGTTGGTCTGCTATATTTGTCTTTTTTAACCTCTGGCGAATTGCCACATTTGCTGCTTCTCCCTTTATGTTGGCTAATAATATTGCAGAGACCTGCTTGAAATCTTTCAGTAGTTTCATACCGAGAGTTAAGGCGGGTTCTGGACCGTATTCATCTTGAATCTGTTTTAACACATCTGGTATTACTGACATGGATGGTACACCATGTGTTTTTGTGTAAATGGAAGCAAAGACTGTTCCCCAAGTGTCACAGTCCTCCACATGTGGTGCGATTCCCATTGGAAGACAGATAGTCAGAATCCTATGTTTCTCAACAGGGGTGGTATCTGGAAACACCGCCTCTATTTGAGTGATTTTTTGTGCTCGCCAGAAAGGAATTTGTTCCCGTTTTGCGGGTACTTTACCTAGACAGGACTGTATGTTCTGTGGTGTAATTTTATTTGTGTTCCCCTGATGAGTGGTCAGCTGTGGAATTTTAATTGCTGGTTGGATTGTTGAAGTCCGCATTACATATTGGACTAATTGTCTATGTATTTTTATTAATTGTTTTAGCTGTGCTAAAAGATCTGGTGCAGGCATTTCTTCAATGTCTGGATGTGGTGTGTATCCGGCTAGGACCGGCCACGTTGCTCCTGGTCTGCCTAGTGGACCGAGCCTGGTGATGTGATTATTATGTTTTAGGGCGCCATTAAACAAGAGCAGGTGCTCTTGGAATTTGAGTGGTATTTCCACCTCCTCGAAAGGAGTGTACTCATTAGGAGGTTCCTCTATTTTGTAATAGTGGAAGTCCTTTGTTACAGCGTTTGCTGCTGGAAAGTTTATCCATGAATAGAATACCTCTGTCTGCCGATATTCGTGTGCCTCAATTACGAATATGACTGTACCACCTCTTGGCGTCAGTCCATTTTCTATAAGTTTTAAGGTTATAGATTTTCTTATGTTGACCGGGATGAGTATTATATCGGGGTCATTTTGCAGCAGAGTATTGCCAGCTGCTAGGAGTTCAGTTGCTAATCTAGCTGTCTCCCTTTCTTCTTCAGTTTCTGACATACTATTGTCAAGAAGATTATTTTATTTATTTGCAGATCAGGTTTCTATGGAAACAAAGATTAGATGCACAATATTTTGGAACAGTGTATCCTTCAACGTTGAGTAAACCAAGAACCATACATAGGAGTTTCCTCCTGCGAGGTTTGGCGGATATGACCTTTCACCCACTCCAGACGTCTTTGGAGTATTATGAGAAAAAGGGTCTGTGTGAAAAAGCACGACCGAGTTACTCTAATGTCTTGCGTTAGTTTTATCGCCTATCCAAACGTTGGGCGCCATGTAGTGTAGTTCCTATTATCCCAATAGGCTCTGCGCATTGGAATAATATCTTCAATAGTATAGACCTAGGGCAGAGGTTAACTAGGTCTTCTACCGACGATATTAGACTTAAAGTTTTGTGTTTGCCAGCTAGCTCAGAGTTCACTAGAAACTTTCTCGAATAGGCAAGGAGGATTTTAACCTCCCTGGATAGACAAGAAGGGATTTAGTTTCTGACAACCATAGAACATGACAACTTTGCTCTCCCCTAATCAAGAGTGTATCTCTAGAGTCGTGTGAAAACAAAAGACAACTTATTTTACTCAGTCAGTTCAGTGCATTCTTAGTTTCACCAGATTGTAGAGAAAAGGAAGAGACGGGCGTGTTCAATAAGATGTTATTTATTGATCAGTCTCTTTTCTCATACAAGAGAAATGAATTGCTAATATTGCAATACTTGTAGTTAAGTAAAGTGCATACAGTAAAGACAGAATTATGAAATAATACTGTAAAAGCATTTATATGGTTTCTTAGCCATATGATACTTAAAATGGATAAAATAGATACATACATATATACATTTGACTAATCGTACTCAACTGGTGCTTCTAACCACGCCTACCCCAGTGTACTTGACCTAAGCCTAATACGTGGGCGGGAGTAGATAAGTAGCAGTTTAAGTTAAGTTTGTTTTGCCAAGGGACTGACTCAAGAATTCTCTGCAAGGGGTTATTCAGTTCTGTACCTGAGATCTAGAATGGTGGAGGGCTGGTATCTCTTATCCCAGGTCTTGATATTCCAGCTGCCTGCGAGGGCTGCTTGGAAGCGCCGGAGCTGGATTTCTCAGCAGGAGAAAGGCAGCGTCTCGTTCTCAGCGCGTCAGGAAGGAGGGGCAGCGCCTGTGGGCTTCGCTCTCTGCTGTGCTCCTCGGCACGTCTCGCTGCTCCAATCTCGTCACCACCGCATGTGTTTGCTTAAGGCAATGTCGGTAATATTTATACCTGAAAGGTGCCGAGATTGACGTAAGGATGGACATATATACGTCAATAAGGATGTCATATGAACGGGTTCGTTCGCACATTCTTTTACTGAAGTTCTCAGTGAAATCAAAACAATGGCTATGGGAATTTCCCAGGTCGCTGTAGGTTTGATTTGTTTTGAGAACTCCGTATGCCTTATCAGGGGCTGGAGGAATATCGCTTGTCTAATTAGATGGCATGCGTTATGACCTAATCAGATAACGCGCTTCTGTGCCATGGTGTGGCTTAATCAGATAACGATTTTTGCACCGTTGGATGGCTGCTAGTTAATTATTAACCAAACCAGGGTCAGGAATAGGGGAATCGATACAGTACCTATAGAATACATCACAGGTGAATCCACATCCTCCGGGCCGGTGGAAGCCACAGCCGGCCTGGAGGATGCGGATTCACCCCCGCGGCCACAGACATCACCCATCGCCAGATTAGGATGGGGGTGGTATTGCGGTGGGACCAGCGGCGGACGGCAGGCCCGTCCGCCGCTGATCCGCGGGGTGTGGAGGGCTATTTGGTGGCGGTGTCTGCAAGATACCGTCAGCCAAATTAGGATGTGCATTGACACATGCTTTTCCACGGCGGTTCTTCCGCCGTGGAAAAGCATGTGGTCTATGGTGTTTGGGGGCCTGTTGCGGGCCCCCAGGGTGTCGGGGGTGGGGGGTGCACATGGGGGGTACCTATGGTACCCCACTGCATTTGCGTGCATGAAGCGGCAGGCACCGCTTTGTGCATGCCGCTTTGTGCATGTAAATGTTAAACATGCATTTTTAACCCTGCGGCAGGTGCTGCTTCAAGCAGCACCCGCCGCAAGGTTAAAGATACAGGATGTGACCGCCAGGGTGGTGGTCACATCCTAATTGCACCAGAGGGACCACCGCTGCCCCTGCGGACGGTCCCGTCCGCCCACCTAATAGGCCCCTAAGTTTGCTATGGGAGGGCGAGAGCTGCGAGACTTCCGCCCTCTCATAGCAAACAGCAGTGTCCCGGGGTAGGCACCGCGGGACACTGCAGGAGCCAAACCTGGGGGGTGGCGGTCCCTAGGGATCTCGAGGGCACCAGGAGGGGCGACATGCAGCCCCCCTCCCACAATACAGAGAACCCCGGGGTTGGTGGTACCCGGGTCTTAGGGGTGGTCGTTGAGGCTCCCACCACTAATTTGCAGGGGGGGCCTTGGAGCCCCCCCAACCATTTATTTTATAGCCCCGAACAAACAAATATTTAACCTAACCATTCGTATGTCTCTAAAGGGCTTTCCTACAGACAATGAACCATCCAGAAGCCTGACCGGTGCACCAGCTTCTGCGCGGCCTCAAGTAGCTTCCGCCGCAGGGGCGGCCCCCGGCTCTTTACAGTGCACTCCGCAGGAGAGGCCTCACCAGGCACCACCGCCTCTCATCGCAGTGCTTCGTCGTTCTCTGCTGCAGCCAGCTCCCAACCACGGTCCGCCGCCTCAGCCCCTCAGTTCAGCACTGCCAGTCCAGACCCCCCAGCCTGCCCAAAGGGGACAGCAATCTCGCCTGGCGGCGCAGATCCGGTTCCTCCGTCAGGCAACACAAAATGGCGGGCTCAGCTTTCGGACTTGCCAACCGCGGCCATTGCCAACTCGTAGGTATGTCGCCAAGCGATCCGCTGCTCCCCACGATTGCCTCGAGTGGCAGTGGTCAACCTTTGCCCCCGGGACCACTTTAGAGCACCCCAGCTCCGCTATAATGGCTCATATAGGTAGTGGATCACCGGAGCTCCTCAGGGGACACGTCTCACCGCATCGCCCTAAGCCAGACCTCACAATCGCATTATTTAACATCAAACAAGCAAATAGCATCAGCAAAGCAATATTAACTTTCATAAAAGTATTAAAAGTTCTCTGAATATATTTACTTTTGCATAAACTGCTCACACGATAAAAATACAAACATCAACACAGGTGAACAAAGTGATGTTCAGAGTGAACTTGCTTCTTTTTCTCGGAAATAAAACACGACTTGAAACACTGTAAGCCGTCTCCTGAAGAACCATATTTTGTATTATATTTCTTAATTTTATTTGCCCTTGTATTATCTTTTCATGTATACACATTTCGGATGCAAATTCATAAAAAAGAAACTCTACGAATAAAATAATAATAATAAAATATCTATTGCGCAAAGCCAGTCTCCTCTGGTGCATAAGGCCTTGCTCTGTAGGTCTTTCCGAAGCTGCGGCCGGCAGCCACTCCAAACTGGTGAAGTGTATGTCATAGTTGGTTGAATTATTGCGTTGATTGCTCGTTCGGTACCTGTTGGCTTTTAGTTTTGTGCCTGTATTTAGCCAGTATAAGAAGCCACTTACTGGCTGCATTAATATAAGTATCTTAAAAAATAGCACCAGTAAGAACTTGTTTGGCTGGAATTGTCCACTTGCTGAGATTGTTCATTCAACCTTTCAAACACACACACACACACACATATTCAAACCCTGTTGAACTCTGTCGCCAGAGTTTTTTTCAACATTCCCGTTCGGTACCTCTTAGCTATCAGTTGCCACATGCAGCAAAATGAATTTGAGCATCGGATCTGTCCTTCCTGTCGCACGCGCACACCCTTTGCCTAGGATAAAATGCCCCTCACCCCAGCACAGGCAAACAGTTGCGTTACAAAAACATGTGCGCAAGAAATTGCCGATGTTTGCAGGATTCTGGACGAATGCATCCAGGCTTCTGCCATGACTGTCAGCAGTGTTGATTGTATGAAGGCAATACAATGTGTGGCAAGCAAGTCAATTAAGTCCTCAGAATACTATAATTCCATCCAGATCCGGTACAGCCCCCGAATTTTTAATGTCAAATGTCAATGGTCCAAAAGACAAACAAACGGGCCCTCCAGAATCTCAATTTTTCTTTACTCGTTTTCTTACACAAAATATAAAACCATAAATATATAACTTTCCCGTTCAGTACCTGTTGCCTTTCAGTTTTGTGCCTGTATTTAGCCAGTATAAGAAGCCACTTACTTGCTGCATTAATATAAGTATCTTAACAAATAGCACCAGTAAGAACTTGTTCGGCTGGAATTGTCAACTTGCTGAGATCGTTCATTTAATATTTCAAACACACACACACACACACACACACACGCACACACAGACACACACTCACCCACTCACACACACACACATACATATATTACCCATTGCCAGTTGCCTCTAGGAAGTTATAATTAGGACAATGTTTCTATAGAAAATTTATTTTTTGTTTGCTTATAACATTGATGCTGCTTGGCGAATGTCCACAAAATATTTTGAAAAAAATGCCTCATCCTCCTTTGCCCCTTCTTCTAAAGTTTCAGGGTGATCTGTCAAGCAGGGGCTGAGGAAAAGAGGAGGGAGGTCCCAAAATGCATTTTACCCATCCAGTTTCCTTAGGAAAATTGAACTGCAATACTACAAAAATCGCTTGCTGGAATTGCACCAAACATCGTAGGAACCTACATCTTGTTTCAGAAAGTGTGCTTTTTGTGATTTAGTGTAAATCCGTTCAGTAGTTTTTGAAAAAAAAGTTTCAAAATATATGTGTATTTCACACCACAGAAGATCCGAGGAGCTAATAGATCGAACAATATGTTCTAATTGGCTGCCTCAACATCAACAACAATGTTGTGGCTGCCATTTTAGGACTTGGGGTCTCAGTCCCTAAAAAAAGTTTAAAAAAACATATTGGGGTCAGGGTTCCACAGTGCTAAAACATAAATTCCACACCCCTGTTGAACAAAAAAGGTGTGGGCTCCTTTCCTTTTCAAAAACAAGCTCCATGGGATGGGCCAGGGCATGGCAACTGATATTCTTTGGGAGGAGCAATTTTAAGGCCCAAGGGACTCAATCCCCAGGCGTCACTTTAATTATTAAAGGAGGGGACATACACCCCCTCTCTGAGCCTTATGAAGGCCCCAGGGACTCCTTACCCGTAGCCCATTGCATTCGTTTGGGGAGCAGATGGTTGCCACTCCCTCGAGCCTGGTGAAGGCCCAAGGAACCTCATCCCCTGGGGTTGAAGCATTTCTTTTTGAGGAGATGGGTGTGGGTTCCACTCCCCGGACCACTGAGACCCCAACCCCTGGGGCCATGGCATAGTTGTCTGAGGATGGAGTTGTGTGTAAGCATGGGCGGATTTTGCGAATTGGCAATCCGCGAAATTGCGTATTTATGGATTCGCAATCCGCAAAATCCGCGAACTCTCACGAATTTTGCGGATTCCTTTTTTTTTTTGTGTTCGCAAGTGTTTCTGCCATTTCGCAAGGGTTTTTACCAGTTCGCAAACGCGAACTTACTTGTCGGGTAGCAACGGTCGCGACCATGTTGTTTCTACGTCTGGTTCATCACAGCACCCTCTGTTTCACCACTGCCACCCTCTGTTTCACCCATGCCACCCTCTGGCTCACCCATGCCACCCTCTGTCTTACCCATGCCACCCTCTGTTTCATCACTGTAGATTATGGGGGGAAAAGCACACCTGACCTGCCTCAACTGACATGAATGAATTAGGGGCTGATTGATTAATTTGTCACTGAATTTGAACTTCCAGTCTGGCACCTGCTTCCTTATCTGTAATTGCTTTCTGTTGCAGTGTAATTTTTTTAGCAGGACCTATGTGGCATACTTGTAGCTATTCTCTGAGCCTGCTGTGAGGGTCAGAGCAGGGTCATAGAATAGTTGCAAGTAGCCAACTGAACTTTGAAGGGGCCCCTCAGGAAGCACTACAGGGAATGGTTACTAATGATAAGATTGAACTTTTGCACCTGCTGAGTGCTTTCAGTTTTGCAAAAATCCAAATATCCAGCAGGATCCACAAAAAGTAATCCTTCCAGGTCAAGATCCAAATCAAAGTGACCAGCACATGAAGAAAGCACTGGGAGGAGCCTGCTGGACAGGAACAGGAAGTTGGAGACTGTGGGGCACTTCCTCCCCCCCCCCAAAATGGACTCCTTGCAAAAAACAGTGCAGGCAAATGTCAACCTGAGGAGTTATTCTGATAGAAATCATAATTTTTAAGGTTTATGCTGCCTGCTGGTGGATTTCTTGTGCGAAATTGCAAATTTTGCAATCTTGCAATTGCGAGATTGTCGCTTCCCGCCGCATCTACGTGTTCGCAAGTGTTTACTCCCACGATGCGTGATCACGGGCCTTTATGATGTACTCACGTTGCCAAACTCTCGCTGTGCAAGGTGGCAAGCCGCGATGACGTCGACAAACTCCCGCGGGATCCCGCAGCAAGATCCAAAATGGCGCAGCACACGCAAACATGGAGAAAAACAACTCTGCAAACGCTGAATGACGGTAAGTGAACGCTGCGCGCCGCAAAATTGTATAGTATTCTAGTTGGCAAGTGCGACTAAGCAAAAAATCCGCTTCGCGCGGATTTGCGCATTTTCAGCAAGTTCGCGAGAGTTCGCGGATTGCGAATTTGCCGAAAATCCGCAAGCGGAACCGATTTTACGCCCATGCTTAGTTGTGTGCTCCCATCACTGACCCAGGAAATCCCACCACCAGAACATGATGGCAGCATTGTCCCATGTACCCCATCCCCTTGCATACTGCTATTTCATGCCTGCAAGAGTGCAGGCAGGGAGAACTCCAACTCCCTGAAAACAGTTTTGCAGATTGCTCACATCAGAGGGAGCTCCTGCCACCCTATTTTGGGAGCAGGCAGGGAAACCAGCAGGGCCTCCCCTCATAGCCCGCTGCAAAGGAAATGTGCTGTGGCTGCCCCGGGTGAGCACTAGGGCCGCACCACAAAAAAGACAAAAAACTACAGCAGCACAGGAGTGGTTTCCAGAGCTTTCAGAATAAAAATAAAAGGGCAGTCTACCACCGGTACCCAAGATGAGTGCTGGCTGGGGAGTCGCCTGGGGCCCAAGTGTTGCAGGGATTCTGGGAAATCACAAAATTATGCTTGGGACCATTGAACCTTAGTAAGCAAGGGCAGAGTTATACTACCACCTTAGTACCCATGACACCCGAGACTGACTAGCGATAGTGTCTCACTTGCCGTCCTACTTAGTCACAGATGAACAAGTGATTAGGCACCACAGAACACAACAATCCTGACCCTCTCAGGAATCACCGTGACAGAACAGATCCTTTTGCTCTCACGCTCCTACTTGTCCACAATAAGATCTGACAGAGACATGAGAAAGTTTAGAATATTAACTATTGTGCTCTAGTATACAGTATACTTGCCACAATAAGTAATAAGATGCCTAACATAAATACGGTCAGCATAGTTAGTAATGCATAAATCATAAAAGAAACTATCATCGTATAGGTGAGGGTAAACTAACCCCCCTTCTACAGAAGCAAAGTAATTATATATCAAAAGATCTGTGGGTGTTTGCAGCAGACTCCGTACCTGAGCATGCACATATGAACGTTCTACATCTCAGGTGTGGTCGCAATCTCGTCTGTGTATGTGCCTGTCCATGCATACATATATGACAAAGAGTACGTGTTCCCAAACATAGAATAACAAGGGGCATTCTTGTTTGACCTTGTCTGCGAGTGGTCGCGTATGTTCGCGACCACTCGCGATGAGAAACTACCAGTCCGCGTTGAGAAAGCTGCCGTTCGAGCAAAAATCTACTCGAGCGTCAGAAAACTACAGCTCGCACTGTGCAAGATGCCGTTTTCAATTATTGCACAGTGCCGGATGCTTGTCCAAGCTTTGCAAGCTGTAACTGCATTCTCTTCAGCTAGAGTGGGGGACCCCTTGTGCTTAGATCTATGGCTGCATTCTGTGGCTTGAAGATTTTTGAAAATAGAATCAACACATATTTGTGGTTGTCTTGAAGAAAAATGCTGTCTTTTGTGACTGATTATTATTAATCATTATAGTGTACATACATGGAAGTACATTGGATTATAGTTATTGTTAAATTATTGTATTAATTTATTGACAAAGCCAATAAATCAGTGTTATATATCTTGAACTGTTTGCCCCTTCATAAACCTAATAAGCCCACTTTTTATATTTTTATGTTCTGACTGTTGTGGCAGCCTGGAAGAAAGACAGATGTTTGAAGCTCAACTCTGAGAAGACCCAGGTCCTCATCCTCGGACCCTCCATCTCCGCCTGGGACAACACCTGGCGGCCCACTGCCCTTGGGACCCCACCCACCCCTACAGACCACACACGAAACCTCTGCATCATCTTTGACTCCTCCCTCTCCATGAACCGCCAGATCAATGCCGTCACCTCCACCAGCTTCAACTGACTATGCATCCTACGGAAGACCTTCAAATTGATCCCCCTGACTGCAGAAGAACCATCACCCAGACACTCATCACCAGCAGAGCGGACTACAGCAATGCCCTATACGCCAGTATCAACAGAACCCTTCTACCCAAACTCCAAACCATCCAGAACGCCGCAGCCAGACTCATTCTTGGTTCTCCAGGTCACAAACACATGACCCAACACCTACGAGACCTCCACTGGCTCCCCGTCGATAAGAGGGTCACCTTCAAACTCTTAACCCACGCCAATACAATCACTCAACAACATCGGACCCAAATACCTCAACAAGAGATTATCCTTCCACGCTCCAAAGAGGAACGCACGATCCGCCTACCTCGCCCTGGCAGAGGTCCCCCGCGTCCGCTGAAACAGAACAGGTGGGAGAGCCTTCTTCCACATCGCAGCCAAGACCTGGAACGAGCTCCCTGTGAAAATCAGACGCTCCCCGACCCTGCACAGGTTCAGAAAGGACCTCAAGACCTGGCTCTTCAACAGCTGCCACCCCCAGTGCCTTGAGACCCTTACGGGTGAGTAGCGCGCAATATAAAACCCTGATTGATTGATTGATTGATTGACTGCCTTAATTAAAATTACACCTGTTATATTGTTACATGAAGTCTGCCATGTATTGCAGGGGTTTGGGCAACAATAGGGATTTGGGTCTCCAATCTGGTATGGCCACAGGTCAGCCCCTGTTCCCAACTACATACCGCTCAAAGTGATGGAAACCTTACTTTACATTAAAAAAACATAAAAATGTCCCTGAAAAAACCTAAGGTTAAAGCGATGTTATAGTTTGGAATTGCAATAATATCTTATTTTATATTACAAAAAGAACTCTTTAAAAATTCACTGAAAAACCAGAGGTTAAAGGGATGTTGTAAATAGGAATTGTAATAATGTCTTTTTTTACATTAAAAAATTAAAACCTGAGAAATTCACCGAAAAAACTGATATTAAAGAGACACAATAGTTATGTGAATATGTCTGGTGAAACATACCATTATAAATAACAGTATATATATATATATATATATATATATATATATATATATATATATATATATATATATATATATATATATATATATATATATATATATATATATATATATATATATATATATATATATATATTACCTACTGGCGGTCGCCAGTAGGTATATATAGTTAGGATTTTTTCTCTATGGGTTTTTTGAAAATTCTATGTCTAATAACTTTGGCGTTTGTGGACGGAATCGGCTGAAATTTTCAGGAAAATGGCACATTTTGTTTCTGAGCAGCCCTTGAAAATTTGGGGGGGGTTCGTCCAGTGGGGGCCGAGAAAAAAGGGGGGTCCCAAAACGTGTTTTTAACATTGAGTTTTCCATAGGGCGGTTGGCCTCACTTTTAGCCCGAACGGCTGAATGGATTTGCACGAAACTTGGCAAAATTGTAGGGACTGGTAGCCCGATGTGCCTTTTGTAGGTCTCAATATATGTGCTCCAGTGGATTTTGAGAAATTAACGTTTAAAAAAAGATATATATCTGTAACAGCGGACCGGGCAGCGCTCTGGTTCGCGGACTTTTCGCGCAACGGAGCTTTGTGAAGCGAAGCTGATTGGTTCTCCGGCGTCTGTCAACATTCCAAACAGTCCGTAGCGGCCGCCATCTTGTCTCTCGGTAGGATCGAGAGACAAGAGGAGGTCAAAACAAAGGGGGAAATAACTATAAGGGGGCATAGTAGATCCTCGCTGACCCCCTAGGTTTGATGTGGAGGTTTTAAAAGGGCCCCGCGGGGCAAAAAAAAATAATAAAAATAATAATTGAACGGCTGAATGGATTTGCACGAAACTTGGCAAAATATTAGGGACTGGTAGCCCGATGTGCCTTTGCTAGGTCTCAATATATGTGCTCCAGTGGATTTTGAGAAATTAACGTTCAAAAAAAGATATATATCTGTAACAGCGCTCCGCTTCGCGTAACGGAGGTTTGCGAAGCTGATTGGTCATTCTGTCACTGGGCTATAGTTGGGCTACATCTGGCTGATATTTGGGCTACATTTGTTTTTTTGTGTGTCTGGCGGCCATCTTTGGGCTACATTGGGCTACATTGGGCTTCATTGGGCTACATTCGGCTAATTAGCAAATAGCTCATCGCAAACTAGGAATGGTAAAGAATCGCTATTTATTCCTTAAAGTTCGCTATTTAGGAAATGCAAATAACTTTTATGATACATATGGCGGTTCATCTCTAACAAGATAAGAAGCATAGGGATAGATTTATGATGACTGGCGCATCACCAGGGATGTGTTAGTCATTCTGTGCCGCTGTTCCGTCACCTATGGTGTGCTGCATTTACAATGCGGCGCATCATGGGGCAAAAACAGCACAGATGCGTGATGTATCTGTGCCGTAAAGGTGGCGCATTGCTGGAGTTGTATCGCAAGTGTGATGAAGCTCCAGCAAGGGTCGGGGGTGCCCCTGTCGCAGGGTTTCTGTTCTCACACAGAACTGTGGACAGAGGATTGGAACCTCGGCGAATTAGGGTGTCCCAAAACTCACGTTAGTAATCAAAAACTATTTAGCAAGCTAGGTACAGTGTCACATTGGATATAACAAACTCTCAATGTTTAGACAATCCAGAATATGAACTTATAGTACCTCAGGATACGTGGAACTCATGAACAGTCGGTCGTTATATATTTCTTAGAAACCAGAACATGGAGTTAAGAAGAACACATGTGTATTTGAAATGTTTATTTACTAATGCCGTCTTCTCAGGCGTAGTACCTTAGATAATAAAAGTACACATATTATCAGTAGCAAAATTACCAGCATAGTTACTAGTACATAAAAAGTGAATGGTGATAGTATGTTAACATGCTGTAAATGAATAAGAGTTAGCAACACTTATAAGCAGCCGCGGGCCGTGGAGGGAGTTACGGTGAGGCAGGGAGGCGGGGAGGGGGAGAAGCAGGGTGGAGAATACAAGTACACATATTATCAGTAGCAAAATTACCAGCATAGTTACTAGTACATAAAAAGCGAATGGTGACAGTATGTTAACATGCTGTAAATGAATAAGAGTTAGCAACACTTATAAGCAGCCGCGGGCCGTGGAGGGAGTTACGGTGGGGCAGGGAGGCGGGGAGGGGGAGGGGCAAGGTAGAGAGGGCTCCACCCTGCTTCTCCCCCTCCCCGCCTCCCTGCCCCATCGTAACTCCCTCCACGGCCCGCGGCTGCTTATATCTCACCCTCCCTAATACACATATTATATTATTTGCTAAGAAGGTCTCTTTGTGTTGGTTTAGGGCGTGTCCATACTTTAGTGTCTTAGATTTGAAGGAATCACATCAGCATACACCAGCTCTCTCTTCATGTGAACCGCATCAACTGTTGTGTATGTGTGTTCGGCAAAGCAATATAAAACCCGCCTCATGCCCAGAATTGGCAGAAGTTGCACTTATGTTATGAGTATGAAGTCGTGGAGATCAGACCTCATAACAATTCTGTATCGTGTTGTTCTTGAAACTTTAGCACTCGCTGTACAGATATAGTTTAACAAGTAAAGCAGATAGTAGACCAATAACATATTATTCTCATGTAAACCACGATGAACTACTAGGTGGAAAGCTAAAGCAACAACTAAGTGTCGTGTGCAGAAGTTGCAAAAAAGGAAAAATGGCGTTTAAACCGGTAATGAGCCCATGCTAACTTAACACGGTGTAAAGATATCCAGGACCTAGATGACACCTCCTCATGATCCGGAAACGAACTGAATAAGATAATAGAAGTGCCATCTCATGAGAGCAGATTGCAAGTTTATATGTGGACGGTCCGCAAGGTAAAGCATTAAAAACTAGGAAAATTCAATGCTAAAGAAAAATAAAACAGCCAAGTACTTTATCGAGTCTTAAGCCAATAGGCAAGGTAAATAATAAAAACTTGACAAATAAGTCAATGAATTGTCAATGAAATGCTAGTACTCAGCATATCAAACATGAAAAAGGTCTATGACATAACTGTGTATGCAAAATAAGCTGCAACAGCCTCCAATAGGAAGTCACCGTCTTCATCCGAAAACAGTTCAGCCATCCAATTTAAAAGCGGAAAAGAACATACGTGCTCTCCCAGCACCGGATCCTCTATCACCATCAGAGGACAGCTCGGTGGGTTTTCAAGAAAGCTGTGTTCCAAGAAAGACTGTGCTGCCGCCAGTAAATTCCAGGGACCAAGTAGTCCATGCATCAATGCCACAGCCATAATCCTTTCGCCAGGACAAATCAACTCGTGAGTAATGATAGGAGTCATCAGCTGATTAAAGTCGACGTCAGGAGAAACCGGTCCGCAGAGACACAAATCAATGGCCCAATCGAAATCACAGGTCAGGCAGTGAAATACAGGCTGGACACAGGTGAAGTAGGAGAACCGAAAAGATAATCCATATGCCGTGCTTAATATCGCCAACGGCATTGTGCCATAATATTCTAGCATGCGATTGCGGAACAGTGTCAGCAGCTGCAGGGTCGGAGGTTGCATAGGAGGGACATCCATATTTAAAAATGTAAAAAAGCACAAGAGCGTCCGCTGGTAATGCAAGTAAAAATGCAATCCACGAACCAGAGTGGAGAAAATGGAATGAAAGGGAGCAGGGATGACTCCAAAGATTTTCTCAAATGAAGTCACGAGACCACTGGTAACAACTTTAAAAAAGTGTGCCAGGGATTTTGTGGAGGATGCGTTAAAGATAGTCGGAAACATGTTGCTGAAATTGAAAGGCAAACCTGTGTACGGGTGTTCGCTATGTGAAGTACGAAAGTTTCACGGGCCGAACTCAAGGCCACCTCTCTCTGAGACAAAAGAGCTCTTATTCTTGTCATGCCGTTGAAACGTGTCCCAAGGTTGGTATTTGTGGCCAGATTGAAAACTCCCTATGTTCATGTGTGGGAGGAAATAGAACATTTCTGCAGCAAATAACCCGTTCACTTACTGTTACGATAAAAGGAATACTTTTTAATTAACTCAGAACAATCTTCATTATTGAGCATCAAATAACTACCATTTTCCAACAACTTGAACGTGGGGATGATAGCAGGAACTGGCGTGCCTTGCAACACGCAAGCCATATTTGGTCGGTGTTTGTTGCATGAATCGTGTAACTGTATGTGCCTACACATTAGTGAATGATCTGGCGTCTCAGTGCATTCCTCTCCATTCAGATAAACTTCTTGATCATCTTTGAAACATCTGTATGTGTATGGAAGCGACCAGACCTCATGAACAAAAGCACTACCTAAAGGTTCATAAAGACCTATTGGTATATATTTCATACAATTTGAAAACTTATATAAAGCAAAAGGCAGCGTTATTAAACCGTGGATAAGGCATGTTGCCAAAAAACCCGCAATCCTCTGCTGATGATGTCACTGAGCATGTCATGAATGATGTAATATGTGACATCATCAGTAGTGGATTATGGGTAATAGTATCTCTAGTTTACTCCCCTATAGCTGTCTTTCTTTTAACATAAGTGTGTGTTTCCTTCCCTTATACTTACTGTTTTTGGTTCGCTTCCAGTTCGCGTACCAGCGAGCGAACTAGGAAGCGAACTAAGAGAAATAGAGGTTGGCACAGTTCCAAATATTGTACCAATTTTTTAATAACGGGGAGGTAGTTCTGAAAAGAACTTTTTTTTTTATTTTTCTGAACATTTTTTTACTGTTTTTGAATTTTTCGGAACAGTTTTATATTTTTTTGGGTTTTTCTTGGAGGGGGCAATGAAAACGATTCATTGTAAAGGGCTCAACAGGAGCAACAAAACAAAAAAAAGAAGTATTTATTATTTTGGGCGTTTCGGACAAACTTGCATATGATAGTCAATAGCTCTGTTGATCAGAGTGATGCTTCTTTCTCCGTAGGAAATGAATCCATCGCAAAATACGCAGGTGTGTTTTACTTCACCAAATCTCATTTGTATATTTGGCACCATCTCCCTGCCCTCTGGTCCCGTTACTTCCGGTACAACAGATCTTCTGGCCATAATAGGGAGATTATCTAGGTCGTTCCGAAACTGTGCAGCACTGTAGTTGTTAGGATGCCACCTAGTCATATGGCGATGCATTGTGTAGTTTCCGAAACTGTATTTTTTGTCGGTCCCTCTGGACAGTCTATCTTGACATATAAGGCAAGTTACGTATCTTGCATTTACTTTTTTCTGACCTTTGGGAATTTTAAAAAATTGCCAAATGAAGTTTTCTTTCCGGTGAGACGTCTTGGGCTGCTCAGGCAAAAACTGCCTCTCTTCGTGCTCGTCCTCCTGTTCCTCTTCTTCTTCTTCTTGTTGAATTACAACTTGAGCAGGTGGTCCACTCTTCCTTGGATGTGGTGGAGGTGGTGGGGAAGCACCAGCTGAAGCTACTAAAGAAGCCATTGCTCAGTGATCACAAAGGGTCTTTCTCTCACAATGATGAAAGTCAGAGTGAGGAAAGAAGGAGGGATTTTCATCATTTGGGAAAAACAAGAGTTCTCAACCAATCAAAAGTGTTCATTTTAGATTATATGACCTAGTCTTACATCATTAGGAAACCAAAAGTGAAATGAACCAATGAAAAGTGTTATTACCAAGTCACATGACTTGCTGTGTTTACGTTAAGCGCTTTGCAGGGCCTCCCGGTTTGCTTCCAGAAACCTGCGCTTTGGCACTCGCTTCGCGTACCAGTTCGCTAACGTAGCACGTCATATGACGTATCACGCGACAACGTGGAACGTCATGCGGACGGGAGGCGTCACGATGTTGTTTTCTAACGCGGCACTTGCGGTAAAGAAACGTTTACCGGCTCGCGGTCTATTTCGCGGCATCAAGGTCAGCTAACGGGAAGCTTCCCGATTCGCGAAGCGGGAACGAAGAAAAAAAAATATTTTTAAAAAAAATTATTCATAAACATATAAAATATATTTTTGGATTTAAAGAAGAATACATTTTACAGCTACAGATATTAGCTGTTAAAAAACCAATGAAATTCACAGAAAAAACCATAGGTTATAGACCATATATAGTTAGGAATTAGCATTTACAAAACCTTGAAAATTCACTGAAAAAACCATAGGTTATAGACCATATATAGTTAGGAAATAGCATTTAGAAAACCTTATTTTACTCACACAAAACCATTGAAATTCCATATATAGTTAGTTGCACTAACTATATATCGCGCACCTGCAATCCACTGCTGATGATGTCACATATTACATCATTCATGACATGGTCAGTGACATCACTGATGACATCACTGATGACATCTCAAATGACATCACTGATGACATCACTGATGACAACATCCAGTGACTGTATGCTTCTGTAAAGTTAAAATATGTCTTACATATTGAAGAATGAGTGGATGTATAAGTGTCTGGATGAAGGATTTAGTAGGTGCATGACTGACTGTATAAGTGAGTGATTAAATGTGTCTCACTGAGTGCATGGGTTAGTGACTAAACTGTTTTAAATTGTGCATCATTGTGTCTGTTGTTTTGTAATCTGATGCATGTGTTGATCATTAGCTATATGACTAACTATATGGGTTATTGATTAGTTGCCTAAGTATTTGTATGGGAGACTGAGTGTGTGTGTGGGTGTCTGGGAGGTGTATGACTCTGTGCATAGATGTGTGAGCAGTTGATTCACTAGATGTATGGGTTCAAAAGTGCATGTGGAAACATCTGTATGGGCGGTTGACTGTGTGCATGAGTGTATTGGTGAGTGAATGGATATCTCAGTGCTACATGTCAAAGTAAGTACATATGTAAAACACAGTACATGTGATAGTTGACATATATAAATAACTGTGCATAAGAGCCAGTGAATGTGTGAGTGGCTGTATGGATTATTGTGAACTTGTATCAGGGATTGTATAACAGAGTAAATATGTGTTATTATATGTTCCAATAAGTAAGGTGTGTATAACTATATAGTTGAGGAAATCGAGGTGTGATTGATTCTTTGCAAGACTGACTAGGTGTGTGAGTAACTCCATGGATGAGTGACAGTCTGTGAGTGTCTGTTTACACTGAGTGTATCTAAGGTTATATTAGAGTCTGAAGAGGTTCATTGTATCATCACATGAATGATGTCATCAGTGATGTGATCAGTAATGTCAAATGAGATGTCATCAGTGATGTCATCAGTGATGTCATTTGAGATGTCATCAGTGATGTCATCAGTGATGTCACTGACCATGTCATGAATGATGTAATATGTGACATCATCAGCAGTGGATTGCAGGTGCGCGATATATAGTTAGTGCAACTAACTATATATGGAATTTCAATGGTTTTGTGTGAGTAAAATAAGGTTTTCTAAATGCTATTTCCTAACTATATATGGTCTATAACCTATGGTTTTTTCAGTGAATTTTCAAGGTTTTGTAAATGCTAATTCCTAACTATATATGGTCTATAACCTATGGTTTTTTCTGTGAATATATATATATATATATATCTTACCTACTGGCGACCTAGTTATAGTTCGGATTGGCTACCATTCTATTGGGAATAACTCTGGCGCCGCTTGAGGAATTTGTGTGTAAGTTTCCAAAATTTTGGCCATCTCCGCTGCGCTCCTTCCCTGAAAGTTTCGGGGGGATTCGTGAAGTGGGGGCTGAGAAAAAAGGGGGGTCCCAAAACGTGTTTTCCCCATGTTAATTTCCATAGGACGGTCTGACAAGTCTACAGCCCGAACCGCTGAACGGAATTACGCCAAACTTGGCAAAATTGTAGGGACTGGTACGCAGATGTGCCTTTGCTATATTTGCTGACAATTGCTCCAGTGTTTTTTTTTAAATTAACTTAAAAGACACATATATATCTATAGGCGCGCTCCGAGCGCTCTCCGGTACGCGTACAGGGGAGCGCACCCGGCGCGCTACGGGAGTGCACGAGTGGAAAGCTGATTGGCTGTCGGGTGTCTGTCAACATTCTAAACAGTCCGGAGAGCCCGCCATCTTGTGTCTCGGTAGAATCGAGACACAAGAGGTGAAAAAGAAAGGGGTAAATAATTAAAAGGGGGCAGAGTAGACACCCCCTGACCCGCTAGGTTTTCTGAGGGGGGCCTAGAAGGATTCTTAAGGGCAAAAAAATATTTGTTTTTAAAAAAAAATTTCGCGGGGTAAGCGCTGGGTGCGCTCCCAGGTGCGCTCTCCGGTACACGCACCCTGAGCGCACCACGGGGAAAAACAGTGTAAAAAAATAGAGTAAAAAAATAATGTAGAGTGTTTAGAGGTAAGTTAGCTCTGAAAAGAGCTGTTGTATTAAGTGGGTGTTTTTGTACCTACAAGTAGGTACCAATGCAGAGTCTTATATTCAAGAGGAAAACTCTATTCCCCTCATCTGTAAAATGCACACCATCTCTCCTATAGATGTCTTGCATGTTGTAACGCAAGTTGTTGTGGTAAATGGAACCCATACCATAGTCTCTGAGGTAAGCAGAAACAGATTTAATTACATGTTTCCTTGCTTTCTCAATCTGTGGACAAAATTGGTTGGACCAGTTCAATTTTCGCCTTTGGCATATATTAGAAAATACCAAGGCAGTTTTTGGAAAACGTGACATCAATTGCCCAAAGATGTCCTTTAAAAGCATTTCCAGACGTACCCCAGTCAAAGTGCCTAAGTCATTTCCACCACAGTGCACAATTATAAGGTCAGGGTGTGGTAAATGCATAAAGGATTTTACCATTGGTATCAATTGGTGACTCCTCAATCCTCTCTGTCCAATCCATACCATGTCCACATTTGGTAAATCAAGATTGTAAATACCTCTGTTA
Source organism: Lissotriton helveticus (assembly GCF_964261635.1). NCBI lineage: Eukaryota > Metazoa > Chordata > Amphibia > Caudata > Salamandridae > Lissotriton > Lissotriton helveticus. Next base: position 659,756,272 of record NC_136057.1, on the reverse strand, counting down.
GCTGCGTATTTTTTACTCCAGTGGACATAGCTATGACCCACAAACCAGACTTTTGTCATGTTGAAGGTAGATGTGCTTCTAGTCAGATGAGTTGTGGAAATGAAATGGCAGTTTGATTATGAAAAAAAGTGGTCGCGAATCAGTGCAGATGAATAACCAGAAATGATTGGAGCTTTGTTAAAAATCTCCACTGAAAATTAGGGTGTATGCTTTTTTTTTGTCATTTCAATGGTTGAGAAAAAGTCATTTAAAGAAACATTGCATTTCATTAGCTAGTAGATTGAGAGGTCAAACAGCCTTGATGGATTTTTTTGCAACATAGTATGATGAACTTGTGAACTGTGTGCTGGTTTAAGAGGGAGTTACCATGGTTACTTGGTGAATGAGCACTGGGGGGATGGGTGAATGTTATGTGAGTTTCAAAGTCTTGAAATGTACAACCAATTACAATGTGCAGTTTGGTTTTGAATTTGTGTAGGAACAATTTTTATTGGCTATGTACAAGAATATGCGTCTGAAATGAGAAAGAATCTGTCCCACACTCACCTTCTTTCAGACCTTCTCCTTTACTTTCCTTCTCTCACTTCACTTCCTTTGCTCATTCACTCTTTTCTCTTCCCTTACTTTCTTATTCCACTGTACTAACTCCTACTCTTACTCCTTCTGTCCTCTTACTTGTACCCTCCCATTCCCTCATTCTCTCTCTGTTAGCCTCATTCTCTCTGTCCCCTTAGTCTCTCACTCCTTCTCTATCACGCTCACTCCCTATAACTCAGCCATACTTCTACACTCATCTTCTTTCAGACCTTTTCCTTTACTTTCCTTACTCTGTCTTCCCATCCTTCGCTCCTTCACTCTTTTCCCTTCCCTTACTCTCCTTACTCCATTTCAGCAACTCCTTTTCTCAATCCCTCTGTCCTCTAACTTACTCACTCCCCTTCTCTCACCCTCTCTCTGTTACCCCCATTCTCTCCGTCCCTTTAGTCTCTCACTCCTCTTCTGTCACGCTCACTCCCTATAACTCAGCCATACTCCCACACTCACCTTCTTTCAGACCTTAACCTTTACTTTCGTTCCTGTCTCTTTCCTTCTTTTGCTCCTTCACTCTTTTCTCTTCCCTTACTCTCCTTACTCCACTTCACTAACTCCTTCTCTTACTCCCTCTGTCCTCTTAGTTCTACATTCCCCTTAAAATCTTTCTCTCTGTGTTACCCTCATTCTCTCTGACCCCTTAGTCTGTCACTCCTCTTCTATCACGCTCACTGCCTATAACACAGCCACACTCCCTCACTTATGTTTCTTTCCTCCCTCACTCAGGGCCTCATTTATGAGAAATGACGCATCGCTGCGTGACAGCAACGATGCGTCACTTCTCAGTGCGCTCTCCTTAAGACTTTCCTGATGCGTCATATTTAATGTATGACGCATCATGTGGCAAGGAGTTACAGATATGACAGTATTTCTGACATATCTGTAAGCGCAAAAGTGACGCATTGCTGGAGTGTGTCACAAAAGTGACGCAACTCCAGCAATGCATCCTTTCACATGGCACAAGCACCATGTGAAAGGTCCTGCGTCAGTCTTATGCCTGCTGTGAGGCAGGCGCAAGATTTTGTCGCAATGGCGTCCTAAAAGTGACGCAGTGAAATCTCATAGATTTCACTGCGTCACTTCTACGACCCTTCCTTGCGTCAATATGCCCCCTTTGCATACATTATACCTGGCGCAGGTATAATATGGCGCAGGGGTTTACAAAGTGACACATATACCTAGATGCGTCACTTTGTAAATATGACTCAACAAGGCCCTTTTTTTACACCACTGGTGCGTCAGAAAAGAGTGACGCACCGGCGGCGTAAAAGTGACGCATGGCCTCATAAATGAGGCCCTCAGTCTTCTACTCTCACTTTTTCTTTCACTTTCTCTGTCTCTTTACTCCCTTACTCACCTTGTCTCAAACTTACTTGCCTTTATCCAGTCTGTATCTCCACTCTTTCCTAAACATCACTGCTCTTTTCTTACCCTTCCACAACCCCGTTCCTTTACTACATTTTCTTCACTTATCCTCATTCCCCATGTTCACTCTCCTTCTCCTCACTCACCTCCCACACTCACTTTCTTTCGGTCCCCCTACTTCACTTCCCTTCCACTCTCGTCCCTTTCTTTGCTTTCTCACTCATTTTCCTTTCCTCTCTCACTGCACTCCACTTCAGTTACTCTTTTTCATTTTTTTTAAGAATACAGCTCTTTTTTGAGAATTGGAGGTAGTTCTAAAAAGAACTTTTGTTTTTTCTTCTTTTTTCTTTTTTTTCAACAAAAACAAAAACCGGGAATGGCAAACTGCTCAACAGGAGCAAAAAAATTAGGGCTGGGTATGGCAGCGGTGGTTCTCTAATGCTCGAGCAATGATCAAAATACTTTGTTCCCCGTAACAAATTAGGGCATCACAATGTTTGCATTTGATGGATGCCTCATTAAAAATAGGCTGAATATTTGGGATCAGCTGCTCTGGTCGCCCCCTCACCGATGCAGTTGCTCCTCCAGTTGAAGTAGAGGCACCATCCCTTGGAGCCTCTCGTGCCAGAGCCCTGACACTCTCCCGGGTATAGTTCTGTGGGTGCCTCCTCTGGACATGCCCAATCATGGTGGAATTTCAAAATGAATATTTTCTGGTAGGGTCACCCCATGCAGGACAGTGTGACGAATTCGGCACTCCACCTTTGGAGCACTTACTTTTTTTTTTATCATATGGAATGGAAAAAAACTTCTATATGAAGTGTTCTTTTACCCTGGGCTGAGGAGCCTCTTCTTCTATGAACCCATCTGAGTCTTCACTGCTACTGGAGGGTCTAGCAGCAGCCATGATAATCCAAAAAAGATTAATCAGGAAAAAAGACAGGTCTTGCAGTCACAAAAGTGAAAGAAGAAGTGAAGGAAATGGGTCGGGATTTCATTCTTTTGAAAAACAAATGTTAGCAACCAATGAAAAGTGTTATTTTAAGGTCACATGACTTGACACGCTTACGCTGCGTGCACCGAAGCGCTTCCGGGGGCGCTTACACTGCGCAAACGTAGGCGCTTCCATTTTCATTCGGAAAATCAAAAATACTGCTTTAATAAGTATGGTACTGAATGTCTTGCATTATTATTTAGTTTTCATACATATTTTTTTTACGAATGCAGAATTAGCGCTCTCGCTGTGCTCTCGGGAGAGCTTACCGGTGCGCGCACCCTGAGCGCTCCAAGACAAAATGATATGGGTAAGCTTACCGGTGCGCGCACCCTGAGCGCACCAGGAAAAAATAAAAAAAAATATATATATATACATTGAACAAATAATGAAAAAATATATATATATATATAATTAATTGTTGTAAAAAACAGCTAATAAAAAAAACGTAGGTTACAAAGTCGCTACACAAAGGAATTAGCTTTTAAAAAAACTATGAAATTCACTGAAAAAACCATAGGTTTCACAAACGTTATAGTTAGGAATTAGCATTTAAAAAGCCTTTGAAATTCACTGAAAAAAACATAGGTTTAACAGCAGTTATAGTTAGCTGGACATTTTACTCATACAAAACCATTGAAATTCCCACGTTATAGTTAGTTGGACTCACTATAACTCGCGCGCCCGCAATCCACTGCTGATGATGTCACATATTACATCATTCATGACTTGGTCAGTGACATCACTGATGACATTACTGATGACATCTCAAATGACATCACTGATGACATCACTGATGGCATCATCCATGTGATAATACGATGCACCTCCTTACACTCTAATCTAACCTTTGATACACCCAGTGTTAAATACAAACTACCATTCCTGAAATTATTGACACACCAATACCAGTAACTACATACGCACTCACTGATTTCTAAGTCTACACACACATCCACTCATTCACCCATACAATCACTCATACATACAGTCACTCATCAATAGAACACTATCATATCCACTCATAGACCTATACAGACACTCACACGCTGACACTCATCCACAGAGTTACTCACACACCTAGTCAGTCCCATTTTCTTAACTACACAGTTTTACTCACTAAACCTTACTTAATCAAACATATACTAACACATACTTACTCTCTTTTACAATCACTGATACAAGTACACATTGATCAGTACAGTCACTTACGCAATCACAGGCTCTCATGTATAGTCAATTATATATGCCAACTCTCACATGCACTGTGTTTTACATATGTACTTACTTGGACATGGAGCACTGAGATAGCCATTCACTCACCAACACACCCATGCACACAGTCAACCACCCATAAGGCTCTTTCCACATGCACTCTTGAACCCATATACCAAGTGAATCAATTGCTAACACATATATGCACAGAGTCACACACCTCCCAGCCACCCACACACACACTCACCCTCACATACAAATATTTGGGCAACCAATCAATAACCCATTAAACCACTCATATAGCTACTGATCAACACATGCAGCAGCTTACACAACAACAGACATACTGATGCAGACATTCAGACAGTTTACTAACTAACCAATGCATTCAGTAAGACACATTTAATCACTCACTCATACAGTCAGTCACGCACCTACTAAATCCTTCATCCAGACACTCATACATACACTCATTCTTCAATATGTAAAACATATTTCAACTTTACAGAAACACACATTCACTGGATGATGTCATCAGTGATGTCATCAGTGATGTCATTTGAGATGTCATCAATGATGTCATCAGTGATGTCACTGACCATGTCATGAATGATGTAATATGTGACATCATCAGCAGTGGATTGCGGGCCCCCGAGTTATAGTGAGTCCAACTAACTATAACGTGGGAATTTCAATGGTTTTGTATGAGTAAAATGTCCAGCTAACTATAACTGGTGTGAAACCTATGGTTTTTTCAATGAATTTCAAAGGTTTTTTAAATGCTAATTCCTAACTATAACGAGTGTTAAACCTATGGTTTTTTCAGTGAATATATATATACATATATATATATATATATATATATATATATATATATATATATTATTAGAAATACAGTGTGCTTACTTCCTTGATATACTTAGTACTGTCTTATGTGTAGATGAACTGAAATATTATTTCAAAAAAGATAGAGCTGCTAAGGGAGCATCTATATAATGCAATTTATCTCTTTTGGTTTTACCCTGTACCTTTAATTCATTTAACATACCAGTACATTAATAAATCATGTTCTATATTTGTGATATATGTCCTTTTCCATTCACAGTGCTGTGTTAGCATCTGTTCATCTGTGACTGTTTAAGCGCAGTAGCTAAATTGAATTGTGGCTTTATGTTAGGTTGGAAGTCACACATGTTTATACTTAAAGGATTCTAAACCCCAGAATGTGTTATCCATCGCCCACATAGCAGAATAAAATGCTTAGCGCCAAGATATAGAGCAACTGTGTTGTGTTAAAAATGTTTCATAGGCATATTTTCTTTACATAACTTTCTTTTTCTCATTCCAATCCTTATTTTCATTTTCAACCAAACAGAACCTGACTCAAAATACAAACAGATATGTATGGTCTTCCGTATCTGTGCCTACTACTCATCCCCGACACTGAGAACAGCGTAAAAACAGTTTATATATGTCAACATGGCCTCGGGGTTATTTCAGTGTGAAATAATCTGCCGAGAAACCACTGTATCCAGTACAAATAACGTTACCTAAGGTGGTACTTTCTCTTTTCTTAGACATGCTCAGAATTGGAAAAGCATTCTGCGTGTCTAAAACTGTAGATCTCTCGACACCCTGTGTTTGCCCACGCATCTTTAGGGCCCACCCTTGCTACATTACACTCCCAGAGTCAGAGACCTGGAGTCACGACTTTGTCATAACTTAGTTTAACAATGACAATAGTATGTACTCATTGCATGTTTTCTAATTCCTTGAAGTTTTAAAACCTGTTTCTTCTTCCAGAAATCTCCAGTTGAGGCTTTCCAGTCGGAAAAATATTTCCATTAACAGTCTCATACGAAATTATCCCAACAAACTGATAAGGTAACGCTGCTGTTTTGAGAATTGTACGTTTCATTGAATACATTCTACTTTTTGAATAGGTTAAGCCTTGCACTAATGTACGAGTGAATGATTTTTTTTAATACTGCAATAATAACTGGCAAGCTTAGAGGTTTGCTACCCAACATTGAAATCTTCCTGAAAATCAGTACATAAACCTCAACTATCTATCTCTATGTAGCTATCTATCTATATTACACAGTGGCGATCTTGTAGTTGCGTTTGAGTCACACTTTCGATAGAAACAGCATTTATTTATTTGCCATTATCTGTCATCTTCATAGACAGATTTGTACGAAGCTTGGCAGTCTATAATCACAATAACACACATGAAGGAGTAGGGAAATGAAATACAAAGGTGGCACATACTTAGTGAAAAAAATCCTGGCTCACTCACAAAGTTGTGACATGCTTTGTCATTCGGCTTGCTTCAGAGACCAACACCTGAGGTGAAGCAAATTGGAGGGGAAAACAATACAAATATAAAAGTTGGGATCACCGCAGAAAAGTGCAGCGAAGGCAAAACCCAGCTCAGAAGTGCCCCTTCTCGAAATGTTTTTCCTGGACCCACCGGCTAGGTCTAAAAACGTGTAGGATGGTGGTGATAGGAGACGATAAAGATATCCTCCACCCCGCCTTATTGCCGAAGTGTCTACATGTTTCTGCCGTCTGATACGTGCCCACAGTGTTGGTTCACACCGGCATCATCAGGACCCTTCGGATCCCAATGTGTGTTAACCTCTGAACCTGGATTAGGTATTCTTGGAATGCATTACTTCCAAGCAGAGTGCTCCCCTGTATAATACACACTCTGTAATCTGTAGGGGAAAGACACAAAGGGGGAACAGAATTACTCATAGCAAGGCTTTTTGGACCCCTACAAAGAGTCCGTACTCAGACACTCGAAATCCCCGATTGTATACTCTCATCTCACAAAGCAATCACGCACCACCTAGGTGCTCACTGTAACCAATTTGGTGTAAATTATAAACACTCAGGGGCATATTTACCATAACTGGCGCATCCCTGCGTATCAGCAGAGATGCGCCAGTTATTGTGCGCCATGCCTCCGCCACCATTGATGCGCCGCATTTACAATGCGGCGCACCATGGGGCAAAAACGGCACAGATGCGTGACGCATCTGTGTCGTAAAAGTGGCGCATTGCTGGAGTTGCGTCGCAAGCGCGATGCATCTACAGCAATGCTCTGGGGGCCCTATCTAGTTAATGCTGCGTCAATCCTTACGCCTGCTTCAAGCAGGCGCAGGGTTTTGACGCAGCATGGGCCCAAAAGTGACTGAGTGAAATCTTGTAGATTTCACTCAGCCACTTTTAGGAGGCATTCCTGCGCCGGAACGCCCCCGCCTGCGCAGGAACGCCTACATGTGGCGCAGAGCTTTACAACGTGACGCATCTAGGTACCCCACACCACGGCGTAGGAATTGCGCTGCCGCTGCATCACAAGAGTGGCGCAACAGCGGCGTAAATGAGGCGCAAGGGGCTTGTAAATCTGCCCCTCAGTCCATAATCGGACCAGACAATCAAAGTGGAACAATTTTCACCAAACATCCATCGCTGTTGACCATTTTTTCCTTGACTGAAGTCCAATGCACAAACATTGCACTCTCTCATGCTGCACAGTAAAAAACAAACTAACCGAGTTTCATATACTACAATGCTAAAACTAGCTAGATATTGGGAGTGACCCCTTGTAGTCAAACTCTGGGAGAAAATAAAACATAGGCATAATCGGGTTAAATATTAGCATGAGCTTTCGGTTTGAAAGTCAGGGATGATAATTCATTTTCTCTTTATTCATAATGCATATATCCCTTTGAGTTGTTAAAGCCACAAATCATTGCCAGGATTCTGAACAAACCATAAAGTATGTAGCACTCTGAATTGTTAAAGCCGCAAATAAATAACCAGATTCCAATCCAACCTACTCCATAACACACCCGGTTGTAATAATTGAGGTGAATTAACCCAGGGCTGCCAGTGCGGTATCCTGTAATGGGACCATTTCCGTGACAAAAAATGGTCTCTGGTTTCTTATTCCGTCCTGCAGAACTCCCTCCTACAACTCCTTACTTCATCAAGGTGGGTGCACTTCATGGAAAGTATCCCCCTCTCGCCGTGTAGGTCGCGAGTTGATGCTCCGCTTCTCCTCTGTTATTGGAAGGGTTTCCAGTCATGTGATGGGCCTCTGTATCAAGTGACCTTGACGTCTCGCTACATCGCAAGCCTTGCATGATGTTTTTTTTCCTTTTCATCAATGGGGAGTCTGCTTGGGGGGCCTGATGCAGGACTCCGGGGGGTAGGGAGTGCACATGGTGGGTACCTATGGTACCCCCCTGCCTTTCAATGAACAACATGGCAGGCACCACGCGGTGCCTGTTACGTTGTGCATTGAAACGCACAACCTTCCTCTGTGGCATTTCGGCGGGCAGTGCTCTTTGCACCGCCTGCCGCAATGTTGCAGATGCCCAATGCGCCGGCCAGTGTGGCGGGTGTATGCTAATCGGGAGTGCGGGACCGCTGCACCCTCAGCGGGAGGTCCCGGTTCCCAAGGGTGGGGCCCTTTGTCTCAACTGGAACATTTTTCACATGGCAAATTCAGAGACAGATTTAATCTTAAGGAAGAACGGAAATAATGGAGACCCAAAGAAATTTGTGGAGAAACAAAAAGATTCTTATTTGCAAGTAGTTATAACAGCAGCACTACAGTACATTGTATGTAATAGTAACCATAAGTGGGTTGTGCACTGAATGTTGCAGTGAACTAACGAACTAAGACTGAACTACCATTCCTACATCTATACAGAGGAGATAAAAAGAGACTGCTGCTAATGAGGGAACAGAAGTGGGTGTATAGACCTAGGAGTCATGAGGTGGGGTTAAATGATGACATCCTATGGAACATCTTAAACAGATAGGTTTGGAGGAGCCCACTGTGCTCTGCATCTCCACTCTGCCCCTACTCTCCGATATCCAGGCTTATGTCCTGTAATATCTGCCCTATGATGATAAATGAAGGAGATTTATTCCTATGTATTTCCTGGCATACAGCGTGGTGCCCTCACGCGATATTTATTTGAGGGTAGTTAGCAACATAGTCTTTCTCTTCACGAATCAAAATGGTAAGGGTTAAATAAATGGGAATCGCCGGCCTTCTTGCTGGTGCCCATAAATAACACTAAATTATTTTTGAGGTGTGCAGCAAAGTATTTATCGATTTCGTACAAGAATCGAACAAGACACTGCATTTGTTAATTTAAATAAAGTTGTCTCCCATTGACGAAAGGGAAAAAAACATCATGCAAGTCTTGCGATGTAGCAGGACGTCAAGGTAACTTGATACAGAGGCCCGTCACGTCACAGTAAACCCTCCCGATAAGAGAGGAGAAGCGGAGCAGCATCTCGCTACCTACACGGCGAGAGCTGGATACTTTCCATGAAGTACACCCACATTCATGAAGTACGGAGTTGTAGGGGGTAGTTCGGCGGGATGGAACAACAAAGTAGAGGCCATTTGTAGTTACGGGAATGGTTCCATTACAAGATACTGCACTGGCAGCCTTGCGTTAGTTCACCTCAATCATTACAACCGGGTTTGTGTATTGTAGGTTTAATTGGAATCTGGGCATTTACTTGCAGCTTTAACAATCCATAGTGCTATATACATTATGTTTTGATCAGAATCCAGGCATTGATTTGTGGCTTTAACAACTCAGAGGGCTATATAAATTCCATCTCCATACTAATATTATAAAGAGAGAGCCCAAACCTTTGAGGCAGGTAATCTCAGTAACCACAACACCAATCACAACACCCAATACAGCGTTGGAAAGGGCAGTTGCAGCAGAAGGACATAGGCTATGCAAACGGATACAAAAATGTATTAAATAAATTGCAAAAAACTACATCATCCAGAAGGCCGAGGGCCAAAATAACTTCAAACAGGAAATTATGTAATAATGTGACTCACTATATTGAGACTGAGGGCCTGGAGCCAAATTGATCGTGAACAAGGGATATGCTATCCCGAAATGCGTAGATTTGTGCCTGCCTGCTTGAGAAACTCCATGCTGTGAGGATTAAATAAAAAAGCACATGACTGAAGACAACTGCGAGTTTGTCTCGTTTTTCTCCCAGCTGGGGGAATTGTTTGTGGATTTAAATGCGGCGTGGTTCTGCCGCGGAGATTTACAAACCGGCGAGAGAGTGCTGCAAATTCTGGCGAAAAGGAACCGAGAGGTATCTATATATATCCATATTAATATTATAAAGAGAACTAACGAACTAAGACTGAACTACCATTCCTACATCTATACAGAGGAGATAAAAAGAGACTGCTGCTAATGAGGGAACAGAAGTGGGTGTATAGACCTCGGAGTCATGAGGTGGGGTTAAATGATGACATCCTATGGAACATCTTAACCGCATGCGCGCTAGCGGTTTTCCCGCTGCGTGCTGCGTTTTGCAAATTACCGCGTTACATGACGAGCTCAGCTCGTCATCAGCGCACGGCGGGTTATGCTCATGACGAGCTGAGCTCGTCATCAGCCCCGAAGGGATTAAACAGATAGGTTTGGAGGAGCCCACTGTGCTCTGCATCTCCACTCTGCCCCTACTCTCCGATATCCAGGCTTATGTCCTGTAATATCTGCCCTATGATGATAAATGAAGGAGATTTATTCCTGTGTATTTCCTGGCATACAGCCTGGTGCCCTCACGCGATATTTATTTGAGGGTAGTTAGAAACATAGTCTTTCTCTTCACCAATCAAAATGGTAAGGGTTAAATAAATGGGCATCGCCGGCCTTCTTGCTGGCGCCCATAAATAACATCAAATTATTTTTGAGGTGTGCAGCAAAGTATTTATCGATTTCGTACAAGAATCGAACAAGACACTGCATTTGTTAATTTAAATAAAGTTGTCTCCCATTGACGAAAGGGAAAAAAACATCATGTAAGTCTTTCAATGTAGAAGGACGTCAAGGTCACTTGATACAGAGGCCCGTCACGTCACAGTAAACCCTCCCGATAAGAGAGGGGAAGCGGAGCAGCATCTCGCTAACTACACGGCGAGAGCTGGACACTTTCCATGAAGTACACCCACATTCATGAAGTACGGAATTTTAGGGGGTAGTTCGGCGGGATGGAACACCAAAGTAGAGGCCATTTTTTGTTACGGGAATGGTCCCATTACGAGATACTGCACTGGCAGCTCTGCGTTAGTTCACCTCAATCATTACAACTGGGTTTGTGTATTGTAGGTTTAATTGGAATATGGGCATTTACTTGCAGCTTTAACAATCCAGAGTGCTATATACATTATGTTTTGATCAGAATCCAGGCATTGATTTGTGGCTTTAACAACTCAGAGGGCTATATAAATTCATATCCATACTAATATTATAAAGAGAGAGCCCAAACCTTTGAGGCGGGTAATCTCAGTAACCACAACACCAATCACAACACCCAATACAGCGTTGGAAAGGGCAGTTGCAGCAGAAGGACATAGGCTATGCAAACGGATACAAAAATGTATTAAAAAATTGCAAAAAATGACATCATCCAGAAGGCCGAGGGCCAAAATAACTTCAAACAGGAAATTATGTAATAATGTGACTCACTATATTGAGACAGAGGGCCTGGAGCCAAATTGATCGTGAACAAGGGATATGCTATCCCGAAACACGTAGATTTGTGCCTGCCTGCTTGAGAAACTCCATGCTGTGAGGATTAAATAAAAAAGCACATAAGTGAAGACAAATGTGAGTTTGTCTTGTTTTTCTCCCAGCTGGGGGAATTGTTTGTGGATTTAAATGCGGCGTGGTTCTGCCGCGGGGATTTACAAACCGGCGAGAGAGTGCTGCAAATTCTGGCGAAAAGGAACCGAGGGGTATCAATATATATCCATACTAATATTATAAAGAGAGAGCCCAGACATTTGAGGCGGGTAATCTCAGTAACCACAGCACCAATCACAACACCCAATACAGCGTTGGAAAGGGCAGTTGCAGCAGAAGGACATAGGCTATACAGACGGCCACCATATACATTTAAAAAGTAAAAGAACCGTGCCAGCAAAGTAGTCCCTTGTGGGCGTGTCTGCGTTCTGCTGTGGGCGTGTGCTGGGGGCATGACAAACGCTGGGGGCGTGTGGTACATTCCGCCCTTCATGCCATGTGAGTCAGAATTGCGCCGCATCAAGGGGCACGCTGGGAGCGTGACACGCTGGGGGCGTGACATGCTGGGGCCGTGACAAACGTTGTGGGGATGTGTCCGCGCTGTGGGCGTTTGTCCGCCCTTCATGCCATGTGAAGCGCCAATTACACAATTGCGCCGCATCAAGGGGCACGCTGGGATCGTGGCAAACACGGGGGCGTGTGCTACGTTCCGCACTTCATGCCATCTGGCTCGTACATTAATCAGATCATCTGCTGTGGCCGTGTGCTGGGGGGCGTCACAAAGTCGTTCACCTCTAAGCGTGGTAAGTAACCATTCGCAAGACTCCCTTGGGGGACTGCCTGTTGTCTCACACATACTGGGGGTGCCGAATGCAGTGTGTGCCTTGGCCTGGGTGCGTCTGAAAGGGCCAAACGCAGTGTGTGGCTTGGCCTGGGTGCGTCTAAAAAGCACTCGGGCCGAAGAGCGTCGGTGTGGGTCATAAAAAAATAAGAACAGCGGGAAACAATCATTCAAGACTCACACAATTCTAATTGTTAGACGGTCGCCGCCGGATCACTACAATAATTACATGCGCCGGCTAACATGAACCAGGGCTGCAGCAGGGCCTCAAGCGCGGGGACACGCGCCTGCTAACATGAACCAGGGCTGCAGCTGGGCCTCAAGCGGGGGAACACGCGAATGACCGTATCTGAATACACACATTACACACATTCTATTTCATACCCGGACAACGTCGGGACGGGCTGCTAGTTATGAATAAAGATAAAGATAAATTACCAATCCCTGACTTTTCAAACCGAAAGATCATGCTAATATTTAACTCCATTATGCTTATGTTTTATTTTCTCCCACAGTTTGACTACAAGGGGTTACTCCCAACATCTCGCTAGTTTTAGCTTTGTAATATATGAAACTCAGTGAGTTTATTTTTTGTTGCGCGGCATGAGAGAGCGCAATGTTTGTGCATTGGACTTCGGTCAAGGAAAAAACGGTCACCAGTGATGGATGTTTGGTGAAAATTGTTCTTCTTTGAATGTCTGGTGTGATTATGGACTGAGTGTTTATAATTCACACCAAATTTGTTACAGTGACAACCTAGATGGTGTGTGGTTGCTTTGTGAGATGGGAGTATACAATCGAGGGGTTTGAGTCTGAGTACGGACTCTTTGTAGGGGTCCAATAAGCCTCTCTATGAGTAATTCTGTTCCCCCTTTGTGCCTTTCCACTACAGGTTACTGATTGTGTGTTATACAGGGGAGCCCTCTGCTTGGAAGTAAAGCATTCCAAGAATATCTATTACAGGTTCAGAGGTTAACACATTTTGGGATCTGAAGGGTCCTCATGAATGCTGGTGTGAGCCAACACTGTGGGCACGTATCAGACGGCAGAAACATGTCGACACTTTTTGCAGTAAGGGGGAGTGAAAGAAATCTTTATCTTCTCCTATCACCACCATCCTTCACATTTTTAGACCTAGCTGGTGGGCCCAGGAATATCATTTTGAGAAGGAACACTTCTGAGCTAGTTTTAACCTGCACTTTTCTTCTGTGATCCCAACGTTTATGTGTGTATTGTTTTTCCCTCCCTTTTGCCCCACACCAGGCGTTGGTACGCGCAGGGGTGTATTGAAGCAAGCCGCATGATGAAGCATGTCAATTGTGAGTGAAAGCAGTATTTGTTCACAAAGCACATGCCACCTTTGTATTTAATTTCCCTACTCCTTCGTTTGTGTTATAATCATTTAATAGGGGAGGTCGGAGTAGGGGAATATTGCCTCTCCCCCCTTCTAAGTGTGTGAGATTCAGTCTAAAATCACAATCAGCTAGTTTTTGCCATGCAGAGTTTTGTGAAGGTCTGTTTTTTGTGATTTGGTCATGTGGGAAATGTCTTCAGGTTTTCAAGGGGTCTCTTACGACCCTATGCCCCAACTTACAGATTTTGTCAATTGGAAATCCTGGTGGCTTCCCAGCAGGTCAATGGACCATTGCCACTGTTTTTGAATGGTGTTCCGTAAAGGAAGACTGTCACTAAACTAGCTAAGAGCCCACTCTACCCTGCGTACAACCCATGAAGAGTCCCTTTTTTGGAAAAAGCAAGATAGAACTCCTCATGAAGAGTCTGTCTGGAAACTCAGCCAAGTATTATACAGTCCCAGAAGCAACAGTCAATAAATCAGAGAAAAAGGAATGATAGTTGCAATAGCATTGGTCAGAAAAGCTTTGAATAAGGTAAGGAATACAGTCCTTTAGCAATAGCTGTTGGTAATAAAGAGCTAGATTATGTAGTGACTCTCTGCAGAGTCATAAGGGTCTGGAGTCTTCATTTCCACAGTTCTGGTCTCTCTTGCTATGAACACTTATTAATATAAAATCAAACAATAATGTATCGAAACCTATGAATCGTTAGTAGCTCTCCTCCAATGGAAACCGCTCATCTGATGGTGTTGTCATATTCCAGTGCTTCATTCACTATTCTCCTAATTGATCGGTTTCACAGATGCTTTCAGCATGCAGTTCAGTCTACGCTTCAACTTTGTCTGAGACTTCAATACCTCTTTTGCATCACCCCAGGCACCTGCACTTGTCTTGCAGCTTGTTGATCTTCATCCCTTTATTCTCCTTGCACCGCTCTCTGTATTTCAACAGGTGCTGGTGCTGTAGATCTAGGTGGTCTCTCGACTGCCGTTGCGACCACTAATGCTCTTCTCTCTGGATCATGGACCAAAGACGCTTCTTCTGATTGCTCACTCTCCCTGTATGTGAGGCATGTATCCAGTTTGGGATTCCAGCACATTTAACAGCAGACTTCGAAGTAAATATAACTTGGAAGGGGCCTTTCCATTTGGGCTCAAGACAAGTCATCCAAACATACTTCTTGATCAGGACCCAATCACCAGGAACGAGGTTGTGGCACTGTTCTTGCTGAGGGTCTCGGCAAGCAGCTCATACCTGATGAGAGACCGAAAGAACCACATCAGCGAGTGTCTTGCAATAGTCCAAAATCATATAATCTGTAATGTGGAGTAGTGTGGCTCACTGGTTAGAGGCGGCACGCCTGAGAGCAGAAGTCCGCCTGGGACCAGGGTTCAATTCCCGAAGCGGCAGGGTCGTGGACCTTGGTCAGCGGACTCGATAATTCTCGCTTCGGTGCTTACTCTAATCAGGGGTTCCACTCGGCAACTCTGGGCATTAGCTTGCCTAATCTCCACAACGGCCCCACCAATTCCAGGGATGCCTGGCTCCACCTTGGGGACTCCCAGCAAGGGACCATCCCACAGGGAAAGCCAGAACGGGTTCCCCAGAGTTATACAGCGCCGGGACGCCCCGTTGCTGGGGCAGCTGTGCGCTTTACAAGTATACTACATTTACATTTACAGTTTACAAGGGCATTTGCCAGTACAGCAGGCAGTCTCATAACCCTCCCCATTAGAATTTCAGGCAGGACTATTCCTGTCTGGGATACTATGGTTGCCCTAAATGTGTGGACCTGTGATAGTAGTGGGTCACTGGAAACAACAAGCTATCAAGAAACACTGTCTTTCCATCAGCTGACGTCCAAATGTAATTTGCTTTCTTTGCCCAACCTGATCTAATCCTCCCACTCTGCTCTGCTTCAGACACATTTTCCTGCACCCTTTCCAAATTCTTCCTAAGTATCAGTACTTTCCATCATCATTGCAAAAGCCCTTTTTTCTTCAAATTTGCATTTGAAACCTCCATTAAATGTACATGCTAGCAGTGCACAATATCTGATTACAGAGTCAGCGTATCTGTTGCCCATGGCAATGTGTCCACTGCCTGTTTGATGTCCTGGACATTTTACAACAGCAATTTAACTAGGTAGTTGCAGGGCTTCAAGCAAATTCTTGAAATGCCCTCTGTTTCAAATAGGCGTTCCTGTGGAGGTAAGGAAACCCCTTTGCAACCATAACTGCCCAAAATCATGAACTACACCAAAACCATATTGGCTATTTGTAAATATGGTGACTCTCAATTGGGCAGTTAAACTGCATGCTCAAGAAAGGGCAATGAACTCAGCAACTTGTGCACAGAAAACAGACTGAAGCTATGAAGCTTCGATAACATAATTTATGGAGCACACAGCATATGCTTAGTGCGCCTTTATTTCCTCTTAGGCATGAACCATCAACAAATAGGACATGGTCAGGCTCATTTATTGGTTCATCCATAATATCCAGCCTCATTTTTGTGCATAGTACAGTACCACTTGGCAATCATGATTGAATCCTTCACATTTTTCATTTTGTTCAGTCACAGGCATAAGAGTAGAGGCATTTAAAACATTAAACAGTTTGATTACAACATTATTGGATGTAAGAAAATTCTGCTTTTCCTGGTCAGCCTTTTGTGGATTAAATATTGGGGTTTAGTTTTTGCCAACAGTATTTCCACAGAGTGTGGGACTATGACAATCAAAAGATGTTCAATCACTATATCCTCACTATTTTGCAAACTAGCAGGCACTGCGGCAACCACCTTCACGCAGCTGGGGAGGGGGTTGTATGATAGAGGCGCACATGGCTAACCCACCTGTGCCTCTACCATGCAGCCTAAATTACAAATCCATCTTAACCACGCATTCCTTTACCATGCATGCCTTTACCATGTAATGTCATGGTAAAGGCATAATTGATAAAGGGGTATGCATGCCTAAGGTCACACGCCCCCTCCCACCGCCAAAAGCTATAAACTCCCTACCTGCCGCCTGTCCTGAGTTACAAATACCCCGACCACCTACCAACCCCCACACTGTCCCTAACCTTAACAAACACTATCCGACCCCCTGCACTGTCCCTAAAACTACCCCAACCCCTTCCACTGCCTTTAAGGCTAAAACCCAAACCCCTATTTTAAAAAACTACCTGACCCCCCTGAGCCCTAAAAATGACCCCAACCTCCACTTAGCCCCAAAAAGTACCCCAAATACCCTTTCCCCTCCCTCTGCCCTGAGGCCTACAAACCTGTCACTTAACAAGCACTACCCCGACCCAATCCCACCCCGCGTTGTTCCTAAAACAGGCCCAACCCCTTCCACTTCCATTAGGCCTAATACCTTGACCTTTTATTAAAACATGACCTTGATCCTCCCCCAGCCCTGGCAACTATCCTGACCCTCTGTCAGCCCTGTAAACCACCGACCCCCCCAGCCCTGAAAACTACCTTTGACTCCCAGCCCTTAAACCCACCCCCAAACCTCTAGCCCTGTGACCCTCAGTCCTCAAAACTACCCTGACCCCAGCCCAGAAAACTACCCCAACCCCCCATCAGCGCAGAAAACTACCCCTGAACCCTCGTCCCAGAAAACTACCCAGGCCTGCCATACTTACCTCACCGCTGCTTTCTTTCTGGCGTGGTCATCCTGCCCCCATCCCTGCTGAGGCAGCAGGTAGTCAGTGCACCATGTATATACGTTATTAAGGCATATGCGTGGTTAAGGCTGGCGTGGTTATGCTTGCGATGTTAGAACATGCGTGGTTGAGGCTGCGGTTTTCGGACTGTTTCCTGCTGGGGAGTCCTACCGCTACTGGATCAATTACAGTAGAAAAATAGGTTACAGGTGTTCGGGTCCCTCCATGCTTCTGTGTCAAAACTGATAGTGTGCATCTATCTCTTTCACTGCAAAACAGAGTAAACTCTTTTGTATTATCAGGCATTCCCCGAGCAGGGGTGGGACACCACTTATATTTCAGTTTTAAGGATACTTTTATACATTTGTTGTCCCAAGGAAGTGGATCAGACATGTCTTGATGTATCAGCCTCGGTGGGGGCTTTGCTATTAAGAAAAAGTTTGGTATCCACTGACTACAGTAGACAACCATTCCCAAAAACTGATTTCTTTCTGTGTTCAAGGTGGATTTATGTGCAAGATGGCTTCCACTCTCTGGTGATACCTTTCTTACCCCTTTCATCATGATGTGTACCAGACATTGAAATTATTTTTGATAGTACTACTGTACCTGTAGACACATTGTGTCTGTTTTCTACCAGGTGATTTAAAAGTGCAATGGTGTCGTACTTGCAAGCATCACTTGTACCCGATGATACTAACAGGCCATCTGTATATTAAACAAGGGTAGACTCACATGGCATTTCTAAAAGCTCAACATTTTTTTTTGAGGATCTGATTAAAGTTAGACAAAGTCTCTCTATACCCTTGTGGGACATGACACCACATGATTGTCCTCTGTTGGAAGACAAATGAGAACAGATATTGGATATCTTTGTGTAAGGGCATTGAGAAAAAAACCTGACTGAAATCATTGACTGTGAACCATTCTGCAGTACATGGAATTTGAAACAGTACAGTGGCAGGATTCAGAACCACGGGACAGCAAGGCACTACCATTTAATTAATTCACCTTAAATCCTAAACAGTCCTTTACTTGCCATCTGGTTTTTGTAACACCATAATGAGTGGATTACATGGACTTCCAATCAACTCCCTCAGTATGCCTTTCTGAAGCATGTCTTCAAGTGCTGGTTGTATTTATGCAATAGTCTCTGAAGACAAATCAAGTTATAGGATGGTCTTCATTTGGCTTTACTCTTATTTGGACTGGTTCTAGACCTTTTATAAATCCAAATTATTTCCCTGTAAGATCCCAAACTTCTGCACTTACAATGTCTTTGAAATTTTCCGGTTATTCAGAAATTGTCAATAAGGGAAATATTCCTACTTCAGCGTTCTGTGTAATCATTTTAAAGTCTTTCAAGAAAAGAATGTCCCCACGGAAAATGGACAATTTAAAGTGTCCAATTTCAATGTATATTCCCTCGAGAAGACCTGTTATCTAAAGGACAGCACGCCAACAATTGGGCGGGAAAGGCAAAGGTACAAGGTTTGGTGTTGTACTTATCAAATTATGTTCAAACTGGAACTACAAGGTGTTATCTCAAATACTACTGTGTTTGAAGAAAACCAAGATGCAAACATTAATAAGAAATACAAAAGAGAGATGATCCCCACACTTTGCGTTTGGTAAAAACTCTGTTACAATTTATTCTGATTCAAAAAACAATTTTTCATTATCACAATATTAAAAACATGTCATACATTTATAAAAAATTATAGTTAAAACACAAAAGAATCAACAAAGTCGACGCGGCGTTTCGGTATTCTGGTAGTAGACCTTCTTCAGGACCGATTCTAAATGAATTTAAGAACACAGAGTTACCATTCTTTTTTTGTTGCAGATTCAACATACATCTCACTTTTGTCAAAATCATCTCTTTATCTCCTCCTTGCAATTAAACACCTTGTTTATCACGTACTGTTTTCTTCTATGCACTAGTTCCTTGTAATACGAAGAAATACTACACATTATGTGGATCTCATTTCTATAGTATATTATCACTCTAATAAGCATATTAATCACTATACCTCCACATGCCTACACTAATCACAAAACTAACATTGTTTACCTTTCCCTTGGACTTATTGTCCAATGCTGTTGATCCCTTGTTTAGGTATATTATGCGCATATTTACAGTGCTCTTGTCATCACGCATACCTTATTCCAGAAGGATTTCATATCACTACTGGGCACTGTTTTTGCTTTCAAAAGAAATCCTGAAGGCTTCGGAGTAATAGACCTGTCCCAGGATTCTCTACGCACTTTTCAATTTGTGGTGTCACTAAATGGAATAAACATTTTTTAATTTTTTCATTTTTTATTATAAGGTCCTACAATGATGTTTTTCTTTCTCTTAATGAGATTTTATCAGGAACTGACTGTTTTGCATACCTTGTTGGATGAAGAAATATTCTCAACGTTTTTGGGTTGTTGTTTATATTGTTATTTCTTCTGCTCGACAAATAGCTCTCTGCTCTATGGATCAAAATTAACAAAAAACGTATTCCTATCACTACCATTTCTCTTATTGTCTTATACATTTAGTGCTTATTAGTACTTCCTGTACCTGTCTTTGAGTCATGGATTTGCAGAGTATTTGACCACCAGGAGGAGCCACCGTTTTATAGGTCGTGGTTGCCGTTTTTTTGGCTATTCAATTTAGGTGACGAATATCCCTTCTTGAGCCCCTTAAATCCAAAACGGTCCGTTCTCAATTCGGTCCGTTCTATATTCTGGCAAAGTAAAGAGAGAAAAACAAGAATAAGAATTGTCTTGATCTTATTCCAAACAATCTGTCTATCCATATACTTTATACCTCCCTTATTACTTTCTAGTTTTTACTTAAAAAGTGTTTTTTCTTTTTTACTTAAAGTCGACAATCTCATCATGTGTATGAAACGTGACACTGTCTGGTGTGCACCATATTGTGCTATTTAACTTACACAACAGGTCTCTTCCTAGCAGGTTTACCAGAGTTGCATCCCAGATTAGAAGTTGGTGGTTCTCTTCAAAACTTCCTATTTTTACAGGAACGTGTTTTAAAATTGGATTTTGCATTTGTTTATTCATAACCCCCAACTACTTTGATAATGTTCCCCGAGAGAGGCAAGTCTAGTACTTCTACTGTTCTAACATTAGAAAGGGTAGCTCCTGTGTCAATCAAGAAAGACACATCATGAGCATAAACATTTGCATCTACATATGGGCCACTTTGGACTACTCTAAGACTGCATAAAGCATGCAGGCTTCTTCACCTCTTAGGTACTCTCATTGGGAGTTATCAAAAGCAAACTCATCAGTCTCAACTAAAATATATTGACCTACAACATTGCCATTATGGTTTTGAAATTGTGGCATAGCATTCTGAAACTGATTTGCATTATATTTTGGCATTTGATTTACATTCAATTTTAAGTTCCCCATTTGTGGAGGAGCAGGGGCATCATTTGAGCTTCATTTTGCATAGAAGTCTGCATTTGCTGAATAGGCATCATCTGGGCTGCTGTACCCTGTGAATTTTGCATTAATCGTCCAGCATTGTCAGGATTCAATTGACATTCTTGTTTCCAATGCCCCACTCTATTACAAATATGACAGGCAGTAGCCTTTTTCATTGCAGCAATATCTGTCCCAGATCCCATACCATGGGGCATATTCATTCCTCCTTGATTTTCTGAAAATTCAACCTTCGGCGCAACAACTCCCTGCATCATTCCTTCGTTTCCTGTAAAAGATGGGTTCTGAAAACCTTTCTGAGCCAACATAAATTTCTCCTGTATTTTCCTATGCTTCATGTCCAATTCATCACTGCAATATTTTGCTAAACACAGTATTTCGTCTAACGACTTTGTCTGCCAGCAGATCACACTTTGCGGTATGTGAGCACTAATCTCAGGTTTCAACCCTAAAACGAACTGTGACACAAAATCCCCATAGTCTTCTCTTCAGGATATTCATATCCAACATGCTGTTTGAACACCCGCAGTAATCCCTCATAGTACTCATGAACTGTCTCCTTTGCTTTTTATTTGGTTCTTTTAATCCTTAACTAATCAGTATTTCCGGAGAAATCTTTCCTTCCCAAAAAGTCATAACTGCTTCATATTTTTCCATCACCAGTGGTGAAGGTGCACCAGTTCGGCTACCTTACACTCTGCCCATAAATCAGCTGCTATGAGAATGTCAAGAAGCGTATCCAAATCTCTCCACAGCACCTTCAAAATGGTCATAAATCTTTCTACATGTGCATACCACTGCACAGCTTGTCTCTCTTTTTTTGATCATTGTTTGTAAATGTTGTCAAAACACCTCTACTCCGTGGAACATGTACATAGGTACCTCCAACTTCTTCCCTCAAAGGATATGCAGCTACTGCATCCCACTCATCCTGTTTTCCCTCTGCTTCCCTCTTTTTCTTTTCATGTTTCTTTATCCATCTAAATTCCAACTTCCCAACATTCTTCAATCTGTGTATGTATTTAATCTGCTCAGTAATGTGCAATCGCATTCCTGTAATCTTCATGTTTTCTATTGCCTGATTATCCAATTCAATCATGTAACTATGATGTAGATCAATGTTATTAGTAAGATCCACATCATACCTTTTTGCTATCCCTGCCAGTTATTATGTATTATAGCAGCTCCTAGAGTAATTTCCTTACACAGGTAGTTTAACTAATTTCTCTGGTATTGATTCAAGTGATCAAACTCCAGGCAACCCTTGAGCAACACTACTAAGTCTATTTTTAGATTAGGAATGTCCAATTATCTGTATTTTCTTGTCTCTTTCTTTTGGGGGCTCTTTAACTGCTATCCTTTTATCTCCAGTAATCTCTTTAATCCATGCTGGTAAGTATACCTCTTCACTGGCAATAGTCATTAGAAATTAAGGGAGTGGTAAAGACTAATGTCCCTCCTCCATCTATTAGAGCCTGCAAATTTGTGGGGTTCTTCACAGAATTACCTGAGTATTCTGAGTTGTCGGTACATTTCCAACAACAAGGGTCATTAAGACTTCCGTCCCTCTCTCTATTTGGGGTGGTTCACTAGCAACCATTTGAGGTCCAGCTGGAACATTTTCAATGGGGATGACAGCTGGTAGTTGTCTCTCAACTATTAGAGCAGTGGATCTGGATCCACTGTAGCTGTAGCTATGGTCTAACTAGTACTAGCCTTTGACTCTTCTGGATGACTCTTCTGGGTCAGAATATTTAACAGCTGGTGGTGGTCCCGAAGACAACATCTGTTCTAATATCTTGTCTCCTGAATCAGTATCTGACTCATTTCCCTCTTGCTTAGTAGTATCCTTACTCTTTTGCATACCTTCTTTAGTTTAGAACAAGATATAATCTGGGTCCTTCAATGATACCTTTCATCCACCTCCTCTGTTCCTGATCCCATAAAGCATTTACATAATTTCCATTCCTCTTCGAGTCCTTCTCTAATAAATTTCCTTCTCCTTTTTCCTCGCAACCTTTTCCCAAGCATTGAAAGCTTCATATTGCATGGGTCAAGGTGGTGTCTTCATCTTGTACAATTTTACCTTCAAATGATCTAGGATTTTAGTATTGAATGTCCATTACCTCGGAAAACTTAAAGCACCCTCATTCTCCGTAATCCTACTGCATTGTCAAAACTACATACATGAAATTATTCCATGTTCAGTAGTCATAATGTATGCTGGAGTGCCCTCAGGAGTTGTCTCCGCTCCTTTGCATCTCGGAATAGTGACATCTCCCCTCACAAATTTCTTAAAAGTCTTAAGCCATTTCATAATGATAATTGAGTTTTCAAAATTTTCACCAAGTAACACCAAGGGCCTGATGTATGACAGCCTAAATAGTGCCTCACAAATTGCGAGGCGCAATTTAGGATGCACAACAGTGTGTAACACACTGTTAGCGATTCCCAAGGGGGTTGCAAATAGAGAGGCTCATGAATAAATAATGAGCCTGTCGCAATTTGCAACCCCATTGGGAATGGCAGGCCCTCCCAGGTATGGTGGCCTGCTGGGCTCAACTGACCACCATGTCTGGGACTGCTTTTATATAAAGCAGTTTATTTTTTCAAATGCAGCCCATTTTCCTTAAAGGAAAAGGGGATGCATTTAAAAAAATTAAAAATGAAACGTTTTCGTCTCAATTTTTTGGGGCAGGCAGTGGTCCATGGGACCACTTATGCCCTTCAAAAATATTGTAAACTGTGTTTGCAAAGGGGAAGGGGTCCCATGGTGACCCCTTCCCTTTTGCGAACCCATTTCCACCCCCTTGAAAAGGGTGGTAATTTGCAAGTTTTTTGGGCCTGCATTTGCGGACTCAAAACATCGGTACATAGGGTTGTGCAGGCTATTAGGAAGGGAACGTCCCTTCATAATAGCGAGTCGCAAAACTCTATTATGCGGGTCGTAAAAAATTGCGTCTCACAAAATAGGGTTGGTTCATACCCCATGCTGTTTTTGCATGCACAAACGGGTTCGCAAACCCATTTTCGTATGCAAAAGCAGTCGTACATCGGGCCCCAAATGTTTTGATTTCATTTCATACACACCAACTGTTGTACACCAATTAAATGACAGCTTTTAATTTCATGTAACTCTTTACCAGATCTGAAGACAGTACTCAAATCGACAATGCCCAATCACACAGAGACACAGAAAATCCACTAACCAATGGCTGCGCAAAAGTACACCAACCGTCTAATCCCAGCATGAACACTATGACATATGACTCACTCCATGCAGCAGCTCACCCTCCTTTACTATTTCTTTGCATTCACACTCAACCTTCAAATATCTTTTTAAACAACTGATTGTTTGCTATTTTTAATGGATATTAAGAACCACAACCACTCAAGACTATTCTACACTCGCAAGTGACTTCTTGACCAGCGAAAACTCACACAAATCAATGTAGCTTCACCCAATTGCACCATAAGGTTCCATTACATTAGCCAAGATTAATCAAACACATCAGCTTGTTTCTATTGTTACTGATGGAAGTGATGGTACCTCACACTACACATCTAATTCACCTGCAAACAAGTTTTAAAGCATTTGTTATTATCCCGGGATCTTTTGACTTCAATGACCCTGAACCTCAACTTCACCTCTTCAACAACTCAAAGTCTCTATCTCCCATTCATACACCTGAAAAAAAGACACAACCACAATACTCTTCTACCACAACTTTTTCACACTATTAATACTCACACCTTCAATACCGCAACCACCAATACTGCAATGCCTTTGAATTTCTGCCTAGCCACACTGTCAGGATCTGGACACTGGAAAGTGGAATCAGGGATTATTTTATTATATCTTGGGTACTCATTTTAATGCCCAGTTCGGGGTGTGAACCGTAAATCTGCTACCAGAAATGGTGGGAAATTTTTTCAGGTTCCCAAGGGGTCTCTTATGACCATACACCTTAACTTAAAGATTTCGCCTCTTGGAAATCCTGGTGGCTTCCCGGCAGGTCAATGGACCTTTGCCAACAATCTGGAATGGAGCTGGAATGAGAGATTTCAAATCACGCATGTATAATTAGATCTTTGATGTTCCATCAATAATGAAAGGTTGACAGAGTTTTCAAAACCTTTATCTTAAAGCATTAGTGTATCTTTATTCAGATTAGTCCAGTTTACTGAAATTCCGAATAAAATATTGATTAGTGACATCATAAATCAATACAAAGTGTTCTGTGAAGGAAGATTGTCACTAGACTAGCGAAGAGCCTACTCTACCCTAAATAGAACCCATGAAGAGTTCCTTTTTCGAAAAGAGAAAGATAGAATTCCTCATGAAGAGTCATTTTGAAACTCAGCTGAGTTCCCTACAATTGCAGTAGCAACCATCAATGAATCAGCTAAGAAGGAATGATCGTTGTAATAGCATCGATCTGAAAATGGTATGATTAAGCTAAAGAATAAAGGTGCACATGCATCAAAGTCTGAAATAGTGACTCCTTATTAGCGATTATTAATGAATCACTATTAAGGATGTCGCAGGGATTCCGTTCTCATACATAATTGTGCATAGAGACTTGGATCCTCAGTAAATTAGGGTGTACCAAAACTCACCTTAGTACCCAAAATCCCCTACCAGACTAGACTAGCTACAGTGTCTCATTGGTTATTACAAACTCCCAATGTTTAGACAAACCAGAACATGGACTTAGTACACCTCAGGGAACGTGGAACACATGAACACTCTTTAGTTATACAATCATTTCAATCCAGAACAAGGAGTAAATGAGGACGCGTGTACATTTGAAATGTTTATTTTCTAATGCAGTGTTCTCAAACGCAGTATCTTAGCTAATAAAAGCAAACGTATTATAAGAAACAAAGTAATCAGCATACTTACTAGTCCATAGAATACAAAAGGTGAAAGCATGTTAAAATGCTAAAATGAATAGGGTTAAACAACACCTAATTCTCACCCTAGCTAGTATAATATATTATATCTAAGAAGGTCTCTTTGGGTTTTAGCAGGGCGGGCCCATACCTCAGATCGTAGTGGTAAGGGATCACATCATCTTCCACCAGCTCTCAGCATGTGAAGCACCATCAAGTGTGTGTGTATGCTGTGTGCAAAGCAATGTAAAACGTGCCTAAAGCCAGAATTTGGCCGTAGCTGCATGTATGTTATGTCTAGGAAGGTGCGAAGATCAGACCTCACAACAACCACTGTGTCGAGATATCCTTGAAGGCTTCAGCACTCACTGTACAGACACAGCTCAACAAGCAAGGCTGATATCAGAGTAACAACATATTATTCTCGTGTGAATCAAAACACTCTACTAGGATCAAAGCTAAAGCAACAGTTATGTGTCGTGTGCAGAAGCAGCAGAAAGGTAAAATGGCGTTTAAACTCCTAATAAGCTCATGCTAACATAACACAGCATATAGGCAAAGCATATCTATATGACAAGGAATTCCTAAATTCAATGCAGGAACACATTTAGAAATATTTAGTGAATCGGTAAACTCCGCAATCACAAATAGCAATTACATGCTACCGAATCGCTAATAAAGAAATCGCAATCTGCGACATCACTATTAGCGATATCGCAAATAGTGAAATCGCTAATAGCGAAAATGCAAATTGCGAGTCCCTTTTGGTGCAGGGTGATGACATCACAATCAGGAAGTGATGCATCCCATGCTTGTTCCAGTACACTGAGAGAGTCAGAGGGGGACACAGCAGAAGAAAGCAATTTTGGGCTTTTAAATACTGTCCTGTGCAAAAAACATGGAATCAGCAGCACCAGGGAAGAAAGCAGCTGCAAGAAAACGAAAACTAAAAGTTTAGTGAGAAGGAAATATAGATCCTCAGTGAGGAGGTTGTGAAGAGCCACAATAGGGTTTTTGGAAAACTATCTCTCCAGGTCCAGGTCATGAGATACAATCAAAAGTAAATGCAGTAGGGGTCAGTGGGGGTCACCCACCGCAAAACTGACAAAATGAAAAAAAGGTGGTATGACCTGCGCAGCCGTGCCAAGGAGAGGATTGCGGACAGGCTCAAAGAGGCAGAGAATACTGGAGTGGGACCTGCTACACTGCCTGGGAATACACCCCTGGAGGATCTAGTCGAGTCCACACTCCAGCCCGAAGCTGTAGTGGGAGTGACTCAGTTGGACACCTCAGCAGCGGCCAGTACTTCACAAGGTAAGATGCATGCAAATGTCAATTTACAGCTTATTAATTTAGAAACATCACGTCAGTTTAACTCTAGTGTTCAGAATCAAACTCCAGTCAACATTTTACTTGCAACACCCAAGTGCATTATGGGAGTAACAGGCAGGGAAGGCAAGTTGGTAGGCAAACACAACAAGGGAATAAAACACGTGAACACTGTGTGTCAGATAGTAATTTAATGAGACTAAAAAGATGATAATGTGACACAACATTATTTTGAGAATTACTAAGAAATGCAATGTTTAACATCACAGATGCAGCAGCAGAGGAGTTCGAGGAAAGTGAAGGAGGTGACACACAGGAGACTCCGACTGAAGAAATACCTGTGGCACCACAAAGCACAGATCCAGCACCCACTAGATGCAGGTTCCCAGTCGCACCACTGCAGCTCATCGAACTTGAGGAGGAGAGTGAATGGGCTCCCCAGATAACCCAGACTGAAGGTACAGCCACAGCAAGACCCCAGTCACAGGTCCGGAGCAACACAAGCCAGAGCTGGAGGCACAGGAGGATGAAAGTCCAAATGTCTGGGGTGGGCTGGAGAGTCGGATGCTGAGGCTGCAGCACCTGCAGGCAAAACACATGAGATCAATGCAGGGACAACTCATCAAAATGGCGACCAAAATGGCAGAAATGAGAGACTGTGTGAAAGAGCTGACTACAGCAGTGGTGGAAGTCAATAGGCAGTCCAATGAGGCCATGCAGGAGTTATGCAGGGTGATGCAGGAGGACCAGGTGTTATATATATAT
This sequence comes from Lissotriton helveticus, assembly GCF_964261635.1. Classification (NCBI taxonomy): domain Eukaryota; kingdom Metazoa; phylum Chordata; class Amphibia; order Caudata; family Salamandridae; genus Lissotriton; species Lissotriton helveticus. Next base: position 659,728,187 of record NC_136057.1, on the reverse strand, counting down.
ATATAATGCAATAATAAAAAATGTGAAAAGACAGACTGACTGACCTGTTTTCTTTTAATGAAAAAAGAAGTAAACAAGTTTATGATAATCACTATTATTAAACCTTTCATTGTGTGGTAGCATAATTTTGGGACATTGTCAGCATAATACAAAATTCTCTAAACTACGTTATGTATGCCAGTGTAATTTAAATTTCACCAATGTTTAATAAAAATATTGACAAGAATGTGCAGTACAATTGGTCTGGCGTTTGTAAAAGTTAAAGCTATAGGCATTATAAATTATAATTCTTTATTTATATTTTTGTACTTTGCAGTGGAGTGAGTATTTAACAAAAAAAAACTTCCCTGTGCATCAGGTAGTTGTCAGGCAACAATAAAAATATCAAGATTACTCTTGTGATTAATGTTCCTACAAGTGAGTGTTCAGATGTTTGTCGGGTTGCGGTTTTGGCTCATCAGAAAGTAGCACAGAGGCTTCATGTGTGAACGATCTATGACGCAGTATAAAAAAATGAAATGTATGTCAGAGAGAGGCAATGGAGAGATGAGGTGCATAGTTGGATAGTGGTAGTTAGGGAATTCTTGGAGAAGGAGGACATGGGGGAGGACTGTGAGAGCTTTAAAAAGACTGTTGTAATGGCAGCTGTTAGCAACAATTATCGTATAATTATTTCACTGCCCTAAAATAATTTGCAACATTCAATAACATCAAAAACACAAATGTGGCTTGCAATCTACAACAAATAAGTAGGCATCTTGGGAACACAGTTCCAATCCCTGTGGAAAGTTTCACAGCCAGTGATTTCGGGCAATTCGCACAATATTTAGGTGTAGTAGCGGTCGGCAGTAGGTGTTTCTGTAGGGCGGTGACGTGGGCAGGGGGAGGGGCAGGGTGGGTGGGTAGTAATGTACGGATTACGGAGTTTTACAGGTAAGTAAACATTTAAAAAAATAAAACGAATTTCGTTGCGCACACTGCATCACATTTTGTGATGCAGTGCACGCAACGAAGTTCATTTTATTTATTTAAATGTTTGCTTACCTGTAAAACTCCGTAATCCATACATTACTACCCCCCACCCTGCCCCACCCCCTGCCCACGTCACCGCCCTACAGAAACACCTACTGCCGATCGCTACTGGAGTCCTTGCTGGCCCTTGTGAAGGGGTTGGGGCTTTTGGTGCACACACTGCGAAAGTGTAAATTGATTGGCTCAAGGAACGCTTTCAACTATAGTACATGACATCTGTAGTGCACACACTGCACGAGTTGGAGTCTCACCAAGTCCACCTCAACTCTTCATAAATCGGGCAATTGAGTAGCATTAAATTGGAAATTGGCGCCACTTCACAATTACTGTGCCTCCAAATCGTAGTAAGAAAAAAACAGGTTGTTACGACTGTTGAAACGTTGCCCGTTGTAGGTGATGGAGCAGGGTTTTTGCGAAATAAAACCTGCTCAGATCAAACTTCTCATTGTGTAGGTTATAAACAAAGTTGTGTGTAAATTAACAATGAAAAACTAAAAACGGGGAAAACTTGAAATTCCACAAATGTGTGCTTGAAAGAGATCAGTATTTCCAGTACTTTTCTAGGAGGCCGCAAACGTGAATGATTATTGCAGAAATAACAGCCAAAAGAAAATAATTATAGAAGCCATGGGTTTTAAAGGAGATTTTTTTTCCTTTGCACTAACTGTCCAAAACTGTGTAAATTACGAGTAGAGAAATGCAAAGCATTAGTAATGAAGTGTTGTTGTGACATAATAATCATGTGTATTTGTTTTTCCTAGAGAAAGACACACTTTACTGTTCTGCAGAGAAGGCCTCAAAAGTCTCTTTAGGTTTAATTTGCTTCTAAAACATAGGCTGCAAAGAAATTTATTTTGTTCTTTAAGAGTTCCTGAAGATGGCCATGGTTGTGCAGAGGAAGTAATGAGTGTTATTATTGGAATTTCCTTGCCGACCAGAGAAAGTGTTGCTGTGGACAATAGTGCTGAAAGTGTTTTGATAAAATATTACTGAGCTCTATGTGCAAGCTGCGGAAGAGATTATCTGAGTTTCCTCGGCTGAAGGACTATGACGATGGTTTCCTAAAGATGAAGGAACTGTTGAGAGTCAGGTGCACTGGAAAGTAGAGTGATCAGGCAACCCCTGGTCTGGTCCAATTGAAATTGTGGGTTTTTGTGTTGTGATACATGGGGGGCTGGATCTTTAGTGGAAAAGGCTATCATTACTAGTGTTAGAATTTTAAGGCAGGGTTGTTGTTCAAGCTTTTTGGAGGGAGAGATTTTTTTTTACTTTGCGAAAGGAAAGGGCTGTGTTGCTGTTTTCCTTAATTAACTGGCTGGCTGTTGTTCTGCTGATCCTGACTCCTTAACTTTGGTCCTCATACCTTCGTGAGAGTGCCCCAGCTTACTATTCCGGCTAGAGAGTGGCTTTTCAGACCATTAGCATTTTGTGCTATAGTTGTTCCTAGGTCCGTATGATATACTGAATTTACATTTATCTTATTTGCAAATGCTCTTATGTCTCTTCACCTATCCACTCACCATTGGCTTGTGAGATTTTATTATGAATTACTGTATTTATGTTTCTCTTGTGTGATGATCTATGATTCAAGCCTTATTGTACTTGATGAGCATTCACAATCTCTTAAAAATGAGATCAAAGCAAGTTGAAAAGTAACCAGAGTTTATCATTATTAATGTCATTTTGATAATAATGTTTGAATTATTTTCTTGTTTAGGTCCTCCTAAGATTAGGATTACATCTATCATTTGCCAATCCCTGTCAACTCTCAAAGGTCCACCGGACAGAGAGGTCCACATAAATGTTATGAATATAGGTGATCATGTTTTAAAATTATGCACCGGAAGTGACTGGTAAGTGTTCAAATTGGTTCCTGATGGTTAAATTTGGCAAAGCGCCTTTCCGCTGCATTATAGGTTAAGTGTATCACAACAAGCAACCCACAACAGTACTACTTTCATTTAGTCATTGACATGCCCTGCCAATCTTTCCTCAGAGTACCCTCCTCATGGCTGAAAGCACCTGTGTGTTTCTAATTGTACAAGAGAGTGTGAACAAAGAATGTGTGATCTCCGACGATCCTGGTACTGTTTAGTTAAAGGTCTGTTAATTTTACTTTACTACAGCTCCTGGACTGATTCTACGCTGTAAAGCACTATGAGAACACGAAGGGGGGATCAGATGCATATAAACTTAGATAAATTAATTAACTATTTTGAGTTTTGCCATAGAACTCCTTATCAAAAACGTATATGTGATATTTCTCTTTTAAATCTGTACATTCATGCCCCACTTCTACCTTTTCTAAGGAGTTTAAATAGTAGGTGGTGTTACTGTCCAGTTTAATGGTCCTAATGTTACTGTCCTCAGAAGGCTAGAAGGCTGAGAGGGCCATGCTGAGAGTTTAGATGGTGACCTATAGATCACAGCCAGTGTCAGAGATGAGGCAATACACACAGATCATTGAATCCTGCCGCCAGTCAGAGGTCCACAGAGACGGGATGATGCCTTGAAATTTTACAGACATGCTGCGTGATTACATTCATTGCCACGCTTTGCTGTGATTTTTCCAAAGACTAATTTGGAAAAAAAGTTTGATGTGTCAACCCATGCACTGACTGTTATTCAACCTCTCCATTCAGCCCCATTCTTCTCAACATTCAGATATCGGCTTTATTCCTATTTTGACATCCAGATGGGTGCCCTCTCTGGTTCCTCTCACCACTAGGCACCTTTTGACTTGCCCTCTCGGAGTCCTTCAAATACCAAATAATTGGCTGTCCAATACACCATCCTGTCCTGATGAAGACCCGTTTCTGACTACTTCCATTTATGCTGTTTGTCAGGGTCGACCCTTCAACGATTTTTCTGTACATCCATGCCCTAAGACGCCCTTCACGCAAAAAACAATATAATTCAATTATTAAGCTACGGGTTATTGTATTTGAATTTTTAATTGGATCTTTTTCGCTATGCTTTCATTGTAAACATATTTACAGTATCTTGTCACCTTTGTGTTTAAATACTCAAATCGTGTCACTTTGTCACTACACTCACTATATCACTATACTCACCCTCACATGCACCGGTTTTATCTATTGAATTACAGGACAGCCTTTTATTCATACAGCTTTGTCGTGGTAATTTCCAACCCTTTGTATGAATAGTTGAAAATCATATAGTAAAAATGTGGCTAATTTTGAGAATAATATTCACTCTCATTCTTTCTTTGCGTGTGTTCGTTTTTCACTTGTATCGACAGTTCACCTTTCCTAATATAAAAACTAAAAAGAAATTGTTGTCCAACTGACAGAACTGATTGTTGTCTATAGTGTCAGAGATGAGGCTGGGAGAGCTAGGCCTGGCTGTCCTCTGTAGAATATACAGGAGTGTGCTCTCCACGCACCCATACAGCCGTCGTGATAATTTTCGGTAACTGGCGGGGTTTATCGGCATCGGGAACAGCCTGCAAAGCATTAGACACCTGAAAGCTTACCGCATCTCCCTTGACATTCGCAAGTACGAGATTGGAAACTTCGTCAAAACTGCCGCATAGCCGCATACCCAATTCAGCCGCTGCCTCAGGTCCGTGCTCATCTTGAACACGTTTAATGACCGAGGGTAGGACGGTCATTGACGGAGTGCCAAAGCACCTCGTATACACCGCCCCAAAAATCTTACCCCAAGGCTCACAGTCACCTGCCTCTGGTATCAAGTCTTTTGGCAAACTAATTGTCAGAATCCTGTGTTTTTCAACAGGAGTCGTGTTAGGAAATACTGCTTCAGCTGGTCAAATTTCTCAGCAAGCCAGAAAGGCATGTCATCCTTATCCTGGCGGCGCTTGCCCATCACTGCATTAACCATAACAGAACTAAGCTTCATACCGCTCGGTCCGGCTGGAAGCGCCGCAGCACCTGGGGCCCCGCCCGGGAGATTGTGGGTAATGTATTGCACTAACAACCTAATTACACTAATTGCGACTGTATGTAGCAGCCGTAAATCTGCAACGGGAACCGCTCCATGTCGAGGATACGGTGTAAATCCAGCCAAAACAGGCCAGGTAGCGGCTGGAATGAACAAAGGACCTAACCTTGAGACTAACAAAGTGTGGGGTAGGGCACCAGCAAACCAAACTCGGTGCCGCCAAGCATTAATTAGAACCTCCTGTGTCCTATATGGAACATATTCCTGAGGCACGGCAGTAGCAGTATAAGTGTCGAACACACCAGTATTTGCGTTCACTGCAGGGAAGGTCACGCACGAATGGAACATTTCGTAAGGGTAAGCTACTTCCGCACTCACTACAATAATAACTGCCATGCCCTCTAACTCGACGTTATAATCCTGCAAATGATTGCGATCCGCAATTCGACTATGTTGCGGTATGTCAACGTCAGCCATAGTAACACAGCAAGAAAGAGGTACAACAAAAAACTACGTAGCACAACTGGGTAGTAATTCAAAAGGAAACCGTTTGAAAAGATTCAAGCTTGAAAAGACCTATGTAACTATAGGTAGGTTTGTCCAACACCACTGTCTTCTGGAAACAATAGTGAAGGGGGTTAAGAACTGACATAAGCACTACTCAAGCTCATGTAATAAGACCAACAACGATTGGGTGCCATGTCGCAGGGATTCTGCTCCTACACAGAACTGTGCATAGAGACTTGGAACTTCAGTGAATTAGGGTGTGCCAAAACTCACCTTAGTAGCCAAAATCCCCTACCAGACTAGCAATCAGTGTCTCATTGGTTCTTCCATACCCCCAATGATTAGACAACTCAGAACATGGACTTAGAACACCTCAGGTAATGTGGAACACATGAACACTCTTTCGTTATACTATCATATCAGTCCAGAACAAGGAGTGAATGAGGACACGTGCAAGTTTGAAATATTTATTTCTAATGCCGTGTTCTCAGGCGCAGTATCTTAGCTAATACAAGTAAACATATTATAAGCAACAAGGTTATCAGCATAATTACTAATCCATAAAATACAAAGGGAGAAAGCATGTTAAAATGCTAAAGGGAAGAAGGCTAAATGGCACCTCAGTCTTACCCTCCCTTGCTAGTATATTATATTATATCTACAGAAGGTCTCTTTGGGTTTTAGAAGAGCGGCCCCATACCTCTGGTCTTAGTAGAAAGGGATCACATCATCCCATACCTCTGGTCTTAGTAGAAAGGAATCACATCATCTTCTACACCAGCTCTCTGCATGCGAATATTCATCAAGTGTGTGTGCATGCGCTGCGCAGTGCATTATTAAACATGCCAAAACCAGAGTTGGCCACAGCTGCATATATGTTATGTCTAGGATGTGCGCTGATCAGACCGAACAACAACCACTGTGTTGAAATAACCTTGAAGGCCTCGGCACTCACTGTTCAGACATAGCTTACCAAGCAAAGCTGATACAATAGGAAAACATATTCTCGTGTGAAGCAAAATATTCTACTAGGCTCAAAGCATTAATAACAATATGTGCCGTGTGCAGAATCAGCAGAAAGGAAAAATGGCGTTTAAACTTCTAATAAGCTCTTGCTAACTTAACACAGTGTGAAGGCAAAACCTATCTCCATGACAGTGTATTTGTTTTTCCTAGAGAAAAGCACACTTTACTGTTCTGCAGAGAAGGCCTCAAAAGTCTCTTTAGGTTTAATTTGCTCCTAAAACTTATGCTGCAAAGAAATGTATTTTGTCCTTTAAGAGTTCCTGAAGATGGCCATGGTTGTGCAGAGGAAGTAATGAGTGTTATTAATGGAATTTCTTTGCCGACCAGAGAAAGTATTCCTGTGGACAATAGTGTTGAAAGTGTTTTGATAAAATATTACTGAGCTCTATGTGCAAGCAGCGGAAGAGATTATCGGAGTTTCCTCGGCTGAAGGACTATGACAATGGTTTCTTTTTTTTTTTTACATATCTTTATTTGATTTTACAACAGACAGACAATACAACAGATATTGCAGCCCTCCCCCCCCCGGTCAAGCAAGTCAGAAGAGGAAAAGTAAACAAAAGGCATAAAAGAAAGAAATAAGAAACAAGAAACAAGGAAAGTAATAGGGAAAAGAAAAAGATCAGGAATGAACTAATGAATTAGCAGAAAATCAATCAGAGATAGATGAGCATTAGATTATAGAAATATTTTGGTGGCAGTTAAAACATTACAATCAGATTACTACTGCATATGTCACTGAGATTGAGACAATTCTATTAAGGGTGACCAGATTTTTTGTCCTTTTATCCGACGCTTTCTGCCTTTAGTTTTATAAATCGCCATTTACAAGTTAAAAATTGCTAACAGTCTTGAAAACCACTGTTGATATGATGGGGCCATTGGATCTAGCCAGGCAGAGGCTATACAAATTCTTAATACGGCCATTGAAATAAAGATTAATTCATGACCGACATTCGGGTAGGTAAGATTTGTTGCACCCAAAATAACTGTTTTGTCAGGTAGGGTAATCACCATTTTGAGAATAAGTGAGAGGAAACATTCAATTCTTGACTTAAGAGGAATTAAACAGGGACAGGAAGAAAAAATGTGTACACAGTCCGCATTTTGTAGATTACATCGAAAGCAGCATGTACCTCTCCCACTTCCCCAATTGGAGATTCTCTCCGGAGTGTAATACATAAAAAAGCATATTTTATAAAATTGGGTTTGGAGTCTGGTTGACATGAGAACTGTTTGAGATAGTCCATATGCGCGTTCAAATGCTTCTGTGGAAATAGTGATTTTATTTTGCCATTTCTGAGTGATTTTCTGTATGTCATCCATAAAATATTTCAATAATAGGGAATATAGCCCCCCAATCCTAAGTTTTTTCTGAGAGTAAATTAGAATGTCGGCTATGTCATTTTTACTCAAAACGCCCTCTCCCCTTGTGCGTCGTGAAAGAAAGTCTCTAATTTGGAGATACTTGAAGAAGTCTCTCCATTCTAAATGATAGTTATCTTTCAAGGTTTCAAAAGAATATAACCCATCTGAAGAAAAAAGACATCCTAAATGAGTGATTCCGGCTATATTCCATCTATTGATGCAGGTATCTTTAAATATTACAGGCAGGAAGGGATTATTTAGAATAGGTGTGTAAAAAGATAAGCGTCCCAGACCAACCATTTTCCTCACAGATTTCTAAACCTTAAATGCTCCTATGAGTGTTTTTAATCTCACTTTTTTGTGATAGCTATCGAAGAGATGTCTCCAGAGATAGCCAGTGCTTTTATCGCCCAGTATAATTTGGTGGATTGAGGGGGCGTCAATATCAACCGCTGTCCCTGTCCCATCAAGATGAAAGAGCTCATGAATATAGCAAAATTGTTGCCCAGTAATATGTCTTAAGATTTGGGAGGGCTAGTCCTCCTCTTTCTTTGGGGAAAGTCAGCAGTTTGTAGGAGCGACGGGGCTGTGTGTACGACCAGATACATTTCGTGAAGATACGCTCCATTGTTTTAAACCACTTGTCCGAAATTTCCAAATTAATGGCTCTAAATATGTACAGGAGTTTTGGGAAATAGACCATTTTTAATGCATTCACCCGTCCGATCAGAGAAAGATGTAAATTATTGATACGGCGGAGATCTTTTTGCATTTTATTTAGTGAGGGTTTCAAATTTAAGTCGACAAGGTTTCCTAAATCGGATGTAATAGTGACCCCTAGATAAATACCTGATTCTGTTATGCGTGGATCTGCCATATCACATTTGTTATTAATAATAATTTGTGTTTTGCCTTGGTTCAGGGCATACCCTGCAACTTTCCCAAATATTTCGGCCTCTGACTCAATGATAGGCATAGCTACATTTGGTTTAGCAGTGACAATGGCGATATCATCGGCATAGGCAAGGGTCTTTGTTTGATATCCTTGTGTCGATATAGGGGTTATATTCCTATTGCACTCTAATCTACGAATAAACGAATCGATGTAAATAGCGAACAGCAACGGGGAACAAGGACATCCCTGCCTAGTTCCTCTCGAGATTGTTAGTTCTTTAGAGAGGCAGCCGTTAACCATCACCAAAGCCTGAGGATTGATGTAGAGTTTCTGAATTGCCTGTATAAAATCCTGCTTGAATCCTACCCGGGACATGGCCTGCCAGAGGATTGCCAGGAGACTCTGTCGAAGGCTTTCTCGGCGTCGAGTAGTATTAACGCCATCGTGTCTCCTGTCACCTGCCATGTTGAAATTTAGATATAACTTTATGAATAATTGATGAGATGCAATTAGCCAGCAGTTTAGAGTATATTTTGGAGTCTGCGTTTATTAAAGTGATGGGGCGATAGGAGCCCATCCGGTCCGGGGGTTTATTTTTCTTGGGGAATATGACAATTTTTGCCCTGGACCAAGAATTGGGGGGCTGTCCTCCTCTGAATAGGTGTAGGCATAGGTCTAACAGTATTTCCTGAAGCTGGTCTAGGAATACTTTATAAAATTCTAATGGAATAGCATCTAATCCAGTTGCCTTCCCACGGGGGAGATCTTTCACTGTTTTTACTATTTCATCTATGTCGGGGGGCACCTCTAAGCTTTCCTGATCTTCTGTGTTAAGTTTATTACAGGTATCTGATTCTAAATATTCGGCAATCTTCTCTTGGTCTATTTCTCCTTCTTCTGTATATAGAGCACTGTAAAAGCGCCAGAATGCTTCTCTAATCTTCCCTGGGTCAGATATCCTGCCTTCTGTAGGATCATGGATCTCCTGTATGACATTCTGTGAGGTCTGTTGTCTCATTTGGATGGCTAACTGCTGACCGACTGATTCACTAACTTCATATATTTTTTCGCGGTGTGCAGTAGCTTTTTTAACAGCTGTGATGGTATATACATTTGTAATTGCTGCTTTGGCTATTGCAATCTGAAGTTGAACATTAGTTATTTCTTCTGTGGTAAAGGAACCTCTTGTTACCCTTATAAGGTCTTCCTCCACCCCCTTTAACGTTTCTTGTAACAATCTTAATGATTCTGTTGCACATTTATTAGTCCTAAGTGAATATTGTATAGTTTCTCCCCTAATTCCTGCTTTTAGAGCATCCCAAACAAAATCTACAGTTGTGCTCCCGTTATTGACCGCTAAGAAATTAGAAATCCAGCTTCTCATATGGTTGCAATACTCGTTGTCAAGGAGCAGAGATCTCTCTAATGTCCAGACTTGTTGTGTCTGGATCAATGATGTTGTATCGACTGTAAATAGCAAAGGATTATGGTCCGAGAGGACACGGGGTAGCTTTTCTAATATAGACGAGGACTTCATTGAATTAGAGATTAAGAAGTAATCGAGCCTGGCATGTGTATGATGCGGATTTGAATAAAATGTGTAGCCTGGATCATTGGGGTTATGATTGGAAGTCTGCCACCCATTCACTAACCTGTGAGTGATACATAGCTGCTTAATAGTCCTAAAGACCTTGGGTTTTCGGCCGCGATAATGCCAGTCGCCTTTCATTGACCAGTCATGTGGAAGTTTATATTAAGATCCCCACAGATTATTACAGGTAGCGGCCAATTGGTGAGTTCATTGGAGACATGGTTGATTGCGAGGGGTCATCGCTATTATTCCCATAAATTGAGCAGATGGTCATTGGTGAAGATTGCCCTGCCTGAACTTCTGTAATCACCCACCTACCTAGTTTATCTGATTTTGTTCTGATAAAATTATTCCCTACCCCTTTAGCTAGAAGTGCTACCCCTCTAAGCCGAACACCCTGTGTAGTTGCGTCGATCATATTGTATACTAGTGATCTTAGAATATGTAATTGTGACCCTTCAATGTGAGTTTCCTGCAGGCAGACAATGTTGGCATCGATGTTCTGTAAGCCAACTGCCACCATTAGTCTCTTCTTGATATCGTTTAAACCACAAATGTTTAATGACAATATTTTTAATTTCCCCATCTATCTATCCGTTTTTGTGTTGATTGAACCTTCCCCCCCCTTTCCCTCCCCCCACCCGCCACCACCTTTGAAGGCTACCTGGCCCTGCCTGGACCAGGGGTGTGACATCCGCGTAAGCAGGCCCTGTGGACTGGGCTAGTTTGTTAATGTGAATTATATGCTTATCTAGTACAAATCGAACCACATTCTGGATAATCTAATAACAATTCAGACTTTATTTTGTAAACTAGATTTGTTCTCCAGCCTGTTCATCTATTCTAGTAATTCTCCACGCTTCCCCAAACTATACCTTCTGATTAGTACAAATTGGAATAATAATTCAGCTTATCTATTCCTTCTACAAGTCATTTTATATGATTTAAAATATTTCCCTGGGTTTAGTGACACGGTTCCTGAGATTTCTCGTAGATAATCCTCCGCCTGTACTTCACTATTAAAGCTTCTTGTTGAGCCTTTGAATATGATTTTCAGGCGTGCTGGATTTTGCAAAAATACTTTTGCACCAATTTTTTCAAAGGGTCCAAATAGTTGACGCATTTTCCATCTTCGCTCCACAGTAGAGTGAGCGAAGTCCGGTCTGGCAAAGAATTTGAACCCCTTGTATTCTCTTTGGGTGGTAGGTCTTGCAAGGTCATAAATTGATTCACGAAGAAATTGCCAAAGTAGACCAGCATTGCCCTGGGATATTGATGTTGCTTGTTAGAATGTTTTGATGGCATTAGGGCAAAGCGATAGGCCCGCTGTATCTCCCTTTCCATATCCCAGGCCTCCAACTCCGGAATTAGGTCTACTTTTGGCATAGTCCGTGTTATTACCGGGGTCTGAAGTCTCTTTGTTCATCATGTTTTGTTCCCTTTTGTGTTTCATCCTTTTTTTACCCCCACTCCTTTTTTTCCTGATGTTACATTCGCTGGGTAATCTTGAGTCATTGGAGCCAGAGATCTCCAGAGATACAGTACCCATTTGCGCACCTGGACTTGATTCCTTTGAGTCCCTATTTCATATAGATCTGATTCGGAATCTTCGTCTGAGAGTGAGTGATTAGCTGAATGTGATTCTTTACCAGCTGGAAGCGATCGCGTATTAAGAGTATAATTGCTCAGTTTTCTGATTCATCTTTTTTTATCAGATTGCTCTCTCTGATTAGATATCATTGCGTCCACTTCTATGGATGCTCTTATCTCTTTGCTCTTAATATTTGGGTCAGCATTCCGAGTTCCTTCGCCTAAGCCTATAGTATGATTTCCCTCCGAGTTAGTTTCAATTGGGGGCATACTTTGAACATCCTTACAGCTTTCACTCAGCTCTTTAGAGTTCTTGGTTTGCAATTGGTTCTGTTCCTTTACATTTGTTGGTGCGTCACTAGGGTAATCTTTGGGCTGGGGGCTGAATATATTAGATATTCTTGGCTGGGATGTTGCCGGTAAGACAGTATTTTTTGCAGTGGCTTTTACATTTTTATGGTCTGTAGCCTCTGTGCCTTTTTGGCCATTAACTCCAGTTTGGCGTTTTCCTCTGTTTCACCCCCTATTACCTTGTCGTCGCCAACCTCTTTCTCTTTCTCCTTTTCTTTTCTTTCTCTTTCTCTTTCTCCTTTCGCTTTGCTTTTTCCCTTTCCTTTTCCAGTTTTTTTTCTGTATTTTTGTCTTTAGCTTTTCCTTTTTCTTGAGATTCATTTCTTGTCAAATCTTTTTCCTTTGCTCTAGTTCCTTTAGTTTCCGGGCCTTTATGTCTGCTAGTTGTATGTGGAGCAGGTGCCCCTTCAATTTCGGTGTTCTCAAGATTTTGATGACGTCCTAGATTTACAGTGCCTTCCGAATATATCGCGTCTTCTAGGATCAGTGTCTACCCTTGTGAAAACACACCTTCTTCATCCCCCTTTTCCTTGTTAAGAGTCGTGTTGTTTAGTGCTGCTGTTTGCATTTTCTGCCCTTTTTGATCTTTCTGATCCTTTTGTATGCTGAGGCCTCCCCCCCCGTCCTCTCTGTCTCCTCTGGCGCCACTTTCCATACCTGTAGCCTGAGGGGGCGTCACAGTCACAGACCATATCTGATTATTTTCCGACGTCTGTAACCCCCACCGAGTTGGGAATTGTCCTTTTTGGGCTTTTCTCTTGCATCTGTAGGTACGTATTCTCAGCACTGCCCTGCAGTTCTTCTGACTCCTCTTATCTTTGCTTTTATTTTTCTTAAGACCAGTAAGACCAGTATTTTGCACACTCTGTGAGATATCAGAGATGAGGGGGTAAAGCTTACACACTTGAATTTTTGCAGCTGTCTCAAATATCGACACAGATAGTGTAATACCAATGTTAATCTTAGTCACTGTGTCAGATCCGATGTTCGGAACAGCTTCCAATCTTAATCCGTCTCTGAGCAGCATTCGCTTTTCACATTCGTTTTTCCCAGCTTTTTCCTCTCTCTCCCTCTCCCTCCCTCCCGCTCCCTCTCGCTCTACCTTCTGTATCACGTGCCCCCTGCGTCTCCCCGGCAACAGGAAACGCGGGACAAGCAGCACGCGTGAGATTTAAGGCCCCTGCTTTCGTGTCAGCAGATGACGCCAGGGAGCCAAGAGGAGAGGACGGGGGGAGAGATTTTCGGTGCCTCGATGAGAGAGCGGCAGTCTAGCGAGATGCTGTTTGAGCGCAATGCTGACAAAATTGTGGGTGAAAGAGGTGAGAAAGATGTGTGAAAGTCCAGGGCCTATAGATGGCCAATCTTCGAGAGCTAGTACCTGGGAATCGGGAGACTTCGGAGCGGTCCTTAGTGAGCCAAAGCCATAGAGCACAGAGCTAAGCAATGAATCGATGATATAGCCAAAGGCAAGTGGTAAATAGTAGATGTCAAATGTAGCGTGCAATCGATGATGGTATAATACAGTCAATACCGCCAGCCAGCTAAAGCAGATATAGCCAAAAGCCAAAAGCAAATCGTAAATAGTAAATGTCAAATGTCAAATGTAGCGTGCAATCGGAATGTATCCATCAAATATCCATCAAATACCGCCCTCCTTACCCGGTGCTGCGGTATATTGGTAGTGATGCGGTATCCCTCGGCATAGGGATCACTTCTTGGGATTCTCTTGGGGTGCTCTTAGCATACTGTATTTGGCATAGCAGAAGGTTGATAAAAGTTGATAAAGTCCAGCTCAGGGTGGCTCCTGAAGACGCAGGAATCTAGGGGTATATTATCAAGGGGTTTATCTCCGCTTTTTTGGCTTTAAAAGCCAAGAAAGCGGAGATAAAATTATCTCCCTATTACCAAGCTGTCGCTAACACCAGTTAGTGACAGCTAATAGGAGATAGCGACCATCTTGGGCCCCGCTTTGCATGTCAGTGATATTTATCACTAATGACATGCAAAGTGGGCGTGCCAAGATGTTAGCGACTGGAAACAGTCGCTAACATCGCTATCTCCTATTACCAACTTTTGGAGATATTCGCGCTAAGCGCGAATATCTCCAAAAGCTAACACCTGCCCTGAGCAGTTCTTCACCATGTTATCCAATGGGAGGTGGATAACATGGCTAAGAGCATTTGCTCGATAATGCATGAATATCGCTGACTTTTCAGCGATATTCATGCATTGCGGCCGTTTTTTATCGCATTTGCGATAAACCTTGCTAATAGCAAGGTTTATCTGCGATAAAAATCGCCGATGTGCGGCGATAATTTTTGTCTCTAAACAAGTTAGAGACAAAAATTATCGCTAGTTGTTGGTAATATACCCCCTAGATCACTCGGTTGAGGTGTAGAAAAGCATTTCTTGATAAGAATCGCCCAGTGTCACAGAGCACTGCTACTGCGACCGCTCACGGTGACGCCATCTTGCCTTCTGCTCAAACACCGTTCTACGGACGGATTGTGATCCGACCTCACTGCTGTAAAACTCCAGACGATGGTTTCCTAAAGACGAAGGAACTGTTGAGAGTCAGGTGCACTGGAAAGTAGAGTGATCAGGCAACCCCTGGTCTAGTCCAATTGAAATTGTGGGTTTTTTTGTTTTGATACATGGGGGGCTGGATCTTTAGTGGAAAAGGCTATCATTACTAGTGTTAGAATTTTAAGGCAGGATTTTTGTTCAAGCTTTTTGGAGGGAGAGATTTTGACTTTACGAAAGGAGAGGGCTGTGTTGCTGTTTTCCTTAATTAACTGGCTGGCTGTTGTTCTGCTGATCCTGACTCTTTAACTTTGCTCCTCATACCTTCGTGAGGGTGCCCCAGCTTACTATTCCGGCTAGAGAGTGGCTTTTAAGACCATTAGCATTTTGTGCTATAGTTGTTCCTAGATCCGTATGATATACTGAATTTACATTTATCTTATTTGCAAATGTTCTTTCTTGGCGCGCACTGCATCGCATTCGTTTTATTAATTAAATTGTTTACTTACCTGCAATTATCTATATGCCGGTTTTTAGCACCCTCCACCCTGCCCCTCCCCGTCCCCACCTCCCTGCACCACCGTAACTCCCTCCACAGGCAGTGGTTGACCACGATCAACTTGTTCCTTTTTTAGGCCACGAGTTGTTGGAAAATGCTGTGATATGATGAATAAAATGCACAGTATCCTGTCCCCATCTACAGACCCCAGAAGCAGGCAGGGTTCTGGCAGTAAACACAGACTCATAAGTAAATGTATCTAAGTTGGTTCCTTCTGCCATTTGAGATGCACTAGGGGTGATTTCCCGAGCTGGGGTGTCCTGCAGGCAGGATTTTATCTTATATGCTGCAGTATACAATGAGCGCCCCTCGCCCTATCCCCTCTCCTCTCCTCTCCTCTCTGCTGCTAACCCCTGAACAGAGCTTAAAGGACTCCATACAAATTCCTGGTTTTTGGTTTTGCACATCCCACACCACCCAGACCCCGAATGACAGTTGTATGGCATTGAAACTCTAGGGCACGGCTCCACACGGCACTCGGCACACACTCATGCAGGAACTATAAACATGAAAGTGGGCACAGTGCTGGAACATAGCGCAGTGCCTGTGTAAACAAAACGTGTGCCTGTGACGGTCCATGAGCAGGAGCCATAGTAAGGGAAAAAAAAGCAGGGGCCGTGCTAAAACATAAAGCGTGGTGCCCGTGGCACTCACAGCCCACATTCATGCAGGCGTTATAAACATGAATGCGGGTGCCATGGTGAAACAAACCACTTCGCCTGAGTATACAAATCTTGTGTGCATTGCTGTCCACGAAGCGCATGCCGTAATGATAAAAAAACATTAAAGTGAGTGACTTGCTAAAACATGAAGCTTGGCGCACACAGTAACCAAAATAAAATAAAACAAGTAGTTCCCAAATGAACAGTTCAACACTCACAAGAGTAAGTAAACTGTAGTTAGGCAGTGCTCCTGAGCTAAATAAGGAAGGGATGTATCCGGACACCAACCCATAAGCAGAAGTAAATCAATTGCAAGCAGCAGGCAGGATTACACTTCGCATAGCGATTACACCAGGTCTTACAGACAGCGCATGCAGTCTGCCTAGGCTCTATCTAAAAAAAAGGCTTTCCTACATGGCAAAAGCATTTTTCCCTGGCATGTTTCCTTGCCATGTGGCATTATAGAGTTCTTTTGCTGAAGAGATAGGCTGGAAGTGGCTTGTTAGGAAACATAGCTAATACCGAGGCCCTGTGTTTGATCAACGAACAGCTCTTGGTAATTTGGGTTAACCATGCATCTTTATCGGACAATCTAATCCCTAGATAATCAAATTCTTTTACTCTCTCCAAGTTGTTAGTTCACAAGTGGATGTTCTCCTTAATGTTCTTATGTTCGTTCTTGCCCATGAACTTTTTTTTCAGAGCTTTAATTTCCATCCCATGAAGCAAAAAAATGAGTAAGAATCTATTGATAAGATTTTGCAACCCAGCTGTAGGTTTGGAAATTAAGCTGGTGTCATCCACGGAGAATAAAACAGGTGCCTTATGCTTGGTTGAAAAGGAGAATCCTTACCGCAGTCCAAAAGGAAATCTATACAACTACTGGTAAACTAGAGAATGAGAGTCGTGCCACAACACAGCCCTAGCGGACTCCATTCTTAACATTATTTTTCTCAGTGAGTTAACAACTGAGTCCCCACTATTCCCAGGCTTAATTTCTATCTGGGAGGAGCTTTATAATATCAAGAAGGCTACTATGGGCACTCAAACTTGCCAGTACGTGCAATAAAGATTTATGAAGGCAACACAACGATTCACCCCACTGATATTGATGGTCTTCAACTTGATCTGCGGAAAAAAAGACTAGGTCCAGAGTGTCTGTTTGCAGTCTAAAGCCTGCTTTTAAATGAGTTTGATTATCATTAGCCACAATTGACTTTGATAACTTTGCAAGCACTTGCTTGCAAAAAATATTTAGCAGATTGTCCAAAAGGTTGATAGGGTGGTATTTGCTGGGAAGATTCCAACAGTCTTTCTTAAAGACAAGAATGGTCTTAGCTCCTTTCAAGGTCGAGAGGATAGGGGCTCAGATGATAACGCATTGGAAACAAAGGGGCATATTATCAAGCACGGCGTTAACATTATCGCCGCATTAAAGGCAGCGGCGATAATGGGGTTGATAATACGCCGTAGAGAATTCCCATAGAAGCTCATGTTCACACCAGAACATGGGCTTCTATAGGAATTCACAAGGTCTTATTATCATGCCTATTATAGCCGCTTTAGCAGCAGTTTTCTGCCGCTAAAGCGGCGATAATGTTAACACTGTTTATTTTATTTATTTATTTATTTGAGCAATTTTTAGAGCGCGCAAATACCCAAGGGTGTCTCGGCGCTATAGTTGCAGAACTTCCTGTGGATCGGGGAGTATTCAGGCTGGGAACAACCAAGTTTTAAATTTTTTCCTGAAATTGAGCAGTGTCGGCGCAGTTTTAATGTGGAGGGGGAGCGTGTTCCACAACTTGGCTGTAGCGACAGAGAAACGTTTGTCTCCCCAGTTAGCTCTTCGTGTTCGAGGGACTCTTAGTAAGTGGGCTGTGGATGAGCGTAAGGTTCTAAGGTGTTCGAGTGGCCGGAAGGCTTGTCTTAAGAATAGAGGGCCATGGTTGTGGATAGCTTTGTATGCTATGCATAGAGCCTTGAATTTGATCCGGCTTCTCACCGGCAACCAGTGAAGCTGTTTGATGTAAGGGGACATAGATGCAAACCTGGGGATGGATAGCAGTGTCCTGGCTGCCGCGTTTTGCACTGTCTGCAGCTTGTTGAGGACCTTTTGTTTTGCGTTTAGTAGGAGGGCGTTGCAAAAGTCTGTTTTAGAAAAGACTAGTGTGCTGACTAAGGTTTTGCCTGCTGATGGAGGGAGATAAGGGATTCGTTTTTTAATCTTTTTTAGGGTGTAGAAAGAAGAGGAGACCACCGAATTAGCATGTTGCTGGAAGGACATCTTGTTATCGAAGATGACACCCAGGTTTCGTACCTTGATCACTGGTTCGGGAGGTTGTCCCATCTGAGATGGCCACCATTGCGGGGACCAAGTAGGTTGCAGCCTCCCGAATGTCATCACTTCTGTTTTATCAGAATTCAATTTTAGACAATTGGATGACATCCAGGAGCTTATTGCCTTCATTCCGTTTTGGAAATTGGCTGCTACAGAAGTGCCGTCATTGTATACAGACAACACCAGTTGGGTGTCGTCAGCATATGTAGTGAGTGAGATTCCGTGGGATTTTATGACCCTCGCCAAGTCCGACACATATATGTTGAAGAGTGTCGGGCTTAGCGAGGATCCCTGCGGTACTCCACAAGGTAAGGAAAAAGTCTGAGAGATGTAGTTGCCTATCTTCACTGTTTGTGGGCGGTTAGACAGACATGAAGCAAGAAGATCTTTAGCCTTGTCTTTTATTCCTATGGCCGCGACACGGTCGATCAAGGTGACATGATCGACCGTGTCGAATGCTGCGGAGAGATCTAGGAGTATCAGAATCGCTGAGCCTCCGTTGTCCATAGTGGACCTTATCTCATCCGCTGCTTTTAGGAGCGCAGTCTCTGTTCCGTGGCCCTGTCGAAACCCAAACTGGGTGTCATCCAGCAGATTGTTGTTATGTATGTAAGTTGACAACTGGATGTTCATGATTTTTTCAAAAATCTTGGCAGGGAACGGGAGACATGCGATGGGCCTGTAGCTAGCGGGGAGGAGGGGATCTAGGGTAGTTTTTTTTAAAAGAGGTTTAATAGTAGCTTCCTTCCAGACAGAAGGGAAGATGCCCGTTTTAAACATTGCATTACAGATGGTAGATAATGACGGGGCAATAGCTTCAGAGATAAGATTACAAATGCCCGGAGGGCAAGGATCCAAAGGTGAATCCGATTTGGTTCGGGCTATTAAGGGTTGGATGAGTTCTTGCGTGGTGGCTTCAAAAATTGAAAAAGCTGGGTTAATTTCGGCGGTAGATTGCGGAGTGGAAGTGAGTGATGAGTCCGGGGAGAAAGTGTTGAAGATAGCTCTAACTTTATCTTCAAAGAAATTGGCCAAGGCATCTGAAAGAGCCTGTGATCCTTCTGGGCGAGGTGCAAGGGGGTTGGATAGGTAGCTGACCACCTGAAACAGTTTGCCTGTATTGTTTTTGGCCTGATTGATTTGGTTGGTGTAGTAAGTGGATTTCTCTACTGTTATAAGTTTTTTGTAGTTTGATAGAGCATTTTTGTATGTAATCTTTTCGCAGGGATTGAAATGGCGACGCCACTGCCTTTCTAGATTCCTGCAGTTTTGTCTCTGTAGTCGGAGAGATTCGGTGAACCAAGGAGCGGAAGGGAGTTTTCTAGTTCTGTGAGAAATTTTGCTAGGTGCTAGCTTGTTACAGGCTGTTTTTAGTTTGTTCAGGTAATTAGCGGAGGCTACTACGGGATCTTGTTCATTTGGCAATGGGCTGTCTCGCATTATCTGTGTGAGAAGGTCCAGATTAATGTTTTTCCAATCTCTAAATTTCGTAGGTGTAAACGGTGTAGACGGGGGATTGTTAGAGTTGGTTGGAATAGAAAAACATAAGGCCGCGTGATCTGTCCAAACTAGAGGGACAACCTTAGTGATGGCAATCTTTGAGTTACTAGTAAAGAGTCCGTCCAGTGTGTGTCCCGCTCTATGTGTGGGCTGTTTGACAATTTGTAGAAGACCAGCTGCCTCAAGGTCATTAATTAGAGTTACCGTATCAGGATCGTCTGAGGCTTCAAGGTGGAAATTAAAGTCACCCAAGATGGTGAAGTGGGGTGATCCTGCTGAAACCTCAATGATGTTGATAATATGCCCCAAAGTTATTATAGGGGACTAATAAGATAGGATTAGAGTGGAAGACATCAGCAGGAATCTCGTCCAACCCAGTAGCCTTTCCCTGGCTTTGCAGCATGACAGCTACTTCTGTGTCAGTAAGTGAAACGTGATTGCAGGCAAAGCAGGGCTTGGCAACAGGTCATTTTTAGGTATTGTGAAAGACGAGTCTGCCAGCGGCATATGTGGGAATGAATGAAGAAATTCTAACTTTAAGTGGGTGGAGAGAGATATATCATTGGAGGTGGCCTTTCCCATTAGTTTACAGCAGCAGCACGATCAAGTTCCATCTCGTGAAGCAACTCATGAATAGGCCAACATCAGGTAGGTCAGTAAAGATCTCATTCTCGTCTCCCCTTGCCAACCATGCCGCCTCTGTCATGCTGGTTTATGGGCTTATAGCTCTTGAGAAGTTACAATGTTGCCCTTTTGGGGCATGTGGTACTATACTTTTTGAGAGGAGCAACAATAGGCTAAATTTGAGCAGTATTTATAGTCGGAGGTGCTGGCCCCAATTTGGACAACTGGGCTTTTTTAGCCCTCAGCCGCTAATGTATGGGGCAAAGGCTTGCATCTAAAATGGCTGTCATTTTGACACATAAAGACTCTTCAAAAGTGGTCAGACCCAAGGAATTGCATCCAGTAGATCCACGTTCTATGGGCACGTGGACCAGCTGCTTACCTTTAGATCTGGTTGAAGGTGGCTGCTTCCTTCTTTTTACTGGAGGACCTATGTCAGGTGGAAGAATTGGGTAGGATTCTGTAACAGAGCAAGAGGTATGACATGTTGATTGCTGATAAAGGTGCTTCCCCCGCAGGTAGTGGTGTACAGAGCGGACATGGGCAGCAAGACAATCAAATGACTCAGCTGTAAGCGAGAGATGCCTTTCTGACAATTCCATCTCTTTGCTAATCATGCCCACTACATGCTTTAACAGCCCGTCTATTTTCATACCTTTGTTTTGGGCAGATGAATTAGCTCCAAGTTTGCATTTCCCCATTTCTACAGCTGCCATACTGATTTAAGAGAACCTTGAGCAAAAGGTAGAAGAAACCCACACGTGCCCTGGCTGCTCATTTTGTAGTGACAATACATATCTCCCACTGCAACTCCATGATGCCAGCGCGAGCATTTACAATAGATGTAATGATTCACGAAAAATTGATTAGAGCTCCTCATGAATAAAAGAAATAACAGAGCACTTACTCACCTCCACTTGGGAATTACAACCTCTACCACTACCTTCACCTACAGGTTTAGGTATGTTGGAGACATGATGTTGGGAAGGAACTGACCACTTGAGCTGCTCTTAATCAAGGATTACAATGAGGGAGCTTGCTCTGGCTAGGCCGCTGTCCACCTGTTGGATCCAGATTAGCTATAACTCTCTCAACACAGAAAAATCTACCAAACAAACCAGCAGTCGAACAGCAGCAAAATTGCAGTAGCTAGGACAGCTAGTCCATCTTGTACTGAGCTGGGTTCCCTGAAGTCCTCTGCAGACCTCAAAATTGCCAAAAACATCATGAAACACCACACAGGTGTGCCCCTGGGCCGCCCTGCCATGCACTCCTATCCCCGGCTATCCCAGGATAAAGCACAGGGACTATGTGTTATCATCCACTGAGCTGTTTAAACCAAAGGGCTTTCGTCCGTTCTGAGAGCCTGGCAGGACGTCTAATACATTTTTTCAAAAAAAGTTACCTGGCCACCAATTTCAGTACTGCTAATTAATACTGCAGATTCGAAATACAACGCAAACAATCATTGTACTTTACTTTTTTATATTTGTATTAATTCAACTTCATTTTAAACAACTATTCATCACTCTTGATGTATAGGAGGAATACACATTTCATTCAGTATATTGTGCGACTCAAAATTATATGAAAAACATTTTACAAAAACATATTAGAAAGTCAAAAACAAAGACAAAACACTGTTGTATTTGCATCAATCAATTACACCAGTCCAAAATTTCAACAATTGCCTGTCAAAATTCAAATTCTATGTGGCACTATGACAGGCAGACTGCGGGGAAAATTATTGTTTATAAAAGTCCGCTCTCGGGGTGCATTTCAATTATGACACCCTCACTAGAGTCCCATTCAATGTTGGTCCCTCGCAGACGATTAAAGACGTGCCGACGCGTTTCCAATCCCCTTCTGCATTGGGGGATTATCATCAGGGCTTTAGACCACGGTGTAATCCTAGTAATTAACAAAAAAATATATAATGAGTAACGCCCTTCTTTACCTCTCCTTATCCAACTTTTAAATAAACTAACCCACTAAGCACATACTAAGGGTACCTTATAGCTTTTGATGGGGTTCTTTTGATGGTCCACGTTCTGTCCCTAAACACAACCAAATTGATTTTATGTAAATTGGAGTCTGATGTTATGGGACAATCTCGTTGTTTTTTATGACTTAGGAGTTGGAAGAACTTACTGGAGTCTTCGTACATCTATTTCGATGACTCCCCACTTGTGTTCGTGTTTCCAGACACAGTCAACTAAGGACGTTTTGAATTCACCCTACAAACAAATGAATTGCCATTGTTTAAACAGACCGAATTGCTCACTGTTTGTATCTGCGGCATTTCTCTTACTTGTGTGAAAGGTTCCTCTTCTACCAGATGAATTGCATCCTCATCTAAATTTGGGGCAGCATCATTTCCTGTCGCAACCAACACAGACAGAGGAACAGAGGATTTTTTTTTTTTTAAAGCAGTGTAAACGGAAAGCTGTTTGTTTAAATGTGCGCTTTCATCGTCTTTGTTAGTCAATCTGCTGCAGCCTATTATGTTATTGCATAGCATGTTGTCGCGATGGAGTACTTATACCACTGTGACATTTTTGTTCTGTATGACAGTTTCACCACAGGTCTACTTCCATCCATGCACATTTCATAACAATGTTCACGGCGGGTTTCACTTACTTTGCAGCTGTGTTCTTCTGGCATAGATTCAGTATTCTTCCTCCTTGATTCGGAAAGTGGCATCTCTCACCAAACATGCATCACTCAATGCTTGTGCTGTCTCTGCCTTTATACGTGTCATCATTGTGTTCCTTGTCCCTTTGGATTCTGGGACTTGTGGTTCCAATGTTCAAGTTAGTGCTTGATTCAACTCGCTTAGATCATTCAATCCTCTTGTTGTACAATGAAACTTTAGAATTAGATACGCTTCTTTTTTAGCCAGCATATTTTCTAAATTGCCTCAGCGAGGGGGCAATTTAATACCGGATAGTACAGTCCATTGAAAGTCTCTTTCTGAATGTTGTTCTGAAAAAAAAAATCATCCACTGAGCGACATTATGAAAAGTCAGTAGACTGGCAGGAAATGTAGGCTCAATACCTCCCAGAAAGCAAAGACACCACAAATCCACCCATGACGATAAAAAACAGGGGAGAAGCTGATGGCCTCGATGGCTCAAATAGCAGGTCTGACATCAGCGCTCCTTGACTTCCAGTGTGCCAGCACGAGCGCTGTAGGGAACCAGTGGGAGGATTGATGCTTGTTCTCATTTTTAATTGCATCTTACTTTACATTAAAACATTAAAAAAAACTAGAAATTCACAGAAAAACCAAATGTTAAAGTGACGCTATAGTTAGATGAATATTTCAGTGACTATTACTTGCTCCCTCACCATGCACTGCTTATGATCTCAAACATTACAACACCCATGATATTTTCTGTGACATTATTGTAATATGACTGCAACAAATGAATGACATCATAGATGACAACACTGTGCAGGGGAGTATATTGATGAAAACACTGTGCATGGGGGGTATTTATAGTTTACAGGGATGTTATAAGTTACATTAATGCGAAAATATGTATGTATATTTGTATATATAGGTAGTTATAGTTAGGACCTTGTTTCTATTCAAAAAGCGTTTTTTCTTTTCCCAATAACTTTGATGCCGGTTGACGAATCTTCGCGAAATTTTCTAAACTAGTGGGGCGCTCCGGTCAGCTCCTATCCTGAAAGTTTCAGGGAGATTTGGTAAGCGGGGGCCGAGAAAAAAGGGGATCCCAAATGTTTTCTCCTTGTTAATTCCCATAGGAAACCTTAAAACACGGCTACAGCCTGAACTGCTGAACGGAATTACACCAAATTTGGTAAAAAGGTATCCCTTGTTTCAGAAAGAACTCTTTTTGTTAAATGGTGTAAATGCATTCAGTAGTTCCTGAGAAATTAAAAAAAGAGGTTGAAAAATGCATTTCCCATAGGAAACTTTAGACACGGCTACAGTTCGACCTGCTGAACGGAATTACACCAAATTTGGCATAAAGGTAACCCTTGTCTCAGAACAAACTCTTTTTCTAAATGGTGTAAATCCGTTCAGTAGTTGCTGAGAACATAAAAAATAAAAGTTTTGATATTTAGAGGCACAGAGGATCCGCAGACCCTCCCGACCACAAGCTTTATTCTAATTGGCTGTCAACACTCCAAACTAGTGACGCCCGTCATAGCAAACTCTGGTTTGGGTTTTGAAAGCGAGAGCAGTAAATCTGCTCTCGCTTTCAAAATACAAACCACATTGCTTTTCGACTTGGGGAGCTGCATGTTAGCAGCTCCCCATGTGGAAAAGCAATGCCGGCAGCCACAGGAAGCGGGGAGCCGGCAGGGACAGTGGGGGCATTGGGGCTCCCCCACGGTCCCCAAGGGAGAGGGCCAGCCCTGGGGGATGGGGTCCCTGGGCCAGAAGTGGCCTAGGAGGGGGGCCATGCGGCCCACCTCCATTAAAAAATAGATAATAATAAATAAAAGAGGCACAGCCCCGGGAAATGGGGTCCCCGGGGCTAATAATAAAGGCCTCTGGAGGGGGACCATGCAGTCCCCTCCTAGATATAAAATTTTAAAAAATGATGGCCATGCCTTGGGATGTGGTCCCCAGGGTCGAACGTGGGCTTGGGAGGGGGGCCACGTGGCCCCCTTCCCATTTACATTTTTTTTTAAAGGGGATAGGCCCTGAGGGATGGGGTTCCTAGGGCCCAAAACAAGGAAAGAGGAGGGGGGCCACACAGCCCTCCTTCTTAACAATTTGTTTTTTTTTAAATAGCTGTGTCTCAGCAAGGCCCCGCCCCCTCCCTGCAGCAGTCAGCAAACACGCCCCCTGGCCCAGGTACCTCCAGATGGCACTAGTGAGCTGCATTGCAGAGAGGTGTTGAGAGGCCACTCCCCCTTTTACACCTCTCTGCAACACAGCTCTGTGGTTCTTACTGGAGGTACTTGGTGGGCTAGTTGGACCCCAGGAACCCTCAAGATTGAAGGGGACTTAATCCCCAACATAATACCTGCCACAGAGAGCGTTTGTACAGTGGTAACGGGAGGGGGCGAGCCTGAGGTGACATGTGTGCAAACACGCCCCGTGGCGCATTTTAAGTTGGGGAATTAATTCCCCTTCACTCCTGAGGGCCCGTGGGGGCCAACTAGCCCACCAGGTACCCCTAGTAAGTGGCACAGACCTGCGTTGCAGAGAGGTGGTCCAGGACGTGCCCCTTTTTACACTGCTCTGCAAGGCAGCTCTGTGGTGCTTACTGGAGGTACCTGGAGGGCTAGTTGGACCCCAGGGACCCTCAGGATTGAAGGGGCCTTAATCCCCCAACTTACAACACACCAGGAGGCGTGTTTGCAGAGTGTTGAAGAAAGGGGGCATGGCCTTTGTCTACCTCTCACCAATCTTACTGGAGGTAAAAGGTATGCTAGTTGGTCCCTAAAGGACCCCAAGCAGTGAAGGGGACTTCAATCCCCATTCAAGAGCGTGCCAGGGAGCGCGCTTGTAGAGTGGTGGGCAAAGTGGGAATGTCCTGGTACTTATCAATGCTGCTGTGTGGGACTGACTGGAGGTAATAGTTTGGCTAGTTGGCCCCCAAGGATGTCCTTGGGGGCCAACTACCCCTCTTGTTACCTCCAGTAAGTCCAACACAGTGGGTTTGCTAGTCTTCAGAGGCCAAGGCCCCCTTTCTCTACCACCCTGCAAACGTGCCTCATGGCAGACTACGGGACGGGGGATGGCGTCCAATTTCGTTCTGAGGGAGTTTGGGGGCCAAGAATCCCTCCTGGTACCTCCTGTAACTCCTATGCAGCAGAATTCCTGAGCGTTGATTGGACGCCCAGCACCCTTTCTCCACCAGTCTGAAAACGCAACTACTAGTTAAGGAAGCATTTTTCTGCTCCTCTGACTTTGAGGTAGTTTTAATCCCCCTGCCCTATTAAGTACTAGGGGCTTACAGAGGAGGTCATGCTAATCACAGGGGTACCCCAATGCATAGTGTTCCCTAGTGTATGTAGGTGTTTTCACTGTATTCTACGTGTTTTTTAGCGTAGCACTGGCTCTAGGCCTGGTTAGTCAGAGTCAGTTACGGCCAGTACCCGTCAGAAAAAGTTGTGGGCACAGGATGAGATTGCAACAAGCCCTCTATCTACTCCTCTGTTGGTTATTTCTGCACGTCTTGCTTCTTCCTGCACTTTTCTTCGTCTTTGTGGACTTCTGTTGCTTCTTTCTACATTTCTTTTGCTTCTTTCTGTGCGTTTTTTATTCTTTCTTCACATGTCCTACCTCTGTAGGCATAGTCAGAAACTAGGATTTAAAAACCTTTGAAATTCACTTAAAGAACCATAGGTTTCAGGCACATTATAGTTAGAAATTTGAATTTAAAAAAGCTTTGAAATTCACTGAAAAAAAACAAAGGTTTCAGGCACGTCATAGTTAGAAATTAGCATTTAAAAAACCTTTGAAATTCACTGAAAAAAACATAGGTTTGAGGGGTGTTATAGTTAGTTAGACATTTCACTAGTACAAAACCATAGAAATTCCCCTGTTATAGTTAGTTCAGCTAACTATAACCCGCACCCCACAATGCACTGCTGATGCCATCATATATTACATCACTCATGACATGGTCAGTGACATCAATCATGACATCACTAATGACATCTCAAATGTCTTGGATGTCGAGTCCAGGAAACAACAGACCGCAGCTGCAAGCAATTAAAGCGGAGCCTACTACACTCCAACCATTTGGAGCACCATGTGATATCCTTAAGAGGGACCAAGTGAATCCCAAGGCAAAGAAAGGCATCTTAGAAAGGCAGATAATATGCCAAAATGCATTATGCCTGAACTGCGGTGAAATAAAACGGTTACCTGGCATCCCCACTGTGTCCTTTGGTGTTTTCGGTGAAGGGAATTTTTTCAATATTTTTCACGAGCCATTGCCTTGGCGTGTGACAACAGAGGACCCGCCTCACAAGTGGCCCCCAACAAATTAGGGCATCGTGGCAGATTTCACCAAGGTGGCACTGGTAGCTTGCTGGCCCACCACTGGAGCTTTGTGGACAAGAGGCTGCTGCGACGTGCAGTCCGTCATTGGCGGGGACGTTGGTTAACTGTATTCCACCGTCACAGCCTTGCCTGCAACTGCTCTTGGGGTTGAGGCATTGGGGACCCGAGGTGACCGTTGACATCTTGATGACCGGGACTCACTGGGCTCATACTTGCCCTTCCTTCTTTTGATCTGGTACAGTAGTGTGCATTTAAGCGCTATATTGCCCCGCTTTTTGGACTGCTTTAAAATGCATGCTGGGATGTCGAGTCCAGGAAACAACGGACCACAGCTGCAAGCAATTAAGGCGGAGCCTACTACACTCCAACCATTTGGAGCACCTTGTGATATCCTTAAGAGGGACCTAGTGAATCCCAAGAAAGAGAAAGGCATCAAAGGAAGGCAGATAATAGGCCGAACTGCATTATGCCTGAACTGCTGTGAAATAAAACGGTTACCTGGCATTCCCGCTGTGTCCTTTGGTCTTTTCGGTGAAGGGACTTTTTTTCTCTCTATATATATATATATATATATACATATGTATATATATATATATACACATAGGGACACAGCGGGGAAATCAGGAGAGGGTTTATTTTCACTTAAAAGCATCGGCATGACGCGTTTCAGATATGTTCCTTTTTCAAATGCCTGCTACAAACAGAGCTCTTGCCACCAGACCCGTTGAAATAGTCCTAGTCGATCTGCCATTGGTGGCCATCCAGGTGGGCTGGGTCAAAGTCACGAACGGACTTGCAGCTGCGTTGGTGGACTGAAAGTCCCAGCATGCATCTCACACATAGCATGCCTTTGTGTTCCTTCTGGAGTACTGGATGAGATGTGGAACGCTGTTCAGATCCATGACAGAACGTTGCAAGTGAAAACTCATTCCTCTCCCGGGTCCCCAAGATGCCTCAACCACACAGGTCCACGATCAGACCGGCCCGAAAACCATAGAAACAATGCTCCAGATTTCCTCCGTGCAGTCACGGACTGTGATTGACAGCGGCTCCTCTACTTAGCGAGGGTGTGGTGGGTCAGGGCCAAACCAATACCTTGGTGAAAAAAGAAAAGATTGCCGAAGCTGCCCAGCTGGCTCTGTCCTCTTTTGAAGGCGGGTCTCCTCCAACGCGCTCAGGGTTTAGCGCGAACAACATGCCTTATAACGTTCCAGAATTGCACAGAATGGGAGGGACACAGTGGGGAAATCAGGAGAGGGTTTATTTTCACTTAAAAGCATCGGCATGACGCGTTTCGGATATGTTCCTTTTTCAAATGCCTGCTCCAAACAGAGCTCTTGTCACCAGACTCGTTGAAATAGTCCCAGTCGATCTGCCATTGGTGGCCATCCAGGTGGGCTGGGTCAAAGTCACGAATGGACTTGCAGCTGCGTATATATAAAATTCACTGAAAAAAACATAGGTTTCAGGGGTATTACAGTTGGTTGGACTTCCGTTATAGTTAGTTCAGCTAACTATAACTCACGCGCCCGCAATGCACTCCTGTCGACGTCACATATTACATCACTCATGACAAGGTCAGTGACATAACTGATGACATCACTGATACTTTGTTTGCATGTGTGACTATGTGTGTGAGTAACTCTATGGATGAGTGTCACTGTGTAACAGGATGTATAGATGTATAAGTACATATGATGAGTGAGTACATGTATGAGTGACTGTATGGGACTGTTGGTGAATGAGTGGATGTGTGTGTAGATCTTGGAATTACTGAATTGTAAGTTGTATTGGTATGTCTATTGTTTTGAAAATGTTAGTTTCTATTTTTGAGTGTTTGTATCAAAGGTTAACCTCATTGCTGCTGGAGCGATTCCCCTGCAGTGCTGGGCTGTAATAAAAATGGGTGTGGTCATGACGAGCTCAGCTCGTCATGAGCACCTGAGAGGTATATGCCATGTTGAGCTCGTCATGAGCACCGAAGGGGTTATATTAGGGTGAGAGGAGGTCTGCCACTCTATCACAAGGATGATGTCATCAGTGATGTCATCAGTAATGTCATTTGAGATGTCATCAATGATGTCATGATTGATGTCACTGACCATGTCATGAGTGATGTAATATGTGACGTCATCAGCAGTGCATTGCAAGCGCGCGAGTTATTGTTAGCTGAACTAACTATAACGGGGGAATTTCAATGGTTTTGTATACTTAACTATAACGCCCCTGAAACCTATGGTTTTTTCAGTGAATTTCTAAGTTTTTTTAAAATGCTAATTCCTAACTATAATGTGCCTGAAATCTATGTTTTTTTCAGTGAATTTCAAAGGTTTTTTAAATGCTAATTTGTAACTATAACATGCCTGAAACCTATGTTTTTTCAGTGAATTTCTAAGGTTTTTTAAATGCTAGTTTCTACCAATGCATACAGAGGTACAACATGTGAAGAAAGAAGAAAAAACACACAGAAAGAAGCAAGAGAAATGCAGAAAGAATCAGCAGAAGTCCTCAAAGATGAAGAAAAGTGCAGGAATTAGAAAGACGTGCAGAAAGAACAAACAGAGGAGCAGAAAGAGGCCTTGTTGAAAATCATCCTGTACCCTCAACTTTTTCAGATGGTTACTGGTGGTAACTCACTCTGACTAACCAGTCCTAGAGCCAGTGATATGCTAAAAGACACTTAGAATACAGTTAAAACACCTACATACACTAGGGAACACTATGCGTCGGGGTACCACTGTGATTACCATGTCCTCTTCTGTAAGCCCCTAGTACATAATAGGAGAGGGGGATTAAAGCAACCTCTTAAAACACGCCACAGGGCACTTTTGCATACTGGTGAAGGGAAGGCGGGGGCCTGAGGTGACATGTGTGCAAACACACCCTGTGGCCCTGTTAACTTGGAGGATAAAGTCCCTTTGAATCCTAAGTGTCCCTCTGGTCCAACTAGCCCACCAGGTATCTCCAGTTAGCGCCACATAGCTGTGTTGCAAAGAGGTGTAAAAAGGGGCACGGCCTGGACCACCTCTCTGTAACGCAGCGCAGTAGCGCTTACTGGAAGCACCTGGTGGGCTAGTTGGCCCCCAGGGGCCCTCAGGATTGAAGGGGAATTATTTCCTCAACTTAAAACACGCCACAGGGCGTGTTTGCACACGTCACCATAGGCTCCATCTCCTCCCTTTACCACTGTGTAAACGTGCCCTCTGGCCATTTAGATTTGGGAGATTAAGTCCCCTTGAATACTGAGGGTCCCTAGGGTCCAACTAGTAAGACCAACTAGTAGGGGTCCAGTAAGCACCACAGAACTGTGTTGCAGAGAGGTGTAAAAAGGGGCACGGCCTGGACCACCTCTCTGCAACTCAGCGCATTTTAGCTTACTGGAAGCACCTGGTTGGCTAGTTATCCCCCTGGGCCCCTCAGGATTGAAGGGGAATTATTTCCGCAACTTAAAATGCGCCACAGGACTATTGAGCCTGGGGGCGAGATGGCGGCCGTGTTCGCGGCTGTGTGAGTGGCTTGGGAGACGTGCTCCTGAGGAAAAACCTCCCCGTGAGTTCCCCTCACCCACGTGGCACCGCTTACCTGCTGCAATGTGTATCCTGAGTGGGTAATGCTGTGGCGACACCTCCTTCTTTTCGGCGAGCATGAAAACTGGTACAAGTGCTAGAAGCTGGCCACGGCGTCCTGCTCTTCTGCAGCAGTATTTGGCTCAGGCTCAGTGGCGGCTCCTGTGGCAGAAATGCTCCGGAGTTACAGGATGGCAGGTTGCAAGTATAATGGCCCTGCAAGGAAGCAGCAAGGGAGCTAAGACCCGGGGAGCAGCCACCGCTACGCTGGAGGCTGCTTCTGCCGATTAGGCAATATAGACGCCCCCGTCTCGCATGGAAAGTGAAAGGCAACATGCCGGTGATCTACTCGAGGACGCTGGTGGCGGACAGCGGAATGGTGGAGCAGGGGGGCTGTTTCCTCCTCGCCTACCAATAGTGAGGTGTATAAAGGAGGTATGACGCAGAAATTATGAACCATACTGTTTTTTTTTTTAAAAACAGCTGGGAGAAACAAACCGGAGGAAAGTAAACTCGCTGGTCAGGAGAAAGTGAAGTCTTCTGGCAACAACGTATTTGTGGCTGTATCCTTGTTTGCGGAAGATCAGTTGCTCATTCCGCCTGGAAGTGAAATATTGTTGCCTATTGTAGAGGTACCTAGCAACCCGGCTAGAAATAGTGGAAAGGAGGTATGGGGAGGCTGCAGCACTATATCAGGGGCAAACGTGACTGTGATGGTGGAAAAGGCAGAAAGTCTTGATAATCAGCAGCCTGAGGGGGAGTATCGAGAGGAGGAGATAGTGGAGAAGCGTGGCTCAGTGGTTAGAGGCGGCAGACCCGGAAGCTGAGATCAGCCGTGGACCAGGGTTTGATTCCCTGCCTTGGCGGGTCTCGGGCTCAAAAATTCCACGGACTTGACAATTCTCGCTCCGGTGCCTACTCGACTCACGGGGTCACACTCTGCGACTCTGGGCAATAGCTTGCTTAATCTCCACTACGGCCCCTCGCGGCGGGATGCCTGGCTTTCACCTTGTGAATACCCTGCCGGGATATCTCACAGGGGAATACCAGGACGGGTTCCCTAAGCAAGCGCCTTGAGACCCCTGGGTGATTCGTGCGCTATATAAATCAAAATACATTTACATTTACATTTACATGATATTGAATCTGCAGATTTAGGGGAAAGTTTTATTCAATGTCTGAACCTTCTAACTCCTCAGAGAATGAGAGTCTTGCAGGGGACTGGGCTGATGAGAATAGTTCTCAACGAAATGAGGAGGAACTTAATTTTGAAGTATCCATTAACCAGGGGACAGTTTGGAAAACTCAAGACCCTGTCAGCCCTTTTTCAAATGGAAAACCTCCCCCCGGCGGACCTTTAATGTGGGCTTGTTCATTCTCGCCTCAGGTGGATATGAATGACGATGCCGTCAATAGGTCTGAGGTGACGGTTAATATAGCAAAAGTGGGTGAAAGTGAAATTACTCTTAGTACGATATAACAAGTGATTTTGGCACACACAGAAGGGACTAAAGCTGAGGGGTTGCGGACCCAGGGTCGGGTTTGCAAACTGCAGAATACAGTGTGGCGAGTTGCGAAGACATGTACTGACATTTCGACTAGGATTGGTGAAGCAGAGGAGAGATTATCTGCTATGGAGGATCAAGTAGTGCAGCAGAAGGGGACAATAACATCTTTGCAAAACTTAAGAGATGACACTAACTGGAAGCTAATTGATTTTGAAAATCATTCCAGAAGGAAAAACCTACGTGTTTTGGATATTCCAGAGGGACGGGAGGGGAAGGATGTTAGGCAATATGTTATTGAGGTATTTTCTTAAGCATTTCCAGATCTTAAACAGTGTAAATGGGATACAGTAATCCTAAGAGCACATAGATTCCCCTTTGTTCAAAGAGGTAGGGCAGGGGGATCTAATGAAAAACCTAGGGCCATACTTATTTGTGTGAATAATGGTTTGCTTAGAGAGGCATTGTATGACTTGGCCAGGCCAGACAGAAAGAGGACTGGCAAGGGTTGTGACTTCTTTGTCCGACCAGATTTCTGTCAGGCTACTGTCCAACTGAGATGGAAGTTACGCCAATTGCTCCCGTCTTTTCAGGCTAAAGGGGGCAGGCCTTCTTGCTGAATCCTGCTAAGTTAAAAATAATCTATGAGGAGAAGACTCAGTTTTTTGTTTCAGAGATACTAGCAGAGGAATTTTTGAAGGCAATGTGTTGATAAAGGATCTGTATTAGTATGACTATATGATCCAAAATGTTTGGTTTAGAGGTGTGGTGGAGGACTATGGGGGGGTTTTGGGGGTACGGTTTCAATCCACTGTCCATCATTGAGGACATTGTCCTTATGCCTCATTTGCGTGGGAGCGGGTTTGTGGGGGGCAGGGGGTGGGGATTGCGGGAGGTGAGGGGGAATGGCACAGAGGGTTGGTGGTGGTTGTATGCGTGTAGAATGGTTATGGTACCTATGTGTTTGAGGCAAGCTATACTGTGTTTAAGATTTAGTTTTGGGGGGTTGGAAGAGCAGACAAGACTGCCTGATTGATTCAGTTGCTTTAGTTCGAAAAGGAATAATGGGTCTATTTTCTATTTGTTCATGGAACATATGTGGCTTAAATGATGAAAAGAAAAAGGGGGTGATGGCTCAAATGTTGCAGATGCAGATATATGATTTGTTTTGTGTAAAAGAAACACATATAGCATGGAATAATCGTAAATGGCTTAATGATATTGGCCTGGAAATCTTAGGATGTACCAAACAAAGCTCTAATACAAGAGGTGTAGCAATTTTTATGACACATGGGCTAGGGGAATGTAGGCGGGTAAAAGAGGATGTTTGGGGGTGCTGGGTAATTGTTGAATTGGTTGTCAACAGCCGCGGCCGGCAGTGGGAGGTAATGCAGGGCGGTGACGTGGGGAGGGGGAAGGGCAGGGTGGCTGTAGTAATGTATGGCTTACGGAGTTTTACAGGTAAGTAAACATTTAAATAAATAAAATGAATTTTGTCGCGCGCACTGCAACGCATTTTGGGATGCAGTGTACTCAACAAAATTCGTTTTATTTATTTAAATGTTTACTTACCTGTAAAATTCCGTAATCCATACATTACTACCCTCCACCCTGCCCCTCCCACTCCCCACGTCACCACCCTGCATTTCCTCCCACTGCCGGCCGTGGCTGGTGGTCAATGGTTCTCCAGTGACAGTCTGTTCAATCTATCGATCTAATTTGGATGATCCTGAGGTGCTTCAACATTTGAGCATTGAACTGGTGGCTTGGCCAGCCCCCCTATTTTTTTGTGGGGATGTTAATCTTCATTTAGAAGGGGACTTTGACATCATGGGTGATAGTCCGTACATGGGAAAAATGGCCAAAGTCTTTAAAGCAGTTAAAGGTTTAGTCAAATGGTTTGGCCTGGTTGATGTATGGTTTGCTCAGAAGAGAAGTGCTCTTGGTAATTTTTTACTCCGCTCCCCATAAGAAGCATATTCGTCTGGATTATTTTTTTATTACTTCAGATGTGGTGGCAAATGCAAGGATAGAGATTATACCAAGGAGAATCTCAGACCACAATCCGTTGGTATTGGAGCTTGATATAAGAGCAAGGGCGAAATCAAAGGTATGGACCTTTGAGCGCAATCTTTTGCTAGATCCTGCTTATTGTAAATATATGAGTGAGTGGATCCCAGAATTTAAATTAATCGGGGAACAGCTTCAGACCCTATTGTATGGGACACATTTAAGGCTGGTGTGCAGGTAGCAACACTGAGCTATTCAATAGCTAAACAACATAAACTACTTATGGAAATTAAGGAGGGGATATAGCAGCTTAGGCTTCTGGAGATTCAGTTTATGGTAGACCTGACACATCAACAAAATACGGATGAAACCTTAAAGGCTATTGCCATTTAATAAACGAAAATACATTCACATTTTGTAACAAAGGTTGCAACAAAGCTGGCCATATATCGGGCTCAGGTTTATGAATCAGGTGAAGATGCCGATAGAATCTTAGCAAAGAGATTGCAGCAAAGGGAAATTTTGAATCGAATATATAGGATACAGGACCATCATGATAGGATACAGGACTCACCAGCTAAAGTCCTGATTGTGTTTCACAGATTTTATATTGGTCTTTATACAGAGGGCGAAATAACTAATACAGAAGGGAAAATGAAAGAATTTAGTGATAATATTGAAACCAATAAAGTTTTACAAGACCAAAATGTGATGCTAGCAGCAGATGTAACTTGGCAAGAGGTAGAGGTAGCAATATTATCATTAGCGATGGGCAAAGCAGTCGGCTCGACGGTATTCCATTGGAATTTTACAGAACTTTTCGTCAAGTGCTGAAACCAGAGCTCATGACATTATTTCTTGAAGCTCAACGTGGTATAGCACCAGAGTCATGGCGAAAAACAATGATTATAGTTTTTTTTTTAAAAAGGGCAAGCCAGAAGCATCTCCATCCTCTTATAGGCCAATATCGTTGATCAATGTGGATAGCAAGATTTTTTCGAAAATCGTAGTTTTAAGTTTAGGGGCAGTTATAACCCCTCTTGTTTCTGATGCTCAGCATGAGTTCATCCCAGGAGGGATATGGCTGATCACGTAAGAAGGGTTATTGCTCTTCTGGATTGGGCTAAGGCAACGGACTCTGCGCTGGGGGTGATCCTGTTGGACGCCGAATAGGCGTTCAACATGGTCTCCTGGCAATTTATGTGGGAGGTCCTGCGCTGGAAGGGCTTCTGTGCGGAGTTCATGCAATCAGTCAAGACTTTATATATAAGCCCTGTGGCTGCTATATGGATATCAGGGCTAGAATCCGGTGTATTTAATTTTAGTAGGGGCACTAGGCAGGGGTGCCCGTGCTCCCCCCTTTTATTTGCTTTATATATTGATTTCTTTTTGAATAAGTTAAACTCTCATACTGTTATCAAAGCAATCAATTTTTGGGGGGTAGAGTACAGAGCACTCGCCTATGCCGATGATATAATTGTAGTATCTAGTGATAAAGAAACAGCTCATCCGGCAATAAAAGCATTGGCGTCAAAGTTTGGCTATTTTTCGGGGTATAAACTTAATATTGAAAAAACTCAAATACTCTATGCCGGTAAGGATCCCCCGACAGAAGTGGTAGTAATATCTAAGGCAACATATTTGGGAATAATAATTACCCCTTTGGTGGATAAGATTCCTGCCCTGAATATTCTTCCAGTTATTGAGAAGGTAAACGCTACTTTGGAACGCCTGGATCATTTCCATCTTTCGAATCATGGTAGGTATAATGTTCTAAAAATGCTGGTTCTCCCTAAATGTTTGTATATATTCAGAACAATCCCTTTAGAGTTTTCAAACTCATGGTTTTTAAAATTAGAGAGGATGTGTTCCAGATTTTGTGGGGGTATCGAAGAACAAGAAGGGCATTTAAGAAAATGATTCTTCCACGACATCGGGGGGCTGGGGTATCCCACATTTTATAATGTATTACTGGGCTGCCATGATGCAGATTATGGGGCCGTTGGTTGTGGGGAGCAGAGCCCTGATTCATGTAAGTCACAGACCTTCAATTTATGAATATGGGCTGGGAGGTGAAGCTAATGGCTGTCTAGTAACCATTGTAGAACCAAGCTATTATAAAAAAAGTAGGTTTAAGATCTTGAAGGCAGCCTACAGAGTCAAACGGCTATTTTCATACCCCAAAATTAAACTTTTATACTCCCTTTAAGGACTCTGGGCTACTACAGGTAATTTTCCGGGATTATGTTGCATTTAAATGGTGCCAAAAAGGTATATGTTGTCTAGGGGATCTGTTTGAGCAAGGGGATTTGTTGCTATTTTCTGACCTTAGAGAGAAGTTTGGGCTAGACAAGATTTTTTTAAATATTTGCAAATTCGGAGTTTCATGGGTGAATTTGGTTCAAATATGGGCAAGCAATTTGGGGAAAGGGTGCTGATTGAGAAAATGAAGGGGAAGATACCGATAGGGCAGTATTATCAACTGTTGGTTCAGGTCCTTCCAGATGATCTGGAGGAATGTCAAATGAAATGGGCAAGCACATTTGGTGTGGAGGAACCTAACATAAATAAATCGCTGGAGCTTGGTAATAGTTTTTTGATGTCAGGAAGATCACGCAGCCAGCACTATATGGCTTGGTATGATTTATATTATTCCCCTAGGAAGATTTCTCGGTGGGGAGCAACAGTGGGGGTTAAATGTAATCGCTGTGGGTCATTTGCGGCAGATTCAGTCCATATGTTTTTCTCCGGTCCAAGATTTTTTTTTTCAAGAATTGGAGGGATTTCTAAGTATTATATTTGGAACCCCTATAGTGGTTACGGGAGATTTAGTGATTATCGGGGTAGGCTCGGACTCAATGGCTAATCTAATGATGCTTCAACAGTCTTTTTGTTTATTATGATGGCAGTGGCACGTGCATGTATCACTAATGAATGGATCAGTCCCGATCCCCCCACTTTCTTGAACTGGAGAGCTAGACTGCTGGCTATGTATAATTTTGAATCATCAATCTATAGTACTAAAGGGGGAAGGAAGAGAAGATTGGGTGCCAAAATGTGGTCTCGGATCTTGGATTTCTTAAAGGCGGGGGGATAGTGGGGAGGGGGGGGCGATTGAAGTAACCGAAATTTAAGCAATTAGGGCAGTCAGGGAGGAACTATCGGAGATACTATAATCAGTCATATATTATCTTTTCATTTTTTTGCTTTTTCTAATAATGTTCGAACTGTGCCATAACCATGTTGAGCAATGTGTATGTTTCCCAATGTGCCAGGGAGAAAATGGGAATAATAACTCAGAACAATAATTTAAAAAAAAAATGTGCCACAGGGCCTGTTTGCACACGTCACCTTAGGCCCCGTCCCCTCCCTTCCCCACTGTGTAAACACGCCCTGTGGCTGTTTTAACTTGGGAGATTAACTCCCCTTGAATCCTGAAGGTCCCTAGGGTCAAACTAGCACACTTCCAGTAAGCGCCATTGCAGAGAGGTTTAAAAAGGAGTACGGCCTGGACCACCTCTCTGCAATGCAGTGCAATGGTACTTACTGGTAGCACCTGGTGGGCTAGTTGGCCCCCAGAGGCTCTCAGGATGGAAGGGGAATTATTTTCCCAACTTAAAATGCACCACAGGGCATGTTTGCACACGTCACCTCAGGCTCCATCCCCTCCCTTCACCACTGTGTAAACGCGCCCTGTGGCCGTTTTAATTTGGGAGATTAAGTCCCCTTGAATCCTGAGGGTCCCTAGGCTCAAACTAGCCCTCTAAGTCCCTCCAGTTAGCACCACAGAGCTGTGTTGCACAGAGGTGTAAAAAGGGGCGTGGTCTCTGAACACCTCTCTGCAACACAGCTCCCTGGTGCATACTGGAAGTACCTGGTGGGCTATTTGGTCCTCAGGGACCCTCAGTATTGAAAAGGAATTAATTCCCCAACTTACAACTCACCAGGGGGCACGTATGCACAATGGTGCAGACAGGGGGCGGGGCCTGAGGTGACATGTCTGCAAAGAGGCCCTGTGGCGTGTTTTAAGTTGGGGAATTAATTGATCTTCAATCCTGAGGGTCACTAGAGGCCAACTAGCCCACCAGGTACCTCCAGTATGCCCCAGAGAGCTGCGTTGCAGAGAGGTGTTCAGAGGCCACGCCCCTTTTTACAACACTCTACAAAACGGAGCTCCGTGGTGCTTAATGGAGGTACCTGGTGCGCAAGTTGGCCCCAGGTACCCTCAGGATTGAAGAGGAATTCATTCCCCAACTTAAACTGCGCCACTGGGTGTGTTTGCACACATGTAAACTCAGGCCCGCCCCCTCCCTTCACCACTGTGCAAATGCGCCCGTGGCACCTTTTAAGTTTGGGGAGTAACTCCTCTTGAATCCTGAGGGTCCCAGGGGTGCAACTAGCCCGATAGGTACCTCCATTAAGCGCCACAGAGCTGAGTTGCAGAGAGATGTAAAAAGGGGCATGGCCTCAAATCACCTCTCTGCAACGCAGCTCCCTGGCGCATACTGGAGGTGACTGGTGGGCTAGTTGGCCCACAGGGACCTCCAGTATTCAAGGGAAATTAGTTCCCCATCTGCAAACGTGCCAGGGGGCGCGTTTGCAGAGTGCTGCAAGGAGGGGGCGGGGTCTCCGGCACGATGCTGGCCTTTTTTTAAATTAATTTTTTATGAAGGGGGGCTGTGTGGCTCCCCTTTTTTTCTAATTAATTGGCCCTAGGGACCCCATCCCCCAGGGCCTGCCCCCTATTTAAAAAAAAAAAAACTTTGGAAGGGGGCCGCGTGGCCCTCCTTCTGAGGCCATAATTGTCACTGGGGACTCCATCCCCGGGATCTGGTGTTGAAAGTAAATACCTCACAGGAGTCCAGGTGGTAGTTCCAAGTGAGAATCTTTATTCAGGTTGAAGTACAGAGATGGAAAGTAGGTAGGTCAGGGTAGTAGCTAGGCCAAGATGTTGAATGGTATGAAGGCCCCACCAGGAGCTGTTTCCTTAAGCTTAGCCAGGAGTCAACTGACTCACATCAGTCACCCCACATTCTGTGACATCATTGAACATTCTAAATGTCCCCAGACTGAACAAGGAGGGAAGACAGGGTGGAAATGAGGAAGACAAGAAAATACATCACAACATATCCTATTTCTTTACAATGAGAAAGAAAAGAATAAATAAGATTAGAGTATAAAATAAAAACAATGAAGAAATGTAACAATAAATATTACTTAGAATGCAGAAATGCAGTAATGCAGAAAAGCAAAAATGCAATAACATTACACAAAGAATAAGCAAAAATAATAGTAAATCAGAAAAAGAAGAAACACGCAAAACAGCAAGAATGAATACACAAAACAGCAAGAATGAACTACTACAATAAAGGAGAATGTAGCACAACTAGGCACGAACACCATCCCCCATTTTCCCAGAGAACAGCAAAATCAAAAAAAATGTGACAAAAACCAGAAATAACAAAACACATACCAAAATTGTTCACCTGACGTCAAGGCAAACACCATGTAAAGCGAAATGGCGAAAACAGCGAGCCAGCACTGCAAACAAAATCAATCATAACACAAAACGAGAAGAAAAGTATGTATGTGAAATGTAGAACGTAGGCAATCTTAAAAGAACATCAGAAAAACTGAAATGTAGACCTACACATCGCAGAAGAAATAGAATCAAACGTATAATAAATGTACACCTGACGTCTCAGGTAAATCAACGCAATACAACCAGAATATCAGAAACTAGGCCTAGTACAGAAGAGTGTAAACAATACACGAAGAAAGAACTTGAATTTAAGTAAGTAACCCCCAAGAAAACAGAAGTCTAATAATCTTAGAGGGGTACATATATAAGAAAAGGAAGTAAAAAAAAGATAACAATGCAGGTAAAAGTAAATAACCTCCCACTAAGAATATAAAGAAGAACAAACTCCCATAACAGAGAGAAAGGGAATACCAGAAATTGCAAAGAAAAAGGAACAAGAAATGCAATAATCACACCAGCAGAATAAAAATCTTAAATGTAGCGAATAT
The DNA here is from genome assembly GCF_964261635.1 of Lissotriton helveticus. NCBI lineage: Eukaryota > Metazoa > Chordata > Amphibia > Caudata > Salamandridae > Lissotriton > Lissotriton helveticus. The sequence continues at coordinate 659,687,586 of NC_136057.1, read as the reverse complement.
AATAACATTGACCCTAAGGGAATGAAGAATTCAACCATTAGAACTCAATAAATAATGAGAATAAAAAAGTGTCACCAAAAAATAAGAAGCTAAAATAAATAAAGTAGACACCGTGGTCAGCATGACTCTGGTGAGCAATGTCTCACCTGAAAATAACTAATGTCCCAAAGAAAAATAAGAAATGTAGTCACCGTAGTCAGTAGTAGCAAGAAGGCGGGCTCAGACTTGAAGATGGAAAACAGTACCACGAGGTGCCAGATGTTTGTGATAAATGTCCAAAATGAATAAGAGGAAATAGGTCCATGTGCTGCAGCCAGGTCCCGTAACGTGCAAGAAAGTAATAAGGACTGGTATAAATCTGAATAAAACAGCAAGAAAAAGGCTTCACGTTATACGCCACTTCGTGAAGAACGTCGTACATCCATCAACAAAATCGTGGTTGGCAAAAAAGAAGAAGAAGAAGACGGCCTAATGCACTGATGGTGCCCACAATAAGATGGCGGCACGTACAGTGACGTTATACCAGGTGACTCGCAGCGCACAGATGCATGCAGGCGTGAATAGGCAGCTGAGCAGGACGAGAAATCGGCGTCATGGAGGATCGAAGAGACGATGACGTAACAGAGGTACTCTGCCTGCATGCGACACAGAAACAGGTGAGGCACGAGTGCATGTATTTGAAATTCAAACAAAGCGCTGCTGTTAGTTTGCCTCAGGAGATGAATACAAGATGAAAAAACGTGAAAATTTTACAAAAATGAAATACAGTCATTGCTTGCACAAGACATGGAGAAATTCACCACGATGTGTCGCTCCTCTTCAGTAAACAAAGTGGCAAATCTCTCAAAAGTGGATCTGCAGGGTCATTGAAAGTAGACACTATTACAATTCAGACACAGTCCCAAATAATGTTCCCTTAGGTGAAGACTGCTTTTGCATAAAAGAGTATAGACTCTGCCCTCGCATATATACTCATCCAAAGTGCCACTTATCTCAGAAAGTTGGTGAAGAAAGGTTCTTTGAGCTGTTGAAAGTCACTGACTCTGTTTTAAACACTGCTACAATTATCATACAATGTGAAGTTGATTGTCAGAGTCTAAATAACACAGAGAAACACAGAAGGGTGTTCAGGCCGACTAAAACTCTGTGATAGTTGTATCTGAAGAGACAAAATATAATGTGGCAGGCTCTCAGTTTGAGTAGGTGAACCAATCATACACCAAGAGTTCAGTGATTAGTGATGAGAAACCAATGCAGGGAAGTAAAAACAGAAGAAGACTCACCAAGCTTGAGTGGAAAACTGCATGCCCGCTTTGATGCTGACCAGTGTATATTGGTCACTGGTAGGGCTGGGGCTGCCAGAAGGATGCGTAGATGTAACAAGCTTGGGCTCTTGGATGAAGTTGCATTATTGTAGAATCCTTAGTTGATATATTGAAGGTTTCTTAATAGAAATAGAAGAATTTCTTTGAAGAGTAAGTCTAATAAATCTGAAATCACGCAGGGAAGGCCAGATTGTCACCAAAATGTTGAAAGTAAATACCTCACAGGAGTCCAGGTGGTAGTTCCAAGTGAGAATCTTTATTCAGGTTGAAGTACAGAGATGGAAAGTAGGTAGGTCAGGGTAGTAGCTAGGCCAAGATGTTGAATGGTATGAAGGCCCCACCAGGAGCTGTTTCCTTAAGCTTAGCCAGGAGTCAACTGACTCACATCAGTCACCCCACATTCTGTGACATCATTGAGCATTCTAAATGTCCCCAGACTGAACAAGAAGGGAAGACAGGGTGGAAATGAGGAAGACAAGAAAAGACATCACAACACCTGTTTTTTTTTCCAATCACTTTTTTGAGGGGGCTGCGTTGCCCCCCTCCTTTGGCCATTTATGGCCCCAGGGACCCCATCCCACGGGGCCGGCCTTTTCTTTTTTCTTTTTTTAAATATAATTGGGTAGGGGGGCGTCGCCCCCCTCCCGGGCCACTTGTGGCCCAGGGACCCCATCCCCCGGGGCTGGCCCTCTCCGTTGGGGACTGTGGGGTGTCCCCAATCAACCACGGTCCTGCCAGCTCCCCGAGTTCTGCGGGAGCCAGCATTGCTTTTCCACATGGGGAGCTGCTAAGATGCAGCTCCCTGTGTGGAAAAGCAATCGTCTTTGGTATTTGGAATTGAGAGCAGGTTTCCTGCTCTCTCTTCCAAATCCCAAAGCAAACTACAGTGTCCCAGGGGTGGGCACCCTGGGACACTGCAGGAGCCAGCCCTGGGGGGTGGTGGTCCCCAGGGCCATCAAGGGCACCAGGAGGGGGGCAGCGCGGCCCCCCTCCCAACATTTACAAAGCCCCGGGGGTGGTGGTCCCCGGGGCTTGGTGGTCACAGGGGCGTGTGGGGGGTCTCAAGCCCCCCACACAGGATTATATATTTTAACATGAAAGCCCCGGGGGTGGCGGTCCCCGGGGCTGGGGGTACTGTGAGCCTCCCACATATTTTCTAAAAGCCTCGGGGGTAACGGTCCTTGTGGGACCCCTTAAGCAGGCCTAGGGGGTCAGGGTGTTTCTACCCTGCCCCCTTTTGGTGTTTTGCACACTTGTATGACTGATTTCTTGTGCCTCAGTTCTACTCGTGATCGTGAGGGTGCGCGGATCCTCTGCGGCCATAGATATATAGGTTGTTACTTTTGATTTTCTCAGCAACAACTGAACGGATTTACACCATTTAACAAAAAGGGTTCTTTCTAAACCAAGAACTACCTCTTTGCCAAGTTTGGTGTAATTCAGTTTAGCAGTAGGTACACATACATATATCTATACCTATATCTATATCTATCTATTAATATATATAGATAAAGAGATAGATAGATAGATCGATAGATAGATAGATAGATAGATAGATAGATAGATAGATAGATAGATAGATAGATAGATAAAGAGAGAGCGCGATAGATAGATAGATAGATAGATAGATAGATAGATAGATAGATAGATAGATAGATAGATAGATAGATAGATAGATAGATAGATAGATAGATAGATAGATAGATAGATAGATAGATAGATAGATAGATAGATAAAGAGAGAGCGCGATAGATAGATAGATAGATAGTTCGATAGATATATAGATAGATAGATAGATAGATAGATAGATAGATAGATAGATAGATAGATAGATAGATAGATAGATAGATAGATAGATAGATAGATAGATAGATAAAGAGAGAGAGTGATAGATAGATAGATAGATAGATAGCTAGATAGATATAGAGATAGATAGATGGATTGATAGATAGATAGATAGATAGATAGATAGATAGATAGATAGATAGATAGATAGATAGATAGATAGATAGATAGATAGATAGATAGATAGATAGATAGATAGATAGATAGATAAAGTGAGAGAGCGATAGATAGATAGATAGATAGATAGATAGATAGATAGATAGATAGATAGATAGATAGATAGATAGATAGATAGATAGATAGATAGATAGATAGATAGATAGATAGATAGATAGATAGATAGATAGATAGATAGATAGATAGATAGAAAGATAAAGAGAGCGATAGATAGATAGATAGATAGATAGATAGATAGATAGATAGATAGATAGATAGATAGATAGATAGATAGATAAAGAGAGCGATAGATAGATAGATAGATAGATAGATAGATAGATAGATAGATAGATAGATAGATAGATAGATAGATAGATAGATAGATAGATAGATAGATAGATAGATAGATAGATAGATAGATAGATAGATAGATAGATTCAATGATTACCACTGTCGGTGATTACCAGTGTCACAGGGTCCAGAGCCTCTCTACTAGCATAAAAAGGGTGTATAAAAAGGGGAAACATCTGAGGTATGCGTGTATAAAAGACGATTTTGATACAGAAGGTCATAGCAAAGGAATCCTATTCAAGGTAAAGGAATAGAACTCTTGAGTAAGAAATACCGTTTTAATGCAACCTATTACACAGATGTAACATCAGAACCAGCTTTGTGCTATTAAATGTATGCACCACATGGGGAAGACAATGATACTTTGTGGAAAGTTCTGCATTTTCGTAGCTTTTAAAAATCAAGTATATTGTGTAATTATATCATTTGTATGTGTAAACACACCAAGGGCCTTATTAGCATGAAGCTCATGAAAATTATCGCCGTTTCAGCGGCAGGAAACTGCCGCTAAAACGGCGACAATGGGCTTGCTGATATGCGTTATAGAATTCCAGTAAAAGTCCACGTTAGATGTGCAGGACATCTAACCTGGGCTTCTTTTGGAATTCTATAACGCATATTAGCAAGCCCTTTATCGCCGTTTTACGGCGATAATTTTAACGAGGTTCTTGCTAATATGCCCCCAAGTTGCCCACTGCGAGAGTAATGGAGCTTCAGGTGCTATAGATTCGAGACATAAACAGACATCCATGCTATTGCTAGGAACAAAAATATAATTTTATTTTTGCCGCTCTAACCAACTCTTCTGTACGCTTTGTCAAGAATGTGTTGTCAATCACATGATTGAGGCTGTACCACACATAGCTAGTCAATCATAGCTGCCAACTAATAACAGCATAGCAGTAGTTCTTTATGCACTATTGGAGTGGCAGTTTTCACGAAGGGTGAATCATAAACATATGTACTTTGTATGCCACCTTGGGCTTCCAAGTTCAAATATAATATGCTTTACTCGTTCGCGTCGTGATTTGCTGATCAAGTCATAATGGCTCCTCGCGTATTTGTTTTATGCTATTTGTTTTCATAAATTGATAAAAAATCATTTTCGTTTGGTTGCTGATCAGACATCCTTGAAGAAGCTCGTTACTTTGCAATTGGGTGTTTTTTTTCCAAATGCATGGCAAATGGAATATTTGCAACAGGATGATTGCGCAGACTTTTCTTTAAGTAGATCTGTATGACATTTTATAACATCTTAGCCACTTACCAGACTGTAATACTAAAGGTAATACTAAAGGGTTCAAGTCCTTCGGAGCTTGCTTCCGAGAAAGAACTAAACACGTGTCGACCCTCCCTACATTGGTGTATCGTTAGGAACAGCATCTGGATTTTGTTTTGTGCATGCGGACAGGCATGCAATGCTATTTAATAAAGGTCTGTGATGCGGAGTCGTTTCACAATCCTTTAATATTTTGCAGCCATGAGAAGCCAGAAAGTAAGCCTGGTGCAGGTCCGCAGGGCCCAATTTTGAATTTCCTGTTTTCGATTTCTCAGATTACCGTATGAGGTATACACCGCAATCTGTGGGCAATCATTACGACAAACTGTACGAATATGAAATAATAGATTTAAAAAATGCAAAGGGAGTTTCCTCATAGCCAACCATAAGAAAACATGGTCAAAAGAGAGAATGGAAGTGTCACCTCCTCAGACATGAGTGCAGCCTGCGGATCGAATGATGAAATACATGCAGAGCCGCTTCAACATTTCATCCTTCCGGAGGAGAGGACACGACTATCAATATGATTGTTATTTACAACGATATAATCATGGGAATTATTTTATAGGATACATTACAGTAGTATAATTTATGTCAGGTGAATGGAGCAGTAACCAAGGACATCCTGCTAGACTCTGGTATCCTATAAACAAAATGCCATGTAGATGAATAAACAAAGCATCTCTGATTGTAAGGAGGCTTGCCTCTTGCTTTTTATAGGCAGGAATTGAATTCCACTTCGGATTTAGAAACAAGTAATTCAATGTAAGCAAATCACGTTTGTTCTACTGGGGTTAAACATGTTCGTGGGAAGAGACCAAGGATGACTTTGCTTCACTCGTGTTGTATCGGTTTATCTAAATATATTTATCCTAACTTGGATTTGAAGTAGGGTGTTTGGGTGTGAGCGAGTTATTGACTGAGTGTCTACGAGTTTGTTGTATTTATTTCAAATTCCAAATAAGCTTCTAACATCTCTGAGAATATTACCTTACCCTTAAAAAGGTCAGTTTGATGAGTTTGCAATTAGTCTTGCCTACTTCATATGTTGAGGGCTTGCATTCCAACTGCTATACCACCAAAAATGTTGGATATCATTAGAGCAAATTGGAATATACAGGGGGGTATTTCCATACACGGGTGCTGAATTGTAAAGATCATTAATCTCCTTCTTGTATCATTAGAATTGGAGCAAATAGAACACATTCATGCGCTTAAAAAAATATTTTCCTCATTTGTTGGTGGCCACAGTGAAATATTAAGAGGAGAAGCATTTTGCAAGATACACATTTTAACAGAAAATGAGTAAAAGAAGGGTGCGTTCCTATTGTATGTAGGGGCAGAGTGGGATAAAGAACGGTGATGGATCAAACCCAGATCTTTTGACTGGGTGTGAGTGTTTGATTGGTTCAGATGCTCCGTCCATCACCGCCCCCTTTTGTACCGCTTTGTCCGCCATTAGTGTGGCAGGGTATGCCCAGACGTGAGTCCCTTGCTCACTTTGCCACTGGATTCAAGCAAGCCGGGCTGAAGACGGCTGGAATGCCAGAAACTGTTCCTCTGAAGCTTGTTTCCGGTCCAGGGAAGGCATGGCTTGGCAGTTCGGGCTGGACTGTTCCCATGAGGAACAGGGTCAGACTGATTTGCATATAGCCATGTCTGAACTGGGGTGGCAGAGTGGGCTAAAGAACGATGATGGATCAAACCCAGATCTTTTGACTGGGTGTGAGTGTTTGATTGGTTCAGATGCTCCGTCCATCACCACCCCCTTTTGTACCGCTTTGGCCGCCATAAGTGTGGCAGGGTATGCTCAGACGTGAGTCCCTTGCTCACTTTGCCACTGGATTCAAGCAAGCCGGGCTGAAGACGGCTGGAATGCCAGAAACCGGTCCTCGGAAGCTTGTTTCCGGTCCAGGGAAGGCATGGCTTGGCAGTTCGGGCTGGACTGTTCCCATGAGGCACAGGGTCAGACTGATTTGCATATACCCATGTCTGAACTGGGGTGGCAGAGTGGGCTAAAGAACGGTGATGGATCAAACCCAGATCTTTTGACTGGGTGTGAGTGTTTGATTGGTTCAGATGCTTCGTCCATCACCACCCCCTTTTGTACCGCTATTGTACGTAGGGGAGCACCACTATTCACAGTAATTCAACTGCCTTCTTTTACAAGATTTATTAGGGTGATGGTTTAGAGATGTTGCTCATATATGTTGAGTCTAGACTGATACTCCTCAATCAGAAGGTATTAAAAGAGATACGCCTTACAAAGACCCAGGTCATGAAACTCTGCCCTCTCCCCATCCCCATGACTTGAACTCATCTCAAGATTGTGTAGACACACTCAGCAGTGAAGAAATTAAAACAACCACAGCTTCCTGGTCTCTGCGTGGAAATCTGTGATAATCAGATCTGATTAGGATGTTAGTGATAGTGGCAAAAAGAGGAGAGTGACAGCAGCCTGGAAATATAAGAAGGCTCAGATTGAATCAGTAGGGTAATGTTTGCTTGCTAAAGCTCGGTAGAGAATCAGTGGTTCCTGGTTCCTGACAGTAAGAGAGCCATCCTATTGCACATTGGAGTGCGACACGACTGACATGGTTTACATGCAATGTGTTTTGGCACTCATGTTACTTTCCTTGTTCTTGGAGCCAACTGTACTTTCATATAAAATAAAACCACGGTTCTTCCATAGTACACAGGCTCCTGTCTGTCCTTCATATTCTCCATCCTTTTACTCCTTTTGAAGCGCTCTGCTCCAGCTCTCCCCGCACATCCAGTGGCATCACTAGGGGGTTGCGGGGGGGGGGGGTGCGGACCGCACCGGGTGACACCGCCACATGGGGTGACACCAATTTTGTTGTAACTCAGCTCTGCAGCCTCGCGGCGGGTGTTTTCGCAGGGGCGGCCTTAGGCATGTGCAAGCTGTGCACCTGCACAGGGCCACCAAACCCCAGGGGCCACCACGCCAATATGGTATACAGACAAAAAATTATTTCAAAAATATAGAATTGCAGTAATATCGAAGTGAAAATATAGAATGGGCAAAATATCGAATGGACAGAATATAGGCAACAAAAATATCGAATTTGGGAGGAGCTTGGCGGGCATCCGAGATGGCCGCGTGAGCACAGCGCTCCCCGGACCCCCGCCGCTCCCGGCATAATATCCTGCATAAATCCTGATTTTTCACAAGGATTTGTATAGAGGACGCTGGGCTGATCTACCTGGACCTTTCAGAAATTTATTTTGACACCGGGTGCCTGAGTTACGGTGATTCGAACTTTTGGGCTCCGCCCTTGAGGTGCGCCCGGGACTGGGTGAGGTTCAGTGGCCGTCTTGGAGTTGAACAACAACGGCAGGGGGATTGGACTTGTGGGTCCCCTTCTTAAGTTTCGGTTTTGATTCTGCCTCTGACTGGGACATCGGCGAGAGGATCGGGCCAGAGCTGGGTCCAGGACACGAGTCGGCTGTCGGGCCTTTGGCTGGACTACTCTCCTATTTGGCTGTCCCTATCCTAGTGGTACCCTTGTTGCAGTCCTTTGGTCCCGAGGCCTCCCTTTCTGTTGCCCGGTCCGTTGACCCTGGTGAATCTCCTTGTGACGCATCTCCAAAATGGCGGGCAGAGGGGACCGGGAGACGCGGAAGACGAAGACACCTCTGCGCGGGGGTCCGGTCCAATCTAACGTCATGGACCGTTATACCCACTCTAAGGGGTCCCCCGGAGCTGCCCTGCCCGGTCCCAGTGCGTCTGACCACGTCGTGGATGCATCGACGGAGCCTTCCTTGCAAGACATCATGGGCGCCATTTCTGGCATGAGGGAGTCGATAGGCCAACAATATGAAACCTTGGCCCACAAAATTGACACCGTGGCCATCGATGTGAACTTAATTCGAGCCGATCTCTCAAAAACGAACGAAAAGGTGAAGTCATTGGACATCAAATCATCCAGCCTCACGGCGGACGTCTCTGAGATACAGACGGAGATTGGCAATCTCCGTAGGGTGAACGATTTCATGACCCGGCGCTTGGACGATTTTGAGAACAGGGCACGTCGCTGTAATGTTCGCGTGGTTGGTGTTCCGGAGAATCCGGAACCCCACTCGGTTGATCTCCTGGTTGAAGACCTGATCCTAAACCACCTTTCTCCATCTGGCCTTAGTAAATTTTTCACGGTGGAGCGTGCACATCGTGTTCCGGGGGGCCAGGGTAAGCCAGGTGCCCCGCCGAGACCTATTGTCGCAAAACTTTTCCACTATAGGGATCGGGACGCTATCCTGCAGGCCTCACGGGTGAAGGGCCCGGTGGCCTTTGAGAATGCCACGGTGAACTTTTATCCGGACTTTTCCCAACAGGTCCAGAAGCAGCGGATGGGATTTCGTGGTGCTAAGAAGCGTCTTAGGGACATGGGGATGCGCTACGCTATGCTTTTTCCGACCAGGCTGCGGGTTGAGTATAATGACCGAACTTTCTTCTTTGATCGGCCGGATGCTGTGAATGACTGGCTGGACTCCTTGCCTGGCCAACCTCCTGAGACTGAGTCCGATGCCCACCCGGGCGGTGCTGAAGGTGGTGTAGAGAGCTGAACATTTCGTCTTTGCCTGGTGCCTTGTTTTGAATAACTCTTTCCAGGAGTGTATGCCTCCGTTCCTCTATTGATTATGTGATTTGATGTATGGGTTTTTTTCTCGTTATTGGTCTTGATCGGGGTGGTGGGTGGGACGGAGCCTTTCCTCCTCCGGGGTCTTTGTGTAGAATAGGGGTTCTTGGGCGACAGGCACACTGCAGGTTGGGGTGGCTTTTTAGCTTTTTGCAGGGGTGCAGGGTGGGGGGTGTTTTGTTGTTATTTGGGGGGTGGGTGGTTGGGAAGTTCGTTGTTTGTGTGTTCTGTTTTCAAGGCGACTTTATCCTGTATTTGAAGATGTTTCTTGTGTCCTGCTCATTGGTGGGGGGTTTTGGCTTTGCTGGGTGGGATGGGGGGTAGCGGGTTGAGATTTGTTTCGTGGAACGTTAACGGTCTGGGTGATCGTATCAAACGGAGTGTGGTGTTGAGATGTATACGACGTTTATCTCCTGATATTGTTTTCCTGCAGGAGACTCATTTGGTAGGCAATGTTTGTCATGCGATGAATAGGTGGGGCTATCGCCTCGTAGCACATTCAGGGTTCACCTCGGGTTCTAGGGGTGTGGGTATCCTTGTTCGGGCTTCCCTCCCCCTAGCTATTGATGATGTGATTCAGGATGATCGAGGGCGATATGCTGTCCTTGTGGGTCGCTATGAGGGTCGTGCCCTCTCCCTATTTACTGTTTACGTGCCCCCCGGCTTGCAGACTTCAACCTTTTCTGATTTGGGCCATGTGTTGTTGGACCTCCCTGATAGTACTCTCTTTCTGGCTGGTGATTTTAATTCGGTGTTCTCCGGTCTCCACGATCGCCACCCCCCTAGAGATACTCCTGCGGCCCAACAGTGGTTGGGTGGGTTTTTGGATACCTTTGGCCTGGTGGATTGCTGGAGGCTTTTGCATCTTACTCAGCTTCAATACACCTTTCATTCTGGGGCCCATGGGAGTCTGTCTAGGCTGGATTATTTTCTGATGCCTGCGGCTCAGTCGGCAGCGGTGCGTGAGATTGTACACCTACCCAGGGGTATTTCTGATCACTCTCCGCTCTGGCTCCGTTTTGAGGTTGGAGTGGAGACAGTGGGCTGGGTGGCTCCCATCAATCCGTGGTACCTTACCTCCCCCGAGACCCGCAGCCTTTTGCTTCAGTCTTTGGACGCATATTTTCTGGATAACGAGGGGTCGGTTTCCTCAGCTGTGTCCCTGTGGGAGGCCTTTAAGACGGTGATTCGTGGGCAGGCCCTCTCCCTTATTGTTGAAGCTAAGAGGGCGAGGAATAGGGAGGTGGTGGACCTTGAGGGGGAGATTTCTGCATTGGAGGATGCTTTGGAATCTGGTGTCACGTCTGCGAAACTCCACGCCCTGGGTCTGAAACAATTTGCCTATAAATCTATGGTCACGGATGCTGCTAAAGTGATGTTTCGGGAGCAACAGGGTCGTTTGTATGATGTGGGGGACAAAGCGGGTAAATTGCTGGCATGGCTGGAAAAGAAGGAGAGAGCTAATCGTGTGGTGCCCGTGATTCAGTCTTCGAGTGGTGAGAGTGTGACGGACCCGATTGGAATAGTTGACTGTTTTGCTGAGTACTTCCGTGTGGTTTATACCCCTGTGTCTGTGAGGGATGTGGCTGACTCTCGCCTTCTATTGCGTGATATAGCTCTGCCCAGTGTCTCCGACTTGGATCGTGTAGCGTTGGATTCCCCCTTTACTGTTGATGAGATAGCTACTGCCATCCGTTCACTCCGTTCGGGCAAAGCATTGGGCCCGAACGGGTTGCCAATTGAACTGTACAAGTTGCGTCCCGACAGAGTGGCGCCATATCTTCGCGCCATGTTTCTGGAGTCCCGGGAACGGGGTATTCTCCCATATGATCAGCGACTGGCCACGATAGTTGTCATCCCTAAGGATGGTATACCGCGGGACCTTTGTTCATCCTACAGGCCCATATCCCTGCTAAATGTTGAGCCCAAGGTATTGGCGAAACTCCTGGCGTCCCGCCTCCTGTCGGTCATTGGTGGCTTGGTCCATCCAGATCAATCCGGATTTATCCCTCATCGCAACACGGCTCTTAACCTACGTCGTCTCCACGGTGCGATTGCGAGGGCGGGGCTTCTGACGGAGCCGGCCATTTTGGCATCGTTGGATGCCTCAATGGCTTTTGACACTGTGGAATGGCCTTATCTTTGGGCGGCTCTTGAGAAATTTGGTTTTGGGCCTGAGTTTATTGGTTGGATCAAGTTATTATATGCTGAACCTCTGGCGCAAGTAGTGGTAAATGGTAGAGTTTCGACCCCTTTCACCCTTGGCAGGGGTACCCGTCAGGGCTGCCACTTGTCTCCGTTGCTTTTTGCACTCGCCTTGGAACCATTAGCTGCCTGGCTTCGGTGGGAGCCTTCGCTAAGGGGATTCGCTGGTCATCGGACTTTGAGGACCGCGTCTCGCTTTACGCGGACGACATTCTTTTATATCTCACCTCCCCGCGTAAATCTCTGACTGTTTTATTTGATGTTCTCACTTCATTTGGTGCCAACTCAGGCCTCGTTATTAACTGGGCCAAGTCCTGCGTGTATGTTCTCTCGGGTGTTTTACCCCCATTGCCGAGCAGACTTCCTATCCAGGTGGTCCAGTCTGGCTTCAAATATTTAGGGATTTTCATTACGCTGGACCCCTCGCTCCGATTTGAGCGGAATCTCCTCCCCCGTTGCTTAGATTGCGACTGGACGTGGCCCGTTGGCGTAAGCTTCCTTTGTCTCCTCTGGGCAGGGCGGCTCTGTTTAAAATGATGTCCTTGCCGCGGTTCCTCTACGCGCTCCAGAATTCCTATGACGATATCCCCAAGACCTATTTCCGAGAGATCGAGAGTCTTCAAAGGCAACTGATTTGGGACGGGCGTCCACGTATTGCCCTCGCGAAGCTCACCATCCCTTGGTACGACGGGGGAATGGCGCTCCCCGATATCAGGCGATAATATTGGGCTTCCCAGTTGTCTGCTATTAATCACGTGATGTTTTCACCGGATCGAAATCCTGCATTCGAGATGGATAGACTCCAGCTGCCGGGTGGGGACTTTAATAGAGTGCTTTATTCTCGATCAGCCGGGCGCCATCTTGTGGGCCCGTCCAGGATTGCAGTAACTGTGTGGCGAGCCGCGAATGTGAGTTTGGGATGGGAGCGTCGAATGACACTGGCGACGCCGCTTTATGCCTCGGAACGTTTGGGGTGTCTCTGGTCTACTAAGGGCTTTGACCGCTGGGATATGATTGGGATATGTAAGGTGGGTGATGTATGTTCGAAAGGTAGTGTGAAGTCGTTCCAGGCCCTCCAGGCGGAATACGGTTTGAATGGTAGGGAATTTTTTCGTTATCTGCAGGTCCGACACGCCCTCGCCTCAGTCTTGACTCCTGACGAGGCCCTGCCCGAGTCTTCCCCCCTTGAAGATCGTGTCCTTGATGGCCACCTGCCTGATAGCACTATTTCCCTGATCTATAAGAAGCTGATCAATAATCGGGCGGACTTGTTGGTCCGACTTCGGGAGGTTTGGGTCGGCGATGGGTTGGAACTGGACGACGAGGATTGGCAATCGGCACTCTCCTCTCCCAAGGAGGTAGCCATTCCTGCCCGTCTCCGTTTGGTTCAACTTAAAATCCTTCATCGAGTGTACGTCACTGGTCCGCGTCTGGTGACGATGGGCTTTTCCCTGGATGGGTTATGTAAGCGTGGTTGTGGGTCGAGTGCCACTTTTTTACACATTCTTTGGGAGTGCCCGGTTGTGGCGGCTTACTGGACTGCTGTGCTTGAGGTGATGACTGCTGTGACTGGTGTTGCCCTGCGGCCGGAGCCACGACGGTGTCTGTTGAATGTGTGGGAGCCCACTGACTATTCTGTAGCCCAGACCAGATGGGCTACCTTGGGTTACATGATTGCGAAACGGGACATTGCGCAACTCTGGGGCGCATCCAGGCCCCCTGAGGTCTCGAAATGGGAGGACAACATGGACTGGTCCATGTTTTGTGAGAAGACTGTATATGTGGCCAGGGGCAGACCCAGGGCGCGGACGAGGATTTGGGGCCAGTGGAATGAATATCGTGGGGATATCTGTACCCCTCCCCTTGTAGGCACTACTGATGTTGTCCTATCTCCCTAGGCGAGCGTTCACGGAACCTTTCCATACTGTTTTGTGAATTTCCGATTCTCCCCGCTGCTCCCCCCCCCCCCCCGACCTTGTTAGAGCCTCAGGGCTCTTGGCATGTTCTCCTGATTGTAGACCATCCCCTCCGTTCTTTGGGCTGACCTTGATTACTGTGCATTCGCCTTTTTAGTGTTTGTTTTTCTTTTTGTATAAAATAAAAATTCAATATGCTCTGTGATATGTTGGGAGTAATGCTTGGTACTTGATTTGTGCCTGACCACGGGAGTACATTTCTAATTCATGCCTTGTGCCTTATTTTTAGCGGCCAGCCCGTGAGGTTGTAGGCCCATTCTTGTACTTTTCTATGCTTGCTCAAATAAAGGTTTTTGAACAAAATTTTTAAAAAAAAAAAAAAAAAAAAAAAAATATCGAATTTAAGGTAAGTAATTTAATATCGATTTTCATAAATATAGAAAGTCAAAATATCGAAGTATATAATATAGGTATTACATTTATCGAATTTTTAATATCGAAATTTTTTAAGTGTTTTGTATGTTAGTATATGTGTGAAAAGTGTAAAATTATTTTATAATTTATTTTAAGTAATGAATTTTATGTTATTTAATTTTTGCGTAATTTAATTCTGTAGCGGGTTGTGGGTTTATGGGGGAATAGGGTGGGAAGTAATTTAATTATAAATAATTAAATATTTACATTTATTTATTGGTATTTATTTTGAATTAATTGGTAATTAATTTTTAATTGGCAATTAATTACATTTTATTGGTAATTAATTTTTATTCAATGGTTAATTGATAATTATGTTAATTTTATGAATTTATTTCCCGTAGCGCATTGTGGGTTTATAGGGGAATAGGGTGGGAAGTAATTTAATTGTAATTAATTAAATATTTAAATTTATTTATTGGTATTTATTTTGAATTAATTGGTAATTAATTTTTAATTTCGAATTAATTAATTGTTTATTGGTAATTAATTTGTATTAATAGGTAATGAATTTTAATAATTAATTTTTATTTGTAGTTTTAATTGATTAATTATTATATTATATTAAATTGGTAATTACTTTCAATAATTTTTTTATTGGTATTAATATATCATTTATTTTTATTAATATATGAAGTATTTATTTCCCTACTGTTGCACTCACTGGAGTGGGAATAGTAATTGTTACCCCTACGCTATCCAACGCTTTCCCTACTGTTGCACTCTCTGGAGTGGGAATAGTAATTTTTACCCCTACGCTATCCAACACTTTCCCTACTGTTGCACCCTCTGGAGTGGGAAAAGTAATTTTTACCCCTACGCTACCCAACGCTTTCCCTACTGTTGCACTCTCTGGAGTGGGAATAGTAATTTTTACCCCTACGCTATCCAACGCTTTCCCTACTGTTCACTGTCTGGAGTGGGAATAGTAATGTTTACCACTACGCTATCCAACGCTCTCCCTACTGTTGCACTCTCTGGAGTGGGAATAGTAATTTTTACCCCTACGCTATCCAACGCTTTCCCTGCTGTTGCACTCACTGGAGTGGGAATAGTAATTTTTACCCCTACACTATCTAACGTTCACCCTACTGTTGCAGTTTCTGGAGTAGTAATAGTACATTTTATCCTCCCACTATCCTACAGTAAAAATATTGTATATTATTCATGAATATTATGTTAATATATATATATGTGTTAAAAAATTTAATTGTATGTTTATTTTTTTAACTTAAATAATTATTTAATACTTTTAAAGTTATTTAAGTAGTTAATTATATTTATTATTTAATTAATTTTAAATAACTTTTAAGACATAAAAAAAAATCGATATTTTGACTAACTATATTTTTTTCTTTATTTTTGATTCAATATTTTTGTACTTACCTGTTTGTAGATAGGACCTCGATATGTTTGCTTTCTATATTTTTACTTCGATATTTTTAGTATTATATATTTTTGTATTCTATATTTTTTCAGTGATCCCGCCAATATATATCATTAATATAATATTCCTCTGAGGATAGATACATATTTGCATGGCGGACCCTGGCAGTGATTTGGCGGGCTCCAGCTCTGTTCCACTTTCAAACACCCTGACCCCCCCTCTTCACTGGCCTCCGCGCCCTGCCCGGACCCTTGTTTCCAGGGCCCCCTACCTACGCACCCTGCCCAGGGCTTCCATGAGCCTAGAGCCGCCCCTGGTTTTCGATAGATGGGTGCTCAGAGTCGGTGGATGCATCCCCTTTAGAAGCATATAAGCTGCTTCTAAGAACACTGCTTTCTTTTAACGTTGCAAGGTTTATTTCCAAATGACAAATAGTTTTGATACAGTTCGCAGGCAAATTTATTTGGGCATTTCACCTAATTTTCGTAAAGGATATTTGCAAAATTTGTCAGGCTTACTTAAAGTGGGTTTTCATCTGAATATTTTGAAGAGAATGATGGGGCATATTAGCAAGAACCTTGTTAAAATTATTGCCATTTTCGCGGCGGGATACTGCCGCTAAAACGGAGATAATGGTCTTGCTAATATGCGTTATATAATTCCAAGTGATTTGAAATTATCCCCAATAATTGTCCATTTATTCATGGATTCCTAAAAATGATTTCAAGAAATAATATGGATAAATGTGTATGTAAATCATGTATATGCACACACTGTTGAGAATTGTGTGAAACAATTTTTTTTAAAGTTTCACTCAGTTTTATACCCAATTATCTAATTCTCTAATGTTACAGGTTAATTTGATCCTATCTCAGAACCTCCCTTAATAGATTGCACATTGAATGACCTGCCATAATTAAATAATATCCCATTTACCAATTTTCAACCTAGCTCAAATTCATCACAGATATTTATATCACCGCCTCCTCTTTCATGGTATGCCTAAATGGTTAAAGTCCTTTGAATAATTCAGCCGGACTACCATAGGGGCATATTATCAAGGAACGTCATTAACATTATCACCGCTTTAGCGGCAGAAAACTGCTGCTAAAGCGGCGATAATGGGCTTGATAATACGTCCTTGTGAATTCCCATAGAAGCCCATGTTCTGGTGTGAACATGGGCTTCTATGGGAATTCTCTATGGCCTATTATCAAGCCCATTATCGCTGCTTTAGCAGCAGTTTTCGATAATGTTAACACAGTGCTTGATAATATGTCCCATAGTGATTCCGATCCCAAAGACATCCAATTAGTTATATTTGTGTTCCTTTCTCCATTACTTAATATTCCGAAGTTTTAAGCTACTTCGGAGAAGGCAGTGATCCATGGCCCCTTCAGATGAATTGATTTCTAAGCTATTCACCGCCCATCATTCATATCTTCATTTCCCAGTGGTTTATCCCCATCAACAAGAGTATGTGACAATCATTATTATGTTTGTCTCAGATTCAAGATCTTCGCTCCAAATTTGAGAATTTTACTTTGAGCGATGACAAAGTCCATTTTATAATGCTGTGGCATGATTACTTGTTCCTTTTAAGTCTAGTTTGCAGGCTTTAGGAAACAGTATTAAAACTTTTTTAAAAATCACAAATGTTTTGATAAATCTTGGGAAATAAGTAAACTCAAAAAGATTAAAACAGAGCGAAAGGGCGCAAGACATGTCGATTAACACAAAGATAAAAGGTCCAGTATCAATGTAGACATCCAAGTAAACAGTTGAAGCTGAAATATTCTGATTGCAATTGCCAGACATGATAGAAATAATAGAGCAGGGCCCTTAATAATCTGTTGACATCTAGTTAGAAATGGCTGTTTCAATTGTAATTCTCTACCTCGTTGTGTAGTTCCAGAAAAAGCATGCTCAGTCACCAATTGGTATCTCATTGCTCCCAACTTTAATTTCTGTGTGAGTCCTTATTTGTAGCCAACTCGAAAATAATTGAATTATTTATATTTGACTCATTAAGGAACTCTCGGGTATATTTACAAGCCCCTATTGCCACTGGAACGTCACTTTTTACGACGTTCCTGTGGCAATAGGGGCTTTGCCTTATTTACAAGGCAGTGTTAAGACTCTTAACATGGCTTAACGCTGCATTGTGAATAAGGCCCACTTTCATGCTATTCTTAGAGTGAAAGGAGAGGGCAATGGGTGTTGATGTGGGTGTTCAACCACAACACCCATTGATTCTGACCCTGCCCCCTATTTACAAGGGAGGTGTTAATAAGAGGCAGCGCCAAAATTAAGACCAGGGAAAACCTGGTCTTACCCTGGCACAATGAGGAGAAATGTTTAATTTCTCCTCGTTTTTGCTGTTTTTATGTGTGCTGCGTTGTTCAGCACACATGAAAACAGCAAAAGGCCAATGATTGTTTAGGTACAGGAAGATACCCCTGCCTGCACATAACACTCATTTGAAAAAAAAATAATTTTGCAACTTCTATGTGTGCTGCACTAAGTAGCACCTATAGAAGTTCCAAACAACATTTAAAGATAGTTTATGTGCAGGAAGGTCCCCTTATGCACATAAACAATCATCCCCTCACGCAGACACCCTTGAACTATGGTGCAAGTGTGCCTGTGTTGGCGCTAAGCTGCTAAGTGTAGCGCCAGCGCAGGGGGAAACGCAGGTCTGCACCATATTCTTGTAAATATGGTGCAGACCTGCATTTCTGAAGTGGTGGAGTGGGGCATTAGGTAGGGGTGGGCGGAATTTGCGTAGTCACGTTACGCAAAGTTCAGTGGAACTGTAAAAAATCTCAGCGAGCTAAGCAGAATTCCGCAAGCACGCAGAATTGCTTGTTCTGGCCATTCGCAATGCGTTGTTCCTGTTCAGGGACGCTGTTTGCATGCTCGGGGGGACATATCTTGCGAACTTGTCCGTGCAGTCATGGCCATCTTGCTTCACTTGTCCCGCCCGCTATGCATGTTTCCTGTTCGCGAACGCGGATGTCTGATGGTGCGTCAGAATGAAGTGTTTGTGAACGCCCACTCTCGAGGGATCGCGCGGCCGGACGCAAACGTATAGGAAAACTGATTGGCGAGCACGCATTTTGAAAGCGCGACCTTGGAAAAAATTCCACTACGCACGGATTGCGAATTTTCAGCAATTCCGCGTTCTCCACAGAACGCTGAATTGACAGAATTCAGCAAATTCTGCAAGCGGAGCTGAATTTACCGCCCAGGGTTAGCATTAAGCCAGGAAGGCTAACGCCTCACTCCACCACTTCCCTTGTAAATATGCCCCTCTATTCTCTCAGTGTAACTAAGGACCTGATTTAGATCTTGGCAGACGAGTTGCTCCATCACAACGGTGAAGGATATCCCATCAGGCAAAATATAAATCCCATAGGTTATAATGGGATTTATATTTCTGCGGGCGGAATATCCATCACCTTTGTGATGGATTAACCCATCTGGCAAGATATAAATCGGCCCCTAAGTCAAGCTGCAAGTTCAAGACGGCTAACAAACAGTTATATTAAGCACCAATGTGTGGATATGGGTACATGAATTATTACATTTTTTTGTAAGGTATAAGAAACTGGACAATTTCCCTTCAGATGCAAAGATGCAGTTGTGAAACCAATGTACATTTATATTTGTGGTGTTCTCCCCCACACCCAGGCCTTTGTCTCTGCTCTGGAAGCAGTTTTCATACCTCATTTAGGGTCATTCTCTCTTAGGGCTGCCACAGAAGGTGCATACAAATTAACCTCCAAATTAAGGATGGGGTGGACTAGCAGAGCATCACTCCACAGAGTTCTGTGGAGTTACATAAACACTGTGAGATTTAGCGGAGTTCCGTAAGCAGATGGAATCAGCAGCACATCGTGCTGAACTACGGAGTAGTAAGCACTATAAAAAAAATTACAAAACAAGAAGTGATCATAGCTTAACATCAGCAGTCTGCCAACATGTTTCACAAATCCACCAGAAAGTGGCACTCTCTGATTGCTGCCTTACCCCCTATAATATTGGAAGGACTGTCCCTGCCAAAGCAAGAATTGTTACAGGAAAATTGGGCTATCAATCAGCGTAATTTATCTCATTAAGCGCTTCACTATCACAAATTTACTGAAAGTGTGGCATTTAAAAAATCTGCACATTCCGTATGAAGATATTTTCCTGTCCAATGCTAACATTGTCTGGCTATTATAGGTTTTTATTTCTCTATTTCAGCGTTTACTTATATTTCTAAGGAGCAGATGTTATAGCATTAAATCACTATTCACTTATGACGCAGTCAACCATTAAAAAAAACAAGATTGTTGTATCTCACATGTGTTACAACGAGGGAACATAGATGATGGAAGTGATAGAAAGGTGCAAGTGATCAGATCAGTGAGCAGACAAAGGAAAAGTTATTACTGAAGGAAGGCCGAAGAGGGAGACGGAAATTTACGGAATTAGCTAAACACTGGTAAAAAAATGGAACGAAGAAGGGAAAAGTTAAGGCAGGAGAAAAAAACAAAGGCAGGAATGAGTGTTGGAAGTCTAGCATGGAGTCAGGAAAAATAAGGAGTGGACTTGGACGAGAAAAACGGGCAGGTCGTTGACTAATGGCCAGAGCTGGTGAATCATGCTTGATCCCGGCCTTGACACAATGACCTGTGATCTTGGATCAATCACTTAAGGTAATCTTACAAAAAACAAAAAAAAATGTCATCTAGAGCACATGCAGAGTGCTAGAATGCCTTTGGGTCAAATTCGTGTTACATGAAACTATATAAAAGTGGACCATTGACGAGGAGTCAGTAATGCATTTTGATTTAGAAAGAATCAGGCATGATGCAGGTAAGATCAAGAAAATGACAGTAGAGAAAGAGGATGTGGGGTGGCAAAAGAGAAGACAATGGATCTGATACACACAATCAATCAATCAATCAAGGCATTTGTAGAGCACGCTACTCACCCGTGAGAGACTCAAGGCGCTGGTGGGGAGGTGCTGCTACTGCTAAAATCGCCAGGTCTTGAGTAGTCTTCCGAAGGTCAGGGGGTCTTCGGTCTGCCGTAAGATGATAGGGAGGGCGTTCCAGGACTTGGCAGCAAGGTAGAAGAACGATCTTTCACCGGTGGTTGCTCTTCAGATTCGGGGGATGGTGGCGAGGGTGAGGTTGGCAAGCAGAGCTGGCGTTTCGGGGTGTAGAAGGAGAGTTGTCTGTTGAGGTATATTGGTCTGGTGTTGTGGAGTGCCTTATGTGCGTGGGTGAGGATCTTGAAGGTGATCCTCTTGTTGAAGGAAGCCAGTGCAGGTCTCTCAGGTGGGGTGTGATGTGGCTGTGGCGAGGGATGTCGAGGATGAGGCGTGTGAAGGCGTTCTGTATGTGTTGCAGTTGTTTCAGCAGTTTGGCCGGGGCTCCCGCATAGAGGGCATTTCCGTAGTCCAGACTGCTGCTGACGGGGGCTTGGGTGACTGTTCTTCTTGTGTCAGTGGGGATCCACATGTAGATCTTTTGGAGCATGCGGAGGGTGTTGAAACAGGAAGATAAGATGGTGTTGACTTGCTTGGTCATGGAGAGAGTTGAGTCAAGGATGAATCCCAGGTTGCGTGTGTGGTCGGTGTGTGTTGGGGCTGTACCCAGGGCAGTAGGCCACCAGGAGTCGTCCCAGGCTGACGGGGTGGAGCCGAGGGTGAGGACCTCCCTCTTGTCTGAGTTAAGTTTCAGTCGGCTGTTCTTCATCTACTCGGCGACAGCTTTCATTCCTTTGTAGAGGTTGGTTTTGGCAGTGCAAGGGTCTTTGATGAGGGAGAGCATCAGCTGTGTGTCATCGGTGTAGGAGATGATGTTGAGGTTGTGCAGTCTGGAAACGCAGGCGAGAGGGGCCATGTAAATGTTGAACAGGGTGGGGCTGAGGGATGATCCTTGGGGTATGCCGCAGATGATCTTGGAGGCTTCGGATCAGAAGGGGTGGAGTCTAATGCTCTGTGTTCTGTTGGAGAGGAAGGAGGAGGTCCAGTCTAGTGCTATGCCATGGAATCCTGCATCGTGGAGGCGGGTGCGTAGGATGCGGTGGCAGACCGTGCCGAAAGCAGCTGAGACGTCCAGGAGGATGAGGGCCGCGGTCTCGCCGTTGTCCAGCAGGGCCCTTATGTCGTCGGTGGCGGCGATGAGCGCCGTTTCGGTGCCGTAGTTGCTGCGGAAACCGGACTGGGATGGGTCCAGGATGTTGTTCTCCTCAAGGTATTTAAAAAAAAAAATGTACATTTCAAAAACCTTTCTTGAGATGATGTTGAAGCATCATGCGGTACATCAGTGCAATAAAACAATCAGCAAATCGCAGAATACAGTACATCGCAAGTGTACAGCACCTTCCCGCATCAAAATATCTCTCACAAGAATAATCCCTCAACTACAATGCCAATGAAACATAAGGATGATTAGTCAGCAGAGTCCAAAATTCAGTCCCTGCACTGTACTTATAGGCGACATGGTTGGCAGAGACATTATGCATTGCTCCAAGGCCCCACCTATAAGAGGGCATTATCAGACACACTCCCTCCCGGATCAACCTCCCTCAGCAACCGTCTCGAGATAACATCTATTCCTATGCAACGTACCATTTCCTATCCGTTACTGATGAGGTGATACCACCTCCTATTCTGTGGCCTCTATGGTACTTGTGATATTTCCCTCACCCTCAGTCTCAGAGACTGTTTCCTGTTGAGACAAATGTGCAGTAAATGGGCCCCAGATATCCTTTGGGCGCAACTTACTGGGTAGTGTCTCTGCATAGCAGCTTAGGTTGTCCTGCCATGTAGTCATAGTGTGTATCCAGCACTTAAATATGGGGGCACGGCCCCTCCCCCAGCGGCATGCTACGTGCCGCTTCGCTAGGAGTAGAGCCATGGCCAGGAACTTTTTATGTGGTCTGTTTACAGTTCGTGTCAGTCTTAAGAGGGCCATTAGCGGACAGGGGTCCAACTGCAGCTTGAGCATATGCGAGAGACCTTCAAAAACATGTATCCAGAAATCAGCTACCCGGGGACAACTCCATGCTAAATGAAAGAAATCTGCCCCTTCGCTGTCGCACCTGATGCATCTTTCATCTTCCCTAATATGCAGCCTATGAAGTCTGAGCGGGGTATGATATATCCTATGTAAAAATTTAAGGTGTATGAGGCGCAACCTGCTGTTACCAGTTGTAGCCTCTGTATTGGAACAGCTACTCTCCCATTGATCGTCCGTTAATGGGGTTCCAAAATCCCGGTCCCACTCCTGTCTGGCTGTAACTGTATGAGATGGCGCAGCAGCCTGTGTATGTCGGTTTAGGAGAGACAATGCATGGGCGGAAAATCCGTTCCGCTCGCGGATTTTGCGGATTTTCGGTAAGTTCGCAATCCGCGAGATTCGCGATTTCCCGCAAAAACCACGAGCGGAACGGATTGGGTCAAAAGTTCAAGCTGACTTTTTGTAACTATTTTAGAATGGCGCTGGCAAGCTGCCAGAGCCTCTAAAATAGTTACAAAAGTCAGCTTCAACAGGAAGCACTAATAGATAAAGTAAAGCAGGTGCTAGAGTTGAAGCTCAAATTCAGTTACACAATCATTAATCACCCCAAACTTGGGGTGATTAATGACTGTGTAACTTAATTTGACCTTCAATTCGAGCACCTGCTTCACTTTATCTATTAGTGCTTCCTGTTGAAGCTGACTTATGGCTGAGGGCAGAAGGGAACAAAGTGGGACAGAGGGCATGAGTTAGGCAGAGGGCAGAAGGGCACAGAAACCAGTGGGGCAGAGGGCAAAAGGGCACAAACAAGAGTGGGGCAGAGGGCAGAAAAGCACAAAAACAAGTGGTACAGAGGGCAGAAGGGCAGAAAAAACGAGAGGGTGGCAGTGATGAGCCAGGCAAAAAAAAAACCGAGAACACGCAAAGCGCCCCGCGAACACCCGCGAACACGCAAAAATAAAAAATCCGCAAATTCGCGAAGGTTCGCGAAGTTTGCGGATTGCGAATACGCAAATACGCAAATTCAAAGGATTGCAAATTCGCTAAATTCGCTCATACTTAGGAGAAACACCGCATGGCCAGAGGGGTCTGTCTGCAGAAATGCGTGCAAGGGGGCTAACATTTCCGGCAGCCTTCACACTCTGACGAAGTCGAGTGTAGAGGAAAATATCCATTGTTCGGAATTGTCCTCCCTGGTAAAGACCCCCCAAGTGTAATATTTCAAGTGTTTAAGCATTTTGCGGCCCGTAACCTTCAACAAGGGGTTATTCAGTAAAGTCATATTGGGAGAGTTAAGCATCGGGGATCCTAGCTTGTGGGCTATGCGCTGCCATGCAATTACAGTACAGTCCACCATGGATGGGTCCCTGCCGCGTTCTGCAATGGAGGTGAACAGGTAGGCCGCCAGAGGTGTCGGGGCCATGTAGCCATCTTCAACTGCCAGATGAGGCATGAAGGGCGGCGAGTGGAACCAGTACAGTGCAAAGTGCACCTGCACGCAGTAGTAATAAAATTCAAAGTTAGGCACCTCGCACCCCCCTTTATGGTAAGGCAGCATCAACATACGCAAACTAAGACGAGCTTGTTTCCCGTCCCATATGAGTCTCGTGAGCTGTGACCTGAGAGTGCGAAAGAAGAAGCTACCGGGGTAGTATAAGAATGTTGATAAAAAGATATAGCAGTTTGGGCAGTAGTATCATCTTGATCAGTGAAATCCTTCCTGCCATAGATAGTGGCAGTCTCAGCCATTTGGTGATATTGTCAGTAATTTTAGCAATTGCAGTTCCATAATTTGCTCTCATAAGGGCGTCCTTGTCCCTGGTTCTCCTCGAGGTAGTTAGTCAGCTGTTTGTTGATGGTCTTCTCGATGACCTTAGCCGGGAATGGGAGCAGGGAGATGGGCCGGAAGTTCTTGAGGTTCCTCGGGTCTGCCTTGGGTTTCTTGAGCAGGGCGTTGATTTCTGCGTGCTTCCAGCTCTCCGGGAAGGTCGCTGTCTCGAAGGAGATGTTGATGGCCTTGCGGAGGTGGGGTGCATTGGTGGCTCTGGCTTTGTTGAAGATGTGGTGAGGGCATGGGTCTGATGGTGATCCGGAGTCTATGGTGCTCATGGTTTTGGTGGTGTTGTCATCATTGATCTTAGTCCATGCGAGCAGGGGGTCGCTGTGGGTGGTGGCCGTGGGGTCCCAGGAGGCTTTGATAGCTGTGGTGGTCTGGTTGTCGAACCTGTCGTGGATGTCTGCTATCTTGCAGTGGAAGAAGGAGGTGAGGGAGTTGCACGGGTGTTGAGATGGTGGGATGTCGTTGGTGTTGGAGCTGGGGTTAGAGAGTTCCTTCACGATGTTGAAGAGCTCTTTGCTGTTGTGTGCGTTGTTGTCGAGGCGGTCCTTGAATGAGGTCTTTTTGGCGGCTCTGGTGAGGGGGTGATGTTGGTGCATGGCGTTCTTGTGGGCTGCTTGATTCTCCGGCGTCTGTTTTTGGCGCCATTTCTTCTCCGGTTTTCGGCAGTTTTGTTTGGAGGTCTGGAGGTCAGCGGTGCACCAGCTGGCATTTATGTTGGTCCGTCTGTTGGAGGGATTCCTGACTGGGGGGAAGGTGTTGGCGCAGCCATCGATCCATCATCTGAGGTTGCAGGTGGAAGCGTCAGGGATGGTGGGGTCGGCAGGTGGGCTCTGTGCGAGGGTGGTGGTTAGCTGGTCTTTGGTGATTTTGCTCCAGCATCAGCGGGGGATCTGTTGGGTGCGGTGGTGCATGGTGGGTTTCTGGAAGGTGAAATGAATGCAACGTGTTCGGAGGTGTGGCTAAAAGAGACATGGGAGCTTGAGGAGATGATGGAGTCGAGTGTGTGCCCGGCAGAGTGGGTGGGTGTTTTCATGAGTAACCCTGGGCACAGTACTACGCTACGCTGACGGAGCATACATAGTTTGTACTCATTCGCACTCCAAAAATTGCATGTAGCACAGTACAAAAACTGTGCCTTATCACAGTAGCGTAGCAGCTAAATCAACAACATACTCAGATGCTTTGGTAAAGCAATTTTACATGCTAAAAAGCATATAACCAATTCTGTTAGACCTGTCAGCCCTAGTGTGGGCCACCCCATTGTTTTGCCCTTTTGCCTTGTTTTTTCCACCATCTTTTTTGTTGGACCTAGGTCCCTGGACGCCTTACCACTGCCAAACAGTGGTGAGGTGCAGGTGTTCTCTCCCAACAACATGGCTGCCACAGACCCCTGCTACTGCGGAGTGGCCTTTTTAGACACGCACTAGTAGTCAGGAGCAGGCTGGGACATTAGGATACAGTAGCACTGCCAACCCGCCTTTTCTGCCCATAGCCTAGAATGTGGAAGCTCCTGGAACCTTCCGGCATAGGGGAGGGGTTACACTTTGCCGCCTTCAGAGAGTGGTCACCTGACCTAGGGGTATAAGGGAAAAGGAGGGAAATCTGCCTGTTAGTTGGGGCATCACTGGACCTGGGGAACCTCTGCAGGATGTTAGGCGCTTGGACCTAGGGGAGGAACCTTCACCACTGGAACTGACTGGGCCTAGGCACTGCTTTCTAAGTTAGGTGAGGGACCCACTGATCTGGCCCAGCATTGGGGAACCCAGGGAACCACCTCCAGTGAGCCAAGGGGAACCATCCTACCTCTGAACCACCAACTCAACCCTCCTTCTTCCCTCTCCCAAGAAACTGCACCAGACGGGCGCTGAATCTACCAGGCGCCGCAAGGAAGCACCTATCTACCATAAGGACTGCTGGGGGATCAACCAGGTAACAGCGCTGCACCATCCAAGCTCTTCCCTGACAGAACTGTGCCCCCTGCACTGTCCTGCCTAAGCTGCCTTGTCCTGGACTGCCCAGAACTGTGTCGTGCAAGAGCTCCTGTTGAATGCCCCCAAAGTGCTGTGGATTCCTAGGCACTATCATTCCCAAGCGCTGTGCAGTTGCAAGAGACTGCCTTTGTGCCTTCCACCCCACTGGACTGTTAGAAGCGCTGTTGCCCCTTTCTAGCGCTGTGCCCCCGTGAACGCTGTGCCCTTTAAGTGCTGTGTCTGGAAAGCGCTGCTAGCCCCTCAGCGCCACTGCCCGGTACCTGAAGAGCGCTGCGCCTGAGAGTGCTGTTGGCCGATCACTGATGCGGCCCCCTGTGTGCTGCTGAACTGGCGCTGCTTGGAAGTGCGCCTAGGGCCGAAAATCACCGCCGCGGCCCTGGCCTCTTGTGGAAAAGTAAATTTTGCCATGTTCTGTGTCCCTACGTGTTCCCCATCTTATGTTATGTGTGCATGATTAATATGCATATGTATCCCCCATGTTCGATTAAAGACGCAATTACAGTTGTGTCCATCTCTAGTATGCTAGTTTCCAGTTCTCGTGAATACTACGAATATCAGGCCTATGTAAAGTTACGTTGCCACGTTTCTCAGTGTGCACGTTATTTCATTGAAAAGTCCCCGTTTCTAGGCCTCAAAAGGGCCCGGACACCAGATTCAGCTCCTGTCTCCTGAGCCCTCGCTGAGGAGCGATACAGCCCCCACCTGTGTTCCTGACCCTTCACTTACTTCCTGCCTCACAGTGCCCGGTTCAGCCTGGCTCTGCCTACGAGTCTGCCAAGAGTATGTTATGATTCTAGTTATCAGTCCAGCCCTCCTTCTCTGCATTCCTAAACTACTGAATCGCATCAATAGTTTCCGTCATCGTCTAGCCCTTACGTCTCCATGTAAGAGAAATACTGTATTTATGGTCATTTAATATTCTTCATCACGCACTACATGTAGAATAATGCATGCACCAGTCTTAGAGTCTGTTAGCCTTTACCCCGATAACTTTTGGATTCTATCGACATGTTCTCTAAACATCAGATACTAGATATTGTTTAGGCACATGTCGCCCTGACTCTCCAGACTTCAGTCTCTGCTCCTAGCACAGAGTTCATAGCCCCCAGCTTCTCCTAGTAACACGTCATTGTCAGTTTGCGCGCACTATTAGGTTAGAGGTCCCGGCTCCTTAGGTAGCCCCCTCCATGTTTCCGCCCCATTTATGACATATTCTGTTACGTTTACATCACATGTCTATGTATACGCCTCCTGTTACACCCACTTTCACCCTTATCTTTCGCGACTGCTATTGACCACACCCACTGCTCCGCCTATTGTATGTATTGCAATGCAACTGTTTTAGTATATATGCTTGTACACTGTTATTAAATGTTACGCCAGTCCAATCCTGTCCCAGGCAGCGCTGCCATCCCATTCCTGTGCAGGTTGTCCTGTTCCTGTCCTTTATGCTGTATTAAACCTGCAAACTCCTACTACCTCGAATCTTGACTCTTATTTATTGAGCTATCTGTTATTACTATGTCCAGTCAAACCTAGATACGGTATTATTTATTTATATACCACATAATGGCGCCCGAACAGGGACTTGCCCTTTCCCCACGCGCCGGTGAAGCCACGTATGCCCCCTGACCCTCTGCAGCCGTGACGGAACCATACCGGCCACGTGCAGATATTTCTGCTTCAAGTATCCCTCAGGCCCACGGAGGAGACGGAGGTTGCGGTCCAGCATCCAGACGAGGCGGTGGAGGAACGCGGCGAGTCCCGACCAGAGCCCAAGCCGAGAGTCCAAGGTCCGAGGTATCCGGAGGCCCACCCGTAACAGAAGTCCGAAGTCTGTCTGTCCGGCGTCAAAGCAGTCCAGTCCAGTCCGAGGCCTTCCGTTCTTGCTGCCCGGTGAGTACCGTTGCTAGGGTAGTATCTACACAGGGTCAATCTAATTGTCTCTGGTCCGTGGGGTTTGATGGTACACAGATCCCAAAACGAAGTGTCCACTTCGGTGGATACGGGTCCTGACGTGTCTCTTTATGAGACCGGTAAGTCTCGTACTGTTTCAGCAGTGCATCTAGTTTCTGTTCTAGTCAGTTCTGTTCTCGAGAAAATTCATGTATTCTGTTTCCAGTATTCCAGGTAGTATTTTGTCAGAACTGTTATTTTAAATGTTCTTCATGTATTTTAATGTCGTGGTATGAAAGTGGTGTAATTATCGTGTTCATTGTGTATTATATTGTGTCTAGATTACAGTTCCGTCATGCCGTTGTTCTCGAAACTACGTCAGTTAAAAACCAGAAAAGGTCTGTTAGAAGCAGCAGTTCCTGTCCCGCCTAGGGACAGTCCAGGTCATTTTATGTATCAGAAGCATGGCATAAGTGCCATATTATATCTAGATTTATGGGTGGAGTACACCAAAGAGTTAGAAGAAAAGTATAGATGGCCCGTATCAGGTACGTGGGATGCCGAGTGCATCATGCGAGTAGAAGAAGCATTATGGAAAAAGAATGCCAGACAGTCACAGAAAGATGCCATCGAGTTATGGCGCAAAGAATCTCATAAAAGAACCGAAAAAGAAATCAGAAAGTCAGAATTAAGTAAAGAATCCTTAGAACGAGCCCAAGAAAGGGAATTAATCGAGATAGGTGAACGAGTCAAAACCGAACAGTCAGACAGACAGAGGAATGCCCTCATTAAGGGTATGTATCCTCTTCTTGCCGAGGGCTTGCCAAAAGCGACCCCGGAGGCATCCAGTAATTTTCCGCCACCATTAGTTCCGACCAAGCTACGTCACAAACCGACCGCAGCCGATATTTTCATCTCGTCCTACTTGGACGACACGGTTCCAGAATATGCAAATCCTGTTCCGCCAGCTCCTGAAAATAATGTAAATCCTGCTCCTCCAGTCACCGGAGTACCTGCTACGGTACCCCCGGTCCAGCCTACATTACAATTTCCCACCGCGCCAGCACGAAGAGTATCAGTCGACGATTCCAGTTTAGGGGCCGCAGGAGGAGGTCCTCCTGGTACCCCGCCACCACACCAACGAGTAACGTTAGTCGAGTTACATGAACGTGCGTTACAGCGTACGCCCAAATATAAGTCCGTTGCAGATATCCGACGAGCTCTTACTGAATGCCGCTATGATCCAGTCACAGGTGATGATAGTACGGTTATATATTCCATACGTGTAAGACGGGTGACCGGGTATTTGGACACCCTACCGAATATGAAAGAAGATCTAGACAGAATATATCGTTTCATCCGTACAGGGGATGATCCAGAAAGTATTGGCGAAGCCATGTCCCAAAGGAAAGCTGAGATCCAGCTCATGATATTAAAGTTTCTGATTAATTGTTTAATAAGAGAACAAGATTACCCGTCCAAAGATCCGGCCGAAATGAGAATCCTGACAAGGTGGAGTGATAATATAGCCGAGGGTAAACACAGAACTATCAGTAGTATAGAGAGTATGTACAAGAGAATTCGTAAGGAAATATTAAAGTTACACGAACAACGTAAAGCAGCACAAGTAAGCGAGAAAGAGAATGACTCTTCTACTGAAGAGGTAGACGACGAGAATCCCGCCAGAATAGCGTATGTAGGAAAATCTAGATTTCCAGACCGCCATTTACGCCTAGAACACAAGTCAGTTTTTCATCACCCAGCACCAGAACAAGGTTCTCTAGAACAAGTATTTCAAGCTACCGATCATATTCTGAAATCACGAATCGGTTATAGTAAGTTAAATACCATGCATGAACAAGAACTAGCCCGATCAGCAGTCCGATGGATTACTGATTCTACCACTTTTCCAGACGAAATAGTGGCACAAATGTTTCTGAAACTGCCCCCAGCCGAGCAACGACTGGTGGGTATGTATATGATCCAGCACCTCATTACTCTGTATGAGGGTCAACATTCTGATCCAGGTCCGTTACATGATGTCCTGAACGAGTTACTCCAGTATAGATGGAAAGGTTTAGGTACCGATTTAGTTAGTGTCATTCTAGAACAGCGCCACAAATATAGAACGTTCCTGAACCCGCATTTTGTTCATGTTTCACCTCCAGAAAGTAAACCCTTTTACATAGATAGACAGAATCCGTTACGAGAAGTACACCCAGTTAGGACAGCGGATGGTGAAATGCAACGAGTATTTGTTTACACCCCGATTACAAAGATGGAACTCTTAGAAATGAAGAAATTAATTCCCTGCCATGACAAAGATCCAGCAGGGTTCCACCGAGAATTAAAAGACATGCTCCGTATGGGAGAATACACGTATCCAGATATAATTAAAATGCTAAAGGTCCTGTTGCCCGCAGGGGTATATGAAAAACTCAAGGAAAAAGAATGGGAGGTGGGAGAGAAAAAGATCGATTGGGCAGTTCTAGAAGCTGAAGATAAGATACGAGTGCCAGGTACCGGTCTTGGAGAGAAATGTAAAGAATTACCTGAATTGTTAATACAAGTTTTGCCCAGATTATTAGCCACTAAAAAGGAAGACTGGGATGCAATCTCAGCCTGTAAACAGAAACAAGACGAAGACACTAGTGATTTTTATTCTAGATTCGAGAAATGCTTTATTATAAACAGTGGCTTGAAGACGAGTAGCGAGTCATACCCTCATCTTTTTGTTACTAAATTAGTCGAGAATTCAAGTCCACAAGTTAAGAATCGAGTTTTGAAAGTCGAAAGTACATGGCAAGCTAGTACCCCGTCCCAGATGTTACAGATGCTCCAATATCACCAGAATAGAATCAGAGAAGAGCAAGATCATGAAAGGAAACGTATGAAAGACACGAAAATGAAAGTACTAGTTGCACAATCTGTTCCACAAGACAGTCAGAAGAGGGGTCCGAATCAAGCCAGTCATCCTGCAGCTCCCGTTAAAGGGACATGCAATTATTGTAAACAGCCAGGTCATTTCATAAACGAGTGTGCAGTTCTGAAACACAATATAGCTACTGGTAAGACTAAAGAAAGACCACGTCCTCCTAGACAAGAACAAGTTTCACAGACTTCTCAGCCACAGAATGCACGACAGACAGTTCCGGCACCGCAGCCTATTGCTGCAACACAGCATGTTACACAGCAGATGTACCAGTATGCACAGACAGAGTATCCAGAGTATCAACAGTACTCATGAAACAGCCTAGAGAGGGAGGTAGGCTTGCCTCTCATCGAGATTCCTGTAGATCAAGAAGGTCCCTATGTTCATAGTCAAGTACTAGGGAAAGACAGAAAGTTTCTGATTGATACAGGGGCAAGTAACCAAGGAAACCCGCGTCTGAACACATCGCCGTCGGGCCGCCATCCTTCGTTTTTCCTCCCGCCACCGGATTCTTGAGAGGCCAGCTGTCAAAATTCAGACTGGGCCGTTACAGATTCTCTATGCAAGGAGCTCTGCCGAACTACTCGGGCAGGGAGATCTTTTAAACAAATTTACCAATACCCTGGGATATCCTCTGAAATAAATCCTAAAGGAGATTCTTTTAACCCCTCTGCATAGAGCTCTGCCGAACATTTCGGGCAGGGAGATCTTTTAAATCATTTATCGTATATCAACGATTCATGAAACATATGAGAATTCGGATAAATTCATAACTGAATTAGATTGACCAAGATGTACATCCGGTTGGCGGGATATACCACGACAAGATATATTAAATAAGAATTCAGAATACTCTGTTTACCTTGAACCTACCATTTGGACATCAATTAGACGTCTGACGAGTTGTTTTACAAACGTCCTACTTTACTTAATTTGTGTGGCTTCTCCAGAAGAAGGCGCTGGTTCGCCGAAACGCGCGTAGAGACCCTAACTTGCCACTTTTAGTCTCTTAATTTGTTCATTATATGTTTACAATAATTGTTACGAATGTATGATTTTTCTAATTGATTTTATGTGATAAATATTTTTATACATGTTCATTGTTTTCTTTTTAATCATGTTACATGTTGTGTCCTTGTGGAACGTATAATAAAACAGATATTTTCTTAATAATTTGTAGCCATTTGTCCATATGTCTATTACATTGTTTTAGTATAGTTGCCTAGGTTGTTTTTTGTCATAAACCTTTATTCCCTGGCCTTGGAACTATGGTATCCGTATCTTCAGGGGGTCCTTGTTAAATACACGCAAACAGGGGCAAGTAGGACCACCATCAGTCACGCCGAAGTTCCAGGGGCTCCGCTCTCAGGCTCTAGAAATGTTTCCCTTGGATTTTCAGGAAAGCCTATTGTAAACGAGATATCTAAGCCAGTTACTCTAGAAGTAGGTCCATTGTCCCGCACTACAGATCTGTTACTTACGAAGTCATGTCCAGAAAATTTGTTAGGTATTAAGACACTGAAAGAATTAGGTGCAGTTATTTGCTGCTCCCCAGAGGGAATACGACTGTTTCTACGTGACTTCAAGGGTCACTATGTATTACGAGATTTTGATCCAAGATTGTCCAATGTTCCGCAGCATCTATGGGCGCAAGGTCCAACTGATGTAGGTTTTATGCAAATCACACCCCATCGTGTGACTCTCAAACCAGGTGTAGTGTTACCACGAATCAGACAGTACAGATTGCCACCTGAGGCTGTAACAGCCTTATCCAAAATTATTGACGAGCTCATCGCTCAAGGAGTAGTTGTAGAAACTGACTCCAATGTATGTAATTCTCCGATCATTCCAGTCATGAAACGTACTGATCCAAATGCACCCCCAGTATATCGATTAGTGATTGACCTTCGAGAACTCAATAAATGTATTATTCCCCAGTACCCAGTTGTCCCAGATATCTCTTCCCTATTGACAGCCATTGATTCCGAAGCCTCATTTTTTACAGTCATAGACCTTAAAAATGCGTTTTTCAGTGTCCCCATTCATCCAGACAGCCAGTTTTTTTTCGGATTTTGTTTAAATGGAAGGAGCTATATGTTCACACGAGCTCCTCAAGGTTTCACAGAAAGTCCTAGCATTTACAGTCAAGCACTTAAGAGACAACTAGACAACATTCACATGCCAACAGACACTGCCCTGCTCCAGTATGTCGATGATCTACTGATCACAGCCCGTTCTGAACGTGCTTGCGAGCGAGCATCACTTACAGTCTTGTATTTCCTTGCCGAGATGGGGCACAAGGTGTCCCCTTCGAAGCTTCAATTCTGTGTCCAGCAAGTGATCTACTTAGGCCACTTGCTGTCCAAGAGGGGTAGGCAGTTGACACCAGACCGTATTCAGTTAATAGTGAGTCTTCCTCAGCCCAAGACACAGAAGGAGGTGCGTGCTTTTATCGGCCTCACTTCTTATTGCAGACAATGGATTCCTCAGTATGCATTTCTAGCTAAACCACTGATACAGTTAACGACACAGGAGGCAGCCGTATCGACTGTCCTCCCTTGGACATCTGAACATACGCTTAGTTTCAATGAGTTAAAGAATGCCTTATGCCAAGCTCCAGTTCTAGCTACACCGAACTACAGTAAGCCTTTTACACTTTTCGTCACAGAACGCGAAGGTACAGCATTATCTGTTCTCACACAAGATCAAGCAGGACAATACAAGCCCTGTGCTTATTTTTCGAGCACACTAGATCCTGTAGCCCAGGCTCTGCCTGCGTGCCTCAAGTCAGTTGCAGCCACAGCACTAGCTATCAGACAAAGTGATTCCATAGTATTAGGACATTCCTTGACAGTACAAGTTCCACACTCCGTGGAAGTTCTTTTAAATCGAACACAGACTCAGCACTTGACAATTGCACGTTTAACAGGTTATGAACTGACACTGTTCCAGCCACACATAGAAATCAGACGCTGCAACGTTCTAAATCCTGCTACACTATTACCGTCAGTTAATTCGAATCCTGCCACACACGACTGTGTGGAAGTAGTTAATATTATGACAAAGCCAAGACAAGATCTGACAGATATTCCATTACCAGATCCCGACCTGACACTTTATGTGGATGGTTCATGTATGAGAACAAGTACAGGAGAACTAGTAGCCGCGTATGCAGTGACTACTGACACCGAAGTTATAGAAACACACCGTATTGACACCCTGTCTGCTCAAGCAGCAGAGCTAGTTGCTCTGACACAAGCCTGCATACACGCCAAGAACCTGAAAGTTAATGTTTATACAGATTCACGCTACGCATTCGGAGTCGTACACGACTTTGGAGTGCTCTGGCAGGAGAGAGGTTTCATGACTTCTCATGGAACCAAGATTCAGCATGGTCTCCTTATTCAAGCTCTGTTAGATGCCATACATTTACCGACATCTATTGCTATCATGAAGTGCAAAGCACATACGAAAGTTACTGACATTATTTCCCAAGGTAATGATCTAGCAGATCGCACAGCCAAGCTTACAGCACAGACTCCAGACATTCCAGTTAATCCGACACAGACACATACTCCAGCTCCGACTACCTGTATGACAGTTAAGGACCCTACTCAAGATGTCATAGATATCCAGTTACATGCTACTCCCGATGAAATCAAGAAATGGTCCGAACAAGGAGGGGTCCAGACAGATCAGGGATGGGTAACGAAGGGTAGAGCCACATGGTTTCTCCCCGACTCTATGGTTCAAGTCATTATCAATACCGCACATAGTCCAGCCCATTTAGGAGAAAAAGCTATGTTAGACAGTATCCAGAACATTTGGTTCAATAAGCATTTACGAGCTGCAGCCAAGCAGAAAGTCCGTACCTGTATGATATGTTGCCAGTTCAATCCAGGTAAAAGTGTCCCGGTGGAACAAGGTGGATTTCAGCCCCCTGACCACCCTTTTGAAGTCCTCCAGATGGATTATATTCAGATGGAGCGATGTCGAGGTTTCAAGTATGTCCTTGTAGTTGTATGCGCTTTGTCCAGATGGACAGAAGCATATCCAGTCCCAGATTACACAGCCACGACCACTGCCAAGCAGTTGGTTCGTGAATTCTTCCCCCGCTACGGACTCCCTAGAGTCGTATATTCTGATAACGGCCAGCCATTCTCATCTGAATTGATGAAACACATCTCCCTTTTGTTAGGGTACCGGTGGAAGTTCCATTGTGTACGCCATCCTGAAGCAGCCGGTCTCGTAGAGAGACATAACCAGACCCTGAAAATCTGCATTGCCAAAATATGTAAAGAGAAAGGTGTAGACTGGCTAGTAGCTCTGCCAGTCGCTCTGTTTTATATGCGCATGGTCGCACATTCCAGATCAGGTCTGTCCCCGTACGAGGTCGTATTCGGCCGCCCCCCTAATATGTGGGGTACACCTAGACCCCGAAGTATTACCGATGTTTCAAGTAATATGCTGACAGATTACCTAGCTTCCTTGATGTCTGCCCTACACTCTTGTCGTTCACAGGTTTCTGCCGCATTTCCAGACAATACCGAGGTGGCACCGCATGACATCGTTCCCGGAAGTTTGGTCCTTGTGAGGAACTTTGATCGTTCAAGTCCGCTGGAGCCTCGCTGAAAGGAGCCAAAACAGGTCCTCCTGGCCACCCGTACTGCCGTCAAGCTGGAAGGCAGGAAGGGCTGGGTCCACCTGTCTCACGTGAAAAAGTTTTATGGATTAAAGACTGTTTCCAAGAACATTTCCGAGGATTTTAAGGATTGCCAAAGTACTATTCTTAAGGACTGTCCCGCAAAAGACAATGATACAAATCCCTCCCTATTAGAGAAAACTCCGCAACAGGAGTATAAGCTAAAATTAAGGTCTAGTAAAATAAGTCAGCCAGTTTGATTGTCTAAGTCCTCCCCTAGGTGAAACGGTTAGACCGGTTTCTGACATGTATAAAATAGACCCCCATAGTGAGAGAGTTAGTCAAAACTCAATCCGATGTATCGTTTTTCTAAGTTTCATATTGTTTTTCAGCCTCATGATTACCTGCACAGGTTATGCATTTTATTTGTGTTTTCCAGTTTCTCATGTAAATAAGTCTTCTATTGCTACAGTAGAGCACACGTTTAGTGATCTGCCTCCTCATGAACTATCTTATCGTCTTGCTATGCGTAATAATTCCTTTATCCGCATGTTACATTATTCACACCAGACCAGCAATGCCACTAATTGTTGGGTGTGTGGTCGACTCCCCCCTTTCCAGACACCGAAGGGAGTTCTGCCACTGTTTCCTTATCCATTTTCACATAATGGTTCGTGTGGAGCATGGTCCACGTTAACGTCATCCTCAACAGATATGTCTTTTCTTAACAGTACATGTTTTCCAGACAAGCAAGGTCTTCCCCACAGAACAGGGCTAGATCTAGAAAATGAAGTTTATAATTTGGGTAATTATTCTTCGAATTTTATGGTCCTGAATGTTCAGTCTGATACTACTCCAGACTTCCCTGCTATGTCAGTATTACCAGTCAAAGGTGAATTATGTGTCCGAAAGAATGGTTCCGTACATGTAGGCCATAGTGATTGTACTACTATTGTCAAGTATAGTGACAGTGGGAAATCTATTTTCAAAGCTTCACGTCATTCTTATTTTGTTTGTGGTCAGACCGCATATGTTCGTCTGCCCCTCGATTGGGAGGGTACCTGTTACATTGCATTCCTACTGCCACCAGTTTTCCTAGCCCCACCTGACTATCATAGGAATTCCCACCTAGTACATATCAGACACAAGAGAGACCTCCCGATTGTCGATTATACTGAAACTGCTCTAGAACAATATATAGATATCAATAAAGGTGTCTTTCCCTACTTAGGTACTGTTGTGAATAGTAAACTGATACGTAGATTAACAAGAACCCTTGAAGCAGTAGTGATTGAGACTACTTCTGCTCTAGGTAACTTAACCGAGGAGCAATCCTTTATGAGAATTGTCGTGCTCCAGAATCGTCTCGTCCTTGACGTCATACTGGCCGATAGGGGCGGGGCATGTAGAGTCATCGGATCTAGTTGCTGCATTTTCATTCCTAATAACGCGCCGTCTGTTTATTCAGCTATAACCAGACTCCATAAAATTGCCCATATGTTACACCAAGATCCAGGCACCTGGACATGGTCCGGTTGGTTCTGGAATATAATTTCCGCCTGGGGATGGAAAGTATTGTCCTTTCTAGGTATTGCAGTAGCGATCATATTCAGTTGCTGCCTCTGTATACAATGTGGCCCTGCGATTTGCGGGATTTGTGCTACCTCTTGTGTTCCTAGTCCCAAGTCCCGTTCTAAATCCCGTTCCAAGAAAATTCGAGACGAGCAAATGATACTGTATGAAATGATAGATGGTATCATGAATATTGATGTTTCCTGATGGAAACGTAGTGACAAGGAGGGAATGTGGAAAAGTAAATTTTGCCATGTTCTGTGTCCCTACGTGTTCCCCATCTTATGTTATGTGTGCATGATTAATATGCATATGTATCCCCCATGTTCGATTAAAGACGCAATTACAGTTGTGTCCATCTCTAGTATGCTAGTTTCCAGTTCTCGTGAATACTACAAATATCAGGCCTATGTAAAGTTACGTTGCCACGTTTCTCAGTGTGCACGTTATTTCATTGAAAAGTCCCCGTTTCTAGGCCTCAAAAGGGCCCGGACACCAGATTCAGCTCCTGTCTCCTGAGCCCTCGCTAAGGAGCGATACAGCCCCCACCTGTGTTCCTGACCCTTCACTTACTTCCTGCCTCACAGTGCCCGGTTCAGCCTGGCTCTGCCTACGAGTCTGCCAGGAGTATGTTATGATTCTAGTTATCAGTCCAGCCCTCCTTCTCTGCATTCCTAAACTACTGAATCGCATCAATAGTTTCCGTCATCGTCTAGCCCTTACGTCTCCATGTAAGAGAAATACTGTATTTATGGTCATTTAATATTCTTCATCACGCACTACATGTAGAATAATGCATGCACCAGTCTTAGAGTCTGTTAGCCTTTACCCCGATAACTTTTGGATTCTATCGACATGTTCTCTAAACATCAGATACTAGATATTGTTTAGGCACATGTCGCCCTGACTCTCCAGACTTCAGTCTCTGCTCCTAGCACAGAGTTCATAGCCCCCAGCTTCTCCTAGTAACACGTCATTGTCAGTTTGCGCGCACTATTAGGTTAGAGGTCCCGGCTCCTTAGGTAGCCCCCTCCATGTTTCCGCCCCATTTATGACATATTCTGTTACGTTTACATCACATGTCTATGTATACGCCTCCTGTTACACCCACTTTCACCCTTATCTTTCGCGACTGCTATTGACCACACCCACTGCTCCGCCTATTGTATGTATTGCAATGCAACTGTTTTAGTATATATGCTTGTACACTGTTATTAAATGTTACTCCAGTCCAATCCTGTCCCAGGCAGCGCTGCCATCCCATTCCTGTGCAGGTTGTCCTGTTCCTGTCCTTTATGCTGTATTAAACCTGCAAACTCCTACTACCTCGAATCTTGACTCTTATTTATTGAGCTATCTGTTATTACTATGTCCAGTCAAACCTAGATCCGGTATTATTTATTTATATACCACACTCTGACCTGCTGATCACCGCCGAGGCCCCCGCAGCCAGGGAGGGCCGCCGTGGGATTCTGGTAGGCCGCGCTGGGCCTTTAAAGCTTGGGTCCCACAGTCATGTGACGGGGCGTCGGCCGCATCACAGGCTACGCCCCCGCCAACACCGGGCAGCCGTTGGACCAGGCTGCCGCGCCCCAGCGAGCCGCGCTGCTATTGGCGGCTGCGGGGGCGCCCCTCCGCAATGTGTCACAGTGAGTCTTGTGTGCATTTAGGAATAATACTGATAGAAGAACTATATACTGCTGAGTAGTAGAACATTTTGTGAAATGTGTAGAATTACCTAAAGTCTTGTTGAGTAGTAAATGTGTTTTGGTAAAACCCAAGGGAGAGAGTTGCTTGAGTAGAATCACACAGTGAGTTTGTGCATTTAGGAATCACTCTGAGAGAAGCATTTTGGTAATTCATGTGTTTCCCAACATGTAATTGGTTAAAAACGTATTGTGTTCTCACATTTTGGTAGAAATAGAAAATAGAAAATAGAAAATAGTCATTGGTTATGTGTTTCCAAAATGAGTTTAGTATTAATAGTAAAATGCAGTTGTGAAATAAATGGAATGCATGCTTGATGTTTTTGCAGACAAATAAGTACATGTGGTCTTGCAGTGACACTAACCCCAGTATGATTTCCTACACTACCCAAACACTACTGCACTACTATAAACCCTTAATCTACCTCCAGCATGACCACCTACACTACCTATTCACTACTTTACTACCCACTACCCAAACACTACTGCACTACTATAAACCCTATAAACCCTTAATCTACCTCTTTAACAGCAAGACCACTTACACTACCCAAACACCACTATACTATCCTACTACTGTATTTATTAGAAATATTGTTATTTATCTAGAATCACACAGTGAGTCTGTGCATTTAGGAATTACTCTGAGAGAAGCATTTTGGTAGTTTATGTGTTTCCCGACATGTAATTGGTTAAAAATGTATTGTGTTCTCACATTTTGGTAGAATTAGAAAAGAGTCATTGGTTATGTGTTTCGAAAATAAGTTTAGTATTAAAAGTAAAATGCTGTTCTGAAATATATGGAATGCATGCTTGATGTTTTTGCAGAAAAAAAGGTACATGTAGTCTTGCAGTGACACTATCCCCAGTATGATTTCCTACACTACCCAAATACCACTGCACTACTGTAAAACCTTAATCTACCTCCAGCATGACCACCTACACTACCTATTCACCACTTTACTACACTAAACCTTAAATCTACTGCAGCACAATCTCCTACTCTACCCAAACACCACTTTATTTCCTAGAACACTACCCTACCACGACCCCCTACACTACACAAACACCAGTGCAGTATCTTACACCCTTGACCAGGTAACTCCACTACCGCTCGGCCCCCGTGTGCCCGGATTCTGCTGCCTCTGCCTGCTTGGCCCTCTTGCTGCCGCCTCTCCTTAGAGCCCCTGCTCTCCAGGCTTGCCCTCGCTCTCAAGGCTTTTCACGGCTTGCCCTCGCTCTCCAGGCTTGCCCAGGCTTGCCCTCGCTCTCCCCCGCACTGCTTTCCCGCTCTTTCCAACCCCGCTGCTGCTCTCCTGCGGCCCCGCCCCCTTCTCCTGTCTCCCGCTCCCCATTCGCCGCCCCGCTCCCGCCTCCCAGCTGCTCCTCCCTCCCACTTCGCCATAAATGGCGTGGACCGCGCGTACGCGCAGCGGACACGAGCAGCAGGCGCGCCGATTTCGCACCGTAGGCGCGCCAAAGGCAAGCCCGTCTACGCCCGTCCACGCTTGGACCACGCCCAGCGCCAGAACCCCTGGACCCCGCCAGAGCCAGCCAACCCGACTGAGCTACGACGACGCCACCCTCCACGCACTCAACACTGGCCGACATCCAGCCTGCTACCAAGCCACCCCGAAATGCACTCACGGAGCCTTCACCTGCCACGCCTGCTACTTCACCTGCACTCGGTCCTGCACCGCGCCAGCCAAAACAGCTGCCAACAACCACCACCTCAAGTGCATCCTGCTCAACACCGGCTCCATCCACAGGCACGCCGTCAAACTATGGGACCTCCTGGACAAAATGGCACCAGACGTCGCCTTCTTCACGGAAACCTGGATGAACGCCTCCTCAGCCCCCGACATCGCCATTGCCATCCCGGACGGCTACAAGATCATCCAGAGGGACCGTGTCAACCAGACCGGAGGAAGCATCGCCATCGCCCACAGAAACACTATCCGCATCACGACCAACACCGACGACACCCTCGCCACCGCAGAGCACCTGCACTTCCAGATTCACACCGACCCCAAGACCACCCTCAGAGGAACCCTCATCTACAGACCCCCGGGAGCACGCTCACACTTCAGCGAGGCCATCGCAGACTTCATCAGCCCGCTTGCCCTCGCCTCCCCCGACTTGGAGACCTCAACTTCCACCTGGAGAACAACCTGGACAACAACACCACCGGCCTACTAGACAACCTCGCCAACCTAGGATTCAAGCAACTGGTCAACATCCCCACCCATTACGCCGGCCACACGCTCGACCTCGTCTTCTGCTCCAGCAACCACATCTCCTTCAGCCACACCACCGAGCTCCACTGGACCGACCACAGCTGCGTACACTTCAAATTCAGGAAAACAACGACCCACCACCGCCCTCAACAAACCCCCCGAAGATGCTGGACCAAGATCACCACTGACCGACTCACCACCTCCTTGAGCCTAAACCCTCCCACCAACACCACGGACCCCAACGAAGGAGCCCGCAACCTCACACAGTGGATCACCGACTGCGCCGACACCATTGCTCCACTGAAAAACCCTCCCAGCAACCTCAACAGCAAGAAAGCTGCATGGTTCACCAACGATCTCAAAGACTCCAAGAAATCCTGCTGTGACCTCGAGAAAGCCTGGCGCCACAACCAGTCAACGGATAACATGATAGCCCTCAAGAGCGCCACCCGCAAACACCACCAGCTGATCCGCACCACCAAAAGGTCATCCTTCATAGAACGACTGGACAACAACATCCACAACAGCAAGGAACTCTTCAATGTCGTGAAAGAGTTCTCCAACCCCAACGCCAGCAACAACGACATGGCGCCTTCTCAAGACCTCTGCAACTCTCTGGCCACCTTTTTTCACCGTAAGATCGTCGACATACACGACAGCTTCGGCGCTCAGAACTCGTACCCCACCACCGAACCTACACCCCCCACCACCACCTTGTGCGCCAAGACTCAGGTCAGCACGGAAGATACCACCCACACGATGAACACCATCCACTCGGGCTCCCCAGCCGATCCCTGCCCACACCACATCTTCAACAAAGCCGAGTCCATCATCGCACCCAAACTTCGGGACATCAAGTTCAAGTTCAAGTTCAGGCATTTGTATAGCGCACTACTCACCCATAGGGTCTCAAGGCGCTTGTGGGAGGGGGTGTATTATTTGTCGAATAGCCAGGTTTTAAGTTCCTTTCTGAAGGAGATGTGGTTCTGTGTAAGGCGGAGGTGAGTGGGGAGAGAGTTCCAGGTCTTGGCCGCCAGGTAGGAGAAGGATCTTCCTCCCATGGTGCATTTGTGGATGCGCGGGACTGCGGCAAGCGCTTGGTTGGAGGATCTTAGTTGGCGGGTTGGTGTGTAGAAGGACAGTCGTGTGTTGAGGCAATTGGGTCCTATATTGTAGAGGGCTTTGTGGGCGTGGGTGAGGAGACGGAACGTTATTCTCTTATTGACGGGAAGCCAATGGAGGTCTTTCAGGTGGCCGGTGATGTGAGCTTGGCGAGGGATGTCCAGTATGAGTCTGGCCGATGCATTTTGGATGCGTTGGAGTTTTTTCTGTAATTTGGCTGTGGTACCGGCGTAGAGGGTGTTTCCATAATCCAGTTGGCTAGTGACCAGTGCGTGGGTGACCGTCTTTCTAGTTTCGGTGGGGATCCAGCGGAAGATTTGTTTGAGCATGCGGAGTACGTTGAAGCAAGAGGATGAGACGGCGCTAACTTGTCTGGTCATTGATAGGGAGGAGTCTAAGATGAAACCTAGGTTGCGTGCGTGGTTTGTGGGTATGGGCCCTGCGCCCAGGTCCGATGGCCACCAAGAGTCGTCCAAGGCAGAAGTTGAAGATCCTAGATGAGAACTTCAGTTTTGTCTGAGTTAAGTTTTAGGCGGTTGTTATTCATCCATTCGGCTACTTCTTTCATGCCTTCATGAAGATTGGTTTTGGCGGTGTTAGGGTCTTTGGTGAGGGAGAGGATCAGCTGGGTGTCGTCCGCGTATGAGATGATGTTAAGGTTGTGTTGTCACGCGATGGAAGCGAGGGGGCGCATGTAAACGTTGAAGAGGGTGGGGCGAGTGATGAACCCTGTGGTACGCCACAGATGA
This sequence comes from Lissotriton helveticus, assembly GCF_964261635.1. Taxonomy (NCBI): domain Eukaryota; kingdom Metazoa; phylum Chordata; class Amphibia; order Caudata; family Salamandridae; genus Lissotriton; species Lissotriton helveticus. Next base: position 659,644,284 of record NC_136057.1, on the reverse strand, counting down.
CTTCGGTGGTTTCTGATTTGAATGGGGGGAGTCTGACTCTCTGGGTTCTCCCAGCTAGGAACGAGATGATCCAGTCTAAGGCTTTTCCTTGTATTCCAATTTCGCTGAGGCGTTGTATGAGGGTGCTGTGACAGACTGTGTCGAAAGCGGCGGAGAGGTCGAATAGGATGAGGGCAGCTGTTTCTCCATTGTCCAGTAGCGTTCGGATGTCATCTGTCGCTGCAATGAGGGCAGTTTCGGTGCTGTGTTTGGCCCGAAAGCCGGACTGTGAGGGGTCGAGGGAGTTGTTGTATTCAAGGAAGGCGGCGAGCTGGTTGTTGACGGCTTTCTCAATCACTTTGGCAGGAAAAGGGAGGAGGGAAATGGGGCGGTAGTTCTTAAGTTCAGAGGGGTCAGCTGTGTTTTTTTTAGAAGGGCAGTGAGTTTGGCGGGTTTCCAGCTTTCTGGGAAGGTGGCGGAGTTGAAGGAGCAGTTGATGATGTCACGGAGATGGGGTGCGATGATGGAGTCTGCTTTGTTGAAGTTGTGGTGGGGGCAGGGGTCTGTTGGCGATCCTGAGTGGATGGAGTTCATTAGGCGGATGGTGTCTTCAGTGGTTATTGGGTTCCAGTCGTTAAGGTTGTTAAGGAGCGGTTCGCGTTTGGAGGTGGGTGGGGTGTGCTGCTCTACTGAAATGTTCTTGAAGCTGTTATGTATGTCGGCGATTTTGTTGTAGAAGAAAGAGGATAACGAGTCGCAGAGGTCTTGGGAGGGGGTAATGTCGTTAGAGGCTGCGGTGGGGTTTGTAAATTCTTTGACGATGTTGAATAGTTCCTTGCTGTTGTGGGTGTTGTTGTCGAGTCGGTCCTTGAAAGCTGATTTCTTGGTGGATCGGATCAGTTGGTGGTGTTTGCAGGTAGCTGTCTTGAGGATGGTCAGGTTGTCAGTGGTTCGGTTTTTTCTCCATGTTTTTTCGAGGGTACGACAGAGTTTCTTAGAATTCTTAAGGTCATCGTTGAACCAAGGGGCCTTCTTGCTACCTTTTTTGATCTGATGGTTCTTTAGGGGTGCTAAATCGTTGGCGCTGTGAGTGATCCATTGTTTGAGGTTGGTGGCAGCTTCGTTTGGGTCCGATGAGAGGGCTGGAGTGTTTTGGTTGAGCGATGTGATGAGTTGGTCGGTGGTGATTTTTTTCCAGTTTCTTCGAGGAATAGGTTGTGGGGTGTTGTGGGTCGTGGTAGTTTTGTAGCTGAAGTGAATGCAGCTGTGGTCCGTCCAATGGAGGGCTGTGGTGTGATCGAAGGAGATGTGTTTGCTGGAGGTGAAGATAGGGTCAACAAGTTGTTTGAGTCCGAGGTTGGCCATGTTATCCAGAAGGGTGATGGTGTTGCTGTCGTTTTTCTTTTCCAGGTGGAAGTTGAGGTCTCCCAGTAGAATGTAGTTCTCGGAGGGAAGGGCATGTGGGCTGATGAAGTCAGTAATGTCTTCGCTAAATTGTTTGCGTGTTCCTGGTGGTCTGTAGATGAGGGTGCCTCTAAGTGTGGTCCTGGGGTCTGTGTGGATCTGGAAGTGGAGGTGTTCGGCGGTTGCAAGGTAGTCGTCCGAGCTGGTCATTATTTTGATGGTGTTCTTATGGACGATGGCGATGCCGCCACCTGTTTGGTTGGCACGGTCTTTTCGGATGATCTTGTACGCGTCCGGGATGGCTATGGTGATGTCGGGTGCTGATGATGCGTTCATCCATGTTTCTGTGAGGAAGGCGATGTCTGGTGATGCAGTGTCTAGTAGATCCCAGAGTTCAGTGGCGTGTTTGTGGATTGAGCGGGTGTTTAACAGGATGCATTTCAGGTCGTTAGAGTCGGAGTTGTTTTTAGAGGTCTTGGATGTGGTATGGGTCTCGATGCAGGTGAATTTGCAGGAGTGGCATGTAAAGGGGCCGTGGGTACGTCCTGGGGCTGCTTCGTAGCATTGCTGCGTGTATCCTGGGTGCAGGGATAGGAGGGTATTGGCGTCATACGTTAAGCGGGAGGAGTGCGGGTTGCGGGGGCCAGGGGGTCTGGCGCTGGGCGCGGTCCAGGCGCGGACGGGCGTAGACGGGCTTACCTTTGGCGCACCTTCGGCGCGCATTGGGCGCGCCCGCGGCGCGTGACCGCTGCGCGGAAAGACATCTGTCATATATGGGTGGTGGAAGGGGAGGGGCGAGGGAGTGTCAGCTGGGAGGCGGGAGCGGGGTGGAGCTACGGGCTAGGGATGGCAACAAACACCAAAATGGCTGCGCAGGTCTGAATCGAAACTGGCCAAGACTGTGGGGACAGAGCCTAGACTAATGCACACAAAACAATGTCAGAATACAAAGCGCTGAATGGGAAATGCGGCGCTATGGAGGTCAAATGCACAATGCAGGCAGCGTCAGCACAGCGGGGGTCGAATAACGCTGATTGGAGGCAGCAGAATGAGCGGAGCGCGGACGCGGTGGTCTGTGTTAGCTACGATACCGCTATCTGCTGCAAGGGCGCTCTGGAGTTCTCAGGTCAGCAATCCTTGGGAGCGTGGGGGAGCGACCTCTTCTGATGGGGTCAGGAGAGTCACAGCGCGTGGAAGGGGGATGTCGGCGTAATACTATTTGTGGGAGGGAGTGTCAGCTGGGAGGCGGGAGCGGGGTGGAGCTACGGGCTAGGGATGCACACAAAACAATGTCAGAATACAAAGCGCTGAGTGGGAAATGTGGCGCTATGGAGGTCAAATGCACAATGCAGGCAGCGTCAGCACAGCGGGGGTTGAATAACGCTGATTGGAGGCAGCAGAATGAGCGGAGCGCGGACGCGGTGGTCTGTGTTAGCTACGATACCGCTATCTGCTGCAAGGGCGCTCTGGAGTTCTCAGGTCAGCAATCCTTGGGAGCGTGGGGGAGCGACCTCTTCTGATGGGGTCAGGAGAGTCACCTCATCAACAACTCCTTCATATCCGCCACCTTCCCAGAGAGCTGGAAGCACGCAAATATTAGCGCCCTCCTGAAGAAACCCACCGCAGACCCCTCAGACCTCAAGAACTTCCGCCCCATCTCGCTCCTCCCCTTCCCTGCAAAAGTCATCGAGAAAACCGTCAACAAACAGCTGACAGCCTTCCTGGAGATGAATGGCTCCCTCGACCCATCGCAGTCCGGATTCCAAGTGAACCACAGCACCGAGACCGCCCTCATCGCAGCCACCGACGACATCCGGACCCTGCTGGACAACGGAGAAACCGCCGCCCTCATCCTGCTCGACCTTTCGGCTGCGTTCGACACGGTCTGCCACCGCACCCTGACAACCCGCCTCCGCCACGCCGGGATCCAAGGAAAGGCCCTGGAATGGATCACCTCCTTCCTCTCCGACAGAACCTAAAGAGTCCGTCGCCCGCCCTTCCTTGTAGAAGCCACCAAGATCATCTGCGGCGTACCTCAAGGCTCCTCGCTCAGCCCCACCCTCTTCAACGTCTACATGAGCCCCCTCGCAGCCATTGCATGCAAGCACAACCTCAACATCATCTCCTACGCCAATGATATCCAACTGATCCTCTCCCTCACCAACGATCCCCACCTCCGCCACAGCCAGTTTCCAGGACGGAATGAAAGACATCGCAGACTGGATGAAGCTCAGCCGCCTGAAACTGAACTCAGACAAGACAGAAGTCCTCATCCTCGGCCCATCCATCTCCACCTGGGACGACTCCTGGTGGCCCCCTGCGCTGGGCCCCCCACCCAAGTCCACGGACCACTCACGCAACCTAGGCTTCATCCTGGACTCCTCCCTCACGATGGCCAGGCAAGTTCACGCCGTTACCTCCTCCTGCTTCAACACACTCTGCATGCTCCATAAGATCTTCCGCTGGATCCCCACTGGAACCAGGAAAACGGTCACCCAGGCCCTCATCACCAGCCGTCTGGACTACGGGAACGCCCTCTATGCTGGGACCACCGCCAAACTACAGAAAAGACTCCAGCGCATCCAGAATGCCTCAGCACGACTCGTCTTGGACATCCCCCGACACAGCCACATCTCCGCCCACCTGAGGGACCTGCACTGGCTCCCTGTCAGCAAGAGGATCACGTTCAGACTCCTCACCCACGCGCACAAGGCTCTCCACGACTTGGGCCCCGAATACCTTAACAACCGCCTCACATTCTACACGCCAACCCGCCAGCTCCGCTCCGTCAGCCTCGCCCTCGCCACCGTCCCACGGATCCGCAGACACACCACCGGAGGAAGATCCTTCACCTACCTGGCGGCCAAGACCTGGAACACCCTCCCCACCCACCTACGACTCACCCAGGACCAACTCTCCTTCAGGAAGCAACTCAAGACCTGGCTTTTCGAGCAGTAGCAGCCCCCCCCCCCAGCGCCTTGAAACCCTAGCGGGTGAGTAGCGCGCTTTACAAATACTCTTGATTGATTGATTGATTAAACCCTAAAATGCTATCCCTAGCATGATCCCCTACAGTACATAAACACCACTGCACTATGCTAGAACACTACCCAAGTATGACTCCCTATACTATCTAAACACCATTTCACTACTCCAAAGCTTAAATCTATCACAGTAGGATCCCTTACACTACCCATGCAGCACTATACGACCCTACTACTGTATTTATAAGAAAATATTTTTATTTGTCTAGAATCACACAGTGAGTTTGTGCATTTAGGAATCACTCTGAGAGAAGCATTTTGGTAACTCGTGTTTACCGGCAGGTAATTGGTTAAAAACATATTGTTTTCTCACATTTTAGTAGAATTAGAAAATAGTCCTTGCTTATGTGTTTCCAAAATGAGTTGAATATTAATAGTAAAATGCAGTTCTGAAATATATGGAATGCATGCTTGATGTTTTTGCAGACAAATAAGTACATGTAGTCTTGCAGTGACACTGCCCCAGTATGATTTCCTACACTATCCAAATACCACTGCACTACTGTAAAACCTTAATCTACCTCCAGCATGACCACCTACACTACCTATTCACCACTTTACTACCCTAAACCTTAAATCTACCACAGAAAAATCTCCTACTCTACCCAAACACAACTTTATTTCCTAGAACACTACCCTACCATGACCCCCTACACTACACAAACACCAGTGCGCTACCTTAAACCCTAAAAAGCTATCCCTAGCATGATCCCCTACAGCACATAAACACCACTACACTATGCTAGAACAATACCCCAGTATGACTCCCTATACTATCTAAACACCATTTCACTACTCTAAAGCTTAAGTCTATCACAGTAGGACCCCTTACAATACCCAAACAGCACTATACTATCCTACTACAGTATTTATAAGAAATATTGTTATTTGTCTAGAATCTCACAGTGAGTCTGTGCATTTAGGGATCACTCTGAGAGAAGCATTTTGGTAATTCATGTGTTTCCCGACATCTAATTGGTTAAAAACGTATTGTGTTTTCACATTTTGGTTGAATTAGAAAATAGTCATTGCTTATGTGTTGCCGAAATGAGTTTAGTATTAATAGTAAAATGCAGCACTGAAATATATGGAATGCATGCTTGATGTTTTTGCAGACAAATAAGTACTTGTAGTCTTGCAGTGACACTACCCCCAGTATGATTTCTTACACTACCCAAACACCACTGCACTACTGTAAACCCTTAATCTACCTCCAGCATGACCACCTACACTATCTATTCACCACTTTACTACCTTAAACCTTAAATCTATCCTCCTCCTCATGTGACTAAGATCACACTGTTTGTGAAGCTTAATTCACCCATCAGTGTGATCTTAGGCACATGTCCACGATATTACATGTAATCTACCATGACTTTAAAAAACACGAACTTCCATATTTTTAAAGACATCAACTAAGCATATTATTCACCCAGATCCATTTAAAATCAAGCTCGACTCACAGTGTGATCTTAGGCACATGACCAGCATGTAACATGAAATCTACCACATCTGTCTCTGCAAGCAGTATATGTGTTTCTGCTCATATTATTTCACTGTCTCTACGGGCCAAAAACAGGCCACCTATATATAAGCAAGACATAACATTAATTTCTCTTTACATGTAACATCCTGATCTTCTGCCTAAGATCACACTGTAAGTGAAGCTTGATTCACTCATCAGTGTGATCTTAGGCAGATGACCAGGATATTACATGTAATATACCATATCTTTAAAAAACACAAACTTCCATATTTTAAATACATCAACTAAGCATATTATTCACCCAGATCCATTTAAAATCAAGCTTGACTAACAGTGTGATCTTAGGCATATGACCAGCATGTAACATGTAATCTACCATGTCTTTCTCTGCAAGCAGTATGTGTGTCTCTGCTCATATTATATCACTGTCTCTACAGACCAAAAACAAGCCACCTATATATAAGCAACACATAACATTAATTTCTCATTACATGTAACATCCTGCTAATCTGCCTAATATCACACTGTGAGTGAAGCTTAATTTACCCATCAGTGTGATCTTAAGCACATGTCCACGATGTTACATGTAATCTACCATGTCTTTAAAAAACATGTACTTCCATATTTTTAAAGACATCAACTAAGCATATTATTCACCGAGATCCATTTAAAATCAAGCTTGAGTCACAGTGTGATCTTAGACACACGACCAGGTTATAACATGTAATGTACCATGTCTGTCTCTGCAAGCAGTATATGTGTTTCTGCTCATATTATTTCACTGTCTCTACAGGCCAAAAACAGGCCACCTATATATAAGCAAGACATAACATTAATTTCTCATTACATGTAACATCCTGGTCTTCTGCCTAAGATCACACTGTGAGCCAAGCTTAATTCACCCATCAGTGTGATTTTAGGCACATGACCAGGATGTTATATGTAATCTACCATGTCTTTAAAAAACGTGTACTTCCATATTTTTAAAGATATCAACTAAGCATATTATTTACCCAGATCCATTTAAAATCAAGCTTGACTCATAGTGTGATCTTAGGCACATGACCAGAATGTAACATGTAATCTACCATCTCTGACTCTGCAAGCAGTATGTGTGTCTCTGCTCATATTATTTCACTGTATCTACAGGCCAAAAACAGGCCACCTATATATAAGCAAGACATAACATTAATTAGTAAATCGTTTTTGACACAAAGCAAAGCACATGTAATGTAAATCAGCCTTTTGTTGTATACTAGTGTTTATATTGTTTACTTATTGTAATTGCTATGTAATATGTTTGTAGTGGTCTATAATATGTTATTTTTTGTTTACCACAGATTATAATCATCTATACAAACAAAGAAAAAAATGTCATCGAAACAAAGAAGTGAAAAACTTTATAAAAGAAAATTAAGGTCTAAGGAAAAACAAAATCAAGAACCAACCAAAATAAAATCTTCAGAGAAAAAAAAATGCTCCTGGTAAGCAAACTAAAAATGTTCTCAGGAACGTATTGAAATGTAAAAAAAAAACGTTTGTTTGCAAACAAGAATGAAACACCTGTAATTAGAAAGAAGACAGTATGTCCCTCTAAAAATGTTAGACCTGTACAAGGAGTTGATATTTTCTATGACAAAAGAAGGAGAAATCAATTTATTGAAATTCGTAGACGAATGTTTTATTACAGAATTATATCTAATTTATTAAAAAATTTAAAGAGGTATAAAAAAAGACCGCTTTTTACAAGAAAAAAACATAGTTAAGATTGTGGATGAAGCATTTAAAGTGAAAAATAAATTGTTTAGTTTAGTAATGAATAGAATTTGTACACTCGATAAGGTAATCAATGTGTTCAAATCAAAATGTAAGTGGAGGAGAGTAATTAATCGGACTAATTTCTGTGATGTTTTTTCTGGAGAATGGAAGCATAGTTCAAGTTGTGAGCCAGTTTTTAATGAAGAAAGTTACTTTCAGGATAATGATTTGGTGCATGCAGTTGACACCAGTGGTCGAGCATATGAGGTGAAGGATGGTGTCCGGTTGAAAGAGAAGAGTGTGCCTAGAAATACAGAAGAGGTGTTAGCTGATGAAGTTTTAGGAAGATGTCCTAAGGCTCCAGTGTATACTTGGAATTGTAGTAGTATTTGTAGTGTGCAACAGGATTCAATTGATTTGTTTCACACTTTCTTACAGACATATACTAAGAAAAGTGTGAAACAAAAAATGAAAATTTTACAAGAGTTAGATCCTTGTAGAGTGAGAGAAAAAAACAGGTTTGCAAGGGCATTTACTGGCTTGTCTTTCAAGAAAAGTATGTCAGAGTGTTTTTCACCATTTTAGGATGTTAGCAGTGCATCATAATAAAGTGAGGAAATTAGTGAGAAGGTTGTATTATGCAAAAAGTCCAGCACTTAAACTAAAACAATTAAACAGAGCTCTTTTGCATGGAACTGAATTAGATGTCAAAAACATTTGTGATGAAATTGAGTTTTGTTACTTTGGTGAAAAAGAGGTCAGTGCAGAAATTGATACAGTAATAGAAGGTAATGTAGAAGAGAATGTAGAGATTTTAAGTACAGAAAAATTTGAAAATGAAATTACAAAGTTTAAGGTCAATTCAAGTGAAAGGCCTAATATTACTTGTGTGTGTTGTCGACGAACTCATTATAAGCATCAGACTAGATTAGTTGATTTATATGTAAAAAGGGAAAAGATAAATAATAACGAGTAGAAGGATTTTGCAACTTATTTGTTGGTTGAAAATTGTTTTGATTTGGGTTCTGATCAACGTATTTGTAAATATTGCTATAATAAATTAAATGAAAACAGAATGCCTGCTAGTGCTGTTCATAATAATATGGAGTTGGTAGACATTCCTTCTGAATTGATGGATTTAAATACCTATGAGTCTATTCTGATTCAATGTGTGCATCCATTTCAGGCTATTGTTCGCATGGAGCCTAAGACAGGGAAATTGCCTCCTTCAGATTTACAGAGAGGATTAAAGGGAAGAGTTGTTTATTTGCCTCTAGATTTTAAGAAAAATATTGATACAATTGGTGTCGAAAAAGTAGAAGAGGAACCTCTGGTTATTCTAGTTAATGGTGTTCCGACAAAAAGTAAGAAAATCTGGCAAGAATTAGTGGATGTTAGGAAAGTCAAAAAGGCAAAGTTGTATTTGGTAAAAAATAATCAGTAGTATAAAAATGTGTATGTGGGAGAAGAGGAAACAACTGTACAAGACGACACTGATGTCTCTGCTGGGCAAATAGAAAAAGTTGATGTCTCTAGAAGTGAAGAAATGTATGAACATTATAGTGTTCATCCATTGCCTTCCAAAGAAGTAATGGGGAATACTATTGACTTGTTTCAGATGAAAAAAGCCAAAGGAAGTCCCATTAGTGTATGGGAAGAAAGTTTGGAAGCTCGTTGTTTTCCACAGTTATTTCCAACAGGTGAAGGTGGACGATATGACGACCGACCTGTTGAAATTCCTGCATCTGAATACCGGACTTCAAGATTATATGCAGAAGATCCAAGGTTTCATCAATGCATTCCATATTTGTTTCATCTACTGTTTGAGAGTGATTTGTCTGGACTTTCCTATGCAGTAAACCATCTACTGAAAAGTGGAACACATCTACAAAATGTTTCGGCAAGGGATTTTATGGATAAAGTGAAACTGCAAGACAGTGTTTTGGAATCTCAGCTAATTAATCTCATGGCATGTCAGCGTGGTACTAATGAGTATTGGTACCGTCGTCATGGGGAATTGAAATGTATGCTAAGAAACTTAGGAACTCCTACATGGTTCCTCACTCTTAGCTGTGCTGAGTATGCTTGGGAAGACTTACTTGAATTTCCACGAGAGGCAAATAAAAACATTGAAAATATTGAATACAAGACACCTGGAGAACTGTGCTCTTTGGATCCAGTTAATGTATGCAGGTATTTCAATAATAGGTTTGAAGCTATGATGTCTTTTATTACAAACAAAAAAAATCCTCCGCTTGGAGAGGTGTTGGATTTCTTTTGGAGAAAGGAGTATCAAGCAAGAGGTGCTCCTCATATACATATGCTGCTATGGATTAAAGATGCACCAACATTTGGAACAGATTCAGATGAGAAAGTGATGAGTTTCATTGAGCAGTATTCTACATGTGCTGTTCCGAAAAGTACAGAAGAAAACAATTTAAGACATCAAGTTTTACGCTTTCAAACCCATCGTTGTGGGAAATACTGTCGTCGAAAATACAAATCCAGGACAAGTTCTACACGAAATGTCGTTTTGCATTTCCATGTCCAGTAACATCGAAAGGAAGAGTCAACAATGTTATGTCTTCTCTGCGACATACTGTGACAAGAAAATCACCCAAAAATACATACAACCTAAGAAGAAATGAGGAATCCAAATTCATAAATGACTACAACCCAGTCATGTTGTCCATGAGGAATGTTAACATGGATATTCAATATGTGGCAGACAACTCTATAGCTGTGGCTCGATATGTGAAGTCTTACATCACAAAATCAGAAAAGACGGAACTGAAGGAAATGTGGGAGGAAATTTCACATAAAAAATGTCTAAGCAAGAAATTATACAGATACAGTTTGAAGATGTTGTCGCATCGAGAAATTGGAGCATATGAATGTTCTGATCGGTTATCATCAGCAAGTCTATATGCCAAATCTAGAACCATCATTTGGGTGAGTCTAGGTCTTGCTGCAACACGAAACCGAGTTTTGAAACCTGTACAAGAAATAGAGTATTTGGCGGAGAAAGAACCAGACAGTACAGATATTTTGAAGACAAACATGTTGGATACATACTATCCAAATAGAAGTACTCACCTTGAGAACGTTTGTCTCTATAAAGTTCTGCAAACCTATATTTTTAAAAAGAACATCACAGAAGACATCAATAAAGGTGCATATGCTGTAATTGGTTGTGAAGGCTGTCTAGTGAAACAAAGAAAAGGCCATTTGATTAATCATCGGAAATTGAGTTGTGATTCTCCAGACAAAAGGGAATTTTATTACTTAGCTCCTTTGCAACTCTTTAAGCCTTGGCGTACAGAAGAGGAACTACTTGGAGATTTTCTTACTTATGAAGATTCGTTCAATGCAACCAAGGATACGATAGAATGTCCTGTTTTTTCAAATTATCTGCAAATGTTGAACCAGGAAATACAGCAAGAAGCTACAATTGCAGCAGAAATTGCTAGAGACAGTTCTCAAGATAGTCAGAATTCTGCTTCATTGAGTCAGGATCCACTAGGAGGACCAATTATACAAAATGAAGCTGCCACTGCCATGGATGAAGTTGAAAGAGCCATGGAACAATCTCAGGAGGATGGAGTTCACTTAGAAGATTTGGAAAAAGAACTAAACGCTGAGCAGGGACAAATATATGACGAAGTCACAGAACACATTGAGCATGGTTTATCTCATGATAAAAAAGAGTGCTCATGTACATCATTTGTACCTGTCCGACTATATGTGAGTGGAGAAGCAGGAACTGGGAAAAGTTTCCTGATTAAAGCGATTGCAACATATTTGCAGAAAACAACGGAGTCATCGCTCTCTTGTGTTGTTACTGCTCCAACTGGGTTGGCAGCACACAACATTAAAGGGATAGCTTTACATCGCTTATTGATGCTGCCAGTGGAGCATGATAACAAATTACAATACCACAAGCTATCTAGAGAAGCTTGTTGTGAAGTTTCAAGAGTCCTAAAGAAAATGAAACTTCTTATCATTGATGACGTAAGCATGGTATCAAATGTAATGCTTGCTTTTGTGCATTTAAGAATGCAAGAAATTCTTAAAACAGACTATGATGTGTTATTTGGAGGCAAACACATCATTGTTTTTGGAGATCTACTGCAACTAACTCCAGTGAAAGGACAGCCAGTGTTTAAAATGCTTACGCATGAAGATACCAGGAAGTGCTTAGGAAGCATTGGAAATGTTAACATATGGTTAAATTTCAAATATGCAGAACTGCTTCAAAATATGCGACAGGCAAAGGAGGAAGATTATAAAAATATTCTACAAGATGTAAGAATTGGAAAACTAACTGAGCATGGCAAAGAAGCTTTACATGGACGATTAATTTCAAATTTATTTCCAAATGAAAATATTCTCCCAGAGAATATTTTTAAGAAAATTCCTGAAAACAAATCTGTCATATGCTTGATGCCAACTCTGCAAGAATGTTCAATCTTCAACAACAAAATGTTAAAGTTGGAAAATCAAGAGATTGTGAAACTGGAAGCTATTGATAAAATTAAACATGAAGGAGCAACTATTATTTTTTCAGACAAGTTTAAATCAAAATTGGTTTCTTTAGAGAAGACGATATCTAAAACTGCTGGTATGGAAAAGACTCTGTATGCATCTTTAAATTGTCGTATCATTTTACGAGGTAATTTACATGTGGAAAGAGGTTTAGTAAATGGAGCAATGGGTCATGTTGTGGATTTTGTGAATTACCGAAATAGAGATGGAATTGAATTTATAAAAATTAAATTTGATGGTATTGAAGAAGTACAACAAATCAGTTGTTGTTCTGCCCGATTTTTGCTTGTGAAAGATTTATATGTCCGCAGAAAACAGTTTCCTGTTTCTTTGGCATATGCAGTGACTATTCATAAATCTCAAGGTTTAAGTGTTGATAGTGCTTTGGTGAATATTGGAAATTCTGTGTTCAAGGAGGGTATGGCATATGTTGCTTTATCGCGAGTCAGAACTTTATCAGGATTGTACTTTGATGAGACAAAGATTAATGCAGATCTAAATTGTGTAAAAGAATATAATAGGTTAAGAAGAGAGTATGCTCCAAATTTACCTCAATATCCTCTATTTGAAAACCGTGTGGGAGGCCGAAAAAGAAGAAATGAGAAAAATTGTAGTGAAGTTGTAGCAAAAAGAAAAAAGCTAGATGAACCAGTAATTGTAAGCAGAAACGAAATTGATTCAGTTAAAGATGTTGTTGGATTTCAGTTTGAAAATAGTTCTGGTGTCAACTGCTATGCTAATGTAGTGGTTAATGTTGTTTTTTTTCTCCAACCTGTACAAGAACAGATTGCTGAAAATAATGATCAAACATTTTGTTGTTTAATAAATTCTGTGTTACAGAAATGTAGCAGTGATAGAACAAAAACACAAAGTGTTTCTGAAATTCAAAATGTTTTAGACATATGTTCTGGTCTAAATCAATTTTCACAGAATATTCAGCAAGATTGTCAGGAATTTCTAATGTATATGCTTGTTGTTTTGCAAGATGAAGGTGTAGATGTAGAAAATCCTTTTGGCCTTTCTTATAAATGGCAGCATGACTGCGACAATTGCTCCTTTTCAAGTAGTACTATAATAGACACTGAAAGATGTATATATTTGACTTTACCAGACTGCAAATCAGTGTCATTTAATAATCTAGTTAGACAAGCAAATCAAAGCATGGTCTGTACTCAATGTAAATCAGCAATGCTATCAACTTTATTTTTACAAAGATATGGACAGTATGTTATTTTAATGTTCCAACGATGTAGACCTGATGGAACTAAATTGACAACATTAATTAAACATTTTGTGGCTTCTCAATTATCAATTTCAGGAACAACCTTTACAACTGCAGCAATTATTTACCATGATGGTCCTTCAACAACATCAGGACATTACACAGCTTATTTAAAATGTCAAAAAGGATGGAAACACTGTAATGATACTCAATTGACTTTCAAACAACGTTTGCCTTCTGACTTACAAAATTCTTACCTAGTGTTCTTACAACCGAAATTTTAGGGAAGGTAATTGGCCTATGAAGATTGCAGCAGTTAATATAACTTAGGTTGCTGTTCAAAATTACTTTCTGAATGAGAGTGATGAAGATTATAAAAAACATGTAGTTCTCATAGAGATAGTATATGTATATCATATAGTGTGTGCTGTGAGTATTATACAAAATATTTATAAAAAGTAAGCTAGAGGTGGAAATAAAACTCTTGTTTTATAATGTAAAAGATGTTGGAGCTTTTCTTTCAGAAAGTCGGGTAAATGAGAAATTAAGAATACTCTGGACTAATTTCCAAAGAAAAGGACAGTCCATATACTATTTGGCCTCGTGGAAAAGTGGATGGATCAAAAGTGATATGTTTTTTCAAAATTTTACATTATTTAAGAATAGATTGTATGGGGTTTTTAAACACAATCATTTTGATGGTGTTTTTTTTTGCCCTCTGTTATATGATGAGTACTATTGAAGTCACTGTTTTAAGTGAAATTCAATATATTCTGAGAACAGCACAAATAAACCATGTAACATGTTGTAGAAATTATTTTGTATTTCTTTCCCATTCTCTTATGCTCACTTACGTATTTCCACCCTTTATCACTCCTCTTAACTCACCCTCACTGGCCTTTTTTCACTCTCCCTCACCTCCCTTCCCTTATTCCACTTTCCTCACTTATTCTCATTAACCACTCCTTCACGGCCCTTTCCCTCTCTCCCATCCACTACTTTCCAGCTGTCAGTCACTCTACTTCACTCCCCTTTCCCTTGTTTCCTTTGTTTGTTCCCTCAATAATTCCCCTTTTCTCACTCACCTTATTACACTTCACTCACTCCTTCTCTCACTTCCTCTGTCCTCTCACATCCTCACTCCCTTTCCCTCACTCCCTGTCTCTTAGCTTCAGTCTCTCGATCCTCTCACTTTCTCACTCCTCTTGCATCATGCTTACTCCCTAAAACTCACCCACACTCCCTTTCTTACCTTTCTTTGCTCTCTTACTCAGTTCCTTTCTGCCACTCTTTCCTTCACTACCTCTATGTTCTCACTCCTTCACTTCCTTTGTCTTAAGCTCACTTGCTTTTATCCTCTTTTTATTTTCCCTTTTTCATCAACCTCACTCTCCTTCACTCACCCACCCTCACCCTTGTTCCCTTACTTCAGTTCCTTCAGTTATCCTCATTCATCATCTTTAACTACCCTTCTTCTTTCTCTCGTCACGCACTCACCTTTTCCCAGTCCCTTTTTTCACTTTTCTTCCCTTTCTTCCCTTCCTTTGCTCCCTCAGTCTTTCTCTTTCCTTTCCTCTCCTTACTGCCGTTTAGTCACTCTTTCTCTGATTCACCTCTGTTCTCTCATATTCTCACTTGTCTTCCCTCACTCCCTCTCTGTTACCTTCACTCCCATTGTCTCCTCACTGTCTTACAACCCTACATTCACCCTCACTCACCTTTCATGCCTCATTGTCATTAATCCACCATTATTCACTCCTGCTTCTCTGTCACTCACTCCCCTTTCTTTACTCCCCTTTCTGCCTTTAGTTTTCCTAATGCATATTCCGTTAGGATCTTACTCACCTTCAGTTTATTTCTCTCGCCTGCTCTTGTTCACTGTCACTGAATGTATCCATGTCATTATCCTTTTAGTAATTTGCTCTCTCTCTATTTCTTTTTAACTCTCTCTGACCTTCACCATTCCTTTGTTTTTCTTTCTGAGTCCTTCACTTCTACTTTATCTCTTACTAACCTTTTATGACTTTTAATCTCCTACTTTGTCTCTTGTATTGTAAAAAATGTATTATAAATATTCTAACTTTTTTTGTCTTTCACAGATATAAATTTTAATGAAAATATGAAATTAAGTTTACATTACTTATAAGGTACGTTTGATGTACAAAATGTACTTTCCCTATACTCTTTTCCTTAACCTCACTACTCTTCTCTGATGCTCCCACACCTCTGTTCCCTTATTGTGCTTGCCTCACTTATTCTGAATCCCCACGTTTACTCCCCTTTTCCTCACTCCTCTCTCACACTCACCTTCTTTCAGACCTTCTCCTTTACTTTCTTTCTTCTCTCTTCTCTTACTTCATTCCTTTACTCTGTTCCCTTCCCTTACTCTCCTTACTCCACTTCACTAACTCCTTCTCTTACTCCCTCTGTCTCTCCATTTCCTTAGTCTCTCACACCTCTTCTGTCACACTCACTCCCTATAACTCAGCTACACTCTCACACTTGCCTTCTTTCAAACCTTCTCCTTTACTTTCCTTCCTGTCTCTCCCCTTCTTTTGCTCCTTCACACTTTTCCCTTCCCTTACTCTCCTTACTCCACTTCATTAACTCCTTCTCTTACCCCCTTTGTCCTGTTAGTTCTACAGTTTCCTTCCCTCATTCTCTCTCTGTTACCCTCATTCTCTCCGTCCCTTTAGTCTCTCACTCCTCTTCTGTTACACTCACTCTGTATAACTCAGTCATACTCCCACACTCACCTTCTTTCAGACCTTATCCTTTACTTTCCTTCCTCTCTCTTCTTTTATTTCATTCCTTTACTCTTTTCCCTTCCCTTACTCTCCTTACTCCACTTCACTAGCTCCTTCTATTTCTTCCTCTGTCCTCTTAGTTTCACACTCCCCTTCCTCAATCTCTCTCTGTTAGCCTCATTCTCTCCGTCCCCTTAGTCTCTCACTCCTCTTCTGTCACGCTCACTGCCTATACCTCAGCCATACTCCCACACTCACCTTCTTTCAGACCTTCTCCTTTACTTTCCTTCCTGTCTCTCCCCTTCTTTCGCTCTTTCACACTTTTCCCTTCCCTTACTCTCCTTACTCCACTTCATTAACTCCTTCTCTTACTCCCTCTGTCCTGTTAGTTCTACACTTTCCTTCCCTCATTCTCTCTCTGTTACCCTCCTTCTCTCCGTCCCTTTAGTCTCTCACTCCTCTTCTGTTACACTCACTCCGTATAACTCAGTCATACTCCCACACTCACCTTCTTTCAGACTTTCTCCTTTACTTTCCTTCATCTCTCTTCCCTTCTTTCGCTTCTTCACTCTTTTCCCTTCCCTTAATCTCCTTACTCCACTTCATTAACTCATTTTCTTACTCCCTCTGTCCTCTTACTTCTACACTCCCCTTCCCTTATTCTCTCTCTGTTAGCCTCATTCTTTCCGTCCCCTTAGTCTATCACTCCTCTTCTGTCACGCTCACTCCCTATAACTCAGCTACACTCCCACACTCACCTTCTTTCAAAACTTCTCCTTTACTTTCCTTCCTGTCTCTTCCCTTCTTTCGCTCCTTCACACTTTTCCCTTCCCTTACTGTCTTTACTCCACTTCACTAACTCCTTCTCTTACCCCCTCTGTCCTGTTAGTTCTATACTTTCCTTCCCTCATTCTCTCTCTGTTAGCCTCATTATCTCCGTCCCTTTAGTCTCTCACTCCTCTTCTTTCACGCTCACTCCCTATAACACAGCAATACTCCCACACATCTTCTTACAGACCTTCTCCTTTACTTTCCTTCCTCTCTCTTCCCTTGTTTCGCTCTTTCACTCTTTTCCCTTCCCTTACTCTCCTTACTCCACTTTACTAACTCCTTCTCTTTATCCCTCTGTCCTCTTAGATCTACACTCCCCTTCCGTCATTCTCTCTCTGTTAGTCTCATTCTCTCCGTCCCCTTAGTCTCTCACTCCTCTTCTGTCACACTCACTCCCTATAACTCTGCCATACTCCCACACTCACCTTCTTTCAGACCTTATCCTTTACTTTCCTTCCTCTCTCTTCACTTACTTCATTCCTTTACTCTTTTCCCTTCCTTTACTCTCCTTACTCCACTTCACTAACTCTTTCTCAAACTCCCTGTATACTCTTTCTCCTACATTCTTCTGCCCTCATTCTCTCTCTGTTAGCCTCATTTTCTCCTTTCCCTTGGTCTCTCACACCTCTTCTGTCACACTCACTCCCTATAACTCAGCTACACTCCCACACTCACCTTCTTTCAAACCTTCTCCTTTACTTTCCATCCTGTCTCTTCCCTTCTTTCGCTCCTTCACTCTTTTCCCTTCCCTTACTCTCCTTACTCCACTTTACTAACTCCTTCTCTTTATCCCTCTGTCCTCTTAGATCTATACTTTCCTTCCCTCATTCTCTCTCTGTTAGCCTCATTATCTCCGTCCCTTTAGTCTCTCACTCCTCTTCTTTCACGCTCACTCCCTATAACACAGCAATACTCCCACACATCTTCTTACAGACCTTCTCCTTTACTTTCCTTCCTCTCTCTTCCCTTGTTTCGCTCTTTCACTCTTTTCCCTTCCCTTACTCTCCTAACTCCATTTCACTAAGTCCTTCTCTTACTCCCTCTGTCCTCTTACTTCTACACTCCCCTTCCCTCATTCTCTCTCTGTTAGCCTCCTTCTCTCCGTCCCCTTAGTCTGTCACTCCTCTTCTGTCACGCACACTGCCTATAACTCAGCCATACTCCCACAATCCCCTTCTTTCAGTCCTTCTCCTTTACTTTCCTTCCTCTCTCTTCCCTTCTTTTGCTCCTTCACTCTTTTCCCTTCCCTTATTTTCCTTACTCCACTTCACTAACTCCTTCTCTTACTTCCTCTGTCCTATTAGTTCTACACTCCCCTTCCCTCATTCTCTCTCTGTTAGTCTCATTCTCTCCGTCCCCTTAGTCAGTCACTCCTCTTCTGTCACGCTCACAACCTATACCTTACGCATACTCCCACACTCACCTTCTTTCAAACCTTCTCCTTTACTTTCCATCTTGTCTCTTCCCTTCTTTCGCTCCTTCACTCTTTTCCCTTCCCTTACTCTCCTAACTCCATTTCACTAACTCCTTCTCTTACTCCCTCTGTCCTCTTACTTCTACACTCCCCTTCCCTCATTCTCTCTCTGTTAGCCTCATTCTCTCCGTCCCTTTAGTCTCTCACTCCTCTTCTATCATGCTCACTCCCTATAACACAGCAATACTCCCACACTCACCTTCTTACAGACCTTCTCCTTTACTTTCCTTCTTCTCTCTTCCCTTGTTTCGCTCTTTCACTCTTTTCCCTTCCCTTACTCTCTGTACTCCACTTCACTAACTCCTTCTCTTACTCCCTCTGTCCTGTTAGTTCTACACTTTCCTTCCCTTATTATTTCTCTGTTAACCTCATTCTCTCCGTCCCTTGAGTCTCTCACTCCTCTTCTATCACGCTGACTCCCTATAACTCAGCTACAATCCAACACTCACCTTCTTTCAAACCTTCTCCTTTACTTTCCTTCCTGTCTCTTCCCTTCTTTCGCTCCTTCACACTATTCCCTTCCCTTACTCTCTTTACTCCACTACACTAACTCCTTCTCTTACTCCCTCTGTCCTGTTAGTTCTACACTTTCCTTCCCTCATTCTCTCTCGGTTAGCCTCATTCTCTCCGTCCCTTTAGTCTCTCACTCCTCTTCTATCACGCTCACTCCCTATAACACAGCCATACTCCCACACTCACCTTCTTTCAAACCTTCTCCTTTATTTCCCTTCCTCTCTCTTCCCTTCTTTTGCTCCTTTACTCTTTTCCCTTCCCTTACTCTGCTTACTTCACTTCATTTACTCCTTCTCTTACTCCCTCTGTCCTCTTACTTCCACACTCCCCTTCCCTCATTCTCTCTCTGTTAGCCTCATTCTCTCCATTCCCTTAGTCTCTCACACCTCTTCTGTCACACTCACTCCCTATAACTCAGCTACAATCCAACACTCACCTTCTTTCAAACCTTTTCCTTTGCTTTCCTTCCTGTCTCTTCCCTTCTTTCGCTCCTTCACACTTTTCCCTTCCCTTACTCTCTTTACTCCACTTCACTAACTCCTTCTTTTACTCCCTCTGTCCTGTTAGTTCTACACTTTCCTTCCCTCATTCTCTCTCTGTTAGCCTCATTCTCTCCGTCCCTTTAGTCTCTCACTCCTCTTCTATCACGCTCACTCCCTATAACACAGCCATACTCCCACACTCACCTTTTTTCAAACCTTCTCCTTTATTTACCTTCCTGTCTCTTCCCTTCTTTTGCTCCTTTACTCTTTTCCCTTCCCTTACTCTGCTTACTCCACTTCATTAACTCCTTCTCTTACTCCCTCTGTCCTCTTACTTCTACACTCCCCTTCCCTCATTCTCTCTCTGTTAGCCTCATTCTCTCAGTCCCCTTAGTCTGTCACTCCTCTTCTATCACGCTCACTTCCTATAACTCAGCCACACTCCCTCACTTATGTTTATATCCTCCCTCACTCAGTCCTCTACTCTCACTTTTTCCTTCACTTTCTCTGTCTCTTCACTCCCTTACTCCCCTTGTCTCACACTCACTTGTCTTTATCCAGTCTGTATAACCACTCTTTCCTCAACATCACTGCTCTTTTCTTACCCTTCCACACCCCTGTTCCTTTACTACATTTTCTTCACTTATCCTCATTCCCCTTGTTCACTCCCCTTCTCCTCACTCACCTCCCACACTCACCTTCTTTCAGTCCCCCTACTTCACTTCCCGTCCCCTCTCGTCCCTTTCTTTGCTTTCTCACTCATTTTCCTTTCCTCTCTCACTGCACTCCACTTCAGTTACTCCTTTTGAATTTGTTAAGAATACAGCTCTTTTTTCAGAATTGGAGGTAGTTCTAAAAAGAACTGTTTTTTTTTTTTTAGGTTTTTTTCTGAACAAAAACAAAAGCAGGGAATGCAAAACTGCTCAACAGGAGCAAAAACAAGGGGAACAATTAGGGCTGGGGAGGGCAGCGGTGTTCTTGCCTCCTGCGTGCAATGAGCTTGATGCTCTGCTCACCATAGCAAAGCATTTCACCGCATTGCTTGCACTTTATAGTAATGTCACTAAAAACAGGCTGAATGTTCGGAATCATCTCCAATTCCGCTGCACGTCCTCTTCCTGATGTTGTGGCTCCTCCAGTAGATGTAGAGGCACAATCCCTTGGGGGATTACGTGCCAGATCTCGGACACTCTTCCGGGCATAGTTCTGCGGGTGCCTCCGTTGGACGTGGTGAATCATTGTGGAGTTGCCAAAACTGTACTTCCTTCTGGGGTCTCCTCGGGAAAGCACAGTTTTGCAGATTTTGCATTCCACTTTAGGAGCATTCACCTTTTTTAATCCTGCAGGTATTGAAAAAAACTTCCAAATAAAATGCTCCTTGACCTTGGGCTGAGAAGGCTCTTCCTGAATGAATATATCAAACAACAAGAGAGTGTTAAAACGAGTAACAAACACAGTAGGTAAACAAAATTCTGTTCAGGACGCTACTAAACCTCAGAAAAAACAGTTGTTTACAGTAGGAAAAATAGAGTGCACGTGCTCAGAGATCTAGCTACAAGAACCCTCAGGCTCCAATGGAACATTGGTAGCCAGTTATCTTCATTGGGTCCTCTTTAATAGCTAGAGAAATGAAAGTGAGTTAAAAAGAGTGTGGACCACTTCTCAAAATTACTTTAATAAGAGGGTGGCTCTAACTCTCTTAAAAACAGTGAATGAAAAACATAATTATTTTTCTGGACTATAAAAAGGTTTATTCAATGAACCATTTAGTCCAATTAAACAAGTGAAAGAGAAGAATTAGTAAGATAGAAATACGGTCAACATGTTTCTGCTTTCGGAGCGATAATTAAGCTCAGCATTCTTCAGGACCAAAAAATACAATACTCTACCACTCAATGATCAGAGCACGCTAAAGCGCTCAGACCCGAGCAGTGAATATACGGAACCATACGACCTGCAGTTGTCGAAGCTCCTTTTAGGAAATTCTTCCTCAATTTCATTAACCTCCTTATTGTAGGGGAAACGATCAGAATCTACAGGGATGGATAAAAACAATAAAGTGTCCAAATTACGAACTCTTAGAAATATACATCCACTCTGGTAGACTCTTAACACGTGCACAACTATACTCAATTCAACTCATTTGTAAGCTGAGGGAAATTATTCCTTTTGTAGTTAGAACAAAGGAAGAACAAACTGATGATAACGCTGTTTGCATTTCAAAACATGTTCTATCATTAGTCATTGTGTATCAGCTACCTACACAGAGTAAGTGATTGCATAAAAAGCAGTGCTCATTAAACCGGAAATGTTATTAAAAACTTGGGATAATCAACCAAGAAGACACCTCTGCAAGGAGTATACGCAGCACAAAACACTCCGAAGAAGGAGCAATCAGTCAGACACTTACATTATTTTACGAAGGGGTGTGCCCCATGGGCATAGCGGCAGAAGGAAATCTTCACGTTTGGTCTCTAAACGAGCAAACCAAAGGAAAGAAAAGGGACTGGATAAATAAATAAATAAACCCTCTCAGTCCCGCTAGATGGTAATTCCTAAACTCGCGTTAGAATTAATGTTAAGAGACTTACTTGTCTCCAAACGGCTCCCCGCTGGAACACCTACAAGCGGGCACATCCGCCGCCCGAATCGGTAAACGCGGAAGTGGAGCCGCGAGTAAAATAAACGTGAGGGACGCATAATGCGTAAGGGGCAGTTCTAAAGATCACGTGTCTGACGTGATCATGTCACAATCGTTAAAGGCGTCCGTTTATTTACAGACGCATTCCAAAGCAAAACTTGCACATCTACAACATGATGAAAGGAATACCTCTTTTGATCATGTCACCACCCTGAAAGCGTCCATGCAATTGTCGGCGCGATCCCGGGCAAACAATTGCAAATAGACAGGACACGAGAGAAAAACTAATCGTATGGTGGCCAAACGTGTTCGGTTACTCCCATGGTGCAGAAAAAAACCAAACTGAAGCAGATTGTACTGGGGCCATAGATAATAAAGTGTTTGGGGTCTTTGTTGGGGCCGATCATGATTAATCAAACCTTTTACCCACCTTTTACCCACATCTCATAATAATTGAACAGTTGAGTTCTGTTGATGAGGGTACATTGTATGAAAAGGAGCAGCGATGGGTATACCGTCTATCTACTTATAATAATGGCTTAAATGATGATATCCCGTGGGGATCAGTCATGCATAGATAGACGGTCTACCCGCTTTGGTAAATTTATGAATCCTGTCTGCCTCCATGTTCCATGAACTTCCCTTCCCACTATTATGGGAATAATAACTACATATTCCCCGAGATGTGGGTAAAAGGTTTGATTAATCATGATCGGCCCCAACAAAGACCCCAAACACTTTATTATCTATGGCCCCAGTACAATCTGCTTCAGTTTGGTTTTTTTCTGCACCATGGGAGTAACCGAACACGTTTGGCCACCATACGATTAGTTTTTCTCTCGTGTCCTGTCTATTTGCAATTGTTTGCCCGGGATCGCGCCGACAATTGCATGGACGCTTTCAGGGTGGTGACACGATCAAAAGAGGTATTCCTTTCATCATGTTGTAGATGTGCAAGTTTTGCTTTGGAATGCGTCTGTAAATAAACGGACGCCTTTAACGATTGTGACATGATCACGTCAGACACGTGATCTTTAGAACTGCCCCTTACGCATTATGCGTCCCTCACGTTTATTTTACTCGCGGCTCCACTTCCGCGTTTACCGATTCGGGCGGCGGATGTGGCCGCTTGTAGGTGTTCCAGCGGGGAGCCGTTTGGAGACAAGTAAGTCTCTTAACATTAATTCTAACGCGAGTTTAGGAATTACCATCTAGCGGGACTGAGAGGGTTTATTTATTTATTTATCCAGTCCCTTTTCTTTCCTTTGGTTTGCTCGTTTAGAGACCAAACGTGAAGATTTCCATCTGCCGCTATGCCCATGGGGCACACCACTTCGTAAAATAATGTAAGTGTCTGACTGATTGCTCCTTCTTCGGAGTGTTTTGTGCTGCGTATACTCCTTGCAGAGGTGTCTTCTTGGTTGATTATCCCAAGTTTTTAATAACATTTCCGGTTTAATGAGCACTGCTTTTTATGCAATCACTTACTCTGTGTAGGTAGCTGATACACAATGACTAATGATAGAACATGTTTTGAAATGCAAACAGCGTTATCATCAGTTTGTTCTTCCTTTGTTCTAACTACAAAAGGAATAATTTCCCTCAGCTTACAAATGAGTTGAATTGAGTATAGTTGTGCACGTGTTAAGAGTCTACCAGAGTGGATGTATATTTCTAAGAGTTCGTAATTTGGACACTTTATTGTTTTTATCCATCCCTGTAGATTCTGATCGTTTCCCCTACAATAAGGAGGTTAATGAAATTGAGGAAGAATTTCCTAAAAGGAGCTTCGACAACTGCAGGTCGTATGGTTCCGTATATTCACTGCTCGGGTCTGAGCGCTTTAGCGTGCTCTGATCATTGAGTGGTAGAGTATTGTATTTTTTGGTCCTGAAGAATGCTGAGCTTAATTATCGCTCCGAAAGCAGAAACATGTTGACCGTATTTCTATCTTACTAATTCTTCTCTTTCACTTGTTTAATTGGACTAAATGGTTCATTGAATAAACCTTTTTATAGTCCAGAAAAATAATTATGTTTTTCATTCACTGTTTTTAAGAGAGTTAGAGCCACCCTCTTATTAAAGTAATTTTGAGAAGTGGTCCACACTCTTTTTAACTCACTTTCATTTCTCTAGCTATTAAAGAGGACCCAATGAAGATAACTGGCTACCAATGTTCCATTGGAGCCTGAGGGTTCTTGTAGCTAGATCTCTGAGCAAGTGCACTCTATTTTTCCTACTGTAAACAACTGTTTTTTCTGAGGTTTAGTAGCGTCCTGAACAGAATTTTGTTTACCTACTGTGTTTGTTACTCGTTTTAACACTCTCTTGTTGTTTGATATATGGATTTATGAGGGGCATGAGAGTGTTTTCTTCCGGCCCTTACTCTCTTGTTGATGAAGTTCTTCCTGAATGAAGTCATCTGACTCCTCACTGCTGCTCGGTGCTCTGGCAGCCATTCTTTACACAAAATGGTAGATCAGAAAAGAACAGGTCTTGCTGTCTCCAAAGTGAAAGAAGAAGTGAAGGAAATGGGTGGGGTTTTCATTAGTTGTAAAAAAAACTGTTAACAACCAATGAAAAGAGTTATTTTAAGGTCACATGACTTGACACGCTTACGCTGCGTGAACGTAGGTGCTTCCGGGGGCGCTTACGCGGCGCACCTCAATGACGTTTTGCTCCAAGACCAAATGGTAAAAAAAAAAAAAAACATGAAAAATAGTTTGGAAAAAAATTTTGGGTAAAAAAACCAAAAACAAATAATAGTTATAAAAAACGGCTAATAAAAAAAACTGTTTAAAACTCGTAGGTTACAAACTCGATATATAAAGGAATTAGCTTTTAAAAAAACTATGAAATTCACTGAAAAAAACATAGGTTTCACAATCGTTATAGTTAGGAATTAGCATTTAAAAAACCTTTGAAATTCACTAAAAAAAACATAGGTTTCACAATCGTTATAGTTAGGAATTAGCATTTAAAAAACCTTTGAAATTCACAAAAAAAAACATAGGTTTCACAATCGTTATAGTTAGGAATTAGCATTTAAAAAACCTTTGAAATTCACTGAAAAAACCATAGGTTTCACACCAGTTATAGTTAGCTGAACATTTTAGTAATACAAAACCATTTAAATTCCCACGTTATAGTTAGTTGGACTCACTATAACTCGCGCGCCCGCAATCGACTGCTGATGATGTCACATATTACATCATTCATGACATGGTCAGTGACATCACTGATGACATCACTGATGACATCTTAAATGACATCACTGATGACACTAATGTGGTGGGGGGCCTCCAAGGCCCCCCAGAACCCCGGGGACTGCCTGGGGCTTTTCTTAAATATTCGCCGGGACACATGGCCCTCCCACTGCCCCAGGGAAGAGCACCTTCCCGGGCTCTTTAAAAAAAAAAAACTGACCGCCACCTCCCTGGGGCACTAAGTATGTAAATGCAGGGGTACGTTACGGACCCTGAGCCCCGGGGACTACCACCTCCCTGGGGCTTAAAACACTTTAGGAGGGGGGCCATGCGGCCCACCTCTTGGAGCCCTTGATGACCCTGGGGACCGCCACCCCCCAGGGCGGCTCCTGCAGTGTACAAGTGCGCCCACCCAAGGGACACTGCTTTTTGATATGACAGGTAGCAAACTGTGCTTTGGATTTTGGAAGCAAGAGCAGATTTCCTGCTCTTGCTTCCAAAATCCAAAGCAGGTTGCTTTTCCACACGGAGAACTGCATGTCAGCAGCTCCCTGTGTGGAAAAGCAATGCTGGCTCCCGCAGGAGACGGGGAGCCGGCGGGACAGTGGGGGCATTGGTGATCCCCTACAGTCCCTAACCATGAGGCCAGATCCCGGGGGATGCGGTCCCCGGGGCCCAAAATGACCTGAGAGGGAGGTGTCAGTCCCACTCATCCGTTTAAAAAAAAAAAACATTTTAAAGTATATTTGCCCATTCCCCAGGGTATGGGCTCCCCGGGGTGGATATAAATTAATGGAAGTGGACGGTTTAAAAAAATAAATTTGGAGTCGCAACCCTAGCGCGGCTCTCAGCGCGACCCCTTGGTGTGAACGTGGGTGTGTGAAGCTCCCCGCTCGGCCTCCTGGTGTGAGCACGAGGGATGCGTGGCTCCCAGTGCGGCCCCTGGTGTTAACACGAGGGGTGAGCGGCGCTCAGCAAGGCCTCTAGTGTGAACACAATGGGTGCGCAGCCCCCTAGTTTGAGCATGATGGGTGCATGGTGCTCGGCGCGGCCCCCTAGTGTGAACGCAATGGGTACGCGGCGTTCAGCGCCGACCTCTAGTGTGTACGCTATGGGTGCGCGGCTCTATATCGCACTGGGTGCGCGACTCCAAGCAACAATAATTACGATTATTTTTATAGAAACTTAGGTCATATGTTGGCTAATTGGGTGGCTCTAAAAAGAACCCTTGTGTTTATTATGAGTTTCTTGTTCCCTTCATCAGTGAAGATGCCCTCCATATGGAAATATAGATTGTTGTTACATATGGAGCCCATTCTGTGGTCTCTGAGGTAAGCAAAAACAGCTTTATTGACATCCTTTCTAGCTTTCTCAATCTGAGGACAAAATTGATTGGACCACTTCTATATCTGTCTTTGGAATATGTTAGAGTATAAAAAGGCAGTTTGGGGGAAAAGCAACATCAATTCTGCAAAAGTGTCCTTCATTAGCATTTCCAGACCTACCCCCGTCAATTTGCCTAGGTCGTTGCCACCACAGTGCACAATCAGGAGGTCAGGGGGTTGGAGATGCAAAAAGGTTTTATCCACACTCATCAAATGGTGCCACTTTAATCCTCTCTGTCCAATCCATTTAATGTCTACATTTTGCAAAGCTAGGTCTTTGTCAATACCTCTGCGTTCACCATACCTTTTGCACCAGAAAACATAGCTGTGCCCAACAATCCACACTGAAAGCATCTTAAAGTCATGACTGTAGGTAATGAAAAGATGTCTGTAGCTGAGGTAGTCCATTGGTAGAATGAGAGATATCTAAAATGGTGGACAAGATTCTGTTTTGAAGAAAGTAGAGATTTGATTGGCTGTTTAAGAACATGGTACATTCAAAAATAGGGTGCATTTTACTTTGCTTAAAATCAAGTTTCTTATTGGTTAGTAAAAATGGTTTGAAAGGTAGAGTAGAAAGGATAAGGCCATGTTTTGCAACACCAATCACATTTGCTGTTCTCATTTGCAAAATTGTGTGGTCAACTTGTGACCTGTGAGTTAAGTTGAATGTTGCATTACCTGTTACCATGGAAACCGACATTAAGCAGAAGGGGTGAAGAAGTCAGTTGGTAATGGTTATTATATGAGAATAATGGAATTGTGTTTTACAATTGTAAAAACTCTGGGGAGCAACATCATTTGTTGCTTATGTCTATTTGTATGAAAAAGAGAGGGAAACTTTGCCATTACTGGTTTTACCTTGCAGAGTCTGGTGATTTATATTGACTGGGTGTAAAAGAAAATCCTATCCGAGTGTGTGAGATTTTTAATTCAACTGATTTATTTGCAAGGTGAGTTATATCTTTTTGTGGTTTATTTAAAAAAGATTTGACATTATTCTAAAACTGTTGTTTGAAATATATCATTAAATGTAGAGATGTATATTGGAATTAGTTTGATTGTGCTTGAAGTTTGATTAAAAAGCAATCTGTACAATAATATATTTTTTTAAGTCTGTTCAAAGGTATAGCTAGGCTTTCCTGTTTTCAGTTTCTTTTTTTTCAGTGTTTTCAATGTCTTAAAAAACAGTTGTTATCAGTGGTTACACATTTTCGCGCCACTAAAAACAACCCAAAAAGTGTTTTTCCGGTGTTTATGGAACATTTTCCTTTTATTATTGCTTGCTTTCTGCACTGAAAGAACATGGTATATAGACAGTGTACTTATAGTGTATATGAGGTCCAAATATATTTTTGCAAATTAATCTTATTGTAGTACACCATACAATACTTCTTCAGTGAGACTTTGGTTCATGTGCGCTCGCTCTTTCCTTCCCATGTAAACTTCTGTGAAAAGGCCCTCTCAGCATTCATAGCCCCTTGGGCTGAGAACCATCAGCTAAGGGACACAGTTGGGATGACTCTTTCTTTGATGCCACATAAAGCACAAAATGATAAATATTTGTGTTTTAGTTCCTGTGCATAGGAAAACAGTGCACCAGAATGGACTAAAAAGTCAATAGCATCCCTCATTAACTCTGAAGATTGTAAAGATACTTTCAGCATACCATCTAACAAGTGGCAAGGATCTCCTACAGGGAATCACTTCTGCTCGGGTAACAATTTTGACAGGTTAGCACATAACTTTTTTATATACGTAGCTGATCACTGCAAATACAAACAATATCACTCCAATCTTTGTTGCACTTGGAAAGAACCTTTTTTGCAGAGCATTACAAGTGACACTGCGTTCCATGTTTTCCAAAAGTCTGGTGTCATGTTATCACCACTATCCCAGATGCTTGGTGATATATATACTTGTCACTATACCTTGCATTGAATGTTTAAAGCCTGAGGTGTTGGAAATTCACCTACTATCAATACTGACCCAATAGAAACTATGGTCTGATGTATTAAGGTTTTTTACCCATTCTCTGTGGGTAAATGTGATGACACATATTAGGAAAGATTTTTATGAAACCAGCCATTTTACCTATTGGTGAAAAAATCAAATGCAGCCAAAATATCAAATATGAGTTTGATATTTCCTGATTCTCTATAGTTTATAAAATAATTAAACTAGACCTAAAACATGAAACTAAACCCTGCATCTTTAGACCAAAGGCCACACAACTGAAAAAAGTCAAAGGAAGAAGAGACAATATTTTAGTGGCATCCCTAAAGAACAAAACTCAAGCAGAGTCAGTCTTTCTTACTGCTAGCTTGTATAACAAAGTTACATTGTATTGACCCCTTCAAGAAGAAAAAAATGTCTTTCACTCTCTTTTTCCTTTCTTTGAATGGTATTTAGTTTGTCGTTGTCAAGGTGTTTTTTCAGTGTTTATATGTTTTCACCGGTGAGAGCTATTTTTTATTTCAGTGGGGTTTTATCAGTTATTATAGGTTTAAACCTTAAACCCCACAGCCTAGGTATAGCTGAATTATGCCTCACATTTTTAAATAGTTGTTTGAAGATGCAGTACAAATGTGTATTTTGAAAGATGTTCATATAAGGTGAAGTTTAGTAGGCATCATTTTTTCTCCTCTCTACAAAGGTATAGTTTAATGATACTGCATAATTATATATGGTAAAGATGCAGCACAACTGTGGTGTTTGAAAGACGATCATATAAGGTGTTATTAATATGGTTTCTGTTATTAGTTTGTACAGAAGGCAAAGTTAAATTATGACATATAATTAAAGATAGAATGGTGAAATAAGGTGGGGTTAATTAGGTTTCTTTTTGCAGTTTAAGCAAAGGTATAGTTGAATGATGCCACATAATTTTAGATAGAAAGCTGAAGATATATGTGGTTTTAAAAATGATCATTAAATGTGGTGTTAATTGCTATTCTTTCTTGAGTCTGTTGTAATAACCCAGGCACTAACACATGCACTGCTACACTCACCTGTGCACTTTCCATACAGTTCAGTAATATCCCTGTTATTAGCTGTTACTACCTAGGCTGTCCTCCAATCACTCATCCAGCACCATGTACTTATCCAAGCAGTCTACCAAAACCCAAACACATTCACCATGCACTTACCTTACAATACTCTAATCATCCACTCAGTACCCATGTACTCATGCAATGACCCAATCACAAACACATGCACTGCTGCAATCCCCTGTGCACTACCCATGCAGTCCTCTAACCACCTACAGATTTCTTATTCGCTCCTCCAATTTCCCAGGTAGTACCCATGCAGTCTAGCAATCATCTTGTCACTCCCTATGCACTCCTCCAGTCACTCAGCCACTGCCATGTCCTAATCCAATCACGACGTCAAAACCCAAGCACTTATGAATTCACCATGCACTCTCTTTGCAGTACTCTAATCATCCAGGCAATACCCATGGACTCATACAATGGCCCAGGCACTAACATATGTATTGCTACAATCCACTGTGCAGTATTCATGCAGACCTCTAAGCAGCTACACACTATTGATTCACTCCTCCAATCACCCAAGTACTACCAATGCAGTCAATAAATCCCCCTGTCACTTCCCATGCACTCCTCCAATCATCCATCCAGCACCATGTACTTATCCAATCACTTCGCCAATACCCAAGCATGTATAAATTAAACATGTACTCTCTTTGCAGTACTCTAATCATCTAGTCAGTACCCATGTACTCATGCAATGACCTAGGCACTAACACATACTTGCTACAATCCCCTGTGGACTACTGATGCACTCCAGCCATCACCCTGTCACTACCCATTCACTTATCCAATTATACTCATGTACTCACGCATCCGCCCAAATATTACTCATGCACTCATCCAGTCAAACAGGCTCTATGCATGCACTTATGCAATCATCCATGCATTACCCATACATTTGTCCAATCATATAGACACTACCCATGCAGTCATGTCATCACCAGACATTTTCCATGCACCCATGCAATCAGGCAGGCACTACTCACACACTTATATAATCAGCCAGGCATTACCCATACACTCGTCAAATCATGCTGGCACTACCCATGCTCTCATTCAATCAGCCAGGCATTACTCATGCACTAGTTCAAATACGCAGGCACTACCCATGCACTCATGCAATCAGTGAGACATTAACAATGCACATCTTCAATCACACTGGGACTACACATGCACTCTTACAATCACTCAAGCTCTACATATGTACCTGTGCAATTATCCAGGCACTACTATACACTTATTGTTTTTTTTAAAACAGATTAGGTGGCTCTGAACAGAACCGTGTTTTCTTCTTTTTTCTATTTTATACAATTTTGTGTTTTTTAACTATTTTGTAAATTTTTTAGGTGTTTAAAAAAACAACAACAGAACATAGAGTTCAACTTTGCAATTAAACTGTTATTGCAGGAAAAAAATGCAACAAAAAAAATAATTAACATGAATGGTTTCTTGCGTTAAATACCACAGCATCAATTGACTGCTGGCCAAAACACACTACAGCATTGCACTTGATGCAGAGTTGTTTAAGATTTGCAAACTCGGGACAGATATCAGGTCCACGGCATATTCCTGATGTGCTTGGTCCAGCAGCCTGGTCATCATGCTGTGCAGCTTCCTGAGCGCAACGATTTTGTTCGCTAGCCAGATGCCAAGGATGAAGAGTCTGGAGATGCTTGAGCATGCTGGACGTCCCACAGGAGTACTTCCTTTCACTTCTTTGGGAGAGCAACCTTGGAGAGAGAGTGCAAGTAACTTTTCCTGCATTAACCTTCTTCTCTCCGTCCGGAATTGTGAAGAAGGCCCAAACAACTGACTATTTCCTTTTTTTAACAGGTTACGCCAACTCTTCTTCTTCCTCTGTAACCAAGTTCACATCAGTTGAGGAAGCCATTTTTTTGGAGAAAAAAACACTAAACAAATGTACAAATCAGAGAAGTAACACAGCAGATGTGTCTTCTAAGATGTAGAAGAAGGAATGGAAAAAGGGAGGGGGTCCTTCACATTCTAGAAACAAATTCTTGTAAACCAATCAAATGCTTTCTTTTCAAATCACATGGGGTTCGCGCACCGGGTGAGCAATGTAAGCGCACCCGGTGCGACTTCCGGAAAATATATTTAACAATAATGTAACTTTTTCCCAATTAGAAATATATGATTTTTATATTTTGTTTAGATAATCTCTTGCTTTCATACACATATTAAAGTTCAATATATATACTTTTAAAACATAAACATTTTACACGAGTCACGCACCCGGCTCGACCGCATGTGTACGTGACGTAACCTAGGGCCGGAAACCGCGCATTCATCGCATACCAAACATGCATCGATCGCGAATGTTGGAAAATAAATGTATCAATAAAAAACCTTTATTGCAATTACAAATTTCTGATTTTTATATTTCGTTTAGAAAATCTCTTCTTTGAATATACATATTAAAGTTATATATGTATACTTTTAAAACATAAATATTTTACGGGAGTCGCGCACCTAGCGCAACCGCATATGTAAGTGATGTTATGTGGGCCGGACACCGCGCACCCGTCGCATACCAAACGCACATCCACCACAACTTTACCAATATGGCTGCTTGAATACGCGCACCCACCGAGATAGGTACACAATCTGTATGCGACTCCACAATAAAAATATTTTGACAATACATAAAAACATATATAAACATATTTTTAACAAATAACAGTAACAAAAGATTTCTTAAAAAAACATTTGAAAATCACAGAAAAAAAGAAAGGTTTCAGGGACGTTATATTTAGACATTAGAATTTTAAAAACCTTTAAAAGTCACTGAAAAAAACATAGGTTGAGGGACGCTGTAGTTAGAAATTAGCATTTAAAAAATACTCAGAAATTCACTGAAAAAACCCAGAGACTTCAGGGACTGGTACCAAACCAGAGAAATTCGGCCGTTATAGTTAGTTGAGCTAACTGTAACTCTCACCTCCGCAATACACTGCTGTTGATGTCACATATTACATCACTCATGACATGCTCAGTGACATCACTGATGATAAGGTTTTTTTAAACTCTAATTAATTTAAAAAAATTAATTAAGAAAAAAATAAACACACAAACATAATAATTTATATACAGATATATATATATACTTTAAAACAATTGATAAAGTATTATTTTTAATTTATTTTAAAACTTTACAATGATATAAAAATAAAATATACATATATATCAATAATTTAAAATATAAGAAATAACATTCTATAATAAATTAAAACATAAAAATATTTACAAATATTTAAATAAAAATTTCCAAATACAGTCAGTGCAAAAGAAGGGAACGTGTTGTATACCGGGAGAGGTAAAAATTATTATTTCCACTCCAATCACTACAACAGTAGGGAAAGTATTGGATGGCGAAAGGGTAAGCATTATTATTCCAATTCAATGCGTGCAAAAGTAGGGTAAGTGTTGGATAGCTGAGGGATTACATTTACTATTACAACTCCAGTCAGTGCAACAGCAGGGAAAGTGTTGGATAGGGGAGGTGTAAAATTTACTATTCCCACTCCAGAGAGTGCAACAGTAGGGAAATTGTTGGATAGCGGATGAGTAAAAATTACTATTCCCACTCCAGTTAGTGCAACAGTAGGGAAAGAGATTGACAGCAAAGCGGTAAAAATTACTATTCCCACTCCAATGAGTATGACAGTAGGGAAAGTTTGGGATAGTGAAGGGGTAAAAATGACAATCCCCTCTCCAGTGAGTCCAACAGTAGAATGTTGCAGAATGTTATATATTGTAATGGTTTTAATTAACCGAACAATAAAGAATTTTACTTACTTAGTATAAGTGTTGGATAGCAGAAGGGTAAAAATGACTATTCCCAATCCAGTGAGTGCAACAGTACGGAAAGTGTTGGATAGCAGAGGGGTTAAAATTACTAGTCCCACTCCAATAAGTGCAACAATAGAGAAAGTGTTGGATAGCGAAGAGATCAAATTACTATTCACACTCCAGTCAGATAAAAAATGAAAATAAAATAAATATTAACAAATCTAAAATAATATTATAAAAATTAATAAATACATTAATTTATAAATGTGTTATAAATTAAAATACCAATATATTTATTATATAATATAAAATGAAAACATATTAAAATATTAATTACATATAAGAAATACCTACAAATAATATATAAAATGAATTAAAACATACATTTAAAAAAACATATTTTAAACTAGAAAATATTACAAACAAAAACATTAATTATTGCATACATTAATTTAGGTAATTTTCTACCCTATAACACCCCTCAATTCACATCACACTTCTAAATTTGGAAACAAAAATATAGTTTCCTAATTAACATGATTAATTATCAATGTAAAACATATTATTCATAAAGAAATCATTAGAAAAATATTAACTGCCTACACTTTAATATATACACACCTACAATAAACTATAAAACAATAATTGCACAATTGGAACTTATTTTAAAATTACAAACTATTATTATTAAACAACTAATTATAAAGTAGGTAAAATGTATGTAATAGCCACCCTTTACCCCTTTAAAAGTAAAAACAAAAAACACGCAAAATATAAACAATTACCTATAATAAATATCCATTAACTAACAACTGTATATTAATTAATTAAACACAAATTACTTCCCACCCATTACCCCTATGAATACCACAACACACACCTAAAGTTAATTACACAATTACCATAATAATTGTTTTATTACATTAATTAATAACAATTAACAAATAATTTATTTAAAAAATCAATACTTGCCACACTTTACCCCTATAAACTTCATTACACACATCTAAAATTAATTACATAATTACCATAATTAATTAACAATAATTAATTAATATGAATTAACAACATATTTTAATATGCGGCTGCCTGATGAGTCTAGATCGTTAGTGGTTAGGAGCGTGATCCTGGCCAGACTGGACTACTGTAACTCCCTTTATCTTGGGGCCCCCTTATACATCTTGCAGGGGCTCCAGAGGGTCCAGTCTATAGCGGCCAAGCTGGCACTTAAAAGACCTCGTAGTTCCTCCACTACGATGGCGCTCAGAGACCTACATTGGCTGCCAATTGGGAGTAGAGTCGCTTTTAAGTCCCTATGTATTGTATATAGAGCCCTGCACAACACGGGACCCATTCCTTTACAGGAAAGGCTTTCCTGGTATAAGCCCACCAGGTCCCTGCGTTCCTCTAGTCAGGGTTTGGCAGTAACTACTAGGATCAAGAGATCGAGGATGGGAGGCAGAGCCTTCTGCACTTCTGCATCTAGGCTGTGGAACGAGCTTCCTCAGAACATCAGGCAAATTGACACCCTACTGGGATTCAGAAAGAGCCTGAAAACATGGCTGTTCGCCAAAGTCTAATCCCAGTGATTCTATCTAATAGTTCCGGCGGCTGTTTTATATAAGCTATAACAGCTAGTGTATTGTCGTACCATCTGACTACTTCCTGTTTGGGCGCCAGGATACCCCTAGGGTGACAGTTGCGCGTTACAAATAATAAATACAATACAATACAATACAACAAATTATTAATTAATTAATTAATAATACATTATTTACACATTTAATACCATAATATCTCAATTAAATAAATATTAATACATAAAAAATAATTAATTTAATATAATTAAATTACTTCCCACCTTATTCCCCTATAAACCCACAACCCACTACGGAACTAAAAAACACAAAATCCAAAGGAAAAAAAATAATAACTCCGAAAAATGTAACGCTTATAATAAAATATATGAACAATTCATATACAAAAAATACATTTCATACATTTAAAATATATACTAAAATACATATCACTGATCAAAAAATCAATATTTTTACAACTATATTTTCGCAAATGATATCAAACTCTTCGATATTTTGTAAATGATATGACTTACTTGAAGTCGATATTCTTGACCACAATATTCTCGCTGTCGATATTTCTCACTCACGATATTTGTGACTCGATATTTCAACTCAATATTTGGTCTCCTCTTGTAGTTGGAGCGGCTCAGGCAGCCCCCTCCTTGTGAAGGTTTTGGAGGTTTTTATAAGGACTCTTTTTGCTTTTTATTTTATTTGTCCAAGGATTTCCCCAAGTAGGGGTTCTGTCCTCCTTTCTTTTGATCTCCCACATGGTGTTTTCAAAGCCTGGTTTTTACCTACTCATCAGCTGTCTCCCCCAGTTCTCTGGGACCAGACAGCTTAGCGTACCCTAGATAATGGTGTAACCTTTCTGAGGAACAATTAGTCAAGATGTGCTCTTTCATGAATAAGATATACAGACCCTAATAGGTACTAAGCCGGTTACCCCGTATCCAGCCCTCAAATGCCTTTACTGAGATGCATACACAATTCAAGCAGGACTGTGGATTTACTTTCTGGGTGTGCCTGAACTTCATCCTATACTGTTATGAGGTGAGACAAAACTGCCTGATCTGACATTTCTTCATGTGGGTATAGGATTCTTCTCATCTAGGGACAGAAGCCTATCCCTCTCAGCTACTGGGATCAACTTCCACAAGAGTGTATCCCAGTATTTGGAGGAACCCCTCCTCATCCTAAGGGTCCTCTCAAATGCTGTCAGCCATTTATCAATGCCAGCCCCCTCTTGGTACTTGTAAACTATCACTTTGCTTAGTTTGTGATCAAATTCACCCCACTGGACATCCCACCATCTTCCTCGTCTTAACCGCCACCATCCGTTTCCCCCTGCTTTGCCCATTTCTTCTAAGCTAGGTTCACGTACTCCTTTTGAACAGCTATGTGTGCTAGTTGAACCTCCAGCTCCCTTTCTCTAAGTGACATCTCTGGGTTCTCTATGGAGTAGCTTCCCTTACCCCCATGAGCTGAAAGTCAGGACCTGGTGCTAGAAGAAGTGAACAAGTTGTCATCCTCCTCCTGGAGGTTGTTGGAGAGTTATCCTCCCCTCACCATCATTCCCTGGGGCTGACTCTGCCCAGTTCTGAAGGGACTTAATCATCTCTGCTTTACTTAATATATTAGCAGCTGATAACCCCTTGGCCCTACAGTGCATCCTAAGCTCAGCTATTGTGAGACTAGTCAGGTTAGCCAGATCAGGCTCAATGGTGTCCTTAGTTTTGAGTCACAAAAAGAAATCTTTTGCAAATCAGAGAAAGAACAATTTAGAAAAAATAAAAATGTATTCAAAGCAGTTCAGTCCAAATTTAAACATTTCAAAAATCAGCTTTTGTTCTTAACTGGATTTTTAAACATCTCACTTAAATACTTTATGGTATGGTCAAACACAAGTATTGGATCCCACCACTGCACGCCATATGTTGAAAGGTGATTTATTAGTAGGCGCATGTGGGTACCTATAGCTAGTAATAACACGCCAATCATAAATAAGGTCCAGTCAAGTTCTCAAACATTTTATACTTTCTCAACTTTTGGTAGTTTGGCTGCTAGCGGACAAGCTCAACTTAGGAGACAAGTGTGTAAAGCAATTAAAAATACAAATACATTAAATAAGTAAGACACAACACACAATACAAATCCAACACCAATTTATAGAAAAAGGAAATGTTTTTATGAATAAATTACACCAAAATGACAACAATCCAATGTAGGTATCAGGCGCTATGAATTTTTAAAGAATACTTTCTAGTGCCTACAAGCCAAAAACGCCAACTTGGGACATTTGGTACCATTTGACCTGACCGGGATAGAGCATGGTTCAGATACAGTGAGTGGTAGGGCCTGGTCACGTTTTTGTCTTCTGACGTAGTCACTTTTTTTGGTAGCTTTTTCTCTCGATGAAATGAAGCTCCTTGTCAGGCCAGCTTTGTGAGTCGACGACAGACCCTTGTTTCAGAACGAGGCCTCAGTGAAATCTTGGAAGTCTTGGAGTTCTGGAGCTCTCAGTGGGATAAACCTGAATTTCAGGCAGGGTCACAGTTCAACATCAGCAGCTTGACTCTTGACAATGGGTTGGCCCAATTATGGAGCTTTTTCACAAAAGTTCTCCAAATGATACCAAACTTCTGGATCTTCTTCCAGAAGGTCCTGTTGGGCTCATGAAAGGTTCACAACATTAATCCAAGATTCCAGAATCTCTGAGTTGCAACTTGGGAAGTTGGGACTACAAGACCCACATTACATTTGGCCAAATCATTTAAAGCCAACTCAACACTGTCCAGCTGGGTTCTTCTTGGTGGAGATGATGCAGGTGGATCTCTTTTAAACTGTTGCTATGAGGGAGTCCACTCCTCAAACTTTTAGAGTTAGGCAAAGTTCTTCTTTTTCGGAAGCCCAAAGTGTGCAGCAAGTGTAGTTCTTCAGAGTACAATCCTATTGGTACAAGCCTTGGTTCAGCAGGGCTGCCCTGCTTGTTTCTTCCAGGCAGGGATCTGAGTTGCTGCACAGCTCTCCCGTATTTATACATCTTTCTTGGCTGGCAAGCAGGGAGGCAGCCTGACCAATGTGGTACATGATGCTACCCTCAATGATAGCCACTTCCCCTGAAGTGTGGCATATTCTTGTCCCAGAAAGCACTGTTTCTTAATAACCAAAATGGAGAAAATCTCTCCTAGAGCTTCAGGTCTGGCTAAACCAACCTACAGCTGCGGCTAACTTTTCCTAACACTCCCCTTCCAATCCCCTTGCTAATTCAATTACATGGGCTCCTGTCTGGCTGGAGGGGCAGAAATTGGGGGTGGGCCTGGTTCTTGCCCTAAGTGTCTTTCCCCCTTTGAAGACCAGTTTGGCTGCCCAGACCCCTTCTGCTTTTTGCTCTGCAGCTTGCTGATCTCCTCCCACCATGTTTCCCTTCAGGCTAATTTACACCTCATCAGAGCAGTTTGGCTCAGCCACTCAATGGCTTGCCTATCAGGAGAGATTGCTCCAGAGCTGGATTTTCAGGCACATCAGAAAAGCAAGTTGTATAACCTCTTTTCTGTTATAGTTATAATAAATCTAAGCTTGGCAAGTTGTTGGGTTTATTCTAACTATTATTTGGACACTTTGAATTATTATTTTAGCTCACTCCCCTCAATAGTTAGACTTTATTAAGGTTTAAGAAAGCCTATCTAAGTTAGCCTTTGGAGGTAATGTACTACAATAGGGAAAAACAAAATTGCCCATTTTTCCCTCACTAGGGCTTATAAAACCTCTTTTACAATGTCCTTGCTTATTAAAACATGGCACCCAACCCATGATCACACAAGGCAGACCTTAGAGGTGACCAATTTGAAAAAAGGTCAAATTTAAACATAGTTTTATACTAAAAGCATCCTGCAAAGCAGGGCTGGCTTTTAAAATGACAGCAGGTAACACATTAGTGCACACATAAGTGCATTAAATCTGCTGGGCCTCTAAACCTACATGCCCTACCATATAGTAGGGACTTACAGGTAGTTTGTCATACCAATCGCAATTACACCTAATTACCATATATCTTTTAAACGGAGAACTGACACTGGGCTTGGTTAGCAGGGCCCCGGGCACAATCAGAATCAGTAACCACCAGCAGCAGTAAAAAAATGGCGGAGAGATCAGGGCAAAAAGGATCACTTTCTCACATGTATATTATATGGCTCATCCTGCACTTACTTACTGAGTTAAAATTTGAAGATTTTTCACAAAAATGCTGAGAAATTTCTTTCCTGTAGTCTAGAAGGATATTTTAGATCCCTAGAAGAAGGTATATTAAATTATTTTATGTTGGATTTTTAAGCAACCTAGTAATGACTAGTTGTCAAGTAGTCTGTCCAACAATATACCACAATCATAATACAACAAATAACAGATTAAAGTTAAAAGAGGAAATACTCAACAAGGCAGGTAACTCAAAGCACTCAATGAGTGCTTATGATGATATTTAGGGCCTTGTCACGGGTTTGGCGGTCTTCCTCTGGAACCGCGAATGAGACAGTAAGGTTTGTCGTGTCAATGGAGCACTGGG
Source organism: Lissotriton helveticus (assembly GCF_964261635.1). Lineage (NCBI taxonomy): Eukaryota > Metazoa > Chordata > Amphibia > Caudata > Salamandridae > Lissotriton > Lissotriton helveticus. Next base: position 659,604,563 of record NC_136057.1, on the reverse strand, counting down.
CGCACAGCCTATTATAGAGGCACTAAAGAACAATATCAGTGGTGCAACTGGGTAAGTGGAAAACCTAATAACCACTCAAGGGTTGAACCAGCAAGCTGGCAAAACACAACAATGTAAACACAGAAAAACCCTATGCGCACACAAAGTATTAATGTACACGTAGGTGGTGGTACACGCAATAGTGAACAAATAACGTTACAGAGAAACAGTCAATATTCAAAGAGAAAAAGAAGGTGACGTAAGGTAAATCCATGGTTCTTTCATTTCTGTATGCTTTACAACAGCCAGCCGACACGTGTTTCATCGCTTGCGCAAATCTTCAGGGCTGGAAACAACAAAATGATTCTTTTTGTACATAAATGATCTTACGTTGCGACTACAAAATGATTCATGCTCATGATTCTACGTGATGACAAGTTCAAGCAATAAAAGGTGATAAAAAAGCTGGATGATCATAAGGTAAGTGTCCAAAGACATCTTGAGAACCGTGCACGCCATAAGGTGTTTGGAATTTATAACGATCGAAAGAGTGTGTCAGTGAGTTTGTAAAACCGGATGTGTGTATAGAATGGCACGCGGTGGATGATCGCATTGAGCTGGCATGCACACACAAAACCCGAAATTGAATCCTTGTGCGGAGTGGGAAGTGATTATTTCAATCTTTACGTGAGTATCCGATCGGACGTTGTGTACAGGTGACAATAAGGTGACGCTCAGAATTTGTGAAACGCCTCCTTAAAGAATCATACTACAACACATACCTCAAAGTGGCTGCGTGTATGCCAAAGGTCTGTAGAAAACAAAAGTATATATAAAAGGAAGAAAAAGTCCGGAAAAGAAAAGGGAGGGGAAGAAAGAGAAGGATGATATTGGTTGAGTTATTTGTACGATGTAAATTATGCCCAAGCCGGCCAAACTCTCAGATTGGTCGGTTTGAACACTGGATACCTAATATGTACAACCCAAAATAGGGCGGGGGCAGGGGGAATGAAAAATTATTAATCATAAACAACTGCTCACCGCTCTGCCGGTGATACTTCCGACCCGTGGGGCCCTAGACCAATTCAATTGCGAATGTGGAAGTAAAGGCGTATACTGGAAGCAAAAGTGAAAAGGAAGAAAAATTAAGTACATTGTGAATGCAATCCGTATATAAAAATTCATCGATTTGAAGAGCGGCATATGACACTCTATTTACGAATGTCATCATAATGACTAATGGTGGGAACTAAGATTATAACGCAAAAAGGTCCAAAAGCTATTTATGTGTAATTGTATACAAACTGACTTCTAATGAACGATCATTTAAAGGGATTTTCAAAATATTGTCATGCCCAGAAAGCATATTGCTTTATTTAAAACCGATATGTGCAAATCACTTCCACGAAGAAATGCGGGGTGCAACACAAGTAAACATATCCTATGTATACTTTAGTCTAGTTAAGACATTAGTATCGCTTTCTGAGGTAATTGATAGAGTTCCGACTAAATCATCCACATCTAGTGGAGAAAAACAACCATGTGAGCAGCGTTGTACTCGGGAAGATAAGACTAATTACCTGGAAGCTCTGTATGCCTCAGCATATATTCCGGGAGCTTGTTTCCTTGAGAATGAAATGGAGCGGATAACTCCATAAACATCATATTCTGTAGATGAAAATTGTAAAAATAGAAACTATAGTCCAAACTGAAAAATAACCTGTCAAGAGTGGCGACAAAGAGTAATGCTTCTAAAGTCAATGAAGGCACATTGTAATTGTCAAAACCCTCGTTTTGTGTAAACTCACCTTGGTATGTGAGTTAAGGCGGAGGGAAGGAAAGAGTTGTCTCCCAATCACCTCAGTTTGTCATAAACTAGAAAAAAGGAAAAACATGGCTGGCTTAGGTACTGCTATTCGTATTGGTAATGAAACAAATGCCAAATATCAGATCTCAGCCCGCAAGCTGTCCTGACGTCTAAAACACTTACTAGTGTATATGCGATAGCAGCGCTGAGGTGCAGCTCCCGGGTCACCGTGTTCCAGGTAGTGGACACGTGACCCGGAAGTTCAGCCTCCTTAAAAGCAAGTGCTCCTTCCTGGGAATCATGGAAAAAGACTAGAACGATGTCTAGGTATGAGGTTGTCACACCAGGAAGTAGGTATAAAAATTCAAATCTGGGCGCGATCGATAGAATCCCAGTGTAAAGGGAATCTATATGTGAAGTATATGTACGTACAAATTGTTAAAAGTCAAAATCAATAAGTCACCTTAAAGATGTATAAATGACAACTAAAAGGCTACAGTAACCAACAGAAAAATAATGCAGTGGCTCACACGGTCCCGGCCACTTAGCAGAAGAAAGGGTGGAAAGGAAAATAAGAGAAATCACCACCATACAGTCAAGATGTTAATCCATGAGATCATTAAGTGACGTGAGAGCATGCACAAATTGTTTGGGGTATCCAATCATGCATCAAGGTGTCTGTCCACAACTTATCAATTATTTATAAATATAGAACACAGGTTAAACAATGTGAGATCCGAACAATTTGGATCTCACTCAATCTCGCGAGTATAATATCTTCATATTAATTAAGTGTTGACTTCAATTGTGAAATGGTACATTCAATTGCAGGTGGCATGTCCGCCTAAACACCCAGTTTCAGTGTACATAAGTAGTGCAGTGAAAACCACATATAAACATTACAGGGTAGGAAGATATTCTTACATAATTAACAGTCTGAATCGGAGCGATACAAGCCGCAATGTCCATGTAAGCTGAATTTCGACTTATTACTGTTGAAAGCCATCTGGTTGTCTAAATGGAAGTAATTGTTTCTGTGAATTTCAAAGAGAGGTCAGACACATAAATTGCCTCAGAATTTGCCTGACATTAGATTAGGTAGAGTTACATAGTCCACCTAAGGGTGGTCCTCAGAAAACATTAAACCTTAAGTCACTGTTAGTAACCTCTAAGTGTAAATGGTTTATGCAGAGTGGTCAGAGATACAACATCTAGTTAGTCCCCCAGGAAGAATTGCAGTTCAGAGTCATAATTCAATCCCTGTCCCAACGCATACATCCTCATTATCCACATAGCTTCAGCCAGTCTGAGTTTTAGTTCTCTGTTGTCCCCTCTGACTCCCATGGCTACTGTGTCAATGCCGAAAAATCAAACTGTTCTTTCTGTTTCTACGTTTTGACAACCTGCCACGTGAAGCGCCACGGGGTATTTGGGGTCTTGCTTCAGTATAGCTCTCATATGTTCAGAGATTCTATCTTTAAGGGGTCAAATTGTGCTGCCAACATATTGCTTGCCACAGTTGCATTCTATGATATAAATGACGAATTTAGTCAAGCAATTGATGTTCGTGTCAATTGTGAATAGGTCCCCCTTTGGATTAGTAAAACTCTTAGTGCCATGTTTGGCCCATCTACACATTGCACATAAACCACATTTGTAAAACCCAATGCTGCGTGTGGACAACCAATTCATCGGGCTCATGCCATGTGGTACTGTGCGGCTGAGTCTGTTTCTTAGTGTATTACCTTTCCTGAAGCAAATCTGAGGTCTTTCTGTCACATATTCCTGGATGGTTTTCTCCATTTTTAGAATGCCCCAATGTCTAGTGAGGCTCTTACGCAGTATGTGATGGAGTGAGTTGAACTCAGTAACCAGCCTAATAGTCCTATTGGCTGGTTTCTTAGGTCCCTGCATGTATAATGTGTCTGGCCTGTTGGTATTGGCTAGTCTGCGTTCGGCTTTCCTGATGGTGGTATCAGAATAACCTCTCTTGGAGAATCTGTCCTTCATGCCCTTAATACAACATTCAAATTCCAAGTCCTCTGGAACCGCCACAATAGCGATCCCAGGAAGACCTCAAAGCCAGTGGTGAACCTGCCGACCGAATTAGAAGCTGAATTCATGGTGGGTGGTGGTGTTATGGCGCCAGGTATGTTAGGTTCATATGAGAGCCTAAACAGCATACTGCTGCCTTAACAGCACCTACAGCACGTTTGCGCACAGTGTGGTATACACCATGTCGTGCATGCCACATAGTGCATGAACATATGTGCCAATATAGGAAGGCATAGCATGTGTCCTCCGCATGCACCCCCATGTTAGAGCCCCCTCACCAGCATTTCTGCCACCCTTGTCATGGGGTCCCCGCCATGAAATGTGTGGTGGAAATGCAGGTTGTAATATTCTCTACGGGGCCGGCATCAGCACCGCCAGCATATACAGTCCCTTTCCACACTGCCACCGCAATGGGATCCTGGATCCCAGCAAAGGCAGAGGTCATAATACAGTGGTCGGACCGCCGGCATGGTGGTGGTCAGACACAGGACCAACATACTCCTAATAAGGCCCTTAATTATGTCCTATGCTTATAACAGACTGTCATAGCTATCTTGATGTAAGTGCCTTTTTAGGGATATTATTGGTTTCTTTTCATAGAAGGTGTGGAATTGGTGTTCATCGAAATGTTTGACTATTTAATGTTATGCCTTTAATTTTGTAAGTAGCATGCACAGCACTAGGATCCTGTAGCTCAAGCAACCTGCTGTATTATGATTGTTTTTAAAATATTTACACATTTTTGGGTCTACAATAATATCAAGGTGGCCATTCTAAGAGATTCCCTTCATGGTAAAAGTGCAATTGTTATCAGTCACAGAAACATTTATGTCACCAGCAGTGACAACATATATGTACTTCAAAAGCTGCATACTAAGAAAAATAGAGGAGTACAGGTGACATGTTTTGACTCAAATGTAAATGATGAAGTTAAATTCTTTTTACCTATAACCCTTGCACCAATGTGCAAATATACAATCTATTGTGGGTAGACTATAGTATACCATTTCAATGTTATACACAGTTTTATCTGGGACAGGGTCTCTTGGTATACTAAACTATATCTATTGTCCCTAATGAGAACTAATAGTTTTGTGGTCATTTTGTTTGAACATTGCATTCTGTCTTGTATTATTTGTCCCAATTATTTCAAAGCCTTCTCTGAGGAAGATCCACTCAAACTCACTGTAGCAGGATCTGACCCGATTATTTCACGCAATTCAAGCCACATATTTAGGCCCAGTCACTAATGAAGTAAACAAGCCGCAATTGCTAGGAGGATAGCTTATGGTGGCCTGCCAAGTAAATATAAAATAATCTCCAAAATTCTAACTTTATGCCCTGATGTAATATCTCCTGCTTACACTCATAAAAAACATCATGCCCAGGTGTTAAACATCCAGTTCCAATGATATATCTTACATCACAAAATGAAAAGAGATGATATAAAACAAAAATAGTACACCTTTAAATACAAATTAAATATAAATAGTAAATTATTATGATGTACCACCACTAACTCATACTGATGATGTAAGTTAACAACAATAACAGTTATACAAATATGAAATAAACTATGTACCCTTTGTGGAGTGGATAACCTCAGGGGCCCAAGCATTGTACAAAACAAAATAGAGAATTCTATTCAGAGTGATATCGGAGAAGGAAGATGCGCTACACTTGTGTTACAATGTATTATTTTGCAGTGGTACTAACGGAATAAAACTAAGATATTATGCTACTCATTTGTGCATAATGCAGTCAAAAAATCAAGTAACATTAGGTATATGGCTAACCTGCTTTGAGCTATCATTTTAAACGTCCTTCTTCCCACAGGCTACATCATCCATTATGTAGACCGTGCACATAAAATGGGAGAAGGCCTCACCATCATTAATACGTCTTCTTGGTCCTGAACAACAGGCAATGAAGTAAGATTCAACTCCATGGAGATGCTGACATACCATATACCATTTTCTCTCTCTGCAACTCAAACCACCACATTCAATTTTATCTACAGGCCTCCTCAACAGAACAATGACTTCATTTATGAATTCTCAAATGCCCACCCTACCCTCTGGGGTGACTTCGACCTCCCAGATGATGCAAGCTCAAACAAAGTGCAAGAAACCCCCTTTTCACCATCTCCTATAAACGCAATGTGGTACAGTAAGTCACATAACAAAACACACCTCAGAGGCCCCATCCTTGATTTTGTCTTCTTAACATCACCAACAATCCAATCATGACCACTCATGCCCTTGGACTGGCCTGCACATTCTGCCATCACTATCTTTATCTCCCTTTTTACCACACTATCAACAAACCAAGATCAACACAAGAGAGGACTAAATCTTCAGATCCTTCAAAGTCTTTTCTATAGAAAACTCAATGTCTGAACTCATCTCTCAACCCATCAACTCCACGTCAGATACCAACACCCTTATAAACAACTTCACTTTTTTGGGGACAGCCGTGTGAATCCCCACGACCCAATTACAATACCCAAGTTCATGCTGTAGCCTTCAGCATCCTGTTATTCTGAAGATCTTGATGACAATAAACTATCTGTTTGCAGACAGGAAAGAAAATGGAAAACAGCAGGACCTTTAGAAGTCTAAGCAGAATATTTTACAGCCCTAGCAGAAGGTATATTATATTATTTGATGTTGTATTTTCAAGCAACCTAATAATGACTAGTTTTCAAATCGTCTATCCAACATTATACCACAAACAGGATACAACAATTTACAGAAAAATGTTAAAAGAGGGATTACTTAACATGGAAAGCAACTCAAAGCACTAAATGAGTATTTATAATGATATTTATACGTCCAATGCCTTACAACATAGCTGTCTTGATCTGAGTGCCTTTTTAGGGATATTATTGTTTTTTACTAGAGTTGTTCGAAAGATCTTGATGACAATAAACAATCTATTTTCAGACAGGAAAGAAAATGGTAAACCTCTGGAAGGCCCTCCGTGCAACATGCAAACATGTAATCAGATCAGCCAAAGCAAAGTGCTACACCATCAACATTAGCAGGTGCCAGATCCACCTACTCCTCACTTCACAGAAGTGCAATGCCATTCACAACTTCTTCAGTGAAAAAATACAGATGATCCAACAGCACATTGATGATAGCAAGCCTGCTTCATCTCTCACATTCACCCTTTCCAGTAGAATCCTGCAATGGCCAGCCTTCGAAGCCCCATCTCTCACAGTACTGGCTGTCTTACTCCAGTCCCCAAAAGCCACCGTTTATGTAGGTGATGCCTTACCATCATCCTGTACCAAATATCCTTCCTGATATTAATAGACCTCTCAGCTGCGCTTGACTCAGTCAACCATCCTACCCTCATACTCAACATTGAGTCACGAATGGGATTCAGTTGTCAGTGTAGTTCACTGGTTCTCCTCCTACCTTTCCAACCAACACAGGTTCATTTGCATGATCAACCACCATTTCTAACAAATTTAAAAAACAAAAAAAAGCAACACAACTGGCCTTTTCTTACTAAGCACCTAGGAAAGGAACAAGATCCCTGTATACAACAAGACCGCTCTAAAGCTGATGTAATTTAGGAAAGAGTTGAAGATTTATTTATTTATTTATTTATGTGCTTATATAGCGCCGGACTCGACCCCCTGAGGGGAATCTCCGCGCTTATGTTCTTCCAGGGTGTCTAAACCAAAAGCATGAGATGCGTAAATTTTAGGATGTCAAGAACAGGTGTGTCTTTAGAGGTTTCCTGAAAGCCTGGAGGTTGGTGTTTTGCCTCAAAGTAAGGGGCAGAGTATTCCAAAGAGTGGGGCCCTTGTATGACAATGCTCGACCACCCTGTCTTGCCCTCTTGACATGTGGGATCTGAAGCAACAGTTGGTTACTAGAGCGCAGGAGACGGCCAGGTTTATAAAGATTACATTTTTCTGCCAAATATTTGGGACCTGAGCCAAAAAGGCTTTTATGTATTATGCAGCAGACTTTGAATTTGACCCTCTGCCGGATGGGCAGCCAGTGAAGTTTGTCCAGGAGGGGGCGTGAAGGAGACCTGGTTGGAGCATTAAGAACCAGTCTGGCCGCTGTGTTCTGGGCTACCTGTAATCTACTAAACTGTTCTTGATTGGCAGATATAAAAAGCCCGTTGCAGTAATCTAGCCTACTGACCTCAAGTGTCTGAACCAGCGATTTCCAGATTCACCTCTTTAAAGAAAACTACATCACATTGGATTAACCATCAGCTTCCTCTCATATTATGCACCAACTTGAAGCTTGCCTTTGGCCATGTACATGCTATGCTGCCTTTTGTCTAAGTTTCTGCTATAGAAATACAATGTATGTACATAGATGTAGATGTACTTCATTAACCACAGTTCACAGCCAACGAAAACCTTTTTATGTAGGTAGTCATTGCCTTCTACCAAAATACATAATAACTAGCAAATATATATGGAGTCGACTGCTGAAGTGTGTTCAATTCAACTCTGACATCAATGTTTTGATTGTAAGTTTTTTTTATGGCTTAAATAGGAAGTTTACTACTATATGCTAGAGGCATATAACTTGTTTGTATTGTAGTTATCTGAAAGCATTATTTACACCTCTCCTAATATTATTTATTAGTTTGTTCTACAGCTATAAAATGTTATGTTGGTTTGATTTCCTTTCCTTGACCACCTCTCTATATCATTAGTTAGATGCTGCACCTGCCTTATAATAAGTATTTAAGATGTGAATTGACTTTTTCAGGAAATTGTTACTTTTAAATGATGATGTACTATGTCCAATTCCATTATGCTTTGCTTTATTATGCTATAAATCATCAAAACGTAAGAGTTTATTTTGCTGCACATATTGTAGCTTTTAAGAAGTCTCTTATTTAAAATCTGTTTTCTTTTAAAACAGGCTATATCGCTGATTTGTTCACAAGAAACAGATGTATTGTGTCATACTCGGGAGGTTTTTTGCTTTTGAAAAAAATGAATATATTCTGGTAGGCACCTCATAAGTTCAAGGATTTAAAGAACCCACACTTTTTATCCAGTAGCTGTTTTTTTTAAAGAAAGCCTGCTTTGAATTATAAATATGTTCATAACCAGTCTATTGCACTTAGGAGATAGGGTCTACCAGCGCTGGGATACCTCTTGGTGACTACGCGCTTTACAAAAAAAAAAATAATAATAATTAAATTGGCTGAAAGATTCAGCGCTTAATTTGGGCTGGTGGTTGCATGCGGGCATCACTGGAACTCATTTTTGGTGACCAGTAGACATTTTTCCTCATCAGACTTCAACCCAGAGCAAAAGAGAGATAAACACTAATGGGGAAAAAGGAGGAGGAAGAAAAAGAAGGGAAAATGGGTACAAAGAAAGAAAGCAGGGATGAAAACAAACTTCAAGAGTAACAATAAGTGGCAGTGAGTATCTGATGGTGGATGACAGAGGCATGAGGTGAAATTAAGACTATGAAGCCTTGGTATTTGGCCACCAAACCTTCGATAGTGCGTGCTGCGGGAAAGATGTTTGTCACCGGGACTTATTACTTTAGATATTAACCACTGAAAATATGCACTGTGAATTTGAAAATGTGCAAATTTGTCGGCTTGCTTAGCTAAATGTAATGGAATGTATTACACACTTTACAATGCATGGTACACTAATAACATCGTTATGCATTGATGAAGGAGTCTCTCACATATTTGTTCCAGTGGAATGCATAAACTGAATAATCCATTAAAAATACATTACTGTGTATGTCTGAAGACATCTAGACCTAGCTAAGACATTCATTATAGAAGTGGATACCTCAGATAGAGCCAAATTGGCATTGTTGTTACAATGCCCAATTGTGACATTTAGTGCTTTACAGTATGTTATGGTATGTTGTTGTTATATTTATTTGTAAATCGCACTATTACTCCGAGAGTAATTAGTCTAGCCTCACTAAGGGCAGGAGAGGGGACGTCATAGAAAAACCATGTATTCAGCATCTTGCGGAGCTCAAGGAGTGAGGAGGAGGTTCTGATGTGTAGCATAGGTGGTTCCATGCTTTAGGAGTGAGGTAGGAGAAAGCCCGACCTCCGGATCTGGTTCTGCATATGCGTGGCATGTGTGCAGTAGGATTCTCGCCAAAAGGAGGTGTCTGGAAGGTTTTTGAAAGGAGATGCGGCTATTCTGGTAGGCAGGGCCAACATGTATTGCTTTTCGAGGTATGAGTGAGGTGTTTGAACTGTGTGCCCTTGAGTGTTGAGAGACAGTAGAGCTCCTTGGCGTGTGGTCTGATGGGAGTGCTGCGAGGGAGGTTTAGGGTGATTCTGGCTGCTGCGTTCTGAATCGTTTTACGTTGCTGGGATCCTTAAGAAGACAATATCTTAACATTTAAATAAAAGCTGCAATAAAAAATGCATACGTACAAGGGAAAGCTCTGCTCATTGGTATATTAGAGGTGTTTAAAATAAATGCTCATAATAATGTTTAAATGGTGAAATAGTCCTCAAGCCTGTGTCTTTCGGTCATAACGCAAGAATCTCATTATTAGAATATCACCCTCAGCCTGCATCATTCATCTCTTCGTTCATGCAGTCCAGTCGTTGTCTGCTTATGCCTATTTCACCATTCATCTGTCCTAGTGAAACCCTCTCCAGCACACGTGGCAGCTTCATGTTCGTTCACTCTGCAAACTGCCAACGTGGCTTTCAGAATCAGCCACCTGTTAAAGTACTTAGAAGGGGTATCAGGAGAAGTAGCAGCCAATATGAAAGCTTTTTATCAATCCCCCCTCCCATATATTACTCTGCTACAGTCCGCCACTAATATGGCACAATTACTTATTATCACAAATGAATCTTACACGCATAATGGAGAACAGGGAATTGGGCATTAGCAGAGGAACAAAACTTTAAATACAAATTACCAAACACATTATATTTCTTTGACTTGTTGTTGCCGTGCATTTGTATTGTTTTTTTAACAAAGCAATGCCTCTTAATTAGATTCTGACCCAATGACTTCCTTTGAGACATACACCTTTCCTCGGACCGTCTTTATCTTTTCAGGCAAACCTTAACCAGACAGTTTTTTTTACCAAAATTGATATGATAGCTCTGGCACGGTGTGGAGTAAATAGCTTAATCTCTGATTTTAAAAGACTTAAGCAGTACACTACTGTTCAAAACAGCGACATAGTCCATTTCACACCCGAACTTGCCGTTCGCAGCATAACAGGGGGAACAGTTTTTAAGATATTTACCTATTGAATCTTATGAAGACATGGCTTTGCAGTTCGGGCTGGACTGTTCCGATGAGGCACAGGGTCAGACTGATTTGCACATGGCCATGTCTGAACTGGGGTGGCGGAGTGAGCTAAAGAATGATGATGGATTAAACCCAGATCAGTTGGCGATGGCGATTGCCGATGGCGGCTGATTAGCCAGAAACCAGTCCCAGGATGCTTGTTTCTGGTCCAGGGAAGATATGGCTTGGCAGTTCGGGCTGGACTGTTCCCATGAGGCACAGGGTCAGACTGATTTGCATATGGCCATGTCTGAACTGGGGTGGCGGAGTGAGCTAAAGACTGATGATGGATTAAACCCAGATCAGTTGACTGGGGGTGAGTGCTTGCATTGCTCAGCACTCCGTCTATCATCCACTTTGGTTTTGCTTTGTTCACCCTGAGTTGGCAGGGTATACCCAGACGTGGGTCCCTTGCTCACGTTGCCACCGGATTTAAGCTAGCCTGGCTGATGATGGCTGATTAGCCAGAAACCGGTCCCAGGATGCTTGTTTCGGTCCAGGGAAGACATGGCTTGGCGGTTCGGGCTGAACTGTTCCCATGAGGCGCAGGCTCAGGCTGATTTGCATATGGCCATGTCTAAACTGGGGTGGCGGAGTGAGCTAAAGAATGATGATGGATTAAACCCAGATCAGTTGACTGGGGGTGAGTGCTTGCATTGTTCAACACTCCGTCCATCAGAAGCTTTGGTTTTGCTTTGGTCACCCTGAGTTGGCAGGGTATACCCAGATGTGGGTCCCTTGGTCACTTTGCCACTGGATTCAAGCTAGCCTGGCTGGTGATGGCTTATTAGCCAGAAACCATTCCCAGGATGCTTGCTTCCGGTCCAGGGCAGACATGGCTTGGCAGTTCGGGATGCACTGTTCCCATGAGGCACAGGGTCAGACTGATTTGCATATGCCCATGTCTGATCTGGGGTGGTGGAGAGAGCTAAAGAATGATGATGGATTAAACCCAGATCAGTAGACTGAGGGTGAATGCTTGCATTGATCAACACTCCGTCCATCATCCGCTTTGGTTTTGCTGTGGAGGGGAAGCACTGCCATGAGGCACAGAAAATTACAATTTCTCCAAGAAAATATCTGCGATAAGCTTCGGGGTAACCAGGAACTTTCCTGTTCCATGAAAACAGAAGTCAGGCTATGTGGAGGAAAATGAGAAGGAGCCACAGCCAGAAGTGAGAATAGCAAACCCCTATGTAACTTGCACAGTAACTAAAGAGGAGACCCCCAGAGGAAAAACAAAAAAGTGTGAGGTGCTGGTTGATAATGGAGACCAAATGGCTGCTGATTCATACAACTAACTAATATTTCCTAGTGGCTCAATGCTGTGCATGTCTGTGGCAATCCAGCCACCAAGTGCTGGGCATCCAAAGAGTGCACAGTACAGAGCCATTACCTGACTTCTTCCTGAGTCCAAAGCCAAGTTGAAATTTCCTGATAGTGGAAGTAACCCAGTGCCAACACATTTTACATAATTGTAGTAAGCCGTAAGTGGGTTTTGTTGGGCACAAGAAATGCATATAGATAAAGTACTTTTCCATCAGCAAAGTAAAAAATATATGACTATTATGCCATTTCCATTTCATGATTGGCTTTTATCGCAATAAAAAGATCGATATAGTGAAGGGAACCAGGCAATCCAGAAATGGGCTCAGGGTGTGACCATTCAACTGACAACAATAGGCGTCAAATAGTGGGACTCTTCTAGATACCATGAAGAAAGGCGACAACAGAGATAAAGCAGTTAAAGCATCACTGGTATGCAGAATGTGTGGTGTAGGTGTTAGAAACACAGGTACATTTGTGCTGTGTAGATTGAGCAGAGTGTGATGGAATTCCAAGATTGGATCCAATCAGTTGATATCCTCTTCCCATTTAGCTTCTATTTGATGCATACCTTTTTTATTCTTTAGATATGGAGAGGCAGATTTATTAACACTAAGGGCCTCATTACGATGTCTGTCGGAAAGCATTCCGACCGACACACCTCAAAATCATTTCCGACCGAATCAGATTCGGGGAGTCCGACCGACTGATTACGATGTTTCCTAACACCGTTCGGTCGAACTCCCATTGACTTCAATAGGAGCCTGTGTTCCGACCAACAACACAGGCTCCCATTGAAAAAAGGGGTGGTTGTGAGAAACCTTGCACCCTGTAACGGGCACCTCTTGGTGCATGCCACACCATGCATGGCTGGAAAGAGGGGAACCATAGGTACCCCAATGGGCCCTAACCGGAGATCTCTGGGTGAAGGGGGGCCTGCTACGGGCCCCCAAAGTCAGATTCTGACAGCAGAGAAAATGCTAGAAAGTACCCCTGAAAGTGTAGTTTGTACCAAAAACTAATATAGCCTTTAGGTATGTGCTAAATTGAAGAAATCTTGTAATTTCTCTTAACTTTTCACACTTTCCATAGGTGCTGCACTATACATCACAAATTTGACGTGTGACATATTTAAAAGTTTGTCTATGCATAGTGTTTTGCACTGAAAGGCACAGGTTTGTGCTGGGGAAGAAGGCTGCAATGTCATATCTTAGAAGATATCGCTCTGAACTGCTTTCTCCCTCCAGTGCAATGCAGCATACTCATTTTTGTAGTAAATCTACCTCATAGTGTGTTAAATAAGTTGTATTTCCTTCCTCCAGCTTTCATCATGATTGAAGAGTGCATTTATGAACCCTGCCCAGGGGTGGGTTGTATTCCACTTCTGTGTCTTACTATTTCCTTAATGCCTTAAGGGTAGAAAATAAGAGAATGGAATATTCTATTCAAACACGTGGGTGTTGAAGGATTTGAATGACGAGTTGCCATATAGATCCTGCACGAGAAGACAACCCACTCTCCTCCAAACCCACAGCATACTAACCACAGTGGTACATGTTGGATAGTCTTAAATGGGTATGCGCAGGGAATATATGTTTGAGAGTCTGAGGTTGCATTACAAGCCCTCAGAGAAGGTCAGCAGGGACCTCACTGGGCCTTCATAATCACTGAGCTGTTATTAGGTGAGGTATTGCAGTGACATTAGGAGTTAGTTTCATAGAACATTCTGGAGTTTTAAATGATACAGTAGAGGAGGTAGGTTTTGGGTAATCAAGAGCATATCCGCTGTAGTTGGAACACCCAATAATAGTGTTCACGGGTTTGACAGCTAGAATGCCATTACCTGCTTGAAGAGTAAACATGTCTAATTTCACTCTAACTCTTTTGCCCATGAAAGCAAACCAGAAAGGACTTCATTCTAAGTTCTGAATCTGGATCTAGGGGTAGGCCAAGGAAAGTTTTAAAAGATAAAGAGGGCTGTATGACGACTTTAACCTTTATCAGGTTAACTAAGTAAAGCAGTAGTCTCTTTCAGAACAAGATTTTACTTGGACACTGCTTCAGATGAACAAGGAAGATGGCATGAAAATCTTTTTTTCATCTAGGTATAATTTGAATATTGAAACAGAAAGTCACCTTAAAGGTTCATGTGAAAGGAAAGAGCAATGCATATTTGCTGCTATTATCCATAAGGGAAAACTATTCTGATTTCGACTAGTTGATTATCAGGTGACAATGGGACCAAATACTTTGGCTTGTGAAACATTTAGATAAAGTGGTATTTGTAAGAAATTGGCTATTGGTTGAGAGAGGTGGAAGTGTGCAAGTCCACTTAGTCAACAACCACAATTCTTGTTTTAGTGTCTTGCAAGTGAACAATGATGGAACCCTATTGGCTCCACATGAACTTGGTAGAGCTTTGGTGTAATGAATAGAGTGTATTGCAGTGAAGGCTGCTTTAGAATTTTGCTTTAGAATTTTTATACACAGACAAATAAACACGTGTATGACTAAGCTCTATGTGTGGCCTAGACATTGGAGGGTATCCCAGCTGGGAAGACGCTACAAATGGCAACAAGATAGTGGATAAGTAACCTGAGTATTGGCAGTGCTCCTTCAGAGAGTTCACTGTGGTCCAAGCAAACTGCTCGTGCGTGCCACATTTGCTGTTGTTGAAATACGGAATCAGCGTTTAATGCATGTGGAGTCAAAGCTCAGTTCAAACCACTATGAAGCAGTTGAAAATGAAAGCATTTACAGAGAATCTACACAAAGATGGTCAAGATCCTGATGGTCAGGCCATACATAAAGGTACCGCACTACTATGCAACATAGAGTTATACATAGTTTGGAGTGATAACGCTGTGATTACAAGGGCGGCCAAAAAGAGATCAACCTGGGGTCAAAAAGTACAAAGCGAACGCAAAGCGTAAGATAACACTGCAATTACATAGAGCTAAACTAGGTATCAAGACAAATACAAAGAGACAGAGAAGTACAAGAGAACACTGTGGTTGGAAGCAGACAATCACATACTATCAATGTACTTAACAGAGCTTCACAACCTCAGAGGCGGGCGAGGAGACCCAAGAAGAAGCAAGGGAGTTGTGCCTACTGAGTTATCCAAAACCTATATATGCACACCATCAAAGCTGCTGGGCGGTGGCTCAGAACAATTCCAAAGGTCTCTGAGAAAGTGAAGGACTCCAAAGGAGACCTAGCAAGATGTCACCCTTCCACAGACTGTCCAAAATGACAAGGAGGCCAGCATATCACAGGGCTTTAGAGATGGTACGGATGACCCGGGTCCTAATAGATGGCAGACTGTGTCAGAGAGAACGTAACCCTTGGCATCAGCCACTCCCACAAATAGTTACAATGTTGTTGCTATTTAAATCCACCATCATCGTTCAATACAGCAAAAAATCTAAATATTGGCGACCGATGGACTTCATGGATAGAGACACTTGAAGATTTCATTGGTGCACTTGAAGAGACTGTGAACTAAAAGATTATCAAATCCCTCAAAAACCTCGCTGGTGATGACGTAAAGGAAGTCATAACGAAAATGCTGCAAACTGACAAAGCAATCACATACCATCAGATTAAAGAAACCTTGAATCTCAAGTTCAATCCAATGGTAAATGTCGACTATAAAAGATATATTTTCAATCAAGAATGAATGCAAGTTGGCAAAACCATTGATGAATTTGTAGAGAGAATTGACACATTCATCAAACACTGTAAGTTTAGTGAATTTAATGATAAAGAGGCCACACGTCTCAGAGTCATTGATGGATGCTTGTCTGCTTCATCTAGACTGCAAATCCTGAGGAAAACGTTGAGTCTAGAACTAGTATTGATGGCTTCTAGAGCTGAAAAGAGTGCCAATCAACAAGCTGCTAACATGGAGGGGGAAGTGTCTAGAATGAATTATTCATGAGTGTGAAAAGCAAGAAAAAGCAAAAGACTGAAGGACACAAGGTGATGTGTACACGTAAAAAATTCTTATGTTTTAGATGTGGATTTTCATTTCCACACAAAGACAACTGCCTCATCATTGGACACACATGTAAGGGCTGTGGTAAGGAGAACCCTTTTGTGACGGTGTGCAAAGCAAAGGGAAAAAAGTGTGCTGCAGTGTGAAGACGAAATGGCCACCCGGAGGTTCCAGAAGCAAAGTTTGGTGCACACCTAAAAGCCCCAGCGGAGGTGTCAGGTATGACATATCAACACTTAACAAAGTTTATTGTCATCTAAATCATCATCAAACAGTTCATCCATATCAGTCTCAAGTGAAAGTAAAGATGGCATTTTTGATTTTCAGAGCTACTCATAAAGAGCATGATAAAGCTCTTAAACAAGTATGTTGTTTACTTGCCAAAGCAGGTTTGACTTTTTTTTTTGTAAACGTTTTTATTAAGGTAGTTGCAATACAACAGTAAAATACAAGACAGAAGTTCCATGCAGAGGCACAATGCAGAGTAGCAAGGTACAATCCAACAAAGGCATATCAATTACAGTGAGCGGCATAACGTCAGTGAGATAATCTGGAAGCAATGCCCTGGCAGTTCAGTTCACCCTAGTAACATATTCTCCCTGGTGGGCAAACAAAGAAAGGGAAAAACCCCCGGAGGGCTAGAGGGCACAGGGTGCACCGGGAAATAAATAGGTAGGGGACCAGCACAGACCAGCACCGGCAGTCACCGCGGGCCAAAGGCCGGCGGGGAGTGCGGGAGAGGCAATGTCAGGAGCAGGGGATATAGGAGGAGGGGGCTGGATCCCATATGACCCATCATGCAGCATGGTGGGAAAGATCCAATATCAGCACCGCGACTCCAGAGGCATTTCTCCCAACGGGGCAATCAATGGGGGCGCCAGCTGAGGGACCCATGGGCAGCAGAAGCACTGGGGAAGAGAAGAAAGGAGCTACGCACTGGCCAAATCCGCAGCCGCCATGGTCGCAGGGCTGGCGGGGAGCGCAGGGGAGGCAGCTACGCTAGGGGGGGGAGCGGGAAAGGAGATAGGCGACCGCAAATATTGACAGGTCGAGATCTAGCAAGCAACAGGTCCCAAAATTCAGAAAGTAGCATCTGACAGCGGGAGGCATCTTCCAACCAATTCGCCACCGCAGGGGCAAAAAAAGCAGTTTTGACTTTGAATGCAGACAAATGTAAGTTCCATAAGACATAGCTAAAATTCTTTGGTCATAACTTTTCAGATGGGAGTGGGACACTAGATTCTGTTGAAGTACAAGCACTGTCAAATGCTGATGGCCCACAAGATGCTTCCAAGGTGCATTCATTTCTGTGCATGGCCAGCTAATGTTCAAGATATATACAAGACTTTGTAACTGTAAGTGCTGCATTGAGAATGTTAACGAAAAATAATATTTCATTTTAGTGGTCACATTAATGTGAAAACAGTTTTAAGAAATCAAATAAGCCATTGAGAATGCTACAGAAATTGCTTCTTTTCAATTCAAGGTGCTATCATTACATAGCACAGTGGACACCAAAATACCCAATATTTGTCCCAACCAAAACATGCTTACTCACAACCTGAGAAAGAAAGTTTAACTGTGGCATGGGTGTGGAAACACTTCCTTGTATTCCTGTACAGAATTCCTTTAATGCTGGTGATGAATCCTCAAGCTTTGCTAACAATATTTGGTAATCCAAAGGCCAAGATGCATACTCGCATTGAACATAGGGGACTATGACTACAAGAGTACATTTATAACATTGTACGTCATCCAGGAGAGGACCAGAGCCCTGCTGACTACTTTTCTAGAATACTCATTCAAGGCCATGGCACTCCATCCAAATCAGCTAAGGCTTATATCAACTTCATCGCAAAATCAAACAAACCAGCTGCCATTTCATTAGCCCAGATTATCACTGTCACGAGTCACAATACTGAAATGCTACAGTTGAAAAACATAATTACATGTCAGTCGTGAAATCAGCACACTCCGCCTCCCACCAGTGAGGGTAAAAATGAAAAGTATAGAAATGTTAAAGATGAACTGTCCATTAATCAAGAGGGAGTTATATTGCAAGGGTCAAGAATCTTGATTCTGGGGAGTTTACAGCAGAAAATGACTGAAGCGACCCATTAAGTACATAGGGGAATCATTGCCACTAAACAAACTCTCAAATACCGAGTCTGGTTTCCATATCTCGATGAGGGGTTTGAAAAGGAAGTAAAGGCCTGTGATCTATGCACCTGCCTACCTACAAAAGTTAATCAATACACCCTAAACATGTCAGAACTCCCCAAACATGCCTGGGAGAGAATAGCCATTTACTGTTTTGGTTCACTTGACAATGGACAACACCTGATAGTGATTGTGGTAGAATATTCACAATTTCACTTAATTGAGGATCTCTCATCCGCCGCTCAGGAACGAGTCATTGAGAGACTTAATGGCATCAGTGTGACATGGAGTGTTCCAGCCATACTAAAATCTAACAATGGGCAGTTTTATCCTCCAGGACACGCTAAAATATGCTTTCAAATTCGTTTGACAGTAATGTTACAGAATTCAAAAAAACTTTTGTTTCATCTGTTGTTTATGGAGACACACTGCGGACAATCAGGGAGGACAAGGCAAAGAACATTCTTTGATTCCCAGGAGGGAGTTTACTAATTTCAGCGATAAACGCACGGTGCGATTTCACAGCCCTGATGAAGTCGCAGGATTAATTCCCCATTGCAACGAAAAGCGTGTTGCCTCAGAACACAATAAGAAAATAAAGAACAGATGAACCAACGTTTTTTTTAATTCTGTAACATTACTGTCAAATGAATTTGAATGCATATTTTAGCATGTGCTGGAGGATAAAATTGCCTATTTGTTGAATCAGGACACGTATTGGGGAGATGGGTGTTCTCTCTACCCCCCAAGCACCACATCAATCCTGAGGGATACTTAAATTATATCACACGGGTTTAGGATGCGCCATATCCCTTGATAATGTCACCCAAATCATAACTAAACTCTGATAATGGCCCACCATTTAATAGTCGGAAATTCAATGACTTCTTAGAGCATCTGAGTGAGTATATAGCATAAAAAGAGCACCACTCTGGGGCCGCAGTCCAACAAACTGGTTGAGAGATTTATGAGCATGCTAAAGAAAGTGGTGCAGCGTGCTGCAGTTTAAAAGCTCAATTTACAAACTGTGTTAAACTCTACATTGGATGTTTGCCATACAGCTCCTCACTTAACATTGATGTTTGGGAGAGCAGTAACAACCAAGATAGACTACTGTGTCGTATAGTTCCCACTAATCCGTATGTCCTGGGTGTTTGTTGGACACCATACATTTTGGGTAAGGTGCGTAGACTGATTAAGGGCTCCACCCCAGGAAATATTGGCCTAGAGACAAGCTAGCTCACACTGCCACCATAAGCCCCACTAACATTACCAAGGAGCGAATACTTTCTGGCAACCACTGACATGACAACCCTGACCCCTCAGGGATCTTGGAAAGAGATCAGAATCTTTTGCCCAGTCACTTATGCTTACTTGTTCTCAGAAAAATATACCATTGTTATTCTTTTATAGAATACATGCGCTGCGATAATGAGTAGACAGAAGCAGATGAAAGTGATTAGTAAATAGTAAATAGTAGATGTAGTTCTACCATGATGCCTTAACAGTATATATATATGCAGCCATATAAAACAAGGTAGTAATCAGGCATACTCCTACTATACAAATCCTACTCTGCGTGTACCTACAGTGTGAACCCGTCTTTTCTGTTCTCACCTTGCGGGGAGCACATCCCCCAGCTTTCCTCACAGCTTCCACCCCACGGACAACACCACCAGCAAGCCAGGAGGTGCACATAAGCAGTTTGGGGCCCGCAGCACGGGGCCCATCTTTGCCTTTTTCATCATGTGGAGGAGGAGGACCTCATCCCCCAACCTTCCTTGTGGCTTCCACACCGCTGACAGCACCACCAGCATGTCAGGAGGTGCACATAAGCAGTTTGGGGCCCGAAGCATGGTAAGCACGCAGATGCGCCCAGGCAAAACCCGGGCCAAGGGTGGGCCCGTCCACGTCCATCAGAGCCCAGAGGAGGCTGAACTAGGGCCCCCCTGAAATCTGGATCCTAAACGCCTTTGATTTGTTGGGTGAGCTTGCCTCTTCCCCTGGATACTCTGGTGGGTTTTTGTGCCACACCCCCTGCCCTGTTACTGTTGCTGGTCTGCCTTCGCCCCAGGCAGGATTGTAGGACCCAGAGCCTACCCCCAACTTCACTTGCACCTATAAATGAGAGGGACGGGATTTTAACACACTCTACACACCGCTTCTTCCCCAGCGGTGCTATAAGCGGCTCTGTTAGAGCCAGGGAGAAGCAGGGTTGGCCACTCTCTTGATTCAACTCGCCTGTATAGAGACTACGCGCTTCAAGCTACCAGTAGGTGATCGACTCTTTACTTTTGCTCCTAGACAAGACTGTCAACATCCTTTTTTTATTGTTAGTGGTCACAAAAGAAATCGAGACTGGCAAAAACACACTATTTATGTGTTCACTCTTGCTCTCACTCTTGCTAATCTCATTTGAAGTGAGGTTATTGACTACATTTCTGATTGAACTTTCATCTATAGCCTCAGTTGATTTGAGGACTTTCTATGTTCGACAGGGCGCATGTGTCTAAGCACTATACCAGGCCACACACTAGCTTAGACACAAAAGATATACTGATGTTGCCATTATCTCCACCCTCAGCTCTAAACCCAAGTATTAGAATAATGATATCTAGCAATTTTATTGTACTACCCCAAGAAAGTGGGAAAGAGGCAGGACGTAGAGGCCGTTGCGGGAAGGAACAAAGTACCAAAGACTAGTAAATCAGTCAAATCAGAAGCAGACAATTGGACCTTAGCTGCAATGCATGATCTACTTGAGGAGGTAAAAACAATATTAGCCATTGGGAAGGAGCTAACAAATAATGGCACACAAAATCTCCTCCTATTACAGTAAACAGTATAAGTCCAACCATGTAAAATCTCCTACTTCCAGTATTACTGTTCATCAAAATCACAGCGAGACAGTCTCACAAAACATAATTTCTGCAACAGCAAATGTGATGAGTAACTGCTCAAATTAACTCCCCTACACCGGGTATATCATCATCTAGTCAAGCCAGGCACACAAATAATGAGCTCATAACAGTATATTGCTGTAACAGATACGCACCGTTAGCAACCTTGCAAGAACAATGTCACCTAGGACCAACAAAACGGGCTAAATGTAACAAATTGTTGCCAAACAGTAGTAGGGAAATAGGGATCCGGACCGATAGAATAGATACTTCTGAAGTTATGGTAGAACGTTTCCAAACATTAAATTCAATACAAGATGAGGTCTTGGCCCTCAAAAAGATAATTGGGGATCTAACATTGCAAATGAACACTACTGCGAATGAGACTGGCATCGCGCAAAGTAACAACAAATATCCTACTGGAAAAAGAAATCACACCCAGAATGAGAGCCCCCAGGCTAGGCACCCACCTAGTCAACCTCTCCCTCCTTCTCTAAAGGCAAGTGTATGTTACAACAACCACTTGGCCACCACAAGACACTACTTACCTATGCTAGGCAACCAAAAACACTATATAAACTCAAGGCCCAGACTACCCCCTCCAATTAGACATGAGGGATCTTGTGGAATGTCCCCAGGCACCTGGATACCAAATAGGCCAAATCCCATACAACATGAAGGATCATGTCAGAATTCTAGAATAGGCCATGAGGGCATAGGCATTCAATAGCCTCTAAACTCCCATCCCGCACCTCAATAATTAAATCAGGCCAAGACGAACACTTTCAATGTCTTTATGACAAATGTTCTTAGAATAAAGGGGGGTTTTATAGAGAATGAGGATTCATTAAAAAACAAAGTGATACATTGGATCAGATCTAGGCGCCAATGTCTTTCCGTTGTAAGATCCGAAAAAAAAAAGTTGAACGTCTCCATCAGGAATCAGGGAACATGGATGACATAAAGTTATCCTTCCATTCCAAATTTATTGCAGAAAATTTGATAGTCTTGCATCTGTGAACCCACTCACTTTTTGAATCTAAAATTAGTTTTAGACAGAACAAAACCTCATCAGACAAGGGTAATAATGTCCTGCATGCCATAGAGAGTACTAACAACATAGACTTAGTAGATTGACTGACCGAACGGGGCACAGCAAATTTAACTACTAATAGTACATCTATCCACACAGACCCTGTGTCCCCCCTTTAACACCTGGGCGCCAGGTTATGAATGATGCTTACCCACATGACACACACCTACACGAAATTCAGGTATTCAACACTCATTCGACTGACAGTACTTTCTGTGGAACTATACCTGAATGTGCCTCAAACACATCTGCCAATCTATTTCCAGAAAATCTGAATATGATATCCTGGAACATAGCTGGGTTCATCCAAAAACTTTTAGTGCCAGACTGGCAGGAATAATCGGCAACTTTGACCTTTGTCTCTTACAGGAGACCTGGCTAAGAGAGCCACTACCCTCAAAAAAGGGAGACCATCGGGTGGGTTGATGATATGGATAAAAATTCATTTAAAGGTTACTATAGAAATCTTGAATCCTGCCTTCCCAGATATGTTAGGAATACAATTTAAATCTTCAAATATGACACAGATATATCTTTTTAACATGTATATAAGAATCGAAAGAATCATCTGTCATCCATCGTTTTGAAGAAGTTCTTGAATCTAATTAATCTAATTGAGTTGTTCTCATGATTTTAATTGTTGTTACGAACCACTGGAAGGAATTGAATCTATTTTTGAGGAGGAAGAATTAGCCAGGGGGATTCCCCTCATTCCCACAATCAATAAGATGTTGTGTTCCATCTCAGCAATGCAATTAGTCCATCTCACCATAGAAAGAGGCCTAAGGGCATTTAATGGCCAATGCCCCTCAGATATCGAATGTTCAAATAGCTTTGCTAGGGAAAAATCTAAATCAAAAATAGATTATGTGATGATAACTATAGCACATTGGGCTTATATACAGGATTTTAAGGCAGATAATAGAGGAGAGAGTGCTCACTTTCCAATATGTCTATCCCTGTCTGGAAGGTTGACCGTCACTCATTCAATTCATCCATTTGACTCGGGAAACAGTACACGCATCTGTCAGTAAGTAATAACCGGAGTTCAGTTAAATGGCCCATCATAGTGGGCCAAGTTGAGTCCCTTACTAATATCTATAATGCCTTCTGTGAAGCTCCAATCCCTTATGCTAATTTAGGACCACAGTGTATACTCATTACACAAATTCATCGTCGCCTGGCAGAGAACATGAAAGCTAAATTAACCAAACCACAGGCAAGAGACTGTAAATCAAGATCTAAGACCCAGTCACCCAATCCTTGGTGTGATAAAGATTTTCCTCAGCCAAACAATGACTCTTACTGGCCCTTAAGGCTAAAAATATAACCCAGATTAGACATGAAAGCGTAGAATATAGAAAAGCACAGCACACAGCAATAAGGAACTGGGAAGACACCAGCTGGGGTGACCTTATTACAGATGCTTAACTCAGGGACCAGTCCACATCCTGTAGAATAATATCTCATGCTAGTAAATTGGGCAAGACGGTTACAGACCATTTCCTGGACCCCTGTCCTTGGCATAGACACATTCACCGATTCATATGCTATCCCCAGTGAGTCTGGCCTAGACCCTACTGCATTTACTAAGGGGTTCCCATTTTCAACACAAAACTCACCACTCCAGTTTAGTATCGAACAACTGCATTAGATATAGCCCGATTAAGTAAGCAAAGGTCCAAACAAGATACCAGGGGGCTTTCTGAAACATGCCCAAGAAGTGTGGGTGCCATATGTGAACCTATAAGAGAGTCAATATCCTGAGCAAAAATCAGATAGTTCAAGCAAAAAATTAATCCACGCAGTAGTCTTCACAATTGTTCTTCATTATACTTTATTTCGTATCTTGTGTGTATCAGTCTAAGCTTCAGACTTCATCAACAGATAGCCACAGATTAAGCCAACACATGTTTTATCTCATGGATATACCCAAAGACTTTATCAGGGCACCAGCAGTGATATATTTAGGAATGATAGGAGTAATAACCTCTGTCAGTAACAGCCTAGGCGAAGTAGAAATTTTCCTTGGAGAGTGCTCCGTATAAATCTAATGGCGTGTTGCCAACACGCCATGGGTTTGTACGGAGCACTCTCCTTAGACTGATACAAACACCCTGTTACTCCGTGGAACTATGACAAAATGAATCGAGTGTATTGGAGTGAAGGCTTATTTAGAAAGTTGAATTAAAAATGACACGCAAAAAAATAAAAACTTGATTAATGCTCCGTGTGTGGCATAGTCATTAGTGGGTTATTCTCCTGGGAAGACACTGCACTTGTCAGGGTGAACCACTTAAGGGACTAAATTAACCTGTGCTTAACTTTCTGTTAGCTTGGCACAAAAGAATTTAGAGGCCAGGTTTAACATATATATGCAGCACACAAACAGTAATAAGTTGAAAACACAACACAAGAAAAATCCCAATCTAGGAAAATAGAGTAAATTTCAATAAATAAAAATACCAGAACGTCAAAAATCCCATCAGTACAACCAGACATATAGTTTTTTAGTTGAAATAGCACCTAAAAGACAAAGTGACATGTGGGTTCATCTGTTTTCCCTAGACCGGGGAAAAGTCACAAGTTCAGGCCATCAGAAATGAAGTGGGGGGTGAGATAGAGGGACCAGGTCAGCCCTGCTGAAAAGCTACTTTCTTAAGTCCAACATGAAAAGTTCCATTCACGTTAGAGAAGGCCGCAAGGCAGAGCCGGTCGACCATTGCAGATGGTCATTTGCTGTAGCATGAAGATCCAGTTGTTGCTAGAGCTTTGTGTTGGCAGTCATCATTAGCAGTCTTTTGTATCACGAACTGCAGGTCTCGTGTTTGTCAGTTGGCAGAAATGATCATTGTCAGCGGGGATGATCATTATCGGCGTAAAGAGCAGGTCTGTAATAACGTAACCCAGTGATAATCAATGGGACAGAAAGGCCTTACATCAATGACAATTGACATTTGAAAATTTTTCACTGGCAGGACATGTTAAACCTAAGGGCACATGTCCTACTTTGTAAATATAATTCAACCTGCCCTACAAGTCTTTAGAGCCTACCATATAAGCATTAAAAAGGAATGTTTAGACTGGTTTATTTTGTCAGGTCAAAATGGCAGTTTAAAATGTCACTGCAGGTTGCAGTGGCAGGACTGAGACATGTTTTAAAGTATTACTTCAGTGCCTGGTACAATGCGTGCTGCAAGCTCACTATTAACATTTATTGACAGGCCCTGGTTTTATTTTGTACTTTTTTACTAGTGACTTACAAGTAAATTAAGCATGCCAATTAGATATAGACCAATTTTGCCATATTTGAAGGAGAGAGCACAGACACTTTAGGACCGGTTAGCATTGATAAAGTGCACAGAGTCATCAAGCCAACAAAAACAAATTCAGCAAACAGGAGAGGTGAAAGCAAAACGTCTGAAAGAGATACCACTCCAAGCGTGTCGGGACTAACAGAAACAGGACCATGTATGGCATTACAATATCACCTGTATTCAGGGAGATTATATTGGTAGCAGAAACCCCCCACACTAAATTGCAAATTATACTTTTTCATGGGGATAAATACACATTAGTTTCTACATTAATAAAGAGTAGGCCTATATATCAATCAATATGAACTTTATTCGGATAAGAACAACATATCCATAAAAGTACAAAGTAAAAAGAGCATTCGATTGAGTTAAAATAGGCCTCCAGTAATACAGTACATATGTCATAGTTAAACAATCAATAAAAAACATTCAGCTCAAGAGAATAAAATACATTGGGTGGGACACTGGAGGGTCATGGTAGGTTGGGGACCAATGGGTCCCAGGTTTGCCTTCGCCCAACAGAGCCCATCTGGTGGTGGTCCCTATTCAATGTCAAAAGGGATCCCTCAGGAGGTTGAGAAATTATCACCTGGCTAAGGCTACTAGACGGGGTACCCCTAATCTGCTGATGGGGGTGTTCTTCTAGACAGGGAGCCCTATGGGGTCCACAGACCTCCATGACCTCTTCAGCCCTGGGATGACTGAGGCAGGGTAGAGAGGGGCAGGTTACCTGCTCCATACTGGGTACGACCTTGGAAGGGTTCCCTGCCATCAGAGGTGTTGCCAGTCCAGGCCTGACTACCTCTGGGGCAGTTACTTCACCAGAGGTAGGATCAGTTCCCTGAGGAGGCTGACCCTTACCTATAGTCTGGGGGGAAGAAGACTATCCTTCATTCAACCCTTGTGCTCTCTTGTGGAGGAGAGGGGGTCATTCTTTCAGGCTATATCACTCCAATATTTCCCTGTGGTGGGGCTGTGGCCATCACAGCCCCACTAACTTTCTCAGGGATGCCCAGCATTCTCAGATGGGCTTGGTGTTCAACTTCGCCCAGGCTGAAATTTACAGATCATTGCCCATTAGGCAATCTACAGGCAAGTTTGGGGAAATTGCCACTCTCTTTGGGCCTGTGACCCCTCCCCAGCTAAGATTGACTATGGCCATGGAGTGATCTGTGCTGACACCATCTATGTTGGTCACCTTGTAACTAAACTCAGGTAAAAGCTGCTGAGGGGTAACTAGTTTCCCTGTCACCATGGTGACACTAGCCCCTGTATCCTTATAGGCAACAGCTTTCTGACCATTGATTAAGGGCTCCAGTCTGTACCTGCCCAAAGCATTGGGACCTATGGCAAAAGTGGCAATTCCCATGCCACCATCACAGACTAAGGAGGCCTGTGAGGGGGGTCTGTCTAAATAAGGGACCACCTCTGTTCCCCATAAGAATACACCTAACTCTTTGGGTACAACACTACCACCTGGGGGATTACTACTATTATTACCAGGAGGCATGGTAGCATTTGTTGGAGGAACATTTTCTTTATTGCCAATCCTGGGGCAACTGGGAACAGTTTTCCATTGGCCAGATTTTTTACAAACATGGCAATATTTTTTTTTCAGGAGCGGAAGGAGTTTGGGACCCACCCCCAGAAGTAGGTTTTTGTGGCCCTGTAGGGGACTTGTCTTTTGATTTATCCCCATATTTCTCTTGGGACTTGGTAGAATCTTTCTTCTGGTCACCACCTTGATTCTTAGGCCTCACCCTGGTTCTGACCCATTTGTCTGCCTTCTTTCCCAATTCTTGGGGAGTGGTCAGATCAGAGTCCACCAGGTACTGGTGTAAAAGATGGTTTTGACAATTATTAAGGATCTGCTCCCTCATAATCAAATTGTACAATCCTATAATGTCATGGACTTTGCTGCCCAGTAACCAGCCCTCCAGAGCCTTAGTAGCACAATCAACAAAATCAACCCAGTCCTGAGTCTGTGCCTTTTGGGTATCTCTGAACCGTATTCTATACTTCTCAGTCGTTAGGCCAAACCCATCTATGAGAGCACTATTCAGGACATTGTAATTATCAGCATCCTATTCTCTGACAGTGAGGAGCTTGTCTCTACCTTTGTCTGCAAGAGAGCCACAAGATTGCTTCCCACTGCTCCGGGGGTGCCTTCTGTACTTTACAGGCCCTCTCCAATTCAGCAATCTATTTGTGGATGGGATTAAGCATGGGCGGATTTTGCGGATCCACGATTCACGGATTTGCGTATTCACGGATCGTGGATCCGCAAAATCCGCGGATTTTGCGGATCGGCGGATTTGGGGCGGGGCTTCCATGCCAGGACCATCGTGCCAGATTGAACCCTGCCCTTCATATTTATTCAAGAAGACGCCACCGTTTTGTGCCATACCTCTACTCAACTGGAGTACTTTCTACTAGATAATCAGTAAGTGCTACCTCGTTGGGTAGATGTATAGTGCTTTTACTACACTACAGCTGCCTAAAGTGCCAGAGAGTTGCCTACAGCGACCAGGTGTGTGTTTATGTTTATGTTTATGTTTATGTTTATTGGATTTGTAATGCGCAACAAATACCCGGAGGTGTCTCGGCGCAGAGGATTTATACAGTGACAGTGAATGAAGAATGGTGCTATTGATCAAAGAGCCATGTTTTCAGCTGTTTTCGAAAAATACAAAGGGTAGGACTGGTCTTAATGGTAAGAGGGAGAGTATTCCACAGTCTCGCCGTGGCTACCAAAAAACGTCTGTCTCCCCAGGCAACTGTTCTGGTGCGAGGAAGAGGAAGAAGGTAGTTGGAAGCCGAACGGAGAGACCTCGTGGGAGTGTAGATCCTGAAGGCATTTATCAGAAATTGAGGGCCTGAATTGTGAATAGCTTTATACGCAATGCAGAGGGCCTTGAATTTTATTCGGCTCCTGACTCTG
The DNA here is from genome assembly GCF_964261635.1 of Lissotriton helveticus. NCBI lineage: Eukaryota > Metazoa > Chordata > Amphibia > Caudata > Salamandridae > Lissotriton > Lissotriton helveticus. The sequence continues at coordinate 659,575,691 of NC_136057.1, read as the reverse complement.
AGCCAGTGCAGTTGACGTATGGCCGCAGAAACAGATTGATGTTTGGGAATAGCAAGAAGTGCTCTCGCTGCTGCATTTTGGACTAATTGCAATTTGTCCACAACCTGTTGTTGGGCATTTATCAGGAGGGCATTGCAGTAGTCCAATTTTGAGAATATTAATGCAGTTATCAATGTTCTTCCAGCTGCCGGGGGTAGGTAGGGGAGAAGTTTTTTAATTTTCCTAAGGGTGAAGAAGGAGGATGAAGTCACTGTATTAACATGATGGATAAATGTTAATTTAGTGTCAAATATGACTCCAAGGTTCTTCACCTTGGCAACCGGTACGGGAGGAGGGCCAAAGTCAATGGGCCACCAAATGTCAGACCATACCGGAGACAAATTGCCGAAGGTCATAACCTCAGTTTTATTAGAATTTAGTTTTAGGCAGTTCATCATCATCCAGGAGCCTATGGCTAGCATAGCCTCCTGGAATCTAGATGCCACTGCCAACCCATTTTTGTGGACCGCCAACACCAGTTGGGTGTCGTCTGCGTAGGTGGTCAGATTCAGCCCATAAGTTTTAATGACCCTCGCCAAGTCCGACACGTAGATGTTGAAAAGTGTCGGACTTAGCGATGATCCCTGGGGCACTCCACAAGGTAGTGAGGAAGTGGGCGAGTAGAACGAACCAAGTTTCACAGATTGGGAGCGGTTGGCCAGGAAGGAGGCTATGAGATCTCTGGCTAGATGATTAACCCCCAGTGCTGAGACACGGTCGATCAAGATGGTATGATCGACCGTGTCAAAGGCAGCGGAGAGATCAAGCAGTATAAGGGCAGCTGCCCCATTCTGATCTAAAATTGTTCTGATCTCATCAGCCGCCTTTATCAGTGCTGTCTCTGTCCCATGACCTTTCCTAAACCCAAATTGGGTGTCGTCCAGCAAATGATGTTGATCAATGAATTCAGAAAGTTGACGGTTCATAAGGGCTTCAAAGATTTTTGCTGGGAAAGGGAGACAGGCAATGGGTCTGTAACTGGCTGGTTCCAATGGGTCCAATGAAGGCTTTTTTAACAGAGGTTTGATTATTGTTTTCTTCCATATCTGTGGGTACTCACCTGTAAGAAACATGGAGTTGCAAATCTCGGTGAGGGGGGGTGTGATAGTTTCACTGAGTAGATTGAGTACCGATGGAGGACATGGGTCAAGAGGGGAGCCTGAGGTGATAGTTGTGGCATATTTACTAATTGTCTCAGTGAGGACAGGCTGAAACAAAGAGAACGAAGGGCCAATAATTGGTAAAGAAACGGGTCGAGGGTCCGGATCTTTGGACTGAACTAATGATGAAAAAGTATCATAAATGTTCGTGACTTTGCTGGAAAAATAAGCAGCTAAGGAGTTACAAAGATCTTGGGATGGCTCAATCGCAGGAACAGAAGGAGGGGTGGATAAGGTGTCAACTATTTGGAACAGTTTTCTGGAAGAGTTGTGTGCGAGCTCTATTTGGGATAAATAGTAGGCTCTTTTGTGAGCGATTATAGCGCGCTTGTAGATAGCTATGGCAGCTTTATAGCTTTGTTTATCATGAAGGTTATAATGCTTTCGCCAATGTCTCTCAAGGTTCCTGCAGTGCTGCCTCTGCAGTCTAAGTTCCTCTGAGAACCATCTGGCGGATTTAGTAGAGCGGTTAGGAAAAACTAACTTGGTGGGCACCACCTTATTGAGTGCCTCTAGAAGCCAATCATGATAAGTAATTGCCGCCTGATTGGGGTTGATGGAAGTATCAATAGAGGGAGACATGAGTGTTTGAACAAGCAGAGAAGAATCTAGATTTTTCCAATCGCGGATACTCTGTGCAGTTTGTGATTTAGATTGTGCTGGATTAGGGTTATGTGCTTTGATACGGAAAATGACCGCGTCATGATCTGACCAGGTTAAAGGTAGCACTTTAATGAAAGATAAAGCAGAGTTGTTAGTAAACAACCCGTCCAGGGTGTGGCCAGCTTGGTGGGTCGGGGCTGTGACTAGTTGATGTAATCCCATTGCTTCCAAGTCGGCAATAAGTTGAATTGTATCTTTATCCACGGGAGATTCAAGATGAAAATTAAAATCTCCCAGGAGTGTGTAGTCCAACGAATCAGTGCACAGTTGTAATATGTCGCCAAGATTAGAGAGAAAATGAGTGCGTGGGCCTGGAGGTCGATAGAAAAGACTACCATTGAAAACTTGATTGTCATTAAGTGTGAGTGAGAATTTGAGAACCTCACTGGACAGAGCGGGCATAGGTTCAGTTTTGAGATGAAACTTTGCTTTATGGATTATAGCAAGTCCCCCCCCTCTGCCTAAAGGTCTGTCCAATTTGGAAACTAGAAAGCCCTCAGGAATGGCAGAACAAAAGTCTGGTCCTGAGGCCGCATCGCCCCATGTTTCTGTAATAAACAGAATATCCAGGTCTAAGTTACTGATCAGTTCCCGGATTTCTAAGTTGTGCCTAGGTACGGAGCGGGCGTTAACAAAGGCGGCTAAGTAAGGGGGCCTAAGTTTCAGGCGAGAAGGCAGAATAGGTGGACATAGACCAGGAAAAGAATAACGACATGTTGGACAAAGATGACTGGGAGGCGTAAAGGAAGTCGCTCCAAACATAGGAGAGCAGGCGTGTGAAAGGGCACTCACATTTATCTCTCTTAGCTGATCGGCCGTATACCGGATTATCGGGGCTTGGTGTGTAGATGTGTATCCTGCATGGGGGGTGGCCCTAGGCCCGGGCCAGGCGCGGACGGGCGCAGACGGGCTTGCCTTGAGCGCGCCTTCGGCGCGCTCTCGGCGCGCCCGCTGCGCCCGTCCGCTGCGCTCCCGTGATGGCATCAAGCTTAAGTAGCTGATTGGGCGAGCCTGCTGGACTGCTACCCTCTCGGCCCGGAAGTCAGTGTAGCCCTTCCCAAAATGGCGGTCTATCCCTCCACAACAAGCCGAATAATCGGTGGTGGAACGGGGATCGCGCCTCAAAACAGCACTACAGTGTAACACAAAGAATTTAGTGGTCAAATTACAGTGTGGAAATAATTCTAGTGCTCACAAAAACATAAAATACATTTTGTATTAAAAAACCGCTAGGAGCCCCACACGAGGAACATCCGTCCGCGGGATCGTTTTAAAATAGGTGACTAGGGCAGGAGGCGCGCTAGTACCAGCATGTGCTCACAGGACCATTCACCACTCGATTCAAAGACAAATCCAGTGTGGGAGGCTTTCTCATGAGCTTAAGTAGCCGATTGGGCGAGCCTGCTGGACTGCTACCCTCTCGGCCCGGAAGTCAGTGTAGCCCTTCCCAAAATGGCGGTCTATCCCTCCACAACAAGCCGAATAATCGGTGGTGGAACGGGGATCGTGGGGATGTGTTACTATGCAATCGCGCCGAAGGGCGCAGGGGTCCCTTGAGTTAGCTGTCCATCATAGTGGGTAAATGGCTGGAAGACGGTGCACACCGCGAGTGTGTGGGAGGGGCCAAACGGACGGGGATTCCATGCGAGTGCACATGCCTCTTGTGTGCATTAAAGGTCAGAGACCGATCAGAGCAGCAGATGAAGATACAGAAGCTCCCGGCCACAGGAACAGCACGAGGATTGCGCTCGTGAAAGTCAAGGATGCAAAGGCCTCTGTCCAGCATCACAGCTGATTTTCGATGGTATATTTGGGAAGAAGGCACATCTGCCCAGCCTTGACAACGCTCACGATTGTTTTTTGGGCCGATGAATGAGTCACTGAATTTAAGCTTCAACTAGGGCACATGCTTAATTGATATCTGTAAGTGCTTGCGGTTGAGGTTTAATTTTTGTGCCAGGACCGTCGTGCCAGAATGAACCCTGCCCTTCATATTTATTTAAGAAGACGCCACCGTTTTGTGCCTGTTGTAACTAATTTACGATGGTGCCGGCAAGCTGCCAGCGCCATCCTAAAATAGTTACTAAATTAGCTTCAACAGGAAGCTCTAATAGATAAAATAAAGCAGGCGCTCGAGCACCTGCTTTATCTTATCTATTAGAGCTTCCTGTTGAAGCTAATTTAGTAACTATCTTAGGATGGCGCTGGCAGCTTGCCGGCGCCATCGTAAATTAGTTACAACAGGCCAGCAAGGCTTGAACTTTTGCCCCCGGAATCCGCCGCTCGCGGATTTGCGAATTCGTGGTAAATTCGCGGGAGTTCGCAGATCGCGAATTTACCGAAAATTCGCAAAATCCGCGAGCGTAACGGATTTTGCGCTCATGCTTAGATGGGATCCCCACTCTTGTAGGGAGGGACAATCTTGCTCAAGTTTTTATGGTCATAAGACCTATCCCTACCTCCAGGGACATTTCTGCCAACATGGGACACTGGTCCCATCTTTTTTCTTGCTCTTTCAAGCTCTAGGGACACCCTTTCTAAGGCCACTCTTTGTTTCCTTATCCCCAGTTGGGCTTCTTCAAACCTTAACTGGCTCTCTCTCTTTTCTTGGGAGTTGGCCCTCCTATGAAAAGAGACAGAAGACCCTTTTGATGTGCCAGAATCATTAGACTCCAATGAAGGAGATCTTGGCCTTCTAGGCACATCCTCAACTCTTCCTGGGGGGACAGAGACAGGGCCTTACTGGCCTTCTTCATTTCCAGTTGGAGCTGGTTCTCCCAGGTCTAGGCCATTGTCAACTGCCTGGTCAACATCAGAGTCTGAGCCCTGTGGTTTGGAACCACTGGCCTCTTCCCCTTCTGCTGCTCCCACCCACTGCCTACCCTTTCAGGCTCTGAAGCCTTTCTCGGGTCATCAAGCATTAACACCTATCTGAGATGTTGGGTGATTGCATTTTTTGGTATCTTCAATTTCCCCGTAGTACACAGAGCTCTTAACTCTTGAAAAGGGAATGTGTTATACTTCGATGTCTGTAACCCACGGAAATCTGGCAGGGATCCACTGATTCCTGGTCTTGAAGGCATAACTAGTGAGGTGTGGTATATGCACTACCTACTCTAGTTGTATACCTACTGGACTCTCTTGAGTTGTAGAAAGGGTGTGCTTAAGTCCTTGACACACAACTCTAAGTTCAGTAGAACTTACTGTATTTAAGCTTGTATTGTATGATCAATCACTTGAGATTATCTGGTAAAACAATGGCAAGCTGGAATCCCACATGCTGCACATTAATGTGAGAAGTTGGCCTGACATATGCTGTCCACTAATCTAGTGGGCACCTTGCACCAGTCCAAACGACCCTTATTGATGGTTGGTTTAAAGGAACCTATATAGAAAGCTATCCTAGTAGTAGCTGTGGAGAGCAGACTTCAGGCTAAGTCTTGAAGGAATGTAAAGCAGCTTGTTTTACCTGTCTATAATCTCATGAATGACCAAATGAAAGGAGAACCATTCCAGGTATATATATAAAATATATGTATTTATTCTAAACACATCCCTCTAGTCTCTTTATTTATGGGTTTATATAGCGCTAGAATCGACTCCCGAAGGAGTATCTCTGCGCTCAAAAACGGACAGTGATGGAGAGTAGGTGGTCCTAAAATGTTCACTGAGTTTGAAACAAAAAAGTTTTTAACAATTTTCTGAATATAATGTGTTTTGCACATGATCTAAGAGTAACGGGAAGCTCGTTCCAGAGGCGAGAGCCAAGGTAAGAAAGAGCCTTTCCTCCTAATCTTACCCTCCTAATGGAGGGAACTTGGAGAAGAGATTTATTACTGGAACGGAGAGCACATGCTGGAACATAAGGAATAAACATCTCCGCCAAATAAGGGGGCCCATATTTTGGAGAGCTTTATGAATGACACAGATGTTTTAAATGTAATCCGTTGGCGAATAGGCAGCCAGTGCAGCTTCTCCAAAAGAGGGCGCGTTGGTGATCTGGGAGGTACATTCTGGACTTGCCTTGCTGCTCTATTTTGGACTACTTGAAGTCTGCTAATTAAGGTGTCATTAGCCGAAATCAGTAACCCATTACAATAGTCCAGGTGACTAAGCACTAAAGCCTGGACCATTGTTTTCCGGGTTGAATCCGGAAGTAGTGGGAACACCCTTCGGAGCAGTCCAATCACATGAAAACAAGAGCCAGCTGTCTGATTTATTTGCTCTTTTAAAGTTAGATCTTGATCCAATCGGATACCTAAGTTCTTCACCACCTGCTTTGGAACAGGGACGGGCCGAGATCTAATGGCCACCAATCCGGCATCCATAGCATCGGGGCCTCCCCAAAAGGCATCCCCTCCGTTTTTCCTACATTACACTGCAGAAAGTTGGTAGCCATCCACTGTGATGCAGCCCGCATTCTGTCAGAGAAGGCCTTTTGAACCGCCATGGTTAACATGCTGAATGGAAAGAGGAGCTGCGTGTCGTCAGCATATGACACGGGAATACACCTGTATGACCTCATGAGACTGGCGAGGGGGACAACATAAATGTTGAAAATAGTAGGGCTCAGGCAGGAGCCCTGAGGAACCCCCTTGGTCAGCTCCAGAGGTGCAGAACGAAACGAGCCAATGTTAACACTCTGCGTGCGGCCAGATAGAAAACTTCTCATCCATGACAGGGCCGAGCCCCCAAGCCCTACCTCTTCCAAACATCTGAGCATATTATCATGGGAGATCGTGTCGAAGGCCGCAGACAGGTCCAACAGCACCAGAATCATAGAGTGCCCTTTATCCAGGGACATTCTGATGTTATCAGTCACGGAAAGAAGTGCAGATTCGGTGCTATAGTTGGGCCTGAGTCCAGACTGGGAATGATCTAGACCTCCAGTTTGTTCGATAAATTTCGACAGGTGCATGTTAACATGCTTCTCCATTAACTTGCTCAGGTAAGGAAGAAGAGAAATGGAATGAAGATTTGACATTTCTGTCCAGGGAGTATTGAATTCTTGCGAATTGGTTTTACCTGTGCCGCCTTTCACTCCTGCGGCACCAGACCCTCTGTGAGGGAAAGATTGACAAGAGATTGGATCATGGGACCAAGCAGCTCGGCCAGGAATGGAAACATTCTTGCAGGAATGAGGTCAGAGGGGGAGCCAGACACCTGGTGAATTAATGCTTCAACCTCAGTCAAGGTAATGGCTGGAAATTCAGTGCATAATGTAGGATTAGATAGCGTAGAGGTCTGTGATGACACAGAGCTGCTCATTTGGCTGCCCGTCCTAGTGATCTTATCATAAATCACCTCTATCTTATGAGAGAAATATAAGGAGATGTCATCACATAGCTGTTGTGAAGGCAGATTAAGACTTTCACAAGCCTTAGGCTTAATGAAGGAATGTAGAATCTGATACAATGTTTTAGATGAATTACCAGCCTGTGTTAGTTGAGAAGCTATATGAGTTTTCCGAGCAAGTTTGATATTTTTATGATAACTGGCCAGAGAGACATGATAGCACACTCCAGGCAGGCTTTAGGTCTGGCACCTCCACCTTAGATCAAATATTTCTCTTGCAGGTCCTGTACTGAAAACAGCAAGTGTGGATGGTGGCAGCCTCTACCTTGTCTTTGTGGACTTGCGGGCAGCATTTGACTTAGTTCCTCGTGAGAAATTGTGGAAGGTGTTGGCAGACCTGGGACTCCCGCCCTATTTATTGGCCATTCTATCTAGGCTCCACACTAAGCATGGGCGTAAAATCCGCTCCGATCGCGGATTTTTCGGATTTTCGGCAAATTCGCAATCCGCGAACTCTCGCGAATTTGTCGAAAATCCGTGAATCCGCTCGCGGCGGAATTTTTGCTTGGTTGCGGCGCGCGGCGTGGTGCACGGCGTTCACTTTCCGTCATTTAGCGTTTGCTGAGTTGTTTTTCTTTGCGAGTGCCGCGCCATTTTGGATCTTGCTGCGTGATCCCGCGGGAGTTTGGCGCCCGCGAATACGTAATCGCGGCTTGCCACCTTGCACAGCACACCTCGCGAGAGTTCGCAATTGCGAACACGTAGTTGCGGCGGAAAGGAACAATCTCGCACTCGCGAAATAGAGATTTTGCAATTCTGCACAAGAAAATCACCAGCGAACAGGATAAACCTTCAGAAAATTATGATTTTTATCAGAATCACTCCTCAGGTTGACATTTGCATGGCCTTTTTTTTTGCAAGGAGTCCATTTTTTTGGGTGGGGGAGGAAGGAAGTGCCCCACAGTCTCCAACTTCCTGTTCCTGTCCAGCAGGCTCCTCCCAGTGCTTTGTCCATCTCCTGGTCACTTTCATTTGGATCTGGAGCTGGAAGGATTACTTTTTGTGGGTGCTGCTGGATATTTGGATTTGAGGCCTTTTTGACTGTCTTTGGATCACTTTTGGATTAGAAATCAACTTTCAGAAGTAAGTTTGTTTGGGGCATTACAGTTGCTGCAAGTACAATTTTGGAACTTTTTCAGAACATTAAATAAATTATATTGTGGGTAGCCACAGTATCCAGTAGGACCAGGGTTGGTTAGGGGTGCATGATACAACTGTTTTGTTGAATTTAAACACCATTGAGGCCATGGATGGGCTGGGATTGTGCTGATTTTTGTCGGTTTTTTGGGCCTGCTGGTGTGGCCCTTTGCCCAGGGGTGGTGAGTGTTGCATGGGCCTAGTCTTTCTGTGGGGTGTCTTCTTGAATTTAAACATCATTGAGGCCATGGATGGGCTGGGATTGTGCTTATTTTATTGTTTTTTGTCGTTTTTTGGGGGCTGCTGGTGTGGCCTTTTGCCCAGGGGTGGTGGTGCATGGACTGAGTGTGCCTGTGGTGTGGTCTCACTCTCTTTAATGTAAACATCATGGATGGCATTGGATTGTGGTGATTTCTGGCTGTTTTTCTGTTTTTTGGGGGTGTACTGTTGATGTGGACTGGCCATGTGGGTGGTGGTGGTGGCCATCTTGAGTGCTGGCTGGTATAGGCAACATGTGCTTGGGGTGTAAGGGGCCATTTTGAGGAGAGGCAGTGTCTGAGGCCTGCACTTATTTTGCCTACTTTTCATCCATTATGCCCAGCGGTAGTGAGTGTTGCATGGGCCTAGTGTTTCTGAGGGGTGTCTTCTTGAATTTAAACACCATTGAGGCCATGGATGGGCTGGGATTGTGCTGATTTTATTGTTTTTTGTCGTTTTTTTGGGGCTGCTGGTGGGGCCCTTTGCCCAGGGGTAGTGGTGCATGGACTGAGTGTGCCTGTAGTGTGGTCTCACTCTCTTTAATGTAAACATCATGGATGGCATTGGATTGTGGTGATTTCTGGCTGTTTTTCTGTTTTTTGGGGGTGTACTGTTGATGTGGACTGGCCATGTGGGTGGTGGTGGTGGCCATCTTGAGTGCTGGCTGGTACAGGCAACATGTGCTTGGGGTGTAAGGGGCCATTTTGAGGAGAGGCAGTGTCTGAGGCCTGCACTTATTTTGCCTACTTTTCATCCATTATGCCCAGGGGTAGTGAGTGTTGCATGGGCCTAGTGTTTCTGAGAGGTGTCTTCTTGAATTTAAACACCATTGAGGCCATGGATGGGCTGGGATTGTGCTGATTTTATTGTTTTTTGTCGTTTTTTGGGGGCTGCTGGTGGGGCCCTTTGCCCAGGGGTAGTGGTGCATGGACTGAGTGTGCCTGTAGTGTGGTCTCACTCTCTTTAATGTAAACATCATGGATGGCATTGGATTGTGGTGATTTCTGGCTGGTTTTCTGTTTTTTGGGGGTGTATTGTTGATGTGGACTGGCCATGTGGGTGGTGGTGGTGGCCATCTTGAGTGCTGGCTGGTACAGGCAACATGTGCTTGGGGTGTAAGGGGCCATTTTGAGGAGAGGCAGTGTCTGAGGCCTGCACTTATTTTGCCTACTTTTCATCCATTATGCCCAGGGGTAGTGAGTGTTGCATGGGCCTAGTGTTTCTGAGGGGTGTCTTCTTGAATTTCAACACCATTGAGGCCATGGATGGGCTGGGATTGTGCTGATTTTATTGTTTTTTGTCGTTTTTTTGGGGCTGCTGGTGGGGCCTTTTGCCAAGGGGTAGTGGTGCATGGACTGAGTGTGCCTGTAGTGTGGTCTCACTCTCTTTAATGTAAACATCATGGATGGCATTGGATTGTGGTGATTTCTGGCTGGTTTTCTGTTTTTTGGGGGTGTACTGTTGATGTGGACTGTGGCCATGTGGGTGGTGGTGGTGGCCATCTTGAGTCCTGGCTGGTACAGGAAACATGTGCTTGGGGTGTAAGGGGCCATTTTGAAGAGAGGCAGTGTCTGAGGCCTGCACTTATTTTGCCTACTTTTCATCCATTATGCCCAGGGGTAGTGAGTGTTGCATGGGCCTAGTGTTTCTGAGGGGTGTCTTCTTGAATTTAAACACCATTGAGGCCATGGATGGGCTGGGATTTTGCTGATTTTATTGTTTTTTGTCGTTTTTTTGGGGCTGCTGGTGGGGCCTTTTGCCAAGGGGTAGTGGTGCATGGACTGAGTGTGCCTGTAGTGTGGTCTCACTCTCTTTAATGTAAACATCATGGATGGCATTGGATTGTGGTGATTTCTGGCTGGTTTTCTGTTTTTTTGGGGTGTACTGTTGATGTGGACTGTGGCCATGTGGGTGGTGGTGGTGGCCATCTTGAGTCCTGGCTGGTACAGGCAACATGTGCTTGGGGTGTAAGGGGCCATTTTGAAGAGAGGCAGTGTCTGAGGCCTGCACTTATTTTGCCTACTTTTCATCCATTATGCCCAGGGGTAGTGAGTGTTGCATGGGCCTAGTGTTTCTGAGGGGTGTCTTCTTGAATTTAAACACCATTGAGGCCATGGATGGGCTGGGATTGTGCTGATTTTATTGTTTTTTGTTGTTTTTTTGGGGCTGCTGGTGGGGCCTTTTGCCAAGGGGTAGTGGTGTATGGACTGAGTGTGCCTGTAGTGTGGTCTCACTCTCTTTAATGTAAACATCATGGATGGCATTGGATTGTGGTGATGTCTGGCTGGTTTTCTGTTTTTTGGGGGTGTACTGTTGATGTGGACTGTGGCCATGTGGGTGGTGGTGGTGGCCATCTTGAGTCCTGGCTGGTACAGGCAACATGTGCTTGGGGTGTAAGGGGCCATTTTGAAGAGAGGCAGTGTCTGAGGCCTGCACTTATTTTGCCTACTTTTCATCCATTATGCCCAGGGGTAGTGAGTGTTGCATACTTGCATGGCCCTAGTCTTTCTGTGGGGTGTCTTCAATGTAAACATCATGGATGGCATGGGATTGTGCTGATTTTTCTGTGTTTTGTCGATTTTTTGGGGTGTATAACTGAACTGATGTTCCTCTGTCTTCCATTTCTTTTAGGTGCACAAGACTCAAGAGAACCACCAGTGCCAGGAAGACGTCCTGCAGCGGTGTGTGTGTGCAGCATAACGTCACGCGACGTCACGTCTGGACACAGACAACTCTGCAACTCGTGCAACTGCTGCCTGCTGTTCTGACCTGCTCTGAAGAAGATGGCCCCAAAAAAAGTAACCCGTAGCTCCTCTAGCAAGAAAGGTGCCAGTAAGGAGCAGAAGAAGCAAGTTACCAAGGAGACTGGTGTGCCACCTGCCCCTTTTTTTGGGAGTAAAAAAAAAAGTATGCCTGCGGCAGCAGCGGGATCTGCTGGGGACCAAGCTGGCAGCAGCACCCCCGCTCCATTGGGCTCAGTGCCACCACCACCACCACACCAACTTAAGTCCAAGCCCTTGAGTGCTGCAGAGGCAGCCAGTATAGTTCTTCAATCACCATCGACCAGTGATGTTGGCTCATCGCAAGAAAGCAGCAGCAATGTCCCTCAATCAACACAGGTTGTTGTAGCTCATCTGACGAGTGTTGAACAACCACAGCCGCAACAACAATCACATGTGCAAGTACATGCCCAAGTACATGTGGAAGGAGAGGCAGCGCAAGGAGATGCGCAAGCAGAGGTGCATGGAGGGTCACAAGTGCCCACAATAGTTGTTCCTCCCGAAGTAGGGGCACATCAGGAAATCGACAATCAAGGCGAGGTATCATTTGAGGAAGCCACTCCTCCTGATGATCCTTCATTGTCTTCCACACCCCTAGCAAGGAAGAGATCAAGGGTGGTGTCTACATCTTCTTCAAGCACACCTCCTTCTGATGATACGGATCAAACTTGGGAACCAGCAGCACCACTGCCGTCTGAGAGTGAGGCACACCATGATCCGACAAAGGTAGTTAAGCGTAAAAGGAAGCTCGTCCAAAGTCTCAGAGTTATGGAGTGTGATGAGGCTCAACAAGAAGTGGCGGATAATGCTGCTGATGAAGACTCTGCCAACGACGACCCAGTCATCATAAAGGTCACTGCAGCCCCAGCGGGCATGCAGCAAACAGACATTTTGACCCTTGCCCGAAGAGCTGCTGAGCGTGATGATGATGATGTTGTCGATGAGGAGGCAGTGGAAACACCACAATCATTGGAGTTAAGTAGTACACCAACTCGTCCCGCTTCCATATTTCTTTCTGGCAAGAAGAGACCTCCATCCACCTCGACCTTAATTAGTGGCGGTGAAAGTGCACAACGTACAAAAGTTGGGCAATCCAGATCCTCCACTTCATCTGGCATTAGCTTCATGACCACCACAACCAGTATCGCCACCTCCTCCAGGTCCCACAGACACTTCAAGTCCCCAGTTTGGGACTTCTTTACTGTTTGTCAAAAAAATCCAAAGTTTGCCATTTGTACCCTTTGTAAGGTTGCAGTTAGTCGTGGTAAGCCAGGTACCAACTATGGTACCGGAGGCCAGAGAGGTCATCTTAGGAGACAGCACACTGTCCAATGGTTTGCGCACCTAGATGCGATCAAGAAAGGCCGAATTCAAGGAAACGTTGATGTTGCATCTGATGATGACGAGGAGGAAGAAGACGTGTCAAACACTTCCCTTACACCCAGTACCCCTGTCAGCAGCACACCCAATGTGAGGCACACTAAGAGTGTTGGAGCGAGTGAGACACCAACGCACAAAAGTTCACCAGCGAGCAAAATTGGGTCAACGAAGTCATTATCAGCCCGTAAATGCTTGGTCCAGGGCAACATTAGAACAATGCTTACTTCAGACGTGCCATATGAACGCAACCATCCACTGACGCGTCTGTATAACACTAAGCTGGCTAAAATGCTAGCTGTGGACCTTCTCCCTTTTTCTTTTGTAGAAGCGGTAGGTTTTCTAGAATTAGTGGCAACGCTCTGCCCTAAATGGAAGGTTCCTATCCGGTTCTATTTTGCCAGAGTTGCGGTTCCAGCACTACATGAAGATGTGCTGGAGGCGATTGGGGCAGCTTTGCAGAAGAGTGCTGTTCACACAATACATCTGACAACAGACATGTGGACCAGTGGCGCAGGCGCTGATTACATGTGCATCACTGCACACTGGGTCTCTTTTTCAGGTGTTAAAGCAAAGCTAAACGCAGGTGTTGACCCGGACAAAGTTTTCAAAGCTGCTCGGAAACATGCAACACTAGCCATGTTTGGCTTGGAGAAAAGTCACACAGCAGAAAACATTTTGGAAGAGTTTGACAAAAAGGTCTTGAAAATGCTATCTCCAATAAAACGCAAGATTGGTTATGTTTCCACGGATAATGGCGCCAATGTAGTTAAGGCCATGTCGCTGGGTAACTATGTTAGAGTGCCGTGTTTGGCGCACTGTATCAACCTGGTCGTTCAAAAATTCTTGAGTGATAGAGACAGTGCAGCGTTCGCGGTAATGGCCACCTGCCGCAAAATGTGCAACCATTTCAGCCATTCCTTTAAGGCCCGGAAGCATCTGAGGAGGCTGCTACTTCAAAGTCGAATACCAGTGAAAGCACTCATCCAGGAGGTGGCAACACGTTGGAACTCAACCTTCTACATGCTTGAGCGTCTGTATGAGCAGTATACGGTACTCGATCACTATTTCTTAACAGAGGGTACAAGTCAGAAGGAGGACCTGCGGATGGCTGCGGCGCAATGGGACATAGTTAAAAGCCTGACAGACATGCTTCGTCCTTTTGAGTTCTTCACGCGTGCAGTCAGCCAGGAGGACTGTAATTTGGGAAAAGCTATCCCATTGTTGTGCATGCTGGAGCACCAACTGATGGCGGTGTCTTCTGAGTTTCAAAAAGATGTACAAAAAAAAGACCATATTATTTTGTCTGAGAAATTATTAGAGCGCCTACGTGGTGATGAACGTCTTCAAAAGATCAAGTCAGATCAGCATTACATTTGTGCTACTATTCTGGATCCACGCTACAAAAAGGCGCTGGCAGGCGAAGCATTCTTTCCTTTTGCTGATGCAGATGTTCAAAAGTACAAACATTGGTTAGCCTGGTCAGCCAAGAGGTTTGAAAAAGAACGGCAGGTTATTGAAGGAGAAGACAGTACATCAGCATCAGCAGGCCATCCCCAGTCACAAGAATCCACTTCTGCACCTGTGGCTGGGGCACAAGTGACCTCTCAGCCGTTAAAGACACCGGCAACTGGATCATCTGCACCACACACAACACTAACAGTGGCTGCTGAGGAGGATTGGCTAAGTTTGCTTGGGTATGGTTCTCGAAAAAATGTTAAAGGCACAGCAAAAAGTAAGCAAAGTGGAGGAACCGTTGATGACCTTGAGTCGATGGTGCAGGACTATATGAATGACTCAACAGAGGTCTTTCTTAATGATGAGCCATTGCAGTATTGGCATGGCAAAACACAATTGTGGCCACAGCTCTCCAACCTGGCTATAAACTATTTGTCTTGCCCACTCGCAAGTGTGTCTTCTGAACGTGTTTTCAGTGCTGCTGGTGGCATTGTAACTCCCAAACGGAGCCGCCTCTCGCCCAAAAATGTGGAGCGGCTGACAATGATCAAGATGAATCAGCACCTCATACCACCAGATTACAAAGTACGAGAAAGCACGCCGCATGAAGACGAGGAGGACGGCAACGTAGATGAGGGGATTTGTTCTCTGTTCGGTGGCACTGACCTCATCCTGCCTGAATTCGCAGAGTATGATGACGAAATCTTCTTCTTATTCCCTGACACCGAGCCCTGAAAATGAGACAATGAATAAAGAACTTTCTTTTTCGTCCTTATTCACTTTTATTCCTGTGTGTCTCTCTTTCTTTGTTTTGCACAGTTAATTTAATTCAAACTTTAATCACCTAATCCCAAAAACAAGACCATCAGCAGAACTGTCTTCACTTGTTTGCTTATTGATTTGAAGGTGCCGCAGTCTACATTCCTCAGGTTCACAAGTTCTGAAGAACATGCTCCTCTATCCTCCTCCTCCAGACTGCGATTTCCCTCAAAGCAGAGTGCTGGATTACGCCCAATGAAGAAAGACTCAGCACTTGTGGGGGTGTTGTACTTCTTTGCGGGTGAGTTGACGGATTTGGGCCCATTGCTGTGAAGCTCTAATAATGGACAAAAGTGTTTTGGACCAAATATGAGGTGGAAATTTCTTGCCGTTTTTGCTGACTTGCTTGCCTTTGAGGTGCTCTTTGGCGGGGTTCCGGGTGTTTGTGGGTGATTTTTGGTGTCTGGGAGCACTGCTGCGACAGTCTAATCTTGATTGCATTTTCTTTTCAGGAAATCCGTGGTGGAAAACAGGAGTTATGATGATTGATGATGACCTAGCTGCACAGCGCCGCGTTTGGACCGAAGGCCGAGAGATATTGTAAGTATGAGATTTAGCTTTTTCGCTGTTTGGGGGTGTTGTCGGGTGGTTTTTTGCAGGTGGGTTGGCGGGTCTTGCCTGGGGCATTCCTGGGAAGGCCTAATACCGGATAGAAGTGTTTTGGACAAAATCCTTAAGGAACAGCCTTTTTTTGCTATTTCTTCTGACATCTTGTTGAATGTAGCGTTTTGGGGGATTCCTGCTGTTCGTGGGTGGGTTGCGGCCGGGGTCTCTGTCGAAGCACTGCTGCGACAGTCTAATCTTGATTGCATTTGCTTTTCAGGAAATCCGTGGTGGAAAACAGGAGTTATGATGATTGATGATGACCTAGCTGCACAGCGCCGCGTTTGGACCGAAGGCCGAGAGATATTGTAAGTATGAGATTTAGCTTTTTCGCTGTTTGGGGGTGTTGTTGGGTGGTTTTTTGCAGGTGGGTTGGCGGGTCTTGCCTGGGGCATTCCTGGGAAGGCCTAATACCGGATAGAAGTGTTTTGGACAAAATCCTTAAGGAACAGCCTTTTTTTTGCTATCTCTTCTGACATCTTGTTGAATGTAGCGTTTTGGGGGGCTTCCTGCTGTTCGTGGGTGGGTTGCGGCCGGGGTCTCTGTCGAAGCACTGCTGCGACAGTCTAATCTTGATTGCATTTGCTTTTCAGGAAATCCGTGGTGGAAAACAGGAGTTATGATGATTGATGTGATGAATCTGATGACCTAGCTGCACAGCGCCGCGTTTGGACCGAAGGCCGAGAGATATTGTAAGTATGAGATTTAGCTTTTTCGCTGTTTGGGGGTGTTGTCGGGTGGTTTTTTGCAGGTGGGTTGGCGGGTCTTGCCTGGGGCATTCCTGGGAAGGCCTAATACCGGATAGAAGTGTTTTGGACAAAATCCATAAGGAAACACCAGTTTTGGCACTTTTTGTAAGTTAGGGTTCGTTAGGGTTCGCCCTAGCAGCAGGATTGCATGTGTTTCGGGGGGTTCTATTGCAACGCAGTTCTGGGGTTTTAGAGCACTGTTGGAGCGATGCTGGCTATGGATACTTTTGCTTGCTTGCAAGTGGTTTGAATACAATCCACGGTCTGTATTTGGGCCTACTGTTACTTTCAAAGTACGTTTTGTCACCATTTTTCTGCTAGGCATCGTTTTTGGAGATCTGATTGGGGGTCTTCTACATTTTTGCGACTGGCTTTAGTAAGGGTCTTGGTGGGAGCATTGCTGGAAAGGTCAAATTTTGTTCTAAAACACAGTTTACAGTACACCTACCTTGAGGGGAAAGATCCGCTATAATATTTTGGCCATACTTATTTATCCTTAAAAAGGTGACTCAGACAGAGCACGCAATTTCAAAAATATTGTACTGTCTATTAGGGAAATCAAAGTGTCACTTTTTGCACCACACAGCGTACATACCTTTCATTTATTTATCAGTGGTATTGTAATAGCACTTCCTGTTTTCCGTTCAATAATTACAGGCCGGGTTTCAGTCAACATCCGCCAGGCAGGCAGTGGACAGGGTGTCTTCTGTCAGTGGTCACCAACATTGATGGACGAAGCGTCAGCTGGAATGGAGGAGTGCCGCCAATAAGAGGAATTGTTTGCTGCATGCAACTTACTTACCAAATTCAACAGGACAACTCCAACAACATACGCAATACAGATACAGTATCCATTGTTTTATTCTATGAGTGTGACTGCATGTGCTTAGCTTTAGTTTGTACCCAAAGATTCTCTTTATCTTCAATTATTGTTTGTCCATGCTTTGCTTTTTTTTTCTTCTCTCAACAAAACCTACCCAAAAAGAAACCCCCATTCCCATCCATTTTCCAAACCCTAACCCTCTTCCCCCGGGCTGTGTTGTTTTGCTTGATGTCTGACTAAAATGACATCAATAATTCCACACACTTGCTGGGGAGGATAAGGTCATAGCAACAGGCTGGTGAAGGAATACGAGGATATCTTCTAGACTTACTCAGCTTCAGTACTATATCTTCTAGTAGTAGGAGCCAATGTCAAATAAATTCAACGCAAGTACTAGTTATACTTGCAAGCAAATACTTTACCATTTGTTAGGCTACATTATGGCACTGTTCTAGTGTACTGTCACCTGCTATATTCTCGATGGTACCGTAACCGTTGTAATGCTACAGTAAGGACAAACCAGGTTTCGTTTTCTTTTTTTCCATAGGCATGCAACTGCCACTGTGTCACACCACTAGTACCACCGCAATGAGGAAATTTCACCCGCCCAGGATTGCCAACGTTAATCCCCATTTCACGTGGAGCCAGCCCTGGGCCTAGCCCTAATTTCTAACACAAATTACAGGTAAGATAAGCGTTTGGTGGGAGGTAGTATAATGGAGTATTATTTAGGACTAGACGAGAGATTGACGGTAGTACTACTAAAGTCCTACGACTGTTCAGGAAAACAAACTTACTGTTACACCCCCGTCCCCCACCCACCAGACTGAAAAGCAGTGAAAAACAGGTATGGTCAGATAAAGTTTAAAAATGTATATTTATGTAGCCCTAACAAAATAATCTCCCTCAAGACCCACCCTAACCCCAACGATTGTCTTTGAAAAGTCCCAAAACGATCCCAACTCCCAAATCCCACCCCCCAAAAGTCTATAAAAAAAAGGGCAAGGGACACTCCACTACTGGAGGGTGCTGGACCTGGTGCATTTTGCGGCATGGGCATCATACTCCTTGCGGAGGGTGGCAAGCTCGGAGCGGAGGCCCTCTACCAAGTTCTTATAGTTCAGGACCTCCTGCTCCAGGTAGGACATTCGGACTCCTAGGCGGCGTTGGCATGCCTTGCAGCTCCTGTGGGGGGCAGCTGGTCTTTCTGTTGCTTGGCGGTGGCGGTTGTCTTTGTTAGCCCGGCTCGGTCCCGCTGGAGCACTGCGCATGCTGGCGTCCCGTGGGGTCACGGAGGAGGATGCAGCGGTCCCAGTCGAGGATGTTGTTGTTGCACCGGTCGACTGCGTGTCCTCCTCCTCCTCCAGGGCCACCAGCCGCCGATATTCGGCGACAGTGGCATCCAGCCTCCGTTGCCGGGCCATTCGCGCCTGCTCCCTCCGTGATGTTGATTTGGAAGGAGCAACTATATGAAGAAAGAAAGACATAGTCTGTAACCAATGCTCCTTAGCATTAATAACACAAAGTGATTGAGCCGAAAGTTGGGTCACAGTACAAGTAGCAAATTGAAAGCACAGTACATAACTATTGAGGACAGTATCTATGTAACCTCCCACTTCTGCATCCTTGCTCTAACATTAGTGGTAGTTTAATGAACAAATTCTACGACCACTATGGACTTCCATTACAGTCGACTATGACAGTACACCAGTCTTATTCTTCTTCTTCTCTCTTGTTTAGGAAAATATTTGGTACGTTATCTTATGCAAGCCGGCAGAATGGCAGCACAGTGAACTTGCACCCGAGAAAAACAGTTGCACAACATGATGAGTGAGACAGACTTGCGTTACTGTACCCGTCCAGTACATGCGGGTGGTGAAGCTATTACTTTTCTATTACGGGTGGCACTGAGAATACTCTGTTACAAGGGCTACTGCTTAATTAATTTACCTTTCACCCTACAGTGCAAATGAGTACTAGAAAAGGAAAATGAAGAAGCTAAATAATTTGATTATCTATCACTTCACATGGGACGTATTTGATGACATATGGGATGACTTTAGGTGCTTTGCTTAATATTGAGTGAACAGTGATACACCCACACATGAATGACGCACTACAACTAAACTAAAGTTATTAAGAGAGGTACGGAGTGTCCACCGTAATAACCAGATATATGCTGTGCTTGCAGTTGCAATACAAAGTACTGCTACTATTCATGGTAGTATTGGACACATTTACAATTTCTTTTCCTTGCCTTCCCTACACTGGAACGGACGTGCGGGTGCGGTGGTACATGCTCTTCAAGGTAACACTTAGTTCATCCAGCGACCATCTACTCTCTATAGATACACATGTGCTATCTAAGAGTCAGAGAATACCATGCTCCAGGCATCCATTCATTCAAAGTATACGCACACATACAGTTTCTGTTTCACCCACCCAGGCTGATGTCCTTCCACCCATCCTTGCTTCATCATTGACCCAGCCATGCACCATACCATATTCTTTCCTTCCCAGCCACCTCGGGGGCCAAGCAAACGCATATCGTTCTTCTTTGCCAGCCATCATACAATTTCGCGTCCCACTTACTTACACCCTTCTTTCGCTTTTCGTTCATCCCATCCATCACGTTCGTCTAAGAACTTATTGGGATTCTTCTCACCAAAAACTTCACAGCTAAGTCGAAGTACATTTCGAGGAGGCTACTACCCCGTTGATTTGTAATACACCCGTGCAGAAAGCACACTATGCAGTCTTCAATCTCAATAAGTAAGGAATATATAGCTAACCTGTTACCGCCACCACCGTGCGAACCCCCACAGGACCGTCCGCCGGCTCTTGCACCGCCTCCTCCCCAGAGTCCTCCGAGTCCTCGCCCAACACCGCCACCTCCGCGCTGGCCCCGTCACCAGATGTTACACCTACAAAGTACATTTAAGAATGTTAGAATACACCACTCACTACTATATAATATTTGGTCTAGGAGAAATGTTAAAAAAACAGAATACAATGTAATAATTTGTGACTGTCTACTCTAAAGTAAAAATGTCCCTTTGTCCAGGGAAGGCTGTTGTCTTGCTGCACTTTTATGCACAACTGATGAATGCTTGCTTTTTATTTTTAACACGCACCACTTTTTCTCCTAACAGACAGAAGCTTGACTCCTAAGAACACGACCAGGATCAAGTTCAAACCAGGTGAGAGCTCGGCTCGACCACAAGAAATGTGTCCAATTAATCGTCAGCACTAAGCACTTTTCCGTTTCCAGTTAAATAGTTTTATGACAAAGTAGATTTTATTTTAATAAATGTGTTTACTTTTAATAAAGCTTTTAAACTTAAATAGACTCTGTGGTTTATGGTCCTCCAGACTAGAGTGGATGAGCTAAAGGTTTTGGAATTTTTGCAAGCATGAGTGCCTCTGACACTTCTTGACTGTGCTGTGACTCCGTACTCTCTTGTCCTGCGTACGATAATCTAGAGATCATTGGGGATCAATCATCGGTGACTTCGGGAGCTGAATGACTCTGCCACACTATCTAGTCAGTAAGGAGACAGTGCATAGAGCTATTGCTGAATAGAATGGGAGTCCAATGGAATTGCCAAATGTCCAATCTTAGTTAGCTACACAGACAGACTAATAAGAATAATCTACTAATACCACAGGGAGTCATATTCGAGCCAGGATAAGAATTTATATCCAGTCTACAAGAAGATCAAAGACGATTTAGAAAAAATCGAATGAGGAACGCTAGGAAAAAATAGGTACTCTTTATTACAATTAAAACTTACTGGGGCCAGCAAAGGAGCCCTCGCCTGCCCGATCCTGGCCTGCATCCTGAACAGCACCCTCCTCCTCCTGTGTCCTCTTGCCCTTGGGGGGAGCTGATGTACAACATGAAAGAAAGAAAGACCAGAAAACATGGATGAGATTTGTCAACCAAATCAACCATTTCAAAAGAACAATAACAACATTTTTTGGAGAAATAGCAAATAGATAGACAACTATTCCACGGGATCTATCTCATGTGGTATACTACGTTATTCGTATTGCCTGATTTGCGGACCGTTGACTTAGTAAGTTCCTATGTAACTCAATAAACAGACTACTAAAGAGGTTTGCCTAGGCCTGGCACTGCAGGCAGCAGTCCGCAGCACGCGAAGTGACAGACAAAGTCCATCCTGCTTGCAGATCAGTGAATACTCAAACTATCAATCCACCCACCACCACCACTATTTCTTCTTATAGCCATGTGTCTAAAGGAAGGACTGGACTTCAGTCTGTTGGGGCTGATTTAGAAGTCCCTTGCGGCTCATTTTCCTCCATTGTTGCGTGACTTTTGTGACGCAGCGGCAGAACAAAAGACTCGCCATGGTGTTGGTGCGGCGTATATATAAAAAAAAAAATATATGGGCGATGCATCACGTTGTAAAGCCCTGCGCCATCAGGGGGCGTTCCGGCGCAAGGGAGGGCGTACCTGCGCAGGGACGAATCCTAAAAGTGGCTGAGGGAAATCTACAAGATGTCAATCAGTCACTTTTAAGACAATGATGCATGAGTCAAACCCTGCACGCTTGAAGCCGACGTACGGCTTGATGCAGCATTGGGGAGATAGGGTACCCCAGAGCATTGCTGGAGCTGCGCCATCGTTGGCACGCAACTCCATCAATGCGCCGCCTTTACGGCACAGATGCGTAAGGCTTCTGTGACGTTTTGGGCCAATGGGTGGTGGTGGCATGGCACACAATTACTGCCGCATCCCTGCTACTTTGCAGGGATGCGCCGGTAATTGAAAATATGACCCTTAGTGTCTAGCATTACGCAGTTCTTATCTTTACACTACACTCATACATAATTTCTCAGGCCAATGAAATGAACACAATTTACAAAACAAATAAGCATAGTAGCAAGCAAGGCTACTGAGAAGGAGAGCAGTGCACCTGAAATGCATAGAAGATTTTGAAATATAATTTACCTACAATGTAATCGGCAGCATTATTGCTCTTGGTAAAGAACAAAGATTTGCAAATAACAGAGCCGGATAAAACAGATAGCTACTACTACTCACCAAGCCCGGGGACCTCTACGCCGAGCGCGTCCAGCAAGTCCCGTTCCCGGTCCATGACATCGGTCCAGCGGTGGGTGGCCTGGTTATATGTGCGCCGGACCCCAGAGAGCTTATACATGGCCCGGCACACCTTCTCCCACCGCTTCCGTCGCTCCCGGATGCCATAGCCAGTTGCGATCTTGCTGCCTCCCAGGATCGTCTTGGGGAGGCGGCGCTGGACGTGGAAGATGAGCGCGGCCACCTCCTCCGTGCTGAAGATCTCCCGTGGCACCACTTGCTCCCCCCTCAAACGCCCGCACGGGAGCCGGGCACGGGGTGCGGGACCCTTCCCCTTCTCAGGGTGCTTCCCGGCTCCCTTTACCATGGTCTGGGCAGAAATAAACTTAAATGATAAAGAAGAAATAGAATAGTGAAGAAGAAAAGAAAAGAGTTTAAAAAAGTAGTTTAAAAGTAACTAAAAGTAGCAGAAAACACAAAAATATACAGCTAGAAAAATAGAGGGATAGATAATAAGTAAAATAGATTAAATAAACTTCAAACAAGCAAAGGATGGCAGAGATTCAGAGAGGATACAGAAAGCATGCCCAGAACCATAGCAATTAATGAGAAACAAGATGGCCGCGCCCGTTCACGACCGCGTGGGTAAGTTCGCGCGAGATTTTCCTCGCGAGCACGCGCAAAATTGTACTAGCGAGCAGCACAGTTTGCGAGATTACACATAGCGTCCGGAAACGGAATTACGTCACACAAACAAGATGGCCGCGCCCGTGTACGACCGCTAGGGTAACTTGGCAAATGTATAGCTACAAGCGCCTCGCGAACACGCGCAAAAGCACGCGAACATACACGTCGCAAAAAAAATTAGTGTATTGGCAAGCATTCGCGGCTTCCGAAATCGATCTCGCACGGATTCGCGCCCCAAAAAACGCGCGAAATTGCAGAAAAAACGATTTTTGCTAAACTGAAAGCAATGAGCAGGTGCAAAAGTTCAAACTTAACATTTGTAACATTCACTGTAGTGCTTCCTGAGGGGCCCCTCCAGAGTTTGCAACTATTCTATGACCCTGCTATGACCCAAACAGCAGGCTCATAGAATAGCTACAAGTAGACCATAAAGGTCCTGTGAAAAAAAAATTCACTGCAACAGAAAGCAATTTAGAGATAAGGAAGGAAGCAGGTGCCAGCCAGACTGGAACTTTCTAAATAACTGACACATTAATCAACCCCAAATTAATTCATGGCAGTTGAAGTAGGGGAGGTGTGCTTGCTTTTTTCACCCCCCATAAACTACAGTGATAAACAAACCTAATGGGTGGCAGTGAGGATGTACCAGAGGGTGGCATGGGTGTCCCAGAGGGTGGCAGTGGTGAAACAGAGGGTGCTGTGAACCTGTGAGATAAACCAGACGTAGAAACAACATAGTCCCGGCCGTTGCGTGCCGAAAAGTAAGTTCGCAATTGCAAAATTGTCCCAAAATCGGCGCGAACGCTCGCCAACACAAAAAACGGGAAAATCCGCAAATCCGCAAGAGTTCGCGTATCTTCGCGGATTGCGATTCCGTAAATCCGCAATTTCGCGTACGCGAGATCCGCTAGATCCGCCCATGCTTACTCCACACAAACAACTATGCACAGGTCAGGTGCGGAAGGTATGGTGACCTTACGGACCAATTTCCTGTCCAGAAAGGAGTGCGCCAAGGGTGCGTCCTGGCGCCCACACTATTCAGTCTCTACATTAATGGACTCGTGGATCATCTGAATGGTGTGGCGGACAATGATGCCCCAAAATTGGCCACAGGGAGAGTGCCCGCTCTGATGTTTGCAGACGACACTCTGCTATTGTCTAAAACATCATCGGGCATTCAAAGAACGCTTGACGGATTTGTAGCGTTTTGCGCGACGAGGGGATTGGAAATCAATTTGGGAAAAACGAAGTTCATGATTTTCAACCCCCCCGAAGCGGACACGCCCAAATCCGGTCCTAAACGGTATTCCCCTTGAGAGTGTTAAGACCTTTGTATACCTAGGTGTTATCCTGACAGAGAGTTTTGAGTGGAATACGCAGATTGCCAAGTCGGCACTCAAATTATCACAGTTAGCGGGGGGTATAAGTAAAGTATTTAGGGGGTCAGTCTTTAAGCCGGTGTCTCCGGCTTTGGAAATATATTGTCGTCAAGCTAGAACTGCGGCAATATATGGTGCTGAACTTTGGGGGCAAAAACAGATTCTCAACCTCATAAGGGTGGAACAAAGCTTCATGAGGAATCTAGTTGGATTACCAGTAAGCACACCATTGATTCCTCCTAGATTAGACCTTGGGATGGAGCCAATAGAGGAGATCACAAATGCAAGACCAGCTATGTACTGGAAGAGGTTCTGGTCAGTCCCTGAACTGGCCGCCTACAGAGCAGAATTATCTGAGGTTTGGACCTCCCTTAAATGCAAAAATATCCCATAGCTGCAGCACATTAGGGCTGTTAGCAACCGGATAGGTCTCCCGGAACTTCGGGAGACACCTGAGACTTATTGCCCCGGGATATCAAAAAAGGAACTCCATACTCAGATACGTAGGCAGAACCTTTTAAAACACCAGAGCTCTGCAATCATGGGCAGGCTAACGACAGAGTTCCTCTTTGTTAAAATGGAATTTAAATTTGAGGAATTTATGGATGTAATTGAACCTCCGCTTGTTAGAAAGTTGTATCTCCAGTTAAGGCATGGCACTTTACTAAGGGTGGGCGGCCAGCTACGCTCCGTGCACGGAGTGCGCGTAGTGCCGTCTCCTACGCATTTTGCGTAGCGGGCGTAGCCAGGCGGCACTACGCGCGCTCCGCAGACGGAGCGTAGCCGTCCGCCACCCGCCTCCCTCCCGCCCTCCCTAAATATGAAAATAAAAGGATTTAAAGGTTTTAAAAACACTTACCTGTCCGCGCGTCCCCGGGGCTCCCTCTCCCGTCCCTGAAATAGCGCCGCCGCCATTTCGTATACTAATGCGCATGCGCGGGCGGCCGCGCATGCGCATTTCTCATGAGAAATGCGCATGCGCGGCCGCCCGCGCATGCGCATTAGTATCCGAAATGGCGGCGGCGCGATTTCAGGGACGGGAGAGGGAGCCCCGGGGACGCGGCGGACAGGTAAGTGTTTTTAAAACCTTTAAATCCTTTTATTTGCATATTTAGGGAGGGCGGGAGGGAGGCGGGCGGCGCGTAGTGGGGCTACGCGGAGTGCGCGGGTGGGCGTAGTTTTGCGCCCACTTCGCGTAGCTCCGCGGAGCCCCACTACGCACACTACGCCCAGGGTTACACTTTACCTATTAGGTCATTTACATGTAAATGGTCAAAGTCTAATAATGAAGCTTGTCCTGCATGTGATTATAAAAATGAAAATGTAGCACATGTACTGTTTTTCTGTCCTGCTTATTCAGCAATTAGAAATTATTGGTTGATTCCAATTTGCAGGAACCTCAAACTTCAGCATTTCACTCAGGCTTGTCGGATCCTGACATATGACTCTCGCCCCCATATTGTGTTTGCCGTATCTCGTTATTTACTCAGTATGTGGCGCAGAAGACAAACTTTTTTAACTTAATTGCAGTAAACATGATATTTTCTATTTTCCTGTTTTTGATAACTCATAGTTTAATTCTCTTGTTAACGATCTGATGATTATTTATTGTTTTAATATCTCGTGCTTGTATGTATTTTATGTGCACTTTTATGGTCTTTGACCGAAATAAAGTTATCAAATGAATGATAGCAAATGTTATCCTCCTCAGTGTGTGTACTCCTCCAGACCCTTTCTAGCTTTCTACATGCTTGCTTTTGCAGGTGCAGCTGATCGGTAAACCAAGCTTCCTGACGCTTTATGAGTCTAGAGGCAAAAGTACATTCAGTAAACTTATTTAGCACACAATAAAATAGCACAATAATAGGTTAGCCCTAGGGGCGTACCAAACCATATACTAAGAAAGTGATATAAGAACCACGACTGACATAGATACAAGGCCTAGAGCCTTTAGAACCGCTGGGGCCACCAGGATCCACCAGGGGAAGCCGGGTACATAGGTATCTTTTGGAGTTGGGTTTCGTCGTCGATTTCAATGGCGAACTGCTGAAAAGTGCTGCAGGTGACCAAGTGGAAAGTGTCAGGATTGATCCAAGGGTGGATCGGAGATCTAAAGAACCTGAGCGCAGAGGTGACAGAGTCTGGGTCACTAGCCAGTGATCAGGAAGGTGACGAGAAGATGCCAACCAATGTCGGGTGATTTCAGATGAAGAAGGTGAAGCTTGACTCTTCAGCCACGAGGACCAGGAGGTGTCGAGGACAACTAGAAGCTAGATTTGAGCTGTTCCACAAAGGATGTTGAGTGCTGCGGTGTCGGTTTTGGATGGGACCCAGCAAGCCTTGGCAACAGCAACCCATGCAGAAAGCAAAGATTCGCTTTGGTGCAGACCAGCAAGGTCTGAGGGACTTACCCTTTAGAGGGGAGTCAGGGCATCTCTGAAGCAAGCAGGAAAGCCCAAGAAACAGAAGAGTTACCTTCATGGGGACCCACCAGTTGATAGACCAGGGATCACAAAGAGGCCTCAAGCAGAAAGGCTAGAAGCGGGCTGACGGAACACTCGTGGAGTGTAGGCCCACAATCTTTGGTGCAGATAGTGCTCGGGTCTTGCACTACAACTAGCCCAATGCACAACTTCGGGAAAGCTTGGGAAATTGATGCACTAGCAAATGTGCACGGTGTTCAGGAGTTCCAGTCCCACGTCACTCGTGAGGGCTGTGGATCTCAGCTTTGCTGGGATCTCATATTGGCCTCTGAGAAGTCTGAAAGTCCATGTCCTAAGTCGCACATCTATAGGGATCCGGCGGGAGCTTAGGAGTGCAGACGGTTAAGATGCTTCTTTGAACAGGGGAGTCACTCCTTGACCCCAAGGGAGATTCGTCTGTCTTCTAGTCGAAATAGAATGTTGAAGTTCCAGGATATATGTTGCAGAGTTTTGTTCAGGTAATCTAAAGTTCTAAGGACTGGGTTCCTACACTTATACTAAGTTTAGGGGTTGGACTTACTCTAGGGTCCCACCTATGGGAGGACCCAGGGTGGGGGTTGTTACACCCCTTTCCCTCTGTCCAGTTTGGCGCCAAAGCAGAGGCTGACTCCCCCTGCAACCGGTTTGAACTGGGGTTACACAGGGACACCAAGTGTGCCCCCAGCACTGTCTGAAAAGCATTCTCTGAATGCACCCACCCAACCCCAATACACTAAAGCCTGTCTGGGAGGTGGTTACACCTCCCTGTGACAGGAATGCTATTGTCCAGGCCTCCCCTGCCACAGTTTTGTCCAGCAGCAGGAGGTCAGACTTGTGTTTGGGGCTGCAGCATCCATTTTGTGATGCTGGGGCTCTTTTAAACTATTACTGGTTAGGTAAGTGTGTGCATGTCTTCTCCCTCTAGAATGGTGGAATTCTACCCCCGCTTGCAGGACTGGTGGGGGGGGTGTAAGATTCCAAAGTGTTTGACACCAAACACACCATGTTTCTATGCAGCCATTCCAAAGTTAGCATTAACTGCGAGGTTATAATGCACTTAAGAGTGTATGGTCAGGTTGCATCACAGAACAGCCACAGAGAAGTGATTCTGAAAGCTGCAGAGGGGTCCTGCTCATGCCTGGGCACCCTCTCACACAAACCAAGCACTCTGCCTTCAGGATTGATAAGGCCTGCCATAGGAGTGACTTATAGGTTTATATGTGTCAGTGAGTAAGGTAGATATATGTAACCTATGGTAAAGGGTGCGCGCACCTCCTTACCCAGGCTACAGTAGCAGACCTGTGGTGCCATTTCGGAAGGCTTCCAAAGGGTGGCATAATACATGCTTCACCCCCTGGTAGGCCTCTGAGGTACCTATGCCCTTAGTACCTAAGGTACCATATACTAGGGACTCACAAGTGTAACCCAGTAACCAATCCGGAGTGTACCTAATTTACATGCAATCAATTTAGAGAGGAAGCAGCAAGGCTGGGGTTCAGGTTAGCAGGATCCCAGCCAAACTAAGTCAAAAACCATCAAAACACCAGGAACAAAGGGGGCAACCATGCAGTAAGATTCTACCTTCCTACACTGACCATGAAGGAACATGTTGCCAACACTGCTGGCTCCTGTTTCATGTGTTTGGACTATTATGGCAAGTCTTCCCTTTTCTCCCCTTGTCCATATGGAAAACTCTCTTCCAGGCATTAGTACTAAGCCGCTTAGACACTGCAACGCCCCCCTGGTCTCAGATAACGAGTTCTCATTGAGCAGATTCAAAACACCTCGGTGTTCCTCTTCTCGAACGTTCCACCTAGAACAGCCTCTCTTCCCTTCCTACATCAGCTGCACTGGCTCCCAGTACGCAAACTAATCAAGTTCAAATTTTGTTGCATTATTCACAAAGCTGTGAATGGCAAGGGTCCCAGCTATCTTGCTTGGAAATTCAATCAATATACTCCGACTAGGTCACAGCATTCAGGAACTAAATCTCTTCTCCTTGTTCTTCGGTTAAAAAAATCGTGGATGGGTGGGAATGCTTTCTCTCACCTAGCTCCTCTATATTGGAACCAGCTGCCTACCTATCTGAGGCAATGCCCTGACCACCTTCAATTCAGAAGGTTTCTCAAAACGGTATTATTTTAATATGTCCCCCTTATTGGCCTACTGTATCACATTCATAGTGCAGAAATACTCCTGAAGGGTTGATTCAGGCGCTATACAAAATAAAATAAAATAAGCTCCTTCTTCTTCTCACTGGCCACTTTCTTGGTAGCAGTTTGAGCACCTTTCCTTAAGGTCGTTTTGAAGCTGTCAGTTAGCAGTGGCACTTAGATTCACATTTTGAAGAGTTGGGTGTGATGTGTGCACAGGCACGGGGAGTTTCTTAGACTGAGACGAAATTGCTCAAGAGACTGCGATTTTGACTTAGCAATACAAGGCAGCTTTGAACGATTCCTAGCTAGGGGTTATGATGCCGACCTTCTAAAGAGCTCACTGACTAAAGCAAAGACACAATCTAGAAATGACTTGTTGAAACAGAATCGATCTAAAAAGAAAAATGGCCAATTTAGAATGATTACCACATACTCAGACGACACAGCAATATTCAGAAACATCATGAGAAAGAATTGGCATGTCTTAAAAACTGACAATATTATTGGGGCCGATGTTCCAGCAGGGCCATTAATAACGGACAGAAAGGCACGTTCTTTAAAAGATAGCCTTGTACATAGTCATTTGGAAGCTTTACCACCGAGACAAGGAACCCTGACTGACATGAGAGGATTTTAGCCTTGCGGTAAATGCAAGGTCTCTGCCTTTTGCAAGAGGGTCCTCTAATATAGGATTAATGGACAGAAAGAGAACAAGGAAATTTATAAGTTTACGATATGCCTGACTACACATGCAGTTTACTGTTTGATTTGTCCCTGTGGGCTTCAATATATAGGGAGTACAATTCACAGCGTCAAACTGAGAATATTGGAGCACATGCGTGCCATTACAAAGAAAGACTTAAGTTACCCAGTAGCACGCCACTGTGCTATTAAACACAGTAGTAACAGGGACCTGTTACAATATTTTAGCTTAGATTGCGTGCCATCAAATGTGAGGGGAGGTGACAGAGTCCTTAAGAAGGTTGGAGTCGCATTACATAATTGACTTGCAGACCAAATCTCCCAAAGGATTGAATGGTGGGGAGGAATTGACTGTTCATTTAGGAAACTGATGCATTTTTACTGTTTACTATTTTTGTAGGGACAGTTTGATACTGATTATACTGTTTTGTTCGGCCTACTTTTTTTGTGTTTTCTTGTCTGTCTTATGAACATGACCTCACTAGCCGATACAAGGCAACATTTGTGGAAACAAAGGGCTTTTTTTGCAGCCTCAGTTATAAGGCTGAAATTGCAGAACCACGGCAAGATTATTTTTGTATTACAGTGGACTTTGCACGTTTTATGCGAATGGTTAAATTATTCAGAATGTCAGGCATATGTATCGTTTTGACATGCATAATTCGAAATGTGTTATTTCACTGTTGCAATAGAGATTACCTCTTAAAGATGGCACGTTTTTCGCGCAATAGTCCTTTGCTGATTTCCATGCATTGGCACTGAGCACTTTAAAAATGGCAGCCACCAGCGTTTTAAGAAAATGACACTGACGAAGGAAATTAATCCGAAATGCGTCTGAAATAAAATACCACTGCCACTATCTGAAGTCCCGTGAGTGCCGTTTTTCTTTCTATCACCTAGAAAGGATTTGGAGCGATAATATTGTGCGGTGCACCACCGCAATATCGGCACCCGTAACGCGAGTGCACCGCCTTTGGGGCAGTGAGGAGCAGGAGATATGTATATATATATATATATATATATATATATATATATATATATATATATATATTCACGCTCCAAGGTTGTCCACCTTATGAGTAGCACGCGAGCAGCAGCTTTATTTATGTGTAGGTGAGGACGGGGATCTGCTCGTAGACGCCGCTCCGTAATGGATCTGCCCGACGCGTTTCGAAGCTCCATCTGCTTCTCTTCAGGGGCTTTAACGGAAGCGGTGTGCGCACCCGTTACACTTCTCCAATTTCATATAACTCACCCGCCAATGGGAGGCTCCAATGAGACTTCTGGGAAGTGTAGTGCGGAAAGCACACAATCAAGTCCTGTATGGACTCCACGAGTGGGCCCGTCCTCGATCCCATGTACGGCTGCTACTTCACTGCCGTGACCCCCACGTTAACGGGGTGGTGCATACTCTGCGGCTGAGCCCCTGAAGAGAAGCAGATGGAGCTTCGAAACGCGTCGGGCAGATCCATTATGGAGCGGCGTCTACAAGCGGATCCCCGTCCTCACCTACACATAAATAAAGCTGCTGCTCGCGTGCTACTCACATGGTGGACAACCTTGGAGCGTGAATATATATATATATATATATATATATATATATATATATATATATTTATATATATTCCAAGTAACTCTTCACAAAATCTCTTTCTTCAAGAAGGAAAGAGCTCGGACCACTGTGGCTAGTCAGCTGCAATTTTATTTGTTCTCCATAGGAAGTGCAGAAGCAGCAATGACGCATTTCGTCACTCAAGGGGGACTTGATCACATGCGCGCTCATGGTTAGACAGTTGGTTTAAATATTTGTGTGTTTTTTTCAATACATATACCGTGTGACAGTGCAAAACAATGTTTTTCAACAAATTTAAAGTGATAGTGCAATATATACATTCCTGTGCAAAATCTGCCATATATTGAACATCCTTACTGCGGCTCAAAAACTTTAATGCTTTAATGCTTAAATGAATAGAGATTCAGACCTAATTAACCATGGAGTATTTATAAATATATAGACACATAAATATATGAATATATAAATATATAAATAAACACATATACATTCAAAAGTTAAAAATAACAACTTAATATACAGAATATCCTATTAATATATATATATACCTGTGCACACTGTTTTCTTAAATGGATTCCCCCAATAAATAGTTGTAAATATCTACAACATTTTTGCAAAAATCATTCAAAGTTTTTATCCATTGCAGGTGATTACTATTTTAAATAGCACCACTAAGAACCTGTATATGTACGGTCTGTTTTTACTTATTATCATCTCATAGTCCGCTCTAAATTGGTCTTGCTTTTATAACAGTTTAAATACCTTCAATATATTTGAATATTGCAGTTAAATGTTCAGGAATTTATAATATTCACATGTGATATGAATAGTACGTTGACATATCAATTGTGCAAAACCCAATAAAAAAAGTGATACAGGAAACAGCTGGTCTGATGGTAATTATGTTCAAATATTGTTGATGAATTCTAGAGAAAGAAAAGGAAACAAAAATGACCATATATATATATATATATATATATACTATAATATGTCTACAGATTGTCTTAAAGTATTTTACTTTGCTTGTTAAATACTTGTTACAATGAATGTTGGATGGGTATATTTTAAATTTAAAATTTTAGATCAGGAGATCTATTATAGGGATGTGGGGTGGGGAAATGAGAACATGTGCAACCTGTACATTGGTCTAATTACATTATGATCTTGCTAAAATCTAATTGATAAATACAAAAAAAGAATATAAATATATAAATGTTAATATACAACCAAATAAATATCTAAAACCCAACACCTATGCACAAACTGTAATCACTTCCTCTCTTCCCTAATATTTACAACTCCGTCTCGTAACAGATTCATGGTCACCCACTATATCATTATCATGTTTCAAGGCTTGACCAAAGTTCCTCGGTGGCATTCAAGCCTCCCGGATGTTTGATATCCAAATTTAGTATGTCAGTGATGTCATTTGAGATGTCATCAGTGATGTCACTGACCATGTCATGAATGATGTAATATGTGACATCATCAGCAGTGGATTGCGGCGCGCGAGTTATAGTTGGTACATATTAGAGCTTTTATGCCACGGTTGTAAGCCAAACACGGCGGAAAAGCCGCGCACGGAAAGCAGGACCCACCAGCCATCCTAATGTGGCGGTGGGTCTTTGGTGGGTCCGCTGCGGTTTTTCCGCATCCTCCGGGCTGGAGGTGGCTTCTGCCGGCCCGGAGGATGCGGAAAAACCGCAATCGTAATAGGCCCCTATAACGGGGGAATTTCAATGGTTTTGTACGAGTGAAATGTCCAACTAGCAATACCACCCCTAAAACCTATGTTTTTTTCAGTGAATTTCTAAGGTTTTTTAAATGCTAATTCCTAACTATAACATTTCTGAAACCTATGTTTTTTTCAGTGAATTTCAAAGGTTTTTTAAATGCTACTTCCTAAATATATGATGTCTGAAACCTATGGTTTTTTCAGTGAATATATATATATAGGAAGGCATTGGGAACAAAAAGAAGACATGTAGGCATATAGGGAAAGAACAATGGCTGCCTGGTCTACACATAAAAAATAGCCAGGCACCAAACACATTATTACAACAGGAGAACACATGCAGGCCTACAGGGAAAGAACACTGGCTGGCCAGTGGTAACACAAATGGCCGCTGACCAAATGGTCACAACAATAAGCAAGACGCCTAGACCAAAGAACGCATGCAGGCCTATGGTAAAAGCACACTGGCTTCCTACACAAAATTGCTGCCAGCCACATGGTCTCAACAAAAAACAGGAGGCCTAGAACTAAAAACGCATGCAGGCCTATGGCAAAATCACACTGGCTGCCTACATAAAATGGTCGCCAGCCACATTTTCCCAACAAGAAGCAGGAGGCCTAGAACCAAAACACACTGACTGCCTGCACTAAATGCCCGCCAGCCACATGGTCACAACCAGAAGCAGAAGGCCTAGAACAAAAACACATGCAGGCCTATGGCAAAAGCACAATGGACGGATAAACAAAATGGCTGCCAGCCACAGGGTCACTCACAACAAGAGGCAGAAGTCCTGTAAAACAAACAGCCCATGCAGGCCTAGGTACAGTCCACTGACTATACAAAATGGCCCGTGGCCAGTGGCCACATGCCATCTGGAACAAAGGCAAATGGTGGTCTATGGCAAACACACAAACACATTGGCCAGACATACGAGGTATGGTAAAAGAGAGAACACAGTATGAATTCAGCAATGTCAAAAACAAACCTTAACTAGGCTAAAAAACATATCCTTTAAAGACATTACCCCACCTAGTCCTGTACACTGTTCGCAGGAAAATAAAATGTGAAATACAATCAAAAAAATACATTTTGTATTTCAATCCATATCCATCCAAGGCCTAAATGCTGTTTCAAATTCAATAGATGCAACAGAAACCGTTGTTTCATTCACCAATGACAAGCTCTGGCCCTACTGGCTGGAAGGCCCATTGGCAGACTGGGCCACATAGTGAATTAAATCAATATTGAAAATGTGTTAAAAAAAATGGAGAAAACGTAGTAAATTATGCAACATTTTTCCTTTACAAAAGAAGAAAAATGAAATGCAAAGAATTCACTAGGGGCCAGATGTATCAAGCCTTTTTCCCGTACCCAAAGGGAATGATTCGCAGAATTGGCCCATTTGTAAGCAGGAAAAAGCAATTTGGGATGTATCATCCCAAAAGGCAATCGCAAAATAAGGAATCGCTAACTGTCGATTCCCTATTCCGCGAATGCATTTAAGGAATCGTAATTTGTGATTCCTTAAATGCAATACTGGAAGCACCCACATTTTGCTATTTGGCCTTAAGAAACCTCAAATTACCACCAACTTCAAGTTGGTGGTAATTTGCAATTTCCTAGAAAAATGCACTTTTTTGCATTTTTCATAGTGCGATTTCTTTATCTATTTTTTATTTGAAAGGTTTTATATAGCACTGGCTAGACCTGGGGATATCAGAATGCTTTACAAGTACGAAAGACATGAATACAGGAGTTGCTCAAAAAGCACAGTATGAAACAATAAATAAAAACAAACTTTCCATTGAGGTCTAATAAACAGAGACATCAATCAATCAATCAATAAATTTGTAAAGCGCGCTACTCACCCGCTAGGGTCTCAAGGCGCTGGGTCTTGAGTTGTTTCCTGAAGGAGACATGATCCTGGGTCAGCCGTAGGTAGGTGGGGAGGGAGTTCCATGTCTTTGCCGCCAGGTAGGAGAAGGATCTTCCTCCGGCAGTGGATCTGCGAATTTGTGGGATGGTGGCGAGGGCGAGGCAGGCAGATCGGAGGTGGTGGGTGGGTGTGTAGAATACAAGGCGGCTGTTGAGGTATTTGGGGCCCATGTTGTGGAGAGGCTTGTGTGCGTGGGTGAGGAGTCCGAACGTGATCCTCTTGCTGACGGGGAGCCAGTGCAGGTCTCTCAGGTGGTCAGAGATATGGCCGTGAAAGGGGATGTCCAGGATGAGTCGTGCAGAGGCGTTCTGTATGTGCTGGAGTCTTTTCTGGAGTTTGGCTGTGGTTCCAGCGTAGAGGGTGTTCCCGTAGTCCAGTCGGCTGGTGACAAGGGCCTGGGTGACCGTCTTCCTGGTTTCGGTGGGGATCCACCTGAAGATCTTTCGGAGCATGCGCAGGGGGTGAAACAGGATGACGAGATGGCGTTGACTTGCTTGGACATCGTGAGGGAGGAGTCCAGGATGAAGCCAAGGTTGCATGCATGGTACGTTGGCTTGGGGGCGGTGCCCAGGGCAGGGGGCCACCAGGAGTCATCCCAGGCAGAGGGGGATGGTCCCAGGATGAGGACTTCCATCTTGTCTGAGTTCAGTTTCAGACGGCTGAGCTTCATCCATTCCGCGACGTCTTTCATTCCTTCCTGGAGGCTGGCTCTGGTGGTGGCGGGGTCGTTGGAGAGGGAGAAGATCAGCTGGGTGTCGTCGGCGTAGGAGATGCTGTTAGGGTTGTTTTGGTGTGCGATGGCTGCAAGGTCGAGCAGGGACCTGATGTCATCGGTAGCTGCAATGAGGGTTGTCTCGGTGCTGTGGTTTGCTCGGAAATCGGACTGCGAGGGGTCGAGGGATCCGTTTGTCTTGAGGAAGGCGGAGAGTTGTTTGTTGACGGTCTTCTCGATGACTTTGGCAGGGAAAGGGAGGAGCGAGATGGGGCGGAAGTTCTTGAGGTCCGTGTGGTCCGCGGTGGGTTTCTTCAGGAGGGCGCTGAGCTCAGCATGTTTCCAGCTCTCCGGGAAGGTGGCGGATGCGAAGGAGCTGTTAATGATGTCCCGTAGTTGGGGTGCGATGATGGAGTTGGCTTTGTTGAAGATGTGGTGTGGACAGGGGTCGGTTGGGGAGCCGGAGTGGATGGTGTTCATCGTGCGGGTGGTGTCTTTGGTGCTGACCGGGGTCCAGTGTCAGAGGGTGGTCGTGGGGGGTGCTGGTTCGGTGGTTGGGTGCGTGGTCTGTGCGCCGAAGCTGTTGTGAATGTCGGCGATCTTGCTGTGAAAGAACGAGGCGAGTGAGTCGCAGAGGTCTTGCGAGGGTGTGATGTCATTGTTGCAGGCGCTAGGGTTGGATAGCTCTTTAACGATGCTGAAGAGTTTCTTGCTGTTGTGGGTGTTGTTGTCCAGACGTTCTTTGAATGTTGTCCTTTTGGTGGTGTGGATCAGCTGGTGTTGTTTGCGAGTGGCGTTCTTGAGGGCTGTCATGTTCTCTGTTGTCTGGTTGTGGCACCAGGCTTTCTCGAGGGTGCGGCAGGTTTTCTTGGAGTCATTGGTGAACCACGAGACTTTCTTGCTGCCGGGTCTGCTGGGAGGGTTCTTCAGTGGCACGAGGTCATCGGCGCAGTTGGTGAGCCACTGTGTGAGGTTGCGGGCTGCTTCGTTGGGGTCCCTCGTGTTGGTGGGAGGGTTCTGGCTGAGGGAGGTGGTGAGTTTGTCGGCGGTGATCTTGCTTCAGCTTCTGCGGGGAACCTGTTGCGGGTGGTGGTGGGTCGTGGTTCTCCTGAAGTTGAAGTGGACACAGCTGTGATCTGTCCAGTGTAGTCCGGTGGAGTGGCTGAAGGAGATGTGCTTGCTGAAGGAGAAGATGGGGTCTAGCGTGTGACCGGCGTAGTGGGTGGGGGTGTTCACCAGTTGCAGACATAGCAGACCAGACATAGCAAGAGCAGATACATTTACATACATTTTTACATAGGATGGGGGAGATAGAAGAGGGGAGGGGAGAGGTGAGGGGAGGGAGTGAAGTAGAGGAGGATAGGGTCGTCAGAGGTATGATTTAAGGACCCCAGTATTTGCCGAGGAGTTGCAGTTTAAGGTCTTTTTTAAGGCAGTGTAGGAGGGGTTGCATCGCAATCCCACAGGAAGGGCATTCCAGACAATTGCCGCATTTCCAGAGAAGGTGCGAGATTGAGTGGTTTTCCTTTTTAATAAGAGAGGGATGAGGAGGAAAGTGCTTATGCTCCTCATCGTTCTGGAGCTGCCCGCTTCTTTTTATTTATTTATTTATTCCTCATATGACCTGTCTCACCACTGGCGCAAATAGCTATTGGTGGATACTTAGTCTCAGCTGATATATTCTAAATGGGGAGTACCCGTTTATACTCAACTTGAGCTGAACCAGAGATATTAATCATTAGAAAATGTCTTAGATCCAGATCTAACATGGTAATCCAGAATCTACAGTCTGCTCAGGGGGGGTCATCCAGCCAATTCCAGAACAACCCAGCATCCTCCCTCTCCCTAGAAACATTAACCCTCTGGTCTATGGCTCGATAATACTTAACAGAATTACACCAGGCATTCCAACTAGGAGACATCTCCTGTCGCCACAGCAGGCAGATCTCCCTCCTTGCCAACAACATCAGGTAAAACACCAGTTGGTATTGGGGCCCACAGTGAAGTCATATCCCACCAGACATAGACATCACACCAAAAAAGATAAGAGTTGGGTTTAGCTCCATATCTACACCCAGAACCCTGGAGGTGGTCTTACCGACATCCAACCAAAATTTGTGCATCTTGTGCCAGGACATGAATATATGGACATCATCCGCATTCTGAAAGCCGCACCTCCAACAGTTAGCTGCTCCTTCACCCTTCAATTTAGAGACCTCAAAAGGGTTCCAGAATATCCTATGGAGTGTGAGAAAAATATGTATTCTAATTGCAGCAGAATTAATCACAGAATAAAGCATGTCAATAGATACTTGCCAAAACTCCTTCCAATCTTCACCAGGCAAGTAATTCTCCCATATCCCATATGGCTTATCCATTCTTCTTTCTGCTGAAGCCAGAAGATAGTTACACCATACGGCAACTTCTTTCTTCCTCGTGGATTGATTTTGCAAGACTTTCTCCATGTCATTATCCACACAACCCGATCAGCTTTGAGATTTACACCATGACGTAAGCTGATAGTATTTAAATCAGGACAGAGTGCCAGCTGTGGTTTGGTTCCAAAACTCCCAGGAAAGACATTTGCTATCCACTACTAAATCCCCCCATACTAGGACTCCTGCCGCTTTTTGCCCGTTCGCTAAAATAAGGAAGCCCCAAACAGACTTGACAGTTCAACCATAGCTTGGCCGCCATACCCAGCGTTTTCAAACGAACCTTTTTGTAAAATTTGTGAGAGACAAATTTATACATAAAACCATAGTCTCCTAACCCCTCCAACATGGATTTGAACATATTAATAATTAAAGGGGTATGCAATAGCATCCGAGCATTTTTTATTTGGTAGTCCCAGCAGTAGAGCTGAAGGTAAGGTAAACCCATACCACCCTGTGCTAGTTTGCACCTACGTTTTTTCCAGGACAGTCTAATCCCTTTTCCAGCCCAAATGAAAGAGGAAATCCCAACGTGAATGTTAAGGATCTCAGCTTTTGGAAATTCCAGAGGTATATTATTAAATAGATAAGTATACTTTGGGAGGACACGCATTTTAATCAGGTTGACTCGGCCATAATGCGATAGTGGTATGTTCTGCCATCTTTTTAGAAGAATTTCAACTTCCTTTGAAACTCTGTCTGAAATCACCTTTGGAATTTTCCTAGGATTTTGAGGTATTGTGATTCAGAGGTATCTTAGTTCTGTAGCAAATGCCTCCCCCTGATTAGCAAAGTTCCTAGCCATAACCTCCGTCTTATCTTTGTTTATCTCGTAAC
Organism: Lissotriton helveticus; assembly: GCF_964261635.1. Lineage (NCBI taxonomy): Eukaryota > Metazoa > Chordata > Amphibia > Caudata > Salamandridae > Lissotriton > Lissotriton helveticus. The sequence continues at coordinate 659,536,787 of NC_136057.1, read as the reverse complement.
CTGAGAACTTTCCGAAGGTTTCAGTTTCACGTATAAGCTCATGCAGGGTAGTGTCTACACTAGATGAGAACACAACTAGATCATCTGCATAAATGGCTAGTTTTCTAACGAGCCCACCACTTTAAATGGAACTATCTTTTTATTTAGCCTTAAACTCTGAGTGAAAGGTTCCAAATAAATATCAAATAGAATGGGGGACAACGGACATCCCTGCATTGTTCCACGTTCTATATTAACACGCGGGAGAAGGCTACCAATTATTAAGATCAGAGCCAATGGAGAACTATACATTTTTTTTGATGACCTCTCTAAAGGCCGAATTAAAGCCCATAATATTCAGAGTCCTGTCTAGGAAATGCCAGTTAACACGGTCAAAAGCTTTGGCCACCTCAACTGTAATGACAGAGGAAGATCCATTGAAGATGCCAAGTCCACTGTACCGACCAAAGTATAAACCAAGTTTGACATTTGCCTACCTGGTAGGAAACCCTTTGGTCTTCATGAATTATTTGGCCTATAATTTTACAAAGCTGTTTATTCAGAATCCCTGCAAAAACCTTATAATCAACATTTAATAAGGAAATTGGGCGGTATGATTGACACTGAAAAAGGTCCTTATCGGGCTTCAGAGTCAGGGTGATAACTGCTTCCGACCATGAGTCAGGTAGTGGGCAAGCACCCTTTAGTATTTCATTAAACAGCTTCAACCAGACCGGAATGATTTCATCCTTCAACATGAGATAAACCTCAATCGGGATTGCGTCTGGGCCAGCAGCTTTCCCCTATTTAGCCAAGTTTAACACTTCTAATATCTCTCTCCCTGAAATTTCTAAAGAGAGAAATTCTTTACTAGCCTCTGTTAACCGCGTTAGCTGTTTCTCCTTCAAGCAGCTATCTGTAAACTCATCCACCCCCTGGAGATCTTCATGATATAGATTTTGAAAGAACCCTGTCAAAGCCTGTTCTATTTTTTCCTTTTCCTCTGTCAGTTGTATACCCATCTTGATCTTTCTGATATACATATTGACTGTATCAGTCCTAGACTTCATGGCGAGAAGCTTACCACAGTTCTCCCCTTGATCAAACTCGCTCATCTTACTTATCTCCCACTTTTGGTGTAAAATTTCTTCATTTATAAGTTTAAATTTTAGTTGACACTCCTCCACTCGCTTTACCTACTGCTCTTTTCCCGGGTCATCAGGAGGTCTTGCCCTCGACTCAGCTTTGGCCCTCTTCTATCTACTGTTCTAAATTGGTCAATTCTTCTCTCTCTGACCTAGCCCACGCTGAAACTGCATCTTTTAATATCCCTCTCAGCCAAGCCTTAAAGGCATCCCAGGCGATATACAGGGGAACAGACCCAAGATTATTATGGAAGAAGATTTCAGTTTCAAACTTCCAAAAACCTAGAGTAGAAGATAACAGGAGGGAGAAACCTCCTATTTAATGTCTATCTTCTCAAGGAGAAATTCGGGGGAAAATCTAGTTTGAGAACCATGGCACCATGATCCGATAAATGAGTGGGCATATATTTGATTAAGAGAACCCTATGTGTAACCGCTTGCTCCATAAATACATAGTCTAACATGGAATAATGAGAGTTCTTTTTACTATAAAAGGAATACCCCTTAGCCTCACAATGTTTTATCCCAACACATAACATAAGTTGAAGTTTTTTAGGATGTTCAGGAGATGCGCTTTTACATGAGGAGCTACTATCTGAGTGCGGGGGGAGGACCTATCTAGCCTGTTATCTAACAATATATGAAAATCCTCGGCCAGGATCTGGGGTGCTTCAAACTCGGCAAGGACCAAACAAAGGCTATTCATTGGGAAAATATCATCCTCATTAGGCCCATAAAAGCTAACCAAAGTATGTTTGACCCCCCTAAATTTGATCTCAGCGATGACCCAGCATTCTCTGCAGTCTACCTGGGACTTAGTTACCTCTACTCCAAAGTTTCTTTTTAGCATTATCACGGTCCCTTTAGAGCAGCATTGCTGATCTGAAGCGATGATTGTATCTATCCACTTAAGTTTACTAAATAGTGCTTTGCACTCTGCTTGCAGGAGGTGAATCTCCTGAAGCAAAAGGAGTTTGGCTGAACAATTCCTTAAATACTGAAGAATCAGACGTTGTCTTCTTATAACTCTCAAGCCATTAACATTCCAACTAAGACATTCAAGGTATTGATTTCCATCCTGGGTAGGCCTATCCCCCAACATAGATCTGACTCTTCCTTCTGCAGTAGCTACTAGAGGTTGTAATGTCACATGAATTTAATATATGTATTCTTTAAATTTTTTCCCAATGCTCCCAACCAAACAACGTGAAACCCCCAAAACTCCCCAACAACCCCCCCACCCTGCGGGAACCCTCCCATACTACCTATCGGCAATAAATATTGCCTATTTGAGCCCGTAGCCCCTAGGGGCTCCCGGCTCAAATAGGCTGCCCGCTTTTTAAAGTTTTTTGTGAGGTACAGTGGGACATTCTGGTGTAGGGCTTTATGTGTGATGCATGCTGTCTTGTAGGAGGATCTACCATCAAGGGACAGCCAGTTGAGAGCCTTCAGGACAGGGGAGATGTGATCAAAGTGTTTATAGCCAGTGAGGAGCCTGGCTGCTACGTGGAGCACAGATCTGAGTGGGGCTAGGTGGACTTTGGGTGTTCCTGTGAGGATAGCGTACCCATAGTCGATTTTTGAGAGTACCAGGGATTGGACCACCCAGTTGAAGTCTTCCAGTGGGAAGAAGGGTTTGATTTTCTTCAGGTGACGGAGAGTGAAGAGAGCTCCTTTAGCAGAGTTTTTATGTGGTCGTTGAGGATTAGATTTTTGTCAACGGCAAAACCAAGAGATTTCACAGAGTTGGACAAAGAGCGAGCAGTTGAGTGCATTGAGGTCAGAGATCCAGGTTTGGACGGGGTGTCCATTGTTTTTAGGGGAGAAGAGGATGATTTCAGTTTTCTTTGGATTGAGTTTGAGTTGGTTGGAGTGGAACCAGTGTTGGATCTTGTTTAAGGTATGGTTAAGATGAAGTACATCAGTGTGGGACCTAATCTTATACAGGGACGGCTGATGTTAGTGGGCAAAAGGGGCGTTGCACTGCCATCCTGAGCCTGAATGGAGAAGCACAAAATGAATGTGAAAAAACGAAGCACCTGAAAACAAATTTCTACTTGCTGGCTGCTCTATTTATTACTTTAAATGAGGCAGCCGTAATAAACTGCAGACCTCCTGGTGCACATGTGCCTGCCAGGGCAAGGTCATCTTTCGACCTGCAGGCGCAATCTACAGCAGTGTCATCATGGCAGGGGGTGTGCCGTGTTAGAATGCCATGGATAAGGCTGCTTTTTGGGCGTTTACAAAATGGCCCTGGGAGGAGTTGGCAGAACTCTATGGATTTCAATGGCAGCGGGCAGGGCAGGCTGAGAGGGAGTAGGAGGTAGTGGGTGGCAACAATTACCAGTTATCACAAGAGGGGCGGGCTGTATGAGGGGTGCAGCTCGCTGCTCTCTTCATTCCTTTCCTCATGTGGAGTGTACTTTCACTTTTGAAAGCGTTATGCAGCTGAAACTGAGCAATATCTCGTGTTTGTTACAGCATAGGCTCAAAAGAATACAGGCCGGTAGGTGCCTATTTTCACTTTAAGCTGTATTTAATGCACGTAACTTTTTGAAGATTTTTTATATGTGTACAGTTGAGCAGCCATGTGGTGTTCAGGCAGGTGAGTTTGTAGTTAAATACAACCCAAACGTATTTGCGCGCATTACTGGAGCGCCTGCTACATTACTTGAGGTCAGATTGTTTAAGGCAACAGAAGGCTAAGTGATTTGCCTAGAATCACAGGATACACTTGGGTCGAGCACTGAGAGTGACCTCTCAGTCTCCAGGAGGCCGTTCGTCTGCTCCCTATCAATACAATCTCGCTCCCTCCGTTTGGCTGTTTGTTTCAGAGCATGAACGCTTGCCACTCTGCTGTGCATATTGTGTTCCTGTTTTGTTGCTGTGCACATTTTTTGGGTAAAATATTTCGTTTGGGGATGCGTCTTTATTTTTTTTTTCATTACCTACCCATCCCTTGCTCCCTTCATCCTCCCCCGCTTCTATCCTCCCTGCAGTTGCACATTTATATTTTTGGGATTTTTACGGGCTCGGCGACGTCACCACGAAGTGGGGAGGAGCTGCGAGCCGTATTGTAGCGAGTTTCTTGCTCATGCTGGATAAATTCTTTTTTGCTCGTGCATTTGCAGTGCTTAATTTTGTAATCTGAATGGTGATTGGTCCTCGCGGTGGTGTTTTTTTAGTAGTCTCGATGCGATAGGGCATATGTAATGTTTGTCCGCCTTTTTTGGCATTTTCTGTGCGGTTTCGCGCACGGCAGACCATTAATTTTAATTAGGAGCTGTCAGGATGCCCTTTTAATGCAATCCAGATGGTGGGAGCGCGTTCACCATTCTGCATTGCATGTATAGGGCGCGCGTTCGTCTGCAGCCTTTTTGTGGCTGAAAAAGAGGCAGTATTTAAATACAGATTACCAAAGGTAGCAGCACAAAAGGTACGAATATCACATAATTGGAAGAAATAAATATAGCGAATATGTTGCAGGTCCTCTTACATTTGCTATTAAACAAAAACTTTGAAGGGACTTATGTTTGGGACAATATGCTGCCGATTTTTTTTAATGGATCCTTGCCTTAGTGGGAAAACAAAGCTTCAAATCTGTTTTCCCCGTGTCCATGAAGCATGAAGCCAGGGAAGAGGGCAGGAATGTGACACTAGTCTGACAAGATGAGATAAGAAGTAATTAACAGAAAACAGATGTCCTCTTCACTTTTATGAGGCCAAGAGTGTTTGAGAGTAGGCTTCAGTGGCAGGCAGCGGCTGCTTGCAGACCCAAGAAGGATGATGAGACAGATCAGCCCTGCAGATTAGATCAGCAGAGATCAGGCTTCAGTGCCAGGCAGCGGCTGCTTGCAGACTCAAGAAGGATGAAGAGACAGAGCAGCCCTGCATATTAGATCAGCACAGACCCAAGAAGGATGATGAGACAGATCAGCCCTGCAGATTAGATCAGCACAGTTCAGGCTTCAGTGCCAGGCAGCGGCTGCTTGCAGAACCAAGAAGGATGAAGACACAGAGCAGCCCTGCATATTAGATCAGCACAGATAGGCAGTGCGGTGTGTGCGTGCCTGCTGTGAAGGGAACTAGGCTTCAGTGCCAGGCAGCGGCAGGTTGCAGACCCAAGAAGGATGAAGACACAGAGCAGCCCTGCAGATTAGATCAGCACAGATCGGCAGTGCCGCGTGTGCGTGTCTGCCGTGAAGGGAACTAGGCTTCAGTGCCAGGCAGCGGCTGCTTGCAGACCCAAGAAGGATATAGACACAGAGCAGCCCTGCATATTCGATCAGCACAGATCGGCAGTGCGGCGTGTGCGTGTCTGCCGTGCTGCTCAGAAGGGAACTAGGCTTCAGTGGCAGGCAGCGGCTGCTTGCAGACCCAAGAAGGATGATGAGACAGATCAGCCCTGCAGATTAGATCAGCACAGATCAGGCTTCAGTGCCAGGGAGTGGCTGCTTGCAGACCCAAGAAGGATGAAGACACAGAGCAGCCCTGCATATTAGATCAGCACAGATCGGCAGTACGGCGTGTGCGTGTCTGCTGTGCTGCTGTGAAGGGAACTAGGCTTCAGTGGCAGGTAGCGGCTGCCTGCAGACCCAAGAAGGATGATGAGACAGAGCAGCCCTGCAGATTAGATCAGCACAGATCAGGCTTCAGTGCCAGGCAGAGGCTGCTTGCAGACCCAAGAAGGATGAAGACACAGAGCAGCCCTGCAGATTAGATCAGCACAGATCAGGCTTCAGTGCCAGGCAGCGGCTGCTTGCAGACCCAAGAAGGATGAAGACACAGAGCAGCCCTGCAGATTAGATCAGCACAGATCAGGCTTCAGTGCCAGGCCGCGGCTGCTTGCAGACCCAAGAAGGATGAAGACACAGAGCAGCCCTGCAGATTAGATCAGCACAGATCAGGCTTCAGTGCCAGGCAGCGTCTGCTTGCACACCCAAGAAGGATGAAGACACAGAGCAGCCCTGCAGATTAGATCAGCACAGATCAGGCTTCAGTGCCAGGCAGCGGCTGCTTGCAGACCCAAGAAGGATGAAGACACAGAGCAGCCCTGCAGATTAGATCAGCACAGATCAGGCTTCAGTGCCAGGCAGCGTCTGCTTGCAGACCCAAGAAGGATGAAGACACAGAGCAGCCCTGCAGATTAGATCAGCACAGATCAGGCTTCAGTGCCAGGCAGCGGCTGCTTGCAGACCCAAGAAGGATGAAGACACAGAGCAGCCCTGCAGATTCGATCAGCACAGATCAGGCTTCAGTGCCAGGCAGCGTCTTCTTGCAGACCCAAGAAGGATGAAGACACAGAGCAGCCCTGCAGATTAGATCAGCATAGATCAGGCTTCAGTGCCAGGCAGCGGCTGCTTGCAGACCCAAGAAGGATGAAGATACAGAGCAGCCCTGCACATTAGATCAGCACAGATCTGCAGTGCGGCATGTGCGTGTCTGCCGTGCTGTTGTGAAGGGAACTAGGCTTCAGTGGTAGGCAGCTGCTGCTTGCAGACCCAAGAAGGATGAAGACACAGAGCAGCCCTGCAGATTAGATCTGCACAGATCAGGCTTCAGTGGTAAGCATTGGCTGCTTGCAGACCCAAGAAGGATGAAGACACAGAGCAGCCATGCAGATTAGATCAGCACAGATCAGGCTTCAGTGCCAGGCAGCGGCTGCTTGCAGACCCAAGAAGGATGAAGACACAGAGCAGCCATGCAGATTAGATCAGCACAGATCAGGCTTCAGTGGTAGGCAGCGGCTGCTTGCAGACCCAAGAAGGATGAAGACACAGAGCAGCCCTGCAGATTAGATCAGCACAGACCCAAGAAGGATGATGAGACAGATCAGCCCTGCAGATTAGATCAGCACAGTTCAGGCTTCAGTGCCAGGCAGCGGCTGCTTGCAGAACCAAGAAGGATGAAGACACAGAGCAGCCCTGCATATTAGATCAGCACAGATAGGCAGTGCGGTGTGTGCGTGCCTGCTGTGAAGGGAACTAGGCTTCAGTGCCAGGCAGCGGCAGGTTGCAGACCCAAGAAGGATGAAGACACAGAGCAGCCCTGCAGATTAGATCAGCACAGATCGGCAGTGCCGCGTGTGCGTGTCTGCCGTGAAGGGAACTAGGCTTCAGTGCCAGGCAGCGGCTGCTTGCAGACCCAAGAAGGATATAGACACAGAGCAGCCCTGCATATTCGATCAGCACAGATCGGCAGTGCGGCGTGTGCGTGTCTGCCGTGCTGCTCAGAAGGGAACTAGGCTTCAGTGGCAGGCAGCGGCTGCTTGCAGACCCAAGAAGGATGATGAGACAGATCAGCCCTGCAGATTAGATCAGCACAGATCAGGCTTCAGTGCCAGGGAGTGGCTGCTTGCAGACCCAAGAAGGATGAAGACACAGAGCAGCCCTGCATATTAGATCAGCACAGATCGGCAGTACGGCGTGTGCGTGTCTGCTGTGCTGCTGTGAAGGGAACTAGGCTTCAGTGGCAGGTAGCGGCTGCCTGCAGACCCAAGAAGGATGATGAGACAGAGCAGCCCTGCAGATTAGATCAGCACAGATCAGGCTTCAGTGCCAGGCAGAGGCTGCTTGCAGACCCAAGAAGGATGAAGACACAGAGCAGCCCTGCAGATTAGATCAGCACAGATCAGGCTTCAGTGCCAGGCAGCGGCTGCTTGCAGACCCAAGAAGGATGAAGACACAGAGCAGCCCTGCAGATTAGATCAGCACAGATCAGGCTTCAGTGCCAGGCCGCGGCTGCTTGCAGACCCAAGAAGGATGAAGACACAGAGCAGCCCAGCAGATTAGATCAGCACAGATCAGGCTTCAGTGCCAGGCAGCGTCTGCTTGCACACCCAAGAAGGATGAAGACACAGAGCAGCCCTGCAGATTAGATCAGCACAGATCAGGCTTCAGTGCCAGGCAGCGGCTGCTTGCAGACCCAAGAAGGATGAAGACACAGAGCAGCCCTGCAGATTAGATCAGCACAGATCAGGCTTCAGTGCCAGGCAGCGTCTGCTTGCAGACCCAAGAAGGATGAAGACACAGAGCAGCCCTGCAGATTAGATCAGCACAGATCAGGCTTCAGTGCCAGGCAGCGGCTGCTTGCAGACCCAAGAAGGATGAAGACACAGAGCAGCCCTGCAGATTCGATCAGCACAGATCAGGCTTCAGTGCCAGGCAGCGTCTTCTTGCAGACCCAAGAAGGATGAAGACACAGAGCAGCCCTGCAGATTAGATCAGCATAGATCAGGCTTCAGTGCCAGGCAGCGGCTGCTTGCAGACCCAAGAAGGATGAAGATACAGAGCAGCCCTGCACATTAGATCAGCACAGATCTGCAGTGCGGCATGTGCGTGTCTGCCGTGCTGTTGTGAAGGGAACTAGGCTTCAGTGGTAGGCAGCTGCTGCTTGCAGACCCAAGAAGGATGAAGACACAGAGCAGCCCTGCAGATTAGATCTGCACAGATCAGGCTTCAGTGGTAAGCATTGGCTGCTTGCAGACCCAAGAAGGATGAAGACACAGAGCAGCCATGCAGATTAGATCAGCACAGATCAGGCTTCAGTGCCAGGCAGCGGCTGCTTGCAGACCCAAGAAGGATGAAGACACAGAGCAGCCATGCAGATTAGATCAGCACAGATCAGGCTTCAGTGGTAGGCAGCGGCTGCTTGCAGACCCAAGAAGGATGAAGACACAGAGCAGCCCTGCAGATTAGATCAGCACAGATCAGGCTTCAGTGCCAGGCAGCGGCTGCCTGCAGTGCAGACCCAAGAAGGATGAAGACACAGAGCAGCCATGCAGATTAGATCAGCACAGATCAGGCTTCAGTGCCAGGCAGCGGCTGCTTGCAGACCCAAGAAGGATGAAGACACAGAGCATCCCTGCAGATTAAATAAGCACAGATCAGGCTTCAGTGGTAGGCAGCGGCTGCTTGCAGACCCAAGAAGGATGAAGACACAGAGCAGCCATGCAGATTAGATCAGCACAGATCAGGCTTCAGTGCCAGGCAGCGGCTGCTTGCAGACCCAAGAAGGATGAAGACACAGAGCAGCCATGCAGATTAGATCAGCACAGATCAGGCTTCAGTGGTAGGCAGCGGCTGCTTGCAGACCCAAGAAGGATGAAGTAACAGAGCAGCCCTGCAGATTAGATCAGCACAGATCAGGCTTCAGTGCCAGGCAGCGGCTGCCTGCAGACCCAAGAAGGATGAAGACACAGAGCAGCCATGCAGATTAGATAAGCACAGATCAGGCTTCAGTGCCAGACAGCGGCTGCTTGCAGACCCAAGAAGGATTAAGACACAGAGCAGCCCTGCAGATTAAATCAGCACAGATCAGGCTTCAGTGGTAGGCAGCGGCTGCTTGCAGACCCAAGAAGGATGAAGACACAGAGCAGCCCTGCAGATTAGATCAGCACAGATCAGGCTTCAGTGCCAGACAGCGGCTGCTTGCAGACCCAAGAAGGATGAAGACACAGAGCAGCCCTGCAGATTAGATCAGCACAGATCAGGCTTCAGTGCCAGGCAGCGGCTGCTTGCTTACCCAAGAAGGATGAAGACACAGAGCAGCCCTGCAGATTAGATCAGCACAGATCAGGCTTCAGTGCCAGGCAGCGGCTGCTTGCAGACCCAAGAAGGATGAAGACACAGAGCAGCCCTGCAGATTAGATCAGCACAGATCAGGCTTCAGTGCCAGGCCGCGGCTGCTTGCAGACCCAAGAAGGATGAAGACACAGAGCAGCCCTGCAGATTAGATCAGAACAGATCAGCCTTCAGTGCCAGGCAGCGTCTGCTTGCACACCCAAGAAGGATGAAGACATAGAGCAGCCCTGCAGATAAGATCAGCACAGATCAGGCTTCAGTGCCAGGCAGCGGCTGCTTGCAGACCCAAGAAGGATGAAGACACAGAGCAGCCCTGCAGATTAGATCAGCACAGATCAGGCTTCAGTGCCAGGCAGCGTCTGCTTGCAGACCCAAGAAGGATGAAGACACAGAGCAGCCCTGCAGATTAGATCAGCACAGATCAGGCTTCAATGCCAGGCAGCGGCTGCTTGCAGACCCAAGAAGGATGAAGACACAGAGCAGCCCTGCAGATTCAATCAGCACAGATCAGGCTTCAGTGCCAGGCAGCGTCTTCTTGCAGACCCAAGAAGGATGAAGACACAGAGCAGCCCTGCAGATTCGATCAGCACAGATCAGGCTTCAGTGCCAGGCAGCGGCTGCTTGCAGACCCAAGAAGGATGAAGATACAGAGCAGCCCTGCACATTAGATCAGCACAGATCTGCAGTGCGGCATGTGCGTGTCTGCCGTGCTGTTGTGAAGGGAACTAGGCTTCAGTGGTAGGCAGCGGCTGCTTGCAGACCCAAGAAGGATGAAGACACAGAGCAGCCCTGCAGATTAGATCTGCACAGATCAGGCTTCAGTGGTAAGCATTGGCTGCTTGCAGACCCAAGAAGGATGAAGACACAGAGCAGCCATGCAGATTAGATCAGCACAGATCAGGCTTCAGTGCCAGGCAGCGGCTGCTTGCAGACCCAAGAAGGATGAAGACACAGAGCAGCCATGCAGATTAGATCAGCACAGATCAGGCTTCAGTGGTAGGCAGCGGCTGCTTGCAGACCCAAGAAGGATGAAGACACAGAGCAGCCCTGCAGATTAGATCAGCACAGATCAGGCTTCAGTGCCAGGCAGCGGCTGCCTGCAGACCCAAGAAGGATGAAGACACAGAGCAGCCATGCAGATTAGATAAGCACAGATCAGGCTTCAGTGCCAGACAGCGGCTGCTTGCAGACCCAAGAAGGATTAAGACACAGAGCAGCCCTGCAGATTAAATCAGCACAGATCAGGCTTCAGTGGTAGGCAGCGGCTGCTTGCAGACCCAAGAAGGATGAAGACACAGAGCAGCCCTGCAGATTAGATCAGCACAGATCAGGCTTCAGTGCCAGACAGCGGCTGCTTGCAGACCCAAGAAGGATGAAGACACAGAGCAGCCCTGCAGATTAGATCAGCACAGATCAGGCTTCAGTGCCAGGCAGCGGCTGCTTGCTTACCCAAGAAGGATGAAGACACAGAGCAGCCCTGCAGATTAGATCAGCACAGATCAGGCTTCAGTGCCAGGCAGCGGCTGCTTGCAGACCCAAGAAGGATGAAGACACAGAGCAGCCCTGCAGATTAGATCAGCACAGATCAGGCTTCAGTGCCAGGCCGCGGCTGCTTGCAGACCCAAGAAGGATGAAGACACAGAGCAGCCCTGCAGATTAGATCAGAACAGATCAGCCTTCAGTGCCAGGCAGCGTCTGCTTGCACACCCAAGAAGGATGAAGACATAGAGCAGCCCTGCAGATAAGATCAGCACAGATCAGGCTTCAGTGCCAGGCAGCGGCTGCTTGCAGACCCAAGAAGGATGAAGACACAGAGCAGCCCTGCAGATTAGATCAGCACAGATCAGGCTTCAGTGCCAGGCAGCGTCTGCTTGCAGACCCAAGAAGGATGAAGACACAGAGCAGCCCTGCAGATTAGATCAGCACAGATCAGGCTTCAATGCCAGGCAGCGGCTGCTTGCAGACCCAAGAAGGATGAAGACACAGAGCAGCCCTGCAGATTCAATCAGCACAGATCAGGCTTCAGTGCCAGGCAGCGTCTTCTTGCAGACCCAAGAAGGATGAAGACACAGAGCAGCCCTGCAGATTCGATCAGCACAGATCAGGCTTCAGTGCCAGGCAGCGGCTGCTTGCAGACCCAAGAAGGATGAAGATACAGAGCAGCCCTGCACATTAGATCAGCACAGATCTGCAGTGCGGCATGTGCGTGTCTGCCGTGCTGTTGTGAAGGGAACTAGGCTTCAGTGGTAGGCAGCGGCTGCTTGCAGACCCAAGAAGGATGAAGACACAGAGCAGCCCTGCAGATTAGATCTGCACAGATCAGGCTTCAGTGGTAAGCATTGGCTGCTTGCAGACCCAAGAAGGATGAAGACACAGAGCAGCCATGCAGATTAGATCAGCACAGATCAGGCTTCAGTGCCAGGCAGCGGCTGCTTGCAGACCCAAGAAGGATGAAGACACAGAGCAGCCATGCAGATTAGATCAGCACAGATCAGGCTTCAGTGGTAGGCAGCGGCTGCTTGCAGACCCAAGAAGGATGAAGACACAGAGCAGCCCTGCAGATTAGATCAGCACAGATCAGGCTTCAGTGCCAGGCAGCGGCTGCCTGCAGACCCAAGGAGGATGAAGACACAGAGCAGCCATGCAGATTAGATCAGCACAGATCAGGCTTCAGTGCCAGGCAGCGGCTGCTTGCAGACCCAAGAAGGATGAAGACACAGAGCAGCCATGCAGATTAGATCAGCACAGATCAGGCTTCAGTGGTAGGCAGCGGCTGCTTGCAGACCCAAGAAGGATGAAGACACAGAGCAGCCCTGCAGATTAGATCAGCACAGATCAGGCTTCAGTGCCAGGCAGCGGCTGCCTGCAGACCCAAGAAGGATGAAGACACAGAGCAGCCATGCAGATTAGATCAGCACAGATCAGGCTTCAGTGCCAGACAGCGGCTGCTTGCAGACCCAAGAAGGATGAAGACACAGAGCAGCCCTGCAGATTAAATCAGCACAGATCAGGCTTCAGTGGTAGGCAGCGGCTGCTTGCAGACCCAAGAAGGATGAAGACACAGAGCAGCCCTGCAGATTAGATCAGCACAGATCAGGCTTCAGTGCCAGACAGCGGCTGCTTGCAGACCCAAGAAGGATGAAGACACAGAGCAGCCCTGCAGAATAGATCAGCACAGATCAGGCTTCAGTGCCAGGCAGCGGCTGCTTGCAGACCCAAGAAGGATGAAGACACAGAGCAGCCCTGCAGATTAGATCAGCACAGATCAGGCTTCAGTGCCAGGCAGCGGCTGCTTGCAGACCCAAGAAGGATGAAGACACAGAGCAGCCCTGCAGATTAGATCAGCACAGATCAGGCTTCAGTGCCAGGCCGCGGCTGCTTGCAGACCCAAGAAGGATGAAGACACAGAGCAGCCCTGCAGATTAGATCAGAAAAGATCAGCCTTCAGTGCCAGGCAGCGTCTGCCTGCACACCCAAGAAGGATGAAGACATAGAGCAGCCGTGCAGATAAGATCAGCACAGATCAGGCTTCAGTGCCAGGCAGCGGCTGCTTGCAGACCCAAGAAGGATGAAGACACAGAGCAGCCCTGCAGATTAGATCAGCACAGATCAGGCTTCAGTGCCAGGCAGCGTCTGCTTGCAGACCCAAGAAGGATGAAGACACAGAGCAGCCCTGCAGATTAGCTCAGCACAGATCAGGCTTCAGTGCCAGGCAGCGGCTGCTTGCAGACCCAAGAAGGATGAAGACACAGAGCAGCCCTGCAGATTCAATCAGCACAGATCAGGCTTCAGTGCCAGGCAGCGTCTTCTTGCAGACCCAAGAAGGATGAAGACACAGAGCAGCCCTGCAGATTAGATCAGCACAGATCAGGCTTCAGTGCCAGGCAGCGGCTGCTTGCAGACCCAAGAAGGATGAAGACACAGAGCAGCCTTGCAGATTAAATCAGCACAGATCAGGCTTCAGTGGTAGGCAGCAGCTGCTTGCAGACCCAAGAAGGATGAAGACACAGAGCAGCCATGCAGATTAGATCAGCACAGATCAGGCTTCAGTGCCAGGCAGCGGCTGCTTGCAGACCCAAGAAGGATGAAGACACAGAGCAGCCATGCAGATTAGATCAGCACAGATCAGGCTTCAGTGGTAGGCAGCGGCTGCTTGCAGACCCAAGAAGGATGAAGACACAGAGCAGCCCTGCAGATTAGATCAGCACAGATCAGGCTTCAGTGCCAAGCAGCGGCTGCCTGCAGACCCAAGAAGGATGAAGACACAGAGCAGCCATGCAGATTAGATAAGCACAGATCAGGCTTCAGTGCCAGACAGCGGCTGCTTGCAGACCCAAGAAGGATGAAGACACAGAGCAGCCCTGCAGATTAAATCAGCACAGATCAGGCTTCAGTGGTAGGCAGCGGCTGCTTGCAGACCCAAGAAGGATGAAGACACAGAGCAGCCCTGCAGATTAGATCAGCACAGATCAGGCTTCAGTGCCAGACAGCGGCTGCTTGCAGACCCAAGAAGGATGAAGACACAGAGCAGCCCTGCAGATTAGATCAGCACAGATCAGGCTTCAGTGCCAGGCAGCGGCTGCTTGCTTACCCAAGAAGGATGAAGACACAGAGCAGCCCTGCAGATTAGATCAGCACAGATCAGGCTTCAGTGCCAGGCAGCGGCTGCTTGCAGACCCAAGAAGGATGAAGACACAGAGCAGCCCTGCAGATTAGATCAGCACAGATCAGGCTTCAGTGCCAGGCCGCGGCTGCTTGCAGACCCAAGAAGGATGAAGACACAGAGCAGCCCTGCAGATTAGATCAGAACAGATCAGCCTTCAGTGCCAGGCAGCGTCTGCTTGCACACCCAAGAAGGATGAAGACATAGAGCAGCCCTGCAGATAAGATCAGCACAGATCAGGCTTCAGTGCCAGGCAGCGGCTGCTTGCAGACCCAAGAAGGATGAAGACACAGAGCAGCCCTGCAGATTAGATCAGCACAGATCAGGCTTCAGTGCCAGGCAGCGTCTGCTTGCAGACCCAAGAAGGATGAAGACACAGAGCAGCCCTGCAGATTAGATCAGCACAGATCAGGCTTCAGTGCCAGGCAGCGGCTGCTTGCAGACCCAAGAAGGATGAAGACACAGAGCAGCCCTGCAGATTCAATCAGCACAGATCAGGCTTCAGTGCCAGGCAGCGTCTTCTTGCAGACCCAAGAAGGATGAAGACACAGAGCAGCCCTGCAGATTAGATCAGCACAGATCAGGCTTCAGTGCCAGGCAGCGGCTGCTTGCAGACCCAAGAAGGATGAAGATACAGAGCAGCCCTGCACATTAGATCAGCACAGATCTGCAGTGCGGCATGTGCGTGTCTGCCGTGCTGTTGTGAAGGGAACTAGGCTTCAGTGGTAGGCAGCGGCTGCTTGCAGACCCAAGAAGGATGAAGACACAGAGCAGCCCTGCAGATTAGATCTGCACAGATCAGGCTTCAGTGGTAAGCATTGGCTGCTTGCAGACCCAAGAAGGATGAAGACACAGAGCAGCCATGCAGATTAGATCAGCACAGATCAGGCTTCAGTGCCAGGCAGCGGCTGCTTGCAGACCCAAGAAGGATGAAGACACAGAGCAGCCATGCAGATTAGATCAGCACAGATCAGGCTTCAGTGGTAGGCAGCGGCTGCTTGCAGACCCAAGAAGGATGAAGACACAGAGCAGCCCTGCAGATTAGATCAGCACAGATCAGGCTTCAGTGCCAGGCAGCGGCTGCCTGCAGACCCAAGAAGGATGAAGACACAGAGCAGCCATGCAGATTAGATCAGCACAGATCAGGCTTCAGTGCCAGGCAGCGGCTGCTTGCAGACCCAAGAAGGATGAAGACACAGAGCAGCCATGCAGATTAGATCAGCACAGATCAGGCTTCAGTGGTAGGCAGCGGCTGCTTGCAGACCCAAGAAGGATGAAGACACAGAGCAGCCCTGCAGATTAGATCAGCACAGATCAGGCTTCAGTGCCAGGCAGCGGCTGCCTGCAGACCCAAGAAGGATGAAGACACAGAGCAGCCATGCAGATTAGATCAGCACAGATCAGGCTTCAGTGCCAGACAGCGGCTGCTTGCAGACCCAAGAAGGATGAAGACACAGAGCAGCCCTGCAGATTAGATCAGCACAGATCAGGCTTCAGTGCCAGACAGCGGCTGCTTGCAGACCCAAGAAGGATGAAGACACAGAGCAGCCCTGCAGAATAGATCAGCACAGATCAGGCTTCAGTGCCAGGCAGCGGCTGCTTGCAGACCCAAGAAGGATGAAGACACAGAGCAGCCCTGCAGATTAGATCAGCACAGATCAGGCTTCAGTGCCAGACAGCGGCTGCTTGCAGACCCAAGAAGGATGAAGACACAGAGCAGCCCTGCAGAATAGATCAGCACAGATCAGGCTTCAGTGCCAGGCAGCGGCTGCTTGCAGACCCAAGAAGGATGAAGACACAGAGCAGCCCTGCAGATTAGATCAGCACAGATCAGGCTTCAGTGCCAGGCAGCGGCTGCTTGCAGACCCAAGAAGGATGAAGACACAGAGCAGCCCTGCAGATTAGATCAGCACAGATCAGGCTTCAGTGCCAGGCCGCGGCTGCTTGCAGACCCAAGAAGGATGAAGACACAGAGCAGCCCTGCAGATTAGATCAGAAAAGATCAGCCTTCAGTGCCAGGCAGCGTCTGCCTGCACACCCAAGAAGGATGAAGACATAGAGCAGCCGTGCAGATAAGATCAGCACAGATCAGGCTTCAGTGCCAGGCAGCGGCTGCTTGCAGACCCAAGAAGGATGAAGACACAGAGCAGCCCTGCAGATTAGATCAGCACAGATCAGGCTTCAGTGCCAGGCAGCGTCTGCTTGCAGACCCAAGAAGGATGAAGACACAGAGCAGCCCTGCAGATTAGATCAGCACAGATCAGGCTTCAGTGCCAGGCAGCGGCTGCTTGCAGACCCAAGAAGGATGAAGACACAGAGCAGCCCTGCAGATTCAATCAGCACAGATCAGGCTTCAGTGCCAGGCAGCGTCTTCTTGCAGACCCAAGAAGGATGAAGACACAAAGCAGCCCTGCAGATTAGATCAGCACAGATCAGGCTTCAGTGCCAGGCAGCGGCTGCTTCCAGACCCAAGAAGGATGAAGATACAGAGCAGCCCTGCACATTAGATCAGCACAGATCTGCAGTGCGGCATGTGCGTGTCTGCCGTGCTGTTGTGAAGGGAACTAGGCTTCAGTGGTAGGCAGCGGCTGCTTGCAGACCCAAGAAGGATGAAGACACAGAGCAGCCCTGCAGATTAGATCTGCACAGATCAGGCTTCAGTGGTAAGCATTGGCTGCTTGCAGACCCAAGAAGGATGAAGACACAGAGCAGCCATGCAGATTAGATCAGCACAGATCAGGCTTCAGTGCCAGGCAGCGGCTGCTTGCAGACCCAAGAAGGATGAAGACACAGAGCAGCCATGCAGATTAGATCAGCACAGATCAGGCTTCAGTGGTAGGCAGCGGCTGCTTGCAGACCCAAGAAGGATGAAGACACAGAGCAGCCCTGCAGATTAGATCAGCACAGATCAGGCTTCAGTGCCAGGCAGCGGCTGCCTGCAGACCCAAGAAGGATGAAGACACAGAGCAGCCATGCAGATTAGATCAGCACAGATCAGGCTTCAGTGCCAGGCAGCGGCTGCTTGCAGACCCAAGAAGGATGAAGACACAGAGCAGCCCTGCAGATTAAATCAGCACAGATCAGGCTTCAGTGGTAGGCAGCGGCTGCTTGCAGACCCAAGAAGGATGAAGACACAGAGCAGCCATGCAGATTAGATCAGCACAGATCAGGCTTCAGTGCCATGCAGCGGCTGCTTGCAGACCCAACAAGGATGAAGACACAGAGCAGCCATGCAGATTAGATCAGCACAGATCAGGCTTCAGTGGTAGGCAGCGGCTGCTTGCAGACCCAAGAAGGATGAAGACACAGATCAGCCCTGCAGATTAGATCAGCACAGATCAGGCTTCAGTGCCAGGCAGCGGCTGCCTGCAGACCCAAGAAGGATGAAGACACAGAGCAGCCATGCAGATTAGATCAGCACAGATCAGGCTTCAGTGCAAGGCAGCGGCTGCTTGCAGACCCAAGAAGGATGAAGACACAGAGCAGCCCTGCAGATTAGATCAGCACAGATCAGGCTTCAGTGCCAGGCAGCGGCTGCTTGCAGACTCAAGAAGGATGAAGACACAGAGCAGCCATGCAGATTAGATCAGCACAGATCAGGCTTCAGTGCCAGGCAGCGTCTGCTTGCAGACCCAAGAAGGATGAAGACACAGAGCAGCCCTGCAGATTAGATCAGCACAGATTAGGCTTCAGTGCCAGGCAGCGGCTGCTTGCAGACCCAAGAAGGATGAAGACACAGAGCAGCCCTGCAGATTAAATCAGCACAGATCAGGCATCAGTGCCAGGCAGCGGCTGCTTGCAGACCCAAGAAGGATGAAGATACAGAGCAGCCCTGCACATTAGATCAGCACAGATCTGCAGTGCGGCATGTGCGTGTCTGCCGTGCTGTTGTGAAGGGAACTAGGCTTCAGTGGTAGGCAGCGTCTGCTTGCAGACCCAAGAAGGATGAAGACACAGAGCAGCCCTGCAGATTAGATCAGCACAGATTAGGCTTCAGTGCCAGGCAGCGGCTGCTTGCAGACCCAAGAAGGATGAAGACACAGAGCAGCCCTGCAGATTAGATCAGCACAGATCAGGCTTCAGTGCCAGGCAGCGGCTGCTTACAGACCCAAGAAGGAAGAAGACACAGAGCAGCCCTGCAGATTCGATCAGCACAGATCAGGCTTCAGTGCCAGGCAGCGTCTTCTTGCAGACCCAAGAAGGATGAAGACACAGAGCAGCCCTGCAGATTAGATCAGCACAGATCAGGCTTCAGTGCCAGGCAGCGGCTGCTTGCAGACCCAAGAAGGATGAAGATACAGAGCAGCCCTGCACATTAGATCAGCACAGATCTGCAGTGCGGCATATGCGTGTCTGCCGTGCTGTTGTGAAGGGAACTAGGCTTCAGTGGTAGGCAGCGGCTGCTTGCAGACCCAAGAAGGATGAAGACACAGAGCAGCCCTGCAGATTAGATCTGCACAGATCAGGCTTCAGTGGTAAGCATTGGCTGCTTTCAGACCCAAGAAGGATGAAGACACAGAGCAGCCATGCAGATTAGATCAGCACAGATCAGGCTTCAGTGCCAGGCAGCGGCTGCTTGCAGACCCAAGAAGGATGAAGACACAGAGCAGCCATGCAGATTAGATCAGCACAGATCAGGCTTCAGTGGTAGGCAGCGGCTGCTTGCAGACCCAAGAAGGATGAAGTCACAGAGCAGCCATGCAGATTAGATCAGCACAGATCAGGCTTCAGTGCCAGGCAGCGGCTGCCTGCAGACCCAAGAAGGATGAAGACACAGAGCAGCCATGCAGATTAGATCAGCACAGATCAGGCTTCAGTGCCAGGCAGCGGCTGCTTGCAGACCCAAGAAGGATGAAGACACAGAGCAGCCCTGCAGATTAAATCAGCACAGATCAGGCTTCAGTGGTAGGCAGCGGCTGCTTGCAGACCCAAGAAGGATGAAGACACAGAGCAGCCATGCAGATTAGATCAGCACAGATCAGGCTACAGTGCCAGGCAGCGGCTGCTTGCAGACCCAAGAAGGATGAAGACACAGAGCAGCCATGCAGATTAGATCAGCACAGATCAGGCTTCAGTGGTAGGCAGCGGCTGCTTGCAGACCCAAGAAGGATGAAGACACAGAGCAGCCCTGCCGATTAGATCAGCACAGATCAGGCTTCAGTGCCAGGCAGCGGCTGCCTGCAGACCCAAGAAGGATGAAGACACAGAGCAGCCATGCAGATTAGATCAGCACAGATCAGGCTTCAGTGCAAGGCAGCGGCTGCTTGCAGACCCAAGAAGGATGAAGACACAGAGCAGCCCTGCAGATTAGATCAGCACAGATCAGGCTTCAGTGCCAGACAGCGGCTGCTTGCAGACCCAAGAAGGATGAAGACACAGAGCAGCCCTGCAGATTAGATCAGCACAGATCAGGCTTCAGTGCCAGGCAGCGGCTGCTTGCAGACCCAAGAAGGATGAAGACACAGAGCAGCCATGCAGATTAGATCAGCACAGATCAGGCTTCAGTGCCAGGCAGCGTCTGCTTGCAGACCCAAGAAGGATGAAGACACAGAGCAGCCCTGCAGATTAGATCAGCACAGATTAGGCTTCAGTGCCAGGCAGCGGCTGCTTGCAGACCCAAGAAGGATGAAGACACAGAGCAGCCCTGCAGATTAAATCAGCACAGATCAGGCTTCAGTGCCAGGCAGCATCTGCTTGCAGACCCAAGAAGGATGAAGACACAGAGCAGCCCTGCAGATTAGATCAGCACAGATCAGGCTTCAGTGCCAGGCAGCGGCAGCTTGCATACCCAAGAAGGATGAAGACACAAAGCAGCCCTGCAGATTCGATCAGCACAGATCAGGCTTCAGTGCCAGGCAGCGTCTTCTTGCAGACCCAAGAAGGATGAAGACACAGAGCAGCCCTGCAGATTAGATCAGCACAGATAAGGCTTCAGTGCCAGGTAGCGGCTGCTTGCAGACCCAAGACGGATGAAGATACAGAGCAGCCCTGCACATTAGATCAGCACAGATCGGCAGTGCGGCATGTGCGTGTCTGCCATGCTGTTGTGAAGGGAACTAGGCTTCAGTGGTAGGCAGCGGCTGCTTGCTGACCCAAGAAGGATGAAGACACAGAGCAGCCCTGCAGATTAGATTAGCACAGATCAGGCTTCAGTGGTAGGCATTGGCTGCTTGCAGACCCAAGAAGTATGAAGACACAGAGCAGCCATTCAGATTAGATCAGCACAGATCAGGCTTCAGTGCCATGCAGCGGCTGCTTGCAGATCCAAGAAGGATGAAGGCACAGAACAGCCATGCAGATTAGATCAGCACAGATCAGGCTTCAGTGGTAGGCAGCGGCTGCTAGCAGACCCAAGAAGGATGAAGACACAGAGCAGCCCTGCAGATTAGATCAGCACAGATCAGGCTTCAGTGCCAGGCAGCGGCTGCTTGCAGACCCAAGAAGGATGAAGACACAGAGCAGCCATGCAGATTAGATCAGCACAGATCAGGCTTCAGTGCCAGGCAGCGGCTGCTTGCAGACCCAAGAAGGATGAAGACACAGAGCAGCCCTGCAGATTAGATCAGCACAGATCATGCTTCAGTGGTAGGCAGCGGCTGCTTGCAGACCCAAGAAGGATGAAGACACAGAGCAGCCCAGCAGATTAGATCAGCACAGATCAGGCTTCAGTGCCAGGCAGCGGCTGCTTGCAGACCCAAGAAGGATGAAGACACAGAGCAGCCCTGCAGATTAGATCAGCACAGATCAGGCTTCAGTGCCAGGTAGCGGCTGCTTGCAGACCCAAGAAGGATGAAGACACAGAGCAGCCCTGCAGATTAGATCAGCATAGATCAGGCTACAGTGCCAGGCAGCGTCTGCTTGCAGACCCAAGAAGGATGAAGACACAGAGCAGCCCTGCAGATTAGATCAGCACAGATCAGGCTTCAGTGCCAGGCAGTGGCTGCTTGCAGACCCAAGAAGGATGAAGAGACAGAGCAGCCTTGCAGATTAGATCAGCACAGATCAGGCTTCAGTGCCAGGCAGCGTCTGCTTGCATACCCAAGAAGGATGAAGACACAGAGCAGCCCTGCAGATTAGATCAGCACAGATCAGGCTTCAGTGCCAGGCAGCGGCTGCTTGCAGACCCAATAAGGATGAAGACACAGAGCAGCCCTGCAGATTCGATCAGGACAGATCAGGCTTCAGTGCCAGGCAGCGTCTTCTTGCAGACCCAAGAAGGATGAAGACACAGAGCAGCCGTGCAGATTAGATCAGCACAGATCAGGCTTCAGTGCCAGGCAGCGGCTGCTTGCAGACCCAAGAAGGATGAAGATACAGAGCAGCCCTGCACATTAGATCAGCACAGATCGGCAGTGCGGCATGTGCGTGTCTGCCGTGCTGTTGTGAAGGGATCTAGGCTTCAGTGGTAGGCAGCGGCTGCTTGCAGACCCAAGAAGGATGAAGACACAGAGCAGCCCTGCAGATTAGATCAGCACAGATCAGGCTTCAGTGGTAGGCATTGGCTGCTTGCAGACCCAAGAAGGATGAAGACACAGAGCAGCCATGCAGATTAGATCAGCACAGATCAGGCTTCTGTGCCAGACAGCGGCTGCTTGCAGACCCAAGAAGGATGAAGACACAGAGCAGGTCAGGCTTCAGTGCCATGCAGCGGCTGCTTGCAGACCCAAGAAGGATGAAGACACAGAGCAGCCATGCAGATTAGATCAGCACAGATCAGGCTTCAGTGCCAGGCAGTGGCTGCTTGCAGACCCAAGATGGATGAAGATACAGAGCAGCCCTGCACATTAGATGAGCACAGATCGGCAGTGCGGCATGTGCGTGTCTGCCGTGCTGTTGTGAAGGGAACTAGGCTTCAGTGGTAGGCAGCGGCTGCTTGCAGACCCAAGAAGGATGAAGACACAGTACAGTTGTGTGTCATCGGCATAGAGGTGGTAGTTGATTCCTGATTGTTTCAGGAAGAGGGTAAAAGGTTCCATAAAGAGGTTAAAGAGTGAGACGGAGAGAATAGAACCTTGGGGGACACCTAGGGAAACCGGAGAGGGGTTGGATAGACAGTCGTTCATTTTGACTTCCTGTGTTCTGTGTTGGAGAAATGAGGTGAACCATTTAAGGACCTGACCGTTAAGGCCAAGGCGGGACTTGAGTGAGTTGAGAAGGGAGTTACTGTTGACTGTATCAAAGGCAGCCGAGAAGTCGGGGAGAATGAGTAGGCAGGATTCACCATTGTCAAGGGAAGCGTGAATGTCATCGATTATATTTAGCATGACGGTTTTCGTGCTGCAGCCTTTTCTGAAGCCGAATTGCAAGGGGTCAAGAAGGTTGAAGTTGGTGCGCACATACATGACCTTAGGGCATGTATGTGTGTCACTTGTGAACACATCCATACTTCAGGGGTGCAGATGTGCGCCACTTGTGCACACATGCACATTTCAGGGGTTCAACAGGGTGTCCTTTTTTCACCCTTGCACCCTTGAAATTGCATGCGCAATTTGCGAGTACCTATTGGGTACTCGCAAATTGCGCACGCAATTCCCATCCATTTCTATGGGCCTCTTGACCCATAGAAATGAATGGGAAGAAATGTCTTTTTATTTATGACTCGCAATTTGAGAGTCACAAATAAGGAATGCGGAATCTGTAAAATAAGCCATTAAGGACTTGCAAAATACAATGATGATGCATCTGCCCCTAGGCTCCTACTGAAACTACAGGCCACTCACCACAATTAATTTTGATAAACCATTAAGAGTACAAATAAATCTGGATGCATTGCTCTAATGAAACAACTTACTTGTGATATCTCAAATACAAAAAGTCCTTATATCCATTGGAATATGCAGCAGACACAAAGAGTCATCCTACCAGCTCCAAATCTAAATGAAAGTGATGAGGAGATGGACAAAGCACTGTGAGGAGCCTGCTGGACAGAAACAGGAAGTTGGAGTCCCTTGGGCTATTCCTTCCATTTGAAGCAGAAGTTTTTAAAAAAGACTCCTTGCGCACAATAAAACAACGCTAAATGTCAATTCGAGGAGATTTTTAATCCAAATTATTAGTTTGGTAAGATTTTGATGCTTGCAGAGGAGAGAATCTTCCCCAGATTGCAGCTGAGGTAGATCCTGCACGTTTGGGATCACGTACAGCAGAAAACATCTGCTGGAAGACACTGGTGCCCCCGGATGACATACGCAAAATCTCACGGGAGCATGCGGCTGGCTATCAAATCTCGTGGCACCCGTAAACGGCCCTGAAAATGTTGTGGGCGATTGAGAATGCCCAGCAAGTCATTCCTGAATGTGCGAAATTGCATTTTTACAATGTGGACCAAAACAAAATACTCCGCTCCATTGCAGAGTGCAGAGTTTACCGGTAACTCTGCATTCTCCGAGGAACGCGGAGTTGCTGAATTCCGCAAACTCCATGAACAAAGAGGAGTTTTAAGCCTGCGCTTAATGTACAGTAGCCTCTTAGTTTCAGTCACTTATTTCTTGTTTAAGAAAACCTAAAACAACATTTTGCGCTCCAAAGATTAACAAAACTATCTATTTGGGTAAGCATTCAATTGAATAACTTTTTTCAGTTTATATTCTGGTTCCTCATATTTAAAGACCCACGGGTCAGCATTGTAGCATCAAGCTAAAAAACAATTACTTGAATGGCCTGTTCGTTTAAATAGGAACTTTTAATGTTCGTTGACTGACCCTATTAAAGAACTGCCAGGAGGGAAGATGCAGCTCACATTTCTGCCATTCACATTGTTTCTGTGCATTTTACATTTTGATTTTCCCTGAATGTGATTTTCATTAAGCTTTGTGACATAATGTCAGAATCTAGGAAACTGGTTTAACGAAGTGTAATTTTAGTTATGCAAATTTACCAGAATTACTCAAATGACGGCGCGCATTTAACATTTTGTTAAATATAACCCTCATTGAGTCCCCTGGGTTGCTGCAGGAAAACAATCCTAGGCCTCAGCGGTTACCAGATGGTCAGAAAGAAAGGCTAATGTTTGTCTATACCAAGCTTCTATCTGCCATAAGGAGGCAGCTCGCTGCTGAAGCTGTAACAGTGGCATATAGTGCAGATTATAAGGAGCGGTAAAGGGCAGGAGGCTAGACCCTGAGCTCACCCATTTCTGAGTGAGAAAAGTTGATATCCCAGCTCCAAGAGTTTGGAACCATTTAAAGGCCAATCTGCCTAAAATAAAGAGCCCTGGAGCCTGGAGGGTGCTGCCAGGTATAAAATAAAACGTTCATCATCAAATTAGGCCAACCTGCAGTAATGGCTCACCCAGGGGACCAGCCAAGCTCAGGGTGCATGTGGAACCCTCTGGCATTTATTTGTCTTCACCCCTTGGGAGGGCCAGTGTCCCAGGTGAAATATTAACTTGGGAGTACAGCGTTCCCCCCTCCCATCATCTTTGCTCAAAGGGAGTTTTTAGTTTTTGGGGTCCTAAGCTGCTGGTGCACACGCTGCCAGAGGTGTTTTCAGCGCAGAGAACCCTGGAGGCATTTATGGAGTTGGCTGACCTCTCGAACCATTTCTTTAATGTGGTCCCCGGTCAAGATCATATTGATGTGCCATCGAAAATTGAGAGTTTGTGCTAGCTGAGTCCTGCTCTCTGGGCCTATGTTTGTAGGCACCTTTCTAAAGTAGGAACTGTTGTTCCTTTTTATTTGACCTACCCGTTGTGATTGTGACAGAGAAGGCATTCGGAGGATGTAAAGACAAACTGAAAAGTAGGGGAGGCTACAGCTTCACCATCCAGCAACCTACTAGTCAGTTTAGAAAATCTAGCAAGTCCCTCACTTGAGCTGCAGCAATGATTAATAAGCAGACTAAGGTAGAAAAGAATAAGAGATGCACCACTGCACAGCAGGTGTTTAAAGACAGAAGGTTGGTAATGTAGTGTTGTACTAAGTAGGTTAATGTCAACAATGTCGTCAATGGGTAGGTGGAAGCAATATGTAAGAACTCAAAGCATGAGATAGGTGTTATGGAGGATGTATATCCTTCACTCATTAAGGATCATAAAGGAAGAGCAATGTAGCTATGTATCATTGACACTCCAGTGAATAAGAAGACTTGATCAGTGAAAGAGGTCCCAGGGAAGGCATTATCACAGAGAACAGATCACAAAGAGGAATGCCTCATGACGGTAAAATGTAAAATGAGAAAACAATGTGTCCCAATGCTCCTCCCAAAATGGAGATGAGCCAGGCATGATATTCCAGCCAATCCTGTAAAATTTAGAAGGAATAACTGCAGCTGTTAACATTTTGGGACTTCTTAATTAGTAAAGGCATTGATAAAACTTGATGGCTCCAAAAATACAGTGGTCCTCTTGAGATAGTGGAGAACTAGGCAACTAGTATTTAGGCCTCATCATCCAGCAGATCTACCCTGCCACCTATGCATATCTGTAAGTCCCAAAAGTACTGTTCATCACGGTGACAGAGTTTCCACAATCTCAGCAAGAGGAAGAGTAGGACCATTGCTGGAGCAAGAAGCAACATAAATTAGCCTCATGTGACAGAAAAATTGTTAGACTTCGCCCTCTCTGCAGGGTCATTCCCAAACGTTTTGCCTTTGCCCTCTACTTTTTGCTGAATTCATTTTTGTTGGCTTTAGGACTCTGCACACTTTATCCATGGTAACCAGTACTAAAGTGCTTGTGCTGTCTCCTACAAACATGGTGACATTGGCTTATGCCCAACGGGCATATTTAATTTACTTATAAGTCCCAAGTACAGGGGTATTGCATGTACCAGGGCCTGTAAATTAAATGCTACTAGTAGGTCTGCAGCACTGATTGTACCACCCACTTAAGTAGCCCTTTAAACATGTCAGATGAGAAAGACTTCCATGCTGACATAAGACGTTGAGGTCCCTACACGCAGACACTCCAGCACGCAGTGGTCTGAAATCCCTTGAGGGGTGTCCATCTTGAGACCAAGACGGGGTCCTTCACTCTCTCACATAAGGTAATGGGGTTGGCCCTATCCTGAGGGGTTTCTTGACTATACACCTACATACATGCATGCTAAGAAGATCCTTTAGCTACCTGGTGGCGAAGAGCTGGAATGCTCTACCCCTCGATCTCCGTCTGGATCCATCGGAATCTAGTTTCCGGAGGAAACTAAAAAACACACTTATTTTCAGGATAGTCGGGTCCACTCCTCACTTCTGTTTTGAGTTTCTTTTTTTTTCAGTTAGCGCGGGGACACGCTTCTTAGCGTAACCATGCGCTTTATAAATTTCCCTTATTATTATTATTTTCTTAAGACGCGGCCCGTACTGGGGTCTTCGAGGCCAGCTTCCACCGCTGAGGCCGCTGCCGTGAGACCCAGAGGCCGCCTTCCACTGCGTCTGAAATCGGGCACCATCCTCCTGCAAACGGCGAACCGGAGAGCTGTAGACGTCCGAGGGAAGCGATGAGATGGCCGGACGCCCCGGGTGCCGCAGCTAACTCCACCCCAGTCGGCGGTGTGGAGGTGAGACTCCCCTGCCCCCACATCGGTGACAGTGACCCTGGCAGCGATCACCCCATAACACTTCCGCAAGCGCACACGCTCCCATGCTTTGAGCAGACTTCCATCCCGGCACAAGTGAAACACAGTGGGCCCCCATTTAGCACCATGTGGCCGGGCTTGGTTCTGAGGCAGAGAAGGGTGACGACTAGACCCAACGCTACTGGGAAAGGGGATTGGCCGCTCTCTACAGCCTGTAGAGCATCCACGGGACAGATCGCACCCCGGAACCCACGAGAGTATGTCCTCATCTTGAACGAGGAAGCAGAAACCCCTGAAAGATATCATTGGAAGACCTCACTCTATCGCTAACTTGGCGTCTGCCACCAACAAAAAGATGGCCCCACAGCAATCACCTAGCACAGGCGATGAACCAATCACAAAGGCTTTCTTGGAATCGCTTTTCAACACTCTCAGAACTGATTTACAAACGATGTAAGCAGACTTAACAGCGGAAATAAAAGAGAATCACAAAGACGTTGACGACGTGGGGGAACGCATGGTCACACTAGAAGACAAAAGCGACGCCACTGCGACTGAAATAACCATGCTCCAACAGGAGATACTCCGTCTTCAGGATCAGCAGCTGGATACGCAAGTACACCCTTGAAGACTTAGAAAACAGATCACGCAGACACAACATCAGGATTAGAGGAGTGAAAGTCTCAGATGACACCAAGGATATTTTCGCCTTCACAGTGGGCCTATTTCATCACATCTTGGCGGTTTCGGATGACACAGAGATTGTCCTGGACAGGGCACATCGCGTGGACCCACCACGTGCACCCAATGCTCATATTCAGATTCAATGGCAAACTTCACCAATTGCGCTCGCTCACTGACTCTTGCCAACTCTTGGGACTTCTGAATCATTTTGTCCACCATAAGCGTGGAAGGGTATACTCAGATGTGAGTCCCTTGCTCATTGCACCATCAGGATTCAAGCAAGCCGGGCCGACGACGCCTGAAATGGCAGAAACCGGTCCCCGGAAGCTTGTTTCCTTCCCAGTACAAGAATTGGCTTGGTAGTTTGGTTTGCCCTGTTCCCATCACGCACTGGGACAGGAACAGACTAATTTGCATATAGCCAAGTTCTGAGCTGGGATGGTGCAGTGAGCTAAAAAACGGTGATGGATCAAGCCCTGATCTTTGGACTGGGTAAGAGTGGTCTGCTTAATTCAGGCACTCTGTTCATCACCACCCCCTTTTCTGAATCATTTTGTCCACCATAAGCGTGGAAGGGTATACTCAGATGTGAGTCTCTTGCTCATTGCTCCATCAGGATTCAAGCAAGCCGGGCCGACGACGCCTGAAATGGCAGAAACCGGTCCCCGGAAGCTTGTTTCCTTCCCAGTACAAGAATTGGCTTGGTAGTTTGGTTTGCCCTGTTCCCATCATGCACTGGGACAGGAACAGACTAATTTGCATATAGCCAAGTTCTGAGCTGGGATGGGGCAGTGAGCTAAAAAACGGTGATGGATCAAGCCCTGATCTTTGGACTGGGTAAGAGTGGTCTGCTTAATTCAGGCACTCTGTTCATCACCACCCCCTTTTCTGAATCATTTTGTCCACCATAAGCGTGGAAGGGTATACTCAGATGTGAGTCCCTTGCTCATTGCACCATCAGGATTCAAGCAAGCCGGGCCGACGACGCCTGAAATGGCAGAAACCGGTCCCCAGAAGCTTGTTTCCTTCCCAGTACAAGAATTGGCTTGGTAGTTTGGTTTGCCCTGTTCCCATCATGTACTGGGACAGTAACAGACTAATTTGCATATAGCCAAGTTCTGAGCTGGGATGGTGCAGTGAGCTAAAAAACGGTGATGGATCAAGCCCTGATCTTTGGACTGGGTAAGAGTGGTCTGCTTAATTCAGGCACTCTGTTCATCACCATCCCCTTTTCTGAATCAACTCTTGGGACTGGCAGTTCCGAACGAAGAAGATGACCAACGAAACACCAACTTAGAGCCCGAGATCTCACCCTCCAGGTGGCAGCATCAGGGCTGTGCCGCCGAGCCCAGAAACCAAACATGACAGATACAGCGAAGGGTCAACAAGACGCATTGGCTTCTGCGGCGGAGGCCTTGGCCGGGGCGAGCCAGACGGCCGAGTGACTAACCGGGATTGTCTTTGATCGCAATTAACACTCTGCCTCTCGGTGGACGGCGGGGGAAGCCGGACCCCACCTCTTGGTCACACCATGAGCCCAGCTCTGATGACCTCCTGGACATTCCAGGATGGCGGACATTATTTTAGGCACTTGTCTTTTCTCCCTGTTCCCTATCCCCTTGTTATAGTTGAGGTTATTCCTCTGATTGTGCTATTTTGTTTTTTTGTTTAGTTGTGGGTTCCCTCATCCACCTCCTTTTGTTGATCATTGGAACTATTTTAGCCCCCCACGCCCCTAGGCTGCCCTGTCAACACCAGTCCACTACCAACCCTCACACCATGTATTGCATTTCGACCCCATCACTGCCCCCTGATGCCACATGAAACACTTAGGGTCCGCACACTTAATGGGCGTGGATTAAACAATCCAATCAAGCGCCGAGCGATTCTTAACTTTTTAGAGTAATCCAAAGTGGATATATGCCTCCTACAGGAGACGCACCTCCTCCCCAGAGATCACCACAGACTGAAATCCCGGGCCTTCCCGACGCACATGTTTCCTCTACCGCACACAAATCTGCAGGGGTAGCCATTCTGTTCTCCTGCTCCTTTGCTGGCAGGGTTCTCCCGAAAGAAGCTGAAATAAAGGGTTGACTACTTACATATCAGTTCTCCCTAGGTGGAGTGACGTTTGTAGTGGGTTCTATATACGCACCTAACGATTGACAGAACAGGTTCCGCCTTCACGCACTCACAGAGAAGCGGCTGCATCCACAGATCGCCATTTACTGCTGAGGGAGACCTTAACATTGTCTTTGCCAATGACGTAGACCGCTCCTGCCAGAGAACGCACCAAGCTGGAGTACTCACATCCAAGGGACGAGCCCACCTCCAAGATCTAGGGCACTCGATCTTTGGCGCCACTTCAACCCGCGCACCCGCAGTTACACTTTTTATTCAGGAGCCCACAAAACATAAGCAAGGTTAGACTATTTTCTCTGCTCTTCCTCACTTCAGGCTCACGCACTAAATGGAGAAGTTCTGACAGCCTCCCTCTCAGACCAGTCCCCGGTTCTGGCCACCATTCAATTTCCACCTGTAGCGCAACCTCTCAAACACTGGCGCCTCAAGATACGCTGCTCCACCACACATTGGTTACCAAACAAGTCCAGAAAGCCATCACAGACTTCCTCATCCTCAATGCTAACCCCGATACATCTCTGGCGACACAATGGGGGGCACTGAAGGTGGTCCTACGAGGGGTATTTCTTGCCATATCATCAGCCCAAAACAAGGAAATAAGTCGCAAAGGGGCGGAACTTACTCAGAGAGTCTCTGAGCTCGAACAATGCACCAAAGTACTGGTGCATCCCGCGCTTGGCGTCAATTATGCGTAGAACGCAAGCACCTTGCTGCCCTAGATCAGGATAGAGGGGTACACTGGGGTGGCAGAGTGGGCTAGAGACCCCGGGGTGATAATGCGCTATATAAGTCGAAATAAAATAAATAAATAAATAAATAAAGAACGGTGATGGATCAAACCCAGATCTTTTGACTGGGTGTGTGTGTTTGATTGGTTCAGATGCTCCGTCCATCCCCACCCCCTTTTGTACCGCTTTGGCCGTCATAAGTGTGGCAGGGTATGCTCAGACGTGAGTCCCTTGCTCACTTTGCCACTGGATTCAAGCAAGCCGGGCTGAAGACGGCTGGAATGCCAGAAACCGGTCCTCGGAAGCTTGTTTCCGGTCCAGGGAAGGCATGGCTTGGCAGTTCGGGCTGGACTGTTCCCATGAGGCACAGGGTCAGACTGATTTGCATATAGCCATGTCTGAACTGGGGTGGCAGAGTGGGCTAAAGAACGGTGATGGATCAAACCCAGATCTTTTGACTGGGTGTGAATGTTTGATTGGTTCAGATGTTCCGTCCATCACCACCCCCTTTTGTACCGCTGATTTGCATATAGCCATGTCTGAACTGGGGTGGCAGAGTGGGCTAAAGAACGGTGATGGATCAAATCCAGATCTTTTGACTGGGTGTGAGTGTTTGATGGGTTCAGATGCTCCGTCCATCACCACCCCCTTTTGTACCGTTTTGGCCGCCATAAGTGTGGCAGGGTATGCTCAGACGTAAGTCCCTTGCTCACTTTGCCACTGGATTCAAGCAAGCCGGGCTGAAGATGGCTGGAATGCCAGAAACCGGTCCTCGGAAGCTTGTTTCCGGTCCAGGGATGGCATTGCTTGGCAGTTCGTGCTGGACTGTTCCCATGAGGCACAGGGTCAGACTGATTTTCATATAGCCATGTCTGAACTGGGGTGGCAGAGTGGGCTAAAGAACGGTGATGGATCAAACCCAGATCTTTTGACTGGGTGTGAGTGTTTGATTGGTTCAGATGCTCCGTCCATCACCACCCCCTTTTGTACCACTAGATCAGGATAGAGCAGAGTACGCGGCCCTCAGACTTCGTCACTCCTACTATACGGGTGGGGATAAATGCGGCCGGCTCTTGGCCAGCAAATTATTGGAGACTAGACAGAGGCAGGGTGTCCACACTGTCCAGACGCAGAGGGGCGAGTCAGTATCTGACGATGCAACCAAAGCGGAAACGTTCCGGGATTTTTACACTGACCTCTATAGGGTTGAACCTCTAGATGCCCTGGTTAGCGCTGAATACATAGCCAAGGCCCGCATGCCTGCCTTGTCGCAAGCCCAGGCTGATCATCTTGATATGCCTATTCAGATAGAAGAGGTTGTCTACGCGATCTCACGCCTCAAACTGGGTAAATCCCCAGGCCCTGACGGCTACACGGCTGTCTTTTACAAGGCATTCTGCAGCCAACTAGTCCCCATACTGACAGCTTTGTTTAATACCTTCGAACAAACGGGAGCCATACCAGGGGAAATGCTGGAGGCAGCCATAGTCGTTAATCTGAAACCAAGGAAAGATAATACAGTCTGCAGCGCCTACAGGCCTATCTCCCTTTCAAACATAGATATCAAACTATATACTAGCATCATAGTGACATGGTTAGCCCCATCCATGGCCCAGTTGGTTGAGCCAGACCAGGCGGGCTTTATCCCGCAGAGGCAGACCAGCGTTAACACCAAACTCATCCTACACCTGATCGAACGTGCGTCTCGTACCCAGGGAGAATTCATGCTCCTGGCTATCGATGCCAAAAAGGCCTACAACAGGGTGCACTGGCCATACCTGGAGATGGTATTGATGGCTGCCGGTTTTGGGGAAAAGCTGCGGACCCGGATCTTAAATTGTTACCGCTCCCCCATGGCGATGTTACGGGTCAACAGGCAGATGTCTACCTGGTTTTCTATTGACAGGGGAACTAGGCAGGGGTGCCCCCTGTCACCCCTTCTTTTAGCATTGTATATGGAACCCTTGGTGCTCAGAATCCGGAGGCACCCTCATATCCGGTATTAAATTCTGGGGGAATCTACACACGGTGAGTCTCTACGCCGATGACATTTTACTCTCCCTCTCTAACCCGATTACGACTTTGCACGCCCTCTTTGTCAAACTGTATGGTTTTGCACAAGGATCGGGACTTAAGATTAATATGGACAAATTCATGGCCCTTAATATCTCCCTTTCTCCACACACTCTCACCAACCTGCAAGAGGAACACCCGGTGTTCTGGGCATCGAACGCAATAACGTACCTGGGAATTCATTTGGCTTCCACCATACCGGCTACTGCTGAGCTTAACTATTCCAATCTTCACACTTGCATAGGTCAAGCGGTTAGTAGATGGAAATACTGCATAATGTCCTGGTTGGGGTGGATAGCAGCCACCAAAATGACCATCCTCCCCCAAATCCCGTACCTTTCCAGACTCTTCCTCTTTGCCCCCCTGGGGATTGGATTCAGCAGACACAGGCGGTACTGTTGAGATTTATCTGGCAAGGGCGCAAACCAAGATTCCGCCACCAGGTAGTGGTTCTTCCACCAGAGAAGGGGGGAGTGGGAGTACCTGACCTCCAGTTATACATCTGTGCCGCACAAATTAGATACCTTGTGGAGTGGCAATGCCTGGAATCCAAAAAAACACTAGTTGTTTCAGGACCAAGCGGTGGCAGGCAGACCGTTGCAAGGGGTACCCTTCCTCCATAAACAACATAGACCTCCTAATCTATACGCTTCTTATGTCACAAGCACCATAATGGACTCCTGGGACCGCACAAATGTCTCTAACCAGCTAACCACCTTCCATTCACTCCTCACACCGTTATTTGACAATCCTGAGTTTCAGCCTGGCACTGTTCCTCATGCCTATAAGACATGGAGCTCTTCTACCTTGAGGTCGTTAGGCCACCTCTTTGACATGGATGGCATAATCCCGTTCTCACAGCTTAAGGAGGATTATGGCCTCACTGAAATAGAGCATTTATCATACCTACAATTTAGACACTGGGCGCTGCATCCCACCAATAGACCACAGCATCTCTTGACCCCATATGAAAAATGGCCCGTAACACGCACCTCTGATAAGAACATTATCTCCGATCTTTATAAAATGCTGTTATCTACTACCATACACGCATATAATGCGGACTGCTCTATATGGGAAAGGGACCTGGGGCGAACACTGACTCACAAAGAATGGGAGAGCATTTATCACAGGGCAAGGCACTCAGTATACCACATGGGACTCACGGAGACCCTAACTAAGATTGCCACCTATTGGTATTACACGCCTGAACGAATTCATTGCTTTGACCCATGCAGGAGCGATCTTTGTTGGAGGGAGTGCAGGGAGGTGGGCACCCTGGAGCATGTGCTATGGAGTTGCACTTGTATACAACCCTACTGGACCCGAATTCCAGACGACATTGACTCCCACTTCGAGACACAGATCCCACGCTTTCCCACCTATATCCTCTTGGGCCTGCCCAACCCATTGTCATATCCTCTTAAGTTGAGGAGAGGCCATTTGATCGCTATTGTTCTTGGAGCGGCGACACAGAATATCCTAATACACTGGCGCTCTACCCAATTCCCAACACATACGGGTTGGCTCCAGCGGCTATGGTCGGTTTTGGGCATTGAGAAACTCACTCTCACACTAGCGGTAAGAGGGTCTAAATTCCCTGAGCTGTGGCGGCCCTTCCTCACTTTACTGGTTTTGGAATTCCGGGAGCTCACATGCCCTCAGTAGCTCCGACTCCTCCGCCTTCCAGACACACTGATTCCGAGTGCTGATTCCGAGACACGCCGTAAGCCACAGCACTGAGTTTTAGCCTGTCCTTTCTCATCTTTACCCCTTTTTGTTGTTCAGGGTGGATGAGGGGAGGAAGGTGGGGGGTGGACAGCGGGGGAGCTGTGGGGGGGGTTATGTCTTTTTTCCTTTGTTATGTTTTGCGAGCCCGCTCCTTGCTTTTACCTGTGGTAACGATACTTATTGCAACTTTATTGTCTCCTATGCACTGATTCAGTGGAATAGTGAGCCTTGTTTTCTTCTCTGTCTAAAAATCAATAAAAAGATTTAAACCATAAAAATATCTCAGGCATGCCATTGCAGAGTCTGTGTGTGCGGTTTACTTTAAACTGCCATACTGACCTGGCAAAGTAAACATTTTGCTAAGCTCAAACTTTTCTTCTTAATGCATATACATCACTCCTAAGGTAGGCCCTAGACAGCCCCAAAGGCAGGGTGAAGTGCAAATAAAATGTTAGACATGTACTTTTAGGTTTTACATATCCAGGAAGTGAATAACTCTTAAACTCATTTTTCACACCTGGAAAGCATATCTCTCCTGTAGGATAACATTGAAGTTGCCTTCTTACATTTTACAAATGTAACTTCCAAATGGGAAGAGACAACTGTTTCATGTTTGGTGTTTCTGGAATCCTAATTCAAAATCTTAAATGATGGTGAAGTCAGATTTTAAATTACAATTCAGAAAAGGGCACTTTTAGAAAGTTGGCATTTTCTTGCCTTTGCCAGTTGATCCCTACAGCCTGTCTCTGGTCATGTAACTGGGTCTAGGTTAATTGGGCTTTGTGTAATCCTCCTAGACAGCCACACTTAATGAGAGCTTAATTGTGACTGGATGGGCCATCTGCTGGCAGGATGGGGGTAGAACTGAGTCCAGCCCTACTTACAACTGAATAGCCTGTGCTCTGCCTTCACGCAAAGGGCCTAACAACCCTGCAATTTCACCTCAGCCAGGACAGAGGAGACAGGTAATCCCATGCACTTCAAAAACACTTTCTAGAAGCTTCTCCCGCCTCTCAGAAACAGGGCACCAGGGTATAAAGATACCAACTCTACAGTACACTTCTGAACCTGTGGATACTCTGCCAGGAAGAAGGACTGCTGTGCTGCTGAAAAGACTGCCACTCAGCTGGATTGCTACTCTGAAGGAGCTATTGCTCTGCTGTGCTGACTTTCTGCCTGCAGCCCTCTTGCCTGGAGAGAAAAAACTGCACCTACAACCCATCTTGAACTCAGGACCCCAGAATGACTTAAAAAGCACTCTGTTGGCCTCCTGATCTGAGCTTCAGGGACATAAATGACTCCCCAACAGTACCTGGATCAGTTTTCAGTGAGTCACTGATCCCCATATGGTGCCCCTCATGTTTGGGACCCTTGGTGTGGCTCTTGAGCATTTGAAATCAAACTTTTAGGCTCTTCGGGACCGCTGGAAGTTTGCCCCTTGCACCAAAAATCAGCATGTGCCAACACCAGCCTGTCTCTTCACATAGCAAGCATCGATCATACAAGAAGGACCACCACCACAAGGCTCCGGCCCGCCTGTCTAGGATGCCCAGCTGTCTTCTCACACCACGCCAACCACCACCAGTTGCAGTGTAGTTCCTATTTCCCTAATAGGCTCCGCGCATTGGAATAATATACACTATAGGGTTGGCATTGGACTGAGGTCAGTATGCCCCTATCGAGTATATTAGCCCGTTGGCTGCGCTGAACGTTCCGTGCCAGTGCGGAACGTTCTAAGAAACAGGCGGGGACGTGTCAGCCAACGGACGTGCACAGCACTACCGAGGTAGTGCTCGTGACGGCCGTTGGCTGACAGTAACAGCCAACGGGTTAAACTTAATTACTTTGTGTGCCAGCTAACTCAGAGGCCTCTAGAAACTCTGTGTAAATAAGAAAGGAGTCGTTTCTGGCAATCGCGTAAACATAACAACTTTGTTTCCCTTTAGAATCGGAACACTCTCAGAATAGTGGAAACAATAGATAACAGTTTCACTCAGCTAATCGTGCATGCCTAGTTTCTGCAGAGTTATACGGAAAGAGTAGTTGGGCGTTTCAATACAAAGGATTTATTGAACAGTCTTATTTCTCGTGTAAGAGATATGTGCTGTTATAATCATACAACAGTATGCGATATATTATGTACAGCATAAGCAGTAGAAAGAAATAATACTGCAATAGCATTGTCTTTTAGCTATGACACATATTCATATACATATACATAAATAACACAGGCTAAAATGTGAGTACTCATACGATGCATTCTCTAACTAGTTCTACCCCAGCATACCTAACCTAAGTGTAGCACAAGGTAAGATGTAGGTGCTGTATTCTATAGTATGGTATGCTATAGTTTGTATGCCAAGAGTTCCTATAGGTTCTAATCAGCAACATACCTTGAGAATGAGAGAGGTTGGAATCTCTTTCCGAGTCTGGAACTCTAACACCCCGCGATGGGAGTCAGAACACTGGAAGCTGGATTCTCTGTGAGCAGTGATGACAGCGTCTTGTCAGTGCGTCAGGCCTGGACACAAATTCCTCTAAGTCGTGGTCTCTTCCGAACTTGCCGTGGAGAGTTGTATCGAGCTGTGCAGCCGAGCCGTGGTTTGTCAAGATAAGGAAAGGTATATTTATACCTGGAAGGAGCTTAGGAATGTTTGCATTGACGTAAAGTCGGGCAGAGGAAGACGTCAGGAATGAACCCTTAGGGTATTGCTGTTCATGCATAATAAATGAGTTCTTGGAGAAATCAATAATCCTGGGCTAGGGAAACTCCCAACAGCTTAAGGGTCTGGTTTCTAAGAACTCGTTGTGACATTGGGGTGGACGGATGTAGGTGACCATGCCTGTATTTGGATAGCATGGCTAATGCCTAAATAAGGACTAGGATCGTATGCCTATATAAGGGCAATGAGAATTGTGCCTATATAAGGACATGTATCACAAAAACCTATAAACGACACAGCACAGTGACACTCTCCTTGCTCCCTACAGCTCACTCCAACATGCACAGGACTCTTGGCACAAAATTTGAGAAGGTAAACCTTCAGCTGGACTAATCTGGAATTGCATCTGACCCGCACTCCATCACTGTCAGCCTTAACTTTTGACTTTGACCCTGGCTAGAGTGGCCAGCTACACGTGGTTGGTGTTTTATCCCTTTAAGTGCTATTTTACAGTGTTTCTAGCTCTTAAAGCAACATACTACAGTTTCCTTTCAAAATTAATAACTCCGGTTCTGCTGATTATATTTTGTTTTTTTTGGTCTTGTTGTATTTATTACATTAAGCTAAATTTTTCTACCTTGGTATGGGATCTTTTTGTGTGGGGTTTTCACTGTTTTACTTTTTGAAGTGTTGCTTAAATACTTTACACATTGCCTGTATGTTAAGCCTAACTGCACTGTGCCAAGCTCCCAGGATGTTGAACACAGGTTAATTTGGGGTTTGCTTGTGCCTTACCCTGACTAGGGTTGTGGGTGCTTTTTGACCAGGGTCCACACCACAGTCAACCATTAACCCAATTTCTAACTGGGGGCCACCGGAAAAAAGAAAGGAGCATGGTCTGGTCGAGACTGTAGGGTTGAGAAGGAGGGCCTCTTTTCTTTTGTTATTGTCATGTCTGTACAATTTGTATTTTTGTCATATTTCTGATGTTCCATGTAGTTGAGTTTGATGTGCTTTAGTTGTGTATGGTTTGACTGGTTTGACTGGAGCGTGTGGGTATGTGTGGAACCATTAGGGGACGAATTTCGTTGCGCGCATTGCATCACCAAATGCGATGCAGTGCGCGCAACAAAATTTTATTTCTTTATATGTTTACTTACCTGTTAAGGTCCGAAATCCATACATTACTTCCTCCCACCCTGCCCCTTCCCCTCCCCACGTCACCGCCCGGCCGGTACTCCCACTACCAGCCACTGCTGGTATAGTGAGGAATTTTGTAAATGTTATAAATAGTGTGATGAAACATGATGTATAGTGAAAAATCTTGTCAGTACAATTTATAGTCTGAGGAAACTGCCTAGTCACGTAGAGTCTTCTCTTATGATAAAATAAAAGAATATAATGTTTATATAATTCTGGTTTGGGACAATAGTGATGTTTATTTAATGAATGAGGTAATACCCATGTATTAAATTGTTGCCAGGGAGAGGTTTCTGCCCACCGTGGTGACCTGTGCAGGCCCAAGCCCCATCTGGGGACTAGCACCAGGAGTGTTGTATCCCCCACCACACCTGTGGAGAGGATTCCAGGAAACTTAACAGTATCAGAGGAACATTGAGGACCCACTTTGGCTGATACATCTGTAGGACCGTTTGTGAGGTAATCAAAGACACTCAACCCCTACCCTCCATGGCTGCATCATAAGAACTCACCGGAGACAGTTGCTGCAGATTCAGTGCCCGTGAAGGGGCGTGCTTGGAGACTCCGGTCATGCATGTTCTGCTGGTGTGAGTAATACTGGTTTATGGACCAGACAGCCCCAGGGGAACTTGCTTGCCACATACATACCTGCCAAATTATAAACTAACTTCACCATGTGAGAAGGGGCGGGCCCTTGGAGGTGGGAGGTCCTGGTGCCGAGAGCTATTTAAGAGGCACTCTGCCCCTCACCAAGCCCCTCACCCCATCCCCCAACAAAGAAAGGGTGATTGTGGCTGCCGCCGATGTCTTGGGGTGTTTTCACCCATTTTAATGGACATCAGCTGCTCACTGCCTCTGAAAATGAGCTGAAAATCCACTTTTTACAGTGGTTTTCAGCTAAGTTTCTTTGCCATCATTTTATTTTGCAAACACAAGGATATGATGGACAGAGTGCTGAAACATTGCAGACACTCACTCACCCCAGTCACAGATCTGGGTTGAATCCATCATCATTCTTTAGCTCACTTTGCCACCTCAGTTCAGACCCCGCTATATGCAAATCAGTCTTGACCCTGTGCCTCATGGGAATAGTCCAGCCCGAACTGCCAAATAAGGTCTTCCATGCATCCTGGGGCCGGTTTCTGAGTAACACCCTTTATCAGCCAGGCTAGCTTGAATCCAGTGGCAAAGTGAGCAAGGTACCCACGTCTGGGCATACCCTGCCAACTTTGGGCGAACAAAGCAAAGACAAGGATATGATGGACGGAGTGCTGAAACATTGCAGACACTCATCCCCAGTCACAGATCTGGGTTGAATCCATCATCATTCTTCAGCTCCCTTCACCACTTCAGTTCAGATCCAGCTATATGTAAATCAGTCTTGACCCTGTGCCTCATGGGAACAGTCCAGACAGAACTGCCAAGCCAGGTCTTCCCTGAACCGGAAACAAGCATCCTGGAACTGGTTTCTGGGTAACACCGTTCATCAGCCAGGCTAGCTTGAATCCAGTGGCAAAGTGAGCAAGGGACCCACATCTGGGTATAGCC
This sequence comes from Lissotriton helveticus, assembly GCF_964261635.1. NCBI lineage: Eukaryota > Metazoa > Chordata > Amphibia > Caudata > Salamandridae > Lissotriton > Lissotriton helveticus. The sequence continues at coordinate 659,497,137 of NC_136057.1, read as the reverse complement.
TGCCAACTTAGGACGAACAAAGCAAACACAAGGAGATGATGGATGGAGCGCTGAAACATTGCAGACACTCACTCCAGTCACAGATCTAGGTTGAATCCATCATCATTCTTCAGCTCAATTTGCCACCTCAGTGGGACGTGTATGCCTAGACGTGGTTCCCGTGCTCTCCATGCCACTGGTGTCAAGCTATCCTGGCTGATGAAGGCTGAAAGCCCGAAACTGGTCCTAGGATGCTTGTTTCCAGGGAGGACCTGGCCTGGCAGTTAGGGCGGACTGTTCCCATTGGGCGCAGGGTCAAGACTGATTTGCATATGGCTGGGTCCAAACTGGAATGGCAAGGTGAGCGAAAAAACGATGAATTTAGTCCCAGATCTCTGTACTGGGGTGAATGTATGACATTGTTCTGCATTCAGTTCATCAATTGTTCTTTTTGGATTTATCATTTTATTTTGATTTCTCTTCGGGTGACTGTGTGAAGGGAACCAAAATCATGTGACACAAAGTGCCACCGTGTGAGTTGTCAGATCTGCACATAGTGCTTTGGCACTGATTCACTTTGACTTTAATAACAGCTGGAGTGGGACTTCTGATGCTTGGACCACTAGTGCAGCTTAACCTGAATATTGCCTATACTGTATGCTGAATGACCATTACCGCTAGCAAAAGGGGAGTGGGAATCGGGAACCCGCCTATTAAAACACGAAAGCCCTGACCGTAGGGAATTGTGTCTATTGTTTGTGAATGCATTATTTTACTTTGTGTTGGTGTATAAATGCTAGTTTTTCATAAAAGCAAGTATTTGACTGGACAATCATTTGTTGCTGCTTTTGAACGTATTTCGAGTTGTGAGCCTGTGTTCACCCCTTGTCTCTACCACCCCCTTGCCCCAAACTCCTGAGAAGCCTTCAACTGCTTTACCTGTGCTACCACTGAAAATCAAGTGTTGAAGTGGTACTCAGGACCCATAACAGGTTGGTCCCCAGGACATCAAGATTAAAATGACTGAAACCCTATGGTTGGGCCCAATAGTTGCCGCTTGTCTTATTAAAGGGGTTCTGACAATGCCCATACTTTGGGCTCGCCAATTCATCTAAAAATCTTGTTCAATACTCCTGGGGGAGTAAAAAGTACCGGTCATTGTACCTAATGCACCTCTAAACCTTATTTCTTTAAGCACATTTATATAAACCCTATCTGATAGAGTGGTGAGAAAATCCCAAATTTCAACTTCAATGAAAAAGTTTCTGGAATCCTTGTATGAGAGTGTTAAACAAGTATGGCTGAGTCTGTTCCTTTTTGCGAATTCATCCACAGATATGTGACATTGATCACAGACCTTCTAAATGATTTGAAATCACAATCACGGAAAGAACTCTTACAGCACTAATAAATGTTATGTATTGGCAGTTAAAGGTGAGCAGATTTCCCCTCATGGGGTGCAATAGTCTTTCCCCACCATGTGCACGATATTTCACCAAAAACGTACATCCTTGCAACACCTCAATAACTCTTGCAAAGATTGCAAATAATAGTACAGTTTGACATATAGCAAGAAAGCAGCTCAACTATTGTGATGGCCTTCATAGAATTAGCTGTAAAAAATGAGATAATATACATTACCAGATTGTCCCCTTCCCACGCTCATGATGGCATTTTTCTCCAAGCCATATACATCCACGGCAAAACTGTTCTGAGGGATTACTTTGCCTTTAACATAGTAAATAACAGTATATCCCCCAAAAGGTCTGCATTGTGCTTGATCCAAAACAAGCCAATGTGGGCATCCCATCTACCGCACTTGACAATATAGCATGGCACGTCGTAAAATCAGTTATTCTTACTTGTAGCACATCACATTCTAAAAAAGAAAAATCTTTCTTCATAGCCGTCCCTTACCTTAGCAAAAACCATGGCCTTTGTTTCATTTATAGTAAAAAAAAAAAAAAGCTAAGGTACCTAGGCATACTGGGGTTTTAAATGTTCCCATGTTATCGTTGGAGGCAACTCTATTAAAAGCACAATATCTGCATACATTAAACGGCTCATATCACACCCGGATATTTTAGAGAGTATTTGAGAACAAAAAAATCTGGCGCAAGATAATGGAGTCTTTTAAAAAGCTACTAAATCCTGTGCACAGTACAAATAACTCGGCTCGAAATATATGGCATAACAAAAAAATATATATATAATTCTTGTACGACTTTAAATATGGCCCAAAAGCGGCTTAATTGAAGAAATAATTAGATAGCAGCATGGTTTTGAAAGACTGTGTTGAGACTGTAAGAAAAAAGGAATAAAGTACATTATATACTTGAGCACTCACATTTTCAATCTCTTTTCCACATTACAAAATTCAATGTGCTTTGTAACTTCCATGAAACCAAGTAAATTAACCCCTAGATTCTGCCCAAAACATTTTCTTTACATTAAGTACTAATAAAAATTGTAAAATGCTAATATCTTCAATGTTGCACAGCTAGAAGCTGACCTAGTTCTGTGCTTCCAAATACCAATGTGTTTGCTTGGATTCCATATTCGCAATCATTCTGATTGCTATTGATACGTTTTTAAAATTTGTGAACTTAAGAAAGCTCTACAGCATGATCAAATTGGTCAGTATCAACGTTGTTTTTAGAATACAAAAAAGGAAAAATAGCAGGCCCCATGACTATTTTAAACACTTTGTACTGATAGCAGGAGTATTATGTTGCATTTAGAAAGGAATGTTAATAACATGTAGTGGCACAATGCCACATAATAAGGCAATTACACATTTGAGGATCACAGTTTTTTGTACAAAAAAATGAGGAAAAAAAACGGTTTCTCGCAAACCGACTTTGATGTGCGATTAATTCAAATGTATTTCAGTAGTTTTCTGTGGTTAACAGAGATTTGATCTCACGTCAATCCTCCTTATCACATGTTTAGTCAATTACAGAAGAAAGCACTTTGGTGCCGCAGCAATAAAGGAGCTCTCCTGGGTCAGGGCCAAAGGTAAACCGTCTTAGATCTTGACACTGAGTTGTAGCCATATGAAATGGAGATTAGAAAACGCCTAGGGTGTTAGTGAAAAGTTAAGCACGAGACCTCACCTATGGACATGTTTATTTTACACTTAGCTTCAAAGCATTCAAGGGAGCGAGAGGACGCAACTCCAGTGCTTAAAAAAACCACACAGGAAAGTAGAGAGGAAAACACATACCTTGGCAGCAAATAAAGTTTTAAAATAATGTGCGTATGTGATTGATTCAACATTAAAACTATAACTTAAGGATTTTTTATTAGTAGATTTGTCGAGTAAATCTGCACTTCTATCTTCACCCTCGGACAAACGGAAGTTAATTTTCCTGTAAATAGTCACACATTTTTTCACAATCTTTAAGTTATTAATTAAGTATTTTATATAAACGATTTTCCGAATGATCCAACATATTCCAAAGAAAACACCTCAGATGTGAATACATTTAAAATGAAATATGATTTTCCCCTAATTTCGAGTTCTTAAGCTTTTCCTGAGCTATTTAAATCGACCACACGATGAAAGGCTCTGTGTGCCTCAAATTCATAAGAGTAAAGTGCAGCAGAATCATACTCCATCTCTCTTTAAGTCTCTCGAGGCGACACGTGGCGACTGCTCTGAACGTTGCAAATTTCAAACCTTGCAGATGCGTTCAATAGCAACACAATCTCCCTTTTCTGAGTGCTTAATGTAAGCTGGTAGATGCTAGTTGTTAGCTCTGGAGCTCAATTTAGTGCATCAGTATTTTGAATCAAAAAAATTGCTCGCTGACTAGCAAATGTTTTCCTGTTACTGCAGTCCTATGCACATATTACTGACTGCAGCGTTGTAACTATATCTGATGAGCAAGACTGAATCAATTGATTTTCCATGCCCAGGCCTTGCTAAGCTACCAAGTCCCCCAAGCTGGAGAGCTGCATCATTCCGCAGGCCTCTGGATGGCTGCCTAGCCTACTCTATCAGACAGGCAGGCTCACTGCCTTTTACACTGCTTGCACCACACACCTGTTGGTGCAAAATCTTAAACTGAATCCTACTCCACAGTTTGCAGACACCGGCTACCCAGACCTCAGCTACCCTGCCCCACCCGCACCAGACACCCTTCCTCTCAGTTCTGTGGACTGAGACCTCACCAGAGCACTGCGCCCCAGGCTCAGGCTGCCTTGCCCAAGGCCTGGTATTTGTCTTCTGCCTGCACCTTTCACAACATGGAGAAGTGTGGCTCACTGGTTAGAGGCGGCAGACCCGTAAGCAGAGAATGGCCCGGGACCAGGGTTCGATTCCCGACGCGGCAGGGTCGTGGACCAGGGTCAGCGGACTCGATAATTCTCGCCTCGGTGCCTACTCTAGTCAGAAACCACACTCGGCAACTCTGGGCATCAGCTTGCCTCATCTTCTTAACGGCCCCCCCAGACCGCCAGGGATGCTTGGTCGCACCTTAGAGATACCCATCAGGGACCATCTCTCAGGGTGAGCCAGGACGGGTTCCCCAGCGGTCGAAGCATGGAGATACTCCTCCGGGAGTCGATTCCTAGCGCTATATAAACCCACAATTAAATTAAACACCTAAACGCCACTCCTCTCTTCCTCCTTCTACTCATAGATAAGCTAGACTGGGTCCAGGAATGTTAGAGTCTGACTGCGATGACACTCTGGGACCAGACCACCACCCTCAGCCCTGAAGGAAGCTAAAAAGCAAACAAATGCAGATGAGCACAAGGGCTGGTTTAAGTTATCTTCATTGCCAGTGGTAGCAAGAGAGGTAAGTCTGACCCAATTAACGCAGCAGCAGGTGCCGTAAGTTTAAATATATATCTTGGAAACTCTAAATTTCTGGCTTGGCACATGCCAATGTGTGTACCTGGGCATGATGTGTGTAGCTGTGTATTTGTGCATAAATGCCTATATGCCTGAGATATTGGTGCCAGGCCTTGGTATGTTGGTGGAAATGTAAAGCATATTGAATGTATTAATAAAGTAACAAACCAGTGGCAAAATGTTGGGCCTCAAATATTGGTGGTAATTCCTCATATATTTGCCACATATGTTAAAAACAACTGGAATTCATTGTCTTCCACCAACGTTAAGCTCTGTGATCCATCTGTGCATTGTGACTAGTGTAAGTATTCACAATGGTCATCCATTGCTTCCCCTTAATGTTAGGCTGTATGAATCATCAAAAACCTTATGACTAGTAGCAGGATTTATAGCCCAGTCACTGCACAAAAAACAATATATTGTCCCTTGATTTATAGGTTGGATTAAATACACCAACTAAATTTGGCACAGACTTCCTTGATGATTTTTGGATCTCTTGCGTAAGGTGATATTTCTACCATAAAGTTATCCTTCCTTTCTTACCATTACAGTCAGAACCGTAAAACAGTTTTTTATATTTTTATACAATCTCTTAAATCCTACTCTGACTTTACCTCTGAGTATTTTAATTTTTCACTCACATTTTCACTTCTGTGTTGGGCAAGTATTAGCAGTGCCTTAAGGCTCAGTGGAGTGATGGATCCAATGCAGAAATCTATTTTTAAACGAAGGGCCAAAGATCTGAATCTCGATAGTACCCTTTAATCCTCCCGAGGTCGATAAAATGAGTATCATTAAGTTGGATAACAACAAACATTTCTTATTCACCATCACAATTCTCATTGGTGCGCGTGTGCTTTACAAATACAATGCATTTTTCATTAAACCTCCGTTTTACCTCTAAGTTGTTGTTAAATTCGCTCACCTAAACCCTCTTTACACCAACCAAACACGTAGCACTGTAAACAACATGGGCCTTATTTATGAAGGACTTGCGCCGCCAATGCGTCACTTTTAACATGGGAAAAAGTGACGCACCGGTGGCGCAAGGCCTTCATAAATAAAGCCCCATAGATTTACCAACGACGTGCAACTGCTTGTAGCAATAAAAATAATAACCCTGGAAAGTCACAAAGAATGAAGATAACGCCCTCTGAATTAAACAAACACAAATGAGAGAGCGCAAACAGACCTAAATGTATGAGTGCATCACACTTACCTGTAGTAAGCACAAATCATGAGGAGAAATGCCATGAGTGCTAGTAGTATCTGCAATTATATTCTGAATGTATAGCTAATGTAGAGATTTAAGTAGAAATGGAACTAATACAGAAATGTGTGACACTATATGGTTTTATTAGATGTGATTATTCCTGAATCCATGTCGTGTAGCTGCTAAAATGTAAGATGGCATGTGGTTAAACGCAGAATGTGGTAGGCCTCAGGGCCAGAGCTAGAAGGGAAGGGGAAGGTGTTTCTTTTCACGACATAGATTGAACTAATGTTTTGGTCATTGCATTAATGGGCCATGATTTATAGATGTGTTTACTGAATAATAGAATAAGAGTATTAACATGCTTTAATTAATGAAGAAGTTGAATGCTATAATCATTATGAGAAATGCTGTAGGCCTGAAATGTTTTAACATTGATTTACACGTACATGTCTGGGCCGAGAAATGTTGCGAACCTTTTTGGAAGTCTATGAGAGTTGGGTTCTTGGCTGCAGATGTCTGTCTGCAAGAGAAAAGGGAGGATCCGATTATAAATAATATGAATAGAGGTCTGTTCAGTAGACGGCCCAGACATGGAGGAGGGTTCCGGAATGTTTAAGGGGTATCAGCGGGCCGGAGAAGAGTCTGAGAAGCAAGGTCAACTCCAACGTATGAGGCCCAATACAAAGCAGCATGGAAAAAGCCAGAAGCTACACCACGTGAGGGGCGTCTCAAATGTTGTTGACTGTTTTGTATTAGGGACAGCACCCCTGGGTGGAGTTAGAGCAGATGCCTGAGGACCCTTTAGAGAGCGGATGGGTAGGCAGAGAGGGGTCATGACTGGAGAACTATAGGTTTTCACCAAGAGACTAAGAGTGAGTGACTTCCCTTGGGGGTCATTCACTGCTGACACCTTTTGTTAGGTTGAGACTTGGTTAAGTAGGGATACCATCTAGAGCAGGGTAGGGACAGCCTAACCTGTGTGTTTTTCCTCCAACTTAAATGAAGGAGAGATCTCAATATGCGTCAATGCTGATAGCTTTATTATTCTTAGAACTTGTGCTGGTAATTTCCGTTGCTCGTCTGAGGGCTTTCAGAGAGCACATGTATGTAGTTGGACCTGTGTATCTCGTGAATCTCATTCTGAGATGCCTGTATTTGCAGCTTATCCTAACCTTACAATAAACTTTTGAAAGCTAGAAGTTGTTTGTGATCTTTTGGAGCGGGGTCCTTATTGGGTGAACTAACTTGGTAAGAGATGCACTTTCTTCCCTCAATGACAGGCAACAAAGGTTCAGTCGACCAGATCGAGGTTTAGATCAATAGTGATAAGGTATCGATCAAAATCTCGCCCTTCCAGTTGGTAGCTATAGAGGATGGTTGCCTTCTTGAGGACGGTGACCTAGGCCAGGTTAGCTTACCCCAAGGCCCCTAGAGATCGATGATCGGAAGAATCGCCCGCCGAAGAAGATCCGGATGACGTGAGACAGAAAAAGCAGCAGTATCGGTCGAGAGTGAGTATAAAGGGTCATGCGTGTTAGATTGCGGTGTTTTTGTATTGTATCTATGTTGTAATGTCTGGCGGAGTTGAATGTCTGTAGAGTGACTGTGGAACAGGTTAAGAGCGCGCGCAACCGGTGGAAATCTTAAGTGAGAGCTTAAGTGGTTCGGGTGTATCGGACACCCAGAGTAATTGTCAAATAGTGTGAAGGGGGTCATGAGGTACCATTGATCACCCGAAAGACCGAGATAGGGGGAACGTAAGAGTGAGTGCGTGAGTAACGGACGCTGGTCGGAGGTTACTGTGTGTGTAAGCAACCTATCAGAGAGACGATAGACATTTCGTCAGTTGTGTTGACAATTACATATAGACTGTGGACGTACAGTCGAGGGAAGTGACCGCTTGGTCGGAAGTAGTCATTTTTCGGTGTATGAATGGGACGCATGCATGACCGGGAGACGAGTTGAGAAAGGAGGGGTGCTGCTGCGAAGCGGAGAAAAGTGACGTCAGGAAGTGTCGCGCAGTGATTGGCTGACCGGAGAAAGACCGCGCTGTGGGGGGCGCTAGGTGGCGCCAGACCAAAATGGCCGCACTATAGTGAGGCTTTCGCCAGATCGAGCCTTTGACCGATCCTGCTGACCATCCTGACCGGGGTAACTAGCTCTTTCTCCCCACCGTGGTGACCGCGGTGCTTTCCTGCACTCGGCGGTGCCAGCAGCGTCGCCATCGCCCGACTGGGAGCGAAGCTGTGAGAAGATTTGCTCTGAGGCGGCTCAGGCTGGCTGCAGGGGACTCGCCACTCCGGGATTGACTGGCCGGGAGAGTCCGGGGATTTGCGGCCTAACCGGAGCTGCGGGCACAACAACTGCGGTGCACACAAACATCCGCCGCTTCCTCCGCACCTGTTTTATGCTGACTGCGGACCTCCATACATTGACAGCGAGCCCTCCCTCTGGCAGCCGAGTCCTGGCGGTGACTGCGGGCGGCAGCTAACGGCCGAAAAAAGGCGCGAAAACGGCCATTGGCGGCGGAGCAGATTTCGGCGAGCAGCGCCAGGGTGCACAATCTGGAGCCGCTTCCCTCATAACTTCAGGTACTGTGGTGGCGCCGACACGGCTGAGACAATACTTAACTATTGCAGGGAGCTGCCATACATTCTGCGCTGTGGCGCATTGACATCACGCTGGTCCCAACTGCTATCTCTGACCCTCCCATGCTGCTGGAGTGACCCTGCAAGCGTCTCAGACGGCGCTCTCTACACCCGCTTGCTCCCCTGAAACGTCCTCCTCGCCTCACACCACACGAGGTGCACTGACGGGGGGTTGTCGACCCACCGGCCCGGAGAGCACAGCGTTCCCAGCCCGCACTGACGAGACTCGGAGGCCGCCTCACTGCTCCTTCTCGTGCATGCGTGACCTTGCCCATCGGACACGCTGACCATTGGCACAGGGCCGGCGATATCTGCCCAAGACCACTTGCTCGGCTACAAGACGCAAACTGTGACGGGATTTGGACCCCCCCCTTACAGGTACTGCTTTCCTGGTTGCTCTGCTGGTTGCTCTACTGTTGTGATCCGCACTGGAAGGCCCTGGTTAATGCGTCACTGTTAATAGATTCTTCTGCGTCACCGGTGGTATTGTTCACTAGCCCTGCCTCATTATTCTGGACTTGTGGGCCGAGGTATTCCGAAAGACGTCACCTCTGAAATACACTGCGCCCCTGGTGCCACCTCCTCAAGGGTTCTATCTCGCCCTGCCACTCCGCCTTGTCACATAAACGCTACTTCGCGTCGCCAAGCACTGTCTGCTCCTAACACGCCTACTGCGAGTGCACCTAGTCACGACATGGGCCGCAACGACGCTAAGCAGACCAAAATACCATTTGAATCTAAACGGGCCTCCAGAATCATGCAAGAACCCGCGGGTAGCCCTCCTACCCGTGGACCGCCGGGAGACGACTGGAAAGCCTTGCTGCTGACCATGCAACAGAGTTTGACAAGCATTGACGCCAAAGTTGACACGATCAATACTCGCATGGACAGTGTGGTTACCAAACTGGAACAACACGACACCAGACTCAAGGAAGCAGAAGATCGGATATCGGATCTGGAAGATGGTACCACCGCGAGCGCCAGGCAGGTGACCCAAATGGACAGGCTCCTAAAAATCATCGCGGAGAAAAACGAGGACTTAGAAGCCAGGTCCAGGCGCAACAACATCCGCGTCCTGGGCCTTGCGGAGTCCACCAACACTGGGAAACTGGAGGTGTTTATTGAAAATCTGGTCGTCGAACTCTTTGGTAAGGAATCGTTCTCCTCGCACTTAATAGTGGAGCGAGCCCACAGATCCTTAGCCGCACGACCGCCGCCAGGTGCCCAGCCTCGCCCCATCATAGCGAGATTTCTCAATTATAGGGACCGGGACGCAGTGCTCCGACGAGCGAGAGAGGTCGGCACGGTGAGATATGGCAATACTACACTCTCATTTTTCCCGGACTTCACCCAGGCAGTGCAGGAAGCCAGGAGGAAATTCATAGGGGTTAAGAAAAAGCTCCAGGATCGTGAGATGACATACGCCATGTTGTACCCGGCTAAACTGAAGATTTCCCACGGGGGCAAGCAGCACTTCTTTCAAAATCCTCAACAGGTGGAGGACTTTCTTAAGCACCACAGGACAGATGAAACCAGAGAAGACGCTGAATCCCATCGCTCCAGATCCTCTTCGCCTATGAACCAGCAGGAATAGTCCATATTCACAGTGACCGCCCCGATGACAAGAAGTGGTGACGGACTAGAAGCGTACACCACGGTGAGGTACAAATCGATAATGTTGTTTGACTTGGTATACATATTTGGCAGGCTCGATCGCCCACCTCCGTCCCACGCCGAGAGACCGGGGCTTTGCCTGGGTCCTAGTGGGTGCGAGTAGGGAGGTGGATGGCAGGTTTGGTGCCCCTAGTGCGGTACCCCAATGGGCGAGCCCCAAAACCCCCCTTCTTGTGATAGAATGGAGGGATACGTGACATTTCTAGGGTTTTTAAGTTGGGGAGTGGGAGGGATAATGGGGATTGGGTGGGTTCAGAATGCCCGGCGGGTTGGGGTTGCCGGAGTGGGTGGGGGAATGTTCCAACATATTGCCTGCAGAACAGAAGTGTTTGTTGTCCACGTTAGCAGTTGGGCATACCGAGAGGATAGTTGGGTTTTGATTCCTATATTTGCTGCCATATGTTATTTATGCATGGATGTTGTGGATGATTGGCGATCTTTTTTTCCGATGGGAGTATGGGGGACGTAGCTGACCCGCTGCCCGCTTCGCAGTTCCGAGTAGCCTCCTGGAATATACGGGGACTGAACAACCCAAAGAAAAAAAGACAAATACTGGGGTATCTAGACAGGCACGGGATATCTGTAGCTATGCTGCAAGAAACCCATCTGATGCCAAGCGGCTCCCCTCCATTCGCTTCTAAATGGGCTGTGAGCAGGGTGTTCTCCTCCTATTCCAATTACGCTAGAGGGGTGGTGATACTGGTGAAAAGAGGAACACCTTTCATTCCAGCTGGGACTGAAATAGATGCTGGGGGGCGCTACTGCATGCTATGGGGGAAATTACACTCACACACAATACTGTTTGCATGTTACTATGGTCCCAACACGGATGACCCTGATGCTCTTCTCACCCTATGGGGGAAAATACAGGCTTTGGGGATAGACCATGTGATGCTAGGGGGAGATTTCAACACGGCCCTCATACCCGCGCAGGACAGGTCGCACCCACATGCCTCTCATTATACTAATACTCAGAGATCACTAATGGGAATACTGAAGGAGCACCGCCTGGTGGACTCGTGGCGACATATGCATCCCAACACCAAACAGGGTACTCACTGCTCTGCGTTCCACTCCACATGGGCCCGCCTTGACTATATATTTGTCTCAGCGGGTCTATCCCCATGGTTATCCAAAGCAAGTCACCTGGCGCGTACATACTCGGACCACTCCCCGGTTCTTCTCTCCCTAAACATTCCCCTCACTACTCCCCCTTTCCTAAACTGGCGCCTGAATCCCGCACACCTGACTGACACTGCATTCACTGCTGAATTGGAACTGGAAATCACAGAGTTCTTTGAACGGAATATTGATTCAGTGTCTAGTCTCACTACAGTTTGGGAGGCTTTTAAAGTGACTATAAGGGGGAGCTGTATCGCCAAAGGGGGTGGAGTGCTCAGGGCGCTGCGAACAGACATACACAAGCTTGAACTAGAGCTACGTCAGCTAGAGCGAGAAATGGCGAACGGAGATTGGGACGGCGCAATACATGCTCAGATCAGGGACAAACTGAACGACTACTCAGAAGCGGCGGACAGGGAAGGCAAATTTCTGGGTAAGCCCTTTAATGCTCGGATATATGGTGAGGGAGACAGGCCTGGCAAGGCACTGGCCAATGCAGTCAGGACCCCTCGATATCAAAGTTATGTCCCGACTTTATTGGACAAACATGGCACACCGCACCACGATACCGTGACACAGCTACAAGTGTTAACTGAACACTACACCTCGCTTTACACCTCACTTAGGAATGACACGCTTAATTTGCAGGAATATCTAGAGGACACTGCTATTGCCTGGCTGGGGCCGTCCCAGCAAAAATTCCTCCATCATGAGCTTGAGCTTGATGAGATCAAGGATGCCATCATGTCCATGAAGTCAGGGAAAGCGCCGGGGTCGGACGGTCTTCCGATAGATTTTTATAAATCCTTTCTACATGTACTAGCACCCATACTGAAACAGGTCTTTTATGCGGCATTGGAGGAGGGCTCGCTCCCCCTCACGATGCGGGAAGCATTAATAACATCGCTACTGAAACCGGGTAAACCGCCCGAACATTGCGATTCCTTCAGGCCCCTCTCGCTATTGAATACAGACAGCAAGATCCTAGCTAAAGTTCTCGCTACACGTCTCAATCTCCTTATGGAAAGACTCGTCCTTCCAGATCAGGCGGGGTTCGTTCCAAACCGTGCCACGTCCCATAATTTGCGTACCTTACAGGCAGTGCTTCAAGATATTAACCCTGGGTGCGAGGCTGCTGCCATTTTCCTGGACGCTACAAAAGCGTTCGATACCCTGGAATGGGACTACCTGCTTCCACTACTCGAGAGGATGGGAGTCCCCTTCAATTTTCTGGACTGGATTCGACTGTTATACTATAAACCCCAAGCTACGGTGCTGCTCAACGGTGCGCGCTCCGCTCCGTTTGAAATCCATCGGGGTACCCGACAGGGTTGCCCCCTGTCCCCGATACTCTTCGCTATTGCCATCGAACCCCTGGCCGCGAAGCTTAGACAACACCACAACCATCGTGCTCTAGTCTACCCGGAACGGCAACTCCTGATTGCACTGTACGCTGACGACATGACCCTCTACGTGAACAATCCACGGGATAATCTGAATCCCTTATTGCGCGAGATTACTAAATTTGGGGCTATAGCGGGGATACAGATAAACTGGGCGAAATCTGCTATGTTCCCCTTGACTGACAAGACCTCGGAATTTCCTCTTGACTACCCCCTGGTGTGGGAACCCGATGAAATCAAATATCTAGGTATCAACATCACTAGGAATAGAGAGAACCTTATCCGGGCTAACTATGGGACGGTCCTGGACAAACTGACGGATAGCGTTACTCGGTGGCTACATCTTCCTCTATCCATGGCGGGCCGCATATCCCTTATTAAGATGGTGATCCTCCCCAAACTATTGTATCTCTTTACGAATATTCCCTATAGCCCGGGGTCTTGCTTCTTTAGGGCCCTCGACTCCCAGCTCTCGCGACTGATCTGGGGAGGCAAACAAGCTAGACTTAGTTTAAAAACCCTGATGCTGCCTTACCACCAGGGAGGGTTTGAAGTCCCGGACTTCCGAAAATATTACGATTGTGCTCAGGGCCATTTTGCAGCGTACTGGCTCCATCCCCCTCCATTTATGGCCCACCTGGCGGTTGAGGATGGTTATATGAGACCGGAAAAACCCTCTGGGTATCTCTACGCTACAGTCAGCATGACCGATAGGGACCCGACTACGGTGGACTGCACTGTCAGGGCCTGGAAGCGCATTGCAGGGCACATGGGGGTACTATTCGCCTACTCGCCTCTAATGGCGGTGGCTAACGACCCCAGGGTGAGTGTCGCCCGAGAAGAATTGGGACGTAAATTCCTTGTCAAATACGCTATACACACGTGGGGAGATCTTTACTTGCAGGGCACCTTCCGCACAGCTGTACAGATATTTGGGGACAATGCCCCCACGATGATGGATACTTTCCTCTATGTCCGCCTCCGACAAAACATTAAATCCGTCACACCCAACTTTCCGGACGAACCAGAAATCATGGCACCTCTGCATTCCCTGCTACAGGCCGCGGTCCCGAAACATGTAGTCTCCATGTTGTACAAACATGTCCAGGTGGCCCCTTCGCCCCCCCCCTTTAGAGCCCGGCAGGACTGGGACGCTGACCTACCCGAACCCTTATCGGACGAGCAGTGGGAGACGAGCTGCTCTCACACACATGCTGTAACTGGAAACACCCGTCTCCGCCTGATCCATTATAAATTTCTGCACCGGCTCTATTTCACACCGGTAAAACTGCACCGGCTGGGCCTCAAGGGCGATGATAGATGTCTCCGGTGTGGCATCCCGGGGGCAGATTTTATACACCTAGCATGGGGATGCCAAGCAGTCGCCACATACTGGGCGGAAGTGTTTGACGCTCTCTCGGAAATGCTCGGACTATCTATAGACCCTTGCCCTAGGTTAGCGCTGCTCGGGCTAGCTCACCCTGCTGTTAAGACGAACCGCAAATTTTTTGCACTGAGCCTCCTTCTGGCTAAACGTCAGGTGGCATGCAGATGGGGCAGAGGGCGGGCACCCAAATTTAAAGATTGGTTGAGTTGCATGGCTACCTGGCAAGAACAATTACATAACTATGCTGACCTCTTACCACCTAAATCACGACCCAAAGATCTATGGGGCCCTCTTACTTCGTACCTACTTCACTTACACAGTGATGAACGTTCTGTGGAAGAGAATGATTGAGGGGTAGACTGCAGGGATCACTGCTCCGATCCCACACGGGGATTATATTCATCCACACACTTTCGAAAGCATTGCCGCGACGCGCGCCTCTAACATATGCTACCCCCTGCTGGACATGGCTTACTTTGGAACCTGCATAAGCGAACACACGCAGCACATACTGTTACGCCCCCCCTGATCCGTAACGCACGGAGCGAGGTGTGGCGGGATTGCGGGGTGACGGGCGTCCCCCCCCTCCCCCCTCTCACCTCTTGTATTCTTCGGACTTGGTTCGGAACGGATATTCTCATTCAGTCAGTCATCCACTGCAACACATCCATGGCACGACACAATATCGCACTCTCTGCATGGCGAGCGAACACACTACCTTCCCCGTGGTTGAGTCAATACCACTGCAGCAGTAGTGACTTGGCCAGCATTGCCTGGCATCCAAAGCAGGATAGTGACTTCGACCCTGCGCCCCCCCGCGCAATTGAGCTCCATCTTTTCACTGCTCCGACGAGGAGGGGTCGCTGGGGGAAGGGAAAGGGACTGTTATGTTGTTAAGCTGTTTGAAATGTAAAAAATAACCTCATTGCTCTGCTGCTCAGGGCCCACAATGTACACAAGTAGACCTTCTGCAATTTCCTATATGACCCATGTTTTATTCTAACGCGGCCGGCCCGGATGGGTTGTAGGCGACTTGCTGTGTCCACCCCATGACTTTATTCAGAATGCATGTTCACCCTCTTTTATGACACTGTGGAAGCCGGCCCAGGAATATGGGTTGTGGGCACTGAGCTGTATTACATGTGTTTATGACCAATAAAGGTTTTCAAAAACAAAAAAAAAAAAAAAAAAGACCGCGCTGTGATAGGCCAGCTAGCAAAGACGTCAGAAAGTGTCGAGCTGGGATTGGCCGACCGGAGAAAGACCGCGCTGAGATAGGCCAAGTTAGCAAAGCCGCGCCAGGATTGGTGGATTGTCATCAGGAAGTAAACAGAGTAGCGAGGCTGGATATTGTGCGTATAATTATGAAGTGTTTTAAATGGCTGAGAGCGGCGTTTAAAAAAGAGAAGCGGGGATCGGATGAAGGGGAAGAAGCCCCGCCGAGGGTACGCCGGCTCGTTACATGGCAGTGAATGTTGGGCTGCATACGATCCTTTGGATATCAGAGTGGAGTAAGATTACGGAAGGAAATGAGGAACTGACGTTCCCGAAGTACGGGACGTTCAGATTAGAGGTGTTACATCGATTAAAATCAGTCATGACCTCAATGAGACCCTTGCCTAGACCGACCCAGTTTGAAGCCCTTGATGCATGGATTAGGGCAGCGCATGAAAAAAATATGAACAGACGACAAGAAAGGGTGAAACGATCGGTAAGGGCAGTGCAGGATGCCAGGTGGGATGCGGATGCTAAAAGATGGAGAGTGCATAACATGGAAGTAAATAAACTGTACCCAGTGTTAGAGGTGCCCGGAAATAAAAGCCCCCTAGAAGAAGATGATGAGAGCGAAACAGAGGACAGCCTGATAAACAGATTATTGACAGACAGACCACCCCCGTATAATAGAGCAGGGGGAGAGGTCGAGCATAGTGAAAGAGAAAAGGGGGGCAATGCAGGAGAGCATGGACCGCTTCCCAGTTCAGAGTGGGATCCTGAGGCAAAGAAAGAGCTGTCCCAGCCTAGTCAGGTGCAACAGGTAGTCGGGAGGTTTGTGGTACAAAGAGCGCCGGAAACGGAGTGCGCCACATCCTACGGATTACCAGCTGCACTACAGGTACCTGTTACCATAGGTCCTATAGTATCGATATATGACCCAGAGAGAGCAAGAGGGGAAGAACGGGTACGGAAGGACGGAGAAAGAGCAGAGACGGCAAGGAGGAACGATACGATCAATTCCCCAAGTCAGATGCCGATACCCAGAGAGTGGAGCACCCCGATGCACACAGCAGGGGATCCAGGAGGGGATCCTGGGGGCCCTAGATGGCCAGTGGATCTGAGGGGATCTGGACGAAAATCCTTTCAAGAGCTAAATGAGTACATGAAGAAGTGGGATGAGGCAGTGGAGGCTCACAAGAGCATCATAGCTGCAGAAGCTGAAAGGGAAAGTCAGGACAGCAGAGCTCGGACTCACTGCGGGGCTGGGGAGAGCAGCCCGGAGTGGGACTGGAGAGAGAGAGATAGTAGGGGAGTCACCCATTGGGCCCGGAGTGGAGATAGAACGGACCTGGAAAACGGGGGCCCCGGGAGTGGAGGGGTGGCGCGCCCAATACTCAGTGAAGGGGAGAGGAGAACGCAAGAGTATAGAAACAGCTTTAAGTGTACCCACTGTGTGCCCGGCACCAGGGAACTGAATGGGAGTTGTGAGAGGTCGCACCATAGTCCCTGTGATGACGGAAACGAGCGCAGCCCAGGGAATATGGGGAACCAGGAAGGATCGTATCGGATACTGAGAGATACTAGGCAAAGGGAGAGTAGCGACCAGAGGGAAAATAACAGAGAGGAGTACGGTGAAAGGAGAGAAGCAGGAGAGAGTGGGCAGAGCAAGAGTGGGGGTAACAGGCCTGTGTTCCATCACCTTCCAAGATCGGATGGCCGAGCATGGGACCTGGAGAGATGGGAGCAAGGGAGAGCACTCATTAACTCTCCCGAGCCCAAACGTAGAGCTCGGAGTTGGGATGGTAGGGAGACTAGTGAGCCCCCTTCGAAAGACATATTGCGAGCTGAGATAAAAGCCAAGAGACTCGATGTCGCCAGCTTAAGGTCAGACCTGGATGACATGGTAGATGGTACCCTGCCTTTAGAGAGAATGGAAATGTATGAGCAGGATGAAATACTGTATATGGCAAAGGACATCACTCGAAAAGCGAGAGCAATCCATGAGAAGTTAGTCGAACTAGCAGGCAAATATATGGTGGACCTGTCAAGAACCAAAGCATTACAGGGTAACCACAGGCTACATTATACAGATCGAGACCTAGATGAGAGGAGAACGATCGGGCTGAAAACGCACATAAGGGAACTGATCACTGGAATAAGGACATGGAGGGCACTAGATAAGTGGGAAGAGAGGTGGTCCAAGAAAGGGACCGTCAGGAGAAGCACGCTTGGTACGACACCAGGAAGGCTGCAGGGAATAGAAGCATACCCTTTGCGTGAAGTCGCAAATGGGAATTATGTACATGTCCCTTGGAGTAGGGGAGATTTAGCTGCTTTTACCACCTCCTTCCCCAAATTGCGGGAAAGCCCAGTGGAGTGGTACAAGCAAGTTGAGAGATTTGTAAAAATCTCAAAGGTCCTATGGATAGATCTGAACACGCTGTTTGACATTGTAGTACCAGGAGATCTGTGGACAGCATGCAAGGTTAGCGCTGAGTGGCCCACAACGGAGCCGGAGAGAGATGCTAAGACTAATGGGCCGTCCGAGATTGTGATGGCAAAATTCGAGAGAGTGATGACTTGGCTGAAAGAGAAAGTGCCAATGCAAGACATAGATTGGGTCAAAATAGACCGAACCAGACAGGAACCCAAAGAGACAGTCCACGAATATTATGAGAGATTGCTGAAGGCGTTTAAACAGTATAGCGGCTTGGATGTAATGGATCCAAAAGACATAGGGCAATTTGTGTCCAAGTTCGTCCTGGGACTGAGACCGGATATTAGTTTAATGATTCAGCAACACTTGATTTGTTGGCAAAATAGACCCCTAGACGAAATACTGAGATATGCCAGGTACTGCTGTGATGAGATAGACTCCAAGGCTAAGAAACTAAAAGAAAAATTGATGGTGGTACAGATGCAGGCAGCAGGGAAGGGGGGACAGCAGCAACAGCAGCAAGGAACAGGTACAGGAGGAAAGAAGCAGTACAGTCAGAACAAGGGCAATGAGGAGAGTTCCACCTTTAGACCCAGAATAGACATAGCTGCCTTGAAGAAAACGACTAGGTGCCACCAGTGTAACGAGGTGGGGCATTGGAAACGCGAGTGTCCCTACAATGTAGAGATAGGAGAACAAGAGGAAGAGGAGGAAGAGGTCCAGAGCGCGCCTACAAGAGGGGTGACGCCATACCAGGGAAAGGTGCTCAAAGGGGGGGGGGCTCCTCCCCGAGCCCAGTTCCCGCAACCTCCCCGAGTAGGGAATATGGGTAAGACCTATAGACAGATGCCCCTGTTTGTAGAAGGAGAAGAGTGCTATTATGTGGACCCATTAACCGGACAGAGAGTGGAAAGAGAAGACTGCACCCTCGGGGCAGCCTTGGAGGTGGACCAGAGGGGACCCTATGTCGAAGCAGAAGTAGCAGGGTGCCCCACGACATTTCTGGTGGACACAGGAGCCACTAGGTCCACGATCAGATCAGCTGCAGTTCCAGACCTGCCCATGTCTGGAGAGACCATACAAGTGGTGGGGGTCGCAAACAGGAGAATAACCAGCCAATTGACAGAACCGGTACAGGTGAAAATAGGGAAGTACAGCGATGAGCACCAGTTTGTGGTTTGCGATTCAAGTCCTGTGTGTCTGCTAGGCAGAGACCTGTTGTGTAAATTGAATTGTACAATATACTGTACACCTCAGGGAGTGGAGGTATTGACCAATGATGATGACGCAGACTTCAAAGTTGCAAACTCAAGAATATGCGTGGAGCTGTACCCTACTTTGACAGTAGATGAGCTCCCCTGGGACTTGAGAGAGACAGTGGCACCAGAAGTATGGGACTTCACTGGGGAAGAGATTGGATTGGTCAAAGGGGTGGACCCAGTGAAAATTGTAGTGAAACCGCATGCTGAGTTCCCAAGAACACCCCAATATAAATTGACTCCAGAAACGATTGCAGGCATAAAACCCGTGATCGAGACCATGATTAGACAGGGAATACTGAAAGAAATCGTGGGTAGTCCATGCAACTCCCCGATTATGGGTCTGCAGAAACCAAATGGGAAATTCCGGATAGTACAGGACCTTCGAAAGATTAATAACATAGTCGTTTCGTGTTGTCCAGTGGTACCGAATCCATCAGTGATACTGTTTCAGATTCCATTCCAAGCTGAGTGGTTCACTGTGATTGATCTTTGTCAGGCTTTCTTTTCGATCCCTCTGGACGAAGAAAGCCATTTTCTTTTCGCATTTAAGCTGGAAGGTCGCGTCCTAACATGGTGTCGTATTCCTCAGGGGTATACAGAGAGCCCATCGATCTTTAACCAGCTTTTGAAGAAAAATCTTGAAAGTCTAGTGCTGCCCCAGAAGTCAGTTCTGGTCCAGTACATAGACGACCTCCTCGTGGCGTCAGAAACAGAAGAAGCTTGCAGGGAGGACTCCATTGCTTTGTTAAATCACCTAGCTGCCAATGGGCACAAGGTGTCCCCGGGAAAGTTGCAGTACTGCCTGACAGAAGTGCAGTACTTGGGACACAGAATAGAGAAAGGCAAACGAAAGGTGTCACCAGACAGGATAGAGGCGATCATGAAAATGAATGCGCCTAAGACACAGAGAGAGGTCAGGATGTTCCTAGGGATGGTGGGTTATTGCCGACAGTGGATCGCGAACTTTTCACTGAAAGCAAAGCCCTTGCAAAAACTGACGCATAAGGAGGTGAGCGATCCGGTACCATGGGACAAAGACTGTTTGATGGCATTCCTACAGCTGCGAGAGGACCTGTGTCGTGCTCCGGCATTGGGAATGCCTGATTACAATAAACCATTTTTGCTTTACTGTTGTGAGAGAGAAGGTTGCGCGTTGTCTGTGTTAGTCCAAATCCATGGGAATGCCCGTAGACCAGTTGCTTATTTCTCGGCTACTTTAGACCCAGTAGCCGCAGCGTTGCCCGGATGTCTCAAATCCGTTGCTGCAACGGGTGTCAGCATTGAGAGATGTGAAAATATCGTCATGGGGCACCCGTTAGAGGTGTGCGTGCCCCATTCTGTTGAACTGTTGATGACCAGGACCAAAACACAGCATCTGACCAACAGCAGGCTCACGCGCTATGAGCAAGTTATTCTTGCTGCAGAGAATGTGACCCTCAGGAGATGCTCTGTTTTGAACCCTGCCACCTTGATGCCACTCCCAAATGATATCGAGGATGATGATGAATGTACAGACCATGACTGCCTCGATGTGACTGAACTATGCACCAAACCCAGACCCGACATCGTAGATGAGCCACTGACCGACCCAGATGAAATTTTCTTTGTCGATGGCTCATGTGTAAGAGACGAAGTTGGGCAGTTGAGAGCAGCTTACGCTGTTTGTACAATTACTGGAGTGGTGGAAGCTGGGTGCCTGGAAGGAGTACACTCCGCTCAGGTAGCCGAGATTATTGCCTTGACACGTGCTTGCTTGGCAAGCAATCAAATTCGAGTCACCATATACACCGACAGCCAATATGGTTATGGGGTGGTTCATGATTACGGGCAGTTATGGTCTCAAAGAGGGTTCATGACCTCTTCAGGCTCTCCCATTCGCAATGGAGAGTTTGTGCGCCTGTTGTTAGAGGCGTTGCAATGTCCAGCAGGTATCGCAGTTGTAAAGTGCACCGCACATACCAGAAATGAGGACTTCGTCTCGAAAGGCAATAGATATGCCGACGAAGTCGCGCGGTATTGCGCAGAACAAGGGTACTCTTTCACAGAGGTGGAAGTGGGTGGAATAAATGAAAGGACTGAATTAGCCATGATATTGGAAACTGTTGATACTTGGGACGAACTGGCAAACATGCAAGAAAATGCTCCTGATTTTGAAAAAGAAACATGGGAAAAGGCAGGATGTGTAGTGGGTGAGTCCCATTTTTGGGTCTCAGCAGATGGCAGAGCAGTGTTGCCCAATGAGATGGTGAGCCCAATGGCCAGACACATACATGGTCCCGTACACCTAGGGAGAGACGCTATGCTGAGAGTGTTTAGACAGACCTGGTACAATCCTAAGTTTAGAATAGCAGCAGAAGCAGTGTGCCAGCGTTGTGTGACCTGTCAGCAGCTGAACGTAGGGAAAAGAACACCAGTTGCACTGAGTCACATAGGAAGGTCTGGAGGTCCATTCAATCGAATGCAGATAGATTTCATTGAAATGCCGAGGTGCAACCGCCTCCGCTATGTCCTGGTGGTTGTTTGTGTATTCTCCAGATGGGTTGAGGCATACCCCACACGTAGGTGCGACACCCTCACAGTGGCCAAGTTACTGCTTAGGGAACTCATTCCGCGCTTCGGGGTGCCGGCCTCTTTGGAATCAGATAGGGGAACGCATTTCAACAGCGAGCTTGTGAAGATGATTTGTGCGGCTCTGAACATAGATCAGAAATTGCATTGCAGTTACCGACCAGAAGCCTCAGGAATTGTGGAGCAGATCAATGGCACGATCAAAGCCAGAATTGCAAAAGTGTGTTCCTCAACGACCCTGAGTTGGCCTGACGCCCTGCCATTGGTCCTCATGAGCCTTCGTAGTACCCCAGACAGAAGAACGGGGTTGTCACCACATGAGGTGTTAATGGGGAGAACAATGAGGCTGCCATCTGTCCCAACTACTGCACTGTTAAATATCACAGATGATATGATCCTGGACTATTGTAAGGGGCTGTCTGATGCCATTCATTCTGTGTCCCTTCAGGTGCAGGCTGCCGAGGTTCCATCGTGCCAGGGCCCGTGCCATGACCTGTATCCTGGGGACTGGGTCCTGGTGAAAAAACATGTGAGAAGAAGCTGCTTGGATGTTCGTTGGCGTGGGCCCTTCCAGATCATCCTGATCGCGAATACGGCTGTGAAGGTGGGAGGCCTGCCCAATTGGATCCACGCGTCACATACGCGAAGGGTTCCAGCACCTCGGGAAGAAACAGCTCCTCTCTCGGATAGACGTCCAGCAGAGGACCGAGAAGCCATAGAGGGGGCTAGCCAAGCTGTAGAGGTGCCAGCGGAAGCAGGGAACGAGTCTGACCAAGCTGAGGACGGTCAGTACAACAGCGAAACAGACGACGCTACAGAAGGAGAAAGTAGCTGGGAGTACGAGTCAGACACTGACAGGTCTGACAGAGAGCGAGAACAGACAAGAAGGAGAAGGAGTAGAAGGGCACGTGGAGAAGCTAATTGGCCGCAAAGAAGGAGCTCTAGCCTGAGGTCAACTCCAGAGATAACCCTCCCTCCGATATCAGAAGACTCAGACCCGGAAGAAAGTGCTCAGGGCGCGGAAGCACCGGACCGAAGAAGGTCAAGAAGAGTGCGTGTGCCTAGCAGAAGATACTCCACCCCTGAGTGGACATATCTGGCGACAAATGTCTGTGAAACAGGAGACAGGGAGGATTCGAGCGGTGGTGGTGTCCAGTTCTGAGCCCATCGTCACCGTGGAAATGCGACTGTTGGTACCCGGAGTCGAACAAGAAGGGTCACTAACATTCATGCTCCCCAGACCTCCCCGCCTCAGCAAGTTAAAACACATGTTTCTCTCAGAATTGCAATTCCCCGACTTTGGTACAACGATAACAGCCCATGAAGAGCACAATCTTCGTTTGGAAATACTGAACTTTGCTATCGAAGCTGCAGGCACAAACCTGATAGTAGATGCTTAAAGGACTTTGTAAATAAAGCGAGCAGAAAAAGAAGATTACCTAGCGCCCAGGAAGCAGAGAATATTAGGGACCTTCCCTTGAGTTGATGGAGAAGGGCTAGGGTTGTCTTTATTGAACTGTTACAGGACCTTTGCGAAGAAGGTTGTCAGCTTCCAGTTGTGTGGATTCTAAAGACAAAAAGAGTAAAAAGAGACTGTAAAGGAACGAGAAGAAAAGAACTTTGTACCAAGATAAGAGAGAGCCATATTGTCTGACGAAATGGAAGCCGGCACCCAGAACCGCAGAGCTAAATGTATAATAGGTACACTAATAGTAGGAGTGATAATATTAATAGCTTTAGTGGTAACAATTTCTTATGTAAAGGGACATGAGGAAGAGGCGAAGGTAACTGATGTGAAATCTGTAGAAACGCTTACACCCACTGTTGCTGGTGAGAAAAGGGAAAACACTCAAGAGAAAGCGTTATTAGCTGCAGAAGCCCGCAGGTTACACGTAGATGAGTCCCAAGGAGACTTTAGGTCAAATGCTTATGCTAAACTCTTATATGAATACGTGGATGCCATGGAGGTTAAGGACTGTTACGTCTGCATGCAGTTGCCGGCGTCTGTAGATGAAGGCATTAGATATCATCACCTCCCGCTGACATATGGCATTACATGTAGCTTATTGCTTAGTATATTTTATGGGAGAGATAGTTTTGAATACTATTTCTCCAACTATGATTCAGTGTTGCCAGAAGTCCCAAATTATAAGCAGATGAACAAATGGGACTACTGGAAGAGTGAAGACAGATTGGCCAAGTTCTTCATTCCTTGGATTACCTTAGATACTTCACATGCCCGTAGAAATAACCTGACATGCAAAGTGTCAGAAGTCGAGAAGAAGTTCATAGGGCAGGTGGATGATCGTTACAGGAGACAAAAGATTTTGAAAAAATCAGGACAATGGAAAACAGATTGGACCGAGGAAGAGAAGGCACACAAGAGAAAGGGTAGTAGTGGTCCAATAGCTTTAGATAAGACACAGAAAGGAAAGCTATGTCTTCACCGAGCCAAAACGTATTACGAAAATGTATACGTGGGAGAAGTCAGTTGTGAACATGCTTTCAATATAGAGTACTATACTAAGGATTTCCTGAAGGGAATGCAAGTGATTCCAAATGTGTATTTTGTATGTGGAAGAAATGCCTACGTGAGACTACCTGACAACTGGTATGGATCATGTTACCTAGCAATTGTCTTCCCCAAAATATATCATGCACAAGACTTAGAGATCATCGAGGGCAAGACATCATCGAGGGGAAGGAGAGATATAGGAGAGGCAGAAATGGTTGGAGATGTCTTTGGAGCTATGTTCCCTCTTTTGGGACTAATCCTTAATGATGTTAAAATTAGACGACTGGCAACAGTCGTCGACAGGTTGTCTGCCAGCACTGCTCAGTCCTTAATGCTGGTAGAAGGAGAGATGCAATCGATAAGGGCTATGGTTCTTCAGAACCGTCTTGCGTTAGACGTCCTACTAGCAAAAGAGGGCGGAGTCTGTAAGGCTTTGAAGGTCCAGGAATGTTGTACTTACATTCCAGACAATTCGAAGCCCCTTGAGAAAGTTATTAGGAACATAACAGATATTCACAAGGAGATCGAAGACTTGAGTAGAGAAAATGTCTGGGAAAAGGTGGGCCACGGAATGAGTGAAGTTGGAGGGTGGATCTCCACCCTAGGCAAAAGCTTTGTGTGGTATATACTAAAACCTATCATCATAATATTGATCTGTGGGATCATATTGTGGGGATTGGTGAGGGTATTCAAATGGTACAGAGCGAAAAGGTCAGAAAGGGCCCAAAGAGAGCAGCTGCAGAGATTGGCTGCCATACAAGATAATCAGTACAGGAGTCTGAGGGCTCTGGAAGCGCAGAGACAAGTTATGCTAGCAATAACTGCAGTTTAAATGTTAGTGATGACCCCGAGAGGTCATCAAAGGGGGGAACTGAGAGAGCGCAAACAGACCTAAATGTATGAGTGCATCACACTTACCTGTAGTAAGCACAAATCATGAGGAGAAATGCCATGAGTGCTAGTAGTATCTGCAATTATATTCTGAATGTATAGCTAATGTAGAGATTTAAGTAGAAATGGAACTAATACAGAAATGTGTGACACTATATGATTTTATTAGATGTGATTATTCCTGAATCCATGTCGTGTAGCTGCTAAAATGTAAGATGGCATGTGGTTAAACGCAGAATGTGGTAGGCCTCAGGGCCAGAGCTAGAAGGGAAGGGGAAGGTGTTTCTTTTCACGACATAGATTGAACTAATGTTTTGGTCATTGCATTAATGGGCCATGATTTATAGATGTGTTTACTGAATAATAGAATAAGAGTATTAACATGCTTTAATTAATGAAGAAGTTGAATGCTATAATCATTATGAGAAATGCTGTAGGCCTGAAATGTTTTAACATTGATTTACACGTACATGTCTGGGCCGAGAAATGTTGCGAACCTTTTTGGAAGTCTATGAGAGTTGGGTTCTTGGCTGCAGATGTCTGTCTGCAAGAGAAAAGGGAGGATCCGATTATAAATAATATGAATAGAGGTCTGTTCAGTAGACGGCCCAGACATGGAGGAGGGTTCCGGAATGTTTAAGGGGTATCAGCGGGCCGGAGAAGAGTCTGAGAAGCAAGGTCAACTCCAACGTATGAGGCCCAATACAAAGCAGCATGGAAAAAGCCAGAAGCTACACCACGTGAGGGGCGTCTCAAATGTTGTTGACTGTTTTGTATTAGGGACAGCACCCCTGGGTGGAGTTAGAGCAGATGCCTGAGGACCCTTTAGAGAGCGGATGGGTAGGCAGAGAGGGGTCATGACTGGAGAACTATAGGTTTTCACCAAGAGACTAAGAGTGAGTGACTTCCCTTGGGGGTCATTCACTGCTGACACCTTTTGTTAGGTTGAGACTTGGTTAAGTAGGGATACCATCTAGAGCAGGGTAGGGACAGCCTAACCTGTGTGTTTTTCCTCCAACTTAAATGAAGGAGAGATCTCAATATGCGTCAATGCTGATAGCTTTATTATTCTTAGAACTTGTGCTGGTAATTTCCGTTGCTCGTCTGAGGGCTTTCAGAGAGCACATGTATGTAGTTGGACCTGTGTATCTCGTGAATCTCATTCTGAGATGCCTGTATTTGCAGCTTATCCTAACCTTACAATAAACTTTTGAAAGCTAGAAGTTGTTTGTGATCTTTTGGAGCGGGGTCCTTATTGGGTGAACTAACTTGGTAAGAGATGCACTTTCTTCCCTCAATGACAGGCAACAAAGGTTCAGTCGACCAGATCGAGGTTTAGATCAATAGTGATAAGGTATCGATCAAAATCTCGCCCTTCCACAAACATGCAGCATTCATGGCGCACATGATATACCAGATAGCTGAAGAGCTTAATATTTACTTTAGACAGCAAGCTCCAGCAGTGATTTTCCCCAAACAGCTGGTTTTTATTATTTTGAAATAGTCACTACTGAGCAAAAATGACAGGAATTGTGGACGGAAATTAAAATGGAGAGAGTTGCAGGGTTTATAATGGTACATATTTATCAGTATTGCTTGGTTACTGGCATTAAGCATGTTCTCTTTCTGACGTTTGCGTAATTATAATATTCCCAGTCCCTGAATACCCAATGCAAAGAAAATAATTACAATATGTAACCTAACAACGAGTCCCTTTTAGCTTGCAGAACAACTAAATATTCATCTGGAAGCTCTTAGATAGCCTTACAGAATGTATTATCGACAACGGTTGCATTGGTACACTTCTAGTTTGACATTTTCAATGCAAACGCCAACCAGCAATGTTTCCACTGTACAGTCACGGTTTGTTTAACTTTTAACTCACAGTTTTGATGAAGAAAATGAGAACATATTTGCAATAAAATGACTGTTTTATTCACTCAGGGGCATATTACCAACACAGGCGATAAAATTATCGCTTGCTTTATCGGCAGAAAACTGCCGCAAAAGCGGCTTTAGCGGCAGTTTTCTGCCGATAAAGCAAGCGATAATTTTATCGCCTGTGTTGGTAATATGCCCCTCAATTCTATATTCTTTACAGTAGCAAATGCCCACTTTAGAGGTGACAAGATTGCATAACTCAAAAATTGCACGTTGTTCTATTAAACGAAAAGCAGATATTACATTATATTAAAGATAAATTTAAAATAAAGTCCACGTGCTTTGTAAATAAGGGGATCCAGTGACAAAAGGCTACATACATTGTAAAAGTAAACAGTGAAAAGGGTTTGAGTGTTTAGAGGCTGTAGGCAGGGCCGGACTGGCCGTAGCGGGCACCGGGCAATCCCCTCGTGCGCCGCACGGGTGGGGGCCGGTTTTGGGCCCCTCGGGGCCGTTTTTGTTATAGGGCCGTTTTTGTAGCATAGCCGAGCACTTTGCCAGGGCAGGTTTTGGTTCCCAGTCCGGCCCTGGCTGTAGGTTACATTATGCAGTTATGAAAACATGCTTCGGAGAGGCAGTCTCGAGAACACCTAGTTTTCAATGGCCCTAAACCCCAGTACTTGAAAGCTTGAGGAGAATTGTCTGTGTGTTTGAGAGAGAGAGAGAGAGTCTACTCAGTCGATCATATTTCAGGACTAAAGGTACATAAAGGTTTCAATTTGTTGGTCTGATCATGCCCTTAAAATTAAAAACAAAACATAAACCAGGTAAACTTATGCATCCTTTAACCCTACCAAATAACTATAAAATATTTAACAGCAAACTGGCACACTCCATGCAGCTACATTTCCAAAGAAATAATCTTCTGAATGATCAAGTAAGTAATTTCTTTGGGATCATAATCTCGTGTCCCCTCGCAGGCTATTACAGAGAATGCCATCTCAAAGTACGTGTGCTTCAGATGTGATAGAGTCTCAGCTAGTCACAATATAAATAAAAAACTGCGTCCTACTTTGCATTTAATATTTTATTCTACCATAACTCCTCTTGATGAAATGTGACCTGCCCTTATTGTAAATTCCTGCTGCTGGTGTTCATGTCTCTGTTGCCCTGATTATTTTTTTCCTGGTGTATTTCTGCCCTGATATTAGCTGTGTCCATTAGTAGTGTATTGTACCCCCCGGTGTGTCCCCTGCTTCCTGCCGCCGCTCCCTCTATGCCCCGCCCCCTTTTCTACTGTAAACCCCATTGGCCGCCCCGCTCCCGCCTCCCAGCTGCTCCTCCCTCCCACTTTGCCTAATATGGAGGCCACGCGCAGCGTTCTCGCGCAGCGGGCGCGCCGATTGTGCGCCAAAGGCAAGCCCGTCTGCGCCCGTCCGTGCCTGGACCGCGCTCAGCACCACGACTCCTGGCCACCGTCACCTCCAGCCCCCCCCGACGGACTTACGACGCCACCACCCTCCACAAACTCAACACTGGCAGAAACCCCGCCTGCTACCAAGCCACCCCGAAATGCACCCAATGACCCTTCACCTGCCAAGTCTGCAAACACACCTGCCTCCGATCCTGCACCGCACCAGCCAAGACCAAGACGAGCACCAGCAACTCCCACCTCAAGTGCATCCTGCTCAACACCCGCTCCATCCACAGGCACGCCATCGAACTCTGGAACCTCCTCGACACTACATCACCAGACGTCGCCTTCCTCACAGAAACCTGGATGAACGCCTCCTCAGCCCCAGACATCGCCATAGCCATCCCTGAGGGATACAAGATCACCAGGAGAGACCGCGTCAACCAAACCGGAGGAGGCATCGCCATCGTCCACAGAAATACCATCCGCGTCACGACCAACTCAGACGACATCCTCACCGCCGCCGAACACCTTCACTTCCAGATCCACACCGACCCCAAGACCACCATCAGAGGCACCCTCATCTACAGACCCCCGTGGCCACGCACACAATTCAGCAAAGCCATCGCGGACCTCGTCAGTCCGCACGCCCTCACCTCCACAGACTACATCCTCCTGGGGGACCTCAACTTCCACCTGGAGAACAACAAAGACTGCAACACCACCGCCCTGCTGGACAACCTCGCCAACCTTGGACTCAAGCAACTGGTGAACACCCCCACCCACCGCGCCGGCCACACGCTTGACCCCATCTTCTCCTCCAGCAAGCACATCTCCTTCAGCCACACCTCCGGATTACACTGGACAGACCACAGCTGCGTCCACTTCAACTTCAGGAGAACCACAACCCACCACCGCCCTCAACAGGTTCCCCGCAGAAGCTGGAGCAAGATCACCACCGACCAGCTCACCGTCACCCTCAGCCAGAACCCGCCCACCAACATGACGGACCCAGACGAAGCAGCCCGCCACCTCACACAGTGGCTCACGGACTGCGCCGACGAACTCGCACCACTGAAGAATCTACCCAGCAGACCCGGCAGCAGGAAAGCCTCGCGGTTTACCAACGACCTCAAAAACTCGAAGAAAACCTGCCGCACCCTCAAGAAAGCTTGGCGCTGCGACCAAACTACAGAACACATGACAGCCCTCAAGAACGCCACCTGCAAACACCACCAACTAATCCGCACCACCAAGAAGACAGCATTCAAAGAACGTCTGGACAACAACACCCACAGCAGCAAGGAACTCTTCAGCATCGTCAAGGAGCTCTCAAACCCCAGCGCCCGCAACAACGACATCACACCCTCGCAAGACCTCTGCGACTCCCTCGCCACATTCTTCCATCGCAAGATCGCCGACATTCACAACAGCTTCGCCGCATTGACCACGCACACTACCACCGAACCAGCACCCCCCACCACCACCCTCCGCACCTGGACTGCGGTCAGCACCGAAGACTCCACCCGCATGATGAACACCATCCACTCCGGCTCCCCCACCGTCCCATGCCCAAACCACATCTTCAACAAAGCTGACTCCATCATCGCACCCCAACTCCGGGACATCATCAACAGCTCCTTCGCAACCACCACCTTCCCGGAGAGCTGGAAACACGCCGAACTGAGCGCTCTCCTGAAGAAACCCACCGCGGACCCTACGGATCTCAAAAACTTCCGCCCCATCTCGCTACTACCCTTTCCAGCCAAGGTCATCGAGAAGACCATCTACAGACAACTCGCCGCCTTCCTCGAGACCAACGGATCCCTCGACCCCTCACAGTCTGGATTCCGAGCAAACCACAGCACCGAGACGGCCCTCATCGCAGCCACCGACGACATCAGGTCCATGCTCAACAACGGGAAAACTGCTGCCCTCATTCTCCTGGACCTATCAGCAGCCTTCAACACCGTGTGTCACCGCACACTGATACAGCGCCTCAGCAACACCGGAATCCAAGGGGCGGCACTGGACTGGATCTCCTCGTTCTTTGCCGGAAGAACCCAGAGAGTCCGCCTCCCCCCGTTCCGCTCCACGGTCACCGAAGTCACCTGCGGTGTACCACAAGGATCCTCTCTTAGCCCCGCCCTCTTCAACGTCTACATGAGCCCCCTCGCAGCCATCGCTCACAACACAACCTCAACATCATCTCGTACGCCGACGACACCCAGCTGATCTTCTCCCTCACCAACAACCCCACCACCGCCAAAGCCAACCCCCAGGAAGGAATGAAAGACGTCGCAGAATGGATGAAGATCAGCCGCCTGAAACTCAACTCAGACAAGACGGAAGTCCTCATCCTAGGACCATCCCCCTCTGCCTGGGACAACTCCTGGTGGCCACCTGTCCTGGGCAGCGCACCCAAGCCAACGGACCACGCACGTAACCTGGGCTTCATCCTGGACTCCTCCCTCACCATGACCAAGCAAGTGAACGCCGTCTCATCAGCCTGCTTCAACACCCTGCGCATTCTCCGAAAGATCTTCCGATGGATCCCCACCGAAACCGGGAAGACGGTCACCCAGGCCCTCGTCACCAGCCGTCTGGACTACGGGAACACCCTCTATGCCAGAATCACAGCCAAACTCCAGAAAAGACTCCAGCGCATTCAGAACGCCGCGGCACGACTCATCCTGGACATCCCTCACCGCAGCCACATCTCCGCTCACCTGTCCAACCTGCACTGGCTCCCCGTCAACAAGAGGATCACGTTCAGACTCCTCACCCACGCACACAAAGCCCTCCACGACATGGCCCCGAAGTACCTCAACAGCCGCCTCACCTTCTACACACCCACCCGCCAGCTCCGCTCCGCCAGCCTCGCCCTCGCCTCTGTCCCACGCGTTCGGAAATCCACCATCGGAGGCAGATCCTTCTCCTACCTGGCAGCCAAGACATGGAATTCCCTCCCCACTCACCTACGGCTGACCCAGGACCATCTCTCCTTCAGGAAACAACTCAAGACCTGGCTGTTCGAGCAGTAGCGACTCCCCCCCTCAGCGCCTTGAAACCCTTACGGGTTAGTAGTGCGCTATACACATTTTTTTGATTGATTGATTGATTGATTGATTGATTGAAATGTGATTCCAGAAAACGAGGAAATTGCCACACACTAGACAGGCACAATAGATACTCTGAACAAAAATATTGAAATCTCGTATCATTGCCGAAAGACGACAAGGGTCTACCATCTGATTTCACCTGAAGTCAGTATTTACTTCCGGGTAGAACACGTGAGGTAAGTGGAGGCAATGTGTTCCAGGAGCCCAATCAGCTGCAGATCCTTTTCTAGGCAAGGATGTGACTGTTTGTATAGTCGAAGGTCAACAAGCGGTCTACCCGCAGATTTTCCCGAAGTCTTCCCCTCTGCTGCCTTGAAGGCTAGATGCTTCAAGATACAACAGGGGAACCAGGAGTTTAAGAGGAAGCTGGGTATAATGTACAAAGGACAACAAGATTTTTTTCCTAAAACTACACCTATATATTGAATCAATTAGTAATATAGTAGAAAAAGGTGCAATTGTGCAGGTGAATAGTGTTCACTGGAAATGAATTGTTATATATGTGAATAAATTAGAATTGTTTTTAAACAAAAATGCATTTCGGTCCTATGAATCGAGAGTATAACAATGTCAAATGTTAACCCCATGTGTACTAATCCACGTGGAGATATTTTTAGAGCAATTTGTAAAATGTGGATGTTTCAACTCCTGCAATACACTCCTATGGACACTATCAGGAGAGGGTAATAACTCAGAAGCATCTAGAGCAAAATAAAATGCTCAGATTCCCTTTAAAATGAGTGGAATGAAAGAAGCAACTTTACTGAGCGTTGCCATTGGTAATTGGAATCCTTTAGAATACGGTATAAGAAGAAAATGTGCAATGGTTAAAGCCCTGGCACTGAGACTGCTCTCCTTGCTGTGACAGAGGAAGCAAGAAGGATTCTAGACCAAGGGGGCACTGCGGCTATTATCCTTCTTGGTCTCAGGGCCGCATTCGACACTGTTAACCATACTACTCTGCTCCTCAGATTCAAGAACTTGGGCGTGTCCGGCTCGGCAGTAGAGTGGCTGCAGTCTTTTCTCAGTGAACGTTCCTTTATGGTCTTTGAGGGTGATGCCATCGCCAACCAGTTTTCTCTCAGCTGTGGGGTTCCCCAGGGCTCTGCCCTGAGCCCCACGCTGTTTAATGTATAGATGAGACCCTTAGCAGAGATTTTCCATCCATTTTTTCATAAAAATGCTCACCATTGCAGATGACACTCAGCTCGTGGTGGCGCTCAACCAACCTGAGGGGTCATCTAGCACCCTAGGCTGTTGCCTAAAGGAGGTTGCCAAATAAATGGAACTCTCATGCCTTAAACTTAATGGGAATATAGAAAAAACAATGGTCCTAGACCTATTAATTGTAATGATTGACTTAATCAATTCTAATACCAACAGTATTCTGTATGTAGAGCAACCACAACCTGTCTGCTCTATTTGTACTTAAATGAACTTAGTACCGCAAGATTAACCTCCACCACGGTTAAAGAAATCACTTTTGATTTATTAACTTATTTATAATTTTTTGTTTTTAGACAGTTCATTTTTTACACAATGTTTCATTTCAAAAATTAATTATTAATAAAAACACACAAAAGTTGCCCAAGAACGGAATTGTGCAAGGAAAAAGAGTGATCAGGAGTGTGAAGCGAGTGAGCAGAAAAGAAAAAGTCAATTTAGAGGACAGAAAAATATTTACATTGTTCAAAAAACAATATCGGACGTACAATTTTCCGTATTGAGGCCCAAGCCAAACCCTTTTTGAGCTTTTTTATCAGGACATATATGTCTTAAGGTTTTTTGCACTATATAGAGTTCTTTAATAGTTGGTCCAGGGCTAAATGGAGATACTGTCAACGTTTCGACTCATCTTATGCCCAACCGGTACTTTGAACCTGGGGATTGCGAGTCTTCATCAGGACAGGAAAAGCAAACGGGGGCAACCAAGGGATAATATTAACCCCATCAAAGATGAGAGAACAACAGGAGGTGGTCCATAGTTCCAACTTCCCATATAGTCTTCTTAATATCAGATCTCCTCCTCACTACATGTCGGGAGGGCACAGTACTTCATGTATGCATCATGGTATGTACCTTGATGTTTTAATCTTTAAAGCAAAGTATTGTCAGGAAAGCTCCTGTTGATAATTCCAGGTAACTTGTGGCGATGATGCCGATGCCTATAATTGGTATGCTTATTCGGGCACCTACTCGTGGGATCAGTTAGCAGGCTTCTTGCCGATGTAACAGCCCGTGTATACAGCCAAGCCTCTGTGTGGTCGAAGGCGCCGCCGTAAACTTAATGGGGACAAGATGGAGCTTATGCTCCTGGGCAACTCCCCTTCCTTCAATCCGGCATCTCTCTGGCAAGATTGCTTAGG
The DNA here is from genome assembly GCF_964261635.1 of Lissotriton helveticus. Classification (NCBI taxonomy): domain Eukaryota; kingdom Metazoa; phylum Chordata; class Amphibia; order Caudata; family Salamandridae; genus Lissotriton; species Lissotriton helveticus. The sequence goes on along the minus strand of NC_136057.1, from coordinate 659,463,176 downwards.
CCCGGCCCTGGCCCCTAAAGACCAGATTAAGAGCCTTGGTATCTGGCTTGACCATTCCCTTACGTTTAGTCATCAGGCAGCGAAGCTCTAAGAAACCTGCTTTGGCCTACTAAGGATGCTTTGTAAGGTACTTCCCCTCCTCTCTTTCCACACTAGAACGATCATGATCCAAGCTTTGAGCCTCTCCGGCTGGAATGCCCTCCTACTCCAATTGCAGAAAGAGCCTAATCTCCTCTCATTCCGCAAGCTTTTAAAAACTTGGCTGTTTTAGATATATTTTCCTCTCCTACTGTTTTGTTCCCTGTACTTGTCCGCAGCGCTGGGAGGCCTCCGGGTAGCCATTGAGCTCTATAAATGACATTTTCATTTCAAAATGGCAAAGTGCCTGATTTACTGGGAGATGGCTCACCAAAGAGGTCAAGCGGAAGGCAGTGCGGTGACCATTATTGATTGATGCGAGTTGACGGTGATGGATACTGCACTGCCAAAGAGAGTATTATTGTGTCAATACATACAAACAGTACCTGTGCCTGTTTGTATTTGCATGCATCAACACAATAAAGCCAGACCTATTGGCAATGATAATCCATTTACAAATTACACTTATATGCCTCTAAATAATTAGAGTATGTAAAGTGATTGAAATATCTGTGCGGAAAATTTTCAAAACATAGATTCTTTCATCACCTTGTACAGGTGTGGACTTGGATTCAGGTTGGTGATGTGGCCTTTGTAGACCCAGATTTATTAATGAGGTGAGGCAATATTGTCAGTACCTTGCTAAATATTTCCTCCATAAAGGAGTTTGTAAGAGGAACTTCATCTGAACCCTGTGAGATCGGGCGTGGAAAGGGATGCTGCTACCCTCATCAAGGGTGGATTTTTTTCCCTGCATCTGACTTACAGGCTGTGGCTTTAGCTAAGAGGGGTCCGATAGAGGATTCCTTTTTAGGTCCTGCCTAGGCAGCGCTTGCGCTGTCTCTTCGAGACATGCTATATTCGGGTATTGGGCTCGAAGCTCCGCCCATTTTCCACCCATCTTTTTATTTGGCTACTGTTATTGTTCATTCTAAATGGTTGCTTTTGATTTGTGAATAGGCTTAGTAGTCCCTTCTTAGTAATGCCATTTCTGCTTTTGTAACCTCCCCTGAAGACTGGCCTTCTTACTTGAGTTGTTACTCAGTATGTTTCATTTACAGCTGTGAGCACTATTTTCTTCAATGATTTTCTCCTATTGTAGGTGCGACATGCTTTCGTATAACGGTGTCTGCTTTATATTCTCTGCTAAATGCTCATCATGGCTTGTCTGCTCCTAATAGCTCCTCATCACGTCCTGCCTTGGGTGCTGTCGTGAGACACCCGGCAACTATAATACTTTGTACATACTTGTATCCTTCTTGGCCGGGCTCGGGCCAGAGGATATAAATAAATGGGCAACGAGCACTTGTGGCTGTTTGCACTGACATAACTAAAGGTGTTGTGTGACTTCATTATTGGTGACCCCCAGTTTAGGCCCACTGCACTACAGAGGTATCTTCCACCTGTTACAACTGTTCTACTTTGGCGACGAGGCAGACTGAGCTCGCTGCGTGCATCACTCAGGCGCCATCTGAAGTGAGGAGTTTCCTGAGGATGGCCAACTACTGCGGCCGATTCACCCAGCGAGTGGCTACCCTGTCGGAACCGTTATGACAATTAACTAAAAAGGACACAATCTGGCGGTGGATGGACAAAGAGGCCCAAGCGTTTGCTGATGTGAAAAAGGCACTTCTTAAAGGAGCCACCGTGGCATATTTCCGTCCGGGAGCGGCCACAGAGCTGATAGTGGATGCCAGCCCATGGGGCTGGGGGCTGGGCTCCTCCAAAGGTCGGACAAGGACAAGTGGGTGCCCATTGCATTCGCCAGTCGATTGCTTACGGCGGTGTAGACCAGGTACGCACAGCTCGTGAGAGAGGCTCTGGCCATCCAGTGGGCATGTCAGCATTTCCATATATATCTCTGTGGGCATCGTTTCACTGTTGTGACCGACCACAAACCACTAGTACCCCTTTTTATGGGAACGGCGAGAAGTGGGTCACTGCGGTTCAAAAGGTGGACGGTTCAGATCCAACACTATCAGTTTGAGGTGGTGTATCATACAGGAGACAGCAACCTGGTGGATTACTTATCGCAACACCCACTGGCTCCCAGTGGAGTGCAAGGGCCCGAAGTAGATGAAGGGTCCGAAATATATGTGAGGCAGCTGCTGGAGGAGTCTCGTCCGCAACTGTTATTGCTGGAAGACATCCGAAAGGCATCATTCGAAGATGAATGCCTACAGATGGTGGCTCGAACGCTGCAAGATCACCAATGGAAGTGGTTTCTGAGTGGAAATGAACGAAGGTCCGCTGAGGAGAAGGAGTACTGGGAGAGCATGTGGAGGTGTCGGAGTGACCTGAGTGCGGCGGAGAACGGAATAAACCTGCGGGGGTCCCGGTTCGTAATACCGGCTACGCTCCGAGAGCGCACGATTGATAAAGCACACCAGGGACACCAGGGAGTGGGGAAGACCAAGGCTCATCTGCGGACCAAGGTCTGGGACCCAGGCTTGGACCGGATGGTGGAAGGTATGGTCCGGCGGTGCCATGCCTGTCTCATAACCGGGGCAGATCCTCCGGAAGCTCCCGTCATCACCCAAGGCCCCAGCCTGTCACCCTGGGAAAGAGTGAGTTGGGACTTTGGAAGTTTCCCCGATGGCCAGCAGATGGCTGTATCGGTTGACAGCCATTCAAAGTTCCCAGTGGTAGAGGTGGTGGCTTTGACGGTGTTCGAGTGTCTACAGCCAGCTCTGGAAAAGACATTTGTTTTGCTAGGTCTGTCTACAGAGATCCCTACGGACAATGGTCCGCCATTCCAAAGGCAGGAGTTTCAAAACTTCCTCCAACAACATGGCATCCAACACCGGAAGATCACGCCGCAGGCGAATGGAGATGTCGAAAGGTTCATGAGAACTTTGAACAAGGCACTACGAATTGGGGTGGCCCAAGTTGTCAACCTGGAAACTTGTCTGCATCAACTCCTAAGAGCCTACGGCCTAACACCGCATTGCACGAGGAAGTGTGCCCCTCATGATCTTTTACTAAAAAGAGCGGTGCTGGATGGAATACCCATTTCAAAAATATGGGAAACCCAATCAACCCTTGTAGGCTTGGGCAGTGAACTGTACAGAGTAAAGGTCGTCTACAGGGGATTTATTTTCTAAATCAATTCTAAGTTTTCAACTTAATTCAGCAAGTGAGTCAAACAAGATCACACTTGAAAGTGTCCACAAGACAACCACAGTTAATGTACGTAAAAAGCAAGTAAAAAGCACACGGAAAATCCTATTCTATCAAAATAGTTTATATATCGGAAATTAAATCAAGGGGATACATCAGAAAAACAATCAACAGCAAAAAATGTCATGAAAGGATGTATAAATCAATTAAACAGTTCATAACATACATCAACTTCAAAAAATGAAAGGAGAGCAACCGTGAACCAAAGAATGAATAAACGTTACACTTCAGACACAAAGGGGCATATTATCAAGAACGGGCGTTACATTATCGCCGCTTTTATCGGCAGAAAACTGCCGATAAAGCGGCGATAATGTGCTTGATAATATGCTCTATGAATTCCAATCGAAGCCCATGTTAGATGTGAAGACATCTAACATGGGCTTCGATTGGAATTCATAGAGCATATTATCAAGCACATTATCGCCGCTTTATTGGCAGTTTCCTGCCGATGAAAGCGGCGATAATGTAACGCCCGTTCTTGATAATATGCCCCAAAGTTTCTTAGAAGTTGATGGGAGAGTCGACGTTTCGGTCTATCCAGCTTTAGTCTATAAGACCATCTTCAGGACAATTGATTTTTTGCAGGAGAAACCCTTCTCATGAGGTAGAAGTGGATGCAGAAACACAACTATGTAAAACCTGGGTTGCAAGATGGCAATCAGGACCGCTTGTCTATCACTGTCAAATTTATATTCAAAGGAGTGAGCAGAGCTGACATCAATGATTAAATGCTCTTGCTAAACGTGGTGAATCAAAATTATTTCACATGAGGAAATTAGAAGCAAACGTGATCCGACCAGACGACATACTCCCATTGGTGTCTGGTGTTAGTCTATCCAGCGAGGCACCCGGGGTGTACCAAGGGTCATCACACCTGCCTCGGGCGCCATGCTGTACATTTCAGCATGGCGCCCCCTTTTATGTTTTTATCAGTACTTTTCAATATGTGTGGCTGCCCAACTTGCACCATTGCTTTTTCCGCACAAACCCACACACAAGGATTGTGCATCCTCTGTGTCCTCCCTTCACAGAGATGCTCTGCTTCCCCCTATGGCGACGCGATACATATTCGGGCCATTGTGGCAGCCACTCTGCCTCCATTACTGACAAGTTCAAAGCGAGGGGAGTCCAAGCTACAGAGAGTGGTGCGCCTGTTGGCCAGGCTGGGTTGCCCTCACCCACGTCCCTGCACAAGCGGTGTAAGCCGGAACATGTCTAACAAGGGAGTCCAGAGCAACGTGCCAGTAAAGCTGCGCCTGACAGGTAGGAAGCAATCCGGCATGTAAAACCTCTGTCTCTGCCAGTGCCCGGGCAAACGGGGCTCCTTATTTGTCCATTTGTTTGTGGTAAAAGGATCATGGCTCCCAGAATGTGCAGGTCTGTGTCTGCATGTTCGGAAGCAGCTTCAGGTTGTATTGCCCGCACTTGTTTTCCGAAGCTTATGCTACTTTATAGAATCTGAATCAGAAAAATCTTTATTCGGTTATTTGCACAAAACAACCATAAAAGCACAGTTTAATAAAACATCATCATCACAAAAACCAAATATCTAAAATCCTCTTATCCAGAAATATAAACACATTTGATCTAGTGCAAAGATTTACAGAGATTCTAGACATTTTAACCCTCCATACTGTTTCTAAATTTTAGGGCTAATTTTAAAAAGCTGATTACAAATAAAGTGCATTCATCTTTTAGCAGCTGTAAATAGCAAAGTGCAGGTCGAACCTGGGTAAAATTACATTTTTAAAAAGAGGCTTAAGATAAATCCTCCGAGGTATATCATAAAATGAACAAATAAATAAAAAGTGCACCAAGTCCTGCGGATACACATGGTCGCAGCCGCAGGACGGTAGCACTTGGCCTTGATGGCTACCTTTTGGGACTGCTAGCTGTAAATGAAAAAGACCCAGACGAAACCTAATTAACAGGAAACGGTCAAAGCTTGACATTGGCCAGGACAAATGGGGTTCCATACAGAATGTAGTTTGTAGAACAATGTATTTTAGAACACTACTTTTGTTTAGTTCCACCTCCTCACGCTGTAGGTTCTGCATGAGAGAAAAGGTGTTCTTTACGAACTCTACATCAGCTATGGTAATAGAGTCAGGGTTCAGGAAGAGTTCAGGGCGCCCTAAAGCGAGGAAGCAATTTTTCAAATATTTTAACCATGGGATTTTTAACATATTGTCCCATGATAAAGCTTCTCTCAAAAGCTGGTGGTTCAACGGTAAATCCTTGTTAAGCCAGCATTTCAGCCAGCATGTTAAAGGTCGTAGTGCTATGGTGTCCCTTAAATAGGGGGAACCTAGTTCTTCATGCACTATAAAGTTAGCAGTTCCCCTGGGGACCCCCAACAGCTGTTTCAGGAAATTATTTTCAGCTACCACCAAATCATTAACAGCTATATGCCCCCATAACTCACTTCCATAACAGCCTATCGCCACGCTATTAGCCTGGTAAATTTTTAGTAGCGCGGCAATTGGCCGTTTGCCCATTTTCCTAGAAAAATTAAAAATGGCTGCGTTAGCCCGGGTTATCTCCCCCTTTTTCCTCTGTATGGCGGGTCCCCATTTCAGTTCATTATCGAACAGGACCCCCAGGTACGAGAAGGTTTTTGTTGTAGGGATCTTCTCCCCGTTTACATGAAATGGGACCGTCTTGTTATGTCCTTTGCCTACATTCATTACAAAGGATTTTGAATTATTAATGGCAAGATTCCGGGTTTTCATAAAACTGTAAAAGGTGTCAAGCAATAATTGGAGGCCTCTTGCGGTCCTAGCTAGCAAAACGGCCTCGTCCGCATAAAGGAGAACTTGTAACCCTTTGCGTCCAACATAAGGGTAATCCGCTCCTGTACTTAAAAGATTGTTCTCTAAATTGTTAATATACAAGTTAAAAAGAAACGGAGCCAGTATACAGCCCTGTCTTACACCCCGATGTACTCCGAATTCCCTGGTTACCTTCAAGTCCTGGGTATATCGGACATTAGCCCGGGTGTCCTGATGTAAATCCGCAAGAAGGTTGATCAGGTTCTGTTCTACCCCCATATTTCCCATGGCCTCCCATAACTTGGCCCGGTTGATACAATCAAAGGCCGAGGAAAGGTCCATAAAGGCCATATGAATTGTGCCCTGACGTGCCAACGTATATTTTCCCAGTACCATGTACAGGTTAAGGCACTGTGAGATGGTGGATTGACCTGGTCTAAAACCATACTGAATCGGGGAAATTATATTGTTTTCTTCAGCCCAGGCTGTTAACCTATTTAAAATTACACCTCCCACTACTTTGACCACTGAATCGATTAAGGATATTGGCATGTAGCAGGTCGTGCTATTTCGATCCCCCTTTTTAAAAACTGGGACTATCGTGGATACCCCCCAAGACTTATGGCATCCGTGATTTACAACTGCGTTAAGTACTGCAGAGAGAACGGGCGCCCATAATGATACCCTTGATTTAAAAAGGTCCGGGGGCAGGCCATCAGGCCCAGGTGCTTTATTACTGGCTAGGCCCATAATACTGTTTTCCACCTCACGAATAGAAAATTGCAGAGGGTTATCACCTCGATCAACTCTTTTATATACTGGCTGTGGCGTTTCACTGTTAAAAATGGAACTAAAATGGGAGACCCACTCTTCTTCTAATATGTGCGTACATATAGAAGAGTCGCCTGGGGATTCAAACAGGGGTTTATTAATAATTCCCCAGAATTTTGCACTATTTCCCAGTATTGTAGGATCTGACAGCTTTTCCCAGATGGAAGCTTTCACTTCTGCTTTACGTACAACCAGAACCTTTTTGTAGGTAAGGCGGGCTGCCCTGATGCTTAGTGGGTCCCTGGGTCTGGCTTTTAAAGCTGTCTTTAGGTCACGACTTGCCTTCGAGCAAGAGTGATCAAACCATTTAGGGTCACTACATGCCCGACCTGTGGAGGGTATGGTTAACATTGCCCCAATTTTTGAGACAATGCCATCATAGGCTAGGAGAATTTCCTGGGCTGAACGTACTGGAGAGACGCAGGTTAATAACTCGATATTACACGTATTATTAATCTGTTCGTACAGTTGAGCCGAGTTCACCTTTACCCACTTTAAGCGTCTTTTGCCATCCGTACATTTTAGGACCCCACCATCTTCCCTTTTTTTTTTGCACATTTAAGATCTTGCCTCCTAAATGGATGCAAACCGGGTTGTGGTCGCTAAGTGAGTTCTCGAGAATTTTAAAACCTGACATATGGGTGCTGAAGGTACTAGAGAGGAGTATATGGTCAATATAAGAGCCCCCGTGCTGCCTTTATATGTAGGGACTTCATGGAGAATGTGATCGTCCACCTGGGACATGGCGGTAATAAGATCAAATTCATCCATAAAGTTGTTCAGCAAATTGCCCCGAGGAGTATGATCAAAATGAAAACCTTCTAGTTTGTTGCAACCCATTAAGCCGGTTACGGTGTTTGCTGGGTTCCCACAGGGATGTACATTAAAATCCCCTGCAATGACGATCTGGGGTGAAAGTCTCTCTATATTATCCCCAAGGAGACTGCCTAATTCAGCAATCTTACAATTCCCATGTTTGTTAACAGCATTATAAAAATTAATCAGGGTTATTGAATCTTTCCCGTTTTTAACGGACAAAATTTGAATGTCATTACTACAGAAGGAAAAACTTGTAACAGAACCTGATAATGCGAGATCAATGTACACAGCCAGACCACCTCTAGCTCTACCACTCCTAGATGGCTCAGCTGGCACAAAGAAGCTTTTATACCCTTCTATAAATATGCCATTCCCTACCAGCCATGTTTCTTGGATGCAGATTACTGGATAAGATTTTATAAAAGTCACCCACATTGGGTCGCTGATTTTACCTGCTAGTCCAGCAATGTTTCATGATATTATGTTGTGCCTTCTTGTAGTTGCATCTGATCGGGCCAGGACTTCATCCCCTGTATCTTTTCCAGGAAGAGCCACAGAACTTGACCCTATTATATCCCCTGCATCTATTTCAGAATCAAGATTGAAGATCCGTTCACTTGTTAGCGTTTGCATTTGATCACAAGTCTGTGCGGGCATGGCAACGGCTGACTCATCGTATGCCAGCGGATCATTGGCAGACATCGCGGGTCCTATAAACTCCTTAATTCCATTTATTTCCACAGGTCTAATATTCAGCGGTTGTTTTAAAACAACCCGTGGGGCTAAAACATGAGCAAAAACGTCCTGCTTCTTATCCCTATTTACAACAGTATAACATAAATCTAGAGGGGAATCTGTTTGCAATGTTAGGGACTTTTCGTAATGTCAATCTACTCCCTCGAGGCCTTCCTGCTGATGGAAGGCGTCAAATCGATTGTAAATGGGTACCCTATACTGGGTGTCATAGTAATCATAGTGACCACTTCCAAAAGCGTAATTTGAGCGCATGGTACCATTAGCCAGTGAAATGTTATCATGATGGGTATAGTACCTAGGTCTATGTGTGTCCTGGCGATGTGTGTTTCTTTGGGCCGTGACGGGTGAGGGATAGAAATAGCTGAGATCTACTGTTTGGATCCTGCTTTCTAGATCACCTTCCCTCCAACCGCTAATGTGGTTTGCCACCCGCCGACCTTTGAAGTTTATTACAATGTAGTCACCTTCATAATTCTTTTTCCTCTGTCCTACCCAATTTAATCTCCTAACATGTGGGATTTTTCCACTTAAAAAGGGAGGTATGGGCCTATACCTGGTTAGCCAATGACTAACCTTGTTTTTTAATTCTTGATGACCTTCAAACTTTCCTGCATCTAGTGTAGGTACTCCTATCATTACCACCGTGAACGGGTGGGATTCCGGGGGTAAGTCAATGCATGGAAGCTTGCTGACTGGAGCCGATCTTTCAGGTTGAACCTGCTGACTAATGCTATTGACGTTATCGTTATTTAAACCCTCGGCTGCCCACTCACTCTCGTGCCCCCCTTCTGTGGTTTCTGGTCCGGTCTTGCTAGGCAGCACACTTAAAAGGACCGTCTCATCTGTACCCCCACCATTTTTCACAGGAGGAACTATTAGGGGTTCTTTATGTCCCTTGTCTAAGAGTTTTGGTAACTGTGAATGTTTACCCAATTTACACATGCCTGATGTGACTGCGCGAGTATTTTTATTGGTTAAAGGGCACATCGGCTTGGCTTTGTTTTTATGATGGTTCTGGATTTGGGGAGTTTTAACATACTTCATCAAGATTTCATTATTACGTAGATGAACTCCCATCTTTTCTAATTTCTCATCTAACGTAATTACTCTTTGTAATAGAGGTAGCATAAGGGACTTCATTACGTGTTCTATTTTTGGCATGAGAGTCTCCACATAAGTGTTGTTATCACTTGACTTATTAATCGGGTTGGTGTCAGTATCAATGATCTCAAGGACTACACTACTCTCAGAGGCTGACAGCAGACTTTGGTCTACTGATTTAGCGGTTTGTACTGCAGTGTTAGAGTCTTTCTGTGTCGAACTCAAAGTAACCCCCTCGCCAGGCATGTAAGGAGTCAGGGATAACCTGCTTTCCCGAGTGACAAAGTCAGATGGGGGATTTTGAGATGATGGAGTTAACAGCTTATTCTCTGTATCAGGGAAGCCTGCAAAAGAATCCATGAGAATAGAGTCTTGAGAATATGCCGTGTGGGTAGATGAATTAACCTGCGTGTGCAGATCCTGGGTTGGCTGAGTGGAAAGGCACATACTTGGGGGTAATGAGAGGCGCCTCTCTGTACTCTCAATTGCATTGACGACGACCCCTATAGTCTTTGTGAGCATTCTGTCAATCGCGGTAAGGGTTGGGAGAGGTGTAGTAACTATAGGCTTTTTCCTTGATGTGGAACGGGTAGACATAGGTGTACTTCTGCTCTTGCTCATTTTGAGGACAAAAAAAATGTCACGGTATAAAATAGGTATACGTAGACCCTTCTATACAGTACCGCTCAGGGTTTATATACAGGCGGAGCAATTTAATTGGAGCTGTTGAAAAAACATGTAATATGATGTTTACACGGGAAAATATAAAGTGTCACCTTTGTCAAAGTCTCAATAGATCCAGGGGAGGTGGCTCAGCCCAGTCTCCTCAGGCCTCTGAGGGCCTAAGAGGGCCCGCCCTTTGCCCGGGCTTCTCCCGGCGCGTCCCGCGCGCGTTCCCGCAACGCGGGGAGTGTGTCCGGTTTTAAGCGCCTCCTGGCGCTGGAAATTGCGTGCGCCGCTTGGGCTCTTTGCCCCCTGGGAGTTGCAGTCCTCCTCTCGGCGGCCGCGATGATGTGAGACGCGGCGGCGGGAGGACTGCAGGATAGGATGCAGGGAGGCTGCAGGGGGGCTGCCAGGTAGAAAGAACAACGAGGAAAATGCCCAGGTAGGTTGTGGAAGACACCTGCTCCACCGGGAGTGTGTCCGGTTTTAAGCGCCTCCTGGCGCTGGAAATTGCGTGCGCCGCTTGGGCGCTTTGCCCCCTGGGAGTTGCAGTCCTCCTCTCGGCGGCCGCGATGATGTGAGACGCGGCGGCGGGAGGACTGCAGGACAGGATGCAGGGAGGCTGCAGGGGGGCTGCCAGGTAGAAAGAACAACGAGGAAATGCCCAGGTAGGTTGTGGAAGACACCCGCTCCACCGGGAGTGTGTCCGGTTTTAAGCGCCTCCTGGCGCTGGAAATTGCGTGCGCCGCTTGGGCGCTTTGCCCCCTGGGAGTTGCAGTCCTCCCCTCGGCGGCCGCGATGATGTGAGACGCGGCGGCGGGAGGACTGCAGGACAGGATGCAGGGAGGCTGCAGGGGGGCTGCCAGGTAGAAAGAACAACGAGGAAATGCCCAGGTAGGTTGTGGAAGACACCCGCTCCACCAGGAGTGTGTCCGGTTTTAAGCGCCTCCTGGCGCTAGAAATTGCGTGCGCCGCTTGGGCGCTTTGCCCCCTAGAAGTTGCAGTCCTCCTCTCGGCGGCCGCGATGATGTGAGACGCGGCGGCGGGAGGACTGCAGGACAGGATGCAGGGAGGCTGCAGGGGGGCTGCCAGGTAGAAAGAACAACGAGGAAATGCCCAGGTAGGTTGTGGAAGAGTCAGTGCTTAATTTGTGCCGGAGCTTTCCGGTGCTTAGCACGGCACATAATTATCCGGGCCGGGGCTACAAGCATCTTGGATCGGCATTCATTGATGTATTGGATTTACCTCACTATTGGAATTTTTGCAGAGTGGGCCCCCAGGGGCACTTGGCAAAGCCAATGTCCCCCTGGGGTATTTCGCGCGAGGGACGACCTCACGCAGCCTGATTGGGTGGTGGGAGGGGTTAGGTCTAAGCGAAGGGAGGGGAGGGAGGGCTGACGTCACTCGGAGCGAGTGAGAGGAGCGGTGGTGTCGCTTTTTGTGAGGCGTCGCTGTCACCGATTCCTGTCAGCGCTGACAAAAGTTTTGGTGTGGTAATTTCGACGAATTGGTTGTCAGCACTCGTAGAATGGCGGCAGAGGAGATTGCCATTGAGGCAGTGCGAGCATTGGTGGCGGTGGGACGGAGCGACTTGCTGAGGCCAGGCGCTGTGGTAAATACATCGGTGGCTGTCAAGCGTCCGCGTCGCTTGGCAGCAGAAGGAGTTTCGAGAGCGGTGGCTGCCTGTCGGGCGGTTAATCGTAATCTACATGAGGAGGACGGTGGAGTGAGGATGCCAGCGGCGAGAGCCAGAAGAGCGCGCTCAACGAGCAGAGGAGGTCGGGGTAAGAAGCTGCCACCCCCGCGCTCGTCATCTGCCCCCAGTGATTTAAAAGGGGGTTGTCATTTAGTATTGGCACCAGCAAGACGTAGGGCTGGTAGGCGCGGCGGCAGCGCTGGTGGTGTATTCGACACGCGCGTGTCGCATATTCAGATGGCTGAAGGAGAGTCTGACAGGGCGTTTGAAGAGCAGATTGCCACCACGTCGCAGGAGCCGGGCAGGGCTGAGCCACGACTCGGTATGAAGGCGGTGTCAGGCTTGCACATGAGGTCAGAAGGGCAGCTGGCGAGAGGCAAGAGAATTGAAATAGCACCAGAAGTGGATGCTGACAAGCGGAGACAGATGTTAGTGAACTACTCCAGTGATAGTGAGTCTGAGGAGTATGACCTGTCAGGAGTTGATGAAGGCGAGGATGTCAGGGGCGGTGCATCAGAATTCGAGGAGCAACCCCAGCAGGACGAATGTATGGACTGCCAGAACATTCTTGTCCCTCAGTCCAGAGGCCTCCCGAAACAATTTGTTGAGGAGGATTTTAATGTAGATTTAACATATGACTTTCAAGTTTCGCAGGATGAGCAGCAGCTGGGGGGTTTGATGTGGAAGCCTCGAGCTAGCCAGTTCAGGGGCGGGAGGTGGGGGGACAGGGGTGGCAGGTGTGGGGGCAGGCAGGTGAAGGATGTTATTGCAATGTTTCCGGATGACAGGCCTCCGCCTGGGTGTCCTGAGGTAATTTCGAACAGGGGGTCTGTGAATCCGCAGGGTCAATGGGTGTGGGTGGAGCACACGGAGTTGCCAGTGGCACAAAGGGCTGGTACCTCATCTTCAAGGTTATCGGGTAAGTATGGTATGGGTCCTCGCTCGAGTGGTGAGTACCTTAAAGATGCTGCTGGTCTGGTAACAGACGAGCAGTTACTTTTCTCTCAGACGGCGCCGCAGAGTGTGGCGCTTGGGGGAGGGGTGAGTTCGAGACGTGGATCTGGTGCGGATTTCACACAAGCGACTGGGTGCTTTTCACGGAGACCTGAGTCAGAGGTTCAAAGTACATTTCTTAACTTGGCGTCTGGCACTAGGCCAGGTATGAGTTTTGCTAGTTCAGGAAATGAACAACATTTTGATGGTAATGTTGGTGAAGCCGATAAAGAAAATGAGTATTCTGCAAGACGTGGAGTGTCTCAGGGTGGTAGGGTAGGAGCTGGGAGGAGAGGGAGTCGAATAACTTCTGCCAGTGTATTTCAGAGTTCTGGAGCGGTTCTCTCACCGGCACGTATGATTCAGAGCGGACATCATCTGCGTGATGGTCTGGAGGACTTTCGTCAACGGGCTGCGCAGTTACCAGCAGGTAAGACGGACTGGTGGGCTGCTTGGACACGGCCGTTGACAGGTGGTACAGGTGTGGCGCCTGCGGAGGGTAGTCAGGAAGGGGGGGGTGGTAGTGATGGTTTGGGGGCGAGACATGGTGAAAATATACAGTCCACGGCAGGGCAAGGGGAGAGGTCGGATAAGGAAGGGGGTGGGAGCCCAAATTCGTCGGTCACTAGTTTAGGTCAGAGCGAAACCCCGAGATTGAGTGGTATGAAATTGCCTTATATGGGGGTGTCGATGCCATTGGGCATACATTTGTCAAGCAGAACTAGGCAGCGTATTTGGAACCATGAGTACGTGGATGTTTTCCGTTTACTTCATAGGGAGTTACAAGCAAAGGAAGGGTCTAAAGAGGAGGAGGCTGAATTGTCCCGTCGCCCCAAAGTGCCAAAAACGATAGAAAATTGGACAGCGGCGTTCCTGATTTATGCCAGCGTTTATTGCGAACGTTACCCGGAGAGGGCGGTTTCGCTGTTTAAATATGTGGATGTCATCAGGAGGGCACATTTGCAGGCGGGGGGTTATGCGTGGTTGAACTACGATGAGGAGTTTCGGGCGAGAATGAGTTTATTCCCCGATAAACCATGGGGGGAGGTTGATCAGGAGTTGTGGTTGCAGTGGTTGTCGGGTCATTCTTCTGCGAACACGATACATACAGCAAGCGGGTTGCCGATTCCTTACCGGCCCTTTTCTCAGTGTCCCGCCACAATGGGGGCGGGTGGTGTCGGAAGAGGTCAGCTGCCCACAACTGGAGCATGTTGGAACTTTAATCGAGGTTCCTGCGTGCGCCAGTATTGTAAATTCAAGCACGAATGCACTCAGTGCGGGGGCAGACATGCCATCTTTCAGTGCTTTCCCAACCAGCACCCCGGAGATCATGGTAGAGGGCAGAGGGGGGGGCGAGGATCATTGCCGCCTCTTATGCCAAAAGACACCTACCCCAATTAGGCTGCAGGCCATGTTGAGTTCTTTGGAGAGGTATCCGGATGTAGAAGGGGCGGCCAAGTTGTTTTGGGGTTTTAGGCTAGGATTTAGGATTGGTTACCAAGGCCCAAGAGTCTCGCGCTGGGCTGATAATCTCAGGTCCGCAAAGGAGTTGGCTTCAGTGGTGAGGGTGAAGTTGCAGAAGGAAGTGGAGTTAGGACGTATTGCTGGTCCTTTCGCGGTGTGCCCCTTACCAAATTTAATTGTGTCGCCTCTTGGCGTTATCCCAAAGAAAGCGCAAGGCGAGTTCCGCCTGATACATCATTTGTCCTGGCCGGAAGGAATGTCAGTCAACGACTTCATCTCCACCTCTGATTCAGCAGTGTCATATTCATCAGTAGATGATGCGTTGGAATTGGTGCGGAAGGCAGGGGTGGGGGCTGACCTTGCAAAATGTGATGTTCAGGCTGCCTTCCGTCTTTTGCCGATTCACCCGGCGGATTTCGGGCTGTTGGGCATGTATTTTGAGGGAGAGTACTATGTGGATCGGGTGCTACCCATGGGTTGTGCTATCTCTTGCTCACTGTTCGAAACCTTTAGTACATTTTTGGAGTGGTGTGTAGTCCAGAGATCAGAACATGTGGCGGTATGTCACTACTTGGATGATTTTTTGTTTGTGGGCAAAGCGGATACAGAACAGTGTGCCAGAGTTTTGGCATGTTTTCAGGAGGTGGCAAAGGAATTTGGTGTGCCTTTGGCGGTCGACAAAACGGAAGGTCCAACATCCAGGTTGACTTTTTTGGGCATTGAGATAGATTCAAAAGAAATGGTGGCCAGGTTGCCTGGAGCGAAAGTGCAGGAGATCAAGCTTTTTCTTCGGGAAATGTTGGGAGCCAAAAAAGTGCAGTTGCGTCAAGTCCAGAGGCTTCTGGGATACTTGAATTTTGCATGTCGAGTTGTCAGGGCAGGCAGGACCTTTTGTAGGCGTTTGGGATTTGCTATGGCTGAGCGTGCTTGCCACACCATCACATCCGTTTGACATCAAAAATTAAGGAGGATTTGAGCATATGGCTGCGATTTTTGGAAGAGTTCAACGGCGTGTCTGTCAATTTTGTGACAGAAGACACGATTTGGCCAGTGCAGATATTTTCCGATGCGGCTGGGTCGTTGGGATTTGGCTTGTTTTGGGAAGGACGGTGGTGTGCGGAGCAATGGCCGGCACAATGGTTGCAACAGGGTCGCAGCATTGCTTTTTTAGAATTTTTCCCATTGTTAGTGGCGCTGCAGGTTTGGGGTGAAGAGTTCAGGGACCGCTGCGTGTTATTCCATATCGATAACATGGCAGTGGTTTGTCTGGTGAATGGGCAGCGGGCAAAGGATGTCAAGGTGCTGCAATTGTTGCGGGCTTTCATGTTGCTTGTTTTGCAGCTGAATATTGTTTTTAGAGCTCAACACATACCTGGTGTCAACAATTCAATTGCCGACGCTTTGTCTCGTTGTCAGTGGCAGAGGTTTCGGGACTTGGCACCTGGAGCGGACCAATGCAGGACACCGATGCCACCGAACATGTGGGAGCTGGGGAAATGAGAATGGCAGAGTTTGTCGAGCAATCATTAGCAGGTTCCACGCGACGCAGTTATCAGCTGGCATGGTCTGGTTTTTTGGAATACGCGGCACTGCACGGCTGGGATGGTACAGCGGTGTGTGATGAAAAGTTTATGTGGGAATTTGTTTTGAGTTTGATAGACAAAGGTTTGTCGCCATCAACCATTTCAGGCAAGTTGGCGGGCATTTCGTTTTATAGTCAACTGTATTTTGGGCGTGGGGTTCGAATGGGTTTCCGTTTACAAAAAATGTTGAAAGGTTTTGGGAGGTCATTTGGGCAGGTGAAACAGTTGAGAAATCCCATTACATTTGCATTGTTACAAAAATTGTTGGGCGCCCTGCCCGCGTGCTGTTATGATGATTGGGAATGGTTTCGATTCAAGTTATGTATGGTATGGTTGTTCTTTGGTGCATTTCGAATATCTGAATTGTTGGGGTTGCGAAATCAGGGTGGGATCCAGACATCTGATATCGAAATACTGGGTACAGGAGTATTGCAAATTACATTGAGGCGGTCAAAGACAGACCAGAAAGGGAAAGGGATGTTGGTGCGACTGGGTAGGAGTGGGGTTGGGGGTTGCTGTCCGGTGGGGGAGTGGGAGGCATTTATGGAGTCGGTGGTATTCCAAGAGGGTGGGATATTTTGCCATAAGAACAAAACACAATTGACTTGTTTTCAATTTTTAGCGGTTTTAAGGAAGGCGTTGGTATTGGTGGGGGAAAATCCACACAGTTTTGGGACTCATTCGTTCAGAATCGGTGCAGCTACCGAAGCAGCGAGGTTGGGTTGGGGAAAAGAGGAGTTGCAGCGAATTGGGCGTTGGAAGTCAAATTGTTGTTTTAAATATGTTAGGTTGTAAAAAAAAAAAAAAAAAATGGCACACAAGAAGGTTTTGGTTGGTTACTGTCACTTTTCCCACCACAGGTCGAGTGGCGGACTTTCCTCGGAAAAAGAGGACCTGGATTGTCGGCCATTCAATAGTAAAATGGGCGGCGAACTTTGCGGAACAGCAACTGTGTGGGAGAGGTTTGGGATTGTTTGGTAATGACCATGAGGTAATTTGGAAAGGTGTCGGGGGGATGAAATGGGGGGAGTTGTTCCAGGTTTTAAACAAAATGGCTGAGGCATGGGGTATTCCGGACTTGCTGATCCTGCACTTAGGCGAAAATGATCTGGTGGAATGGTCAGGTCTAGCTTTAATTAAGCAAATGAAACTCGATTTGGCAGTGATCAAAGACAGATGGGAAGGGACCAGGGTAGTGTGGACGGAATTTCTGTTCAGGAGCCAGTGGAGAGGAGCTAGGGTTCAGGCAGCAGTGGAAAGGGCCCGCAAGAAAGTTAATAATGCTTTGAAAACGTACTGTGTGGCAATGGGCATCACGGTCATTGCACATGAGCATTTTAACAAGGAAATGCTGCATTTGTTGAGGGATGATGGGGTTCATCTGTCGCAGATGGGTCAGTCTTATTACCTTATGGAACTCAGAGACACCTTAGCCAATCTGTGGTGTGTTGATTTGTGGTGCGCCAAACCAAAAGGAAAATGAGGGGATGTACTATAACAGCAATGTTTTCCTTTATTGTGAATAGTATTATGACTTGAGCGGCCAGTTCTAATGTGAGAGGGAGGTTTTTTGGGGTGGGGCAGGAAAACTCGGGGGTTTTCCTGGGTGGCGTGTGTGAAGGGGATTGGATAATCTAGAGCGGATTCATCCTTTCTCTAAGGGGGAGGGCTCGGGAGGGTAGGTTGGGAAGAAATGGAAAGAAGAAGGAAAACATACGGATGGTATGGAAACAAGTTATGGTTATTGGTTAATAAAGCATTGGAAAAGGAAATGTTATATGAAAACGTTTGGAGAAAAATAAAAGGCAAAAGCTTGGTTTGGAAAAGTAAGTTGCGGGTCTGTCTTTGGCTGTCCTGGTAATAAAGGTGACCTTTTATGCTATACTCAGAGTTGTGTGAGAGTCCTTATTTGCGCGATGGGCCCCCAGGGGCACTTGGCAAAGCCAATGTCCCCCTGGGGTATTTCGCGCGAGGGACGACCTCACGCAGCCTGATTGGGTGGTGGGAGGGGTTAGGTCTAAGCGAAGGGAGGGGAGGGAGGGCTGACGTCACTCGGAGCGAGTGAGAGGAGCGGTGGTGTCGCTTTTTGACCCACCCACCCACCCTGGTTGGAAAAATCAAGGGTAGGGTTGTTTGTCAAATGTCACGTGTTCTTGTTGTTAAGTGTTTTAAAAAAAAAAATAAAGACATACAGTATGTCAAATAAAAAAAAATAGATAATACAGAGTGGAATAAATATTCTGGTTATAAAAAAAAAAAAAAATGGTCAGGATGTCACCTCAGGACACCGCAGGCAGATTCTTTTGTTGTTGTCGGCGTGTGTGAAGGGGATTGGATAATCTAGAGCGGATTCATCCTTTCTCTAAGGGGGAGGGCTCGGGAGGGTAGGTTGGGAAGAAATGGAAAGAAGAAGGAAAACATACGGATGGTATGGAAACAAGTTATGGTTATTGGTTAATAAAGCATTGGAAAAGGAAAGGTTATATGAAAACGTTTGGAGAAAAATAAAAGGCAAAAGCTTGGTTTGGAAAAGTAAGTTGCGGGTCTGTCTTTGGCTGTCCTGGTAATAAAGGTGACCTTTTATGCTATACTCAGAGTTGTGTGAGAGTCCTTATTTGCGCGATGCTGTGTTCTGCTTCTCTTCCCTCTCCCGAGTCAGTCAGTCCCGACCGATGAAGTGTGTTGCAAGCACAGCTGTGAGACTGAGCCTGCCCTGGCTGAACGAAGTGGAGATTCGTATGATTGAATCCCAATCTATGTTCAGTACTAGAATATGTGGATGGCAGCTGCGGCCCTTTTCAGTTCAGTGTTTTGCCGGCCCAGTAGGCGGGCCGGAATTGGGCGTGATTTTGTTCTGTGGGGGTTGGGGCTGTGAGGCAGCAGGCAGCAGGCAGCATGCGCAGACTTTCTCAGATTGCATAGCCCGCCCCAGCAATGCGTACCCGCACGGCCGCACCCCACCACCTGAGTCATCGTCGGTACAACGGCTCAACACTGAACTGAGTGCCAGGCCAACCCGACCTCACGAGGACGTTGAGGACGAGTAGGCAGCAGCCTGGCAGGTTCATAATCAGTTATAACTAAGGCTAAAGGCCTGCAGTGTGTGTCGCGGCTGCTCGACCCTCCACGAACGGTAAGAAGTTATGTACGAATTAGTCGCACTCGCCATGTCAATAAAATACTGTGGGCCTGGTGGCCCATGCCAAACCAATGCTGCTTTTTTTTTGGAGCGTGGTTGCATGACGGTCGTCAGCATTATGTAGTATACAGATCCATCAGAGAAAGTGCTAGAAGCCTCGATCCAGAGACCTTTTCTTATGGCTGATGGTGTCTGTAACAACCGGTCTCAGTATCTGGAAACCACAGGCCCGATGCAAGTATCGTTTATCCTCTCGTATTAAAAGTTTTTCGGGTGACAGATCTCATGGTCAAACTGCCGTATTAGACTTATGAGCAGATCCAATATGTCTAATGCGGGAACGTGAAAAGGTCGCTTTATGCTCTTATGATTTTGTTTTGATAGCAGTAGTGCAGACTTTAGTGTGCGGTGTGGTGCACTTGAGAGCTGTTGTGCAGACTCCTGTGTGGTCTGTGGTGACCTGGAGAGATGTAGTTGAAATCTCTAGTGTGGGCTGTGGTGCTCTGGAGAGCTGTGCTACATTACTCAGTGTGGGCTGTAGTGCGGCGGAGAACCGGAGCACCCTTACATGTGATTGCTGGCCGCTGGGCAAGCTTTGCAAACTTGGACAAGCGTCAGTTTTACCCTGTACTGCCAGGGGCACCAGACAGAGGGTACCCGAGTGTGGTTTGCACGTGATTGTAGCGCCAACCTCAGCAAAATCATTGATTGTTTATAGCGTTCTAATTGCATTGGAGGCTTTTATGTCAAATCTCTTTCCGGGTCAGGTATAAAACGGTTGTTTGCATTCAAAGCAGGCACACTCCTGACGCAGACCGGGACTTACTTATGTAGCGAGGCCTACAGTAAAATTGACTTTCTAGAGCAGTCGGAGATCAGATGTATTGACCAAACAGTGACGCTGTGAAGAGCTACTAGTTTTCCATAAAATCACATCCGGTTGTTGAAAATGCAGCTCGGCGTGTATAGAGTAGACAAGCCCTAGGTGTCTTGTTTACCAGCACCGCAGACCTTAAAATGCACCTAAACTTCAGCTTGTCATGTCAGTGTGGTAGCTCTGGTCCTGTGGCTACACAAGATTTGATGATGAATGATGATGCACAGGCGGGCTGGCGGCCGCCTAGTAGTAGCTGCCGCCGGCTGTACACCTATATAACGAGATACCAGCACTGCACGATACTGATGAATATGATATGGCGTGGCTGGAGTTGAGTTAAACTGTCCTGCCCTTTCCGCCCGCCTGGCCCCTGCCCTTGAAGTATCCTCGATTCCTCCCAATTCTGAATGCAAAATCCATGCAGGCTGGCAAAAAATGGACATATGTGTCTCGCTCTTGCTGCTCTCGCACTCCTGGAATGCCTGTTATAGGGGATAGCGCAGACAGGAAATTAGAACCTCAACCTAGGCTCTAACTGTGGGTGACTGGTGACGGCCTAACGGCCAATGGCTCCATTGCCTGCCATTTGAGCAGTAAGCAGTTGCAAGTTTCAGTAATATAAATCCACTGACCCCATATTTAGGTTTGCATTAAAAGATCAGTGAGAGGAATTATCTTCACTCTCTTCCGAACGAGAGCTTAATAATAAAAAATGGTTTACCTCACTTTATCACAAATGCGTACCTAAGCTCTAGTTGTTTCAAGTCTTTTTATTCTTCAGAAGATATTAATCATGGCTGTGTTCTTTCTCTTCGCTATCCTAGAAATCTTCTCTTCTGAACTGCTGAGTAGGTATATATGCTTACTGTATCTAATGATAAAATTCCACATTTTTTGTTATATGTCCATGTAGGCACACACAGTTGCCATCCAAAAACCTGACAGGCCTGTTTTAATTTGCCAAAATAAAGAAACATGTTTTAATAACCAAAACGTGATTCCAAGGAAAAAAACGTACAGCTAAATGTCAACGTGCAGCATGTTTCTGGTAACAGTTTCTCCAAAAGCCCACCTTTCTCTTTGCACAGCTTGTTTGGAGCTCTCTCGTCACGCCCTTTGCAAGACTCTAACTACTCCCTTCAGGTTGTGCTTGCATCAAAGACTAGTATAATGGCGTCCACCTTTGGGCATTTCTATGACTGTTTTGTTTGTCACTTCTGGTAATACTACTCCTGTCAACAGAGAAGCCAGATCACGCAATGCTTGTTAGCATATCACTGATTTATTTATTCTAATAACTATAATTTACAAAGCAGTATATTTTATAGGCTATGAACACCATCATACAAAAACTTATGTTTTTAATGAGGTGGATAAAATAGCTGCCTTTAAAAGCATAAGCTTATTCAGTACAGTAAAACAGAAAATTACCATTTGTGATATTTGCCTAGCATTTTATGCATTTGAATATTGTTCCTGCTGTTCCTCTTTGGTTTGATGTACAGCGCTGCGCGGCCCTTCAAATTAAGTTTGTCCTCTAAACTAGAAGAACCATCACAGTGAGTGCACACTTGTATAACCTATGTAAAAGTTGTATCTCTGAACTCAGACTCTGTGGCACACTTCAGTAGTGTCCTTTCCCCAAATCAGCACATAGATCACTGAAATTGTCCATTTTCAGGGCATTAGTGAGTTTTAGCTAATTTATTCCAAAATTGTGCTTTAAATACACTTTTGATTTAATCTTTTTCAAAATGTTCACAGGGCAGGGGAAAGCCTCCAATCAAAACCTTACTATGAGAAATGCTCCCTTGCTGAAATTCAGATCAGGTATTATATCTGACTTTCAGCAGTGCCAGTTGAGGATGTGGGTTTAGCTAATAGAGTAAGTGGGTGGAGCCATTGGAGGAAGTGGGTGGAGCTGGAGAAAAGTAGGTGTGGCCTTCCGACAAACATTTGAGCACCTGCACTTCATATTTTACAAATTAAGCCGCTCCACCAGGAGTGTGTCCGGTTTTAAGCGCCTCCTGGAGCTAGAAATTGCGTGCGCCGCTTGGGCGCTTTGCCCCCTAGAAGTTGCAGTCCTCCTCTCGGCAGCCGCGATGATGTGAGACGCGGCGGCGGGAGGACTGCAGGACAGGATGCAGGGAGGCTGCAGGGGGGCTGCCAGGTAGAAAGAACAACGAGGAAATGCCCAGGTAGGTTGTGGAAGACCTGATGCTACTTTATAGATTAAACAATGGATTTCTAGGGACATCGATACAAAAGCATTTATAATCTAGTATAATATTTAAATGTCACCTTGGGATCCATGTGTCATAGTGTGCTTTGCAATATTGAATTATTCTACATCGTAGGAAGAGTTTCCGGTTTAACGTTTTTTTTACATTTCTGCCTATATTTATCTAATGTTCATCTTCTCTACTAATCCATATTTATATTGGATATTGTGAAAGAAACATGCGCTCTGTGGAAAGAGGCGGAAGTAATCCACAACCGCACATTCATCCCAAATACCCATCACACAAAGTACTAACTTTTCCACAAATATATATACTCCCACACTCAGTGTCTAAATGATTTCTTTCTACACACAAGCAAAATATTCCTACACACCTACATAATTACATAGGGAGAGTCCCTCTACGCAGACACTCACCCATTGCATGCCCTTGAAATGCTCCTTAATACGCCTGCACACAGCCACACACTTTGGCGGTAAGCACACACACACACAACTTTAATCTAAGTACACAAACATTGCACATACACACTCACTTTTATTGCATATTCGCACATGCTTCATATATGCCCACACTCACTTTCTTTCTGCAAACACACTCGCTGAATGCACACATTAACTTCCAGTGTATGGACACACCTGAACACGCTTCCTCCAGGACCTGGTAGGCCATGCCACTTTCTCTGCATCTACATTCTTCTCTTTACAGACAAAAAATGTTCTAGTATGTCCTCACCCGCACTATCCATGTTCACATTCTCCCTGATGCCCAGGGTTGGACTAGCCTAAAGGACAATCAGGCAGTGCCCGAAGGGCTAGTCTAACAGCTCAGAGTGTTTTGTCAGTTTGTGGGCTGTTTTATTATCTGCTGGGTGGGTTTTTATTGTTAATTTCCCTGATATTATCACAAATGTTGCCTGCATCAAGCACACATGCATACAGTCTCCCTTTCCCTTTAGTCTCTCTCTCTCTCTCCCTTTCTCTCTCTCACTCACACACACACTCTCTCTCTCTCTCTCTCTCTCTCCACCCCTCTCTCTCACACACACAAACTCTCTCTCTCGTTCTCTTTCCCACTCTCTCTCGTTCTCTTTCCCACCATGTAGACAGCCACAGTACGCCACCAGGTACTCAAGTATGCCCAAAGCACACACTGTCCCAGAATGCCCTCTATTTATTTTTTTTGAAAACTTGCAAGAGGTCTGTAAACACGCACTTTGTTCTTATAGTCCTTGCTTACGAGAACCAAAGCTGGCAGTAAAAGATGCACAGTTACTGTCAGCCTTCGTTCTCGTAAGCAACAACTATAAGTACAAAGAGCATGTTTATGTACCACTTGCAGGTTATCAAAACCCATAAATAAAAGGCATTGTAATTTACAATGCCAATATCTCAAACTATCGCAAATGCGAAACCTATTGCATTGCAATTCTTGTTTTTGGGTCTCGCTGGCAATGCATCCGCAAGGATGCATTTGTCCAGCTGGAGACGTATAGTTATCTGTTACGGGGGAAGGAGGACAAGAGGGTGCACGAGCTTTTCTTGCTGGATTCGTGTGCGCGAACGCGCACGTCGCGTCCCGCGCCGTACACATGCGCACGCCGACAGACACTCGCTCACACACACACACACACACCCCCTCCCCCACAGTCACACACACGCACTCCAAGACACATACACACACACACGCACGCACACACACATACACAGCCCGCCCGCCCCGCCCCCCCCCGCCCGCACGCGCGCGCACACACATGCTCCCCCCCCTCAGCAACCCACTCACCGGCTTCCTTCGTGCGGCGGCTCTCCTCAGCTGCAGGGCCCGGCAGCAGGACTCTTCTTCCCTCCTTCGGCACCGGGGCGCAGGGTAGGCTCCTGCCTGCTCCGGTGCTCCAAACACGGCTCCAATCGCGGCTCTTCCGTGGGAGGCGGGGTAGGCTCCCGCCCTCCTACTTCCTGTTTCCGGTTGTCGCGCCGGCCTGCCTGACTTCCTGGTCGCAGGCCGGCAGAGTCACGAGGATGTTTGATTTGCGGTATTTATTTATTTAGTTATTTATGCATTTTTATATAGCGCGGACTTTACCCGAAGGCGGTATTTATTCATGTATTTATGCATTTTTATATAGCGCGGACTTTACCCGAAGGCGGTATTTATTTATTCATGTATTTATGCATTTTTATATAGCGCGGACTTTACCCGAATGCGGTATTTATTTATTCATGTATTTATGCATTTTTATATAGCGCGGACTTTACCCGAAGGCGTCGGAGGCTTCACAACAGGAACAGAAATGAAACATAATGACAACATTACAAAAGAACAGGTTGCAAAAACATACGTTACTTACATAAGGTAATAGTGACAATTGTGAGCAAACAAAATACATGAGGTAGTAAAAACTATGAGCAACCAAAAATACATGAGGTAGTAAAGGTAATAGTGACAATCGTGAGCAAACAAAATACTTGAGTAAAAATTGTGAGCAACCAAAATACATGAGGTAGTCAAAAGTGCACAAGAGGAAATGAAAGTGACAAGTGTGCAGTTATAAGAGAAAACAGAGTATGATTAGAGGTATAGTCCTGCAATAAGTGCTAGACACTCAGGCTCAGGAACAAGCGTTACATGGGCAAGGTGGCACTTGTGCAAGTATCAAAGGTAAAGACATGTGAGAGGTAGCAGCCGTGTGTTGCAAGGGCAGAGTGGTGTGTGCATGTTACAAAAGGGCACCGAACACCAGTACATGGAAAATACTGCAAAAAAGCAGACCCTCCAATCACAGGCATACACTGGGAAGGCACTTCCATGGTCATGGAAAGTAGAAATTATCAGTAGTGGGAAGTCTTCCTCACAATAGCAAGAGGACGTGAATTACTTTTGGAGGTGTCTCTGGAGGAGGAGAACTTTGAGGTCCCTTTTGAAGGCCTGGGAGGAGGCGGTTGTCCGGAGCTTTTTTTTGTCCTCTCGCGGTTTGTAAATACAAAACATATTGCATTACAAATGCTATAGGTATCACATTTGCGAAAGTTATAACTATTGGCATTGTAAATGACAAAGCTATTAATTTAGCTATTTAAAAAAAAAGAAACATAAATAAAAACTTTGCCATTTACAATACCAATAGCTCAAACGTTCCTAATGCGAGACCTATTGCATTGCAAATGCTTGTTTTTGTGGGAGGTCATGATTGATCCCGCTAGTGCCAAAGAGAGTTTTAAAGTTTTCCTCCCCCGTGTCCTCAGAGAAGGTGCATGTATCTGCCTAGAGAGTTGCTGCATACCTGCATGGGACCACCCCGGGCCCGTCCACAAATCTGCGGTGGTTCTCTGAGCGGTTCGTGGTGTTTGTCCCCGAACCAGTAATAATTCTGAAGGGCTAGCCGGCACCGCCTGTGTAAACCACGTTCAACCCTCCTCAGAGCCACTCCCCTGAGCCAGATCTGTGGAAGGGTTTCACACTTGGAATGACCCCCATTTTCTTATTAGTAGCCTCAGATATACAAGTGGTATAGGTGCTTAATCCCTCCTCTGTCCACCGTCTCCCAAAGCTCTGAACAAGCAATAGTATGTCCTCCAATGGGCCTCTCCATTATTCACGCTGTATCCCTCGTCTGTCAGATATGCCAATTTTTTGTAAGTTGCCCCAAGGTGTAAGGCTGAGGTCTCCCCCCACCTGTACTAGGGCAGAAGGACCACCAGAGCACCCACCTCTATGAGCCTCACTCCAGAAGCAACAGTTAGTAACAACAAAAAACTATCCCAGATGAGGTCCCGATGGCTTAGTCCGGTCAACCCCATTCACTGCCAGCCTGTTGCCTCCCAAAACAGCCAATGCACTCGGCCAATTGTCGCCTCAGCCCACTCCATTCCTGGATGTTCACGTGGCCTATGCTCATTAAGGTCCAGGGGGTATGACCTCACTTATGGCGGCATGTGCTCGTTGTAAGCCATATGGGGGTGACCTCGCGTATGCTTGCTCACAATTGTCATAAGGGGGAATTTGCTTAGTTACCCATTCTGTTTCCCAGGCCCACCAGTCCCAGTCTGGCCATTAGATCCATCAATCCACCTCAGACACTTCTGGGCCTCGGGCCAGGTCCTCACGTGTGTGCACCAGTGGGTTAATCCAAAAATGCCATCCTACTGTGGGTGGGCCCACAGCCGAGTTGTGTTGCTCCCTCGTGGGCCACACTCCAAGATACTGTGGGTGCTGAATGCCATGCTGCAGCACTGTGGGGTGACCTTCAGGCCCTGATCAGGCTGTCTCAGTCAACTGCCAGCTCCCTGCAACACATGGGGTTCGGTGTACTCAGCGATGCGGCTGTCTCCTCTCCTATTACCTCAGGTCATCAGCGAAGCCCCGGAGAAGCGTCCCTATATCACCACCATCTTAGCCATGCCCAAATCAACAGCAGATTTTAATAACACTGGACCCACTTTGCGTTTCATCCTTCTAAAACTAATGAAACAAGTTTTGTTGGGTAAGAACAATGTATTTCCAGTGTTCAGACATAAATGCCTTCAGTTCCGAAGCACAACAAAAAAAGTTAATCAAATACCTGGTTGTTGGTTTTTATAGCACAGCTGCTGATTTTTGTGACTGGACTTACATCAGTAAAGCAGCTTTATGTATGTAAAAAAGTAGTGGCACAATTTATTTTAGGTTGCTATTGTCTTGCTCAGAAAGGTGTGAAATAGGAAATTGAATGTCATGTCACTTTGCCTTGGCAGGGTCATCAAATTAATTGTGTTAGTTTTATTGGTTGTGCCACTGAGCATCAGTTTTAAAATGCAGAGGATGTGGCCTTACGGCTAGAGCGGTCAACCTCAATTCTGGGGAAATAGGTTTGAGTCTTGGCAGGGGCGCTCAACATCCTGTGATTCAACATCCTGTGATTCTGGGCAAATCACTGAATCTCCCTGTGCCTAACAAAATGAATGTGTTCGTCAACAAAAGGATCAAGTTCAGGCTCCTCACCCACACACACAAAGTGCTCCACGACATAGGTCCCGAAAACCTCAACAACCGCCTCACGTTCTACACTCCAACACTCAAACTCCGCTCCGCCAGCCTCGCCCTCGCCACCGTCCCACGGATCCGCAGAACCACCGCCGGAGGAAGATCGTTCTCCTACCTGTCGGCCAAGACGTGGAACTCCCTCCCCTCCTACCTACGACTGACCCAGGATCACTTCACATTCAGGAAACACCTCAAGACCTGGCTCTTCGAGCAGTAGCGACACTCCCCTCCCCTCCCCCAGCACATTGACACCCCTACGGGTGAGTAGCTCGCTCTACAAATGTATTGATTGATTGATTGATATAAAGCAACTGGTGCTCATATGAAGTGATCTGATATCTTCGGGTCAAGTTTGTGTTGTATGAAACTCTGGAGAAAAAAAAAATTATAGAGAGGAAAATAGGGTTTATTTACAGACACTGCCTGCTGAAGAATTGATATCTATCACTATTTCATGTTGCAAAGTCCATTTATCCAAGGAGCTTTTAGATCTGCTAATATTGGCCTGCAAGGTGGTAGACTCATAGTATTCTGCCTCCTGGTGACACAAAGGGGTTGATTACAAGCTAAGGCATTTTTTTCACATATGATAAATAACAATACCACAGGTATGTCATTTATTGGGTGCAATAAATGATAACTATTACGGGTTCATGGGGCATACATTGTGGATTATGGTTTTTAATGCACCAAAATCAGCATGATACTGGTAAATACCATATGGTTTCCCCTGTGAAATTTTGGCTGAATTGAACTGCCAAAAGTTAATGAAGGTTGAGTTATTGAATGCATCACATCCAATAATTATTGACTAGGAGTTTCACCATGGGTAGGAGTATTACAAGCCACTGTAAACAGCCTCATAGTGTTTCAGTGATATGTAGAAGTCCCATAGACACTTTGGGCCAGATGTAGGTAAAAAATATTTACCGAATTTTACCGATTCGGTAATTAAGAATCGGTAAATATGAAGGGTGGACATGTAGGTCCATCCAGATGTGTTTTTTACCGATTCGGTAAATATCTGTATTTACCGAATCGGTAAATACCGACCGGTAATGCTCCATTCATTCCTATGGGCTTTGAAGCCCATAGGAATGAATGGGGCATTTCCGGTCGGTATTTACCGATTCTGTAAATACCGATTTTGACAAGGGTGCAGGGGGTGTCACTTTGACACCCTCTAGCACCCCCAAAAAAGGTTCGGGGGCCATGTGGCAGGCATACCTGCCCTAAGGGCAGGTCTGCCTGTCATATGGCACAGGTGTGCATGCACACATGTGCATGCACACCTGAATCGGTATTTTACCATCAAATTTTATTTGATGGTAAAATACCGATTTTGTAGGCCTTGTGGGACTCAGAAGAGTCCCACCTACATATCAATTTTACCGAATCGGTAAATATACTGGTCGGTAAATTTACCGACCAGTATATTTACCGAATCGGTAAAATTACCGATTTGCTCTGTTTCCGTGCCCCTACATCTCAATAGCCAAATACCGGTCGGTAACGGCCGAATTCGGCCGTTACCGACCGGTATTTGGCTACCTACATCTGGCCCTTAGGGGCTTATTACAAGTACAAGTCCTAGGACCGACGTTCTCGTGGTGGCTGTATGACTACCGCCTCTCCTGCAGGCCCACCGCTGTATTTGCAGTGTGGCAGTCGGACCACCACTGCACTGTCGCTTCAGGATTCCATGGTGGTGGCTTTGTGTGAAGGGGAGGAATAAGCTGCTGGTGCTGATGTGCCACTGCCCAGCATATTCCGACTTGCATATCCTCCACCTATTTCATGGTGGGTAGCCCGCCATGAATAGGGTGACTGAGGTAAGGGGGCCCTGCTGATTCTGGCCCTGGGGTGCATGCAGGGGGGCACATGCTGTGCCCCCTGGAATTGCATCCTCATTTCTGGACGGTCTGGCATG
Source organism: Lissotriton helveticus (assembly GCF_964261635.1). Taxonomy (NCBI): domain Eukaryota; kingdom Metazoa; phylum Chordata; class Amphibia; order Caudata; family Salamandridae; genus Lissotriton; species Lissotriton helveticus. The sequence continues at coordinate 659,433,970 of NC_136057.1, read as the reverse complement.
CACAACATGGTGCATGCCTCACAGAGCAGAAACATGCTGCAGGCACTCTCACAGTGGTGGTCTGCTGCCTAGACACCGCAGCAGCACCGTCCACCCACCCTAGATTCAACTTGGCATCTGACAGGTGGGTGCACCAGAGGGTTGGCGATCCTCCTGGCAGTGCAGCAGTGGTGATGCTACATGAGGACCGCCAAACTCGTAATAAGGCCCTTAGCCAACTAGCCAGCATTAGGTTTAACAACCCAAGTGGTGATGCAGAAACAGGAGGGTGGAAGAAATAGGCAATAAAACAATGTTTGCCAACCTGCTGCTGATTTGGGATTAGAGCATGAACAGCCAAAAATGATTACACCAACTGTCAACAGCAAATATTGACAGTTGGTAAACAGAAAATATATGCTTTGATCATCGATTTCTTAAAAAAAGTTGTATTCCAAGGTGCACTCTATTAAGAACTTAAAATGTTTGCATTAGAAAAATGTCATCAGTAAAAATAGTAAATCATTCTTCCGAGTCTCTTCCTTAAGGATATAATGTGCTTCAAAGTAGTACATGCAAAAAGAACAATTGATTCACAGAATGCAGAACAATGTCATACATTCACCCCAGTACAGAGATCTGGGCCTAAATCCATTCTTTTTTTGCTCACCATGCCTTTCCAGTTTGGACCCAGCCATATGCAAATCAGTCTTGCCCCTGAGCCCAATGGGAACAGTCCAGCCCGAACTGCCAGGCCAGGTCCTCCCTGGACTGGAAACAAGCATCCTAGGACGGGTTTCAGGCTTTCAACCATCATCAGCCAGAATAGCTTGACTCCAGTGGCATGGAGAGCACGGGACTCACATAGTACATGAGCATACCCATCCATGTGCCTGAAATTTGTGGAAAGTATTGATCAATATAATGAAAATATGTTTAAAGTATATGGGATAAAGTACCTCTTGCTATACATGATAGGATATGGCAAGTTTCTCTGTATGGTATTTGATCATGTAAAGGACAACAACAGAGTTCATTTATATGGTCATGAAACTCCAAGGCCCTTTACAATATCCTCTTAACGAATGGCAGAGTGGATATTTTTTCCTTATAATACATGTTCATGTCCACACCTATCCTACAAACCACTTAAACCCTTGATGTATTGCTCTTTCAGGTGAAAGAAATCTTATATTTTCACACACAATAAATATAAGTAGAAGCTTTAGTGCAGAATTAAACACACAAAAAAAGCAGTTAGTAATTTGCCTCCAAAAAGTTATGAGAATCAGTTTAGTGTATGTCAGGTTAAAAATAAAGCTATAGTTCAGAATATGTAAACACATGCTGACACTTTCCTTTCTGTAATGATGTATCGCATGGTCAAAAAACATGTTACCATAAATATCCCCTCTTTGCTGATAACTGTTTATTTTACAAAAACGGATCAAAAGAACAAAAAGTCAGTTATTATGTTCATTGTTTAAACTGCAACTGTAATTATGTTCTATGGCCTGCCTTTCAACTTGGCTGCTGGATCTGGCAGCAGACATTATGAAGTCCCAAATCAACTGTAATAACTTGGTACAGTTGAACAGCCACATCATTATCTTACAACAGTTGACTAGGGACATCAGAGTTCAACTGTAATATGGAAATTAGGCACACGCTTTCACACAGGGCTTTCATGCTCCCATGTATTATGAGATGGCATGCCTTATTTATAATAAGAACTTAGGTTCTGCATCTATTTTTATGTTTTCAATATTAACTTTTCCATACTATTCAATCCCTTTTCATGCATTATTGATATATACAAAGAACAAACATCCACTGTATTCTAAGTCAGATATCGTGTTCAACGTATCTGGAGTGACTTTTATGCACGTGGGTGTCTTTCAAACAAATGTTTGCCAAGCGGTTAAAATGTTTATTTATACCTGACATACTCAGTCTACAAGGTGGGTTATCTGGACCCTTTTGAATTTTGGTATGAGATTCATATGTTGTATTCTTTGAGTGGTTTGTGTCAATGACTATTTGGCGCTCCTAGGGGCATATTCACAAGGATCCATAGCGGAATTAACGGCACTTTTGCGCAGCCAAAATCGTGATAAATTTACCAGCCCATTCTCAAGCCGGTGCTAACAGCCCCCAGCACCAGTTTACCAGCGACATCAACCGCAAAAAACATCGCAATAGAGGACCCCCGCAAATATCACTAATGAGATGCAGAGTAGGCGTTTCCGTGCCAAAAGCCGTGCCAATACCACACCACACCATTCACAATGACCAGACAGAACCGCGAAAAAACCACAAAACACGCGATAAACCACGTTAGCAGCAGGAAATCTACACCTGCTCTGACCTGGTGTAAAGTTGGACCACAGTCTGCACCACAAAAGGAGCACAGCTGACAGCCCCACCTGAAGACAAACAGATGCATTGGAGCAATTGAACATGCAGCACAGACACCCAAGAGGGCCATTTCACCCAACAACACCCCCGCGTCCCCCGCCAGGACCACCCCCAAACCCCGACCAAGAAACTGCACAACAACACAACAAATCACAAAACAAATATGTTGACTGAGGTCTCACAAGCAGGAAAATCAAATCACAAAACAAATATGTTGACTGAGGTCTCACAAGCAGGAAAATCAACATATATGCATCACCGGGAAATGGAGAACCAGTCATCCAGCAATGCAATCACAAACACAAAACACCATACAAACAAAAGACAAAACAACCATTCGGATGAGTCCTAGCGGGTCCACACTGGACAATCCATAGGACATAGCCTGGAAGACAGAATCCAACAGAAGAAGGTGTGCCATGTGCCCAACAAAGGAAAGAGAGAGAGAGAGAGACGGAGTGAGATTGCACAAGCAGCGCAATGTCTTGCAGGGCACCTGGCACCACATACCAACATGTGTGTGTGTATCGCCATCCATACACCATGACCCTAAGGCTGTGTCCCAAACTCAGCCACAAAGCCACATCACATTCCGAAACTGCAAGTAGTAGTCAGACAAACCTCAGGGATGAAAGCTCCATTGTTCCAATGCAGAAGGCGACAGGACAACTGCACCTCTGACCTTGTTCCTGAACATGCCTGGAACAACCTGAGAAAGATGCCATGGCAGATGTGGACGACTCCCATACCACGCATTGCACAAAGGAACCATCCGACTGATCCACACACCACACACAGAAGCCCCTGCCAGAGGTACCCCCGCATGGGATGGCCTTGACTGTCACGGAAACAACATCTCATTCAGCTCAAAGTTGCACACACATTCAAATCATTGCTCAGAGCTGTGGCATATCCTTCACACAACTGCTGCAGTACAGAAGAGTGCCGGTTCCACGAGACGCACCAAGGCAATGGCAGGCCATACCGGGCACATGCACAACCCCCATCACGTGGAACAGTACCGTGCACGCATGGTTGTATTTACTGGGCGCAGTGCCACTGGCAGTGCTGCGGATCAGTTACTGCTCAGCTTCCGCATTGTTTACGTCACCTGCGTCCAGCCCTGGTTCCACTGCCGAACATGCATATTCAAGTGTCCCATGGAAGTCTGCCTATCCAACACAACAGTAGCTGAACTGGATTATGACTTGTGTTTGCCCAAACTGTTGGATCACGAACAGGAGTGTAACCAAGACAGCCCTGCATGGGATGCCTTGACATACTGCATATGTATTGGCAGTTGTGCATGGGAGATTTCACAATTCCTCGTGTGCAGTGACCACATAGAGGTGCTACCCTGTTGGGCTGCCTTGCAGATTGGTGAAACGGCGTGGGCTAACCACACCTGACCGGACCAGTCAATGGATTGGATCACCCTGGTGTTCCTTGAACACGACAACGACATACTATTGGAACACATTGCATATGAAGCTGCGCGGGTATTCGTGGGCGAGTAACCACGTTCCTGCAGCTACAACTGATTGCTACCCACAACACAGGTCCCAACAGCATGTTGAATCATGGGGATTCCTCACATATCCCCCCACAACAGAGGACACGTCTGCCATCATCCAAACTCTGGATGCCTGTATGTGAAACAACGCATGTGTATACACACACCTGTGCAAGGTGAGGCAGGTCCATGGTCGTAGCAACACAGCTTTGTTTGGCAAAGTTGCCAATTCGGACACACTGCTGGGGTACAGCACACACACAGCACTGTGGCACGACATGTGAACCTGTCAGGCCCTTTTACATGAGCACTGTCAGCAGAGCAGACAATAGGCGCACTCCGGCGGCAGAGCACTATGCAGATCCCATTGGCAGTGAGTTGTGCCTTTTCACACGGGGCAAAGGGGAGACACCAAACAACACCTGACTGATCCAGCAAGGCAAGGTGGCCTGGGAGCATTGCCACCCGTCATGATTTTCGTCCAATGTTGGAACAACAATGTATGAACCTCAACATGTACCCATGCTCCGTGCACGTGTCTTAAGCATGTCCCTGCCTGTTGTGACCATTGCCTCGTCCGTACTGACATGCACATGCCAATAAAGTCTATGTCACCCCACTGGTGTCTAACTGTGAGGTGTGTTGATTTGATTGTCCACTCGTGTGCCACAATGAGCATGGTCCCTTTTGCAAGTTCAATCTCTGTGAACCAGACTTAGTTTGGGATAGGTGCTGGCCGACATGTGCACATATGTGACTGCAGCAATATGAGTATGGTCTACAGCCTCTGACCATGTGAAACAATGTCATACATCATAACAGAATGTGTTCACACAGATGTGTGTAACAGGGTATGCAACGTGCTGTTCTGTTGTCACATGTGATGTAGGCCACCATTCCTGGCCTGATACCGATTTGGTCAGTCCTACCCAGAGCCCTGTTCAACACCTGGACGTGTGCCTAGTTTGGGGGGATCGTGAGGTTATTGTTGATGTGCAATGGGGACACAGCTAGTACTCACCTTGACAGTCAACCAATTTTACATGTGTCTCAGGGATATACATGCACATAGATGTAAGTTACCATGGTACCATGGTGTACCTTCATGTGCAATCATTGTCCCTACATTCAGCCATTCTTCTATACGTGAGTGAATATAGTAATGACACATCTGTGTGATGTAGAATGTTTTATTCACATTCAGGTGAGTGATGGAGCTGGTGCTGTCAATGGCCATCCAAGTCCACATCACACGGCAGGCCAGTGGTGGCCCAAACACAGTCCATTGGGGATTGAGAAGTGATTAGGAAGTGGGAGAGTGCAGTCCGCAGCAGGATTGCTGTCTAATTGGCCGGCAGTGATGAAATGCCAGTCTGTGTTGGGGTCTGGGTGCATGTCGCAGAGTGTTCCGGGGGTCAGTATGAGGTGTTTCCCAGGGGATGCATAAGTCATAACCAGGCAGGGACCGGGCATATGGCAGTGATGCATACTACTGCCTCCTTCCTCACATAGTAATTCCCATCCCCTTCTTACTCTCCTGATATGGGTTCTGTGTAAGGTGTGTCCGGGGTGTGTGGCAGGGTGATGGCTGCATGACAGTGTGCCACTGACATAACAGACTGTGAAGGTGATGGTGCAGCATCACTGTGTGCCAGGGACATGTCAGGGCTCGGAGCTGTGTGTGTCGATGTTCCCACTGCAGTCATCTGGGACCGGCTCAGTGGCAGCAATGGCAAGATGAAGGGCTGCAGGGCATTGAGGTTCCCAGTTACTACTCGCTGGTGTCCAGCCGTGGCAGACAGACTTCCAGCCTGCATCTGCTCCATGGTCTCCATTGACCTCCACATCTGTGCCAACTCTGTACTCTGATCTCTGGTGCCTGTCTGACCACACAGTTCTTGTATTAGGTACATTGCCCCAGCAAGGTAAGCAGGGTCTGTGGTGGAGCATGGTGCATACAGGGGTTGTCCGATAGGGACTGTGCGTGGTCCCTGATGGGACCCAGACACCCATGTATGGCATCGAGTTTGGCTGCCATGAGTTCGAAGCCCACCCATAGCTGGTCAGCCAACTCCACCTGGCAATGCCACATACGTATGTGATTCTCACTGGGCTACCTCCATGTCGATTCGTGGACCATCTCATGTTTTTGGGCAGCTGCCATGCTATCGGGCCTGCAGTGTTACTTGCATAGCAGTGTGGGTCACAAAGCTGCTGCTTTGCTGTATTCATCACATGTGCATGGGTCGGTTGTGTTATTGGTGATCTGGAGGGGGCCCCTGTGTGCACATTGTGGATAGGGGTTTACTTGGCATTTCTATGTGTGCTGCTGTGTGCCAAGGCTCTCATTGACATGATCCAGGGTCATTGTGGGTGTGCAGTGTACTACACATAATTGTGCATGTGTGCCATTGTGCCCATCTCCCCCGCCTCCCCCCCCCTGTGCCTGGTCATTACTCACCCTGTTGCTGTTGGGTCAGGTCGTATTGTGCTGTGTCCAGGCTCCAATTCCTGCCACCATCACCACACTGCTGACTGTGGCCACCATTTTCTCTAGCTCATCAATCACCTCCTGAATCGCAGGACTCCCACCTCCAGTCGCCATTGCTGCCTTCCTGTTGGTGGAGAGCTTCTCCTTGGTTTGGTTGTGCACTTCATGCCAGCACCACTTGACCTCCTCCAGTGACCTCCTCGCCACTCTGACTGCATTGATGTTGTTGACGATGGCCTGCCATATTTCCTTTTGGTGCTTCCAGTGCCGCAGTGGAGGTGGTGGACAGTTGTTGGTAGTGCACTATGACCTCCATGACGATGATCCGGTCTTCCTGCGGACTGAACACTGTCTTCCTGTTCCTCTTGTCCTTGCCCTTAACCGGACACGGGGTTCCATGCTGGACCTCTGTGGGGCTTGTGGGGTTCCACTTGTCCTCTGCACTCGGTCTGGGTGCATCCATGCTACTACACAGTATGAAATGTTTCTTTTTTTTTCTTTTATAGTGCATTTTCCCACCAGACACGTGGGGTTTGCAGGCCGGTGGCTGGTTTTCTCTGATTTTTGTACCACGATTGGCCTCATCACATGTTTTTTGCGTTCGTGTTTCGCATTTTTGCGGCGTGGTGTTGATTTTCTCACTGATTTTTGAAGCATTATCGGATGACTATTGCATGCTTCCGCGTTGTTGTGAATTTCACGTTGACACAGGGTTATTTTCCCACAAAGGGCTGCAATGTTGAAAGTTGCGTTACGCTACTCATTGGGTAGTTATCACATGTTGTTGTGAATATACCCCTTAATTGTTCATTTGCTAGATTCTGCTGTTTCTAATATAGGTTCTGTGATGACTTGATATTCTTCTGGTTGATTCCCTGGTAACAATTAATATGTAATGTTGTCTTTCAGATGTGCTTCCATTCAACTTTCCTAATCAAATGATCTATTGCAGCCAATGCCATGCCTTTATCTGTATTGCTGATAACTATAAACATACTATTGTTCAATGTATTAAGTACAGATCTCAACTTCACTTTCAGAAGTTTAAATTTATTATATTTGAGACAGTTCAAATATGATCATTCATTCGTAACTATTGGTTTAAATAAACCTGCTACATTGTGTGAAATAGGGATGTATGAAATGTTATTTAGCTTTGAACATTTGATATTCCCCTGGTATGTTAGTCAGCTTACACTGATATTTGTAGAGTTTTCCTAAAAAGTATCTTCAGTTTTACTTTAAACATCTCTGGAATTGCACTCGTATTTCCAATTTGGATGTATTGGATGCATCTTCCAGGGACAAAATTGTGTTAAATAGAGAGAAAGCAATGTTTCTCAAAATAATTACCCAGAGGCGTTTTATGACACGGGAAAAGTGGCCACGCAGTTCCAAGATGCCCCCTTGGATAAGATAATTTTTTCCCTATTTCAGTCATGTTTACCCTATTTTTCTATCTAAGCCTCTCTTCCTCTCTGCCTACTTCTACCTCTAACAACTATTCCTCTCTCTACTGCTTGTAATTTCAAGGATTTTGTGGTCCCAAGCAAGACATATTTCAACTGTTTTTTAGTTAAAGTTTAACAAATATTTTAGTATTTTTTGGCATCATGCCTGCTTGAAATTGCGGAGAAATTCAAGTTTGTTCCACACAAGGTCCCCAAACCGTGTCGTGCCCAGATCCCCCAAAATCCTTAAGTTGACACTGAGTTAAATGAAGAGTTTCAAGGCATAAAATATCAATTTCAATCAGCCATAATCAAGAGGAGTGGGCAAACGTTGAATGCTAAATGATAAAAAACAGCAAACGACTCAATGAAAATAAACTAGGTGTGCCATCAGAGAGGCTAAAAAATCCTACTTGTCATGTCGGCTAGCACAATTAGGGAATACCACTAACATGAACTTTAAAATACTGAAGTTATTCTGGACAGTTTTTGTGCGTCTCAGTGTTAAGCAGTCTTGGAAACAAACCAGCAGACTTTATTCGTCTCTGCCTCCTAGACAGGCATCTCAATGTGGCTCACCAAAGCTTGTTCTGCTGATTGAAAGACAGTATTAGACTATGAGAAAATGCCACAAAAAGGATAAGATCAGTCCTCATTCATCAAGTTAGAATTGTATCCTTGAAATCTCCGACTAAACCCATTCACTGTAGGGTCCTTCATTGGTCACCACTATCACCTCTGTCATTTAACGTCCCTTGACATAGATCATCAACTCATACAAGCTCCAGGCACAGTTGTACACTGATGAATCTCAAATATTCTCCAAACGGAATGAACATTCTACTGACCAATATAACATTGTAGTCTCTCTGGGCCATATTGTTTCTTGGATGACGGAAGATTTCCTATGCCTCAACTGGGATAAAACTGAGGTCCTCATATTCAGATTTCCAACATAAACACTACCAACCCATTTGTCTAGCTGAATGCACTTGGAGAACCTCCTTTCCCATCAACAAATTAAAACAAATCTTGGAATTATCTCTGATAAGGAAATTTATTTTGAATTCCAAATAAACCCTCGGGTTAAGAGTGTCAAATGCCAACTATTTATACATGGAAATGAATTTCATTGGGTATCCAAAAATACATGTTTACCCATTTCTTTTTTACTGTATTGTGTGTCATCTGAAGTGCTTTACAGTGAGTCTATAGTGTTTCACTATGCATCTGCAATGTTTCACTGAAAGTCTTTAGTGTTTTATTGTATTCACACTTTGGAAGAAAGCTTTGTCAAAAGTTTAACTTTGCATTGACTCAAAGTAGATAAAAGTTTAAAGTTTCTCATTCTGTCTTTAAAAGGTAAATAAAGCAAATATATTAGCACTCCTACTTTTACTTTGGGTTTTGGAGCATATTCAGAGTCAGCCCTTAAATAGATTCATGGTGTGTACTACCCTTTTGAGGCAAGTTAATTACTCTGCTGACAAGTAGGCAGATCAATGGATCCCAAAGGCAGTAGACCCGTCTGTAGGGGATTAGCCTACTCCTGTGGAGGAAGAGGGTGGCAAGTACATTCATGGGCTAATTAACTCACACTTACTGACAAGCATGAGCATGACCTTTATCACAGAAACAAATGGATGCAGCCAGACCTCTAGAACCATGTACAGGAGGGGCTCATATTCGAGGATGGGTATGGAAGCAACCAGCTTGATATGTTAGTAAGGGTAGAGTTGCAGGCTCTGAGATAGCTATGGCTGACCACTGCTTGAATTTGCCAAATTGAAAAATCTCAACATACCGTACATAGGAATGGATCAGAATTGGAGAATCTTCACCCCGCCTTCAACAAAGCACTCACTTCCATCAGCAAAACCCTCACTCTGATACTAAATGCCTCCATTGGCATAGACTCATTCCTGAAAGCCTGGAAACATAAAACTGTCAATGGAGCACTAAAGAATCTCTCAGCAGAACCAGCCAGGTTCATAAAATACCAGCTAAACTCCCTCCTGCCTTAATACGCCATGGTCATGTAAAAAGTCATCGGAGGATGACTTGTGGACTACCTCGTCAATCACCAGCTCATCGACACCACTCAGTCTGGATTCAGAGCCACCCACTCATGGCAGCAACAGATGGCATTCAAATGATTCTGGACAAAGGAGAAACTGTGGACCTCCTCCTATTGGACAATTCAGCAGCATGTGTCATGGCCTCACACCCCATCCTCATGAGACTTCTACACAAGATTGGCAATAAAGGACCCAACCTTAAATGGATCTGCTCATTTCCAACAAGAAAAACTCAGACCATCAACCGGTCACCATACCCTTCATGGGCCCAAGTACTTCTCTGCGGAGCACCCCAAGGATCATAACTCAGCCCCACCCTCATCCACTATTACATGACCCTAGTGGCAAAAGTCATCCATGCCCAAGGCATCAACATCCTCTCCTATTTGACAATGACACACAACTTATACAGTCCCTCTCTGACAAATTCTCAAAATACAAGGAACAGATTCATCACCTGCATGTCAGAAGTAACAAATGGATGAAGTCAACCGGTCTCAACCTGAACACAGATGAAAAAGAAGTGTTGATCTTTGGAAAGAATGTCTCACCATGGGGCTCAATCGGGTGGCAAGCAGACCTCAGACTCACTCTCAAAATCAGCTCACATGCCAGAAACGTTTAGATCATCAGCAGTTAAAAGCTGGGTTTGGCTGCCCACATCAATGCTGTCACCACATCCTGCGTCCGTACTTTGAGGATGCTGAAGAAGCTCTAGAGGTAACTACTGAACAACACCAGGAAGACAGTCTCCCATGCCCTCGTCACTGACAAGCTGATCTATGTGAACTCTCTTTGCAATGGAATCCCAAAATGCCTAACAAGAAGACTGCAAACCATCCAAAATGCAACTCCTCACCCACACATTCAAAGCACAACACAACACAGGCCCAGCCTACATGTACCTTCCAGGTACATCTGCTCAAACAAACTCCTGCTCGCATATGTGAAATGCATATACAGATGCAGAACTCAGGGTTTAGACCTCTCATATATCGCTCCCAACGAGTGAAACAACCACTCACCTCACATCAGAGCCTCCTCCTGTCTTCTTGAATTCCGCAATAAGCTGAAGACTTAGCTCTTTAAGTAGCTCTTCTCCATGCCCCCTGGACTTTCCTCTCACCCGTACAACATCAGGATACCCTCATGAGTGATTGAATGCTTTAGAAATATACATAACTTAATATGCTTCTTAAAGAAACCCAGAACGATACGCTCTGACTTTACTTTTAATCTGTTGAATTCTTATCTCTAGGTACAATGGCTCTGGCTTTCCTACTCCCTCTGAGGGACGGTAGGGAGTGGATTTGCTGTGGGTCCTGGAGGAAATGTTTCCTAGGAGCTTTTATGCACTGGTCCTATGAGTTGTATCTCTGGAGGAGTACGCCTAACTCCTGCTTGCCAGATAGATACCCTGCAAGTAATCAGAAGGACGTGGGGGCTGGAAGTGCAGGCAGACTATGGGATTTTGTTGAAGGAAGGCCAAGGGCCAAAGGGGTGACTTAAAGCCGAAACAGAAGGGGTATTCTAGGTATGTACTTCACCTCTCTCACCTGATAGAAAGAGGCAGCTAAGTGCTAAAGGTGCAAATTTGCCTTGGAAAACGAACTCTGGATCTAAAGTAACAGGGGAACAGTTCCTCAGACGTTTTCCATCGGACAGACAGAATTAGAAAACTAGCTCTAGAGGTTAGTAAGAATTTAGAGACCAGAGGGCTCAGCCAACACTCTTGGTGGCTAACTGTACTACCTGAGGCAAAACACAAGCAACCCCATCTCTTTAGGCCCACCAGTCTATAGAAATATGCACTGATTTCACCTGCTTAATGGCTGGCTGCCCAGTGGGACCCCAGTGCTGCCAGGCTGGGTATAGAGACAATGCATTGAGCAGTTTCATAAGTTCTCCCACTGGGAGGGTGCGCACCCTGAGGATTCATCAGTGCCAAAGCACTTCCAGCCCCACAACTACAAATCCGTCCCTTGGGGGATCCTTGTCTATGATCTGCCATCCAGTCAAGAGAATTGGCACATCAGACAGCATTTTATCACAAAAGTTCCAAAATTAGAGTCTGTCCACTTCTTGCTACCAACCTGTCAATTTGAAATCCTGGAGGATCTATGATGGAACCTATACCCCCTTCTAGTATCAAGTGGCCTGTTACCTGCATTTCATGGATAAAGTGATTGTTTTGAGTTGCTGTACTGGTGTTTTTCATGTTTTTAATGCCATATGAATGATCTGCATTTCCTAAGTCTGATACTCTACAGTCCTACATGTGGCTTTCCATATGAAGGCGCTTCTGTCGCTGAAACGCTCGTAGATTGCATGGAGACCGCTCAACAATTCAAGCCCCAATTTTGATGATCATTTATTTTTTGTGACACTAAAATTAACTTTGAGATGTAATGCTCATCCATGATCTTTGATTCTTGTTACATAGATTTGTGAGAAACAGGTCAGATCTAGTCATTAGAGGCATACCGTTGTGATATATTGTCGTAAGCATGTGTGACTGTATGGAGATGTGACTGTTGTCTGATACATATGTGACCGTAACTCTATATTTTTTCTATTATGTACTGATTTTTATTGTCAAATCAATAATAAAGTAGATAGATCTTTTTTTATAATTCAGTCTTTTGGCCCATTTATAGAGTAATCATATACTATTTTCTTGTAAATAGTTGCTCAGGGGTGTTCTATTCACAATAACAGTTCTGATTACTCCCAGTGTGGGCCACATCCACTGAAGTGCCATCACTTGTACACTCCCTGCTGCCCATGCCTGCTATAAGGGGAGCTTGGAGAATGCAAGGTTCATCTCCTGCTCCCAGTGGTGTGTATAAAGAAATAAGTGTGCCAAGCAGGAACCAAAGCTGGCTTGGCTGCATGTGTGGAGCCACCCTAGTGTCCTGGGTTATGAAGAGCGTGGAGAATTGTATGTATGTATTGCGTATTTGTATAGCGCGAACTGTCACCCAAAGGGTATCCTGGTGCTTTGACTTATCCAGACCAACACAAAACACAGCACTACACTGCACTGGGGAATAGATGGGACTTCAAGCCTTTCTTAAATGAGAAGAATTCCCCCGTGCTCCTTAGAGTCACTGGCAGAGAATTCCAAAGTTTGGCCGCAGTATATCCAAAGGAACGGCCTCCCATCCGTATCCTCCGGATCTTAGGGACTGTGACCAGATATGCCGATGAAGATCGCAGGGGTCTGGAGGTCGAGTACCAGGAAAAAAGCTCTTGTAGCGGGACAGGCCCCTGATCATGGAGGGCCCTAAACACTATACACAACGCTTTAAAACAAATGCGCTGGTGGACAGGTAACCAGTGGAGGTCCTTAAGCGCAAGGGATGAAGAGGCCGAACGCAGTCGAGAAAGGGCCAATTTAGCAGCCACATTCTGGATGCGCTACAATTTTCCGATCAAAATACCAGGGGCACCCAGAAGCAGTGCGTTGCAGTAGTCAAGCCTACTGAGAATAATACTGCGCACTACTTCTGGTCTAGCTTGAGCCGGAAGCATAGGGAGAGTCTCACGTAGTATGCGGAGTAGCATCATACATGTGGCGACAGTTTTGTTTACAAAAACATTCAGCTGCAAATTTGGTCCAAACATAACACCCAAATTACGGGCGGAATCTGCTGCCGCAACTGTACCCTGGGAAACAGTGGGCCACAAATCCGCCGGCAAAGGCCGAGGAATGCGATCCATAGAGCAGTGCAGCACCTCAGTTTTTGAGCCATTAAACTGAAGAGAGTTAATGCGCAGCCAGTTCGCAGTGGCTGTCATGCAGCGGTGAAAGGTCTCCTGGGACACAGCCTCTCTACCTTCCAAGGAAACAATAAGCTGCCTATCATCGGCGTAGTTAATATCCGAGATACCGAATGATTTAATCAGCTTAACTAAGGGGCGGAGGTAGAGATTAAATAAAGTGGGACTGATGGCCAACCCCTGAGGTACCCCTTGCCCCACTCTTTTTGTGCCAGATCTAAAAGGCGGTAGAGCCAGTACTTGATGTTGATCCTGAAGATAGGAAACCAGCCAGTCTCTGACCAGACCAGCCACCCCGGCTTCCTCCTATCTGCTGATGAGAATGACGTGGCTGACCGTGTCGAACGCGGCCGACATATCAAGCAGCACTAAAAAGGCTGCATGACCTGAGTCGACACGCGAACGAAGATCATCCAGGACAACCACTAGCGCAGATTCGGTGCCGTGTGCAGGCCTGAAACCGAACTAGGCCGTGTTCAGCCAGGTGTTAAGTTCCAAAAAGCTGGACAGATGTTTAGTGACCCACCTTTCCAGAATCTTAATAGGAAATGGAAGCAACGAGATTGGCCGGTAGTTCCCCAGACAAGAGGGGTCCAATGTTGCCTTCTTCAGGAGGGGGGAGATCACGGCAAATTTCCAGCTATCCGGAACCGTAGAAGTGCTGAGGGATTGACAGCAGATGGAAAACAGAGGCGAAAAAAGTTCCTCTTGAAACACCTTCCACAATCTATGGGGCAGCGGGTCCATAGGAGATCCGGAGGACACACCATTTGCCAATTGGCAGAACTCCTCATAGAGGGGGAGGGGAAAACTGTCAAGTTGTGCCTGTTCCATCACAACCTCGGCGGTCCCAGAGATGGACAAAGGGCCGTACCCATCTGGAACTGGGGGCAGGGGGAAGCTGAATCAGAGAGCCCACTCAAGATGGTGGCAATCTTGTCCTCAAAGGCCGCTGCCAAGGAGTCGCATAGGGACTGAAAGGCCGGAATGCAGTTAGCCACACTGGCCGGATGGGACAAGTCCTTGACGATTTTAAACAGAGTTTGGGACTTATTTACTGCCTGTGTCAGCGTCTCCTTGAAGGTACTTGGCTTTGGCATATTTAATTTGTGCTTTATAGCACAGGAGGGCCTGTTTGTAACAGGCTTTGTCAGGCTCTAGGTAGTGCTTCCGCCAGGCTCTCTCCGCCTGCTTACACCGCAGCTTCTGTTGTAGAAGGTCTTTAGAGTACCAAGGAATGGCAAGTTTGGGCCTATCCCTTGCTTTCCGTAAGGGTACCACTTTATCCAGGGATTCAGTAATTTGCTGGGTGAGACGCAAATAGCTCTCATCCACGTTTCCTCCCAAGATAAAGCCACCAGATAGCAAGGTGGGGAGACTAGACTGTTTCAGCAGTCTGGACCATTGCCTAGTAAGATTGGTCGCTCCCATCTTGTCACGCCTCCGCGTGATGGTGGGGAGAGATAGAGAGAAAAGAACCAAGGCATGATCAGTCCAACATTGGGAAACAATATAAGTTGTGTCATTTTGTAAGCTCTCCAGAGAAGGGAGTTTTGTCTACAGGTTCTGGCATGCATCAACTTATTTGTACTGGGTCATATTGCTGTTTTACAGTCAGATTAACATTCTCAAAACACCCTTATGCTGCATTACGTGAATAAACTTTGATTGGTTTATTAATGGCTATATCTGAAATGTTTTAATATTGGTTTGCACTGTCTTTGATTCTATATTATGCCTTTAATTAGTGCAGTGACATCCTAACAGAGCTAATAGGTCAGGAGTCAGTGAGCGACCCTTGACCCTGTTCCTGGTCGCTCACCACGTCACAACAGCACCACCTGTTGTGCCCCTGGTCCAACTCCCTGCTGCTGCTGCCGCGAGTTCGAGGCCCTTCTCCACCCACAGGCTATCACCTGTGCCTCATCCCTGGTGGCCAGTGGTAGGCCGTTGCTCCGTTTTTGTATTTGCATTGCTTCTGCTTAATCGTTTAACTGTTTTGTTTCATTCCTCATTTCCCCTTGTATTTCTGTGCCCTGTGCCCTTGTCTTTGCCTTCTGTTCCTTCACCATTCCTGACCCCGCTTTCCCTGCCGCTGTATCCCCTGTGGCCTGCCCCCCCACTCGTCCATTCGTAGGATTGTTTTGTACTGGTATTGCTTCTCCTTAATTGTTTAACTGTTTTGTTCGTTCATCCTTTCCCTTATTGTATTTCTGTGCCCTGTGCCCTTTTTTCTGTTCCTTCGCCGTTCCTGACCCCGTTTTTCCCGCCGCTGCGTCCCCTGCAGCCCTGTCCCCCCGCTCGCCCATTCATCCACTCCCTCCTCCCAGCTGCTCCTCCCTCCCACCCCCTTCCTATGGCAGCTGCTGTGCAGCCACACCACTGGCGTGCCTAAGGCAAGCCCGTCTGCGCCCGTCCGTGCCTGGACCGCGCCCAGCGCCAGAACCCCTTGCCCCCGCGAATGCCACCACACCCGACACTGCCACGATGTCAGCACCCTCCACGCACTCAACACCGGACGATCACACACCTGCTTCCTGGCTGCCTCAAAGTACACCCAAGGAACCTTCACCTGCCGGAACTGCCGCTTCACCAGCATCTGACCTGCCGAGCCACCCACTGTGAAAGATCGCAACCACCTCAGATGCATTCTTCTCAACACCCTCTCTGTCCTCAAACACACCTTCAAACTCTAGGACCTACTCGACTCAAACTCCCCAGACGTCACCTTCCTGATGGAGACCTGGATGAACCCCTCCTCCGCACCCGACATCGCCATAGCCATCCCGGACGGCTACAAGATCACCTGCAGAGACCGCACCAACAGAACAGGAGGAGGAATCGCCATCGTCCACAGGAACACTCTCAGAGTCTCGACCTGCAGCGATGACACCCTCAGCACTGCCGCACACCTACACTTCCAGATCCACACCGAACCCAACACCACCCTCAGAGGAATACTTGTCTACAGACCCCCGTGGACACCAGCCACAGTTCAGCGACTCCATCGCTGTCTTCGTCAGCACACACACCCTCGCCTCCACAAACTACATCCTCCTCGGGGTTCTGAAATTCTACCCTGAGAACAACAACGACACCAACTCCACCGCCTTGATCAACAACCTCGCCAATCTCAGACTCAGACAGCTCATCACAACACCCACCCACTCTGCCGGCCACACGCTTGACCACATCTTCTCCGCAAGCTTCTACGTCTCCTTCAGCCACTCCACCGCACTCCACTGGACCAACCATCACTGCATCTGCTTCACTTTCCGGAAACCCACCATGCACCATGGCACCCAAGAGATCCCTCGCCGATGCTGGAGAAAAGTCAACGAAGACCAGCTAGCAACCACCCTCGCCCGGATCCCACCCGCCGAACTCGACACCGCCGCCTGCAACCTCAGTCAGTGGATCGACAACTGCGCCAACACCCTCGCCCCGATCAAGAAACCCTCCAAAAGACACACCAACAAGAAAGCCAGCTGGTTCACTGAGGACCTCTAGGCCTCCAAGCAAATATGGCTCCAGGAACCAACACCGGACCACTACGCAGCCCACAAGATCGCCATGTGCCAACACCATCACCTCACCAGATCCGCCAAAAGGGCCTCCTACAAAGACCACCTAAATGACAAAGCACACAACAGCAAAGAGTTCTTCAACATCGTGAAGGAACTCTCCAACCCCAGCTCAAACACCAACGACATCCCACCTTTGCAAGACCTATGCAACTCTCTTGCCACATTATTCCATCGCAAGATTGCAGACATCCACAACAGCTTCAATGCCATGACCACCCCAACAGCTACTGAGACCCCCATCCCCACGGCCATCATCCACACCAATGCCTCTGCTCTCCTGGACCAACGTAAGCGACGACGACACCATCAAAATCATGAACACCATTCACTCCGGATCTCCGTCAGACCCATGCCCACACCACATCTTCAATAAAGCCAGCACCACCATCGCACCCCATCTCTGGAAAGCCATCAACATCTCCTTCAAGACAGCGACCTTCCTGGAGAGCTGGAAGCACGCAGAGATCAGCGCCTTACTCAAAAAACCCAAGGCCGACCCTAAGGACCTCAAGAACTTCCGGCCCATCTCCCTGCTCCTTTTCCCTGCGAAGGTCATTGAGAAGACCGCCAACAGACAACTGACCCGCTACCACCGCACCCTACGCACACACCTCCAAGACGCAGAGATCCGAGACAATGCTCTGGACTGGACCACCTCCTTCCTCTCTGGCAGAACCCAGAGCGTCTGCCTCCCCCCTTTCTGCTCTGAAGCCACCGAGATCATCTGCGGCGTATCCCTGGGCTCATCCCTCAGCCCGACATTGTTCAACATCTACATGGCACTGCTCGCCCACGTGGCCCGTCTACATGACCTCAACATCATCTCCGATGCCGATGACACCCAGCTGATCCTATCCCTCACCAAGGACCCCCTCCCTGCCAAAACCAACCTCCACGAAGGAATGAAAGCCATTGCCGAGTGGATGAAAAACAGCTGCCTGAAGCTAAACTTGGACAAGACAGAAGTCCTCATCCCTGGCTCCACCCCTTCAGCCTGGGATTATTCCTGGTGGCCGACCACATTGGGAACAGCACCAACACCCACCGACCACGCACGCAACCTGGGGTTCATCCTCAACTCTACTATATCCATTAATAAATAAAACGAATTACATTGCGTGCGCTGCCACGCAAATGGCGTTGCAGCGCGCACAATGTAATTCGTTGGGCCAAACGGGCTGAAGCTTAGTCCTGTTATGGTTAATGCGGTTATGGGCAAGCGTTCCCAGGATAAGGATGAAATGCCTTTCTGGCTTGCCGAGAAATTTGACCAACTGGAAGCAGTATTCCTGAATACCACTCCTGTGGAGAAACACAGAATCCTTACTATTAGTTTGCAGAAAGACTTAGTGCCGGACGTAAATGACTGTACCACTTGGGGTGTGATTTTTGTGGCAGTCTATATTAGGTGCTTTGGCACCCCATCAATGGCTGTCCTGCCCTCCGTCATTAAGCGTGTTCAGTATGAACATGGACCGGAGGCGGCTGTGGAGTTGGGAATGCAAATCGTGGGAGCGTTTGACTTGGTTTGCAATCTCGTCCTTGCAAATGTTAAGGGGGGTGCAGTAAGTTTCCAGGTGTCTAATGCTTTGCGCGATGTTCCCGAGGCCGAGAAACCCCATCAGTTACCAAGAATTATTACGGAGGCTTATAAGACCATTGGCAATATAGTTTAGGTGTTAAGCCTTTTGCTAAAAAAAAAAAACACAGCAGCAAATTCAGCAGGCATCGTCTGATAAAGATGACCGCCAGAAAGTTCCGAAAAAAAATTGGAGTAAGAACAAAAAACAGAGGAAACAGCAACAGAAACAGGGGTCCTGACATGCTTCACCTACACCTGACTCTGCTGAACGTACTTATGAGTTGCGTGACCGCACTACGATTAAGTAGCCTGATAGATTTCAGGTTCCTGAACAACGTTCTCCTCGCTCTTTGCAGGAAACATCGGTCTCACCCACTGGTAGAGGAGGTGGCGGCAGCGGACAAGGAGCCCAACAGAGCTGTGAGCAGCCTCGCCAGGCTGATGGAAAAGGCAAGCAGGAGTCACTGCGTCAAAGGACCCAGTTTCAGAAGAAGAAAGTTGCTGCAGTAACAGCGAGATATGCCACAGATAGTGAGAACGCAGCTTCGGAATCTGACATGGGCTAACATGTTTGAAAGCACGGCGGAGATTATCATAATTCGAGAGGCGTTGCATCCACTACTGAAGGTGACAGCGACTAGCACCTTCGTTGTAGTAGAGACGGCTGACACTAGAGTGGCTCCCCCTGAAAGACTTTATGAAATTCTCCTTATGAATGAATGTGACGTAGAACGTACGATAAAAGGGTTTTTAGGGAAAATCTAGCACTTACCTATGATATTTTGTTGGCGGAGGTCGACTGGCCCCGACCCTTTGTCTTAGCTGCTCCGCAAGGGGAGGAGGTAATCCTCCCTAGTTTCGCGCACACAGTGCCAAAAGAGCAGGCGCTGCATTTTGCAGAAGATTGGGCTAAGGCGCTTGCGCCAGCTTTGTACCGTACTCACTGTGGATGGGACACATTTTTCCCTCGACATGAGATTCCTTTGCGGTCAATGCCACAGCCTCAACCCCAATACCCCATGCTGCGAGAAGCAAAAGCTTCCATTGCGGAAATCCTTGAACAATTGGAATATCAAGGTGTAATTGAAACGTCTGTGTTTCCAATGAATAACCCTCTTTTTACTGTGGCCAAGCCGGATGGCTCGTACCGTTTGGTATTGGATTACTGCCACTTAAGCTCCCATTGTCGTACGTGTGGGGTACAGAATACTCACAGTTCAGCTCTTGTGGATAGTCTCATGCGTAAAAGGTTCAAAACCACACTTGACATATCCAATGTTTTTTGCCGTTTTGCGGATTTTGGCTATAAATTCAACTTTGCAAAAAGTCACATTGCAGAGTACATAGTGTAGTTCCTGGGCTATGAGCTCAACAATGAAGGTCGAGGTTTGGCTCCTCACTTCCTGGAGAAGTGTGCACTTTTGCGTGCTTCCAAAACACTGAAAAAACGACAATCATTGCTGGGCTTTTTGAATTACGGGCGAACCTACATTCCTGAATATGCCCAGCGTATCAAGCCTCTTTACGCCTTGATACAACCTTCTTTCTCCAAATCGTGCTGGCTACCTGAACATTCTGCCATCTTGCAATCTTTGCAGGCTGATCTTCTAGAATCTAAATTCTTGTTGACTCATGATAACAACACCAACCTGGTGATAAGAAGCGTGCCAGGGGCAGTGGATTTGACATACCTCACTTTTAATGAGGGTGACACAGTCCCTATCGCTTGCAAGTCACACTTGCACACTTCGGCTGAGTTGCGGTTTTCCACTTTGGAAAAAGTTTTGACAGCAGTGCAAATGGCAATTCTTAAGGAACGTGCACTGTCTCAGGGAAAGGGCATTTTGGTTGTTAATCCGTATCCTGCCTTGGAGGCAGTGAGTAAAGCCAATGTACCAAATTCCAAAGCTTTGCACCCGCGCTGGATACAATGGGCCACGTCCTTGATATCCCTGGATGTCACGTTCATTTTTGATTCGTCTCTGCAGACTCATGAGTTCTTGCAATACGAATTAGTTCATCCTGCTCCTCTGACAATGCGCCCACTTAAGGATTTCCGTTGTATCATTTACACTGATGGGAGCGCGCAAGCGGCTAAGGGTACAAAGCAGGCCTTTTCTTCGGCCTGCGCAATTGTGGTTGGTACTATGGTGGATGATAAATTCAAGTCCGATGTTGTGCATACACAGACATTAGGGGACTGTACCGCCCAGTTGGCAGAGACTCGTGCTCTAATGCTTGCATTGGAGTAAGCAAATCCCAGTGTCACTACTCTTATCGTAAGTGACTCTTACTACTGTGTTCAATCATCCAATGACAATCTACCCATTTGAGCTCAAAATGGTTATCGTGACCTCAAGGGTCGCACAATAAAACATAAAATGATCTCGGTTCGAGTGGCTGATCTTAAAGAACGGCTGCCACTTGTCTTTGTAATTCATACTCTGGGTCACCAGCGTGATGGAGTTCACGGTGTTGCCAATTGTCTCGCGGATGAAGCTGCTAAGACGGCATTTGCAACATATGCAGTAGCAGCAGTTAAACGTTCCAAAAGTAAGATTGATGATGACATCTTGGCAGCTATTGCCGCAACAGAGAAGGGAGGTAATTATTCTAGAGGTTTCCCTTCTAAATACTCCTATCACTTAAGTCCTGATCAAGTACCTTATATGAGAATTAACAACGTTGGTGACAGATTGATACCCAACACAGACCACAGGCAGACTTTGATTACAGCAGCCCTCGCTGGGATGGCCTCATCGCATGCCGGCGTGTCAGCTTGTGTATCTCTTCTCCAACAACGATATTGGTGGCGGGGTTTGTATAAACAGATGCGTGAATATGTCCTTCAATGTGGCATTTGCCAGAAGATTAAACCTTCTACTGCTGCACGCCCTCCACAAACTCAGTTGTACATATCCAATAAGTGGCTTTCATGTGTTTATTTAGATCACTGCGGTCCTTTCTCATCTGATACTGCGTATAAGTATATCTTAGTTGCAGTTGATTCGTGCACACGCTTTGTGTGGTTGGGGCCGCAACCCAGTGCTGATTCCAGAACTGTTGTAAGGGATTTGCGTGTCTTTGTGGGAATTTTTGCGTTTGGTACCTTCCAATCGGACCAGGGTCCAGCATTTGCCTCTAAAGCATACAAGGATGTCATGAGTTCTTTGGGGGTCCAGGTCAAATTTTCATCTCCATACCGGCCTGAGGGCAATATTGTTGTGAAGCGAATGAACCGTGACTTAAAGCAATCCTTAACAGCTAAGGTATTAGGTACTGGCTGAGACTGGCCTAGCCCACCTCAGTAGCATACAGCGTGCACTAAATAATCTCCCTAGAAGGTCTCTGGGTGGGCGGACCCCATAAGAAATGCTCTTTGGCATCAAAATGTTTATTCCGGACCTTGAGGGTCTAGACTTGGCGGTGGCTGCCGCATCCTTTGACGTAGATGAACATTCTAATGTTTTACAGAACCTACAAAAGACCAGAGACAGTCTTGCAAAGGAACATTTGCCCTCCACATGTGATGCTGCGTTGCAGATTCCGGTAGTCGGCTGGCTACCCCAAGTTGGAGAACTGGTCCGAGAGAAGATCGAGAACAAGAAGGAATTCGGTCCCTCCTATCGAACTCCAGTTCCCATGCTTGGCGCGCAGGGTACAAGAACAATCATTTTATCTCCTCTTCCTGGGCAAAAGGGGAACATGTACATCTCCATTGACAATATCAAACTACACAGGGTGGCCGATACTTCTTAGTATGACACCTGCGGTCTCGTGTCCAGCAATGGTGCGTTACTCTGTTTTGTCCCCGAATCCTGCCATTGGGCCTGATGTTGCCATTGAGATGAATACAGTTGTGAATCCTTTATTTAATCCACCTGCTGGTGATCCTCTTAATGATACTGTATATACTTACCCCACTGACTTGTCTATGCCTGATTTGGAGACCCGTGTGGCTAATCAATCACGTTTATCATTTGACACTGGCTCTACCACATCAAAGTCCCCTTCAAAAGTTTCGATTTTTGCTACCTGGTTTAAAAAACATTTTTTGATTCCCCCTTGGACTTACATTTGGCTGGTGCTTTTTTCAAATTTTTTATTCAGGTCCATCGATTTGTGGTGTATTTTTTCATTTTGTAAATGGACACTACGTTCAAGAAAGAACTACAATTAGACTAATTAATGGAACTTTGGCTCCCCACTCCTCTTCGCACATCATGAAAAGGGGCCAGACATTTGTGAATATAACTGCTTGGCCCGTTTTAGATGGGATTGTATCGGATGCTGTGAAGTTCAAGATTCATGGGCCCACAGAGGTTATTAATGTCCCCAATGTACTTCGTGTTTCTATGGGGAATGTGGTTAAACAAAATATTCGCTCTGATGATTGGGACATCCATGCCGTAGAGGCTCTATTTTCTGATTTGAAATATTATGCTGCCTTTGATGCTGAGGATTTGTATCTACATTCTGCTTACTATGGCAATTTTTTCTGTTACCAGCATTTTGGCAATCACTTTCTGCATAAAGCTAACACGTTTAGAAATGTGGTCAACTTCACACAGTGGGAACATTGTCCCGCACATGTTGAAGGCAGCTCTAAAACTCTTTTACAAAATTTTTCTTATTTTACTGGTTTTGATCATGCCTCATCCCGAACCATATGTTGTTTCGGAATGCTTCTATTTAACAAACCACCTGCTTTGGATTGGCTACTTCTAAAAAATTAAATGCTCGTTCATTTCCTGATTTGGGTGACTATCCCCATTGGAATAATTACACCAGTACTTCCCTTACTGATTTACAAGCCATGTTGAGAAATTCCTCTTTTAATGTTTCCAGCATTAATCCCGAAGGCTGGTTGCTGTGGCAAGAAAGTGCAGATTCCTGCCAGCACCGCTTTCTGGGCTTGACCCCTGGATATACAGAGGTTAGAGCAGATCCCCGATTTCAGAGTCAACATTTGGTCACCACCTATTCTGTCGGCAAGTTGTGTCAGAGTTGGCTCAAACACTCTACCTTAGCGTCAGTTAAATCACATTTGTCTAAACTGACTGACGCCGTGGATTTGAATGATTTTGTAAAAGGTCATGCAGCAGGCAGATCGAAAAGATGGATGCTGCTTACAACGAGGTTTGGAAACTGTCCCAGATTGAAGCTGCTTCTAGGCTCAGAGCTATTGATCAGGCCAATTTAGAAAAAGTTCTTGCCATTGTAGATAATAGCATTAACGCCCTTTCTTCTCGTATTTACACGTTAGATAATATTGTTTCATCTGTTGTTGATATTGTACAAGAAGATGTTACAGTTCTGTACCATGGACAAAAACAATTGCGTTCTATTATGCAGTTTGCATGGACTCTTCAAACATTAAAATCTGGGAAGGTGCCTTGGGATTACATGAACACGACTTCGCTATTTCTGCCTTTTAATTTGACTGTTAAAAAAACAATTTATGTCAATGAAAGATGCCACGTTTTCTCTGTGGCATATTGAAAAATTGGAGCCGTTACCATTCTCAGTGGCCGAGTCAAATTCGGCAGTTTGGCTTATCCATGGGTTAATAACTCTACCGTTCCCTCTATTTAAATTTGAATCATGCATGATACACTATGCCATAATTCGATTTGTACCTTTAGGTACCCCTTATCTTCATGAAGTCTGGAATTTCCTATTGACATATAGGTGCTTGAGGGAAGGTAAAGAAGTTTATTTAAAAGGTGAAGATTGCACATCCACCCCAGAACACTCATTAGTCTGTAAAAATCTGCATTTACACGGTTTGTGTAATGTTACAGCACCTAATCTTGCGTGTCTTTTGAAAGGCACCCCCACCCCAGCTATTGCACCCACTTTCACATTGTTAGCAAACTGTAGTTATTTGTTATTAAATAATGAAGATTGCTGTGGTATGCTTGCGGGAATTCCGTACATTGTTACTGTTTCCCAACGTGTAGTTTGCTGTAAAAATGCCCTGTTTCCTCCTCCACATGGGAGGCTCGATGTTTCCATCTGGCCTTCTATTCTGACCTTGAAAGCAGAGTTCAACAAGATGAGTCGAATAAGAGCTCTTTTGTCCCAGAAGGAAGTCGTCCTTACATCTGGGCGTGAAACATTCGTCCTTCCCTTTAAAAACACCCGTACTGAGGTACATGCCTTATTAAATACAGATCTGCCCCTGCATTTCGGTTCTTTGATTCACAGAATCTTTAATGCCTGGTCGACCTTTTTAGAAGTGGTAAGTTCTGGCCTTGTGACCTCATTCCAAGCTATATTTGGTGTGATACCAGCATTTTTCCATTCGATTTTTTCTAGTGTCTTTGACGGTTTCCCGTTAATTCTCACTTTGGGAGCGGGCGTACTGCTGCTAATTTGCTTACTCCAAAATGGAAGCACATTCTGTGCCCCACGACGATCTGTCCCGGCTGCTCCAGCTTCCTTGAATACTATGGATCGCTACCTCAGGCAATTCTGAGTTGGGCGTATGGTTTATCTTTCCGGTTATCTTACTTTACTTGCGTGCAGCCTGTTTTCCATTGCCTGGATTGTGGACTTGAATGGGTTCTGGATTTGTGTCTCTGAAACACGGTGTCGCCTGACCCAGATTTTAATCTACTAATGAGACCCTTCGTTGCTCATGAAATAGATTGTTCTGATTTCAGGATTATGGCCTGCGCACCGACTCATGGGGTCCTGGGCAATTGGAACATATGGACTGCGGCCCATGACTTGGATGGCTGAAATGTTCACGGATGATAACAACAACTTCCTGTTGGGGGCGGTTGCGACATACAGTGCCTATATGCTGTTGGATTGAAGTGAGATTTATTTCTGCTTCATTAAAACGTATTGAACTCGTGAATTTTTCCAATGATGTATTAATATTTTCTACATTTTTTTTTAGGTCTTGTTCACACCATGGCCACTCATAAATGTTTTTGCTAAATTGTTTAATTTTTTAACTTGGTTCTGTCTCATTTGGACTTGAACTCTGCGTTCTATGAATCTTGCCCCCTTTTTGTGCATTCTCCAATCAAGGTGTCATGTATTCCTATAGGTTCTGAATTGATCCCCCTATTCCTGACCCTATTCTAGTTAAACAAACCAACAAGTTAACTAGCAGTCAGCCCATGAGGCAGAAAACCCCCATGATGCAGATACCGTTATCTGACGCAGTCACACTACGGCACAGGAACGTGTTATCTGATTAGGTCATAACGCTTGCGATCTAATTAGACAAGCGATATTCCTCCAGCCCCTGATAAGGCATACGGAGTTCTCATAACAAATCAAACCTATGACAACCTGGGCAAAACCCTGCGGCCATTGTTTTGATTTCACCGAGAACTTTAGTAAAAGAATGTGCTAACGAGCAAATCGTATGACATCTTTATTGACGTATCTATGTCCATCCTTACGTCAATCTCGGCACCTTAAAGGTATAAATATTACCGATCTTGCCATATGCAAACACACGCGTGGTGACGAGACGGAGCAGCCATACTTGCCGAAGCCAAGAGCAGAGCAGACCCCGCTGGCAGCAGCCCCGCCTTCCTGACGCGCTGAGAGACGCGCTGCTTTCTCCTGCCGAGAATCCAGCACCGGCGTTTCTGGGTAGCCCTCGCAGGCAGCCTGGAATATCGAGACCAGAGAGAGAGATACCATTCCTCATTCCTCCTAAATTCCAGGTACAGAACTGAATAACCCCTCACAGAGAATTCTTTAGTTATTCACTTGGCAAAAACAAACTTAACTTAAACTGTAACTTTCTATTCCCGCCCACGTATTAGACTTAGGTCAGGTACACGGGGTAGGCGTATCTAGAAACACCAGTTGAGTACGTTTAGTCAAATGTATATGTGTATGTAAATATATTTTATTCATTTTAAACATCTTATGGCTTAGAAATCATATCAATGTTTTTACAGTATTATTTTATACTATTGCTTTTAATGTATGCACTTTACTTAACTATAAGTATTGCCATAATATCGATCCATTTCTCTTGTATGAGAAAAGAGACTGATCAATAAATAACATCTTTTATTGAACACGCCCGTCTCTTCCTTTTCTCTACATTCTGATGAGACTAAGAATGCACGTACTGACTGAGTAAAATAATTTGCCTTTTGTTCACACGACTCTCGAGATTGACTCTTGATTAGGGGAGAGCAAAGTTGTCATGTTCTATGGTTGTCAGAAACTAAATCCCTTCTTGTCTAATCAGGGAAGTTAATTCCTCCTTGAACATTCGAGAAAGTTTCTAGCGAACTCTGAGCTACGCTGGCAAACCCAAAACTTTAAGTCTAGTATCGACAGTAGTAGACCTAGTTAACGTCTGGCCTAGGCCTTTACTGCTGTAGGTATTATTCCAATGCGCAGAGCCTATTGGGAAGATAGGAACTACACTACATGGCGCCCAACGCGTTTGGAAAGGGCGATAAAACTAACGTAAGACATTTAGAGTAACTCAGTCGTGCTTTCTCACTCAGACCCTTTTTCCCACATACTCCAAAGACGTCTGGAGTGGGTGAAAGGTTATATCCGCCAGACCTCGCAGGAGGGAACTCCTATGTATGGTTCTTGGTATAGTCAACGTTGAAGGATAAACAGTTCCAAAATATTGTGCATCTAACCTTTGTTCCATAAGAAACCTGATCTGCAAACAAAAGAAATAACCTTCAGGACAGTAAAATGTCAGACAATGAAGAAGAAAGAGAGGCAGTTAGATTAGCAGCTGAAATAGCAGAAGCTGATACTGCACTACAAAATGCAGACCCGGAGATAATACTCATCCCGGTCATCAAAAGGAAATCTATAACCTTAAAACTTATAGAAAATGGACTGACACCTAGAGGTGGTACAGTCATATTCGTAATTGAGGCACACGAATATCGGCAGACAGAGGTATATTATTCATGGATACATTTTCCAGCAGCAAATGCTGTAACAAAGTACTTCCACTATTACAAAATAGAGGAACCTCCTAATGAGTACACTCCTTTCGAGGAGGTGGAAGTACCACTCAAATTCCAAGAGCATTTGCTCTTATTTGATGGCGCCCTAAAACATAATAATCACATCACCAGGCTCGGTCCTTTAGGTAGACCAGGAGCAACGTGGCCGGTCCTAGCCGGATACACACCACATCCAGACATCAATGGGATGTCTGCAGCAGAACTGTTAACACAGCTAAAACAATTAATAAAAATTCATAGACAATTAGTTCAGTATGTGATGCGGACATCAACAATTCAGCCAGCGATTAAACTTCCACAGCTGACCCCTCACCAGGGGAACACAAATAAAATTACACCACAGAACATCCAGTCCTGCCTAGGTAAGGTACCGGCTAAACGGGAACAAATACCATTCTGGTTGGCACAGAAAATGACCCAAATAGAGTCGGTGTTTCCTGACACCACCCCATTAGAAAAACACAGGATTCTGACTATCTGTCTTCCAATGGGAATCGCACCACACATTGAGGACTGTGACACTTGGGGTACAGTCTTTGCTTCCATCTACACAAAAACGCACGGTGTTCCATCCATTTCGGTAATACCAGATGTGCTAAAACAAATTCAAGACGAATACGGTCCAGAGCCCGCTTTAACTCTTGGTATGAAATTACTGAAAGACTTCAAGCAGGTCTCGGCTATATTACTAGCCAACATAAAAGGTGAAGCAGCAAACGTGGCGATCCGCCAGAGGTTAAAGGAGACAGATATAGCAGACCAACCAGCTGAAATTGCCAGAATCATAGAAAAATCCTATAAGGAACTAGGTAGAGATAGTTTAGGTGGAATACCAGTAAAACCGCAACTGACTGAAAGTCCAGAAAAAATATTTTTTAATAATAATTCACCAAAAAAGAACTGGGATGGAAACAAACAATCCAATCCTAAAGAAAAGAAATTCCAGTCCAGAGGAAGGTCTCCTAGGCGAAGGGAGAAATCTCCGAACCAGAGACACAGGTCACCCCAGAGTGACCCCTCTGGGAAAAGATATAACCTTAGAAATAGGGATAATATAAAAAAGCCTGATAGATATCAAGACATTGATACACGTCCCTTTCAATCTTTTCAGACTTCCTCGCAGAAATCGGAAAGAAGAGGACGATCAGAACAAAGAGAAGAGCACGCCAAGTCCAAAGACAAGGAACCTGCTCAACTAAAAAAGAAATTACAATTTCCAAAAAAGAAGGTAGCCAGTATCAAGGTAGTTAACAATGCCGAGAATACTGAGGACACAACTGAAAAACGGAGAGTAGGCTCAGACAATGCTAGACAGCGCAGCAGAAGTGAGCATAGCTCGCAAAGTCCTTATGAATCATCTGGAGACAGTGGACACGAATGAATATCTTCAAGTGGAAACTGCAGACACCAGAGTTAGCAAACCCCACAAGATATACGAGATAACATTACGTATAGAGGGAGATAAGACTAGGAAAATAAGGGGACTATTTTGGGATAATCTCTCCAAGGGCTATGATATCCTTCTAGCTGAAAAAGACTGGCCACCAGAGTTTGTCAGGGAGTGCCCGCATGGCGAAGAAGTAATTATGCCTGCCTTCTCAAATCAAATTCCAATTCATAAAAAATACACACTTGCTAGAAAGTGGGCAGTGGCTCTAGCTCCTGCTTTATATAAAAATCACATAGGATGTGATGAGGACTCTCCTCCTCACAAAATCCAGTTAAAATCACAACCTACTGCACAAAGGCAGTACCCAATTAAGCAAGAAGCTAAAAAACAGGTAAATGAAATACTAGATCAGCTAGAATACCAGGGGGTGATTGAAACTTGCACCTCACAAATGAACAATCCTTTGTTTCCGGTCTCCAAACCAGACAATTCATATCGTCTAGTTTTGGATTACCGACACCTTAACACATGTTGCAAAACTTTTGCAGTGCAAAACTCACACAGTGCTGCACTAATGAATAACATAGTGCGCAAAAAATACAAAACAACCTTGGACATCTCCAATGGATTCTTTTGTCAAAACATAGCACCAGAGAGCAGATATTTAACTGCATTCTCAGTAAATGGCACTCAAAAGCAATTCTGTCGGTTAGCCCAGGGGTACAAGAACAGCCCGGGGGTATTCTCAGCGAGAGTAACAGAATTACTACAACTATATGATGATGAAGCATTATCTTATGTCGATGACATTTACTTAACAGATGATGACTTGGATACTCACTTGAAAAGAGTGAACACCATAATACTTGGGTTCGCTGCAGAGGGTTACAAATTCAACTTTAAAAAGTCCAGAATTGCCCATCTGACAGTCCTGTTCTTAGGATATGAATTATCAAGTGAAGGCAAAAGCCTGGCTGACAATTTCCTAGAGAAATGTGCCGTACTCCAAGCACCTAGAACACTAAAAAACTTACAGTCAATTCTAGGCTTCCTAAATTTCGGAAGAACATACATTGCAAATTACGCAGAAAGGGTCAAACCCCTTTATGATCTAATTAAACCAGATTTTAAAAGATCCAATTGGACTCGAATACACACAGAAATTTTGAGATCCTTACAAACAGACATGCTAATTAAAACAAAATTAGAAACACGTGATAACACACGCAATCTTGTGATTCGAGTCATCCCAGGGAGATGCGGATTCACATACCTGACCTCTAATGAGGGGGAAAAGGTACCGATTGCATTCAAATCACACTTGTACACAGAAGCTGAACAGAAATTCAGCAACAAAGAAAAAATTGTTCATGCAGTTCAAACCGCAATAGCTAGAGAAAAAAATCAAGCAGACGGTAGACATATCACAGTCAGAACAGCTGAATCAGCCTTTGAGGCATTAACAACACCGTGTAATTTACCAACAACAACATTGGATCCAGAATGGTTACAATGGGTGAATTCAATCACAACGGACAAAGTATACTACTACTTTGATCCAGAACTAGAAGAATTGAAAAATCTAGCATATGAAGAAACATATCCTCTGCCAATCGACATTCTGCCTTTACGACATTACGCCTGTGTAATCTATACAGACGGACATGCTCAACCGTCCGTTTGGGGAGAACAAGCATACAACCCCACATGTGAGATTACAAAAGAAGTGTGGCGTGGAGGTAAACTAAGACCTCTATTAACAAAATCACACTCAGTGGAAACTAATTCAGAACAACAAACTGAAATAATAGCATTAAAAATGGTGCTAGATAATGCGGATCGCGAATTCCCGACTGTGAGAAGTTGGCCTGATGTGCAGTGCTCACTATTCTAGTGATCACTATATATCAGTCCAAACAACCCTTATTGATGATTGGTTGTAAGTCAACCTTATAGACCAGCTATCCTAGTAGCATGGATACGAGCAGTCTAAGGCTAAGACTCTAGAGGGCGTGTTAAGCCAGCTGTTTTACCATCACATTACCCCTTGAACACCCAGTGAAAGGACACCACACAAGTGTTATGAAAATAAACAGTGTATTTATTAGAATCACAACAACCCTGTACTCTTTATGAGGACAGGGTGCTAGGCACACAACAAAACTCTTAAGAAAATACTTAAGTTAGCACGTTATACACAAATGCCCGAGGGGCACGAAAAACCATATACTTAAAAAGTGGAATGCGAAATTACTAGCAGGTAAGTACAGTACTAACAGGCTTTGGAATCGCTAGGACTTGACTATAGAATCGTTAGATTACTTCTAGGAGACCTAGGGGACTCGGGTGCAGAGTGTGCACTCTCACGCGGGATGCGGGACAAAGTCTATGGGAGCTAGTAAAGGCAAAGTTAGTGTTCACGGGCGAACCCGACCTGGTGGGAAGAAAACGACAGTGGATCCTGACCCTAGGATAGTGAGGCTATGCTGGGACACCGAAGTGCCGAAGTTACCTAGCCCCGGGGCTGCAGCTGCATAGGTCTGAAAAGACGTCGGGAATCTCGTTGCCGGACCAGGAGCCTGGAAGGAGGAAGTTGCTGGCAGGCGACCAGTGAAGAAAAGTTCGATGGATCCAAGCCTGGATCAAGGAAGAAGAAAACCTGAAAGCAGAGGGGACCAAGTTCTTGAATCACTAGCCAGTGATTAAGTGGGCACCAGGATGGCACCGGGCGAAGTCACCTCGACTAGGTGAGTGGGCGACGCTGGCTCTTCAGATCTCACGGACCAGGAGGCGTTGTCGGCGACCAGGATGGAGAGGCGAGCTGTCCCACGATGGATGAAGCTGTCGGCGTCGAAGTTACCCAGGATTGGGCAACAAGCCTTGGCTAATTCAAGCCCACGCGGTGGACTCAAAATGGCGTCTTGAGTGGACCAGGAGGGTCCGGGGTGCTCCTCTTTTGGAAGGGAGCAAGGGCTAGCCTGGAGCAACCAGACCAGCAGCAGAAATGTCGTCGGGCGTCGTTCAGAAGGCCACAAGCCAGCGGGCTAGTAGCCAAACAACGCGGTGAGCAGCAGAAAGCAGAAGGGCCCCACGCCGATCGTGGAGATGCTGGGGGGCTGCTCTTCGGTGCTGGAGCTGCTCAGGGTCGGGGCTTCTCGGACCCCAAAGCACTCACCAGGAAATTACTCGGCGGGCTTGCTGGAAAGAAGTCGTGCAGTCTTGAAGATGGTCGGTCCCTCGAGGTCTCGTCACACCCACGAATCTCAGCATGACTGATGATGTAGGTAGAGGTCAGAGGTGCCAGGGAAGCCGATTCTCGTCGAGCTGGGCAGTCTTGATCCGGAGGAGAGACTTGCAGCAGACCGCAGTGTTCTTAAGATGGTGCCTGCGGATGCAGGGTGACTACTCCTTAGTCACAAGGGAGAAATCTTAGGAAGAAGTCTTGAGTTCCTTTCGTGGAAAGTAGTTTCAGGATTCAAAGATGATCTGATTTGGAAGGGGGCCAGTCCCTACCTTTATCTGGGAAAAGGGGGCTGGCACGCGACTAAGTCCTGCCCTATGGGTGGGACCAGGAGGGGGGTGGTTACACCCACTTCCTTGGCGGGCTTTCCCCAGGCCAGGGGCTGGAGTGCCCCTGGAACTGGTTTCAGCCGGCCTATGCACAGTGAGCACCGGGGTGCCACTTGCAGTCACCTTCCTCTAAAGCCCTGCCTACCTACAATACACAAAACCCTGTCTGGGACGGTGCTGGCACCGCCCCTGGCAGGAAACCCTTTGTCCTTATCTCCTGCTCTGGGAGGACTCCCAGCAGCAGGAGGGCAGACTTGTGTCTCGGTGGCAGCATCCATTTTGTGGATGCTAAGGCTCTGTCTGACTTTTAACCGGGTTATAGGTTACATGCATGTCGTGTCCCTCTAGAAGGGTGGAATGCTAACCCCGTCGCCAGAATTGGCGAGGGGTTAGTATTCCAATTCGTATGACACCTTACTCGACATGTTTTGATAAAGCGATACCAGAGTTGGCATTTAACCGCGAGGATTATAATGCACTTAAGAGTATATGGTATGCGATATCATGGAAACAGCTAAGGGATGGATCCCGAATGCCGCAGACAGGCTCAGCTCATGCCAGAGCACCATCTCACACGATTCCAAGCACTCTGCCTTCAGGATTGTTAAGGCCTGCCATAGGAGTGGCTGATAGGAGATCTGTGTGTCCATTTTAGGGTTAGATATAGGTATACTATATCTAAAGCAAAGGGTGAGTACACCACCTTGCCCCAGCTGTCGTGCAGCCAGTTGTGTCAGTTTTAGTTAGTCAACCCAGGGGTGGCATAATACATGCTTCAGCCCCTGGGAGACTTCTGGGTGCACCTCAGCCCTGGGTACAGGGACTTGGAGAGGGCCCAGTGCCAATTCAGTACCTGAGTACAATTTGGATAGAGAGAACAGCTAGGCTGTGGGTCTGATTAGCAGGCCCACAGCCAGGGAAAGTCGTAAACCAGTGCAGCAAAAAGCAAAAAATCTGGGTGATCATAGGATTGCAGACCCTACTCTCCTACATGACCCCCCCCAAACTTTGGGACAATAAACTAACCTTGACCAGGTGAGTCTTCTTGCTCTAAGTGGAAATACCTGGAGAGCCCATCAGCATTGCTGTGATCAGTACCAGGTCTATGCTCCACTGTAAAATCCATCCCCTGTAGGGAAATGGACCACCTAAGCAGTTTGGGGTTTTCACCCTTCATCTGATTTAGCCACAAGAGGGGCTTATGGTCTGTCTGAATGGTGAAGTGAGTGCCAAACAAGTAGGCCCTCAGCTTCTTCAGGGCCCAGACCACAGCAAAGGCCTCCCTCTCAATAGCTGACCAATTTTTCTCTCTGGGTGTCAGCCTCCTACTAATGAAAGCAATAGGCTGATCGTTACCATCAAAATTCAGTTGAGACAGAACAGCCCCCACACCCAACTCAGAAGCATCTGTTTGGACAATGAATGGCTTGGAGTAATCTGGACTCTTTAGGATAGGTGCTGTGCACATGGCCTGCTTTAGGTCATTGAATGCTTTCTGACAGCTTGCTGTCCACTGAACTTTCTTTGGCATCTTTTTGCTTGTCAGGTCATTAAGAGGGGTCACTATGGACCCATAATTTCTGACAAACTTCCTATAGTACCCAGTCAGGCCCAAGAAAGCTCGAACCTGAGTCTGGGTGATTGGAGGAGTCCAGTCCTTGATGGCCTGTATCTTACTCTCCAGTGGCTGAACCTGGCCTCCACCTACAAGGTGGCCCAGGTATACAACCTGTGTCTGCCCTATCTGGCACTTTGTGGCCTTGATAGTGAGGCCTGCCTTTTGCAGGGCCTCTAACACTTTCCTCAGGTGGACCAGGTGATCCTCCCAGGTGGAGCTAAAGACAGCAATATCGTCTAGATATGCTGCACAGAAGTCATCCAGCCCAGTGAGGACTTGATTCACCAACCTTTGGAAGGTGGCAGGTGCATTTTTCAGTCCAAAGGGCATTACCACAAATTGATAATGCCCTCCAGGGGTAGAAAATGCTGTCTTGGGTTTGGCCTCCTCAGCTAACCTGATTTGCCAATATCCAGCTGTCAAATCAAATGTACTTAAGAAGTTGGCAGAAGCCAATTTATCTATAAGTTCATCTGCTCTTGGTATTGGGTGGGCATCAGTCTTAGTGACTGCATTGAGGCCTCTGTAGTCTACGCAAAACCTCATCTCTCTCTTACCACCCTGGGTGTGAGGCTTTGGCACTAGAACTACTGGGCTAGCCCAAGGGCTATCTGAGGGCTCAATGACTCCCAGCTCCAACATTTTCTGCACTTCAGTTTTGATGCAGTCTCTAACATGATCAGGCTGTCTGTAGATTTTACTCTTGACAGGCAGACTGTCTCCAGTGTCAACATCATGGGTACACCAATCAGTTTGGCTGGGTGTCAGAGAGAACATATGTCTGAAGGATTGCAAGACTTGCCTGCAATCCTGTTGCTGATGTTCAGTGAGGCTGCCACAAAAGACAACACCATCAACTGATCCATCATCAGGATTCTGAGTGAGCAGGTCTGGGAGAGGGTCACTCTCTTCCTCCTGTCCCTCATCTGTGGCCATGAGCAAGCTCATGTCCTTCCTGTCAACATATGCCTTGAGCCTGTTAACATGGAGCACTCTGAGAGGGCTCCTGGGAGTTCCAAGGTCCACCAAGTAGGTAACCTCTCCCTTTTGCTCAATGATGGTGTGGGGCCCAGACCATTTGTCTTTCAGAGCTGCTGGGGCCACTGGCTCCAGCACCCACACCTTCTGTCCTGGCTGGTACACAGTCAGAACAGCCTTTTGGTCATGCCAAGCTTTTTGAAGTTCCTGGCTGGCCTCAAGGTTTTTAGATGCCTTTTCCATGTACTCAGACATCCTGGAGCGGAGACCAAGTACATAGTCCACTATGTTGGTTGCAGGCTTTTTGAGAGGTCTCTCCCATCCTTCCTTCACCAAACACAGGGGTCCTCTCACAGGATGCCCATACAGAAGCTCAAAAGGGCTGTAGCCAACCCCCTTCTGTGGGACCTCTCTGTAAGCAAACAAGAGGCAGGGGATCAGGACATCCCATCTTCTCCTAAGAGGTTCAGGTAGTCCATGAATCATCCCTTTTAGGGTCCTGTTGAATCTCTCAACAAGCCCATTGCATTGTGGATGATAGGGTGTGGTGAACTTGTAGTTCACACCACACTCTTTCCACATTGCAGTCAGATATCCTGACATGAAGTTTGTACCTCTGTCAGAAACGACCTCCTTTGGAAAACCCACTCTGGAGAACACTCCAACTAGGGCTCTTGCCACCACAGGGGCTGTGGTGGTCCTCAGGGGAATAGCTTCAGGATACCTGGTGGCATGGTCCACCACCACCAGTATAAACTTGTGCCCTGATGCTGTCTGGGGTTCCATTGGACCAACAATGTCAATCCCCACTCTTTCAAAGGGAACCCCCACCACAGGTAGTGGTATGAGGGGGGCTTTTGTTGTGCCACCTGACTTACCACTGGCTTGGCAAGTGACACAGGAGCGACAAAACTCCTTGGTATTCTCATTCATATGGGGCCAGTGAAAGTGTGAGACAAGCCTGTCCCAAGTCTTTGTCTGACCTAAGTGACCTACAAGGGGAATCTCATGGGCCAAGGTGAGAAGGAAACCTCTCAGAGACAAGGGGATGACCAGCCTCCTGGTTGCACCAGGCTTGGGGTCTCTTGACTCAGAGTACAGGAGTCCATCTTCCCAGTATACCCTGTGGGCACCTGTGGCATTCCCTGCAGCCTCAGCAGCAGCCTGCTGTCTGAGGGGTTCAAGGGAAGGGCAGCTCAACTGTTCCTTCCCCAGGTCTGCTCTGGAGGGTCCCCCTGAGCCCAGAAACTCAACTTGATCAAGTTCAAGCTCTTTAGGCTCAGTTTCCCTCAGTTCTCTCAGATCAGCCTCCTCAGAGACTTGATCCTCAACCTGGGGTAAGGGGGAAGGCAAAGCCTTACCCTTACTGCTCTTCTTCTTGGAAGGTGTCTGGTCCATCATTTCAGGATCCAGCACCTGTTCAGTGGGGCATTTTCTGGCCTGTGACCTAGTCACAGCAAGCACATGTGCTGGCAAGCCTAACATTTCCATGTGAGTCCTCTGCTCCACTTCTGACCATTGTGATGACTCCAAATCATTGCCCAACAAACAATCAACTGGGAGGTCTGAACTGACTACAACTTTCTTTTGTCCCTTCACTCCACCCCAGGAGAAAGCCACAATTGCCACACTATGACTAGTAGTGACATTGCTGGCATTGGTCACCAGGAAATCAGTACCTGGCATGATCTGTCCAGGGTCCACAAAGTTAGGTGTCACCATGGTGACACTGGCACAAGTGTCCCTATAGGCCTGAGCCATTTTGCCATTTATCAAAGGTGTCTGCCTGTATTTGCCCAAAGTATTGGGACTTATTTCAGGGGTTATATCCATATCCCCTGTACAGACAAGGACAGCCTGAGTGAGTGTGCCAACTAAGTTGTCAGACCCCTCAGTACCCAAGGTTAACCCAACTAATGCCTTGGGAGGTACACTACCACTACTGACTGTACTAGGGGGTGCAGTTGCCTTAGGGGCTGTAGTGGCAGGAGTTTGTCCTCCTCTTTTGGTGCACTCACTAAACCAGTGAGATTTACTTTTACAGTACTGGCACCACCTTTTTGACTGGCCTTCTTGAGTCTTCTTCTTCTGGGAAGCCTGACCCCCACCCTCTTTGGTTTGTTGGGGACCTGGTGAAGACTTCTGGTCATTTTGCTCATTCTTAACATTACCCTTCTGGTCTGCTTTCTTCTGACCACCCTGGTTCTGGTTCTGGTTCTGCTTGATCCTTGTCCTGACCCATTTGTCTGCCTTCTTTCCCAATTCTTGGGGAGAGGTCAGATCTGAATCAACAAGGTGCTGGTGCAGCAACTGGTTCTGACAATTGTTTAAAATTTGTTCTCTCATCATTAGATTATACAATCCTGTGTAATCTGTAACCTTGCTACCCAGCAACCAGCCCTCCAAAGCCTTAGTGGCACAATCCACAAAGTCAGACCAGTCCTGAGACTGAGTTTTCTGGGTGTCTCTGAACAGCAACCTGTACTGCTCAGTGGTTAAATCAAACCCATCAACCAGTGTATTCTTCAGGACCTGGTAATTGTTAGCATCCTCTACTCTTGTAGTGAGGAGCTTATCTCTACCTTTACCATCAAAGGAGAGCCACAGTATAGCTGCCCACTGACTCTGGGGAATGCACTGCACAGTGCAGGCCCTCTCCAGAGCAGCCATCCATTTCTGGATATCATCCCCTTGCTTAAAGGGGGGCACTATTTTAGTCAGGTGTTTAGTATCTAAACCCTTCTCTCTATCTCTTGGGAGATTGCTGCCACCAGTGGGAGCTAACCCACTCATCTGCTGCTCTCTTGCCAGGGCAAGCTTCTCTTTGGCCAGGGCAATTTCTTCCCTTTCAATCCTTAGTTCAGCTTGTCTCATCCTAGCTTCATGCTCCCTTCTCTGAGGGGAAGTAAATCTCCTCTGTGGAGGATTCCTTCTCCCCTGAGAAGAGGCATTAGAGTGCAGAGATCTATTGGAGTCCCTAGAAAGAGATCTATCTCTCCTAACTCCAAGGTTAGGCCCACTTCGGGTTAGTACTGGGGGTCCCCCAGATCCTAGCCCAAGTAAGTCTAAGTTGGCCCTGGTTAGCCTTCTGACTACCTCAAGACCTTTGTCTACCTCATCCCCAGAGAGTTCCTCTTGATCCTCCTCCTCAACTGCAGTAGCAATGTTGGGGAGATCTGGATCCCCAGAGGTTCCCTCTAAGGCTGGCATGTTCTCAGTCCAAACAACCCTTATTGATGATTGGTTGTAAGTCAACCTTATAGACCAGCTATCCTAGTAGCATGGATACGAGCAGTCTAAGGCTAAGACTCTAGAGGGCGTGTTAAGCCAGCTGTTTTACCATCACATTACCCCTTGAACACCCAGTGAAAGGACACCACACAAGTGTTATGAAAATAAACAGTGTATTTATTAGAATCACAACAACCCTGTACTCTTTATGAGGACAGGGTGCTAGGCACACAACAAAACTCTTACGAAAATACTTAAGTTAGCACGTTATACACAAATGCCCGAGGGGCACGAAAAACCATATACTTAAAAAGTGGAATGCGAAATTACTAGCAGGTAAGTACAGTACTAATAGGCTTTGGAATCGCTAGGACTTGACTATAGAATCGTTAGATTACTTCTAGGAGACCTAGGGGACTCGGGTGCAGAGTGTGCACTCTCACGCGGGATGCGGGACAAAGTCTATGGGAGCTAGTAAAGGCAAAGTTAGTGTTCACGGGCGAACCCGACCTGGTGGGAAGAAAACGACAGTGGATCCTGACCCTAGGATAGTGAGGCTATGCTGGGACACCGAAGTGCCGAAGTTACCTAGCCCCGGGGCTGCAGCTGCATAGGTCTGAAAAGACGTCGGGAATCTCGTTGCCGGACCAGGAGCCTGGAAGGAGGAAGTTGCTGGCAGGCGACCAGTGAAGAAAAGTTCGATGGATCCAAGCCTGGATCAAGGAAGAAGAAAACCTGAAAGCAGAGGGGACCAAGTTCTTGAATCACTAGCCAGTGATTAAGTGGGCACCAGGATGGCACCGGGCGAAGTCACCTCGACTAGGTGAGTGGGCGACGCTGGCTCTGCAGATCTCACGGACCAGGAGGCGTTGTCGGCAACCAGGATGGAGAGGCGAGCTGTCCCACGATGGATGAAGCTGTCGGCGTCGAAGTTACCCAGGATTGGGCAACAAGCCTTGGCTAATTCAAGCCCACGCGGTGGACTCAAAATGGCGTCTTGAGTGGACCAGGAGGGTCCGGGGTGCTCCTCTTTTGGAAGGGAGCAAGGGCCAGCCTGGAGCAACCAGACCAGCAGCAGAAATGTCGTCGGGCGTCGTTCAGAAGGCCACAAGCCAGCGGGCTAGTAGCCAAACAACGCGGTGAGCAGCAGAAAGCAGAAGGGCCCCACGCCGATCGTGGAGATGCTGGGGGGCTGCTCTTCGGTGCTGGAGCTGCTCAGGGTCGGGGCTTCTCGGACCCCAAAGCACTCACCAGGAAATTACTCGGCGGGCTTGCTGGAAAGAAGTCGTGCAGTCTTGAAGATGGTTGGTCCCTCGAGGTCTCGTCACACCCACGAATCTCAGCGTGACTGATGATGTAGGTAGAGGTCAGAGGTGCCAGGGAAGCCGATTCTCGTCGAGCTGGGCAGTCTTGATCCGGAGGAGAGACTTGCAGCAGACCGCAGTGTTCTTAAGATGGTGCCTGCGGATGCAGGGTGACTACTCCTTAGTCACAAGGGAGAAATCTTAGGAAGAAGTCTTGAGTTCCTTTCGTGGAAAGTAGTTTCAGGATTCAAAGATGATCTGATTTGGAAGGGGGCCAGTCCCTACCTTTATCTGGGAAAAGGGGGCTGGCACGCGACTAAGTCCTGCCCTATGGGTGGGACCAGGAGGGGGGTGGTTACACCCACTTCCTTGGCGGGCTTTCCCCAGGCCAGGGGCTGGAGTGCCCCTGGAACTGGTTTCAGCCGGCCTATGCACAGTGAGCACCGGGGTGCCACTTGCAGTCACCTTCCTCTAAAGCCCTGCCTACCTACAATACACAAAACCCTGTCTGGGACGGTGCTGGCACCGCCCCTGGCAGGAAACCCTTTGTCCTTATCTCCTGCTCTGGGAGGACTCCCAGCAGCAGGAGGGCAGACTTGTGTCTCGGTGGCAGCATCCATTTTGTGGATGCTAAGGCTCTGTCTGACTTTTAACCGGGTCATAGGTTACATGCATGTCGTGTCCCTCTAGAAGGGTGGAATGCTAACCCCGTCGCCAGAATTGGCGAGGGGTTAGTATTCCAATTCGTATGACACCTTACTCGACATGTTTTGATAAAGCGATACCAGAGTTGGCATTTAACCGCGAGGATTATAATGCACTTAAGAGTATATGGTATGCGATATCATGGAAACGGCTAAGGGATGGATCCCGAATGCCGCAGACAGGCTCAGCTCATGCCAGAGCACCATCTCACACGATTCCAAGCACTCTGCCTTCAGGATTGTTAAGGCCTGCCATAGGAGTGGCTGATAGGAGATCTGTGTGTCCATTTTAGGGTTAGATATAGGTATACTATATCTAAAGCAAAGGGTGAGTACACCACCTTGCCCCAGCTGTCGTGCAGCCAGTTGTGTCAGTTTTAGTTAGTCAACCCAGGGGTGGCATAATACATGCTTCAGCCCCTGGGAGACTTCTGGGTGCACCTCAGCCCTGGGTACAGGGACTTGGAGAGGGCCCAGTGCCAATTCAGTACCTGAGTACAATTTGGATAGAGAGAACAGCTAGGCTGTGGGTCTGATTAGCAGGCCCACAGCCAGGGAAAGTCGTAAACCAGTGCAGCAAAAAGCAAAAAATCTGGGTGATCATAGGATTGCAGACCCTACTCTCCTACACCGACACTTATAGTGTCTGATTCATATTACTGCGTCAAATCATACAACAAGGATTTGCAGACATGGATTCAAAATGGTTACAAAGATGACACAGATGCACCAATAAAGCAGAAACTGCTCTGGGAACAGATAGCTCTTTTACAAAAAGAACTACCAAAGACTCACGTGACACACTCACTGAGTCATCAGCGTGATGGCGTTCACGTTGTAGGGAATTCATTGGCTGAGACAGCCACAGCGGCAGCCACTAAATCGGCTCCCGTAGATCGAAAAAAGCGTACATTAAAATACATTGACGGTGAAACAGTGCTGGCAGTGAAAACGTCATCAAAAGGCGACTGCTCAGCGTTACCGATCAACTATCCACTCAATTATACATACATAATCGATGCAAACTCCGTCCCTTTTGCTCGAATCCCTGGAGTGGGGGATAGGGTGATTCCAAACATGGACAGGAGAAACTTGTTAATCGCAGACGCACATATGGGCGAGGGTCTCAGACACCTTAAACTAAAAGATTCTCTGGAAGAATTACAATCAAGGTACTGGTGGCCAGGCATGAGCCTGCGTCATACCATGTTTGTAAAAAACTGCCCAAACTGCAACAGAGATCGCAGTGGGGAAAGAAACAGTTTAAAACCTCGTCGTTCTACTCCAGAAAAAATCAGGAGTAAAAAGGAAGGGTTGCGATTAACATATACAGGCTAGTTCCAATTATAATGTAGATCACCAGCACTCGGCTGACGTCCGGACTGTTATACAAAGATTTGCGAGTCTAAATGGCATATACGCTAAGAGCATGCTACGTTTGACCATTGTCTCCACTCTAGCCCTCAAGCCTGAGGGGAAACATGATCAAATGAGCACAGTCCAGCGGGAATCTTCTCACTTCCTTCCTGAGGGTACGGGATGGTGTAAAGAAAAAACCAAGGCATAAAGCAATCTATAGCGGAAAGGATATTAGGTTCGGGAGCTGGGTGGGTCAAACATCTAATAAGTGTCCAACGTAGTCTCAATAACTTGCCAAGAAATTCTCTGAAGGGATTCAGTGCGTACGAATTATTATTTGGAACTAGGATGATGATCTCTGACATTGATAGTCAGACTTCAGTGGTGAAAGAAAAAACCTTTGATATCAAAGACCGTTTGGCTATTTTGCAGGACTTAAACAAAACAAGAAAAGACCTGAGCAACATTAAGTTGAAACAACAGCCAACAACCACTGAAGAACCACCACCTGTCCCAGCAAGACCTGTCTGGATTCCAAAAGTCGGGGATCTAGTCAGGGAAAAGATCGCGGTAAAGAAGGAATTTGGGCCTTCTTACAGAAAAGCAGTTCCTGTCTTGTCTGTCAACGGGACAAGATCAGTTGTACTACCGCCACTTGCTGGTAAAAAGGAGAACCGAGTTGTATCCATCGACCTGGTAAAACCACAACATGTGGCCGATAACAAACAGTAGGCCAAGTGGACTCCCAATAAGTAGCAGAACACCAAGGTTTGCTACCAGTACAGAGGTCCTATCGAGGAGGCTAATCACATTCGAAACGCCTACAGAAGAACAACAAGGACTATGCAACAATGCAATAGAACTCAGACCTCTGAAAACCCAAATAAAAACATTTAGCAGAGACACACCAATCTATAATGAAGTACCAAGTGACAATGCAAGAAACAAAAATCCTGAACCAATTGGAACAATTGACAGAACTGCATCCGGCTACTTCATAAACTTCGATGATTCCTCTGAAGGCTTCAGTGAATCAAAGACACAGCCATCATCAAAAACCTTTAAAGACAAAGCTAAGGAACTTTTGAGACAACTGAAAGAAACATATCTGATTTCTCCATGGATTGAATTTTGGGTGGGTTTTGGTGCATTTATCCTCATACTTTGGCTCATCATGGTACTTACTTTGGGACGCTTCATTGAGGGAAAATATGCTAAAATGGACACAGCAAGTCAGAAAATCAACTTGATCCTCAAACCACACACATCTTCACACGTCGAGAAAAGAGAACTTTCTTCAGCCAACTTCACAGCCAATCCAATACCTGGTGGGGTAGCCTGGGACAACACTGACTATGAAATTTATGGTCCGGTCGAGATCCTGAAATATCCACACCAAATTAAGATCTCATTGAGTGACT
The DNA here is from genome assembly GCF_964261635.1 of Lissotriton helveticus. Classification (NCBI taxonomy): domain Eukaryota; kingdom Metazoa; phylum Chordata; class Amphibia; order Caudata; family Salamandridae; genus Lissotriton; species Lissotriton helveticus. The sequence goes on along the minus strand of NC_136057.1, from coordinate 659,390,529 downwards.
TTGCAAAACCAAACTCATTTGCTGATGATTGGGACTTCGAAAGCATTAATAACATGATGTCTGACTTAGTAATGTCTGCTAAATTTACCAAACATGATTATTTGCAGGGTTCTACAAATTATGACAGTATGTATTGCTATAACCACTATGGTAATCACTTTTTACATAGATCTGCACAACCTAGAAATGTTTTAAATTATAATCAATGGGAACATTGTGCAACACCTCCAAAAGGGAGCTCAAGAACCGTTTATGACAAATATTCATACTTTTCAGGTTTTAACACAAGTAATGCTGAAACATTTTATTTTAAATTGTCAAACAAGACAGGGATGAAAACCATGATAACCAACACAAAATTGTTATATTCAGACTCATTTTTTGAACAAATGAATACTTTTGGATTTGATTATTGGGAAAAAAATGTTGAATTGAAAAGTGTTTGGGGTACAAAAGAATGGCAAGTACAGGGTATAGAAGCTTTGTTTAGAGCCTGCATGATCCCAGAACAAATGATATTTTTAAATGACACTGTTCAACAGACCACCTGTCTTGGCTTAGCCAAAATCAAAGATTTAAATAAACCGTCTATTCCAAAGCCAATAATGTTTAGCAATAACTCTGATACAGATGAAGAGATAGACGTAAACCAAATATTAAACCAAAACAGAACACATCCTGATTGGAAACAGTGGTTGATCTGGCCCACAGATACTAATAACTGTCAAGACAGATTCCTGAACAAAACACAAGGTTTCAAAATGACCAGGCCAGACCCTAGATATCCCCAAAGACATCACCCAGGGATAATTACCACCTACAGTGTGGGCAAATTATGCCTTCAATGGCTACAAACTTCCACACTGCCTGAAATTAAGCAACACCTAACTTTACTTACTGATGGTGCTGACTTGCGTGATTTCACTTTGGGACCACGCAAACAGCGTCAAAAGCGTTTCATAGCAGCCTCTGTATATGCAGCATACAATGAGGCCTGGAAGGTTACTCAAATTGAAACAGCAGAGAGAATACGGGAAATTGACCGTATCAATTTGGAAAAATCACTTTCTGTAGTGGACAATGGGTTAATGACTCTGTCCTCCAGAATTTTTTCTTTGGACGGCATTGTGTCTTCAGCAATCGATATATTATACTTACTGTTATTACAACATGGTCAGTCACAGTCACAATTGCGTTCTATTGTACAGCTTGGCTGGACGTTACAAAATCTGCGTTCAGGCTATGTGCCTTGGCGTCTAATCAACACAACGTCACTATTCCAAATCTTTAACCTTACTGATAGACAAATCGGTATGGCGCAAAAGGGTGCTGATTATACAATCTTGAGCATTGAAAAACTAGAAAGATTACCAATGACAATGTCAGAACGACCTGTCAGTGAATGGATAATACACGGAATCATAAATATTCCAATCTCAACCTTCAGGTTTCAATACTGCCAAAAATATATACAGGCTGGCATGTACGAGAAATTGGGAAAGGGGTACCTTAAAACAACATGGAACCTGCCCTATTCACATGCATGTGTCAGTAATAAAGGCCAGAAAGTGTTTCTTAGTGGCAACAATTGTGCGATGTCACTAAGCGGCACGCTTCTGTGTAACGGAATTAGTTTGCATGGAGCCTGTGAAGGGAATTCATACAACCTTTCATGTCACCAGCAAGGCGCACCTGCAACAGAAATAGAACCATTCTTTCAAAGACTCTATAATGGGAGTTACATTCTTATTGTAGACCGCAGATGTTGTAGTTTTATGCCCGGGACTCCTTATCTAGTAACTACTACTTCGAAGGTCAAGTGCTGTGGACGCACATTGTTCCCCAGCTCCTTCCCAGACAGGGAGGCAAGGGCATGGCCCGATTTGAAAATTACTTCTATTCGAATAGATACTTTAAGCAGAATGAAAACAGTCCTTCTTCAGACGCCTACCAGGCTCTCGTCATCAAAAGAAACGTATGATCTACAAGTCGCAAGGACGACTGCAGAGATACATACATTATTATCAACTAATTCCCCCGTACATTTCGCGGAAATCCTGAATGAAATCTTAAATATTTCTGATACCAATGGGATCTCAGGGGTATTTAAGACAGTATTTTCGATGGCATTAACACCATTCAAAGCCATACTGGGTATTTTTCCAGATTTCGTCCATTCGATTTTTGGCGGACTTCCCCTGATCCTGGGACTAATTGCAGGAATCCTATTCTTAGTCCTTATTTTTCGTTATGGCAACCCATGTCACAGACAAAACTCTTGCGACAAGGGAAGAAACAATCCTAGCCATTGGATACCGGGACCGGATATCAAAAATCCTGGGACTCTCCCGGCTTAGAGACCTGAACATGACTTGGTTTCTATCATTTCGACCAATGTGGCAAAGATGTGTTTTACCTGTATTGAGGTGTCTGCTATGCGGAGAAGAATGCGTGTTAGACACCTGTCTGACGCTACAATCGGATGCGCCGATGGATGCAGAAACATTGTTGAGCCCGATTAAGGTTCATGCTTTGTGCTGCCCTCAAAGGCTACCAATCATGATGACGGCATTCGTGGAAGCTTCACCACTACGATTGATGGGTAGTGAAGTTCAAGATGAAAGCAGCATCGAACAGGTACGACCTTCTGTCAGTAATGCAAATCAGAATGTCAATGGAGACAATCATGCGCAAGAATGCATGATTACACCTATTTCCGAGTTAGTGGAACTTTCCCAGGAAGCTGTTGACAGTTTTTTCGAAAGCCTAAATGATATGATGTTCTCACCCGAACAGAAATAGAGACTTTTGAGCAAGCTCGCACACGGCGTTCCCTGAATTCGGCCTTCAACTTTAAAAATAAAGTCACATGAACATTTTCGCTCCAGTTCACGGACAGCAGTTTTTTCAGCAGCCCCAAATATTTTTGCATATTTATCGGGACACTATCTTCTGCTTAAAGTAAGAACTATTCTTAGAGAACTAAGGTTTCTAAATTTTAGATAGCTTATAGACATTAGCTGCCCGCTGGCATGTTCATAAAGATATTTTATTCTGTGATGGAATGGCCTCGAAACTTTTTTCTGTCAGAAACCATTTCATGTGTAATTCTCATATACCAAACGAGCAATAATGTATACAAATGCGATTACTTTGGCATTATTCTACAGCTTGAGTGCATACAATATATATGTCTGCAATTTTTCAGTATATTTGAAGAATAAGAATAAGTAGCAGAACACCAAGGTTTGCTACCAGTACAGAGGTCCTATCGAGGAGGCTAATCACATTCGAAACGCCTACAGAAGAACAACAAGGACTATGCAACAATGCAATAGAACTCAGACCTCTGAAAACCCAAATAAAAACATTTAGCAGAGACACACCAATCTATAATGAAGTACCAAGTGACAATGCAAGAAACAAAAATCCTGAACCAATTGGAACAATTGACAGAACTGCATCCGGCTACTTCATAAACTTCGATGATTCCTCTGAAGGCTTCAGTGAATCAAAGACACAGCCATCATCAAAAACCTTTAAAGACAAAGCGAAGGAACTTTTGAAACAACTAAAAGAAACATATCTGATTTCTCCATGGATTGAATTTTGGGTGGGTTTTGGTGCATTTATCCTCATACTTTGGCTCATCATGGTACTTACTTTGGGACGCTTCATTGAGGGAAAATATGCTAAAATGGACACAGCAAGTCAGAAAATCAACTTGATCCTCAAACCACACACATCTTCACACGTCGAGAAAAGAGAACTTTCTTCAGCCAACTTCACAGCCAATCCAATACCTGGTGGGGTAGCCTGGGACAACACTGACTATGAAATTTATGGTCCGGTCGAGATCCTGAAATATCCACACCAAATTAAGATCTCATTGAGTGACTTTGCAAAACCAAACTCATTTGCTGATGATTGGGACTTCGAAAGCATTAATAACATGATGTCTGACTTAGTAATGTCTGCTAAATTTACCAAACATGATTATTTGCAGGGTTCTACAAATTATGACAGTATGTATTGCTATAACCACTATGGTAATCACTTTTTACATAGATCTGCACAACCTAGAAATGTTTTAAATTATAATCAATGGGAACATTGTGCAACACCTCCAAAAGGGAGCTCAAGAACCGTTTATGACAAATATTCATACTTTTCAGGTTTTAACACAAGTAATGCTGAAACATTTTATTTTAAATTGTCAAACAAGACAGGGATGAAAACCATGATAACCAACACAAAATTGTTATATTCAGACTCATTTTTTGAACAAATGAATACTTTTGGATTTGATTATTGGGACAAAAATGTTGAATTGAAAAGTGTTTGGGGTACAAAAGAATGGCAAGTACAGGGTATAGAAGCTTTGTTTAGAGCCTGCATGATCCCAGAACAAATGATATTTTTAAATGACACTGTTCAACAGACCACCTGTCTTGGCTTAGCCAAAATCAAAGATTTAAATAAACCGTCTATTCCAAAGCCAATAATGTTCAGCAATAACTCTGATACAGATGAAGAGATAGACGTAAACCAAATATTAAACCAAAACAGAACACATCCTGATTGGAAACAGTGGTTGATCTGGCCCACAGATACTAATAACTGTCAAGACAGATTCCTGAACAAAACACAAGGTTTCAAAATGACCAGGCCAGACCCTAGATATCCCCAAAGACATCACCCAGGGATAATTACCACCTACAGTGTGGGCAAATTATGCCTTCAATGGCTACAAACTTCCACACTGCCTGAAATTAAGCAACACCTAACTTTACTTACTGATGGTGCTGACTTGCGTGATTTCACTTTGGGACCACGCAAACAGCGTCAAAAGCGTTTCATAGCAGCCTCTGTATATGCAGCATACAATGAGGCCTGGAAGGTTACTCAAATTGAAACAGCAGAGAGAATACGGGAAATTGACCGTATCAATTTGGAAAAATCACTTTCTGTAGTGGACAATGGGTTAATGACTCTGTCCTCCAGAATTTTTTCTTTGGACGGCATTGTGTCTTCAGCAATCGATATATTATACTTACTGTTATTACAACATGGTCAGTCACAGTCACAATTGCGTTCTATTGTACAGCTTGGCTGGACGTTACAAAATCTGCGTTCAGGCTATGTGCCTTGGCGTCTAATCAACACAACGTCACTATTCCAAATCTTTAACCTTACTGATAGACAAATCGGTATGGCGCAAAAGGGTGCTGATTATACAATCTTGAGCATTGAAAAACTAGAAAGATTACCAATGACAATGTCAGAACGACCTGTCAGTGAATGGATAATACACGGAATCATAAATATTCCAATCTCAACCTTCAGGTTTCAATACTGCCAAAAATATATACAGGCTGGCATGTACGAGAAATTGGGAAAGGGGTACCTTAAAACAACATGGAACCTGCCCTATTCACATGCATGTGTCAGTAATAAAGGCCAGAAAGTGTTTCTTAGTGGCAACAATTGTGCGATGTCACTAAGCGGCACGCTTCTGTGTAACGGAATTAGTTTGCATGGAGCCTGTGAAGGGAATTCATACAACCTTTCATGTCACCAGCAAGGCGCACCTGCAACAGAAATAGAACCATTCTTTCAAAGACTCTATAATGGGAGTTACATTCTTATTGTAGACCGCAGATGTTGTAGTCTTATGCCCGGGACTCCTTATCTAGTAACTACTACTGCGAAGGTCAAGTGCTGTGGACGCACATTGTTCCCCAGCTCCTTCCCAGACAGGGAGGCAAGGGCATGGCCCGATTTGAAAATTACTTCTATTCGAATAGATACTTTAAGCAGAATGAAAACAGTCCTTCTTCAGACGCCTACCAGGCTCTCGTCATCAAAAGAAACGTATGATCTACAAGTCGCAAGGACGACTGCAGAGATACATACATTATTATCAACTAATTCCCCCGTACATTTCGCGGAAATCCTGAATGAAATCTTAAATATTTCTGATACCAATGGGATCTCAGGGGTATTTAAGACAGTATTTTCGATGGCATTAACACCATTCAAAGCCATACTGGGTATTTTTCCAGATTTCGTCCATTCGATTTTTGGCGGACTTCCCCTGATCCTGGGACTAATTGCAGGAATCCTATTCTTAGTCCTTATTTTTCGTTATGGCAACCCATGTCACAGACAAAACTCTTGCGACAAGGGAAGAAACAATCCTAGCCATTGGATACCGGGACCGGATATCAAAAATCCTGGGACTCTCCCGGCTTAGAGACCTGAACATGACTTGGTTTCTATCATTTCGACCAATGTGGCAAAGATGTGTTTTACCTGTATTGAGGTGTCTGCTATGCGGAGAAGAATGCGTGTTAGACACCTGTCTGACGCTACAATCGGATGCGCCGATGGATGCAGAAACATTGTTGAGCCCGATTAAGGTTCATGCTTTGTGCTGCCCTCAAAGGCTACCAATCATGATGACGGCATTCGTGGAAGCTTAACCACTACGATTGATGGGTAGTGAAGTTCAAGATGAAAGCAGCATCGAACAGGTACGACCTTCTGTCAGTAATGCAAATCAGAATGTCAATGGAGACAATCATGCGCAAGAATGCATGATTACACCTATTTCCGAGTTAGTGGAACTTTCCCAGGAAGCTGTTGACAGTTTTTTCGAAAGCCTAAATGATATGATGTTCTCACCCGAACAGAAATAGAGACTTTTGAGCAAGCTCGCACACGGCGTTCCCTGAATTCGGCCTTCAACTTTAAAAATAAAGTCACATGAACATTTTCGCTCCAGTTCACGGACAGCAGTTTTTTCAGCAGCCCCAAATATTTTTGCATATTTATCGGGACACTATCTTCTGCTTAAAGTAAGAACTATTCTTAGAGAACTAAGGTTTCTAAATTTTAGATAGCTTATAGACATTAGCTGCCCGCTGGCATGTTCATAAAGATATTTTATTCTGTGATGGAATGGTCTCGAAACTTTTTTCTGTCAGAAACCATTTCATGTGTAATTCTCATATACCAAACGAGCAATAATGTATACAAATGCGATTACTTTGGCATTATTCTACAGCTTGAGTGCATACAATATATATGTCTGCAATTTTTCAGTATATTTGAAGAATTTCAAAATGCATTTATGTATTTTGGGGTGGTAAGGTATACACACTACTCTATAGTATGTTGTACTATGTTATACTATGCCTAGATTAGTAAATATGTCCATAGTTAGCGTGGAGTGGGTGTCATGTATTCCTATAGGTTCTGAATCGATCCCCCTATTCCTGACCCTATTCTAGTTAAACAAACCAACAAGTTAACTAGCAGTCAGCCCATGAGGCAGAAAACCCCCATGATGCAGATACCGTTATCTGAAGCAGTCACACTACGGCACAGGAACGTGTTATCTGATTAGGTCATAACGCTTGCGATCTAATTAGACAAGCGATATTCCTCCAGCCCCTGATAAGGCATACGGAGTTCTCATAACAAATCAAACCTATGACAACCTGGGCAAAACCCTGCGGCCATTGTTTTGATTTCACCGAGAACTTTAGTAAAAGAATGTGCTAACGAGCAAATCGTATGACATCTTTATTGACGTATCTATGTCCATCCTTACGTCAATCTCGGCACCTTAAAGGTATAAATATTACCGATCTTGCCATATGCAAACACACGCGTGGTGACGAGACGGAGCAGCCATACTTGCGGAAGCCAAGAGCAGAGCAGACCCCGCTGGCAGAAGCCCCGCCTTCCTGACGCGCTGAGAGACGCGCTGCTTTCTCCTGCAGAGAATCCAGCACCGGCGTTTCTGGGTAGCCCTCGCAGGCAGCCTGGAATATCGAGACCAGAGAGAGAGATACCATTCCTCATTCCTCCTAAATTCCAGGTACAGAACTGAATAACCCCTCACAGAGAATTCTTTAGTTATTCACTTGTATATGTGTATGTAAATATATTTTATTCATTTTAAACATCTTATGGCTTAGAAACCATATCAATGTTTTTACAGTATTATTTTATACTATTGCTTTTAATGTATGCACTTTACTTAACTATAAGTATTGCCATAATATCGATCCATTTCTCTTGTATGAGAAAAGAGACTGATCAATAAATAACATCTTTTATTGAACACGCCCGTCTCTTCCTTTTCTCTACATTCTGATGAGACTAAGAATGCACGTACTGACTGAGTAAAATAATTTGCCTTTTGTTCACACGACTCTCGAGATTGACTCTTGATTAGGGGAGAGCAAAGTTGTCATGTTCTATGGTTGTCAGAAACTAAATCCCTTCTTGTCTAATCAGGGAAGTTAATTCCTCCTTGAACATTCGAGAAAGTTTCTAGCGAACTCTGAGCTACGCTGGCAAACCCAAAACTTTAAGTCTAGTATCGACAGTAGTAGACCTAGTTAACGTCTGGCCTAGGCCTTTACTGCTGTAGGTATTATTCCAATGCGCAGAGCCTATTGGGAAGATAGGAACTACACTACAAAGGGAGGGTGTAGTGTGGCCTAAGGCCTGCTTTGCATGCATATTATGTTAGCATGGCTTATTAGAAATTTAAACGCCATTTAACCTTTTGCCGCTTTTGCACACAACACTGCATATAGCTGTTTTTGTAAGTTAGGCTCCGTGATTGCCTGCACATGAGAAATGGTTTGTTTTTAACATCCCTAGACTTACATCGTGCCCCTAGTCTGCACAGTGAGTGCTGAAGCCATCAAGGTTATCATAACATGGTAGCTGTTGTACGACATGATCGGCTAACGTTTTTAGACACAACAATGAGCCAGCTGAGATTATGGCGCCCTTATTATTGCACAGTTGCCATGATTTCAGATACTTGGAAGATTTTTCATTTCCAGGGATGCTGAGGGCTTTTGCTGATCCTGATGTGATTTACTCTTGTTGAGCTGAGAGGTAATGGGGTCCCCCCCACAAGCCTAAGAGACCTTCTATAGCTTATAAACATAGTTCCTAGATAGGGAGGGTGTTATAACTAGGCACTATACGACCTATTTTCACCATCATTGTAATATGATTTCTCCCTTTGTGTTTTATGGAATTGTAACAATGCTGACCATATTATATAGATACTGCACCTGAGAGCACAAAGCTAAAATATAATTTTTAATCTTACCCTTGTCTGTTATTTACTCCGCTTGTGGACTGGTATGAGAATATAACAAAAGAGTGTTCTCACTTCCCATCATTCCTGAGTTGGTCCTAAGTCGCATGTTCTAGGCTGTCTAATCATTGGTTACTTTGCTATAGGACCAAGAGCTAATGTGACACTGATGCTAGCTGGTTGGGGTTTTCTAGGTACTGAGGTGAGTTTCTGGTACACCACGATTCACTGATGTCCTGGGTCTCTGTGCACAGTTCTGTGTAGGATCAGGATCCTTGCAACACCTTCATGCGCAGTAATGGTGCTTGTGCCCTTTACTTTATATTTGTGCAAGACACATTCTTTCCCCTCATCCTTTTCTGGTACCTGTAGTGCTTTGCGAATGTCATTGCCTTATCCTGCCACTTTTGCCAGCTTTTGTTATTTATCACCCTCTTGGTGCCCCTGTGTTGCTGTGTGGGACCACATCTTTAATCAGGTATCAGCTGCACAGACTACATTCCGCCAGGAAGGTGGAAGGAGAGGAGGAAAGGTCTGGTCTGGTCGCAGAGTGGGAGACACAGCTAAGAACCTTGTCTCATTCGGAATCTGCCGACCTCCTGACGACTTTCCCTGTCAGGTCAACCGTGGGGCCCAGGTCCCAGGCTTCTGCGAGGAGTGGACTAGAAGTCTCCTCATTGTGTGCCTCTCCATAGCCTCTCCCTCCACCTTACCATCATTTTCTGGTTCCCGTTCCCTTACTGAACTTGCTTTTCAGGACCTTTCTTCCTGGCATCATGGCAGAAGACGGAAGAGAGTCTTTTGTACCCCTTTATCCCTTCTCTCCTGTCTTCTCCTCCTTGTCCTTTCTCTTTGTTTGGGTCCCTTTCCTGACTTTAGCTTTTTTCTTCACCAGATGAAGAGAGAATCCCTCTACATTGCAGCTAGTCCTTTCCCTCGCACTATGCTACAACAATAAAATAAATGAAATTATGGTTAACTGGGCTCCACTAATACATCCCCAGTTATATATCCGCAAAGGTGTTTGTGTAAAATCTGGCAGATTAACTTTACTGCACACTTCACTCAACTCCAATGAAGTTCCATTTGTAGATACATAAGGCTCGAAAACAGAGCAGGCACTATTTTGGTGTAATTTGAATTTCTTCTTACCCAAATTTGCCTACATAAATATTATGATAAGGAAAACGTTGCTTATACGTGGTCCGTAAAACAATATATTGCCTTTTTTTGGGACATAAAGGGCTATCAAAATGTGTGGACATTTTGCTTGGGAGTCACCCATCATCACTTAGGGGCTCATTATGATGGCGGAAGGACCGCCAACGCCGGGCCGGTGGTGGCGGTCCTTCCACCATCATAAAGAAAATTCCCACCGCCAAATTAGGATAGCAGTGGGAATCACAATGGTTCCACGACGGACGGAAAGTCCGTCTTGCCATGGTTCTGCAAGGCGGTCCTTTTTCGGCTGCCTTGTATAAACCTGAACAAGGCCAATATTGCGGGGAATACGGTATCCCTGTCTGCCTGTCTTTTTGCTGCAGATTTTCTGCTGTAAAAAGACAGGCGGAGACTGGCTTTGGGGGCCCGTTGCCACCCCCACTCTGTGTGTGGGAGTACAATAGGGGGGTACCCATGGTACTCCCCTGTGCAGTCCCATGCACCAAGTGGCAGTCACCAAATGGGGCCTGCCACGTGGTGCAGGGAAATGCGGTGCATGAACCTTTATCATTGTGGACAGTACTGCAGCCAGCAGCACTGCCTGCAATGATAAAGGCCCAGGATGCGCCAGACAGTATGGCGGCCACATCCTAATAGCAGTGGTGGGACCGCCGCATGTCTGGCGGGCAGTCCCACACACCTCAATGGTGGCGGGCGGATCAGTATGTAAAATATTCATGACTTCAAGTAGAAACGCTTCTACATTTTTCCTGACCTCATTTAAAACACCAGCTCGCAACAGGGTTAGTAGTGTGCAACCTGAGTCACACTAGTTGTGAAATTCAATGTTTAACTGTCAGAAGAGTGTGCTGGGGCAGGGGTAAATATGTGTTATGACTGCAAGACTTTGCCAGATTTTCAGAAATGTTCTGCAGCTGAAGTAGAAAAAAGTCAAAGATGAGAAAAAGTGTGGTTGGATTAATTGTGCACTTGCTTATCTATGCTGTATTTTAATAGGTGTAGCTGATAAAATAATTTTGCGTTTGTTAAAACATGCTTTATACTGGAACTTTCTTTTCTTACCTTCAAATAGTAACAGTGTTAAAACACACATAATTTTGAGTATTTCTTTTGTTGGCATGTGATGCATTGTAATACATACCTGAAGCAATATAACCCAGAAACACAGAGAAGGAGTGAGAGGAGTAAAGGTGTGCTCTATGTCTTCCAACATATATTGCAAGATAAACAGACTATACCTAAGATCCAGTAATACCTTCATTGTTTGCTAGGATATGCAACAAAGTCACCTGCTGGACATACCTGGTATGTCTGTTCAAAGGTAGCAGATTCTTCTCCACCTTGTTGGCATTCTTTATCATCGAGTTTGATTCTTGTATAGACGAAGATGATGTCTCATCTGGGTCGGCCCCAATACAAGGAGCAAAAGACGGTGTTCTTTACTGCATGAGAAAAATGATAAAGAAGTTACCTAGAGGTCAGTCAATAGTGCTTTATTGGGATTGCCCATAGTGAGATAAAAAAAGGTCAGAGTGGCAATTGGCATCCCTTAGCCAACAAGTTTTGGGCAAGCAAAGAACCACAAAAAGGGTATGAGGCCTTCTTTGGGACCAGTAGATCTCTACACTTACTATGCCTACTATGGAACTAATAGTAGGTGTCACATTTAATATGTAGGGTGTAAGAGCAAAAATCGTTAAGCATGACTAGCATGTCAAGAAAAATAATGTCAGTGAAAACTAGAGACAGAGACAAGGCACATGTTGACTGAGGGATGAAGGGACCAATTAAGTCCCACCACATTTCATCCAGATTGTCCTTTAACCCTGCTGCAGGTGATCCCTATAAATCAGTATTCATTGACCTCAAGATAATTTGACTTTTTCCTGTTGAGAAAAACTCTGCATCGTGCTCCTAGTATTGAAGTCAGTCCATATACAATGCAACCTTCGTCTGGATGAGGAGTCAACCCTGCAATTTATGACACAAACTGCCCGATATCGATGCCGGATGGACCTGAGTCGATCCAACATTGATTCGGTACTGGGACCGACCGACCTCCTGTTGGCAGTCCCAACCCAGCAATCAGGATGCGATCGAACAGTGTCTGGTAAATGCATGCTCTTATTGTAAAGAGAAGAGGTGTAGTTCATACCTGCGCCCAATGGCAGGCACCTGGAGTTGCCTGCCACGTGGTGCAGGGATCAACATGGGGGAGCCATAGGTGCCCTCTTGGCCTCCTACCAGAGGCCGTGCATCCATGGCGGCCCTGCTGGTGGCCACCAAAGTCGATTTCTGACAGCCTTTCTGTATCAGAAAGGCCGGCACAGAAAGGCTGTTGGAATCTGACATTGTAATCCCTTCATCTACCATCAAACGCAGGGCACTTCATTGGGGAGCACATTCGCCCCAAGTGTGACCTGCCTTTACATGGCTGATTTCGAAGGCAAATATATCTTCCATCAGACCAACCCATACCAGACCAATATAAGATTATGGAAACGTTTCATAGATGACATCCTGATCTTCTGGGTTGGCAATAGAGAATCATTCAATGAGTTCTTTGGATGGATTAACACATTGAATTCTTACCAGAACTTTACGATCACTGCATCCCCTTCCCAAATAGCCTTTTTAGACTTAGCCATCTTGATTGTAGGGGGCCACCTGAATACAACTGTGTTAAGCAAGAGTACTAATCGCAACAGTCTCTTGCACTTCACAAGCCATCACCAAAAGCTTTGAGAGTCAATTTGCCCTTTGGGCAATTTTTAAAGGTGAGGAGAAACTGCAGCAATATTGAGAGTTACAAAACTCAATCTACAATCCACTCCAAAAACCTGACTGACAGAGGTTATCCACCAAGGGAGGTGGCCTTAGCAAGGAAAAGAGCACGGAACAATCACAGGGAAAGCCTCTTAGAACGTAAGATTAAGAATCCCATGGACAATGAACCGATGACGTGTGTGACCACATTCACACCGGCCTCGAATGAACTGAAGAAAATTATCAAAAGACATTGGCAAATTCTAAACACAGGAATCCTCGATTTCGAACCACCACGGTTTGCATTTAAACGATCAAAGAATATTAAGGACATACTGATCCAGACAAGGCCAAAGAAAAAAGCACCAGGGAGACAGACCACCTTATGGCAATTGCCCGCAGTTAAGGGACACTACCCTTGTGGCATGTGCAGTGCCAGTACTTTCACGACCACACACAAAACAATCAGGTTGAATGACTCCTTCCTCTGGAAAAAGAAGGGACATACAAATTGTAATAGCACAAATTGCATTTATCTCTTGATCTGCCCTTGTGAGTTTTACTATGTGGGGATGACAACATGCCCTACCAAGACACGCATTTCTGAACACCTCAGCAGCTTCCGCTGCAAGAAGAGTAACACGAAAATGTGTAGACATTATTTAGAACACAACCACACGGCAGATTCCCTAAGATGGCTGGTCTTGGAAGCGGAGCCCAAGACTTCTAAATAGAGCCTATTCTACAAAGAACAGAGGTGGATACATCACTTATCCTCTGACAGCGCAGGTCTAAATGAAGAAATACCGCGGAGTGCACTCTAAAAACGCTCTCACCTAGGCACATACACCCAAAGTCCCTTTAACGTAGTAGAACCATCACACAATGACAGAATACCCTCTGTTCAGAGAGATGACACATTATTACCAAACTACTGCACCTGTCACGATCAACCTTGACGAATCCCCGGTTGAGTGATATCCAAAGTACAATACTTCGAACACCATAAGAAAACATTCATCTTTCAGACATGAAACCAGTGCATGAATGGTTTTCTTCTCTAGGTTTTAAACCTTTCTGTTTTAAGTTGCTCTATTGATGAGTGTTTCTTTGCCTTTTTAATAAATATTCCCCCAATTGTGACCTTTATATGCTTAATGAATGCCATTCAAGACATAGAACTATTAAAATAACAGAGCGACTCGCTCTTGACCCTCCGTTCTATAATGGCTGCCGCCTTCGCTACACATATCACATGACCCGAGAGCTAGTCATTCCCTAGTCACGTGATACCGCCGACCTTCTAAATCCATGGCCGCCCGGGATCACAACACCACCCGGACTCGGCGTGGGTAGGTAGAGCAGTTGGTCACACGGGATCCTCGAAGTAAGTAGTGACAAAGGGCTTCGTAACTGGGTTATTTGTAACCGGGTCTCTTTTAACACCCTGGTTTACCGTGCATGGACCTTTGAAGGGTATTTTAGCAGGGATACTGTGTGTTAAATATACGTGATAGCGCGCTTTCACACCGAATTCCAGGCGTCTCTGTGACACCCACACGCGCTAGAGACTAGAGACTATTGACCCCACTGTATCGTTACTTGTGACGTTTATACCGTAAATGCTAAGCGCTACGTTTCCTGCTAGATTAACACAAGGCCATACAAATGACATCAAAATCTACCGCCGACTACCGGCTAGCTCCACACACATGGCAACATCGAGGGGCATTTTTCTTGATGTACACCAGTACGGTTAGGGTCAGGAGCACTACCCAAAGGCTTTACAGTTCAAGGGCACTCCCCACGCAGCCCCTAACTCTCCTTTATCGACATTGAGCAATCCTGGTTCTACATCTGCTTGCACAATGCATCACTGAGTGGGATACTAAATGCCAAATAAACGGTAGCGCTATTTTGAAAAACAGTGATACTATGAGAACTAACAAGGGACAGCAATTGAAACAAAACAACCTAGGTACTTAAACGTAACACTTGTCAAAACCTAATATTGCACAGAAAGAGAGGTTGCAAAAAGTATATACTCAATGTTTATTGAATTCTTCATGAAAAAACAAATATCACATATTTTCAGTCACAAGTTAAAATTTATCACAATTCATATTAAAAACATAAAAAGCAAATGACACAACAATAAAAAGTGGCAAAAGGAATAAATCTCGACGCGCGTTTCGGCGACCAGCGCCTTCTTCTGGAGCAGCCACCTTTATCCGATACAATAAAGAAAAAATATAGAACAGGAATAACAACATTAAAATCCTCATATACTAGTCGAAAAATACATACACAATGTCTAAACAATTAAACCTATTTATAGCCTCTCAATTTTGACAAGTTTACACATTGCATTATGCGCCCCTGTTACGGGCTTTCATTTCCTTGCTCATTTTAGAGGACCATGGACCGACTAATTTCGTTAATAATTCACAGAAAAGGCTAATTTGGGAAACAATTTTACAAATATGTATTAGGTAGGGGGCAGGTATAAGGGGTTCGGAAGGGAATGGAAGGGGGGAGTGGGCGGCCTATGGTTGAATGACAGGGACCTCCTCCGAGAGCATCAGTTTAGTTGAATAATATTACATTATTTACGTCAGTTTGGTTGGATAATATTAGATTGCCTTAATAAATCGATCATGGCACTACAGTGATGTTATACGTTCAAAGACAGGTTAGAATCCCTATAGATGCTAAATGATATAAAACTTCAACATGTTTATCCTATGTCCAACCTCGTGCCGCTGGATCTAGTAGAAATTTAAAACTGAGGCGTTACCTTTAAATACTCACGTATTGACTTTAGTGTAGTAAATATTGTATGCTATATCTTCGCCACTGGTCAGCAAGTTATTCACAAAACTGCAAGGAAATGTCAGAATTACTTCACTATTTATTCCTAGTTGATAGGCGACATTTTAACCATGACCTTTAAGGTGATATATTTATTTACCTAATTTCGTAACAGAAAAGGAAGTAGGGTCCTTATCGGTCTGTGTTTTATATAGGACGAAGACGCCTCTACATAACATGCAAGTAACGCTTGTAACTCTAATGTGTTCAACCTGTGCCAAAAGAAGACCCAAATTTTCTCATATTAATAATTCAGTGTGAAAAGGCTATATTATTAGTCTGAATACATATTCATAGTTTAAAAATACCTACAACAGTAATGCAGCCCAACATATATATTTGGCTCAAATCAGCGAGATTATGGACATCCGGTTTCTATTAAGGTTGATTCTACAAAGTGGGAGACAATAAAATGATCAGTACTCTCCCATTATGTGGTCGAGATACTATTCTTTTAAAAGATAAACTGCACATGTTACCTGTCGTATCTTGTTACAAATTATTCACTCAGCTTGCACTTATTGCAGCTACGAAGAATCGAGGTATTTAATTTCCATTTATAAGTAGATTCTAAAAATGAAAACGATAATAAATGGACTAATTAATGTTCGCATTTGGTACTTTCCAAATACATTCCTACAGACTATACTGAGGTTAAGGCAAGGAAACCGCAATTACCTTTTTTAATCTGTAAAAACACAGTCACTTGCTCCCAGGACTTGCGGATGTATAGTAGCACACGAGCTAAAAGATAATAGGTATGGACCATATCATTATTAACCGACCTCCAAATGAGAACACTAATTTAATACAGATCGGCTCATTTGCATTAAAAACAATGAGTACCTTTAATAACTGCAACAGTCGCAGCAAAAGAAGAGGGGACGTTCTTCCTGATATGGAGAATTCCCTATATGGAATATTTTGTTCTATTAATTAAAAAATGAGAAGACATTCTATTCTTCTTCACAATAAGAGCGTACAGGCACAGTTTAAGATGTCCTGTCACAGAGTTGCTGCATTATTCAGCAATAAGTCAGTACGCTTACCCGGTACGGATATATCAGTAGCTCAAAAACGTCTGGGAGCAAGGCGTGGGGGTCTGGTAGCTTCCTTCGATGTCGATAACAATCGTATTGTGGCTTGATCCGGCTATTTTTAAATTGGTTTTCGGCGGGTTAAAGAGAATGAACATAATTATTTCCAGCTGTAGCGGAACTACAACGCTGTTACGAGATGACGCTGTGGAGCAAACGTAATCGATGAGGGACTACAAGGGAGGAACGCAATGTAGATATAAAAAACGGACTAGACCATTTCTTTCGGGGATTGCAAATGAAGCAAAATAAAATAAACACGAGCCATATATCGTATTGTGGTGCAACTCACAACATAAATACTGAAGAAGGACTCACCAGTTCACTTCAAAGAATGACGGACCATATATTATGTTGTGGTGCAACTCAAAACATAAATACTAAAGAAGGACTCACCAGTTCACTTCAAGGAATGCAATGGTAGACAGACTATGTCTACATGCCGAGGGTTACTTTTAACTCATCTTAAATTCTTCTATAGGGTCAGGCTTGTAATAATAATCAAATTGACAAGTATTATCTAGATGTTTTTCTTAAACTGAAGAACCTCAACCTAACTCAGATGCAGTTTCATGATTTCCTAACCTTCCTAGTCTATACAGAGCACTGAAGTACTATCCCATTTCCAACCCAATACTTTCAACTAACAGATAGCATTCTCCCATGGGATTTCATTGTTTAGTTCAATGGTCGCAGGACTATTGGGACATAGTCCTCTCACCCCGGGCACAGGACGGTTGCTGGATCTCCAGCTATGTTCAATACAAACAAGGCTTCATGATGATTATCTTTAAGTGAATTTAAAAAAAAAAAAAAAAAAAAAAAAAATTTCATTGTTTAGGCCACGCCTAAAGGTGTTCAAAGACAAAGATCCAAAAGACCTCTCTTTTCCTTCTTATCGCCATTCCACCTTTGGTATCTGGCGTTTGGATCTTTTCTAATATGCGCCATTGTATATCATCTGGCCTATGGTTTAATTCAATAAAATGCTTTACCATGGGGGCAATCAATTTTTTTGTTCTGATTGCAGAACGGTGTTCAGACAGGCGGGTTTGTATCATTCTCGATGTTTCACCAACATAACAGAGGTGGCAAGGACACTGTATAAGATAAATAACATTAGTGGATCTGCAGTTCTACATTTCCTTTGCATGGGTAGTATGTTCATTGAGGTTAAATTCCTCGCCTGGGATAATGCTCTTGCATGAGATGCAACTGGAACAAGGAACTGTTCCTTTAATCGGATTATTTGTCACGATGGAATTTTGTATGAACCTTTGCTGACTATTTGGGTTTGAAAAACGAGAATGTACAATAAAATCTTTAATATTCTTGTTTCGCCTGTGTGCAAATAATGGTTTGGCCAACTTCTCATCCACTGTGCAATTGCTGTTAAGAATATGCCAATTCGAGCTGATGATCTGCTTCACTTTAGCGTTCAGGGTGGAATGCCTAGTGATGCAGACCACCTGCTCATTCTGTTTAGGGGCTTTGACGTCCAACAAACAGTCACAATCATAGTATATAGCTCTTTTATATGAGTGTCTCACCAGCCGGTGAGGAAAGCCCCTCTCAATAAATTTAGATCTCATGATCAGAGCTTGTCTGTCAAAGTCCGCAAGATCGGTGCAATTGCGCCTAACACGCAAAAATTGTGAAAACGGAATACTATCTCTCTGCAATCTAGGGTGGAAGCTCTTATAATGCAGGAGTGTATTCCTGGCGGTAGGCTTAACATGGAGATCAACTTTCAATTTGCCATGGTCGTTCATTATAACAATGTCTAGAAATTCTACCCTTTCCGCGCTTACATGGGTGGTGAACCGCAGATTAGGATCGGCCTCATTAATCCAAGCGGTAAACTCAGTAAGAGTTTCCCTCCCATCGGTCCAGAGAAAAAATATGTCGTCTATATATCTGGAACAATGGGAGATGGATTCAAAAAAGGGGGCGACTTCATTTTCAATGTTCTTTCTCTCAAATGCGGCCATAAATATATTTGCAACTGAGGGAGCAACTGATGCGCCCATACTGACTCCTTTGAGCTGTCGATAGATATGGGACCCGAAGCAAAAGATGTTCTCAGTGAGTACGATTTTCAAACAGGCCAGTACGAAGGATGATGGGCATGGAATACATTGCTCTTCAATAAACCATGCTGTAGTTTCCATGGCTTCTGAGAGAGGTATGTTACTATACAGAGATTCCACATCCATGGTTACAAGTAGATCATGCGCTGGATTGAACACCAGCCCCTCAGTTTTTGCAATCATGTGTCGACTGTCACGTATGTAAGACTTAATCTTAGGAATATATGGACGGAGAAAATTGTCCACATATTTGGACAACGGTTCCGGTATTGTGCCTATAGTCGAAACTATAAGTCGATATGGAGGGTTATTCTGGTTTTTATGAATTTTTGGCAATCCATAAACACATGCCATTTTACCTTGGTTATGATTCAGAAATTCAAATTCTTTAATCGAGATCTCTCCATCTTCTAATGCTTGTTTGGTTAAATTTCGTATTTCTTTAGATACACTTAGGGTCGAATATGAATTTATTGGACTATAAAAGGCAGGGTCCCTCAGCATTTCCAACATACTAGCTTCATACTGAACAGAGTCAATAATGACGATTCCACCACCTTTGTCACACCCCTTTATGGTTAGAGTATTGTTTGCAGAAAGGGAATGGAGAGCCTGATGTTCATCCTTGCATAAGTTATATACTGGCTTTGGTATAAAGCGCAAGGCTTGATCTAACCTCTTAAGGACCACCAATTCGAACGTGGCCACTTCTGGTCCTAGCTGTTCAAGAGATGGACTGAAAGTGGAAGGGAGACTAAGAGGTTTAACAATTTGATTTTCTTCTTCAGATGGCAAGCTTGAGGCAAAATATTTTTTCAGGCGAATCTTTCAGAAGAAAGAGATGATATCGCAGTATAATTCAAACAGATTCGCTGTAGAGTGGGGAACATAAGATAAACCTTTTGACAATAGCCTAATACTAGAATCATCTAGATCAGTTTTTGTTAGATTAAAAATGGGAATCACATTCCTGGCTTCCAATACTGCCTGTTCCTCGTTTCCCGAATGAATTGGGGCTCTGCTTGTTGTTGATGATGTTGGGGTATGTAATTCCCCCTCAGCTGACCCTGAAAGTGAACCCTCGGGCGTCCCCGACCCATCCTGTGGTTCCCTAAAAAAGGCTACCTCTGATTGCTATTTCCTTGAGCCGGATTATAGTGGGTCTCAGGCTCATAATAGGCTTCATTATTTTCATTTTCAGAGTCAGAGGCTTCAGAGAAGGTATTCACTCTCTGTTGTTGACCTCTACTTTCTTCAATATAATGATTCTGCTTGTAAAAATCAATCTTTAGGTAGGGATACGTATGTTCTAACGTACAAAATCTCTTATCTTTTAGCAGCTTATCATTTTTTCGTTTTTCTAAATAGCTAGAGAAAGATTCGAGCTCCTTATTGGACTCCTCAATCCTTTTTATCGCCTCTTCTAAATTGCCCATCTTTTTAATTTTATCCTCTAACTCGTCCACCTCTGTTCTAACTTCGGCTGCTAACTCTTTTGCCGTTTCGATGATCAGCATCATGAGGACTCGTGAACATCTGCTGGCTATCATGCTCCATTTATTTAAAAAGATTTTATGGTGCACGAATAGACCAGGAATATTACGCACACGGAGACCCATAGGAATAATACCTAACCTAAGGTATGCCAACATGAACTCTCCGTGTGCTTCAATACATTTTAATTTCTTTTTAAGTTCTATTAATTTCCTACTGTCATCGTTATGGCGAGTTGATTCATTAGAAACATTTCTGTTCTATATTTTTTCTTTATTGTATAGGATAAACGTGGCTGCTCCAGAAGAAGGCGCTGGTCGCCGAAAGGCGCGTCGAGATTTATTCCTTTTGCCACTTTTTATTGTTGTGTCATTTGCTTTTTATGTTTTTAATATGAATTGTGATAAATTTTAACTTGTGACTGATAATATGTGATATTTGTTTTTTCATGAAGAATTCAATAAATATTGAGTATATACTTTTTGTAACCTCTCTTTCTGTGCAATATTAGGTTTTGACAAGTGTTACGTTTAAGTACCTAGGTTGTTTTGTTTCAATTGCTGTTTAATCCCTGACCTAGGACTTATAGCATTTAGTTCCTCAGGGGGTCCTTGATACTTACTCATAACTAACAAGGGACAGCCATTCACCTGGAGTAACTCATTACTCATAAGGACAGGGGCACGAATGTATTACTCACCACTCCTGTTCCAGCACGTTTTGTTATCAGCTATAAATCTGCTACCACCTATTATTAGACGTGACTAAGTCAGCAAATTAATTATTACTTAATAAACATCCTTCAAGTAGATTGTTTAGTTTAACCCTTTCAATGATTTGAGGAATACCATTACCGATTAGAGGAAGTAACATTTTTCAAGCCGGCGCCATGGCCTTGACATTTATCTAATGGATAATAATAATAATAATAATAAAAATTCCCTTCAGACATAGCCATACTCTATGGAAGTTTGAACTCGTTGTGCAGTCCACCGGGTACTGTTGATGCCTGGATACTAGACTCATTAGGTGAGTCCTTGGTTCCGACCACCCATTGCATTGCTGTTGCTGTTTTCTCACAGGGGCATGTTATCCACCTTGCTCACTGAGGAATTGTTTCCACACTGGTTTTAATTGTTTTTAACCCACATGCTAGCTGCACTTTGTCTAGCGTGACGCATGGAATGTACTAGGTCACCATTACTTTTGTCTGTAAAGTATACCTATTGTGACATGCTTTCTTGTCTCCCCTTTAGGCAGATTCAGCGCAACACAGGTACATTATCACATGAAGAACATTTTCTTTTTGGGACATTTTAGAGTAGTACATCGGATACTCATGTAGATCCTGTAACGTAGACAGTCACACATAGCAGATATTTTTCTTTACTTAGGTTCTGAAGATTCGCGAGTCACTGTACAAAACGCGAGAAACATGTCGACCGTTATGATCACACACTACCTGAGACTCATCTAGGAAACATTGATTCCAATGAGTACCGGCTAGTTTTTTCATTTTAATTAAAGCAGGAGACCCCCAGAATAAACTTGACACTGGTACTCCCAGGTTTATTTTAACTCACCCACATGTCTACGCTCTGTTGGCCCCACACCCACACTTCACCTAACGGCTGTTGGATAAAAGATCTCCGCTAAAGTGCCCATCTTTGAGGTGTCGCCCGTAAGTTATTGCACCGCCGACCAAACGAGGAGCAGCCCAGATGATGAAGCATGACACCTGAAAGGGTGTTTGAGGGCATTACATCCAACAAAATGGATGCCTAACTGTAGGACTCACAGAAACCAACAGTATCCAGACACTAGTGTGACACATACATCCTCCCATTTGAGGAACAGCCCAGCCTTCTTTGTAAACTTTACTCCTGGTAGCAGGTAAGGAGTTGCAGGGTAATTTCAGGGGACCATTGGGGACGGCTCTGATTACTGCACACCCTGATGTGTGCAGGGGGATATAGCTTGCAGGTTGAGTCACCATTGATGGGGTGGTCTGGTCCGGTCGCCATGCATGGGCACTTTGCAGAGGCCCCACCGGGGACTAGCAATGCGCTGTAATTCTGGCAAACTGGTCTGATTTCACACTTGGTGAAGTTTTGGGGATATGGTAGAGATGCCAGAAATAAGGTAGGCAAATGGGGTGAGGTTCATAGCCCTACAGTTGAGCTGGGAGTGATGGGTGGCTACTGACTATGGGAGGGGTAGGGTGGGAAATTAAATGTTTGTTTTTACTAATATTAGATATTTGTTAGTTGAAATATGTTACTGGTTGACAGTTGGGGGGAGGGAAGACTTCCATGATGAAGATACCTAGGCAGTTCTAGGATAGCCTACTGAACCCAACACTTGCGTATGAGAGTTTTCCCAATGATACTACATGAAAGGTGAGGACACTTACCAAGAATGTATGGGGACTGAATAATTATTTCAAATGTAGTCACATTCATGCATATTTGAGATGATATCGGGTATCGTTTGCTATCCTCCAGGAAACCCATTAAATGTGTTAGGAGACGATTGAGAGGACAAATGTACTCGACCTCCTATTCGGGATATGCCAGAAGTGGGTTGATATGCGTGGCATCTGTAGTTCCTTTTAAACCCTAAAAGAACGTATATAGATACTGAAAGCCGTTATGTGATGGTGGAAGGTATTCTAGATGCAAATAAACTGTGTTAGTTAAATGTATATGCCCCAAATGATAATGATGGAGCTTTCCTGAGTGATATGTTGCGAAAGTTGCAACTCTCGCCTGAGGAAGACTTTAACTGTGTCCTCATTAGCAATATAGAAAAGTCCCCGCTCAGACACTAAACCTTAATTGGTGGCAGCATTCCAACAAACCCAGAGGATTCTTGGGCTGGTAGACATTTGGAGACAGCGGAATCTGACCATACATACATATTCCTGCCACACCACACCACAGCGACTGACACATACAGCTGCCTAGATTATTCTTTTATACACATAGCAGCAGCACACAGAGTTAAGGATGCCCATTACCTGGCCCGTTATCTATAGGCCACGCCCCATTCCGACTTACATATAAACTACAGAGACCAAGACCCATGATGCCACTCTGGAGGCTCAATGTAGACACACTTACAGACCCAATATTCTAGAACACTCTATATGAAGAACTAGCACAATACTTTGAGCATAATTGGGTAACTGCAGGTAGCAGGGCTGTGGAGTGGCATGCCATGAAGGTGGTCCTTCAAGGAGTGTGTATATCTGTCATGGTTGCGATACAATGTACACTGGAGGATTACTTGGTGAGGCAGGAGAGAGACTAATTGACCTTGGAAACAACACTTCCCATAGACAGGAACATTATTATAGATTGGGACAAACAACGACAAAGGGTTGGGGAGGTTTGGGAAAGACTTGACAAATATGTCAGGAATACTGTTTGGAAACGTTAGTACCTGGAGGGGGACAAGTTGGGACGCTTATTGGCGTGCCTGATCCAATTGGAGGCTCAAGCACAGCCTGTTCTAGAGGCACGGAATAAGGAAGGAGCACTAGTTTACATGTAACATGCCCTCAATTTTGTATTCACAGACCATTTGATGCCTGCTAAGTCGGGGAAGGGATGGCATTCCGGCTGAATGAAATCGCAAATTTCCTGATATATCGATAGACAGGCTGTGGTTGGTCTTTGATGATGCCCTAGAAAAGCGCGAACTGCCACAATCAACGAGGGAGGCTTTAATAATAGTGGTGCCTAAGCCAAGGAAAGAGCCCACTGTGATAAGCTCCTACAGATCTCTCTCTGTGTTAAACATAAATCTCAAACTCAGTTGGGTTTCATACCTCGTAGAAATACCCTCTGCAATATCAGCCGACTAGCCCTTGATATGCAGTCTTTGGTGTTGGCACAAGATGAATATGCCCTTGCCTTTTTAGACATAGAACAAGGTTTGACTCTGTGTTATGGGAATACATTTGGCAGGTACTTAAAAAAACTGAGTCTGGGCTCACACTTCATTAGCTGGGTTAAACTGTTGTACACGAACCTGCAGGCCAGGGTGAGTATGGCTCGGCATGTCTTGGCGGAGGTGGAATTGCAGCAGGGTTGCCCCCTGTCTCCCTTGCGGTTTGCCAAAGTGATGGAGCCATTGGCGTGCTGATTGAAAAAGGCTTTACGGGTATGGGGTATCCGGATTGGTGAATCTGAACATATAGCTCCTCTCCTTGCAAATTTTTCTAGGTTATACTTGCGGCAGCCGACTGCCTCTGTCTCACTCCTGTTGACTAAATTGATGGGGTATGGAGGGCCTCTGGTATCAGGATCAACAAAACCAAATCCCTTCTGTTTCCACTGGGGCAACTCACTGATGGTCAATTGGATCAATTCCCACACATCAAGCTGCCCTGGACTGCAGACAAGGTCCGGTATCTGGGGATAGATGTAACTCGAGTGGAAAAATGATTCTATGACATAAATATGGGTCGGTGATAGAGGGGCTGCACCACACCATCCAAATCTGGTATACCCTGCACCTGTCCTTGATGGGTAAGATTGCAATGATTAAGATGGTGGTTTTGCCGAGATGCTTATATGTAATGGCGGGGACGTTCAATGAACTACCCCGGAAGCTCTTTAAAGGATTGGACACACTCCTGGTGGAGCTTTTGTGGAACAGTAATAGATGTAGAGTTGGGCTTGATACATTGTGAAGGGAGTTGTATTATCTGGCGACACAACTTCAACATGCAGTGCATTGTCGGACACTGAGTCTAATTTGGAAAGATCCTTATTTGCAGGTACCCATGATGGACAGCAATTGGGAACAGTACTGATGCAGGGAAGACACCTCCCACACACATTCTCTCACTGATGGCCAGACTGTGGGAACGGACAATCCACACGATCATAAAATGAGCATCATATGTGCCTTACTTGAACATTTGGCTTATAAGCCCCTTTGTACAAAATGGCACAACTAATGTCTCTAGAGAAGTGGCAGGAGGGGGGCTGGTTGATGCTATCTGACAAATACCTGGAAGGTAGGTTTATAACGTTACAGGATACAATGGGGATGTTTGCATTGGGACTGGGACAGTTTCTGCAGTATGCAAAGATAGCGGCCACAGCTAGGCAGCTGTGGCCTACTTTCTCAGAGGCTCCTGACACTACTCTCACTCTAGTCACAATGCTATCTATGGCAGGGGGTGTAGATTTGTGACCCACCTGTATCGAGCATTACAGGCAGACAGGCGAGTCAAACCACTGCTGGTGGAAGAGAAATGGCAGAACTTTAGTGATGCACAGCTAACCTCGAGGGATTTGTCACAAATTCATGCAGAAGTCCAAAGGTTTTCGGTAAACAAATCCAATATAATATCATAAATAGGACTTATTTGACCCCTAGGAGACTCCAAACAATCTCCACTGGACAAGACCCATGATGGAAGAAATGTGTGGCCCAAGCGGCTGTTTTCCTACATATGATCTGGCACTGTCCATTGGTGGCAATGTATTCGCCAGAGATTATACAGCAGCTAAACTGAGCCACTCGTTGGATTTTCCCGCTGATGATTAATAAATGCCTATTGGGCCTGCTGCCTAGGGATCTTAAACAAAAACTTAGCAGACACTTTATTGTGGCGAAACGCTGCATTGCTCGATGTATTGGATGAGCAGCAAACATCCGACCAGGGACAAATGGGAGGGAGATTTGAGGAAATGGGCAGGGGCAAAGAAGAGCACATGAGAAAGATGAGGAGAGATAATAGCTGGTCCCATCTGTGCACTCACAGCCTGATATAGAATATGGGGAAATCCCAATGAGGGAAAATGTGCTGGAGGAGATCACCTGAATATGAAGTACCCCGGCCCCAATTACAGGTAGACCAACTAATTACCTCACCAACTTAGGGGCCAATTATGATAGCGTTTTTTCCGCATCCTCCGGGCCGGCGGAAGCCACCACCGGCCCGGAGGATGCGGAAAAACCGCTGTGGAGCCTCAAAAGACCCACCGCCATATTAGGATGGCGGTGGGTCTGGGATTCCGTCCGCAGCTTTTCCGCCGCGGTCGCCTTCTGACCGAGGCGGAAAAACTCTAACATGGCTGGCGGTGTCTATCAGACACCGCCAGCCATATTAGGATGGCGTGAATGACATGCTTTTCCGCGGCGGCTTTTCCGCCGAGGAAAAGCATACGAAGTTTCACTTCGGGGGCCGTTGCGGGCCCCGTGGGTGAAGGGGGGTTGGGGGGGTGCACATGGGGGGTATCTATGGTACCCCCATGCATTTGCGTGTACAAAGCAGCAGGCACCACGCGGTGCCTGCCGCTTTGTGCATGCAAATGCGATGAATGTATTTTTAACATTGCGGCAGGTGCAGCTTGAAGCTGCACCCGCCGCAATGTTAAAGATAGAGGATGTGACCGCCACCCTGGCGGTCGCATCCTAATCTGCTCGGAGGGAACGCCGCAGCCCATGCGGACGTTCCCTCCTGCTCAGGGGTCGCGGACGGACTCAAGTCCGTCCGCGATCCTAATCGACCCCTAAATGTGGAAAAATATTTGATAATGCCCATGGAGCAGCACTTGATCACAGCATGGAAGATACATGAGGGGATGGGGGGCCAAGAAAGATACAGGGTTGTTAACACATGGTACATGTTTGTAACTGGTTACCTTCATTTTTTCATTGGTGAATATTCGATACAGTAGATGCCAATAAGTTGGGTTGATGATATCCTGTGAGTGTCAAATGCAAAACATTTTTTTTAAGGAGTAAATATATTTATTTCAAATTATTTTCAATGTTAAAAATGAAAACTACTTTTCAAAAATATACTATATGCCCCTTCCTGTGACAACGCGTCAGAGCACAACTGATTGGCACTAAAGTTTGAATCCACTTTTTGTCTTTTTGCTCAGGAGAGGCAGCTACAAGCGGGCGATTTGGAGGCATTTAAAATACCGAGAGACTTCAGCGGTATAAGTGGAACCCCTCCCTGTGTTGGGCACATCAGCAGGAAGTCATCGGTTCTGGTTACCAGGAGATGAACTGTATACTCCGGTGTGGAGGAAGCTGCAGGAGCCCCAAAGAGCTGTATACGAAACTGCCCGGTGTGCGGAAACTGGCGGATCCCCTGTCGGCTGACCGGAGGAAAACGCCGGATATTCTGCAGAGGTAGGAACAATCAGAATTCCTAGAGGGGAGTATGCGCGGCGTCAGGGCGGGACACTGTTTCAATTGGCTGATGACCGTTTTCCTCAATCTTCTTAGTAAGAGAAACAACCACAGCTTTGGCTATAATGTCCACCGACGTGTTGCGCAATAGAGAGGAAGCAGCCAGCTCCATGTTTTTGGATTCCCCGGCGGGGGATCAGCGGCCGTCATAAATGCAAGTAACATACTTGGGAGCCCGAATACCAGAGAACTATATAAAAGATTGGAGAAACTAAAACGCTCAGAAAAGTCTAGGTAGTTGGGACACAGATCCTTATCCCACTACTTAGAGGTTGGGAGGGTGCCGAGAGGATTGAGAATCACACTAGCACCCAGTTACGAAAATCCCGATACGGCTATTTTATCAGAATGGGCGGAGTCTAATCTGGACTCATCATGCCAACTTATGAAGATATTAATCAAATATGCGGATTGTGATCGCGCCAAATTGCAGATCCAAATTGAGTCCTTGGAAATGGAAATTGGGAAACTGGAGGTAACTGAACAAACAACGAAATTAAGAGAACACATGCTTGCTCGTCTATGCAAGGACGAAGATGTTAACAAAAGTAGGAAGGCATTCAAGTTTGAAAGGGACCGGGCGGACTATCTCAACAGCCAGATAATTACGTATGCCCGGCGATATGATGCTGTCAAAGCACGCATGAGTAATTCGCCTCAAAGGAGACAAAATGAAGCCAGTGTAGCCTCAACTTCGGCCTCGGAATTGAGTTCAGCCGCCGAGAGCGACCCAGAGATGATGGCATCAGGGCGCAAAATCTGGGGTTTACAAAGCTTTCGCAGGCCCAAGAGGTCGACTGTCTGTGCAGAGACAGACAAGAGACTTTGAGGCTTCGCGGACCACCTGGAGCCAAAAACAAAGACGCAACTACAAGCGGCAACAGAGAAGAAAATGCAGCATAAGACAGCAAGAGTGAGGGTAGATGGAACTGATTCCAGAACAGGAATCAGACACCAATGCAAACTCCAACACAGTGATTAATTTAACGATCATAAAATTAAGAGCAGCGGAAACAAAGGTCCTAGGATTAGGACTTTCATATTGTCCTCCGTGCAACTTTAATTATGCTGATGTGAGATTAGACACTTACCGTTTTGTGAGAAAGTTAAAACTTACAAAGTTCCATTAACTGCAACCTAAAAGGAAATCAGCCTTACCCATTGTGGCAAGTTCAATCAGCCCTTCCCTCTTGACTGCGGGTTACTTGGAGGTGTTTGAAGACTCATGGGCATTGCAAAATGAGCAGGTAGGTTTATTGGTGGCAGACAATATGGCGCAATTGTGGGACAAAAGGGCTTGGGAAACGCCGTTCAAACCGAAGTCTGTCTTCCAACCAACAACGCTACATGACAATATAGATGTAAACCATGAACTAGTAACCCAGAACTTGAAAAAACTATATACTTCTGTGAATGAAGTCCACCATGTAACAAACAAACTTAATCTGTGTTACAACAATCTCATGAAGAAATTGAGTTTGGATGCAAATATAATAGTGAGGCAAGCAGATAGGGGAGGCAATGTGGTCCTATGGCCACGACAGCTCTACATGAATGACGCTGAATTACAACTATCAGACATCTCCTGCTACAGAAAAAGCAACGTTCATGCAGTTGCGGCTGGTGACATTTGAAAGTGGTGTGGCGTATATACTGCGCTGTGGAGAGCAAGCGTAGCGAGCCAGCCCGAACCAACTACAAGGGGTTGGGGTGGTTCTTTCCCTAGAATTTGTTTTTAAAAGAGTGGGCAAATGGTGCATTTTCAAGCACATTTGAGAAAGTGGTTGCTTGCCAAACACATCTCTGGGAATAGCCAGACAAGTCTCTTTGCACTTGCACTGATACATCACTCTCCCTGCATTCACATAGGCACACGACTCACCCTGCACTCATAGACCCATTACTCACCCTTCCCTGACATATCACTAAGCCTGCATTCACCCACCCACATCACTCACCCTGGACTCACACAGGCACACTGCTCAACGTGCATTCACACAGACATCACTCACCCTTCGCTGCACTGCACTCAAGATGCACACTATTTTGCTCTCCCAACATTCACAAAAGTAGACTGCTCACCCTGCACTCAGAGGGGCACACCACTCATCCAGTGTATTCACACCACTCAGCCCTCACTCATGAGGGCATACAGCTCATCCAGTGTACTCAAACAACCACACTACTAGTACTAGTACTCACTCTGCGCTCACACAGACTCACCTTTCACTGTTGGATGCAATCGATACACACCCAATAACAGAAACCGGTTTCACACCCCCCACCCCTCTCCCCTGCCTGTCCTGCCAGATTTGTTTCACTTCTAAATTCACAGTTGTCAAATCTGAGAACGAACCACGGGGAAAAAGGATGAAACAAAAACGCTATATAAACCCTACAGTGGGGAAGGGTGAATTAGAGAAAAATATTAACATGTAACAAAACTATACAACACTAAAGGTAAACACACCAACTAGCGATAAAAGAGCATATACACTTGGTTGGGGGAGTGAAGGGACCACTTGAAGACAGAAAGATAAAATCTGAAGAACACGGCCAGGTGTGCATGAAATTAACAACAAAAGGAAGAGAGAAGGGTTTACACAAACTAAAATAATACGAGCAAAAAAACTGACAGAAACGAAACAGAATATGAACCGAGAGACCAGCTGGACATGCAACGTTTGTAAGAAAAAAAGAAGAAAGAAGAGAACAAACCAAAATATGAACAAAAGAAAGATAGCAAATAACACCATATGAACAAAAATGAAGCAACATACCAAAATATGAGCAAAAGAAAGGGAGCCAAATAGGGTTGATAGGTTAAAAAAAAATACGGAACAGAGAAAGAAAATTGAAAATAAAAAGTATGAAAGTCAAGCAGTCACCTGGAAGTCAAGAAGAAATGGTAGCAATTATTAACGAAAAAGGGAAGAAGAAGCACAAAAACAAAACGGAACAAAAAATTAACTACGAAGGGGGATACCTGGTCCACAATAAGACAGGGTGGGGAAAGCGAAGCAAGCACTGTAAATAAAATAAAAAGCAAAGCCGGAATTTGAACACAAAGGTGGAAGGGAAACATTAAACAAATGAAAATATAGCAGACACAGAAACCTATTTAAGTACCAGTCACGGCCGGCATTACGGGCGTGTGGGGGCAGGAGGGGTGGAAATGGGGTCGTCACGGGGGCATGGGGGGAGGCGGGATTGACTATTCACAGGCGCCACCTGCTCACATGCGCTGTCGAAGTCCTCCTGTGCAAAGTCTGAGAGTTCCTGCGCATGGAGTGTTCCGGAGAATTGTCAGGGTATATGTATACCCAGTGTTCCCATATATTGGTTCCCATACTCTATCCTGGTGTTCTGGTGCCTGTCTGAATGTGCCTGTGCACTGACTGAAGTGTCATGTATGTTGTCTGAGTGACCTCTCGCTCTCTGCGAGTTTTCACACCAATGTCTGGAGATTCCTGTGTACTGAGTATTAGTGCACTGCCATGACTCAGACTATCTGAGCATTCACTACACTGATTGGATGCTCATTTCTGCTGTCTGATTGCACCGATGAACTCGCTCAGTGTTCACTGCCGGACTCCGGAGTGTTCCTCAACAATGGATAAGCGTTCCGTGAGTCCGTGACTGTTTGAGGGTTGCTAGCCTTATGAGTTCGAACTTCGCACCACCTTCAAAGCTCAACAGCGAGGCGAGCTCTCATATGATGCATGCACAGCTATTGGAAAGCGGTTTAAGATGCTGCACGGCCTTCTCTCTGCAGAGATGCATGACCTTCGAATCTCTGAAGCGGGTGAAATCGGTCATCATTATAAACAATCCAAATCCGATCACACACTCAGGCTTCAGCTGTAACGCTACGCGGACCTATACGTTAAAAAAAACTGCCCGCCTGGGCCTTACCTGGTGAACTGTATGGGTAGACAGTCATGGCTCGCTCACGGTGGGGGCCGGGGGGGATAAATATAATAAAAAACTTACCTGGTCTTGACCGGGTCCGCACCGCCTCTGCTCTGGGGTCCTGTTGGCGCCTAGTGCTGCCGGCAAACTCTCTTAGCCAATCCTGGCGCTGCCAGCAGCGCCAGGATTGGTTTAGGGCACCGTCACTCTTTGCACACCGCACGCCCATTATGAGACCGAAGGGCTCCTAATGGGCATGCGCAAGGCAGGGAAAACACAAGTGCGCATGACTGGGCCCGGCGAAAAATTCGCCATCCGTCCCTATTCATGCGCACTTGTGTTGTGCTACCTGTCCCTGGCTTCAGTGGCTTGTATGACAATGCCTGCTGTCACTCAACATGACGCTGGATCGCCCACCTCTTCAGACTCGGGAGTGGGCAGTCCGACATCATGTTGTTGACCACTGACATGATTGCAGTTCAGTTCTCCCAAATTGACCCTCGCTTCTCTCAATTTAAGTAAACGGAGAGTTTACTTAAGTTCAGAGACCCGTGGGAGCTGCGGACGTCGGCGGCTTGTGGGGCAACCCCCCAGCGCCCCTAATGGACGCACCGCCACTGCATTCATGCTGTCAAAACGATGGAATGACCACCACCTAAAACTCCTTGCCTGGAAGAGTGGAGGATTACTTAGTGATTGAGACCTATGAACTGTGCACCACACAATAGAATGATATTGGCTATGGTGAAAGGGTGCTTAGAACACAACTATTTTCTTTTTAACAACCATATCTACCATCAGGCGAGAGGAGTTACGATGGGGGCCTGCTTCTCCCCCAGTTACTCTTGTTTACACATGGGGCTGTGGGAAGAGCAGGTCAGGATGGGAGACCGCAAGAGAATTATGGATTACCAGGTTGGGATTTATCTCGGGTATATTGATGACCTGTTTTTTATTTGGAAGTGCTTAGAGCTGAGTGCCGTCCAATTTGTTGAAATGCCTAATGTAAAATGCCTTAATCTACATTTCACGTCAACTATCAACACAAAGCTGTTTGCTTTTTAGATGTGGAGGTGTACATAGATAATAATTCCTTGGCAACGAGACTATACAGGAAGCCCACTGCGGGCAATACTGTGCTCCACGCGTCGAGTCGTCATCCGCAGCATCTGATACGCAGCCTCCCCTATGGTGAGATGCTGCGTATCAGACGTATATGCAGCTCAGACGTGGAGTTTCAGATTGCCCAGGCAGCCAGTAAAAGGCACTTTTTGGCTAGAGGGTATGCTGCTAGTGTGATCGACGTAGCCATGCAAAAGACCAAAACGATATCTAGAAGTGAAGCATTGATACCCAAGTTACAACAACCAGTGCAGGGAGATGCCAACTCTGGCACTAAAACTAGGATCATTCTCACTTTTAACAGACAGCATCAAGAGCTATGGAAAATCTACAATCGCAACTGGAACCTGGTTCAGGGGGACCCAATGATTGAAGATTTGGTGCCCAAAAAACCAGCACCCACATTTAGGAAATCCTTCTCGATGGGCAACAGTCTAGTGAGCAGCAGCCCCAAAACAGACACTCAGGGAACTTGGATGGCACAGATTAAGGGTTTCTGAAAATGTCCCAGTAGCAAGACCTGTAGATTCAGTTGCAACAAAACTCAATTCCTTAGTCCTTTCAAATCAGAATCCATTTTGATCAAGAAGAGATTAACTTGCAAGACTGAATTTGTAATTTATGTGCTGGAGTGTTCTTGTGGCCTTAAATACATAGTCAGCACTAAACTGCCAGCCCACAAATGGATACTCCAGCACATAAGAGCTATTGTGGGAAAAGATCAAGCGTACTAAGTAGGTAGACATTTTGAGCAGAATCATAACAGCAACCCAAATTTCTTACAGTATTATGTCATCGACACAGTTTTTCCAATGAAGCGGGGTGGTAACCGTGAGGCCAAGTTACGTCTTCTTGAGACTAGATATATAATTGATATAGATATATAATTGAGCATCCGGCAGGATTGAATTTAAGTGAAGACTTTTATACTTGTTTATAATCTTTTACCAGTATATCTGTATATTGCTCTCTGATATCTAAAACGTCAATGCGGGCCCATATTGAAAATATATATATATATATTCACTGAAAAAACCATTGGTTTCACACATGTTATAGTTAGCTGGACATTTCACTCATACAAAACCATTGAAATTCCCCCATTATAGTTAGTTTAGCTAACTATAACTCGCACGCCCGCAATGCACTGCTGATGACGTCACATATTACATCACTCATGACATGGCCAGTGACATCACTCATGGCATCACTGATGACATCTCAAATGGGAATAGGAGGAATATGTTGCGGCGTGTGTTGTTTCTGCCCATCTCTGGCCTATAGTAGTGTGCGTGTGTGGCGCTATGTGGGTCTCTTGCAGCAAGACTATGTCTATTCCCCACCTATCTAAAAAAGCGAATATCTGCCTTATTTTCTTTGGATTTGTAAATCCGCGGACATTCCAAGTGAGGAGCTTTAAACGCATTTGACTTAAAGGCACGTCCCTATTACTCATCCTATGTGATTGCATACTTCCACAGTAAATTCATAGCAACATTGTCTTCTCCCAGCATTTAAGGAAACCTTCATTGGTACAGCACCCGTAACGCAGATCTGCAGTACAACATGAATCTCAGCAATGCATCTCAAATGCTTTGGTCCTCTAACTGGAACAAATCCCCAACTCCACCCACCCCCACCCACTTCAGCAACCCAATTCTGCCAAAGCCATATCTCCCCAGTAACACCCCACCGCATCAAAATTTGGTACGGGGATCACCCATGTGGAGGCCCACCGAGAATTCACTACACCATCCAACTGAATGGATGGGGGCAGACCTTGTGGCGTGTTTTTTGTTATACCGACACTTGCTTCAGGAAATAGTCAGGCATACAATTTAACATCATCCCCCTAATAAGCTAATTAGTATGACGATACCTTACCGCATCAAATGTGCATGACCCACTCATCCTTTCCTGACAAACGCATTACTGGTGTTTACGAGATCATAATCGTTAGTTAAAACAGTTACACAGATCATAGTATCTATCCCATTTAAACTCCCTTAACCCAGTCAGGCATGAGATCATACTGTGCCTCATTCCGCGTACTTCACCTAACTGATCTCCCAGCTGGCTCCCACGTTGCTTGCCTTTATTGACCAGCCCAAATCACCCTGCTTCTCGGGCAGTATATCCTAGTCCCAATATGTATCAGATTACTTTCGGCTAGTCTTTAGGTTGGCACACTTCACCCCCAGGTGCCATTGTCTGTTGCACTCGTGCGTAGGACTCCCCACTTCCAATTGTGTAGCGTCTTGTCCATTACATTCATTCACCCTCCTAATCTACAACAATTGGCAATGATACAGTTTTACCAGGAATCAGTACGCCACGTCACCTGACAAGAACGCTGTGGGTCTTTGCATTCTCTGCACTTAGGACCTCCTCTTCAGTCAGTCCATTAGTCGGATTCCTGCTGCTGCTCCCTTATTTCTGCGGTTTTGCACTTGTTTGCTATGCGTTTGATAAATTCCTGTGCCGCCCTAGGAGTGGCCAGTATCGTTGTTTTCCCTTCCCATGTCACCCTGAGGCGTGCAGGATAGAGCATGGCATAGTTTATCTGTAAGGACCTCAACTTGGCTTTAGCTGTAGCGAACTCTCGGCGTGCCTGCTGTACTGCGATAGTGTAATCCGGATAGAATTCAAGCTTGTTTCCTTGATAGTTGATCTGGCTTTTCTCTCGGGCGAGTCGAAGTATATTGTCGCTGTCCCGGTAGTTCAGTACACGAGCCACAATAGGTGGAGCACCTGGCGGTGGCTTCGGTGCTAAGGAACGATGCGCTCTTTCAATTATAAAGATTGGGGAGAATGCTTCCTCACCAAACAGTTCTTTGCACAATGACTCGATAAAGGGCTCCATGCGGCCTGTATTTGTTGATTCAGGGAGCCCCGCTATCCTTACATTATTTCGGCGGGACCTGGCTTCCAACTCTTCAGCTTTCCCTTTGATCACCTCAAGTACTTTTTCCATACTATTGCATTTGCCCACTGTCTCATGCGCCTCGTCTTCCACTGCTGAAATGCGGTTTTCAGCTGTCTCCAACCTCTCACCCTGTTTGTCCATTTTTGCAGCCATGGTATCCATCCTACACGTGAGATGATCAAGCTTCCCGTTGATGTCCTGCAAGTTGGTTTGTATTACTTTCAGCAGGTGCATCCGCCTGGTGCTCTTCCTCCACTTGTCCATTAGGGCCTCTCGTTGTTCTGCGGTATTCAAAGTTAGCTTTGGTTGTTGTTTTGTCAGGTTTCCCCATGATGTACTCGTATGGGGTCCTCACAGGATGACCGCCCAGTCGCGATCCCCCAACACTGCCTGCCTTGCAGTAAGAGGTCACCCTCAGTCACCACTGTGTAAATCTCAGGTCTCAAGTAACAAGGGGAGGTCTGCTTGTTCTCAAGGATTCGCTATGGTTTGCACGCTCAGCCAAGGGGGCAACGACCTCTGTAAATCTAGCAGTTGCGCTCAATTTCGCTTGGCTGCGGGCTATATGCGGTAAAGCGTACTGTAGTTTCCTGCTCGTGATTCCATCCCGGTAAATCCTTTGCAATAGTTGGAAAGTTAGATATGGCGCCCGCTATATACCTCTCTATGGTATCAGTGACTCCACCAGGCACTATGCTGTCTTCTGATTCAATTATGTAAGGGAAGGCTCTCACATTGACTCATTGCCGCAATCAGCTACATACATACATATTTCTCCATTCTCCGGCAACACAGCTCTAGTGTTATAAATCCAGCGCTCATGTGGTCGTTTGGGAACCTCAGCTAATCTCCGCATATGACACGTGCCTCGGACACACTGCAGGATCGCTCAGGGGGCAGGTTGCGGACAGGTTCACCATACCGTTGGTATGCGCCCGCTAGTGTCTCTCCTAGATGGCCTCATGTAAACCCGAACGTCAGTGTGGCGCCAGTAATCTCCATACTTATCTGCCTCCGCTTCATGGGAAATGTCAGGTGCCGCCACCGCGCGATCAGTTCGCAGCTCCTCCTCGTTCTCCACAGAGGTATACCTTGCAGGAGTTTTGTACTCCACTGTCGCTTTGCCACCACTCCTTACCCACCCCTATCTGCCGTCGCGCATCTCCCGCTCGCAGTTTCAGTGGGATCTTGTAAACTGTTAGCGGGTCCTGTGATCCCTCATCCCGATAACTGGTCACCGGTCGGGCGAGGATATGGGCGCCACCATTTTGTCTTAGTCGTCCCGGCAGTGTCAGCGCTACTTCCCACGCGCTATTTCTTTTCTCTCTACTTACGGGACACCGCCAAGTTTCCTGCCCAGTCTCCGGTCACGTCTCTTCTCATGTTAGGGTGATCCGTGGTAGCACATAGCATGATCCTTACCGGGTCCGTCTATGGTCAGTCATTTCTGTCAGCGTCCGCCGCCATTTTGCCTGCCCTCCGTCCTGGGTCAATGTGACGCGGATCTCCGGAACTTACTCCACCATTCACAGTTCAGCTGCTTCTTCTAACGCCTGCCATCTTCCCATCCACAACGCTATATTTGTATCATCATTTATTGTCCGCTTTGCCGATTTATTCCCGCTAGACTGGTGTCTGCCCGGCGGAGCTGTCTCTTCAGGCAGCCATTCCGCTGTGCGCCCCCTAGTGCCACCCTTATACAACTATAATTACTTATAAGGTTATCCTGTTCTTAGCTTTTCTTAAATTTTGAAAGCAGTCATTCCTTATGACTATAGGAAAAGACTCAGGCCGGTATAGTAAAATACACTACTAAAAAATGTAGAATATGTCTATTCACCTTACCCTTTCCAAAATAGTAAATGTGTTTTACTAAAATGGAAAAGATAGTATTCACTGTTCAGAATAACACTGTGTATCTGTGTATATTTAGACATCATTATCACTCTACTTTTTGAATACTTCATGTGTTTACTCTATCTCTATTCCTCATCTATAACTTAGTCTAACCCTACTAATTACCTACCCCTTCCAATTTCGAACTGGCCGCTCGTCTAGTATTTATCTGCAACCTTGTAGCTTATGGTTCTTTATTGTTCTCACTGCTTATAACCTATAATTACGTAACATTCCTTAACCTAGGCCTCTCAGTTTATTATATAATTTTTATATTCTTAATTTCCTCGTTTTCTTTATGCAGTTGCTTGTTATCTATTCTCTCAATCCTTCAATAACTTATGTTTTTCATTAATGTTCCCTCTTAATTCAAAGGTCTTCCTACTATTCCTAACTCAATGTGTTCTTTTCCCTAAAGACCTTGCTTAACACGAATTTTAACGTTTCTTGGTTTAAGTTAGAGAAAATACATCGACTGAGTACATTCAATAATGTCTCTAATGTCAGGT
This sequence comes from Lissotriton helveticus, assembly GCF_964261635.1. NCBI lineage: Eukaryota > Metazoa > Chordata > Amphibia > Caudata > Salamandridae > Lissotriton > Lissotriton helveticus. Next base: position 659,352,304 of record NC_136057.1, on the reverse strand, counting down.
AAATTTACTTACTCACTAACTTGTCAAACAACGTTCTTTAACTCTCAGAGAAATATTTCCACTTTCTCTTCACGAATGTCTAAGGAGCAATTGAAAACGGGTCTGAACTCCGGAACGTCTTCGGTGAAGTGCGCACTCGTTAGTGAGCGCGCGCCTCACCGAGGATTCCCCACAACTCTGTGGTAAATGACTAGATCGCAACCGCGTTTTTCAGCCGCGGCCCGTGGAGGGACTTGCGATAGGGCAGGAAGGGGGTGCGGGGGAGGGGCAGGGTGAGGGGTGATAAACAACAGAATCAGGATGATTGCAGGTAAGTAAACAATTACATTAATAAAATGAATTTCGGGCCATATTATCAACATAACACGATATCAACAAAAGGTGATACATTTTCCCCGCTTTTATCAGCAGGAAAGTGGCGATAAAGTGGCGATAATCTATCTTGTTTTTTTTATAATATGGCCCGAAATGCATGCTAATGGCTTCGTGGTGACAATCACGCGTGGTTATGACCACGTTGTAATGGCTGTTTCCCACCAGGACACTTCAGCAACCTGGTCTGGGCGTCGTGGACTCCAGGGCAGTAGGTGGAGGGCCACGCAGCACCTCATACAATATAGAAATCTTTGTGAGGTGATTGTTTCCGTGGTTTGAGGGGTGTGATTGAGGTACAAACATTTAATTTTGTAGGGGGGTAAGTTTGCATGGGAAGATGTTGCAAGAGGTTTGTAAATGTGGTACACATTGTTTCGTATTATTTTTATTTCTTTTCTAAGTTGTAGTCTATTCAGAGGAAATAGAAGTAATTAGTTTTCAATCCTAGTCTTGAATATCTTACTATACTATTTCAACATTATTTCTATTGTGGACCGTCATACACACCACCCCCCCACAAAATAAAAGAAGTATGTACTTTTTTTAATTAACTTTTATTAAAACAATAACTAAACAAAACTTAATTATAACTATATTGCAAACAAGTAGAAAAATAAGTTTAATAACAAACAATATTATAAGCAGATTGTTAAATGGACTTCATAAGATGTTCGATTCGTAATCTGGAAAACAAAAAAGAAAATTAGAGTTTAGAATTATGTAGATGTGAGTAAATGAGCTGAAGCATTACAAGTCAAGGTAACTCTATGGTTTTACATGTGCAGTGTGCCTCGTACATTTCACTTGTTATAACGCCGCGTTCAAGTGGTGTCTATATGGAAGTGCCTACTGCATTGCTGACAAAAAAGTGGCATAACGGGATTGTAAATATGTCGACTTATTTCTAATGCAATGCTATGAAGGCTTTGTAGATCTAGGCCTCTGTGCTTACCATAAACACTGCGGCCAAAGACTTCAGCCAGTGGAATTCACAACTTCAGTTGGGCTGTTCTTCTACATGTGCAAGTAGACAGCAGTGTCTATAAGTTTAAGAGAGAAAAAGAAATGATGTCACAGAGAGTGAGAGAGAGAAAGAGAGAGAAAAGAATATTAAAACTGTCTTGCAGTCTGGAGTTGAGATGTTTTCTTGTAAAGTGAGACGTAGATTTACAAGCTCCTTGCATCACTTTACCCATGTTAAAAGTGACTCAAAAGTGGCGTAATAAATTTGTGGATCTGTTTGTCACAATACTAAACAATACTGTAACAATACTGTAACAATACTATGTTACAATACTAAAACAACAGTGTCACAGTGTTTGCAGGAAGTCTAAGGATACAGACTGGGCAATTGAAGGCATAAAACACAAGTTTGCAGGTGCATAGAAGACTGCATGAATACTCCATACGGATTTTAAGAAATCGATACCCTCAAACCCACTTTGCATATTTTAAATCAATACAAACATTTACAGAATATATAACTGAATCTATAACTGCTTCACTTTTAGTACAATAAATACATTAGTAGATAGTGCTCAAACCTTTATTATTTTTCAACAATACATTTATTCTTGTAACATCTCATAATTTAACAGACATTCCAATGCAACTTCATCAGATATGTCATTCAGATCAATTTCCTCATCAGCAGTTTCTGATTTAATTTGTAAAAAAATTTCAACATAATTTAAAACTTCCACAAAATCTCCATCAAAGCTTTCGTCTTCAAAATCACAATTCATGTCTGCAGCACTAATTTCCCCTTCTTCACTCTCATTGCCTGTGACAGATACGATTAGTTCTTCAATTATACTCAAAGTAATATCCAAAATCTCCTGAGTATGAGGCTGTTATCTTTCAATAATTTTTCCTTTATGTTCTTGCTCCTTGTATAAAAATATAAACAGTTAATTTAATCACTTTTCGTAATATATAAAACAAAACTACAGTTTTCACCTATTTTGGCCTACAAAAGATACTGTATAAATACTATTATCTAATAACATTCTATTAGTAGAGTTTTAGTCCTTTGCAAAATTATACAACTATATATATTTTTTTTAATCTGTTTATTAAAGTTTTGCCAAATACAAAAATATATATTAAACAGGAAATCGGACCATTAAATTTCCGCATTCATTATCCATGTGTAATCTATACATTTTCAAAATAGAAAGAGCAAATGGTAGAGGGCAGTCTGTGCTTACAGTTCGTTGTACCTAAGGAGAGAGACATATTATCGGTTACACCTTTGAGACCATGGTAGTATCACGTACATAATCTGTAGGAAGAACCAATAATCTTTCGGATGGGACCTTGCCGGCAATTCTTCTTCGTAGGTTAATAAAGTATCTCTACAATAAGCCATGTCACGTATCCATTGTGGAACACTTGGTATACCCGCCCCACACCAGTTTTGTGATATCTGACGTTTGGCCAGTAGCAACGCTGTCACACAAAATTTTTGCTTCACCACTCTCACATTTGTCAGAATACCCAATAAACAGGTCTTTATATTGCAACCAATCATTGTTCCCACCATTACTGTAAGAGTAGATGTGACCTCCTCCCAATACTCCCGTATACTCAAACAGTTCCAGGCTATGTGTATAAAATCAGCCACTTCAATACCAAATCCTTTACAACTTGTCTCTGCTCGTAACCCGTATTGATGGAGTTTTGCTGGTGTATAATATGTTTGATGCAGATATTTTAAGTGCAGAAGCCTTAGATTACCATTAGGTATGAGCATTTGAACTAATGCACAGGTACTTTGCCATTCTTCCTTAGTTAGTGGTTCAGGTAGTACTGCATTCCATCTCTCCATAGCCCTGTTAGTTGTGTACGGTATTTCATTCTGTGTTACTGAATATAAGCGAGAGACCAGATGTGTTGTATTCGTCGATGTCAGAAGTAGTCGGAGGGTATCTAAACTGGCTGGTTCAGCAGGGTAGTCAGGATATAACTGTTTAATTGCTCTTGGCAGCCTATAATATGTGAATTGGAACAATGATGTTTGTGAATGTAAGTAAGGTCCTGCAATGGGCGAAATCTGCCCTCTTTATAAAGGTCGCCAAATTTGTCAATTCCCACCTGGTGTAGTAAGTCCATACCTACTTTCTCCCCTGTGACTACTAGCTCTGGGTCAGTAGTATCAGTGGTAGCGTCTATAGTATTAATGTCTTCAGCATGCAGTGGCGGCCGCCTATACGTTATTATGGCTGTCAAGGGAATTAGTGATGAGTGCCCCTCTTCGACTGCCAAGTGTGTTAAGTATGGTATCGTATGGTACCAGTAAGTAGCATATTGAGCTTGCGCACACAGGTAATATAAGAGGAAATCAGGAACACAGAAGCCTCCTCTGGCAAATGGGAGTGTTAATGTTTGAAGTTCTATCCGCGCCTGTTTACCTGCCCAAATTAATCTGAGCACTAACGATGTTATCCGTTTAAACACTTCTCTCGGAGGGGGGATGGGAATATTATTAAACAAGTAAAGGAGTTTGGGTAAGATGTTCATTTTCACAACCGCAATACGGTCAGCCATGGAAAGCGGTAGCTGTATCCATCTGCTAATTTTATCCTCTAGTACGGAGATCACCCTCCCATAGTTTGTGCGTATGACCACTTCAGGATTTCGATGGTACCATATCCCTAAATACCTAATGGGATCCGTTTGCCAGTCCAATAGGAATTCAGTTGTATGCGGTTGTGTGGTGTCCGTCAGGGGAATTATTGATGATTTGTCCCAATTTATTTGAAGGCCATAATGTCTGCCAAATTGATATATTCTCTCAAAAGTGGTGCCAGATGTTGTTCAGGATCGCGAACATACAGGAGCATATCGTCCGCATATAATGCTATGTGGCGAGGCCTGGAAGGGAATTGCAGAGCATTTGTGCTTTTGTCGCACTAGGCAAGCTAAAGGCTCTAATGCCAATGCAAATAATAAAGATGATAAGGAGCATCCTTGCCGTGTCCCTCTCGCAATAGCGAATAGGTCCGATATATACCCATTCACCCGCAATCTAGCTACTGGGTCTGTGTACAGTAACTTCACCCATGTTGTGAATATCGGGGGGAACCCATCCGCTCCAGTATCGTCAGGAGGTACGACCATTCTATTGAATCAAAGGCCTTAGCTGCATCTAACATAACCGCCACTGCCTTCGTGTTGGGCACCAAATAGTGGGATAGTGCAAAGAGGGTTCTGGTGTTATGTGAGGTGGCCTTGGTTGGAATAAAACCTGCTTGATCCGTGAGGATCAAATTTGTCATAAGCAGCTGCAACCGTACTGTCAGAATTTTAGCCAATATCTTAGAGTCAACGTTGATCAATGATAGAGGTCTGTATGACTCACACGTCTCGGGGTCTTTAGTGGGCTTGAGGAGGGCTATTATTTCTGCTTCCCATAGTGTTGGAGGGAGTACTGCCTGATCAAAAGCATTACCATAAATAGCTACCAGATGGGGAGCTAACATGTCTACGTGTGCTTTGTAGAATTCGCAGGTAAGCCCATCCGGGCCGGGGGCTTTGCCATTCGGCAATGATTGTATGATTTCCGTAACTTCTTCCACCGTTATTGGCAGTGCTAAATACGCCCTCTGATTGTCTGATAGCGCCATGCAATAGCCACATCTTCTAGAAATTTGAACACTTCCTCAGGCTTTGCAGTGGGCTGCGACTTGTACAACTCCCTATAAGTTTGCACAAAGCCTTGTAATATACCCTCCTGTATCCGTAATCGCAGCTCCATCCTCTCCCCGTATTTGCAAGACTGATTGCGGGCCTTTCCCCTCACAAATCTTAGCCGCCAGTACTCTACCTGGTCTCCCTCCCTCGCCAAATTTCCTAGCATTAGATCGGTTGGAAATGTATTTGAGCTCGTCCTCTGTGAACGACTTATATTTGTCTTAACTCCCCCAGCAATTTGGGATCCTTTGTATGCTCATATTCCATCTCAAGCTCTTTCGTCCGGGTTTCACATCATGCAAGTTGCTGTCAAATATCCCTTAATATCCCTACCGTCGTGCTTATGAATACACCTCTCAGAGAGGCCTTAAAGGCCTCCCAGAGAATGCCTGGATCATCAACCGTGGCTTCATTTAGGTTAAAATAATCTTTGATTGCTTTGGCTATTGTGTCCGCATATACGGTATCTGTAAGTGCTTTAGCATTAACCCGCCAGCTAAATGGTGGAGGGGAATAATGCGGAATCTGAAGGGATATAAAGATTGGATTATGATCCGATAGGGTTTTAGGTAGTGTTCTCACTTCCTTCGTCCAGAACGATATGTTGTCTGACCCCAACCAATAGTCGATCCGTGACCAACTTCCATGTGCTGCATTTATATGTGTCGCTCCTGTAGTGTCTGGGTGTCTTTCCCTCCAGATAGCCCTCATTTTTAGGTCCGCCATTATACCTAGCACTTTTGCCCCCGCTTTCCTATGCGGTTCTGTAGAATTCCCTGACCTATCAACTTGCCCATTCAAAGCTACATTAAGGTCTCCACCCCATAGAATTGTTGTATCCCGTAGTTCCTGCATATAGTTCCAAAGTTCCTGATAAAACTCAGGTGCATCCACGTTTGGCCCATATATATATTTGCTAGTGTTATCCACTGTCCCCTCAATATCCCTGTTATTAGTAAATATCTCCCATTCGGATCTATTATTGTGCGGTTCACTTTAAAATTTGTACCCTTCCTCACCAATGTCATGACTCCTCTGGAATAGGAGGAATATGTTGCGGCGTGTGTTGTTTCTGCCCATCTCTGGCCTATAGTAGTGTGCGTGTGTGGCGCTATGTGGGTCTCTTGCAGCAAGACTATGTCTATTCCCCACCTATCTAAAAAAGCGAATATCTGCCTTATTTTCTTTGGATTTGTAAATCCGCGGACATTCCAAGTGAGGAGCTTTAAACGCATTTGACTTAAAGGCACGTCCCTATTACTCATCCTATGTGATTGCATACTTCCACAGTAAATTCATAGCAACATTGTCTTCTCCCAGCATTTAAGGAAACCTTCATTGGTACAGCACCCGTAACGCAGATCTGCAGTACAACATGAATCTCAGCAATGCATCTCAAATGCTTTGGTCCTCTAACTGGAACAAATCCCCAACTCCACCCACCCCCACCCACTTCAGCAACCCAATTCTGCCAAAGCCATATCTCCCCAGTAACACCCCACCGCATCAAAATTTGGTACGGGGATCACCCATGTGGAGGCCCACCGAGAATTCACTACACCATCCAACTGAATGGATGGGGGCAGACCTTGTGGCGTGTTTTTTGTTATACCGACACTTGCTTCAGGAAATAGTCAGGCATACAATTTAACATCATCCCCCTAATAAGCTAATTAGTATGACGATACCTTACCGCATCAAATGTGCATGACCCACTCATCCTTTCCTGACAAACGCATTACTGGTGTTTACGAGATCATAATCGTTAGTTAAAACAGTTACACAGATCATAGTATCTATCCCATTTAAACTCCCTTAACCCAGTCAGGCATGAGATCATACTGTGCCTCATTCCGCGTACTTCACCTAACTGATCTCCCAGCTGGCTCCCACGTTGCTTGCCTTTATTGACCAGCCCAAATCACCCTGCTTCTCGGGCAGTATATCCTAGTCCCAATATGTATCAGATTACTTTCGGCTAGTCTTTAGGTTGGCACACTTCACCCCCAGGTGCCATTGTCTGTTGCACTCGTGCGTAGGACTCCCCACTTCCAATTGTGTAGCGTCTTGTCCATTACATTCATTCACCCTCCTAATCTACAACAATTGGCAATGATACAGTTTTACCAGGAATCAGTACGCCACGTCACCTGACAAGAACGCTGTGGGTCTTTGCATTCTCTGCACTTAGGACCTCCTCTTCAGTCAGTCCATTAGTCGGATTCCTGCTGCTGCTCCCTTATTTCTGCGGTTTTGCACTTGTTTGCTATGCGTTTGATAAATTCCTGTGCCGCCCTAGGAGTGGCCAGTATCGTTGTTTTCCCTTCCCATGTCACCCTGAGGCGTGCAGGATAGAGCATGGCATAGTTTATCTGTAAGGACCTCAACTTGGCTTTAGCTGTAGCGAACTCTCGGCGTGCCTGCTGTACTGCGATAGTGTAATCCGGATAGAATTCAAGCTTGTTTCCTTGATAGTTGATCTGGCTTTTCTCTCGGGCGAGTCGAAGTATATTGTCGCTGTCCCGGTAGTTCAGTACACGAGCCACAATAGGTGGAGCACCTGGCGGTGGCTTCGGTGCTAAGGAACGATGCGCTCTTTCAATTATAAAGATTGGGGAGAATGCTTCCTCACCAAACAGTTCTTTGCACAATGACTCGATAAAGGGCTCCATGCGGCCTGTATTTGTTGATTCAGGGAGCCCCGCTATCCTTACATTATTTCGGCGGGACCTGGCTTCCAACTCTTCAGCTTTCCCTTTGATCACCTCAAGTACTTTTTCCATACTATTGCATTTGCCCACTGTCTCATGCGCCTCGTCTTCCACTGCTGAAATGCGGTTTTCAGCTGTCTCCAACCTCTCACCCTGTTTGTCCATTTTTGCAGCCATGGTATCCATCCTACACGTGAGATGATCAAGCTTCCCGTTGATGTCCTGCAAGTTGGTTTGTATTACTTTCAGCAGGTGCATCCGCCTGGTGCTCTTCCTCCACTTGTCCATTAGGGCCTCTCGTTGTTCTGCGGTATTCAAAGTTAGCTTTGGTTGTTGTTTTGTCAGGTTTCCCCATGATGTACTCGTATGGGGTCCTCACAGGATGACCGCCCAGTCGCGATCCCCCAACACTGCCTGCCTTGCAGTAAGAGGTCACCCTCAGTCACCACTGTGTAAATCTCAGGTCTCAAGTAACAAGGGGAGGTCTGCTTGTTCTCAAGGATTCGCTATGGTTTGCACGCTCAGCCAAGGGGGCAACGACCTCTGTAAATCTAGCAGTTGCGCTCAATTTCGCTTGGCTGCGGGCTATATGCGGTAAAGCGTACTGTAGTTTCCTGCTCGTGATTCCATCCCGGTAAATCCTTTGCAATAGTTGGAAAGTTAGATATGGCGCCCGCTATATACCTCTCTATGGTATCAGTGACTCCACCAGGCACTATGCTGTCTTCTGATTCAATTATGTAAGGGAAGGCTCTCACATTGACTCATTGCCGCAATCAGCTACATGCATACAGATTTCTCCATTCTCCGGCAACACAGCTCTAGTGTTATAAATCCAGCGCTCATGTGGTCGTTTGGGAACCTCAGCTAATCTCCGCATATGACACGTGCCTCGGACACACTGCAGGATCGCTCAGGGGGCAGGTTGCGCACAGGTTCACCATACCGTTGGTATGCGCCCGCTAGTGTCTCTCCTAGATGGCCTCATGTAAACCCGAACGTCAGTGTGGCGCCAGTAATCTCCATACTTATCCGCCTCCGCTTCATGGGAAATGTCAGGTGCCGCCACCGCGCGATCAGTTCGCAGCTCCTCCTCGTTCTCCACAGAGGTATACCTTGCAGGAGTTTTGTACTCCACTGTCGCTTTGCCACCACTCCTTACCCACCCCTATCTGCCGTCGCGCATCTCCCGCTCGCAGTTTCAGTGGGATCTTGTAAACTGTTAGCGGGTCCTGTGATCCCTCATCCCGATAACTGGTCACCGGTCGGGCGAGGATATGGGCGCCACCATTTTGTCTTAGTCGTCCCGGCAGTGTCAGCGCTACTTCCCACGCGCTATTTCTTTTCTCTCTACTTACGGGACACCGCCAAGTTTCCTGCCCAGTCTCCGGTCACGTCTCTTCTCATGTTAGGGTGATCCGTGGTAGCACATAGCACGATCCTTACCGGGTCCGTCTATGGTCAGTCATTTCTGTCAGCGTCCGCCGCCATTTTGCCTGCCCTCCGTCCTGGGTCAATGTGACGCGGATCTCCGGAACTTACTCCACCATTCACAGTTCAGCTGCTTCTTCTAACGCCTGCCATCTTCCCATCCACAACGCTATATTTGTATCATCATTTATTGTCCGCTTTGCCGATTTATTCCCGCTAGACTGGTGTCTGCCCGGCGGAGCTGTCTCTTCAGGCAGCCATTCCGCTGTGCGCCCCCTAGTGCCACCCTTATACAACTATAATTACTTATAAGGTTATCCTGTTCTTAGCTTTTCTTAAATTTTGAAAGCAGTCATTCCTTATGACTATAGGAAAAGACTCAGGCCGGTATAGTAAAATACACTACTAAAAAATGTAGAATATGTCTATTCACCTTACCCTTTCCAAAATAGTAAATGTGTTTTACTAAAATGGAAAAGATAGTATTCACTGTTCAGAATAACACTGTGTATCTGTGTATATTTAGACATCATTATCACTCTACTTTTTGAATACTTCATGTGTTTACTCTATCTCTATTCCTCATCTATAACTTAGTCTAACCCTACTAATTACCTACCCCTTCCAATTTCGAACTGGCAGCTCGTCTAGTATTTATCTGCAACCTTGTAGCTTATGGTTCTTTATTGTTCTCACTGCTTATAACCTATAATTACGTAACATTCCTTAACCTAGGCCTCTCAGTTTATTATATAATTTTTATATTCTTAATTTCCTCGTTTTCTTTATGCAGTTGCTTGTTATCTATTCTCTCAATCCTTCAATATCTTATGTTTTTCATTAATGTTCCCTCTTAATTCAAAGGTCTTCCTACTATTCCTAACTCAATGTGTTCTTTTCCCTAAAGACCTTGCTTAACACGAATTTTAACGTTTCTTGGTTTAAGTTAGAGAAAATACATCGACTGAGTACATTCAATAATGTCTCTAATGTCAGGTAAATTTACTTACTCACTAACTTGTCAAACAACGTTCTTTAACTCTCAGAGAAATATTTCCACTTTCTCTTCACGAATGTCTAAGGAGCAATTGAAAACGGGTCTGAACTCCGGAACGTCTTCGGTGAAGTGCGCACTCGTTAGTGAGCGCGCGCCTCACCAAGGATTCCCCACAACTCTGTGGTAAATGACTAGATCGCAACCGCGTTTTTCAGCCGCGGCCCGTGGAGGGACTTGCGATAGGGCAGGAAGGGGGTGCGGGGGAGGGGCAGGGTGAGGGGTGATAAACAACAGAATCAGGATGATTGCAGGTAAGTAAACAATTACATTAATAAAATGAATTTCGGGCCATATTATCAACATAACACGATATCAACAAAAGGTGATACATTTTCCCCGCTTTTATCAGCAGGAAAGTGGCGATAAAGTGGCGATAATCTATCTTGTTTTTTTTATAATATGGCCCGAAATGCATGCTAATGGCTTCGTGGTGACAATCACGCGTGGTTATGACCACGTTGTAATGGCTGTTTCCCACCAGGACACTTCAGCAACCTGGTCTGGGCGTCGTGGACTCCAGGGCAGTAGGTGGAGGGCCACGCAGCACCTCATACAATATAGAAATCTTTGTGAGGTGATTGTTTCCGTGGTTTGAGGGGTGTGATTGAGGTACAAACATTTAATTTTGTAGGGGGGTAAGTTTGCATGGGAAGATGTTGCAAGAGGTTTGTAAATGTGGTACACATTGTTTCGTATTATTTTTATTTCTTTTCTAAGTTGTAGTCTATTCAGAGGAAATAGAAGTAATTAGTTTTCAATCCTAGTCTTGAATATCTTACTATACTATTTCAACATTATTTCTATTGTGGACCGTCATACACACCTCCCCCCCACAAAATAAAAGAAGTATGTACTTTTTTTAATTAACTTTTATTAAAACAATAACTAAACAAAACTTAATTATAACTATATTGCAAACAAGTAGAAAAATAAGTTTAATAACAAACAATATTATAAGCAGATTGTTAAATGGACTTCATAAGATGTTCGATTCGTAATCTGGAAAACAAAAAAGAAAATTAGAGTTTAGAATTATGTAGATGTGAGTAAATGAGCTGAAGCATTACAAGTCAAGGTAACTCTATGGTTTTACATGTGCAGTGTGCCTCGTACATTTCACTTGTTATAACGCCGCGTTCAAGTGGTGTCTATATGGAAGTGCCTACTGCATTGCTGACACAAAAGTGGCATAACGGGATTGTAAATATGTCGACTTATTTCTAATGCAATGCTATGAAGGCTTTGTAGATCTAGGCCTCTGTGCTTACCATAAACACTGCGGCCAAAGACTTCAGCCAGTGGAATTCACAACTTCAGTTGGGCTGTTCTTCTACATGTGCAAGTAGACAGCAGTGTCTATAAGTTTAAGAGAGAAAAAGAAATGATGTCACAGAGAGTGAGAGAGAGAAAGAGAGAGAAAAGAATATTAAAACTGTCTTGCAGAGTCTGGAGTTGAGATGTTTTCTTGTAAAGTGAGACGTAGATTTACAAGCTCCTTGCATCACTTTACCCATGTTAAAAGTGACTCAAAAGTGGCGTAATAAATTTGTGGATCTGTTTGTCATACTGTTGTAAGGTATCTGTTGTCACTGCTCAAAGGTAATTATAGATTTTACAGAGAAGCTGCTGTACACTATGCACTCTGGGCCATATTATCAAGCCTGGGCGACAAAATTATCGCCACTTTATCGGCAGGAAAGTGACGCTAAAGTGGCGATAATGCGCTTGATAATATCAACACCCGAAACCAGGAAGTGTTGGCGGCCATCTTGTGCCTCGGTAGCACCAAGTCACCAGAAAACAGTAAAACAAACTTGAGAAATAAGGGTAGGGGGCAGGGTAGAAACATTCTGATCCTTTACGGTTGCTCAGGGGGTCGTATATGGATGTTTAGGCTCTTTTTTTTAAAGAAAGATCGCGCCGTACGCGTACCGAAATCCATACAATTACGAGCAGGAGCTGAATGCTGATTGGCTGTCAATACTCCAAACCAGGAAGTGTTGGCAGCCATCTTATTTATCACGACAGCCGAGTCCCAAGGAAACAGTAAAACAAAGTTGAGAAATAAGGAAAGGGGGTAGGGTACAAACATTCTGAACCTATAGTGTTGCTCAGGGGGTGGTAGATTTATTGTACGCGTACCAAGCACGTATGGATGACGTACAGCTTGAATGTTGAAAGTCGTCACATAAGCATACGTAAGCAAGAAAAATTTAAATAATTTTAGATATTTATGAAGTGTATTTGTTTATGTATGGTGTGGCTCTAAAAAGAGCCGTTGAGTTTATTGGGAGATTTTAGTACCTACAAGTAAGTACCGATGCAGAGTCTTAAGTTTATGAGGAAGACTCTGTTCCCCTCATCTGTAAAATGTACACCATCTCTCCTATAGATACCATGCATATTGAAACGCAGATTGGTGTTGTAAATGGACCCCATTCAGTAGTCTCGAAAAAAGGCAGAAATATATTTATTCACAAGTTTCCTAGCTTTTTCAAACTGTGGACAATAGTGGTTGGACCACTTCCATTTCTGCCTTTGGCATATATTAGAATATACAAAGGCAGTTTTGGGGAACAGTGTCATCAATTGTGCAAAGGTGTCCTTCATAAGCATTTCCAGAGCTACCCCAGTCAAAGTGCCTATGTCATTGCCACCACAGTGCACAATTATGAGGTTAGGGTGTTGGAGATGCATAAAGGATTTCACTAATGGCATCAATTGGTGCCACTTTAATCCTCTCTGTCCAATCCATTTAATGTCCACATTTGGTAAACCTAGGTCCTTGTGAATTCTTTTCTGTCGTGCGTACCTTTGGCTCCAGAAAATATAGCTGTGTCCCACAATCCACACTGTAAGAATTTTGAAAAGAGGTCTGGATGCACTCTGATGGCGTCTGCAAATGAAATGGTAGTTTGAAAAGTATGATTTTTCTAAAATGGTGGACAACATGCAGTTTTGAAAAAAGAAAAGAAATGATTGGTTGTTTGACAACATTTTACAGAAAACTAGGTTGCATGTTTCTGTTTTTTAAAAGCCTTATTTTTATTGGTTAAGAAAAAGTGATAGAAAAGAACGTTACATAAAATAAGCTGGTATATTCTCCAGTCAAGCATACTTGCTGTTTCAGTTTGCAACAATGTATGATGAACTTTTCACCTGTGTGCTGAGTTAGGTGTTCCCTGAAGTGTTTCTATGGTAACTGGCAGATTGTGGAATGGGGGAAGGGTTTAAAGTTTTGTTAGTTGGAAAGCTTTGGAATGTTAAACCAATAGAAATGTGTGTTTTCCTTTGAATAGATGTGTACAAGATTTTAATTGGTTATTTATATGTGTGTATGTGTAAAATGAGAGGGAAAATATTCAATTTCACAGTTGTGCTGCAAACACTGAACTGGAGAGAATTTGTGGAATAATATCCACTGTGTGAGTGGTATTGTTGTTAATCTAGAATTCAATTTGAAAGGTGAGTTGAAAAGTTGTATGGGAGTGCGTGTGTGCGGTGTATCTTTGTACATTAAGGAATTATGGGGTATATTATCAAGATTCGGCGATACAATTATCGCCACTTTATCGGCAGGAAACTGCAGATAAAATGTTAATAATGTTATCGCCTGTATTGATAATATGCTCCTATATTCGTCCATTGTTAAACGTTTTATAGTACTAAATGTGTTTTGCTATAATGCATGCTGTTATGTTTTTTTTGTTTAATATCATTTGGTGCATCTCTGTACATTAAGGGATTATGGGCCATATTATCAATAAAGGACGATACATTATCGCTGCTTTTATCGGCAGGAAAATGCCGGTAAAGCGGTGATAATGGTCTCAATAATATATCCTTGTGAATTCCCATAGAAGCCCAGGTTATGGTGTTAACCTGGGCTTCTATGGTAATTTAAAGGATATATTATCGAGACCATTATCGCCGCTTTAGTGGCAGTTTCCTGCCTGTAAAAGCGGCGATAATGTATTGCCCTTTACTGATAATATGGACTGACTGGCATATTATTAAGGACCAGTATTAAAATTATCGACTTTTTATGGGCAGGAAACTGCCGATAAAACAGCGAAAATTAGCTTCATAATAGGTTCTTGTAAATTGCTATAGGAGCCCAAGTTCTGATGTTAACCTGGGCTGGTATAGGAATTCTCTAGGGCATATTATCAAGCTCATTATCGTCGCTTTATCGGCATTTTCCGGCCGATGAAAGCTGCGATAATCTATCGCCTTTTGTTGATAATATGTCCCGAAATTTGTTTTATTAATTTAATTGTTTACTTACCTGCAATGATCCAGATTCCGTTGTTTATCACTTCTCACCCTGCCCCTCCCCCGCCCCACCTGCCTGCCCCATCGCAACTCCCTCCACGGGACGCGGCTCTTTCTTTATTCCGTTATATTGCAGTGTCTATTTAAACTCTCATTTTTAATTATATTTTCCTTGTTTCATACTCCTTGTTCTTTTGTTGTAAGTCCTTTTATTTTTATAGTCCGAGGTTTGGCCTCATACTACTCCCTCTGGGGCATATTACCAAGGGGGGCGATAGGCAATTATCGCCGATTTAGCAGCCGTTTTCGACCGCTAAGTGGCGATAATTCTATCGCCCTATTAGCAAGCTGTCGCTAACTGATGTTAGCGACAGCTTTTAGGTGATAGCGAGCGGTTTGGGGCCCGCTTTGCATGTCAGCGATGTTTATCGCTAATGACATGCAAAGTGGGCGTGTTATCCAATGGGAGGTGGATAAAATGGCTGAGAGCATTTCGTCGCTAATGTTCTCAGCGATATTCGCGCATTTCGCCGCTATCGCTGGATATTTTAGCACAATGGAGAAAAACGTTGCTAATAGCATGTTTTCTCCGCTAACATATCTAGCAATAGGCAGCGATAAAAAAATCGTCGCTAAGACTATTTAGTGATAAATATCGCTACTTGTTGATAATATGCCCCTCTGTTCTTGTAAGTAATATAATAGAATATTTTATATATTTTTTATTGTAATGTTATATATATTTTTTTATTATAGGTTGTGTTTATCGATACTGAAAATACTGTATGATGCCAACGAAGTACCAAAAGCAGAAGCAACAAAAGAAAAGTGTGTGTTTGAAGAGAAGTCATCAAGAAGATTTACATGAAGAGAGATGTCTTAACAAACAGAAAGAAAGTCTTGGTAAGAGCAGGAGCACTTTTTTGAGGAAAATATTAAAGACTAAAAGTAGTGTTCAGAAAGAGAAAAATGTTTTTAGTGTATCAGCAACGAAAAAAAAATACTAATAAAGGGAAGAATAATGGAAAATCAAGTGCAGACAAAACTGTGTATAGTAAAAGGAGAAAAAATCAATTTATGGAAATTAGGAAACAAATGTTTTGTAATAGATTTGTGACAAATTTAATTAAAGAAATTAAGGTATGTAAGAAAAAAACAGTATTTTATAAGAAGAAGAAAGCTATAGAAAATGTAGTTGAGAACGCTTTGGAATTGAAAAGAAACTTGTTTATTTTAGTAATCAATAGAATTAGATCACTAGATAAGCCAATCCATTTAATGAAGGCCAAAAGTAGGTGGAGAAGATTAATTAACAGAAGTAATTTTTGTGACTTTTTTTTGGGTGAATGGAAACATACTTCAAGTTCTGAGCCTTTTTTTAATGAAGAAAGTTATCTTCAGAGTAATGATTTGTTGCATGCAGTTGACACCAGTGGTCGTGCTTACGAGGTTAGAAATGGTTGTCCTATTGAGAAAGAGAAAATTGTTTATAGAAATGCAGAAGAGGTGTAAGCTGGTGAACTTTAGGGAGACGTCCTAAAACTCCAGTGTACACTTGGAATTGTAGTAGTATTTGCAGTGTGCGGCAAGAATCTATTGATTTTTTACGCAATGTCTTACGTAATTATACTTAGAAAAGTGTTAAACAAAAGATTAAGATGTTGCAAGGACTAGACCCTTGCAGCGTGAGAGAAAATGCTGGTTTGCAAGGTCATTCTCTGCCTTGTGTTTCCTAAAAAGTATGTCGAAGTGTTTTCCACCATTTCAGGATGTTAGCAGTTCATCATACTCAGATGAGGAAATTAGTCAGAACATTGTATTACGCGAAAAGAGAAGCACTAATGTTAAAAAAGTTGAACAGTGCTCTTTTGCATGGATCTGTATCAGATGTAACAAATGTTTGTGATGAAATTCAGATTAGTTACTTTGGTCCTCAGCAAGACAGTGGAGAAAGTGAGAGATTAATAGAAGAAAATGTGGAGGAGAATGTAGGACAGTGCAGTGTAGAAAGATTTGAGCAAGAAATTATACAGTTTAAGGTGATTTCAGGTAAAAGGCCAAATTATTCTTGTATCTGTTGTCGACGAAGTCATTATAAAAATCAGACCAGGACTGTTGATCTGTATTTAAAAAGTGAAAAGGAAAATAATAATGAGTGGAAGGATTTTGCAACTTATTTGTTGGTAGAGAATTGTTTTGAATTGGGTTCTGATCAGCATATTTGTAAATATTGTTATAACAAATTAGATGAGAACAAAATGCCTGCTAGAGCTGTGCATAATAATCTTGAGTTGGTAAATATTCCTTCGGAACTGCTGGATTTAAATACCTATGAGTCTATTCTTATTCAATGTGTGCATCCATTTCAGGCTATTGTTCGCATGGAGCCTAAGACAGGAAAATTGCCTCCTTCTGATTTACGCAGAGGATTAAAGGGAAGAGTTGTATATTTGCCTCTAGATTTAAAGAAAAATATTGAAAATATTGGTGTAGAAAATGTAGAGGATGAACCTTTAGTTATTCTTGTTAATGGCGTTCTTACTAAGAGTAAGAAAATCTGGCAAGAATTAGTGGATGTTAGGAAGGTGGAAATGGCAACGTTGTATCTGGTGAAAAATAATCAATATTACAAACATGTATATGTGGGAGAAGAAGAAATACCTGTACAAGAAGATAGTGACTTGCCATCTGGACAAATTGAAAAAGTGGATGTGTCCAGAACTGAAGAAATCTACGAACATTACAGTGTTCATCCATTGCATTCCAAAGAAATGATGGGGAATGCTATAGAGTTATTTCAAATGAAAGAAGCAAAGGGAAGTCCCATTAGTGTATGGGAAAAAAGCTTGGAAGCTCATTGTTTCCCTCAGTTGTTTCCTACAGGAAAAGGAGGACGATATGATGAATGACCTGTGCAGATTCCTGCATCTGAATACCGGACATCAAGATTATATGCAGAAGATCCAAGATTTCGACAATGTATTCCGTATTTGTTTCATCTTTTGTTTGAGAGTGATTTGTCTGGACTTTCTTAAGCAGTAAACCATATATTGAAAACAGGTGTATATCTGCAAAAAAATTTCGGCAAAGGAATTTATGGATAAAGTACAGCAGAAAGATAATGTTTTGGAATCTCAGCTGATGAATCTGATGGCATGTCAGCGTGGTACTAATGAGTACTGGTACCGTCGTCACGGAGAACTCAAATGTATGCTAAGGAACTTAGGAACTCCTACATGGTTCCTTACTCTAAACTGTACTGAATATGCGTAGGATGATTTACTTCAATTTCTTAGAGGCAAATCCAAATATACTAAATATCGAATACAAGACACCTGGAGAATTGTGCTCTTTGGATCCTGTTAATGTATGCAGGTATTTCTATCATAGATTCGAAGCTATGATGTATTTTATCACTAATAAAAAAATCCTCCTCTTGGAGATGTTCTGGATTTCTTTTGGAGAAAGGAGTATCAAGCGAGAGGTGCTCCTCACATACATATGCTATTGTGGATCAATGAAACTCCCAAATTTGGAACAGACTCAGATGATACTGTGTTGTCTTTTATTGAAGAATATGCTACATGTGAAGTACCCAAAAGTACACAAGATAAGGACTTAAGACAACAAGTCTTACGATTCCAAAGCCATCGTTGTGGGAAATACTGTCGTCGAAAGTACAAATCTAAGGACAAATTCTACAGCAAATGCCGTTTTGCATTTCCTCGACCTGTAATATTTAAAGGAAGAGTGAACAGTTTTATGTCATCTTTGCGACATAATATCACAAGAAAGTCTCCAAAAAATACCTACAACTTAAGAAGAAATGAAGAGTCAAAATACATAAATGACTATAACTCAGTCATTTTGTCTATGTGAAAGGCAAATATAGATATTCAATATGTTGCAGACAATTCCATTGCTGTTGCTCGATATGTGACATCGTACATAACAAAGTCAGAAAAGATGGAAATGAAGGAAATGTGGGAAGAGATTTCCCATGAGAAGAGTCTAAGTAAGAAATTATACAGTTACAGTTTGAAGATGTTATCTCATCGAGAAATTGGAGCGTATGAATGCTCGGATCGCTTATCATCTGCAAGTCTATACTCTAAATCTAGAATAATCATTTGGGTGAGTCTAGGTCTTGCTGCAACACGAAACCAAGTTCTTAAAATGTACAATAAATTGAATATTTAGCTGAAAAAGAGCCAGAAAGTATTGATATTGTGAAAACAAATATGTTGGATACATATTATCCAAATAGAAGTCATCATCTTGAGAACATTTGTCTCTATGAAGTGCTGCAAAACAATATTTTTAAACGGAATATTACCGAAAACATTAATAATGGTATGTATGCCGTTATTGGTTCTGAAGGATGTCTGGTGAAACAAAGAAAAGGACATTTGATTAATCACCGTAAACTGAGTTGCAAAACACCTGACAAAAGGAAATTTTACTATTTAGCTCTTTTGCAACTTTTCATGGCATTCAGAATTGGAATTACTTGGAGATTTTGAGAGCTATGAAGATTCCTTCAATGCAACTAAAGATACTATAGAATGTCCTGTTTTTGCTAATTATGTGAAAATGCTGAATGACAAAATTGAGCAAGAAGCTACAATTGCAGCTGAGATTGCTAGAGACAGTTCTCAGGACAGTCAAACTTCTGCTCCATTGAGTCAGGACACATTAGGAGAACCAATTGTTCTAAATGAAGCAGCAACTGCTATGGAAGAGGTGGAAACAGCAATGTATCAACGTCAAGAAGACGTAACAAACTTAGGAAACTTGGAAGAACAACTAAATCTTGAGCAGAAAGAAATATATGAGCAAGTGAGAGAACTGATTGACCATTGATTACTTCATGAGAAGAAAGAGTGCTCTTCCTCATCATTTGAACCTATCCATATGTATGTGTGTGGACACGCTGGAACAGGAAAAAGTTTTTTAATTAAAGTAATCACAAGTTTTCTACAGAAAAGAACTAAGTCGCATTTGTCTTGTGTTGTCACTGCCCCAACTGGATGAGCAGCTCACAATATTAAAGGAATTACTTTACATCGGTTATTAATGCTACGAGTAGAGCATGACAACAAATTAGAATACCACAAGCTATCCGGAGAAGCTTCTTGTGAAGTTTCAAGAGTGTTGAGAAAAATGAAGCTTCTCATTACTGATGAGGTAAGCATGGTCTCAAACTTAGGGTCTCATTAGGATGGCGGACGGACCTGCATCCGTCCGCCACCCCCGAGGAAGAGGGACCGTCCGCATGGGCAGCGGCGGTCCCTCCTTGCAAATTAGGATGTGACCGCCACCCTGGCGGTCACATCCTGGATCTTTAACCTTGCGGCGGGTGCTGCTTGAAGCAGCACCCGCCGCAAGGTTAAAAAAGCATGTTTCACATTTACATGCACAAAGCGGCACCCCCCATGTGCACCCCCACGCCCCTTTCCCCTGGGGGCCCGCAAGGGCCCCCCAGAAGCAAAGGTCCACATGCTTTTCCACAGCGGAAAAACCGCCGCAGAAAAGCATGTTTACTCATGCTTCCTAATTTGACTGACGGGGTCTTGCAGACACCGCCACCAAATGGCCCGGCAAAACCCGCGGATCAGCGGTGGACGGACCTGCCATCCTAATCTGGCGGTGGGTGTTTGATGGTGGGTGTTTGATGTGGCCGCGGCGGTGAATCCGCATCCTCCAGGCCAGCGGTGGCTTCCGCCGGCCCGGAGGATGCGGATTCACCGCCATCCTAATGAGGCCCTTAATGCTTGCCTTTGTGCATTTAAGAATGCAGCAAATTCTTAAAACAGAGTATGACGTATTATTCGGAGGAAAACACGTCATAGTTTTTGGAGATCTTCTACAACTTACTCCTGTAAAAGGACAGCCAGTGTTTAAAACACTGGTGCATGAAGATACTAGAAAGTATTTGGGAAGTATTGGAAATGTAAACATTTTTTCATATTTTCAGTATAAGGAACTTACTACAAATATGCGACAGGCAAATGATGTTGATTATGGAACTATTCTTCAAGATATAAGAATTGAAAAATTGACCGAACATGGCAAACAAGCTTTACAGAGACGATTACTTTCCAATATGTTTTTAAATGCAAATATTGTCCCAGAGAAAATATACATAAGAATTGCAGAATACAAATCTGTAATCTGCTTAATGCCAACACTGCGTGAATGTTAAATATTCAATGAAGAAATGTTAAAGTTGGTAAATGAAGAAATTATAAAATTGGAAGCAATTGATAAAATATAACATGAAGGAATCAGTATTAGTTTGAGTGAAAAGTTGAAGAGGTAATTGGATTGTTTAGAGAAATCGAAAAGTAAAACGGCTGGTTTAGAAAAGATATTTGTATGCATGAGTAAATTGTAGGGTAATTTTGTGACGTAATTTAAATGTGGAAAAAGATTTAGTAAATGGAGCAATGGGTAAAATTGTTCATTTGGTTAATTATGTAAATAGAGGTGGGATGAAATTTTTGAAAATCAAATTCGATGAAATTGCTGAAGTACAACAAGTTTGTCATTGTTCAGCTCGTTTTTTGCTTGTAAAGATTTGTATGTCTGCAGAAAACAGTTGGCATATGCGGTGACCATTCATAAATCTCAAGGTTTAAGTGTAGATTGTGCTTTAGTGAGTATTGGAAGTACCGTGTTTAAAGAAGGTATGGCATATGTTGCTTTGTCTTGAGTCAGAACTTTATCTGGCTTGTACTTAATTGATTTTGATGAGACAAAGGTCTGTGCAGATGCAAATTGGGTGAAAGAGTATAATAGGTTAAGAAGAGAATATGCACCCAATTTAGGTCAATATCCAGTAGTTGAAAAGCGTGTGGTAGGTGGAAAAAGAAGATTTGAGAATATCTGTTGTGAAACTGTAGAGAAAGAAAAAAAACAAGATGAAGTTGCGCTTGCAAGCAAAAAGAAAAAAGGACAGTGTTGAAGAGAAGGTTATCGGTTTGAAAATAGTTGTGGTGTCAACTGCTATGCTAGTGTAGTTGTTAATGTTGTTTTATTTCTTGAAAGTTTGCAACAGCAAATTGTAGAAAATCAGGACAAAAGATTCTGTTCATTGTTGAATTCTGTTTATGAGAAATGTAGTAGTGATAAAAGTAAAATACAAATTGTTTCTGATATTCAAAATGTTTTGGACATATGTTCTGGTTGTACTCAATTTACGCAGAATATTCAGCAAGATTGTCAGGAATTTTTAATGTTTATGCTTGGTGTACTGGAAGATGAAGGTATAGATGTTGAAAAACTTTTTGGCCTTTCTTATAAATGGCATCATGACTGTCGAAATTGTTTGTTTACATGTAGCACTGACATAGACACTGAGAGATTCATATATTTGACTTTGCCTGACTGTGAATCAGTGTCTTTTAACAATCTAATTAGAGGAGCAAGTCAAAACATGGAGTGCAGCCAATGTAAATCAGAAATGTCATCAACATTACTTATACAAAGATATGGACAGTATGTTATTTTAATGCTGCAACGTTGTAGAGCTGATGGAAGAAAATTGAAAACTTTAATTAAAAATGTTGTAGCTGGTCAATGTTCAATATCAGGAAGAACTTTTGTAGCTGTTGCTATTATTTTTCATGATGGACCTTCTACCACATCTTGACATTACATTGTATATTTAAAATGTCCGAAAGGTTGGACACATTGTAATGATACTCAATTAGTTTTTAAGCAACGTTTGCCCAAAGAGTTACCAATTTCTTACCTAATATTTTTAAAGGCAAAATTTTAAGATCAAAATTTACCCTTTAGGATTAGTGCTGTTAAGGTAGATTAGTCTGGTGTTGTAGAGTATTTTGTAAGTGAGGGTGAGGAGGTTGAAGGTGATCCTTTTGTTGATATTGAGGCAGTGTAGGTGTATCAGGTGGTGGGTGATGTGGGTGCAGCCGGGGACATTGATGATCACTCAGGTGGAGGTCTTTTTGATTTTTTTTAGTTGTTGTAGGTGTTTGGCTGGAATTCATGTGTAGAGTGTAGTCTGCTGCTGATGAGGGCCTGTGTCACTGTTCTTCTTCTTTTGGTTAGGATACACTTGTAAATGTTGCGGAGCATGTGGAGGGTGTTATAGCAGTACGAGGAGACGGTGTAGACTTGGTTACACATGGAGAGGGAGTATTTGAGGTTGTATCCTATGTTGTGGACATGGTTGGTAGATGTTGGTACTGTTCACAGTGCAGTCAGGTAGCAGGAGTTGTCTGAGGATGAGGGGGTGGGTCTGAGGATGAGTACCTTCATCTTGTGCCACTTTGTGTTTACAGTGCTGCTCTTTATGTAGTTGGTGACGTCCTTCATTGTGTCGTGGAGGTTGCTTTTGGTGGTATGTGGATTCTTGGTGAGGAAGAGCTGGGTGTTCTTTGTGTAGGAGATGTTGTTGAAGTTGTGATGGTGGGCTACTTGTGTTAGGGTGGCCATGTAGATGTTGAACAGCGTTTATTTATTTATTTATTTATTTGCTTATTGAGCGCCTGATTCAATTCCCGAAGGGATATCTCTGCGCTTTTTTTGCTTCTGCTGTTTAGTCGCTGTTAGCTTTCAGTTGTGAATAGAATAGAAAAAAGGGGATTGTATTAGGGCAGTGTGAAAAGATATGTTTTAAGTTTTTTCCTGAAAGATTCAAGGCTAGGGATCAGTTTCAATGCAATTGGTAAGGAATTCCAGAGTATTGGTCCTTTGTATGATAGAGCTCGTCCACCTTGTCTGGCTCTTCTCACTTATGGAACCTGTAGCAGTAGATGGTTGCTGGAGCGCAGTGTGCGTCCGGGGATGTATGGTACAAATATTTTCTTAAGATATTTGGGACCTGCACCGAACAAACATCTATGTATCATGCAGCATATTTTGAACTTGATACGGTGCTTCACCGGCAGCCAGTGGAGTTGGTGTAAAAGGGGACGAGAGGGGGTTCTAGGGGGAGCATTTAGAGCTAATCTTGCTGCCGTGTTTTGGACTACTTGTAATTTCTCCAGTTGTTCCTCATTTGCCGATATGTATAGGCCGTTACAGTAGTCCATTCTACCTATTATAAGAGTTTGAATGAGTGTTTTCCTGTGGTTGTCAGGCAGAAAAGGGAAAACACGTTGAAGCAACCCCACCACATGGAAGCATGCACCTGTCACTTGGGTAGTGTGTTCCTTGAGTAGGAGTGCCTGGTCTAGTTTAATACCAAGGTGTTTTACTGTTAGTTTAGGGGTTGGGGCCGGACCCAACTCCAGGGGCCACCAGTCTGGAGACCATAAAAGAGTTGCCCCCCCAAACAGCATTACTTCGGTTTTGGTCACATTACATTGGAGATAGTTCTGTGCCATCCATCGTGCCACTGCTCTCATCCCGTCCGCAAAAATTGTTTGTACTGTGGGTGTGAGGGTTTGGAAAGGAAACAAAAGTTGGGTGTCATCAGCGTATGACACCGTCGTGAATCCGTAAGATCTTATGATGTTAGCTAAGGGGGCCACGTACACGTTAAAGAGCGTGGGGCTTAGGCATGAGCCCTGTGGCACTCCCTTAGTGAGCTCCCTTGAGGTCGAGGAATGGGAGCCCAATTTAACACCTTGTGCGTTGGACTGATGGATGAGTCCTGGGGGACCCGACCCGTAGATGATGTCTGTGGTTTTGGATCAGAAGGCTGGGAGGCGGACGTTCAGGATGACTATTGAACAACTTCCAAACAAAGGATTTGATGCATACTATTTGGCTGTAAGGAAAAGTGTGTGAAACCATTAAGAACTTTTTGCTGTGTATTTTGTCAGCGTATATTTGTAAGTAACATTATTTACATGTAAGAAAATTAATCATAATGTTTTGTTATTTTATGATTGTTTGAGATGTGTTATATTTACGTAAGAAATTGCTCTTAGAAAAAAACATTTAAGATATGTTTTATTTCTATTTTTTATATTGTGATTGAGAATGTTGACTGTTTTTTTTTAAGATAACCTTATGGATTGTCTTTTATTTGCCCGCTGTTATGTGATGAGTACTATTGAGCTCACTGTTTGTAGTGAAATTCAATATATTCTGAGAACAGCAAAAAAGGCAAATGAAATGTTTTACAAATTATTTTGTGTTGTAAAATATATATTGTAACTGTGTTTTTTTTGTATCTTCCACAGGTGATAATTTTATAATATATACATTTTTTATTATTTATTATGCTTAAGGTAAGTACAAATAACTGACTCAGCCACGGACCATGGAGGGAGTTGTGGTGGGGTACGCAGGTGGGGCGGGGGAGGGGCAGGGTGGGGGGTTATAAACAGTGGAATCTGGTTGATTGCAGGTAAGTAAACAATGAAATTATTAAAATACATTTCGTATCCTGCGCCCTGCATCGCAAAATGCGATGCAGGGCACGGAACGAAGGAGCATATTATCAACAAAAGGCGATACAGTATCGCCGCTTTTATCGGCAGGAAACTGCCGATAAAGCGGCGATAATGGGCTTGATAATACGGCCTTGGAAATTCCCATAGCAGCCCAGGTTCTGGTGTTAACTTGGGCTGTTATGGGAATTCACAAGGGCCTATTATCAAGCCCTTTATCGCCGCTTTATCGGCAGTTTTCCTGC
This sequence comes from Lissotriton helveticus, assembly GCF_964261635.1. Taxonomy (NCBI): domain Eukaryota; kingdom Metazoa; phylum Chordata; class Amphibia; order Caudata; family Salamandridae; genus Lissotriton; species Lissotriton helveticus. Next base: position 659,327,145 of record NC_136057.1, on the reverse strand, counting down.
CGATAAAAGCGGCGATAATCTAATATGCCCCATAGTTTTACCACGCATGCTTTTACAAGTACTATCCATTTACCACGCATAATCTTAATAATGTATTTGTGTTGACGAACACTCGTTGTAATGGCCGTGACTTACGTCCTTCAAATTAGTTTTTAGGTATATGTGTGACAAAGTCGGATAACATCAGTGTTTAAGGACAAACACCATGGTGTCTGTGCCTCGAAATCTCGTCGATCACAATGAAAATAGGAGGACGATAAAATGAAAGTAACAGATATAATAAAAACAACAGTGAAAAACTACTAAAATGGCGGTGGACGGAGTACGTGATCAACGTTTGGCGCCTCGGCACTACATTCCAAATAAATCTACATAAAATACGATTATTAATATATTACAAAAGTACAGCAGCGGATGACACACACGACCCGGAAAACAAAGCGGCAAATTTAATGCCTGAAATAAAGAAAGGTTTGATTGTTGAACTTGAAGAAAAATAAAAAAACGTGGGCTTCCAAACGAGGCTGCGCATACGTACAGAGTACAACTGCTACACAAAAATAGGAAAGTTTTACATACTATCATAGAAATGAAGGGGCATATTATCAACAAAAGGCGATACATTACCGCCGCTTTTATCGCCAGTAACTGCCGATAAAGCGTTGATAATGGGCTTGATAATAGGCCCTTGTAAATTCCCATAGCAGCCCAGGTTCTGGTATTAACATGTGCTGCTATGGCAATTCACAAGGGCATATCATAAAGACCATTATCGCCGCTTTATCGACAGTCTCCTGCCGATAAAAGCGGCGATAATGTATCACCTTCTGTTGATCATATGGCCAATTGCTCGTTTTTTGACCAGTAAACTTGGGTGCATATTATCAAAGACCGGTGTAAAAATTATTGCCATTTTGGCAGGAAACTGTGGATAAAATGGCGATAATGAGCTTGATAATACGGCCTTGTTATTTCCAATAGAAACCCATGTTAACACGAGAACATGGGCTTCTATGGAATTACCAAGGACGTATTATCAAGCCCACCCTCCCAACATTAATAAAAAAGCCCAGACAGTGCAGATACCCATAGCTGGAAGATCATTTTACATATTACTGCCCTTAAAACGTGGCGTTTTAAGGGCAGGGAGGGAGGGAGAACTCAAAACATAGTTTAAACATAGGTTAAAAAGACCCGAGGGGTGCCGCTCCCCGAGACTGCTGGGAGTAGGACCGTAACCCCCCGCATACTTCAAAATAAAACCACAGCAAAAAAAAAACAACACAGCAGTGCCGTTCCCCAGTGCTCGAGGCACCTTACAAGCCCCCATTATGCAAAATATTTTTCACCCCGTAATTTGCCCCCCGGGACCTAATGAATAAAACGGACTTCTAGGTTTTTTTTCCACCTTTTCCACCGCGTACTAGTACTGGACGAGTACCCGCGATTTTTTATTTTGAAAAAAATAAAAATTGAGCCTAGAGATCCATGTACCACCCCCTGACCAACACTATAGGTTCAGAATGTTTCTACCCTGCCCCCTTTCCTTATTTCTCAACTTTGTTTTACTGTTTTCTTGCACTCCCGACAAACAAGATGGCTGCCAACACTTCCTGGTTTGGAGTATTGACAGCCAATCAGCATCCAGCTTCTGCTCGTAATTGTACGGATTTCCATACGCGTACGCCGCGAGTTTTCTTTATAAAAAAAAATAGAACTTAAACATCCATGTACGACCCCCTGAGCAAGCCTACAGGTTCAGAATGTTTCTAGCCCGCCCCCTTCCCTTATTTCTCAACTTTGTTTTACTGTTTTCTTGTGACTCGGTTCTACTGAGGCACAAGATGGCCACCAACACTTCCTGTTTTCGAGTGTTGACAGACAGTTCACAGCCAATCAGCATGCAGCTCGCGCTCGTAATTGAACGGATTTCCGTACGCGTGCTGAACTCCCTCTCTAGATATCGCTATGATTTTACTTGCAATTTTCTCAGAAACTACTCAACGAATTTACACCATGTAACAAAAAGCACAATCTGCAAACAGAACTCTACCTCTCTGCCAAATTTCCTGTAATTCCGTTCTGCCGTTTGGGCTGTAGCCCTGGCTAAAGGTCCCTAAGGAAAATGGCATGGAGAAAACACGTTTTGGGATCCCCCTTTTTTCTCGGCCCCCACTTGATGAATCACCCCCAAACTTTCAGGATAGGAGCAGAACCGAGAAGGCCATTTTCTTGGAGAAATTCATGAAGATTCGTCCACCGGCGGCAAAGTTATTCCAAATCGAATGTTGTGGATTTCCTATGGAAACTAGGTCCTAACTATAACTACCTACTGGTGACCGCCGGTAGGTAATAGATATATATATATATATATATATATATATATATATATATATATATCTATTACCTACTAATATATATATATATAACAGCTCCAAAATCCCAAAAGATACCCAGCCGGGTTAATCAGGACAAATAGCACTCACAAGCACGACAGTTGCTTTCAGCAGGGGGTGGATTTATTCAGATAGACGCGTCTATCTGAATAAATCCACCCCCTGCTGAAAGCAACTGTCGTGCTTGTGAGTGCTATTTGTCCTGATTAACCCGGCTGGGTATCTTTTGGGATTTTGGAGCTGTTATGTGTTAACCGCGGACACCAACGCGGTTCGAAGCACCCGCTTTAAGAGTGACTCGTTGCTTTTTGGTGTGAAAAGGAGCGTGTATATATATATATATATATATATATATATATATATATATATATATATATATATATTACCTACTGGCGGTCGCCAGTAGGTATATATAGTTAGGATCGATTTCCATAGGGAAATCGCAACATTCTATTTGGGATAACTTTGGCGCCGGTTGAGCAATCAGGCTGAATTTATCAACAACTTTGCCTCGCGGCTCTCCGCTCCTACCCTGAAAGTTTGGGGGGATTCGTCAAGCGGGGGCTGAGAAAAAAGGGGGATCCCAAAACGTGTTTTCCCCATGTTACTTTCCATAGGGCGGTCTGTCGCAGTTTTAGCTCGAACGGCTGAATGGATTTGCACCAAACTTGGCAAAATTGTAGGGACTGGTAGTCCGATGTGCCTTTGCTATGTCTCAAGATATGTGCTCCAGTGGATTTTGAGTAATTTAGGTTTAAAAAAATGTATATATCTGTAAGCGCGCCCCGGTACGCGTACCGGAGAGCGCTCCAGGCGCGCCACGCGACTTGCACACGGCAAGCTGATTGGTTCTCGGGTGTCTGTAAACATTCGAAACAGTCAGTAGCGGCCGCCATCTTGTGTCTCGGTAGGATTGAGATACAAGAGGTGGCAAAAATCAAAGGGGAAAATGAGCAAAAGGGCGCAGGGTACACCCCCCCTGACTCCCTAGGTTTGATGTGGGGGCCATAAAAGGGTCCCGTGGGACAAAATGATTTTCGCGGGGGGAGCGCCCGGTACGCGCACCGGGGAGCGTACCAGGGAGCGTACTTAGGTGAAAAATAGTGAAAATAATAGTGTAAAATAATCATTTTGAGTGATTACAGGTAGGGTAGCTCTGAAAAGAGCTTTTGGGTTCTGTGGCTGTTTTAGGTACCTACAAGTGTGTCCCACACACACCCACATGCACACAACCCCAACACCACACACCCACACACTCCCCACACACACTTCACACATGCACACTTCCACCCACAGTCAAACACCCCACACCCCCACATCGACACCTTACACATCCACACCCACACCCACATCCCACACACCCACACTCAAACACACACCTCACCCCCCTTCCACCACACACACACACACATGCACATACACACAAATATCTCACAGACACACCCCACACATCCCACACACACATCTCCCCCCCACACACACACAGAGGCAACTCACAGACACATCCACACATCTCACACATACATACACATCCTACACACATACCTCCCACACCCACACACACCCCACACACACCTCACACACCCACACTCCCACCTACATTCAAACACCCCACACACTCACACCCACACACACACCTTACATACCCATATCCCCACCCACATCCATATACCCCATACACCTATACACCTCATCCCCCCTAGACACACACACATACACACCTCACAGACACCCCCCGCACATCCCCCACACACACCCCCCCCACGTCTACACATGGGGAAAACTAAGTGAAACACTAAAATAATAATTTAAAGTGCTTAGTGGTAGGGTATCTCGGAATAGAGTTGTTGTGTTGTTTGGGTGTTTTAAGTACCAACATGTAGGTACCAATGCTGAGTCTTAAAGTCAATGTACACAGTCTCCTCTGTAGATAATTTGCATGTTGTTACAGAAGTTATTGTGGTATATGGAATCTATACCATAGTCTGTCAGGGAAGCAGAAATAACATGGAGGCAGGAGATGAAAAAGAGATGTCAAATACACATTGGAGATAATATAGTGGGAGAAAGGAAGTAACTATGAGCAAAATTATTATGTAACAGAAATACGTTGCACAGTATACTATAAGTCTGACTTTATATTATAATCAATTTGGTACTAGTTTATGAATTACATATAATAATGAATAATGTCTCGAACAATTTTTGATTATTAAATATAAATTTATTTTTCTGATTCTTTTTAAAAATGTAATAGAACGTCTAACATTTGACTGTCCGAAATGTCCTCTTTTTGACTGAACATAACTTCCAACATTTGACTGTCAGAAACGTCCTCATATTGAATTAACAAATCCACAGATTCTACACATTGTAGAAGTTCATGGTCCCGTGATTCATCCATGAATTCCAAGTCAATGGGTTCAATGATTTCCTCATTGTTCATCTCTAGGACAATTTCAAAGGAAACGTTCTGTTCTCCTTCCATTTTTGTGCTGAAATTTGCATTAAAAAAAATCAGTATAAATATGGCACTGTTGGGTTTAAGTTCAGACAGGTAGTTTTGATTTTTTACTAGTAAAGGTAACTTTGGGCAATGTATGGTAACAGGCAGGAAGTAGAAATATTAAAAAGTGCCTGTGAAGAAGCGTAAGTTAATTCATAATTATAGCAGAGAAGCCTAAGTCAATCTATAAATATAACAGAGGAGCCTATCTCTATCTATAACTATAGCAGAGGGACAGTAAATAACTATCAGAAAATGTTTTAAAAAAATAACTTAAAGTGCCCCTTACAAATTATCAACTTACTTTACAGAGAGGTGAAGAAGACAAAATGCAAAAATCCTTCCAAGATGTACCTCAGGTAGTTGTAGTCAAAATGGCCGTGTTTCCCTCTCATTTTTCATTTATATTCATGCACATAACCAATCAAATGTCAGGAAAAAAAATAGAAAATGAAAGTAACATTTTAATTGGTTGTCAAATCTAACACTTCAGATGTGTTGTTGTTATGTAATTTCCCTCCGGATATTTAGACAGGGCTACAGGCCAAATGGCTCAATGGAATTCCACAAAATTTGGGAAAATGGTATGGACTGGTATGTACTATTGCCTATTCTCTATTTGGTGAAATTCTCTACAGAGGTTTTTATGTAAATTAAGTTTTAAATTTTTTGGGGAGCGCTTCCCGGTGCGCGTCCCAGAAGCGCAACGGGAGTCCTCCATTTTGTGTTTCGGTAGAATTGAGACACAAGATGGAAAAATATATTTATTTTTTTTTCGCGGGAGGAGCGCCCGGTACGCGCACCGGGGAGCATACCGGGGAGCGTACTATGGTGAAAAATAGTGAAAAAAGTTAAAAAAAGATAATCATTTGGAGTGATCAGAGATAGGGTAGCCCTGAAAATGGCTTTTGGGTTCTGTGGCTGATTTAGGTACCTACAAGTAGGTACCAATGCACAGTCTTAAATTCAGGAGGAATATTCTATTCCCCTCATCAGAAAAGTGCACACCATCTTCTCTGTAAATATCTTGCATGTTGTAACGCAAGTTATTGTTGTATATTGAACCCATTCCATAGTCTCTCATGTAAGCAGAAACAGATTTATTCACATGTTTCCGTGCTTTCTCAAATTGTGGACAAAATTGATTGGACCACTTCCATTTCTGTCTTTGGCATATATTGGAATATACCAAGGCAGTTTGTGGAAAAAGTGCCATCAAATGATCAAAGGTGTCCTTTAAAAGCATTTCCAGACCTACCCCAGTCAAGGTGCCCAAGTCATTTCCTCCACAGTGCACAATTAACAGGTCAGGGTGTGGCAAATGCAAAAAGGTTTTCACCAATGGAATCAATTGGTGACATTTTAATCCTCTGTGGCCAATCCATTTTATGTTCACGTTCGATAAATCAAGGTTTTGTAAATTTCTGGTAGCTGCATACCTTTGAGCCCAGTGGATATAGCTATGTCCAATAATCCAGACAGAATACATGGTCAGAGGAGATTCTGGTGCAGTTAGATGAAGTGTGGAAAAGAAATGGCAGTTGGAACAATAGAAGTTTGCAAAAAAAAACCTGTGGAGTTTCAGTGCTTTTGAATTACAAGCAATGATTGGTAGAATGAGATAGGTGAAAACTGAAAGTTAGGGTGCATGGTTGTGTTCTGTGTAAGAAGTAATTTGAATGGTTAAAAAAAAGTCATTGAAAGAAACCTTACATCAGATAAGCTGGTGTATTTGCAGGTCAAACATCCTTGCAGAGGTGATTTGCAACATTGTAGAATAAACTTTTAACCCTGGCAGGTCAGTAGGGAGGGAGTTGCTATGGTAACAGGTAGAAAGGGCTGAGGGGGGGAAGGGTGTTGGTTTGAATATACAGAGGGAAGAGTTTTGATTGGTTACCATGAGCAATATGTGTGTAGAATTAGAGGTTTTCTGTGCCTTTATGGTTTGCAGTGACCGGAGAACATACCTTTTGCTCTGCTAAAGAAATATTGGTGAGTGTATCTGACACTGTTCTGAATCTCCTAAAGCATTTGTAAAGGTGAGTTATGATTCATTTAATATACATAGAGACTTGTATACTCTATGGAGAAGATTTGGAAGCAAATTGTGGTTTTTTAATGTTGCTTTGTGTCATGCTTTTTGATAATGCTTGGTAATTTTTTTTTACTGCATAGAGTAATTGTATTCTGTATAATTGTGAAGTTTTAGTAGTGACATGGAATGCTTCTACATAGGACATGTGTTATGTTTTTTAAATGTGATGTCAAAAACGATTTTGTGGAAAAAAATAAATGGATTTTACATTTTTAAAAAGGAATAAAGAATGTGTGCATGTTTAAAGAAATATATTTGACTCTTTACAATGATGTTACCTGTGTTTTAACTCAGTGTAGGAAGCATATTGAGTTTGTTTGCATAGAGTAATTGTATTTTGTAAAATTGTGAAGCTCCATGTGAAAGCTTTTGCCTCAGTCTTATCCCTGGTTTTTACATTTTTGAGTATAATGTGGCGCAGAGGTTTAAAAAGTGACGCATCTAATTACATGTGTCTCTTTTTAAATATGGTGCAAAAAGGTACATGTTTGTGCTTTCCTGGGGAGCGTAGGTGGTGAGGCTTGTGTCTAAGAGTGCAGTGGACTAGGCTTCATGAAGCCTATCCCTGACTGCACTGTTAGACACAGGTGTAAATTTGACTCTTTTCAATGATGTTACCTGTGTTTTAAATCAGTGTAGGAAGCATATTGAGTTTGTTTGCATAGAGGAATTGTAATTTGTAAAATTGTGAAGCTTCATGTGAAAGCTTTTGCCTTAGTCTTATCCCTGCTGTGAGGCAGATGGTTGTACATAGGATCTGTGCCGTGTTTCCTAAATGTGATGTCAAAAACGATTTTGGGGAAATTCATGTTTTTTACATATTTGAGTATATTGTGGCGCAGAGGCTTAAAACGTGACGCATCTAATTACATGTGTCTCTTTTTAAATATGGTGCAATAAGGAACATGTTTGGGCTTTCCTGGGGAGCGTAGGTGATGAGGCTTGTGTCTAAGAGTGCAGTGGACTAGGCTTCATGAAGCCTATCCCTGACTGCACTGTTAGACACAGGTGTGAATTTGACTCTTTACAATGATGTTACATGTGTTAACTCAGTGTAGGAAGCATATTGAGTTTGTTTGCATAGAGGAATTGTAATTTGTAAAATTGTGAAGCTTCATGTAAAAGCTTTTGCCTTAGTCTTATCCTTGCTGTGAGGCAGATGGTTGTACATAGGATCTGTGCTGTGTTTCCTAAATGTGATGTCAAAAACGATTTTGGGGAAATGAATGTTTTTTACATATTTGAGAGTATATAGTGGCGCAGAGGTTTTAAATGAGACGCATCTAATTACATGTGTCACTTTTTAAATATGGTGTAAAAAGGTATATGTTTGGCCTTTCCTGGGGAGCATAGGTGGTGAGACTTGTGTCTAAGAGTGCAGTGGAGTAGGCTTCATGAAGCCTATCCCTGACTGCACTGTTAGACACAGGTGTGCATTTGACTCTTTACAATGATGTTACCTGTGTTAACTCAGTGTAGGAAGCATATTGAGTTTGTTTGTAATGAGGAATTGTAATTTGTAAAATTGTGAAGCTTCATGTGAAAGCTTTTGCCTTTGTCTTATCCCTGCTGTGAGGCAGATGGTTGTACATAGGATCTGTGCTGTTTTTCCTAAATGTGATGTCAAAAACGATTTTGGGGAAATGAATGTTTTTTACATATTTGAGTATATTGTGGCGCAGAGGTTTTAAACGTGACACATCTAATTACATGTGTCTCTTTTTAAATATGGTGCAAAAAGGTACATGTTTAGCCTTTCCTGGGGAGCGTAGGTGGTGAGGCTTGTGTCTAAGAGTGCAGTGGACTAGGCTTCATGAAGCCTATCCCTGACTGCACTGTTAGACACAGGTGTGAATTTGACTCTTTACAATGATGTTACCTGTGTTACCTCAGTGTAGAAAACATATTGAGTTTGTTTGCATAGAGGAATTGTAATTTGTAAAATTGTGAAGCTTCATGTGAAAGCTTTTGCCTTAGTCTTATCCCTGCTGTGAGGCAGATGGTTGTACATAGGATCTGTGCTGTGTTTCCTAAATGTGATGTTAAGAACGATTTTGTGGAAATGAATGTTTTTTACATATTTGAGTATATTGTGGCGCAGAGGTTTTAAACGTGACGCATCTAATTACATGTGTCTCTTTTTAAATATGGTGCAAAAAGGTACATGTTTGGGCTTTCCTGAGCAGCGTAGGTGGTGACGCTTGTGTCTAAGAGGGCAGTGGACTAGGCTTCATGAAGCCTATCCCTGACTGCACTGTTAGACACAGGTGTGAATTTGACTCTTTACAATGATGTTACCTGTGTTAACTCAGTGTAGGAAACATATTGAGTTTGTTTGCATAGAGGAATTGTAATTTGTAAAATTGTGAAGCTTCATGTGAAAGCTTTTGCCTTAGTCTTATCCCTGCTGTGAGGCAGATGGTTGTACATAGGATCTGTGCTGTGTTTCCTAAATGTGATGTCAAAAACGATTTTGGGGAAATTAATGATTTACATCTTTGAGTATATTGTGGCGCAGAGGTTTTAAACGTGACGCATCTAATTACATGTGTCTCTTTTTAAATATGGTGCAAAAAGGTACATGTTTGGCCTTTGCTGGGGAGCGTAGGTGGTGAGGCTTGTGTCTAAGAGTGCAGTGGACTAGGCTTCATGAAGCCTATCCCTGACTGCACTGTTAGACACAGGTGTGAATTTGACTCTTTACAATTATGTTACATGTGTTAACTCAGTGTAGGAAGCATAATGAGTTTGTTTGCATAGAGGAATTGTAATTTGTAAAATTGTGAAGCTTCATGTGAAAGCTTTTGCCTTAGTCTTATCCTTGCTGTGAGGCAGATGGTTGTACATACGATCTGTGCTGTGTTTCCTAAATGTGATGTCAAAAACCATTTTGGGGAAATGAATGTTTTTAACATATTTGAGTATATTGTGGCGCAGAGGTTTAAAACGTGACGCATCTAATTACATGTGTCTCTTTTTAAATATGGTGCAAAAAGGTACATGTTTGGGCTTTCCTGGGGAGCATAGGTGGTGAGGCTTGTGTCTAAGAGTGCAGTGGACTAGGCTTCATGAAGCCTATCCCTGACTGCACTGTTAGACACAGGTGTGAGTTTGACTCTTTACAATGATGTTACATGTGTTAACTCAGTGTAGGAAGCATATTGAGTTTGTTTGCATAGAGGAATTGTAATTTGTAAAATTGTGAAGCTTCATGTGAAAGCTTTTGCCTTAGTCTTATCCTTGCTGTGAGGCAGATGGTTGTACATAGGATCTGTGCTGTGTTTCCTAAATGTGATGTCAAAAACGATTTTGGGGAAATGAATGTTTTTTACATATTTGAGAGTATATAGTGGCGCAGAGGTTTTAAATGAGACGCATCTAATTACATGTGTCACTTTTTAAATATGGTGTAAAAAGGTATATGTTTGGCCTTTCCTGGGGAGCATAGGTGGTGAGACTTGTGTCTAAGAGTGCAGTGGAGTAGGCTTCATGAAGCCTATCCCTGACTGCACTGTTAGACACAGGTGTGCATTTGACTCTTTACAATGATGTTACCTGTGTTAACTCAGTGTAGGAAGCATATTGAGTTTGTTTGTAATGAGGAATTGTAATTTGTAAAATTGTGAAGCTTCATGTGAAAGCTTTTGCCTTTGTCTTATCCCTGCTGTGAGGCAGATGGTTGTACATAGGATCTGTGCTGTTTTTCCTAAATGTGATGTCAAAAACGATTTTGGGGAAATGAATGTTTTTTACATATTTGAGTATATTGTGGCGCAGAGGTTTTAAACGTGACACATCTAATTACATGTGTCTCTTTTTAAATATGGTGCAAAAAGGTACATGTTTAGCCTTTCCTGGGGAGCGTAGGTGGTGAGGCTTGTGTCTAAGAGTGCAGTGGACTAGGCTTCATGAAGCCTATCCCTGACTGCACTGTTAGACACAGGTGTGAATTTGACTCTTTACAATGATGTTACCTGTGTTACCTCAGTGTAGAAAACATATTGAGTTTGTTTGCATAGAGGAATTGTAATTTGTAAAATTGTGAAGCTTCATGTGAAAGCTTTTGCCTTAGTCTTATCCCTGCTGTGAGGCAGATGGTTGTACATAGGATCTGTGCTGTGTTTCCTAAATGTGATGTTAAGAACTATTTTGTGGAAATGAATGTTTTTTACATATTTGAGTATATTGTGGCGCAGAGGTTTTAAACGTGACGCATCTAATTACATGTGTCTCTTTTTAAATATGGTGCAAAAAGGTACATGTTTGGGCTTTCCTGAGCAGCGTAGGTGGTGACGCTTGTGTCTAAGAGGGCAGTGGACTAGGCTTCATGAAGCCTATCCCTGACTGCACTGTTAGACACAGGTGTGAATTTGACTCTTTACAATGATGTTACCTGTGTTAACTCAGTGTAGGAAACATATTGAGTTTGTTTGCATAGAGGAATTGTAATTTGTAAAATTGTGAAGCTTCATGTGAAAGCTTTTGCCTTAGTCTTATCCCTGCTGTGAGGCAGATGGTTGTACATAGGATCTGTGTTGTGTTTCCTAAATGTGATGTCAAAAACGATTTTGGGGAAATTAATGATTTACATCTTTGAGTATATTGTGGCGCAGAGGTTTAAAAAGTGATGCATCTAACCACATGCGTCAGTTTTTAAATATGGTGCAATAAGGAACATGTTTGGGCTTTCCTGGGGAGCGTAGGTGGTGAGGCTTGTGTCTAAGAGTGCAGTGGATTAGGCTTCATGAAGCCTATTCCTGTGTGCACTCTTAGACACTGGTGTGAATTTGATTCTTTACAATGATGTTACCTGTGTTAACTCAGTGTAGGAAGTATATTGAATTTGTTTGCATAGAGGAATTGTATTTTGTAAAATTGTGAAGGTCCATGTGAAAGCGTTTGCCTCAGTCTTATCCCTGTTGTGAGGCAGGTGCAAGATTTTGATGTAACAGTGTCGTAAAAGTGACGCAATGAAAACGCATAGATTTAACTGTGTCTTTATTACGAGGCTTTTTGTGGAGAAATGACCCCTCTCTGTACATTACACTTGACAGAGGTATAATGTGGTGCAAAAGGTTTAAAAAATGGCGCTTTTACCTATATGCATCACTTTTTACATATGGTGCAACAAGGCATATGTTTTATGACGTCAATGCGTCACAAAAAGTGACGCTTCAGTAGCGCAAAACTGACGCATGGATTTATAAATGAGGATCAATTATGTCATCTGCGTTACCTGAGATTAGGAAGTAGATTGTGCAGATGAGGTGAGACATGTCCAGAGGGATAGAGGAGGTGAGGTTTATGATCAAGACTGTAGTGGGAGAGAGGCCTTTCTCGGGAAGCATAGGTGGTGAAGCCTGTGTATAAGAGTGCAGTGGACTTAGACATAGGTCTCATCTTCTTTGTACTTGTGGACAGAGCTGTCTTCCACTATACTCTTCAATACAGGCCTCACCTTTTGTGCACCCCTGGAGAATCCTCAACTGATCTGTAATTCTGAATAGATTGTTTGCTTTTTGTCATTGCTTTGTTGTTTGGTAATAGTGGTCTATAATGTGCTATTTTTTTCTTTAACACAGATTGAAATCGTTATTTCAAGAATAAGGAAAGATGCCCACGAGGGAAAGGTCAATTAAACAACGTAACCGGGAAAAATCAAAAACAGCAACGGAATTACAGCATTCTTCCACAACAGATACTTCAAAAAACAGGAACAAAGCTCCTGGTAAGACAACTAAGTCTTTTTTACGCAACATATGTACATCCAGAAAAAATGATGGACACCATGTAGAAAAAGAAAATGAGAGAGTAAAATTGAAAAGGAGGGAGAGAACTTCAAAGAATCCTAAAACTGGAGCAGGAGAGAATAATATGTATAGGAATAGAAGGCAGAATCAGTTTAGAGACATTCGTAGACGAATGTTTCGCAATAGAGTGGTTTTAAATTTGTTAAAAAACATTATGAAAGGTAAACAGAGAGCTGCTTTTTATAAGAAAAAGAAAAGTGTGGAGAAGATTGTTGATCAGGCTTTTGAAGTTAAGAAAAAATGATTTATTTTTGTAATCAATAGAATTAGGACACTTAACAAGACAATTGATGTTTTCAAATCAAACAGTAAATGGAAAAGAGTAATTAATCGGACTAATTTTTGTAAAGTTTTTTCTGGAGAATGGATGCACAGTTCAAGTTGATAGTAAGGAATGTTGTTTTGATATGTTGATATTGTTTAACATGTTTTTTAGCCATTTGCACCAACTATATATTAGCTGATAGGTGAATAAAAGGTTATATATATATGGATTATATTTTAATATATATTTTTCCTTTTATATATGTATTTTCAGGACTTATTCTGTGACTCCTGAAGAAGGCGGTTCACTGCCGAAACGCGCGTCGAGTTTTTATGCTCTTTTTTATTATTTGATTTACTACGTGTATTTTTGTGTATAAATTTCATTGTATTGAATATGAGTTTTATGTTATATGTTTATTAAAACTGTATGTAATTGAAGCATCTTTTACCCCTATCAATTGGTTTGACCTTTTGGTCATACACAATATGATTTTTAAGAATACTGATTAAAAATATATATTTTATATAAACATTGTTAATCTTTCAATTATTCCTTCTTGACCACTGATCTAACCTGATTGTTCACACTGTCCTCTTAGATGTCCTAGGATTTTTTTCACACCAGTTCAAGTTGTGAGCCATTTTTTAATGAGGAGAGTTACTTCCAGGAGAATGATTTAGTGCATGCAGTTGACACCAGTGGTCGAGCGTATGAAGTGAAAGACGGTTGTCCGATTGAAAAAGAGAAACTTGTGCCTAGAGAACCAGAAGAGGTGTTATCTGATGGAGTTTTAGGGAGACGTACTAAGGGTCCAGTGTACACTTGGAAGTGTAGTAGTATTTGTAGTGTGCGAAAGGAATCAATTGATTTGTTTTGTAATTTCTTACGTACATATAGTAAAAAAAGTATAAAGCAGAAAGTGAAGTTGTTGCAAGACTTAGATCCTTGCAGAGTGAGAGGAATCACAGGTTTGCAAGGCCATTCACTGGCTTGTCTTTCTAGAAAAGTCTGTCAGAGTGTTTTTCATCATTTTAGGATGTTAGCAGTGCATCATACCAAAATGAGGAAATTAGTGAGAATGTTGTATTATGCAAAAAGTCCAGCACTTAAGCTTAAACAATTAAACAGTGCTCTTTTGCATGGAACAGAATTAGATGTGAAGAAGATTTGTGAAGAAATTGAGATTTGTTATTTTCGTGAGCAAGAGGACAGTGTAGAAATTGAAACAGCAATTCAAGGTAATGTGGAAGACAATGTACAGATTTCAAATACAGAAAAGTTTGAGCAGGAAAGGCCAAATTTTACTTGTGTGTGTTGTCGACGGACTCATTATAAGATTCAGACTAGGTTAGTTAATTTATATGCAAAAAGTGAAAAGATGGATAATTATGAGTGGAAGGATTTTGCAACATATTTGTTGGTGGAGAATTGTTTTGATTTGAGTTCTGATCAGCGTATTTGTAAATATTGTTATGATAAATTAAATCAAAACAGAATGCCTGCTAGAGCTGTTCATAATAATCTGGAGTTGGTAGACATTCCCCGTGAATTGATGGATTTAAATACATATGAGTCTATTTTGATTCAATGTGTCCATCCTTTTCAGGCAATTGTTCGCATGGAGCCTAAGATAGGGAAATTGCCTCCTACAGATTTGCAGAGAGGATTAAAGGGAAGAGTTGTTTATTTGCCCCTAGATTTGAAAAAAAATATTGATACAATTGGTATAGAAAAAGTAGAAGAGGAACCTTTAGTTATTCTAGTTAATGGGGTTCCAACAAAGAGTAAAAAAATCTGGCAAGATTTAGTGGATGTTAGGAAAGTCAAAAAGGCAGCGTTGTATTTAGTCAAAAACAATGAGTACTACAAAGATGTATGTTTTGCAGCAGAGGAAAAAGCTGCAGATGAAGACAGTGATTGTTCAGGCGGCCAAATTGAAAAAGTTAATGTGTCTAGAAGTGAAGAGATATATGAACATTATACTGTTCATCCTTTGCATTCCAAGGAAGTAATGGGGAATGCAATTGAATTGTTTCAAATGAAAGCAGCAAAAGGTAGTTAGTGTATGGGAAAAAAGTTTGGAAGCTCGTTGTTTTCTACAGCTATTTCCAACAGTTCGAGATGGACGATATGACGATCGACCACTTCAAATTCCAGCATCTGAATGTCGAACTGTAAGATTATATGCTGAAGATCCAAGATTTCGACAATGCATTCCCTATTTGTTTTATCTACTGTATGAAAGTGACTTGTCTGCTCTTTCTTATGCAGTAAATCATATACTAAAAAGTGGAGCACATCTGCAAAATGTTTCGGCGAGGGACTTTATGGAGAAAGTGAATCTACAAGATAATACTTTGGAATCTCATCTAATCAATCTCATGGCATGTCAGCGTGGTACAAATGAGTATTGGTACCGTTGCCATGGGGAATTGAAATGTATGCTGAGAAACTTAGGAACCCCTACATGGTTCCTCACTCTTAGCTGTGCCGAGTATGCATGGGAGGACTTACTTCAATTTCTACGAGAGGCCAATGCTAATATACAAAATATAGAATTCAAAACACCTGGAGAACTGTGTTCTTTGGATCCAGTGAATGTATGCAGATATTTCAATCATAGATTTGAAGCTATGATGTCTTTTATTACCAACAAAAAAAATCCTCCCCTTGGAGAAGTTTTGGATTTCTTTTGGAGAAAGGAGTATCATGCGAGAGGTGCTCCTCATATACATATGTTGTTGTGGATTAAAGATGCACCCAAATTTGGAACAGATTCGGATGAGACAGTGATAAGCTCTATTGAAGAGTATTCAACATGTGCTGTTCCAAAAACTACGGAAGAAAACAGTTTAAGGCAACAAGTTTTACGTTTTCAATCCCATCGTTGTGGAAAGTACTGTCGTCGAAAATTCAGAAACAAGGACAAGTTCTACACAAAATGTCGTTTCGGCTTTCCACGACCAGTGATTTCTAAAGGAAGAGTAAATAATTTGATGTCTTCTCTGCGACATACTGTGACGAGGAAATCACCAAAAAATACATACAATTTAAAAAGAGACAAAGAGTCCAAGTACATCAACGACTACAACCCAGTGATTTTGTCCATGTGGAATGCTAACATGGATATTCAATTCGTTGCTGACAACTCTATTGCTGTGGCTCGATATGTGACGTCTTACATCACAAAAAAAGAAAAGACAGAACTAAAGGAAATGTGGGAGGACATTTCACATGAAAAGAGTCTAAGCAAGAAATTATACAGTTACAGTCTGAAGATGTTGTCGCATCTAGAAATTGGAGCGTATGAATGTTCTGATCGATTGTCGTCAGCAAGTCTCTATGCCAAATCTAGAAGCATCATTTGGATAAGTCTAGGTCTTGCTACAACACGAAATCGAGTTTTGAAATCTGTACAAGAGATAGAGTATTTGGCGGAGAAAGAACCAGAAAGTACAGATATTTTGAAGACAAACATGTTGGATACATACTATCCAAATAGAAGTCATCACCTTGAGAACGCTTGTCTCTATGAAGTTCTGCAAAGATATATTTATAAGAGGAACATCAGAGAAGATATCAATAATGTAATATATGGAGTCTTTGGATGTGAAGGATGTCTAGTGAAACAGAAAAAAGGTCATTTGATTAATCATCGCAAATTGAGTTGTGATAATCCAGATAATAGAGAATTTTATTATTTGGCTCTTTTGCAACTGTTTAAACCATGGCGTGAAGAAGAGGAACTTCTTGGAGATTTTCTCTGTTATGAAGACTCCTTTAATGCAACGAAGGATACCATAGAATGTCCTGTTTTTCCAAATTATCTGCAAATGTTGAATGAAGAAATAGAGCAAGAAGCCACAATTGCTGCAGAGATTGCGAGAGACAGTTCTCAAGGCAGTCAGAGTTCTACTTCATTGAGTCAGGATCCACTAGGAGGACCAATTATCCAAAATGAAGCTGCTACTGCCATGGATGAGGTGGAAAGAGCTATGGAACAAGCTCAAGATGATGAAGTTATCTTAGAAGATTTGGTGAAACAACTAAACATTGAGCAGAAACAGATATATGACGAAGTAACAGAACAGATTGAACATGAATTCAGTCATGAGAAAAAAGAGTGCTTATGTACATCATTTAAGCCTGTCCAACTGTACGTGAGTGGAGAAGCGGGAACTGGAAAAAGTTTTCTGATTAAAGCCATTGCAACTTATCTGCAGAAAAGGACTGAATCACTGCTGTCTTGTGTTGTTACCGCTCCAACTGGGCTGGCAGCACATAACATTAAAGGGATTACTTTACATCGTTTACTGATGCTGCCAGTGGAGCATGATAACAAATTGGAGTATCACAAGCTATCTGGAGATGCGTGTTCCGAAGTTTCAAGAGTCCTGAAGAAAATGAAACTTCTTATCATTGATGAAGTAAGCATGGTGTCAAAAATAATGCTTAGTTTTGTGCATTTGAGGATGCAAGAAATTCTTTGAACAGACTATGATGTCTTATTTGGAGGAAAACAAATTATTGTTTTTGGAGATCTTCTGCAGTTGACTCCAGTAAAAGGACAACCTGTGTTCAAAATACTCACTCATGAAGATACCAGGAAGTGCTTAGGGAGCATCGGAAACGTTAATATATGGTTAAACTTTAAATATGCAGAACTGCTTCAAAATATACGGCAGGCAAAGGATGAAGATTATAAAAATATTCTACAAGATGTAAGGATCGGAAAAGTAAGTCAGCAAGGGAAAGAAGCTTTACATGCACGATTAATTTCAAATTTGTACCCAAATGAAAACATTCTTCCACAGAACATATTTAAGAAAATTAACGAGAAGAAATCTGGCATATGTTTGTTGCCAAATCTGAAAGAATGTTCCATGTTCAACAACAAAATGTTACAGTTAGAAAATGAAGAGATAGTAAACTGGAAGCTATTGATAAAATAGAGCATATGGGAGCAACAATTATTTTGTCTGAAAATTTGAAATCAAAATTGGATTCATTAGAGAAGACTATATCTAAAACTGCTGGTTTTGAAAAGACTCTGAATGTGTGTTTGAATTGTCGTGTCATTTTAAGAAGGAATTTAAATGTTGAAAGAGGTCTGGTAAATGGAGCAATGGGTTATGTTGTTGGTTTTGTGAATTACAAAAATAGAGATGGAATTGAAATTTTAAAAATTAAATTTGATGACATTGATAAAATAGAACAAATTTGTCGTTGTTCAGCTAGATTTTTGCTTGTGAAAGACTTATATGTTTGCCGAAAACAGTTTCCTATTTGTTTGGCATATGCGGTGACAATTCATAAGTCTCAAGGTTTAAGTGTAGATAGCGCTTTGGTGAACATTGGAAGTTCTGTGTTTAAAGAGGGTATGGCATATGTGGCATTATCACGAGTCAGAACTTTAGCAGGATTGTACTTGATTGAGTGTGATGAAACAAAGATTTGTGCAGATTTAGATTGTGTAAAAGAATACAATAGGTTAAGAAGAGAGTATGCTTCACATTGGCCTCAATATCCTCTGATTGAAAAACGTGTGGTAGGCCGAAAAAGAAGAAATGAGAGTAATTGCAGTGAGGTATCAGCAAAAAGGCATAAAGTAGATAAAAGTGTAATTGTAAAGAGAAACAAAAAGGATTCTGTTGAAGATGTTGTTGGATTTCAGTTTGAAAACAGTTCTGGTGTCAACTGCTATGCTAATGTAGTAGTTAATGTTGTTTTTTTTCTTCAAAATTTACAAAGACAGATTGTTGAAAATCGAGAACAAACATTTTTCTGTTTATTGAATTCTGTGTTAGACAAATATAGTAGTGATAGAGCTAAAATAGAAAGTGTTTCAGAAATTAGAAATCTTCTAGATATATGTTCAGGTCAAAATCAATTTTCACAGAATATTCAGCAGGATTGTCAGGAATTTTTAATGTATATGTTTGATGTATTACAAGATGAAGGAGTAGATATACAAAATCTATTTGGCCTTTCTTATCAATGGCAACATGACTGTGATAACTGTGCTTCATCGAGTACTACTAGAATAGACTCTGAAAGATTGATATATTTAACTTTACCAGACTGCAAATCAGTGTCTTTCAATAATCTAGTAAAGCTGCGGATCACAATATGGTGTGTACCCAATGTAAGTCTGCAATGCTGTCCACATTATTTCTACAAAATGATGGTCACTATGTTATTTTAATGTTCCAACGATGTAGACCTGATGGAACTAAATTGACAACTTCTATTAAAAATTTTGTGGCTTCTCAGTTATCGATATCAGGAAGAACCTTTGCAACTGTAGCTATTATTTTTCATGACGGTCCTTCTACAACATCAGGGAATTACACATGCTATTTAAAAACTTCTAAAGGTTGGACCCAATGTAACGACACTCATTTGACTTTCAAACAACGTTTGCCTTTTGGCTTTATAAATTCATACCTAGTGTTTTTACAGCCAAAATTTAGGTAAAGGTAATTGGCCTATGAAGACTGGAGGAGTACTCATATATACTCATACATCTGACACTATTTGGCCAAATGGAAAGGTGCAAGAATGAGTAAAGAGTCATGACTGAAAAAAAGGAGTATATTAAAATTTTGAAAATATTTCAGATGTTCTTGGAGCTTTTCTTGTAGAAAGTCGATGAAATGGATTTTAGGTGAACAGCAAAATACTATGCAACGAGAAAAGGACCTCCATGATATACTATTTGGCCTCAAGGAAAAGTAAGTCAATCAAAGATTAGCGTACATTTGTCATTTGTCAGTATATAAGGTTTTTTTTAAAACACAATCTTTTAGATTGTGTTTTTTTTTCCCGCTGTCATATGATGAGTAATTTGAACTCACTGCTTTAAGTGAAATTCAATATATTCTGAGAACAGCAAAAATAAACTATGTAACATGTTGTAGAAGTTATTCTATACTTTGGATTGTGTAAATTAAATTGTATTCCCATTCTCTGACATCCACTCTCCCTCGCTTATCTTTGTTTGCTCCTTACTTTTGACCTCTTCTCTCTATTTTTCATTCACTACTTCTCTGTGCTCAGTGCCTCACTCTACTTGTGTTATTTTCACTTGTGTTTATCTACCTTCTATCACTTCTTTTACAACAACTTCACTGCTCCTCTCTCGTCGTTCTTCATCCCATTTCTTTTACTCTGGTTCCGTTACTATCCATAATTTCCTTCCTTTCAATGTCCTTCTCTTTACTTTCATCACCAAATTATTTTCTCTCAGTAGCACTGTTTTAGTCGTGTTCTCCTCTCTTTCCTTTTTTTTGCTCACTTACTTTTTTTCTTTTCTCACTCATTGTACTCCACCTCACTCCGTTTTTCTCTTAGTGTGTCTACCTTATAACTTCCTCAGTCTATTTCCTTCAATTGTTGTATATTATTCTGTCTCCCTTCATCCTTTCACTCTATGACTGTTCTTCACTTACTCTCAGTTATGTTCTATTCCTCATTCTTCTAAATGCATCCTTAATTAGACTGTTTTCTGTCTCAGTCATTATCTTTTTTACTTACTTCTGTCTCCTGATTTAGTTTTGCTAACTCACATTGTTTTAATATCTTTCTTACCTTCAGTTCATTTCTCTGTTCTTCTCTCTCTTTTTCTTAGTGAATCTATATGCCTTACTCTTTGTAATTTGCTCTCCTTCTATTTCTTTTTCCCTCTTTTTGTCCTTCTACCTTAGTTTATTTCCCTTTCTGTGTTCTTCACTCTAACTTTATTTCTAAATAGAGTGTTATGATGTTTTTAGCTCTTCATTTGTATCTTTTAATTTAAAATACATATTTTACTAATTATAACTTATTTTTTCTTCTCTCTTTCACAGATACCAACTGTAGTAAAAAAAATTATAGTTACATTTATTATATGGTAAGTATGACTAAAAAAATGTAGTTTGTTATCACCCTTTGCTTTAAGGTCACTAAAATTTTCTCAATCTACCTCACTCCTGTGTTTTTACTCTGCTTCTCTCACTTATTCTTATTCTCCATGTTTACTCCCCTTTCCCTATTTACCCTCTCATATTCAACTTCTTTTGATCCCTATTCTTTACTTCATTTACCCTCTGTTCCCTTCCTTTGCTTCTTTACTCATTCTCTTTTTCTTAATTATTTACCTTACTCCTACACATATACCTCATCCCCCTCCCAACACATATACACACCTGTAACATACACCCCACACACACACCACACATACACCTCATACACACAAAAAACCTCCCACACACACTCCTCAAAAACACACACACATTCCATACACACACATACATCGAACACATATATACCCCACACTCATACACTCTCACACATATTTCACACACCCTTATCTCTACCCACACCGAAACACTCCACACAACCACACCCACAGACACACCTTACACACCCACACTCTGACCCACACCCACTAACTCCCTGTAAGTCACACACACTGCATTACTTATATTTTTTTGCTGTTTTACTCAAGCCCATTCAGGTACTGTTTCCTTTACTCTCTTTGTCCTCTCTCTTTGTCACTCACCATGTGTTATCCTAATTCAATATTTCTCCCTCTTTCACCCCTCTTTAATTTTACTATGGGTAGCGCACCGGGGAGCATAACAAGGGGAAAATAAAGAGAAACAGTAAAATAATATTTTAAAGTGCTTTCAGGTAGAGTAGCTGTTGTGTTGTGTGGGTGATTTACTTACTGCACTCTTTCCACTCCTTTTTTCAGTCCCTCTGTTCTCACAGTTCCTCACACCCGTTCACTCAGTCCGTCTCTCTTACTGTAATTGTCTCTGTCTCTTCAGTCTTTCACTACTTGTTCATTATGCTTTCTCCCTGAAGTTCAAGCACACTACGTTATTTACATTTCTTTGCTGCTTCAATTATTCCCTTTCTGATACTTCTTCTTTTCTTCTTTCAGTTTTTTCTCTCTGTCAATCCACATGTTTTAACTTTAGTAGATTTTATCCATCTTATTTCATCCCTCTTTAGTTATGCACACTACTTTTTTCTCTCTCTCCCTTACCAGTGTTATTTAAATCTGGTTCCGTTATTACCTTTTATTTGTACATCATTTTTTCTCTTTCCTTTTACTCTTTACAGCCACTCACATTTTTCATGTGCCTCTGCTTTAGTATTCTTCTTCTCTCTTTCTTTGTTTCACAGCCTTATATTTTTTTCATTTTCTCTCTTACACTTTCTTATATCTTTTACACTGTTTTACTATGTATTACACAGTACCTCTGTGTTGCTCTCTCTTGCTGTCTGTCTCTTAACATTACTCTCTCTTTCTCTTTCTCTTATGCTCTCCTTCTCTTGTTTTTTTTTTCTTTTTTTTTAATTGCGCTAACGGGGCGCTCACCGGTGCGCGTACCGGGAAGCGCACCCATGAGAAAAATGAAGTCAAGAGTGCTAAAAATGTTAGTAATTTTTTTAAAATGGGAGGTAGTTCTGAAAAGAACTTTTTTATGTTTTTGTTGTTTTATATATATATATTTTTTCTGAACATTTTTTTTTTTTTGTATTTTTTGAACAATTTTATGTTTTTTTGGGTTTTTTGGGGGGGAACAATGAAAAACAGGCATTAGAAAGGGCTCAACAGGAGCAAAAAAAAAATTTTACTTCTTGGGGCGTTTTGGGCAATTGTGGTTTTCAAACGCTCTATTAATCAAAATGATACTCATATTCCCATATGAAATTAGTTCACCACAATAAATGCACACTAGCTTCATGTGCACAAAATTTTGTTGGATACTTGGGACCGTCTCCCTTGCCTCTGGTCCCGATAGAGTTACCTGTGACGATGTACTGGCCACAGGAGTTGGTGGGTTATCTTGGAGGTGACGCATCTCAGCAACACTGTAATTGAGTGGATGCCACCTCTGCATGTGGCGGTGCATAGTATAGTTACCATAACTATACTTTTTGTCTGTACCTCTAGACAAAACAAATTTACAAATGAGGCATGTCACATGTCGGGCATTGACCTTTTTTGGCCTTGAGGGTATGAAAAAAATTGCCAAATAAAACTGTCTTTGTGGTGGGATTTCCGGGGCTCTTCACGTAATAACTGCCTCGGCTCTACGTCTTCTTCCTCTTCTTCTTCCTCTTCCTCTGGGTTAGGAAGGAACTGTGGAGGTGGTCCTTCCTTCCTAGGAGGTTGTGGTGGGGGTGGGGGTCCACCAGTTGCAGCTACTACAGATGCCATAACTAAGGTCTTCCTCTCACAAAGATGAAAGTCAGAGTGAGGAAAAAAGGAGGGGTTTTCATCATTTGGGGAAAATAAAGTTCTAAACCAATGAAAAGTGTTATTTACAGGTCACAGGACCTGTTACGCTTACGTTACACGTCCCGCTCCGCGCCCGGAGCGCTTCCGGTGTGATGCGCTTCGCGCCTCGTTCGTGCACCGGAGTACTTCCGAGTGCGCGAACGCGGCGCGTCATAAGACGCATTACGCGGCAACGCGATACGTCGCGTTTACGCGACGTGTCACGATGTTGTTCTCGAACGCGGCAGTTGTGCAAACGGAACGTTTCCAGGTACGCGGACCTGGTCGCGGCATAAAAATGAGCTAACGGGAAGCTACCCGGTGCGCGGACCGGTAGCGAAACTAAAAAAATAAAATAATAATTATATACATAAAAAAATTATATTAAATACATATAAAATATATTTTCCTTTAAAAGAAGAATACATTTAACAGCTTTTAATATTTGCTATTAAAAAACCATTGAAATTCACTGAAAAAACCAGGTTATAGACCATATATAGTTAGGAATTAGCATTTATAAAACCTTATTTTACTCACACAAAACCATTGAAATTCGCATATATAGTTAGTTGGACTAACTATATATTTTGCGCACCCGCAATCCACTGCTGATGATGTCATATATTACATCATTCATGACATGGTCAGTGACATCACTGACGACATCACTGATGACATCTCAAATGACATCACTGATGACATCACTGATGACATCTCATTTGACATTACTGGTCACATCACTGATGACATCATTCATGTGATAATACGATGAACCTCTTCAGACTCTAATATAACCTTATATACACTCAGTGTAAACAGACACTCACAGACTGTCACTCATCCATGGAGTTACTCACACACCTAGTCAGTCATGCAAAGAATCAATCACACCTCCATTTCCTCAACTATACAGTTATGCACACCTTACTTATTCAAACAGATACTAACACATATTTACTCTCTTATACAATCCCTGATACAATTTCACAATGATCCATACAGCCAGTCACACATTCACTGGCACTTATGCACAGTTATTTATATATGTCAACTCTCACATATACTGTGTTTTACATATGTTCTTACTTTGACATGTAGCACTGAGATATCCATTCACTCACCAATACACTCATGCACACAGTCAACCGCCCATACAGCTGTTTCCACATGCACTTTTGAACCCATACATCTAGTGAATCAACTGCTCACACATCTATGCACAGAGTCATACACCTCCCAACCACCCACACACACACTCAGTCTCCCATACAAATACTTGGGCAACCAATCAATAACCCATATAGCCACTCATATAGCTACTGATCAACACATGCAACAGCTTACATAACAACAGACATAATGATGCACACATTCAGACAGTTTACTCACTAACCCATGCATTCAGTAAGACACATGTAATCACTAACTGATAGAGTCAGTCATGCACCTACTAAATCCTTCATCCAGACACTTATACATACACTCATTCTTCAATATGTAAGACATATTTAAACTTTACAAAAACATACAGTCACTGGATGTTGTTATCAGTGATGTCATCAGTGATGTAATTTGAGATGTCATCAGTGATGTCATCAGTGATGTCACTGACCATGTCATGAATGATGTGACATCATCAGCAGTGGATTGCGGGTGCGTGAAATATATAGTTAGTGCAACTAACTATATAAGCGAATTTCAGTGGTTTTGTGTGAGTAAAATAAGGTTTTATAAATGCTAATTCCTAACTATATATGGTCTATAACCTATGGTTTTTTCAGTGAATATATATATATACATATATATATAGATATATATAGATAACTATATCTACCTACTGGCGACCGCCAGTAGGTAATATATATATATATATATATATATATATATATATATTACCTACTGGCAGTCGCCAGTAGGTAGATATAGTTAGGACCTAGTTTACATAGGAAATCCGCAACATTCTATTGGGAGTAACTTTGGCGCCGGTGGATGAATCTTCACGAATTTCTCAAAGAAGATGGCCCGCTCTGCTCCGCTCTGCTCCGCTCCTTCCCTGAAAGTTTTGGGGGGATTCGTCAAGTGAGGGCTGAGAAAAAAGGGGGTCCCAAAAAGTGTTTTCCCCATTTTATTTTCCATAGGACCTTTAGACACGGCTACAGCCCGAACGGAATGACAAGAAATTTGGCAAAATGGTAGAGTCTGATTCGCAGATTACGCTTTTGCTCAAATGTTATAAATCCCTCCAGTAGTTCCTGAGAAAATCCTAAGAAAAAAAATATATATATCTATAAGCGCAGCCGTGCGCGCACGGTGAGCGAATCGGGTGTGCGCGAGCGGAATTCTGATTTGCTGTTAGACGTCTGTCAACATTCCAATCGGTCGAAATCAGGAAGTGTTGGGCGCCATTTTGTGTCTGAGACAGAAGAGAGTGGAAAACAGAAGTGGAAAACGTGAAAAGGGGGCAGGGTAGAGACTCCCTGACTCCCTAGGTCTTCTCAGGGGGTCCCTGAAGGACCCCTGTAGGCCGCAAAAAAATGTTTGGGGGGAAAAAACGCGAGGTGCGTGCGCGGTGCACGCACCCTCGAGGCAGAAGAGAGTCAAAATCAAAAGTGGAGAACGTGAAAAGGGGGAAGGGTAGAGACTCCCTGACCCCCTAGGTCTTCTCAGGGGGTCCCTGAAGGACCCCTGAAGACCAAAAAAAAAATTTGGGGGGGGGAAAGGCGAGGTGCACGCACGGTGCACACACCCTCGAGGCAGAAGAGAGTCAAAATCAAAAGTGGAGAATGTGAAAAGGGGGCAGGGTAGAGACTCCCTGACCCCCTAGGTTTTCTCAGGGGGTCCCTAAAGGACCCCGAAGTTCTAAAAAAGCATTAAAAAAAAAAAAATTGCGAGGTGCGCGCACGTTGCTTGCACCCTCGAGACAATAATTCGCTAGATGCACGCACGTTGCTCTCACCCTCGAGGCAATTATTCGCGAGGTGCACGCACGTTGCTCGCACCCTCGAGACAATAATTAGCTAGATGCACGCACGTTGCTCTCACCCTCGAGGCAATTATTCGCGAGGTGGCGCACGTTGCTCGCACCCTTGAGGCAATAATTCACGAGGTGCGCGCACGTTGCTTGCACCCTCGAGGCAATAATTCGCGAGGTGCACGCACGTTGCTCGCACCCTCGAGGTAATAATTCGCGAGGTGCTCGCACGTTGCTCGCACCCTCGAGACAATAATTAGCTAGATGCACGCACGTTGCTCTCACCCTCGAGGCAATTATTCGCGAGGTGGCGCACGTTGCTCGCACCCTTGAGGCAATAATTCACGAGGTGCGCGCACGTTGCTTGCACCCTCGAGGCAATAATTCGCGAGGTGCACGCACGTTGCTCGCACCCTCGAGGTAATAATTCGCGAGGTGCTCGCACGTTGCTCGCACCCTCGAGGCAATAATTCACAAGGTGTGCGCACGTCAAAAACATTTTTTTTTTTTAAATACAGTTAAATAACAAGTTTGAGTGTTTAGATGTTGGTTGGCTCTAAAAAGAGACGTGTTCATTGAGTGTTTTTTGTACCTACAAGTAAGTACCAATGCAGAGTCTAAAATTCAAGAGGAAGACTCTGTTTCCCTCATCTGTGAAATGTACACCGTCTCCTCTATAAATGCCTTGCATGTTGTAACACAAGTTGTTGTGGTATATAGAACCCATACCATAGTCTCTGAGGAAAGCAGAAACAGACTTATTCACGTGTTTCCTTGCTTTCTCAATCTGTGAGCAATATTGGTTGGACCAGTTCCATTTTTGCCTTTGGCATATATCAGAATATACAAAGGCAGTTTGTGGAAAAAGTGACATCAATTGCCCAAAGGTGTCCTTTAAAAGCATTTTCAGACCTACCACAGTCAAAGTGCCTAGGTCATTGCCACCACAGTGCACAATTATGAGGTCAGGGTGTGGGAGATGCAAAAAGGATCTTACCAATGGCATCAATTGGTGACATCTCAATCCTCTCAGGCCAAGCCACATAATATCCACATTTGGTTATTCAAGGTTGACAAAGCATCTATTTGCTGCATACCTTTCACTACAGTAAATATAGCTATGTCCTGCAATCCACACTCTAAGCATCTTGAAAGGAGATCTGGTTGTTCTTAGATGGGCTCTGGAAATTAAATGGCTGTTTGAAAAGTAGGAGTTTAGAAAAAATGTGGATGAGATTCATTGCACTTGAAAAAGACTAAATGATTGGGGGGTTCTGTAAATTCAACATTGAAAACTAGGGTGTATGCTATTGTTTTTTTTTAAGGAGAAATGCTAATGGTTGAAAGAAAGTGATTGAAAGGAACATTGCACTGGATTCGCTGCTGTTTTGAAAAGTCAAACCCCCTTGATGGTTAGTTTTGCAGATGAACGTTTGACCTGTGTGTTCAGTTAGGTGTCTATGGAGTGTTACCATGGTAACAGGCAGAGAGAGCAGTGGGTGAAGGTTGAATGTTGTTAGAGATTGAAAGTGTTTAAATGTACAACCAATTAAAATGTTAGTTTTGTTTTGAATTTCTGTGGGAAGATATTTGATTGGTTATCTTCAAGATTAGAGTGTAAAATGAGAGGGAAGCTATGCCATTTTGTGCTTGCTGTCACTGCTGCACTGTTCACAGATTCTGCTTAAGAAAATCTGCTGTGTGATTGACACTGTTCTAAAACTACAAACGCATTTTTAAAGGTGAGTTGTTAATTTGTAAGGGGGTCTATATTGTACAGTTTAAGTTAAATTGAAAAATGTATTCTAATGTGGAAGACGGAGTTTATTTGAACAGAGTCTAATTTTGAATTTGGCTGCTTTGTGAACAAATATTGTGAACAGAGTATTTGGTATGTTGATATGTTTGAGGAGATATATTTTTTTGCAGTACAGTGCTGTTGTTAAAAATGATGTAAGAGCCTCTTTCACTGTAGTAATCATTTTGCTGAATTGCAAGGCATACTGTCATGTGTCTAAGATCACAGTGTGAGTCAGAGTTCATTTCAGAAACATGTGGCAGAATAATTTGCTTTCTTAATGTGTTTTAAAATATGCCAAATGATGTAATCATGGAATAAGTCATTCCTTATGACAGTTAGTGCTATAAATTTGAAAGCAGCATGTGTCCCAGGCCTCTGAATTCCCAAATAGTCACCATGCTGTGTAATAAAGATCCTGGGTATGCTGTAGAAATTGCATACCAACTTTTTCAGTAGCATGTAAAAATTATTTCAGTGAATTCTGGTTTCTACATTCTTAGACCCACCTTGAGCCCTTGCATTGCCTGTACACCACTGCACTGTCCATAAATGTGAAACAGCAGTCCTAGCTAGACTGTTTTTTCACTGTAGTAATCATTTTGCTGAATTGCAAGGCATACTGTCATGTGTCTAAGATCACAGTGTGAGTCTGAGTTCATTTCAGAAACATGTGGCAGAATAATTTGCTTTCTTAATGTGTTTTAAAATATGGCAAAATATGTAATCATGGAGTAAGTAATCCCTTATGACAGTTAGTGCTATAAATTTGAAAGCAGCATGTGTCTCAGGCCTCTGAATTCCCAAATAGTCTCCATGCTGTGTAATAAAGATCCTGGGTGTGCTGTAGAAATTGCATACCAACTTTTTCAGTAGCATGTACAAATTATTTCAGGGAATTCTGATTTCTACATTCTTAGACCCACCTTGAGCCCTTGCATTGCCTGTACACCACTGCACTGTCCAAACATGTGAAACAGCAGTCCTAGCTAGACTGTTTCTTCACTGTAGTAATCATTTTGCTGAATTGGAAGGCATATTGTCATGTGTCTAAGATCACAGAGTCAGAGTTAATTTCAGAAACATGTGGCAGAATAATTTGCTTTCTTAAAATGTTTTAAAATATGCCAAAAGATGTAATCACGGAGTAAGTAATTCATTATGACAGTTAGTGCTATAAGTTTGAAAGCTCTAGAACTAGGGAGTTAGGTCCTACAACATTGGGGTGGGCTGGACCTTATTAACAATGATACAACAAAAATGCCCACACCAACCAGAATCTCAAAGCAATTATTTCAAGGTCAAAACAAATAAATTTCAGTTTTTTCCGGGTACTTTTATTTATACCCCTTCAAATTTCCACAATTATTTTTATGAACTTCTCTCTTCTTCATGAATGAAAAGAGAAATATATACACATTCAGAGCTATTTACACAAATATATACAACACATATAGCAACCACAGTACTTCACTTTAAAGAACAAAATAAATACAATATATACATCCTACATGCAATACAAACAATATATATTTGTACAAAACAATCAATATTCAAAAAGATTAATCATAGACAAAGTCAAAGAAAGGAGACAAAGTCACCAAACGATGAGCAGTTTTTGAGAACTAGCAGCAACTAGTTCCTCCGACCAATGATATTAATTACTCCTTAAACTTTTCCCGACGCGTTTCGAATCCAAGTAAGGGACTTCCTGGATTCTCATCAGGGCTTTGTCACTTATCTGCAATAGGTGTAAACAACAATGGTGTTTTTATGTTAATTGCAAAAAGCCTCTCTTAACCTCTTTAGTCCTGAGTTACTAAACTGGTTTTCTATCTACCTGCAGTGAATGGGCCAGTTGTCTCTTCTTGAGACTCGAATTGACTTCCTACTGGCGCCTTGATTATATCAATCTTGCCTGTAACAGAAAGGAGGGATTTTTTGAGCAAGTGGGGATTCTATTTAGATTAAAACATGCCAATGTTGTGACACTTATAGTGTCATGGGTGGTCCTACCTTTATTTTGGAGGAGACTGGCTTTGATTGTACAAGATCTCTGGGTTGAAGTCCTTCTTCACACTCAGCCCGTAAGGATCTGGGGGAGTCGATACCATGCAGTTACTTATGGTTACCAGCTTGTTGTGGCATGAAAATAATGGTCAGGCGCATGCCTCCCTACCTTGCACGGAGGGCGTTGTTTTCCGAAAACCGCTTCTTGAATTATCAAGTTATTCTTTTAAATCTACGAAGCAAAATGCCGTATATACAATAAATCTTTGCCCGATATCATGACAACTACAGCCACCCCTGCGACAAGTATGTATTTTGGATCGTACCTGGTTCTTGCCGTAATGCCGTATTCGGCCGTATGTCTATTGCTGGGAGCAGCCGTCTCAATCCATTCGGTCTTAATGCAATAGGGAACACGCACATTTGGTCAATATCTATTGCGCCCTCGCTACCACGTATCTATTTTTTTTAAAAGAGTAGGAGCGCATTACCTCTCTCTCATGAAGCTGTCCCGTCTCGACTTGCACCACAGTAACGGCCATCTTGGATTTCTACGTTATACGTACTTCCTTGAGCCACTAGGATCATGGTACTCGTACTTTCAATAAGGGAGGGATTTCAATAACAATAAATTGTCACCCGGAGCTGCCTATTTGGACCAATGTATTTTAATGTCTATGTGAAAAAACTCCATCTAGCTGACAGACTAATTCAGGAGTGAAATTTAGCGGGAGTGTCTTCAACTGAAGGGCGCCATAGGAGTCTTAAGGAAATCATAGCCTAGATATTTCAGAAAGGCTATTGAGTCCAGTCTGAGTTGTATCAAATTTTTAAATTAAATAGGCTTCCTTTTTTTTTTTTTAAATGTTTTTATTAAACAATTTTTACAACATTTACTTCCTTACCTTTCTCCCCCGCACAGGACATTTCAATTAAGAGAGAGAGTCAAATACACAGGTATATGTCAAGAACAAGCCTATGATCAGTCTAGTTACATATGGTTACCTATACATGTACATATAGGGCAGGATTTTGTCCATTATGGTACTCGGCATTTACAAATTACTTACATTTTGGCTAATCCGCGAACTAAAGAGATGACATTAACACAGGATATATCATACAAACGTGAAAAAAATAATAAGACCAATCTAACCAGATATGCAAAGCCTTGCCTGGAAATGTAACCAAGGTTTCCTGCTCAGTCTAAACTCTAACCATCCTATTTTTCCATTCTGCGATCGGGCTCCATATCTGTAAACCTAGTGACCTACCCTTCTTCCCCTTTCTCGCATATATGGCCTTTTCCATATTATGTATATGCAACAACCTTGCCAACCATTGTTGCATGGTTGGTGGTAGTTTATCCCACCAAGCGGTTGCTATACATAAGCGTAGCACCGCCATAGCCACAAATACAAAGTATACAAATTGTGATTGCAAAGTGCCTGTCTCAACTCCTAAAAGGATTATGTCAGCTGTTAATTTTACCTTATAATTCAAAGATCTGTCAAAAAAAGCTTCCATGTCTTTTAGCAGGGGGAGAAGGTTCGGACACTCAGCAAACATATGTTTTATGTCTCCTTCCATGCTATCACATCTCGGACAAGTTATCCCCTGTGTGCATCCCCACTGGGCAATTCTGGCTGGCATATAGTAAAGTCTATATAGGGTTTTATAGTGTTGGGCTTGTAGAGCCGACAAGCACAGAGCCTCCTGACCTAGCTGCAGTGATTTTCCAAACACGCCCTCGGGTATCACTAATGTGTCCATCCATTTAGTTTCAAATCTAACTAAATCATCCCCTCTATTCACAATAAGTTCAGCATACAGCCTCTTGATTGTACAGCCCTGCCCCCCTTCTATTACTCGCAATATTGGATTATCGCCAAACCCCAGTGGGCCCCCTCTTTTGCTGGCCAAGAAGCTTCTCGTCTGCAAGTACTTTAAAAAACTCCTGTTGCTAATCCCAAATTCCCGTTGGATTTCTGCGAATTGGCGTACACCTGTCGGGCCTAGCAAATCTCCCATATTTTTTACTCCCAAGCTGCTCCATTCCCTAAATGTAGTGTCGGCAAAAATCTCCGCGGGTAGCGTAGGATCATCCCCAAGTCTGGTGTATGCATGATATCTCCCCATGCCAAAGCTTTTTTTAAACGCCTTCCATACCCTTTATGCCGCATCTATGGTCTTGAACCTAGTCCTCTTAAAGTAACTTGGTTCCGTATATCTAAGAAATGCATTCTCTGGCTCTGCCCCGAGAATTATTCCGTAGATCTCAATTGATCCTGCGTGTGTCTCATTTTCCATCTCGGCGCCTCCCAAAATGCCTGACATCTGTTGTAGTGCTGCTGCCCAATAGTACATTCTTAGATCTGGAAGCAACCATCCTTCCCTCTCCCGTGGCAATGACATAAATCTTATAGCTCTTCTTGTCTTACCCTGTGACCACACAAATCGATTAATCATATTATCTATTCTGCTAAACCAGGTTAAATTAAAAAACAATGGAATAGTTCTAAACAAATATAAAAATTTCGGCATCAGGTTCAACTTTACATAATTTACCCTACCTACTATGGACATGTGTAAATTGTGCACCCTGTCTAAATTCTTCTTTGCTTTACTGATGATAGGGCAAATATTCATTTCCAACAGTTTATCCATAGCTGCAGTTATGGTTATGCCCAGATAAACCCCCTCAGCCACCACCCGAGTGTCTACGCAGACTGCATGAGTATTCTTTATAATTTGTGATTTGCTTTTATTCAGTGCATAGCCTGCCACCCTCCCAAACTGTTCTGCTTCCTGCTCTATTGCTCCTATAGCCTCTGCAGGCGAGGGTGTGATGACCGCAATATCGTCCGTGTAAGCGAGAACTTTAACGTTCCCCATTTGGGTGTTTAAAGGACAAATTTGGTTATTTAGCTCCTATCTCTGGATCAAAGGGTCTATGTACATTGCGAAGAGCAGGGGTGAACAGGGGCACCCCTGTCGCGTACCCCGGCTAATTGAAAAGGGAGCGGTGTGGCCTGCATTCACCCTAACACAGGCAGTGGGTCTATGATATAATGTTTGAATCGCCTTGATAAATCCTAGCCCAAAGCCTCCTCTCCTTAGAACAGCCCACAAAAAATCCCATGAAACACGGTCGAAGGCCTTTTCGGTGTCCAACAACATGGCTGCCATTGGTTTTCCCTCCTCTCCCGGTGCGTCGAACAATGTTATCATCTTCCTAACATGCAGTGCGGCGCCTCTTTGCGGGATAAAACCATGTTGGTTAGGACTCACTAGCTGCCCTATTACTTTTGCAAATCTAACTGCCAGTGCTTTTGAGAAGATTTTTAAATCCGCATTGATCAGTGTTATGGGACGATATGATCCTGGCTCTGAGGGAGCCTTCCCTTTTTTAAGAATTATTATGATGTATGCCCCAGCCCAGCTCGCTGGGTCGGATGCCCCTGTCTGTACTTCCCTAAAAGTTCTAACTAGGTCCAAATAAATAGATGTCAAAAATGTCTTATAAAACTCCCCGGACAACAGATCAGGCCCAGCTGCTTTACCGAGTGGTAAGCTCAACAAGGCATCCTTGATTTCATCTAAACCTAGACAGGCATCCAATGACTCTCTGTCCTCATCCTGTAGCACTTTGTTAGGGAAGTTTTGTAAATATCTTTGTATTTCCACACTATCTCTGTCCTGTTCCTCCTCATAAAGCTTACCATAGAACTCCCTAAACACCTCTGGTATACCCCCACTGTCTATAATCATGTTGCCCCTGCTGTTTTGTTATTTCTTTAACTTCCCCCTTGGCTGTCCTCTGCCTTGTACGAGCTGCTAGTGTTCGCCCCACTCTTTCACTGTATTCATAGCACTTCTCCCTTTACGCATTATATATTTTGGCTGCTTTCCCTGCTATGTCCTCTTCTCCTGCGGCCTTAGCACACATAACCTCCAGTGAACGTTGTACCACCACTTGGCATTCTATAGTAGCATGCGCTAGCCTCTGCTCTGCTTCTAACAAGGCAGTGTTTAACTGATCATTCTTAATCTTTTCTTTCTTCTGTTTAGCTAAACTATAGCTAAATATTTCACAGCGAACCCCCGCTTTAAAGGCGTCCCATTCATTCCCTGTACTAGCACTGCCCCTGTTAATGTCCCAAAAACCCTTTATCCATGAGTGCATATGTGAAATATAATCCCCGTCCTTCTAAAGTTCTTTTTCAAATGTCCAGGTCTTTACCTGCCTTCTAAATCCACTGCCCTCCATTTTCAATATCAGGGGATTATGGTCGGATAAAATTTGCGGCAATATTTCGACTATAATGTTAGGCAGCATTGATCTTGTAGTAAAAAAGTAATCCAGGCGGACACATTTACAGTGAGGGGCTGAATAATAGGTGAAACCGGCGTCCTCTGGCTTCAATTCCCCCCAAACGTCCACCAATGAGTTGTTGCTAACCATACTCTGGATTGCCCTACATACTTTCTTTTTCCTTCCTTGATATTGTCCCTTTGAGTCAAAACCTAAACCTAAGGCCCCATTAATATTGAAGTCTCCTGATAGAATAACTCTGTAAGCCCACGTGGCCAATTCTATGTCTAAAAATTCAAATATTTCCGGATCATCCTCCGTTGACCCATATATCGAGCCTAGAGTAACCCACTCTTCTCCAATCAAACATTCAATCAATGCCCATCTCCCCCATTGATCCTCTAACTTATTCCTTGTCCTTATATTAAAATGTTTTGTTAGGATGGCCGCCCCCCTAATTTTGGCCCCCTGTTTTGAGTGTGCCAGCAGGCGTAACCCTAGTTGTTCCAACAGGAATAGTTTATAGCCCTCTCTATGAGTTGGAGGGAAATACAATCTGCGTGTGTATTCTTCAGCAATAAAGCTACCCTTTGCCTTTTTAGCCTATCATTCAGACCGCACACATTCAGTGTCAGCACCTTAATGTTTGCACTCATTCTGAATCTTAGCTATTTTCCCACATGTGACCCCCTGACATCCCAGCATCTCCTTCTTTGTTACCACTATGTAGCTTACTACCAATCTAGCCCAGACCCTTAACTCTGCCCGTTTCAAATTCCATCTATTGTTTATGCCCCCTCCGTCCCGCAGTGTCCTTTTCCCTTCCCCCTGTCCTGTGCTTCCCCCTCCCTCAGCAGCCCCACCCCCCTCCCACCCATCACAGGCAACTAGGTCAATCCTGACCTACGTATGACTGTTTCCTAGCCCCTAGAGTGTCGCCTCCCCCCTCTCCCTACCCTCTTAGTGCCTGTTTACCTGCATACATCCTCATGCTACTTATGCAGAGATCACTATTAATCTCATTCTTAATCTTAATCTTATAAACATAGTAAGTACTTTGCCCTCCACTACATGCTATACACTATACAATTATACAAGGTGAAAGTACATGGTTTCATATCCTTATTAAATACTTGACTGTACAACAATGCCACGGTGC
Source organism: Lissotriton helveticus (assembly GCF_964261635.1). NCBI lineage: Eukaryota > Metazoa > Chordata > Amphibia > Caudata > Salamandridae > Lissotriton > Lissotriton helveticus. Next base: position 659,291,538 of record NC_136057.1, on the reverse strand, counting down.
TCATTTAGCACCCCGCCTGGAGACTCCATGGCTTCTTTTTTCTCTCAGCTCTGCCAGAAAACCCTGTGCCTTTACTTCAATAAAGAACATTCTGGTATGGCCATCTAGTATTACTTTTAGCCTAGCTGGGAACAAGAGAAAGGCCTCGCATCCTACTTTCTGAAAAGGGTAGATCAGTTGCCTTAGCCTCCACCTTCTTTCTATTGTAACATGGCAGAAGTCTGGCCGTGCGAAGAAAGATATTCCTTTGTACGTGCGACAGTCCTGGATCTTAGCCTTGTCAATGATCTCTTGTGTGGCCAAAAAGTTCCCTACAAATACCAGCATAGCCCTTGGTTTATCGTTGCGAGAGGCACTGTAGCTTTTCTTTTGGGTCAGGGGGAACCTATGTGCCCGTTGGACCTCAGCATCCCAGTTCCAGGCCACCACCTCCGGGAACGCTTCTTTCAAAAGGGCGATTACGTATGCTCTGGGGTCCTGTTCCTCAGCCCCTTCTGGTAAACCCAACAACCTGATATTATTGCGCCTCCGCCTGTTCTCAATGTCCTCAAGTTTCCACTGTAGGTCTTCGTTGCACTTCTCCTGTGCCGCTTTAAACTCCTGCCAGTGGGTTACCTCGTCCTCCAATTTCCCCGTCCTCTCTTCAACCTCCGTCACTCGGCCGGCCATCTCAGCATACAATTTGTTCATTTTGCTCAGGGAGCCCTCAATTTTCTTGCTGACTTGCTTGGATCTTTTAGATTCTGATCTTGCCTCCCCCTGCATCTGCTTCAGGGTTGCATACAATAGATCCATTGTCGGGCCTTGGGTTTGATTTTGTATGTTAAGCGAGCCAGGCTGTTGATCGCTCACTCCGCCTTCCTCCTGGTATAGATTTGATGTGGCCGAGTAGTCCCAGGCCTTCTTGGCCAACTTTAACTGGGTTGGGCTAATCGGGCTTTGATGCTTTTGGCTCTGACACCTTCTCTGTTGCTTCCTTTTCTGATTCATGGTAAGCCGCTGTATCGTATTCTCTGAGGTGAATTGAGTCTGATAAGTGTCTGAAGCCGATGTGCAACTTAACACAGAGCTCACCTCTGAGCCTCGCAAGTCTGAGTCCCCGCTCTCAGACGATACATCCGTTTCGTCGTTCACTGAAAAAAATCGCTCCTCATTCGGGGAGCCTGACAAAAGCGTTTCTTTCTTATTCTGGGTCTGAGTTTCTGAAAGTTCTGGGCATCCCACCTCTTGGGTGCTTTTTAGTAAATTGCTCCCGGCTGCATACTCTTCCCTGGCTTGTTCTGGAAAAGCTGTATTGCCGGTGCTCGGGTCTATTATTTCCCCCCATACTCCTGTTTCTATTTGACACAAATCACTATCTATAGAGACTGTATCAGCAAGCGGTGCGCCTGGGGGCAGTAGTTGCTGCTCTGCATTGTCTTGTAGAATCTCGGAGCCATCTGAACCACCTGAGCCAGCTCCACCTCCTGTTACTGCCTCAATGTCCCGTAAAGTCAATCCAACGATGTCTACCTCTTTGCCAACGCGGCTTACCTTACTGCGCGTTTCTCGACCTCCGTCTAAGGCTGCTGGCATCTCTGCGACCTCATCTGTTTGCTGCTGTTCTCTCATCTCCCACTCGTTCTCTGCAGGTAAGCCTAGATCCGGGCCATCTGCTGTCCTGCACATCGGGAATCACCCTGCTCGATGCTCCCGGTGCGTGCGCCGCTGTCCCTGAGTTGGAGCCGTTTCTGGGGCTGCTGTCAGCGGTAAGTCGGCTGTGCAGTCAATCTGGTCCGTGCCGCTGCCTTGTATCGCGGATCTCCGAGCGCTTCCCGTTCCCCCTGCGAGAGCCTCCATCATCGTGGGTTGCCTCAGCGCTTTAGGGGTCGCTTTTTTCTGCAGTGCAACCACTGCCTTCAAGGCTCTTTTCTCCATCGCTGCGGATATTACCTTACATTCTGCCCTTTGTATGGCTCTTGCTTCGGCATCTCTCTTTTTCTTTCTTTTTTAACTCTCTCTTCTTAGCTGCCGAGTCCGTGGTGGTGTCCATTTGGTTTGCCGCCGCTTGTTTCCTGGTGACAGCGTGGGAGTCTGGTAATTTGGTGGTTTTGTCGCCCTCCTTCTGCTTCGTACCGCGCGAAGGTATCTTGTCTTGGTAGATACTGGTATATCTGTGCTTCCAGGTATCTTGTAGGGGGATCCAACTAGCCTGAAGGATTCTGTACAGTGGCTTTTGCTGCAATAACCTTATAGCCTTAAATATGACGCTCTTTAATTCCGTCCAATTAATCCTCTGCATAGTTTTTAATCGTTAGGTTCATTTCTTTTTTTTTTCCTGGGAGAGGGAGGCTGTGGCGTCTCACTCCAGTGACCGGTCCGCGGCCATCTTGCCTTTGAAGAACTTGCGCAGACATTAGAAATGGTACAAAGGGGGTATCCTAAAAAATTGCTCAAACATTCATTTAAAAAGGGCAGATTCACTCCCCGGGAATGCCTGCTCCAGATTAAAGAAAAACATGAGCTAGATAGACTGGTCTGCGTCACCACATTTGGGCCTGATACCCACAAAATGAGGCAGATGATACTTAAAAACTTGGCATCTACTTGAGGGATTAGAATGTCCATTTCCAGGCCCCCTTTTTGCATATAAGAAAAACCAGAGCATATGGCAACAACTTGTGCGAGCAGATATCTCGCTATCAAAAAACAAAAACACCTTGTTATCCCACTGGAATATGAAAACAGTAGAGGGTCACCACAAATGCGGGAATTGTGTGGCCTGCCCTAACACAGTGGAGGGGACTGAATTCGAACATAGGGGAGTTAAATGGGATCAAAATCAGGAAGACCAGAAATATACTGGGCTGCAGAGGCAGAGAATCTCTGTGCACGGGGTACCTCCTTAGTAGATTCCTGTCCTGTCCTCCTCAGTAGATTCCTGTCTCCTGGCAAGACCACCCCCTTGCATAGCCGCTTCTCTGATGAGCTACGAGTTGGGCGCCATTTGAAGAAAGTAGAAACCTTCTCAGGGGTCTCACCTGGTCCTTTTAAACCAACAAAGAAGAGATTGGCACAGAAGCTGTAATATCAAAATACATATTTATTAACCTCACATGAGGGAGACTATGTCACACAGTACCCTCAGGCAACTGTAGGAGGCATTTTAAGGTGTACAGAGAACAGGAGGCTTATAGATGCATAGGTTACATTAGTAATCATAAAACCAAGGGGAGGTCCTGGCATGTACCAGCATGCAAAATGATTAATATGGGTATACAAGATTTGCTTGCTCAACAAAGTGGGAGGGGAGTTATTTCTCCTTACATCAGCAAAAATAGCCTGACAGCTATAACATAAGAGCAGGTGCATTTTACTAGCTAGGCCCCTCTGAGCATGTTCAAGGCTCTGGAAGAGGGAGAAAGCACATGGCAAGCACATGGCTAACTAAGATGGCTGCCAAGTACAAAATGGCTTTCAGCTCATGCTAACAGATCCCTGCAATCCTTAACAGAGGGCATACCCTAGGAGTGATCTATATATATTAAAAAGGAAGGTTTGGGACTGGCAAAAGTAGGACAGTAGGAAAGTGCACATAGTCCTGAAAGCCAACAACAACAGTTCTGAAAACAGCAGGGAAAAGGCAAAATGTTTGGGGCTAATCCTGCAGAAAAGGCCTAGTTCAACATATGCATAGTGTGCTTCAATGAAAACAATTGGTATTAAAAAAATGCACAGAAGCTACGAATGCCAGTTCTCAGGAATTTTGTGACAAACTGGCAACTGAAGCAACTGAAGCAAAAATGTTGGATTGAAACTTAAACAACAAAAGAACAGCCTAAACCATTTGCAACGAAGCCCTCCAAGGAAAGGCAAACACAGTCTCTACACTACTATCACCAACTGAATTTTGGGATCTTGTGAAAGTGAGCAATGCATCTCGCTGCCATTTTGTAACCTTTTCCACCTCAAATCTTCAAAAACATTCTACTATCAACTTCAGTGGCCATCCCAGTCAGAACACTCATCAAGTCTTTCACAACAGGAGTTTTCCCAGAGGCTTAAAAAAGGCATTCATACACAACAATTATTAAAAACAAAAACATAGCCTGGACAATCAAGACCCTAACAACAACAGAGCCATAGCAAATGGACCATTCCTAGGCAAACTTACAGAAAGTACAGCCTTTGCCCAGGAGTCAAAATTAATTGAGGGCAATACCATACTTTCTGACTTCCAAACTTAATTTCTTCCAGGAAAAGTCACAGAATCAGCCCTAATCTCTGTTGGGATGGCCTTAAAAACTCAGTATACCAGAACGGATTTGCTGCCCTTCTTCTCTTTGACCTTTCAGTGGCCTTAGAATCATTGGATCATGAGACAGTAATCTCCAAGACTTTGCGAAACCGGAATAGATTGCACAGCTCTTTCTTGGATCTCATTTCACATACACAAAGGAACAAATATCATACATACTGCTCCATTGTATTCTAAACCATACAGCATTAAAGGAGTCCCTCAAGGCTCCATCATCTCACCCATGCTTTTCAACATCTACATGAAATCATTACCAGATCCGATCAATGAATTTGTCTTCACCTGCAATAACTATGCAGATGACACACAGGTATTTCTTAAATTGGAAAACCCAAAAGACATTAGAAGATCGAAAATCTTCAGTTGCCTATGAGCCATTTACAATGGATGACATCGAGCCACCTCAATTTGAATGCCTCCAAAACCAAAACACTTACCAGTGGCACCTGTAAAACCCATTGGGGTATATTACCAAGGGCCTTATCGCCGCTTTAGCGGGAATTTTTCCCGCTAATGCGGCGATAAAACTATCACGCTATGATCAAGCTGCCGCTAACTACTGTTAGCGACTGTTTCCATGCGTTAGCAACAAAAAAAATTATCGCGATACACGGAAGCGAAAAATATCGCTAATGATATGCAAGGTAGGCGTACCCTCGCTAAATTTCACCTAAATTCCCGCTAAAACGATATCGCACTATTAACAACTAACGCATGGACTTGCTTAGAGGGGAAAAAATTCCCGCTAACGCCCTTAAGCTGGAGATAAATAAGAACTGCTAAAAGCAGTTCTAAAACATCAAACCTGGAGATAAAAAAATCCTATAAAAGGAGACATAGACCAGCCCAGACCCACCACAAAGCTGAGGACCTGCAGACGTCATGGAAGCAGTAATCATACAGCTTGGAGTCCCACAAAGGCCACAGCCCCCACCACCACCACCACCACCACCACCATCGCCTCCTGGACCACCACCAAGGCAGCGGCAAAGACGACGGCGGCCAATGCGCACACAACTTGTCCTTGGAGATCTACAACCCCAGGATATCATAGCCCACTACAGGCTCAAACGGACATCTATTGATTATATACTTAACCACATTGGCCACCGGCTCACACCAGCAACCCAGCGGATAACCAATATTCCGCCGCAAACAAAGCTACTCGCTGTGCTGCATTTCCTGGCCTCAGGGACATTTCAACCCACAACATCCAGAGTGGGTGGAATCTCACAGGCAGCCTTTTCAAGATTCCTCCCAATTGTGTTGGATGGCATAATCAGCCTGATACCTCCGGAACTACACTTCCCCAATACTGTGCGTGAACAGCTCCTGGTCAAGCAGGGTTTCCATGCCGGTAGGCAGACAAAATATCGAAATTAAAATATCGATATACAATAATATCGATGTTTTAATATCGATGGTATAGTATATCGATGTGCCATAATATCGACAGACAGAATATCGAGATTAAGGTATGTATGTTAGTAATATCGAAATGTTGTTGTTTAGTGTTATGTATTTTATTTTGTTGTTTATATGTTTGCTAAATATGTTTAGAAATTAGTAATTTTGTTAACATTTTGCGTTTTAGTATTAGAGCGGGTTGTGGGTTCATAGGGGAATAGGGTGGGAAGTAATTTATTAATAATTAATTAATTAATATATGTTTGTAAATATTTTTAATAAATAATTAATTGGTAATTAATTAATATTAATTAGTTAATTATTTAATATATGTTTGTAAATATTTTTAAATAATAATTAATTGGTAATTAATTAATATTAATTAGTTAATTAATTAAAATGATTTTGTACATATTTTTAATTAATAATTAATTGGTAATTAATTAATATTAATTAGTTAATTACATTAATTAAAGTAATTTTTAAATATATATAATTTGTTTATTGTTAATTAATTATTTGGGAACAATTATTATTAATTAGTAAATTAAATTAATTATAGCTAATGTGCTAATATATTTACTTTATTATTATTGTTAATTAATAATTAATTGGTAATTAAATAATGTTAATTAATTTTGAGTAAAGGAGTATTTTTAGGGTTCAGGGTCAGTTTTCAGTTCTTGGGTAAAGGGGTATTTTTTGGGTTCAGGGTCAGTTTTCAGTTTTTGGGTAAAGGGGTATTTTTAGGGTTCAGGGTCGGTTTTCAGTTTTTGGGTAAAGGGGTATTTTTAGGGTTCAGGGTCAGTTTTCAGTTTTTGGGTAAAGGGGTATTTTTAGGGTTCAGGGTCAGTTTTCAGTTCTTGGGTAAAGGGGTATTTTTAGGGTTCAGGGTCAGTTTTCAGTTTTTGGGTAAAGGGGTATTTTTAGGGTTCAGGGTCAGTTTTGGGTTTTTGGGGTACAGGGGTAGTTTTAGGGTTCAGGGTCAGTTTTGGGTTTTTGGGGTACAGGGGTATTTTTAGGGTTTAGGGTCAGTTTTGGGTTTTTGGGGTACAGGCGTACAGTGTAAAAATAAAATAAATTTAAATTTAATTTAAATCAATTAAATGAAATTAAAAAAAATAAAATTACATTAAATTATTAAGTTTTTAATTTATTTTAAATGTATATGTATTACTTTTAATTTTTTAATTATGTTTTAATGTTTTTATTTAATATTTGTTAAATTATATGTATTTTAAAATTATTTTTACATTATTATTAATACATTTAAAAAAACGATATTTTTAATTTCGATATTTTTGTACTACGATATTATTTTTTTGATATTTTTGTACTTACCATTATGTAGATATAATTTCGATATTTTTGATTTCGATATTTTTGTGTCGATATTTTTGTATGTAGATATTCTGTCTGTCGATATTATGTCAGACATTCTTCTATGCCATAGCTGGAATCCCACAAGTACTGGGTGCAATAGACTGCACACATATCCGATTAGTGCCACCTGCGGACAGGGCACACATATATAGAAACCAAAAGCACACTCACTCAATGAATGTGCATGCAATAGTGGACCACCGTGGAATGTTCACAAATGTCATTGCTAAGTTCCCAGGGAGTGTGCATGATTCGTATATTTTCCAGCAGTCAGTCATCAACCAGCGCTTCCAGGATGGACAATATGGGAATGCAGTCCTAGTTGGTAAGTAGTAATCCAACATACCACTTCCATCTACAGCACATAGATGCATAACAGAAATGTACCAATTACAATGTCACCATATCACATACAAGGGGGCACATTTACAATAACTGGCGCATTCCTGTTAATCTGCAGGGATGCCTCAGTTACTGTGCGCCACAGCTCCGACATCATGGATGTGCCTCATTTACAAAGCCGTGCACCGTGGTGCAAAAACAGCACAGATGTGTGACGCAACGGTGCCGTAAAAGTGATGCATAGCTGGAATAGCGTCACAAGCACCACGCAGCTCCTGCAATGCTCTGTGGGCCCCATCTAGTTAATGCTGCCTCAATCCTTATACCTGCTTCAGCCAGGCACAGGGTTGTGACGCAGCATGGGCCTAAAAGTGACTGAGTGAAATCTTTTGGATTTCACTCCGCCACTTTTAGGAGGTGTCCCAGCGGCAGAAGGCCCCCCCTGCACAGGAACGCCTAGTTCAAGTTCAGAAATTTGTATAGCGCACTACTCACCCAGAGGGTCTCAAGGCGCTTGAGGGACGGAGGTGAATTTACTAATCGAATATCCAGGTTTTTAGTTGCTTTCTGAAAGAGAGGTGGTTCAGAGTGAGGCGGAGGTGGGTGGGGAGAGAATTCCAGGTTTCAGCAGCTAAGTAGGAGAAGGATCTTCCCCCCCATGGTGGATCTGTGGATGCGCAGGTTAGCGGCGAAGGCTTGATTGACGATCGTAGTTGGCGGGAGGGGGTGTAGAAGGATAGACGCGTGTTGAGGCATTTGGGTCCTAGGTTGTAGAGGGCATTGTGTGCGTGGGTGAGGAGAGGGAACTTTATTCTCTTGTTGACAGGGAGCCAATGGAGGTCTTTCAGGTGGTCGGAAATGTGAGCTTGCCGAGGGATGTCTAAAATGAGCCTGGCTGAGGCGTTTTGGATGCGTTGGAGTTATTTCTGTAGTTTGGCTGTGGTTCCGGCGTAGAGGGTGTTGCTGTAATCCAATCGGCTTGTGACCAGTGCCTGGGTGATTGTCTTTCTTGTTTTGGTGGGTATCCAACGGAAGAATCTTTTTTACCATTCGTAGGATGTTGAAGCTAGATGACGAGATGGCGTTGACTTGTCTGCTCATCGAGAGGGAGTAGTCTAGGATGAAGCCCAGGTTACGTGCGTGGTCCGTAGGTATGGGTGCGGTTCCGAGGGCTGGTGCCCACCATGAGTTGTCCCAGGCAGAGGGGGATGGTCCTAAGATTAGGACTTCTGTTTTGTCCAAGTTTAGTTTTAAACGGCTGTTCTTCATCCATTCGGCTACTTCTTTCATTCCTTCGTGTAGGTTGATTGTGGCGGTGTTTGGGTCTTTTGTGAGGGAGAGGATCAGCTGGGTGTCGTCTGCGTAGGAGATGATGTTGAGGTTGTGTAGGCGCGCGATGGATGCGAGGGGACTCATGTATACGTTGAAGAGGGTGGGACTGAGTGAGGATCCTTGTGGTACGCTGCAGAAGACTTCGGTGGCCTCTGATTTGAAAGGGGGGAGGCGGACTCTCTGGGTTCTTCTGGTGAGGAACGATATGATCCAGTCCAATGCCTTTCCTTGTACTCCGATGTTGCTGAGGCGTTGTATGAGGGTGCTATGACAGACTGTGTCAAAGGCTGCGGAGAGGTCAAGTAAGATGAGAGCAACTGTTTCTCCATTGTCCAGTAGTGTAAGGATGTCATCTGTTGCTGCGATGAGGGCGGTTGCGGAGCTGTGTTTGGCTCGGAAGCCTGATTGAGAGGAGTCGAGGGATTTGTTGGATTCTAGGAAGGCAGTTAGCTGACTGTTGACGGCTTTCTCGATGACTTTGGCCTACATGTGGTGCAGGGCATTACAATGTTACGCATCTCCCAGATGCCTCAGGTTGTAAGTACTCCTGCACAAAAGTGATGCAACGATGTTGCAAATGAGACGCAAGGGGTGTTTAAATCTGCCCCAAGATGTCCAAAAACAACAGCCCACACCAGACACATTGACACCATGAACTGTGGTCATTGTTGCCAGATACATAGACCAAAATCACTGCAAGTTGTACATCCCTGTCCCCCTCCCCAAAGTTGCAAGATGTGTGAAACATGCATGTGTGACGGAGAAACATCACTCACAAGCAAACTTGCAACACAACTCTCACTGTGCATGTCCTGTGCTGGACAGGCATGATGAATACCACAGGAGAGACTGACATGTTGCCATTTAGTGTGCTAGTGTAGTACTGCTGCATGTCACTTACCGTCCGTGACCCAGTAGCACACTACAATGTGTGCATATTTGCCAAGGCTGTATGGAGTACGCCGACACATGTGAGGCAGATGCAGACTACCTGGTACACCTCTAGGTATATGGAGACTGAGCCTCAAATATGGATCTGATACAGGACTGTTGCCTCATTAAATTGTCAATTTACTTATTTACAACATAACACAGTAATACTGCACTCTACGGCAGTACATACTTGAAAAACAAGAGACGTCAGTGGATAATATAGCACAGGCATGCACAAAAACATAAGGTTCATACCTCATATTATTGCTTGCCTGATGATATAGGTGACGCATCAACCACTGTTGACAATTAACTATGGAAAGTATGACTCGTGGAAGAATGAATGGTGACACTTACAGGTGATGGAGGAGAAAGGCAACTCTGCAGTTGACCCCAGTTGTACTTGGGTTCTGACGTCCTTGCCAGTTCTACAGCATAAGTTGACAGGGTCCCTACAGTAATCCAAGTCTTCCAGCCAGCACTCCATACCTGCCTACGCCCTACCATCCCATGTAAATAGGATGTGGCGTATATCCAGTCTGAGAGCAAATCTGACCAACCTGGCCACTGTCCCTTAATGTGCAGAGTATGATGAAGTAGTCAAACAGAGGTGTACACGGAAACTGCTAAGCCATCGTGGTTCTCAAGTATCTCAATACTACCTCCCAGCATAGGTGACCATGAATACAGACCCAGGACAAATTAATAAACACTGCCCCGGATTGTTCACAGCACTTGCAATGATCATTTCCCCTGAGAACCAATCTATGGAGCCCCACGAGTGGGTGGCATGTTTGGTGCCCAGTTTGTAAAGTAATGATCAGAAAGTTGACATTGGGGGTGAGGCAGCTTGTCCGATGGCACACTTTGGCGGTGCTAGCGCCTCCGGGGTTGTCATTCCCCATGCTGCCACCCGTGCCACACAGCACCCTGGATGCCATTGGCTGACCTTGGCTCATGCCTCACGCCTCCCAGCTGACCCCTCCTCCCCTCATCCCCTTATTTCGCAGCTGCTGCGCAGTAGTGACAGCGACCCTTGACCCTTGGATAGGTCGGTTACCCACTGCTGCAGCTCTGTCTGCCCTGTCCGCTCTTCCAGCTTTGACCCTTCCTCAGATCGACGCTGATTCGCCTGTGTCATTGCTGCATGGCCCCCCTTGAGTGCCTGTGCCCCTTGCCTTCTGGGTCACTGTGTGCCTGCTCTCATCCCTTCTCATTTTGTACCTCGTGTGAGTGTTGAGTGGTATTATTCATCATACACTATTGCTCCATTGCTGTTGTGCAGCGGACGCACTGCTGTTGTGCCGAAGGGGCAATAAAGGTAGCCTGTCTGTGCCCGTCTGCGCATGGATGGTGCCCAGCGCCAGGACCCTTTGCCCTCAACAACACCAGGCCACCGGTCTAAACTACGATGCCACCACCCTCCACACACTCAACGCCAACTTGAACAACACCTGCCACCAAGCCAGCCCAAAATGCACACACGGACCCTTCACCTGGCAACCCAGCAAGTTCACCTGCCTCTGGAACAGCACCGCACCCGCCTGGCCAGGCCATAGAAACAACCACCTCAAGTGCATCCTGCTCAACACCCGCTCTGTCCACAGGCACACTGTTGAACTCTGGAACCTCCTGGACACAACATCACCAGATGTTGCCATGCTCACATAAAAATGGATGAATGCCTCCTCTGCCCCCCACATCGCCATACACATTCTGGATGGCCCCAACACCACCCTAAGAGGCACTCTCATCTACAGACCCCTGTGACCACGCACACAATTCTGCAAACCCATCGCAGACTTTGTCAGCTCGCTGGGCCAAACACCCTCAGAGTACAACCTCCTTGGGTACATCAACTTCCACCTGGTGAACAACAATGCCAAAAACACCACCACCACCCTGCTGGCCAACCTCGCCAACCCCAGACTCAAGCAACTGGTGAACACCCCCAACCACTATGCCGGCCACACGATTGACCCCTTCTTCTCCTCCAACAAGCACATCCCCTTCAACCACTCCACCGTACTACATTGGACAGATCACAGATGCTTCCACTCTACTTCAGGAGAACCACGACTCACCACCACCTGCAACAGGTACCCCATAGAAGCTGGAGCAAGATCACTTCTGACCAGCTCACCACCTCCCTTAGCTAGAACCCTCCCACCAACACGACGGACACCAAATAATCTGACCCAAACCTCACACAGTGGATCAACAACTTAGCAAATGAGCTTGCACAGATGAAGTATCCTCCCAGCAGACCTGGCAGTAACAAATCCTCATTGTACTACTAAATCTGATTCCAAAGATAACCTGCAGCCCCCTCAAGAAAGCCTTGCGCCATGACCAGTCAACAGGAAACATGAGTCAATGACAGCCCTCAAGAACGCCGCCCGCAAACAACACCAGCTTATCACAAACACCAAAAGGACAAGAGTCAGAGAACTACTAGACAACAACAACCACACCAGCAGGGAACTCTTCAGCATCGTCAAAGAGGTCTCATACCATTACCCCTGCAACAATGACATCACACACTCGCAAGACCTCAGCGCCTCACTTGCCTCGTTCTTCCACCACAAGATCGCCGACATACACAACAGCATCAGCACACAGACAACACAGCAAACCACAAAACCTGCCCCACCCCCCACCACCCTCTGCACCTGGACCTCGGTCAGCTCAGAAGACACCACCCGCATGATTAACACCATCCACTCCGGCTCGGCAACCGACCCCTGTCCACAACACATCTTCAACAAAGCCTACTCCATCATGGCACCCCAACTCCGGGACATCATTAATAGCTCCCTCGCATCCGCCACCTTCCCGGAGACTGAGGGTGATTAATAAGCTTTATCACTTATAGCATACTTGTCCAGTCTTAACTTGGAAAGCATATGGCCTTAATTCATAAAGGCCCTTAGTTTTGTTTAGTATGGTGTTAAGATTAACTAAAAGTCTTATTAGTAAAAGATCAGAAACATAAGAGATGTGATATAGCAACATTGATAATGTCTGTTGAGCACTCATGTCATTTGGTTTTGAGTCCAGGACAGGAAGGAGCACACAGTACAGGTAGTGGATGGTGTTGCACATGCTGGAGTTGATGTTGTTGTTGAACCTAACAAGGGCCCAATGGTCCATGCATGTAACGGGTAGCTGCCTGGTGATTGGTTTCGGACCATGACGGTTCAGACCATGATGTTCTACAGCACGATTGCTGTATGCTGCCGCACAGTAGGTCAAGTGTGTGTTGTGTGTAATCTTGCCACCTATACAGCTAAGGTAAATTACAGTGCAGTAGGTGGATCACTGTCTGTTGCAGATGGGAAAAGAGCCACACATGCAACTCATCTGCACACTAAAATGATGTTGGATGGAGTCACAGCAGTGAGCCTTGATCACATGCTAACATGCACTACAGAATTCAGCTTAAACAGATGGGCAACTTGATATACAACTTGACATCCATCCCAACACACAAATCCATGCTCATCAACAACACATCCAGCACAACCAAATACTAATTCCGCTTTCCCTTGTATGTCACAGAGGACCAAGGATATGCACTGGGAGCATGGATGATGACACCAGTACGAAACCCCACCACCCCTGGCCAGAGGCAGTACAATGCGGCACAGATACGCACACGGTCCATTGTAGAGCGGACATTTGGTGTCTTGAAGTCCAGGTTCCGGTGCTTGGATATAACAAGTGGCAGCCTGCGGTACAGTCCCGAAATGGTGAACAAAATTATCATGGCATGTTGTGTGTTGCACAACATATGTGTCCGTACCAAAGCACCATGGATCCAAGTGCCAGACCCACCTGATGAGGATGAGGAAGAAGAAGAGGCTGGTGCTGTACACCCCACACCAAATGCTGCAGGACTTGCACGGAGGAACCGCATCATCAACAATTATTTTGTCTGAGTCTGTCACGTGGTGTCTGTTAAATAAAATAGTCAAATAAATAACATGTTCATGTGTTAGTGTCTGGCATGGGCACTGTACCCATTAAACAGTTACGTGTCCCAATGAGTGGTCAGATGAGACAAATCTCAATAGAGTTTGGGAATGTGTACGCAGTACAGTTATGCCCTGCACTGTGTCTAATGTATCACACTCTACTTGTCAAGGTACTACGTAGGCTACACTATGTCATATGGTTGTGTCACATGCTTCAAATACTAGCAAACCAGGGTGCTGTGTGTGATGAGGATTTCATTCCTATTCTGAGTCCATTTCCCCAATCCATGTATGATGGATTGGGTATGTTGTGTCAATCACACAAATTTGGAGTGTGTGAAATGGTGTACAGGATGCCAATAGTCATAGCAACATCCCAATACACAATGGTGCCAATCATCAAGACACTTGTCCAAACCATGTCCGTCGTAGCAGCCGTAAATTGACCCTTAAGATGTGAACAATGTTCCGGATTACCAGCCAATTTCTTTTCCCATTGTAGCAGCCACAAGAAGTGCCATATAAATAACCAGGGCCCGTAGAACTTACATATCCAGAATATTACCAAGCTCATTGTTGATGTATAATGTCAAGTACATATCTGCACAGATGGCCATACTGTCAATGAGGTTCCTGAACATATGCCTCAAAGATCCATGTGTGGAATGTGATAAGAGCTGCTATAAGGTCATGTATTGGCCAGAAATGTAGCTATGGCCGGTGAAAAGTGGCGCCATATGAACAGGGGAAAGGGCCTATGAATTAGACCACTTTAAAAGTAATGGGACAAATTAGAGTAACAAGTTGATTTTGCGTCTAATGTGGGTACAACATTAGGTTGTCTGTCACAAGACCTCAGCCTGGAAACAACTACCAGCTACAGATCCACAAGGCCATACATCACTATGCTGACCAGATACTTTGCAGAATCGATGGACCATTACCATCACCATGACATGCATAACTGCAACATCCAAAATATTTTACATGGCTTGGTGAAGGCACCTCCTACAGCTGGACAGACTAGTATATGTGTATACACACCGGGGCATATTATCAACACAGGCGATAAAATTATCGCTGCTTTCATCGGCAGAAAACTGCCGCTAAAGCGGCTTTAGCGGCAGTTTTCTGCCGATAAAAGCAGCGATAATTTTATCGCCTGTGTTGATAATATGCCCCACAGACCCCTGGGTCATTCATAGATACCAGTTCGACACTTCTGTAATTGCATTTCAACCACTACGTGACATCGTAACATCAACATCTGACATTACACATGCAGGTGCACACACCACAATGTTTAATGGAAGTGATGACCCTATGTCACGTGTCCACCATGGGGGAGTAGCACATGTTAGACGAGGCTATCATCACTCATGGAGCACTTGTGAGCAATGGCAAGATGACGTGGCATGTGTGGTGGCTAAGTGTACAAATAGTACTGACGTGCTTGGGGCTGCCTGGAGCTACCTTCCTAATTGTACCTACACCTGTAGGATGCAGAGCTGCTGCCCATGTTGGTAAGTTGTGGCCCAACTACACACCTGCTGCAACCCTTCCACAAATTTGATGTTGATGAAAGCCATGCTCATTGCACCTAAGGGCCACAGACTCATGATTCACAGACTACACACATAACAGCATGACG
Organism: Lissotriton helveticus; assembly: GCF_964261635.1. Taxonomy (NCBI): domain Eukaryota; kingdom Metazoa; phylum Chordata; class Amphibia; order Caudata; family Salamandridae; genus Lissotriton; species Lissotriton helveticus. The sequence goes on along the minus strand of NC_136057.1, from coordinate 659,276,216 downwards.
GCAGGGAATACTCAGTGTATGCAGGAGTGGAACTAATATTCTTTCAGACAGTGTGTATCCTTTCTAATGTATGATGCCAATATGGAGGTCAACCAGTGGTATGTAGCAGTGCATGGCAAACAAGACATGAGGACAGTAGTACTTGCCTTGCTGCATCCAAACATGGGCCAGGGGGCGTTCTCCTATCACATTTATCAAATGTATGTTCACTGGCATGTCCCAATAGATGACCTTACCTGATGGCCCATTTACATTGTGACAATGTCATAGCATAGCATTGGTGCAATGTTGGCTCCACATGTTTACACATCTCAACATTAGTTTCCACCCTCTCAGGATCTGTATCAACATGTACACAGCTCGTATTGACATTGTTGTACATACCTAAGGTATCAGTCTCTTGACCCTAAAAAGCTAGTTAAATCCTTAGCAACATATGACCAAAACACGTATTAAACTGAAAATATATATTTATTTACAGTATTTACACATGGTGAGCATATAGGGCTAGTGCAGAGGGTGCCCGTTGGATGGCCAGACAGAGACAATTGATGTTATCAGGTCCAAGGGAAGAGGCATAGTTCACTCCACAGGCTGGTTGAAGTGGCAAGGAATGGGTTCATATGGCAGTCCATGGGGGGGTCCAAGGATGTTCCGGGGGACAGTGAAAGTGAGTGAAAGAAGTTCATGGGTGGCACGAATCAGAGTGCAGCAAAACATAAGAAACTGGGGCTTTGGCACAGAGGGATACTACCGCTTTCTCCTCAGCAGAATTCCGCTGTCATCCTCATCTCCATCATCATCGGTGTCATGTGCCTCACAGGTGTCAGTGGGTGTTGTGGCAGCAGCCATGTGAGGCACTGACACACCTGGTGTTGGAGCTGAGGATGTGGAGGCTGCAGCAGAATCCATCTGCGCCAAACCCTGTGGCAGTAAGGAGGCAACAAGAAGGTGCAGGGCAGTGTAGATCCCAGTAACCTGGCGCATGTGTTCAGCCCTGGCAGCCAGATGTTGGGCCTGCATCCGCCCCATGGTCTCCAGGATCTTCTTGATGTCGTGAAGATCCTTGCTGACACTGCTGGTACCACCCTGAGCAGACAAAGCCTGCTGCCTCTGGATCATGACTCCAGCAATGTCAGCCATGGACTGGTGGAGACCATGGAGGGGGCCGTGGGTGTCAGTAAGCCACCCACGTAGGCCTGCAACTTCGGATACCAATTGCTCCACCCTATCCCCCAACCGTTCCTGGAGCTCTATGATCCGCAGTTGGAATGCAGGTGTCGTTGGATCTGGCCCCAGGGTGGTGGGTGGGGTGGTGGATGCCTGCTGCTTGTTGGTGTGAGCAGGGTGTGGGCTCTGCGGAGGGCTACTGGGTTGCCCTGCACCGGAGGCTGGGGAGGCAATTACATTGAACAGGAGTTGCAGGTCGTCAATGTCGATGGTAGGATAGACGTCCGTGTCATCAGTGGGTGCCAAGCCAGGTTGCTCTTCAGGAGGTGCTGCCTCGCCCTCTGCAATGTGACATGGGAGATGAATTACATCACTGTTTGTCACATACAATCATGCATTTGTTCATTACACCTTGATACAGCATGACATTGTCTGATCATACTTGTTTAGAGGTAAGGACTTGTGTTTGACAAATGGCAAATGATCGGAGAAGATGTCACATGAGAAGTAGTAGTGGTACATGGTGGTCTCACAGTGCCCTATTTTCAATGGGACATACAAAAATGGCTCTGCCTTTGCACTAGGAAATAGACTAATGAGTGTGGAGTGTATGTTAACACAATGCTTGATTATTTGGACTGTGATGCATATATACACTGGCTATCTGGCAGCCCTTGTGGGACTTCATCTCATATGCTCATCATTCCACACAATACTGTCACTGACATCACCTCCCCCTTAGTGGGTGGCTCATCTTAGTTCTGCTTTTATTTCATGCTGTGTGTCATTTGGATAAAAGATACCTATCTCAACGCACCAGACACATCCTTAGTGTGGACAGAGTAATGGAAGGCTGATACATGTCCTGGTGTAATAATGAATTACTGCAAACCTACCACCCATTCTAAAATCAGTATTCCAATAGGGGAGTTGCTATGTGTCCAGCTAGCCACAATGGCCATGCCATGCTTGGCTGCATAACGTTATGGCGTACTACATATCTCCTATGTCCCACAATGTCCGACAATGAGGTCCAGAATTCCAATACCTGTTGGCTCCCTGCATGTCTGCAGGGATGCCACAGTAATTGGGCAGAACACAACATCCAGCATGGATGTGATGCGTATTTAATGTTCTGCAGCCTGGTCCGTAAAATAACAGTATGTGTGAGCCATCTATGCCGTAAATGTGTGGCATTGCTGGAGTGTGTTTGCAAGTGCAAGTCAGCCAGGTACAGATGCAAGTGGTAGTACGTGCAGGGTGTTGACATATGCAGGTTGGGGAGTACTATTGTCGGTGACTCTATGCAAATGAACATTACTCGGAGTCATAGCCCTCCACGTACCAGTCCTTACAATTGTGCAGATAGCTAAACAAGATTTGGATTGACACATTAGCAAAACAGACAGAAGCAGTACAAGCAGCAAGTTACGCAAGCATTAAACAACACAGCGTTCCCAAAGCCAGGAAACACAGTCCCACACATCACCCTATGTCCACATGACATTAGAGTGTGCTGAGAACACCCAACGGCATCCATGCACAAACTGCCCAGGGAATTCCTCCAGAAGCAAGCACAATGATCTGCCACACCCAACGCAAGCAACCTCCAAATGGCCCATGTGCCAACACACCACAAGGCCAAACACAGGCCCCACAGCCAACACAGCCACTGATGGAGAGTAGGCACAGAATACCACAGTTAATGACCAGCCAGGCCAAAGGGAACCAAAAGGGATAACCACCCTACAACAAAGGCACAGCATGAATGAGGCACACCTCCAGAGGGTGCACAAACGCCAAACTGAGCACCTGCACATACACATCAGTAAGCGGTACACGACAGACCAATATTACAACCATATACTCTGACAATGTGCAAAGGAAGTAAAATCCTGCCCCAGGAGGAATTTACTCAAGGTCCATCGGGACAACAAGGGGCTCACATGCTCAACCCACAAACCGGCAAAGGGCCATCCGGCCACACACAGAGCTTGCAGGGAGGACAGAGCCCGACCCTAGTTGAAGCCAAACACCACGTAATCCTACACACATCCCGGATTCTAATGCGGACACACCCTGTGTCGGACAGCACTCCAGGTAAAATGACCACATGACTGGCATGGGACCCGAGGGGCCAAGGGCTACCAAACCCAGGTCCTAACTCACCCATAGTAGGAGGACAGGCTAATGCAAGGAGGTCCAGACACACCACAGCCACCCCACAAGCAGAGCAGACACCCCGAGATGTGAAACAACAAGGGACCTCTGGCAAGCCGCTGCAAGCAGGGCCAGACTGGGAACCAAAACTGGGCCAGGCAAAGTGCTTGGCTGCCCCACTTGGGGAGGTTGGGGGTGCAACAGAGCTCCTTTCCAGGGCCGGTATTCGTCCAAATTCCTTACAGGGAGGAGTGTGCAGCTATGCTGCATCAACAGCCCTGTAGCTAAAACGGACCCCAGGGGCCCTAAACCGGCCACTACCCTAGCGGCGCACTGGGGGATTGGCCGGTGCCCACAACGGTCAGTCCGGGCCTGGCAGCAAGGCCCCACTGCCAAACACAATGTAGGGAGTCAGACCCGCCCCAAACAAACTCGATGCCTCCCCACGTAGCAGGCTCGAGCCAGTCCAACCTGCAGCAAGATCCACAAAACATGTGCAATTTGTGGGAACGCACACATATGGCATTTCACACCACCATCACACAGTGTGACCGGAACATCAACATCCTCAGGAGGTACAAAGGCAGTAAGAGCCCAGAGCAAACTAAGCAACCATGGGATATACATGAGGCCTCGGCTACAATCACACACTAGACCAGTGCGAGCCTGCGCCACCAGAGGCCCAAGACATGTACATTACCACACGGATATCAATGACAGCACCATGTGACCCCACAACCGCCCTGCATGAAGCATCACGCATGCTGAAAGCAAGTGCAGGGATAGGACGCAGCATTGGTCCAAGAGTGAGTGGCTGGTATCATTCTACATTACATTAGCCAATGGAATGACGCATAGCAACGCCAGTACACTACCTCCTGTGCATTTGTGCCACCCCCGGTGGCATCCATTAGTGATGTCACATCTCTTTATGAGGCAAGACCTTGAGGATTTGCCACAGCATTGGGTATCATTTGCACCACATATGCCGCACATGGATTGCGCCACAGCAGCTGCACAAAAAGTTACTCTGATGCTAACTTTCAGGGGTGCAAGGAACTAGTAACTCTGCACCATGATGTATGGTTTGTGGTGTGCTAATCTCCCCTATTGTGTGTTGCCTTTCTACGTCTGCATGATGGCATTTCACTTATCACGCAATGCATGACATGTAGAGGCAAAACAAAGATTTGGACCATTCCCGTCTATTTAAATGCATTTTGACGTGAATCATTGAACGTCCTGCCATAGTTTTCCACAGAACCATGATGAAACAGTATTGTAGCATTATTTGTTAATATTTTCCCTGTAGGAAATCTGTGCATGATCACGTTCCCTGACCCCTATATCTTGTGTATATTTATTTTTCTAATTTATTAAATATTCTCATTTGTGGTTACACCTATTAATCATACAAACAATTTTTGTTGTGTTAAAAATAATGTCAATATTTTTCCAATGTTTTCTGCTATTTATTTATATATTTAGCATGAAATCCATGACTTTTATAATTTCAGATTTCCAATATTATTATTTTGTTGCTTAGCGACATTTAGCGAGTATATTTTCGTCGCTATTCAAAAAAACGACTCGCATTTCGATGGATTTTGTATATAAATACCATAGCGATGTTTAATGTCACGCTATTCGTCGCTAACGCGATTAATTCTGTCGCTAAGGCGGAATTTTTTGCAGCAAACACAGGAAGTGGTGTATTACTGCTTCCTGTCACATGGGTGTGGTTTTTACTTTCACTTTCTCTTTTCAGCACATTGCTGGTGCATGGGCTGAGTGAAGGAGGTGTATGGTAGTTGGTGTGTTGAAAGTTGGTTTTAGAGAGTGGTGCTGTGTGCTGTGTCCTGTCTGAAGTGTCTTTTAATAGTTGTTGTTGTATTTTATACTGTTTGTGTGTCTACTGTCCTCTGGTTTGTCTGCAGTGTCTGTTAGTTGTATTTGTTGTATTTTACACAGTTTGAGTGTCTAGTGTCCTGTGTTTTGTAGAGTTTATTTAGGGGTTAGTTTGTATTTTTCTATAGTTAGTTAGTTAATTGGGGTTTTATTTATTACTTTTAAGTGGGTTACGGGGCTCAGGGAGATGCCTGCTGTTGGGAGGTCAGGGAGGATGAGTGAGGAGGCATTGGGGGGGTTTTTATGGCTGATAAAATTTTATCTGCCAAATATGTTGGAGGCGGGGGGGCGGATCCTGCAGGGGTATGCTGTGGGGTCACAGAATGTGCGCTGGGAGCGTGTGAGGCTCCAAATGGAGCACTACTTTCAAATTGTACGCTCCGTGCACCAGTGGAAGCACCGCTGGCAGGACATGACTGCACGGGAGGCCGACCTCCTGGATTACACCGGAGTGATGCCAGGCATCCAGGGTGGTAAGTCTCAAAGCCATTATTTCACTTTAATATTCAAATGTAATGTAAGTTACGTGTGTGACATGTGAGTATGGCATGTACATGCTGACTCTTTACTGTGATACTGTAACTAAGTGTTGATGACAATGTCATTTCCCTATGGGCCATGTGATTGAAGCCAAAATGTGTTCGGTAACGCAGACATTCGCTGATTTCCGGCGTCAGCGAACACTTTTTCGCTAAATGGTATTTATGAGACATTTTTGGTGCAAAGTAAGGCTTCACTACTTTTTACTTTCCTTATTTAGCGATTGCATTTGAGGAATAGCTACTTTAGCAATTCCTTACATGCAATGTATCAAAGCTAATAACATTCCTAATAGCCATTAAGGTTTCACAAATTTCCACCTACTTCTAGTTGGTGGTAATTAGCAAAATATTAGAATGTAGGTTTTTTGTAATCATCAAAAGGTGCCATGTGACGCTCATACATGCCCTTAGGGCATGTATGTGCGCCATATACGCACACATGTAATTTTCACTGGTGCAGCAGGGTGTTCTTATGACACACCTGCACCCTAGAAAATATTCACAAATAGCAAATAGCTATTTGCTATTCGCTAATTTTCCATTAATTCCTATGGGCCTCCTGCCACATAGAAATGATTGCGAAGTTTGAGATTAGCAATTTGCTAATCGCAATTTAGGAATATTAATGGATCCCTAACAAAAAGCTTTTTCCTACATACTTTGCATTTAGCTTTTGCAAATTAGCAAATCCTTCTAAATCGCTATTTAGTAATCGCTAAACGGAATGTTGATACATTGGTCCCAATGTGATTTGCACATGATTCGCTTCAGTTAAGATTAATTTGGACTCCCACTTCCAGGCACATTTTAGCAGATTTACAAGCCACTTGGGGTTATGTTGCGGCGCAGTTGCATTACTTATGTGTCAAAGCGTCAGTGCAGGTTTTGCACCATGGTGCAGGGTATGTACAATATCACTATTCTGGGAGAATCCTCACATTGTAAAGCTCTGCACCTTTAGGGTGCGTTCTGGCGCAGGGGAGGGCATTCATACACAGGAACACCTCTGTAATGTGACAGAGTGAAATATATCAAGTTTCTGTCATTCACTGTCATGGCAATGCTGCGTCTTCACTCTTGCCCTGCCTGAAGTAGGCATGAGGATTGACGCAACATTGCCAAGATAGGGCCAACAGGAGCATTGCTGGAGCTGCGCCGCACATGCGTCGCAACTCCTGCATTGCATTGCATTTACAGCACAGATGCCTGAAGCATAAGTGCCATTTTTGCCGCATGGTGCACAGCATGGGAAATGCAGCTCATCATGTGAGTTGGCCCATGGTGCACATTTACTCTTGCTAAACAAGGGACCACTGTAACTTAATCCAGAGGTCCTGGGGGATATGAGAGGGTATATGGAGTATGTCCTCCCAGCGAATAGGTTACTACTAAAAATTACTCCAAAGGAAACCTACAGAGAGAACTGATAGTTCAGTGTAGGTAGCGCACATAGATAAATGACCTATGTGTAGTGTGGGATTAAACACTAACACACTAGGGATGTGTTTGAGATGCTTACCATATCTATGTGTATGGGGGGGGCAACACTAGTTGTTTTTAGTTACCCTCACACACCCTAGTGGTGTAATGCTTCATCATTGGTTCCCCCCAACTCATATAGGTCGGGGTGGGCTCAACCACAGTGTTGGAAGCTCTTATGATAGTGAAGGCAAAGGGGTATATATGAGAAACCTCAATCGGACCCGTGGTATTCCTTTATTCATGGGTGTGGTTGGGTTGTAAATAAAGGAGTGAAAAATGTGGTCAATTAGGATTTTTATGGTCCTATTACCCTAGTGAAGTGCCAACATGTTTCAGTCCTTGTATGGCCATAAAGCTCCCAGACTTTCTTCATGGCAAGATTCAGTGACCCCCTTATGTGTGGGGATGCTAAAGAGGGGGAGTTCCCTACTCTATCAATATGTCGAGGGAAGAGTAGCTACTCCTCGTGTATGTGTGGTAATATTGGTGAGAAATGCCAGGGTCCATAAAAATTATGTTGGGCGCAGGCACCTCAGTAAGCGGGACGCTGGGCATACTCTGTTATTTGGAGGACGCTCACTACCGGAATTAACAGTCTAGCTTCCCGGATTGTGGCTGCTTTGCCTTCACTATCATGAGAGCTTCCCAACACTGTGGTTGAGCCCACCCCGACCTGTAGGAGTCGGGGGTGACCCAATGATGAAGCATGACACCACTAGGGTGTGTGAGGATAACTAAAAACAAATAGTGTTGCCCCCCCCATACACATAGATATGGTTAGCATATCAAACACATCCCTAGTGTGTTAGTGTTTAATCCCACCCTACGCATAGGTATTTTTTCCAATGTGCACATTTACTCTTGCCTCCATGCTTTTTTTGTGGGATGCACCATTACCTGTAATACTGTCCCTTGGTGTGCTACAGTACAGTAGGTGTGTGAGTAGTCAATGCTAATGCGCCTGTTTGTATAGCTCCATGATTTGACAGTTGGAGTGAGTAGTCACATTATCATTGAGGTGTGAATACATATTAGCTGTATGCAGACCAGATGTGGGAAAGAGGTTTTCTGTGTGTCACTTTCATTCACATTACTATGTGATGGTGAATGACCACATGGCAGTAAGGGTGGCAAGGCACAGAGGATGTTTGCATTTAGGAGACCATCACGGCTGTAGTCAGTCAGAGATGTGAGCAGTGACTGTGTGCAGGATGATGTGTGTGTGTCCAGTATGTGTAACTGTACATATCTGAGCAGCGCCTGTGTGTGTGTGACCTATGTGCAGGACAGTACACAGTATGACAGATGCTCAAATCCATGAGCAGCAGGACTGTATCTACACGGTCCTTGTACATGGGTCATGTGTAGATATATCCTTGCCAGGTGATTATGCAATGTGTGAGTTTGACAGCTCCAGAGTGTTTTACATCGCAATGGACTGTGTATCTGCCTCTTACTAAATGCATAGTTACCATCATACGCAGGACTACTTCTACATGATGCCTGTGTGGACATGGGTCTTAGAAATGGCATAATCCAAATGTTATGTGCATGTATGACCGCGGTAATGTTATGTTTGCCCACCACTGCATTAGCTAGCCCATGTGTGCATGCCAATCAAAGTGCACAGAGTCATTAGTACAATGTGTGAATCCCCTACAAAGTGATGTAGTATTTCCTGTGACAGAAAAGTTGTTCATCATGTGTATGTAACGTTTCTGGATGCCATGCAATGACACATATTTTATTTGGCTTCAGCTGCAGATGGTCGGCGACCCCTCACACAGGGTGACGTGGATCGATTCAGGGACCCAAAAGCCACTGGTGAGTAATTGTTATGTAAATTGCCATGTGTGATGTAAAGGATGTCATTAACTAATGCAACACACGCTCGTTTTGCAATGCTGGTGTGTTTGGCCTGTCACGGGGCCACAAGGTGCAGAGTATTGTTCGGTTATCATTCAGAAAATATGTATAAGAGTGTGGTTAGACGCTTATCTATCTAAGTTTTGACTTTGTCCATGAAGGGACAATGCAACAGCTCTGATTTCCTGTGCATGACATCCAGCACTGATTATAGCTAAATAGGCAATGAGCCAGGGATCATTACAGGATTCTCACACATGGCTACATATTATCAATACCAGCCAGAAGAGGTATCCAGGCTTCATCTGCAGTACACTGGCAGTGAAGCGGACATAGAGGTTTACTAATATGCCCTGGACATTCCCATATCATGCCAGGTTAAGGTCATGTCATGTGTAAGGTATAAATCTATCACATATCATCCACACAAGGTTTGAAGGTCCTTTAGCAGTGTAAATCAAATGAAACTGTGCCATAGAGGTTCCAGGCAATGTTGCACCACATATTGGGAACAGTCAAGTTTACCAACTTTCACAGGAGAGTTTGTGTTGATAGATGGATAATGGTTGAGGGGGAAGTTCATTACACCGCCAAGGGGCAAGAGCAGTTACCTAGCGTAGCCATGTTGAGAGGGTCTAACAAAAGACTGGGTCATGAATGTTTTATACCAGGATCTAAGGGGTCTATTTGGCCCATCCCAGTTCTTCTCTTTTATGAGGTCTTTAGGTCCAGGGTTAGACAGGATGTCATGAATGCAACTCTGATTGTTACACTGCCTTTTCTGCCGCATGATGAGCATGTGGTGTATTTTCTATGTAGGTGTGGAAGGGGTTATAGGCGACAGGTTGTGAGTCAGTGTGTCTGCCAGATTCAGCAGGGTCTGCTGTTTAACACACATTTTTGTATTTACTAATGAAATCTGAGGATTGCTGTCATCGGTGTGGCTGATGGGCACGCCCTGCAGCAAAGGGTTCCTTGCTTCAATAGGATGGCATTTGAAGACATTCCATATTTTACACATGAACCCGTAGCAGGTGGCAATTACCTGGCAGACGACCTCTGTCCAGGACAGGGAATGTAGGGGCATATTACCAAGCAATTGCGATAATTATCGCTATTGCTTGGTTAGCGGGAAAATATTTTCGCGGAGCACCGAGGTTTTTTACGGCTGAGATACCTTCATATTATCAAGGTTTATCTCTAAAGCCGTAAAAATCCTGCAAAATGCATGAATTTCGCAGCAAAATCAGCAATATTCATGCATTATCGTGACAATGCTCTTAGCCATGTTATCCACCTTCCATTGGATAACATGGCTAAGAACTGCTTTTAGCAGGCGTTAGCTTTTGGAGATATTCGCGCTTAGCGCGAATATTTCCAAAAGTTGTTAATAGGAGTTAGAGATGTTAGCGACTGTTTTCAGTCGCTAACATCTTGGCACGCCCACTTAGCATGTCATTAGCGATAATTATCGCTGACATGCAAAGTGGGCCCCTAAATGCCCGCTATCGCCTACAAGCTGTCGCTAACTGGTGATAGCGACAGCTTGGTAATAGGGCGAGATAATTATCGCCGCATTAGCGGGAAAAAATCCCGCTAATGCGGCGATAATGCCCTTGGTAATATGCCCCGTAGTTTTGTTATTCGTATGTCTAAGATCACATGTTTGCAAGGGGGACTGGAGCACAGTTCCAGCTGCCACCTTTCAGGTGACCAAGATACCTCAGGGCTGCCAAACTGAATGATGTCTGTTTCACAACTGTTTAGTTAGAGTTTGTTGATGCCCTTCTAGTTGCTAATGTAAAACATGCTGTTTGTACAACAGAGACATGTGTCAGTGTTGTTTGTCCCACACGTACTCAGTTACTGGTTATTGCCAGCATACAATACGCTTAGATGAGCCGTACTATTTCCCAACTTTGCCCAACAGGCTCAAGTATACATTGAACAGCATTGGACTTAGGACAGATCCTTAACCCCATGACCAGGACAGCTATGTGATTTCTCAGGTGCATATTGTCAAGGATTTCATAGCGTGTTTTGCATCTGTTTCCTGCCGATGTACGCTGCAATATTGTGGAGAACTTTCTTGATATTCTTGACACCTGTTGTTGGTAGGGGTGTCCCGGTCTTCTTCCCGTGCATGTAGGCTGAGCTTCTATTCACTTGCCATTGGCATATACATACAGCCACACTGGCAACCATGTAAAAGGGTGCCAGTCTTGACAGTGACTACATGAACTGTACAGATTTTCAGATAGACACACATGTCTGCACATGTGCAATGTACAGCAGTAGCAGCAGTGTGTCACTGGGTCAGATGAGGGTGGTGCTGCCCATGGAGGGGTAGTGCCACACTACTGATGTTAATTGGACTACTTGCACACTCTCAGGATGCACAATGGTGACATGTTATCACTGTCTCATTTGGCATCTATTTGTTCATTACGTCACACCTGCCATGGCCTGTCATGTCACGTTCCAGGGCCTGTGTTGTGGAAAGTAGGGCTTGTCAATGATGTGGTCAGGTCACTTTGAGACGTTACAGGATGTCACATGTGTGTTGCCTCCCATGTGGTATGTGATTAGTGCCAAGTAATATGATGATAGGCAAATGACCCAGTGTCCTTGTTTTGGGATTGACATTTCCATTTTTTTCCAGACAACATGAATGCAGAGGAGACCCATGCGTTCAATGTGGCCAAGGAACGTTGGGGTTCACATCCGCCGGGTGAAGAAGGGTTACCGAGCCATGGCACGTAAATACGCGGCAGCTCGACAGGATGGGACCTGGCGCACAATGCCAGAGATTGTGGGGGACAAGACAACAGCTAAGAGCTCCAAGGCTGCTGGCAAGGCTGGCCGAGTCAGGCACACAGACACAGTGGCCTCACCTGTTCCGGTCCAATCCACAGCAGCTACTCCAGGTACAAGCAGCCAGGGGCCGGGTCAAGCTGCACCCAGCCAGGGACCAGCCCTGGCCACTCCAAGCCAGGATCTGGGGGCAACCACCACAACGCCGCCAATGGCAGACACTCTGAACAACATCCTCATGGAGCTGGGCAGGAACAACAACTTGCTCCTGGATCTGAGAAATGATTATCTTAACCTGAGCCGGCGGGTAAATGAAATTGGACAGAAACTAGGCATTCCATAAAGCTGGACTTCTTCTGCCCCACACCCCTCTTCTGCCTTCCCTCCTTGTTATGACTTGTTTTGTTGTAGATAGTTGTATTATAGTATTTTGATGTAGATTAGTGTTAGATTATGTATAGTTAGTTTAGTGTAGTGAGATGTTGTTAGGTTAAGATAGTGTTGGGGGTAAGTTTATTTTCTCTTTGGGTGGGGGGTTGATGTAGTTTTTTAGTTTGTGTAGTAGGGTTTAGGTAGTATTACATGTGTAGTTTAGTTTTATATGTGTGTAGGGATTTTAGATATAGTGTTAGTTTTGGTGTTTGGTGTAGTTTTAGATAGGTAATTTGTTATAAAATAAATATTTTTGAATTTGTTACTACTTGCATTGGTGTCAGGTTGGTTGCTGAGTGTGTGTCTTCACACATAGTATGTTTTTCAGGTCATCAGTGTTGTGATCCCTGTATGTGTGACTTTGGATCGACGATAACAAAACGTTCAGGCTACCAAGCTGCTAAACAGGTAGAATTATTATGACCAGACTAGAAAAGGAGACAACTTGTACCAGCAGAATTATAGATAACTTTAAATTCGAATATCTATATAAATCCTTGCACAGGTATCATCACCGCGTCTGGGTTAATCACGAGTGTTCAGCGCGTCAGATGTTTACACCGTCCACATCAGAAATTGCAGATCGCGATAGCGATTAAACAGGTAGAACCGATCATTCAAGTCTAGAGCTTAACACTAGAAGAAATATTGTCCGCTTGTATCATCATATTATTGTATATATCTCCCAATTAGAAAGTACTCAATGGGGGCGTAAACACCAGACAGAGAAACTACAACCACGTAGACTTGAGTCTTTGCATCCAACCCGGAATGGTACGTTTTAAGAAAAAGTAGTGGCAGTATACACAGAGAACATGTGTGACAATTAATAAGACAGACACGTCACATAGTTTAAAATGTTTGGCAAAAATTGCGCAATATTAAATGGCGCCTCCTCCTATTTCCTGCTCCCATCCAGCACCTAGAGACCCCTATTTAGATAATCTACCCAAGCTCCCATCTGCAAGCAATAGACAAGTTAGAAATGTCTGAATGTAAATAATGAACTGTTGAATTGAATAATTGATGTATCTATTGTACATAAGTGTTTGATAAAAAGTGTAATATATGTATATAAATGTATAGATTTTAGAGATAGGGACACAGAAAGGTAGAAACGGTAGCACCCAGCAGGACGGGGTGGACAATTAGCTTTGGGATAATCACCTTAAAATTGACAGATATAATCCTTCACAGAGAAGAAAGAGTAGAAGTAACTTGTAAAGATGTTGAGAATGAAAGACAAGCTGTAAAGAATATATCACTAAAATATCATTTCTCATCATTATAGCCACTGTTGATGTTACAAAGGAGATCACAGAATTCCTGAGGAAGGCGAATGGCCGAAACGCGTCGGAAAGGAATACATTCTGTGTTAAAGAATTGAAGTGTCTAATCGTGTAGATATTTTATAAATTAGGCAACGTTTTGTGTTATATGTAAAAATCTGTGTATAAAAATGAATGAAATGGGCATATAAAAAGTAAAAAAGAAAATAAGAGTGTTTAAAAAAAAAGCATATATATCATATCCACACCCAAAAAAGAGAGAATTATAAAATACAAATAAAAAGACTTAACACTCAATGATACTTGGTGGAAATGGTTTTATCTCATAACAACGTCTAAGTTACTCTTATGTATAACTACACGTAACCCGGTGTGCACAGTTCATTTCTTACAAAAATATGTGTGACTTTGGATGCAATCGGTTACTGGGATGCATGTATAGTGTTAAGTAAACCTTAGCTGTGGTATCTGTTGACTTGCATGGTTGACAGATTACATAGAATTAATTGTGTATGGGCCAAATCTGCTACTTAGCAATCTGCTATTTAGCACTAGATGGCAAGACAGTCCACATGTTAGCAAATTTGCTGGTGTACTTGTGTAGCTATTTGATAAAATATGTGCCCACATGTGGCTGTCACTTTGGCAGCACACCATAATGCAACGAGGTCCCTTTAGTGAACTGGACATTATAGTGGGGACGGCCGACAAGATGTTTCATACTGCTAGTGTGTGGTGGAGTTTGCCAAACAGGGAGAGCTTCTATGGGAGTTCACATGCATCTTGTTTAGGAGGGGTCAGAGACCAAGCAGAGCATCAGGTGCGGAGAGTGCAGGCACCTTGTCACAGGAGCTTCACAGGGATGGCGCTTGGGAAAGTAATGGATGCTAATATAAATTTGGTCTGGACCCCAGAATCCTTCGGATGTCCAAGATTGCTCTGCTGCGCGTGTTGGTACCTAGCCATTCTGATCCTGCTCAGTGTGTTCATGCGCATGCAGCTGCTGCTGGACAATATCCCATCTCATACTTAAATGCCCCATACAGGACTATGCTGGCGCTGGGCAGTAGGGTGCAGTGGCATGCAGGTGCTGCACACATGGTACATGCACATACTTGTGCCAAGGGGGACAGATGTTTATTGGTGCTGTGTAGGTCGTTGTGACTTAACATTTTGACTGGACTGACGGTGGTACCACCTACACAGATATGAAGTATCCAGCCACAAGACTTCATGGTGCAAGAACATGATCGTGCTGTGCGTTACAGGTATATATGTACTGGGGGCAGGGGGTACCTTGGCACAATATGTGCTCACACCCTGAGGGCTTACCGGCAATTGTGCTAAATAATATAATCACACTGGGAGGGCTCAGGGGCAGTTCTGCTGCAAGGGGCTCAGACACACAGGTCTCCCTGGCAGTTTAGCTGCACCACCCTCTGGTTCCTCACAGCACCCTCAGGTTCACACCTGGCACCATTTTGTTCTTCACACCACCCTCTGGTTCAACTGTGCCACACTCTAGTTCACCACTGTCACCCTCAGGGTCACCACTGCCACCCTCAAGCTCACCACCCACACAGATTTATTCCTCAACACTGCCACACATCTCCACTTCCAGATCCACACCGACCCCAATACCACCCTCAGACGTACACTCATGTCCAGCACCCCCAGACCACATTGTCAATTCAGCAAATCCCTCACCTACGTCGCCTGCAACCATGCACTCACCTCCACAGACTACATCCTCCTTGTGGAGCTGACATTCCAGCTCAGGAACAATAACAACACCAACTCCAGAACCCTGTCGGCCACACTAGCCAACCTCTGCCTCAGCCAACTCTTTACCCCCCCCACCCACCCTTCCACCCACGCCGCTGGTCACACATTGGACACCACCTTCTACACAGGCACCCACGTAACTTCTGTACACACCACCTGTTTCCACAGGACAGTACCGTGCTGCATCCATTCCCCCTTCAATGTACAGTCCACAGACCACCACACACCACGGGTAACTCACCACTGCTGGAGGAGAGTGACTGCAGACCAGCTACTCACCACCCTTACCCACAGGCCACACAACAACTCCACCAACTCCAACGCTGCAGGCCGCCACCTCAGGCAGTGTATGTGCAACTGTGACAACACACTTATGCCACTCAAGGAACCCTGTAACCCCCACACCAGCAGGCCAGCTGCCACCTTCACCAATGTGCTGGTGTGTATCCAGAGTTGGATGTCGGAAACAGGAGTGGATATGCACTCCAGACAACCACGCAGACCACAGGGATGCCATACACATACTTCTCCACCTCTTGTGATTGGCCAAGGGTTTCTCCTTGAAAGCCTAACTGGAAAGCAACACACACGGGAGCAAGGGTCTCTTCTGCATCGTAAGGGATCTTTCGGACTCCAGCACCAACACCAACAACATGACTCCCTGAGTAGAACAGTGCTACTCACTAGCCATCTTCTTCCACTGCTAGCTCGCTGATATCCATGACAGCTTCAACACGACACCCACCCAAACTATGCCAGGGCCCCCCTCCCCTGTGTACACCAGCAGCGCATGCCACCTGACCTCCCAGGCCAATGTCAACAGCAACAAGATACACAAGGTTATGTACTCCATCCACTCACGCTCCCTGTCACACCTATTCCCACACCACGTATATAACATGGCAGATGCTGCTATCTGAGCTGACTACAGTACAACAACATTTCCATGGTGCTTGGAACACAACTAAATCTACACCCTCCTCAACTAGCCGAAGCCAGGTCACAAGGACCTCATGTGCTTCCAGCGTTTTTCCCTGCTCCTGTTTCCAGGGTCGATCACTGGGAATTGCTCAACATGCAACTGGCCCAACACCTGGTAGATAACAACATCATGTACCCATCCCAGGCCTGAATCATACAAGTCCACAGGACCCTGCCAGAACTCATGTCCGCCAGTGACGACATCATGACCTAACTCTGCAACAGCGACACTTCTGCCCTCATCCTCCTGGTGATGTGTCCCTATGCCAGCATGACCAGGGCTCTCCAGGACTTGTTGTACAGTACATGAGGGTATGCAATGTCATGACTTGCATGGTACATGAGTGCCACTGTGCCCATCCACCAGCCCGGCCGGTGGTAGGTGTAACTGCAGGGCGGTGACATAGGGAGGGGGAGGGGCAGGGTGGGGGGTAGTAATGTATGGATTACGGACTTTGACAGGTAAGTAAACATATAAAATTAATTAACGAATTTCGTTGTGTGCACTGCATCACCAAATGCGATTTTCTTTTTTTTTTTTTTTGATAAAAGCAGCAATAATTTTATCGCCTGTGTTGATAATATGCCCCAAAAACTCTTATTACTAATCTTCTATTAAACGCTAATCTTTCATCCCAGAATACCGTGCTACTTGCCACAAAGCTCTTCCCTGGCTCGTCAAGGTTAGTGACAGCTATATAAATACAATTTACAATTACATCATCTCTCTTACCTTGAAGTCCACCAATCTCAAGACTTTCTTTAACATCTTTCTTTTCAGACATGTTGAGGATAGTCATATATTTTCCTCCCACAGCTTGAGGCATAGCTAAGGCAGAGAACTACAACCAGTTGCTATGCTTTAGACCTTGCGCTTTGTAACTCAATTAAGGACCTAGACTTTTGGGGCCTTATTTATGAAGGCCTTGCGCCGCCGGTGCGTCACTTTTAACATGGGAAAAAGTGACGCACCGGTGGCGCAAGGCTTTCATAAATGAGGCCCCTGAGGTTTAGAACAGTTTTTCATATTCTCACTATTATTTGGAAACGTTCATTCAGTATTGATTCTGTCCATCTATTCTTTCCTCAAGCATGTTCGTGTTTCTTTTTGGTGGCATCTTATGCATAAGATGGCACATTAGGTGGTCACGGTATCTTACCACCTGCTGGGCCAGGACCACAAGCTCAGGATCCTTAAACTTGAACTTCCTTTCCCTGCCTGGGTCCATGACAGAAGAATCTGGCAGGTCTCTGCTTGTGATGATTGAGTTACATCAAATGAGGACAGTGGAGTCTGTTTGTCTTGTTTCAAGATGCTTTGTCCTCATAAAATAAATGCCTGCACACTCCCACTCAGGAAGGAGATGTTGGTGTACTTTTGCGGTGCCTAAGATCTTTTTGCATGTTTTAATTTGTAGTTTCTGCTCTCTAGGGATTAATTTCCCAATTCTAATAACTTCCGATGCCTTAAAATGAGCACTTCCTGATATTTTGAGCAAGTGCAATAGATAAGGTGCAGTATTTACCACAGGCGCTAAATACCATACATTCGGTGTTTAACACATGCTAAATAACGATTCCGTGGTGCATGGTATAAACTAATAATCAGTATTATTTAACCTGTGTTATATACAGAACCCAGAGGTATCAGTATTTGCCCTATTTCACCACCGAACTCATAATCGAGGCCTATGCAGTGTGCGGTATTTGAGCTATTAATTAATTGAGTGATGACAAATGTTGATTAAGCTTTTGAATGAAACTATTTTCTTTTCAAATCTTTTAAAAGTTACAATACAGTGGGGGCATGAGGGACATATTTTCTGTGGTTTACTAATCTTCACTGAGAGAACACAAGAATTTGAAGGAACAGCTTTAAATAGGTTTTGTTTGACGACAACATAGTACACAATAGCAATATGATTGTCTTACAAATTCCAGTGTCTGTATGTCAGAGGAACACCTGACCATCTGCCTTTTGATACTGATGAAAGGATATGGCATCTGAAAGAGGCAGCCAAGCTTATAAATGGCAGAAGATTATTGCGGTTTGTTGCTAGGGTCGTCTCCCTGTGTCAACATGTTTCTATAGCCCAGCTATTCCTTTGAGGCGTTCGTGGATGACACATCTACTTAAGTAGCCAATTATTCTCAGTGACACACCTTCAACGTAATTGGTGTCCATTATTTTAAAACGACAAGATGTCAAATTACAGTGAAGAAAAGAAAAATACTTGAAGACTTTTGGAAATTCATAGTAGCAGCTAGCTCAAAGGCAAAACAACACTTTTTTTTAACCATGTTGCGTTGTTACACGGAATTTATGTGCTGAAAGTATGTCTACAGTGTAACAATACACTACATTGGCGTTACAGCATTAGAGGATTCACAGCAGTTACTTGTACTCCCCACCCGTCCTTATCTCAGAGTATGGCAAAAATGTAAACTAGGTCCATAGGGGCATATTATCAAGGGATTTATCTCCGCTTTTTTGGCTTTAAAAGCCAAGAAAGCGGAGATAAAATTATCTCCCTATCAGCAACAGGGTGCTAACACACAAATTCGCATGTTAGCACCCTTTTTCTCTACGTTTCCCCTTGCATCTCTAATGAGATGCAAAGGGGGCGTTCCAGAGAAAAATAATAGGAGAAATGTTGTTAAGCGACATTTCTCCTATTATCAAGAATTTCGCTAACCCTGTTAGTGATAAAAAAAGCAGTGCTAACCGCGGTTAGCACTGCTTTGTTTACACCTGGGGGCTTATTTATGAAGGCCTTGCGCCGCCGGTGCGTCACTTTTAACATGGGAAAAAGTGACGCACCGGCGGCGCAAGGCCTTCATAAATAAGGCCCCTGGTATTTTCCTGACTTAGCCATGATATCCTATGGAAGGTGGATATCATGGCTAAGTTTGTGAGCCCCTATCATCATGCTAACGCCAAACTTCGAGAGATTATCGTTGGTTTTCCAGTGATAATCTCTCATTTAGCAGTTAGCGTGAGGATTTTTATCACTTTTGAGATAAACCTTGCTAATAGCAAGTTATCTCTGCGATAATTTCCGGCGATGCTTAGCGTTAAAAAATTCGTTGCTAATTTATTTATTTATTTATTTTGTCAATTTATAGGGCGCAACAGCTACCCAAGAAGGGTTTCCCGGCGCCTAGACACAGCTAGAGATGAAAAGACAGAATCGGAGGGAGACTTTGAGGGATTATTGTTCGTACAGCCAGGTCTTTACAAGCTTTCTGAAATTGTGGTAGTTATCTTCCTTCCGAATGCTTGGAGGAAGCGTGTTCCACAGCGACGGTCCGAGATAGGCAAAAGATCTGCCCCCAGATCTTGTACGTTTAAATCTTGGTATGCAGAACCATGCTGCTGTCTGGGACCGGAGGTTTCTCTTTGGTGTATAGAGGCAAGCAAGGGATTGGAGGTATTTAGGGGCTCCTCCTGTTTTTATTTTGAACATGTAGTTCAAAGCCTTGAAACGAACTCTGTTCTCTATCCTGAGCCAATGAAGGTCCCGGCGATAGTTCGAGACTCCAGCGTTTCTGGGAATCTTACACAGGAGTCTGACCGCAGCGTTTTGTGCCACTTGTAGTCGTCCAATGACGGATTTATTTGCGCCTAAGTATAGGATGTTGCCGTAGTCAAGCCTTGATGTGATAAGGGCATTGACCACGGTCTTCTGTGTTGACATAGGCAACATCCATAGGATTTTCTTCAACCATCTGGTTATGGTGAGACATAATCCCGTAACTTTGCTGGCCTGCTTATCCATGGATAAGGCGTTGTCTAGTATAAAGCCCAGATTTCGAGCGTGGGACACCGGGGTCGGCAGGATGCCCATCTGTTCTGGCCAATGCGCGGGGTTCCAGAGTTCTTTGTCTTTTCCCAAGATCAGAATTTCCGTCTTATCCCCGTTCAGTTTTAACTGGTTTGTTGTCATCCAGTTCAGTATTTTTAGCAATCCTTCCTTGAGTAGCGACGGGGAGTGGGGACAAGAATTAGATAGGGAAAAAATGATTTGGGTGTCGTCGGCGTAGTTCATGAGTGTTAGCCCTAGTTTCTCAACAAGTTCTACCAGCGGTTTGAGATAGATATTAAAAAACAGGGGGCTCAGGATGGACCCCTGTGGCACTCCATGAGCAGCAGGTAAGGTGTCTGACTCGGCCTGTGCTGATGCGATCTGAAAGGTTCTGTTTGCCAGAAAGGATTTAATCCATTCCAGAGCCTTTCCTCTTATGCCATTTGTGTGGAGTTCTCTAAGGAGCGTTTCGTGGGAGATGGTATCGAACACCGCACTTAGGTCCAATAGCACAAGTGCTACCGTTTGGCCTTGGTCAAGAAGTTGTCGGATATTTTCAGTGACACCTAACAGGGCGGTCTCCGTCGAGAACCCAGCCCTGAAACCAGATTGCGAAGGGTGGAGTAGGAAATTTTCTTCTGCATAAGTGGCTAGCGTGGAGTGTACGTGTCTCTCGAGGCACTTAGAAAAAGCAGGAAGCAGAGATATAGGCCTATAGTTGGCCAGTATTTCTGGGTTAGCATTTGGCTTTTTCAAGAGGGGTGTCACCATGGCATGCTTCCATAGGGCCGGGACAGTGGCGAGGTCGAGGGACAAGTTTAAGAGGTTGGCAATGATATTCAGGGACTGATCGTCCAATTGCTTTATAATTTTAATAGGGATGGGGTCCCTAGGGGAACCGGATTTGACAGATTTTAGGATTCCTTTGAGATTCTCTAATGAGAGATTCGGCCAGGATTCCAGTAGATTTTTGTCAGCAACAGTGGGTTGAGGTAGGCAGGGGTTGGATGGAGGGGGTGGATCAGCGTTTGATATTTTAGTGTTGATGTCTGAGATAATTTTGTCAATTTTCTCAGTAAAGAAGCAAGCTAATGCCTGACATTGTTTAGCGCTTAGGGGGGGTGCAGCGGCTGTAGTGTGTGCGCCCGCCAATTCCTTAACTTTAGCAAAAAGAGTTTTGGGCATGTTAGTTGCTTCGGTGATTGTTTTTGAGACGAATGCAGCTCTTGCCTTTGTACACGCTACGTGATAAAGGTTTCTGGCTTCCTGATAGCATTTTTTGGCATAGGGGTCGTACTTTTTACGCCATTTTCGTTCTAGTACTTTGCATCTTGACTTTTCGGTTTTTAGGCTGTCGTTAAACCATGGAGCCGGGGGACGAAGCCTACTCCCTTTGGTGTGTATAGGAGGCAGGCAGCTATTAGCGGCATTAGTTAGCCAAATTTGTGTCTCAATTGCTACGTTGTCCATGTTGGAGTTTGGGCTAGGAGGATATTGATTGAGTGCCGCATTTAAGGCAACTATGTCAACTGACTTCCAGTTCCTACTATTGGTGACAATAGTATTGTGATTCACTCTAGGGGGGGGTGGGAGGGAGATGCTAAAGCTGATGAGGTGATGGTCGGACCAGCCAGAAGGAATGGTGGCGATGTACGTGAGTTCACTGACGTTAGTAATTATAGGGTCCAACAAGTGGCCAGCAATATGAGTAGGGCTGGAGTTGACAATAGATAGATTCATTGCAGCTAGATCTTCCAAAAAATTATAGCATACTGGGATGGTGGGATCTTCCAGGTGTAGATTTAGATCACCTAGCAGAGAGAAATTGCTAGATGACATATAGTAGGGGGTGACAAGATTAGCGAAGTTTGATACCCATTGAGAGGGGTTGCCAGGTGGACGATATATCAGAAGGCCTGACATAGTGAAATTGGGGTTCAAGGTGATTTTAAAGAGACCTGCTTCACAGTCTGGAATTAGAACGGATTCCAAAGTGCATTTGTGTTCTCTATTAAAAATGATGGCTATCCCGCCCCCAACCTGTTTTTCCCTATCGAGTCTGGCAATGGCATAGTTGTCCGGGAGGGCAATAGCAACGTCTGGGCCAGCGCTGTCATGTAGCCATGTCTCGGTTAGGAAAATGGCGCTAGGGCATTCCTCAGTAAGGAGATTAAATATTTCATGCTTGTGCTTGGGCAGTGATCTGCAGTTTGTACTGTAAAATACGTATGTTGGCTGTACCTTATTACGTGAGATTTTACATTTCCTACGTCTCCTAGGTGGATCAGAGTAGGGTTTATGGACGTCCGTGGATAGTTTACATTCCGGGCAAACATGGGTTCCGACTATGTGAAGGTTGGACAGAGAGCAATTCGGCTTAGGGGTAGGGCGCAGCGCTCTCAAAGCAGAGGATGTTCTTACCAATCTGGGAGGTGCAGTGGGAGAGAGAGCCTCTGCCTCGTGCCCCGTCCTGGCACGGACGGGCACAGACGGGCTAGTCTTTGGCGTGTCTTCGGCGTGCTGAAGGTGTGCCCGCTGCGCTTGACCGCTGCGCTGTCGGGTAATGAGCATAGTTAAGGGAGAAGAGAGGAGTGGGCGTGGCTACCGAGGGGGGCGTGGCCTCGTGTCACGTGATGCAGCGACGCTGAAAGGGCAGAGGTCTTCCCCTTTCAGGCGCTGTTTTAGTGCGTTTTTACAGGCAGAAAGATCGAGTTTTAAAATCCAATACAAAGTGCAAAGTGAGCAATTTTAAAAACAAACACAGGTTCAAGTAGCAGTCTAGAGACCCCGGCTTTCCGCCTCAAGGCCCTAGCTGGTCAACACCGGTTTCTGGCAAGCACAGCGCTTTTGAGCTTCCTGGAGTGGGCGTGGCTACCGAGGGGGGCGTGGCCTCGTGTCACGTGATGCAGCGACGCTGAAAGGGCAGAGGTCTTCCCCTTTCAGGCGCTGTTTTAGTGCGTTTTTACAGGCAGAAAGATCGAGTTTTAAAATCCAATACAAAGTGCAAAGTGAGCAATTTTAAAAACAAACACAGGTTCAAGTAGCAGTCTAGAGACCCCGGCTTTCCGCCTCAAGGCCCTAGCTGGTCAACACCGGTTTCTGGCAAGCACAGCGCTTTTGAGCTTCCTGGAGTGGGCGTGGCTACCGAGGGGGGCGTGGCCTCGTGTCACGTGATGCAGCGACGCTGAAAGGGCAGAGGTCTTCCCCTTTCAGGCGCTGTTTTAGTGCGTTTTTACAGGCAGAAAGATCGAGTTTTAAAATCCAATACAAAGTGCAAAGTGAGCAATTTTAAAAACAAACACAGGTTCAAGTAGCAGTCTAGAGACCCCGGCTTTCCGCCTCAAGGCCCTAGCTGGTCAACACCGGTTTCTGGCAAGCACAGCGCTTTTGAGCTTCCTGGAGTGGGCGTGGCTACCGAGGGGGGCGTGGCCTCGTGTCACGTGATGCAGCGACGCTGAAAGGGCAGAGGTCTTCCCCTTTCAGGCGCTGTTTTAGTGCGTTTTTACAGGCAGAAAGATCGAGTTTTAAAATCCAATACAAAGTGCAAAGTGAGCAATTTTAAAAACAAACACAGGTTCAAGTAGCAGTCTAGAGACCCCGGCTTTCCGCCTCAAGGCCCTAGCTGGTCAACACCGGTTTCTGGCAAGCACAGCGCTTTTGAGCTTCCTGGAGTGGGCGTGGCTACCGAGGGGGGCGTGGCCTCGTGTCACGTGATGCAGCGACGCTGAAAGGGCAGAGGTCTTCCCCTTTCAGGCGCTGTTTTAGTGCGTTTTTACAGGCAGAAAGATCGAGTTTTAAAATCCAATACAAAGTGCAAAGTGAGCAATTTTAAAAACAAACACATGTTCAAGTAGCAGTCTAGAGACCCCGGCTTTCCGCCTCAAGGCCCTAGCCCTAAGCATCGTTAGCGTTAAATATCGCTAATCGTTGGTAATATGCCCCTAATTCCTTGCTGTGGTAGACAAGAGTACAGACTGGAGAGCAGCAAGGGTTGATTGAGGGCCAGAGAAGGATCACCACTCTAAAGCAGCTGCATCAGGACTAGCATGAAAGTATAATGTATATGCAGCTGACTTTGGATATTAAATCATATAATATTTATTAAATGGTCAGAACATCAATAACAAATTTAAGCACTCATATAATGCCTTATTTAGCCTGAGATCTCAGTCCGATTTGCTTCCCTCCACTCTAAGCATGACCGCGCATTTAGATAATAAAATCCCCAGACCATTCTACAGAGCCTCTTCACCATTAACATTAGTTTTATCAACTCCATCTTCCTGAATGGAGAGCAAGGAATCTGAGATCGTTGTTTGCTGCCCTTCGTAGCAGTAGTGCCCAAAATCACGAGCTACCAAAGACAGAATTGTCTCTTTAAGAAGAGTTTTTGCCTGTTTAGAAACTTTATAATTTTAGTAATACAATTATTTCTATTTTCATTTTACTCTTGAACACTCCCATATTTATAAAACATTTCTCTGTTTGAAAAGGCACCATTCCTATTGCAACTACACCAAAAATATAAAAATACATGAAGGATAACATTTATGAAATGGTTTTATATTTGCATAATGTTGCAAGATATAAACGGAACAAAATATTAAAGCCTTTCCAGCCAATAAAAAACACCTGGGGGCATATTACCAAGGGTGGCGATAGGCAATTATTGCCGGTTTAGCGGCCGTTTTCGGCCGCTAAGCGGCGATAATTCTATCGCTCTATTAGCAAGCTGCTAACTGATGTTAGCGACATCTTTTGGGCGATAGCGAGCGGTTTGGGGCCCGCTTTGCATGTGAGCGATATTTATAGCTAATGACATGCAAAGTGGGCGTACCCAACCTGTTAGTGACTGAAAGCAGTCGCTAACGTCGCTATCGCCTATTAGCAAGGCAGGCGTAGCGATGGAAATATTCCCGCTATCGACAAAAACCAACGCCTGCTCAGACCAGTTCTTAGCCATGTTATCCAATGGGAGGTGGATAACATGGCTAAGAGCATTTTGTCGCTAATGCGTGAATATCGCTGTATTCTCAACGATATTCACACATTTCGCCTGATTTTTATCGCTTTTGAGATAAATCTTGCTAATAGCAAGTTATCTCAGCGATAAAAACCGGTGATGCGCGGCGATAAAAATATTGCCGCTAACCCTACTTAGCGATAAATATCGCTATTTGTTGGTAATATGCCCCTTCATTCTTATCCATTTTTTATGCTCCTTATTCATGATGAAATATTTGCATCTTTTTCTGGGAGGACTTTTGCACAAGCTTGGCTCTCTGGAAGAGGAATTGATACTTCTGAATGGAAACAAGAGTTACAAACAAAGGAAGGGACTAGGAGCTAATTATCAAGCCCAGTACCCATGCTCCTTATATGTAATGATTAAACAAAGAAGGATGCTGTTCCTCATCAGTAGTCCTAAGGCATGTCTACCCATTCACTGCACCATCCTTCATTCAAGATATCCTCACTTGTACTCATCAAAATGGCAATAAAATCAGAAGATGTCTGACATAGAGACTCCTCGAGGGGCCCCTTGGTGATTTCAGGGCCAGTCTAATGAGCAGCACCCAATGATGAAGCATGGAAACCGTCTGGGTCGGTAAGGGCATTCACTTATTATCAATTGGATCCCCCGATCCAGTTGACCGGTCCCAACTAACAGCTTCTCCTCACCAAATTTCCTTTACCTGGAGTAACAGCATCCTTCTTTGTTTAATCGTTAACGAAAAATTTTGCCATATCAATTAAGGATATTGAAATGTGTTCATGCTTCTAATGGGAAGATCTATTCATGTTTAGTGATTACTCTAAGAAGGTACTATGGTGCACAATACTCAAGAACGTACTGCCAATCATTCCAGCTTACATCCTGAAACATTTCGACATGTAGTTTGCTTCAAAAATAAAGATTGAGCTGTTGACTTGAATCATGTTATATAATGCTCATCGAAAACATAAGACTTGAATATTTATCTCTTTATCTAAAGCATTATAGGTCTGTCCTGTGCAAATTGGTGCTTTATTTATACTTTCATTAACTAAAGTAAATAAAATAGGGACACACTATGAAATAATAAATAAAAGGTTTCCTGACATGTAGGATCTGATGAATTGCTGAGTGGGAATGGAATATCCTCCAATTTCTGGGCAACATACCACATTTTGAGTAGGGATTGTGCGGTGGAAAAATTCAACCAGTGAATTTTTCTTTGGAAAAGCATTTCAAATAAGAGGATTTTCCATTATCACCCAACTCCGAATACAGCCCTTAGAAACTCATTAATGGGCACTCATCCATTCTTCTTGTAATATCATGTCACCAACAACTCCTGGTTGCTCTACACGAATCAATCTAATTGTTAAGGTGTCTTTCCATTCATTGATAGTGATATTTTCTATTTGGTATTGGTTATTTTACAATAGAGAGCTTATGGGTTTTGTTTTGGAGGGCATAATCTATTTATCTAGGATTATAATGTTTCATGAGCTATACTATCCATGATTTGAATAAGCAGCTGTTGAAACAACCATAAGGTGACTGTTAGCTCACATCTTGACACTGTTTTGTATTCATTACTGTAGCAATTCTCATATGCTCCTACGCACTGCATCTAAGCTTCTATCCAGTGCCTACAGGAGGCAAAAAAAATAGGAGAGTAACATAGGCAAATGTTTGCTGACACCTGGAAGGGCCCTTCTTTGTTGTCCCATTCAATATTTCCCTGGTCACACTTATGGGGTGGACATCAGAAGCTCTGCACAGGGGAAGAAACGGTATTCCATCCATCTTGGATTATGGTACAGATGGGCATTGTGTGATTGTTTGCAGACGGCCACACACGAAATGCTGCAAAAGTGGGTGGGATCACCCCGAAGAACTTTTACCCCATTGACTAGAGAGGGTCAGGGTTTCCCTCACCAAGAGGATGTTGAAAGACATAAACGTAGCATCTCCATTACCTTCCTCAGAACACTTTCTAGACCTGTGGAAAAACAGAAAGGGACTGAACCTTCTGTTTGTGACCTGAGAAGAGCATAGAAGACTGGACCTGCTCTCCCTGCTGTACCCAGGTCAAAGAAGTGAACTCCAAGGGTCTTACTGCTGACCTCCTGTTTAAGCTACAGGGGTAGAACAAGCTAGAAGAGGCCTTTCCTTCAACTGCCCAACTGACCAGTTCCAACTGGACCTCCCTGGACACTGCTGCTGGCCGCTACTAGTGTCAGTCCTGACCTCTAAGTAAAGAGTCTATAGTTCTGGACCCTTGGCTCGTGTCGTAACTTTCCTGAAAGCTGGGGCTTAAAAACTTTTTGGTCCCAAGGAAGACTGAAATGTTTTGGTCCCAAGGATCACTGGGGGAATGGGACCAACCTGCCAAGTCAATCTGACGAAGGTGCATTGGCACTGGCTCAGTGGCACTGGGTCACACAGAGATTTCCACAGAGATTGGCACAGAGATTTTCAACAGCAGCAAATCCCTTTCAGAAGGACGTCCCATCAATGATATTCAGATTTGTGGAGTCTTCTTCAGCTACAGCCTGGTGCCTTGCCCCAATGAAAAACTCTGAGCTCTAAAAAAAGTGACTAAGTCCATCTGTAGAAATCTTTACAGGGTCATGGTCTGAAAAGTATCCGGTCATGAGGGTCTTTTTCTGAGTGCAAGATTACAATTTCTCCCACTTGAAGATTCCCTCCAAAAGTCAGGAGCATCACTGAGGCCTTATCCAGTGGCTATCAGATGACTGCCCTTTCAGAGACTAAGGCCCTGATTACGAATTTGGCAGTCCTCCACCACCAAACAGGCGGTGGAGGTACAGTGGCAACCGCGGACCACCAAACTGGTCGTGGAGGTACGGTGGTGTTCAGGGACCGTCGCACCAGATGTCTGACTACTGTATTATGAGTACGGCAGTCGTAGTACTTTGGGGCCACTGCAACTGCCAGGGATACACGATCACTGACAGTGGCGTGACCATCTGGGAAAGCAATATGCAAGGCGGTGCTGCTGCTGCACTGCCATGCAGATTACGAGTTTCCCCACCACCAGAGGTGAGCCAGCAATGAATAGACTGGCCTTGGGGAAACAAAGGGGGCCCACAGGGCCCCCTGTTGCCCCTGTGCATGGGGGTACATGCAGGGGGGCACATGTTGTGCCCACCTGTGTCAATGCACTCCTGTTCCTGCATGGCCTGCTCAGTCCATGCCTTACAGGAATGTGCATTGGTGGTTCCACAGCGGTGCAGTTCTAAAGCTCACTTATGAGCCTTTAAACGGCACCACCATAGATCTGCCACGCCGCCCGCCTGCCTACCATGAATCAACTCATAATCCAGAAAGCGGTGGGTTTGGCGGTGTGGGAGTAGAGCAGAGGTTTGGCGGCCTGCTCCCACACCGGCAAACTCATAATCAGGCCGTAAATCCGATGGTAAAATATCTGACTGGATTGAACATGGTGTCTGTATCCAACTCACACTCCATTGTATATGTCCTTAACTTGCGTCTGTGTACTGGTCAAGTGTAACCAAATGACTGTGGGTGGCACTTAATGCTGTTTGGCAATATTTTATATTCAAATAAAAAAAAATCTCCAGTTTCCCTTATTGAATTTATGTCATTTTGGTGTAATTTTATGCATTTAAATTTACTAAAATAATTTTTAATTGGTTTGGGAATTTTCTTGTCTTGTGTTTTGACTTTATTACTGTTTTGGAACTCTATATAAACTTTAAAAATTGCCTCTCAGTTAAGAGTTTTCTAATCCTCCAATATTGAATTGTTCCTCTTCAAGATAAATTACCAATGTGGAATAGGAATCCAACGTCGCTGATTCTGTTGAACCTTTTTCTTGCATAAGAAATGAAAGGAATTTTCATAAAAAGCTCCTTGGTTCAACTAAGAACTTCATGTTCTAAAACCTGAAGTGAGGAAAGTGCAGTTCAACAGGGCCCATGCACAAAAGCTTCCATTTTACAAGTTCACATTTGAACTTTCATCTTTTGTAGACGGTGACATTTTAAATGCTTTGCATGTCCTTGATAATGTACTCAGAAAGTGTTCTGCTTGCTAGGTCATTTCTTTGTAAGAATTGTTTCATGACACACGTTTACACTGTTCAAAGCACAAGAACACTGAGCATGCTGCCCTCGCATATTGTTATCTGTTTGGAGAAAGCTCTGAATCGGATAGACAAATACACACTTCAGAATTGCACCTCTGATACAGTGCAAATGGAACCGGGCTTTTAATATACAATACCTATGAGACAAGTTCTGCAGAGGATCCCTTCCATGGTTTATCCTGGATGTTTGACCATGGCTGAGTACCAGCCCTGCTAACTCCTACCACTATCTTGCAAAGGACAGCAGCTTGTTCTACACCAGACTGGCTTCCTGATATATTACACGCAGGTAATGGGGAGTTAGGTTGCTCCAAGCGATCTAGCAAAATGTATTCTCACTATTCTCTCCCTATAGTATACTTAGTGTTAGATAGTAGTATCATTATGATATATATTTATATAATCACTACAGTAATTATAATGGCTGAAGAATTTATCTTTTTCACCATTCGTGTAATGCTGGTTACAATGCTTTGTTTGCTTCTGCTAATTATTGCAACTCATGTATTTTACACAAGAATCTGAAGTCATCAATAAATGTTTGAAATGCCAATGTACCTATTTCTTGTGTCCCCTTTGGGCATGCCCATAGTAACATTGAGAGGGTAGATCTGTTACCACGATTTCCTTGTGGGAATTAGAGTGGTTATGTTCTTAGGTTGCAGACACCATCTGGTACTCTGTCAGGTGTAGGGGTCCAGATGGAGCACTGTGAGCTAGCCAAGAATTGGGCCAAGATGTTCTAATTATATGAGTGGACTCAATCCCCATATTTTGAAGCATATGTTGTCTACTTAATTAGTAGGAACCATACGACATGATGCTATCACTGTTATAGGTCAGGTACTTATTTAAGGGGTCCCCTGAGTAGGTCTTATGTATGCCCACAGCCACTTGTCAACTTATATGGTGACGTCAGTGATGTTACGGAATGATCCTCCTCAGCTAAGTAGGCAGCCCCTTTCTTTGTGTGTAGGTTGTTCAAGCTTGAACTTTTAAAAGGATAACCCCACTATAGTGTTTCCCTTCTCTGAATTATTTTAATTAAAATGGTGAATGCAGTGCCAGTGGTTATTCCACTAAATTGCAGACATGTAGTAACAGATATGTTACAACACTGAAGGCTTCCTCTTACTGGAGGAGATGTTACCTTCATGGTAGAGGCCCACAAAGCTTATGAAAGAGAAGTGTCCTACTCATGGGTCACTATCCCTGCAGCAGGTGCCAACACTAGGGTATTTTAAACATATGCAGAAGCAGTCATACCAGGCCAATACAGAGCCTATGAAGATTTAGCAATATCATTAGCATTTCAGATACACAAGAACTTGTTCCAAGGGCCCTGCCACATCCACTAGCAAATGTAAGACTGGGTCCGCTAAGCAATTACGGGATAACATGGCCAGTCTTAGCCAACTACACACTATATCCAACATTAGGAACACTGCCAGTTTTAGTGCATTGTACTCTCTACACAGGTCTAGTTGAATGAATGAATGAAATGCAACTTATACCACACATGGATACACAAAAGAGTGTCCTGAAGCTTTGCTCAACATCACACTGTTGGATAAAATCGTGTTGTCTTTTCCTGCGTGAAAAGCAAGGTTTTCAACTTTTTTTAGCACTGAGATAGTGTCCACTGGCGGAGCTTATTCTCTGCCACTGGTCCTAGATAGAAGTACGACCATCCCCCAGCTCTGGAGCAGCACATTCTGGGAATCCTAGAAAGAAGTCTATTAGGAGATCACATATTTCTTGAAGGGGTATAGAAACAGAGCTTTGTTCTGAGGTAAACCACACCTGTTTGGTGGAATCTTTTGTGAATGAACACTATTGCTTTGAACATAATTATTTTCCTTATGGGGAGCTAGTGGAGGGTGCCCTAGGGTCGGGATACATGCATTCTTGCGGGTAGATTCAGGAGAAAGCAGGCTGTTGTGTTCTGTTGTGTTCTGGACTACCATAAGTTTGTTATTCAGGTATTTGGGAGGTACAAGATGAAGGGCATTAGCATAGTCTAGTCTAGAGGTTATCAATACCTGGATGACCTTTTTTCTAGCAATAAATGAGAGATACTGCAAGAACATTTTTTAGTGAACGCAGTATTCCAAAATATATGCCTATCATTGATTTAATTTTTGGTTTGAAGGACAATTACCAAATTCGACCCCTATTTTTTTAACTGTGCCCTTGTGTGACCCTCGCAGGGGACATCTTCAGGCCAAACGTTCTGACATGGCTCTCGGGGAGTGTTACCTAAAAATCGAATTTCGGTTTTGTCTGCATTACACTCTAGCTGGTGTATGACCCTCCAGTGGAATATCACTGTCAGGCAGACTTTAATAGATTCTCTAGAGATCTATTCTCACTTGACACACAAGAACAACAGCTGAGTATCATAACTGTAAGATATGACTTTTGCCCCCAAGGCTTCTGCTATTTGGGCAAGTGGGATGAGATACACATTAAATAGTATTGTACTAAAGGCTTAGCCCTGGGGAACTCCCACTGTCAGCTGAATAGACTTCGAGGAGATGGGAGGATTCCAAACCTCCTGACCTCTACCTTCCAGGAAAGTAGGCAAGCCAGTCCTAGGCTTGACTCACTATCCCAGTGGATTGGAGATATGCTAGAAAGTCTGGAGTGGAGGACCATGTAAAGGCCACTGACAGCTCTAACATGATCATCCTTGCTTTTCCCCCAGAGTCTAGGGTGCCTTTGATGTATTCTGTCACCTCAATTAGTGCTGTCTCTAAGTATTGAGAGAGCTGATGATTAACATGCTTTTCCAGAACTTTAGATAGGGCCGGTAGTAGAGATATAGCCGTATAATTGGACAGGTCTACCGAGTTCGCTAATGGTTTCTTTAACAGAGGCAGGATTTTAGACTTTTAGAGGGGTACAGTAGCTGTTGATAATGACGCATTGCACGCCTTATTAACCAGAGGGCTAATGGGGAGTGCCCCTAAAGCTAGCATATTGGGCTGCAAGGATTTGAAGAATTTCTTGATTTAAGGTTACATATGGCTGTTAAAGTACACTACAGAGAAATATGTTGGAATTTAGAGAGTGTAGCTATGATTGAAGTGCTAGTACTGGATTGCAGAGCTTGCAATTAGCCCAGTTACAATCATTGCAAGACAAGAGGAGATTCTGTTGTGGATTGCACAATAAAAACAAACCAGATTGAAGCAGTATTTCCCCATCCCAAGTTAAACATAGAAATCTCGCAATATGACTAACATTAGGAGTGGTTCCCCCTGTAGATGAATGTGCCGTTTGGGGCACTGTTTTTGCTGCAATTTACACATTCACACATGGTACACCATCATAGCTGTTTTGCCTGAAATTTTAAAGCAGATTCAAAATGCATATGGGGCTTCCCCTGCCCTGGATTTGGGGATGAAACTTACTAGCAACTCTGCCACTTTAGCCTTAATAAATTTAACCCCTTCCTTGCTCATAATGGCCCCTGGCCGTCATGAGCCATGGTGGGTGTGTGCGCACGATGGCCGGGGGCCGTTCGAACCATGCCCAAGAATGGAATGTCTAGCACTGTGGGGGAATTCATGCCGCAGCCAAGGTGTTAAGTAAAATTAATGGGGAAGCAGCAACTTGGCAGTATGCCAATGCCTCACGCAGGTTCTGTTAGCAGACCAGGAGCGCAAACTACTAAACATTATTGCTGTATCCTATACATCTACCGGTCGAGATAATTTAGGAGCCAGACCAAATAAGCCTCAACTTAAGGTTAATTTTGAAAAGGATAATTTGGGACAGGCACCAGAGACTTCTGAAAATGCTTGGATAGACCCAAAAAAAATGTAAAACGCAAAGTCATGAAAAACACTATCATTTTTGTAACTGTGAAACAATTAAATATTCTGAAGTGTATCAGTATACTGACACACGTCCTTCTCGTTCCTTTCAGGAAACATCCAAAAAATGCTTGGAGAGAGGAGTACAATCAGAGCGCAGATCAAAAGAGTATGTGAAACCAAAAAAGGACTTACAACGCTCATCTGACATCATCATAAAAATGAAGAGAAACTTCCACAACAGAAGTCTCGATTCAAGAAGAAGAAAGTGGCAGGTATTTCCCTTACATATGCCACACATATTAAGAACAAAGAGTGCTAAACCCCGTAGCAGATGTCACAATAGTTCCCCAGAATCTACAAGAGTTTCTTGCTTAGAGCAATGAATGAATATGTTCAGGTGGAAACACCAGACCAGAGAATTAGCTCACCAGGTAGATCATATGATTTGACATCCAAATTGAAGGTGATTTTTGGGAAAATGTGTCACTTATATATGACGTTCTCATGGCAGAGAAGGATTAGCCACCTGCCTTTGTTAGAAAAGACCCACAAAGGGAAGACATAATAATACCGTTGTTCTCCGTCCTCGTTTCTGAAGGACAATATACAGCAACCCGATTTGCCTTATCATGTCATACCTATAAGATGAAGCCCATAAGTGTAACCACAATATCCTATTAAGCTAAATGCTCAGTTAATGAAATTCTAACAAAACTTGAAATACAAGGTATAATTGAGCCTTATATATCACCAATGAAACCTGATCATTCATACCAATTAGTCATAGACTACAGACATTTAAACAGTCACACACATTTGCAGTATAAAATTCACATAGCGCAGTATTAATGAATAGTATTGTGAGCAAAAAATTCAAAACAATATTAGTCATTTCTCTTGACTTTTTCTGCCAAAACATAGTGCATGAAAGCAGAGATTTAACTGCTTTCACAGAGAAGGGGTCACAAAATGATTTTGCCAACTCCTTCAAGGGTATAAGAACAGGCCAGGTCTGTTCTCTGACCGTGTTTCATCAATTCTGCCAGAAATTGATCCAGAAGCATTGTCCTATTTTAATGACACACATATACCTTACAGATATTGGCTTAAACACACATCTAGCCAGAGTAGATTAAATGGTTGTGGGATTTATGAATATGGCTACAAATTCAACTTCCCAAAAACTGAATTTGTCTATATCAGTAACCTGTGCATGGGATACGAGTTACCAAATGAAGGCAAAAGCTTAACCCGCATATTTCTTAGATAAATGTTCTCTCCTACAAACAAAATGAAAAAGCTACA
This sequence comes from Lissotriton helveticus, assembly GCF_964261635.1. Taxonomy (NCBI): domain Eukaryota; kingdom Metazoa; phylum Chordata; class Amphibia; order Caudata; family Salamandridae; genus Lissotriton; species Lissotriton helveticus. The sequence goes on along the minus strand of NC_136057.1, from coordinate 659,241,727 downwards.
ATCACTTTTGGGCTTTATCAGCTTTGGTAGAACATACATACCAGATTATATACAATGAGTGAAGCCGTTTTGTGAATTAATCCACAGAGACTTCTCAAGAACACATTGAACACCTGAACATACACAGACTTCTCAAGCACACATTGATCACCTGAACATACACAGATGTCAGTTTGCATGTCAGTGCAAACTGACATGCTTGTTTCTAAACACTTACAAACACATGTTAACACCAAAAATGTGGTAATTGTATGGGCCACAGGATACACATATGTCACTTTAAATGATGGTGATACTGTACCAATTGCATATAAATTGCATTTATATTCCAATGCAAAAAAACTTCTTTTGCACCTACAGAAAAAATGCTGATTGCAGTTGAGACAGATGTTATGAAGCAAAAATCATTGGCACAGGGGAACCGTATAATTGTCATGACTCAATCCCAGCCTTAGAGGCTGTCACAAAGTCCAGCGTTCAAAACATGAAAGCCTTACATCCTGGATAGAGTGGTCAACCTCCTTAACAGCTACTGACATAAACTAAGTGCTAGAAATGGGGGTCTCTAGTTGGTAGAGGTAGGTACCTATGTCCAAGTAGGGACCCTTCTTCCTAGTCAGGGTAAGGGGAATATACTTCTAAAATAACCCCTACTCACCCCCTTGGTAGCTTGGCACGAGACAACAGGCTTATCTCAGAGGCAGTGTGTAAAGTATTTGTGAACACATACAGTACTACAGTGAAAACAATACATATGGACACCACATTATTTTAGAAAAATAAGTAATCTTCATCTAAACCAAATGTTAGACCTGAAATCATTGGCGTGAGTCTCCCTTCCATTTTTGACGGATTGCCTCCTCTGTTTTGATATGTTTTTGCTGGATTAATGCTTTGGGCACTGTGCCACTGCTAATCAGGGCCACAGTGCAAGTGCTCCCTATGTTAAATTGATGTACTGATTGGTTATTCCACAATTGGGTTATTTGATTTACAGTCAGCCCCTAGTACAGTGCACCCTGTGTCCTGTGTGCCCAGGGCTTGTAGATCAAATGCTGCTGGTGGGCTTGCAGCACTGGTTGTGCCACCCACAGAAGCAGCTTGTAAAATATATCTCAGGCCTGTCATTGCAAGGCCTGTGTGCAGTCTAGCACTGCCATGTCCACTTGGCCAAGTGCACCCACTTGTGTGTAGCATGTTCTAATACTGAATTACAGCCATTTTCGTTATTCACTATTGAAGGCTAACTGTTCTCATAGGCCAGAATGGGCAGTGAAGATTATTACATTCTTATAATCCTAACTTACTCAGGGAACGTGGTAGAAATTCGAATTTAGTATGCCTGAACTCGGAATAATAAAATACATCTTTTAGTAAAGTTTATTTTAATATTCTGTGTTTGCAAATACCACTTTTAGAAAGTAGGTATTTGCTTGCCTTACCATTTGAGCCCGCCTCTGCTGAGTTGTGTATTCCTTGTCTGGGTTTGTGTGTGACAGGGCTGGGGAAATTCCAGGAGACAGTCTGGGACAGCCCAGTGGTGAATAGGGAGATTTACATCCAGATGGGAGGGGGGGAGTGCACCTGGGACCTGAATAGGGCTGGGCCTTCCCTCTACAATGCTGGCTCCACCCCTGTGGCTTGTCTGATGTCTCTGCCCTGCACAGTGAAAGGAGAAGAGGAATTCTGTCAACATAGTGCTCCAGAGCTGTATCTTCCCTCCCCTGTGCTGGCTCCACCTCCTGTGGGGCGGTTGATGTCTCTACCCTGCACAGTGAAAGGAAGAGGAGAGTCATGTCAACAAAGTGCTCAGGAACTGGTTTGAACTAGGCAGAGGCCTCTCTGCCTTCAGAGAACAAAGGATTGGGTATAAATATTGGGACCCAGTCCCACAGGCTTTAGATCACTTCTGGAACAAGAAACCTTTCTGCCAAGGAGAAGAACCAAGGAAGCTGCAGGAGTTGGTCTGCCCCTCTGCCAGTGTGCTGTTTGCTGGGTTGGCCTGCAGTGGTTGTTTCATTGCCAAGGGAAAGGAGAAGGAACTTTGTAAGAACTTTCAACTACAGAATATTCTCCAAGGGCTTGAACTGTGCTTGCCTCCTGCTGATTCTCAGGGCCAAAAGACTTCACCTCCAGCTCCCTCCTGAATTTCCTTGCTGAGAACTCTGATTCCAGTCACTTGCATGCCGCTGGGAGCTGGAAGCGCGACGCATCGAGAAGAAGCGTGTCGCTGCCGCAGCTGAAATCGTCGCAACGCCGGAGAAGCGAGCCTTCATCGCATCTCCCTGGAAGAGTGTGTTCATCGAAGCTGTCTGCTGTAGCATCACCGGAGAAGCGTGACGCCATTGAAAGAGTCGCCATCACATCGCCGGCGAAGCGCGTCGCAGGGTCTGTCACGGCTCCAAAGTACAGAGTTGCCACAAGGCTGCCAGGGTGTCATCGCATCGCCGCATCAGGGGCGCCATCTTCTCGCATCGCAACTGGATCATCGCATCTTCATCGCATCGCATCAAGGCGCCATCTTGCGCACCGCAACAGGTCGAGAATCTACGCATCACCTCCGCACCCGTAAGGCTCACGATGAGTCCCTTACTCTGCGCAAGCATTGAGGAAGGACGCAACCGTTCCCCCGGGTTACGGAACCGACACATCTCCCCTTCTGCGAGTCCTTTTGTTTACTTTGCGTTACGCATCCAGGTACTTTGTTGAGAACTTTGTCGCATATACCATCAACTTAAACTAAGAGACTTTAATTATCTTTTAAGTAATCTTAAGTGTAGTATTGTGTATTTTTGTCGTTTGTGGTCTTGTGTTTAAATCTATATAAAGAATACTTATTTTTATAAAACCTGTGTTGTGCCCATCTGTAGTGTTATCACTGTATTACTGTGTATATTCACAAATGCTTAACACACTGCCTCTGAGATAAGCCTGTCTGCTCGTGCCAAGCTACCAAGGGGGTGAGCAGGGGTTATTAAGGAGTGTAATCCCCTTATCCTGACTTAGAAGTAAGGGTCCCTATTTGGACAAGGGTGATAACCATTGCCAACTAGAGACCCCCAGATCTAGCACCAAACAAGACTAAAACAACAAAAATCCACAATACAGTAATATATGACCTTCAGATGGTAGAATTAGTTCAGTTCAGAGGAAATTGCAGATGCGACACTTTCCACACAAAGTACCTCGAGTTCAGGGGAGCTAGGGTGAAGTCTTTATGTCCCTGAGACTTGAGAACATGCGGTAAGCTCTTCTTCAAGCACTTGGAGATCTTCCTCAAGCAGAGGACACAGCAAACAGCAAAGTCCTTTTCCCTTTCCTTGGCAGAAAGTAGCCACTGCAGGCCAACCGCAGACAGCAAACAGCACAGGGACAGTATTCCTCCTCGGTTTCTCCAACTCTTCTCCTTAGCAAAGGTTCCTCATGATTCCCAGAAGTAATCTAAAAGTCTGGGATCTGAACCCCTCTTTTTATCCAGTAAATCTCTTTGTTCTCTGAAGGCAGAGTGTGTCTGTGCCCAGCTAAAACCAGTGCTGTCCTCACTGGTGCAGCTTCCTGGCAGGAGGTGGAGACAGAATCGTCCTTGGTAGACCAGGCCCATTAAGGTGTGAAAGAAATCTCCTCCCCCTACTATGAATGCAGCCCAGGTCTATTCAGCCCTGACCTGACTCACCCTGGAATGGCAGGACGCACCTTAACCCCCAAGGGGCTATCCAAATAGAATTCACATTCTCAACCCCTGCCACTCCAAAGCCAGATAGTCAATCTACAACCTAGCAGAGGCACACGGGATCGTTAGGCAAAAAAATACCTACTTTCTCAAAGTGGTATTTTGAAACCCAGAATGTAAAAATCACCCTCACTAAAAGATGCATCTTAACATTCTGAGATGTTATGAGCAAACTACCCATTTTATCCTGTGGGGACAGATACCCTTACAATTGTGAAAAACGAAATTGGCAGTATTTCATTATCAGGGCATGCCACACACATCGGGCATGTCCTACCTTTCACATAAACTGTACCGTGCCCACAGGGGTACCTTGGGAAAACCTATGGGGTAACTAACATGTAAGAAAAGGGAAGGTTAGGGCCCGGCAAGTGGTGCTTTTGCCAGGTCGACATGGGAGTCCCACACAGGTACTGCAATGGCAAACCTGAGTTACATTTACAGGCTGCTTATGTGGATGGCACAATCAGTGCTGCAGGCGCACTAGCAGCATTTGACTTACAGACCCTGGGCACACGCAGTGCACTGTACTAGGGACTGACTAGTAAGTCAAATATGCCAATCATTGAATCAACAACCCATAACAACCATTGAAAAAGGGAGCACTTGCACTTTGGCACTGAACAGCAATGGAAAGGGCCCAAAGCATCCAGACCAACAAAAACGAAGTCCAACACACAGCAATAAAACAGGAGGCAAAGACAAAATACAGGGGAAACCCAATCCAACAATGCAGGCACCGCCATCCATATTATGATATGGGTGGTATTATGCCTTTCCATGGCGGAGACTCCGCCCTGGAAAGGCATGCGGTAATCGATTTGGGGCCCCGTTGTGGGCTCCCGGGGGGGAGGGTGTGGGGCGGCACATGGGGGGTACCCATGGTATCCCCCTACATTGACATACACAAGGTGGCAGGCACCTTGCGGTGCCTGTCACGTTGTCAATGCCAATGCACGCCATGCATTTTCTACATTGTGGTGGGTGTTGCTCACAGCACCGCCCACCACAATGTTGAATATGCACGAGGCAACCGCCAGGGTAACGGTCACATCCTAATTGGCGGTGCGGGATCGCGGCACCACTGGCGGCCGGTCCCAGCACTGCTAGGTTTGTGGGCTGACTGAAGTCCGCTCGCCATCCTAATGGACCCCTGTGTCTTTGACCCTACACTACAAACACAAGAGTTCCTACATTATGAACAAGAATACCCTAGGACAAATGACGTTTTGCCTCTTGACCAGTACTATTTCATTATCTATACTGATGGTTCTGCCCAGCGCGCAGTTGGAACTAAACAATGATACTCTGATGCTTGTGCAGCGCTACAGGGAAAAATGAGGGATGGAGTCTTCAAACCTCTTAAAACTTTTGCACAATCACTAGGTGATTGTACTGCTCAGACGGCCGAACTCAAAGCTATAATCCTGGCACTAGTTAATACCCTAAATTGCCCATACTAATAGTGTGCGAATCGTACTACTGTGTCCAGTCTTTAAATGAGCACTTACACTATTGGTACCAGAATGGACATTAAAGGAAATACTATCTAGCACAAGTTGCTTGGGGAAAGGTGGCACATCTTAAAACATCATTTCTGCAGGCTCATGTAATTTATACATTTAGTCACCAACGTGTTGGAATACATGGTGCTGGGAAGTCACTGGCTAATGAAGCTGCAAAGGCAGCTGTTCAGACTGCTGTTGTAGCTGCATTTACACGTTCCCATACAAGAGTGAATGGAGACATCATGGTAGCTGTTACAGCTCCACGCTGTGGTTACATTACCTAAAGAATATCCAGCAAAATACTCAGACATACTGAGAGCACAAAACATACCTTTTGCTCATATTACCGGTGTGGGGGATTGAGTGACTGCAGACTAGAATTGGTCATAGCTGATCAAGAGGTGTTGGCTTCTGCCCATGCAGTGTGCTGGCTACAGTTTAACTACTGCAGTAATGCCTTTGGTTTCCAGGTCTCTATAAACAGACAACGCAATATGTCCTTAGCCATGATATTTGTCAACAAATAAAAGCTTTCACAGCAGCACTCCCACCACAGAAGCCTCTCCTAATTTTAAGCAAGCCCTTGGCTTGTGTGTATCTCAACCAATGAGGACCAATAAACTGTGATGGATCCTTTGAATACATCCTATTAGCAGTGCATTCATGTTCTATATTCGTTTGGGTATGACCACAGCGATTGGCTGATGTCCGAACTGTTATAAAAAAAACATTTTCAATGCAATAGGGCTCGCATGTACGCGAGTTTGAGCTAGTGACATTGCAAATCACATTGCCTTTTATTTTTGTTTTCATTTTTAAAACATAAATAAAAGAAATTGTCATTTACAATGCCAATAACTTAAACTCGCGTAAATGCGAGACCTTTTGCATTGCAAATGCTTGTTGTTAATCCAATCTGTGCTGAGATTTCCCATCAAGGACAGAAAAAAGGCACACAGCTGCACTTTCAGTTTCACATGTTCCATAACCATTCAACTTGGTTATAAAAACAATTGTGCACTGTTTTTCAATCATTTACGTTCTTTGCACAACTGGAAAGGTGGAAGGTTACATCACCCTCAGAGGAACATCAATGGGGACAGCCCCTTAGTGTTTCTCCACTGCCTGCGTATAGTATGTCTTCAGTGGCCTCCTTGCTACGCAAACTAGCCATGTCCAGCACAAGATCTCAGCCCCTGAATCTGGCGAATGGCGTCATGTCCAGCCCAGTTTGGGGACTTTAGGTGGGCTCTCGCCCTTCTCGCTGGCACCAGCAGATGAAGGAAAGGAGCACAGGAGGACATGTGTTTCTTCTTGTTGGGTAATAATCAGATGGGCAGGGTTCATCAAGGTTCCTCAGGTTCAGGGTGGTACAACCGAAGTATTGCTTGCTCTCTGTATTCCCCGCTACTGCCTTTTGTGAAACATCTGCCCCAGCAGAGGTCCTAATTCCCCACCCCTTCGCAGGTAAGATTGTTGCTTTCACTCCTGCTTCCTGGTCGTTGCCTTTGTAACTTTGCACAGGTTGGTGCTGAGAAGCCAGGTGGCACTGCGGGCTCGTTTAGCTCTCAGAGATGTGCCAAGGAGTTGGCCTAAAGGCTAAGGATGCCGCCATCCTTATTGAGGAACCATATGGGAATCCCGGCCTCCGCTCAATATCCCATGATGCTAGATGAAGCACTCGACACCCCATTGCAAACAGTTTGAACAAATGTTTACAATGTGATGTTTGGCACTCGTGTTAAAACAGTGCATTTGTGCTGTGAAGGACTGGAATGCTTCTGAACCGAGTGCCCGCTATATGGAAGCGCAGATTAAATCCATAAGCATCCTCTGCGCCTTTCTTTCTAATTTTATTATTTGGACTGAGCTCTAGTTACTTGACTGAGTTTGAGCAAGACAATGACATTTTAAAGCAACGCTTGTCCCTGAAGTAGTTCCCAGCTTTGTTTTCTATGTATTTATCAGCCGGAAATAAACTGCATTTCTCTAAATCAATGTACACAGAGAGGCTGCAAACAACACCGATGCAGAATCTCAGGGAGGAGTATGTCTCATAACGATCATCGCTGTTGACTTTAGACCCGAGGAAACCAGGTTCGCGTCCCGGTCCCAGCTCACCATCCTGTGATTCTTGGCTAAATCACTCAATCTTCGCACGCCTATAGTGGAAACATGTTAAATGTGACTGTGCTCATGTAAAGCGATACTTCAGGTTTAATGTGTAATCGATGCATTGAACGACGTTACACAAAAGCAGTCATGGAAGAGCTCTAGCACCTAGACGTGCCTAAATGTTACACGTGCAAGCCAGAGTCCAACGGAAGCCTCTGTGAATAGAACAAACAAATGCACAAATCTTTTAGGAAGAGAAGAGGCCTTTGAAACTGGGGATCCCGGAACACGATCTGGAGCAAGCTGTTTAAGCCAGGGGTGCAGCATGGAATTAGTAGTTTTTACAGAACCTCAGACATCTCCCAAGAAGAAAGTTGATCACTGGGGAAAAAATGTGCAGTGCCTTTTTAATTAGCGTATACATATATGCTTCTGATTCAGGTACACAGGGGCAGGCAGAGAGCACTGAAAAAGCAGTGCATCTTGAAGGCACTAGCTTGGTCTGTGGAGATGGGGCGTTGTTTATAAAGTAAATAACGTTGGAGTAACTAGTGAGCACGTTCAACTGGAAGAGATGCTCTCTCATAGCTCTTCCTCCTCTACAAGATAGGGCGGTAACAAAGAAGCCTAATTTTCAATCAGAAGCCAGCGTTTACCATAAACGATTATGCCAGCCAATAAAAAAGACACTTATTCAAGTGACTTTAGGGACACCACTTGGAGGTCAGGACTCACTCCAAGGGAGCCACCAACAGAATCCAGGTCAAGTTTATTTGGAACTTGTGAGCTGTACTATTCAGGAAGGTGGGCTTCTTTCAGCCTTTTGTGATGCTATAACTATAACAGGAAGCTAGCCAACTAGCCCTTGGAGTCTACTCTTCTAGGTACAAGTGGGGGCAGGTCAGCCATTTGGTTGGGTCTCTGTCGACAGATTACAGTAGCTATAGTCCTCTTTTGAAGTCAGGGCTCAAAGGGTGCTGTTGTTCTATCTTTCTCAGGCCCACAAGTGTTCTGAAGAAGATAGCAAAGGCTGCCACTTTTGTGCTTGACACTAGCTTGTGGGTGGGGTGATTTCCTAGGGAAAAAGGTAACAGGGGCCACCGCGTTGCCTTTACAACGATGCCATTACAACGCAAGTTGTTACTATGACTTGCGCTGGATGGCGCTGTTGTATAATGAATAGTGTAATTTTATATTCCAACACCTTCCCTACTGTTACGTGGACTGGTGTTGGAATATAAAATTATAATATTCCACAATCCGCGCCCTCCAACGCAAGTCGTTGTAACGACTTGCGTTGTAATGGCAGCGTTGTCATGTACCGCGATCTAAAAGATCGCGTAGTACTGACATACATCCCCCTACCCACTTTGAAATCAATTCCTGGGGCTATGACCTTAAACAATCCCACAGTACCCTGCTCTGCCAAAATCTGACATAGCAGAATCATTCTTCCCTTGGTCAGAGGTCTGGGCACACCACTGATGTGTGACTAGGGAAATGTTGAACTCCCTTTCCCCTGTAAAACCAAAACAAAGTCCTGGGACATGTTTGACCCCCACTGGGATTAGTTCCCCTCTGGCTACCTGGAAAATGGCAGGCACATGCCTAGGTGAGTGCTGTGACAGGGGCTGCCCCTTTAAAGCTTATACAGTTGGTACGTCCCCCAGTCCATTCTGTCAGGAAGGAGTCACACCTTCTCCCTAAATGGGTCCTTTTGTTCCCTCCCCTTTCATGAAAGAAATTCACACGTCCCAGCAGGCTGCCAGGTGAATGTGAACTTTCTAAAAAAGTAACAGCAAACAAATGATGGACGGAATGCTGACAATGCAAACATTCTCCCCCAGTCAAAAGATCTGGGTTAAATCCATTGTTCTTTTGCTCACTATGCCACCCCACTTTGGACCCAGCCATATGCAAATCAGTGTTGACCCTGTGCCTCATGGGAACATTCCAGACCGAACTGCCAGTCCAGGTCCTCCTGGACCGGAAATAAGTATCCTGGGACCGGTTTCAGGGTATGTCACCCTTCTTCGGCCAGGCTAGCTTGAATCCAGTGGCAAAAGGCGATTACATCTAGGAAGGCTGAATTTTACGAGGAGAGGATTGTTACAGCTAAGGATCCTCAAAAAGAAATCTTTAGAGTCATAACGGAACTCAGGAAAACTAAGGAGCAGAGTCCGGAGTTAACACAAGAGGACTGCCAAAAATTCCAAGATTTCTTTTCCAGTAAGATCACAGACCTCATATCGGAAATTGCTCTCACCCCCATGTTTTGACTGCCCCCCACAGCCTACTCCAGCCAAGAAGCCAGTGGACATCCCACTAACCATTTTACCCTTGATTACGAAGGATAGGCTGACACTGCTCCTGGGGAGGGTTAAGTCGGGCTCCCAGGCTGATCCATGTCCACCAGAAGTGTTCAAACTGGTAATGCCGGGTATAAAGGAAGAGGTTTTGACTCTCCTTAACGCATCTCTGCAACTAGGACAAGTTCCGTTGGCCTTTAAGGAGGCCCGGTTGATCCCCCTGCTAAAAAAAACGGGGGCTGATGTGAAATGCCTGAAAAATTTCAGGCCAATTTCCCAAATACCATGGCCAAAGTAGTAGAGCTATAGAGAACAAAGAAGGAGTACCACCCAGTGGAATTTGTAGTTCCTAATGGGGTGCAGGCTGAAACAAAAGGGGGAACTCTCCTTTTGTTAAAAACCCCTCACTCACCACCTAGTGGTGACATGCTTCATCATCGGGGTCCACCCTAATGACCTAGCGTCATCAGGGTGTGCTGCAACACCTGATTACAGTGGAGCTGGTTGTGAGTGAGGATGCGTGAAAAGGAAAAAAAGGTATGTGTGTTAAAAATTGTCCTGGTTTAACTTACGAAATTAAATTTTTATTTATAAGCAACTGGACAATGTTAAAAGCAAAAGTGCGAGATAGAATGAGGGTAATTATGAGCCCATGTATCTCTATGTGTTGTCAGGTCTACATGTTTCAACCATAAAGGTGTAGGTTCACCAGGTTTTCTTCAGGACCGTTGCCCTGAGAGTGGATGGTGTGCGTCCCCTAAAAGGCGCGCCCAGTCCTACTCTCTGGGACCACAATGAGTGACAAAAAAGTAAATGTCTGTGGTAAACGCCGAAACCCGTTTAGGATTTGCGTGAAAAATCAAAATACCTGCAAAGGAAATTGAGGAGTATGTCAGATAATCGGTCTATTTACAAGCCTGTAACGTCGTGCAGTGTCTCACATTCGTGTCTGCATGCTGATGATCCCAGTAGGCCAGGTATCAATTGCTCGTGTGAAGGGTACTGTTTCTCAGTGCCTTGATGTGGAGGTACCTGGGTTGTAGTATAAGTGGTATATTGCTTGACTTATCTTGTACACAACGCTAATTTTACGTGCGTCAATATCTATTAGATGCTTACGCCTGACATCCAATTTATGTGGCGTGAAAGAATCTTGCATGCCTATAGTGCGAGCAAAACTATTTTAACGTGCATAGACTGCCATGCTCTGCATGCATCACTCGTACCGGACTCACAAACACAAAACATGTAAAGACACACAAGGGTTGAGCTTACTCGTATTAGGGTATTAAGAAACCTCATAGGGTGGGGAGAGGTTAACCTCGTCGGGAAAACGTATTCTGAAACAAAGATCAACGGTATGTTTCAAGAATAGCGTCTGACTTGGAACAGTGGTAAAAGAAAGATAGGGACCGGGCGCTGAGGTCTGTGCAGCCCGCGGGTCCCAGAGCAATAATTACTTACAGTTCTGTGAGGAGGTCACTGGCCGGATACCTACTGCGGTCCTCCGCCCTGTTACAGTGAGAACGGGCGCCGAGGCCGGGATAAAAGCTTTCTACTTCCGCAATGGGCGGAGTTGGCTGCCGGTCACGTGGGGCGGCGCTAGCGTCGTCACTATGACAAAGTCATAGACGGTGGCTGCAGTGGCTCAATCTCACCCTGCAATGTAGGGTTCGATTCCCGAGATGGGAATCGATCTATGTGAAAATGACGAATTGACTTTAAATAAAATGCTGAGGGGGGCCCAAAGTTGTAAATATTCACAATTGCGCTGCTAGGGGGGTCAGACAATGTAAGGCCCTGGGGAGCAAGATATTAAAGGGAGGATTTGGAATAGAGGGACATAGCTGGGGGTACATGGCTCAACAGTTGTTATAGCCTGTACTAGATGTCGAACCTTGCTAAGCAAGTCACAAAGAAATAATGGTGTTATCGTCAGGGTCAAGGATGTAGAGCCCTGCTGATTGGGTGATGGTCAGCCGGCTCACTACTAGGTGTTCCAACCAAAGGGAAAACATTGCGGGCAGATGGTGTCAGACATTGCTGGCAGTGGGCGGCTGGTTCACGATGAGGAACCCTGCCTGGACCAGGAGGTAATGAGGAGAGTTCTTGTCAGGTTATTGTAGTACTGAGTGCCATGGGATGTTATCGTTGAGCCCTGTTCTGTGGGTCGACAGTCTATAGACCCAATGTTGTTCTTTTTCATAGAGGAGCTGCTGTGTGTTGGGTCCCAACGGGACTTGCTCAATGACGGTCCATCTCATGTCATTGGGTGTGTGGTGAACCTCGAGGAAATGGTCGGTAAGTTTCGTCGCATTTTTCTTGCACCGTATGGTGCTGCGGTGCTCGCAGATCCGTTGCTTGACTTTGCGAGTCGTCATGCCCACGTAGGATTTCCCGCAGGCACACTTAATCAGGTATACCACATTGGCACTATTGCAGTTAGTGTGTGCACGTTGTTCCCACACTTTCCCTTCCTCTAGGTTCAGTGTCTTTGTGTTCTCTGTCAGGTGACAGACACTGCAGTCTCCGCACTTGAAGTGTCCTGTAACTGGAGGAAGGTTCCATGCTGCGGTGATACTCGGGTTAGGGTTGACAGGATTAAGTTTTGGTCTGGTGGAAACTAAGTTGTTTTTCAGACAAGGTGCTTTTTTGTAAGAAAACAGTGGCTTGTCCCAATTGAATGCACCTGTGTTCACTATTGACCAGTGTTTATTGATACATTTACTCACTTGGTTGGATATGTTGTTATATGTTGTGACGCAGGTGAGTGGTACTTGGTCTTTTTCCACAGTTTTTTCTTCAAGGAGCCCCTCTCTTGGTTGGTTCCTAGCCCTCTTTTGGCATTTTTCGATGATCCTGGTAGGGTACCCACGTTGTTGAAGTTTACTGGTTAGGTCTCGGGCTTGAGCCTTGTAGTCAGATAGGTTACTGCAGTTTCTCCGGAGTCTTAAATATTGCCCGTAGGGTAGATTTTCTCTGAGAGGGCGAGGGTGGAAACTCTCATATCTGAGGAGATTGTTTTTGGCAGTTGGTTTGAAGTGGGTTTTAGATGTTAGGCTGTTTCCTTCTTTTGAGATTTCTAGGTCCAGGAACACGATGTGTTGTTTGTCATAACAGTGGGTGAATTTCAAGTGTGAGTCGCAGGAGTTTAACCATCTGATGAACTCCATAAGTGCTTCCTCTGGACCTTGCCAAATGGCTAGGACGTCGTCAATGTAACGTCGCCAAAATTTAATGTGGTTACTGAAGGGGTTAGTCTCAGCTCGGATGAATTTCTCTTCGAAATCATGCACGTAAAGTCCTGCCACGCTTGGGGCAAAAACACTGCCCATGGAGGTCCCACCGGTTTGGAGGTACAAAGATCTCTCATATTCAAAAAAGTTCCTTTTTAACGCTAAGGTAGCGCATTGAAGGATGAAAGATGCTGGTGTCTGATGCTCCCAATTGTTATTCTCTAGGATTGTTTTTAGTACATTGATGGTGGCATCCTGTGGTATACTGGTATACAAACTTTCTATGTCGAGGCTGAGTAAGATGGTTTCCTCGTCAACTTTGATCTCTTGCAAGAGTACCAGTAGGTCTTTCGTGTCCTTCAGGTATGTGGGTGTGGATTGTACTATGGTTTTTAAGAAGAAATCACAGTACCTCGAAAGTGGTTCCAATAGGGACCCAATTCCTGACACAATTGGCCTGCCAGGGGGAGGAATTCTTCCTTTGTGCATTTTGGGCACAATGTAGAAGTATGGGATTTTACCTTCTGTTTTGGTTAGGTAATCGGCTTCCTGTTTGGAGATGTTGCCTGTTGCTTCTGCTGTCTCCACTAGTTGAAGAATTTCTGCTTTCAGATCCTCTGTGGCGTCTCTGGGTAACGGTTGGTAATTCCTCACGTCTCCAAGCAGTCTCCTGCACTCCATGTCGTAGTCAGTTTTGTTCATGATGACCAGGCCTCCTCCTTTGTCCGCTGGCTTGATTATGATGTTGTTATCTGTTTTCAGGTTCAGGATGGCACTCTGTTCTGTCCTGCTGTTATTTTGGAACTGTTTGTTTTCTTTCATCCGCTCGATGTCATTGAATACAGCCTGTTCGAATGTGTTAATCTCGACAGGGATAGTGTTAGAACTGGGGGTCTCTGGTTGGCAGAGGTAAGTACCTTAGACCAAGTAGGGACCCTTGCTTCTAGTCAGGGTGAAGGAATAACCCTCTGAGATAACCCCTGCTCACCCTCTAGGTAGCATGGCGCGAGCAGTCTAGGCTAAACAGAGGCAATGTGGATAACATTTGCACTTAACACAACAATAATCCCCAATCCACCACAAACTGAGACCACACAGGTACGTATATTTTATAAAAATATATAACTTTATCTAGTTTCAGCAAATAAATTAAGCCTTTGCACGATAATCACTTTGTTAAGAATATGTTGTGCTTAAATCTTAATGGTTGCAGTTAATCTTTAAGGTGGTACTTAATTTCAGGAAGTTCGTAGATCAAACAGTCTCAAGTCTCTTTGGGAGTCAGTACTTAAAATGGGTAATACTGATTGTTCTACAGAAAACAAAAATGTGCTCTTAAAAACGAGCAAGGAAAACAATGCCACGTGTAATCTTACTTTTGGCCTTTAAGCGCTGCAAGTGCGCTTCCTCGCTAGGCCCGGGGGCTCTTTTCTTCCCCGGGGTCCACCTCGCTCCTCTGTGTGCCCCCAGGCGCCCTGCGCCTACCAGAACTCACTCGCTTCCGGTCCCGGCCGGTCCCTCCTGCTCCCCCGCCTGCTCTCGACAATCCAACGAGCGGCGGGGAGCGGGCGAGGCTCTCAAGGCTGGGACGGCAGGCCGGGGCGGAAGACACTCGGGGAAATCCCTCGGCGAGGGCAGGTCACTTCTTCCCGGGTCCGGCGGTGATCGCGCAACACTTCCCTGGGTCCCGAGGACGGGGACCAATCCGGTCGCGGAGTCTGGGCGAGCCTCTGGTGCACCCGGGAGTCAGCCAATGGCAGAGCGGCTCCCGGGACAGTCAAGCCGTGACGCTCCGCTCCTTCGGCCAATCACGGCCCACCACCACTGATGACGCTGCGCCGCACGGGCCAATCCCGTCGCGGCGTTAGTGAGGGGGCTCGGCTCCCTCCACCAATGGGAGCGCGGCGGCTTCGTTCTTCGCAGCTTCAGCTCCCCAACGATCGGCGATCTTGGGGGGGGTATTCCTGGCCCCCAGGCAGCGGCGGTGACACGGCTGGCAGTTGTTTTCAGTGCGCTTTGCACTGGGAAGGCCCACAAGTCTCCGGCCAGCCCCACACCCGCGTGTCGATGAACACGCCGATCTTGGCCACTCAGCAGGCTGGGTCAGCGCGGCGCTCTCAAGCAGATTAGAGAGCAGCCCGTGCGCTAAGCATGCAACCGGCAAGGTTTCACGATCTCCTTGCCACACAGCAGCTTCAGGGGGCACAGCAGAGTCTTGCAGTCCTTGGGCAACCTTTATGTCCCTGGGTTGCAGACAGGGGGCCAGCTCTTCTCAGGCCCTTGGAGATTCACGTTGCAGACACAGCACACAGCAGAGTCTTGGCAGTTTCAAGCAGGCAGGGTCACTGCACACAGCAAAGCCCCTTTCTCCTCCTCAGCTTCCAGTCAAACAGCAGAACAGGTCAGCCCTTAGAGCACACAGCAAGGCAGTCTTCCTTTAGTTCTCTAGCTGCCCTCCTTCCAGCAGAGGTTCCTTCTTGATTGTAGAATTTCAGAATCTAAACTTCTGTAGTCAGGGGTCCTTTCCTTATACCCCTCAATGTCTTTGAAGTCCTTTGAAGTCTTTGTGCATGGAGGCCCTTGGTCCAGTCTAAACCAGTTCTGGGGGTTACGGAGCACTGAGGTGTCTCTGGTTTTCTTCTTCCTGTCAGCTTCAGGGCCAGAGTTGTCAGTTGACCACCAGGAGGGAGCTAACATGGGGGAGGTAGGCCGGCACAGCCCAGTACTTATCAGGCATTCCTTCCTCCCACCTCCCAGGCAGGCAGATGTGCCCTTTCATCCCCGGGCTGGCTCCGACCCTCTCCTCTGGGGCTCTGCAGCCCCCCCTGTCACATCCAGACCAGGCAGGCATTCCACAAACCCAGGCACACAGAAAGGTTTAGACAAGAGAACAGCCACTTTCTAAAAGTGCTATTCTCTAACACAGGATTTAAAAACACCCTTCACTAAAAGATGTGTCATTAAATTCTGAGTTCAGGGATATCTTTCACTTATGTCCCATCTTGTTCCTAGGGGAAGATAGGCTGGTATCACATGGGCCCAGCCTCCTCCATGTTACTCTATGGAGCAGATAGCCTTACAGCAGTGAGCACATAAAATGGCTGCAGCACACTACCAGAGCATATTACCTGCACTAGTACATGCTCTACCTTATCCATACACTGCACCCTGCCCAGGGGGGTACCTAGAGCCTTCCATAGGGGTGACTGATGTGCACAGACAGGGAAGGGTTAGGCCTAGCCAGTGGGGACACTGGCCAGGCTGACATGGCAGTCACTGACTGCACACAGGCTCTGCGCTGGCAGGCCTGAGTCACCATTTTAAAGCTACTCAAGTGGGTGGCGCAATCTGCGCTGCAGGCCCACTAGTAGCATTTGTCATCACCAGCCCTGGCACACACAGTGCCCTTTACTAGGGACTTCGTGGTGATACAAATATGCCAATCAATATCACAATTTACAGAGGGAGCACTTACACTCTGACACTGATCAGCAGTGGCAGAGTGTCCAAAGCATCTTAATCAGCAAAAACGAAATCCAGCACAGCATCAAAACACATGAGTCAGAGGCAAAAGGATGGGGGAAGAACCACGCCAAAAGATGTCAGGTCTAACAGATAGTATGTGGAGGGGGTATGAATGTGGACTTTATTCTCAATCCTGTTTCATTTGGTTTACCTTCCATATCCTGGCTGGGGTGTTTCTCAAAGAAAGCTTTCAATTTCAATTTTCGGAAGAAGGCGGACAGCTCACAATGTAGCTTGAACTTGTCGAGTCGAGTTGTAGGCACGAAACCCAAACCTTTATTGAGGACTTTGGTTTCGATGTCTGTTAAGGCTCTTGAAGATAGATTGGTCACTAGCTCCTCATGTTGCTGGGCCCCGCTTTGTTCGTTTCCGCTCTGCTCCTGGTGTTGTTGCCCACTGGGTCTTCCTCCTCCCAGTGGACGTTGTTCCCGGGTTTTTTTCATCCCCTCCCGCACCTGCCTCTGTTCGAAAAAGGAGGGCGGAATTGATGTGGTTGGAAGAATTGGGGTTGAAAAGGTGGTTGCCATCCATACATCGGGAATGCTTGGTCTGGTATGAACGGTGGGGGGAACGGAGGTTGGCCGTATTGTGGCCATTGATATTGTCCTCTGAATCCACCTCGTTGTCTATGTTTTTGGTTGCTGCTTCCAGAGCCTCCGCCATTGTTTGAGCTGTTGGAGCTGTTGCTTGATACATCTGAATCAGGGTCAGTACCTGGTGTCGCTTTGTAATCTGCTTCCGAGTAAGGGTAAGCCTTGACGAAAGAGAAACGTTTTAGGTCTTTTTGGAATTTTTGGACCTTTTGTTGGGTGAGATTCTCCCTGTATTCGTTGATCTCTTTATTGAGATCATCTAGTTTCTTCTTTATCCCGTTATGGTCGTTTTGATTTGGGCTTCCGTGACTTGTATATCTATCTGTATTTTTTCTGACAGACGTAGTGCGGTTTTAAGGATCAGCATGATCCAATCATGTGTACAATGCCATGCTATACGTGACCAGTCCCTTCTGAACTCATGATCATCTAGAAAGATGCGTGGAGCGTTGGTGACCAATAGTCCCTTCGGTGCCATTTGGTTGGTTACATATTCCTTAAGGATTGTGCCGTAGAGTATAGTTCTGATACGATTTCTTTTCATCTCTGTCAGTTTATCCCAGTCCGATGTCTGGGCGATTGTGTTACTTATATTAGCATCTGCAAAGACTGCAAGGTTGCCCATGATGGAGTCTATTTCTTCTGTCGAGTAAGTGAGGCCTTGGTTGTCTGCCATGTTTGATCAGTGTGTCCAGGGTGAGCTGCGAGACAGGCTAGGCTGCTATGTCTCAGCTCTCACAGCTGTGCGCTGCCAGGACATGAATAACAGAGGGGAGAGCAAGGTATTTGGTTCACCAAGTGAACGGGGGAATACTCCTGTACCCCTGGGTATATCGATAGAGAACAAAGAAGGAGTACCACCCAGTGGAATTTGTAGTTCCTAATGGGGTGCAGGCTGAAACAAAAGGGGGAACTCTCCTTTTGTTAAAAACCCCTCACTCACCACCTAGTGGTGACATGCTTCATCATCGGGGTCCACCCTAATGACCTAGCGTCATCAGGGTGTGCTGCAACACCTGATTACAGTGGAGCTGGTTGTGAGTGAGGATGCGTGAAAAGGAAAAAAAGGTATGTGTGTTAAAAATTGTCCTGGTTTAACTTAAGAAATTAAATTTTTATTTATAAGCAACTGGACAATGTTAAAAGCAAAAGTGCGAGATAGAATGAGGGTAATTATGAGCCCATGTATCTCTATGTGTTGTCAGGTCTACATGTTTCAACCATAAAGGTGTAGGTTCACCAGGTTTTCTTCAGGACCGTTGCCCTGAGAGTGGATGGTGTGCGTCCCCTAAAAGGCGCGCCCAGTCCTACTCTCTGGGACCACAATGAGTGACAAAAAAGTAAATGTCTGTGGTAAACGCCGAAACCCGTTTAGGATTTGCGTGAAAAATCAAAATACCTGCAAAGGAAATTGAGGAGTATGTCAGATAATCGGTCTATTTACAAGCCTGTAACGTCGTACAGTGTCTCACATTCGTGTCTGCATGCTGATGATCCCAGTAGGCCAGGTATCAATTGCTCGTGTGAAGGGTACTGTTTCTCAGTGCCTTGATGTGGAGGTACCTGGGTTGTAGTATAAGTGGTATATTGCTTGACTTATCTTGTACACAACGCTAATTTTACGTGCGTCAATATCTATTAGATGCTTACGCCTGACATCCAATTTATGTGGCGTGAAAGAATCTTGCATGCCTATAGTGCGAGCAAAACTATTTTAACGTGCATAGACTGCCATGCTCTGCATGCATCACTCGTACCGGACTCACAAACACAAAACATGTAAAGACACACAAGGGTTGAGCTTACTCGTATTAGGGTATTAAGAAACCTCATAGGGCGGGGAGAGGTTAACCTCGTCGGGAAAACGTATTCTGAAACAAAGATCGACGGTATGTTTCAAGAATAGCGTCTGACTGGGAACAGTGGTAAAAGAAAGATAGGGACCGGGCGCTGAGGTCTGTGCAGCCCGCGGGTCCCAGAGCAATAATTACTTACAGTTCTGTGAGGAGGTCACTGGCCGGATACCTACTGCGGTCCTCCGCCCTGTTACAGTGAGAACGGGCGCCGAGGCCGGGATAAAAGCTTTCTACTTCCGCAATGGGCGGAGTTGGCTGCCGGTCACGTGGGGTGGCGCTAGCGTCGTCACTATGACAAAGTCATAGACGGTGGCTGCAGTGGCTCAATCTCGCCCTGCAATGTAGGGTTCGATTCCCGAGATGGGAATCGATCTATGTGAAAATGACGAATTGACTTTAATTAAAATGCTGAGGGGGGCCCAAAGTTGTAAATATTCACAATTGCGCTGCTAGGGGGGTCAGACAATGTAAGGCCCTGGGGAGCAAGATATTAAAGGGAGGATTTGGAATAGAGGTACATAGCTGGGGGTACATGGCTCAACAGTTGTTATAGCCTGTACTAGATGTCGAACCTTGCTAAGCAAGTCACAAAGAAATAATGGTGTTATCGTCAGGGTCAAGGATGTAGAGGCCTGCTGATTGGGTGATGGTCAGCCGGCTCACTACTAGGTGTTCCAACCAAAGGGAAAACATTGCGGGCAGATGGTGTCAGACATTGCTGGCAGTGGGCGGCTGGTTCACGATGAGGAACCCTGCCTGGACCAGGAGGTAATGAGGAGAGTTCTTGTCAGGTTATTGTAGTACTGAGTGCCATGGGATGTTATCGTTGAGCCCTGTTCTGTGGGTCGACAGTCTATAGACCCAACGTTGTTCTTTTTCATAGAGGAGCTGCTGTGTGTTGGGTCCCAACGGGACTTGCTCAATGACGGTCCATCTCATGTCATTGGGTGTGTGGTGAACCTCGAGGAAATGGTCGGTAAGTTTCGTCGCATTTTTCTTGCACCGTATGGTGCTGCGGTGCTCGCAGATCCGTTGCTTGACTTTGCGAGTCGTCATGCCCACGTAGGATTTCCCGCAGGCACACTTAATCAGGTATACCACATTGGCACTATTGCAGTTAGTGTGTGCACGTTGCTCCCACACTTTCCCTTCCTCTAGGTTCAGTGTCTTTGTGTTCTCTGTCAGGTGACAGACACTGCAGTCTCCGCACTTGGAGTGTCCTGTAACTGGAGGAAGGTTCCATGCTGCGGTGATACTCGGGTTAGGGTTGACAGGATTAAGTTTTGGTCTGGTGGAAACTAAGTTGTTTTTCAGACGAGGTGCTTTTTTGTAAGAAAACAGTGGCTTGTCCCAATTGAATGCACCTGTGTTCACTATTGACCAGTGTTTATTGATACATTTACTCACTTGGTTGGATATGGTGTTATATGTTGTGACGCAGGTGAGTGGTACTGGGTCTTTTTCCACAGTTTTTTCTTCAAGGAGCCCCTCTCTTGGTTGGTTCCTAGCCCTCTTTTGGCATTTTTCGATGATCCTGGTAGGGTACCCACGTTGTTGAAGTTTACTGGTTAGGTCTCGGGCTTGAGCCATGTAGTCAGATAGGTTACTGCAGTTTCTCCGGAGTCTTAAATATTGCCCGTAGGGTAGATTTTCTCTGAGAGGGCGAGGGTGGAAACTCTCATATCTGAGGAGATTGTTTTTGGCAGTTGGTTTGAAGTGGGTTTTAGATGTTAGGCTGTTTCCTTCTTTTGAGATTTCTAGGTCCAGGACCACGATGTGTTGTTTGTCATAACAGTGGGTGAATTTCAAGTGTGAGTCGCAGGAGTTTAACCATCTGATGAACTCCATAAGTGCTTCCTCTGGACCTTGCCAAATGGCTAGGACGTCGTCAATGTAACGTCGCCAAAATTTAATGTGGTCACTGAAGGGGTTAGTCTCAGCTCGGATGAATTTCTCTTCGAAATCATGCACGTAAAGTCCTGCCACGCTTGGGGCAAAAACACTGCCCATGGAGGTCCCACCGGTTTGGAGGTACAAAGATCTCTCATATTCAAAAAAGTTCCTTTTTAACGCTAAGGTAGCGCATTGAAGGATGAAAGATGCTGGTGTCTGATGCTCCCAATTGTTATTCTCTAGGATTGTTTTTAGTACATTGATGGTGGCATCCTGTGGTATACTGGTATACAAACTTTCTATGTCGAGGCTGAGTAAGATGGTTTCCTCGTCAACTTTGATCTCTTGCAAGAGTACCAGTAGGTCTTTCGTGTCCTTCAGGTATGTGGGTGTGGATTGTACTATGGTTTTTAAGAAGAAATCACAGTACCTCGAAAGTGGTTCCAATAGTGACCCAATTCCTGACACAATTGGCCTGCCAGGGGGAGGAATTCTTCCTTTGTGCATTTTGGGCACAATGTAGAAGTATGGGATTTTACCTTCTGTTTTCGTTAGGTAATCGGCTTCCTGTTTGGAGATGTTGCCTGTTGCTTCTGCTGTCTCCACTGGTTGAAGAATTTCTGCTTTCAGATCCTCTGTGGGGTCTCTGGGTAACGGTTGGTAGTTCCTCACGTCTCCAAGCAGTCTCCTGCACTCCATGTCGTAGTCAGTTTTGTTCATGATGACCAGGCCTCCTCCTTTGTCCGCTGGCTTGATTATGATGTTGTTATCTGTTTTCAGGTTCAGGATGGCACTCTGTTCTGCTCTGCTGTTATTTTGGAACTGTTTGTTTTCTTCCATCCGCTCGATGTCATTGAATATAGCCTGTTCGAATGTGTTAATCTCGACAGGGATAGTATGTGGAGGGGGTATGAATGTGGACTTTATTCTCAATCCTGTTTCATTTGGTTTACCTTCGATATCCTGGCTGGGGTGTTTCTCAAAGAAAGCTTTCAATTTCAATTTTCGGAAGAAGGCGGACAGCTCACAATGTAGCTTGAACTTGTCGAGTCGAGTTGTAGGCACGAAACCCAAACCTTTATTGAGGACTTTGGTTTCGATGTCTGTTAAGGCTCTTGAAGATAGATTGGTCACTAGCTCCTCATGTTGCTGGGCCCCGCTTTGTTCGTTCCCGCTCTGCTCCTGGTGTTGTTGCCCACTGGGTCTTCCTCCTCCCAGTGGACGTTGTTCCCGGGTTTTTTTCTTCCCCTCCCGCGCCTTCCTCTGTTCGAAAAAGGAGGGCGGAATTGATGTGGTTGGAAGAATTGGGGTTGAAAAGGTGGTTGCCATCCATACATCGGGAATGCTTGGTCTGGTATGAACGGTGGGGGGAACGGAGGTTGGCCGTATTGTGGCCATTGATATTGTCCTCTGAATCCACCTCGTTGTCTATGTTTTTGGTTGCTGCTTCCAGAGCCTCCGCTATTGTTTGAGCTTTTGGAGCTGTTGCTTGATACATCTGAATCAGGTTGACAAGGTTAGGTATTGCACTCTGGTGTTCAACAAACTTTATTCGTGTGATCCAAAGTTCTATTCTTGTCGTTGGTGCATAGGTCGGTACCCTACTGAGCCATTAGGGTATGTATACAAAGCTGAACATGAGTGTTCTGTACCCACAGGACACACTCCTTCCTTGCACTCCTTTCACTTTTCATATAAATGTGCTCCAAACGTGTAGATAATGATTCATAGAATTTATTCA
Source organism: Lissotriton helveticus (assembly GCF_964261635.1). Classification (NCBI taxonomy): domain Eukaryota; kingdom Metazoa; phylum Chordata; class Amphibia; order Caudata; family Salamandridae; genus Lissotriton; species Lissotriton helveticus. Next base: position 659,219,221 of record NC_136057.1, on the reverse strand, counting down.
AACATCATTCTGTAGCGAGTTTTCAATTCATCCGAATTATATCACATTCATGATTATTTGCATGATCATATCTCATCCCAATGCATTTCAAGCATAACGCTCTTCTTCAGAGGATATTGTTAGTCTGAAATCATAATACACAAAGTAAGTACTAGGGTCTATTCTTACCCATTCATTTTAAAACAACCTTTTTATGCATTTCACCTTGATTATGCGATATCTCATTCTTAATAAATCATGACTTCGTGCACTAATCTGCACCTTATAACCCATTGCCACCTATCTGTTTGTGTCACCTCCGTTTCAGATGCTTCACTACATGCTTGTAAGGCCTAATGTGGGTACATGTGTTTTCCGATCACTGGAACCAGTGGGTTCATATATGTAGAAGGGCACAAGCATGTAGTGAAGCATCTGAAACGGAGGTGACACAAACAGATAGGTGGCAATGGGTTATAAGGTGCAGATTAGTGCACGAAGTCATGATTTATTAAGAATGAGATATCGCATAATCAAGGTGAAATGCATAAAAAGGTTGTTTTAAAATGAATGGGTAAGAATAGACCCTAGTACTTACTTTGTGTATTATGATTTCAGACTAACAATATCCCCTGAAGAAGAGCGTTATGCTTGAAATGCATTGGGATGAGATATGATCATGCAAATAATCATGAATGTGATATAATTCGGATGAATTGAAAACTCGCTACAGAATGATGTTTGAATAAATTCTATGAATCATTATCTACACGTTTGGAGCACATTTATATGAAAAGTGAAAGGAGTGCAAGGAAGGAGTGTGTCCTGTGGGTACAGAACACTCATGTTCAACATCTGAATCAGGGTCAGTACCTGGTGTCGCTTTGTAATCTGCTTCCGAGTAAGGGTAAGCCTTGACGAAAGAGAAACGTTTTAGGTCTTTCTGGAATTTTTGGACCTTTTGTTGGGTGAGATTCTCCCTGTATTCGTTGATCTCTTTATTGAGATCATCTAGTTTCTTCTTGTATCCCGTTATGGTCGTTTTGATTTGGGCTTCCGTGACTTGTATATCTATCTGTATTTTTTCTGACAGACGTAGTGCGGTTTTAAGGATCAGCATGATCCAATCATGTGTACAATGTCATGCTATATGTGCCCAGTCCCTTCTGAACTCATGATCATCTAGAAAGATGCGTGGAGCGTTGGTGACCAATAGTCCCTTCGGTGCCATTTGGTTGGTTACATATTCCTTAAGGATTGTGCCGTAGAGTATAGTTCTGATACGATTTCTTTTCATCTCTGTCAGTTTATCCCAGTCCGATGTCTGGGCGATTGTGTTACTTATATTAGCATCTGCAAAGACTGCAAGGTTGCCCATGATGGAGTCTATTTCTTCTGTCGAGTAAGTGAGGCCTTGGTTGTCTGCCATGTTTGATCAGTGTGTCCAGGGTGAGCTGCGAGACAGGCTAGGCTGCTATGTCTCAGCTCTCACAGCTGTGCGCTGCCAGGACATGAATAACAGAGGGGAGAGCAAGGTATTTGGTTCACCAAGTGAACGGGGGAATACTCCTGTACCCCTGGGTATATCGATAGAGAACAAAGAAGGAGTACCACCCAGTGGAATTTGTAGTTCCTAATGGGGTGCAGGCTGAAACAAAAGGGGGAACTCTCCTTTTGTTAAAAACCCCTCACTCACCACCTAGTGGTGACATGCTTCATCATCGGGGTCCACCCTAATGACCTAGCGTCATCAGGGTGTGCTGCAACACCTGATTACAGTGGAGCTGGTTGTGAGTGAGGATGCGTGAAAAGGAAAAAAAGGTATGTGTGTTAAAAATTGTCCTGGTTTAACTTAAGAAATTAAATTTTTATTTATAAGCAACTGGACAATGTTAAAAGCAAAAGTGCGAGATAGAATGAGGGCAATTATGAGCCCATGTATCTCTATGTGTTGTCAGGTCTACATGTTTCAACCATAAAGGTGTAGGTTCACCAGGTTTTCTTCAGGACCGTTGCCCTGAGAGTGGATGGTGTGCGTCCCCTAAAAGGCGCGCCCAGTCCTACTCTCTGGGACCACAATGAGTGACAAAAAAGTAAATGTCTGGGGTAAACGCCGAAACCCGTTTAGGATTTGCGTGAAAAATCTAAATACCTGCAAAGGAAATTGAGGAGTATGTCAGATAATCGGTCTATTTACAAGCCTGTAACGTCGTGCAGTGTCTCACATTCGTGTCTGTATGCTGATGATCCCAGTAGGCCAGGTATCAATTGCTCGTGTGAAGGGTACTGTTTCTCAGTGCCTTGATGTGGAGGTACCTGGGTTGTAGTATAAGTGGTATATTGCTTGACTTATCTTGTACACAACGCTAATTTTACGTGCGTCAATATCTATTAGATGCTTACGCCTGACATCCAATTTATGTGGCGTGAAAGAGAGACAGACTAGCAAGAAGACATGCAGCAGTGCAGAGGCTAGGAGACAACAGCTGCCAAGGTCTGGGAGAGGCAGCCTGAATAAACATTGCACCAGGGAGCACCCAGGATTAATGTAGGTGTCCCTCCAGGGGCTCAGTGAACTTCAGAACCAGGAGACTGCACCTTACGGGCCACCCGGAGAATTTGTAGGGTTGCGGATAAGATGCACTAAAGGACGACTGGGGTGGAGGCCAACAGGCCCTGTAGAAAAGGTGAGCTGGGGTTCTCGTACTGTGGGGTGTCCTGTTGTCACCCATGCAGTGCTTGGCCCATTCGGCTTGGCATGTGTGGGAGCATCTAATTGGCTCCCTGTGGGCCAGGGAGACGTGGGCCTGAGGGGCACCCAGTGTATGGTGGCCCTGGGCAAGGCGACAGTGCAGTGACTGGAGACCCCATGGATAGGACATAGGACACTGCCAATAGGAATACACTGGTGCTCGAGGGACTAGCGTGACCATGGTGAGGCCCAATCAAATAAAATGAGCCCTGGGATGATTCACTCTCAATCTGCAAAGCACTTACAGGCTCATGACTCAGCAGAAGGAGAGCAAGGGATGGCGGCCCGTCCACTAAAGCGCCCATGGATCACAAATTGATGCAGTGGCCCTTGAATTGGGGCTCCTTCAGGCGGACCATATAAAACTCAAAGAGTATGTGGATGGGATAGAATGATTACTGGCCCACCTGAAACCGACTAATTGAGACTGATGTCAAGGTCTAAGAACTTCAGGATATGTTTGTTCACCTCCAAGACTGTATGGAAGATGCAGAGGGCCAATCACAGCACATTAATATGTGACTGGTGATGCTCCTGGAGCCGGCAGAGGACCCTAGGATGGAACTGTTACTAAAAAACTGGCCCGTATCCACAGAACTGGAGGCAAGGTGTCAAACCTGTTTATGGCTGGAAGGGCACCCCCAGAGGGTACCGGGCTGGCCGCCAAAGTCTGTGTCACCGCCAAAGTCTGTGGAACTGCCTTGCACGGTGGTTGCCAGACTTTTAATTTTCACAGACAAAGACAACATCTTTCAGATGACCTGTACATATGGCCCATGGGATCTGGGTGGAGGTTCTGTAAACATATATCCAGACTATACAGATGTGGTACAAATTCAGCCAGAAGCCTTCCTGGCAGTGAAAGGCCACCTTAGAACAATGACTATCAAATATGTCCTGTTTGTTCCATTCAAATCAAGAATCATTGCCCAGGACGAATCCCACTTCTGTGCAACAGCTGCAGAGGCCTGGGACAGCTTGGAGGTATAGGGGCACCCGACTCCAGAGCAGCAAGAGAGAGACGAGTCGGGAGAATAGCAGGGGCCAAAGCAGAAACCCCCCGACGCTCAATGATGGTGCCATCAAGGAATCAGCCAGAGACTAAGACAGCTAAAGATGTAGCTGAAATACAACAACACAGGAAGGGAGTCTGGGGATTCTCATGGGGATTTGGAGGATGAAATACTCTCAGCAGTCACTTCGATAACAGTGGGTATGCTGCGTTGAGGAGCCCTAGCAGCGCAGAGATACAGGACAAGCACTGGGCCATATTAGTGGATGACTTCTACCATGAACATTGCATACCCTGGGGTACCATGCCTCCCTTCTGCTGTAACTGGTGATATTGTTGTAGCAGTGTGGTATTTTCTGTGTAGAGTGTGAGACTGGTCGAATATGGTCGAATAAGTTCAAACAGTTCGAACATACTCCTCAGGAATTGGGGTGGTGGGTAGTTCTGCACCTGCAGCTCGAAAGATTGGGGAGGGGGGAGAAAGGAAGGGGAGGGGGTGAGGCACATAGAGTCACAACACACTTTGCGAAAGGCTGAGAGACAGCATAAATCCCAAAACCACACGTATGGCGGGACTTACATCCCCCAGTTTCCCTCAGGGCTAACCCTGAAAATGCTCTCCTGGATTGTGAAAAGCTTAGACATCAAACCTAAATGGGGCATTGTGTGAAATACCTATTTAGGCATGACCTGACTATTCTCCTTCTGCAGGAAAGCCGCATGGTGGGTAATTGGTGTGGGTTCTTGACCCCGGATAGGTACAAGTTACTGGCCCATGCCTGGGTCACCAGAGGATCCAGAGGGGTGGGAATCCTGGCCCAAAAATCCCTCCCACCTTAGGTCACATAGTCCTGGGTTGCCGATCTGGGATGTCGAGGTGACACATGGGCGCTGGAACAGGGAAGACTTGTGCTACTTCCCCTCGGGATTACACTTGTCGGGCTGTATAAATTGGGGGTTGGATAACCGTGTTGTCAGAGGCCCTACTCCTCATTGATGGAGATCATAATTTTTTTTTTTTCAGAACAAATGGAGATCTTAATTTAGCGACTCGTGGAGAGAAAGACAGCCTGACTGCCTCTGGAGAAAGTCCCCCGGCTGACCTGCATTTATCGCAGTTTTTGGAGGCATTGGGAATGGCCGATCTCTGGATGGAAGTGCACCTAGGGCTGCACCAGTACTCCTTTGCAGCCAGTGCAATGCATTCTGTGTCCTGGCCGGATAATCTAATGGTGACATACTGCTATTTGGGGCATTTTCGACACACCACATTTTTGGCCAGGGCCACCCACACACGGGCATCCTGTTTAGGGCCACCTACATATAGGCATCGTGAGGTCAAGAGGGGAGTGGAAACTCGACACGTGGGAACTAAATGACTAGGACACTAGCAAGTTGATTTGAGAGTCCACAACCAACTACTTTCAAGCGAACCGAGTCACTGCAAACTCAGCGTTGTTTCTAAGGGAGGACTGCAAAATGGTAATATGAGGGCAACTCATCGGGCAAATATCGAAGAAACTAAGTGAGCGTGACAGTGAGACTGTGAACATGGAGTCCGCCTTGACGTCTTGGAAAAGTGATTATGTGATGGCCATTCTCCTTGTAGCTGGTGCATAAAATAGAGGGACTTAGACCAGACCTGCAGAAGTACATCCAACAGGAAGCGAGGGCCAAATTTCACACGCAGCAGGGATGATTCTAGATGAATGGTAAAGAAGGGAAACTCCCAGCCTGGCTGGAAAACTGGTCAGCCGTGTCTGTTGGCTCAGTAGACTAATGCATCCACTGCAGCAGCCTGTTTTAAACCTCATGGTCACAGGTTCGAATCCTGGCGGGTCCACTCAGCCTTTCATCCACCTGAGGTTGATAAAATTAGTATCATTGAGTTGGGTAAAAATAAACATCTGTTTTCTGTGTCAAGAAACCTATGGGTGAATGTGCACTTACAAATACTTATGTTATGGGAAGAAGGTCAATTATCCGTGCAGGGGCTGAGGATGGACTCTGGAGGTGTAGCTGAGACTCTGGCAGAGGTAGCACAGACCGTTGTCTTCTATTTGGAGGACCTATACCGGACCAGACAACCAGGTGAGGCTTGGGACCTCTGGAAATTTATATCAGACCTTCCAGTTCTCCAGATGGGCCAAGAAGTGAGGCTGGGGGTGGAGGCCGATCACAGAAGCAGAAGTATCTGAAGTGATATCCCTGTTGAAAGGGAGGAAAATTCCTGCACTCAATGGTCTGCCCACTGAATTTTTTTAATGGGCTAGGTCCTGCATAGTGGGCACCTCTGTGAACTGTTTTATAGAGCGAGGTGGAATGGTATGCTACCTAGCGACCTGAGAGAGGCGATGACTGTATTAATCCACAAGGCAGGAAAGCTGTGTGAGGATTGTGCCTCTTATCGGCTGACATCATTTTTGAATGTAGGAACTCAGATTGTCACGAAGGTCTTAGCCAACCACTTGCTACAGGTTTTATGCCTTACAGAGCAACAAGACACAACCTGCATCGGCAGGCTGGATGCCTAGCACATGGGTATCATATAGCCGAGCCGGCGGCTTTACTCGCTGTGGACACTGAAAACTTATTTGACTCACTGGAGGGGTAATATATATGGGCTGCCTTAAACAGAATGGGCTTCGGCCCTGTATACTTGTCCTGGGTGCATTGCCGCGCGCAGGGAAGTTGAGACAGAAAACCCTTCGGAGTTTCTTTAAAGTAACCAAACAGCTCAGCTATCTGTATTCAGTAACCCCCTGACGAAGGGCTCCACGACAGCCCGAAATGCATTGGGATTTGTTACCATGATGTGATTTACAATTTACGTTATACAGATTATGGATAAGATGTATAATATATCTTTGGCAACCATGAGAATAATGTGTTGAACCAGAAACCAAGAACTTTCAAAAAAACTTTGAAAAAACTTTTTTAAAACATTTAAAGTGAACAAGACTCGATATAGTCTCATTCGCAGTGCTAGGAGGAGCCTGCCCCCACGCAGGGGCAGCTTTTAAATAGTTTGTGCATGACAGACGCTATGCGGACCAGATACCGATTTCTCCCAGCACGCCACAATTCATCAAAACAGGAAAATAATTGATTCTAAAAGCAGTGCAAGCCCCACATACTCTCTTTGTAAGTAATACTGAACGACCCAGCAGCAGCTGATTTATGACTGGGTGTTTTAGTCACAGCATTGATAGTGGACAGACTGACGATGGATGTAGAGGGCAATGTCTGACGCCTCTATTGGGACTCTGGAAGGGCTATCACCAGTTCCCACTCCAATGTACGCAATGCTAAAAATATGGAAGAGGACGGGAGTCACCCTGGACTGGAGAGGTAAATTGACAATGGGAACCCCACTTTGGGGTTCCAATCTGTTGAAAGGTCTTCGAGTCCTTGAAGAGCATAGGAAGTAGGGCCTCCTGGGAATCTGAAAGATTTGGGATGTGTGGTATGACAGCAAGTTGATACCATTCCTCAAACTCCAAACGCAATATGAACTGAGGTCCAGGCAATACCTTAGGTACCACCAGCTAATGCACAACCTTGGTCAATACTCAGAGATACTCGGCTAGGTAACCAATGAGACACCCCTAGAATTCTGGGGGCTGGGGGCATCTCTGGCCAACCATGTGTTGTCCCAAATCTTCTCCATGTTGTCGCAGCCTCACACCACAGGACACCCTGAGCGGGGAATGAAAAAATGACCTAGGCAAGCTGGATGATGACGACTGGGGTGTGGCATGCCGATACTCTTGAGATTTGGAAATAAAAGCAGAGTTTTAGCTGGTCCAACAAAAAATGCTTCAGAGGGCATATTATACCAAAACTAGGTTGTTCCATATGGTAAGAAGTGAATCCTATAGGGTGACCACCGATCCGATTTTTATATGGACTGTGCTACAATTGGATAAGTTGTCCATGATTGATCTTTCAAAGGACAGCATTTGTCCGTACTTTTAGCCTTTCAGCGAAATGATATGTAAATGCCAACAATTGAGACTCCCCAGCTCAAGTGAAGGGAGGAAGTCTCCCTTGCTGCATTCCCCAGAGAAGGGCAGACAGATATACAAGAAACAAGCCAGGGTGCCTGCTGCCTGAAAGAAACGGAGATGTATGCAATTAGTTAATCTGCAAATGTAAAGGCTGTTTGGAAGCCAGTATAGGTATTAATTGATGGAGTTACTTGAAGCTTCCTGGTGACAAAGATATTTTTTGTTTTAGAGGTACTGTAATGGTGTTCCAAGCTGAGCTGTGGAGTGTGTGCTTTTATGTGACAATTATAAAAAATGTTTGGCCTAGTTATATTTTGCATGTTACTAAAATCTATGCTTTGGAAGTACTTTTTATTTTTAACCTAATTTTATATGTGCATTTCGTGGCCGCCCACTATACTCTACTCTGCACCACTGCACTCTGCACTACTGCACTTTATGCCATTCTTCTCTACTCTACACCACTGAACTCTAAGCCCTCTACTCTACAGCACTGCACACTATGCCACTGCACTCTTTACCACTCTAATCTACTCTGCAGCACTCTTTTCTGTGCCACTGCACTCTACCTTGCATCACTTTACTTTCTCCAACTACAGTCTACTCTGCACCACTCCACTCTACTCTGCACCACTGCACTCTAAGCCGCTGTACTCTTCTTTGCACCACTGCACTCTACGCCACTCTATTCTACTCTGCATCACTTCACTCTACACCACTGCACTATACTCTGCACCACTCTACTCCATGCCACTGCAATCTAAGCCACTCTAGTCTACACCACTCTACTCCACTGCACTATATGACACCATACTCTACTCTGCACCACTCTGCACCACTGCACTCTTTGCCACTTTACTCTACTCTGCACCACTCCACACCTCTACACTCTATATCACTGCACTCTATTCTGCACCACTCTACTCTACGCCACTTTACTCAATACCACTGCACTCTATGCCAGTCCACTGTACTCTATAGTGAAAGCTGCTGCTTCCTTCTCAAGCTGGTTTCCGTTCACATCACAGCACTGAAACTGCACTGTGTGTAATTGTGGCCTTCAGTAAATTGCTCCTTGGCCAGGGCCATAATGTCACCTTGATTTTACTGGATCTTTCTGCAGCATTGACTACTGTCTTTCATATCATCCTTTTACAGAGTTTATCTGACTTAGGAGTGGGAGGTATGGTATGGATGTGGATCAGATCTTTTCTGGATCAACTTGGACAGGCTGTTTGCATGGTTCCCTTTGTTTCAGACTCTAAGGTTCTTAACCGCATGCGTGCGGGCGGAATTCCGCTCGCACGCTGAGATATTCAAAAGCGCATGTTACGTGACGAGCTGGGCTCATCATCAGCGTGCGAGGAGGCTACCTGATGACGAGCCCAGCTCGTCATCAGCGTGGAAGGGGTTTTTAAACATGGTGTACCTCAATGAGTCCAACATTGGCATCTGCAGTGGATCCTTTCAGCATTAAGATTGTGTCCTATGGAGATGATACTCAACTCCTCTTATACTATGACAATAATTCTCTCATAGTGAAGAAAGCCTTTTTTTGCATTGTATGAGAGCAGTTATGAATTGGATGAGAATCGATAATCTGCAAAAATGTGGCATTGCGGGTTCTCTGTTGAAAAAACTTCACGTGGCCCAAAACACGGCAGCCAGACTTCTTCTAGAAATCTCCGGCAGGAATAGTGTCCGCCATCATTTGCGCTCACAAATCGCTGGTTTTGGCCCACCGTGCCCTTCATGGTAGTGGCCCTTCCCATTTGCAGAAATGCTTCTCCTTTTATGCTCCATTGCGATCCACGTCCCTACGTTTCACCCAGGTCCCTCGTTTCAAATACCAGAGGCTAGGAGGCAGCTCCTTTGGTCGGAAGGCTTCTGCTGCTTGGAATGCCCTTCCTCTAAATATAATTATTAACTGTTATCTAGTATGCAAGTAATTCAGAAACACATGTTTATTTAATATATATATAGATATATTATATATATATGTTGAATTTACTTAGTGACATGAGTTGTTTAGCTGCTGTAAATATAATTATGCTAGATGCACGTAGTATCCACTTAATTTCTTTTCCCTTTGGACACTTATATGGTCTTTACCTCTACTCTCTTTTGTTTGATTCACTCGTTTTTATTTCTGCTTCCAGCCATCCCCTTTATTGAACTATATGCTAAAGATGTTACATTCACGGGACATGTGATTTATTCCCGGATCATCGCTCCAATCTCAATGATTGACACGCGGCAAGGTTTTGTAACAATTGGACTAATTTGGTCACATTTTCTTGAACAGCTATGCTAGAACCACATACCTTACTTGTCACATGTTTTCTGTAGTGAGGAGAACATATGTACATGCTTTTTTCTGTTGCCAAATATATGTTAAAACTAAATTATAGATTTTTGTTCATCTAGACACTAGGTCTAATATTCTTAAACAGTCAGATAAGAACGACATACTTTGGCACATATATATATATTTTTTGAGTTTATAAAGCACACTGTCAACGACTAGTGTCCATGCGCTGATCATAACAGATGGGGAAGATAGAGAAAAGGAAATGGAACGATAGCAACATGGAGCTACCTGTAGAGTCATAGCTTCAGGAATAGGCAGCTGAATTTCCGTTACTTGGGATACAGCCAAGTTTTCAGTGACCTCCTAAACTTCAATAGATCAGACATGGATCTTAAGGAGGGGGGAAGTGCATTACAGAGCTTGGCTGTATGAACCGTAAGGGTCCTGCCACCTTTGCCTGGATTTCCTGAACTTCGGCACACAGAGCAGATTGGCTGATGTGGATTGGAGGGCTCTGTTGGTGATGTATCTTCTCAGTTGCTTTTGAAGGGGAAGAGGGCCCATCAAATGGCAGGCTTTAAAAGCCACGCAGAGGGATTTAAACAAGATTCTTTGCTTCAGTGGCAGCCAGTCTAACTCCCTTAATGCAAGAGAGGCAGAGGCTCTGTGGGGTAGAATTATAGATGAAATCGTTTTATTATTAAGTTTGCAAACATAACAATAGCTACCACCTACATCCACATTGCGGGTGGGGAAAACCATATAATGATAGTCACCCGTGGATGGAGTGAGGAGAGATAGAAAGGAGGAGAAAAGGATTAGAGAGGAGAATGATTAGCTAATAGCGGCCTTTATTCCTGTTCTCTCAGGCGAGTTAGGTTATCTCATGGGAGTATATGCTTCTGTTTTGGGTGTGGCTTAGTGAGTCGCAGTACCCGGAGATATCTTGGGCAAGTAAGTTCTGTGAATTCGGTTGCAATAAATTCTATAGTAGTACCCCTGGTTTTATCAAATCGTGGGAGTTTGTGCATGAGAATTGCCTTGATTTTCTCCATGCCCACCACCTCCCATAATTTGTGTAACCATTCCAACCTGGTTGGGACCCTGTCTGTTCCCCATTTAGAAAGCAACACCTGCTTGGCGGTGCCCAGTGCCAGAGTGATCGATCTCCCCCAGCATGACCTGAGGGGGTAGGTCAATGGATTTGGGTTACCCAGTATTATGTAGCTAGGGAATCTGGGTATATCTGTGTGATAGATGGTATTGAAATCAGGCAGTACTGAGTCACAGAAGGTTTGTATTTTTGGGCAGTGCCATGACATATGTGTAAGTGATGCCAGCAAAGGTTATCTCCTCCGGGTTTCCAATGTGCTAATCTAGCTGGAATATAGTTCCAGTGATGCGTTATTTTGAGGAAAATGTATTTCCCAGCGGTGTGGCAAGAGGAAGCTCTGGCCCTGTGTATTATATCTTGCCACTCTTTGAGGGAGAGTTCATGTTCAAGTTCTGACTCCCATTGACGCTGCGCAGGGGACATAGTGCTTTTTGTGGGAGTAAGCAGACAGGCGTATATGTCTGAAAGTAGACGCTTGTTCGAACTTCAAGTTATGTACAATTTTTCAAATTTGGTTAGTGGGCGGCTGGCATGTGGGCATACATGGGCTTGAGTAATCCAGTGCCGCAAGACAAGGTATTGCCAATGTGGTTTTCTTGGTACTCCAAAGTCAGAAACGAGTTGAGGAAATTCCTTTATCCCCTTCCCATCAAAGAGATCACCAATTCTCTTGCAATTGGCCTCTTGCCTTTTGATTCCTGTCTCTAACTGGAGGGAACTCCGGATGCCCTATGAAGGGGGTCCACGGTGATGGGGCTCCTGCACTCTACCCCATCCATTTAGGGTAGCCCTCAGAACTGGGGTTACCATTTAGGTATTAAAGATACATTCCAAACGTGCATGCTCGCAATTGTGCGGTCAATGAATGCCCAATGTTCCTCCGATGCAGGTCTGTACCATTCGACCATATAACGCTGATGGGCGGCTTGAAAATAGCGTTTCAGGTGAGGAACGCCTAGCACTCTATCTTCCTGTTTCAGATATGTTTGAAGACGTGCCATACGAGCCCTCTTCCCGCCCCAAATGAAGTCCCCAAGCAAGTAGATGTTGCAGTTTGGTCGCCGTCAGGGGTGGGGCTGCAGCAGGAGAGTCTGCATCACATACAGGATGCAGGGTAGTAGAGTCAATTTGATGGCGCCAGTCTACATGGGCTGTCCTATAAACTGTGGGGAAAATCTGCAACCCTAAATAGGAAACAACCTCTGAGGCCCATATAAATGGAAATTCCACTGTCAGGTGTATCTGATCGGTCTTGGAAAAAGTTAAGCTAAGGCTTAAGTCTTTTGAATATTAATTTTGAAGCCAGAGACTTGGCTAAAATCTTTCTATTTCTTGTAGAAGGGGAGGTAAAGAGGTGAATGGTTGAGTGAGGTAGAGCACAACATCATCTACATCAAGTGAATCCTTGTGTTCCCTGTCACCCATCCGGATCCCCGCTATTATGGAGTGTTAGCAGATTCATTCCACAAAATGCTCCATATAGAGAGCAAGTGGTAAAGGTTATAACGAACATCCTTGGTGGGTACCTCTTGTGATCTGAAAGGGGTGAGCGACAACACCATTCACCCTAAAGCGTGCTTCCGGGTTGTTGTAAATGCAGTCTATCCACTTCAAGAACCGCGCACAAGACCAAATCCAGTCAGTTCCAGTTGCAGATAAGGCCAGAGAACCCTGTAAAAGGCTTTTTCGGTGCCCACTGAAAGGAGTAAGGCAAGCTGCTGGGAGCGTTGGATCTTATCAAGGAGGTGGCACGTTCGCCGAGTGCCATCACTGTAACTGCATTCCGATATGAAGCCGGATTGGTCTGGGTCCACCAGACCCTGCATATATGGGGCTAGGTGAGTGGACAGGATGCTAGTGAAAACTTTCAGATTAACATTCAGTAGGGATATGAGACGCCACAATTTGATTGATCTTTACCCGGTTTAGGTATCACTACCACTGCCTCCATGCACATAGAAGGAGCCGGAGTCCCCGTGTCACTGAATGAATTAAAGAGATGGGTAAGCAATGGAGTAAGACTGGAGGCAAAGGTTTTTTATAAAAATCGGATGAAAGCCATCCTCCCCAGGTGTTTTGCATAAGGCAAGTCCCTGTATGGCTTGCAGGACTTCATCTGAGAGAATAGCTACATCTAGTTTAGTTGCCTGCAAGGCCAAAAAGAGGCCCCTGGTACCCGACTCACATACGCCTCAGTCACCACCGGATCTAGAGAGTCAGTTGAATAGAGGGCAGTGTAGAATTTCCCAAATTCAGTAGTGATAGCTCTGTCTGTGTGAAGCATAGCCCATAGAGAGCCCTTAAACTCTGTAATGTGATGTGCATTTATCTGGGCATGGAGTTGATGTGCCAGGAGCTTCCATGCTTTTTCCCCCTTTCAAAGTAGTGTTGTTTAGTACACAAGAGGGCATATTCCGCATGATCATAATCCAAGGCTTTCAGTTGCTGTCACACGTTAGTAAGCTGACGCCTAGATTGAACTGAGCCTTTGTGTCGATGCATCCCTTCCAGCTCCCTAATCTGTGTTTACAATTGATCCCTTTTATCTCTTCTATCTTTATTCAGTATAGCTGCTATAGCCAGAAACTGACCCTGTATAACCGCTTTCAGTGTATCAGCAAAAGGGTAATTGGAGAGTGATACGAAAGAGCCGCCACCCATATCTCAACCTCCCGCATAGCCAACGTGACACATGGAGATGTCAAAAAGAGATCTATACGGACATAAATTAGATGCACGACTGAGAAAAAGATGTATTCATGAGCAATGGGGTAGCGCTGCCGACAGGTGTCCACTAAGCCTACTTCTTTCAGCCGTTGTTTCATAGAGACTGAGAGCTAACTGGAGTGTCCCACTCTTTGAATAGATCTGTCTAGCTGGATGTCAGATACTATTATAAAATCTCCTCCCATTATAAGATCCTCATCCGGAGACTGAAGAATGGTAGTTAGCGCCTCCGTAAGAAATATCTCTTGATGGTCATTTGGGAAGTATATGGGAGCACTTGTATAGGTGTTTCCCCCCATTGCCTCATTCTCCCAGGTATTTTTGCATGTGTTTCTAGCACCTTTCCAGGGAAGTGTGTTGCTAGGAAAATGGCATTCCCTGCCCTCTTCCCGGCCATGGAGGAGAAACATTGATGGTAAAACCATCTCGACCTGAGGTGTTTTCAATCAGCCCGCATTAGGTGTGTCTCCTGTAGATGGTCAAATGTTACAGTTTGTGTCCCTAAGTAGGATGAGGAGTGCACATGTTTTAGTGGGTGAGTTGAAGCCTACATACATTGAGGCTCAATATTGCAACCTTAAGGGGAGCCATGGGAGAAGGGTGAGGTGTAGCCTGTAGGCGACAACCCCTCCCCTCTCTACTAAGGAGGGGAGGGCTTGTCGCTTCATCTACTTCCATCTCATGAGGACCAGATTTGGATTGTGTGTTAACAAGGACAGGGACCTGCAGTAGATTCGGAAGTGTTCCCAAGTGTGTAGAGCCCTATGTTGAGCCCCTTGTTCAAGTTCAAGTTCAAGTATTTATATAGCGCACTACTCACCCAGAGGGTCTCAAGGCGCTTGAGGGAGGGGGTACATTATTTATCGAATATCCAGGTTTTTAGTTGTTTTCTGAAGGAGAGGTGGTTCTGTGTAAGGCGGAGGTGGGTAGGGAGAGAGTTCCCAGTTTTGGCCGCTAAGTAGGAGAAGGATCTTGCTCCCATGGTGGATCTGTGGATGCGTGGAATTGCGGCGAGGGCTTGATTGGACGATCGTAGATGGCGGGTGGGGGTGTAGAAGGACAGGCGCGTGTTGAGGCATTCGGGTCCTAGTTCGTAGAGGGCTTTGTGTGCGTGGGTGAGGAGACGGAATGTTATTCTCTTGTTGATGGGGAGCCAGTGGAGGTCTTTCAGGTGACCGGAAATGTGAGCTTGGCGAGGGATGTCTAGTATGAGTCTGGCTGAGGCGTTTTGGATGCGTTGGAGTTTTTTCTGTAGTATGGCTGTTGTTCCGGCGTAAAGTGTGTTTCCGTAGTCCAGTCGGCTTGTGCCCAGTGCGTGGGTGACCGTCTTTCTTGTTTCGGAGGGAATCCAACGGAAGATTTTTTTGAGCATGCGTAGGATGTTGAAGCATGATGATGAGACGGCGTTGACTTGTCTGGTCATTGAGAGGGATGAGTCCAGGATAAAGCCCAGGTTACATGCGTGGTCCGTAGGTATGGGTGCTGTTCCCAGGGCTGGTGGCCACCAAGAGTCATCCCAGGCAGAGGGGGATGAGCCTAAGAAGAGGACTTCCGTTTTGTCCGAGTTCAGTTTAAGTCGGCTGTTCTTCATCCACTCGGCTACTTCTTTCATTCCTTCGTGTAAGTTTGTTTTGGCGGTGCTTGGGTCGTTGGTGAGGGAGAGGATCAGCTGGGTGTCGTCTGCATAGGAGATGATGTTGAGGTTGTGTTGGCGCGCGATGGATGCGAGGGGACTCATGTATACGTTGAAGAGGGTGGGACTGAGTGATGATCCTTGTGGTACGCCGCAGATAACTTCGGTGGCCTCTGATCTAAAAGGGGGGAGGCGGACTCTCTGGGTTCGTCCGGCGAGGAACGAGATGATCCAGTCCAATGCTTTACCTTGTATTTCGGTGTTGCTGAGGCGTTGTATAAGAGTACTATGACAGACTGTGTCGAATGCTGCGGAGAGGTCAAGTAGGATGAGGGCAACTGTTTCTCTGTTGTCCAGTAGTGTTCGAATGTCATCTGTTGCTGCGATGAGGACCGTTTCGGTGCTGTGTTTGGCTCGGAAGCTGGATTGTGAGGGGTCGAGGGATTTGTTGGATTCGAGGAAGGCGGCGAGCTGACTGTTGACGGCTTTCTCAATGACTTTGGCAGGGAATGGGAGGAGCGAGATGGGGCGGTAGTTCTTACGTTCAGTTGGGTCTGCTGTGGGTTTCTTCAGAAGGGCGCTGAGTTCGGCGTGTTTCCAGCTTTCCGGGAAGGTAGCGGAATTGAGGGAGCAGTTGATGACGTCTCGGAGATGGGGTGCGATAATGGAGTCTGCTTTGTTGAAAATGTGGTGGGGGCAAGGGTCGGTAGGCGATCCTGAGTGGATGGAGTTCATCAGGTGGATGGTGTCATCAGTGGTGATTGGGTTCCAGGCGCAAAGGTTGTGAGAGGGGGGTTTAAGTGTGGGGATAGGTGGAGTGGAATGGTCTCCGGATTGGTTTTCAAAGCTGTTATGTATGTCAGCAATTTTGTTGTGGAAGAATGAGGCTAGGGAGTCGCAGAGTTCTTGGGAGGGAGTGATGTCGTTGGTGCCGGCGGTGGGGTTGGTAAATTCTTTGACGATGTTGAATAGTTCCTTGCTGTTGTGGGCGTTGTTGTCAAGTCGATCCTTGAATGCTGATTTCTTGGTGGATCGGATCAGTTGGTGGTGTTTGCGGGTGGCGTTCTTGAAGGTGGCTAGGTTGTCAGTGGTTGGGTTTTTTCTCCTGGCTTTCTCCAGGGTGCGACAGGATTTCTTGGATTTCTTAAGGTCATCGTTGAACCAGGGGGCTTTTTTGCTGCTTTGCTTGATTTGATGGTTTTTCAAGGGTGCTAATTCGTCAGCGCTGTGGGTGATCCATTGTGTGAGATTGGTGGCTGTAAGGTTTGGGTCCGATGATAGTGCAGGAGGGTTTTGGTGAAGCGATGCGAAGAGTTGGTCTGTGGTAATTTTGTTCCAGTTTCGGCGGGGAATTGGTTGTGGGTAGTTGTGGGTCATAGTCTTTTTGTAGTTGAAGTGAACGCAACTGTGGTCCGTCCAGTGGAGAGCTGTGGTGTAATTGAAGGAGATGTACTTGCTGGAGGAGAAGATTGAGTCGAGCATGTGTCCTGCATAGTGGGTGGGGGTGTCAACAAGTTGTTTGAGTCCGAGATTGGCAAGGTTGTCCAGAAGGGTGGTAGTGTTGCTGTCGTTGTTCTTTTCCAGGTGGAAGTTGAGGTCTCCCAGTAGAATGTAGTCCTCGGAGGGCAGGGCGTGTGGGCTGATGAAGTCGGTGATATCTTCGCTAAATTGTGAGCGGGGTCCTGGTGGTCTGTAGATGAGGGTGCCTCTGAGAGTGGTCTTGCCCTTCAGATTCCCAGATACCTCTCGTGTAACAATGAGGCATGCCCATTACGGAGAAGCTTCAGTGAAACTCTCTTGATATTCCCCTTTGGTTCTGTGGTCCCCTTAGGTGTATCCTCTCCAAGGTCACTGGAAAAATCAAATGGTTCTCTGTAGAGAGAGTGAGTCAAAGAGGCACAGAAATGTAAAGAAAGAGGGGAAGTTGAGAAAGCAGTAGAACAACATAAGCATGAACAACAAAAAACAGCCCTCGGACTGGCACCAATATCACCGTAGTGTGTGGGTCCATAAGACCTACGTCTGATCTTCACCCTGGTAGGGGTGAGCTCCACTCACCAAGGCCGAGTACACATTCCCTTCCAAGTGCTCACGGGAGGGCAAGGAGAGAGTAATACGGATCTGGATTCAGTCTTTAGAGATCTCCCCCTACCTCCTTAGTTTTGCAGCTGTGGGAGGAGGGCCTTCTCTTTCTTTCTGGCTTTCCAGCTCAGAGGGCCGTAGGTGTTTGTCCTTGCCGGTCCCGTGTCACCTTGAAGTCGCTGCATCCCCAGACTGATGTTCCAGATTCTTCCCCACTTCAAAGTCGATCCCCAGCACTACCTGTGCTTCTTTCAGAGACCGCACCACGTGCATCTCCTTGTTCCAGACAAAGATCAGCCTAAATGGTGGTAGTGGACTCCTTGCTCTCAAAGATAGGCGGTGGCCAGTTTCAGGGCTTTACATCTTTGTAGCGTGAGGGGAGAGAGGTCCTGATATATACCCACCCGTAGGCCCTCAAACGATATGGTCATCATGTCTCGGGTAGCATTCATGATGACTTCTTTCTGCCTATAAGAGTGAAGGCATGTGAGGATTTCTTGGAGTTGGCACTGGCCTGATGCCAGCCTACCAGCCCGGTGAGTGCATTTCAGGACAATCTCTTTATCACGGAACATCGGTGCGAACTGTCAGAAGAGATGTATCACCCAATCCCCAAGCTTCCCGGCATCTGCTTGAAGTGGCATTCCTTTGATGCGGATATTGGAATGCCTTAACCTGTTTTCAAGGTCCTCGAGGTGAAGGCAGAGTTCTTCATTGCAATCTCTGAGTTCCAGTATTTCCAGAGATTGATCGGTTAGGTCTTCCTCTCTAGGATCGCCAGACCGCTCCAGAGCAGAGGCTACATCTTGCTTAAGACTTGCAAAGTCCTTTCTTAGGGTGTCAAACAATTGTTCCAGGAAATGGCGGGTAATCGGCTCCTCCCGCCCCCACCCACTGGGTCTGTTTCTCTCTCCTGAGGAAGGGTTGACAACTAATCAGTGCTGTTCCTATCCATTTTCTTAGTTCCTATAGGAGGTCTTTAATGTTTGCCTTCTTCTTTGCTCGGTGGGGCGTCATCCCGAGAGGGCTGTAGCACAGAGGAGGCCAAAGGGCCCTCCCAGGCCAGCAGTGTGGGCCTGAGCCATTAACAGGCACAGAGTGTGGTTCTCACCTAGCAGGGTATTATAGCCCCTCTGTTCGCAGTCTAATGGATCCAGGGGGTTATGGACTTAGGCCGCTGCTCCTCCAGATATGATCAGGGATGCAAAGAATCCAGCCACCTTTCCCCTTGATGGGGCCTGGTTCACCCAGCCTGGGCTTTCTGTTCAGGAAATAAAAGTGCCTCCTTGAAGATAGGAGTCTCTGTTACCACTGTGTGTATCTCAAAAGACAGAATGTCTGGAATCCTCTGAGGTGGCTGTCGTTTCCACGCCCCAGTATTTCAGCAGTCCCCCGCTTCATGCTGCAGCAGACTCTCACTCCACCCAGCAGCAGTTGGCCAAGTCCTACTTCCTGACCGGGATCTCTCCCTGATGCTTGATGGTTGTTACCATGAGGGCTGCACGCGTGGGTCCGCCGGATAGCACGGCACACCACCAATGGCCACAGTTCCTCCAAAAGCCTTCCAATATAAGCAGTTTTGATCCTACGCACAGCACCCGGGAGCAACAATTGGGTGCTATGTGCTCCATTCTTGCTGTATGGGGCCCATCCAGGACCACATTCCACAAGATTGCCACCGGTTCTCACGGGGGGCCAAAGACGTACCTCGGAGGGTGGCATCAGGTCCAAAATCGGTCCACCCCTTAGGATCAGGACTCCAAAGCCACTCTGGAGGTGGCCCGGCACCGCGCTATGCAGCCTAGCCTTCTGGCTCCTCCAGGCGATCCAGTGTTTCAGGCCTCGGTCTCCACGTCCGGTATCCCGGCCTCACCACCAGTCTCTGGCAGTTCTGACGTGTGTCTCTATCGCCAGATAACTCTCCTTGCCTGCGAATAGGGAAACCATCCCGTCATCAGCACCAAATCTTCCTGGTCACTGTCGCTGGTTCCATGGATACCCTTGTCCCGGAATGGACAATATGAAGACTATTTTTAGGCCACAGCAAAAGGAGCTCTGTGAATGAGCTGTTACTCTGCCAACATCTTGGCCACGCCCCTTGTGGGGAAGATTTAAAGCAAGTTTGGTGGCTGCATTCTGTACCCTGGATAGATGATGTAAGAGATATTCTAGAACATCCAGGAGAAGGGCATTGCACTAATTCATGGAACTAAGAATAACGCTACGGATAACCATGACACTGAAGGAAGGAGGGAGTTCCGTCAGGATCTTCTGAAGAGCTTTCAGAAGTGCAAACAGGTTCCTCCCATTTTATTTACATAAGTTTCCATACTGAGCTTGTCATCAAACGTCATTCCTAAGTTCCGGACCAAATTAACGGTGACCACAGGTCCGTTAAACGATCCAGGCCAGAGATTAAGGGGTAAGAGGTAAAGTCTCCAGCTTAGATTGAGCTGTACAGTAGAGCATCTCAGTGTCGCAGGGATTCTGCTCAAACACAGAACTGTGCATAGAGACCTAGAACCTCAGTGAATTAGGGTGTACCAAAACTCACCTCACTATCCAAAATCCCCTACCAGACTAGCAATCAGTGTCTCATTGGTTCTTCCATACCCCCAATGATTAGACAACCCAGAACATGGACTTAGAACACCTCAGGTAACGTGGAACACATGAACACTCTTTCGTTATACTAACATATCAATCCAAAATGAGGAGTAAATGAAGACACATGCAAGTTTGAAATGTTTATTTCTAATGCCGTGTTCTCAAGCGCAGTATCTTAGCTAATACAAGCAAACATATTATAAGCAACAAGGTTATCAGCATAGTTACTAGTCCATAAAATACAAAGGGAGAAAGCATGTTAAAATGCTAAAGGGAAGAAGGCTAAATGGCACCTAAGTCTTACCCTCCCTTGCTAGTATATTATATTATATCTAAAGAAGGTCTCTTTGGGTTTTAGAAGGGCGGCCCCATACCTCTGATCTTAGTGGAAAGGGATCACATCATCTTCCACCAGCTCTCTGCATGCGAATATTCATCAAGTGTGTGTGCATGCTCTGCGCAGTGCAGTATTAAAACGCGCCAAAAGCCAGAGTTGGCCGCAGCAGCATATGTGTTATGTCTAGGAGGTGCGCTGATCAGACCTCACAACAACCACTGTGTTGAAATAACCTTGAAGGCCTCTGCACTCACTGTTCAGACATAGCTTACCAAGCAAAGCTGATACAATAGGAAAACATATTATTCTCGTGTGAAGCAAAATATTCTACTAGGCTCAAAGCTCTAATAACAATATATGCCGTGTGCAGAAGCAGCAGAAAGGTAAAATGGCGTTTAAACTTCTAATAAGCTCATGCTAACTTAACACAGTGTGAAGGCAAACCCTATCTATATGACACCCTCCCTTGATCCGAGCACAGATAAGATAAGATAAGATAAGGGGCAAATTTCTGGAATGCAGATTTCAAGAACGACAGTCAGCTCAAATTTGCACAAGGTAAAAAAAAATAAAATAAAAATGTTGTCTTGTAAAATTCACAGAGTCAAGTAAATTTAGTCATTTGCCGTGGCAAAGTCAATAGGCCTGGGGCAGAGAAATTTTCATAGAGGCAAGAAAAAAAAAAATAATTAAAAGAAAAAATGTTTGATGTCCAATAAATGACCCCGATTATGGGAGAGCGAAGCGATGACACTACTCATCCTAACATTGAATATGCAAAATATGCAGCAACAGCCTCCAATAGGAAGTCACTGTTCTCATCCGAAAACAGTTCAGCCATCCAATTTAACAGTGGGAAAGAACATACATGCTCTTCAATTACCGGAGCCTCTAGCACCATCAGAGGACAGCTCGGTGGATTTTCAATGTAGCTGTGTGCCAAGAAATCTTGCGCCGTTGCGAACACATTCCAACGACCCAGTATTCCATGCATCGCTGCAAAGGCCATAATCCCTCCGTCAGAACAAAGCAATTCATGAGCAACTAAGGGGCTCATAAGCTGATTATAATCCACATCGGGAGACACCGTATTGCAGAGACACAAATCCAGGGCCCAGTCGAAATCGCAACTCAAGCAATGAAAGACAGGCTGGACACATGTAAAGTAGGAAAACCGAAACGATAATCCATAAGCTGCACTTAAGGTTGCAAGAGGCAGCGCTCCATAGTACCCAAGCATCTGATTGCGAAACTGCGCCAGACATTACAGCTCGTCTCAAAACTCAGGACGTGCATCCATTTTGATTTAAACAAAACAGCAAAAGAACTCCTGCAGCCAGAGCCAGTAGTAAGAGAAATCCACCAAATAGGCTGGAAAAGATCGAATGAAAGAAAGCAGGGAAGACCCCGAATATAGTTTGAAACGAAGTCACAAGGCCACTGCTTACAACTTTAAAAAAGTGCGCCAGCCACGTTGTGGAGGATGCATTAAAGATTGTGTGAATTAATTCACCGAAATGCAAGGGCAAGTCAGTATTTAATAAAGCATGAACCTTTGTGCGGGTGTTAGCAACGTGAAGGATGAATGTCTCATGAGCAAATGTGAGGGCAACTTCTTTCTGGGACAATAGAGCTCTTATGTGACTCATCTTGTTGAACTCTGCTTTCAAGGTCGGAATCGTGGGCCAGATGGAAACATCAAGCTTCCCATGCAGGGGTGGATACATTACATTCTTAAAGCAACCCACACGCTCACTGACGGTAACCACATAAGCAATGCCTTTTAACAGCCCACAGCAATCCTCGCTGTTTAAAAGTAAATAACTCCCGTTTGCCAGTAATGTGAATGTTGGCGCAATTGCCGGCACAGGTGTACCTTTCAAAATACAGGCCAAATTCGGCTCATTCTTGTTACAAGAGCCATGTAATTGGATATGTCTGCACATCAATGAGTGATCTGGTGTTTCAGTGCAATCCTTACTATTCAAATAAACTTCTTTACCCTCCCTAAGGCATCTATAGGTAAATGGAAGGGACCAAGCTTCATGGAGATAAGCACTTCCAAGAGGTTCATATCTACCAATCGCAAAGTACTTTACACACCCATCGAAATTGAACAGAGGGAATGGGAGAGTTATTAACCCGTGGATAAACCACGTTGCTGAATTGGCCTCGGCCACTGAAAACGGTAATCGTTCTAACCTTTCAATGTGTAACATAGAAAAAGAGGCATCTTTCATTGACAGTAAACGCTGCTTGTCAGTCAAATTAAACGGGTCAAACAATGATGAGGTGTTCATGCAATGCCATGGCACTTTGCCGGCTTTTAAGGTTTGCAAAGTCCATGCAAACTGCATAATGGAACGCAATTGATTTTGACCATGGTACAAAACAGACACTTCATCCTGCACAATATCAACAACAGATGATACAATATTATCTAACGTGTAAATGCGGGAAGAAAGCGTATTAATGCTGTTGTCTACAACTGCTAGCCCTTTCTCGAAATTAGCCTGATCTATAGCTGTAATGCGGGTAGCTGCCTCAATCTGGGAAGTTTCCAGACTTTGTTGTAAATAGTATATATCCATCTTTTAGATCTGCCGTTAGCCGGGCCCTTTATAAAATCATTCAGATCAACATTGTCAGTCAGTTTAGATAAATGCAGCTTAACTGATGCCAAAGTGGAATGTTTGAGCCAATTCTGACATAATTTGCCTACAGAATAGGTAGTAACAGAATGGCCACTTTCAAAACGGGGATCCACCCTGACCTGTGTAAAGCCTTGAGCCAAACCCAGAAAACAATGCTGGCAAGAATCAGCATTTCTGTGCCAGAGCAACCAACCCTTAGGTTCCACACTGGATATGTTAAAAGAAGAATTTAGCAACAGGGTTTGTAACTCTCTGAATGAAAATTCAGTAAAATTATTCCAACCGGAATATTCTTCTAATTCAGGAAAAGAAGGAGCATTTAATTTTTTAGTAGTAGCCAATCCAAAGCATGTTGCCTGCGAAATTGCAGAATTCAAGAACAACATGTGGTTTGGGATGAGGCATGCACGGTGCAAAGCCTCAGTGCCTTGCACTTGCCAGCTTTTAGAACCCCAAACTGATTTAAGGTCAATTGTATCCTTCCACAATTTGTAGCCACCTACAGCCAATTGGTCTAGAAAGGACTTCGAATACAATAATTTAGTATCGGTAGGTCTAACTTTGGATGTGGACTTTTCTGTCATCGTAAAATAAAATGCATTGGGATTTGACTGATTAAAATCAGTAAAATAAGAAAACCTTTTCAAAAAGGAGGCAGAACTGCCTAGTATAGGAGCTGGATAATGCTCCCATTGTGTATAGTTTACAGTGTTCCTCCTGGTATTAGTTTTATGTAGGTAGTGATTGCCAAAATGTTGGTAACAATCTAAATCACCGTAATTAGCAGATTCTAAATACAAATCTTCAGCATCAAAGGCAGCATAATATTTAAATCAGAAAACAAAGCTTCTAC
This sequence comes from Lissotriton helveticus, assembly GCF_964261635.1. NCBI lineage: Eukaryota > Metazoa > Chordata > Amphibia > Caudata > Salamandridae > Lissotriton > Lissotriton helveticus. The sequence continues at coordinate 659,195,150 of NC_136057.1, read as the reverse complement.
GGCCTGAAAATCCCAATCATCAGAACGTATATTTTGTTTAACTACATCCCCCATAGAAACTCTAAGCACATTAGGCACATTTATAACCTCAGTGGGCCCATGAATTTGAAAACGAAACGCATCCCATACAATCCCATCTAAAACAGGCCAAGCCGTGATGTTAACAAAAGCCAAGTCTCTCTGCAATCTGTGTGATGAGGAATGGGAAGCCAATGTTCCATTGATATGTCGAATGCATGTTCTCTCCTCGACATAGTGTCCATTGACAAGTCGAAAAAAAGACACCACAATGCCAATTGACATGAAAAGGTAAATTGAAAAAAGCACCAACAAAATGTAGGTCCAAGGGGGAATCAAAAAGTGTTTTTTAAACACTTTTGCCAAAACAGAGACCTTTGAAAGTTTCTTCGATGTTTGTGAATCAGTGTCAAATGAAAATCTTGATTCTGTAGCCAAGCGAGTTTGCAAGTCAGGCATCGATAAGTCAGTTGGGTAAGTGTATTCAGTTTCATCAAGTTGAGTACCAGGCAGTGTACTCAATAAAGGACTAGAAATTGCAGGCATCTCGAGGGCAACATCAGGCACTGGATTAGAAGCCGGGGCCAAAACAGAATTTCTCACAGTCGAAGGACATGAGACTGCCGGTGTCATACTAAGAAGAATCGTCCACTCTGTGTATCTTAACATTGTCAATGGAGATATACCTGTTTTCCTTACGACCTGGAAGTGGTGGTAAAATGACTGTTCTTGTGCCCTTCACACCAAGCACTGGAACTGGAGCTCGATAAGAGGGACCAAATTCTTTCTTGTTTTCGATCTTCTCTCGAACCAGTTTTCCAACTTGGGGTAGCCAGCCAACTACCCTGATCTGCAACGCATCATCCGATGAGGAGGGCAAACATTCCTTTGCAAGACTGTCTCTCGTCTCTTGTAGATTCTGTAAAACATTGTAATGTTCATCTACGTCAAAGGAGGCAGCAACAGCTGCCTGGTATAGACCGTCTGGTACAAACATCTTGATACCAAAGAGCATCTCGTATGGGTTTCGCTCACCCAGAGACCTTCTAGGGAGATTATTTAGAGCACGCTGCACGCTATTGAGGTGGGCCACCCAGTTCCTGCCAGTGCCTATAACTCTAGCTGTCAAAGACTGCTTTAAATCTCGGTTCATTCGTTCCACTACACTATTACCCTCAGGTCTGTACGGAGACGAAAATTTGACTTGGTCACCCAGCGAAGTCATATCATCCTTATACGCCTTAGAGGCGAAAGCCGGCCCTGATCCGAATGGAAGGTACCACAGGCAAAAATCCCTACAAAGAGACGCAAATCTCTTATGACAGTTTGTGAATCAGCACTGCGGTGAGGCCACACGCAAGCAAAGCGTGTGCATGAATCAACTGCTACTAAGATGTACTTATACGCAGTATCTGAAGTAAAAGGAACGCAGTGATCTAAGTAAACACAACCAAGTGGTTTATTAGAAATGTACAACTGTGTCTGGGGCGGACGCGCAGCTTAATCTGCTGGCAAATGTCACATTGAAGGACATAGTCATGCGTCTGTTTGTACAGTCCCCGCCACCAGAAACGCTGTTGCAACTGAGCCACAGTAGCCGAAACGCCCGCATTCACAGACGCCACACCATCATGGGCCGCTGTAATCAGCGTGGGTCTGCGGTCCAAGTTGGGAATTAACCAACATCAGGTATTTTCACAAAAGGAACTTTATCAGGACTTCAGTGGTTTGAATACTTCGAAGGGAACCCCTTCGGATATTTACTTCCCTTCTCAGTTGCAGCAATGGCTGCCAAGATGTCATCATCAATCTTACTTTTGGAACGTGTAACTGCTGCAACCAAATATGACGAAACTGCTGACTTCGCGGCCTCATCAGCCAACGAATTGCCGACAGCGTGAACTCCCACTCGTTGATGACCGAGAGTGTGAATTACAAACACGAGAGGCAACTGCTCTTTAAGCTCAGCCACTCGGACCCAGATAATTTTATGTTTTATTGTGCTACCCTTGGAATCTCGAAAATCATTCTGAATCCAAAAGAATAGGTTTTCATTGTAAGACTGGACACAGTAGTAATAATCGCTCACAATAAGAGTTGTCACACTAGGATCAGCGTACTCCAATGCAAGCATCAGAGCACGAAGCTCTGCCAATTGTGCGGTGCAGTCCCCCTAAAGTCTGTCAGTGCACGACCCTGGACTTGAACTCATCATTCACCATGGCACCTACCACAATGGCGCAAGCTAGGACGTATGCATGCTTAGACCCATGCGCAACTTGCGCTGAACCATCAGTCTATATGATGCAATGGAAATCCTCCAAAAGCCGCATAGCCAAAGGCGCAGGATGAACAAATTCATACTGCAAAAACTCTTGCGACTGTAGGGAGGCATCAAAAAGAAATGTGACATCCGGAGATGTCAATGATGCTGCCCATTGTATCCACCGTGGGTGCAAAGCTTTAGAATTTGGTACACTGGCTTTCGTCACTGCCTCCAATGCAGGATACAGGGTAACAACCAACATGCGTTTTCCCTGCGACAGCGCACGTTTCCTAAGAATCGCCATCTGCACTGCTGCCAAACTTTTTCCACAGAGGAAAACCGCATTTCAGCCGAAGTGTACAAGTGTGATTTGTAAGCAATAGGTACTGTGTCTTCTTCGTTAAAAGTAAGGTAAGTGAAACCCACCGCCCCAGGGATGATTCTTATCACCAGGTTGGTGTGGTTGTCACGAGTCAGTAAGAATTTAGATTCTAGAAGATCAGCCTGCAAAGATTGCAAAATAGCTGAGTGTTCTGGCAGCCAGCACGATTTGGTAAAAGTAGGTTGTATCAAAGCATACAAAGGCTTGATACTGTGGGCATATTCAGGAATGTATGTACGCCCGAAATTCAAAAATCCCAGCAAGGACTGTAATTTTTTCAGAGTTGTAGGAGCGCGCAGTTGTGCGCATTTCTCCAAGAAGTGAGGAGCCAATCCTCGACCTTCATTGTTGAGCTCATAGCCCAGGAACAACACTGTGTTCTCTGCAATGTGAGACTTTGCAAAGTTTAATTTGTAACCAAAGTCCGCAAAGTTACAAATTATGCGGTCAACGCGACACAGATGCGCCCAAAGCTCGTCGTCTATGAGATATATGTCCTCCACATACGAACACGCATCCGTGTCCACTCTCTCTAAGAGAGAGAAAATGCTGGGCAGCAAACACGCCTGGACTATTCTTGTAGCCTATTGTCGCTGTTTGCCGCCACTTGTAAAACTGGTCCATTGGGAACTTAGACCATCTAAATTGTGGGCAAAAAAACCATTGGAAATGTCAAGTGTGGTTTTAAACCGTCTACGTACAAGACCATCCACTAAAGCAGAGCCGTTGGTATTCTGTACTGCACAGGTACGACAATGCGAGTTCAAATGCCGGTAATCCAATACCAAATGGAACAAGCCATCTGGCTTGGTCACAGTAAAAAGAGGATTATTCATCGGTGACACACAAGTTTCAATTACACCTTGATATTTCAATTGTTCAAGAATTTCGGAGCCTTAGCTTCCCGTCATATGGGATATTGAGGTTGAGGCTGTGGCATAGACTGCAAGGAAATCTCGTGGTGTGGGGAAAATGTATCCCAACCTCAGTGAGTACGGTACAGAGCCGGCGCAAGGGCTTTAGCCCACTCTTCTGCAAAATTCAGCGCATGCTCCTTTGAGACTGTGTGCGCGAATCTAGGGAGGATAACCTCCTCTCCTCTCGGAGCTACGAGAACAAAAGGTGGGGGCCAGTCAGCCTCTGCTAACAAAATGTCATAGGTAGTCGTAAGATTTTCCCAAAATACCCCCTTTACGGTACGTTGTATGTCACCTTCAATTAAAAGGACTATGTTATAAAGTCTATCAGGGGGAGCTACTCTGGTATCAGCTGTCTCCACAACAACATACTGGTCAGTCGCTGTCACCTTCAGTAGTGGATGCAGGGCCTCTCGCACTATGGTAATCTGCGCCGGGCTGTCCAGCAAGGTCAGAGCCCATGTCAGATTCCGAAGCTGCGTCCTCACTATCTGTGGCATATCTCGCTGTTAAAGCGGCAACTTTCTTTTTCTGAAACTGGGGTCTTTTCGGTGTTGAATCGTCCTGCTTGCCTTTACCGTCTTTCGGGCGGTGCTGGTCGCATCCCTGCTGGCCACCCCGACCTCTGCTGCTTCCTCCACCACCGGTCGATGAGGCCGATGAGTCCTGAAAAGAACGAGGAGAGCGTTGTTCAGAAACCTGAAAACGATCAGGAGATTTTATCGTCGCGCGATCGCGCAAGTCATAAACACGTTCTGTAGGTGCAGGCACCGGTGATGCAGGACGAGACCCCTGTTTCTGTTGCTGTTGTTTACCCTGTTTTTGTTTTTTTGGCCAATTTTGCTTCTTAGCCTTGGGCTGCCCTTGGGGTTGTTTTTTCTCTTTTTTAGCCCAAACTGTTATTGCCCACGATTTTATAAGCCGCCGTAATAATCCTCGGTAACTGGCAGGGTTTATCAGCATCGGGAAACCGCCTGCAAAGCATTAGACACCTGAAAGCTTACCGCATCTCCCTCGCAAGTGCGAGATCGGAAACTACATCAAAACTGCAGCAGAGCCGAATACCGAATTCAACCGCTGCCTCAGATCCGTGCTCATCTTGAACACGCTTAATCACCAAGGGAAGGACGGTCATCGACGGAGTGCCGAAGCACCTCGTGTACACCGCCGCAAAAATCTTACCCCAAGACTCACAGTCACCTGCCTCTGGTATCAAATCTTCAGGCAAATTAATTGTCAGAATCCTGTGTTTTTCAACAGGAGTGATGTTAGGAAATACTGCTTCCAGCTGGTCAAATTTCTCGGCAAGCCAGAAAGGCATATCAACCTTATCCTGGGGGCGCTTGCCCATCACTACATTAACGATAACAGGACTGAGCTTCATACCGCTCGGTCCAGCTGGATGCGCCGCAGCTCCCGGGGCCCCGCCCAGGAGATTGCGGGTAATGTATTGCACTAATGACCGAATTACACTAATTGCGACTGTATGTAACAGCCGTAAATCTGCAACGGGAACCGCTCCATGTCTAGGATGCGGAGTAAAGCCAGCCAAAACAGGCCAGGTAGCACCTGGAATGGACAAAGAACTTAGCCTTGGAGTTAACAAAGAGTGGGGTATGGCGCCATTAAACCAAACTCGGTGCTGCCAAGCATTAATCGGAACCTCCTGTGTTCTATATGGAACATATTCCTGAGGCACGGCAGTAGGAGTATAAGTGTCAAACACATTAGTATTTGCGTTCACAGCCGGGAAGGTCACTCTTGAATAGAAAATTTCATATGGGTAAGCCACTTCCACACTCAAAACCATAATAACTGCCATGCCCTCCAACCCGACTGCAAATGATTGCGAACCGCAATACGACTATGCTGCGGTATGTCAACATCAGCCATAGCGACACAGGAAGTAAGAGATACAACAAAAACTACGTAGCACAACTGGGTAGTAATTCAAAAAGAAACCGTTTGAAAAGATTCAAGCTTGAAAAGACCTATGTAACTATAGGTAGGTTTGTCCAACACCACCGTCTTCCGGAAACAATAGTGAAGGAGGTTAAGGACTGATATAAGCACTACTCAAGTATCATGTAATAAGACCACCAACGATTGGGCGCCATGTCACAGGGATTCTGCTCAAACACATAACTGTGCATAGAGACCTAGAACCTCAGTGAATTAGGGTGTACCAAAACTCACCTCAGTATCCAAAATCCCCTACCAGACTAGCAATCAGTGTCTCATTGGTTCTTCCATACCCCCAATGATTAGACAACCCAGAACATGGACTTAGAACACCTCAGGTATCGTAGAACACATGATCACTCTTTCATTATACTAACATATCAATCCAAAACGAGGATTAAATGAAAACATGTGCAAGTTTGAAATGTTTATTTCTAATGCTGTGTTCTCAAGCGCAGTATCTTAGCTAATACAAGCAAACATATTATAAGCAACAAGGTTATCAGCATAGTTACTAGTAAAACTGGCAACGAGGGTGGGATGTGACCCTACCAAGGACCCCAAATTTATTCTGAAGATTTTTATTTCATCTAAGAACATTTGCCGGTGAAGTACGAGCTTTGATTATAGATTTTCGTCTAATTTCATGCTGACTCTCCGGGAGAGTATTCATTTGTGTAAGGTACGTGCAATCGTCATTTTTTCCAAATTTTTAGAGGGGATCTTACCTATTTTGGGAAATTTGGACACAACTGCCAAGCTTGCACTCGTGCTGGGTCCCATTCGAGCTCTTTTTAAAGATTCTATGGAGCGTGCTTGCTCCAGCGTGACTTGATGTCGATCTTGTAACATATCGCCTTCTTAGGGTCAGGCGCACGTCATCGCGTGAGCGACGCGTACGTGCCACCATCTAGCTTCTGGCGTATCTGCGCACTTGTGATGCAGGTATTTGGAAATCAGGCAAGCGTGTGCCAGCAACGCAGATCGTCATTGTGTTAATGTCATTTTTTGATCAGGCAGACGTGCGCCTGCAACGTTGTTCACAACCAGGCAAACGTAATGCCTCATCAATTTCAACAATGTAAAATCGTTGCATGTTTCAACATCAGCTGTTAAGCATCATATCGTGGATCAGCTGGACGAGAACCAGGAACACAATTTGCAGGGCAGCCGAGGGGGCATTTAGCGTGTCATTTTATCGGTGACACGCACACCACTTACATGCATTTACTTTCCATTGTGTTTGAGATTTCAAAGCGTACTTGTGAGGATACTTGTTGGTATTTGCTTATTCCTCAAAACTCGGCGTGCACTATAGTACTTTTACACGCACCCCATCATCTTAAAGTTTCATTTTCTTTTTAATGAACATACTTTACACATCGTTACTGCTAATCTAGTTTTCTCTGTGCATCATGACGAAAGAGTCGATACCTGCAGCACCATTCTTTTTGCAAAGTCCTGGTCAACCATGCATGACTTGGGAAGACTGGAGAGAAAATTCTGAAACTAACCTTGAAACTATTGGGGGTGATGTGTACGTGGCAAAGGGAAAATTAGCTATCCTCAAACATTGTTTACGATTAGAAGGCAGGAATGTATTGAAAACTTTACCTACCATTGATGGAAGAAATGTAGAGGAACGTTCTGATGAAGATGGTGGTGAGAATGGCGATAGAGGTGATAGTGGTTTTGATGTGCATGAGGTTGCGTTGAAGGCTTTAGATGAGAATTTTTGAAAGAAATTTTGCGTGGTCGTGGAAAGACATACATTCTTTTCACATGCTCAATTTCAGGGAGAGTCAATTGGACAGTTTGTAGTTAATTTGAAGAGGTTAGCAGTCACTTGCAAATTTAAGGACCTGATGGATGAGATAATCAGGGATCAAATGATCAATAGGATGTTTAACAGAATGGTGCAAATAAAATTGTTAGGCATGAAGGATCCCACATTGGAGAGAACTATTGACGTAGCGAGAACAATGGTGAATACCTCTAAGTTTGTGGAGTAGTTGAGTAGTACTGCTTCTAAAAAGATATTCAAAATGATACTGTTCACAGTATAAATCATGCATAAAATTATGTTAAGAAAGATGATGAAATTAAAATGAACGAGAGAAAACAACATAAAATAAAACCCAAATCAAAATCTTGTTTTAAATGTGGTAGTCCTAGACACACTGCCGATGCAAATCACTGTCCTGCAACAAAAAGCAGATGTTACAGGTGCACGAAAAATGCTTTTCGCAGGGGTATGTAAAGGCAGTGGTTATTCTGGTTATAGAAAATCCATAAACATGGTAAAAGAGGATGACATTTCCTGTGAAATTGAGGATGAGGAGGTGGAATTATGGATGATTGATTCTGCCCACGTTTGTAATTGTGATGGGAACAAGGATAGTTATCGCACTCCCAAAAGTATCATCATGATAAAGGGGAAGGAGGTACACGTCTGGGCAGATACTTGTTCTCCTTTCACCATCATTGACAAGATTACTTGGAAAAGTATAGGTTTTGGTTTGGAGGAATTGCATGCCACTGATGTCACACCTGAAGGGTATTGTGGGAACAGACTTCCTGTTTTAGGTTATGTGATGACTGAAGTCAGTTTTTGAGACAGGAAAACCATTGCCAAACTATATATCGTACAGTAAGGAAAATCTCTGCTTGGATGGAAAGAACAACAAGCATTCAACATTACTTTGGATCCTAACCATCCAGAGCAAGTTTTATCTGTGTCATCTCCGGTCACCAACAGTTGGGTCATCAAACTTTCTGATCTGTTTAAGAATTCTCTAGGTTATTTCAAAAGATTTAAACATTGCAATATTGTTAAGGACAATGCTGTGCACAAAATGAGGAATGCTCCTCTGGTTTTAAGGCATAAAGTTAAAGAATAACTGCAGGGGTTATGCACAGAGGGGGTGATTGAGCCTATTTAGGCATCTGAATGGTTGAGTTCAGTTGTTTTGACCATGAAACCTAACGGCAATTAGCATGTGCATTGATTTGAGGGATTTGAATGATAACATCTGGATTGATCATCATCCTCTACCTCGGATCAATGAAATGTTGGTCAGTGTGGAAGGAGGTGCATTTGTTAAAAGGTTGGACTTATCCAGCGCTTACCATCAAGTTTTATTACATGAGGAGTCTAAACATCTTACCTCTTTCATCACGCCAGAAGGGGCATTTCAATTTATCCGAATGCCATTCGGACTTGCTTCTGCATCCGCCATTTTCCAAAGAGTGATGCAGAGTGTATTGGCAGGTTTGGAAAACATCTTAGTGTTTCAAGATGACGTCTTGGTGGAGGGTTGTGATAGTATTCAGCATGATTTTATTTTGGAAAACATTTTGGAGAGGTTGCTGAACGCTGGTCTCACCATTGGTCTTGAGAAGTGCAAGTTTGGTGTGAGTGAGGTAGAGTATTTAGGCCACACCCTTACTAGTGAAGTTGTTAAACCCAAGACTAGCTTAGTGGAGGCTATTGAGAAGGAGTCTGCTCCTACTGACAAAGACCAGCTTAGGTTGTTCCTTGGACTTGTGGAGTATTACTCCAAATTTGTAGATCACTTCACCTACAAAGTAGAAGAGTTAAGTAAACTGATGAAAAAGTGAGCGAAACTTGTGTGGAGGAATGGATGTCAGTTTGCATTTGACGCTTCCTAGAAATATATTGCGAATGCTGTCATTTTAAAACCACTCAATCCAGATGATGAGACCATCATTTCTACAGATCCTAGTAATCACAGTCTTGGTGCTGTTCTTGTGCAAGTGCATGAGGGCAAAGAAAGGGTTGTAGCCTTTGACTCTCGCACCTTGAAGGGAGCTGAACACATGTATTCCACTATGGAGAAAGAGGCTCTAACATGTTCATGAGGTGTGCAGCATTTTCGGATTTTTGTTTGGGGCACAAAGTTTCTGTTATGCACTGATCACAAACCCTTGGTGGATTTCTTTTCCACGAGCAGCACTTGCAAAGCCACACCCTGTATAGCCAAGTGGCTTTATCGCCTCCAAGAGTATAATTTTGAAGTGAAATATGTCCCTGGTGCTAAAAATGTCAATGTCAATTGTTTGTCCCGATTACCGTTGGAGTGGCTGTAAATTGAAGATGAGGATGAGTGGATGGTGGCGGAGGTAAAGGATGTTTGTAGTGCCATTAATGAGGAAGAGTGGAAATTGGCCATTAGTGATGATGATACCATCAAAATTCTCATTGAGGCTCTTGGTCATAATCAAGGATGGAAGTTACATCAGAATCTAGAGTCTTTTAACCTCATTTGGTCTGAATTTGCCGTTGTGAATGACATTGTAATAAGAGGTTGTCATTTGGTGGTACCCGTTGTGCTAAGAGAAAGGTTTTTTTTGCCTTATGCATGAAGGACATGCCGGCATGTCTCCTATGAAAAGGCGCATCAGAGAAGATTTCAGGTAGCCAGGCATGGGCACTCAGATGGAGAGGTTTGTGCAGAATTGCATAGCTTATGCTGTCAGCGACAAAAGTCCCATTCTTCCCAGGAAATGACTATAGATCCTTTACCATTTCTTAAGTCTCCATGGGTAAAAATTGCCATTGATATTTGTGGGCCATTTGAGGATTTCAATGTCAATGACAAATTTGCCATAGTCATGGTTGATTATTTTTCTAAGTGGCCAGAAGTGGCATTTGTAAAGGAAGTAAATCTAATGTTGTAATTTCCTTTTGTGAAGACATCTTTAGGAAGGAATGGTATCCTGCTTAAATTGTAACTGACAATGGTCCTCAATTTGTTTCTGTGGATTTTGAAAGATTTTTGTCCAATTGGGGAGTCAAACATACCAGAACTCCTGTTTATCATCCCTGGGGAAATGGTTTGGTTGAGAGACTTAATAGAGTGCTTGTGGAGTGCATCCAACTTGCTTGTAAGAGTAATTTATGCTGGAAACAACAAGTTATAGAGTAACAGAACCACTCCTCATTCAGGAACTAAAGAAACACCTTTGAATTTCCTCAAAGAGAGGGTACCATGCACTGTTGCTTGTCCAGCATGGATGAACAGAGCTGTTAGATGAAAAGTCGATCTTAGAAGTTTGCAAGACAGCGTGGAGAAATACCAAAGTATGTATGGTCAAAGACACAACTTGAAAGTTCTAAGGCCGGGCTGTTCCTTCAAGTGTGGCATATTTGTGAGAGTTTTTCAAGGAGGCAAAGCTAGGAAAGGTACTCCAAAATGTTTTTTTTTATTAGTCCTCATTCAATGAATAATGCTCAGGATTCAATAAGATAGGGCCTAGCCATACCAGTAAGAGGCAAGGAAAGACCTGGTCGCTCCCCCCCGGGTCAAACAAAAAGATGTGCCTCCTGGATGGACCATGGCACCGACTCTTCTACAGGCAAATAAATACTTAGAATGCAATGGGCCCGCCACTGAAACCACATGTACAGCATGTTGGTAATCATTGGACCATAGAACACGGTAGGTTTTGTATCGTACCTAAGCACAAATGTCAACAGAAAATGAAAAGAGACAAGAACAGGTGAAGAAAAATAAAATAGAAAAAGACACATAGGGGAAAGGGGGTGAAGTTTTGTGAGGGCTATACTCAGCGAGATATGCTAGAGACATACCTCTTAAACCAAACGTCCCATAACTCCCAAAATGTTGTTTTCTTAACACGCTTATTTACATGATCAAGGTGTGAGATCCTCTGTATAGAACCAATCCATTCAAGTTCAGTGGGGGAACAGCTGAGAATCCATTTAACACACAATTCCCTGTGTGCCAGTAGAATCGAAACTAAAAATAAAGCCTTCTGGGTTTTAAGAAAGCTTCGATTGTTCACCCCACCTGGAATCACATCAATAATCACAGAGGACACAGTCGACTCAATCTCTTTATCCCATAATAGCTGAAATGATCTTACTCACATTTTGCCAGAAAGATTGGATTGAAGGACACTGCCAACACATATGAACCTCGTTCACGTCGTTCTCATCACATTTCGGGCATTTCTGTGTCACACCACTCCCCATCTTCGACAATTTCCATGGCGTCCAGTATGCCTTATGGACAGTGAAAAGATGGTTTCTCTTTAATAGAGCAGCTTTCAAGTATGACCACAAACGAGACATAGATATTTGCCCTAAGGTTTCGAGGTCTTCGCCTGGCAGGTCCCTCCTCCAGATCTCTCTAGATGGGTTCTTTGTGGCCTCCCCAATTTAGATTAGCATCCAATACCATTCTGCTACTTCTTTCCGTATTGTGGACCTTGAGCAGATATTAGGCGCCAAATCTCGATTCCCTTCAATCTCCTTCCCTATTGATTCCCTCCAGCTGCTCCCATATCTCAGGTGGTGGCTGCTCTACGTTTCCTGTCAAAATCATAAGATCATCATCATACAACCCTAATTTCTTTTCCCAGCCTTTGCAGCAAAAAGGGAGAATATCCTGACACCCTCTTAATTTACATGCTAGTGGTTCAATATACATGTTAAAGAGTAGAGGCGAGAGAGGGCATCCCTGTCTAGTCCCCCTACATATTTTTATTTGCCTTGTTAGATTGCCATTGACAAGGACCCTGGCAGATGGATTTTTATACAGGGCCCTAACCGCTGCTATAAAAGTTTCCCCTTAGTTAAACAGCTGAATCGTTTTGCGTAGGAAGGGCCAGCTGAACCTATTAAATGCTTTTGCAGCTTCAAAAGTCATAACCGCTAACAGGATCTTATATTGCCTTGCCATGTCAATTGCTCCAATGAAATCATGTGTTAATTCATGACGTTGCTGCCCCCTCATGAATCCCTTCTGATCAAGATGTATTAATGATCCTGCTACCCTATCTAAATGTTTAGTTAAGATATGGGTTTATATTTTGTGGTCGCTATTGAGAAGGGAAATAGGCCTGTACAACTCACAGAACCTTGGATCTTATTCGGTTTCAAGATGATAGTTATAGTGGCGGCGTCCCAGGATACAGGGAGGTCTCGGGCAAATTTAAACGCGGAATTAAACAGTAGGAGCAGAATTGGCGATAGCTCTTCTTTTAAGATGTTATATATTTCATTCTGGATTGTATCCGGGCCAGCTGCTTTCCCTTTATTTAAGGTGGTAATGATTTGAAGGATTTCTTCCAAAGTACTGGGGTTACTCAAGTTGTCTTTTTCTGAGTCCAATAGCGCAGGGAGTTCCAAATCTGAGAACAAGTCTTCCATGAGTTCTTGACTCAGTGTTGACTCCTCTTAATAAAGATCTTGGAAGAACGGGCAAAGGCCTCCTCAATCTCAGTATCCTCTGTGATGATATTTCCAGAGGTCGGGCATCTGAGGCCTTTTATCATATTCCTAGACTGGTCCGCCTTAGCTTTCCATGCCAGGAATTTGCCACACGCCTCACCATATTTGTGGTGGGACAACCTGCTGGCTTCCCACTTACTTTTAGTTTTTGCTTCAAGATAATCGCAAAATCATGTTTTGCCATAGTAAATTTTTGTGTAATATTTAAATCATTTGGTGTATGATCTAAAGCCACCTGATTTGTATGTATTACAGCTTCTAAAGTTCTGATTTGTTCTCTCACTTTCTTATTCTGGGCAATAGACAAGGAAGTTAAGATGCCTCTTAAGAAGGCCTTATATGTGTCCCATACACTATGAGGAGGTGCAGAGTTTGCATTAAATAGGAAAAACTCCTTTTTGGCTTTTTTCAACTTTTCGATTACTGATGATTCTGAACGTAGCGAGCGGTTTAAGGGGGCCTCTTCGTGATTTCCAGAACTATAGCCGAATGATCCAACAAGTGTTCTGGGACATGGCTGACCTTAATCGTGTACTTGCTAGTGGGGAGATCTTCCAGGAAGAATCTCAATCCTGGAACGATGTGCACATTTTTTATTGCGAAAAGTAAAGTTCCCCCCGGATGTCGCAGCATTACGCCCCATCATTCTCTACATTTCAAGGAGCCCCATGTCTGTCACCAGCTGTTTTAAGGCCGTTCTCATATTTTGGGTTGCCAACGCTGCTCTTTTTGATGCTGAGTCCTGTCTTGGCTCCATAACTATATTAAAATAAATCATCACCCATCCATTATAATAGAGTCTCTAATGTCAATTAATTGGAGAAACAAAGCATGTAGGGGGGTAGGATCATCCATGTTGGGGCCATAATAGCCCACAAAAGTCAGCCAAGAACCATTAATTTTGGCTCTGGCAATTGCCCACCTACCAAGTGGGTCCACAAAATAATCTCCCAGTATTGCTTGGGTTGTTTTTTTCAGGATAATGGCAATCCCTTTTCTTGAAAATGTCTGAGTGGTGTAAATTCAGTGTTCTATCCATTTGTGGTTTTTAAGTATCGCTGCCCATTCCTCTTTATGTAGATGTGTCTCTTGTATTAGTAAGACAACATGGTCTAAAAGCCGCAAATATTCAAAACATTTTCTTCTTCTAGAGGAGACCATTCATATTCCAAGAGAGTATTTTCAAGTTTTTTTAACCTCTCAGGCCTACCAGAATCCGTCATAGGAAAAAGTTGTATAAGTAGGTATCTAGTGACTTGAGAAAGTGTAATGGTGTTACGCATAATTACGCATAATTAAAGGAATGGCTGATTGATTTGGACCAATTAAGTATAATGAGGACGTATACAACGCCACTTGTGGTTTTTTGTGTAGCCAAGTTTCTCTTCAATTTATTTATTTATTTATTTATTTATTTTCAACATTTGTAAAGCGTACTGTTACCAAACGGTGTCCTGGCGCTGGTTGACCACTCCAAAGACTAACCGCAGAGCTTATTGCCTGAATAACCATGTCTTCAAGACCTTCCGAAAGGACATCAGATCTGGTATCTGTCTGAGGTCTGCTGGCAAGTCGTTCCAGGCCTTTGCTGCTCCCAAGGAGAAACTTCTGCCTCCCCAGCGGGCTTTCTTGATTCTTGGGATCACTATCAGCCCCTGGTCGGTTGATCTCAGTGATCTTGCAGGTTTGTACCACTGAAAGTACTGGGTCATACCCTGCGGACCCAGCCCTTTAAGGGCCTTGAAGACTAAGCATAATGCTTTAAATGCAATCCGCTTGCGCACAGGCAGCCAGTGTAATTTCACCAGCTCATGGGTGACCGATGCAAATTTGGGAGTGTCCGTAATCAGGCGAGCTGCTGCGTTTTGCAGGATTTGTAACTTATTTAGAAGCCCCTGTTGAGCATTGAGCAATAGGCCGTTACAGTAATCCAGTCTGGAGAGTATCAATCCAGACACCACTGTTTTCCTATGCTCATCCGGAAGAAAGGGTAGGATCTTACGTAGGGTCTTAAGAACAAAGAACGTGATGATGTGATTCAATGTGATGATCATTAGAGATAAAACAGGGTTGAAACTTAGAAAATGGTCTAAATAGTTCTATGTATTAAGAATACACTTCTGTACCTGTATTTTAAACTAAAAGTAGTGTTAAATGAACTTTCTCCGATGCTATATAAAACAATGCTGGTGCTGTTATTTATCTATTTTCTTTTAGAGGTTTTTTATTGTAAATAGGTAGAGGGCCGCTCTGACCCTCTTTTAATTGATTAACAATTGGTTAATTTGTGTTTTATATGTTTTAAATTTTAAGAATATCTATTTATTGTATAAATTCTTTTTAAATTTATAGAGGTATGATTATGGAATTGTCACTGGAATCACCCTTCTTATGTGTTAAAGTCAACTGTCGATTATGTGTAAATGGTACGTTATTTTGTGCTTTTTGGGTCTAAATGACCGAAATAAAGTAATAAATGAAATGAAATATATTAAGTATGTTTGAGGTTTTTTAGTTCGTGAATGAGGATAATTTTTTCTTTTTTCCCATATGCTCCCCCCCCAGTGCATAAGATCAAAACCTGTATTTTTTGTATTTTAGTCTTACTTGTGACCCCACCCTCTCCCTTCCAACTACTGCACCCCGGGGAACCCTCCCACAACACTAGAGGTATACCGAGGTACCTCACTTCGGGCTCTCTCCCTGTCTAGGCTAGAATTAAGTTTTATCATTTGGATGTACTTTTGATCTGGTCAATCAAGGAACTAACTTTGGAGGGGTCTCTAAAATTGTACATTTTATTGTTCCATATCACCTTTAGAGAGGCGGGGAATTGGAGTTTTGTGGTGGCACCCAAACCCCTTAGTTCTTGTAACGGCCTATCTTGTGTGGTGCATGAAATGTCTGACCTAATGCGGAAGGACCGATCACCTTTGTTGTATACTCCTGTTTTGAGGCCCCCAGCAAGGATCTTTTCTTTAACTAAGTATGTTTTAAAGTTGACTTCCCTGGTCTTTTGGTGACAGGGTCTCGATTAATTCTCTGTATGTCATCTTCCAGGGACTATATCTCTGTATCTGGATGGAGTTCTCCAATCAGGCCAATAACAAAGGACCTTATGCCCCCCTCCCCCCCAAGGTCTTCTGGAACATTTAAAATCCTGATATCGCTTCTTCTTGCGCTATTCTCTAAGCTTTCTAGTTTATCCATTAGTTGTTCAGCCCTTTGTTTTAGCCTCATGACTTCCGATGTTTTTTTAACGACTTGCTTTGAGAGGTCTTCCACAGCCACCTCTACTACTCCAACTCTTTCTATAAGGTCGTTGATTTTTCCTTCCAGTGTTTCACAGGTCTCTTGGAACTTTTGCTGGTTACATTCTGTTACTGTTTTACTGTTTATTTCACGTTTATTCGGACCGTTGGTCCACAAACAATACATGCCAATAAAAATTAATCTAAAACACATTTCATTAGCACACATAAATAGATCCTAAAAACATGTTCGTTCTAAAAACCCACTATTGCCTAATTACAAGTATTTACTGATTAAAACTCATTTAAAAAGATATAAAAATGCCTTCACTTTTTGCATATATTTCCCCATAGCCACGGCAATATCCAAATGGGCCATTTCAGTCATCAATGTCACAGCCTGTGTCCTTGTTTTAATCTCATATTTCATAAATATTGGTTTTAAAAACATAACACGTAAGTCTAAGAACTTCAGACAATCGAATAAAATATGCGGCATATCACATTTGGCCCCTAGAGAGCAAGTACAGCTTCCCGTCTTGTTGATCATAGCACGCTTTACCGGATTGTTCATATAACAAGGGTTTACCCCAATTCTTACCCTCAAAACCTAATTTCGTAATTGGCTGTCCAGTAACTTATCAATATAGGGGAAGCATTGATCATTTTTCCATGCATCAGTCATAAAACGAATCGAAGTTTTATTTGCGAGATAGTTTTTGTCCTGTGCATGGGAAATTTCCTTCCCCATCAAACTGAGTATCTTTTTATCAATATTAACCACAGTCGTAGTAGGGCTCACATTAACACCCATCTTATTGCATAGCTTTATTATAGTCCCCCTAATCTCTCTTGCCTATTTTAATTCGCTATTCTGTATTTCATTTTCACACCATTGAGATATTTTGGTGATTACACCTACTTCTAGGCATTGCCAGAAGCGTATTAGGGCCATACCAACTTGAATACCCCATGAAGTCAATCCTGATTCCAGTCTTACGGCCTGAACCATTGCTGCCTGGGGGGAAGTGAATAACTTTTTTAGGTTTTTACCTTCTTCAACAACCCAGTTTTCCTTGCCACTTAAAAATAATAATTCTGCCCCGTACAAAAATTGCTTGGGTACATTAGCGGAATATGCTTTTAGTACTGGCCTATCAGTCATTCCACCATAGGCTTTATTAAACAATTTCAATCCGCTAATCGATACAGAGGTTCTTAATTTAGATGCCTCTAAGTGGGTATTCCATTTCAAGCTTTTCTCGAACCATAGCCCCAAGTATCTATACTCTGTAACTGATTCCACTTTTTTCCGACCCTATCCACCAATAAGAACTCAGTTTTCCTCCTGCCAAATCTCAGGGTTTTGGTCTGATCCATATTTATCACAAGTTTTTTCCTTGAGCAGTAGTCATTAACTGCATTCAATTTTCTTTGCAAGCCAACCTCGGTCTGGTCCTTAATCACCAGATCATCAGCATAAAGTAAACATGCGATCTGCTTGCCATTCAATTTCGGACTTGCCCCAATTGCCTTCCCCAAAATTAATGGCAGGTCTGCTAAAAACAAGGAAACCAGCACGGGAGCTAACACACATCCCTGTCGCAGACCATTTCCGATTTCTATTTTCCCAGATACGCTACCATCTATGTCTAAAATGATCTGGGCCCAATTTTTTGTGTGGAGCATTTGCAGCAGCCGCAGTATATCATTCAGAATTCCATATCTAATTAAGGCCTCCCACAGCAGCTCACGATCCACTAGATCAAAGGCTGCACGGAAGTCTACAAAACAACAAAATAACCTGCCCCGTGTTTCCAATGACTTCCGTGCTATAGCCCAAAGCGCAAAGCAATGATCGATTGTGGAATGACCAGCTTTAAACCCACCCTGTTCCGGGGGTATGGTCTGGTTTTCCTCTGCCCAATCTTTTAGTACATTCAATATGGCTTTTGCGAAGACTTTTTCCCCTATGTCCAGAAGGTTTATCAGCCTATAATTTTTCGGTATTTTATAGATACCTTTTTTGTGTATTGGCCTTATAATTGCGCCCTTCCAACTTTCTGGTTCAATTCCAGTATCTCAAATTACTTGGAACATCTTTGCCAAAAACTCCGCCCACCATTCTGGACTCGTTTTCATTATCACGGCCGGAAGGTTATCTGGTCCTGCGGCACGGGTAAGGTTCAGACTCCCTATAATTTCAATTATATTTCTTGAGGTAAAATATTCCTTTGTATCGTCCCTCATCTGTGGCCAATCTTGGGTCATTGGTATTGCTTGAGTCGGCCATCTTCCATAAATTTCTCCCAGATATCCTACCCAGTCGTCTTCGGGCACCATACAGACCAAGGAACCTGTTTTCCTACCCACACTTTCTTGGACTAATTTCCAAAACTCTCTCACATCTTTGGTTTCAATTACCTCCAGCATATTTGCCCAACATTTATCTTCATACATTCTTTTTTTATTCAGAGTTAATGTTTTATATTTTAACCTTAATTGCTGAAGTGCCTGGTGTAGGTCCACCTTAAACAGGGCGCTAAGTATTCTCTTCTTCTGTCTTATCCGGGCCTTGGCTACCCTGCACTCTTCGTCGAACCAGGGTTTCCTATTTTTATTAGCATCATAGTTACCCAATCCTGACTTTTTTGTCTTAAATTCCTTCTTAAGGGAATCTGCCAGCTTACCTATAGTTCATTCGAACCAAGGAATTCCTGCTTTAGATTGAATTTCTTCAATTGAGGTCGACTGCTGGATTAGCTTTATCTTTTCTATGTGTTCATCCGATATACAAGTTGTTAATCGTTTAGGATAGTTCACATGGACCTGTAGAGCCCTCTCACTATTTTTGCATCTTGGTAGGTATAATTCTACCTTCAAAGGGAAGTGGTCACTACCTGTCATTTTCATCTCCTCAAAACCTTTAATTAAATCAAAACACCAAGCCCGACAAAACACATAGTCTATTGGACAAAATTGCTTGCCCCTCATAAAAGTCCTTCCCGCTGGCCTGTCTGTCTGAAATCTCCCATTTGTGCATACCAAGCCCAGGGACCCCATTAACTGTGTGAGAGCTCCCCCCTTGGAAAGATTGCTACTTCAATATTATAGGATTCTAACAGTTCTTTATTCCAACTATCCACCCTTCTGGGATCGAATCTATGGTTAAAGTCACCTTCCACCAATACTAAATCCTTCGATTGCCTAACACTAATGGACTCTAAGTCTTCTTTCAGTTTACCCAAGTTCTCCTTGTATTCATGGTCCTTTCCTTTCTGTATATATACATTTATAATGCATATTCCCTCATAACAGGGATCTACCTTCTGCAGTAGAATTCTGCAACCTAGTGCCCACTCACTAAGTAATTTTAACCTTTCAGTCTTCCTAACTATCTGTGCGGAGATCAGCGTTAGTTGACCCCGAGATGGCCTCCCCAGATTATTTTTCTTTGCCGCTTTCGAGTGTTGTGAGAATCCTTCTGTAACTAAGCATTTTAGGGTATCATCACACAGCCATATCTCCTGTAGGCACACAATATCATTACTCTTTATAATTTTATTGAACTCAATCTGTTCCGATATTTTCTTGTAGCCATTCATATTCCATGATAGGATTGATAGGCTGTGTGACGACCCGTTATCCTAATCGATTTCACTGAGAAAACCCTCCTCATCATACTCCCTGAATTTTGGGGGTGCAAGGGCTTCATACCTATTTCTGGCAGATATATCTTCTTCATACCCTGCAAATTCACAGTCAGTTACAGTAATTGCACTATCCTCCATATTGTTCCAATTCGAGTTGATTAGCCTTATCTGCCTTAACCCTAGACCAGCATGGTTCGTCAGGATATACTGACCCTGTATTTCCTCCTTTCTTAACAGTCTAATCCCCTCCTTTTGTAACTCATTTTTAGCTTTTTCTACCGCATCTTTCACCCAAGCAGAATGAAAGAGGACCTTAGTCACATCACCTCCTGTGCGACTTGTAACAAACCCTACTTCTTTACGGTCATTTGTGCCAATACTTCTAAGGCTTGCACATTTTGCCATAGTGTATAAGAGTTGAGATCGATTTATTGGGTTTAGTTTTCTAGCTTTTTTCCCACCTTTACCATCGTTATCGGGTTTTAGGAAAACCCATAGCTCTTTAGTACCTACATGCATAGACCCATGGTTAACCCCCTTTAGACTGGCTTCCCCTCCCTGATCTCCCTTATCATCTTCCCTCAGGGCCTTACTGCACCTAGGATTTCCTTGAACTCCAGATAGCTTCCTTTTTACACTGTTCTCCTCTTTGCCCTCCATCGCCCTAATTGTAGGTACCAGACCACTTTTGTTACACTTCGGTCTTTCTAAACTTTTCCAATGTTCTTCCTGTTCCAACGCAGACTTTTCTTTATTCTCCTTCAGTCTTTGCATTTTATCCCTCTCTTTACCTACTAATTCCATCTTTTATCCTTTCCCTCTTCTCAACTTCCTGACAGGGTTTTTTAATAGGTATCTTTCTATACGGGCAACCTCCCTTCTCTGGAATCTACGCGTATGATATCTCATTTCCCCCCATTTATTCACAATCAATGGCTGCCTGGATATATATACTGATGTTCCTCTTTCATTGAAGTTGGGGCCCTTAACACATCATCCTCCACCTCTCTACTACAAACCCCCTCCTGATTTCCACCGATCGGTCTAACTAGTGCCGGCATTAAGCCTCTACTTTGGGTCAGCTCACCCAAAATTGATTTAGCCTGATCCCCCTGGGTTTTTAAAAGATCATTGTTTAATACTGAAACCTCTAGCAGGCCTTGCAGGGTTTTTTTGAAGGATCCACATAACCTCAAGCATAGAGGTACTTGAGGTTCCTGTAAACTCAAGCCCATGCAGAGGAGAGTGTGCATGATCATTTTCTAAACCAAAGGAGCAGTTCACACCCACATTTTCCTTAGATTGCCTCATAGTTCCATTTTGGTCTTTTAGGCTTATTTCATTACTACTTGTAGATGCGTCTTCCCCTTCATCCTCTAATTTGCCATCAAGTGTCCGCTGGAACATTCTTGGCGAGGAAGACAGCCGTGGGTTAAGCGGTACCCCAGATAAATTAAGTATGGACTGGTTCAAAGAGGTTAAGCCATCCTCACTCCTAATTTCAATGTTTGACTCTGCGGCGGCACTTGCCTCCTTACTATTTGCATCCTTCCCCTTAAAGTGTTTTCCCAAGAAGTCTTTGATCGATTTAGATACTGATGAACCACCCCTTGTTATTTTTGTCTTCGCAGATGTAGGTGTTAGTAACAGGGATTGAGTATTTCTTGAAGCTTGTTTCTTTTTTCTAGTTGGCTCACTCAGCACCGATTTTAGGTTGCCTGTCCCACTATCTTCTCCGAGCTCTGGAGAATTCTTTTTGGACTTTTTCCCAGTTTTTACATTTTTACGGGCTTTTACTTTAGCCGGTGCCATTGTTATCAGCTTCTCTTTTTCCTTAGATCCTCTCGGGGCACAGAGCAACAGCTGTAAAGCCTGGTTGAATGGTATTTCGCCAGCTCCCGTAATTCCTTGGTAGAACAGCTCCTTTCCACCAGGCTTAGTTTTATAGTTTTAAAACCAATATTTCCACATTTAATTTACGGCGAAAATTTGACACACTGCTCCTCACTTACCTCTGATCCTCGGTCTGCCGTTACGCACACTTAAATCCTCATATAAACATCAGGTGTTTCCACTAATCCTTTGCTATACGGCCCGGGCAGGGCTCAGCTCCACGGCCTTTCCATAGCCCTCCTTCCACCGGGCTTCTTAGGTCCTCTGCACACCCCTCTGCGGGTTTTCAGCCCGACTCAGTTGCCTTAATGGTGTTTGTTCCTTGCCCTGTCTGCAGCACTAAACCTCCCGAGCCAGAGTTCACCAGAGTTCACCATCTGACAGGCTCACAGGCCCTCTACACTCCGTACCGCTGGTCCTCCGCCCGACTCGGTGTTTTAATCAATGTTTTCATTTCTCCCCGCGGCTGCCACCAGCCGCGGATCCTTCGTAGGTGAAAAAGCACGCCTGCGCGTTAGGACCGTACGTCTAGGTCCGTACGTCTGTTCGCGGCTTACTGGGCGAATGCGGCAAAGGTTTGCAGACTGAACGTTCTGAGTGTGCGCGGCAACCGAATACGGAACAGAGAGAGTAAGTGATGGCTGTGGTTACATTCAGATATCGCAAATTTTTCTCTGATTTCAGTTATCAAGATAGCCTGCAAACCCTCTGTGGAAGACTGTCTTGGCTCCGTCAACCCATCTCCCTGTTGGGGCGGCTGGCTCAAGGGGGCCTCAAGACTAGGATTGACATGGATATGGGCACTGTCATCCTCTGCCACTGCCAGCGGACAAAACCTGTTTGCCAGCGAAATAGTATTATTTTCCGCATTGATTACGTCAACATTTTTTATGTTAATCTGAATATCAGTGATCTTGGGGGTAGGGCCAGTACTTGGGTTTGCAGCCACAGAAGAGGTAGAAGTAGAAGATTGAGCCTGTACCTTAAAGTATGTGCGAAGTGAGGGCATTATTCGAATATTTGCCAGTTTTGCAAATATTTCTGGGTAACTTTTTACCCACAGTTGAAAAAGTCTTTTCTACTGACACATATTTTGTGGCGGGGGAGGGCAGGTGCACGATGTTAAAGTTTTTTGGGGGTTAGGTTGTAGTACTAAAGGGGTAATCGCCTTCGTCAGAACGCCAGGGGGGACCGGTCTTGGTTCCAGATACCTCGACTTCTGAGGGTGTACCTATTTAGACTGTTATTTTCACCCGCGTATAACTCTCCTGGAGCCTTCCTCCTAGAAATTTGCTGATCTTCACTGTTAGTGCCCTTTCCCACATTAGTTAACGACTCCCAATCCCCCTTCCTTCTCCTCCTAATCGGGGTCATTGGGGGTGGCTTTGCATCATCAGCAGGTTTAGTTCCAGGCACAACTCTGCTGCTGCTGTATTGATACACTGAATCGCAGCCCAAGACACCCGAAGGTCTCACAAGGCTCCTCCCCCCCGGAAGCCGACTCTCACTGCAGCGCGCTGGACTCTGGAGATCCGTACCGCTGCCTCCAACAAAGACCACCCCACTGCGGTCCCACTACTGCTGCCGCACCACAGCCTCCAAAGCAAGAACATGTACCGGTAAGACTGGCCCAAAACTGCGTTTCCCCCCGAAGTCAAGTCGTAATCCAAATATGTCTACATCTAAGTCTTGAAAATCATCTTGTCCAAAAAAGGTGGTGTTTGTGAGGGGTAACTGTGTTAAGTTGGCTGATGGCACATGGTGGAATGCCAGAAATTTTTTGATGTGCAGTGCTACTGGACAAGAGGAATGGTGAAGCTGTCAGAAACGTAGGAGTTCTCATGACGAAGTTGTTATTGATTCTGCCATAACTGGTCAAAGTAGTTGCTCTAATGTGAAACCGGATTATAAGGTAATGGGTGCTTCTGTTTGTGGTCGAAGTATTCGCACCAGGGTTAAACCAAAACGTTTTGAGGATTTGATGTGCTCTTAGTTGTTTATATTTTCTCATTTTTTTGTTTAAGGGGGAGATGTGTTGTAACTTGTAATACTCATGTCACACTTTGTATTACTTATGTCACATGATACTTGTTACATGGTTTGCATTCCTTGTGGAATGTCTGCTGTTACCTATCAACTTGCTCCTCCTTATGGTTTGGGGTTCTGGAATGTATTGGAGAGCAGTTGGTGAAGGGAGCTGCTGGCATCACATCAAGGGCTGTTGTATATTACTAATGAACATACTTAATTCTACTTGCGCGTGTCCTGTCTTTGTAAACCAAGGTCTGCTACAAGATGGTTCTTGCTCTGGGCCGATTTTACGGCTAGGATCAAGGATGTTTTTAATTGCTACTGCCTGTTTTTTTTAAATGGTATGTGACACCTGGGATGTTGCACTCACCTCAGAACCCACGTGTTTGGAGTTTAACTCGTAAATCCTACGATCGATCCCTGTTACCAACTGTTACTTGATAAACATGTAACTTTGAATGATCATTCCAGATTCGGTATTTTATACCGATACCCTCTCTTTCTCCTTATTTACTAGTTTTGTTGTGGAGACAATACGGGCTAATCAGGGCTTCTGTCTCACACTTCATGCTTGTACCAACATATCTTGACTTACAAGAGTGTGTTTTACAAGCAAATATATTTTAACCGATTTAGAGGTATATATTAATGAATTACTGGATACTGATTTTTTCGCATTTCCTTTAAGGTTCTTGGTTTATTTACCAGACCATCGTGGACCTGTTTATTTAAGTTACTCATATGATATTCAGATATATAAATTAAATTTCTTTGACATTGACGAGCGTACCCTACTCTTAAATCAACTACATAGGACACACGGCTGGGAGCGAGGTGCTCTTTGTTTTTGTATTATCACTTCTTTTCGGTGTCTAGTGCACATTTTCATTCAGTAATGCAACACTACAGTGTACATTTGGTGCACTGTTTCCGTTGGAAAGATATACTCATGTATGTATCGATTGAAACTACAGTCTTCGTTGTCTAGCATGAAACACGTGTCGCCTATCTTCTAGTACACAAACAACGCTGGATCATTTAATTGTCAACTATAAACAGAACTGCTTCCATTTGCAGACCTTTTGAAAGACTTTTGAGTGCTCTGGCCATTATTATATAGGTGTTATATGAAGAAAGTTCTTCTCTTCTATATTGTACACTACCATGGTGGCATAGTGCTACTAGCTCCTTGAGCACACTTGACGCTAATTTGTTTTCTGTATGACTTATGTATCCTTTGCCTGGGAGGTGCAAAATATCTATATACCACTGTCACCATTTTCTTCTTTCTATCCCTCTGTGTCTTTACCTACCTCTTCATCCTTTCCCCTGGCTACAACACCTTTCTCTCTTTACCTTATGTATTGTCCGACTTCAAATAAATTGGATGCAAAACTGTTCACAAACTACATAACAACTTTGTGCTAAACAGTATGAGAAGCTGCACACATTACACAATAAATTGTTTACATGCCACCTGACAACTGTGTGATAAACATGAGAAACTGAAATAACCTATGCCTGACAAAGTTTTTTATGTCATAGGCATCCCATCCACTAGTCTGTTACATGCCCATAAAGGACTTAAGCTTCTCATAAGGAGTACTAAGTGATGGATTATTACAGATACCATACCTTTCGCATTAGCTCTCTTTACTTCTCTGTCCTTCTCCCAGAAGTCGCTGTCAAGCCAGAGAATTCTCCACAGAGGACGAACATGAGCGGTCCAAGGCAAGAGAAGATAATTCAGGTAAAAGAAAATATATCAGATTTCATCAGAAAGAATGGTGAAAATGCCAAAGGACAATGCTTTGATTTTTCACTTGTGTGAGCACACCAGTTGTGCAGGTTTATTTGGTGTATACGAACATCTGAGAATTAAAACTCCAGTTTCAAATGCTACGTGCAAATGCCTTATATTAATATTTTGCAGTCGTCCACTAAACAAATAATCACCGACTGACCCATGCCTTGTCTTTTCTACAATCAACGGAACAGACTTGTTAGACACTGAGGGCCTCATTTATGAGGCACCTTGCGCTGCTGAAACATCACTTTTTGTCACTTTCCGTGGCGCAGGAGCCTGCTCTATATTTACCAGGCAGCACTAAGCCACTGTTTTGGCTTAATGCTGCCTCATAAATATCGTTACCTTTAACACAGTTTTCTGTGTCAAAGGGACGTACAATGGGTGTTGCTTCAGGCGTTCCCTGGGGAGAGGATGTAGCCATACAGCTAAAGCAGTCGACCTCGAAGCTGAGGAACCGGGTTTGAGTCTCGACAGGGATGCTCTACATCCTGTTATTCCGGCAAATCACTGTTTCTCCCCGCGCCTAACAAAAATTAATGTGTCAATCTGGTAAAACAACTGGTGCTCGTGTAAAACTCTCTGATGATACCTGATATCTTTGGGTCGAGTTCGCGCTATACAAAATTCCACCCAAAAAAATCACACCCATGGTTTTTTACACTGCCCCAGATTTACGAGAAATTGTAACTCTGAGGAAATGCCAAAACCTTAAGTCTTCCCAGGAGAGGCACAAGGTAAGAAGCACAATGAGGAGAAATATCTTTATTTCTCCTCCTTTTTCCTTTTTCTATGCGTGCTGCATTCTGCAGCACACATACAAAAAGGAAAAAAACTCTTGTGGTTGATTTTGTGCAGGAAGGTTTACTTCCTGCACAAAAATAATCATCCCCGCAACGCAGGTATCCTTGCACCAGGGTACGGAGGTGCCTGCGTTGGCACATGGCAGCCCATTGTGCCCTGGTGCAGGGGAAAAAGGACAGGAATGTGATGTATCTGATGGATATGGGGCATTCCTGCGCATTCCTTTTGCCGTAGGGCAGAGCCTGCAGCGCTGCCCTATGGCAAAACCTCATAAATGAGGCCCCCATTTTTTTGCAAAATGATGCTACAGTACCAAAAATCTCTTTGCAAACACAAAAAATGGCTTTACCAGTGCTTGTTCATTCTTGCTTTTAATACTATTTGGCTGGTGGACTCCAGATGGATTGATTGGGCCTCGAGCAGCATTCGGGTGCCCCCGTTTTGAAAAGTTTAACATATGACGCAAAATTATTTGTCGTCACTTAGCCTTGAATTATCTAAAAATGGGTAATAAATTGAAAATGGATCGAAATAAGGGGTCGCATAATATGCCTTGCCTTTGAGCAACAGTCCTTAAAATCGCACTGCAGCCCGAAGTCGTTTTTGGTCAATTTTCATAACATGTGTTTAATGACGACTAACTCGAATGTTTGAATTTTGTTTTAAGCAAATGGTGCAGACATTGTAATTTTCTGATATTTACTTATCGTTATATAAACTATGTTAATGTTAACCTTTGAAGAGCGCGGGCCTGTTCGAAACCGAGCAAGGAACCATTTTACAAATTAGGTAATTGGAGTAATGGCTATTTAATTGCACGTTATTAGCAATTTGGGAATTTAACTCGGGGTCAGTTGACCTGAAGATTATTTGGCAGTTAGGTAATTGGAATCAGCCAGATGTTTAGAAGTGATTTCAAAATCGGATTTCGCCTTATCAGTCGATTGGAAGACAGGTAATTGGATTATGGCACTTTTTGTTTTGGAATCAGTCAGATGTTTGGTAATAGAGCTTGAGGACGACCGGCCCAGGAGTCATTTTGTAATTTGACTCAGAATGAGGAAAAAGGAGAGAGCGGAGAAACACAATGGCGGCAGTCTTGTAAAGGATCTCATTTCACTCATACAGACCCCTCTGGGCTCAAACAGCTAATTTATATATACAAATTCGATTTACTAGCCAAAAGTGTAACTAATATAGAGTGAATAACCCCTTGAAAATAAAGATGTCTCTATGAAATTAATGGAAAATGGTTGATTTTTAGAAATACCTTTAGACAGAGCGGGGGTCTCCTCAGTGGCGTAACGAAACTTGAGGGGCCCCCCTGCAAAGTACATGGAGGGCCCCCCCAAAGCTCTGAACCCTTTCAGAAGCGCTCAGGCCAGGTGCCAGCCACTCACGCACAATGCTGGAGTGGGCCCTCTGGAGCTTGCCCCCCCCCCGCACCACTGAGTGTTTCCCGGGGCTATTGTTATGTTACTGGTGAGAGGATAAGTGAATGAGTGGGTCTGGTAGCTCAGTGGACTAATGCATCAAATGTAGGGGCATATGTTTGACCTCACAGTCACATATTCAGCTCCCGGCGGGTCCAGTTAGACTTTCATCCTACTGGGGTCGATAAAATGAATACCATTGAGTTGGGTAACAATAAACATCTGTGATTCAACGGCAAGATACCCTTCTGCATGAACATGTGCTTTACAAATATATATGTTATGTGAGAGGATAAGTAAGTGAGAGGATAGATACATGGGTGGATGAAAGGATGACAGAGTAAAGGGAAATTTTAGAGGATGGATGGCAGAGTAAATTGAAATCTGAGGAAGGGTGAAAATATGGTAGAGTAAATGAAAATCTTAGAGGATAAGTAAAATGGCCAATGGATGGAATGGTGAACGATTGAAAGTTGGATAAAATAAAGAATGGATGACAGAATGAATTTAGTGGGCTGGGATCATGTGGGAGTGGGGCAATATGAGGGTGTAATGTCTGAGGACAGTCAGCCGGACTTCACAAGAGGTGCTGCGTACAATGGAATTGTCTCTCATAAATGGCAGTCAACCACACTCAGAGTATTTTTATGTGCTGCCTTCTTGATTGCATGCCAGTTTATCCAATCCCTATTCCTGCTTGCCTTAGGCTTTGTCAACGTGAGTTGTAATTGTCTGTGAAAAGATATAGGAGCTGCTGTTTTGTTTGGCCACTTTAACGAATGGGAAACATTCACTTTCGTACTGTCATCATCTACTCTGAGATTATTAATACATCCAATTGACTCCTTGGAGTTTATGGCCCTGGTTTATTTAGATTGGACTATTAATTTTCGATTTCATATTGTGGAAAGAAGATTCTATTGCTTGTGGTTTTTTATGTGCCTGTACATTGATGTTGTATTTCAAAGGTGGAAACATCTTGACACAGCATGCTCTCCACGCAAGATATTTGTAAGTGGCGAATTAGATATTCTTGACATGTATTCTAGTCTTTGATAAGACAATATCTTAATTGCAATGCTTTTCCCTCTTGCATTTTATTTATAAGAAGAATTTGAATTACGGAATAACATAATACTCAGTACAGAGCTGTATGCATGCACAGCCGAAATGGAAACAATAAATAGGCAGTAGCGGTCGGCAGTAGGTGTTTCTGTAGGGCGGTGACGTGGGCAGGGGGAGGGGCAGGGTGGGAGGTAGTAATGTATGGATTACGCAGTTTTACAGGTAAGTAAACATTTAAATAAATAAAATGAATTTCGTTGCGCATTTTGTGATGCAGTGCGCTCTATGCATTATATAAAACACTAATTATAAGAAATAATTTTCACACAACTTTTGCCCATTTTTTATATTTTTGAAACTGTTATTACAGGATCTTGGTATCTAATGTAACTCTGTATTTAATTGGTACCTAATTCGTGAAATAGGTACCATGATGGATTTTTCATTTTTGCACTTTGTTGCTTTAGTAATACAGATACACAGGCTCATCACAGGGCCTAACAGTCTGCCAAGAAATTCCATCAATGCCAACCAGATGATTCTAGATGTCTCTGAGAATCGCCTTCTTCTTTGGAGTCATCACAGTGCAATCCCATTCACCATTGTAACTCTGTCCCTGCATAAGTCCTTTAGGCACTTTAACCCTGGGTGTACACCTATGCTACAAGGAAGTAATGCCTTCCTCCTAGCCTAAGATCCACCGCACCAACTTTACTCTAGCAACACTGTCCAACATGCATTACAATCCTTGCTAATGGCTCTCCAATGCTTTAAATAGGTTTACCATTTTAATGGGTCAAAGAAGCCCATATAGCCGTAGAGTAGGTTTGTAGAAGATGAAACTATTAAACTTAGTCACAAGGTAAGTTCCAGGTAAGTAGGTAAGTAAGTAGATTTTAGTAGATAGTCCCATCAGGAGCAGCCGCCCTGCTTCTCAGCCTGCACCCTACAACTGACACTTAGCACATCACCAGTCACCCATGCATTCTGTGACATCATCAATCATTCAACATTCCACTAATCACCAAGCACTTTAACACTCCAGCACTCACTCTGGCTGAGCAATAGAGAAGGCGAGCTAAGGAAATGGTATGGTAACAATTAAGTCACAACATATACCTCATTTAAATACCCCATTAAAGTATTACCTGCTAAAAAAGTTCATGCAAGAAATTGGAGTATTAGTTCAAGATGGTGAAAACCCACCTCTAGTTCTAATCACAATCCTTGTTAGAGTGAACCACTAAAATCACTGACTAAACCTGTGCTTAACTAAGTTAGCTTATAACAAAGCAGTCATTCTTAACTTAGAGGCACTGTGTTAAGTATGAATGCAGTTTATGCAAGTTATTTATGCACACGAAAAATCCCAAAACCATTGGAGAAAAATTGAAAACATTCTAATAAATAAAATTACACAAAAAATGCCAAAAATTAAATAAGTAGAACGGCGTATATATATATATATATATATATATATATCTTTTAAGAAGCTCAAATCACCAACTGCAGTTATCTATTCCCGCTAGACTGGGTCAAGTCAAAACTTAAGGCTGAATGCAAAGGAGCACTAGTTATTCTTGTGGAAAGTTTACCTTGTGAGGTAGAAACTTTTACAGAAAAAAGTCCTCATTGACAAATTGTTGGCTAGGCAAGATGGGTGCGAAGCTACGGTCAAATACAACAGGTTGATGAAGAGCGGGGTCCTGGTTCAGTTGTCGACATAGATGGGAAAGCGAGCATGCAAACTATACAATCCATGCAGGAAAGCCTGGATATCAATCAGATGGTGCTCGGTGTTAGTCCCAATGAAGCCCTCTACACTCTGACTTAGAAGCTTTCCTGGAAGTCAGATATCATTCAGCAGAACAAACCAGCATTCTGAAGCAAATCAGCGATTCAATGTCGATGGCTGCAGCTTCACTGGTGATCCCAGTCTCGGTAAAGACGCCAAAAACCTCCTGTGATTCTGGGCAAATCACTTAATCTCCCTGTGCCTAAAAAATGAATGTGTGTCCTCACGTAACGTAACTGGTGCTATGTAAAGCGCTCTGATACCCGAGTTTAAAGTCCCACTTCTTGCATTTTGAAGAGAGGAGGAGTACTCACTAACACCAGCCAACAGGAGGTCAGCCAACTGACCCTTGGATTCATCTTTTGTGATCCCGGTTTCAAGGCAAGAAGATTCAGTCTTCTTTCAGCTTCAAACACCAAGACCTTCTTCTTATCTTCACAGGACCAGGAATGTTGATGAGAGGTTTGTGGGTTCAATCTTATATCCAGTTCCAGCCTGTAGATGGAGGGCAAGCCTTTGTCCACCACTAAAACCAGTTTTGGTCACTTCCTCTCCGCCTCTGGTTTTGGTGCCTGCCTGACTAGAGAGGCAAGGGAAAGGCAGGCCTAGGTGTGTGCTTCATCTGCCATTGACTAGAAAGGCATCCTTTGAAGCTCAGGAAAGGGATGGGCACAACCCCCAGGCCATTCTGACAGGGGAACAATCCCCCTCCCACACTTAGAGCCCTATCAACAGTCTGGCGGCAGTACATATCTCTCCTCAGGGGTGCCATCAGGGGTCAGGTGTCCGGTGAAGCCTTCTGGTGTTAGACAGAAACATTTCAACATTCTAAATGTGTCATTTATAAAACAGTAAAATAAAATTCAATACAAGTGGTACTGCCTACTAGGAACTTACAAGTAAATTAAATGCACAGTTTAGGGCTATGACAATTGTAACATGTTTAGAGTGGAGAGAACAAGCACTTTACCACTAATTAGCAGGTGTAAAGTGTGCAGAGTCCTATGGCCAGCAAAAATGGGTTCCATAAACAGAGGTAAAAATATGGGGAATCCCACACAAAAGATGATCATTTCCAACAGTGGAAATGGTAGAGGAAAAGGCATGCATTTCAAAAACTGCACATTTAAAAAAAACATTTGTTTCAACATTTAAAAAAAGGGGGAAAGGGTGCCTTGGGGGACTCCTTCGTATTTGCAAACGGTTACTACCACCTTCGAGGTGTATGTAAAAAATGAAATGTTTTGTGGACGTATTTTAGTTGCAAAGCTTTTCTCTGGTGCAGTAATGATGCAGCTTAAAGCTTACCAAATACTTTCTTACCACTCACAAAAAATCTATATCACTGACTCATTTTTATACCCATTCTAATCTATAATAACTTTATTCTACCCTCCATTACCATGACATAGGTCCTCAGACGGATCTTTTTTGTTGAGCTGATAGGGACTAGAATACTTGGAAGATGCAAACAATTATCCTATGAGGACCTGGAATAGATAATTGTTAAAGAGACCATCATATTCTCAAACCTGTAACAAAACTTTTCTTAGTCACTCATATAGACTCCTTGAGATAATAGATATGACCAAAAGAATGAGACAGAATCGATAAAGATAGTTAATGAAAAACATTTAACCAATGCCTCAAATTGCACAGACAGATCAGGAATATTTTTCAATAGCAGATTTAATGACAATTTATTAATGCAAGTAATCACACTGTTTAGCTCAGGTGATTTCGGAAGCACAATTCAGCCTATAGAGAGAATGGGAAAACATCAGATTCAGTTATTAATCATACAAACCAAAGCAAAGCAGTTTGCTTCAGGTCTGCTTCAGGTGAATCAGTTCAGCTACAAGCTACAGCACCGCATGCCACAACAAGAGTCAAATGACCTCTCAGCCGAAAGGTTATTTCCTGCACCCCTTTGCCAGCCGGCAAAGTACAGAATTTGGAGTCGTAGTTGAAAAAAGTTCCGTTCAATAGTCATATCCACCAAGAGCGAGTGGAAAGGGACACAGAGCGAATAGTAGTAATCAGAAGTCAATCTGATAGCATGTCAGGCAGGAAAGACGGATGATAGCTAGCCCCGTCTCCTCCCAGAGATGGCAATTATACTCCAAATGTTCCAGGTTTACACCCCTTAACATACCCATTTCATCAGTCCATGGGGTTTTCAATGGTCACTGACTGTGGGCTGTGATGGGGTGATCAGTAAATCATACTATTCGGAATGAATTAAATAATGTTCCTTTGCAAATCTCATTAGGATTCATTACACTTCCCTTTAGTTAGCATTTCGCCACTACTACAGAAGAGGAGGTACCTGTATTTGTCCATAGTCAATCCATTTCCAGTCACCTTTCCCTGGGTTTGCAACAATATTTGCTATAGCTGTATCAAATATCCTTCAGTGAGTCCATTGTTAGGCAGAACACAAGTGAAACTTTACAGAAAGTTCTTGTAGGGCTGAAGTGACTGCTTCACATAATTTTACATTAGCAAACATGAAAAAATAAGCTTTGAGGCCTACATCAAAAATTTGCTGAATCACTGTTAATAATATTGAAGATCATACATTTGCAATTGCATTTAATTTTCTTCATTAATTCAGTTATGTTTGTCTTCATGATATACATGTCAGTATAAAGCACTACTAAAAAACGGATTCTTTTCTAGTCATTGTTAACACATTATCATGCAAGCATAATTTTCAACGTGACACTTTTCATCACATGTATTATTATCATATAGGTTACAAAAGCACATATCCATTCTATATCAGTTTTCTTAGCAGAAAGCATTTTCTACATTTCTTTAGTAGCACTTTGCATTACATGCGATTATTTTAATGCACATTTGAATATAGTTATTCACGAAAACTCTCTATATTATTTTCATTCTTCATCTTTCTTACAACACGTAAATGCATCAGCATGAAATTCTCATTTTTTCTCACTTCGTTTAATTTCATCTAAGTAGGTTAACATGTCTCATCCAGTAAAAAGTGTAATAAATGATTTTTCCAGGTAGGAATTGGTAAAGATAGATGCAAAGTGGCATCTACGCTCCATGAATTCCCCCTATGATAGCGACTCATGCCATCACACAATCTTATCTCATCATAATCATCATCATCATCATCTGATTTAATTCTGATGTCACATTAGAATACAGTTGTCTTTATTTATTTCAATCTAGCCGATGATTTATGTCATCATAGTATCCACATTCTCTAACTTTTAATTCAATTTCCACTCTATTACTTTTCTTTTTTGTGGTTTCTTCTACAACACCATTACATTTGCAAAAATGTTATATTACTACTATGATTAGCAAGCCAATAGCAATTTCTAATAAAGGTGACAGTATTTTCCCTCCTAGCTTCCTCCCGGTGTTGCAACCAATTTCCCACAGGAGTAAATCTCTTCCCAATTGTTTCCCGAGCACCATCAGCTTTTAGTTCTCTTTGTTCTTTCCCTAAGTTTGTAATGTTGCTTATATATCCCCGCAAATCCTTAGTTTTGTCAGGAATATAAGTACAACATTGTTGAACCTTTAACATGCAACAGCCTCTGCCTTCTTTAGCTAGAGGTTTGTCTAAAGCAAGTCTGTTTTGTAAATCCATTTATCGGATAGCAACCATTTCTGTGTCTAACACAAGAAATCCTCGTGCAATATCAGTTGACAGCCGATCAACTACTGTGAAAGCTTCCGAATTTTTTGAGAATTTAGGATTACCCCCAGTGTGAGGGTATAATGGCACCAAAAATGTCCCCCATAGTTTCAGCAGCACTGATTTTTCTTCTCAAGTGAGTATGTCTTTTCTCATTGATTCCACTGTTTTGATTCACATGATAGATTTTTGGAAAAACTATACCCATGTAACAACTTCCATACCATTGTTTCGGTAGCCTGTAATAAGCATTTCTTCCACAAACATAATATACTCTTAGAAATACAGGATCCGTCACTGCTAAATATTTTGCCCACCCCTCTACAAGTAGGAAGGTACTTATTTTATTTTAATTTATTTTTGAGATTTGTAAAGCGCTCAAATTCCCCAGGGGGTGTCTCGGCGCCGTGGACAATGGTCTATGCTAGTGATATGAGTTATTCATTGAATGACCAAGTTTTGGACATTTTTCTGAAGGTTAACAGACACTGGCATGATCTGATGTGTAGGGGAAGTGAATTCCAAAATTTTACAGTGGAAACAATAAATTGCCTATCGCCCCATGTGGCAGTCTTCACGCAAGGAACCTTCATCAGTAGCTCCGTGGCGGAGCGGAGGGCTCTGTTGGGAGTGTACATAGCTAACTCCTTTATTAGAAATTGAGGCCCAGAATTGCGCAAAGCCTTGAAGGCAATGCACAGTGCCTTAAATTTAATATGATTTATCACAGAGAGCCAATGGTACTGTTTAATGACATGGGAAATTGAATACCATTCTGGCCGCGGCGTTCTGGATAGATTGTAGTTTTTGCGTGACTTTATTTTGTGCATTTACAAATAGTCCGTTACAATAGTCTATGGAAGACAAGACTAGAGAACTGACCAAAGTTTTACCGGCATTCAAGGGGAGGAATGGTAGGATTTGTTTTATAATTCGCAATTTATAAAATGAAGCCGATACCACTGAGTTGGCATGATGTACAAAGGTTAATCTGTCATCAAATATGACGCCCAGATTCCTGACCTTAGTGACTAGGTTCGAGGGGGCCCAGAGTGGAAGGCCACCAAGACTGGGACCAGGTGGGGGACAGGTTACCAACTGTCATGACCTCTGTTTTGTCAGAGTTCAACTTAAGACAATTGCTGGTCATCCAACTACTGATGGGCAGCATGCTTTCTTGGAATTCAGCTGCCACTTTGTCATCGTTGTTGTTTATTGCTAATACCAATTGGGTAACGTCGACATAAGATGTAAGGCCCATCCCATGTGATTTGATGATTCTCGCTAAGTCCGACACATAGATGTTAAAAAGCGTCGGACTCAGCGATGAACCTTGTGGTACACCACATCGGAGGGCCAGTTGGGCGGAATGAAAAGTGCCCAAGTGTACCAACTGGGTGAGTGAGGTGAGAAAAGTTGACTGCAGGTCTCGTGCCTTAAACTGAATGCCCATTTTAGTAACACGGTCGATCAAGATAGAGTGATCGACCATGTCAAAAGCGGCTGAAAGGTCTAAAAAGATGAGAACTGCAGTCCCCCCCTTGATCCAAGATGATTCTTATGTATTCCGACGCCTTAATAAGCGCGGTTTCAGTTCCATGCCCTCTACGGAAACCAAGTTGTCTAGAAGATGATGTTCTTCTATGAATTTTGAGAATTGTGTATTCATTATCTTCTCTACGATTTTAGCCGGAAATGGTAGGCTGGCTATGGGCCTATAGTTGTTAGTGATTTCCGGGTCCAAATTGGACTTTTTTAATAAAGGTTTCAAGATGGTTTTCTTCCAGGAGGTTGGGTAGGTGCCTAAAGAGAACATGGCATTGAAAATGTTGGCCAAGATTGAAGCCACTTGATCACAGAATTGGTTAAGCACAGCAGGCGGGCAAGGGTAGTTGGCTGAACCTGATTTGACAGAGGACATAATGTTAATATTCTGGTGTGGTGTTGTGTTATTGAATTCTGCTAGCGTATGGTCAGGGGCTTCTTTTATGAGAGGCAGGTCTATGGGGTTGGTCTAGGATGCAAACTTTGAGTAAATGTTATTTACTTTTTCAAAAAAGTAGTTCGCTAGGGAGTCGCACAGTGACTGCGAGGGAGTAGGGGCAACTGTAGATGCGGAGCCAGATAATTCAGTGACTACTTGGAAAAGTTGCTTGTTGGAATTTTTTGCGGCGTCAATCTGTGCGACATAGTAATTCCTTTTTTCCTGTGCGATTAGGGTTTTATATCTGGCAAGAGCTTTTTTATAGAGGAGTTTCTCTTGCTTGGTGTACGATTTACGCCATTGTCTTTCCCTATTTCTGCACAGTTTCTTTTGTTTCCTGAGTAATTCAGAGAACCACGAGGTGGATGGAGATTGCCGGTTTTTAGAGAATGTTTTATTAGGTACCAGCTTATTGAAAGCCTCATGCAGCCACTTTTCATAAATTGCTGACGCTGTGTTAGGGTTCAAAGGAACCTCTGGTTGGGTGGAGGACAGTTGGTCTTGTAGGAGATGATTGTCAATGCTTTTCCAGGCTTTGAATACTACAGGTAGATTATTGGGCTCAGTCTTGGGCGACCTATTTTTAATGAGGATATCAAATGTAATTACGTGATGGTCAGTCCAAATCACCAGAAGGATGTCTTTGTAGGTGGATTTCAGGTGAATTGAAAAATAGGCCATCCAGGATATGACCCGCTTTATCTGTAGCACCGTGAAATCGTTGTGATAGGCCCTGTGCTTCCAGGTCTGAAAGTAGTATGTTAATATCTTTATCAGACTGATTTTCAAGGTGAAAATTTAAATCCCCTAGAATCGTATAAGTTTGTTCAACTGCTATAGATTCTACCAGGTTGTTTAGCGTAGAAAGGAACTCGGTTCTAGAACCAGGAGGACGGTAGAGAAGAGTGCCTTTAAAAGTATGGGCATGGGTAAGTTGAATGGTAAAATAAATTGCTTCACATGTCAGTGATGGAATTGGGTCAATTTTAGTTATAAATTTGCTGCGATGGATTATCACCATCCCACCTCCTTTTTATGTAGTCTGTCCTATCTTATGGCAGTGTAGCCCTCAGGGGTGGCTGCTGTGAGATCAGGTCCTGAGGAGGAATCTGTCCACGATTCTGTTATGAAAAGCAAATCGAGATTGTGATCCACTAACAAATCTGCTATTTCATATTTGTATTTATGCAGTGACTGAGCGTTTATGAGGGCTGCTGTGATAGTTGTTGTATTGTGAAGATGTTGTGCGTTGTTAGGGTCAGGGTTAGAGTGATTTTGAGGTATGAAATTGCAATTGGGAC
Source organism: Lissotriton helveticus (assembly GCF_964261635.1). Taxonomy (NCBI): domain Eukaryota; kingdom Metazoa; phylum Chordata; class Amphibia; order Caudata; family Salamandridae; genus Lissotriton; species Lissotriton helveticus. The sequence continues at coordinate 659,157,630 of NC_136057.1, read as the reverse complement.
AAGTTTGGGGGGTGCACTGGAAGGGGTATCCAGTATCAAGCACATACATTCTTTTTTAGGTGGTGGGCGCATGCATTAATAGTTCTTGCGTGAATAGCTGATTTTCCTAAGGTCTAGGGGCAAAAGGCCAGGGGGAGGCCCTGGGCCCGGGCCAGGTGCGGACGGGCACAGACGGGCTTGCCTTTGGCGCGCCCGCTGCGCATGCGCATTTGGGTCCACCTAAGTAGCGGTGGTGGCGGGACAGCTAGACCACTGACCTGGCCGGAAGTTGTGCGTGTTGCTCCCTGGGCCCTCAGATCAAACGGCACTTGCCGCGTCGGACCGGGGCTGGGAGATTGTCAAAATGAGTAAGTGCAATTTTTAAAAACAATTTCTTTTTAAAATACAATAGTTGCAGGCAAGGTCTTCATACTCACTCTCCCTGGAACTAACAAATCTATTGTTATGGTCAGTATTGTGTTTAAATATTCATATTTGACCACTCTCTCCTGCATAAGCGGCTCGAGAGATTAGGGGTCGGGGGTTCAGCACTGGCCCTGTTGTCCTCCTTTCTTGAGGATAGGAGTCTAACGGTCTCGGTCGACACATACCTCTCAGATTCTTTTACCCTTCCAAGTGGATTGCCACAGGGCTCCTCGCTGAGCCCATCACTCTTCAATGTGTATGTTTCGGAACTGGCCCTGCTAATTCAGAATTTTGGTTTTAACTTTACATCCTATGCCGACGACACTCAGATTGTGGTAACAGCATACAAAAATGAGACCCCCTCTACCTTACAATTTCAAAATTGCATGCGTACCGTCAATCAATGGATGAATACTCATTGCCTTAAGCTAAACTCTGACAAAACAGAGATTCAGATTTTTGGCAATTTGCTACCTATCTGGGGCAACCTGTGGTGGTCAGCAGAGATGAGTGAGCCCCCCAAACCTGTGGTTAAGGCCAAAAATCTGGGGGTGTGGCTGGACCACAAACTCTCTCTTATCCAACACACTAATACAACGGTTTCGGCCAGTCACTTTCTTATTAAAAAGGTGAGGAAGATCCTTCCTTACCTTCCTGTAGAAACCAGAAAAACTGTAGTCACATCCTTAATCCAGTCAAAACTTGACTACTGTAATGGACTACTTGGAAACGTACAGAAGCAATGCTTGAAAAAACTTCAAAGTGTACAGAATTCAGCGGCACGGCTACTATCTAACATTCCTAGGAATAATTTGGTCACCGCTGAAATTCGAAGGTTGCATTGGCTTCCAGGGGAACAACTGATTCAATTCAAGGCACTCTCTCTTGCCTACATAGCCCTGAGCCATAAGGGTCTGGTCTTTCTACAGAATCGTTTTGCCTGGTATGAACCTACCAGACATCTTCGCTCCTCCGGCACCAAACTTCTGCAGGTGCCAAAAATCCGCACCTTACAATGGGGCGGTCGCAGCTTCCATTTTTACACCTCTAAGCTCTGGAACTCCCTTCCGTTTGAGCCCAGAAGCGCAACCACCCTCATCTCCTTTAGAAAGGGCCTGGTAACCTGGCTGTTCCAGAACTAGTTGTCAGTGCAGACCCCCCGCCGTCCATAGCACCAAGACACCTCCGGGTATACGCGCACTTTACACATTAAAATAACATAACACAGCTTCCTCTATGTTGCCAATCCAGAGCCATGGCAGCATGCGTCTCCCATTTTTCAATTCTTCCTCTCCGTGTGTCCATGGTGGTATCTTTATTTGCGGTTCAGAATTTCTTTTTATATCCCCACGTTCATCCTCTTAAGAATTAATAAAATCCTTCTCTATACTATGTAGAGCACCAATCAGATTATGTTGATGGGCATATAATGTATCTATAGTTAATGTAGGTTGGAAAATTCTTCCATTAGCTCAGCATTTCGTGCATCTGGTACTACATTTAAGTTTTTCTTAACTGGAACTTCTGAAAAGATCAAATAATAATTTCAAAATTAGTATTCAAACTCCCCTTTGCAATAGAATAAACTTGTTAGTACACTACAGGAAATACCATAGGTTAATGATAAGTGATGATAGGTCAGCACCTCACACACCAAAGAAGGTAACTGCATGCACACATAAGAACCACTCACATCCATAGTGTCCACATATTCATAAAGAAGTTTAGCAAACACATTTTGTGAAAAATCGTTAATTGATTGATCATGATGCATAACAATATCAGTTCATTTATTATTCACAATTACGTTCTCCTTTTCCTTTATCGTTCCAGTACTCGTAGTTCATGGAGGTTAGATTTCATGTAGATATGATGAGGTACGTCTAGTATTATCAAAAACAACACAAGTATTATAACAAAAACAGCCAAAAAGCAAGCACATATGTATTTACGTCTTGACGAAGACTGGTTTGGATTTCCCACCTCTAGTACAAGGGTACTCATTTTTTTTATAGAATGCTTTGTATTGTAAGGTTTGCAATAATGACCTTATCAGTGCCTCTGCACGCTCGTCCCTTAAATGATTTCTTGGCTTTTATTTCTTTTGCTTTTTCACAACAGTTCTTTCAAGGTGTTTTTTGTGGGTTGCAGTCTTTGAAGCAGACTCTTTCTCCCAGTTGTTTGCAGCTGCTAAATAACTCCACTCTGGAGCTGCGTATCTCTGGCTTGGTACCCTTGCTCTTTTTGTTCTGCGCACTGCAGGTTCCTCATCTGTATCACTTTGCTGAGATTGGCTCGAGACTTCAATCACTGTTGGAGTTATTCTACCTGCGGTTAGGATGTGTCTCGATCTTTCAGATTTTCTGGGCCAGCGGTCTCCTCTGCGCCCTCGTTTTTCTTTCACACTGTTCATATTGTCTGAGTCAATACTTCAACTAGCCAGATCTCCTGCTGTTTGACCCTCGTTACCAACTGGGATCAACTCTCCTTGACTCTTGTCTGAACCAGTGTTTCGAGACCCAATAGCTGACACCCCCTCCACTCTATGACCGACTTGAATCGGATGTCTCTCTGTTACCACCGGTTTGTCTACTCCAGATACTGCATTTTCAAGGGTACATGGGACTCGATGAGTGTGAGCAGCATGCACCCAATTAGGCAGACCCCCACATTTAACAGCAGTTGTGGTTACAAGTATCACTTGGTAAGGCCCACGCCAACGAGGTTCCAAACAGGATTTTTGCATGTGTTTCTTCACTAGTACCAGTCACCCAGGAACAGATCGTGACACTGCTCCTGTTGTGTTGAAGTTGCAGCGTCTCAAACCTGGTGAGACTCAGAACACACCAGATCAGCCAATCCTTTGCAGTAATGGAGTACCAAGTCATCAGTTATATTTACAAACTAGTCCTCCCCATAATTATCTAATACCGGGACAGTCCAGTTCTTCTGTCTGGGATGCTTCTCAGACTCCTCAACACCAAGGGTAAAGCATCAGGCCATTTCAGAGATGTAGACGTACACAACTTTTCCAATTGGGACTTTAAGGTTCAGTTCACTTGTTCAACCACTCCGGATGCTTCAGGTCGATAGGCACAATGCAATTTCTGCTCAATTTGTAGTACAGCACAAAGCATTCATACTACTTCATTGTTAAAATGATTCCCTCTATCTGATTCTAAAAGGAGGTCAGAAATCCAAACCTTGGAATGAGCTCTCTAAGATGCAATTTAGCTACTGTTAGGCTGTCATTGTGTCTTGTAGTATAGGCTTCCTCTCAGCGAGAAAACAGACATACAATCACCAGAACATATTTTAGTCCATTGCAAGGGGGCATTTCCACAAAATCAATTTGCATTCTAATGAAAGGACTCCCTGATTTCCCTACATGACTTGTACTGACGAGCATTTTTCTTCCTGCATTTTATTGTTGACATACCACACATCTCTAGCACAGATTCTCTACAGTGGCTCTGAATAGGGATTATACGATGTCTGTCGAAAGAGACGCAGCATGGCATCTATTCCCACATGCGCAGGACCATGACAATTCATTGCTATGGGTGACGACCGACTGTCTGGTAGAACTGGTCTCCCATCAGTATACACCCACACCTCATCCTCTTGACGGCAATTGCCCCTGCTTTAATCCACCCTTCTCTTTTACTTTGTGACACTGCATCCTCTAATCCTTTAATCTCCTCCCATGCCTCTATGATTGAAAACATTATTTGGCATTCTGTGGTATCAGAATTGTCCTTCAATGGCTCCCCATTGAAAGCATAAGAATTTAGAGTGCAATAACGCGCAGTCTTGTCGGCATAGCGGTTCTCGACCGTCACATAATCTTTTCCATGCTGGTGGGTGGAACACTTCACCTTCACAATCTGTGCCGGCAGTTGTAGTGCCATCAATACGTTTTTCACACTCTCACTGTTTCGTATGAGTGAACCCAAAGAGGTCTTGTACCCATGCTGAGAACACAACTGCCCAAAATCATGGACAACTCCGAATCCATATTCACTATCCATAAATATGGTAACTTTCATTTGTTCAGTTATGCTGCAAGCCCTGGTAAGCACAATCAATTGAGCTACTTGCTCTAAATACACTCCTGTCCACCATGACGCTACAACTACACCCACTACAGTACAAATGGCCTATGCAGCTCGCAACTTACCTCCAGAGTCTTTCAGGCCAGATCCATCCAAAAATAGCACATGATCTGATTCAGGTAATGGAACATCATGAATATCAGGATGTGGTTTGGTACATAATTCAGTCACATCCAAACAGTCATGATCTGCCTCATCAATCACAACTTCATGTCCGGGAGGGGCATCAAAGTAGCTGGGTTTAAACTTGTGCACCTCATCACTGTCACATTTTCTGCTTCCAGAATCACTTGTTCATACATAGTCAATTGACTACTTGTGCTCACTGCAGAACAAGTTAAAACTCTTGCTAAAGTCGGGCATTCCCAATGCTGGAGCTCGACACAAGCTATCCCACAGTTCATTAAAAGAGCACATGCATTCTTCGTCCCATGGGACTGGATCAGACACATCTTTGTGTGCAAGTCTTTGAAGTGGCTTGGCTATCAGGGAAAAGTTTGGTATCCACTGCCTGTAATAACCAACCATTCCCAAAAACATGCAAACCTCCTTTTGTGTACTTGGTGGGTTAATTTTCAAAATAGCACTAATCATATCTTGTGACACTTTTCTGACTCCTTGTTCAATGTGGTGTCCCCAATAAAGAACTTCTCTTGTGCAAAATAGAATTTTTGCTGGTGACACCTTATGTCCATGTATTGCCAAATGATTCAATAAAGTAATGAAGAACTTGGTAATTTTCGTTCTCATGGAATACTTACTAATATAACAAGAACTTGGCACAGACTCTGAAAATATGAAAAATACATCTTTATTAAACACAATTAAGTGAGGCTACGTCACCCAACTGCCTTAGCAATTGAATGAGGCAGTCTGCTGAATGGTCTCAGCACAGACCTTTTATACCATTTATTATGCCCTAGGCACACATTTTCTCTTTGAAGTACATTATTGTTGGTCACTCCCAGGACGTGCACACAAACCCACTTTTCAGTTTGTCCAGCCCAAAATTAATCATCAAACAAACCCATAATAAACATTCTTCTTTAGACAAGCTGGACAAAACCCATAATGAAAAGGCCCGCAGCCCACATCATAAATAGACCATAAAGAAGGAACAGAAACAGATAGGAGCAAGATAAAGGGGTGTGTGCGTGTACAATTAACATTGCAATGTCCTGCTCTTTGATATCTATCTGACCAGCTGCCTAACAAGGAACTGGCTCAACGAGGTCAGCCTCGGGCAAGGGAGTCAGCTTTCGCCAGGTCATGCAGGAGTCAGCACAAACCCATGCTAAGGTTATGTCCTTAAATACTTGTTCTGCCACAGTGAGGGCCTACTGTAAGGGCAATCCACAAAATGGCTGCCGTTCACAAAATGGAAGCCAAGGGTTCAGGACGAAAATGACGATTTCGAGGTGAAATCGTTACTGGAATATGACGAAAATGCTTGTACATAGTGTACTAGCCATTCTCGGTCTTTTGATATAAAAATCGTCATGCTACGACAAAGTTTATTACACGAGTCCAGAATTTTCAGTACCACAGACGCTCCTTTTGCCCTTACATAGGCAATAACCTATACTCACGCTAGTCTGAGTCCAGGTCTATATTTATCAAATCATCAAGATGTTGCTGAAGCATAATCCTATTACTTAGCGACTCTCTCGGGACAGGTCTCCTTACACACGCAGTAGCACAAAGGCCATATATGGCAGGACCAAATAGGGAATGCCTCTATCTGTAGTGTGTGGTACACCCAACAATTAGTGATGTTCACTACTAACTGGTGTCCATGCAGAAACTATACAAAAGGAATTATCAGTAAACTCTGACCTTCTAACTAGTCCATGTTCAGGTAAAATCTGGAAAGAATGCAAAGAAGTAGAAGTAGGAAGAGACATAGGTTGGGAGGTGGGTACAGATGTGAATTGGGCAGCAAAAAAAAACAATCCCACCCATAAAAGACAATGCCATGTTAAGAAAACACTAGAAAACACGTCATTAAGAACATATAGACAAAGTAGTGACCGCTATTACAAATGAATCATAATTTTCCACAACCCTAAGCAAAAAGTAAATCCTAAAATTATCTAGTACATTTTAGGTCTTCCTATGATTTCTGTAATTCATTATATGTTCAAGTGAAACAGTGGTGACCCTCATTAATGCTCTGAGGTGAAAAGGGGATACTCTTCCACAGGAAATGGACTTTATTCTGCTTTTTCTAAACAGAATACTACTTAAAAATAATGCCAGTTGAACAATAAAATCATTCTCCCAACACTTAGTCTATACAATCACACGGAAACCTCTTGTGAAACCAATTATGCCCAGAGTCTGTTCAAAAAGCCTCTCTGGCAGACTTCTATTGTCCACTCAAGTCTGCTCCCGTTGTTGCATGGGCCTTTGGATTCAGGCCTCCCATGCTCTTGATGTTCAGTATCTGTTGGAGTGCCCTCCTGGCAAACACTCATAGCTCATTCACAAAGTCTCAATGTCTCAAGGCAGTGCACCGTATCTCTCCTCTGCGGCAGACACTACAGATATTGTGCGCTTGATTGGTCAATGGGCACAGATCATCTCGTGCAGACCCGGGACCATTCTCAGACTCCAACACTCATCATTCAGTGTCAGAGGACGCTCAGGCAGCTCTTTCATGGGTACCAGAGTGGAGTGCCTTTTGCCGCTCTTGGATCCTCCGGTGCACTGCACTTCCGTTGAAGCAAGGGAAAAAGGGGTGCGTGGCCAAAACTCAGGCCAAGGGGCTCAAGGGACTGCACACTGTCAGAGGTTAACCAGCACATAACAGGCGCTCTTTTGCACTGAAATCTCAAGGGACCCTGGCAAAACCAGCTCCTCTTTCTTTTCTGATGTTGAACGCCTTCTGATGAAGCAAGTGCGATGCTTTAAACAGTTCATTGTACAACAAGGGGACTGCAAACAGGTGGCCTGCGATCTTCAAAGGAGTGGCCACACGCCATGGGACAATTCTGCGTTGAAATACACTGCCATTCTCAAAGGCAATACAAAAACAAAGGCAATATGCAAAACAGTGCCTCTGGGCTCTTCAATTGGGTTTCCGTGTGAGAGCATATCTTTCATCATCATAGCGACATGGGAATTCTATCTGAATGGATGTCCTCACACATAGTGGCATGTCTAATGGGGCAAACACATTTTATCTCAATGATACACTTAGTTGTTCCTAAATTCCTCATCTAGAACATCTCAAAAGCGGGATCACGTACATGTTATCATAATAATTGTGCATCGGGTGGGACTATGCGATGCAAAAGCTAATGACCAAGATGCGGGAACAAAAGACAAGAACTAGAGAGTCCTGGTATTTCCATTATTTAAAATACATCTGGTCCATTAAAATTAAAGCAGCAGAAAAAGGAACTAAAAACCAAATTAGAATAGGCATTGAATTTGTCGTATTAATAAAAAAAAAAACGTAAAAGTGTCTCCTATTGAGATGGAAAGCTTATTGTATCATAGTATTGAGTCAGTTAATCATTCCATGACTACCTTAACAGAAAGACTGGAAAAACATCAGAATAGGCCTAAAGAAAATTCTTAGAACCAGTCTAGTTATGCAAAAGGGAATTATACATAAGATGGGGGTCCATGGTACATTACTGCAATCTGAAAGTGTGAACCTGAACAATACGCTAATAATAATAAAAAGCTGACTGGTGCAAGGAATACGGAAAAGAGGAATGGGAGTAGAAAAAATGAAACCTGGTTTCTTTTACGGTCCAGAGCCATAGGAAGGCCACTTAGGAAGCAGAATAAAACTGACTAATGTGATATAGAAATTAGGTCACCATGTACAAGAGTCACAAATCTATAATTTATCCTTACGTCCAATCAGGATATATAATTTTAGGGCTGCCTGTTCCTTACAGGAAGGCAGTATCGGGACTACAAATGACACAATTTGCAGTTTATTTTTCTTCAATACTTATAGCCAAATTTTGACATACACTGGTGAAGTGTTGTCTGTCTGGTTCACAATTAAAAAAAAAATCATATCTGTGAATTTCAGTATCAGCGAAAATTTTACCCAACTGTTGACAGCGACACGTATCGTCATACATGTCACAGCAACACGGGTGAATTTGTAATAATTTCTTAAGCAGCAACATACAACATAAAACATGCAAAAATGCACAAAACGGACGTCAAGCCATCAGATATACTCGCTGTAAAACGATAGCATACATAAATGAGCGGTGACACATAATACCGTGTAAGGATACCCTCCTTTTTGACAGTAGATCCCCAATAGTGGGTATCTGCTGTCAAATACAACTTTCTGACACACAGAACCAGCAAGAACAATTCATGACAGATCAAAATACACAAACATGAAAAACGCATGGACATTTCTTTTCAAAGGAGTTGCGCAAAAAAAAAAATAATCTCATTTCAACCAACCAATCTCACGTGTCTTGTGCCTTAAAAGCCCCCAGAGCAACCCATGAATGATCTGTGAGCAGAAGCGAAAAGGAAAAAAAAAAATACACAGCACACAAAAGAGAGACATTTCTGACACCAATTGTAACTTTTAAGCAGAAGACAAAACATGATACACATTAAAAAAACACAAAAATAAATTTCCATTATTTAACTGTTACCATCTTGTCAGTCACCTTGCAACATTAAGCCTTTTTAACTTTTTAGAGGTAAAATCCTTTCCCTGACACCTAAAATTAGCCCTGTGTCACAATCTCCATGATAAAAAAAACTTCTTAATTGGCAAATCGTTCTTACTTATTCATGTAGGCTTCAAAATTTTAGTAAAAGGCTGCATCTTATTTTTTTTGTCTAAGACGAAATGCAACACTTCGTTTTCTGTACTAGCAGACAATATTTTTTTTAGAGCAGAAATACAAATGTCATAATGTTGGGACTTTTAAAGAAACCTTTCAAGAAACCTTTTTTTATATTTCCCTTTGGAATTAAGTCTTTAACTTTAAACTAGAAATTCCACCTTTCAGAGGCCTGTTTAGCAACGTTATTCTGCATTTCACAGAGACAAGGCTCGAATTTAAAAGGTCACAAATGTCAGCATGACAAAGACAGAAGGCCTACTACATTTACTGTGAAGGGTTCACACATACCAGTTTTTAGAACAAATGCTTGGTACCTGCTAAAGTTAGAACCTTCAATCCTGATATTAAACACAAACGTCTGCATCGGGCACATTGGCTCCCTGAACTATGAAAAACACTCTTTATAAGAACTCATACATTTGTATTATACACAAATGTATGCATTTACTGAAGCCAGAGACACTTTCAAGCTATGGTAAATGAAAAGAATCTGTGTTAAAACCCATTGAACTCAATTTCGACTTTTATCTTTGGGGCACTTAAAAATGAAAATCCTACAATTATATTACTTATTAATCATCCTCAGAATGTGCTTTACACATTGCAAAGACTGGACATTAAGCATATTACATCTAATTCCTTTGAAAAAATTAGTTTTTACGCCTGCGCCAAGTGAAAACCAATATGCAAATTATCTAATTACAGCGTAACACATAACTTAAATCACATTTTAATACTAGGAGGTCATGGTATGAGTATTAAGCTCTATAAATATAAAAAAAAAAGATTTTAAAAAACACTTATTATTTTCTCAAATAATTTTTCCATAATTAATAATTTTTCGTTCAATGTAACCAATTATCTGTTTTTATGATAATTCCACATTTAAAGGTAAGTTGCATCCCTTGCCTATAATTTTAGATGCATTCATTTATGCGCCTACGCACAAAGATCCTAACTTAAAACATGACATTTTTCGCGCCATTTTTAAAGGACAATCAGTATTTAGCGACAGAACCAAAAAATATACTTCAAAAATGCTTTCAGAGAGGAAAACCGCATTTGGAATGTCTTCCAGTGATACAAAGTGATGAACCTTAATTTTGTAACCCTCTAAAACACTATTCTGAAATGAAAAAGAGGCCAATTGTGATTAACTAACGGCTAAATCCTGGGCCAAATAAACATTCCAATGCTATTTATGGCCTTTAAAAAACAACATCTGCTGCCTTAAGGCAGGAAAGGCTGAAACCTGAAAGAGTGCTGAAACCTGAGCATGCTTTCAGTTTTACTGAAAACAGACATTTCAAGTTTTAAAAATGCGCGTGCAAAAAGACGCATTTAAATCTAGCAAGAATTTTTTTTACTTTAGCTGAGGTGTTTGCCTTTTACATATACTATAATGCATGTAAGTAAAAACGCTACAAATTCGTTTTGCTACAAAACACACAATTATTTTTGAGGCCCTTCATATTCCTAGTGAATGTGAATTTTAACTTATCTATTTTAAGCATTTAACAGTTTGCACATATGTGTTTTTGCTTAGTCTGTAAATTAAATAGCAACATATAGCGATTTTAGCATGTGACATAGTAAATTGCTGGAGTGTCATTTAATTTCTACTTAATATTAATTAATCTGACATTTTACTTAACAGACTGAAAACATCAAGAAACCCACAAACACATTGAGCTCATTGCAAACATAAAGAGAAAGGATTCAAACAGGACACACAATACAGTGCTGTAGCTATTGTTTTCATAAATTGCCATCGCAATTCACATACTGAAGTTACACCACTGAGAAAACCACATAGACATTGAAACACACATTGAACCCACAAATCGACACTCAGGACGAAAATAAAGCCATTTGTAAATACTAGCTAAGTCATATTTACAAGAAACACATCTCAATAGTATTATGTCATATTTTAATTCCCCGGGGATACAAAATCACCAAGGAAGAAATATGTTTTTAAATCTAAACCTATTTAGATGTCCCCTTTAGGGGAAGCCGGCTAATCCTAAACGTATACAAAGTTGGCCAACACAAAGCTCCAAATTTGCTAAGATCAGGCATCTTATAGCTCACTAATCTAGCTTCAAACTTCAAGGGGCTATCTCTATCGATACACTCGTAAATATACAAGCCCCTCGGTTTTCGAAAATTGCAATATTCAAATAAAACTAAGGACCAAACAAACTAAGAACCAAACTAAGGACCAAAGGACTGGGAGCGACCCACTTATACTTAACTAAAGCAGATGGAGAAAAAAATCTCTTCATTACCTGCCTACACAAATTGCAATTCGCATATACAAACCTATACAAACCTATCAAAGCTATACCAAACAAATAGTTGTCCAATTCTAACTGCCAAGTTCTAACTGCACTAACAGTCTCTTTTTAAAAAAAAAACACTTACGCCAAAAAGGTTCCTCAGTCAGGAGTGACATCTTTTGGAGAGTTTAAGTTAGAAAAAAAAAAATATACTGGGCCGCAGAGACAAAGAATCCCCCAGAACCTCTGTGCACAGAGTACCTCTTTTAGTAGATTTCTGTCTTGCCTGCTCCAGTAGATTTCTGTCCTCTGATAAGATTACTCCTCCAGATAGTCACTTCTTGATGAGTCCCCACATTCGGCGCCATCTGAAGAACTTGGTAATTTTCGTTCTCAGGGAATACTTACTAATATAACAAGAACTTGGCACAGACTCTGAAAATATGAAAAAAGACATCTTTATTAAACACAATTTAGTGAGGCTACGTCACCCAACTGCCAGGACGTGCACACAAACCCACTTTTCAGTTTGTCCAGCCCAAAATTAATCATCAAACAAACCCATAATAAACATTCTTCTTTAGACAAGCTGGACAAGACCCATAATGAAAAGGCCCACAGCCCACATCATAAATAGACCATAAAGAAGGAACAGAAACAGATAGGAGCAAGATAAAGGGGTGTGTGCGTGTACAATAATCATTGCAATGTCCTGCTCTTTGATCTCTATCTGACCAGCTGCCTAACAAGGAACTGGCTCAACGAGGTCAGCCTCGGGCAAGGGAGTCAGCTTTCGCCAGGTCATGCAGGAGTCAGCACAAACCCATGCTAAGGTTATGTCCTTAAATACTTGTTCTGCCACAGTGAGGGCCTACTGTAAGGGCAATCCACAAAATGGCTGCCGTTCACAAAATGGAAGCCAAGGGTTCAGGACGAAAATGACGATTTCGAGGTGAAATCGTTACTGGAATATGACGAAAATGCTTGTACATAGTGTACTAGCCATTCTCGGTCTTTTGATATAAAAATCGTCATGCTACGACAAAGTTTATTACACGAGTCCATAATTTTCAGTACCACAGTAATAGTGTCATAAACAGAAGCCTCTTTTGTACCGGATGCGACCAACAAATTATCTATATATTGTACCAACACAGAGTGATTTGGCCTCTCCGATGATTCCAGATTTCTATTCAATATCTGGTTGAAAATTGAAAGACTCTCTGCATACCCTTGCAGAACTTGGAACTGTGCCAAGACACGGTTTCCGAACCGGAAAGCAAATAAATATTTGCTACCTGGATGCAAAGGGGAAGAGAAGAACACTTGGCATAAATCAATCACTGAAAACCATTCAGCCTCGCACAAAATCTGATACAGAATCACATCTGGATTTGGTACAACCAGACAACATGGTATCGCAAGCTGGTTGATTAGTTGTAAATCTTGCACAATTCTGTGTTTCCCGTTTGGTTTTCGAATACCCATAATAGGTGAGTTACATGGACTCCCCAAAATCTCTCTCAAAATTCCTTGCTCAATCAAAGTCTCAATCAAAGGAAGCAAAGGTTTCTGGACTCAAATAATATAATATGCAGTTCTGGGAATTTCTGCATTTGGTTTCAATGTGATTCAGATCAGAGCTGTTACTCTCATCAGGCCAATATCCTTTCCTGTAAAATCCCAAACATCTGGTAAAACTGAATCTTATAACTCAAGTGGCAAATTATTTTCAGTAAGTATGGGATACAATCCCTCTACTCCCGTTTACTGTTTGGCCATTTTTAATATCACATCTTCATCATTAGTATGGAATTCTATTGCCTTAGGTGTACAATAGATGGAAAATTTAATTTTCACAATAGGTCTCGCCCTAACAAAATTCAGTGGACTGGAATCACACACCACAAATTTATGTAAGTCTTCAAAAGACCCAATTTGTACCTGTATGGGTTCTGTCACTGTAGTTAATATCAATTTATTAGCTAGTTCTACAACTTGGATTCTTTCTCCCGAGAGGGGTAGGTTGGGAATTTCCACATTTCTAACAATGGAACGGGTAGCACCCATATCTACAGGGAATGAAGTAGGTGTTCCATTTACCTTCCCTTCCACATAGGGACCATTCTGATCTACCTCTAAGGATGCGCCAAGAATGCATTCCTCCTCCCCTCTCAGGCTCCGCCATTGGGACATCTCTAAATCACTGTCATCGATCTGCACCAGGTACTGTGATGCTATTTGCACATATGAATTTACTTGATCAACGGTATGAAAACCCATTTTTGTATTGTATCTCTCCACCTGTCCATTCAACTGAGGCATAGGAGCTTGTGGCATATTCTGATTTTGATTTCTCTGTCTCTGCACTGACTGATTCAGTGTCTCATTATTTATTTGTGGCTGCACTGTTCCTTCTGCTACTGTCTGCCCATTCATCTGATTAGCTGCATTGAACTTACACTCGTGCTTCAAATGCTTGCACTTTCTGCAAATATGACATGGATAAGTCTTTTTCAGCATCTCTATTGAGCACCCTTTCCTTATCCTTGAGGCACAAAGGTCTGTGTCTGACTTTTTGGTACACCTCTCATTCCAGTAGTCGTCAGACCATTTCCCGGCACCATACCCTAAAATCTGAATCAAAACCCACATATCCTTTTTTTGCCACCATCATCTGAGCCAACATCAATTTTTCTTTCAAACTTTTGGTTTACATTGCCAGCGGATCAAATGTTGCTGTATCATACACTAGCCTTACACAAGCCGGTACACAAAATGTCCCATGTCCTTGTCTGTTATGTTCTCAATTCCACTGTATTGCTTAAATGCCTGTAAATGCCTTTCAAAATATGCATGCACTGTCTCTTTCAATTCCTGAGTAGTGTTGTCTATTTTTACCCAATCTGTTTCTTTCGGTGAAATCTTTCCTTTTAGATAGGTAATAACCTGATTGTATTTTCTCATCACCTCTGCCGACGCCACACCAGTTTTAGGCTCTTTTTCTGGCCAATTGACTGCAATCTTACATATCCATGCATTTGTCGGAAGTACAATGTCATCTAGGGTGTCTAAATCCATTAACAAAACTTTCAAAACCTTTACAAATCTCTCTACCTGCTTATATCACTTAACAGACTTGTCTCTCAATTTTGGGCAATCATTTGTGAAAGACAAAATGTCTGACCTAGTCCAAGAAACATGGACATACCATCCTCCTGCTATTTCTCTCACGGGATACACTTTTGTCTCTGCGTCCCCATTTTCTCTCTCAATAATTGGGTACAGAGGCATAGTCACTACTGTGTCTTCTTTCTTTTTAGCCTATCTGCCTTCCCACCTTTCTACATCTCCTCATCTCGTCAAGGTAGTTAGTAACTCTTTTTAACTCTAACGGGTTTAGGCTTTCTAAATCGTTCTCACTAAAATCCATTAGTATGTTTTTTGTAATGCCTTTGATTTCTGCATAGCAACGCCATACTTTTGACTTTTGAGGCACCTCAGTTATATCCTTGCACATGAACAATAATTCCTCATCACTGTATTTTGCTAACCTTTCTGGACTAATGGTTCTCAATATCATTTCCTCTAATTCCACTTTTAATCTACTTATGCCTAAATTACTAGTTGTGTCAATTTCCACTATTTGACCTTCTCTTCCTATAATATTTTGTTCACTAGCTGTTGGAGCTGTATCTCTAATCCAGTCATCATGTTCCTCGGGTATTGGCCCTATGGAAGTACTTGTCTCTCCTCTCTGAAGCTCCCCATCAATTTCCCCTAATCTTTTCCTGATATAACCTGTGGACCTCTATTTGGCATTTTGAGACAATGAGTCTGTTCTCCCTTCCATTGTGAACATTATCTTTTAACTTGTTCCTACACCACTCCCTCATGTTGCAGCTTTTTCTTTTTCAGATGGCATATTCTGATTCACTAACTCCCTGTTTAATTCTTGTGAGATGTGATTCAATCCCACTCGTTATTGCATGTACTTGCATGTAAAAAGGCCACAGAAAGCAATCAATGCTTCTGTGATGATATTGCCAACACTTTTAAGAACAAAGTAAATACTATTTATGATTCTTTTGAGGCCGCCCTTACATACGAGCTAACTGAGGAAACCCCTAACACTGATCCCGGCAAAAATATTCTTCAGGTCTCCTTCCGGGTAACTAGTAAGCTTGTGGAAACACTTATGAAGGAAATTAAATCTGGGTCCCCATTAGACCCTTGTCCCCATGCAGTACTGAGAGATATAGCTTCGGAAGTCAGTCCTACTCTTACGAAAATTTGTAATATTATGTTTTTCCCTGCACTATTTCCCTGCACTAAGGAAGCTCGTGCCGATCCTTCCATTGATAAAAAAAAACGGAACTTGGAAGCATCTGATCCATGCAATTGTCATCTTATCGCCAGGCTTCCTTTTCCAGCTAAGATAGTGGAGAAATTCATGAATAAACAACTAGCTCTATTTGTCCAAGAAAATGACTTACTTGACTCCACCCAATTTGGCTTTTGTCCGGAACACAGTACGGAGAACACCTTGATTAAGGCTACTGAGGAGATTAGGATAATGATGGATAGAGGTAGTGCCACTGCCCTGATCCTTTTGTATCTGTCGGCAGTGTTTTGCACTGTTTATCATAATCTGCTGCGACTGCGCTTGGAAACATTAGGGGTAAAGGGTCAGGCACTGTCCTTGCTATCGTCTTTTTTGACGGAAAGAAGACAAACAGTTACCCTGGATCACTTCAAATCAGCCCCCTATGTTCTGCCGTGTGGGGTTTCACAGGGCATGTCACTTAGCCCATCCCTTTTTAATATCTATGTGTCGGAACTGGCTCAGTTGATCCAGCATTTCAGCTTCTGTTTAATCTCATATGCTGACAACACACAGATTGTGGTAGCTGCGTATAAAGATCAAGCCTCCCCTGCATTGCAATGTGAAAACAGTTTGCTGGAAATTAACAGCTGGAGCGGCAAGCACTGCCTTAAACTTAATTCCGAGAAAACCGCAATAGTGATTTCTGGCAATCTCCAACCTGGGTGGGATGGTTTTTTCATGGCCTGCAGGAATGGGAGAATTGCTAAAAACAGTAGAAAAAGAAAAAAAATCGTGGTATATTGATTCATAATAAACTAGCATATTCTCAGCAAACTAATGCTACTGTCTCTGCCACTTTTTATTTGCTCAAGAAACTAAAGAAGGCCCTTCCGTATATTCCTTTTGATTCTAGGCGGGCGGTGGTGACTGCCTTGGTGCTATCTAATTTAGATTATTGCAACGGACTGTAGTTGAACATGCAGAAACAATATAAAAAACCTGCAGGTGGTACAAAATGCAGCCCCTAGACTCCTACTAAATCTGCCTAAGTATGAATCAGTTATGAAGGAAATCCAAAGACTTCACTGGCTTCCTGTAGCAAGTTGCGTCAAGTTTAAGACGCTATGCCTAGCCTACAAGGCATTGAATAATATGGGACCTGTCTTCCTAAAAAATATCTTTTCCTGGTATTATCCTGGCAGACAGCTACGCTCTACTGGTACCAAGCTTATGATCGTCCCCAGGATTCGTACTTCTAGCTTGGGGGATGAAGCATTGGTTATGGCACGGCTAAACTAAGGAATATGCTTCCAATGCATATCAGGTCTGCAAGTTCACTAGCCTCAATCAGAAAGAGTCTTAATGCCTGGCTATTTCAGAATTAGTTCATGATCCTTTGGGGCTTACTTTAGTTGTTTTTAGCGCCAAGACACCTCTGGGTATTTGTGCGCTCAATAAGTTACATGAATATACCATAACATAACTTACTTGTGATACTCCTCGCCATATAATGGAACAATTGGTCCTGTAGTAACTGGAATAGAGCGTGCATCTGGTCACAACATAATTATTAAGTTCTACTTTTTCAGGGGTCTGTCCTTTGGACAAAAATATATTTCTATGAGCCGAATTTAAAGGTACAGAAGGTGCCTCTGGTACCATTCCAACAAAGGAGTTTGTTCCTGAATTTTTCTGCTCTTCATTATAGGGTGGAGATCTATTGATCAACAATTCATTCAATAACTCATCACTATTTCATCCAGGATTTCCTCTGTTCATGTAAGAACCTGAGCTAATGACTCTTCTACATGTTTCTGTTTTTCTTTACATTTCTCTCCTTCCTTATTTTCAGCTACCATTACAGGATACATTTGTGAATCCATTGCAATGCATTGCCTCCACATCTTTTTCTGTGAATCCTATTTTGTTTCTACATATCGATTTAAAGTATTTTTTTTATCTGCCCTAATATTTCTCCATCTCTATCCAATGGGCTTTATGTTCCCATTCTTTGAGAGCTTCATCTTGCATTGGTCTAGGTGTTGGTTTCATATAATTCAACTGTGTTCTCAGATTTTCTAAAATCGTACATTAAATGTTCCATATTGTGGAAAAGCTAAGGAACCATCATTGTTGGTATATTTTACCCAATTCTCTAAGCAGGTACAGGTGTGATATCCTCTCTCCAGGGACATATGCAAAGCATGTGTACCTTCCGGAGCTACATGAACTCCCTCCCTCGTAGGAATAGGATCTTCTTTGCAAATTAAACCTTTAATCCCTAAAAGAATTTTATGATGTCTTCCTTTCAATTCAAACTAACCTTATTTCCAAATATTTTACTTCTGTATTATTGTTTCTTCAACTTCCAATCAGTGCTCGATCTTAACAAACAATCCCAGCGCAGCTCTACACCAACCACCATATCGTAGCACGGCAATTTTATAACGTCAGTCTAACGCATGGGTACTCACAAACATTTTCTCGGGGGGCGCTAAGTTTGGTCTTTGGTGTGACCGAAGGCCATACTAATGCCAGTGGGGTGTAAAGTGGGTGTTGGGGAAGCAAGCATGTATATCTGCTGGCCAAACTCAATTGCGAAATGTGGAACCAGAAAACCTAGGATGAATCCCGGTTTCTCCTTTTGACCAAATTGCGTGACACTGGGCAATTGTCTTATTTAAATTTCCCACCTTTTTCTTCAATATCACATAAAAAAGGCCCTTGAAATACATGACTTCAGGATGCTTGCTGTACAAAACAATCTCTTGTGCTCAGATGTAATGACTAATGTCATTGTTGTCATGGTGGGGGATGGGGTGGGAAGCATCAACGTTTCTAAATTCATGTTTGTAAACCATCACTTTAAGAAAAATACTTCTGAAGGCTCTGCTATAATTTGATTTACTAAGGTGAAATGGTTCTACAGGTCAACGAAATACACTTTTTGAATTTTGCAAAGGCTATCATATTTTTACATGTTTGCAGTCTTTAAAAATAAAGGTGTTACTAAAGTTAAGGGTCTAGTTATTTCTTTTTGTTTAACAGCAAATAACATTTAAACAAGTTCTTGCTCTATATATATATTTTTTTAATGTTAGTGCTGAATCGAGTAAACATCAGCCCAGTGCCGCTGCTGCTCAGTGGGCTGAATGTAAAGATCAGGAGGGTCGCATGCGGCCCTCGGGCCGTACTTTGAGTATCACTGGTCTAACGCCTCACAACAACTGACCCTCCCTATACAATTCTTGTTTTCTCTTCTTGTCGGATTAGTCTTTATATGATTTCACACAAAATAACATTAAACATAAAACAACTCGTGTCTGCTACACTAAAAAGATTTAAAGATCCTCATTCAACCAAAAAATGTTCAATCACTCCCAGTAAAATCTCGACCAGTGCGATGTCAACCTTTGAGTAAAAATCTTCAGTATTCCTCCCAGTGCACTCTAGGAAGAAATCCCAACAAATTATAACTCGTCACACTTTAAAAAGTTCACTTCACTTGTGGCACTGGCGATGACTTTTCACGCATGACAGTCATGTTCATTAATTTATGTACAATACAAAATGCCTTGTTTGACAAAAAAATAATTGTCCTGGTGGTGTGTTCAAACAGTGCGGTTTAGTTCTCCAGTAGGGAAGATGAACCTTTCAAAAAATCATAGTTTCCTCACAAAAAGTCGAATGTTGTGGATACAGTGATTTTACTTGTACAAAGCAATTGACACCTTTCCCGACAGAACCAATTCTTTATATATCAGACATACCCAGCTTCTGAGGGACACAGGGTCACCCCATTTCTTTAAATGACTTCTCACGCACAGCAACATTGAAACAGCAGACAAAGTTACTTAGACCCACCCGTAGGTGCTTATTCCGGGATCTTAGACCTCGATGGACCCAAACTTAACTTCAATACAAGACAAACTTAACACAATAACACACTTCTCTGATCACAATTTCACAGCAGTCTCGTCACTTTTTCTATCATCAAATGAAGCTCACTAAACCTTTTAGACTATAAAAGAATCCATTTGACAGCATCTCTTTATATCCTACTTTTAATCAGTCAATACTGAACCATCCGGCTCGCTACCAGAAAACTGATGCATCGTAAAGCTTACCAAATATTTTCTTACCGCTCACAAGAAATCAATATCCCTGGCCCATTTTCTATGACCTTCCTAATCTTATAATAACTTTATTCTACCCTCCATTAATATGATTTAGGTCCTCTGAGTGATATTTTTTGTTGAGCTGATAGGGACTAGAATACTTGGAAGATGCAAACTATTATCCTATGAGGACCTGGAATAGGTCATTGTTAAAATGATCATAATATTCTCAACCCTGTAACAAATCTTTTCTAAGCCACTCATATAGACTCCTTGAGATAATAGATAAGACCAAAATAATGAGAGTGAATCATTAAAGATAATTCATGAAAAACATTTATCTAATGCCTCAAATTGCATAGACGGAGCAGGAATATTTTTCAATAGCAGATTTAAAGACAATTTATTAATGCAGGTAATCACACAGTTTAGCACAGTTCATTTCGGCAGCACAATTCCACCAATATGGAGAATGGGAAAACATTCAAATTCAGTTAATAATCTTACAAAAAAAAGCAAAGCAGTTCGCTTCAGGTCTGTCTTCAGGTGAATCAGTTGAAGTTCAAGCTACAGCTCCACATGCCACAGCAGGAGTCAAATTACCTCTTAGCCGAAAGGTTAATTCCAGCACCACTTTGCCAGCTGGCAAAGTACAGGATTTGGAGTCACAGTTGAATAAAGTTCAGGTCATTAGAGCCAATTCCACCAAGAGCAAGTGAAAAGGGACATAGAGCAAATAATAGGAATCAAAAGTCAATCTGACAGCATGTCAGGCAGGAAAGATAGATGATAGCCAGCCCCATCTCCTCCCAGATGGTGCAATTATACTCCAAATGTTCCAGGTTTACACCCCTTAATGTATCCATTTCATCAATCCATGGGGTTTTCATTGGTCTCTCACGGTGGGCTGTCATGTGGTGAGCAGTAAATCATACTATTCCGAATTAATTAAATAATCCTTCTTTGCAAAGCTCATTAGAATGCATTATGCTCCATTTAGCTAGCATTTTGTCACTTACACAGAAGTAGGAGGTACCTGTATTTGTCCATAGTCAATCTGCTCCCAGGTGCCTTTCCCTGGGTTTGCAACAATACTTGCTACGGTTCTATCGAAAACGCTTCTAGTGAGTCCATTGCTAGGCAGAACACATTTGAAACTTTACAGAAAGTTCTCATAAGGCTGAAGTGACTGCTTAGAAAAAGGAAAGAAGAAGCTTTGAGGCCTACAGGAAAAATGAACTGAATCACTGTTGTGTTAATAATATTGAAGATCATACATTTGCAATTGAATTTCATTTTCTTCATTAACTCAGTTATGTTTGTCTTCAAGAAATACATGTCAGTATAAAGTGCTAGTAAAACAAAGTTATAATTTCTAGTCATTATTAACACGTAATCATGCAAGCATAATTTTTAGCGTGACACTTTTCATTGCATGTATTATTATCATATGCGTTACAAAAGCCCATATCCATGCTATGTCAGTTTTCTTTGCAGAAAGCATTTTCTTCATTTCTCCTAGTACCACTATGCATTATATGTATTTATTTTAATGCATATTTAAATATAGTTATTCACAAAAACTCTATATGTTATGTTTATTTTTCTTCTTTCTTACAACACGTAAATGCATGAGCAAGAAATTCTCATTTTTTCTCACTTTGTGTATGTTTTCATATAATTATTGTCTAATACTCTGTATGGTTTTACGATACAGTATAAGAACTCATGTTTTCGTCTAAACAGATTAACATGTCTCATCCAGTAAAAAGTGTCGTAAATGATTTTTCTAGGTAGGAATTGGCAAAGATAGATGGCAAGTAACATCTAAGCTCCATCAGTAACATGTTACTGAGTCACAATTTGTGCTTTGTGTATAAGAAAAAGCATGTTTGTGGTCAGAACCGGCCTGATTTGCAGATTTGGAACATTTTGCCCTGAGTCTCTACACCTTCAACCCTGAGATTACCCCTCGCTACCATGAGAATAGGGGGGAGAAAGGGTGTACTTGACTCCTTTGACATGGTGGCAAATGGCCTCGATTACCACGTTCAATGCCTAGTTGCCTTTGTCAACCCTGTCACCCCCTAAGTGAGATCTGACACGGTAGACTATCACATCTTGAGTGTGTAGCTACCTCAAGGAGAGATTAGGATAAATAAACATCCTACAAGTGTCTCTGATATTTTTAGGCCCAATGAATTTAGCCTTTAAGTGGTAACAAATAATATGTCAGTATACTACAGTTAGCGTACCACTATGTAATAACAGAGGCAGTTGAAAACTATTGAGGCGCTATACAACCAAACCTATTGTGACAAAATATTTGGTTCATCATAGTCCAGGAACTATTTCCATTTGCCAAATCTGTTGCTTATAATGATGGCAAAGCCTGTGAGATTTTCATTGGAACATCATGTGTGAAACTAATCACAATAACCATGCCCTTTAAAAATAGTATAATTTTACGTCGCTCTTAAAACGAGGTATAATACTTGAAAGCCAGTGATCATATTGCACTTTGATTTAAAATTTAAACAACCCTTTTCTCAACAAATATAAATATTATAATAACTTCACATTGAACAGAAATCTTATCAATTACACATCCAGTTCTATTATGACTTTGGAAATTGTTGTAGAATGTGGATAACAATTACATTTTTATACGCTACTAATAAAACTAGCATGGAAAGGATACAGCATCCAAAGCAAAAATGTATTGCACATATATTGTTGACAATCCTCATCAAAATTTAGTACATTAACAACATACCTATTATACGGATGCGTACTGTTCAAAAACATATAGAAAATAACTTTCAATTCACTAATTGTTTGATGTGATCAGTGGGTGTTGTTAAACCATGCAAATGTTCATCAAAACATGTTATCCTCTGATGCTTTCCTAAACTATTCTCATAACAGAAATTAAATGTCAAATAAAGTGTATGAAATAAATGAAAGAATGAAAGCCTGCTACATACCTTCTATCAGGATTTTTGTAAGAGCACCCAGCTGCAAGGGTTGTCAAGCAGCTACGCACATGAAGGGGGAAGCCTCAGAGATGAGATGCAGACCTCTATTGGCTCAAAAGAAGGATGGAAGTCAAAAAGCACAAGGGCTTTGCTCAAAACTCACAGGCCAGTCTTGATCTGGTTACTTGCCTAGTCAAGTGGGCATTAGAGAGGCATAACAACAGCATGATCATTTGAATGAAGTAACAATGTGGTAAAGTGAAAAAGTGTGCGAACCAGGCAGAGCACACACTAATTGCATATGTAGCAATACATTTCTTGGTCAGTCTTTCTTTGATTTGTCATGAGGAGAAAAGGAGATTAATGGCACTCTCTCTCTGAGATGCTAGGATCTCTCAGCTGGCTGGGGACTTCAACAACACCAGGGCAAACCAGCTTTGCTTCATATGATAATCAAGCATGGTTTACAAAGAAAACAAAATAAGATAGCAAGCAAAAAATACACATTCATAAAATGACAAACCATATATTTATTTCCTTCATAACAAAATGATTAAAGACACTAGAACTTACATAAAATCTTACAAACGAGCTGGCCTCCTACACTCAAGCCCACTCTTCCTTCCAGATAACAAAAGATCCCCTTTTTTTCTTCAGTTGCAATTGTACTCTTCCTTTTAACAGATGGCCTATGTTGTAACTCCTTAGAGCTTTTACCAGAACCATTCTTCCCCGAATCCACACAAGAAGCTTTCTTCCATAACGCAGTCCTGCCAAGGTTCTAGTTATGTTGATCATCTGTCTTCACAGCATTATGAAGGAGCTTGGTAATTCTTATAGGCTGACTGAACTTATCTAACAAACCAACCATCTCAGGTTTTTTTAATCTTCGCCCAATGAGCCAATCAAACCTTAGTGCTCTTCACAGCCATCCTTGCAGCAAAGACTTTCTTCTTTTTACACAAAACACTTTTCTCCTTCATTACGTATTTCTCACATTCCTGCTTAATTCTCTCATTCACAGTCACTCCTTTAGCACCTCTCTCTTTAAACTTGTTCACTCATGCTGGACTCACCATGCTGTTAGAAAATGTATTTTTCAACAACAAGAAAGGGGTGGCACCCGTTGACGAACGAGGAGTTAGCCCGTCCATGCAAACCTTCCATTTCAACTCATCCATCCTAACTAAGACCATTAGCTAAAGCTTGCTGCAAACAATCTTTAACTGCTTTGTTAAAGCACTCTACCATACAGTTTGCTTCTGGATGATATAGAGCTGTCTTCCTATGTTGAATGCTTCTTTCTATCAAAAACTCTTCCGTAGCTTTCGCGGTTAGTTGGACCCCATTATCAGTCAGCAAGGAAACCGGAAACCCTTCTCTTTGAAATACCTCTTCCAAAAACATGATAACATGACAAGATTCCACAGAATTCACAACTTTCACTTCAGGCCACATTGGGTACATGTCAATACATGTTATCACAAATTTCTCACTACCTGACACCCTAATTGGTCCAACAATGTCTAGATCTAAATCAATCCAATGCCAGTAGCCAAATCTCGAATGATCATAGGTTGCGTTCTACATTTCCAAATCTTATCACATTTCCCACACTCAAAACAATCAAGTACAACCCTCTCAATCAAATTGTCCATTCCTGACCACCAATAACTTTCCCTCATTCATTCCTTAGTCTTTGAAAATCCAGGATGGCTTTCATGAACCCACCCAATCAAGCATATTTTTGCACTCCCAGGTGGGATTAACCTGCCTCCTCTCATCACCAGACCATCCTCCAAAGAAATGTAATCTTTCACTTGCCAGAACCCCTTAAGTTCATCACTACCTTTGTCACTTCCAGGCCATCCATAATTCATCCTGCATATAACTTTTCTCAACTGAGCACCATCTTCCAATCCACACTTCCATTCCTCCTTCTGGACAACACCATCTGAAATGAAACAGGCATTACCGGCCTCATTCCCATATTCATCCTCTGTGTCACAACCAGTTTCCTTCCCAATCTCACCCACACACAACAGTGAGCAATTATGTTCATCACACCAGGTAGATATGAAACTATAAACCCAAATTCTTGTACAGCTACTTCCCATCTTCTTATTCTACTGGATATAACATCAATAGCTTTTTTACAAAAAACCTCAACCAATGGTTTGTGATCCATTTTAATTTCAAACACCACCACACAGAAATTTCCTGAGTTCTCTGGTGGCCCAATACAGAGCCAAAGCTTCCTTTTCAATCACCGAATAATCCAGTTCCGCTCCGCATAATGGTCTTAATAGGAACAAAATTGCATTCACCTTTCCCTCAACAGCTTGTTCAAGAACTGTACCTAGTCTCTTTGCACTACGATCCACTCACAACACTGTCTCCAACCCTGGTTGGAAACAACTCAAACTCGCAGCACCCGACAATCCCTTCTTTATCTGCACACATTCTTTCTCACATTTCTCTGACCATTCAAATTCCACACCTTTCTTGGATAACTTCTGCATACCATCAAAATCTTCAGAAAAATCTAGAATATATTTACTGTAAAATTCAGCTGTTCTTAAGAACTTCACCAATTCTTCTTTGGAACTGGGAGTTGGCATGTCATTGATAACCTTGACTAAACGTCCCTTAGGGCGAATCCCTTCAGCAAAAATCAAGTGTCCCAAATACCCAATCTGTGAGACCCAAAATTAAAATGTTCCATGTATCAGAGTAAGACCACTATCACTCAATCTCTTCAAGCCATCACACACTCTAGAACCATGCTCATTCAAGGTCTTCCCATACACTAACTGATACACTTATTCCAGCTAACACTCATTCCATTACCCTCTGGAAAACAGCAGAGGCTGAGATTAACCCAAATGGAATACACATATAATAGTATGTGCCAAATGGTGTAATGAAGGATGTCCACTTTTGCCAAGATAATAAAGGTTCACCAGGGGAAGGAAGAAGAATGGAGGAGCAGTAACATTCAGCATTGTAACATCCAATTAAAGTACACTATTTCAAGAATAAAGGTGAAATAGAAGGATGCAATAGATCGTAAATGTACCTTTTGTGGTTTACACTGCTGTGCATGGCAGCACCAAACATGCACCAAAGACAAAGAGCTGTGCCCATCAGCTTCTCTTTTGCAGTATACACAGCTTTGCATGTCAGTGTCAAAACTTGCACCAATAAGACAAAGAGCTGTGAACATCAGCATTGTAAAACGCTATGCGCATATGCTTTATAAAGCTGTGCACATCAGTGTCAAAGTCAAAGTGCGAGCACCAGTAAGCTAGTGACAGACTGTTAGACATGGCATCCTTGGCGTGGTTTCCCCCTGTCTTTTGCCTCTGCCTCCTGTATTTTTACTATGTGCTGGATTTTGTTTTTGCTGGTCTAGACACTTTGGGCACTTTGCCACTGCTGATCAGTGCCAACATGAAAGCGTTCCCTATGCAAATTGTGTTTATGAATTGGATATCCATGATTGGCTTACTTGATTTACTAATAAGTCCCTTGTACAGTGCACCATGTGTGTCCATCGGCTGTAAATTAAATGCTGCTAGTAGGACTGCAGCACTGATTGTTCCACCCACACAAGCTGCCTTTAAAAGGGTTCTCAGACCTGTCACTGCAGTGTCTGGGTTCAGTTTTTACTGCCTTGTCAACCTGGCATGTGTACCAACTTGCCAGTCCTCAACCGTCCCTTTTTTCACATATAAGACACCCCTAAGGTAGGCCCAAGGTACCCCTGTGGGCAGTGTTTAGTGTGGGGGGAACGTAGGACATGTGCTGGTGGTTGTGACATGTCCTGTAGTGAAATACTGAGCATTGTGTTTTCACTATTGAAAGGCTATCCGTCCAATAGGGTAAAATAGGAGGTTATTTGTAACATCTTACAAGTATAACAAGATAGAGAAATTGAGTTTAGGAT
This sequence comes from Lissotriton helveticus, assembly GCF_964261635.1. Taxonomy (NCBI): domain Eukaryota; kingdom Metazoa; phylum Chordata; class Amphibia; order Caudata; family Salamandridae; genus Lissotriton; species Lissotriton helveticus. The sequence continues at coordinate 659,130,612 of NC_136057.1, read as the reverse complement.
CTCTGAACTGAGAATTTAATACCACATCTTTTTAGTGAAGATGGCTGTCAAATTGTGTGTTTAAAAATGCCACTTTTAGAAAGTGGGAATTTTCTTGCTTAACCATTCTATGTGCCTCTGCTGGGTTGCGTATTGACTGTCTGGTTTTGGAATGACTGGTGGGGTTAAGGTGAGTCCTGTCTTTCCTGGATTCATCCGAGCTGAGTTGAATAGATCTGGGTTGCATTTAGAGTCTGAGCATACCCTGCCAACTTAAAGCAAACAAAGCGGTACAAAAGAGGGTGGTGATGGACGGAGCACTTTGCCACTGGATTCAAGAAATCCTGGCTGAAGACTGCTGAAATGCCAGAAACCGGTCCTAGGTAGCTTGTTTCGGGTCCAGGGAAGGCATGGCTTGGCAGTTCGGGCTGGACTGTTCCCATGAGGCACAGGGTCAGACTCATTTGCATATGGCCATGTCTGAAGTGGGTTGGCAGAGTGGGCTAAAGAACGGTGATGGATTAAAACCAGATCTGTTGACTGAGTGTGAGTGTTTGATTGGTTCATATGATCCGCCCATCACCACCCCTTTTTGTACCGCTTTGCACTGGAGCTGAGGCACCACTCGTGGCACTCATAACGCACCACTCTGACTCACACCACAACCCTGATCTCACCAACACCGGTGCTTCATCATCATGGAGCGGATATCTGACGTGGGTGACCTCTCAAATCCATCGACCCCGCTTTGTTGTAAGGAACCGACGCCTCGACACCACCGCAACGTCACCTCCCCAGCAACAGTGAGGAACTATCACCTCACATCTACTGCATCGCAGTAAGTAACCGAGGTCTCACCTCCCATGTGGTTGTAAGGAACTGACACCACCCTGGGCCAACATAGCATCACCTTCCCTACACCATCTTTGTTTTCATCATTTGCCAAGGTACTGTTCTTTGGGGTCCATGTGACTCCAGGCCTGATGCCACGCACTTTGCAGTCAGTGCCGTACTTTGGGGTCCCTACTTGGACAAAGGTGCAAACCATTTGCCATTGCTTTCGACCCTTTCTCCAACACACTATTCTTTTCTTATAAACAAACTGTGCACATTAGCATTTCAACGACAATGTGTGCACCACAAAATATGAACCGCGACTTGAATAATCTGTGCACAAAAGCATTGAAGTGTAGTCGCATGCATCGCACTTGCAAAGAGCTCAGGATTAAGGTAGTCACTCAACACAAAAGATATAATGTGTGTGCATCACTGCACATTCCAGCCCAATTCAAAAAGGCAGCCGCAAAGTCACAGTGTAAACAGGAAATACGCTGGTCTTGCGAAGAGGAATGTAACACAGCCTCAGCCTCTCCGTCACAGCCTCAGCATCACTATCATGCAGGCATGGGCGCAACACAAGACAAAGTAAGTTAAAAGTTGCTTGTGCCCTCACCAAGCCAATTCGACATCCACTCGTGCTCTATTAACTGTCAACACAGCACCACACAGTCAATGAGTAACTCACCTGGAATACCGGCACAGCATGCATGAGTACATGAATGTAGGGGATTCATCAAATCTTCCACCTTGCAGATCCCATCTTCAGGCTGTTGTATGTACTGCCATCACAATTTGTACTGTTGAAGGTGTTGGTGTCTCAGGATGGGCTTTGTTTCTGATCGTCGCCAATGGAGAAATTATAGATCATTTGAAGACTTAGAGGAAAATAGCCTTTATTAAGTAAGGTTTTCCGGAGACCCAATCCACCAGAGGTCCGTCCTGTTCCACCGCAGCTAACCGATCTCTCAAGTTGGAGTGGTCATACACAGTTCTCATTCTATCCTGAGAATTCTACGTAGCGTGCACATACTAGTAGGCGAGATAGCTACCTATGATGAGAAACCTGGGCACAACTGGTGAGAACCAACCAGCAAACTCCTATGGTATAGCGCATGTGAGTTACTATCTCACCTTCTCACAATTTTTTGTTGGATTTACACCTGTTTAAGTCGAGGGTATTCTTGGAACACAGTGACTGTCAGACACAATGATTTATTAGCTAAACTACAATGTTGTTGGTGGGGGTATATAAATAGAATACCCACTCTCATTCCTATATATGAGAAAAGTGTAAGCCCGTATTGATCAGGTCTTTTCGTTGTTGATTTAACCATCTACTGTACGCCTGATGGTATTGCTTTTCAAGCACCTGATGAAGATGTTGCTTTTAGAATGATGCTAGCAAAACATGGGACAGAAGTTGATGAGATGTTTTCACTTCTTACTGAAAATAATTTACCTGATGAACTGAAAAACACAGTGAGATCAGATGTGTGGGATTTTTCAGGAAAATAATTGGTCCGATGGCAAATGTACACCTAATTAAAATCATGGTGAAAGAGGATTTAATTTAGCCAAACACACCTCAATACAGTATGAGTCCTGAAGTAAAAGCAGGAGTTTCTCCAGTAATTGACCAAATGATTGAACAAGGTATTCTAAAAGAAATACTGAGCAGTCCTTGTAACTCACCAATCATGGGGCTTGAAAAGCCTACTGGCAAGTATAGAATAGTGCAAGATTTTAAGAAAAATAATAAGATAGTAGTACCCTGTTGTCCAATTGGACCAAATGCAGCAGTGAACCTTTATCAGACACCTTGGGATGCACACTGTTACACAGTGATTGATTTGTGCCAAGCATTCTTTTTGCTTCCTTTACATCAGGATAGACAATATCTTTTTGCATTCCGTTTCGGAAACCGTGTTTAAGCATGGGGCTAAGTTCCTCAAGGGTACACAGAGAGCTCCTCAATTTTCAATCAGATTTTGAAAAAGTGTTTGGAGACGTTGGTTATGCCAGGACATTTGGTTCTGGTTCAGTATATTGATGACCTATTAGTGGCATCAAAAATACGAGAGGCTTGTGTCACGGACACCATTGCTTTACTGAACCATTTGGCAGAAGAAGGACACAAGGTGTCGCCAGAAAAATTACAGTTCTGTCAACAAAAAGTTCAATATTTGGGACACAAGATAGAAAGAGGAGTCAGGAAAGTGACACCTGAAAGAATAAAAGTGATTCGACAAATGAGTCTGCCTAAAACTAAGAATGAAATGCATCTGTTTTAGCGAGTGATTGGATACTGTTGTCAGTGGATCTGTAGATTCTCACTGCTTGCAAAGCCTTTAATAAGGTTCACACGAAAGGATGTGATAGATCCGATTGAATGGGATGACGAAAGTGAGGAAGCATTTAAAAACTGACAGGCTGTTTGTGTCAAGCACCAGCATTTGGAATGCCAGGCTATACGAAAGATTTTGCTTTGCTCTGTTGTGAAAGGGAAGGATGTGCACTTTCAGTGTTAACCCAAAGACATGGATTGTCACGATATCCAGTGGCATATTTTTCTGCCACTCTGGATTCAGTGGCCGCGGCATTGCCTAGCTGCTTAAAAGCAGTAGCTGCTACTTGTGTCAGTCTGGAACAGAGTGAATAGATTGTAATGGGACATCCCTAAAGGTATATGTGTTTCTTTCAGTCGAGATCCTTTTAACAAGGACTCGTACCTAGCACTTGACCCCTAGTCGACTGACTAAGTACGAAAGAGTGATTCTGGGTGCTGAAAATGTGAGTGCGATAAGGTGTATGAAGGTAAACCCAGCAACTGTGTTGCCTGATCCATGCTGTGAGGAAGTAAAAGAGGAAGTTGATCATGATTGTTTGGATGTAACAGAAATGTGTTCTGCCTATGATGTATGTTCCGTATAAGCTATCCTGGAAGCATCCTGTCTAAAAGGAGTCAAGTAAGCACAAATAGCAGAATTATTCGCTTCAACAAAAGCATGCAAAATAGGGAGGAAATTGAGAATAACCATATCTACGGATAGTAAATATGGTTTTGGGGTTGTGCACGACTTTGGCCAATTATGGAGGCAAGGGGGATTTCTGACTCCTTCATGTTCTCCTATAAGGAATAGTAAACATGTCAAAGAACTATTGGAAGCACTACAATCACCAAAGGAAATTCCAGTGGTCAAATGTGCCGCCCAAAAGTCAGGAAATGATTATGTGACACAGGGCAACAGATATGCTGACCAAGTTGCACAATGTTGTGCTCGAAATACAATGTCTTTGAACAGAAGGTTGGAAAAAGAATTTACCAATTGTCAACTAATGTTCTCTTCTGCTTTTGAAACATGGGATAAAGTTACGCAGTTGCAGGATGAGGCAGATGCAAAAGAAAAGGAACTCTGGATTAAATCAGGTTGCACAAGAAGAGCAGACGATGAAGTTTGGGTGTGCCCAGATGGTAGACCAATAATGCCAGATAGTTTGTTATCACAAATGGCTAGGATATATCATGGAGCTACAGACATGGTACAATACCAAGTTTAGGATAGTTGCAAAGAGTCTCTGCCAGAGGTGTTTGACCAACAGTAAAACCCAGGTAAGAAACAGTTGTCAATTGGGTAAAAATTGGAAAGGCAGAGGGACCATTGACAAGACTGCAACTTGACTTTATAGAATTGCCACTGTGCAATAGTCTGAAGCACGTCCTTGTCATTGTGTATCTGTTTTCTCGAAGGACAGTCTCACAGCTGCCAAGCTACTGTTGAGAGAACTCATTCCTAGGTTTGGATTTCCAGTCACTTTGGAATCAGATAGAGGACCTCATTTTAACAATGAGATAATTAGATTAATTTGTACAGCCTTCAAAGTTGATCAGAAACTACACTGTGCCTATCGACCAGAAGCCTCTGGAGTGGCGGAGCAGCTCAATGGCACAATAAAATCTAGGTTAGGGAAGGTGTATGCATCCAATTCACTGAAATGGCCTGATACTTTGCCCCTTGTATTGTTGAGTCTTAGAACCATTCCTAATGGAAGGACGGGATTGAGTCTGCATGAAGTCCTCATGGGAAGAGCAATGAGACAAGCATTTGTACTTGGAAACAATCTGATGACTATAACTGATGATCTAGTTTTGGACTATTTTAAAGGACTAGCTGAACTGGTAAATTCTGTGTCTCACCAGGTTGGAGAAGATGCAACCACAGCACAGCTGAATCAAGCTCATTATGTATGTCCAGGAGACTGGGTCGTTGTAAAGAAGCACACAAGTAAATCGTGTTTAGAACCCAAGTCAAGTCAAGTCAAGTCAAAATTTATATAGCGCACTACATACCCAGAGGGTCTCAAGGCGCTGAAGGAAAGGGGGAGGATTACTTATCGAATATCCAGGTTTTAAGCTGTTTTCTGAAGGCTAGGTGGTTTTGAGTGAGGCGGAGGTGGATGGGAAGGGAATTCCAGGTTTTGGCCGCTAAGTAGGAGAAGGATCTTCCCCCCATGGTGGCTTTGTGGATGCGCGGGACGGCGGCGAGGGCTTGGTTGGACGAACGTAGCTGGCGGGTGGGAGTGTAAAAGGAAAGGCGCGTGTTGAGACAATCCGGTCCAAGTTCGTAGAGGGCTTTGTGTGCGTGAGTGAGGAGACGGAACGTTATCCTTTTGTTGATGGGGAGCCAATGCAGGTCTTTCAGGTGACCGGAGATCTGATCTTTGCGAGGGATGTCTAGTATGAGTCTGGCTGAGGCATTTTGGATGCGTTGGAGTTTTTTCTGCAGTTTTGCGGAGGTACCGGCGTAAAGGGTGTTTCCGTAGTCCAGACGGCTAGTAATCAGTGCGTGGGTGACCGTTTTTCTTGTTTCGGTGGGGATCCAGCGAAATGTTTTTTTGAGCATGCGTAGGATGTTGAAGCAAGATGATGAGACGGCGTTGACTTGTCTGGTCATAGAGAGTGAGGAGTCTAGGATAATGCCCAGGTTCCGTGCGTGGTCCGTTGGTATAGGGGCTTGTCCTAGGGCCGTTGGCCAACGAGAGTTGTCCCAGGTTGAAGGGGATGCACCTAAGATGAGGACTTCCGTTTTGTCCGAATTCAGTTTCAGACGGTTGTGCTTCATCCACTCGGCTACTTCTTTCATCCCTTCATGTAGGTTGGTTTTAGCGGTGATTGGGTCTTTGGTGAGTGAGAGGATCAGCTGAGTGTCATCAGCGTAGGAGATGATGTTGAGGTTGTGTTGACGTGCGAGGGTTGCGAGGGGGCTCATGTAGACGTTGAAGAGGGTGGGGCTGAGTGATGATCCTTGCGGGGCGCCGCAGATGACTTCGGAGGCCTCTGACTTAAAAGGGGGGAGGCGGGCTCTCTGAGTTCTTCCAGCGAGGAACGAGATGATCCAGTCCAATGCTTTTCATTGAATTCCGATGTTTCTGAGGCGTTGTATCAAGGTGCTATGGCAGACTGTGTCGAAGGCTGCAGAGAGGTCAAGGAGGATGAGGGCGACAGTGTCTCCGTTGTCCAGCAGTGTTCGAATGTCGTCTGTTGCTGCGATGAGGGCGGTCTCAGTGCTGTGTTTGGCTCGGAAGCCAGACTGTGAGGAGTCGAGTGATTTGTTGGTTTCGAGGAAGGCGGCGAGCTGATTGTTGACGGCTTTCTCAATGACTTTGGCAGGGAATGGGAGGAGCGAGATGGGGCGGTAGTTTTTGAGTTCGGTGGGGTCAGCTGTGGGTTTCTTCAGAAGGGCGCTGAGTTCGGCGTGTTTCCAGCTTTCTGGGAATGAGGCGGAGTTGAGGGAGCAGTTGATGACGTCTCGGAGATGGGGTGCGATAATGGAGTCTGCTTTGTTGAAGATGTGATGGGGGCATGGGTCTGTAGGGGATCCTGAATGGATGGAGTTCATCAGGTGAATGGTGTCTTCTGTGGTGATTGGGTTCCAGTTGAAAAGGTTATTCGAAGGAGGTACAGGTTTGGAGGTGAGTGGGGTGGACTGGTTAACGGGTTGGTTGTCAAAGCTGTTATGAATGTTGGTGATTTTGTCATGGAAGAATGAGGCGAGGGAGTCGCAGAGAGCTTGAGAGGGGGTGATGTCGTTTGAGCTGGCGGTGGGGTTGGTGAATTCTTTGATGATGTTGAAAAGTTCCTTGCTGTTGCGAGCGTTGTTGTCTAGTCGGTCTTTGAGTGCTGATTTCTTGGCTGTCCGGATTAGTTGGTGGTGTTTGCGGGTGGCGTTTTTGAAGGCGGCTTGGGTGATAGTGTTTGGGTCTTTTTTCCAAGTTTTCTCAAGGGAGCGACAGAGCTTTTTGGATTTCTTAAGGTCATCGTTGAACCAGGGGGCGTTCTTGCTTCCTTGCTTGATTTGATGTTTTTTCAGGGGTGCTAGTTTGTCGGCGGTTTGGGTTAGCCATTGTGTGAGGTTGATGGCGCCTTGGTTAAGGTTCGTTGAGTAGGTAGGGGTTTTTTGAAGAAGCGAAGAGGAGATCTGGTCGATGGTGATTTTGTTCCAACTTCTTCGCAGAGTTGGTTGAGGGTGGTTGTGGATCGTGGTTTTGTTGTAAATGAAGTGGATGCAACTGTGGTCCGTCCAGTGGAGGGGTGTGGTGTGAGTGAAGGAGATATGCTTGCTGGAAGAGAAGATAGGGTCGAGTGTGTGTCCTGCGTAGTGTGTGGGGGTGTTGACAAGTTGTTTGAGTCCGATATTGGCGAGATTGTCCAGAAGGGTGGTAGTGTTACTGTCGTTGGTCTTTTCCAGGTGGAAATTGAGGTCTCCCAATAGAATGTAGTCCTCGGAGGGGAGGGCGTGTGGGGTGATGAAGTCAGTGATGTCTTCGCTGAATTTTGTACGGGGTCCTCATCAAGTTATATTGGTCATGATAACAGTGGTGAATTGTGCTGGCCTACCAAACTGGATCCATGCTAGTCATGCACAGAGAGTCCCAAGTCCACCTGAATGACAAGAGCAGCAACTGGTAGAACAAAGGGAAGAACAAGAAGCTGAAAATTGTGAAGTCGAACAGAACAGAGAACCAGAATATGAAGAACGCATTGATGTTGAGGAACCAAGTACAAGTCAAGTAGGATGGGCACTAGTTACTGGATCACAAGAGACTGCTGTAGAGGACGATGAAGAATCTACGGCAGAAAATCCAGTTCAAGCTCAGTCAGAAAAAGGAAATGAACAACTGAAAGGTCCAGATCAAGCTCAGTCAGCAGAAGAAAAAGAAAGACTGAAAGGTTCAGAACAAATTCAGTCAACAGAAAGGGAAAGAACAAAAAGTCCAGAACAAGTTCAGTTAAAAGTAAGAGAAAATAAAAGAACACTCAAAATAGGCGAAGAAGGTGAAAAGGCAGTACAAACCAAGAATGTCAGAAAAGGTGATCACTGGCTGAACAAGTAAAGGAGGTATCAAGTCAAGTTGAGCAAGAACAATCAAGAAGAAAATCTTTACAGAGATCAAGAAGAGTGAGAGTTCCAAGCAGCAATTATAGGGCTCCTGAATGGACATATAACATCCTCGAGGACTTTGAGAATCTTGATCTGAATGAAGAACAAGAAAATGTCACTAATGAAAGGAATGATGAAGAAATTTGAGAGGGAAACATCCTTTACAACGCAACTTTTACCACGCAGTGCCTTTACGACACAACTTTTACAACGCAAACCATTACAACGTATTGCGCTGGGGGGCGCTCTAGGATAGGGAATAAGTTTAATTTACTATCCAACACCTTCCCTAGTGTCCGCGGGGACTGGAGTTGGAATAGTAAATTAAACTATTCACTATCCAGCACCCCAGAACGCTATGCGTTGTAAAGGTTTGCATTGTAAAAACCGCATTGTAAAGGCATGCGATGTAAAAGCATGCGTTGTAATGTCATACATCCCATTTGAGACCACCTTAAAAAGAAAAGACTTTTGCACGAAGGGTGGAAATTGTCAAACAAATAAAGAAGAGAAGAAAAGAAACCAAAGAAGAAAAGAAAAGAAAGAAAAGGAGGCAAAGATGAAAAGCTTTTGAAGTGTGGGATCTCACAAAGATTTTATTTAGATTCTATTTTCCTGAGATTTTTTTATTAAGAAGAAATAAGTCTAGATATTCATTAATTTTTACTAATATTGGCAGAAACTGAAGTAACTGAACATCCGAAATCTAGTCTAAAACGAAGATGTGTTAAATGTTGTTTGTGTAGAATTACAATACTAAGGTTGATGTGGTTATTGTTAACTGTTGTAATACCTGTTCTAATGGTAACTAATACTAGTGAAGGAATGAAGGCATTTACTAAGAGAACGACTACAACAAATTTAGAGTATATGGATGAAAGCATGTATCATCATGACAAATCAAATGGTGATTAGTTGTTAATTGTATTTGCTAAACTCCTTTATGAGTATGTTGATACAATGGATTGAGTGATTGATATGTTTGCATGAAATTACCTACATCTGTTTCAGAGGGGGTGACATATCACCATCTCCCTTTAACATATGGTGTACCTTGTAGTGTGATGTCTAGTCTGTTTTATGTAACAGGCAAGTTGCAGTATTACTATTCGAATATGGATTTGGTGTTACCAGAGAACCGTATTAGAAGAAAAATGAACCCAGTGCTTAGTAGTAAAGATGCAGAATTCATGGGTGAGTTTTTCTTAGCAACGAACCTGATAGACATAACATATGCTCATAATAATAATCTAACTTGTGTTTTGCGTTGTTGCAGGGATTCTGCTCAGTTACAGAACTGTGCACAGAGACTCAGGACCTCAGTGAATTATATTGTACCAAAACTCACCTTAGTACCCAAAATCCCCTACCAGACTAGCGTCAGTGTCACATTAGCTCTTCGTCCTATAGCAAAGTCACCAATGATTAGACAACCCAGAACATGCGACATGGGATACCTCAGGTAAGTTGAGAAACATGAGCACTCTTTCGTTATACTCTCATACCAGTACAGAACAGGGAGCAAAGGGAGACACAAGCAAGTTTAAAATGTTTATTTCAACGCCGTGATCTCAAGTGCAGCATCCTAGCTAATACAAGCAGACATATGATAAGATATTTCATAAAATACAAAGGGAGAAAGCATGTTCTAATGCTAAATGGAAACAGGTTAAATATGTACCTATATTTCACCCTCCCTTGCTAGTAGGTTATTTTATAACTAAAGGAGGTCTCTTAGGCTTGCATAGAAGAAGAAACTTTATTGCGTGATTAATAAAAATCTTTGTAATGACTCTTTAAAATAAACTGGAAGGGATGCACGATCAAGAGTTTTACAAAAAACAGTTAAAAACAATAAAAGAGAGTTAAAAATATGGACGAAAGATCCGTGCAAACTGATGCTGTACATTGCGTTTGTATAAAACATTTACTGAGTCTTTGTTAGTCCACAGAGAATGTTCTTAAAGTGCAAAAGCGGGTCTTTTTGAGTCAAGTTCAATCGCTGGCTCTGGATTTTGGATCGTGTTAACTGTTTTCATGAAGCGCACTAGTCTGCAGGGTAGTTGGATATCTTCTCCCTTGAAGCTGATCAACAGGGCTTGTCTGCGAGTTTGCACACCATTTTGATTCCAGAGCTGTGTTAGTTGACCCCTTCGGGCACTATCTAGAGCTTTACAGCTACATAACAAGTGCAAAACGTCCTCCTTTGGGTTGTCCAATTAGATTCCAAGCGTTTCCATGGGGGAAGATGTACTTTAGACGGGATTACCCCCATCCTCAGCCGCAGGAAATCTTCCTTCACCTTCCTTGAGCAGCTGGTACTGAGGTATGGCTGGGGTAAGGCGCTAGTGTAGCCTTGGATCACGAACCACCCGTGTGATCTCCTGGTTAGTGTTGCTTTGTCTTTTTCAATGCAATGAATTTTCACTGACTTGTTGACCAGGCGCTTGAAGCACTTATGTGAGCAGCTCGAGTCCCAAAGGTCTTTTAATGCAAGGGATGTTATAGCTGCTTGGAGGTAGACCTTTGCGGGGGATCCCTTGTTTGTCACCAGCTCTTTCCAAAGGTGGGCGTTCAGGGAGTCTTTTACAGCGTTCTTTACTTTATGCCAGCATTTTGCATATGCGCCCTTACGTGCAATTTGCTGCTTCTGTAAACCGAACTCCAGCCTTAGCTGTGCTGGGGAGGTGTATGGAGGGCGTGAGAAGAGTATTCGGAGTGTTTTTGCTGACCACATTATCTAAAGTGACCTCTCCCTCTCATGCATTCACTGCCATATGTTATTGATGGCAGTTTTGCGCGAAATATGTCCAGCAAGGGGATTAAGTTTGGGCCCGCTATTTTGTTCTTGATATTTTTTAGAGCGATGGCCAGTGAAATCCCTCTGTTTTTTATTGCTGTTGCCTGTCGCTGGAATGAGCCGTTGGAATCAAAAATTATCCCCAGATATTTGTATTCTTTAACTGTATCCATATTGAGGTCATGCAGAGACCATTGAAATGTTTGCTTTTTTGATTTTTGATTAAAAACCATCACCTTCGATTTTTCCGTATTTATGGTCAGGCCGTTTTTTCGGAAAATGTACTTGTTGTATTAATAAGATCTTGCAGGCCTACTGGGGTGTGGCTGATTAGTATCAGATCGTCTGCATATAATAAATTCGACAATGTAAGACCCCCTAGCTTTGGGGAATGATGGTTGCAATTATCCAGATCTTTAGAAAGGTCCGACATAAAAAGGTTGAACAGGGTCGGTGCGAGGACGCACCCCTGTTTCAACCCTTTTGTGGTCGGAATTTCTTTTGATAAACAGTTGCCGGCCCCCAGTTTTATTTGGATCCAGGTGTCTGAATGCAGTAGGATCAGTAAGTTGAGCAGTTTGGAGTCCACCTCCCACTTTGAGAGTTTTGACCACAATTTCCCTCTGTCAATGCTATCAAAAGCGGCTGAGAAGACGATGTAGCACGCAAATAATGTTCTTTTATGTTTAATGGCAGCATCTTTCAGCAGGGAGAGGGCTAGAATGTTTGTCGAGGTCCCTAGATTTTTTGGGAATCCAGTCTGGTTGATAGGGATTAATTTTTTATTTGATGCCCAGGAGGCTTGCATAGGCGACCCCATAACTCAGAGTTTAGCCGGAGTGAATCACATCGAGTTCAGCACAAGCTCTCAGCAAACGAATGTTCTCCAAGTGTATTCAATCATGCCTAAACAGTGTATTATGAAATGCACCAGTATCTGAGCTGTCTACAGGTACATATATGTTATGTCTAGAATGTGCACTGATCAGTTGGAACAAAAGCAACATTGTTGATTACCTTGAAGGCCTCGGCACTCACTGTTCAGACTATGCTCACGAGGCAAGTCTAGCAATGTGGAAAAACAAGTTATTCTCATATGAAGCAAAACTCTCAGCCTACAGTGAAACAATAACTGACGTGTGTGCCGTGTGCAAAAGAAGAGGATACAAAGAGAAAAGGGAACCAGAACATGAGGACAAATTAGAAAAGATATGCAGAATTTCTTTTTTTGTTATATCTCTTTAGGGAACACAATGTTATTTAATCACACAGTCTTCAAGAACAAATTAATATACATTGCATTTATACATTACTTTTCAAAAGTTAGAGTGCCCAATGGTAGGGTAGGAGATAGGGTAGTGAAGTGATTGGAAGTGGTGATGAGTAAGGATTGTGACAAACAGTCAAGCATACTTATTATTATGCGAAGCAAGTTTGATGCTGGCTTTCCAGAGGAGCCAGGCGAAAGTACATCAAATGTTACAATTATTTACATGGCCATACTTCTATAAATAGCGTTATAAATCACACTTGTGGTAGAAGTTGGTATAGGGGTAGTGGTGTACGTTTCGACCTAGAGGGTAGTAGGGTCAGTAACCGTTACAGAGCGGGTCTGCTTCAGGAGTGGGGAGGGGTAGGGCAAGCTTCCTAGAGGGATCAAGTATACAAACATATAGTTAGACAGGTCCCCTGTAGGGATCCACAACAGCACGATAAGACAAGGTAGAGGCTATATCATAGAACGCACTAGGTGCCACATCCGAGTTTCTAGCAGCGGCACATGCAATATCAACCAATATATTATTGTGGCGAAGGAGCTTAACACAACTAAAATCAACACTCCGAAATGCGCCATGAGTTATTAAGAGAAAAGCTTACACATGAACCAAATTCCGAGGCTGTCGGGCTGGTTACAAGGCACTGTGGCCAAGGGAGAGGTAAACTCCTCTAGAAATACAGAAAAGCCACATTTAGAGGGCAAAGAAGCATAATGCACAAGGACCGATAAGGTGGGCAAATAGGAAAATGAAGGTTTACCTGACAGATTCAATTTCACAAAGGAAGTCGGGCTAGGCTTTGGAAACCGGTCAATCGTACCGCGTTTTCCTACGGAAAATAACAAAGATGGAGGGATCGAGGTTAGCGTGCGGGCATATGGCCTGGCGGTATCAGTAAGGGACATAGCCAAAGGTTAGTGGGTGTCAGTTTACCTGATGCTGGGGTAAAAACCTCCGTCAGAGCTCCAAACTGCCGGCGTGACACTCCGTTGGCGGGTGACCCGGTAAAACAGGAAGTTAAATCCTAGGGTAGCTTTCTACATAATACGTCAGATGCAGTGGGAATAGACGACAGACTGGCCGTCGAACCTGTCGTTTCCATGGTGACTAGATAAACAATTAGGGCAGTCTCTGATTGAACTTAGCATTATTTCGACTGTTTATTAAAAGGGGAAATTTTTTTGATAACGTAATTGGGATCATTGTAAATACAAAACGCGTAACTACCACACAGGGTGTTAAAGCGATAATATTAAATGAGAGATATATCATCTTTGTACAATGTCATGTACATGCATAGAGCGTGTAGCTACCGCATAGGGTGCTAAAAGCACAACTGTAAGCACATGAATATTACACTAGGTGGCAATATTTAACAGTGAGGCCGAATGGGCCACGGCGTCATGCAAAAGGATAGGTGTCTTATCATCCTTACCTTTATTGCCCGAGAATTTTGGCAAGTTGACTATCAAAAAAGAGTGTATAAAGCGTCTACCTGCCTCGCAGGGTGGTAAAGGCGCTCGTAAGCTTGGAAGAAAATTAGAAAAAAGGGGAGATATTCAGAAGGACAGTAAGTCAGCCTGACACAAAGTGCCGGTCTCAGTTCTGGTATTTATCATGAAAGTGTGAGGTTTGGCTTTACAGTACTGCGAGTTGGGCAAAACTGCTGTCCAGTTCATTCAATCCATTATTAAGGGAGTTAAAGTATTTTATCCACTTGAGTTCACGTGTGTTGAGTAACGGACCAATGTTGCCACCTCTGGGGCCGAGTGAAACTCGTTCTAGGACTATCCATTTCAAGCTGTCCGGTGGGTGTCCTACCAATTTGAAATGTTCAACTAAAGGTGCCCCTGTCACTTCGGATCTAATTTGGCTGAAATGTTGCAAAATTCTCATTTTTACCTTCTGTTGTGTTTAGCCCACGTAGATCAAATCGCACGGGCAAACGATGCAGTAAATGACACCTGAGGTGTTGCAATTGGTGTGGACTTTGAGTGGGATTTTCTGGTGTTTGTAGTTGAACTCCTTTGTTTGGATACTACTGGCACAGGCTTTGCAATTACCGTATTTGTGGTGCCCCAGTATAGGTCGTAAATTCCAAAGTGACGTTAAGGTGGTGGCTGCTTGTGGATCGAGGAATAATTGAACCACATGATCACGGATATTCTTTGCGCTTTTCAAGGAATGCATGGGTAGGGTATCTAGTCCCAGGTCATCAGAGGTAAGTTTCCAGTGTTTATTGATGGTTTTCTTAATCTCATTACTTTTAGTCAAAAAAGTTGTCACACAAATTAACTGTTGTGCCTCCTTTCCCCCACGGTCGTTGGTTTGCAGAAGTGACTCACGAGGACTAAACCAAGCTCTCTTTCTTGCTCTTTTGACAAGTCTTTTTGGATACCCACGTTCCACAAGACGTTTCATTAGGTCTTCAGATTCAATCATGTAGTGTTCTTTTTTGGAGCAATTCCTCCTTATCCGCAAGAATTGCCCAAAAGGCAGATTGTCCCTCAAGCCTCTGGGGTGGTGGCTGGAGTATTGTAGGAGCATGTTTCTTTCTACCGGTTTCCTGAATAAGGTGGTACATAGGACATCACCTTCTGCATAGATGGATAAATCCAGAAAGTTGATTGTTTTGGGCTCTGATTGGGTCGTAAATTGGATGTCTTGAGACCTCCTATTCAGCCAAGTATGAAAGGTGGTCAATTGATTTTGGTTGCCCGTCCATACCATTATGATGTTGTCGATATAACGCATCCATAGGTCTATATTGGGCCGAAAAGGGTTTTAATCATTCAGAATGAGGTTGTGCTCAAAAGCGGCCATGAAGATAATCGCCAGGTCAGGGGCAAAGGCCACCCCCATGGCTACTCCCTTGGTCTGCAAATAAAAATTGTTCTGAAAAACATAGAAGTTGTGCATCATGGCAATTTTGAGAAGTAAAATGATGAAGTTAGTTGGGACAGGGACTGGAGCCTCACGTTGGTCCAAAGCCAAAGAGATCACATCCAATGCTGCCTCCTGCGGGATACACAATTTTGTGCTATTCGTGGATCGCGAAATTGCCCAAAATTCACAAATTCCGCGAGCTGAACAAATTTTCCACCCATACTTAGTTATTCTCATGTGAAGCAAAACTCTAAGCCTAACGTGAAACAATAACTAACGTGTGTGCCATGTGTAAAAGAAAGCAAAAAGGTAAAATGGCATTTAAACTTCTAATAAGCTCAGGCTAACTTAACACTGTAGAAATGCAAGGCTCAGCCCCACTACAGCGTGTTGCATGATGAAGAGAAAGATTTCTTAAATTTAGTGCAGGAGAGAAGGCAGGATTTCCAGTAGAAGGCTGTTGAACAGAAGCCACGTGCACCGCCATGGTTTAATAAGGAGGGGGACTATAAGAAAGGTGAAACTCATGCTGCAATGTCCCTATACTTGTCAAAATTGGGGAAATTCTGTCTACATAGACTAAAAAAAGACTATAACAAAATGTTCACTCGTTCTAACAAATGTGAATATACCTTCCTAATAATGGGAGGATGGGGACTAAAAGGTGGACCTGATCCTGTTTTTCCAGGGCTTCATTACGATTGTGGTAAAAATGCCTATTATAGTTTGCCTGCACGCTGGTATGGTAGTTGTTACTTTGCAATAGTATTTCCTAAGGTATACCACATAACTAAGAACAATGAAATGGATGTAATAAGTAAAGGACTAAAAAGAAGTAAACCAGCAAGTTCTTTAGAAATAGTAGGTGACATATTTGGTGCACTGATACTGTCAGTTAGAGTCATACTAAACTCACATAAAATACGTCAATTGTCAACAGTAGTTGAGCATCTATCAACAGATACTGCTGGAGGATTCTTAATGATAAACACAGAAATGGTTGCAATTAGATCTATGGTTTTTCAAAATCGACTTTCCCTTGATATTTTATTGGCAAAAGAGGGTGGAGTGTGCGGCATGTTAAAAATTCAACACTGCTGTACATACATCTCAGACAAAAGTAAAGGTATTGAGGGATATATTAAAAATATTCCAAAGATTCATGAAGATCTGACCCAACTGGAGGTTGACAGTGTTTGGGAAAGACTTAGTAAAAGTATTTCCGCTATAGGTAGTTGGTTTTATACTTTTGGGAGTAGTTTATTAGGGAAATACTAATCCCTGTAATCTCAGTAGCACTAGTATTTCTGATTATAATGATGACTTATAATTGTTGCAAGGGTAAAATGAGAACGAGTGGTGACTGAAACAAAGAATAAAAGAATGGAAAGAAAAAGAAAAAGGGAAGAGATAGAATTAGAGGAAATGAAATGAAGTCTATATGATAAAATGAAAGAACTACATATGAAAGAGAAAAATGAAATCATTATAGAAAATAACAGATACTGAAGTTGGATAAATAAAGTTGGCACTTGGTAATGATGGGTATTTTGTGATGGCTCAAAAATGTCATCGGGGGATTGATGGAGCAAGGATTCAAGAAAATGAAACTTGCTCGGAGCAATCCCTCATTAACTTTTACTAACTGTTAAAACTGTAGATGAGACTAAACTAATATACACTAGACACCGATATGTGGGATTAAAAGCTTTATGCATGCTTAATTGATGTGGAATAAAATGCGACGCGACTAAAACCTGCTTTAATTTGCAAAAATGCTCTGCGCATGTGCAAACCTGAAATACGTAGAGATACCATGACTAACTCGCTTTGAGAGGGAAAAAATCCTTACGAATGCGCAAGAAGGACTGTCAAGTGATCGTGAAGTATCGCATGCCCGGCATTTGCTTGCTTGAAATCAAAAGAAAGCTGCTGTAGTTAATGCTTTTGCTCAGGAGAATGATAATAAAATGGGATAGAGTAGAAGTGGGTGGTGAACAGTGAGAACTATATATATGAGAAATTAAAATCTGTTTATGATTCCTTTATTAACCCCTTGGACGCGGTGCCGATTTTTACCCTGTGCCGTCGATTTAGAGAGTGGGCGGATAGAGAGATGCGCATGCACAATGAATGTGACCTAATGACCACCAAGCTGAACAGCTGCCAAAGAGCTAGGACAGAAGACGTGAGAAAGAGGAGATGTGTATCCCTCGTCCATGGAGCCTGTATTGAATGTTATTAAATACCTACAAAACAATACATGTATGAGAATTAAAATGTGTGGATGAGCTAAAGGGAAAGGGTTTGCAAGACAATAAGAACTTTAATCAAAATGAATATGTCAGCGTGGTGTGATGAAAACTTCCCTGGCCCCGTCCAAACATATTCAGTATTTCATCAATATTTGCAACTTTTGAGTGTGGGACATGTAGAAATAAAGACTATAACTAGTTTGACTTAAGTTAGAAAACTACACACACATCGATGCTGAGAGAAAGAGAGAGAGAGGCGAGAGCTGCTAGGAGAAAGAAGAGAGAGCAGACTGGGAAGATTCATATTCAAATGACAGCCTGATTAGATTAGAAGATTCCGGAAGAACATCGAGGAAGGAGAGAGTGTAAGAGAGAGATGCACCCTGGTGTGCCTGGTTTATAGAGAAGTCTAGTAAGTATCTCTCCTGTCCTGATCCTGTTCTATAGTCTTTGTCTCCTGACGCTAATTCAGGGGACCCCCACCAGTCCTTTGGCCAGAGAGGTGGTTTTCAGTATTTCATTAGGTAATCATCATTCTGTCTCAAATTTGCATACTTCTTTGCAAATGTATTTTATTATATGCCTTTTTGTCTCTACATCTATCCATTTCTTTTTGCATTTGATTTTGTTGAATGAATTCTGTGTTAATGAATGTTCTTGACAAATGAATGTTTCTCTCCCATGTTAGGAATGATGGAGTTGCACTGTGAATCTGTATTAATGAGCGATCAATTTATGACTGAAATCATAGCTAAAGATCATGAATCTTACCCGGAGTCTGTGGTTATTTCACTGAGATCTGTGGATTAGTTAAATTGTTGTTAATATCAGCATCAACTAACTCAACTAATGGCCCATCGACCGGAGGAAAGAGTGTTGATTTGTGAAGATTAGTTAGGCATTGAAATGTTAATTCAAACGATTTGTGGTTACAGGGAATTAACTAATCAGAAATTAGGTGAATTGTAAAACATGACCCCCAGCGGATTAGCCAGGGAGTGTGAATGAACACTTGGGTACATTTGTATGGGCCCCAATAAAATACTTGGTTTAGCGCATTGTTCAACCATGGCCTTCCGCTGGATCAATACCACAGGGAGCATTGATGTTAATTTAAGTAGTCAAGTATAGTAGACGCAGGTGTTGGGGGAAGGTGAAAGGAGGACTTGTCTAAGGTTTTTGGAGTTTTCCTTCCTGCCCTATTTTGTGGATTTAGGGCCAGATGTAGGTAAATTCAAATCTGCCAGACCTTAATAGCGAATTTTACTGATTCACTATTAACCTTTTCAGCGCGACCGCGATTCCCCCTCCGGTGCTGGGCCCTAATAAAAACGGGCGTGGTCATGACGGAACGGTTCCGTCATGAGCACAGCTCAACCGTAGCTCATGACGGAACCGTTCCGTCATGAGCATCGAAGGGGTTAAGGACTCGCAAAATTGAATGTTGGTAGGAATTGCTAAAATATTAGCGATTCCTTAATATTTCTTAATAACGAGTCGCTAATTAAGATTCGTTAATAAGGACTACCTACCCATTCATTCCTATGGGCTAGGAGGCCCACAGGAAAGCATGGGAAGATATTCACTATTTGTTATTCGCTATTAACAAATTGAAAAAGGTGGGAGCTATTTCAAGGGTGCCAGGGTGTCAAAAGGACACCCTGTTGCACCCCTGAAATGAGTATGTGTGCCCAAGTGGCGCACATGCATGCCCAAGGGCTTGAATGTGTGCCGCATGACACTTTAAAAAAAGAAAAAAAGTATTTTTTTAAAGGAAATCTCTAATTATCACCAACTTGAAGTTGGTGGTAATTAGCGATTCCTTAAGGCTAAAGTGCACTTTCTTATGTGCCACTTACATTGCATTTAAGGAATCGCAATTTACGATTTCCTTAAATGCAAGAGCAAAATAAGGAATTGCAATTTTGCGATTCCTTATTTTGCTAGTAGATTTAAACTCAACTACATTGCTCTCAGCCAAATACCGATCGTAAACACTGAAATTCTGTGTATTTCAGCGTTAGCGATCGGTATTTGGCAACCTACATCTGGCCCTATGTCTTTTGTTCAGTCATTCTGTAATTTTCTTTTCATTTCTTGATTTTATTATTTTTCTTTGATGTTTATTTTATAGAATTTATTGACAATTTATACATAGTCCTTCTTCATGTCCATTGTATTTTGTTATTTTGTAAATCACGTTCATACCTTTAATATATATGCCCATTTATGACTGTGTGGGTTTTCATTACTGCTTGATAGTGCTTGGATATGTAGTTGCTGGCTCACCAAACTGTGTCTCTTTCCCTTGGATACTTTAAATTGTGTGGCTAACCATTATGTTTGACTTTCAAAAAATACAATTGGATTGCAATTGGATTGGGTTGATTTACTTGTTCACTGTTGTCACTGCTGACATAAAAAAAAATCCCCTAACCCTGCTGCATTATGTATGGCCATGGATTTAGTAGTGATAAACTGGCTAGGGAATGCTTCATCTACACCTACCTAAGTTGAATGGGGACCTATAGGGACTAATGCAGATGTAGCTTTGAGTCCTGAGAGTGCAAGCCCAACATTGCTGTGAGCTGCTTTTGCACCTCTTCGTTATCATAGGAAATTCAACTTCTTAGTCTTCCAACGATACTGGTCCTCGCCTCCTTGATTTAATCAAGGATGCTAGAATGGCTGTAACCAACATCATCTTCGTTGACCCATGGTGCTTGGGATGTAAATATTTAGTATGACGCATAGTAATGATTGCACTGCTACTCTTTGCTTTTGTTTGTTTTTTTACGTGTTTGCACTGATCAAAATACGTCCCTAACAACATAGCTTTTTCGCAGGCCTGAGTTTACTGATTCTGAAATAATGACATATAAATAAATTGTTGTGTGCCACAAACCACCTACTACATGTTTAGTCTGATGACTCTCCTTTCATATTACAGCTGCTGTGTGCCTCTAAGCATCTCTGTTTCAGAGCCAGGTTACCACATCTGCCTGGTCATGATTATCAAGCAGATACTACTGCCACCCCATGTCCTCATTGGCAACATCACTATTATCAAATTATGAGTCCATTTTGCTTAACACTTGAAGTACTTGCGAATCTTCTGAGTTGTCTACCTGTTTATTGATAGAGGGACCACCAGAAGTCAACATTTGAGAGGTCGATATTGGTATACAGTTACATTAAGGCAAGTGCATTACCTGGTAAAGGTGGGGACACCCCTCCAGATTGTTTGCCTTCACTCCTTCTGTTTTGGTGAATTCGGTTTTGTTGGGTTGAGGACTCTGCACAGTTTGCCACTGCTAAAGTGCTTGTGCTCTCTTCTTTAAACATGATAAAATTGACTTATTCCTAATTTGCACATTTAATTTACCTGGAAGCCCATAATACATTTGTACGAGAGGTACCCGGGGCCTGTAAATTACATACTACTAGTGGGCCTGCTGCAAGTATTGAGCTCCCACTTAAGTGGTCCTTTAAAACATGTCTCAGGACTGCCCTTGCAGCCTGTGTGTGCAGTGTTAAACCACCAATTTGACCTGGCAAAATAACCCCTTGCCAGGCTTCAAACTCCCTTTTAATATGTCTAAGTCACCACTGTGGTAGCCCCTAAACAGCCCATAGGGCAGGGTGCATTTTATCTAAAAAGCTGGATATATACTTTTACGCTTTACATGTCCTAGTAGTGAAAAACTCACAAATTCCTTTTTTACCACTGTAAGGCCTACTTCTCCCTTCGGATAACATTGGGTTACCTTAGAACATTTAAGAATTGAAAGCTTTTATTTGGGAGCAGGTCAAAATGCCAAAGTCTGATTTTAAGTTCCAATTCAGAAAATGCTACTTTTAGAAAGTTTGCATTTTCTTGTCCTAATAATTTGATGCCTACAGCTTGTTCCTGTGTCACATGTCTAGGTGTAGATGGTAGAAAGCCTTTATAGGTTCCTCCCACACCGCCACACAATAGAGGGTCAGGGTATAGGCAGGATGGAACATCCTGACTTGGTGGAGGGTGGGGGACTGTCTGTAGTCACACTTGCACTTCAAAGATACAGCCTAAGTCCACACACAAATAACTTCACACCAGCCTTTTGTGATTCCGGTACCACCACTACGCGGAAGTAGTAACTGTGGCTGGACGCTTTACTCGTCCCGCTTCGGAAACGGTGAATCACCGACCGGGATTTTTTTCTGATAGAGCCTTAACTCAGATATCGGCTCCTGTAGCAAAACGACGGCCATTTAGCCAGCGAACACACGCTAAAACCCGGCCAGTTACACAGAAGTGGCACGTCAAAATTAATACCGGTCTGCCCGCGGGGGCGCCGGTAATCTACAGCCTGTAAAAGAAAAAATACATTGATTGCATCCCCTGGCTGATTGAGCCAACTCACCGGCATATGAAATTGTTCTGCAGATAGGTGACCCACTAAAATTGGCGGAATCTGGACCAAATAAGCCTAATTGGTGACTATCCAGAACTCTAGTGAATTTTGGCCAAGTTTTTTCTCCCCCCCCCCCCATGTCCTGAAGAAGACCCGCAGCCGAGGAAGTAAATTCCCCACGTGCAATAGGGTCGAAACGTCGACGCCCATTTTGTTAATTGCCTGTATCATAGTCTAGCCCGTCCTTTCCCCCCCTTCCATTATTCATCCTGGAAGGAAGTGAACAGGCTCTTTGTTTGTATTATTAATTGCGGAAAGTTATCGCTTGTTTATACTGTTGTAAATATTGGAAATGTTTTTTTAGCATGAATTCTTTACTCCTTACTTAACACTTGAGCACCCTCTTCTCTTCTTTCCTATTAGCACTTGCGCCGGATACCAACAGTACTGCTCTTGTTGGTATTGTAAATAAATGTGATTGTTTGTTTTTTGCTGATAAAATTTGAAATTGACATTGTACCTTTACTTTTTGGTTCGCATTCTTGTAAATATAGCTGTTCACCTTGGGTACTGTCTCTGTAGGCCATACACAGAGCCTAACAATAAGATACATTTTCTCCCACACAGATTCAGTCTTCAAAAATGCAGATCTATTCGCATTGTTTACTTTAAATTGGTTTACTGATGAATTCAATTTGAATCTATAGTCAAGGACCATTGTTATTATATCATACATACCCAGGTCCCTTTTGATTTTGTGGGTGACACCCCATTAATCTAATGGTCCAGTGGAACCAGGGCAGAGAAGTTCCAGAACCAGATATGGGGGAAGTCTGGAAGGTTTTCCTACTTCAAATATTGCACAAGGAATAAATATTTGACCATCAGAGCCACTCTTCAGTACAATCCTGGACCCATGGAGAAAAAGGATTTCCCTGCTGCCAGAGGACTGCCGTGCTGCCAATGAAGGAAGATTGGACTTGCTACCTTCATCCCAGGCTTGCCTCCTGTTCAGAACTGCAAGGACACAACAAGCTCCAGAGCCTCTCTTCAACTTCCCAACTGACCTGCTGCACTGGACTTGCCTGGATCTGCCTAAGTCCTACTGGCCTCTGCTGGAATGATTCCTTATTCCCAAGATGTGCCTCCCAGGTCATGGACCCTTGGTGTGGCAGCAGTTGATCTCCTCGAAGAGAATGAGAAATCCTGAAGTTCTGGGCACTTAGTGACCACGAACGGGCCCGTTCTTGTCACCTGTGCGGACAGCAAACCAAAGTTCCAGTGAACCCAATTTTTCATGTGTTAGTGACCGCCAGCAAAAACTGGCAACACAAAATCTGCAGTTTAGGCTACTGCATTAACAGCCTGCAATGACCACTAATGCCAATCTCCAGCAAGGACTGTCCACTATGCTTGACATGATCTGCGTGCTAAAGCGATCATTCAGCTACATCTGCCCTGTTCTTTGTGCTACAGCGATGACCATCTGCGATGCTCTTCCTGCTACTTGAGTCCTCCTCCACAGAAAACGAAACTCCTCACGCTGGAGTGTAAAAGGTAACTCTTTCAGCGGGACTGACTTGGTCCATGCATCTGGCCCATGATCCATTGCAGTTGGCCTGAACTTGTGACTTTCACCTGCTTTCACATGGCCAGATAGCCACAAATGTCAATATGTGCTTTCAAACGGTATACCTACCAAATCATTGCAATTACATACCTCCGGTTCTACTGAGTTATAAAATGCTACTCCATTTTTCTAAATTTTTCTGCTATTTTTCTTCTGCTGTGGTTTCAGTTTATTACTGTTTCTGTACTGCATACATTCTTTACACATTGCCTCTGTATTAAGCCTGAATGATTTAGTGCCAAGCTACCAGAGGGTTAAGCACAGGGCAATTTCAATTAGACTAATTGATGTCATAGCCACATCAAGTTCTATGAAGATTATATTTATTATTAAAATGAGTTCCACATAAGTGTTTAAGGGAAAAGTTTAACATAATAGTATTGAATTAGAAAATAAAATAAAATATCATTTCAACTGGCATGGTCCTACAGCTCAGCTGAGTCATGGCACATCTCATGCACTAATATAACCAAGCGAAACCGCTTGTCCTCAATGCACTGTTGCAAATCCTGTTTGGAAATCTTAAACACAATTCAAGAAACCTATCCCATAATCACATGTGAAAACATCAACAACACAATTATATCTTTTTGTTGATTCAATGTTTTTTTACTGATGTTTTTAAAGTCCATCAGAACATTATTCAAAATCATAACATTCCATAAACATAAATAATGCAATGCTTTTTTAGAAATCCATTTTCTCTCTCAAAAGGTGCCCATGCCCAATGCATTTCGAGCCACACGACCCTTCGTCAGGGGAAATACCTGTAAAACATAAGAAAATATACATATTCACAACATTGAAAAACCTCCATCGTCATAGGTTGCAGTTTTAAACATTTCAATTTCATGAAAAACATGAAGACTATAGATGTATTTACTTTGAACATGTTCATGATATGCATTTAGACTCTAAAGACAGAATGAAAATTATAGAGAAACCAGGGTAACAACTGCACTGTAACCTCATAATACATAATTCTTAATCACACATGCTCAGTGATATCTACTCACTTGTGAGTATAAAGAGATAATGGTCCCTGTAATCAGAAAATTAGATGAAGGATCCTAATCGGTCCGGAGTAATCACACAGTAACGTGACCGTTCTCTGTAAACAAGAAAAAGGCTAACTGAATATATTGTGCCACGTTGTGAAAATGAACACAACTCAAAGGAAACGAGAAGATCACGACACTGACCTGAGTAAAAAAGGCGGCGCTAATATAAGCCGGATATGTTCGTCGCGTTTAATGCCTGAAAAGCATGAAAATGTGATGAACCTCGTGCACACATGAATTTAAAAAACTGACATGAACTAATCAAAGTTAACCTGAACTAACCTTCCGTGAGCGAATGTGTTCAGCATATCAACCCTGCGCCCAGTTCCAAAACCCATGTTTCATGTAACTATCAAACGTTTTTTCAGTAGATGTAGGTTCTGAAACAACCAATAACATAACGATTCAAAGTGTGCAAATAGTATTCCGACCTGTTTAACGGTAAGCAAGTCAACCAGTTCCCAATATCCCGCCGTACCTTTTAGGAGAAGATGCTGACAACGCCCGGTAAAGCGAAACGCCGTAGTCCGTGATCACACGATTACGCCCGATGTGTTCAACGAATCAATGAGTCGCGCATGCGTATGTGAAGACGAATGTGGTGATAGAAAAAGGACTATCACCACTGAAAATAAACCTTAGTACCATGTCGGTTCGTGCGCCATATTGGAACGTGTAAAATACCATTACGAACTCACGGTCATAAGCAAACGCGGTACCGAAAACTGTATTGGTGAATATCCATTATTCAAGTGGATCCGTAAGTGGAAGAGACCTAATGAACAGAGTACATGTATAATCTGGAAGCCTAAATGCAAACATAATAACATATTTATAAATAAACATACAGGTAAATGCTGACACTTTCCTCTTATATGCCAAAATGGTACAGTAATCACGGGTAGCCAAAATGCGAACATAATAGCATATTTATATACAAACGTACAAGTGAATACTGACACTGTCCTCATGCATGCCAGAATGGTACAGTAATCACAGGTAACATGCTAAATCCACTCTGTCGTTGATCCCTTTTGGATCTTGTGTATCTAAGCGTTTAATCCAGAATACCTCCCTCTGGAGTAATGTCTTTGTTATGCTCTTGCCGGGTGTGGATATGACCACCTCCAGAACCTGGAATTTGACTTGAGCAATTGAATGCCTGTTTACTTCCCAGTGTATTGCCAAGCTACTATTTGGATTCTTGTTATGAATCGTACTCTTATGCTCGGAAATGCGAGTCTTGATTTTACGTTCAGTCTTCCCTATGTACAACAGACCACAGGGACATTTTAGCGCATAAATAACGTTCATTGTGTTGCAATCTGCATTGTGCCTGATTGGAATTGTCTCACCTGTATATGGGTGTCTCACTGTGTTGGTCACAATAACGTTATTACACTGGACACAATTTTGGCATTTCCTCATTCCTCTGTAAGTTACTTGGGTATCTCGTGGTTTGGATTTCAATAGCTCTTTGATATTCAGAGATCTTTTGTAGGCAAAAATCGGTCTCCTTGCAAACAGTTCTTTGAAGTCAATTTCATTGATCAGTAAATCCCAATGTCGATTAATGCTTTTCTTGATTTCAATGGAACTTGTAGAATATTTGGAAACAAATACCTGCCGTTTCTCTGTTTCTTTAATCTTGTTTACTAACAAAGAGTCTCTGACTTGATCTTGTACTTTCTCTCTTGTCTTATCCAAGAGAGTTTTAGGATACTTTTTTGATGCATATCTGGTGACAATGGAGTCTAAGTTGGTTTCTAAGGTCTCACTCTCAGAGCAAATCCTTTTCACTCTCAGCATTTGAGAATATGGCAAGGTATTGATCAGATTCCTTGAATGAAAACTGTCATACATTAATGCTGTGTTCTTATCAGTGGCCTTGTGGTACACTTCAGTGTGGATCGCATCATCTTCTATTTTTACCAGGACATCTAGAAATGGAATTGCTTTCATCTCAATATTTTTTGTGAACTGAATGTTTTCATCATATGTGTTCAATCGTGATATTTTTTCTTCAAGCATTTCCTTCGAGTTCCGCCATATCAAAAAAATGTCGTCAATGTAGCGACAATACAAGATTATATTGTCGACCCACTCTTTATCGTTCAAAAGATACATATCCTCATATCTCGCCATGTAAGTATTGGCATACGCCGGGGCTCCAGAAAAACCCTTGTTCTGTAAATAAAAATCATTGTTGCATTTAAAGTAGCTATGATGCAAACAAAAATGTAGAATTTCCAACAGGAATATTTTGTTTGCTGGTAATTCATCCTGTTTCAAAAGTGCCCATTCTACAGCCTCTATCCCTGCCACATGGGGGATGGAGGTGTACAAAGCCTTGACATCCAAGGTACACATTATCATCCCTGTTCCTGTTTGGATGTTCATCAATTTCTGCAAGAAGTGTGTAGTGTCTTTCGTGTAAGAATACCATGATTGGACAAAAGGTTGAAGGAATTGATCGATATATTGGCCCAGGGGCTCGAAGATGGTGCCACACCCGGTGACAATGGGTCTGAAACGAGGGTTTGTAAAGTCTTTATGGATTTTTGGCAGCATGTAAATTCCTGGTTGTTTGGGAAACGAAACTGTCAAAAATTGTCTGGTTTTGGCGGTAATCCACTTCATATTTTCAGCATGTTCTAGGATAATATCCAGAGTGCTTTTCAATTCTTTAATAGGATCCTGATCAAGTTTGAAATAGGTGTTGGTATCAGATATATGATCGATCACTTTTGATTCATAGAATATACATTTAGAATTCCAATAAAATTAAGGTGTGCCTCTCCTATTAATAATTTTCTGTTTTACATCTCATGCACTAACCTGGTCCCAACCGCGAAGAAAACACTTGAGAGGATGGTGGGCCTCCTATCCCTCACAGAGCCACACCAAACAAGATCAAGTGACCAAACTCTTTAGATCATGCGCGACCCCCGGGGGGGGGGCAAGGCGGTTGGGGTAAAATAAGAATAGAGAGACTTGCGATATTGGACCTGCTCAGTGGCTATGAGGATTTGTCACTTTTGAAACCTTCTGTGTTTGTGCGGTAGATGTGCACTGGTCCAAAACCTCTGGTTTTACAAAGATACAATGCACTGGAAATAACAAGAGGGGACAGTTACTATCAGTACCCTAACAGGTCTCTACATACAATGACCATGTGTTACACTCAGTAAAATACACTTTACGGATTTCATCATCAGCACAGCATGAGTGTATATAACCAAAATCACAGATTGGACTGTGTCGTTCCCAGTGATGAACTCAGAACACAGATTAGAGTTACTTGCAGTCCCAAGAATACACTCAGAACACAGGTTGAAGTTATTTTCACTTCCAAGTATAAACTCGGAAAACTGGTGGAGTTACTTGCACTCCTAGGGATAAACCCGGAACATAGGTTGGAGTTACTTGCACTCCCGGGGATAAACACAGAACACGGGTTGTAGTTACTTGCACTCCCAGGTTGGGTACAAGGTTTGTGCATTTATCAAAAATTCTGAAGTGCTTTCTCTTAGCTCTACTGTTCATCAGAGAAACACAAATCTAAAGTGTTTAACCCTTATGCAATCACAGTTCTAGCTGCAAGGTTGCAGGAAGGGTCCAGAAGATAAACACATAGGAAGCACTGGAGTAAATCACAAAAAGGGCAGGGAAATAAAGTCTATAGTCTTTGAAGACACTGATACTCGGTCCTGTTTACTACTATGGGAAGATTAGTGCACACTAACCTGATATCAAGTACTTAGCCTAGGTCTTCCACTTGACTGACGTTCAAAGAAGATCTCAACACTTTGACTCACGAAGTTGCGGATCTCCAGAATAGCTGTACAGGAGGGAGAGAGGAGGAAGATGTCAAGGGAGCTGAATCCATGAGAACTGCAGGTTCATTTGAACTTGAAGTATACTTTATTGCTTCTTGGTTCCAGCAGGATTCTTCAGGTGAGTGGGAAGGGTGAAGCTTGTTCAGCAGGGAGCTTGGCCAAGCCACAACTTGTAGTTGGGTGTGGTTTAAATAACCTCGCGGAGGCTCAATGGATGTAGCTAGATCACATGTGGCATGTGGGGCACACACTGTTTGGAAGGTTCTCGAATTCTTAAAGAAAACACTCGCTTTGACCTTACCGAGTGGGCAGGTGCAACTTTATGATCAGAACCAAATAACTGGAAACTAATCCATTGTTTTCGCTCAAACTTGAATATTGGAAAACAACACCAAAGCCCCAATGGCACCTGGCTCAAGGCTTGCATTTGGCTCATGGGAATTTGTGGGAATCTTGTAGGGATTCAATGTAAAACCACACTAAGGCCCTAGTAACAGCGGGTGCAATATAACCTATTGGTTCACAGGTTCTGGCTTACGCCTGCAGGGATTCAAGCGCAATACAATTACAGGTCTTGGGTACATCAGTAATGGTATCATAGTGCACCATAAAGCACCACAGGGGCCATACAACATGAGCCCTGCATGTTAGACTACTACGCAGGGGGCACAAAAAGGAGTTGTAACAGAGAGGGTGCAAGAGGGGGTCATAACAGCAGACATTATGTACCTACTCAATTTATATTCATGGTTAGTCCATGCCTGTACATGATTCCTAACATGCTTCATGGATTCAAGTAATTTTCACAATCATGGGTTTCATCCTTATGACAGTGGGTTGTGCTGAATATCATTGCCCGTTCACACTGTCATTCTAGGCACAGGTATATAGCTTTTCTCATGAGCTGCAACATGATAGAGAAGCTCCAATTCAGGGGCAGGTAGGTGTTATCAAGAAGGCCAATGGAATAACTTTCTTGATCTCTCAATTTGTGGTCTCTCAGAGATCCAAACAGGCAATTGAATTGAGCATCTCCAGCCATGAGACTGCTCAATAAAGTTATAAAGAGGGATAGATATACAACATCTGTCACTGCTGACATCATGCCCAACCTAAAATGGGTTAAATTGTTGCTTTCTTTCTGAAAAGGGCCCCTTATTTGAGCAATGATCTCTTCCAGAAATAAGAGTTTGCGAAGAGCTGCAGTGTGGTCCACATGTAAGCTTTTTCAAATGGCCACCTAATGTGAAAATAGGATACAAAAGCTGGCAAAAATTACTTAACAAATGCTAAATGTTTAAATTGACAACTTGACCCCAGGAGGCATCTGAATTCACCAGCAATGAAGATCTGACTGAAACCACCATTGCCTGCTTCAAAAACCTAACCATGTCACAAAATGAGTGGGCTGGGAACTATAACGTTGCAAAGAATGTCTTTTCTACTTAGACCTCACAAGATGTGTTCTGGTATCCACAATCTAGCCAAATCCATTCTGAGGGGGTGTCAGACCTTCAACCAGTATGTCTGTTTGTACATTCATTATTGGTAGTAACTTATGATGTGACTAAGGTTTATGATATATCACAAAGTGCTAAGAAGCTAGTCAAATAGGACACATAAAGCTAATCATTGAGAATTCTGCCTGAAGACAACAAATTCCCAGGAAATCGTGATACCACCCAGAATATTAAGGAACTTTAGGTAACCATTTGCACTGACTCGGAATACAAGTGGATGAATATATTGAAAACCCACAGACATCAAACGTTTGAAGGCTATAAGACACTTCAAATACCCTATGCTCAATGTTACTTGCTGAAAGATATTAGCTCCTGACTAAATTCTTTTCATATGAAAATCACATTGTAATGCAACCTAGGGGGCACAGTGAACTGTCCCCTTTTATTCTGTGAGAGTGAATCCAATAAGCGTTGTAGAGATGCAATGTCAACATCTGCAGTCATGTCGACAGACAATATTTATTTGTCCTTGTGTATGAATAATGATATTTCCAAAACTTAGAGCTAGTATTCCTAACTGCTGCCACTGTAGTACGGATGCTGGAATAAATGCTGGCTACACTTGACCTACAACAAGAATGCAAGACAGCCAGCATTCTACCACTCTTAGGATGTGAATGCAGATGGTACCTGGAGGCTCTAGGAATTCAGCATCAGCAATCAACTTCTTGATGGCAAAATCCAAAGGTGAGCAGATACTCTTGAAGAAAACACTGACCAAATGTAAGAGATTTGGTTTTTAGTGTGAGGAGTGGAGGCCCCACTTAGGCAACAACCACAATCCTCGTAAGGATGAGCAACACAAGTCACTAAAGTATCTTGAGCTTAACACTTTGGTAGCTTAGCACAAATCACTCAGGCTGAACTTTGAGGCAAATTGTACAATATTTATGCAGCACACAAATGGTAATAAAGTAGAAACACAAGAAAAATCCTAAACTAAATTAGAAAAATAGAGTAAAGTTTAATACATAATGAACAAAACCCAATTAATAGAACCAGAGATATTCAGTTTTAAAGTTTTAGGTAAAAATTGTGTCAAGAAGGAGAAAGTGCCACTCGCAGTTAACTGGTCAAACTAAACTGGGGGTAAGGAACCAGTTCAAGCCAACAGCGATGATGCATGGATCAGATCCATAGACCCGATTAGTCCTATTAAAGTGTTACCTTCCGAAGTTCAGCGTGAAGATTTCTGTTCATGTGGAAGTGGGCTTCAAAGAGAGTCATCAGGCACCAAGAGCAGGTCAAACATTGCAGACAGTCATTTCTTTAACATGAGGAGATGGTCACTGCTGAAGATTCATGTGGGTTGATCATTGCAGATGGCCTCTATCAAGGAAAAGTGAAAGTCTTACATTGCTGGTCATCTGACCTGGTCAGTGTGACTGCTCTCCCCACCCCAGCTCCACCACTAAGTACTGCCCCCTGAGCTTGGTTACAAGGTGTTCAAGCTCCTCCTCCACCCGCAGGCTCCAGCCTGAGCCTCATCCCTGCTGGTCCAGTGGGAGAGCACTTTGCTCCTCAGCTGTTACGCCTCTCTTAGCTTTTTTCTCTGTTCCCTCTTTTCTCTTTTCCCTCTTTGCTCTCGCTGCTCTCTTTTCTCTTTTCTCCTTCTCTCTTCTTTCTCTTTTCTCTCTCACGCTTCTCACATTTTCTTCCAGCTGCTGCTGCATCCGCTGTCCCTCCCCCCTCTAGTGTGTCCTTCCTGATCCCACCCCCCAGCTGACCACCCTCCCCAAACCCCTACTTAATGGCACCGCTGCGCAGCAAGAAGAGCTAGACCACTGACCTGGTCAGTGTGACTGCTCTCCTCCTGCGCAGCTCCACCACTAAGTGTTACCCCCTGATCCCCCTGAGCCCAGTTAAAGCATGTTCAATGCCCTCTTCCAACCACAGGCTCCTGCCTGCGCCTCATCCCTGATAGCCCAGTGGGAGAGCACTCAGCTCTTCTGCTGTTACACCTCTCTTGTTTTTTTTCTCTGTGCCCTCTGTTCTCTTTTCACTCTCTGCTCTCTTTTCTCATTTCTTTTTCTCTCTCCTCTCTCTTTTCTCCCTAGCTCCCCCTGCATTTTCTAACCACTACTGCAGTCCCTCCCTTCTCCAGTGTGTGCTTCCCTCTCCTGCCTCCCAGCTGACTGCCCTCCCCAACCGCTACTCAATGCAGGCACGTCAAAGGCCAGATGTCAGGGCCCGTCCATGAGCTGTCCGTAGCCAGCACCAGGGAACCTGGTCCTCGTTACTGCCTCCGCTATGACTCCAGCATCCTCCATGCTCTCAACCGTAGACTCAGCACCCACTGCCAGCTTTTGACGCTGAGCAACACCCGAGGTCTGATCGTCTGTTGTCACTGCAGCTGCTCCAGACCCCAGCAGCAGCTCCTAGCCTTCCAGACCTCACTGTTCACAAACCATTCAACTGCATCCTCCTCAATGTGCGCTCCTCACACAAGCATGCTATAGAAGTCTGGGACCTCCTCAACACCAACACGCCCAGCGTTGCCTCACAGAAACCTGATCCAACGTCAACTTTGCGCCTGACATCGCCACCGCCATCCCCAACGGTTACAAGATCCTGTTAAAAAAATGCCCCACCCGCCAGTAGGAGGCATCGCCATCATCCACAAAAGCACCCTCTGCATGACAACCACCGGCCCAAATGACACCATGACCCTCATGGAGCATCTCCATTTTCAGATCCAGACCAACCCTAAAACGAATCTCCATGGAACTCTCATATGCAGGATGCCGTGCTCCTTTCACCAACAGCATCGTTGACCTCATCACACCCCACTCCCTCGCCTCCACAGTCTACATCCTACTCAGAGACCTAAATTTCCCTCTGGACAACCACGATATCCTCAACACCACCGCCCACCTAGAGAACCTCGCCAACATAGGACTGAAGCAACTTGTCACTGCCCCCATGCAGGAAACAGTGTCTTCTACAGCCACACCATGGAACTCCTCTGGACAGACCACCACTGCATCCACTGCTCCATCAGAAAACCCACAGTACACAATAACTCCCACCCCCTCCCCTGTAGAAGCTGGAACAAAGTCACCGAAGACCAACTCACCTCCGCTCTTATCAGCTCCCCACCACCAATGACGCCAGACGCTAACACTGCAGCACGCAACCTCCACCGATGGATCAGGAACTACGCCAACACACTCGCTCACCTCAAGAAAGCCAGAGGACGACACATCAAGAAAGCAATCTGGTTCACCCCTGCACTCCAAGAATCCAGCTGATGACTCAAAAAGACATGGAGCAGCATCAAAACCCCAGAAACATGCACACCACCAACTCATCAAATCCACAAGGAAGAAATTCCTCCAAGGCAGAATCCTCACCAATGCCCAGAACACCAAAAAACTCTTGTCCATCATCAAGGAATTTTCCAAACCAGACAGTGAAACAACAAACATCCCACCCTCAAGACCTCTGCAACAGACTCAGCACCTTTTTTCATCTCCAGATTAAGATGAACTATGACAACTTCGACGACCAAGACCTCCACACCTCTCCAGCTCCCTCCCCAGAGATGCCACCCAACAGACCCAGACAAATTGGACCCCACTCACGACAGAAGAAAACTTAAAGACTGTGAAGAGCATCCACTCTGGAGCACCCTCAGACCCCAGCCCACCCCACATCTTCCACAGAGCCGCCATGGCCATCATACCTGAACTACACCAAACTATCAAATGCCCCTTAGAAACCGCCATATTCCTGACAACTGGACACATGCTGAAGTCAACCCCCTCCTGAAAACCCTCTGCAGACACTATGGACCTCAAGAACTTCAGGCCCATCTCCCTGCTTCCATTTGCAGCCAATGTCAATGAAATGGCCATCAACACCCAGCTAGCAAACTTAATCTAAGCCAACAACATCCTGGACATCTCCCAATCCGGATTCCGCAGCAACCACAGCACCAAGACCGGCCTACTCCCTGCCACAGATGACATGTGCTCCCTCCTCAACCAGGGCCAAATGGCAGCCCTCATCCTTCTGGACATCTTAGCTGCCTTGGACACTCTCTCCCACTGCACAGTAACCACAGTAACCACAAGTAACCACCAGAGACACAACGCCGGTATCAGCGGAAAAGGTCCTTGACTGGTTATGCTCATTTCTCACAGGCTGAACACAGCGAGTCAGACTCCTGCCCTACTTCTCAGAACCAACAGAGACCAGATGTGGAGTGCCCCAGGGATCCTCCCTAAGCCCCACCATCTTCAACATACACATGGCCGCCCTCGCAACCATTGTCAGAAACCACGGTCTCAACATCGTTTCCTACGCCAAAGACACCAAGCTCATCCTCTCCCTCACCAAAGAACCCAGCATCACCAGATGCAACTTCCAAGAAGGGATGAAAACCTTGATGAAGAAGAGCTGCCTGAAACTCAACTCAGAGAAAACAGAAGTTCTTATCTTTGGCTCCACCCCTCTGCATGGGATGATACCTGGTGCCCACTACCCCAAAAGAGCACGCCCGAAACCTTAGCAACATACTAGTCTCATTGCTCTCGATGAACTGCCAGTTCAGCACCATATCCTCGGTCTGTTTTAACAGCCTCTGCATACTCTGAAAAACATACAAATGGATCCCAATCAAGTCCAGAAACACAGTAACGCACCCCCTCATCAGTAGCAAACTGGACTACAGGAACGCTCTCTACGCCGGAATCATCAAGAAACTACTTTGCAAACTACAAACCGTCTAGAACTACGCAGCCAGACTGATCCTATACATCCCTCGGCACAACCACATCACCCAACACCTCTGCGATCTCCACTGGCTCCCCATCGAAAGAAAAATATCCTTCAAGCTCCTCACTCACACATACAAGGCCCTCCGCATCATCGGACCAGCATACCTGAACAAACCGCCTCTTCTTCCATGCACCCAAGAGATACCTCAGATCAGCTGAGCTCTCTCTGGCCACCATTGCACTCATCTACAAGACTAGAACGGGAGGAAAGTCTTTCTCCTAACTCGCAGCCAAGGCCTGGTACAATCTCCCCCTCCTCTGCTCCAGTTCATGAAGGACCTCAGCACTCAAAGGAGCCCCCCTGTTGCACCTTGAGACCCTTTTGGGTGAGTAGCTGTGCTTTACTAACCCAGATTGATTCATCGCAGACAGTCACTGTTGGTGCGAAGAGCAGGTCTTGCTGGAGCATCGCTTCGACGGTCATCACGGCCAGTTGATTGAATCTCAGTGTGAAGAGGTTACGTTGTATTTGTCAGAGCCCAAACATCAGGATTTTAACCTTTCTTGAGGAGTTCACGCTGATGCCAACCAAGGGTCCAGGACCTGGTGCAGACCTCTTGGAGGTCAGGCCTCACTCCAGCCAGGGCTATAGGAGATGGCCTATGACCATTGTGGGCAAGGGGGGCCCCAGGCTTCACCATTGTTGGAGCCCCTGGGCACACTCTCCGTGTCCTTTAGTATAGTAAATAACAGATCTTGGTAACCAAGGCACAGTTATTTGGCACACATTCACTGCTGGCTGTAGCCTCTGAGGAAAAGACTGGGGTCTTATCTCATATGGGGTGTGTTAGAACTGGGGGTCTCTATTTGGCAGTGGTAGGTACCACTGTCCAAATAAGGACCCTTGCTTCTAGTCATGGCAAGGAGATAACCCTCTGGGATAACCCCTGCTCACCCTCTAGGTAGCTTGGCACGAGCAGTCTAGGCTAACCAGAGGCAATGCGTAAAGTATTTGTACACTCACTCACAGTAACACAGTGAAAACACCACAAACTGACTCCACAACAGTTTAGAAAAATAAAGGTAATTTTAATCTAAACTACACAAGACCAAAACAACAAAAATCCAACATACACAGTTTAAGAATATGGTTTCAAAAGAGTTCTTAAGGTTGCGTTAAAATTCTTTAGGTTGCGATAGAATTCTCTACGTTGCGATAGAATTCTCTACAGATGCGTGAAAAGTTCACAGTTGCGTCACGTTTACTCACAGTACCTTTTAGTTGCAACAAAGTTTCAAAAGCAGAAGCTGGTGTGGTGGAAAACAAGCGATGCATTGCTCCTGAGACCCTGGGGAGGCGTTTGCGACAGCCCCGCTGCAGCAGCGGGCGTGTTGCGACAAATCCGGTCTGTATGGGGAGGAAGGCCACTTGTATGGATTCCGGTGCGTAGGTTCCGTAGGAAGTCTGTTCTCGCAAAGGCACGA
Organism: Lissotriton helveticus; assembly: GCF_964261635.1. Taxonomy (NCBI): domain Eukaryota; kingdom Metazoa; phylum Chordata; class Amphibia; order Caudata; family Salamandridae; genus Lissotriton; species Lissotriton helveticus. The sequence goes on along the minus strand of NC_136057.1, from coordinate 659,094,480 downwards.
TGCGACGATCTCGAAGGGGCTGCGACGATCTCCGGGGCGACGATGCGCGGTCCAGCGGGGATCTTCTCTCTCGCAGCTCCTCGATGCGATGGTTCTGCGACGATGCTCGCAGCGACGTGATGCGGTCCGCAAGCAAGCGGTGCGGCGTTCTCACCCAGCGACGACAGGCTCTGCGACGATACTCGCAGCGATGTTCGATTCTCCCGCACCGGTCTGGTGCGTCCCGCAAACGGAGGATGCGACGTCTCTGGCAGCGGCGTCAGGCGCTGCGACGATCTCGACCTCCGTAGCGGCGGGAAACTTCTCGCACTGTCGGGGATGCGCTCCGCAAGCGAGCGATGCGACATTTTTCAATTTCAAAAGTCTCTCAAGTTTAGTTTCAAGCTTCCCAGCACAGGTACAACTTCCAGAGGCCCCACAACTGGATCAAGCACTCTAGGAAGGACAGAACTCTCTCAGCAGAGTTCAGGGAAGCTGGGGGTGAAGTCCTTTTGTTCCTGGGACTTCAGGACAGGGAGCCAGCTCTACTCAGGCCCTTGGAGATTCCTTCAAGACAGGGCACACAGCTCAGCAGCAAAGTCCTTCCCCTCTCTACGGCAGCAAAGCAGCAGGTCAGTCCAGCAGAGCAACAGCAGGACAGTCTTCCTTCTTCAGTTTCAGCTTTCTCCTTGGCAGAGGTTCCTTCTTGATTCCAGGATGATCTAATTTTCTGTTGTCAGGGGTCCTGTACTTATACCCCTAAAGTCTTTGTTCTCTCTGTGCATGTGGGCCCTGAGCCCGGTCTGAACCAGTTCTGGGTGTTTCCTGAGTACCTTGTTTTGCTGTCTTCTTCCTTCCTTTCAGAGTGATGGGCAGGGTCGTCAGCCGCCCAGCAGGAGGTGGAGCCAGCATTGTGGAAGGCAGGCACAGCCCTATTCAGGCCCAGGTGCTAACTCCTCCCACCACTCCAGTTGCAAATGCAGTCATTCAGCCTAGTGCTGACTCATCCAGCCTCCTGGGGAATCCCCCAGCCCCTGTCACTCTCAAACCAGACAGTCAATACACAAACAGGCCCAGGCACACAGAAGGGTCAGACAAGAGAACAGCAACTTTCTAAAAGTGCTGTTCTCAAACACAGGATTTAAAAACAACCTTTCCTAAAAGATGTGTTATTAAATTCTGATTTCAGGGATACTAGATACTTATGTCCTATCTTGTTCCTATGGGAAGAAATGCTGTTAACCACTGTAGCCAGCATCCCCCATGTTAACCTATGGAGCAAGATAGCCTTACAGAAGTGAAAAACGAAAATGGCTGCCATTCACTACCAGAGCATGTCACCTGCACTAGTACATGCTCTACCTTTTACCTACACTGCACCCTGCCCAGGGGGGTACCTTGGGCCTTCCATAGGGGGGACTGATGTGCACAAAAAGGGATGGGTTAGGCCTGGTCAGTGGGGACACTGACCAGGAGGACATGGCAGTTCTACACTGCACACAGGCACTGCAGTGTCAGGCCTGAGACATCATTTTAGGGCTACTGCTGTGGGTGGCACAATCAGTGCTGCAGGCCCACTAGTAGCATTTGGCATCACCAGCCCTGGCACACCCAGTGCACTTTACTAGGGACTTCATGGTGATACAAATATGCCAAACATGTATATCCAATCAGAATAACAATTTACATAGGGAGCACTTACACTCTGGCACTGATCAGCAGTGGCAGAGTGTCCAAAGCATCTAAACCTGCAAAAACGAAATCCAGCACAGCATAAAAAATACAGGAGGTAGAGGCAAAAAGATAGGGGAAACCACGCCAAAGATGCCAGGTCTAACACGTGTCCCCTCCAGCTGAAAGTGGGGAGAACTGCCCACCCTCTTGGGAGTTCTCTTGACTAAGGCGGAAAAACCTGGACAGACCATCTGCATTGGCGTGTTCTGTGCCATGGCGTTGTTCCACCGTAAAGTCCATTCCCTGTAGGGAGATGGACCACCTCAACAGTTTTGGGTTCTCACCCCTCATTTGCATTAACCATCTGAGGGGCCTGTGGTCGGTCTGAACACGGAAGTGAGTCCCAAACAGGTAGGGCCTCAACTTCTTCAGGGCCCAGACCACAGCAAATGCCTCTCTCTCAATCGCACTCCACCTCTGTTCCCTGGGGAGTAGTCTCCTGCTAATGAAGGCTACCGGCTAGTCTCCTCCCTCCTCAGTGATTTGTGAGAGTACTGCTCCCACACCATGCTCTGAAGCGTCTGTCTGTACTATGAACTCACTGGAAAAGTCAGGTGCCTAGAGCACCGGTGCTGTGCACATAGCAGTTTTCAGGGTTTAAAAAGCAGTTTGGCAGGCGTCAGTCCAGTCAACTCTTTTAGGCAGCTTCTTGGAAGTGAGTTCTGTCAAGGGGGCGACAATGGTGCCATATCCCTTGACAAACCATCTGTAATACCCAGTGAGTCCTAAAAAGGCTCTCACCTCTGTCTGGGTCTTGGGGGGCTCCCAAGCCAGAATGGTATCAATCTTTGCCTGTAGGGGCGCCACCTGGCCGCTCCCCACTTGGTGTCCCAAATACACCACAGATCCCTGCCCTATCTGACACTTGCTGGCCTTCATAGTGAGGCCTGCCCTTTGCAGAGCCTTCAACACTTCACAGAGGTGTTGCAAGTGTTCCTCCCACGTGGAGCTGAACACAGCAATGTCATCCAGGTATGCGGCGCTGAATTCCTCCAGCCTGGACAGTACCTGGTTAACCAGTCTCTGGAAGGTGGCAGGGGCATTTTTCAACCCAAAGGGCATGACTCGGAACTGGAAGTGCCCCTCTGGCGTTGCAAATGCTGACCTCTCTTTGGCCCCATCAGTTAAGGCAATCTGCCAGTACCCAGAAGTCAAATCAAATGTACTGAGGTACTGGGCAGCTCCCAACCGATCCACGAGCTCATCAGCTCTGGGGATGGGGTGTGCGGCAGTCTTCGTCACCACATTGAGTCCACGGTAGTCCACGCAAAACCTGAGTTCTGGAGGGCCACCGGGCGAGGCAGCTTTCTTGTGCACCAAGACCACTGGGCTACTGGAGGGCTCAAGCACCCCTAGCGCCAACATCTTGGAAACCTCTTCCTTGATGCTGGCCCTGACCTTGTCAGCTACCCTGTAAAATTTGTATTTCACAGGCAGACTGTCTCCAGTGTCCACATCATGGATGCACCAGTTGGTGACTCCTGGGGTCAGGGAGAACAGGGAGGAGAACTGACCCAACACTTGGCGACAGTCACTCTGCTGTTCTGGGGTCAGGGTGGGCGAGAGGACCACACCATCCACTGACCCATCTTGCTCCTTAACTGCCAGGAGGTCAGGGAGAGGATCACTATCCTCTTCCATTCCTGCATCTGTAGCTATGAGCATAGTCACTTCAGACCTCTCAAAGTGGGGTTTGAGGCGGTTCACATGCAAGACTCTCAGGGGCTGCCTGGGAGTCCTCAGGTTAACCAGGTAGGTTACCTCACTCTTCCTTTCCACCACCTCATACATCCCAGTCCACTTGTCTTGGAGCGCACAGGGCTCCACTGGCGCCATCACCCACACTTTCTGCCCAGGTTAAAATTTGGCCAGAGTGGTATTCTGGTCGTACCATCTTTTCATTTCTTCCTGGCTTGCTTCCAGGTTTGCCTGAGCGAGCTTCCTGAAGCGTTGTGTCTGTTTGCGGATGGCCAGCACATAGCTGAACACATCCTGGGGGGTTTTTCCACGGGACTTTTCCCAACCCTCCTTCACCAGTGAGAGAGGTCCTCTAACAGGGTGGCCATACAGGAGTTCAAAGGGACTGAACCCTAAGGACTTCTGAGGCACCTCCCTGTAGGCAAACAACAGGCATGGTAACAAGACGTCCCACTTCCGTCTCATGGGCTCCGCTAGGCCCATAATCATACCTTTCAGGGTCCGGTTGAACCTTTCAACCAACCCATTTCCTTGAGGGTGGTAAGGAGTGGTGAACTTATAAGTTACCCCACACTCCTCCCACAGAGACTTCATGTATTTAGAGATGAAGTTGGTACCCCGGTCGGAGACCACCTCTCTGGGGAACCCCACACGGGAAAAGATCCCCATCAATGCACGGCCCACCACGGGTGCTGTGATTGCCCTGAGAGGGACTGCTTCCGGGTACCGGGTGGCATGGTCCACCAAGACTAGGATGAACCAGTTGCCTAGGGCTGTCTTGGGGTCCAGGGGCCCTACAATGTCTATGCCAAGCCGCTCGAAAGGGGTGCTCACCACTGGGAAGGGTTGAAGGGGTGCCTTCAACTTTGTTCCAGTCTTGCCACTGGCTTGACAGGTTTGGCAAGATCTGCAAAAGGAACCAACGTGCTTTCTCATCTGGGGCCAGTGGAAGTGGGTGACAAGCCGGTTTAGGGTCTTGTCTTGCCCCAGATGTCCTGCAAGAGGCACGTCATGAGCCAGACCCATTAGGAAGTTTCTGAAGCGCTCGGGTACCACCAGCACACGGGCTGCACCGGGCTCAGCAAACTTAGGCTCGCTATATAACAAGTCATCTTCTCAGTAGATAAAGTGTTCTCTGGCTGCTCCACCTGCTGCCTGATCTACAGCCTGTTGCCGCAGACCAATGAGGGAAGGGCACCTTCCTGCTGCCAATGGGTCAGCTCAGGTAGGTCTTCCAGTTCGGCCACCTGTTCCCCTGTAGGTTCCAGGGCATCCCCCTCAGGTTCTGCTTCCTCCTGGACCGTGGGAACGGCTGGGGCTGGTTTCCCGCGCCCTCTGCCTCTTCCTCTCCTGGACGGTCTCTGGGCCACTGTTTCAGGCTCCAGTTCTGCTGAATCCCCCCTACTGGCTGTCATAGCACGTGTGGATACACAGATCCATGCAGGCAAACCCAACATCTCCAAGTGAGTTCTGTGTTCTACATCCTTCCATGGAGAACTCTCCAGGTCGTTACCTAACAGACAGTCTACAGGCAAGGCATCACTGACAACTACCTCCAAGAGACCAGAGACTCCCCCCCATGCAAAGGGAACACGCGCCAGCTTGCTGAGGCGCACTGAGCTGTCAGCTGCCACTACAGGGCGGAGTACACCAGGGATGATTTGCTCTTCAGACACCCACTGACACCTCACGGATGTCACGCTGGCTCCTGTGTCTCTCAGACTCTCAATCTCCCTCCCATTGATGGTCACCTTCTGCCCATATTTCTTAGTGTTAGAGGGCAGTAAGGTTTCCTGGACCATCTCTTGGTCTCCTAGAGAGACAAGGGTCATAACTGCTAGCTCCCCCCAGTCACTAGAAACCAACTCCCCTCCCAAAGCTACACTAGCTAACGCTGGGGCGGGAGCACCAGTGGGTGCTGGCTTCTTCTTGGGACATTTTGGAGCAATGTGGCCCACCTCATTGCAGTGATAGCAGGTAGGGGGGGCTTGGTTATCCCTTCTATCTCTATTGTCCCGCCTGCCCTTAGAGGGCCATGGCTGTTTAGGTTTGGGGGTTGGGATTCCGTTCCCTGGGAACTATTTTGGGGCCCTTGTGAGAACTCCTTTTGGTTACCCTTGTCCCCCCCCACTCTTCTGCTGGGGACCCTGCCCACCTTTGGCTGTGGTACCCACAATTCCTCTGTGGACCCTGGTACTTGTCCAGCGGTCCGCCTCCTTAGCAAGCTCAATGGGGTCTGTCAGCTTGCTGTCTAAAAGATGCTGGCGCAGCTCTGGAACACAAAGACTACTCAAGTGCTCCCAACTGATTAAATGCAACAACCCCTTAAAATCAGTTACTTTACTGCCCTTCATCCAACCTTCCAGTGCACGTGAGTACGAATTCACACACTCCATCCAAGTCTCAGACTCTCTCTTCTTGGAGTTCCTAAACTGCAGTCTGTACTGCTCTGGAGTAAGGCCATACCTGAGACATAAGGCCTCCTTCATATTGGGGTAGGTCATGGCACCTGCTAATTCTAAGGGCTCTACAGCACTCCTCCCAGAAGCCTCAAAATGTTTCCACAGGCCCGCCCCCCAATGCTGCTCAGGCACACCATTCATCTTCAATGCAATTTCATACAAAGTGAACCAGGCATAAATATCCTCACTCCTATGGTAATTCTGTACCAGGTCTTTGGGAATATGTACTTCACCCCCATGCACTGGCTGCGCACTGCTACCATTAGAACTGGCATCCACCTCCTTGGCTTTAAGATCCAGTTCTCTCATGCTCAACTCATGAGCCAAAAGCAATTTCTTCTCTTCTAAGGCACGGGCATTTTTGCTCTCCTCCGCCGCCTTTTCTACTTCCAATTGCTTCATTTTCATGACTTCCAACTCATACTCTCTTACTCTCTGATTTTCTTGTAACTCTTCTGGGGAGAGGCCCCTGCTGGAATGGTTGCTGCCAGCTCCTGCACCTACTTTGCCCACTGGCAAATCTGTGACTTGAAAACTGTTTACTACATCCACATCATCATCTCCCTCTTGTGCCTCCCAATGGGCCTTCAAGATTTTCTGCAGCTCCTCCTTCCTGTAGGCGCTCTTTATGGGGCACTCAAACTCAAGGCAGAATTTCCTAAGTTGCTCAACTTTGTATAAATACAAATCTCCAATGACAAACTCCAGTTCTGCTTCTGCCCCCTCACTGAGTGCCTTTCCTTTCGCAGACATGATGCTTTGAAGAGTTACTCAAAAATAGAATCAAAAATCAAAAACCAGTAGTATGCGGTGGCGTAGTGGTCTGCACTCACTAGTGATGTACACCAATTACTGTGGGCCAAGTACAAATACAAGTTAAAATCCCCCTGCCTGACCACCAATGTTAGAACTGGGGGTCTCTAGTTGGCAGAGGTCGGTACCACTGTCCAAATGGGGACCCTTGCTTCTAGTCAGGGCAAGGAGATAACCCTCTGAGATAACCCCTGCTCACCCTCTAGGTAGCTTGGCATGAGCAGTCTAGGCTAACCAGAGGCAATGCGTAAAGTATTTGTACCAACACTTACAGTAACACAGTGAAAACACCGCAAACTGACTCCACAACAGTTTAGAAAAATAAAGGTATTTTTAATCTAAACTACACAAGACCAAAACGACAAAAATCCAACATACACAGTTTAAGAATATGGTTTCAAAAGAGTTCTTAAGGTTGCGTTAAAATTCTTTAGGTTGCGATAGAATTCTCTACGTTGCGATAGAATTCTCTACAGATGCGTGAAAAATTCACAGTTGCGTCACGTTTACTCACAGTATCTTTTAGTTGCAACAAAGTTCCAAAAGCAGAAGCTGGTGCGGTGGAAAACAAGCGATGCGTTGCTCCTGAGACCCTGGGGAGGCGTTTGCGACAGCCCCGCTGCAGCAGCGGGCGTGTTGCGACAAATCCGGTCTGTATGGGGAGGAAGGCCACTTATATGGATTCCGGTGCGTAGGTTCCGAAGGAAGTCTGTTCTCGCAAAGGCACGATGCGACGATCTCGAAGGGGCTGCGACGATCTCCTGGGCGACGATGCGCGGTCCAGCGGGGATCTTCTCTCTCGCAGCTCCTCGATGTGATGGTTCTGCGACGATGCTCGCAGCGACGTGATGCGGTCCGCAAGCAAGCGGTGCGGCGTTCTCACCCAGCGAAGACAGGCTCTGCGACGATACTCGCAGCGATGTTCGATTCTCCCGCACCGGTCTGGTGCGTCCCGCAAACGGAGGATGCGACGTCTCTGGCAGCGGCGTCAGGCGCTGCGACGATCTCGACCTCCGTAGCGGCGGGAAACTTCTCGCACTGTCGGGGATGCGCTCCGCAAGCGAGCGATGCAACACTTTTCAATTTCAAAAGTCTGTCAAGCTTAGTTTCAAGCTTCCCAGCACAGGTACAACTTCCAGAGGCACCACAACTGGATCAAGCACTCTAGGAAGGACAGAACTCTCTCAGCAGAGTTCAGGGAAGCTGGGGGTGAAGTCCTTTTGTTCCTGGGACTTCAGAACAGGGAGCCAGCTCTACTCAGGCCCTTGGAGATTCCTTCAAGACAGGGAACACAGCTCAGCAGCAAAGTCCTTCCCCTCTCCTTGGCAGCAAAGCAGCAGGTCGGTCCAGCAGAGCAACAGCAGGACAGTCTTCCTTCTTCAGTTTCAGCTTTCTCCTCGGCAGAGGTTCCTTCTTGATTCCAGGATGATCTAATTTTCTGTTGTCAGGGGTGCTGTACTTATACCCCTAAAGTCTTTGTTCTCTCTGTGCATGTGGGCCCTGAGCCCGGTCTGAACCAGTTCTGGGTGTTTCCTGAGTACCTTGTTTGGCTGTCTTCTTCCTTCCTTTCAGAGTGAGGGGCAGGGTCATCAGCCGCCCAGCAGGAGGTGGAGCCAGCATTGTGGAAGGCAGGCACAGCCCTATTCAGGCCCAGGTGCTAACTCCTCCCACCACTCCAGTTGCAAATGCAGTCATTCAGCCTAGTGCTGACTCATCCAGCCTCCTGGGGAATCCCTCAGCCCCTGTCACTCTCAAACCAGACAGTCAATACACAAACAGGCCCAGGCACACAGAAGGGTCAGACAAGAGAACAGCAACTTTCTAAAAGTGCTGTTCTCAAACACAGGATTTAAAAACAACCTTTCCTAAAAGATGTGTTATTAAATTCTGAGTTCAGGGATACTAGATACTTATGCCCTATCTTGTTCCTATGGGAAGAAATGCTGTTAACCACTGTAGCCAGCATCCCCCATGTTAACCTATGGAGCAAGATAGCCTTACAGTAGTGACAAACGAAAATGGCTGCCATTCACTACCAGAGCATGTCACCTACACTAGTACATGCTCTACCTTTTACATACACTGCACCCTACCCAGGGGGGTACCTTGGGCCTTCTATATGGGTGACTGATGTGTACAAAAAGGGAAGGGTTTGGACATGGCAGTTCTAAACTGCACACAGGCACTGCAGTGGCAGGCCTGAGACATCATTTTAGGGCTACTGCTATGGGTGGCACAATCAGTGCTGCAGGCCCACTAGTAGCATTTGTCATCACCAGCCCTGGCACACCCAGTGCACTTTACTAGGGACTTTGTGGTGATACAAATATGCCAAACATGTATATCCAATCAGAATAACAATTTACATAGGGAGCGCTTACACTCTGGCACTGATCAGCAGTGGCAGAGTGTCCAAAGCATCTAAACCAGCAAAAACGAAATCTAGCACAGCATCAAAAATACAGGAGGTAGAGGCAAAAAGATAGGGGAAACCACGCCAAAGATGCCAGGTCTAACAGGGTGGAGTCCAAAGGCAACCCTGCTTTGGGACTGCGCTGTGCTCAGCACTTATTAGTTTCACTTTCTGTACTCTTTTATTGAGAAGTGCAGGGCTTCTTTCTTAAGGACTGAAGGAGAATGTGGACCAGGGGCACACAGATGGTCCCTCTGTGTCCATCTCATGATTTGTGGAGAGGTGCTGGTCGAGTATCGTTGATTGCCTCAGTACCTGTTGGATTGTCCTCAAGCTGAGAGGGCTGAGCCCCTAGTTTTCCTGCAAATTGTAAGTTTTTTCCTTCTCATTTAATATAAGCTGTAGTAAATTTTCACAGCACCTTATTTGTAATACTAGGGATCGCACTGTGGCAGTGACTTGCATGAATCATTAGAATACAATTAATGTAAATGACCATTGAAAAGCATGAATAATAGCCTAGTATAGGCCACAACACTATCTAGTACTGCTCTGTGATTAGGTGTTTAATGTCACTACTTAATTATGCCATTTGAGGATTAATGCCTTGTATTAGGTAGACCCATCTTATGGGAGATCTTTAGCAGGACAGAGATTTTATTTTAGCGAATATCACTGTGCATTCTGGGACTAGTAGTATATTTTCTAGTGATGGGATTAGACAGGCCTGTATTTCCATTTTTTACACTGTGCTTTTGTATAGATGGTAGGATACACATAACAGAAAAAACCTGCAACTTGCTCCTGGCTACAGATGAAACACAGGACATATTATTACACAGGAAGTACTATTTGAAAACCAGACTTCTACAGTGAGTGTGTTTGTTAAAAACACAATTATCTCATGAGTGTTGTGCACCTTAGCTTACACTATTTTGATTTTCATTTGTAGTGTAGTTCCTATATTCCCAATAGGCTCTGCGCATTGGAATAACATAAACGATAGTTTAGACGCAGGACTGAGGTCACCTAGGTCTCTACTGAATATGTTAGACTTAATTAGGTATGCCAGCTAGCTCAGAGGTCACTAGAAACTTTCTCGAGTGAACAGGAAGGAGTTAACTTTCCTGAATAGACAAGAAGGGATTAGTTTCTGACAACCGCATAAACATGGCAACTTTGCTCCCCCCAGAATAAGGAGTATATCTCCAGAGTCGTGGAAAACAATAGACAACTATTTCACTCAGTCAATCGTGCATGCTTAGTTTCACCAGGAGTGCAGAGAAATAGAGAGACAGGCGTTTTCAATAAAAGTTGTTATTTATTGAGCAGTCCTCTTTCTTGTGCAAGAGAAGTGGATTGCCACAATTGCAATACTTATCATAATTTAAAGTGCGTACAGTAAAAGGAGTATTATGAAATAATACTGTAAAAGCATTTATATGGTGTCTGAGCCATAAGATACTTAAAACGGATAAAATATATACATACATAAAATCATTGACTAAACGTACTCAACTGGTGCTTCTAAGGTACGCCTACCCCGGTGTACCTAACCTAAGCCTAGTACGTGGGAAGGAATAAGTGAGCTGCAGTTTAAGTTAAGTTAGTTTTTGCCAAGAATCTGAATCAAGAATTCTCTGAGGATCTAATCAGCTCCGTATCTTGGTTATATAATGAAGGAGGTCTTGCATCTCTTTCTCAGGACTCGATCTCCCAGCAACCCGCAAGGGTGACTGGAAACACTGGAGCTGGATTTCTCAGCAGGAGAAAAGACAGCATCTCTCTCAGTGCGTCAATAGGAGGGTCGGTTTCCTTCGGCTCTCGTTTCAGCTGGGCTTCGGGTAAGTAGATAGCCGATCTGCTCCAATACCACTGTGTGTTTGCTTAAGGCAAGCGCTGGTATATTTATACCTGGAAGGTGCCGAGTTTGACGTCAGGTTGGACATTAAGACGTCACTAAGAACTTACAGTTCTTTCAGGACTCCAGGAGTTCTTGGACAAATCAAAACAAAAGCAGGGGGAATTCCTGGGCTGCTGGAGGCTTGGTTTGTTTAAAGAACGCGTTGCACTTTCTAGGAGTCTATGGGAGTAGCCTTGCCGTATTTGGACTGCATAGGCCATGACTAAATATGGATATGATTCTTATGCCTCTATGAGGGTATGATTGATTATAACCACATAAGGGCATGAATCGGGAATATTTAAATAGGGTCCTAGATACGATCACAACACATTGACCTAGAGTGAACGAGTGCTAGAGAATTATTCCTTACCAAGTCAAGTGGCTTGCTTATCAATAATTGTTTCATGCCTTTCTTGTAGGGAGATGACAATTAGACTTGGAAAGATGAAAGCAAGAATGAGGCGACATGGAAAGGGCCTGCCACATGTATTGGTACCTTACAAAGGTACATTTCAACAGCACATGGTAAGTGTTGTTGCTCACACTCATCTTTGCTTTGCTCATGACCAAGTCTGTATGCATGTGTGCATGTATTTTTATATATAATCTAATTGAAGAGTGCTAACCTACTGCAAAGCAACAGAGCACTGAACAGTGGATACATGTCACCAGGCTTTTACATCTATGCATCCAGAATCTGGAACAACAATCCCACATACATCAGGACCATCTAACGCTGCTCCAGTTTTGGAAAGAGTCGAAGACACACCTCTCTAAAGAGTGTCCCGGTGCTTATGACCCACCGGATGACATGAAACCAGAGCCCAAAGGCTGGGCCACCCAAAGAGAATTCTTGGTGGAAAAGCCAGATTTTTAGATGTCTCCTAAAGGTGAGCAGGTCCTGGACCTGCCTGAGATGAAGAGGCAGACAATTCCTTGAGTGAGCAGCCAGCACTGAACACATTGCAGTTCATAAACCAGCTACCTCTCCTATTACTCGTATTTCCGGTCTTTGATGAGACATGGAAAAGTATGTAGCATGCCTTTCAGAAGGCCAGGGTGCCGTCGGGTAGCAAATATAAGCAAAGTTTTACCTAAATCCCAGTGAGATAGGAGTAAGGCTTAGAATGTTGTTCTGAAGCTGCTTTTAGACTGGAAGCTTCTTACTTCTTCTTGGAGGGAAAGCTGGTGCCATGCTGTCTTGGTTTCCATAGCCATGTTTTCTTTGGAGGAGAGGTCTATTTTGAGGGTGAATGCAAATGGTTTTGCATTTGCTGTCAGCTTGTGCAGCTAGGAGATAGGGTCACATTTGGCATGATCATCTTGGGCTAGGGTGGGCTCTTTTAGTAGGTAAGATCTGTCCTGAGGGAGATGTTCAAGATTTGGATGAAGTTCTGAGGACATCTCTTTCATAATGTTTGATAATATTTCATCTTTGTCCGTTTTAGCTTTGAGGGTATCAAGGTTGTCAGTGATTCCAGTATGTAAGAGCAGATTGAATGCTATTCACCTAGTGGAGGATCAGTGGGGGGGTTCGAATTAAGCTGGATGTCCGGTTGAGGTTGTTATTGTGGATTCTGATTATGTTTATATTCTCAGTGAAGAAGTGACTGATGGCATAGCGCTTGTTAACTGGTTGAGGGATGCATGGGTCCAGTACCAGACTGTCACAGTGCTCGGCTGCTTTGAAGAGTACTTGGTTGCAGTGGTGGCTCACATAGGGCATGCTGCGGGGCGGGCTGGGGAGGAAGTAAACTCAGACATACGACGGAACGGAGGAAAATAATTATTACGTTCCTCCGTTCCGTCGTAAGTCTGAGGTTACCACCCTCCACCCTGCCCCACCCCCGCCCAACTGCCCCACAGCACACCCTATGCGAGCCGCCACTGATTGGTTGTTTTGGTTGATTTGTTTCCATTGATGAGAGATAGGCATGCACAGATGATGTGAGATTGTTTCCGGTCCAGGGAAGGCATGGCTTGGCAGTTCGGGCTGGACTGTTCCCATGAGGCACAGTGTCAGACTGATTTGCATATAGCCATGTCTGAACTGGGGTGGCAGAGTGGGCTAAAGAAAGGTGATGGATTAAACCCAGATCTTTTGACTAGGTGTGAGATTTTTGATTGGTTCGGATGCTCCGTCCATCACCACCCCCTTTTGTACCGTGAGATTGGCAGCAGCATTGTTTTTCTCTCTTTCTGGTTGACATATTTAGGGTTTGTTGACTCAGACCTTCACTACCATGGTGCACTGAAGATTTGTTTTTGATGGATCCGCTTTGATTTGTGAGTTTAAGTCTTTGTGATCTTTCATGGTTGTGTGTTATAGATCAAAGAGTATGTTGACACCTAGTGGGAGTTGGATAGCTTAATGAATGGAGAAGGGGATAGTATGCTAGTCAGTCCATTCTAAAGGTGTTAAAAGCTGGCATTGGTTTGATGATTACTGTAAGAAATTGCGTTATAAGCTGAGGGTGTGAGGGCCCCACTCAAGAAATAAACACAATCTGTGTCAGGGTGTACCTCATAAATCATAAAATAAACCTGTGCTTAACCCTCTAGTAGCTTGGCACAAAGCAGTTAGGTTTAACTTAGAGGCAATGTGTAGGAAACTGGATTACTGGTTGAGGGGTGAACCCTCTACTTAAGCGGAAACCACAATACCTGTCAGGGTGAAACACAAGCAAACCCCAAATTAACCTGTGCTTAACCCTCTGGTAGTTTGGCATAAATCAGTCAGGCTTAAATTAGAGGCAATGTTTATTAAAGTATTTATGCAGCACTTCAAACAGTAATAAAGTGAAAACAAAACACAAGAAAAATCCCACACCACTTTAGACAAATAGAGTAAACAGAAATGAATTGGTTGAGACCAAGAAGACAAAATTCAAATCAGTAGAACCGGATATATGCAGTTTTCAACATGTCAATGAAAATAGCGCCAAGAAGCACAAAGCATCAACTGTGTTTATTTGGTCACACCGGAGCAGGACAAAGTAACAAGTTAATGCTGACCATGATGGCGCGTGTGCTGGATACGGGGACCAAGTGAGGCCCACTTGGAATAGTAGCTTAGATCCTGGTTTGCAGAGTGTTGTAAGATCCTGTGTCAAGGACACATTGCTCCATGGCGGTTCAGAGGAGCTGTGACCTGGGATACAGAATCCTTCATCTTCATCAAGGATGCCATAGATGAGAGGCTTGTGTTGTGAAGTACTGTGTTGAGGATGCATTGGGCTCCAGCGGTTCCGAAGAAGCTGCGGGCTGTGATGTGGAGTCTTGCATCATCATTGAGGATGCTGACGACAAGGAGCTTGCGATACAAAGGACTGTGTCGAGGATACATTGGTTCCAAGGAGACGGTGGGCTGCGATGTGAGGTCCAACTTTGGGAATGTGTTGTACTGTTCCAATCAAAGGTTATCTGGGAGCTACCCTTTCTATCAGGAAAACGATTGGGTCAACAATATCAAAAATCAGAGTTCCTTCTCCTGGGTTCACTATCAATCAGATCACTAATTGGTCATAGGATCTTGCCTAACAGTGCATGGAGGTTGTAGTGTTATACTAGTTATCAAATTTACACTTGAATGCAAATGGTGCCCACAGGTATCAGCAAAGACATGAAACAGTAGTATTTTGTATAAAAAATATTGATCATTCATTTATTAAAAAGGCAAAGTAAAAACAAATTAGAATACGTAACATCATATACAGGATTTCAAATTTTATCATAGAGTTTTACAAACATACAAAAACATCCATCTTATTTAAAAAAAAATTTGCTCTTAAAACATTATACTGTCATTTATACAATGATTTTGGTTAAAAGTAAATTGGACATGGGAACGAAAAAGTGTTGACGCAGCGTTTCGGTGCCTCTTTATTTTGCACCTTCTTCAAGGACTCGTTCACGATTCAGTTATTCTATTCTGAAAACATACAGTGATACATAACGTTAGGCCCATATTTTCGTACATTTGCACATAGATATTGATAACATTTCTAGATTTATACTAATATTTGGTAACTATAAACATCTATACAACCACCCTACATATCCTTAGCATTCATTTTGTTAGCAAAATGCCAGGGGTGGGGTAAATCCCTAATGCTATGGGGGGTTTTAATTACTGTTGTCTAAACACCTCATTTTCTCCTCTCTGCGTGTTCTTACTATAGGAGTAGAAATGTCGGCTGGCTGGGTTCTTTGGTTGTTTTTAGTTCAAACTGTAAGGTTTAACTTACCCAGGTACAATACTCCTGGTAATATTTCTTGTTTTTCAAATTGAACACGTTTCTTCGTGTGCTCACTGTATTTCCTTGTCTCTTTTCTCTAAAAGGAATTGTATCATATGTCATGTTCGAGAACTTTGCTTATGTTCCCTGTAACTGAACTTTGCTTTGCACTTAAATGATCTTATTACAATTTTTACCTTGTGCAAGTGCCTTTGGTTTAGCGTCACTTGTTTTAGAAGAGATTGGGGACACGCTTCAGTCCTGTTGGAAGGATGTATTCTGATTACAACACTGGTTATCTAGTGTATTTTCTCCAACATATAGCAATTTTACAACTACAACAGCATGTTACTGGCTGTCTAGAGGCTCTGTCAGACTAAATTTAACGTGATATTTCTTACCGGTCCGCTTTACTCTTGGTCTTTTGAGAGTAATGGAGGACGCCTCTGGGAGCTACCTTCTGGTGATTCCATAAACCATTTACTCTGTGAAGTACATTATTATATTTATTCCTCTAATAACGTTTCATATGTCACTCAATTCTACTTCATAAGGATAATTTGTTACCTGTATGGTTAAAATGAAAATAGCTTAAGTTTATTTCCTTCTCCTTATAGCTTCATTTTTGTGGGTCTTTTTTAGCACATTAGTGGTCCACTCTATGAGGGAGAATCAGAAAATAATTACATTTAGTCAGATATTGACTCTATATTTTGCTTTCAATTTTACTTTATTTGTTATAGATTGTCTTTGCTAAGTTCAACTCTTTGAGAATGCCTAAGCCTAGCTACAATGTTGGGAGTCAAAAGGGGACTTTCTCACTTGCTTACCTTTAAAGGATAGCTGAACTGCACGGCGTCCTCCACCTTCCTGGATTTGTTTGGAATTAATGGTTACTGCTCTTAACCCCCATTCTTATACTACGTCTAATTGGGCGATTGCTTACACCTGTGGTTAATCATTCCACCATTTATGTTGGGTGGATGTTTTTTGTTTAACACACCGGTCGCCATCTTGTAGTGTACCTCTAATACTCACTTTACTGATTGTTGTTCCTCGTGATTTGAGGTCTCTGTGTTTTAAATGTTTTTAATTGGGTTAATTTGTTGTTATATCCGTATCCCGTTTATTTTCAGGGTTAAGCGTTAAAAACGGATCTTCATAGACGTCTTTTTGGAATTATCTATGTTTGATGACCATTTTTACGCCCTTCGCATATTCTTACTCTTTGTAGTGCGAGCGGCCTCTTCTTAACTTTGGGAACCCTTAATTTACCACCGTTTCTAGAAAATACCGAGATGTTCAACCGGGCTCGGTCTCTTTGTTAGATGGTTACGACCAAAAACGTTGGCCGCCATCTTGTAGTGTACTTCCTATTGCCCGTATCCTCTCTCTTATTTTCTGTGATTCGGACTGAAGGTGTTCTGGATCTTTTTAATTAGGTATTTTAGGTTATCATCTTTATTTCACATTTCCTCACTGTTTTAACGTTACAAGGCCGAACAGCCGGAAAGTGTTTTTGTTTACACGCTAATTCGATATCCTTCACCCCATTTTGTTCTTTATCATGGTGGCGACCTCCGCTTTTCTTAAAATCAATCTATGGGCACATGTGTCTTAACAGTTTTCCGCGGTGTTCTTAGGGATTGGGTCTCTTATTACCCGCCATTTTAGAATGGGAGCGCTTCGCCATTATGTAGCACTTATCCATTCTGGGTGCTTTGAATATGGTTAGTAAACTGTTGTTTTTGTGGGGGCCATTTTGGATAGGGAGGATTTGCCTGTAGCATTGGATCGTGTAAGAGTAGCGCTGGCTTGCCTTTTGTGTTTGTTATCCCTCATAGCCATTCATTAGTGAATACTCAAATTCATTCTATATTTACCCATTTCATAATTTTTGACTAGGATCATAACGCTCTTTTCTCTATATAGAGCTTTATTTGAAAATATTTAAGAATATCTGGTTGTTTGCAATATTTTTCAAAATTTCATCCAGGGGATATATTTGTATTCCCTCGAGGTTTGTATAAATATGCTTAAATATGCTATCAGACATTTCTTTATCTATTCCTACCTTCGTGTCTGGGTGTCAGGATCATCTACACAATTTTCATGCACTTTTTGCATTGCCCTTACCTTTAAACATGTTGTGGCTACTCCAACTATTTTACAGAATTCTCTCCCATTCTTCTCTATTGTTTAATCCTGTTTTGTAGCTGTTAAATTTGGACATATAAAACTGTTCCCTTAATTTACGTTTCCTGGTTATGTCTCCCCCTCTTTTATTTGTGGTTATTGCTTCTAGAACACACCACCTCAGGTCCTCCACTTTATGGTTCTGTTCTAACCAGTGCGTTACTAGGGGTGCAGCCATTTTCTTTGTGCGGATTGCTGATCTATGTTCATTAATCCTTAATCTGATTTCTCGTTGTGTCTCACCAATATATATTTTCGCACATGGACATTTTATCATGTATACGACGTTTTGCGTCTTACAGTTGAAGAGAGATCTATAAGTATGGGTTGTTTTACCGCATTTAATACTCGTTCCTGATATTATTAGGGCGCAGTTTGTACAATTTCCACAGGCTACATTACCAGTAGGTTTCGAGCCATCTATGGTTCTAATCATATTTCTATTGTTTCTGTTGGGGTATGTCTGTACAAGGCAGTTTCTCACTGTCCTATTTCTCCTGAAGGCAAATATTGGTTTTGGCATAGGTGCTTCTCCTATATCCTTGATTAATTTCCAATTGCTGTTGATACAGTTTTTTATTTTGTTGGATATACAGGAGAAATTGGATACAAAAACAATGGGTTTTGTTGTTTTGTCTTTATTCATTTTCTGTTCAAAAAGACTCTCCCTATTATAGTATTTAGCCCGCTTGTAGGCTTTTTTCACCATTGATCTAGGGTATCCTCTCTCTAAAAATTTGTTAAACATGATGCCCGCATGAATGTCCAGGTCTCTACGAACTTTTCATTTTTTACAAATAGGCTGGGCTCGTTTCTCACCTGTAAACCCTTAGGTATCATTCCTTTCTTACAGTATTGAATAAGGAAGTCCGAATGTAATTCGGTCCTGATTATCTTTTTCTTAAAATTCCACAGTTCTTTCCATTACTCTGTGTCAGTATTAGATGTTGATGAATGATACCTAAGGGTTTACAGGTGAGAAACGAGCCCAGCCTATTTGTAAAAAATGAAAAGTTCGTAGAGACCTGCACATTCATAGCAAATAGATGCAGTAGGGACTGGCTCTTATTGATTATAGAGACAGCACAAGCTACGCTGATCATAGAAAAGGCAGAGCTTGATGAGATGGAGAAGAAACTTAAAGATAATACCTCAGTAGAAGACGCAAAATTAAAATTAGAGGAAATTCAAAAAGATCTGGATAGCTATAAAGACTACCTAATCAATAAGAAAAGCAATAAATTTAGGAAAGACCTCAACCAATACAAACCCGAATTAGTGTATCCCTACCTACAGAAAGATTACTTTGAAAGACCAAGAGAAGAGTGGCCGAGTAAGAACAACTGGCAAACAAATAAGCGCCAAAATTTTAGAAAAGGAGTAACATTCTCTGACACGTCATATACCAGCAGCGAATCAGAGAACGAGCCCATATCGACAAACCACACAGAACCAGATAAAGAAGGACCACAAAAGCAAAACAGAGAGAGCTTAAATTTTTTAGACAGACGAAAGGGAAATCACAGCCAAAATCCAAACCCGAACACCCGGGGACGGGGGAGAGGGAGAGGATACCACCAGATGAACCAGGGCCAACAACGTCCATACATGAGGACCAGGAGCCAGAAAACCTGGGACTAAACACAGACACCAGAGCACCAATTATAAACCTATCCAAGAGAATTCTAAATAGGGAGGAAACAAAGATTTTAGAAAAGGGATTGGGTTTTGCGATAGCAGGACCACCAGATAAATTTACACTTGAGAGGGACTTGCAAAATTTTGTCCGTAAAATTAGACTTAACAAATACTTTGAAGGTAAAGATAGAATGCCATCGGATAATAAATCCGGTCTACGCCCCAAGTCTTTGTGGACGCCGTCCAGCTCCATGGTTAATAAAAATGTGGAAACATTTGAAAAAGTTATAAGTAGAAACATAGAGGAGATATTTGAACAGAAAATCTGGACCCAATATAACATCTCAGTGAAAGAAAAAGAAGCCCTCAAAAGTCTGGAAGAGGATAACACAATCACTATCAAGCCAGGAGACAAGGGTGGGAGTATAGTGGTACTGGAGTCATCAGATTACGATAGAAGAATGAATCTTCTCCTCGATAATCCAAAACATTATGTCAAATCTAATACACAAGAATGGCAAGATTTAGGGAAACGCACTAAAAATCTACTTTTGTCAGCAAAGGAAGACGAGGTCATTAACCAAGAGGAATTCAACTTCCTCCATAACGAGACACCTACAATTCCAGCAATATATGGACTACCGAAAGTGCATAAAGACATCAATGACCCCCCAATGCGGCCAATAGTCTCGAGCCTGAACTCACTAACAGAGCCCCTAAGTAAGTATGTGGACAAGTTCATTCAACCAATGGTGACTGAACAACCAGCATACATAAAAGACACTACAGAGATGATAAAGAAAGTAGAGGGCATTGAATTTAATCCATGTACACAATGGCTGGTTACGCTTGACATAGAAGCATTGTATACTAACATTCCACAAGATGACACCATCAAGGTAATTAAAAAAATGTTAGCTCAAGATGGTGAAGATTTGTCAGAACACTCTTTATTTATAATAGATTGCTTAGAATTGATCTTGAAAAATAACATCTTCCTATGCAAAGAAACCCTGTATAAACAAACCAAGGGCACCAGCATGGGGGCCACCTGTGCCCCTAGCCTGGCATGCCTATACGTAGCGGACTTCGAGCGAAAACACATTTTTAATACATCAGCACCCTTCTACGAAAATATATCCCAATGGTCTAGATTTATAGCCGATATATTTTTTATCTGGGAAGGCAGTGAAGAGAATCTAAATGAGTTCATCAAGTGGCTCAATTTAGGTGATGAAAACTTAAGGTTCACCTCCGCATATAGTAATGAGATGTGTAATTTCCTTGATATAAAGAATGTGGAAGGCACTCTTGCAGTGGAGTTATATACTAAGCCATCTGACCGCAACACTATGCTCCATTTTAATAGCCATCACCCTGCGACCCAAAAAAATAACATACCTTTTGGTCAATTTTTAAGAATTAGGCGCAACTGCACCACAAAAAAAGAATATGATAAACATGCGGGCATCATGTTTAACAAATTTTTAGAGAGAGGATACCCTAGATCAATGGTGAAAAAAGCCTACAAGCGGGCTAAATACTATAATAGGGAGAGTCTTTTTGAACAGAAAATGAATAAAGACAAAACAACAAAACCCATTGTTTTTGTATCCAATTTCTCCTGTATATCCAACAAAATAAAAAACTGTATCAACAGCAATTGGAAATTAATCAAGGATATAGGAGAAGCACCTATGCCAAAACCAATATTTGCCTTCAGGAGAAATAGGACAGTGAGAAACTGCCTTGTACAGACATACCCCAACAGAAACAATAGAAATATGATTAGAACCATAGATGGCTCGAAACCTACTGGTAATGTAGCCTGTGGAAATTGTACAAACTGCGCCCTAATAATATCAGGAACGAGTATTAAATGCGGTAAAACAACCCATACTTATAGATCTCTCTTCAACTGTAAGACGCAAAACGTCGTATACATGATAAAATGTCCATGTGCGAAAATATATATTGGTGAGACACAACGAGAAATCAGATTAAGGATTAATGAACATAGATCAGCAATCCGCACAAAGAAAATGGCTGCACCCCTAGTAACGCACTGGTTAGAACAGAACCATAAAGTGGAGGACCTGAGGTGGTGTGTTCTAGAAGCAATAACCACAAATAAAAGAGGGGGAGAGACATAACCAGGAAACGTAAATTAAGGGAACAGTTTTATATGTCCAAATTTAACAGCTACAAAACAGGATTAATCAATAGAGAAGAATGGGAGAGAATTCTGTAAAATAGTTGGAGTAGCCACAACATGTTTAAAGGTAAGGGCAATGCAAAAAGTGCATGAAAATTGTGTAGATGATCCTGACACCCAGACACGAAGGTAGGAATAGATAAAGAAATGTCTGATAGCATATTTAAGCATATTTATACAAACCTCGAGGGAATACAAATATATCCCCTGGATGAAATTTTGAAAAATATTGCAAACAACCAGATATTCTTAAATATTTTCAAATAAAGCTCTATATAGAGAAAAGAGCGTTATGATCCTAGTCAAAAATTATGAAATGGGTAAATATAGAATGAATTTGAGTATTCACTAATGAATGGCTATGAGGGATAACAAACACCAAAGGCAAGCCAGCGCTACTCTTACACGATCCAATGCTACAGGCAAATCCTCCCTATCCAAAATGGCCCCCACAAAAACAACAGTTTACTAACCATATTCAAAGCACCCAGAATGGATAAGTGCTACATAATGGCGAAGCGCTCCCATTCTAAAATGGCGGGTAATAAGAGACCCAATCCCTAAGAACACCGCGGAAAACTGTTAAGACACATGTGCCCATAGATTGATTTTAAGAAAAGCGGAGGTCGCCACCATGATAAAGAACAAAATGGGGTGAAGGATATCGAATTAGCGTGTAAACAAAAACACTTTCCGGCTGTTCGGCCTTGTAACGTTAAAACAGTGAGGAAATGTGAAATAAAGATGATAACCTAAAATACCTAATTAAAAAGATCCAGAACACCTTCAGTCCGAATCACAGAAAATAAGAGAGAGGATACGGGCAATAGGAAGTACACTACAAGATGGCGGCCAACGTTTTTGGTCGTAACCATCTAACAAAGAGACCGAGCCCGGTTGAACATCTCGGTATTTTCTAGAAACGGTGGTAAATTAAGGGTTCCCAAAGTTAAGAAGAGGCCGCTCGCACTACAAAGAGTAAGAATATGCGAAGGGCGTAAAAATGGTCATCAAACATAGATAATTCCAAAAAGACGTCTATGAAGATCCGTTTTTAACGCTTAACCCTGAAAATAAACGGGATACGGATATAACAACAAATTAACCCAGTTAAAAACATTTAAAACACAGAGACCTCAAATCACGAGGAACAACAATCAGTAAAGTGAGTATTAGAGGTACACTACAAGATGGCGACCGGTGTGTTAAACAAAAAACATCCACCCAACATAAATGGTGGAATGATTAACCACAGGTGTAAGCAATCGCCCAATTAGACGTAGTATAAGAATGGGGGTTAAGAGCAGTAACCATTCATTCCAAACAAATCCAGGAAGGTGGAGGACGCCGTGCAGTTCAGCTATCCTTTAAAGGTAAGCAAGTGAGAAAGTCCCCTTTTGACTCCCAACATTGTAGCTAGGCTTAGGTATTCTCAAAGAGTTGAACTTAGCAAAGACAATCTATAACAAATAAAGTAAAATTGAAAGCAAAATATAGAGTCAATATCTGACTAAATGTAATTATTTTCTGATTCTCCCTCATAGAGTGGACCACTAATGTGCTAAAAAAGACCCACAAAAATGAAGCTATAAGGAGAAGGAAATAATCTTAAGCTATTTTCATTTTAACCATACAGGTAACAAATTATCCTTATGAAGTAGAATTGAGTGACATATGAAACGTTATTAGAGGAATAAATATAATAATGTACTTCACAGAGTAAATGGTTTATGGAATCACCAGAAGGTAGCTCCCAGAGGCGTCCTCCATTACTCTCAAAAGACCAAGAGTAAAGCGGACCGGTAAGAAATATCACGTTAAATTTAGTCTGACAGAGCCTCTAGACAGCCAGTAACATGCTGTTGTAGTTGTAAAATTGCTATATGTTGGAGAAAATACACTAGATAACCAGTGTTGTAATCAGAATACATCCTTCCAACAGGACTGAAGCGTGTCCCCAATCTCTTCTAAAACAAGTGACGCTAAACCAAAGGCACTTGCACAAGGTAAAAATTGTAATAAGATCATTTAAGTGCAAAGCAAAGTTCAGTTACAGGGAACATAAGCAAAGTTCTCGAACATGACATATGATACAATTCCTTTTAGAGAAAAGAGACAAGGAAATACAGTGAGCACACGAAGAAACGTGTTCAATTTGAAAAACAAGAAATATTACCAGGAGTATTGTACCTGGGTAAGTTAAACCTTACAGTTTGAACTAAAAACAACCAAAGAACCCAGCCAGCCGACATTTCTACTCCTATAGTAAGAACACGCAGAGAGGAGAAAATGAGGTGTTTAGACAACAGTAATTAAAACCCCCCATAGCATTAGGGATTTACCCCACCCCTGGCATTTTGCTAACAAAATGAATGCTAAGGATATGTAGGGTGGTTGTATAGATGTTTATAGTTACCAAATATTAGTATAAATCTAGAAATGTTATCAATATCTATGTGCAAATGTACGAAAATATGGGCCTAACGTTATGTATCACTGTATGTTTTCAGAATAGAATAACTGAATCGTGAACGAGTCCTTGAAGAAGGTGCAAAATAAAGAGGCACCGAAACGCTGCGTCGACACTTTTTCGTTCCCATGTCCAATTTACTTTTAACCAAAATCATTGTATAAATGACAGTATAATGTTTTAAGAGCAAAATTTTTTTTAAATAAGATGGATGTTTTTGTATGTTTGTAAAACTCTATGATAAAATTTGAAATCCTGTATATGATGTTACGTATTCTAATTTGTTTTTACTTTGCCTTTTTAATAAATGAATGATCAATATTTTTTATACAAAATACTACTGTTTCATGTCTTTGCTGATACCTGTGGGCACCATTTGCATTCAAGTGTAAATTTGATAACTAGTATAACACTACAACCTCCATGCATTGTACTGTTCCAATGCAGCTGCAAGGAGATGCATCATGCTACTTTGGTTCTGCTCACAGGACCAGAGCTGGGCTAGCAGAGCACCCTCTGGCCCATTTCCAGTGTTCCAAGTTGAGGGTGTCCCAACTTTGGGGGTAGTACTCACATCAGACAGAGTCCAGGTGCTGGGTTCAAGTTGAGAGGAGCCTTTTATGTCCATGAGGCTCTAATCAGGAGGCCAGACAACTAGCCCTTGGAGCCACTCTGGTGGTCCTGGGTTAAGATGCAGGTCCAGTACTTTTTCTCAGTTGTAACGAAGAGTTGGATCTGGTGGCGCAATATTTATGCTTAGTGCCAGGTTTGAAGTTAAGACTGTTTAGCAGAGGTAACATGCATAGAGTTCAATGGCCTACAAAATCAGGTTCAGCTGCAGAAGGCAAACATCAGTGGTTTTCCAACAGAGAGAATAATGTACAACAGTGAAGTACTTATGACAAACTGGGTATCCCCTTGGGATAGGATCCAGGGTGTTGAGGCCTTTTTAGAACTTGTTCATATTCTTAGCGCTTGAGTCTTTGTGGAGGTTGAAGTCTCTGAGGATGTGGATGTGTTGAATGGAGGCAGAGGAGATGACGTCTGAGAGTTCTTTGGTGAGGTCTTTGTTAGGGCAGGATGGATCTGTAAATCAGAATGAATATTGGGGACATTGCTAAGGTTGTGGGCAAGTGAACTTGAGAATGATGGCCACTCTTTTAATTGCCTTATATGTGTGGTTAGTACATTAGATGTTGTGGCCTGGTGGATGAGAATTCCTAAGTTGTATTTGAATGTGGAGTGCCAGCCACATTTTGTTATGAGTGCATTTGGGTTCTGTGTGATGTCTGTAGTGTCCATGAGATGGAGAACTGGCAAATGTGCATTGATGAGCATGGGAAGTGTTATAAATTGGGCTTCTGGATGGCTGTGGTAAGTACCCTGTCCAGGCAGGAACCACAATCCTAGTCAAGGTAGGTCACAACACACCCTAAATTATCCTGTGCTCACCCTCTGGTAGGTTGGCACAGAGCAGCCAGGCTTAACTTAAGAGACAATGTGTAATGTTTTTGTGCAACATTTCAAAGAGTAACACAGTAAAAACACCACAAATAGACTCCACACCAATTTAGTAAAATAGAAAATAATTTTATAAATATAACAAGCTCAAAACAACAAAAATCCAATAAGGAGGAGACGAGATATGTATTTTAAAAAATAAATGGTAAAATAGAACTTAGAAGCAAAAGCGCTTGGTTGCGGTATCTGGCCGGCCAGTACAGAGTCAATAATTAAGACTGACTGCAATGAATCATGGGCCGGATACACAGACACAGTAGGCCCTCTGGACAAAAGTACCTTGATCTGGACTACGTCGCCATTGATGAAGATGCGAGGTGCAGTAGAAGCAAAGCATTGGTGTTGAGCTACTAAGTGGACGAGATGTGTCAATTTTCTCTATGCAACTGTGGAAATGCTTTGGTTCTGAATGCAATGTACTGGTTCTGAATGTGATGTGCTAATACTGGCGGTGCGCCGGGTCCACTCCACTCACTGACTAGGATCTGCCGGCTTTGATCCATGCAAAGACAAAGATGCACCATTTCTTATGACCGCAATGGCAAACATGCACTTAAGCGGATGCATGGGTTGGATTGAAGAAGCACCTTAGGCTTCACTTCCAAGGGTCCAGGACTAGGGTGGCACCACTTGACCAGGTGCAGAAGCAGGTACGATGGAAGCCTGTGTGACCCTGAGACTTCAAATCAGGAGGCAAGCCAGTAATCCTTAGGAGTCGCTCTGGGTTCAAGTGATGTAGGTCTAGTCCTTCTCACCCAGCCAGGGTAACAACTGGTAGCAGGGCAGCACAGCAAGGCAGATGTCCAGCAAAGCACCAGTCCAGCAAAGTGGTAGTCCTTTCAGCAGCAAAGTAGTTCTTCTTCCAGGCTGAGTGGTCAATGGTCCTGAAGTGTGCTTAAGTCATGGTGTCAGAGGTCCCGTCGTTATACCTAGAGGTGCCTTTGAAGTGGGTGAGACTTCAAAGAAGGCTTTGAAGTGCTCAGAGGTCCTCCCTTCCTGCCCTGGCACCTGATTCACTACAGGGGGTATGCAACCCTTTGTGTGGGGACAGGACACAGCCTATTTTGCTGTATGTGTGAGGCTGTGCCAAGTTCCTCCCTCCCATCCTCCATGGAAGGCCCATCAAGTCACAACTAAGCTCCTTTTATGAGTGGCTCTCGAAAGGGAATACACAAAGCCCAGCTGTGACCCACCTCAGACCAAACAGAGACAGGCAGCAAGCACCAAATGGCTAAGAAAATGCCAGCATTCTAAAAGTTGCATGTTCAGAATTGCAATTTAAAATTCATAGGTTTAAAATCATAAATTGTGATTTTAAATTGTGATTCCAGAGACACCAGACTAGGTTTTTTTTATCACTTTCCAATTGGAAATTACTCTTAGAAAATATGATAAGGTAAACCCAATGTTATCCTATTGGAGAGATAGGTCTTGCAGTATTGAATAACAAATTAAAGAGTTTTTAAGTACCAGGACGTGTAAAACCTAAGAGCACGTGTCCTGCTTTTTAAATACACTGCACCCTGCCCTTGGGCTGTACAGGGCCCACATTAGGGGTGACTAAATGTGTAAAAAGTGAAGGTTTCTGCATTGTAAAAGGGTTGTTTTGCCAGGTCGAAATGACTGTGTAAACTGCACATGCAAGCTCTGCCGTGGGAGGCTTCAAAAACATGGTTAAAGGGGCTACTTAAGTGGGTGGCACAATCAGTGCTGCACACCCAGTAGCAGCATTTAATTTACAGGACCTGGGTATAAGGGATACCACTTTACTAGGGACTTAGAAGTAAATATGCCAATTGGGGGCTGAACCAATATTATCAGATTTAAGGGAAAGAGCTCAATCGATTTAGTTCTGGCTAGCAGTAGTGAAGTGCACAGAGACCTAAAGCCAGGAAAAAAAAGGTCAGAAAAGTGGAGGAGTTAGGCAAATGGTTGGGGGGAAGACCACCCAAAGGCTGTCTGGTCTAACATAAAGCTAGTAATGTTCTGTTGATTAGGTATGCACTCAGGTTAAAGGGCTAAGAATATGATTCCAGGAGTTTGCCATGAGAGTGTTATGTGAGTGGATGAGTGGTCTAGTTCTGAGTATGGGGATGAGTGCATGGTATTTGAGGTACTTGGGGAGGGTACTTTATCTGGAGATAGGTTTTTTGGACATAAATCTTTCCTGACCCTGACAACCCCAAACAATAGAATAATTGAATGTTATCACTTACCACATGTAATAAGTTAACCCAATGCTATCCTATGGGAGAGGTAGGGCTTGCTGTAGTGAAAAACTGATGTAAGAGTTTTTCACTACTACGACAGGTAAAAGTTAAAGGTACAAGTCTAACATTTTAAATACACCGCACCCTGCCTATTGGGCTGTTTAGGGCCTACCCTGTTTAGGCCTGGCAAAGGTTTACTTTGCCAAGTTGAAATGGCAGTTAAACAGGTGCACAGGCTGCAATGGGAGCCCTGAGACATGTTTATTCTTGTTTAAAAGGCTACATAAGTATATGCACACTCAGAGCTACTGGCCCACTACTAGCATTTAATTAACATGCCATGAGCACATGTAATACCACTTTACTAGGCCCTTACAAGTAAATTAAATGTACCAATTTGGTGTAAGCCACTGTTACAATATTTAAAAGAGAGAGCACAGGCACTTTAGCACTGGTTGCTGATGTTGAACAGACAAGAAAAGCCCTATGAGTGTCAATTTTAAAAGGTACGAATGGGATGTAGTAAACTAACTAGTGGGTGGAGATAAGTTTGGTGCAGGACTGGCTGTAGTGGCTACTGGGGTGCGTCTGGCCTTAGCAATTGCTGATTGGCCCAATGTGCATTGAGCAGGAAGGTGGCAGGAAATGAAGTGAGAAAGCTAATTGTCTGGTAGAGACTGGCTATGTTGTCAGTTTGACTGAAGTGGCTTCGGAAGCACTTGAGGCATTAATTGGTCCTACTTGCACTCAGTTGGAAGGCTGGAAAGTGAAAAAGCAAGTTGGGTGGCTGCATAAGGCTGTCGTCTGAATGGTTGCAATGAATTGCTTCTGTACTCAGAAACCATGCCCTTTGATTCCTTGATTTCCCCAGTGAGATTCCTTGAGCACTTATAAGCATGTGGCACTAACATCACTGCTTATATCCTACGTGTGGGAGTGAGGTGAAATTGTGATAGTTTGCAGGGGCCTCCTTCAATTCCCTTGCTCCTAGGAGGCTCTGATGTTTCATTATGTCACTGACTCCAGCAGAGTTCAGCAGCAGGCCTCTGGCAGGTCCAGTTAGTGAAAGTCATCTGGGTAGCTGTAGGGAAGACTCAGGAAGCTTAATATGTCCATGTGGATTACCAAGAGGTCAGTGAACTGACACTTGGAGTCACTCTGGGTAGCCTGGGATTAAGGCAAACCAGTCCAAATTCCCTTCCTCAGAGAGCAGGACAATCCTTCTGGCAGCAGGGCAGTCCTTCTTCTGAATTTTCCACAGGTCCAGGAGTGTTCTGATGAGAGCCTCTGAAGGTCCCACTTTTATAACTTGTGCTAACCTTTCTGTGGGGGAATTCCCTGACCTATCCCCAAAACTGGTTCTGCTCAGTTCTTCTCCTTCCTCTGGTCCTGGCACCAATCTGTCCAGGGTGACAAAGGCAAGGACAGAACTAGTGTCAAGTTCCTCTATGAGTGCTGGTTGCACAGAGATTGACATTTTAACTTGTAAGCAGTTTACCACACCTGATAATTATTGGACACAATTAAGTTCACAATTCCACATTTTTTTCCAGGTACATATCGGCAGGTCAAACACAGGTCCAGACCAGTTCCCAGGGTCAGTCTCCTCCTCCTGACTGTTGCTAAAAGCTGGAGTTGTGTCCTGACCTGACAGACAGACAGTCAGTGCCCCCACAAGCCTTGCCACCCGTTTTTTGCATCCTCCCAGATTGCTGTTTTCCCACCCTCCTGCTTCCTGCTGTCCTGCTTCACCCTTCTTATCACTCCTCCTTAGTCATACTATAATGGAGGCTGCAGCAGACGAGCGCAACTGGCACGCCAAAGGAGCCCCAAAGGCGATCTCGTCTGCACCAGTCAATGCCTGAACCACACCCAGGGCCAGGAACCTTGGCTCTCTCGACTCCCATAGGTACTCTGCCTCTGATCTCCGTACTCCAGACCCCAGACGCAACAACTGCTGACACATCTCCTCGCTCCACTGCGGAACATTCACCCATCTCCGCTGCTGCTTCACCTCCACTCTAGGACCAACCAATCTCACAGGATCCCGCACTGTCCTGTCTACACCAGCCGAGACCCTACTGGATCAACATAGATGCCTCCTGATCAACACCAGATTGCTGTGCTAACACGACACTGAAGTCTGGGACAGCATTTCCACCCCCACCCCTGACATGACCTTCATCACAGAGGGCTGGCTCACCCAATGTCAGCTCTGGACATCACCACAGCAACACTCAGTGGTTACAAGATGAAACACTGAACAGATATGGAGGTGGCATCGCCAGTGTACACAAGGAAGCAATCATCTGTACGTCCACTGAAGATGAAACCATGCCGTTCATGGAACACCTGAATTTCCAGTTCCATTACGATGACAAAACCACCATCAGAGGCACCATCGCAAGCTGACCCCCAGGATCACAAACTGGCCTCAGCAATGCCATCACAGAGCTCATCAGCCCACTCGCTTTTCAATCTGAATGATTCATCTTCCTGGGAGACCTCAATTTTCACCTAGACAACCTCACAGACTCCAACTCCACATACCTTCTGGAATATATGGACAACTTTGGCCTCACTCCAGTTGGTTTCAGACGGCACAGAGCTAGACACACCCTGGATTCCATCTTCACGTCTCGTAACAGAACCAGATACAGCCACACCATGGAACTCACCTGGTCTGATCATTCCATCGGACACATCACCAGATCCCCTCGTACCACCCCCAGCTGCCACAGCGCCCCTTTCCACAGCTGGGCCAAGGTCACCCAACATCAATGGACCGACACCCTCAGCCTCTCTCAGCTCAACGCCTCCACCAACCTGAGCCAAGCAGTAGAGAACTTCAACCCCTGGATCACCTGCACCGCCAACCGAGTCGCCCCCCCCAAAACAGCCAGAACAAATGAACTCACCAAATGAGCCAGCTGGTACTCTACAGAAATAAGCGTGGCACAGTGGAGATGCAAACAACTGGAAAGAAAATGGCACTCCAGCAGAAATGTTTGCGTTTGAGCCATCTTCAGTTCTACCCTCAACAACTACCACCACCTCCCCAAAGCTGTGAAAAAGAAGGCCCTCACACACTGCATTGAGGCCAGCGCCAACCAGACCAAGGAACTCTTTGCCATCATTCGAGAGTTCACCTGCCCATCAGTCACAGAAAACTCGATCCCTTCCTCACAGGAGCTCTGCAACGCTCTTACAGACCACTTCCAAAACATGAGAGCCACCATATACAGAAACTTCGATCCCCAATCCACTGACCTTCTCAGCATCCACACTCCTGCAAAGACAACTGCAGACCACCCACTCACCGCATGGGAACAACTCAGCAACGTGAACACCAAGGCCCTGATGAACTCCATCCACTCAGGAGCTCCCACTGACCCGTGCCGCCATTGCCTCTTGAACCTCGGAAGCGACGAGATCAGCTACCAGCTCACCACTATCCTCAACACATCCATCCTCACAGCCACCTTCTCTGATGCCTAGAAACACTCAGAGGTCCGACCCCTCCTTAAAAAAAACCTCCACAGCCAAGCTCCAATGACCTCCAGAACTATCTCCCTACCACGCTGCTCCCTTTTCCTGCCAAAGTCCTAGAGAAGTCCATCAACCTCCAACTCACAGAACAACTGTAGAGAAACAACCTTCTAGACCTATCCCAATCAGGATTCAGAGCCAACCACAGTACCAAAATGGCCCTGATCGCCACGATAGATGACTTTGTACTTTATTCGACAGGGGGATATCAGCCACCCTGATCATTCTCGATCTCGTCACTGCTTTCAACACTATCTCCAACCACACACTCATCAACCGACTACACCAGAGCGGAATCAAAGACGATGCTCTTGGATAGCATTCTTCCACTCAGAGAGCATACAGAAGATCCGTCTCCCTCCCTTCACCTCACAGCTAAAGTACACCATCTGCAGTGTCCCTCAAGGCTTGTCCATCAGTCCCACGCTCTTCAACATCTGCATTACACTGCTAGCAGACATCGTTAGAGTCCACAACCAACAACATCATCTCCTACGCTGACACCCAGCTCATCCTCTCACTCCAGCAGACCCCGCTACGACAAAAAATAACTTTCACAACTGAATGAAGAACACCTCAACCTGGATGAAAGATAACTGCCTGAAACTGAACATGGACAAAAGCAAAGTACTGATCTTCGGCAGCCACACCTGCTTCTGGAATGACGCCTGGAACTCGGACACACCCACACTCTGAAAGATCATGCCCGCAACCTTAGCATCATCCTAGACAGCAAACTCTCCATGAAATGACAGAACAATGCCGTCTCCCAAGCCTGCTTCCACACACTGCAGAATTTTCAAATGGCTACCCACCAGCACCAGAATAACAGAGACGCAGGCCTCATCACCAGCTGTCTGGACTACAGCAATGCACTCTATGCAGGCACCACCAGCAAACTCTTGAGAAGACTCCAGACAATCCAGAACGCAGCAGCCAGATTGATCCCCAACTTGTCCAAAAGACCCACATCTCCCATCACCTGAGAGACCACCACTGGCTCCTCATCCAGACGAGATGCCATTTCAAAGTTCCGTCTCATGCCTACAAAGCTCTCCAAGACCAAGGACTGTCATACATGAACCCCCTCCTAAACTTCCACCAGCCACCCAGAAACCTCCACACCGCTCACCTAGCCCTCGTACAGAAACCGCGTATCCGCCGCTGCTACACTAGAGAACAAACCTTCTCCCACCTCGCCGCCAAATCCTCTAATGCCCTTTCCCTCCACTTTCGAACATCACCCTCATAGGCAAACTTCAGGAAGGGACTCAAGACCTGGCTCTTCGAATGAGACCCTCACAGGTGAAAGTTGCGCTATAAAAGCACAGTTTGATTGACGAAGAACCAAAATCTGCAAACTCATGTCCACAGCAATAATTATCACCCTGTGCGCACTAGTAATCAGGGCCAATGTGCTCTTTATGACCAGTACTTCAATGGAGAGTTAAAAATGCTGTTTGAAACCAGACCATTCATGGTCACAAATCACAAGCAAGCAGTGTCTGCTGCGTGAGAAAAACAAGCCAGTACAAAAAAATAATTTTGTT
This sequence comes from Lissotriton helveticus, assembly GCF_964261635.1. Lineage (NCBI taxonomy): Eukaryota > Metazoa > Chordata > Amphibia > Caudata > Salamandridae > Lissotriton > Lissotriton helveticus. The sequence goes on along the minus strand of NC_136057.1, from coordinate 659,061,888 downwards.
AAATGCGTTTTAAAAATATTTTCCAGAAATAAATGATGAACATAAACGATTACAACGTCTAGATAAGTATGCGTCTCGAAATACCAACACCTCTGCTACGCCCTGTTGGGCAGAGTGCAGAATTCGACGATTTTTCAATCTGATTAATTTTTTGACCTGTCTTTACACTTGTTTGTCAAGTTTTAAGAGTGACATGTCATCCACCGGATGTCGTCTACTGCTCCTTCAAGATGACCAATTCCCAGCTCTACAGGACTCACACTGAACAGTCTCACACCGGTGGAAATGATGGAAGGTCACTTACGCAGACACATACGGAAGTTTGCTTGAAAACCCACAATGCAGACCCTTCTTAGCGACATGTCTCACCAATCCTTCACCGCTAATGATCATACAGCATCTTAAGTTCTATGAACTCCATAAATAACATTTCAACTACATTGTCTACCTCGTCGCTCTTCTGCTGTTTACAGCAAAAAAAGATGGATGCTCTTCTTACTACCAAAAAGTTAGCAAGTTTCAAAAATTAGCTCAGTGAATAAAAAAATAAAAAAATCCAGACTAGCAAATCGCAAATTAAGGAGAAATCTTTCAGAGCAATTTTGAATAAGCAGTTTGTCACTTTACATTTAAAATGAACGGCAAATTTGCATTCGAATTGTTATTACTAGTTATTGCTATACTAGCTGTGTTTAAAAGAAAACATGGAGGAAAGAAATTAATGATTAACCTTTCCCCCGACAACGTTTTATTTTCTCTCCAGTCCCTAATGATGATCCTGATTTTAAAAAGAAACACATGATACAGGAATGTTTTAACAAACGGAAATGAACGAAAATCAGTACCAGTGTAGAAAGACAATACCTTTCAATGACCTGCTTACTTTGCCCGACAAGCTCTTCGTGAATAGTTTGATGAATGCTGATGTGCACATCTTAGACTGATTAAACATTAAGATTGACATTGCCAAATATTCTCTCCAGATGAAACGTTAAGTAGATCAATAACATTGTGCTATTATACAAAATTATCTTTGGTCTGCTTAACAATTCACATACAGCTACATTTGAGATGTAAAAACTACTAATGATTACACATTTAATATCAATGAAATGAAACAGTATTGTATTAGGTTTTTTATTTAAATGGTTGTGTACACCTAAACTATTGAACACTTCTGTGAACCCTGATGATGTGCACACTATGTCTCAGGGCTTTATTAAGAGTTTGGCAGACGAATTAATCCATGAAAAATCTGACTGCAATACACTAGAGCACAAAGGCTATAATGCATTTGCTGTATAGTGGATGGGACATCCACTACATTTGTGATGCTGTATCTGGTCTTCCAATCTCTCAATAAGGTCCTCTATGTGGGACAGATTTGAAGATGGTAGGTGTCAGTGTAACAGGTGACATGCGAGAGGAGGGTGAGAGGAATAACGTGAAATGTGCTTTGAAGGCCATGCAGATGTTGGTGAGGCTAAAGGAAGAGAATAGGGTTGTAAGAGAGCTCAGGGGAAACATGGAACTGGCAGGTAGCAAAGAAATGTAACAGCAGGGAGTGTTGCTGAGCATGAAGACGGTTATGGCACAGTTATGGAGGACGGTTATATGTCAGAATATCAGGGAAATAAACATTGTTTGACATAATTGTTGTGAACACAATATTTATGTCTGACCATGATACTCCAGTACCATAATGTTAACAATGCCAAGTGTAACCTGAAGCAGATAACAGGAACTGGAAAGTGGTCATGAGTCTGTAGAGAGCTATTAAGAATGGAAGTGGCCTTCGGTGAGGGAGAGTCGGCGATCCACAGAACGTCAGCTGAAGCTGATACAGTAGGCAATGCAGAACAGGACGAGCTTCATAGGGATTTTTTAGTGGTGCAATAGGAGACTATAGTGATGTTAATAAAAGTGCTGGATAGCTTGTATCACTGGCCTCCTACGGTTCTGCAACTATAGTCATAAGTTGCAGTGAAGGATTTCATTAAAGACAGGTCTTCTTCACAGTGAAGAAGGCACCAGAACATTGGCATGTCTTTGTCACTATCTGGTCTGCCCAGCTCTGTAGCCCTTTGCACTTGTTCATTGATCACCCCAATTGACTGTGAATTAGGACATACCTCTTCAACTGGGAAGCATGATTTATCAAAGACTGGATACTGTAAAGGTCAGGTAGCTTTCCTTCTTGATTGCTGAGGGAAGGACAACTCCTTTTACTAGCAATGCTGCTGCCCTGTATACTGTTAAATGTCTCCATAACACGTCCCAGTAAGAGAAATATGGTGCAAGTGCAAAAAATCCACCTTTACAGGGGCCTATGTATGAAGCCCATTTCCCGTTCGCAAACGGGAAAAAGCCTTTTGAGATGTATCATCCCAAAAGGCCCTCGCAAAATAGGGAATCGTAAAATTTGCGATTCTTTTTTTGCGAAAGCATTTAAGGAATCGCAATTTGTGAATTACGTGCCTAAACCCCTCAGGCCCACCGATGAACGGTAGACTGATTAAATTCCTCAAAGCATTCATTTTTTTTTTATATATTTTTTATTATACCTCTGATCACACACATTATACTTTCAACAGTTTGTTCATACAGCAAACAATCAAACCAAGGTAGTCTTATAATATTACAACATAAATAATATACATAAACATGAATAATTTGTAGTCAGAAGGCAAACAAAAGCAAAGTAAAACAGAATTAAATAAAGAACCATATCATGATGCTTTAGATGAATCAGAGGTCCCTCTATTATAATTCAGAATCGAATGGTATACTAAGTCCCAATCCTGAGCATGTTACCCTATCCCATCCCTCCAGCGAGCTAAGGGCTCCCAGATTCTATCTCCTTGTACTCTCCTGATCCTTCCCTTCCTGGCATATATAGGTTTCTCCAGGTTATGCGCAGCTATTAAATTCGACAACCAGACTTGCATCACCAGGGGAGTCTTGTCCAACCAAGCCCTCGCTATCATTAATCTAAATACTGCCATAGCCACAAACATGAAGGAGTCGGCCTGCCCAAGATTACTCCCTTCTGGACTGATTCCCAGCAAAATCCAAGTGGGAGTTAAAGTTATCTGTATCCCTAATGACATATCCAGAAAACCCTCAATATCTTTAGTTAAAGTGTGTAACTGAGGACAGATAGCAAACATATGTACGATATCAGCATTAGGTGAATTACACCTGGGACACGTGGTCCCCTCAGAGCCCCCCCATTTAGCAATTCTAGCTGGTGTGTGGTACAGCGAATATAGAGTTTTGTAATGCTGAGATTGTAGGGGAGCTGAGCACAGAGTGGTGCGACCCAGGTCCAGTGACTCCTTGAAGGCTTCAGGATCCACACCTATTTTCTCCATCCATTTGTTGCTATACTTAGCCATATCGTCCGGTTTGCCCCTCACCAAGAAAGCATACCCTGACCTAATAGTTGATTCACCACCACAAACTATATTCTCCATAAGATCATTACCATTATATCCTACTGGGCCCCCCTGTTTGTTACCCAGAAAACTCCTGACTTGTAGAAACTTGAAGAAATCTCTTCTATCTATACTATATTTCCTTACCAGGTCCTCAAACTGCACTATTCCCTCCTGATTCCTTAAGTCACCTATCTGTCTGATTCCTTTACCCTCCCAAGCAGCCATTACTGTGTCAGAGAATATTTCAGGGGGAAATGATTTATCATTATAGATTTTAATATATCTATTATATCTGCCCATACCCGACTTCTTCAAAAAGATATTCCAAATTTTGAGGGCGGCATTTACGGTCTTTGATTCCGTCTCAGATAACCTCGGTCAGTATGATATAAGAAACAGTTTTCTGCCTCCTGTCCTAACACTACTGCATATATTTCTGTTGACATATTTGTTATTTTCTGTAGCTGACCACCCTCTCCAATCAATCCCTGCATATATTGTAATGCCGCCGCCAGATAATATAGCCTAAAATCTGGCGCGCCCCAGCCCCCTCTTTCTCTAGGCAGCGACATAAATCTGTAAGCCCACCGAGTTTTTCCATGAGCGCATAAAAACCTATTTAAAGTGCCTTCCAGTGTGTTAAACCATTTAGCATCAAACAAGAGGGGGATTGAACGGAATAAATAAAGAAACTTCGGTAGAATCAACATTTTTAACACATTTGTGCAACCGACCAAAGAAAAATGCAAATTATTCAGCCTCTCCAAATCCTTCCTAACTTTGGCCAATATAGGAGCCGTATTTACCTCCACCAACGTGTCCAAATTTGCGGAAATTATGATCCCCAGATATGTTGCTGAGCTAACCACCCTACTATCGGCACACCTCGTGAAATGATTTATAACAATTTGCGTCTTGGATTTGTTTAACCTATATCCTGAAACTTGACCAAATCTTTGGGCTTCCTATTCCACCCCCTTGATAGCAATATCTGGATTTGGAGATAATATAGCCACATCGTCTGCGTAGGCTAGAGATTTGACTGTGGAGCTGTTCAATTTCATTGGTGGGATCCCTTCATTTCTTTCTAGTTTTCGTAAAAATGGTTCTAAATATAGTGCAAAGAGTAGTGGGGATGCGGGGCACCCTTGCCTTGTCCCCCTTAAAATTTTTACTATATTTGAGTACCCTCTGTTTACTCTGATGTTTGCAGTAGGATTATTATACAAGACTTGTATGGCTTTTAAAAACCCTTCTCCAATACCACTCCACCTCAGAACTGCCCATAAGAACTTCCAGGCGACCCTATCAAAGGCCTTCTCGGCATCTAAAAATAGTGCCGCAATAGGGTCGTCTAGACCCCCAGCAGCATCGAACATCGTAATTACCATTCTAACATGCTGGGTCGTGCCCTTCCCAGGTATAAAGCCGTGCTGTGATGTCCTTACCAGATGTTCGATACTCCCTGCTAGCCTTTTTGCTAAAATCTTGGAATAAACTTTGACATCTGCGTTCATAAGAGTAATAGGTCTGTATGAACCGGGAAGTGTTATAGGTTTACCTTTTTTTGCAATAACAATAATATCTGCCCCGCCCCAGGACTCAGGAGGTATCCCTCCCCGTTGTGTATGATCCATAATTTCAAACATGTCAACCAAAAGAACATTTTGAAATACTTTATAGAATTCAATCGGGATTTGATCTGGCCCGGCTGCTTTCCCTGAGGGGAGACTACCCAAAGCCCAAGTAAACTCCTCCAGACAAAGAGGGACATCTAGCCTCTCTTTTTCTTCCGGAGACAGACAGGGGGAGGAATATCACAGAGATAGCTATCTATCTGATTCTGACTTATTGGTTCATCCAAGGAGTATAAATCATCATAAAATTTCCTAAAAACTTCCCTTATCAAATCTGGATCTGTAACAGATACCCCCTGTGAATCACGAATCTCTTTTATATCGGCTGCAGCAGTACGCTGCCTAGTTCGCACCGCTAAGACGTGTCCAACCCTCTCACTTAGTTCATACGCATCCTGCTTTTTGGCCATATAGTTCTCCGCTACTTTCCTACTGAAACCTTCTATGGCCTCTCCTTTGAGGGCTACAATTTTAAGTAAGATTGACTCCACTGCGATATTCTGACTTATAGCTGCAACTAATATCTCTTCCTCAGCAGCCAGCCTTTGTCGAATTTCTTCAATTCTGATTCTTTCCCTCTTTTGTTTAGCCAATACATAACTCATTGTCTCTCCTCTTATGCCAGCTTTAAAGCAGTCCCAATCCACCCCTGGGGATGCTGAGCCTCTATTTATATCCCAATAAAACTTTATCCAGGCTTCCATATGTTTCTGATATGCCCCATCTTTTAGGAGGATACGTTCAAAAGTCCACCGTGTTTTTCTACTCTCAGCTATAGGCATCTTAAATGTTAACACCAGGGGCTATGATCTGAGGCAATCCTAGGATGTTTTTCCACTTGCACCCCAGTAATTAATGTATTGGAGACTAAAAAATAATCCAGTCTGACCAGGATTTTGTGAGGGGCCGAATAGAAGTGCTGCTATCCAAATGAGGATGTTGCTCCCTCCAAGGATCAGCTAAAGAATTGTGCTGTACCATGTCGGCTAACGCCCTGTGTGTCTTTTTCTTCCTCCCGATATATCTGCCCCCCGGTACCACAAATGAACTTTCTGGGTCATGAATATTAAAATCCCCGCAACATACAATGGGCTCTGGCCAGTGGGCAAGTTCAGTGTCCATAAACTGCCATACATCAGGGTCATCGTCAGTAGAACCATAAATTGTAGCTAATGTAAATTTTTCCCCCTTAAAACAAAGTTCCGCTATGGCCCACCTACCCCAAAGATCCTCCTTTTTTCTATGGACCACAACATCTCTGTTTCTCCCCAGAATTGCCACCCCTCTGGTCCTAATTCCTTGTTTACTGGCTGCTAATACCTTGAACCCCAACTGATCCAGAAGATACACCTGTGTGGTCTCGATATGGGTCTCCTGAAGGCACACCAGATCTAAATGGAGAGTTCTCAATAATCCTGCGACTTTCAGCCTCTTATTAGGATCATTAAGGCCACATATATTGATTGAAGCAATTTTACAAGACATTAAAGCATATCAAATATCCTTCTTATTATAAACCATCCTTCATAGTAGGAATTATACAAAATATAAACATATTCTACCTTCTTCGTGTATAATCTGTACTGTTTGTACTGCGACTGAACTTCAATGAAAATGTGTGTTATTACAATCAAAAAAACAACAATTTTAACCATGTTTAAAACCCCCCACTCCCCTAACCCTCCCTTACCTTGCCCACCCCCTCTGTCCCTCCCCCCCTTTACAGGCAAATAGGTCATGAATGACCTATGTATGGCCGTTTCTGAATTGTGACAGTCGCACCCCCTCCCATCATCTCTCACCAGTTAATGCATCCCCCTTAAGATAACCCTCAACCAATAAACCTCATAATAATCCTATTAGCACCCATGTGAGCCCTGTTACTATCCCTACTCTACACAATCCGATCCATACTTTACGTCAATTTATTCCTTACCCCTCTTTAACTCTTCCAAGTATTGCTGTGCCTTAATTTCTGAAAGGAACATTCTAACCCCCCCTTTCGTAACCACTTTCAATTTGGCGGGAAATAGCAGGTAAGCCTCTGATCCCAGAGCCTGAAATTGCGAAATCAACTGCCTCAACCTCCACCTTCTCTCGACTGTCACATGGCAAAAATCTGGTCTGGCAAAAAATGTGGAACCCTCAAATGATCTTTTACTGTCAGGTCTTGCCTTATCAATAATTTCTTGCCGCAGCAAAAAGTTCCCAATATAAACTAGGATAGCTCTAGGAAGGGGAGCCTGGCCACCTCCTTCCGCGCCATGCGACTTTTTCTGTTTGAAAGGGAACCTGTGCGCCCTCTGAATTTCCCTGTCCCACTGCCACTGGGACTCAGGAAATGCCCCCTTCAGTAGATTTATCACAAAGCGCCTAGTGTCCTGGCCCTCCAGCCCTTCTGCCACACCCAAGAGTCTAACGTTGTTGCGTCTTTGGCGATATTCGGAATCTTCCATCTTCCACTGGAGGTCTTCTGAGAGCTTTTCCTGCGTTGTTTTAAAGAATTGCCAGCTCCCAAGATCATCTTCTAATTTGCCAGTTCTCTCTTCCACCTCTGTCACCCTCCCTACCAGATCATCATAGAGTTTATTTGTTTTCTTCAATGCCAATTGAATTTTTTTAGCATCCTGTCTTGCTTTCTGACTTACTGATCTGGCCTCAGTCTGCATTTGCTTCAGCATATTAAATACGAGATCAAATGGGGCATTATGTTTAGAGGAACTGGCTGTGTCCTCTTCCTGATAAGTCTGCGAAGTTGCTGAATAGTCCCAAAGGAGCCTTTTATCTGTACCCGCTGGGGAGCCTTTCATCCCTCTACTTGATTTACCCTGTCTTTTCTTCTGCGTAGTATCATTACCCATATCCATGTCTGAGGAGTTGGAGCTAAGACCGGTAATCTCGCCCTCATCATCGTCACCCTGCTCCTCAGATGACTCTTCACTAGGCATTACTGAGTCAGAATCCTCGTTTACAGAGTAGAAGTGCTCCCCTTCCACTGACGCGACATCTCCCACTCTCAACTCCTCAAAGCATTCATGAAGTTAAGCTAAAAGGGTCTGAACCTCGGCAAATGAGGAAAATGGACAAATCCACTGTACTGAATTGTCGTGTATTTCTATAGTTTCTGAATCGATCCCCCTATTCCTGACCCTATTCTGGTTAAACTAACTAGCTAGTTAACTAACAGTCAGCCCATGAGGCAAGAAAACCCCCATGATGCAGATACCGTTATCTGACGCAGTCACACTACGGCACAGGAACGTGTTATCTGATTAGGTCATAACGCTTGAGATCTAATTAGACAAGCGACATTCCTCCAGCCCCTGATAAGGCATACGACGTTCTCATAACAAATCAAACCTATGACAACCTGGATAATCCGTGCGGCCATTGTTTTGATTTCACAGAGAACTTTAGTAAAGAATGTGCTAACGAGCAAGTCGTATGACATCTTTATTGACGTACCTATGTCCATCCTTACGTCAATCCCGGCACCTTTAAGGTATAAATATTGCCGACCTTGCCCTATGCAAACACACGCGTGGTGACAAGACGGAGCAGCCATACTTGCCGAAGCCGAGAGCAGAAGCAGACCCCGCAGGCAACAGCCCCGCCTTCCTGACGCGCTGAGAGACGCGCTGCTATCTCAAGCCGAGAGACCCAGCACCGGCGCTTCCGGGCAGCCCTCGCAGGCAGCCTGGAATATCGAGAGCAGAGAAAGAGATACCATCCCTCATTCATCCTAAATTCCAGGTACAGAACTGAATAACCCCTCCTAGAGAATTCTTTAGTTATTCACTTGGCAAAAACAAACTTAACTTAAACTGTAACTTTCTATTCCCGCCCACGCATTAGACTTAGGTCAGGTACACGGGGTAGGCGTATTTAGAAACACCAGTTGAGTACGTTTAGTCAAATGTATATGTGTATGTAAATATATTTTAATCATTTTAAACATCATATGGCTCAGAAACCATATCAATGTTTTTACAGTATTATTTTATACTATTGCTTCTAATGTATGCACTTTACTTAACTATAAGTATTGCAATAATATCGATCCATTTCTCTTGTACGAGAAAAGAGACTGATCAATAAATAACATCTTTTATTGAACACGCCCGTCTCTTCCTTTTCTCTACATTCTGATGAGACTAAGAATGCACGTACTGACTGAGTAAAATAATTGCCTTGTGCTCACACGACTCTTGAGATTGACTCTTGATTAGGGGAGAGCAAAGTTGTCATGTTCTATGGTTGTCAGAAACTAAATCCCTTCTTGTCTAATCAGGGGAGTTAATCCTTCCTTGAACATTCGAGAAAGTTTCTAGCGAACTCTGAGCTTAGCTGGCAAACCCAAAAATTAAGTCTAGTATCGACAGTAGTAGACCTAGTTAACGTCTGGTCTAGGCCTTTACTGCTGTAGGTACTATTCCAATGTGCAGAGCCTATTGGGAAAATAGGAGCTACACTACATGGCGCCCAACGCGTTTGGAAAGGGCGATAAAACTAACGTAAGACATTTAGAGTAACTCAGTCGTGCTTTCTCACTCAGACCCCTTTTCCCAAATACTCCAAAGACGTCTGGAGTGGGTGAAAGGTTATTATATCCTCCAAAACCTCGCAGGAGGGAACTCCTATGTATGGTTCTTGGTCTAGTCAACGTTGAAGGATAAAACAGTTCCAGAATATTGTGCATCTAATCTCTGATTCCATAAGAAACCTGATCTGCAAATAAAAATAATACCATCCTGTCAGTAAAATGGGAGACAGTGATGGAGAAAGAGAGGCAATTAGATTAGCTACTGAAATAGCAGATGCTGATGCTACCATACAAGCAGCAGACGCGGATATAATACTCATTCCGGTCATTAAAAGGAGATCTATAACCTTAAAACTTATAGAAAATGGACTGACACCTAGAGGTGGCACAGTCATATTCGTAATTGAGGCACACGAATATCGGCAGACAGAGGTATACTATACATGGATACATTTTCCAGCAGCAAATGCTGTAACAAAGTACTTCCACTATTACAAAGTAGAGGAACCTCCTGAAACGTACACTCCTTTCGAGGAGGTGGAAGTACCACTCAAATTCCAAGAGCATTTGCTCTTATTTGATGGCGCCCTAAAACATAATAATCACATTACAAGGCTCGGTCCTTTAGGTAGACCAGGAGCAACGTGGCCGGTCTTGGCCGGATACACACCACACCCAGACATCGAAGGAATGTCTACAGCAGAGCTGTTAATACAGCTAAAACAACTACTAAAAATTCATAGACAATTAGTTCAGTATGTAATGCGGACTTCAACAATTCAGCCAGCGATTAAACTTCCACAGCTGACCCCTCACCAGGGGAACACAAATAAAATTACACCACAGAACATCCAATCCTGCCTAGGTAAAGTTCCAGCTAAACGGGAACAGATACCATTCTGGTTGGCACAGAAAATTACCCAAATAGAGGCGGTGTTTCCTGACACCACCCCGCTGGAAAAACACAGGATTCTGACTATATGTCTCCCAATGGGAATCGCACCACACATTGAGGACTGTGACACTTGGGGTACAGTCTTTGCTTCCATCTATACAAAAACGCACGGTGTTCCATCCATTTCGGTAATACCAGATGTGCTAAAACAAATTCAAGATGAATACGGTCCAGAACCTGCTTTAACTCTTGGTATGAAATTACTAAAAGACTTCAAGCAGGTCTCGGCTATATTATTAGCCAACATAAAAGGTGAAGCAGCAAACGTGGCGATCCGCCAGAGGTTAAAAGAGACAGATATAGCAGACCAACCAGCTGAAATTGCCAGAATCATAGAAAAATCCTATGAAGAACTAGGCAGAGATAGTCTAGGTGGAATACCAGTAAAACCGCAACTGACTACAAGTCCAGAAAAAATATTTTTTAATAATAATAATTCACCAAAAAAGAACTGGGATGGAAATAAACAATCCAATCCTAAAGAAAAGAAATTCCAGTCCAGAGGAAGGTCTCCTAGGCGAAGAGAGAAATCTCCAAACCCGAGACAAAGGTCACCCCAGAGTGACCCCTCTGGGAATAGATATAACCTTAGAAATAGGGATAATATTAAAAAACCTGATAGATATCAAGACATTGATACACGTCCCTCTCAATCTTTTCAGAATTCCTCGCAGAAATCGGAAAGAAGAGGACGATCAGAAGAGCACGCCAAGTCCAAAGACAAGGAACCTGCTCAACTGAAAAAGAAATCACAATTTCCAAAAAAGAAGGTAGCCAGTATCAAGGTAGTTAACAATGCCGAGAATACTGAGGACACAACTGAAAAACGGAGAGTGGGCTCAGACAATGCTAGACAGCGCAGCAGAGGTGAGCATAGCTCGCAAAGTCCTTATGAATCATCTGGAGACAGTGGACACGAATGAATACCTTCAAGTGGAAACTGCAGATACCAGAGTTAGCAAGCCCCACAAAATATACGAGATAACATTACGTATAGAGGGAGATAAGACTAGGAAAATAAGGGGACTATTTTGGGATAACCTCTCCAAAGGCTATGACATCCTTCTAGCTGAAAAAGACTGGCCACCAGAGTTTGTCAGGGAGTGCCCTCATGGCGAAGAAGTAATTATGCCTGCCTTCTCGAATCAAATACCGATTCATAAAAAATATACACTTGCTAGAAAGTGGGCAGTGGCCTTAGCACCTGCTTTATATAAAAATCATGTAGGATGGGATGAGGATTCTCCTCCTCACAAAGTCCAGTTAAAATCACAACCTACTGCACAAAGGCAGTACCCAATTAAGCAAGAAGCTAAAAAACAAGTAAATGAAATACTAGATCAGCTAGAATACCAGGGGGTGATTGAAACTTGCACCTCACAAATGAACAATCCTTTGTTTCCGGTCGCTAAACCAGACAACTCATATCGTCTAGTTTTGGATTACCGACACCTTAACACATGTTGCAAAACCTTTGCAGTGCAAAACTCACACAGTGCTGCACTAATGAATAACATAGTGCGCAAAAAATACAAAACAACCTTGGACATCTCCAATGGATTCTTTTGTCAAAACATAGCACCAGAAAGCAGATATTTAACTGCATTCTCAGTAAATGGCACTCAAAAACAATTCTGTCGGTTAGCCCAGGGGTACAAGAATAGCCCGGGGGTATTCTCAGCGAGAGTAACAGAATTACTACAACTATATGATGATGAAGCATTATCTTATGTCGATGACATTTACTTAACAGATGATGACTTGGAGACTCACTTGAAAAGAGTGAACACCATAATACTTGGTTTCGCTGCAGAGGGTTACAAATTCAACTTCAAAAAGTCCAGAATTGCCCATCTGACGGTCCTATTCTTAGGATATGAGTTATCAAGTGAAGGTAAAAGCCTGGCAGACAATTTCCTAGAGAAATGTGCCGTAATCCAAGCTCCTAAAACACTAAAAAACCTACAGTCAATTTTAGGCTTCCTAAATTTCGGAAGAACATATATTGCAAATTACGCAGAAAGGGTCAAACCCCTTTATGATCTAATTAAACCAGACTTTAAAAGATCCAGTTGGACTCAAGCACACACAGAAATTTTGAGATCCTTACAAACAGACATGCTAATTAAAACAAAATTAGAAACCCGTGATAATACACGCAACCTTGTGATCCGAGTCATCCCAGGGAGATGCGGATTCACATACCTAACCTCTAATGAGGGAGAAAAGGTACCAATTGCATTCAAATCACATTTGTACACAAAAGCTGAACAGAGATTCAGCAACAAAGGAAAAATGGTTCAAGCAGTTCAAACCGCAATAGCTAGAGAAAAAGACATAGCTGATGGTAGACATATCACAGTCAGAACAGCTGAATCAGCCTTCGAGGCACTAACAACACCGTGTAATTTACCAACAACAACATTGAATCCGGAATGGATACAATGGGTGAATTCAATCACAACGGACAAAGTATACTACTACTTTGATCCAGAACTAGAAGAATTGAAAAATCTAAAATATGAAAAGACGTATCCTCTGCCAATCGACATTCTGCCTCTACGACATTACGCCTGTGTAATCTATACAGACGGACATGCTCAACCCTCCGTTTGGGGAGAACAAGCATACAACCCCACATGTGAGATTACAAAAGAAGTGTGGGGCGGAGGTAAACTAAGACCTCTATTAACAAAGACACACTCAGTAGAAACCAATTCAGAACAACAAACTGAAATATTAGCTTTGAAAATGGCGCTAGATAATGCGGATCGCGAATTCCCGACACTTATAGTGTCAGATTCATATTACTGCGTCAAAGCATATAACAAGGATTTGCAGACATGGATTCAGAATGGTTACAAAGATGACACAGATGCACCAATAAAGCAGAGACTGCTCTGGGAACAAGTAGCTCTTTTGAAAAAAGAACTACCAAAGACTCACGTGACACACTCACTGAGTCACCAGCGTGATGGCGTTCACGTTGTAGGGAATTCATTGGCTAAAACAGCCGCAGCGGCAGCCAGTAAACCGGCTCCCGTAGATCGAAAAAAGCGTACATTAAAATACATTGACGGCGAAACATTGCTGGCGGTGAAAACGTCATCAAAAGGCGACTGCTCAGCGTTACCGATCAATTATCCACTCAATTATACATACATAATCGATGCAAACTCCGTCCCTTTTGCTCGAATCCCTGGAGTGGGGGATAGAGTGATTCCAAACATGGACAGGAGAAACAATCACGGTACTGGTGGCCAGGCATGAGCCTGCACTACACCATGTTTGTAAAAAACTGCCCAAACTGCAACAGAGATCGCAGTGGGGAGAGAAGCAGTTTAATACCTCGTCGTATCAAGGCAGATAATATCACCAGTAAAAAGAATGGCTTGCGATTAACATATACAGGCTAGTTTCCACTTATAATGTAGATCCACAGCACTCGGCTGACGTCCGGACTATTATACAAGATTTGCGAGTCTAAATGGCATATACGCTAAGAGCATGCTACGTTCGACCATTGTTTTCACTCAGGCAATCCAGCCTGGGGGGGAAACATGGCCGAATGAGCACAGCCCAGCGGGAATCTTCTCACTTCCTTCCTGAGGGTACTGGATGGTGTAAAGAAAAAACCAAGGCAGAAAGCAATCTATAATGGAAAGGATATTAGGTTCGGGAGCTGGGTGGGTCAAACATCTAATAAGTGTCCAACGTAGTCTAAATAACTTGCCAAGAAATTCTCTGAAGGGATTCAGTCCGTACGAATTATTATTCGGAACTAGGATGTTGATCTCTGACCTTGATAGTCAGACTTCAGTGGTAATAGAAAAAACCTTTGATGTCAAAGACCGTTTGGCTATTTTGCAGGACTTAAACAAAACAAGAAAAGACCTGAGCAACATACAGTTGAAACAGCCAACAACCACTGAAGACTCACCACCTGTCCCAGCAAGACCTGTCTGGATTCCAAAAGTCGGGGATCTAGTCAGGGAGAAGATCGCGGTAAAGAAGGAATTTGGGCCTTCTTACAGAAAAGCAGTTCCTGTCTTGTCTGTCAACGGGACAAGATCAGTTGTACTACCGCCACTTGCTGGAAAAAAGGAGAACAGAGTTGTATCCATCGACCTGGTAAAACCACAACATGTGGCCGATAACAAACAGTAGGCCAAGTGGACTCCCAATAAGTAGCAGAACACCAAGGTTTGCTACCAGCACAGAGGTCCTAACAAAAAGGCTCATCACATTCGAAACGCCTGCAGAAGAACAAGAAGGACTATGCAACAATGCAATAGAACTCAGACCTCTGAAAACCCAAATAAAGACATTTAGCAGAGACACACCAATCTACAATGAAGTACCAAGTGAAAATGCAAAAAACAAAAATCCTGAACCAATTGGAACAATTGACAGAACTGCATCTGGTTACTTCATCAACTTCGATGATTCCTCTGACGGCTTCAGTGAACAAAAGACACAGCCATCATCAAAATCCTTTAAAGACAAAGCAAAGGAACTTTTGAAACAACTAAAAGAAACATATCTGATTTCTCCATGGATTGAGTTTTGGGTGGGTTTTGGTGCATTTATCCTCATACTTTGGCTCATCATGGTATTTACCTTGGGACGCTTCATTGAGGGAAAATATGCTAAAATGGACACAGCAAGTCAGAACATCAACTTGGTCCTCAAACCACACACATCTTCACACGTCGAGAAACGAGAACTTTCTTCAGAACTTTCTTCAGCCAACTTCACAGCAATTCCAATACCTGGTGGGGTAGCCTGGGACAACACTGACTATGAAATTTATGGTCCGGTCGAGATCCTGAAATATCCACACCAAATCAAGATCTCCTTGAGTGATTTTGCAAAACCAAACTCATTTGCTGATGATTGGGACTTTGAAAATATAAACAATATGATGTCTGACTTAGTAATGTCTGCTAAATTTACAAAACATGATTATTTGCAGGGTTCTACAAATTATGATAGTATGTATTGCTATAACCATTATGGTAACCATTTCTTGCATAAATCTGCACAACCTAGAAATGTTTTAAATTATAATCAATGGGAACATTGTGCTACACCTCCAAAAGGGAGCTCTAGAACCGTTTATGACAAATATTCATATTTTTCAGGTTTTAACATAACTAATGCTGAAACATTTTATTACAAATTGTCAAACAAGACAGGAATGAAAACCATGATAACCAACACAAAATTGATTTATTCTGATTCGTTCTTTGAAAAAATGAATACTTTTGGATTTGATTATTGGGACAAAAATGTTGATTTGAAAAGTGTTTGGGGTACAAAAGAATGGCAAGTACAGGGTATAGAAGCTTTGTTTAGAGCCTGCATGATCCCAGAACAAATGATATTTTTAAATGACACTGTTCAACAAACCACCTGTCTTGGCTTAGCCAAAATCAAAGATTTAAATAACCTGTCTATTCCAAAGCCAACAATGTTTAGCAATAGCTCTGATACAGATGAAGAAATAGACATAAGCCATATACTTAACCAAAACAGAACACATCCTGATTGGAAACAATGGTTGATCTGGCCCACAGATACAAATAACTGTCAAGATAGATTCCTGAATAAAACACAGGGTTTCAAAATGACCAGGCCAGACCCTAGATATCCCCAAAGACATCACCCAGGGATAATAACAACCTACAGTGTGGGCAAATTATGCCTTCAATGGCTACAAACTTCCACACTGCCTGAAATTAAGCAACACCTAACTTTACTTACTGATGGTGCTGACTTGCGTGATTTCATACTGGGACCACGCAAACAGCGTCATAAGCGTTTCATAGCAGCCTCTGTATATGCAGCATACAATGAGGCCTGGAAGGTTACTCAAATTGAGACAGCAGAGAGAATACGTGAAATTGATCGTATTAATTTGGAAAAATCACTTTCTGTAGTGGACAATGGGTTAATGACTCTGTCCTCCAGAATTTTTTCATTGGACAGCATTGTGTCTTCAGCAATCGATATATTATCGCAAGACTTACTGTTATTACAACATGGACAGTCACAATTGCGTTCTATTGTACAGCTTGGCTGGACGTTACAAAATCTGCGTTCAGGCTACGTGCCTTGGCGTTTAATCAACACAACGTCACTATTCCAAATCTTTAACCTTACTGATAGACAAATCGGTATGGCGCAGAAGGGTGCTGATTATACAATCTTGAGCATTGAAAAACTAGAAAGATTACCAATGACAATGTCAGAACGACCTGTCAGTGAATGGATAATCCACGGAATCATAAATATTCCAATCTCAACCTTCAGGTTTCAATACTGCCAAAAATATATACAGGCTGGCATGTACGAGAAATTGGGAAAGGGGTACCTTAAAACAACTTGGAACCTGCCCTATTCACATGCATGTGTCAGTAACAAAGGACAGAAAGTGTTTCTTAGTGGCAACAATTGTGCTATGTCACTAAGCGGCACGCTTCTGTGTAACGGTATTAGTTTGCACGGAGCCTGTGAAGGGAATTCATACAACCTTTCATGTCACCAGCAAGGCGCACCTGCAACTGAAATAGAACCATTCTTTCAAAGACTCTATAATGGGAGTTACATTCTTATTGTAGACCGCAGATGTTGTAGTCTTATGCCCGGGACTCCTTATCTCGTCACTACGACGGCGAAGGTCAAGTGCTGTGGACGTTCTTTGTTCCCCAGCTCCTTTCCAGACAGGGAGGCAAGGGCATGGCCCGGTTTGAAAATTACTTCTATTCGAATAGATACTTTAAGCAGAATGAAAACAGTGCTTCTTCAGACGCCTACAAGGCTCACGTCATCTAAAGAAACGTATGATCTACAAGTCGCAAGGACGACTGCAGAGATACATACATTATTATCAACTAATTCCCCCGTACATTTCGCGGAAATCCTGAGCGAAATCTTAAATATTTCTGATACCACTGGGGTCTCAAAGGTATTTAAGACAGTATTTTCGATGGCATTAACACCATTCAAAGCCATACTGGGTATTTTTCCAGATTTCGTCCATTCGATTTTTGGCGGACTTCCCCTGATACTGGGACTAATTGCAGGAATCCTATTCCTAGTCCTTATTTTCCGTTATGGCAACCCATGTCACAGATCAAACTCTCGCGACAATGGAAGATACGATCCTAGCCATTGGATACCGGGACCGGATATCAAAAATCCTGGGACTCTCCCGGCTTAGAGACCTAAACATGACTTGGTTTCTATCATTTCGACCAATGTGGCAAAGGTGTGTTTTACCTGTACTAAGGTGTCTGCTATGCGGAGAAGAATGCGTGTTGGACACCTGTCTGACGCTACAATCGGATGCGCCAGTGGATGCAGATACACTGTTGGTTCCTACCAAGGTTCACGCACTGTGCTGCCCTCAAAGGCTGCCAATTCTGATGACGGCATTCCTGGAATCTTCACCACTACGATTGAAGGGTAGTGAAGTTCGAGATGAAAGCAGCATCGAACAGGTACGACCTTCTGTCAGCAATGCAAATCAGAATGTCAATGGAGACAATCATGCGCACGAATGCATGGTTACCCCTATTTCCGACTTAGAGGAACTTTCCCATGAAGCTGTTGACAGTTTTTTCGAAAGCCTGAATGATATGATGTTCTCTCCAGAACAGAAATAGAGACTTTTGAGTAAACTCGCACACGGCGTTCCCTGAATTCGGCCTTCAACTTTAAAAATAAAGTCACATGAACAATTACAATCCAGTTCACGGACAGCAACTTTTTTCAGCAAGCCCTTAAAATATTTTTCTATATATTTTTTCCCCGGGACACTGATCTTCTGCTTAAAGTAAGAAACTATTCCTAGAGAACTAAGATTTCTATTTTTAGATACTGTATATAGACTTTAGCTGCCCGCTGGTATGTTCACAAAATATATTATGTGATGAAATGGTTTCGACTTTTCTTTCTGTATAGCCATATTAAGAGCCATTTCATGTGTATTTCTCATACACCAACAAGCAATAATGCATAAAATGCGTGTTTACTTTTGCATTTAATTCATAGCTTAAGTGCATACAATATATATGACTGCAATTTTTCAGTATATTTGAAAATTTCGAAATGCATTTATGTATTTTGGGGTGGTAAGGTATACACTATACTCTATAGTATGTTGTACTATGTTATACTATGCATAGATTAGTAGATATGACCATAGTTAGCGTGGAGTGGGTGTCGTGTATTTCTATAGGTTCTGAATCGATCCCCCTATTCCTGACCCTATTCTGGTTAAACTAACTAGCTAGTTAACTAACAGTCAGCCCATGAGGCAAGAAAACCCCCATGATGCAGATACCGTTATCTGACGCAGTCACACTACGGCACAGGAACGTGTTATCTGATTAGGTCATAACGCTTGAGATCTAATTAGACAAGCGACATTCCTCCAGCCCCTGATAAGGCATACGACGTTCTCATAACAAATCAAACCTATGACAACCTGGATAATCCGTGCGGCCATTGTTTTGATTTCACAGAGAACTTTAGTAAAGAATGTGCTAACGAGCAAGTCGTATGACATCTTTATTGACGTACCTATGTCCATCCTTACGTCAATCCCGGCACCTTTAAGGTATAAATATTGCCGACCTTGCCCTATGCAAACACACGCGTGGTGACAAGACGGAGCAGCCATACTTGCCGAAGCCGAGAGCAGAAGCAGACCCCGCAGGCAACAGCCCCGCCTTCCTGACGCGCTGAGAGACGCGCTGCTATCTCAAGCCGAGAGACCCAGCACCGGCGCTTCCGGGCAGCCCTCGCAGGCAGCCTGGAATATCGAGAGCAGAGAAAGAGATACCATCCCTCATTCATCCTAAATTCCAGGTACAGAACTGAATAACCCCTCCTAGAGAATTCTTTAGTTATTCACTTGGCAAAAACAAACTTAACTTAAACTGTAACTTTCTATTCCCGCCCACGCATTAGACTTAGGTCAGGTACACGGGGTAGGCGTATTTAGAAACACCAGTTGAGTACGTTTAGTCAAATGTATATGTGTATGTAAATATATTTTAATCATTTTAAACATCATATGGCTCAGAAACCATATCAATGTTTTTACAGTATTATTTTATACTATTGCTTCTAATGTATGCACTTTACTTAACTATAAGTATTGCAATAATATCGATCCATTTCTCTTGTACGAGAAAAGAGACTGATCAATAAATAACATCTTTTATTGAACACGCCCGTCTCTTCCTTTTCTCTACATTCTGATGAGACTAAGAATGCACGTACTGACTGAGTAAAATAATTGCCTTGTGCTCACACGACTCTTGAGATTGACTCTTGATTAGGGGAGAGCAAAGTTGTCATGTTCTATGGTTGTCAGAAACTAAATCCCTTCTTGTCTAATCAGGGGAGTTAATCCTTCCTTGAACATTCGAGAAAGTTTCTAGCGAACTCTGAGCTTAGCTGGCAAACCCAAAAATTAAGTCTAGTATCGACAGTAGTAGACCTAGTTAACGTCTGGTCTAGGCCTTTACTGCTGTAGGTACTATTCCAATGTGCAGAGCCTATTGGGAAAATAGGAGCTACACTACAGAATTCTAGCTATTAATGTATTTTAGAAGTTTTAAGATGCGATGAAATGAATGTATTATATAATTCTTCTTTTAACTCGTCTTTATAACATTGTTCTTTTACTCTTTTGCTACTTTCTTGTCTTAAATTGTTAGGGTTTTAATTAACTAAACAATAAACATTTACTTACTTACTTACTTACTTACTTAAAGAGATTCCTTAAATGCAATGTAAAAAGCGCCCAGGTTGTGCAATTTCTCCTTAAGAAATCGCAAATTACCACCAACTTCAAGTTGGTGGGAATTTGCGATTTCTTTGAAAAATTCACTTTTTTCGATTTTTCCCAGTGTCTTGAGGCGCACATACATCCCCTTAGGCACATGTACATTTCAGGGGTGCAACAGTGTGTCCTTTTGACACCCTGGCACCCTTGAAATTGCATTCTCAATTTGAGATTCTCTAATTGAGAATCGCATATTGATAATGTCTTCCCATTCATTCCTATTGGCCTCTTGGCCCATAGGAATGAATGGGGAGGTATTCCCTAATTGCGAATCACAATTTGTGATTCGCAATTAAGGAATATGTAGGATTCGCAAACTTATTTGCAAATCCTACATACATACAGGCACATGCGTCAAAGCCTTTTGCGATCGCAAACTGCGATTCGCAAAAATCGGCCGTTTGAGATCGCAAAATTAGCATTTGCGATGCATTAAGGGTCAAGGCCCTCGCAATTTGAGAATTCACAATTAATTGCGAGTTCTCAAATTGCGATTGCATTTAAGGAATCAAATTTTGCTATTCCTTAAATGCAATGCAAGACCCACTTTGATGTAGCGATTTCGCTACTAGGGGGCTCAAATTACCATGAAGTTAAACTTCATGGTAATTTGCTAAAACTTTGAAAAATGCACTAATGTGCATTTTTCAAAGTTCCATTTTACACACACAAACATGCCCTTAGGGCATGTGTGTGTGCAAGGTGTACTCATATGCAGATTTCAGAGGGGTGTAGCAGGGTGTCCTTTTGACACCCTGGCACCATTGAAATTGCATTCTCAATTTGCGATTCTCTAATTGAGAATCACAAATTGGGAATGTCTTCCCATTCATTCCTATGGGCCTTTAGGCCCATTGGAATGAATGGGGAGGTATTCCTTAATTGCAACTCGCAATTTGCGACTCGCAATTAAGGAATGTTTAGAAATCGCAATTTTTTAAGCGATTTCCACGTGCATAGGCTTTTGCAATTCCTTAATTGAGATTCCTTAAATATCGCAATTAAGAAATTGCAAAAGCCAACATTGATGCATGTGCCTGTTAGCGTTTTGCGATTCTCAAATAGCGATTTCCTAAAAATCGCTATTTGAGAATCGCAAATGATACATGTGCCCCTCAATTCTGTAACTTTTGTTTGAAAATGAAAATTAATGGAGAAGCAGAAAAGAGAGGCAACAAGTTCTCCCTTACATCAAGGCAGAGAAAAGAGCCAAGCCGGAACATCTAAAGAAGATTTAAAGGGAATTAATTATAGCTGCAAGGAGCAAACATCGGGACCATAAATGGGCAATAAACTTAATGAAAAATAAATAAGGGAATGGACGTTAATGCCTCTATTATATCTTGTTCAAACTACATCTTCATTTTGTTTAGGATGCACACACAGTAATCCATGAATAAAGCACTATTTGTAAAGGGTATTGAAAACGGAATTTCGCAAGACTTAGCCATGCCCCTTTCTTCCAAACCTATTATCAATGGATCACACAGTGAAAAGTTTGACATCTTTTTTCTCATGCAGGTCTCTTTAATCTGCTGCTGATCTTCCAGCCAGACAAACTTCATAAGTTGTGAAACAGTCCTTCAGGTGACTGCGGAAATGCTTGCGCAGTAAAAGCTGCAACAATGCCGAGCCATGCAAGGGCACAGAGTCCTCTGATGCATTGAATGGTTACCAAAAAAGTGCATCTTCTTTCCCTACAAATCAATGTAGGTGCACCGACAAAAGATGCATTTTCCTCAAATCGCATCCTAAATGGATAAGCTTTCCTATACATTTGGAATTGAAGAAGACCTCAAAATATCTGATACTCAAATTATGTCTTGACTTCATATTCTGGTTGTCCCCGTACCGTAATTGGCAGACATTCAGATAGAAGCTGATGAGATGGATCAGAAATATACTGCTTCAACTAAGGAGAATACATCTTCCAAGTTCAATGTAACTTTAACCTAAAAGCCACAGGATGAATCTGATTACGAATGTCAAATGTATGGAACTACCATGATTTAAATTTGACAGGCAATGAATGAAAAACAAGAAACTGAGAAGACAGAGGCTAAGTAAAGAATCTTCTAGATGAAATCTTTGCGTACAAAAAAAGGTACAACTTTGATAACTACATATGTTACATTGTTACAAGAAAATTCCACAGTTGCTAAATACATAGCCAAATGACCTTGATTCGAATTACTGTAGCATTACAGGTACTTTGCCAAACTTTATTGGTTCCCTGTATTTTCCCATTAGATTGTTGATGATAACAAAAGGAACGAGATTAATTTCTAATGCTTTACACAGAGCTCTCAGAAAACTTGAAAGATGTTGTGTTACGCTAGCTGATATAATGGTATGAGAATTCCATGAAGACAAAACATGTCAGTCAAAAACATTGAACCATTTATTTTACTACTTTTCTGCTGCAAGTAATTTATGTAAAGGAGAAAAGATGGGACTTCTTCAGAAATGTGTCCACTGTAACCATTACTAGTTGAAATCTCCCTGAGAGTTGAATATCTGCTTTAAAATCTGAATATATTGTGTGCCATAAGGCAAGAACCACTGTTTATTGCTACAATTACCCAAACAGCTTGGAACGTGGTAAGTTGTGTTGGGCACAAACAGAGAGGGCAAAATTATATTCTTGAATATCAGAATGAACAGCTAGTCACCTAAAAGATTTCCCTAATTAAACCCTATAAAGTCTTAGCAATTTCATGACCAGTCACAGCAGAATCATGACCCATTTTCATCACATCTAGCTGGAGCTGTTTGATTTAGAAAACAATGGCTTGTTGACTTGGAGTCTTCAGAATAAGGTTGTCTAATTGCAGCAGCGGTCGGTCGTAGGAGTGCTGCTGGGCGGTGACGTGGGGGTAGTAAACTATGGATTACGCCCGATTACAGGTAAGCAAACATAAAAATAAATAAAATTAATTTTGTTGTGCGGAATGTGCAAGTGTAAGCCAAAGCCTTCTGCAGACTGGATCTCTAAGGGCCATGCTGATAATAAATAACCCACCAGCAGACAGGAAAGATAATGATAGAAAATTAGAACTCCAGAGGACCTCTTAATATTGAATCCCTTCCATGTAGCACTTGGATGCCCATTACATCAGCCAAAGGAGAGCACTATACCAACCACCATCATTGAAGCCAACAAAAGAAGCAGAACAATGTTGAAGACAATCAAGCACTGCATCAACCCCTTACCAGACCCACCTATTCCTCACTCAAAAGAAAAGTGCAATGCCATCAATAACTTCTTCAGTAAACAAGACAGGGAAGATTGACAGCACAACAACACCAAACATACCTCCTCTATTACTCCCACCCCTTCCTGTAGAATCCTGTAATTCTCAGCCTTGAAAGCCCTAAATGTCCCAGATCGAACTATCATATTCAACTCCCTCAAAGCCACTTCCTATAAAGAGGATATCTTTCCATGGTCCTTCATCAATACTCTCTCTGGCAGTGCTCTGTTACTCCTCCTTACCATTGCCAGTGTCTCTCTTTCTCAAAGCATCTTATCAGAAGCTCTCATGATAGGCCAGATCCTCCCACTTCAAAAGAAACCTACACTAGATTCGGATTACCTCACTACCCACCTGACCATCACTCACCTCCCATTTATAGGCATGATTATTTACAAAGCATTTCTCAACTCTAAGATCACATCCATTCTAACCAACTGGTGCACAGCTATCAGTTGGGTTTCAGATCACACTCCAGCATGTAGAACGCTACCTTGCACATCGTAGACAATATTCTCTGGACCACAGGTGAAGATGATCCACACTTCCTGATTTTGCTGTACCTCTTACCTGCTTTCAACACTGTCGACCATCCTATGCACCCAGGACTCTCTAATGGGATTAACCGGCAATGTCCTTTACTGTTTCTCCACCTACCTTTCCAACCAGCACCAGTTTGCAGTTTGTTCACATGGCACCTTCAGGTCACAAACGATCACTGTTACCGGTTGAGTACCTAAGTGTGCCGTACTGTCTCCTGTCAGAATCAATCTTTATATGAAGCTGCTTCGTGCTCTACTCACGGATAGCAACATCAAGATTCACCAACAGGCTGATGCTACACAACTTTTCTCCTCTGCTCCAGATATCCAATGGCTCAAATGTTTCTTGCACATCATCCAACCTGGATTTCCAGCTCCTTCCTGAAATGTATCCCAACCAAGACAGAATTCTTATTTGCCATAAACTACAAACAAGATACAGTACAAACCGTGATCAATCACATGAACCATGATGCCAAGTCACTTAGATGCACCCGAGACACCTTCATGGAACAACAAATGGTGAACAACCTTTACAACGAACCCCTAACAACGCAGTACCATTACAAAGCAGGTTTTAGAACGAAAGTCGTTACAACGACTTTCGCTGGAGGGCGCTCTAGGATAGGGAAAAGTTTAATTTACTATCCAACACCTTCCCTACTATCCACGGGGACTGGAGTTGGAATAGTAAATTAAACTATTCACTATCAAGCGCCCCCCAACGCAAGTCGTTGTAACAACTTGCATTGAAAAACCTGCGTTGTAACGGTACGCGTGGTAATACCACGCGTTGTACCGTCATACATCCACAAAAAACATGGACAGACTGGTATCAGCTCTCTCTTCAAAAGAAAATTTAACAGTGAGAACCCATTTCAGAGGCCACGGGGCAAGCAAGGATTAATGGCCCAACCGTGGCGTTTGAGGCCATTTTCACCCGATGTGCTGGGGCCTAACTTACTATGGATTCTCAGTAATTGAGCTAAGAACCTCTTTTGCATATGACTGTCAGGGTAAGAGTGGTTCAAGCAGTCCAAGGCTATCTTGGGGGAGGTATTGATACAGGGAATGGAACATAGACTCACAATTCGAAATGCTTGCAGCAGCAGCAGTAAATCATTGTCTAGCCAAATACTCACTTTTCTGGAAAAGGAGAAGTATTCTATTTCTACTGCTACCCACACAAAGGAAAAATACCATTCACAAACAACTATACCATTCTCCTGCCGATTCCTTGACGTTTCCCTGCCCCCCTTCCACCTTGTTTTAGCGATACTGGTTACTCCTCATTCACTATTGACAACATCCAGATGCCCCAAGAGTAAATGTAAATGTAGAGGTACTTGTATATCGGACGACTACCCGGAGGCATCTTGGCGCTTGTACGAATACCGCTGAGGAACCCTTCCTGCCCTTTCCCTTTGAAGTGCCCACTCCTGGGCACCCCCAAGGTGAAGCCAGGCATCCAGCAAGCCAGCAAGAGTAGTTAGAGTCTCAAGAGTCCACTCTCTGTTCTTAAAGTCAATAGTGTTCTAGCACCACGGTGCTATTTAACAGCAAGTTCCCATGAGGCTGACTGGCCCGAAATCAGTCATCCATGCACCTTGTAGGATCGGAATGACTGGAGTTCCCAAGCATGCTCCTTAAATGGGTGCTGAAGTGGCAGCAGTTAATACAGGTGAGCTCGCTGAATGCGGTACCAAGGGGTGGCACTTAGCGGGTGGAGGGACATCACAAGAGGTCGAGCTCCCACGGCAACCAGAGGCTCTCGATGGCTACTCTTCACCAGGTAATTTTCTGGTGCCTCCTGTGATGGGGGGGTCTGATGACACCCAGTTCTGGGTGCAAATCCCCCATTCTGGGCAGGTGTGCAGGGTCCACAGCAACCTCAATGATCTCAGAGACAGCTTCGATCAGGTCACTTGATGTGCTGGTCCAGGGTGACACCAGTTGGCATATGAAGTCACCGTATTTTCACAGTACATGGGCGAAGGCCCGATCAGCACACAAAAAGTCCTTGATGATGGCCCCACATGGCATCTAGGGTCACCTCCCACTACCTCTCATGGACTACATCCCTTAGCTCACAACCGTCTTCTCGCTCTAGCCCCTCCTGATACAAAGGGTCACTGCTTCCCCACAATGCATGAGCTCCAGCACAATCGGCACAGCAATGCACACTGCTCAATTCACCGTGGTCCTCCTCTGACATGCGGGGGTTGCCGTATTTTGTCTTGTACACTGGCAACAAACCAATTGATAAAACAGCCGTCTCCTCACACCACACAGAGGGAATCTACTCAACAGGAATCCCCACAAGACCTTGCAGCCCTCCAACACTCTCCTTTTCCTCACAGAGCACACTGCTCTTGCAGCCGCGGTCAGTAGGGGAGTACCTGTAGGGGCGGTGACATGGGGAGGGGGAGGGGCAGGGTGGTGGTTAGTAATGTATGGATAATGGAGGTTAGCAGGTAAGTAAACATTTAAATAAATAAATTTGGGAGAGGAGTTGGCCTAACGGCTGGGGCGCTCGACCTCGGACCTGGGGATCTGGGTTCGAGTCTCGGTAACGACGCCAAAACCTCCTGTGATTCTGGGCAAATCACATAATCTCCCCGTGCCTAAAATGAAAGTAACTGGAAATGTAAAAAATGTAACGTAACAGGAAAAATATGTAAAGCGCTCTGATACCTGATTCGGTTCGGGTCTAGTTCGCGCTATATATAACTCTGCAATTTTTTAAATGAATTTTGTTGCTCGCACTGTATTGCATTTGGGGATGCAGTGCACACAACGAAATTCGTTTGATTTATTTAAATGTTTACTTACCTGCTAACCTCCATTATCCATACATTACTAACCCCCACCCTGCCCCTCCCCCTCCCCACCTCACCGTCCCGGCAGGTACTCCCCTACCGACCGCGGCTGTGCTCCTGCCAAGTAGGCAGGCATGGCTGCACCATACTTCATGGCAGGTAGTATTAGTTTCCCTGGGTGATGTCCCGTCAACTGGCAGGGAGACTAGCAGACCTTGCCCGTCTTGGTCACAAGCAGACGCCTTGCAGAACGTACCCTCCTCACACAGCCTGACTGGCTGCTTGGCAGATTACCTTTTTTGGAGTCTAAAGCTCTGCTTCTTATAGTCCATTTTCAGCACCAAATGTAATTTAGAGTCTGAGTCTTTGACGTTTATGTTGTCTGCTTCTATTGAAGTGTCCACTCCTCTGCCCTCTTCTTCCTTCCGTCACAGCAGGAGCAAATCCAAAGCTAATATCCCCACAACACAGGCCATGGACGTGACACCTGGATGCCACCCACAGTGGTATGTGTATCAAAAGGTTATCCCAGGGCCCCAGCCCTACTACTTATGATTGTGTTATTAGCGCCATCTCTTTCCTGAGATGTGCTCAGGCCCCTTTCCTTGTGACCGTCACAGAATCAAAGAGCACCCTCTGAAGTACACAAGGGATGCCTGGCTCTCCCCTCTCCAATGTGTGTCCATCCCCGCATACAGGAATGAGGCAAAACAAAAATATGTCTGGGAGGGTTTCACTAACTCCTTTACTTTTTTCACCATGATGGCCTGGGTGTTCCAAAATAGGACCCAGGTGCCTCCATCTAATGTACCATCCACAGGCACACACATATCCAGTGCATGTATTCAATTTACACACACTGCAGAGCACTGTATATTTCACGTACTGTACCAATCATAAGCACACATACACCCAGCACATGCACTCACCGTGCATGCACTGCACAGTACTGCACTACCCCGTGGATTGTTTACCTCCCAGGGACACATACGCCCACCACAGATACACCAGTCCTGCGCTGTGCAACACTTCACAGCAAATCAATGTAAGCCCAGGGTAAGTTAAGTACACAGCAGCAGAACTTTTATAATGAGTGAGTGAGTAGGCCTCACTCCAGTGATAGAGCTTACAAAGGACTTGTTTACTCATATGGTTCTCTACGGAATGCTGCCACCACCATGCTAATGCTGCTTAACTTCTAATGAGGAACTTCTTCTGGGAAGGACATGGCTTTTGTAGTTCGGACTGGACTGTTCCCATGGGGCAACAGGGTCAGAGCTGATTTGCATATCGCCATTGTCTAACCCAGGGTGGTGTGGAGTGCAAAAAAACGATGGATTTGGGCCCAGATCTTTTGACTGGGGGAGTGTGTGACATTGATCCACATTCAGTCCATCACTTGTTGTTTTTGCAATTGCCGCCCTAAGTGCGCTGGGGATGCCCAGACGTGGGTCCCAGGCACTCCACACCACTTGGAGTCAAGCTAGCCGGGCTGAAGAGAGGTGTTACCTCGAAACCGGTCCGGTCCTCGGATGCTTGATTCCGTTCTGGGAAGGACATGGCTTTTGTAGTTCGGACTGGACTGTTCCCATGGGGCAACAGGGTCAGAGCTGATTTGCATATCGCCATTGTCTAACCCAGGGTGGTGTGGAGTGCAAAAAAACGATGGATTTGGGCCCAGATCTTTTGACTGGGGGAGTGTGTGACATTGATCCACATTCAGTCCATCACTTGTTGTTTTTGCAATTGCCGCCCTAAGTGCGCTGGGGATGCCCAGACGTGGGTCCCAGGCACTCCACACCACTTGGAGTCAAGCTAGCCGGGCTGAAGAGAGGTGTTACCTCGAAACCGGTCCGGTCCTCGGATGCTTGATTCCGTTCTGGGAAGGACATGGCTTTTGTAGTTCGGACTGGACTGTTCCCATGGGGCAACAGGGTCAGAGCTGATTTGCATATCGCCATTGTCTAACCCAGGGTGGTGTGGAGTGCAAAAAAACGATGGATTTGGGCCCAGATCTTTTGACTGGGGGAGTGTGTGACATTGATCCACATTCAGTCCATCACTTGTTGTTTTTGCAATTGCCGCCCTAAGTGCGCTGGGGATGCCCAGACGTGGGTCCCAGGCACTCCACACCACTTGGAGTCAAGCTAGCCGGGCTGAAGAGAGGTGTTACCTCGAAACCGGTCCGGTCCTCGGATGCTTGATTCCGTTCTGGGAAGGACATGGCTTTTGTAGTTCGGACTGGACTGTTCCCATGGGGCAACAGGGTCAGAGCTGATTTGCATATCGCCATTGTCTAACCCAGGGTGGTGTGGAGTGCAAAAAAACGATGGATTTGGGCCCAGATCTTTTGACTGGGGGAGTGTGTGACATTGATCCACATTCAGTCCATCACTTGTTGTTTTTGCAATTGCCGCCCTAAGTGCGCTGGGGATGCCCAGACGTGGGTCCCAGGCACTCCACACCACTTGGAGTCAAGCTAGCCGGGCTGAAGAGAGGTGTTACCTCGAAACCGGTCCGGTCCTCGGATGCTTGATTCCGTTCTGGGAAGGACATGGCTTTTGTAGTTCGGACTGGACTGTTCCCATGGGGCAACAGGGTCAGAGCTGATTTGCATATCGCCATTGTCTAACCCAGGGTGGTGTGGAGTGCAAAAAAACGATGGATTTGGGCCCAGATCTTTTGACTGGGGGAGTGTGTGACATTGATCCACATTCAGTCCATCACTTGTTGTTTTTGCAATTGCCGCCCTAAGTGCGCTGGGGATGCCCAGACGTGGGTCCCAGGCACTCCACACCACTTGGAGTCAAGCTAGCCGGGCTGAAGAGAGGTGTTACCTCGAAACCGGTCCGGTCCTCGGATGCTTGATTCCGTTCTGGGAAGGACATGGCTTTTGTAGTTCGGACTGGACTGTTCCCATGGGGCAACAGGGTCAGAGCTGATTTGCATATCGCCATTGTCTAACCCAGGGTGGTGTGGAGTGCAAAAAAACGATGGATTTGGGCCCAGATCTTTTGACTGGGGGAGTGTGTGACATTGATCCACATTCAGTCCATCACTTGTTGTTTTTGCAATTGCCGCCCTAAGTGCGCTGGGGATGCCCAGACGTGGGTCCCAGGCACTCCACACCACTTGGAGTCAAGCTAGCCGGGCTGAAGAGAGGTGTTACCTCGAAACCGGTCCGGTCCTCGGATGCTTGATTCCGTTCTGGGAAGGACATGGCTTTTGTAGTTCGGACTGGACTGTTCCCATGGGGCAACAGGGTCAGAGCTGATTTGCATATCGCCATTGTCTAACCCAGGGTGGTGTGGAGTGCAAAAAAACGATGGATTTGGGCCCAGATCTTTTGACTGGGGGAGTGTGTGACATTGATCCACATTCAGTCCATCACTTGTTGTTTTTGCAATTGCCGCCCTAAGTGCGCTGGGGATGCCCAGACGTGGGTCCCAGGCACTCCACACCACTTGGAGTCAAGCTAGCCGGGCTGAAGAGAGGTGTTACCTCGAAACCGGTCCGGTCCTCGGATGCTTGATTCCGTTCTGGGAAGGACATGGCTTTTGTAGTTCGGACTGGACTGTTCCCATGGGGCAACAGGGTCAGAGCTGATTTGCATATCGCCATTGTCTAACCCAGGGTGGTGTGGAGTGCAAAAAAACGATGGATTTGGGCCCAGATCTTTTGACTGGGGGAGTGTGTGACATTGATCCACATTCAGTCCATCACTTGTTGTTTTTGTAACTTCTAATGAAGGCAGTTGCCTTTCATCACAATGAGGGTAGCACCTTGGGTGCTCCACATGGTCCAACAAGACCGCAATCCATAACAAAGACCTATGTCGTAGGGCACATGCATGCTTTGTTTTTGCTTATGACAACAAAAATCCCGACATCAGTGCAATTGGGTTCTCGTGGCAGGGGTGCCCATTTATTTCCATGCAGAGGACTTTTCCATTCCAACATAAAGCATTTCTTCCAAAGAGAGACTTCAGAATTGTTGTTCAAGTCCTCATACTCCCACATCTGGACAATGGTAGTGCCCCACTTCATGGCCTCTCAAACTGCACACTAGCAGTCCTCACGGGCAACTTCCATGCTCCAGCACATCTCATCCAGGGCCTGGGGAAATAAGATCACATCACCCCAATCCTGATGAAAGTCCATTTTATCCCCTTGCTGGGCCACACCTTCATCCAAACCAGATGCATCATTTACAAAGTAATCACGGCCAGCATCCCCACTCATCTTGCAGACAAGCTCATCATCTCTGGTGGTTCTTGGCACACCTACATACAGGACCCCAACAAGCTGAAGACTAAGAAGTGTTAAAAATTAAAAACAAGATAGTAAGCCTTTTCCATCTATTTATCCAGGTTCTAGAACCACATCCTTGTGTCCATCAGGACTGCCCCAGTGCTGCTCCAATTTAGGAAAGGATTAAGAACCCGCCTTTTTAACCCCTTCGCTGCGGAGTGTTTTCCCCTTGCTGTACGGGGGGAGGGAAGCCACGCGAGGCGCTGCTGTGCTAATGACGAGCTCAGCTCGTCATGAGGCACAGTGTAGCTGCACTCGTGACGAGCTCACACCCATTTTGGAACGTTCAGTACAGCGGGGAAAATATCCCCGCGTGCGGACGTTCCAATGGCCGTGACGAGCTCAGCTCGTCATGAGTGCAGCTCAACCATGCCTCATGACGAGATCAGCTTGTCATAAGCACACAACGGGTTAAAAAAAGCTACATCACAGTACATTAACTGTCCACAACCCAGATTCCTCTCCTATTACTTGTTGACTTTATGCTTACACTGAACCATGACAGCCGTCCACTGCCTTTTGGCTAGGATCTTGCTGTAAAAATACCATATACATACGTACATTCATACATACATACAGGTCTGCTGATACCACTGAAGTGTTCAAAATGGTTATCTGGAGCCCATCAAAAGATGTTTTCTTTCTGTACACCCTGATGTTATGTCTAGAAGCTCTCTATTAACAACTGAATTATTTCTTGAGAAGGCTTTGGAATAACATTTTTGTCTATCTAAAACAAAGAATAAGAACGTCAAGCAGTGCATTCCCTATTGATGAAAATCTATTTTCAAAAACTCTGGTCAAAGATAAAATTATCTTATATCCAATTTAATGTTAGGGAAGCAAAATAGCTATCTACTGTAGACCAGACTTGTTTATTCACCACCCTATGTGACACATTGTTTGTAACATTCCAATAGAAGATGTATTTCTTCTTGCTGAAATGGCAAATTTTGGAAAAATATTAATTTAACATTAAATTAAACTTTCAGTACTAACTGTGGTACACATTAGGGAATTCCACTGACTCCAGCACGTTTTGGCACTATATTGAACTGTTTGTTTCTGCTCTTAAGAGTCGCATAATATAGGCTGAACGTATGCTGATAATATGGATATTGCCAAAAATAACAAATGACCCTCAAGCTGCACTACTGGCTATTAAATCCTTGGCTACAGAGAATGGCCTGAGGTCAGGTTTTAAACTGAATAACAACAAAATGCAAATCTTAGACCCTCAGCTACAAAGTTTCCATTTAAGGAATAGTAAATTGTGACAACTAACAAGTCGCAATTTTGGATTCCTTAAATGGAATTGATAAAATACCTTTCTTGGAAGTGGTTGCAATTTGCACACGGACTTCTAATGTATCCATTTGTATTTTGAAAACTGACCTATGTATTAATAGCTTGGTTCTCAAAATACAATTTTTGCCTACCTCATGCAAGAGGTAGGTGGTAAATTGTGAACCACTATGATTGGCTCCATTCACAGGCATGGTGGCCAGCGGGGTCATGCCTGTGATTGCTTTTAAACAAAGCAATTTTTTTTAAACTGCTGGCTGCTTTCATAAATGGAAAATGGGCAGGCGCGGCCCATGAAGGTAAGAGCGACGAGGGAAACTTAAATTTAAAAAAAGAAAACCATGGTTTCCTTACTTTAAATGTAAGTTTCTCTCATTGTCGTATGTCAAATTCCCCCCTAAAACACACCCCTCGCTCTTACCTGCACGGGACGCGCCTGAAAATGGGATGCCTTTTAGAAAAAAGAACAATTGCATCAAATCTTTTTTATGAGCTTATGGACCACTGAATGCTCATAAAAATGTTTTTGGGGAAATGGCTTACCATCTCCTTTGAAGAGGAGATAAAATATGAATGTTTTGTGACCGGATTTTGGTAGCATACATGAATACATTCCTTGAAGATTCAGTATCTAAAAGGGACACCATTAATACATCCTTTCTAAATACCGAATCGTTATTTATTCCCAAACCTAATTTGTGCTTCTGTAAGACCAGCAACATCTGACCAAATAGCAAATTGGGTTTGGTAAATAAGAAAAAGCAACTTTGTGGTCTGAAAGGATCTGATTTTACAAATCGGAGCCTTTCTGACTGTAAAATGTTGTACATCAGGTCCTTACGGTAAAATGTTTGCAGAGCAGATATTTTAGTTACGACCAAAGTGTAGTTTTTAGGGAGTTAAGATAAAAAAATTCTTACTCTTAAGAATATAGCATCATCTACCACTTCCCCTATTAGGGAGATCTAAATTAGTTAAAATGACATTTCTTTCAGGTAATTTGTATCATTTTTGTGCCTTCATTTCTGCTATTCCACTTCCAATCTTTCAATGAAACTCCAGGGCATTATTAAGAATGTTATCTGGCAATCTAGACAACAGCAACATGCATATAAAAATGCGTGACAAATTAAAAAGGCAGGGTCAACCTGCTTGATTTCAAATAGTAAAGCCGAATTTACCAAGCATTAAATGGCAATAATAACATTTTCTTCAGACATATAGTCCTTGGATTCATTTTGCCATCCTCTTTTCTTAAAACAATTTAGACTGCAAATTTGTCATGACGCAGGGTACTGGAGACGCAATAAAATAACACACTTTACACTATCAACTGCACAATGGTAGAGTGAATACTTGTGAAATTATTTTCTTCTCTTGGGCACAATACTATGACCTTGATTTAGTTTATGGGTAATTTCCAAACTGTGCAGAAACATGGACTTGAGAAGGGATAGGAATTCTGAGTTTAGTGGTGTTTGCCCCACCCCACAGTTGACCCTAGAAATCTATTAACGAAAACTGCCTGGTAAGAATGCAAAACAAGGATTAAAGTTCAAGAAATACTGAAACCAGCTGTCATCCTTCATTTGGAGAAGAGGAAATCTGAATAGGTGATATTTGTATACATGATAAATATCCCATTCCAGTATTTACCATGGCTATGATATACATCACCTCTTTCAAACCTACTTGGACTCAGTGGATATGTAT
The DNA here is from genome assembly GCF_964261635.1 of Lissotriton helveticus. Taxonomy (NCBI): domain Eukaryota; kingdom Metazoa; phylum Chordata; class Amphibia; order Caudata; family Salamandridae; genus Lissotriton; species Lissotriton helveticus. The sequence continues at coordinate 659,027,508 of NC_136057.1, read as the reverse complement.
GATTTTTGGGGTTCTGAATACCTATATATAAATTATGCCACCTTGGACATCCCTATGCTGAACCTGATATGCTTCATGATAAAACTAGAGGCATTCTAGGTTCTGGGTTTGGCAGGCATGCATATGTATGAAGAGAATACCTTTTGGAGGGTCAGATGTAAATAGAGTATTATTATACAAAGTGAGTTTGGGCTCTTATTCTTGCCACCTAGTTCTAATATTGTCTTGAACCGAAGATATCCTCTCCAGGTTCATAATAATAAGATATCAGAGGTGTGCTAAGCAATAGATGGGATAGAGAAGGAAGAACAGTCACAACACCGTTGCATAAACTAACTCAATGAAAGCAATAATCACTGTATGCTTAAAGAGAGAGCGGAGCATTGGTTAGCCTTCAGATTATTTCATTGATTTTTATTGTGAGGTGAATAAGAAATAAATTGCCAAGCTTATGAACCACACTGTTCTCTGTGTAGATTACACCTATTCCTGAGTCAGCTCTTGACTGGTTCAGGGGCACTAAAGTCCCATGAGAGGTAAGAAGTAGCTAGGGTTCCAACCACCACACCCTGATGTGAGGCTACCATGCACAAATTTGCATAAACATTGGTGTAGGAAATTGCATATTGCAAAGTGTAGACCAGACCTACTCCTGAGCTGCGTCTACAGTCACGGGAGACTGCAGAACCAGGTGCATCTTTCTGTGAATCATGGATGCAGATGTTGCTCCATCCACCACACCCCTATGTGAGGCTACAATGCACACATTTACAAAAACATTGGTGTATGGAAGAGCACAATGAAAAGTGGACACCCCACCTACACCTGAGCCATGTCTGAAGTCACTGGAGACTGCAGAAGCCGGTGCATCACTCTGTGCATAATGGATGCAGCTGGTGCTCCAGCCAACTCACACCTATGCGAGGCTACTATGCACACATTTGCATAAACATTGGTGAACAGAACCCCACATTGCATAGTGTAGACCACACCTACTCCTGAGCCATGTCTGAAGTCACGGGAGACTGCAGAACCAGGTGCACCCCTCTGTGAATCATGGATGGAGCTGCTGCTCCATCCATGATGGCCAGCAGGAGCGACACAACGCAGGAGGTGGCCAGCGGCGTCAGATAAGTTGTTTAAATTATTATTAACCCGTCACGTGTCCCCCCGCGCTCCCCTCACCCGGCCCACCACCGTTTGTTAGTGGCAGCCACCATTGCTCCTGTGTGGAGCTATCATGTGTAAATTTTCATGAACATTGGTGTATGGGATTGTACAATGCAGAGAGAAGAGATATTCCTTCTCTATGTAGACTGCACCTAATCCTCAGAGAGGTCCTGTCTGGTGCAGCGAAACTGAAGAAGAGGGTGAGTGCAGTGGCAAGGGCATTATCACAGATGCATTTGATGCTGCAACCACCACCACCACTACGACACCGTGTTGTGCCACAAGGCGAGAATTTGGGGCCAAATGCACAAACATATTTTACCATTGACAAAGAATGAGTAAAACTCTTTGATAAATCTTGCACTTGGTTTCGTGATCAGCATCAATTAGCACACACCATAATTTTGATAAATGCATATGCGTCTTGGGTATTAGATAATGTGCAAAAGTGTTAATTTAAAAATCTGCTCACATTTCGCAACAAGAGACTGATTTTCTTATTGTCATTTTGTGTCTACTTCCAACCATTCTCCGTGCAGTCTCATCAAGCCCAGTTATACATTATTATAGATGTGCTACAAATAACGCAGATCCAGTACGGCATTCGAAATGCGCTGATCCTGAATGAATGCATTTTTTAAAGGAAGCATTAAAACCACGTTTCCTCGAGCCATATTTCCACCCTCAACAGTTATATTACATGTGATAGATAACATGCAGAAATTGAAAATGCAAAGCAGCCGGGAATTTGGGAGACCCCAAACATAATGTTCTATTTAAAATTCTTAGTGGCACATGAACTTTATTTAGGATGGCTGCAAGAGATCATGAGGTATTCCTCAAATTCTGAATAAGTGGAGAAGTCAGGAATATCATATTTTTCCCAAGCACATTTATAACAAAAGATGCACTACATCAAATTGTCTCTTTTGTTTCTAACTAAAGGGCTTTCTTTCGTAAAGGAGAGACTGTGATGTGAAACGTGTATTTGTTTTTTGTTGAAAGATTTACTGGCAAGCCTCTAAAACCCCTTGCTTTTTCACTTACAGGCACATGCATCAAAGGATTTTGCGATCGCAAACAGTGCGAATCGCAAAAATCGGCCGTTGCGATCGCAAAATCTGCTTTTGGAATTCATGAAGGGTGAAGGCCCTCGCAATTTGAGAATTCGCAAATATTTGCGAATTCTCAAATTACGATTGCATTTAAGGAATCACATTTTGCGATTCCTTAAATGCAATGCATGAAACTTAAAAAAATTGCGATTTCGCAATTAGGGGGAGCAAATTACCATGAGGTTGAACTTTTGTGCATTTTTCAAAGTTTCATGTTGTGCACACACATGCCCTTAGGGCATGTGTGTGCACAACATATGTGCACAGATTGTTTTCAGGGGTGCAACAGGGTGTCCTTTGGACACCCCTGCACCCTTGAAATCACATTCTAAATTTGCGATTCGCTAATTGCTAATCGCAAATTGAGAATGTCTTCCCATTCATTCCTATGGGGAGGTATTCCTTAATTGTGACTCGCAATTTGCGAGTCGCAATTAAGGAATATTAAGAAATCACAATTTTTTCAGCGATTTCTTGACGCATTGCATTTTGCGATTCCTTAATTGCGATTCCTTATTTTTCGCAATTAAGGAATCGCAAAAAGCAATATTGATGCATGTGCCTGTTAGTGCATAAATGTTTATTGCTAATTCGAAGTTTTTTTTAATAAAGTATCTGAATGTTTTTTTATTTTGCTTATACATGTTTAATTACTTCGATCTTGTGTGTTGCAGCATTATGTATAAATGTAATGCATTTTAATTAATTAGGCAAGTGTAGAGGCCCCCTTTCAGGAAGCAGGCCACCTCTTTTGAAAACAGCTGCTCACCACATCTCAGGTTCAATCATCGACAGTTTTTCAGTCAAGTCAAATTCTTAGTGCTGAAATACATAGTACTAGATTATACTAGTTTAAGGACAATTATTTAGAATGTAACGGTACAGGTGTAAATGTTGCATCGGCATTTGCAGTGCTTGACATGTGTGAAACAAGCATTTACAATGCAATGGTCTCGGCATTATTAAAGGTAGAGCTATTGGCATTGTTCATGACATTTTTTTTCAAAATCATAAATAAATGGCATTGTCATTTACAATGCCAATAGCTTAATAGCTCGCAAATGCATGACCTATTGCATTTACACTCACACAGAGCCACCCACACAAAGCCACCCACACACATACAGCGCCACCCACACAAAGCCACCCACACACATACAGAGCCACACACATAGAGCCCCACACACACACACACAGAGCCCCCCACACACACAGAGCCCCCCACACACACAGAGCCCCCCCCACACACACACAGAGCCCCCCCACACACACACAGAGCCCCCCCCCCACACACACACACAGCCCCCCCACACACAGAGCCCCCCCACACACACAGAGCCCCCCCACACACACACACAGAGCCCCCACACACACACACAGAGCCCCCCCCACACACACAGAGCCCCCCACACACACAGACCCCCCCACACACACACAGAGCCCCCCACACACACAGAGCCCCACACAGACACAGAGCCCCACACACACAGAGCCCCACACACACAGAGCCCCACTCACAGAGCCCCCCACACACAGAGCCTCACACACACAGAGCCCCACACACACAGAGCCCCACACACACAGAGCCCCACACACCCACACACAGAGCCACCCACACAAAGCCACCCACACACATACAGAGCCACCCACACACATACAGAGCTACCCACACACATACAGAGCCACCCACACATAGCCACACACACAGAGAGGCCCCCCACACACATACACAGAGCCACACACAGAGAGCCCCCCCACACTCACACAGAGCCACACACACAGAGCCCCACACACACACACACACACACACAGAGCCCCACACACACACACACAGAGCCCCCCACACACAGAGCCCCCCACACACACAGAGCCCCACACACACACAGAGCCACACACACACAGAGCCGCACACACACGCACCCAAAGCCACACACACACACACACACACCCACACCCAAAGCCACACACACACACACCCACACCCAAAGCCACACACACACCCACACACACACACACACCCAGAGCCACACACACACAAAGCCACACACACACACACACACCCAGAGACACACACACACACACACACACACACCCAGAGCCACACACACACACACCCAGAGCCACACACACACACACACACCCAAAGCCACACACACCCAGAGCCACACACACACAGAGCCACACACACACACACAGAGCCACACACACACACACACACACACACACACACACACACAGAGCCACATACACACACAGAGCCACACACACACACCCAGAGCCACACACACACACACCCAGAGCCACACACACACACACCCAGAGCCGCACACACACACACACACACCCAGAGCCACACACACACACACACACACCCAGAGCCACACACACACACACACCCAGAGCCACACACACATACACACACACACACAGAGCCACACACACACACACACACACCCAGAGCCACACACACACACACACACCCAGAGCCACACACACACACACCCAGAGCCACATACAGACACACCCACCCAGAGCCACACACACACACCCAGAGCCACACACACACAGTGCTTAATTTGTAAAATATTAAGTACAGGTGCTCAAATTTTTGTAAGAGGCCACACCCACTTCCCGGCTTCACCCACTTCCTCCACTGGCTCAACCCACTTACTGTATTTGCTCCACCCACATCCTCAACTGGCACTGGCACTAAAAGCCAGATGTAATACCCGATCTGAATTTCAGCAAAACACATTGTTAATGAAATCAAGACAGACCCACAAAAGAGACTAGATGTCATAACTTGGAATCGCAGATAATGAACTTTTTCTGACCATGACAGGCTTTACTCTAAAGTAATGCTGGAATTACTATCTACTTCTCTTGTGTTTTGTTTCTCCCAAGGCTTTATTTTCAAATAACACCCTAATCTGCCTGGTCCATTCAATTAGTAGAAGAGAGTGCCAAACCTTACACACTTCTGAATTATTTTGCTCTGAGAATTTCCATTTCACTGATATATGTACATCTTGTTACCAAAAAATATATGGTATTATAGATCTGAGAGGTACAAGCCCACTATGAAGGCATTTAACACAAAGAATATTGGACTCTGCTAGATGCACAGTATGCACCTCTCTGGCATATGCACTGCCTGTAACTGATTCATTTGGTATACAACGGTTACCACGCATTTTTTACAACGCGGTACCGTTACCACGCTACTTTTACCACGCAAGTCGTTACCACGACTTGCGCTGGAGGGCGCTCCAGGATAGTAAATGGTTTAATTTACTATCCAACTCCTTCCCTAGAGTCCACGGGGACTGGAGTTGGAATAGTAAATTAAAAAATGTACTATCCAGCGCCCCTCCACGCAAGTCGTGGTAACGACTTGCGTGGTAAAAGTAGCGCTGTAACGGTACGCGTTGTAAAAGTACGCGTGGTACCGTCATACTTCCGATTCATTTACATCATTCAGTCCTGTAGTAGGCCAACTATGGACATCTAAAACCTCTGAATATATGCTATATCAGCTGTCTAAAATCTGCACATATTATATGCTAATGTAAAATGTAATGTCACAGATATGCGGATAGTATACAGTGCAGACCCTTTGTATATGCAGAGTATGTAATGCTGTAGCATGGTATCTGAAAATTACACTTTTCAGATGTTTAGATGACTTAAGCATTAAGGCGCATATAATGGTGGTCTGCAAATGTTACATACCGAGTCAGAAATGCCCACTAGTGCAGGCTTCTGTTTGGTTGGTATATTATATATGGCAAGTTGTGAAAGCCTATGCACATCATATGGGCAGCTGATATTTGCCCACTACCCCATGCCTCTGGCATATACATATTAAATAGCCAGCTAATATTAGCCCAGTGCTTCAAACCTTTGGCACATGCATTTTTTGTGGACCAGAGTGCCCAGTAGTGCAGGCCTCAGGGATAGGCACGTTATGTGATCAAGGAACATTCATCCACATTTTAAATGTGTTTACACCAATATTCAGGGATTATGACTCGTGTTTTCAACATTTAACACAGCAGCAGCACACCAATATTGCTGCAAATAGTCACTGTGATGCCCTCCTATTTCTTCTGCTTTGGTCTAAAAGAAACTTTTTTATAGAAGTTACATGAAACATAAAAACAGCATGTCTCTCCAAAATGTCCATAATACACTCTCACATATCACTCACATTAAAATCGAAAACGGTATTTAAAACAATCCGTTTAAAAAAGAATTAGTCATGGTGATCGGGGCAAGGCTATCTGCAGAACAGAGCTAGCTTTATTCGGGGGCCCCCTAAAAGGCTAGGGCCCAAGGCAGGGGTTTGCCCATGCCTTAAAATGTCTCCACTGCTGTGTAGGCCAAGGGTTTCTGACTCTGTAGGTGTAGTTCTGCTGAACGATCTTTAACAACATGTGCACCAGAAAGGGTACCTGAAAGTACAACTTTTGTAAGAGGATACACAGATGTGTACTGCAAAAGAAAAAGCAAAACACAAAGCTAAATGGAGGGAGGGAAACTGGATTAAGGGGCGTCAGAAAGGGATGGAATGAAAAAAAGGAGACAGAATGAGTTGATGCAAACGAGGTGGAAGCATAGAATGTGAATAGAAATAAAGAACAAGCGAGAGAGAAGACAGAACCTGAAAGAGCAAGACAAACATGAGGAAGAGAACACAATCAAAATAATGAGATGGATGAAGACAGAGCGAGTGCTATGAAGGGTTCAGGCAAAGGAGAGAGACAGAGACATATGTGAGAAAGAGGAAGAAGATCTAAAAAGAGGGAAAATCTAAAATTCTGTTGAAACAAATTAATGTTGGGGAAAGTTGAGATGGCAAAGAAAGACATGTAGACAAGACTGGATGGACAGGCAAAGGAAAGACGGGGAGGATTTACTGGAATGGAGGCGGAAAGTTATTTTGTCAATAACATTTTTGTAAAGACTGTTGGTGCCCTCTTTGCTCCAGTGGAATGGTGGTTTAAAAACAACAATGATTCTCATGACGTGGTGCGCTCTGGTTTTGTATGGAGCAAATGTAGATCAATTGATGGTTTGTCTTAATCGCAGGGAAAAATGACCAAGGTACTTCACTAGTTTATCTAAAAACCCATCTAAAGGTATGCTGTTGTGTATTTACTTGATGGCTCTACGTCATTAGGGAAAGGCTAATTCAGTCATGTTATTTTGTTTTAGTAAACTATGTAATCTCGTTTTAGTACAATGGGTACAATTAAAGTAAACCAAGATTACAGATCCCAGAATGCAATGGCATGTTAAAGAAAATCCAAGGTGAGAGTCCTGTCTTGCAAGTTACAAGAATTAATCCAAATCCCCTATACATGGACCCTGTATTGAACTGTATGAACAAAGGCCTTAACCATGCCTCTGAGCACCGTACGTGGTGGGCATCGTGAAAAAAGATCTGGGTCACTCGATCAGATGTTGGTGATCAACTCAGCGCCCACCTTTCCAAATTTCAAAACTGTTGAATAAGCCACAAGAATAGTTTGGGGAACACTTTTAATATGGTTACCATTGCTGGAGAAAACACTTCCTTGGTAACTATACTACACCTGACACTGTAGAGAGCAGGATTTTTTTTATTCTGAAGTCTATGTCCTGATCACAAAGTGGGTGAAATTGTTCATGAAATTTATTACATTTGCCTTGTAATGAGCTGCAATTTCATTAAACCGATTCCAAGACACATTTTTGGCATACTCAACTGCACTCACATCTATCAAATGTGTGTATTGTTTAATATATTGTAATATAATTCTTTTGTGGACATAGTTAAAATTGTAACTGCAATTATGACGGGGTTTAGCATTTAATAATATAAATCCTTATGTCACAAATACTGCAATCTCTAGCATCCAAGTTTCAAGCAAACTCGTCCAGCCTTCTCATTCCCTACTACCATTGGTTTCACTTTCTCTTTATATTTATAAAGCCCTAGCTCTCGGCTTGTCATGTTTTTTTCAGATTACAGCAAAATACAGTAAGAAAGAACACAACACTGTACAAACCCAAAACCATGAAAGCTGGAAACCTGGTTGCTGTATAAACAACATGCAGACACATTATTAATCATCACTCGGGTAGTCCGTCATTCAGGATTGTACGGCAGGTAATCTACAGTTGAATTAGCAAATGAATTTAAGCTACTTTTACGTAAAAACAAGCACAAGAAATGAGAGGTTACACTTTTCTGGGCACGTCCCTCGTCCTTAAGCATTAAACAAGACATACTTGCGCGTGTTACGAAAATTAAATCTTTACTTGCCTGTCTATTTTAAAACTTTTAATTATAGGGCTGCTGCTGCTGGGTGTCACTCTGCTTGCTTCTGCAGCTGACACTAGTGCTGCAGCTGCGCAGTGCCCTGGGGCAGGTGAAAGTGAGGACACTAATCTGCATCGGTCTGAGTCCGGAGTAAACACTTCCCGATTCTCCAAGGAGGGAAGGGGCCGGGTTATTAATCCATTTTTGAGCTGTCATTGGTAGCACGCTAGCGCTATGATTGCTGTTAGTTTCTGGAGGTTTGTGCCTCCTTAAGGTGGGCGGCCGCATCATCCAAATACAAATAGTATTTATACACGCAGATCCATGTCAAATCAGCGCCTGCCCAACACGTAAACCCAGGTATGGATTTACAGTAGGATATCATGTCTTTAAAAGGAAGACCGTGTGAATGTAGCAGTACTGGAATGTAGTGAGCTTATATCATGAGTAGACCCGGCCCTACAAAATAAGTGCCGGTGCTACGCACCGGAAAGCACCGGCACAAATTAAGCACTGCCTCTATGGCACAAACCATGTCATCGTTTAGCAACAGCCCTTACTAAGAGGCCTATAATTGTAGGAGCATGACCCTGCTCACTTGCTGTGCCGATTTGAAGTGCGCAGTCAGAGAGCTTATGTTGCTGCACAAGACTTCAGATTCCAGTGTTCCCAATCGGTCACCTTTCAGGCACACAGAGAGTAAATGCACCATATGAGCCTTGAGGGGAATCGTTAAACCTGCGCACTAAACAATCCCCCACATTCCCACCCACAAAGGCATCTGGGAAAGTGTGCAGTCAAACGCCTGCCTGGGTAATCAATGTAATAGCCTCTCCCCGCAGAAGGAAAATGACATTTCCTTGTGCTAAAGATAGGAAAGCCGGATTGTGCAGTGCGAGCAGTAAAGTCGGCCTTAAATCAATTTGATCCAAGTGAAGTTGCTGCCCTGTGTGCGCCCGCGGAGCAGGGCTGTTTATTTATTTCCCACTCCGCACCGCTCCCTGCACATCTGGCACATTTAATGTGCCCATTCCCGGTGATTGGGTGGCAGCATGTTTCCGTCAGTTTTACCACCACCCAATTGCAGCTGCCACCCAGTGGTGCAATGCGGGGCGAGTGCTGTAGTGAGTATGTGCGCCCGGCGGGCCCGGTAGTGACTGACAACCCATGGGCCATGGGGCACACACGGACAGACACTAGGCGCTGGAATAGCAGGGAGCCTCAGAGCATGGCCCGATGGATGTGCTCGTAGAACCTCTGGAATGGCAGGGAGGCTTCAGGGCAGGAATGGGAGTGGAGCTAGAAGTGCAGAATTGCAGGAGCGCTGCCGACCAGCATTCAAGTACATTCTTAGACTGCGGGGGCGGGGAGGAGCCGATAGTCAGGATTAAGGTAAGTTATTTGAACTGTATGTGGCTCTCAGCACTGTACAGTAAGTGAAGCTGCGGGGCAGGACTGAGGTAAACACTGGTTTTTCGGAGCTGACATTGCATACTTTTCTAGTCTCTGTGGACAGACTGAGGGGGGAGCCCTACAAATATTGAAATGTCGAAGTACTGGTTGGTGACAGTGCCGCATGAGGTGGAAAAGAAGTCGGCCTGCGTAATTTTTTTATGGCCATGAAATGTACGAAAATTCAGCCATTTATTCTCAAGATTACCACAAGCGGAAATTGCTTTGTGAGAGACATTTTCTTTTAGGCCAGCCTCCGTGGTTTCTCGCAATAGCTCTAAATGGGGACTTGGCGTGCGTTGTATTCTTTCTTCGCAGCGGATATGCAAAGCAAATTTCGGACATTCAACACTGCCCTAGAGGAGAGTCCCTTAAAAACAGCCATGCCAAGTGAGCGCTTATACAGTAGCCAAACAAAAGAGAAGCAGAAGGGGAAACGGGATTAAACTATAATTACCGGCACTGCAGAGTTTTGGGAAAGCCTGTCAAAGTGGCAAATCCCGCTGGGGCGTAGTCGGGTGCCAAAGGCCATAATGCGATCAAAGAAAATTGCTACGTGCTGTAGTTTTTATAGGCTGCGGGATCCTCGATCAAGATGGCGGAGTGAGGACTCGGGCCGGTAGCAGCTAACCTGGAGTTCCTCACCCCCTCCGAAATGACACTAGAGAGAGAACGAATTGAGACGGACGATTAAGCGACGATAAAGCGGCGCTTGGATAACCTGTATTCTACAGCTGCAAGCAAGCAAACAAGCAGTTTACAAACCAAATTCCTCCTGACATTACCGATGCTTTAGCTGCTGAACTTCTCCCAGGCATTCAGGCACTCGATAAGGGATACGATCCGCAGCCTGCTCCACAGTTCGGAGGTCGGCTGGACAGGTCTTGCACCAGCAGCTCGCGTTTGGCGTCTAATTACAATGTCTCCAAAAGGTCCGGCGCGAGCCACCAGAAACACCAAGAATATTGCTGCCGCCGTAACAAGGGCTGCAGTGACGCTGACGACAACTACCCCAGTAACAGGGTTGGTTGGGGGGGGCCTCACCCTCCTCTGCCCGAGACAGGAATTACGGCGTTGGGGGCTATGCCGACCTTTGTGGCTCACGCAGCTCCCACAGCTCCCGCAGCCTCTGCGGTCTCCACGGTTGCTACGGCTTCGGTGTCTGCGGATCTGGGAGATGAAACACCACTGGGCAGCATGTTAGAAACCCCAATCGGCACAACAGCAGCTACCAGGGTGCGGACTGACAAGGATGCGGATGCGGATAAAAATGAAGATGGAATAACTACCGGTAAGCCGATAGCCCACCCCCTAGTGATGACTGACACCTCCCTTTCTTTAAAGAAACCGACTAAACCTAATGTTAAGCAGAAACTTAAGACGGGGGGTTCAGCGGGCTGCCAGAAAGGAGGTGAGGGTGTTGAAGTAAACGAGACTGGTTCTGCATGTACCCTGGTTAGCTCAATCGCGGCAGATAACGCAGGCGAAGTTAAAAATGACAATGGGCACATAAGTAATCATGTGGCAGTCAACGTTTTGGAGCTGACTAAAAAAAGGAAATTGGTAAATGACGAGAATGAAGGAAATGTAGCAGCAAATGATGTGATTCTTAATGGTAGCAAGACGCCTGATTCTGCACAAACACTATTAACTATCTGCGATCCTGGATTAGACCCTGGATTAGCTAATTCTGCTTACAATATAGCAGACACAGCTATTGACAAACCAAACCAAGAAATCAATAATACCTTAGGGGTAGCGGATGAGGGCACTGGAGATCAAGGGTCTCACGATGAATATGAAATTGAAACAGAAGAAGAGATCGCCGACTCATTTGAAGCTACTACTAAATCTTTGGCAGTCAGAAGGCGGAAACTTAAAATCAAAACAAAGACTAAAAAAGGGGGGAAAAGCAACACTACCTTAAATTGCCAGATTACAAGCAGCATAGCGACTACTAAGAAGATTCTAATTGACAAAAGTCCCTTAAGAAAATGGATAGAAGCGAAGGGGCTGGTAAAGAATATGACATTAGGTTATCGGGGACAAGCCCTACGGATTCTGATCCCGCCCTGATTCTTCCAGTCTGCCTTACATCCCCAGAGAACAATAATGTTCAAGAACCATCAAAGACACTAACAAAATTAATACCTGAACATGGTATGACGTCTATTAATCGGGCACAATTTAACACAGCAATTACAGTACCTAGCGGCTCACCTATAATTGCTGAGTCAATTCTGATAGCTACAGATGGAGAAGGGGGAGATGGCGTTAACCAGATATCTTTTAATAACAGTGCTAAAACGTCATCTATAGCTTCAACCTCAGACCTATCGGCGACCAATAATAACATTCTATCTAAAGATTCAGAAGAGGAAGAGGAAGATAAACAATAACCTAACCCCTCTCAACTAGACATTATACTTCAAATTTTAACAAATCAACGCACAGAAGCACAAGAACACTATCTGCAGCTACCTGAGGACAATAACAAACTCCAGACCACTCTATCGGAACTGACCTCCAACTTTAGTGAGGTTTCACGAGACATTGAAGAACTACAACACAGAGTTGCCGGTGTGGAAGAAACAGGTTCACGGACACATGTAACAGTAAACATACATGATACTCAGATAGCGACTCTCAAATTAAAAGTCGAGGATTTGGAAAACCGGCAGAGAAGATCAAACCTGAGACTATTTGGGGTGCCGGAGGGATCGGAGGGTTCAGATCCGAGGGCATTTCTTGTAGGTCTATTACAAAGAGCCTTCCGGGACCTAGCAGATTGGGACTGGGATTCACAAATCCAAAGGGCACATCGGTTACCCCTAATTCAAAAACACAAGAAGAGTAAATTCCCACGTCCATTTCTAATCTTTTTTGGCAATTTCTTACTGAGACAGGCCGTGTGGCAGAAAGCTCGGCCTAACACACCTATAATAATAGAGAACCTATCACTGTTCGTACGGTCTGATCTCAGTAAAGCCACTATGGACAGACGGTGGGAACTACGTAAGCTAATAGACCCAATTAAATCAGAGGGGGGGCAAGCTTTTCTTCAAGAGCCAGCACGCTTAAAAATCATTAAAAATGGGCACACTCATGTTTTTTAATGACCCTAAAGAAGTCGAGCAATATCTTTCAGGGTTAAGCAAAAGCTAATCAGTAGATACTTTGATAACTAGCCAGGGAAACAAAAAATTGTTTTTGACTATGCTGTTATAATAGTTAAGGTTAAGGTTATGGAAAACCAAATCTCAAGAGATTTAAAATTTATCGGAGGGGGTGGTGGGGGTGGGGCTCTACAGGTAGTCTGATGCAGAAGCTGCCTCTTCAACGGCAGCAGCAGTCAAAGGGTAGTCCCTTCCCGTTGCGGGTAGGTGACAGGGGGGCGGAGGGAGGGAGCCTCCGGCTCTCCGCAGGGGTGTGGGGTTGGGGGGATGGGGAAAAAAGTGATAAAACTGTTGGTGATCCGAGGAGAAGACATATTATAAAAGATAAAATTATAAGCAATCTTACATTTTTTTTGTGTAATTCAACAAATAGAACATCCACTTGTTTTTTTTAAGGTCATTTTGTTTTTAAAATGCATAAAATAAAGTGCCTTGCCTGGAATGTTGCGGGGCTAAACAGTAAAATAAAACGACGTCTGGTCACAGAGGAGGTAGGATTATATAAACCCCATCTTATGCTGCTGTCCGAAACCCATATTGTTGGCAAGGATAGAAAACTACTCTGTCAATTAGGATATGATACTATTAGCTGTTCAACTTTTGGGGCTCCAATTAGAGGGGTAGCAATCCTTAAAGACAAACGATTTATGACAGACATTTTGCAAACAAGTCATGATAAAGACGGTAGATGGGCTATAGCCCAATTAAGCATTGAAAATCACAATTATGTTGTCTGTGTGGTGTATGGCCCAAATCTGGATGAACCCAAGGTCTTTGACGATTTGAGTGTAAAACTTTTAGATTGGGATGGAGAACTCATTATAATGGGGGACTTCAACTGCATCATGGATTATCAATTGGATACCACTAGACCTAGGAGCTATCAACGGATGCGGAAAACTAGAGCATCAATTTTAGAACTTAGTCGTATTCATAACATCAAAGATGCGTGGAGATATATACATTTAGATTCTCCTGGTAACACATACTACTCGGCTCCTCATAAGCTATGTTCTCGGCTAGACATGGCTTTTGTCAGTCCCAATCTTCTTAATAACAGCACAATGGAGGTAGGTCCCCGAATAACATCTGACCACAACCCTATTATATTAACATTTGATATACCACATACAAACACTTGTTCTAGACCATTTTCTTTTCCCAGACACTTAACATCAGATCCAGCTTTTATTTTACAGCTAAAAACACATCTTATTGACTTTATAGAAATCAATCAGAACACTGCTACATGTAATACGGTCTGGGACGCCTGTAAGGCAAGTATTCGGGGCTTTACCCAACAATATGTGTTTAGACAAAATTCGGAATTACGCAAAATCAACAAATCTCTGACCTCCAGTATCGTTGCTCAGGAAACGCAATTGGCCATAGCATTACGGCAAAATTTGCCAACGGTAACAGAAATAAGTCTTAAACTAAATCAATTAAAATCAGAAACTAAGGCAAAGCTTATTAAAAAAAATAGCACCAATCTCCATAAATATAAGTTCGAACAATATAAGGGCGGAGATAAAACAGGAAAAATTCTGGCGTACAAAGTGGCCGAAGACAGAGCTTGTACTTTGATCACTAACATCCGGGGCTCCGACAATAAAATATATGATCAGCCTCATAATATCTTGGAACAATTTGCAGACTTTTATAGGACCCGATACACCCCAGAATCTTTTCCGAATGAAAATACAATACAGAAATATCTAGATGAGCTTCCTTTAACTACACTTGATACCTTAGAAATTGATAAACTATCCGAAAAATTACAGAACAAGAACTATGCCAAGCTTTTGCTGCTTTACCAGCCGGAAAAGCCGCAGGGGAAGACACCATTCCCCTAGAGATTTACAAGATCTGTTTGGAGGAACTAATGCCTATATTATTACATGTTATACAAACTATTGGGGCGACAGGAAAAACTCCCAAATCATGGAATAAAACCAAAATTATATTTTTACTTAAAAAGGGCAAACCAAAAGCAGAGAGAGGGTCATATAGACCTATATCTCTGATCAACACAGACGCAAAAATATTTGCTAAAATTCTTGCTTCTAAACTGGCTCCTCTCATGCCCAAATTAGTCAACCAGCAACAACATGGGTTTGTAGCCGGTAGGGACACTACCGTTCACGTGAATACGGCTATAACCGCGTTTGACGTAGCTGAGATAGAGACCACCCCACTCGGTATGATATTGTTGGACACCGAGAAGGCTTTTGACCAAGTGGGGTGGGACTACCTTTGGCGCGTCATGATTAAAATGGGATTTAACGGCTATTTCCTGAATGGGATCCAGGCATTATACGACAACCCTTTAGCCTGTGTTAGTTATGGGGGACAGACCTCCACGGACTTTGAGATATCTAGGGGTACTCGCCAAGGCTGCCACCTATCACCTTTACTATTCGCCCTTTCACTAGAACCATTTTTACATTCCCTACAGATACAATCCGAAATTATTCCTTTTAAAACTAAAGAACAGTTTCTGAAAATTACGGCATATGCCGACGACATCGCCATCTACACTTCCGATATAATTAAAGCACTACAAGGCATTAACCTAGAAGCTCAAAAATTTGGTAAAGTGTCTGGTTACAGATTAAACACAAACAAAACACAAATCATAGCTAACTATACACCAGAGGCCAATGTTCCTGAGATATGTAAGACCACTACATACTTAGGTGTCAAAATCACATCCAAAATACGAGAAATAAATAATCTTAACTATGACGAATTAATTAAATCCACCACTATCTTGCTAAAAAAATGGCATAAATTACCTCTGAACTTAACCAGTAGAATTAATCTTATCAAAATGAAGATATTACCCAAATTCCTGTACCTCTTTTTCTCCATTCCATTAGTACTAAACAACTCCTTTTTTAAACGGCTAGACGGAATATTCAGCAGCTTCATATGTGGGTATAAAAAAGCCAGAAGATCACTGAAGCTCCTCAAAAACAGCACAGACAAGGGCGGTTTAAATTTTCTTCATTTATTAGGCGCCTTAGGTCTTTGTTACATAATGAGGATACTTATTTTTTTCACTCTTTCATGTTAAAATCCGAATCAAATTTGTTCTTATTGCGAGTCAATGACCCTAATTATTTCAAAAGGGTGAAGTTCAAGACCGTCAAAGACATTGTTAGGATCTGGGTTAACATCATGGCCTATTGTAAAACTTCCGGGTATCTTCAATGATGGAATAGCTCTCAGATGGTCTGCTTACGGTATTAATACTTTGGGAGACCTATACGGCGCAGAGGGGTTTTTAGACTTCCATACCCTCCAAAATCTTTATAAATTAACGGAAACTATGAGATTCAAATATATACAAATACACGATTTTTTAATAAGAAAGAAACAATTACATAACATCTTAGATAATGACATCTGGAATTGTTTTTATTCCACTGGAATTAAATCAGTGATAAGTGAGGCTTACAAAGCCTTCTGCGCCGTTAAAATCGATGACTGTACAAAACTAGCGGAAAAATGGAGCAATAAGACCAGTTAAATATTACCTCTAAACAAATTACACGCTCTTTTTCCAATATTAACAACGCTGTACGGTCATCTAGCCTACGACTACAACAGTTTCGCACAACATGCATGTACTACACACCAGAAAAGATATCCAAGTGGTCCCGCAACAATATCCAAGGGGATCGTACTAAATGCCCCAAATGCTCTACCAACGCAGCAGATTTAGGACATATGCTGTTTTCTTGCCCAATCTTAAAAGATTTCTGGGGAGACTTACTCAAAATTTTGGAAATTAAAAACATTGTTTTACCCACTTTTACTGTAATATCTGTACTACTTGACATATACCCTGCGTCTCATCCCCAATCATCTTTGATAACTATTCTCATATCATGCGCTAAACTTGTGCTGGCTAGAGCATGGATATGTCCTAAACCCCCGAGTATTTGGGAATGGTGGTCATTAGTTAACGAAATTCATTCCATGGAGCAAGGATTAGCCAAACTTAGAGGTGCTCGCTCACTACAAAAACTTGAGAAAATATGGGGAAACTTCATTGACGGCCACGCGCCCAATCATGAATAGAAAGACATTATATATTGTTTGAACTAAAAAATATTATTTCCCTTTTCTATGCTCCTGTATTCCCATATATTACTTTCTTTTTATGTTTACTTGTCTGATGTATGTACAAAATGAACTACATTTCTTTTGCAACCCAAGTGGAAAATGTAACAAGCTCCTCTCGGGGAGCGGGCTATATATACATTGTAAATAATGATTTCTTATTATATGTACAATGATTTGTTTTCTCCAACAGTTAAAAAAATTAAAATATTTAAAAAAAAAAAGAAAATTGCTACGTGCTGTCCTGTTATCTAGAGGTCTGGATTCGGGTCCTGGAGAGAAGCACTTCTGGGTTGCCGCGGGCAGCGCGGCGGCCCCTTCAGGTCACTGCAGGCGGTGCGCTTCACAATAGGAACAGAAATGATCCATGAGACGAGTGGAGTGAACACGTTACAAAAGCAGACGTTAAGTTACATTAGGCAAAAGTGACAATTGTGAGCAAACAAAATACAATAGCAAAGAGTACATTACAGGAGAAATAGACTGGGACCTCGGCGAGAGGGAGGGTGTAACGCCCATCACTAGAAAAGGGGCGGGGCTTAAAAAAAGAGAGAAAAACGCCCCTGAATCGGGTTAAGACGGGGCCTGAACTGAGTGACGCCCCTCTCCTCCAATGGCTGGCCAGCATTTACGAGGCCAGCCAATGGAGAAGAGGGGCGTGTTCAAGCCCCTATACTAGACAACATAAAATCTCGGACTCCGCCCACTCCGTGGGACGCTAGTCCGAGACCTAAAAAACAAGCACAAAGTGACTAAAGGAAAAACTATTTTTTACGATTCAATCAGTACGAATGTTGTAGAGAGACAATCCATGTATACAGTGCATGTCTCAAACTTCATCTTAAATCTATGTAGAAAATGAGGAAAGGCTCTTGCACAAAAAGGAAGTAAACAGGCAAACGTAATGGACTACAACTACATCCAAGCATGCCCTTTCGAGTAACTGCAAATGTGGGCGTATAGGAGGAATGGTGTGAATGGTTTAAATTACACATTTATTTACAATGTAATGTTTGCCCATACAACAAAGGCAGCAAGATAGCTTCAACCATGTAGTCTACATAGAGAATCTCATAAGGTGGGTTCCCTGAACAAAATTCATGCTTGTTACAAAATTAAGCAATGCTTTAGAATTTCTTTCTTCATGTAGAGGAAACAGTTGCTGAATTACCTTTGCAATATATAGCTCACCATTTCAGACATGTAAGAAATATATTCTTTAAAATGATTTGAAATTGTTAATATTCCAAGCAAGGGTGAACAAGTGAATTTCACTATATGCTTAATCTGCAGTTTTTAAGTGGCCCTATTCAAAAAGATAATTTTGATCATAGATATAGGTATTTGTCTAAACTTACTTTTTGTGCTCCTACCAGGTACTAACACGTGCATTACTGACAGGTGTAAACACATTAACTATTGCAGATTTCTCTGACACCAGGCAATATCTACAAAGAAATATTGGAAAATTATGGGCAGAGAATTGTATCCCTACCTCAGCTTACTTTTACATATTTTTTCTATTCACAAACATTCCTAGAAGTATGCCTGCAAAGCTGAGAAACTAACCACCATGTGTAAATGATATTTCAATATGCAGTGTAATGAGCAAAGTGTAAAGTCCTTGGTTGGACTCACTCAAACAATCAGGTTTGATAGCCCGGCTCCTCTTGGTAAGAAAAAGTTGCTGGTAAGGAAAAGAACTGGAGGTTCTAAGTTGAACTCTCTTGACAGTTAGCTATAATAGCCCCACTCCACGTGTTCATTTGCAACATAGCAATTTCAGATCCTCATTTCCGTTGCCACTCGAATTAGAGGTTTTCTTAATCTTAATTTACAGTTTACTATAAGAAGCTACCTTCCCGTGAGACAGGGCCGTCCTTAAATAACTCTGGTAGGACCTTGTGGTGGGAATATGGGGCTGAAATTTGCTGTGCTCTACCCTGAGGGCACTGCCAGTTTTCCACCAGTTTACATCCCCCCGATTAAAGCAAAAGATGTGTTGGATACTAATGTATCGCACACAAGGAACTGCAAGTTGTCATCTCTGAAGAAGTGAACTGCTGTAAGCTTTGGTACCTCTCTGGCAATGTGCATAGACTGCTGTCCAAGGCACTGTTCACACCTCGGAGTTAGCGAGCAGAAAAACCAAAAACCGGGCAGCTATCGTACCGGAGGTGTACAATGTTATTAGAAAACAATGGTCCAAGACCTCTATAATTTATACACTGAGTTCATCAGTAGGTGATCATTAATTCAACTAAGTAAGGAGCATGTATACATTAATCAGCTCTATACAAAAAATGCAATAAACCAAAAATCAGGGCATCGAGTAGACAACAGTATCAAAAGAAAAGCAATATTTTAATTTATTGCTCCACAATCACACTATTTCACAATAATTCATTACTACAAAACATTACAGTCCATAACGGTTGCCCCAACGGAGCGTGCAACAAAGCAAAGGAGTGCAGAAAGAGGGGATGTGTTTGAGAAGGAAAGAAATCAAATAAGCAGTGACACCAAATTTTCAAATTAATTATTAACACAGTAACGGATCATCAATCACCCATCCTGCAAAACTTGACCACTAAATTATTTAAAGAAAAACATTTCATACATTGTACATCAATAAATCATAAATTTTGCACAACAATGTAGAGACTATTGGTCGGGTCCGGGTTATGTATATAAAAGGTCAACGTTTCGACTTGTCTTAAGGCCATACGGTGTATTATGCCTGGGCCGTGCGAGTCTTCATCAGGACAATGGGGGCAACCAGGGGATTATCGATGTCCCCTGACTGTTGTAAGTGTTTCAAGAATCCACCACAACAAGCTGGTGACTCTATAGCCTTTTTGCCTTCAAGTTGGATCTGAGGATCGGAAAGATAGTAGTAATTCAATAATCCTGTGAATTCAATTCAGTAACTTATTTATCCTCCTTGGTCGATTATAACTTTGAGACCATACTGGATTAAAGAGAGACAACTTCTCCCACGTCGTCAGCAAATGACTCGTAAACGTTTTTTAGGGCGTCCACGGAGGCAGCACAAAGTTACCGGTCACCGGTGTACAATAGCAGCAACCATCAGCCTAGAAAACTGACTACGATTGTACATTGCACAGACAAGCAAGCCAGTTGAAGTACATCGATGTCAGCATTATCAGTGGTTATGCACTTTATTTTCACTTTAGCCTGTTTTCTTTAGTTGGGGTTTCTTTTGTTTAGTTCACACTCCCTTGGCAAGTTCCACATGCCAAGGGAGAGTGATACATGCTGTCCTAGATTTTACTTTTCATTGTTGTACCTGCACTTTTGTTTTTGGAGTATTAATAACATCCAAATGCAAAAGGGATTTATAATGATCATGCCAGACATGGGACAACTAAAAAAAACAGGCGATTTCATTGAGTTCTAGAAGGACGAAGGGCAGAATCGAACTTGAAAATAGAAATAGAAAGTATTTCAAAATGTATGTCCGAGTAGGAATTCGGAAGGAGACACATACACATCAGCCTGTCGAACCATTGTGCTGTGTAGCACGTTCTGTTATTGTTGGCTTTTTAGCCGACAGCACTTTTATTATTGGGAATTTTGAAAACATGCTGCATATTTAAAGCAATACTCCAAGTTCCTGAATACAAAGTGGTGTTGATGCATTCCACATGATATGATGCCACAGGGTAGTTATGCATTTGAATTTGTAATGGAAACTCTTTTTTTCCTATCTTGGATAAAAATAAGAAATTCTCAGAGTTGATACAGTTAAGTACGGTATGTGATTTTAATGCACTGCTCTCTCAAACCTATATCCTCTGTGTATTTTTTGTAAAAAAAGAAAACAAAAATCAAGGTCTACCGAAACTTAAAATCTACGAAAGGGAAGATAAGTACAAAGATACTGATTCCTGCAGTATCAACGTCTCTAAGAGCCTCTGAGCTGGGCAATGTATGGGAGAAGGAAAGGGGTAGGTGAATTTGTGCATCATCTATTGGAATGTGTCAACAGCGTGTCAACAGCGGTATCTAAAAATACACAGAGTAACGTAAATCAAAGTATGACATACTGGAACTCATGGGTGTACAAATAATGACCTTCATGCACTTTTGCCCACACCTACTGACAAAAGTTCAGACACTAAAGCATGTACACCCACACACACACTCGCTCGCACACACACACACACACCACCCTCCCCCATATACATGTTCTCAGGCAGAGCAAACACCTACCATCATCCATGCACAGCACAGATATAGGTTGATTGTGTTCCAATCTGGAGAGGCCTGGCCAGGTAGTTCCGTTCTGAGGGGACCTGCCCTTGCAGGTCGGGTTGAACTGTTTTTATTGTAGCAGACTGATTTGCATAAGGTGGGTCTTTGTCTAAATGAGCAAGAAATGATGGACTGGAAAGCAGTCTCGAATGTAGGCCAGTGGCTGAGATTAATTCAAGCATTCCTTCAATCACCTTTTTGTTTTTGCAGTAAAAAAAAACCTAACATAACATAATTGCCGTGATCGGGCTATACTGCTACATTAGAAACCATGGGCTAGTGTCTTTGACAATGCTTGTCTAATATGCTGCAATTCAGCATTATGGAAGTAGAAGCAGCAATATGCCACTGTGCCTTCATTATGAAAATGTTGCAGAGTAAAATTATTCATTACTTCTTGGTTTTACCTCTTTCTCCTCCTAAAAATGTCTCTGCTAAGCGAGCTGTTGATACATCAACACACAGACACCGTTTTCTTAGCTGTTTTTATTTAGTCACTATTGACTGAATAGGGACGTACCCTTAAATTGGTTTTAATCTTTTGTAAATCGAGAACGTATTTGTTAAAATTCCTTCATTTAGTTCTACTTAAAATCTGGTAGAAATATGGAAAAAACAAGTTGAAACGTAATAACATAATTTAATAAAAACATAGTAAATCTCTTTATTAGGACTATCAGAACAATCAAGTAGTTAATTCTATTGAGAGCTCTAAACCCTGAGACACAACCGTTTCCAGGACGAAATACGGACATTCCCCCAATACATTTCCTCACCTTTGTTGGTTAAACATTTCCCCTTGAACGAAGTAATAATGGAAAGGGTTAAATATTTAATGGCGTTAAGGTGAACGAAAATACAATTAGTTCTAACTTGACATTCCTCTCCCATGCCTCCACTCCTGTAGAATTCATTGTGGAGCTTTAAATTGGGGCTGCCTAAGCTCTTAATTGTATTTGTGTAACCCCATCATTTACAGATAACCTTTTTTTAACACTGACGCTATTGAAACTTAAACGGCTGGGTTAACTAGCTGGGGAATAAGGCCTTCACGTTTAGGGGAAGGCAAAATACCCAATTAATGCTGGCCTCTTGCACCACCCCTAAGCTGTGGGAGGCAGGGTTATTTGATGCACAGGGGTCCTTGCTCTCAGAAGAGGTCCAAAGCTGGCGTTGGAGCTAAAAACAGAGATGGCAAAAGTGTTCACAGCAGCCCCATGATGAAACAAGAGGCACAGAGAGGAATCCCATCCATCAGGAGAACTTGTTATCTATCCTCCTCTCCTACACACCAAATATATATTTTAGAAAAGTTTGACCACACAACATATTTTACCGTACAATTTCCGTAACCATTGATCTGCATGTTTTTGATGAAAAACTCATGCAGTATTTCAGTTCCTCTGGATCCGGTGCAGTTAAGTAAAGTGTACACTGTTCCCAGAGGACTGCTTTGTAATCGGGATACACTGAGCATCATTTTGTGCATCAGCCTTCAAGGCAGACGGCCGACAAACCACCTGCATCTGGAGTGTCCAGCCACGGCCGGTAGTAGGTGTAACTGCAGGGCGGTGACGTGGGGAGAGGGAGGGGCAGGGTGGGGGGTAGTAATGTATGGATTACGAACTTTAACAGGTAAGTAAACATTTAAATAAATAAAACGAATTTAGTTGCGCGCACTGCATCGCATTTGGTGATGCAGTGCACATTTCCTGATTAAAATAAGTGGGAATAATAGTCACCATCCAGTGACTCTGCTGCAAATTGGATATGGGGACTTTAGTTTGGGCCCACTTTGTGTGACCCTGGGGCACTTTGTTATTACAGAAGGGTCCACAGACTCTTGTGTGTCCCCTTCAGTAATACCAATAGCGCTAGTGCATATAATGTGCCAGCGATATCTCCAGAGGGCATTCCCTCATTTGTATGGGGGCGTGACCCCATGAAAATGAGGGAATCCCTTCCCTCTGTGCCCGCGGGTAATACAGACCCGAGCACCGAAGCAAAGAAGCACTCAGGGGTGCACTGTTGGTGTGCCCCGGAGAGCAGCTCTCTGGAGGGAGGAAAGAGGGTCCTATGCCCCACCCCCAGACATCCCCTTGTAGGCGGGTGCAGTCACTCACTGCACCCACCTGCAAGGGAATCTCTATTCCCCCTTCAAAGTGCAGGCGGGTGGCTGCCTATACTGTGACAACACCAAGCGACTTCAAAGCAGCCGCTCCATTTTACACAGGAATGCACTGCCCTGGGGGCAGCACAGGTTTGCAGCTGCCCTGGGGCAGTGCACTCACCATAATGTGGCACATTTATTGTTTGCAATGGGCGCATCTTTTAAAAGGTGCGCCCGGCCCAAACAATAAAAATACGCCATGTACATAATATGAGCCCAGTTAGTGCAGTAATAATGGGGAGGAAACCTAGCTAACACTATGTTCAGCTAAGTCATCACCTTCCCATGATTGTTCTACCCCTTGGGCACAGGCATCAAAACTGGGGGATTTTTGCACTGGCAGGGCAGGTCCTCCGTACCAGAGAGCATGCCTACCACACCACAGTCACTGGTGCTCATTTAAGATGGCGGCATGCTTTGTGATGTGGGCCACATTGGAATGCCCTCAAAATGGAGAAAGGCAGTCCATTTTGTTCTTGGTGCATGGCCAAGTGGAAAACACTGCTTTGTGTACATATAGGAAAGAACAAAGGATACGGAGGGTTCAGTTGGTGAGCATCCAGCAATCTTTTGTTCACTCAAGGAGGAGGTGCGAGAGGACATTTGCCATGTGATGATCCTCCCCCCCACTGGGTGACCAGACGGTACGGTCAGGCACATCATTAGAGGGGAGTGTCAGGGGAGCAGGGTAAATGAGGGGGCAGGCAGTCGGAACGGAAGGATGGTCTCCCGACCGAAGGAAGTCTAGAAAAGGCCTCTCAGTGTTCACTCCTGCCATTCACCTTCAGAAGATGGCAAGAAACATATAACCAAGAAAAGAAAACATGAAATAATTCCATTAGGGAAATAGGTCACTAGATCACCAGGCAATGAGAAAGGGTACACCCTGGGGTGGGGTGTCAAAGGGTGGCACCAAAACGAAATGTAACAGCCTGCACAGTTTTATTTGGTGGGGGGGGCTAAGCTGCCAAGTTGAGGTGTAGTGAGTCACGAATATCCAATAAGGGGATGGTAGTTGCAGGGTACGAAGAGCGAAAAGTGTGGAAGGAGATAATATGAGTAAAAGAGTGTGGTGCGAAGAGGATGTTCAGAGGAAGATAAAGGGAAAAGATCTATAGAGAGATTAGAGAAGCAGACTTGATTACTCTCAACTACGGTTCCAGAGATTAAGGCCAACCAATCAACCTTCCCAGAAATGAATGTTCATCAATAGCAGATATGCACAAGGTTGGTTAGGGTGGATAAGAAAGTAGGCGGGGAACCTTTGAAGAGAAAGACAGAGGGAGAGACGGCAGTGCCATCCTGACAGGGGCAAGCAGCTAGGGTGGTGCATGAGCACACGATGAATGAGCCAGACGGGAAGGAGGTAGTTAGGATAGGAGATTTCTCTGAGTAGTAGACAAAAGATTGTTTGTTGAGGTGCCTTGGTGCAGAGAAAAGGGAAAAATTGTCAAAAAAGGAAAGCAAAGGAACGAAGGCTAGGTGGTGTAAAAGTGGAGGGGGCAAATAGATGTGGGGTCAATGGCTAAAAGAAGTGTTTCAGGAACAATCCTGTAGTGAAGGAGGAGTCTGTGTGAGGGGATCAGGAGTCACAGCGCACAGGGCTGCAAGGAAGGGAGGGTGTGAGGGTCTAACATAGGGAGCACAGGAGAAAAGATGGGTAGGACCAAGGTATGGGCTGAGGTTAGGAAACAAACATCAGGTAAGGGGCATTAGCTCCGAGGATGAAGGAGAGGAGAATTTCTCAACAAGGTTTATGGAGTTGATAGAAGGAGACATGAAGATTTGTGGATGGATGTGAAAGAACTGGGCATTAGACCCTTGTCATTCAGCGGCCGTGGCCAAGGAAGGGCTGTGCAACAGAGGTGAGGAGTGGGTTTCAAAGAAAAGGTATTGTTGGTAACACAACCAAGGTCACTGCTTCATGGAAGCACCCTGCACATGCCTGCACAAAAAAGTTGGTGTGGTGCTGCCCACCCAATAGTGCAGTGTAGGGAAAGAAGAGCAGGACAGTTTGGGGAGGATTGGAAGGCAAGGAGGGGCAACCAATGAGGTGGTGCTTATCCTAAGGCAAAGGAGCAGCAGGACAAGATGACGTGAGGGGGCACAATATGGACAACGTTTACTACCTCCAGTGAGAATTGAAATGTTAAAGAAGACATTGATGGTTTATAGTGGAAAAGCGTGAAAAGAATTCTCAAGACATGATTTATAGATGTTTCCACTTTCCATGTCAGAGTCTGGTCCTATGTTTTACAGCAAGGAGTCTTCACAAACTTTACAGTACTGAACTGTACACCAGCAAGGGAGCTGCCAGCCATATTGAGCAAATGATTGAGAAGGGCCTTTTTTAGGGGATCGCATTTAAAAATGTTAGTTTTCTGGGTTGTTGTCAAAGAAGGAACAGAGTGAATTAAAAATGAACTATTATCTTTGTTTACTAGAAGATATAGCTCAGTGAATTCATTTATCAATAGGGATGGCTTATACGTCTTTTGAGGAGGCAAAGCTACTAATCCAGAGTAGTGCTTAGACTTGCAGCAAGTTTAATTATTTCATTAGGTTTCTGCCAGAGGAAATGACACCTTTCCTGCCAGGCCTTTAGGATATTTGGCACCCCAACTGAATGTGTTGGTTGTACATACTATCATCAAGCAGACTTTAGGTAATAGGTAAGTATGAGGTGAGTATATACATCTAAAGACTCTTTGCATGGTAGGCCTTCATCAATCCTAATATCGGAATACGCTTGGATTACGCTCGGACTACCCTCACCCCTCAACTCAAATAATGGCAGACGTGCCCGCACTGTATCCAGCGCCCGCAGCCCACTGAAAATGTTGCTCATCCACATTGACTGGCACCCACCTGACAACTGATTCAGCAGCACGGACTGGGCTCTTGACTACAAGTTGGTGTACTCACTCTGTGGCTACAGTCAGGGCTGTGCAGACTTCCACAGGTCTCCGTCACTCGATTGGGAACCGGCGACAGAGACGCATCTCTGAGATGCGCTGGTTCGATCGCGACTCCTATTGGCCGGCTGAAGCTGGCGCATACTTACAGATATCAGCGCCTAATCACCCCTGGTAGGTGCTTATTGTTAATCTGAAAAAGAAGGGGTGGAGGGGGGTCTAAGGGTTAGTTTAACGACCTATATATCTCATAACCCAGTTAATAACAAGAAACATACAGGAGATACAAGGTCAAAAATGTGTAATGTACTAAATCTTTAAGCTAAACGGAGTCATGGGACACACCAGAAATTACATGTGGCTGAAAAACTCCCATCAGACCACCATTATGGCGGAGTATCGTCACGTGGGATACGGATGGTAAATCCAATCTTACCCAGCCCATCAGGTGATGGTGTAGTGATGGATTCAAAGGTGACCCTCTAGCCACAATGTATTTCAATATGGTGGTGATGGTGTACAATGTGAAAAAGGTGTGAGATAAAAATAACTACTGTAACAGAAAATATGTTTAATAGGCACTGTTACAGTGTTAAGGTTAAAATGACGCTACATAGTGTGAAAATATGACTATGTAAAGGCGTAGTGCAGAGTGGTCGACATGTTTCAGCTTATGGATAAACTATATCCAGCTTTCTTCAGGACCGTGATGTTGAATACACTGCTACTGTCAGTAAAAACAATTTGTGAAATAGTGAAACAAGCAAAATATCAAGTCAAAAATAATCCTACCAGGAACTTGGATCCCCAATGTTGTCTGGTGGAAAAAGTGAGTAGATTATCCTTTCCTGTAGGAAAAGTTATACACCAAGTACGTGATATTAACATGTGTTTCCATTCATCACTCAATAGCAAAAAAGAAAAGTACATATAACACATATTACAAACCAGAGCAAAAATTATCATTCTCTTATCAGAGGCAATAGTCCTCCTGGATTTATTAAATAGTAGTCATAATAATATTACAGTTTAGTACTCACCCAGCTTTATGTGGGAAGTCGCCTCACCTCACCCGGCACCCGCTCGGGAAAAATGAGGCCCCGCTCTGTTTAAAAGATGGAAGAAAAATAGAATATATCCCATCGGAATGAAAAATAATTGCGATATATTTCTTAGACTTCCAGAATATTTTAACAATACCCAGTGCTTCTTATAGTGGACACCTTCCCCTCAGACCATGTATCTGAAACCAACCTGCTCCAGAATAGAGATAATTTAACAAACCCAGTTGTTTAGGTTGCATAAAAGGTTAGCTGGCAAGCTCTAACTAAAAAAGGTGACTCAGTCTCAAAATAAATGATAGCTAGGCAGCAATAGTCAAAAGGAATAATCAGAAGGAAGAGAAACTAGCCCTCTGTGCTCACCTCTCCGTCGGTACCTCTCGCCTGCTTCCAAGTGGGAGTGGAGGTACCGAACGGGAGGAGAGCGCGCCTTTTTATACAGAAGGTAAATGACAACACCTGTTCGAAATCAGCGTCGCGGCGCCGGCGAATTGCCGATTTTCATCTGCGCGACATCATAATAGTACTCAGTGACCCCCGTTGTGTATGCGCGAGCGCAAAAGTGAAAACGCTACAATCTCGCGCATGCGCAGTGGTAGTAATTCTCTGCGCATGTGCGGAGGCACGCCGGAGATCACTGTCACCGCGTCCGGCCAATGATTAGTATTCTACCCCGAGGAGGAGCGCTCATAAAGAATCATTAAGTCAGGGAGAGAGAATCTCACAGGGGGAAGATTATCCCTGATCTATTGAAATTATGAAAATGTGCTCACAGCAGACAAGACTCTAGAATGCACCAATTATATGTCACTTTTGGTGAGATGAAACGCGATTAGTGTCGTGAACACACTAAACCTTATATATGCAGGCAAGGCATGCGGTCAACGGCAGATGCAACCATTATGTTTACATCAGGTGAGGCCAAACTCAATCATGTTGAAATATGAAACTCTCTATATCAGAAAAGAGAGTTAGACTGCCATTAAGAAGGAAAAGATCAGACTCACACTACAGAAAGTATATAGCACTACATATGTTGGTGACAAAAAACCCGCAGATAGGTGCCTGATGTTATAAAGACTTAAAGGGCTTACAGGCTGCACCATAATGTCTGGAAAGACCTTACTGAACCTGTGGTGGGAACTAGAAGGTTATCTACAACGAGATCCAAGGTATATCATCGTTAAGTCCCCTGCTGTCACTTTTGAGGGAAAAAATCCACTTCTGTTCCTTAATAAATAAGAAACTAGAAATGTCACTGATGTGGGGTGGGATGAACGGCTGTTCTAAAACCACCCATCTCATATCTTCTGCTGTGTGCTTGTGAGTCAGGAAATGATCGGTCAAGCGTATGGATTGTCTCTGGCAACGGATCGTGCTCTTATGCTCGCCAATCCTTAATTTAATTTTGCGGGTGGTGTACCCAATGTATCTCAAGGAGCACGGGCAGGTTACCATGTATATGACTCTTTCCGAATTGCAATTCTTATGTTTTTTTAGGAGCCATATCTTGCCAGTACCTAGATCAATTCTGTCAGTTTTTAAGGTTTGTGGACAAGCACTACAAGAGCCACACGGATAGTGGCCCTGAACTGGCGGAAGGTCCCATAGTGTGGCTGATCTGTCTCTCTCTTGGATTCTAGGTCTGGTATGAACCAGACTGTCGCGCAAACTGGGTGCTCTTTTAAAAGAGAACAGCGGTAAAGGTATGTTGGTGTCTGTAATATTGAGAATGTTCCAATGTCTACGTATTGTTTTCTGAACATTGTTGGAGTAGACGTTGAATGTACTTACAAAAGTCAATCTCTCTAATATAGGTTTAGTAGGTCTCCTTTCCAGGAGCGCCTCCCGGTTATTGTTCGAGGCACGTTTCCAAGCCCTTCTGACTAAATGTTTAGGGTATTGTCTATCCTGTAATTGCTTAGACAGTGTGTTTGCATGTTTGTCAAAAAGTTCCTTGGATGAACAGTTTCTTCTCACTCGAAGGAACTGACCCACCGGTAAATTGGCTCGTAATGAGCGCGGATGATGACTGCTATATTCGAGGAGGGAATTTCTGGCCATGGGTTTAGTGTAGAGCTCGCATTGGAGCCTCCCTGCTTCTGGAAAGATGGACAGATCCAGGAGGATATCTTCTCACTGCTAAACTCAACCGTGAATTTCAAGTACTGATTTTGAGTATTGAGCCA
This sequence comes from Lissotriton helveticus, assembly GCF_964261635.1. Taxonomy (NCBI): domain Eukaryota; kingdom Metazoa; phylum Chordata; class Amphibia; order Caudata; family Salamandridae; genus Lissotriton; species Lissotriton helveticus. The sequence continues at coordinate 658,997,544 of NC_136057.1, read as the reverse complement.
TTGATGAAATAGATGGATCTCTGTTATTGAGCCTCGCCATATCACCAGGATATCATCAATGCATCTCTTCCATAGCAACACTTGATGTAAAAATGGGTTGCTATGGTTGAGAACATGCTCTTGCTCAAATTGATGAACATAGAGATTGGCGAGGCTCGGGGCAAAAATACTCCCCATAGACGTTCCGGAGATCTTATTGTTAATCTACAGCACATATCAGTCATATAGCCTAGGACGGCCACAGACATGATGGCACCGGTGTGGGAGGCCCGAGGCACTGAAGCTACTGCAAGACTAGGAGTGGCCGTACTTTACCCCCATTCTCCCTATATAATGTCACCTGGCCTCCACATCTTAAGGACTTCCCCCTTGGGACACATTTCCCAAAAAATTTCCGACAAGAATCGTAATGAGGTCCCCATAGATAGTGGGGCAGCAGACCTAGCAACTCTGGCCGATGCCCAGTGGAGCTACCTAGGTAGCTTTAGAGGAGATGGGCTGTGGATCACCCCCTCGGCCATCACCTACCCAGCTGGGCATTGGACAGACTTTCCTTTGTCTCTCCACCGTGTCTCCTTCCTCCCCAGCCTTCCGACGTATCAGCTGGCTTGTTTAACTTTCACTTTGTCTTTTGGTTCTCCTGAATTACTATCCCCCAGGCTGGTCTTTCTTGAGCTGATCTTCAGTCCAGCCCCATTTTACTCTTCCCCTCTTTCTTCTATACCCCATAGGAAGTGTGCATATGTTAAGCTATGCTCTCGTTACTCATGTTACTGTGTAACACAGTTTTTTCTCTATGTTAAATTAGGCTCCTGTAACTGGCGTAACTTTGTAACTCGCTAATCATCATGTAAAGCTCTCTGATACCTACGGGCCTAGCCAGCGCTATATAAAACTCTGCAAATAATATAAAAACACAGTGCTTGGTTTAAGGATTTTGGAGGGACCCCAAGACAGTGGCTCACAAAGGAACCAAGATAGACCTCAATAAATGTGCTTGATAGAACTTTAAGAACCGATCGTAGTTTGTTCTTAGTTTTGCAGCTCTGTGTTTTATGGATAAGGATAGTAATAGTGATAAATTAGCCACAGGGTTCTTGACCAGAAAATTATGATGGGTTGGAGGAGGTGGAAAAAGGCTATCCCTCACAAAAGGGAAGATTTGCTTTGATAGCCCTGAAAACTATGGTGCAGGTGTTAACTGCTCTATGGATCACAGTATGATGTTTCTTTTTTCAGTGTGCTTTTACTATCACATTCTTTAGGGTGTTGAGGGTTAGCAAAGTTGCAATGCCAAGGAAGAATATCAAGTAGGAGTGTATGGGTGATCCTGCAGGCCCAGATAACATCAGTAATAGGTGCTGTGAGCTCATAGCGGATTGCAGAGCAAGACATCTGGGGAATGAGGAATTAATATTGGTGCACGACAATATTCCAGTTAAGACCACCTTAAATGCGGCTCTTAGGGAATGTAGAATGGATCACAGGCAGGATGGTATTCACTATTTTGATATAGCTGCAGCATTTGAAATGGCAGCAGCTGGTTCAGATGACTGCAGCATCATGAAGACCAGCTATTGGCAGTTATAATGTTACAAGCAGTATGTGTGCCCACTACAAATGCTGCAGCAGAGCAGCCTGCGCCTTGGCTTCATTCAAGGCTCACCATCCTAAGCTCAAGTACTAACCAATAGGGGACTGCGGGACATTTCTCTGGTGTATCTTTTAACCAAAGAGCTATTTTGCAAGGTGGTGGTTTTCCCCCTTGGTACGATGGCAACGTGTGGGGACGAAGGTGCAACACTAAAAGGTGAATGAAAGGCCGTACTCGTATAAAATCTACACCCAATGAGATATTAGCCCATAATACATGCTGATGCAAAATATCTGAAAATATGTATGCATATAGATAGCTACACAAATAAATTGTCTCACAGGCTCAATGGGTGGACCATAAGTAGGTGAAATAAAGGACTTATATATAAACCACGTCTAAAGCTTTGAGTGTGTGTATATATTTATCACCCCATGGTCGTCACCACTGGATAGTTATAGTTAGTGTAGAGTTTGCATAGGAAATGCACTTTTTGAGTTGCTTATATGTTTGGCACCATTTCACGAATCTTTACTTAATAGTCCCAACATTTATTTTCAACTCCACTCTTTCCTGGTAAGTTTTGGGGTGGTCTGTCAAACAGGGGCTTAGAAAAAAGAGAGGTCTGATAACGAGTTTTCCCCATTCATTTTTCCATAGATATTTTAGGCAGTGTTGCAACTCAAACCGTTGAGTGTATTTACATCAAATTTGGCAGAACACTAGGCCTTGGTTAAGAAGGCGGGCATTTTATAATTTGGTGTTACTCAGTTCAGTAGTTTTCGAGTAATTAATACTCAAAACCTTGTATATATAATGCTGTGGAATATCTGCGGGATGACAGATCTCATGGAGAGATCTGATTGGCTGCCACCACATGAACACGAATTGGCAGCGTCCTTCTTAAGACTTTGGTCTCAGAATCGAGGCCTACTCAAAAAGTTTAAAAAAAGACATTAGGGGGCAGGGAAGGGATAGCCTGACTCTGCCTAGGCCTGGTGCTAGGGTCCCAGAGGGACCCTGCCTGGGGTCGAAAACCTTTAAATATTTTTAACTATGCTTCAAATTTGTGGAGCATCTACAAGTCTGCAGTAATTTCAAGAAGAGTGGGCTCATGTGTATTTAAAAAAAGACCCCCTGGGTGGTCCAGGTCTCGCAGACAGGCGTATTGTTAATTTAGGGGAGGGAGGTGTGTAGTCAACTTCCCCAAGCCACTAAGAGGTCCCAGGGGCCCCATCTCAAGGGGGCCGATATTTTATTTTAGGGGGTTGTGTAGCCCCCCTGCCAAAGCCTAAAATGGCCCTGGGGATGCCACTCCCTGGGCTGTAATCTTATTAAAGGGAAGGGGGCATACAAACCCCCTCCCTCCCTGGGCCTAAAAAGGTCCCGGGGACCCCATTTCCCATGGCCATAATCTTATTAAATGGGGTAGGGCACATATTCCCACTCCCCGGGCCTACAAAGGCTCCAGGAACCCTATGCCCCAGGGCCATCATTTTAATAAAGGGGAGTCATGCTGTGTTCACCCCCCCAATCCTGAAGAGGAGCTGGGGGCCCCATGCAGAATCACAAGATAATAAATGGGGAATGCTCCACTCCCAGAGTTATTCCATGGCCACGACGCCCCCATCCCAGCTCAGGACAGTGTTCCATATTCTCCAACCCCCAAAACACCATATTTTTCCCGCCTGTGAGTAGGGGCAGGGTAAGAGTAATGTCCTTCCATCGGGTGGGAACACAAGCTGCTCCTGTCCGATGGGACTACAAGTCGTTTCTTTGCCCATTCGCTTGGGCAAGGAAAAAATACACTGAATTAAAATAAAACTGTTCCAGTGAGGCTGGAGCAGTGCCGGCTCTTGATGCACCCATTGATCGGGGCAATAAGGGGAGCTGGCAGGGCACAGGTGCTGTGGGCCTTCGCCCACAGTCCCCAATGAATGACCAGTTCTTGTGGGCACTCTTACCCCACCCAAGGCAAGTTATAGTTCAACTTCACAGGAAGGGGCAAAAGTAGATGACATTTTAGGCTTCAATAGATCAGACCCTAATTGGAAAGAATGGTTGGATTGGCCCATAGACATGAACAGATGTCAGAAAAGATTCTGGGGTACCACCGAAGGGTTCAGTATCCATAGGCCAGACCTATCACTAAACGGAGCTTGTAATGGCTCAGTAGCAAACTTGTCCTGCCACCTGAAAGGGACTCCAGTAGCCGTGATTACTCCGGTATTCAAGCTGCTCTTGAATGGTAGTTACTTGATGCTGAACGATCAAGGTTGCTGTGGGATGCTTCCTGGTGTTGCCTAACTGGTCACTGTGAACTCCAGGGTCACTTGCTCTATGTAAGTATTGTTTGCCCCAATGAATACAGACAGGGAGGCGCCATTATGGCCTTCGTTGAATGCTTCTTTTATACAGTTTGATACTTTGAGCAGAATGAAATCCATGATTTTACAGCTAACCATACCCTTAACCTCTGCCTGAATGACTTTTGATCTTCAAATCGTAAGGACCTCGACTGGGATACAGGCACTTATACCTACAAACTGCCCCTTTCATTTTGTAGAAATGGTGGGTCAGATCTTTAATATGTCTGATACGAGTGGTTTTGTATACCTATTGAAAACCATAGAATCAGGATTTCTAAGCACCTTTCAGACAGTCCTCAGAGTTATTCCAAATTTCTTACACTCAGTATTGTGTAGCATTTTTGGAGTTCTTCCGCTGATCCGGCTCTTAGTAGCAGGTATCCTGATTGTTATTTTTCTGCTACGCAATGGGTGGTCCAATCACCAACGAGATGGCAAAAATACTCCTGGAGCGCAAATACAGTGAAAGCATGGTACAACATCTGGGCACACCTCGCCTACGGTAACTGAGCGCCTCCTTGGTTCCTATACTTTAGACCAGTCCGGATGGACTACATCTTACCTGCTCTTCAATGCCTGTTTTGCGGAGAAGAATCAGTGTTTGATCTCTGTCTGACACTTCCATCGCTCACCCCTACGGATATGAATACCAGGCTGGAACCCGTGAGGGCCCATGCTCTACAATGTCCCCAGCATAGTCCTATATTGATGGCTGCAATCCTCGAGAACCCGCAGGTGCCTTTTGCTAAAACTGGGTTGAGCATCAGCTCTTCTACTAGCACTCAGGTTTTGACTACAGCACCATCTGCCTCTGCACCAGCTATTGGCAGTTCTGAATATCATCTGTGCTCAATTGATGTACAATGCGAGGTGTTATAGGGATCGTCCTCTGCAGCAGCGAGCATCGGCGATGTTGCGTCTCCCAGCCAGAACACTTAATCTATAATTAGCTCATCGTGTGCAGGGAAAGAATTTAGCTTTCCTTTTTGTTTAAAAATTCAACTAAATTTGGAACATTTCTTGAAATTTACACTTTCACTGGAAAAGCATGGCCTTCTGAAGCTTGAAGTGGTTCGACTTATATAGAAAAACTCAACTAAGACTTTGGTTTAAAGTGACAATTCCGATTCTAACTTTTAAAAAGATTTTTTGTTCTCCCCTCAGACTATTTTTAAATGATTTTAAAATATTTTACGGAGCTCACTGATAGTTTTATGCACTGCTACCTAGTATAAAGAGTAGTTTACTAGCATTTTATTATTGTTGACCGTTCGGAAGAGGAGTGGGTTTTATGTTACATATAGGTACCCTAATATAGGCCTGGGTATTATCATATACCTTCACCTACATTATCTCCCTTATACTACACAGTGACAAGCCTTTACCTAGTACTACTTCTGGGCGCAGAAGGAGGGTTTGCCCTGAACAATAGCATCCTATAACTTCATCAATGGACTCATACATTATGAATGAATATTCATAAGGGTTCTTGGAAACCAGGCAGGGGCTACACCACCTGCATAATCTCTACTTAGAAGGTTCTTCCCATATGTCATCCTCAAATCCAAAAAAGGCTAATACAAGAAACAAAGGACAAAGGAACCCTAGATACTTTTTGCATAAAAACAGCACATCTTGCTAGGGTTAGAGAGAGGAGACCAAGACTTCCCAGCCGACACACTGACCAGAGATGCTGAGGCTCCTGCATGCAGACTATCTAGCTGACAGTGGTCTAACACATCCCTCGCGGGGTGTCCAACTCGAGACCAGGACAGGGTCCCACACTCTCTCCCTTTGGGTAATGGGGTTAGACTAAATCCTAGAGGGATTCTAGTCTTCACACCTACTCACGTGCTAGGTACACTTAGGTACAACTATACAGGCATCGTAGCAGTATGCGCTCTCTTTTTATCATGCATTTTATATTGATGTATTTATTCATGATTATTTCAAGATGGTACAACTGTACTATCCTTTTACTTTCATTGTACTAATAATCATATATGTCTGCTACTGTCTAATGGTTTTGCACCAAATCTATTTTACACTAGAAGAACAACTGTGCAATAATTTCTTATTGTAAATTCTTATTGTAACACGCCCGACTGTTTCTTCTGTGTAACTCTCTGAGATTGAATAAGTGAGCACGAGTGACTGAGCGAAAGGTAGTACACTGTTTCCATGATTCTGAGGGATCAGGGTTGTCATGTTCTGAGGTTGTCAAGTAGCCCCTCCTCGATAGGGGGAGATTCTAGTGGCACTGTGAGCTAGCTAAAACAGAAAGGCTAACATTCTCAGTGGGGCTGTACAGAGTCAGTCTACCACCAATCATACAGTTTATGTTATCCAAATGCGCAGATCCTGTATGGGTAATATAGGAACTACACGACATTAGAGGCAATGTGTAAAGTATTTATGTGTTAAGGAAAAACACAAAAAAGAAAAAGATATCCGGAAAATTAAAGAAAGTTAGAATTAATAAAATGGCACCAAAATTAATTAAATTCAATTAGTAGAACCGCAGATATGACTTTTTAACTTTTTGAGCGAAAAATAGCACCTAAAAGATCAAAGCACGAACCAAAGGCATCTAGTAGAGAGACACATTGTCGATGTCGAAAATTATGGCTGACCAGAATGGAGAGTGGTTTGGATACATAGGACGATTGGGCCTGCTCTCGGCCTACCTTCGGGATTTCGAAGAAATTTTGAAGAAAAATTCTTGAAGGTAAATTTTAGTGAGGCAAGGCAGCCGTCGGTGTGCAACGAGGAGACGTCATTGTGTGGAGCCACTGGATGAATTCATGGTGACTTTTTCTACTTTATGACTTTCTCAAGCAGGACAAAGTTGAAGTCTGTTTCCGATGAGGGCTCCACGAGACCGGATAACCCTTCTGAGAAGAGTTTTGCTGCAGCAGAGAAGAACATAGCAGGAGCTACCACACAGTCAGGTTGACCAGTGATGCACCATGGGTGTATCAGAGGGCAGGTATACACCGGTCTCCTGTGTGTTCTCATGCCACTTTGTGGCAGAAAAGTTTTCCTAGTTTCTGTTTTGGCTGTTGGGTACCTTTAGCACCACTCCTAAGGGTCCAGGATTTGTGGGACACCCGTAGAGGACAGGACTCACATCAGGCATGTTCCACATGAAAGTTTAAGGTTGTTGGTGCTTGATGTGTCCTTTTAGCTCAGAACAGGAGGCCAGCCAACAAGCCCTTGTAGTCACGCTCGTAGTCCCGGGATCAAGCAACAAGGCAAGCCTCAAGCAGAAGGGCAGTTCCCTGTGGTTACAAGGCAGGCTTCAAGTAGGAGGGAAATTCTCTGAAGTACAAGGCAGTCCTTCTGGGGGCCCTCCAGAGGTTCAGCACTGAACTGAAGTGTTGGTCTGCTGGTCCAATTTTTATACCTGGTGCCAACGTTTGAAGTGGGAGAAACCTCTAGACTTACCCCAATTTTGGTTTTGGAATCATCTTTCCTCCCATGACCAGGCTCCAATAGGTCTACAGTGACAAAAGACTGGTTTCAAGTTTTCTGTGAGTGTGCTGGATGTAGTCACTTTGGAATGTAAGAGGGGCACAGAACAGCTCCACCCCTCCCATCCTGGCAGGATGGCTCAACCTGCCAACATCTAGTCCTCCTTTGTCTCACTGTCTGGGAGGAATACACAAAGTCCAACTGCCACTGTATTCACAGTCAAGGGACACAGGCTGCAAGCACGAAATGGTTAGGGCAAGAAAATGCCAACTTTCTAAAATTATCATTTTTAGAATTTTGAATAAATCTGACTTTACAATTAAAGAGGATTTCAAATTACAATTCCACAGACATCAACCATGACAGTCCTACTTTTAAAACAAGTTATCCCTTATTACATTTAATAATGTAATCCAGTGTTATGTAGTGAACAATGAATTTAGGAGTTTCTCACTACCATGACATGTAAAACTTAAAAATATATGTCCAACTTTTTTAATGCAATGCATCCTGCCCTATGGACTATTTAAGAACTTCCCTAGGGGGGGGTTATATATTTAAAAGGTTTCTTTTGCAAGATCGAAATGGTATTTTAAAACTACACACATAGGCTGTAATGGTAGGTCAGAGACATGTTTTAAACGATAGTATTTTAAAGCCTTGCCTCCATTATTCTCTATGAAACGGTGATGCAGAAGTACCAGTGGTTCGCCATGCGTATTGCTGCACTTAATCCATGACTGAGCTGCAGAACTTTTGGATCCTTTTTTGGCTGAAATAACTTTAGAATTCGATTTGTGATTAGCAGTCCGATTACTCTTTTGTGTGTTGGGCTTGTCCATCCAAAAACTCATCCATAGCCCTTCCTTAACCATTTCCTTCCTCCTCCTTTTAACCCCTCCCAACTAATAGTAAGTCTTCCCTGTTTTCCAGCCACCCCCATGCCTCTCACATTTTTTACTAAAACATAGGCGTATATGTGTAGAGATCGCCACAGTAGTGTGGCGATCTCCGTATATAAAAAATATTAGATGTAAAGATTAGGAACATGTATGTAGGGTTGTGAATAGCAATTTGTAGTATGTGAGTAGGTGTACTGTAGTGCTATTAAATGTACCACATAATGCAGCTTGTTAATAGGCCTGTATGTGTTTTACAAACAACACATCAAGATGGAAGATGATTTTTTTTGTGGAACTTTACCCTAAGATTTAGGATAACAATATTGGGTTAAAAGGGGAAATACTGTTAGATCTTTCTCTGGCTATTTGTGAAAATATCAAAAATGTATGTTGCTGGGTCTTCTATTTGTTCTCTAATCAGCTCCAAAGTGTGTTTCCAAATTGATGAATCATATAATGATGTCAATAAAAGGCATATTAATTTGATTAATCATTCATGGGTGTTAAAGACCATGTACATAGACAAATCCATTACATATGTCACAATATTTGCTGTTAAAGGCACATTTTTTTTTTTTTTGATTTTAACAAACTTTATTGTCACCAAGTCATTGCTACACAGCTTCAGGCCTACAACCCGGAGGCCGGCTGCAGTTATACTCAGGAGCAGTAAATAATGACAAACACATAAGACACAGCCATATAACCGACAACCCTGAGGTCCGGCGGCAATGAAGTTATCACCCAGTGACTGCCCCAAAATAGGGCTCCGAGGAGTAGGACAATCCCCACCGATGTAGAAGAGAAAACCCCCTCTCCTTCAGACCCCCCCCTGGACTCAAAGAAGCAAAAACTAGGATGTACAAGTCTTTATAGATCAATTAAGCTCTGCCTCAGCAACAATTGAAACAACCAACTCCTACCCCCCCACCCCCCACCCGGTTGCCACCGCCCAAGCCATTCCTGTAGATTATGTAGCCGTTACGTGCTCCTGACGACTCCGCATCCTCGGCCATGGGGCCACGCTGCCAGAGCCCGCTAGCCCTCTCCAGTCTCATCCGTTAAAGAAGGGAGTTACCCCCCAACTTCAGGAGGCCCCATCACAACCCCAGTCTCAGAAGAAGCTACTTGTTCCTTCCCTGACGTGGTGCAGTCTCTGTAACTACCAGTGTGCCACCTCCCGCCTCCCCTGTGTCTCTCTCTGTGCTCTTCGTGTTCAAGTATGTCCTATACAACCCCCAAAAGTTCTTAGGTCGGGGGAAGCAGTTTGCTATAATGTTCTGATTGTGTGCAGCAATAAATCATATTGTGCGCCCATCTCTTAGTGGTCGGGGACGGGCCTCTCATCTAGTGGAGCCCCACCACTCGCCTGGCCATTAATATACCCATATCCGCCAGATGTCGCAATCCCGCCGGAAGATGTTTTGAGTATCCCAGTAGCGCCAACGCCGGGTCCGGGCTAATTTCTAACTCCAGCACCGCACTCATCTCCTTAAATATGCCGTCCCAGTATTTCTGTATAGCTGGGCATTGCCACACCAGATGCAGAAAATCCGCCATCGGCGCGCGGCATCTCTCACACTCCGCCGTTTGTTGATGGCCATATCTATGTAACCGCTCAGGAGTATAATATACTCTCTGCAGGAATTTAAAATGAATAAGTCTGTGCCTCCCGTTTAGGGAGATCTTTTTAGTGTTCCCGCAGCAGTACTGCCACATGGCATCATCTATAGTGATTTGCAGATCACGCTGCCACTCAACCCTGGCCTTCATGAGGTTCTGTTCCCTATACATAATTGCCTTCCTGTACCATATAGTGACCAGCTTATGAGGCTCCGCCGACTTTATAGTATGGGTGAGTTCTGGAACTTCCGGCGGCTCCGTCAGATCGGGGCCCAGTAGACTCAGCAGGGCTCCCCTTACTCTGTGGAAGTGAAAGCGCGTCAGCAAGGAGACAGCGCCGTCGCCAGAGGATATCTGCTTCCATGTCTTCACCCGCCCCGCCAGGAACAAGTCACCTAACTTAACTATGCCCAGCATTTTCAGGGCCTGTATGACTCCCTTGTCTTTCGAAGGCGGAAGCCATAGCCCCCACTCCGGCGACATGTCTGGGGAGTACAGAATTTTGCAGTTCTGAGCTCGGGTCAGGGAGTGCCAGGCATGGTTCGTGGCAGCCAAAGAGTCCAGAACTCCCGTTCTACGGTCGACCGGGAGGCACACCATGGCGGGGAGAGGGAGGGGAGCCGCAAACAGACGCTCCAGGCGGACGTGCGGTATATTGGCCTCACCGTGGATCCAAGTATGCAGGTGCGAAGCCTGCGCCACCCTGTAGTATAATTCCAAGTCTGGCGCGTTCAGGCCACCCATCTCGTACGGGAGTGTTAAGGTATTCCATTTCACCCTTGGTTGCTTACCTCCCCATGCCAGTTTAATCATGAGTTGTGTGACCCCCTTAAAAAAGTGTTTAGATAGGACCACCGGAAGATCACTGAACAGAAACAAGAATCTCGGTAACACTACCATTTTCATAATGGCTATGCGCCCCATGAGAGAGAGCGGCAATCCACACCACTTTTCCACATAGTCCTCTAATCTGCTGTAGGCCACCCCGTAGTTTTTTCGGATCAGAATTTCCGGGTCCGTGTGTAGTTGCATCCCCAGATAGCGTACCGGCTCCTGGGACCATTGCAATGGATACTCCGCGGTAAATGGTCGGGTAACTGGGGTTAGCGGAAAGGCCACTGACTTTGCCCAGTTTACCCTCAGGCGAGAGAGAGCTCCGAAGCGCATCACCTCCCGCAGCACCGAAGATAAGTTATTCTCCGGGTCTCGAACATAGAGCAGGGTGTCATCTGCGTATGTAGAAATTATGATCTTATGAGCTGGGAAACTAACACCCTCATGCCAATGATACTCTCGTAGTGCGCAAGCTAGGGGCTCCGCCACTAGCGCATATAGCAATGGTGACAAGGGGCATCCCTGTCTGGTCCCTCTACCGATAGGAAAAGGGTCCATCACCAGGTCCCCCACGCGCAGTCTCGCCGATGGGTCGTGGTATAAGGCTCCGATCATCTGAAGAAAGGGCTCGCCCAGACCCATGCGCCTCAGCACTCTTATCATAAAGGGCCACTCAACCAAGTCAAAAGCCTTCTCCATATTGAGAAATACAGCTATTGCTTTCACATCTTGCTTCACATGCTGAACCACACCGAGGACCGTCCTAACGTTATACGTGAGGTTCCTATGGGGGATAAATCCCGCTTGTTCCGGGGCAACCAATTCTGGGGTCAGAAGAGCAAGCCGCGTAGCCAGTACCTAAGCGTATAATTTTGCGTCAACATTCATGAGCGACAGTGGTCTGTACGAACCACATTCATCATGAGGCTTACCAGGTTTAAGTACAGTTACCAGTAGTGCCTCCCGCATCGAAGGTGGCATACTGCCCTCCACGCAGATGTCGTCGAAGAGCGCCGAGAGATGTGGGATCAATTTGTCTTGGAACGCTTTATAGAAGGACACCGTAAGTCCATCAGAACCTGGAGCGCCACCAGAGCGCATGCTCCCTAAAGCCTCCACTATCTCATCCCTGTCAATAGGCTGCATAAGGAATTCCCGGTGTGCATTCGAAAGCATAGTCACTGCAATGTGCTCTAGGTAATCCGAGATGTCATCATCTAAGTCACCACCCTTAGCCGCATATAGGTCCGTGTAGAAAGTCCTGAACCGATCAGCTATCTCAGCACTCTCAGTAGCCAACTGGCCATCAGCGGTTCTTATCTCCGTAATCTGCATCCTCCCTATAGTACCTTTCAGAATTCTGGCTAGTAGAGAGCCGGGTCGGTCCCCCTCACCATACGTTCTGGCCACTGCGTATTTCCCCATGTGCTGTACCTCCCTATCTGCCTCCTCATGGTATTCGGTAAGCAGGTTCTTAATTTCCTCAAAGTCCTCTGTGTTTGGGCTGATGCGCTGCCTCTGCTCAAGAGCGGTTAACTGCTGCTGTAAGAGAGTCAGTCGACCTCGGATTGATTTAAGGACACTAGAGTGTTTGGACATAGCCATGCCCCTAATATACACTTTGAAGGCCTCCCAAAGATTCTGATAGCTATCCACCGAGCCCACATTAGTATCAAAGAAGACATCAATGTCCTCCGCAAGCTCCCCTCGGTACTTCTCGTCAAGGAGTGCATAGGGAGGGAAGCGCAATGTGTACGGTGGTATGATTCTGGCAGACAAGTGTAGCTTCAAGAGCACTGGGGAGTGGTCCGAGAGGATGCGCGGCAATACTGTGCAAGACTTAATAATAATAAACTAATCACACATTGCTCAGCCCCCGGAGAGGGAGAGAGAGGGGGTCTGAGGGAAAATATTTAAAGACCCATCCAGTTTCAATCCCCAATCCTACTGATAAACAACACAAGAAAACTGGTGGTCTAGTGAGAAGAAAGAAAAAATATATATACACAGAACGAAGGTACGAGCAGGACCTACAACAGATCATTTACCTGTCTGACAATAAGTGATAGTAAAAGAATGATGACGCAAATGCTACTTCATGCCAGGAGAAACCCTGAGGAGGGCAGAAAAGTAAGGATTCCCATCAACTGCCCTCGGTGGCCAGTGTCATCATTTGGAAAACCAAAGGTGCCCCTGTCACCTCAGCTCTTCTGGCAACGAGCCAAACGCTAGTAGGCTAGGCGTGTTGTGACAGGGATAGAAAATGCAGTGCAAGAAAAATGAAAGTGTAAGTGAATTAAAAAAGATACATCAGTGGTCCAAGATACCTTTATTAATGATCACTGGTGGACTTGTTAAAAAATACAGTGTCGGTTTTGAATTAATCTACCGAAAATGGTCTACTAGTTTTAGCCGTAGTGGGTTCAAGGACCCCGTCTTTCTTCAGGACCTAGTTAATATAGCTACTGCATTAAGTGCAATTTTGAGAAACAGGACACAACCTGGGGTATCGACGGATAGGGCGGTGCCTCCTTCTTGACCTGAGTTAGAGCCAGGTGAGGTGAGGTTTGTTACCTCACACAGGATAGGTATGAATACTCATCCATTCCAAAGTGACTACATCCAGCACACTCACAGAAAACTTGAAACCAGTCTTTTGTCACTGTAGACCTATTGGAGCCTGGTCATGGGAGGAAAGATGATTCCAAAACCAAAATTGCGGTAAGTCTAGAGGTTTCTCCCACTTCAAACGTTGGCACCAGGTATAAAAATTGGACCAGCAGACCAACACTTCAGTTCAGTGCTGAACCTCTGGAGGGCCCCCAGAAGGACTGCCTTGTACTTCAGAGAATTTCCCTCCTACTTGAAGCCAGCTTTCCTCCATTCATGTATATGTGTTTAAAGCAAGATGAGATTTTCTTGTTTGGTTCTTCTTGGTTACCCTTCCAGACGTGGATCTGGATATCGTCTGAATACATTTAAAATTGAATATGATAGTCCAACATGATCTGGATTGGCAGTGAAGAACAATAGTTACAGCAAAGATCCCTGTAGGACACTTCGTGAGATAGGTTGTACTGTTGAACATGTCAAGCCATTTCTAATTGGTTGATTGTGATTTGTCAAGAAGGTTAACACTGTTCAAGAGTAATAAAGATTCAAACGCATGTTTGGAGCATTTTGTAAATCAGGCAGACCATGCTAAGAGAATAATGTAAACTAGATAATGCATACATAACAATTTGCTTCACTGGGGCATAGAAATATATGCCTTTGATCAAATATGCCATAAGATACATCAAATGTCACTAACTTTTAAAGAAAATTCATTTTTGACAAACCTCACCTCCCACACAACAAATAAATTCAGCTTTCTGCCACTTAAGCCTCTGTCTAATAATTTTAGGCCCGATTGCTTTAAATTCACTACTCCATGACCATTTTTCATAAGAGACATTAGAGTCACCCACAAGCCTCACTTTGTAGATCGCCTTATTAATTATAGTTTTGAGCCATATTACTTGCACCATGTGATACATGGTGCAGTATTTTTCACTATATTCTAATAAAATAAGGGAAGGAGAAATCATACTCTTGCTTGTATAGAAGCTTTTAAATGATGGCAAAGTTTGACCAATGTTAGTGCCCCAGTATTATTTGTTGAGAAATCTGTTGATAATACCTCCTCACTTCGTGGGCAGAGTCCATGGAGAAGGTGATTGAGTGGGCAAATACAGTTTTGATTATGTAACACAAGCTTCTGACATACCTACATTCAGTGTGCAGCTTGTTAGCTTGGTATATTGGCAACATTACTTTGGTGGCATCAGCCAACACATACTATAGCATCCAAGAATGCTTTTACAAGAAGGCATGGAATCAAAAACGAACCTCAAAAATATCAATACTTACCCATATGGTTATACAGAAATGGTGTGTTAAAATCCCCATATATTTTGGTATTTATTTATTTATTTTGTGGATTTGTTGAGTGCAAACGAATCATCCCCGAAAGGAACTCTCGGCGCTATACAAGGAGAAAAGTCAAGAGGATGTGACTTTAAAAGAGCCATGTCTTCAGCAATTTTTTTTAATTGATTAGTTCCCTGCAGGACCTGAGGTTTAGTGGGAGCGTATTCCAGTGGTTAGCTGCCAGGTAGGAGAAGGCTCTACGTCCAATACGTACCTTCCGTATTTTCTGGGTAAACAGAAAATTGAAGTTACTAGATCTCAGTTGTCGGGCTGGCCGATACCATCTGATTTTATTCCTAAGGTAGGCTGGGCCCTTTCCCTGTAGTGATCTGAAGGCTATGCAGAGCATCTTAAAAATAGCTCTCTTCCTCACCGGGAGCCATTGTAGCTGGTGCAGCAGTGGGGCTGATGGAGTTCTTGCCGGTTTGTTGAGGGCAAGCCGTGCCGCGGTATTCTGCACTACCTGGAGTCGAGATAAAAGATCTTCCCTTGCTCCTACCAGCAACGAGTTTCCATAGTCCAGCCGACTCACCAGGAGTGACTGGATAAGGGTCTTCCTTGCTGAAAAAAGGATCCACAGAAAGACCATCCTAAGCATTCTCACGGGAGCCAAAACAGGCACCTGAGACTGTCTTGACCTGTTCCTCCATGGATAGTTTGTTATCTATCTTGATGCCCAAGTTCTTCGCACAGCTCCTGGGTGCGGGGGCATCGCCCAGTTCAGTGGGCCACCATTCTGGGGACCAGATGTCCTCTGGCTTCCCAAACAGCAGTGTTTCAGTTTTAGATGAGTTGAGCTGTAAAAAGTTCCTCCTCATCCAGGTCGCAATGCTGGACATGCAGCTTCTGAACCTTGATTGGGTGGAAATGACATCCTCCCCAATCGGGACGATTAGCTCCGTATCGTCCGCATATGAGATAGTTTGAAAACCATGGCCCCATATGATATAGGCCAGTGGGGTTACATATACATTAAACAGGGTCGGACTGAGCACAGATCCCTGTGGTACGCCCTTATCTACCTTGACAATTTGTGATACAAATGTATCTAGCTGGATACTCTGGTGGTAAACATACTAGAAGAAGCATCTTTATAATAGCTTCTATTTTGTCTAGAGCTCTAAAGGCATAGCAGAGCTCTATCATGCTACGATCATGTGACTAGAAGTCTCCGCAGTGCTTCAGGCAAAAGATAATTCTTGAACTGCCTCTTTGGTGATATTGACATTATAGAAATTTGTTTTTGGCTATGATAGGAGATATTATTTAATATTATGACTAGCACTACAGATCTAGTCAAAGCACTATCTGCTGTAGTGCAAAACATGTATTTCTGCTATGCCTTTAAAGCTCTAGACAAAATAGAAGCTATTATAAAGATGCTTCTCCTAGTATGTTTACCACATTGCAGGTGACGGGGCTGGCACAAACAGTGTATTGGGGACACTACATTGGGGGGGGGCAAACCCATGGTTAAATTTCATACAGGTGCCTAACATAGGCTCAGGTAGCAACCAGACGTTTCACCCACATTTCCGCTGACACTACACTGCATAACGGTTCTTAGTACTGACCTTTTACATAGTGACAGTAATGCCTTAATGACATGGGGTTTTCTCTAAAAACTAGCCTCATTCATTATGCATGAGGATTCTTGGAATCACAGCAGGACTACTATCTCCTGCATAATGTATAAGGGTCATTCCTTCCGTCATTCTAGTCCGACATGACACAGCAAGGTATATACCCCGGGGGTATCACATTGGGTATATAAACACCATATCTTTGCTGAGGCAGGAGAGGAGAAAAGGACTTCCATGCTGACACACTGACGCAAGATGCTGAGGTTCTTGCACGCAGACACTCCAGCTCTCAGTGGTCTGACATCCTTTGCAGGGTGTTCATCTTGAGACCAAGACGGGGTCCCACTGTCTCTCACTTAAGGTAATGGGGTTGCCTTTATCCTAGAGGGATTCTTGGCTCTACACCTATATACATGCCAGGTACACTTAGGTACATCTAGTTAGGGTCGTATCATAAGAGTACGCATTATTACTGTCATATATTTTTATACTTGCCTGCATTCGTTGTTTTAGCACTATGGTAGGAATCTACCATCCTTTTACTATATTTCTGCTAACAATCATCTATATCTGTTTCTTTCTAATGGTTGTTTCATTACACCTATTTTACGTTAGAATGACGCCAGTTCAATAAATGCTTATTGAAAACGTCCCCATTGTTTATTCTGTGTATCTCTCTTAGACAAAAGTGAGCATGAGAGTTTGGACCTGTCAGCTTTATGGCGGTCTCCCCCTACATTTTTGCCCTTTTTGCCTCCCACTTTGACCATACATTTTTGTTGTACTTAGGACTCTGGGAGCCTTACCGCTGCTAAACAGTGCTAAGGGGCAGGTGCTCTCCCCTTAAAACATGGTGACATTGACATACCTGCCACAGCCCCTGCTACTGCAGTGAGGCCCGCCCCTCCATAGGCTAACATTGGGAACCCCCTTTATGGGATAACTTCTTAATGGGACATAGGAAGTATGTGGTGTTTTGTATGGTTGGAATCATAGCGGGGAACCCTCTCTAGTGGTGTATTGGGGTTGGGTATTACCACTTTAGCAATCCCACTTTTAGAAAGTGGACATTTTCCTGCCTGCTCTTAGTTTGTGCACTGCAGACACCCCCTCCCATCTGCATGCTGATAGCCTTCCTGGGCTATGAGAAGGGAGTGGTGACTCACACCTTTACACTTAAAGAGATTGGGCCCGGCTGTCCCACAATAGACTTAAAGACCTTGCCTTTGTCACTGTAGACAGCCAGGAGCCAGGTCAGGAAAGGCAGGGAACACCCCAGAAACCACTAGACCTTTCCAGAAGCTTCTACCCCCTTCTAGTGACTGGGAACCAGGGTATAAAAGGGAGGGTCCTGGCCACACATCTTGTTACACTGCTGGATCAAGAGGAAACTCTGCTGGAGTACAGACTGCTGCACCAGGAGGATTGCCACTTTGCTGAGGCTGACTGCTCTCAGGAACTGCTGCCCCAACTTGCTGAGCTGTCCTACTGCCTGCTGATCTTGCCCTGCCAGAGGGGAACTGGAATAACACCTCCAGAGTGTCTCCACAAGTAGATTGACTGATCCCCTAGTCACTTGATTCACAAGGACAACAGCGCTTTGTTTTTAAAAACTGCCCCTGCGGCGCTCTGAGAGCAACAAAGTCCCAAGGACTGCACCTGCAATGAGGCCCTGAAGACTGCAATCATCCCAGGGTCTACCGGATTGTCACTGCTGCTGGTGCAGGTGACTCATTATTCAAATTGCCTCAGAAATCACTGCTGCTGGCTGTCCCGAGTGAAAGCACATCAAAATCGCTCCTGAAAATCACCCCTGTAATGTTGTGAGGGGGTGCCTACCCTCCGCTGGGGACTGCTGTGAACGTGCCCCGTCACCGCCGCCGGTCCTGGGTCCAAATCGGGCCAATATCAGAAGAAGCCGTGCAGCGACCCGGCCTCGGTTAGTGACCTAGGCTCCACCAAGACGTGTCACCATTGACGAAGGAGCCGTGAGAGAAGAGGGAAGAGCTGCACTCGCCCCAGTGAGGGCTGGCCCACCCCCTCCATGCATCGTCGTCACAAAGCAGGAATCCCTGAAGACAGAAGGAACCTCAAGCTGGTATCGGCCTCGTCTTCCCCCCCAGGTAAAAGCTCAGCATTGTGCATTGAGCTGCTGTGCTTGGTGTTGCCTTGGGCGGGCTGCGGGACAGAGGCTGTGTGAACGTCTACCTTCGGTGGGACTGCTGGAGACTGTGTAGGTCCGCATCCAGAGAACGGGGTTTGCTTAGAAGAGCCTGTTGTAGTTGGGGCAATTTAAAACCATAATCTCGGCATTTGGCCATATGCAAAACATTTTTGGAAACCTAACTACCTTACAATCATGCATTTTAAAGTGTCTTACCTACTCCAGCATTAAAGTGGTCACAGGGGCATAATTTCTTTGTGGCTCACTCTCTGAGCGGGCATTGACATTGTGAAGAGTTTAGGGGCCGCCGGAGCACCGTTACGCCAGGACAAAGGAACAAGTACTAGTTACCCTTAAAACTACTGAAAAACAAAGACAGTCCGTTCCAAATCAGAGAAAATTCCTACCCGACTATTTGTAACAGCCTCTCAAAGACATTTTACTGAGAATCTGCACTTGCGTATGATGGACTTTTGACGTTTTTCTTTTATCTTGCCACATTTTAGATAAAGTTACTTTATTTTTCTAAAACTGGTCTGGAGTGCTTTTGTGGGGTCTTACTGGATTGATGTGGGTGTGTTACACAAATACTTTACACATTGCCTCGTGAGTTAGGCCTTCCTGCTCTGTGCCAAGCTACCAGAGGGTGGTCCAGGGTGTTTTGGGACTTACCCTCTCGGAAGCGTTGGTCCCTACTTGGACAAGGGTGCACCAGAGTGACTAAGCGAAAAGTATCGTACTGTTTCCACAATCCCTGATGGGACGGAGTTGTCATGTTCAATAATTGCCAAGAACTATTCTCTCCTTGGTAAGAGGGGTTTATAGTGGAACTGTGAGCTGTCTGGTATACAGGCTAACATACCTGGTGGGGGTGTCTAGAATCAGTCTGAACACCAATACCGCAGTGTATGTTGTCTAAATGCGCAGATCCTATATTGGTTTATAGGAACTACACGACACCAAGGCATAGCCCTGTAAGGACACATATACATTTATATATATGTATATATATTTAAAATAATATTAACAATATTTTAAAAACCACCAGTGAGTTTGGCTTTCCTAACTTTGGAACTGTTTAGTAGGCCTTTGGACCATTAAATCACCTTCAGGTCATTCTGGGTTTGCAAGCTTCTCCTGTTCCTCATGCTAAAAATTGAAGTAACAATTGAGGGCATAAAATTATGATATTAAATGAGTAAAGTCGGATACAATATAAATTTTTTATTCAATAAAGATTTTCAAAGCATTGGAAAAAATGTAGAAGAGACAAACCATTGTTTCACATTTTAATTAAACCTATCACAGTTCCGTATTTGTTAGCAAAATACACATCTTTGTTTAGCTTGTTACAAAAAAACGATTCTTTTCCTGTTTTCTTAAAAAGAAGTTATAAAATGTCTTGCATATTGAGACAAACTCTAAATTTCAAAATAAATAGTGGAAAAATGACTCAAAACACTGATAAACAACCACTGTACGGTTTGATTACTCTGCATGTTATTGGAACCCATTTTAGCTCCTCTATAATTTACATTCCTTCCTCTATTTAAGCATCTGTTTTCCTCAGTAAGTGTAAAACCTAGAGTTTCTTTATCCCAAGTCTGTAATAATACAGCAGATGTGTTATTCTATAAATTTTATCAGGGCGCCGGTGTCCATTATGTTGTTGCACAACCTGTTATCCTAAGCATGACAAGCTATATATAAAATCGACTGAACACATCGTTTCCAAGAAACATTTAATCAATTTGTTACCTGTTCTCTAGTTACTATCTTCTATAAAATATAACTGTAATGGCCTGATACCATATTTTTCAAATTGATTCATCTCTTAACAAATATTTGTCCAAAAGGTGTCTTTATGCAATCATGGAATTCCTTTTTTAGATGTGTATTAGCACTGTCAATAATAAGAGAGTGCAGCATAGCTTACATTGCAAATTCATAGCCCTATGTTTGTGTCAGGATTTCATTCATACCATTTGCCTGGACAGATGGGGTGGTCTTCATTAATCAATCCCTAGACTGGATTTGATTATGAATTAAGACGTTAAATTGATATTAAGCGCGTTGTAAGCACAAATATAAAAACAGAATAAAAGTGTACAAAGGAGAGAACTAATCATAGTCATATTTAGCTTTATTCAGAGTCATAACAGATAACCATAAAACCATTTACATAAAAAAGGCAGCATATATCACTTACATGTCATTACATCTAAAAGAATATTTTCATAAAACCACAAATAGCAATTGTTCACGGTCAATCTCCCAATGTGCACAATCAGTTTCATTAGGTAGACTATATAAAAGATTCAACACTTCACTAAAAGTTTACCTCTCTCCCAAAACATATATATTATGTTTATACTAATGTCTTCCTAAAATAATTAAAATGCTTTTAGTGTTCTAGTACAGTATTTTTCCTAGAAGTATCCAGGTTCATTACTCCCCCACACCAGTTATTACCGTGCCACCTTAAACCAATATTCCCTATGTCGTGTGCTCAAACAGTATCTAAGGTCATCCTCTTTCTCGTGTAAAAAACGGCCCATAAGAAGGATGACATTTTGCAACAAATTTCTAACGATGGCTGCGATTGAAGAAAAAAATATATAGGGCAACATTGTGTAAAGTTTAACTGTCTTATATTGGTAAAATATGCCGCTTCCTGTGTTGAGAGTAGAATTGACAAAAGAGGACCACATGCATTGTGTTCTGGGGCATCTTATGAACACAGGGCCAATTTATTAAATCGATGGGCACGTTGTTTGTAGTGGGAAAGGTGCAGAGTCTATGGAATATGTCCAATCTAGGGCGTGTGAGGACGAACCAGTATCTTGAATTTAAAACAGATATCAAAAAGGGCTGCATATCAAAAGTGGTTAATATCAGTTGATTATGTAAGACAGAAGATTTTGGGTGTTCGGTTATCAAACTAAGATCTTCCAAGTGAATCATTGCCTCCCTTTTCAAAGCTTTTCTGCTAATGGTTGATAGCGTATCAGGTTTAACAAAATAATCGAGATGAGACATATCCACAAAAAAACGCTTTACATATGCAAGCCATGGGATGCTCATGTATGTAGTCAATTTAAGGCAGTCAGCTATTATTGCTTGCCTTAGGACTGTGAATTCTGAAGTCAAAATCTTTTGCCAGAACAGTATTGGTTCCAGCTTAATTAACATTTGTAAGGAAAGGGGCACCAAGTTCAGAATGAAGAACATATACTGCTGTACTTTTAGGGACTGCTAAGAGTTTTCTAAAAAAAATCATTCTCAATTACTTGCTTCTCTGCGCAAATGCCCGCCCAATACAGTGCTATACTAATGCATTTCACTTTATATATCTTCATCATTATATCTGGGGGACTAGTGCCTAGTCGTCTTGCAAAGCCTCTGAGAACCCAACAGGCCTTACTAAAGCAGATTTTTCTATTCTCGACCACCCTGCTCCATGACCTATCTTTGTCGAATAGGACTCCCAGGTAAGAAAAAGTGTTGGTGAACCTGATCTTTGTTCCATCTATTGTTATCTTTCTACATTTTACGCTACTTTTACCACACTTTTCATTATGTAGATTTTTGATTGATTCACTCTGAGACCCAATTTGTTCATGTAGTCTAGAAAGCTTGTCAGAAGCGTCTGTAGGGCCATTGGAGTACAGACCATAAGGACTGCATCGACGGCGTAGAGAAGGGCCGGGACAGGGAGCAATCCTATTTGTGGGAGATCTTGACAGGCAGCCACAAGTTCCCCCACCTCACACTGTTTATGTATAGGGAGAACAAGAAAGGGGCCAACATGCAACCGTGTCTCACCCATCTCTCCACCCCAAAATCTCTAGTACATTCCGCCCGGCGCCGTATCTGACCTTTGCTCTACATCCCATATATAAATGCCTTAGGAAGCTAATAATCGGACTTTCCACCCCCATGTCTTTCAATATTCACCTTTGCGTGAATTACACAATCAAACACCAATGTAAGATAGAGAAAGGCTAAATAGATGTTACCTTTTTTAATGCGGGTATATTTGGCAATGAGCATATTTAGGTTGAGACTTTGCTCGATTGTCCCAACCCCGGGTAGAAAACCATATTGCAGGTCGGACAATTTATTATGGGTATCAGCCCACAACTGTAATCTCTCCAGGATAATACGACCCGCTATTTTTGCTGGGGAGATTGCTCTATAGCACACTAGGTTTAATCGATCTCTCTTTTTATAAATCGGTACAATGATTGATTCTCCCGATGACGGTATAAAACCTGTTATGCAGCACGCCCTCAGTATGTGTGTCAACAGTGGTCCCCAGAGGCTGATGTTATCCTTATATAAATCCACTGGGACTGCATCTGGCCCTGGTGCTTTGCTACTTTTGCTGGCTTGAATCACTTTATTAACTTCCTGCAGGGAGAACAGAAGAATAGAGGGGGTTTGTGAGATAGGTGCTTTCGCAATGACTGTTTGTTCCTTATCTCGTTGATTTACAGTGACGGGTACCAAGAAAATATCGGCAAAGTGCTTAATCCATTCCTCCTCCAGGATAGCGGTCTCTATTTTAGGGGACACCGCTATATTCCATGGGGAGGAATTGACTATTTTCCAAACTGTTCTGTCGTTCTTGCTTGCA
Organism: Lissotriton helveticus; assembly: GCF_964261635.1. Taxonomy (NCBI): domain Eukaryota; kingdom Metazoa; phylum Chordata; class Amphibia; order Caudata; family Salamandridae; genus Lissotriton; species Lissotriton helveticus. The sequence goes on along the minus strand of NC_136057.1, from coordinate 658,974,390 downwards.
CCCGCCTCCTGTAAGGTCTCCTAGGCCATCTCTCATAAATGCATTTTTCTTTTCTTTACTGCCTGTTTATATTCTGTTCTAGCTTGATGAACCTCGCTATTACACCTTGGAGTTTTATGTAGTGCCTCCTTCAGGCGTTTGTGAGCTTCGCTACAGAGAGAGTCAAACCACCCTTTATCAGCTCTTTTTTTGATCTCGATAAGTAGCAGAAACATTCTCCTTTATAGACTTTGAGATAGACAGAAAAGACCCAATTGTTTCATTTTGGGTTGTTTCTTCATTTAGGCATGTGTCAAAACCCCCCAGTTCTTAGATATTATGTTTTAAGAGATAATTTGGGTTGATCTTCGACCAACTCAGGGTTTACCCATTGCGTCGTGCTTATTCAATACCCTCTACCTGCGGGATAACATTATTGTTTCTCTGTTTGAAAAAGTGAACAAACAATAATTGTAGGTTCAATGGGAAAGGATCACTCAATGCTTTTGAGCTTGTACAAAAATAAAAAATTGAGCCAACACAGTGATTTAGCATTAGTATGTGGTCTATTATACTATCATCGGTCAACACATTATAAGTTTTATCAAGATGCGCATACGGAATTGAGATTTCATTAGCAAATGACAGGTCATATTTATATATTAATTTATTCACCTTATTTCCATATATGCTGTGTACAAAGTGTTATTGACATATTTTGTCTATATTTGTCACTCCGCACATTTTCCTAGCCTTATCATTACTGCATTGTCGTTTATTAAAATCACCTAACATAAAATTGTTATATTCTTTGTGCTGTCTGCACTGATGCACTCTAGGTCATTATTTATTTCCTGTAGGATCTCCGTTATCACTCCTATAGTGGCATTGTTATAAAAGTTAATGATTATTAGACTGGCATATCCTTTTGAGTTACATACCAGTACTTGATAATATTAATTATTGGTCATAAAATGAATACTAGTGAACTGTAGAGTATTATCTATGTAGGTACACAAACCCCCTTTTCCCGGCCATGACTTGATGGAATTGCCCAAGTAAAGTATGTCCTGTACCCATTTATATGGATGGCTTCTGTGATCCATTTGTCCTGGATACAGATAATTTTATATTTTCATATAAATCCTAGCCATTCTATGGTCTGCATTTTATCACGCAAGCCCGCCACATTCCAAAAAAAAGATCCAAGCAACTCAGGTTTGTTTTGTTCTACACTCTATGTTTGAGTATCTGCCATATCTGCAGTGGGGGTCTGTGTGGTAGTGTTGTTCAGGTAGGGTTTTTTTTGTTTTCTCTCCCCGTTATCTTCACTAAATAGTGGTAGTGTAGGGATAGTAGTAGTTCCAGCCAAACAGCCAAGCAACTCAGGTTTATTTTGTTCTACACTCTGTATTTGTGTATCTGCAGTATCTGAAGTGGGGGTCTGTGTGGTAGTGCTGGCCAGGCAGGGTTTTTTTTGCTTTCTCTCTCCGTTATCTTCACGAAACAGTGTTGGTGTAGGAATAATAGTAGAGTCACTCAAAGTTTTGATGTCAGGGGTTTTCTGTAGCTTCTCTTCCTCATTTGTTTGCCCTCACGCATTAAGTCAATCAGTGCCATCCAACGAGGATAGACATTGAAATCTATTATGGGTTGGGCTTATCTGAATTTGGGGCCTTGGTCTCTGGTCCATAGCATGTGAGGAGAAATAATTTTTTAGACTTAAAGGGCGATAAAAATAGCTCAGCCAGCGAGAAAAAATGCCATTTCCAAGGGTGCCGGTAGACTCAGTCCTAACCAGGGCAGAATGGACCAGCTGAGGCGATCTGAGCATAAATACCACACAATCTCCATCCTGGGTTTTACGCCCATTTCTAACCCACTTAACTCTCCTTGCCATCTGGCAAATGGTCGGTTAAACCTGATCTAACACCCAGCCAGTTTAGGGACTTATTTCGCTGGGAAATTCAGCTCTCCTTTTCATTAATAGACAGGGGGAACGTTAGTCAAAACTATCACATATGGGGCAGCTGCTTGTGGGAAATCCAAATAGTCCGCTGTATATTCAGCTGCCTTTTTATCTTGATTACTAACTTGTGGAGTGGGCGGAATTACACTATTTTTATTGCTATTTATATCCCCATCACTTGGCATTGTTATACCCCGTCGCTGCCCTCCTATGTTTTTAATATCTTTATTAATCAAAGAGTGTGTTGTTGTTCCTGTCACTATAATTGTATCACTTGTACATTCAATTGAATGTCCAGTTACAGCTTCTGTGTTTGGAAGGGGATCTACACCATAATTTGCGTTATATTTTTGGGCTGCTGAAATAATCGTCAGAAGTTCCAAACAGGAATTCGTTCTTACTTCAGCTTTCGTTAGTCTAGCTTGTATTTTGCCCATCATATCTTTCACATATCGATCAAGCGTTTTTAGGCCTCAGTCAGGGCATCTAATTTTCCAACAATTGTGTTAAGCTTCAGGTCTGCAGTATTCGCTGCTGGTCGTGTATCTTGTTGGGTCAAATCCTGCTTCCGCAAACTACTCTTTTTATTCCTGTTCAGGTCTCAGGGTACACAGTGGCCTCGGGATTTTCTTTTAAGCTGTTTAAGTGGTGGAGAGTTAGATTTGGTTGGGGACATACTAACATTGATTTGTTGTATGCACCCATTAGTCTTGTTTGCCCCTCCCCCTTCAATCTCTCTTCTAGTTTCCTTTGCTGCTGTTATATCTTCCTTAGTAATTGTACTGTCAATAGGTCTCACTTCTAGCATTCTGGTGGTCTTAATGGACATTTCTCTCTTAGTCTCCTTGCTATGGCTCCCCCCTGGTGGTGTAATACCACAGATCTTAGGTTCGATCATATATATCTGGTCTCTACTTGCCCCAGCCATTCCGCGTCCCCCCTAATAATAAAGATTCCTCAACAGTAGAGATCTGCTTCTCTATTGCACCCATTGTGCCAGTGATATATTTTAATAAAGATGTCGGTGTTTTGTCCGTGGTAGAGATTTTTCAAGCAGTGGTAAAGTGCTTTTTTTTACCCATGTTATCATAAACTATCTCCAATTCCCCCTGTCTCAAGGTCAGTCTCGATAGACTATACTTCAATAATAATTAAGTGCTGAAATTGGGCAGATTTATAAATTTTGACTTATCTTATGACTTAACTGTTCCAATAGGTTACTAATCACTCCCTGTATCTCAAGTGCTCGCTATAATCTCTGTGTCAACAGTCATATCAGGATCAATGTCTCAAAGGAAAGGGGACATTTGCCAGTACCTTAATCAAAATTGTCTTGTTGTCTTGATGTCACAGCTTGGTTCAGTATGGCTAGAGAGAGGGATGCTGAATACAAAAGAATAAGAGGAGTGCCCTGCCCCGCCTCCTCCTCTCACCGACGGGTGCGGGATGGGCCCGCCCTTGGCCCGCGCGAGTCCCGCGCTGCGGGAGCTGGCATGGTGATTTATGCACCTCCTGGTGCAATGCTGATGACGGTGGCACTGGGGTTGCTGGGAGTTGGAGTCCTCGCTCCTCTCTCTTCTCCTGGTGGTGCTCGCGCTATAGGTCCCTGGTGCAGCAGGCAAGTGAAAAGTTTATTAAATATCACACTCACAAGGTGAAGAGATTCTGTTAATGGTTTAATGATAAATACCTCATCCATCAGCTACAAAGGAGCAACTGACAGATCAGGACTCCAAACAACCAACATTCCAGAATGTAATGAAACTGCATGAGCATTCAGATATATGTAAACACTACACATGTAAATGGCTGGCCCAGACACAAATTAATTTCTTGGCTTCCCACGCCGCAGGAGCCTGCGAGGTGATTTATGCGCCTCCTGGCGCATTGCGGATGACGGTGTCACCGAGGCTGCTGGGAGTTGGAGTCCTAGCTCCTCTCTCTTCTCCCGGTGGTGCTCGTGCTATAGATCTCTGGTGCAGCAGGCAATTGGGAGTATGACTGGCCCAGACACCAATAAATGTCTTGACTTCCCAGGCCGCGGGAGCCGGCAAGGTGATTTATGCGCCTCCTGGTGCAATGCTGATGACGGTGGTGCCGAGGCTGCTGGGAGTTGGAGTCCTGGCTCCTCTCGCTTCTTAAAAAAAGAGAGGGACCCTTTGGAGCCCAAAGGACTATCTATGAGCTTAGCCTTGGTGATAAGTGCAAGGGTTTATTTTTAAGGCAGGTAGAGTCATCGTATTACAAAAAAATTAAATTGAAGACAGTTCTAGATGCATGGGCTGTGTGGAAAGCTATCTCTAAATACCTATCTATTCCCACTTTTACAAAATATACCCCTTTATGGCATAGTAAGATTATTTCCCCATCTTTTAATGATACTACCTCACAGAGGTGGGAGCGTTTAGGCATCAACACAGTCGGTGACTTTTTAGGACATAATATCCCCATCTCTTTTGAATCTTTCCAAGAAAAATACTCCATTCCCACGTATGATTTCCTCAAATATTTTCAAATATTGCTGAGCATTCGTAACGTCATACCAATAACAACAGTATTAGATAACTTGCCACTTCTCGAATCTATAGGCAAAAGAACTACAAGAATAGGGGCTCTATATCAGATGCTGATGGATAAAACCCCTGATGATCTTGAACGAACCGAACAATCCTGGGCTGTAAAACTAGCAAACCCCAATGTGGATATCGATCTTTCACTTGCTCTTTCTGCAAAATACTTTATAGCTTCCAATTTAAAAGCGCAATATTATAGAGTCATATATAATTTATACTACACACCGGCAAAATTATTCACATGGGGCCTTCGGGCCGATGATAACTGCCCAAGATGTAAACAACCACTGGCTAACCTTGTACATATGTTTTCAGAATGCTCGGAACTTATAAGGTTAAAGACTATGATACTGGAGTTTTGGGCCCAGGTCTTTGGACATCAGATAAGAGATTCATTAACTCTATATATATTAGGCCATGATGACTCTCTGGGTCATGCTGTTTTTCGTATCATTCTGGCAGCTCGCTGGAAAGATCCGGAACCCCCCACTTTTCGTATGTGGCTAAGTCGATTCCTTTCAATTTATAAACAAGAAATTGCAATATATGCTTCTAGAGGTAGAAAAGCAAGAGTAGTCGGAGCACAGATTTGGGACCCCATTGTTAGATGGTATACCAATGAGAGGGGTTATTCAGAATCTACCAGCGATTAACTAATTTGATATATTTTTCTGTTTACCCTGCTCTTCCCTCTTGTATACAGCTATTTTGCCAGTGATATTTTAAATGCTTCTTACTTTATTTGTATTACTTAAGCTATGACATGAATTGATAATTCTTTTTCTTCTCCTTTTTTTTATCCTGTTTGTCTTCGGGAACTTGTATTGCGTTTGAATTTGCCAATAAAAAATGGAAAAAAAAAGGAACCCAAAGGACTAGGATACCAGCAGAAGCTCAAAAACGAACGTTCTTTGGGAGTAAATGAACTCTTACTTTGCAATCTCTCACCACACATACACTCCTCTTATAGCTCAACAATCAAAGAGTCATGCAACCTAAAAGATCACTGTTGACACCAACAGACCATGTATTTGAGAGAGCGCCATTTACAGTGAAATTTGTAGGGGTGCAGCATATGTACAAGTAGTCAGCACCCGCATATATAGAGGCCTGTTAATCATGTTTAGATGCAATGTATGGGAAGTGCTAAAGTAAATTGGTATCAGAGAAATGTGCAGAGCCAACGATACAAAGTGCAACTCATGCTTGCTGACATATATAGATGCTTTTAAATGAAACCTAATGCAACGTATGTTTAACAATGCAATAGAACTTGAGGTTTGCTTTATCTAAAATGTAACGAATTACATATATATGATTTGCTTAAAGTAGAAGATGCATTTACTGTTTAAGGTTTGAGGCCTGGTGAACTAAGCAAACAAGTTAATGTAAAACGTTGGGCCTATAATTCAAGCAGAAGCCTAAAGTAAATGGAACCGGTGCAGGCCTGTTGAGAAATGTCTAGCTTAAACATTTTAACTGTAGACAGGATTTATAAATGTGACCTTTAGAATTGTTGCAATAATGGTAGACTGCGAGCTATTTGCGTGTATTCCTTTGCAGGCGCCTCATCGAGCAGATAGTATAGTAGAAGGGCCCATTGTGTGTGTTTGTTAGGATTCTAGACCCAGACATGGAGGAGTAGACCAGGAATTTGCAGAAGCAACTTGAAAGGATGAAGAGCCTGAGACCCAAGGACGGCTGAACGGACAAAGATGAATCCTCGCCATGTGGAATTTTACAGAACTTAACACCGTTTAGAGGGGCGTCTCTATAGGCGTGTCATTAACGTTTTGGGGTTTCGTATTTGGGACAGCACCCCGAGGGTGGAGGCAGAGCAGATGGCTGAGGAGCTAGAGAGAGCGGTCGCATGGGCAAAGAGCTTAGCAGCGGTGATGGAAACTCTAGTCTAGAGGGAAAAGTGGCGGACTTCTTTGGAAGTCTCCACGGCTGACACCTTTGGTTAGGTTGGACTGTTGTTGAGTAGGGATGTCATCTAGCATAGAGTAGGGACAGACTAATCTGAATTAATGTCTTATATCCTGATGAGTACTAGAACTCAAGTTATAGCAATCCTGTTTAGTTTAATGGTTCTGGAATTAATTCTGGTTCTATTCATTAGCCGCTTGAGACTTTTCCGTAGGATTATGTTTGTATTAGTACCTGTTTATCTTCTGAACCTCCTGCTGAGGTGCCTGTATCTGCAATTATTTTTGGTTATGTAATAAACCCTTTAAATTCAGTCTTTGGTCAGTGGTTCTTTGGGAAAGTATTTTTGGTATTTCGAATTGAACTATTTAGCTGTGACTAGATTACCTAAATTCACTCTATGACAGGTAAAAAGGTTCAGTCGACCTGTGACGGGATTCTGGAGAATGGTAAGCAGACTCTAAAGGTGAAATCCCGCCTTTTCAGTTGGTAGCAATTTAGGATGGTTTATCTTCTGGAGTAAGGGTAATCTAGAAGTAGGTTGAGATTTCCCCGAGGCCCATAGAGAAGAACATGAAGAGTGTCCAGAGAGCCACGGACGGAGGATGGCGTTCCATGGAATCTGACGGAGAGTAACAGTGCGGCAGAAAGCAGCAGGTCGGAGGAGAGTGAGTATGAAAAGGGTCATGCGTTGCTAGATTGCGGTGTTATGTTGTGTCATTGTGTTGTAATGTCTTGCGGAGTTGAATGCCTGTAGTGTGAAAGGAGATCAGGTTGTGAGCGCGCGCAACCGGTGAAAATCTTAAACTCAAAGAGAGCTTAAGTGGTTCGGGTGTATCGAACATCCAAAGTAATTGTCGATTGTTGTGAAAGGGGGTCATGAGGTACCAATGATCGCCCGAAGTTGTGTGTAGGTAACGGACGCTGGTCGGAAGTTACCGGGTGTTGAACAGTTGAGGTGATTGTCTGTTCGCTCGCGGACAGGCATTTGCCGGGAAAGGTGACAATTACAGTTAGACTGTGGCCGTACAGTCAAAGAAGTGGTTGCTTGGTCGGAAGTAATCATTTCAAGTGTATGATTGGGACGCATGTGTGACCGGCGAGACATCGGAGAAAGGAGGGGAGCTGATGCAAAACGGAGGCGAGTGACATCAGAAGGAGCCGCGCTGTGATAGGGCGGTTGGTGTGAAGCCGCGCTGTGATAGGGCGGTTAGTGTGAAGCTGCGCTGAGATTGGTGGATTGTCATCAGGGAGTAAACAAGTGTTGTAAACAAGGAAACGTTGTGGGTTTCATCATGAAATGTTTTAAAGTATTGCGGAAATGTTTCAAAGGAGAAAACAAGATAGAACCTCGGGGCGGGGAGGAGGCTCCACCCGAGGATACTCCAGCCTATTACATGGCAGCGAACGTTGGGTTGCATACCATATTGTGGCTTGATAATTGGTGTAAGATGACAGATGGAAATGAGGAATTGACTTTTCCTAAATATGGAAGGTTTAGACTAGAAGTGTTATACCAGTTGAAAGCAATTATGGCTGCATTGCGACCTTTGCCCAGACCAACACAGTTTGAAGCGCTCAATGCATGGATCAGGGCAGCCCACGACAGGAACAGAGACAGGAGACAGGAAAGAGTGAAGCGATCGGTAAGGGCGGTTCAAGAAGCGAGATGGGATGCCATGGAAAAGAGGTGGAGGGTACAGACCATTACAGTAGATAAGTTGTATCCGTTACTGGAAAGTACAGTGGATGGGCAGAAAAAGAGTATGGAAGATGAAGATAGTGAGACAGATGACAGTCTAATAGAGAGGCTGTTGTCAGAAAGGCCACCCCCATACAATCCAGAGCTAGAGGGAACGCAACCATCGAGAAAGCACTGGGAAGCCCCAACAGGGGAAGGTGGAGTTCCAATGGGGAACGGATGGGACAGCTCAGGGGACAAGTTTACCCCAGAAAAGGGAGAAAAGGCACCTCCACCCTCACCAGTAGCGAGAGTAGTGGGAAGATTTACAGTACAGAAGGTACGGGTGGAAGATGGTGTCCACTCTCAGAAACTACCAGACGCCCTTACAGTACCTTTTACCATAGGTCCCATAGTATCAGTGCACAATCCAGAACAGACACAAAATGAGAGTCCACCCCAGATGGGGAGTGAGAGAAGTGCAAGCCATGGTAGAACTCAGGTGACAGATGGGTGGAAAACACTACCTCGACCTGTAGAACGGAGCACCCCTTTGGTGGCATCGGCAGACTCCACGGAAGGGAACGGGGGTCAGAGGGGATCGATGGATCTGAGAGAACCAAGGCCAAGATCGATGAGGGAGTTAAGACCAGATTTGAGAACATGGGAAACAGTGGTGGACACCCAGAGCGACAGGTCAAGGAATGTGTTTGTGTCAGAGAACGAAGAGAATAGGATGGTTTCTCACTGTGCAGCTAGCGAAAGCAGACAAGAATGGGAACGCGGAGGTGTGGGAAGCAGGGGAACATCCCACCACACCTCTGGAAACAGCAGGCAGGAGTGGGACTGCGAGACCTGTGAGGGTAGAAGGGTTCCTCCTAACACACCTGAAGAGAACAGAAGAGAGAGTCAGAACGGCAGCGGGAGGGACTCTAAGGAAACTTCTAGCCAAGGCACATTGAGAGCGGCAATAAAGGCAAGAAGGTTAGACGTGCTGAGACTAAAGTCAGAAGTAGAGGAGATTGTGGAAGGCACACTGCCACTAGAAAGGATTGAACTTTACGAACCAGATGAGCTGTTGTTTGTGGCAAAGGATATCACTCGGAAGGCTAGGACTGCTCATGAGAAACTCTCAGAATTAGTGAACAAGTATGAGGTGGATTTGACAAAAACTAAAGCCCTACAAGGGGGCCATAGGTTACAGTACTCAGATCAAGACCTGGAAGAAAAGAGGGTGATCAGGTTAAAAACCCATATCAGGGAGCTGATCATGGGAATACGAACGTGGTCCAGCTTGGAGAAATGGGAGGAAAGGTGGTCAAGGAAAAAGACCGTTAGGCGGAGTGTTATTGGGACACCCCCGGGAGGAGGGTTGATGCATGTAGAAGCGTACCCCTTGCGGGAGGTGGCTCATGGGGGATATGTTGCGTAAAGGTGTCAAGGACCCCCTGAACAAATTGATACTATAAGTCCTAGGTCAGGGATTAACAGAGCGAAAGGTAACAACCAAGGCACTTGAAGGACAAATTAATAATGTTGAAAAGGATTACATAAATGAAAGAGGGATGTAGGTAGGTCTGAATTCAAATTTTATTACTAATCGGATTAAAAAAGAGATCACAGACATTAGTACACATCATATATATAAAAAGGTATTTTAAAAAGGGAGGAAATTAGAAAATCAACAAATTAACAACAAAAAACACATTCAAAACATTTTTATAAAATCTTAAACAAATTAATTCTCAGACATAAAATGGAAAAATTATAAAACTGTGGCATTACCAAATAAGTTCTCTACGCGCGTTTCGGCGACCAGCGCATTCTTCTGGAGTAGCCACGTATATCATAAATAAAGCAAAAGCGTCACAGGATAAAGTAATCAAAATGCAGACTTGTTTTTCTGTGCGACAGTGATCTAATAATAGTTCGAAAAGATTCTGTAGCCGTGGATAATTGCTTCAAATTTGTGGCCAAGGAATTTTTATTACTGGATAAACACACTGTATACCGTGGTATTTTATCTTCTTTGTTGACGGTTCATATAAATTTAAAGATCAGTCAGAATCCTGATCAAGTATATTTAATTGCAACACTCGCTCTTCAAAACATTTTATCGGAATCTCATGAAGTTAAGAAATGGTTCCTGGTTCATAACTAGCAGAGGAGCCTTCTTGATACAAAAATCTCCTACTTGGCAGTACAATGCTGCAACGAGTTATTCTGTTTCAAACGACTGAAACGGTTGAAGAGTGAGGCGCGGGTTCTCTGGCTTCTAGGATATGTACATGTACCCTGGAGCAGGGGAGATCTGGCTGCCTTTACTAACACTTTCCCAAAGTTGCGCGAGAGCCCAGTGGAATGGTATAAGCAGGTAGAGAGGTTCGTTAAAATCTCGAAGGTATTGTGGATTGATTTGAATACACTGTTTGATATTGTGGTCCCAGGAGATCTGTGGATAGCATGCAAGATTAGTGTTGAATGGCCCACGGCAGAACCAGAACGTGATTCTGCCACGAATGGACCGTCACCTAAGGTGATGTCAAAATATGAACAGGCGATCACATGGCTAAAGACTAAAGTACCACCACAAGACATTGATTGGGTAAAGATAGATCGCACCAGGCAGGAACCAAAAGAGACGGTGCATGAATTTTATGAGAGGTTATTGTTGATTTTCAAGCAGTATAGCGGATTAGAAGTGATGGATCCGAAGGATATGGGACAGTTCATATCCAAGTTTGTGTTGGGATTGAGGCCTGATATCTGCCTCATGATACAGCAACATTTGATCTGTTGGCAAAACAAACCGCTAGATGAGATTTTGAGGTATGCGAGGTACTGCAGTGATGAGATAGATTCAAAGACAAAGAAGCTTAAGGATAAACTGATGTTAGTCCAGATGCAAGCGGGAGGACAGGGTCAGTCAGGTAATGGCACCTTGGGAAGGAAATCAGGGGGGCAGAAAAAAGACAACGAAGAAGGTACAAGACCCAGAATTGATATAGCAACCCTGAAAAAGACGACCAAGTGCCATCAGTGTCATGAGGTCGGGCTTTGGAGACGTGAGTGCCCCCATAATCCGGACAATCAGGTGCAGGTGGAGGAGGAGGATGAGGAAGTCGAAGCCCCTCCGATACGGAAGGTGACAGTGACTAAGCCCCAAATGACGAAAGGGGGGACATCAGGCCCTCGGGCTCCGGTTCCTCAACCACCTAAGATTTCAGCAGGGAATAAGGTTTACAAGCAGATGCCCTTCATAGTCGAGGGAGATGAGCACTATTACTTTGATCCAGTTTCAGGACGGTGTCAGAATGGGGAGGAGGACTGCACCCTTGGAGCAGTACTGGAAGTAGATCAGAGGGGACCCTTTGTAGAGGCTGACGTAGAAGGACACCCTACCACCTTCTTGGTGGATACTGGTGCTTCCAGATCTACTGTGCGGTCCGCGGTGGTTCCTAATTTGCCCCTTTCAGGACAGACTATTCAAGTGGTAGGAGTCCCGAACAGAAGAATGACAAACCCATTGACTGAGCCAGTCCCGGTAAAGATCGGAAGCTTCAGTGATAGACACCAGTTTGTCGTGTGTGATTCCAGCCCCGTATGTCTGCTAGGAAGAGACCTTTTGTGCAAACTCAATTGCACCATCTATTGTACCCCCAAGGGAGTAGAGTTACAGACCAATGATGATGATGCCGATTTTAAGGTTGCAAATTCGCATGTGTGCATTGAATTGTACCCTGCCATAACTGTGGAAGAACTTCCCTGGGATTTGAGAGACTCGGTCACACCGGAGGTGTGGGACTTTACGGGGGAGGAGATCGGATTGATCAAAGGGGTAGAGCCTGTCAGAATACAAGTAAAGCAGAACGCTGACTTCCCCAGAACACCACAGTACAAGCTGACCCCAGAGACACTTGAAGGCATAAAACCTGTGATTGAGTCCATGATTAGACAAGGGTTCCTGAAGGAGGTTATGGGCAGCCCCTGTAACTCTCCGATAATGGGTTTGCAGAAGCCAAGTGGGAAGTATAGGATAGTACAGGATCTACGAAAAATTAACAACATAGTTGTCCCATGTTGTCCAGTGGTACCGAATCCAGCAGTAATACTGTTTCAGATACCGTTCCAAGCTGAATGGTTTTCTGTGATTGACTTGTGTCAAGCCTTCTTTTCCATCCCACTGCATGAGGAAAGCCAATTTCTTTTTGCGTTCAAAATAGAGAGTCGCGTCCTAATATGGTGCCGTATCCCTCAAGGGTATACAGAGAGCCCATCGATCTTTAATCAGTTGTTGAAAAGGAATTTGGAGAATCTGGTACTGCCACAGAACTCGGTTCTCGTACAGTACATAGACGACCTCCTTGTTGCGTCAGACTCCGAAGATGCTTGTAGGATTGACACCATCGCCTTGTTGAACCATTTGGGAGAGAATGGACACAAGGTATCACCTATCAAGTTACAGTACTGCCTGCAAGAAGTGCAGTATCTGGGTCACAGAATAGAGCAGGGAAAGCAGAAAGTGTCGCCTGACAGAATTGAAACGATCATGAAAATGACTGTGCCCTCAACCCAGAGAGAGGTTAGAATGTTCCTGGGCATGGTTGGCTACTGCCGACAATGGATTGCAAACTTTTCTCTGAAAGCGAAACCCTTGCAGAAACTGACACACAAGGATGTAATTGATCCGGTACCATGGGACACAGACTGTATGATGGCCTTTCTCGAGCTGCGAGAGGACTTGTGTGGTGCTCCGGCTCTGGGAATGCCAGATTACCACAAATCATTTGCATTATTCTGCTGCGAAAGGGAAGGGTGTGCGTTAGCAGTTTTAGTGCAGGATCATGGAGGAATCCGTAGACCAGTTGCTTACTTTTCGGCTACCTTAGACCCAGTAGCCGCATCGTTGCCCGGATGTCTCAAATCCGTTGCGGCAACAGGTGTCAGCATTGAAAGATGTGAGAGCATAGTGATGGGATATCCACTGACAGTACATGTACCTCATTCTGTAGAATTGTTGATGACTAGTCTAGGACCAGGACGCAGCACTTGACCAACAACAGGCTCACACGCTACGAGCAGGTTATACTTGCTGCGGAGAATGTGACCCTCAGGAGGTGCTCTGTCTTGAATCCTGCTACTTTGTTGCCATTGCCAAATGATATAGATGATGATTGGGAAGACCATGATTGTCTTGATGTAACTGAGCTATGCAGCAAACCTAGGCCGGATATTGTTGATGTGCCGTTGACAGACCCCGATGAAATTTACTTTGTGGACGGCTCATGCATAAGAGACAATACTGGTCAGTTGAGAGCAGCATTTGCTGTCTGTACCATTTCTGGAATAATTGAAGCAGCCTGCCTGGAAGGAGTACACTCTGCGCAGGTGGCTGAGATCATTGCGTTGACGCGTGCCTGTTTGGCAGCCAACGGAATTCGGATTACCATCTTCACCGACAGCCAATATGGGTTTGGGGTGGTTCATGACTTCGGTCAGTTGTGGTCTCAGCGGGGTTACATGACGTCATCTGGCTCCCCAATCAGGAATGGCGAATTTGTCAGGTTATTGCTGGAGGCCTTGCAGGGTCCTGCAGCCATAGCAGTGGTTAAATGTACAGCCCACACCAAAGGCACAGATTTTGTGACTATGGGGAATCGTTATGCTGATGAAGTTGCACGTTACTGTGCAGAACAGGGATATTCATTTACTGAACAGACTATCGAGGGGCCAAAGGAGAGAACTGAGCTAAGCATGATGCTTGAGGTGGCAGATACCTGGGAAGAGTTGAGAGACATGCAGGCTCAGACGTCTGATTATGAGAAAAAGGTGTGGGAATCGGCTGGTTGTGTCAAAGGAGATTTGGACATGTGGGTTTCGGCTGATGGAAGAGCTGTGTTGCCGAATGAACTGGTGAGTGCGATGGCACGACAGATACATGGTCCTGTGCATCTGGGAAGGGATGCAATGTTGCGTGTGTTCAGACAGACATGGTATAACCCTAAGTTTAGACAGGCTGCGGAAGCAGTGTATCAGAGGTGTGTGACGTGTCAACAGATAAACGTGGGAAAAAGAACACCAGTTACACTGAGTCACATTGGGAGGTCAGGTGGACCTTTTTACAGGATGCAAATAGATTTCATTGAAATGCCGAGGTGTAATAGCCTTAGGTATGTCTTGGTGATTGTGTGTGTGCTCTAGATGGGTTGAGGCATACCCTACTCGCAGGTGCGATACACTCACTGTAGCCAAACTATTGTTGAGGGAATTGGTGCCACGATTCGGGGTTCCGACCTCTCTGGAATCGGACAGAGGAAAACATTATAATAGCGAAGTCGTGAAGATGCTCTGCTCTGCTCTGAACATTGATCAAAGACTGCATTGTAGCTACCGTCCAGAGGCTTCTGGCATAGTAGAGCAGATCAATGGGACCCTGAAGGCCAGAATGGCAAAAGTGTGCTCATCCACGTCCCTGAAATGGCCCGACGCACTGCCGTTGGTACTAATGAGTATGCGTAGTACCCCAGACAGAAGAACAGGGCTCTCACCTCATGAGATCCTAATGGGGAGGGCTATGAGACTGCCATCTATTCCTACAACTGCCTTGCTGAATATCACAGATGACCTGATTCTTGATTATTGCAGGGGACTATCTGATGTCATCCGTTCTGTGTCCCTTCAGGTGCAGGCTGCTGAAGTTCCGGCTGCTAGCGACCTCTGTCACGACCTGCGCCCAGGAGATTGGGTGTTTGTGAGGAAGCACGTGAGGAAGAGCTGCTTGGATGTACGCTGGAGAGGACCTTTCCAGGTGATACTCGTGACCACTACTGCTGTGAAGTGTGGCGGATTGCCGAATTGGGTCCATGCTTCTCACACCCGACGAGCTCCAGCACCTGAAGAAGGAACAGCTCCTCCCGTGGATGAGAACAATAACGACGAAGAGGATCCGAAAGAGGGGACAAGTCAAGCTGTGGGGGTGCCGGTAGAAGTTGGGAACTCCCCTGATCAAGCTGTGTATGATCACGACGACAGTGACACTGAATCCGCCCCAGAAGAAGGAAGTGGCGGTGAAGGTGATCTGAGGGCAGAAGAGGCTGACAGTGAGGACGAACAGGGTGCGCAAACAAGAGGCCGGCGAGCAAGAGGTGCAGAAGCTCATTGGCCCGAAAGACGGAGGCGAATGAACGTGAGATTGGCTTCCGAAAGAGAATTTGCCCCTGTGTCCGAAGAATCCGATCTGGAAGTGGAAAACGAAGGAGCGGTGCAGAGTGGTCCGAGAAGATCAAGGAGGGTCCGAGTACCGTGGCAAAGATATGCCACTCCAGAGTGGGCCTATCCTTTCACAAATGTTAGGATTACCAATGCCAGGGGTACTGAGGTCCGGGAGGGTGAGGTCAGTGGAAGTGACCAGCACGATCCCCAATGTTAAGCTGCGAGTAGTGCTGTTGATACCTGGACTTGAAATTGAAGGTATCCTGACACTCACCATTCCCAATCCCCCTCTCCTAAGCAAGATACGTGATTTACTCCTGGAAAGACTGGTTTTCCCTACCTTCGTTCTAGACATGCCAGTCTATGATGTAGTTGTGCTTCGCATGGAACTTTTGGATTATGTGTTGCAGGCAATCGGATCAAGTATAATCATAGACTATTAAGAACTGTGTATGGAATTTTGAACCTTTGATTTCGCTTGAACTTTGGAAAAGAACTTTGAACTTTGAAAAAGAACTTTGAGCTTTGAAAATGTGCTTTGAAAGACTTTGAAAAGACTGTTGTGAATAGCTGTTAAAACTAACCTAGAGCCGAGTGGAAGAAGAAGAAAATTAGGGACTTTCCACAGAGGATGGAGAAGGGTTAGGGCTGTCTGATGCTGAAGAAGAAAAGGAACTGAAACTAGAACTTCTGTTACCAGGTGTGGTTCAAGGAACTCAAGTAACAAAGAAAAGAGACTTTGGGTGCTTTCCAAGAGCAAGCTGCTTGAGCTGAGACCATGGCGCCTGAAACCAGAATCGTAGAGCCAAGTGCATAGTAGGCACCCTTTTAGCCGGAGTGATCCTTCTTATAGTTATAGTAGTTTCAGTTTCATATTTTGCACCACACGAACAAGTAGAGAAGGCTGGGGGGACACCGACACCTAATACCCCTAGCCAGAAGGAAGAAAGAGAAAGAAGAGAGAAGGCTTTACTAGCTGCAGAAAGTCGTAGGTTACATATTGACCTGTCTAAAGGCAATTTTGGACAGACCGCATATGCAAAGCTACTGTATGAATACATTGATGCAATGGATGCGAAAGATTGTTACGTGTGTATGCAGTTGCCAGCTTCAGTAGACGAGGGTATTAGATACCATCACCTTCCACTGACATATGGAATATCATGTAGTTTGTTGATTAGCATATTGTATGGTAGAAATCATTTTGAATATTATTTTTCCAATTATGATGCTGAGTTGCCAGAAGTCCCAAATTACAAGCACCTGAATAAGTGGGACTATTATAAATCAGAAGACAGACTGGGATATTTTTTCATTCCCACACAAGAACTAGACACCCCGTATGCACACCGACACAATTTGACTTGTTCATTGTCAGAGGTAGAAAAGAAGTTCATTGAGCAGGTGGAAGATAGGTACACGAAGCAAAAACAGTTGCAAGATTCAGGACAAGGAAAGGTAGATTGGACCGAAGAAGAGAAGAAGCACAAGTCAAGAGGGAGTTACGGTCCAATAGCTTTAGACGAAGTACAGAAAGGGAAGCTGTGCCTTCATCGACCCCAGACTTATTATGAGAATGTGTATGTGGGTCATACCATGTGTGAACACACCTTCACGTTAGAGTACTATACGAAGGACTTCTTGAAGAGCGTGGTGCAGGTGATCCCTACTGTATATTTTGTCTGTGGAAAGAATGCGTACGTGAGGTTGCCAGAGAAGTGGTATGGAACGTGTTATCTAGCAATTATCTTTCCCAAGATTTACCATACTGAGGATTTTGCTCTCTTGGAGGGAGGGTCCCAGAGGAGGGTAAAGCGAGGAGAGAATGCTGGAGCAATCATTGGAGATGTGTTTGGAGCAGCGATACCTATATTGGGAGTCATTTTGAATGACATCAAGATAAGACGGTTAGCAACCGTAGTGGACGAACTGTCAATGAATACAGCCAAGTCATTAGTGTTGGTTGAGGGTGAGAGGTTGTCGATAAGGACAATGTTTTACAGAACCGTCTTGCCCTAGACGTCATCCTAGCAAAAGAGGGCGGAGTCTGTAAACGTTTGAAGATTCAGGAATGTTGTACTTATATACCAGACAACTCTAAGGATCTGGAAACATATATAACCAACATTACTGCGATCCATTATGAGATCGAGGATTTGACCCAAGAGAATGCATGGGAGACCGTGGGTAAGGGATTTGGAAAGGTTGGAAACTGGTTTGCCAACCTAGGAAAGGGTTTCCTTGGATTTGTACTAAAACCCCTTATCATAGCAGTGGCATGTGTGATTGCCTTGTGGGGTTTAGTGAGGATGTGCAAGTGGTACAAGGCGAATAGATTGGCGAGATCAATGAGAGCGCAAGAGATGCGAATGGAAAGACTGCAAGACAATCAGTACTGCAGTTTGAGAGCATTGGAGATGCTCAAGAGGGGAAAAATGGCCACAAGCTCAGTTTAGCTTAGTTCTTACCCTGAGGATGATGTGAGGGTGGTGATGACACGGGTCATCAAAGGGGGGAACTGAGAGAGCGCCATTTACAGTGAAATTTGTAGGGGTGCAGCATATGTACAAGTAGTCAGCACCCGCATATATAGAGGCCTGTTAATCATGTTTAGATGCAATGTATGGGAAGTGCTAAAGTAAATTGGTATCAGAGAAATGTGCAGAGCCAACGATACAAAGTGCAACTCATGCTTGCTGACATATATAGATGCTTTTAAATGAAACCTAATGCAACGTATGTTTAACAATGCAATAGAACTTGAAGTTTGCTTTATCTAAAATGTAACGAATTACATATATATGATTTGCTTAAAGTAGAAGATGCATTTACTGTTTAAGGTTTGAGGCCTGGTGAACTAAGCGAACAAGTTAATGTAAAACGTTGGGCCTATAATTCAAGCAGAGGCCTAAAGTAAATGGAACCAGTGCAGGCCTGTTGAGAAATGTCTAGCTTAAACATTTTAACTGTAGACAGGATTTATAAATGTGACCTTTAGAATTGTTGCAATAATGGTAGACTGCGAGCTATTTGCGTGTATTCCTTTGCAGGCGCCTCATCGAGCAGATAGTATAGTAGAAGGGCCCATTGTGTGTGTTTGTTAGGATTCTAGACCCAGACATGGAGGAGTAGACCAGGAATTTGCAGAAGCAACTTGAAAGGATGAAGAGCCTGAGACCCAAGGACGGCTGAACGGACAAAGATGAATCCTCGCCATGTGGAATTTTACAGAACTTAACACCGTTTAGAGGGCGTCTCTATAGGCGTGTCATTAACATTTTGGGGTTTCGTATTAGGGACAGCACCCCGAGGGTGGAGGCAGAGCAGATGGCTGAGGAGCTAGAGAGAGCGGTCGCATGGGCAAAGAGCTTAGCAGCGGTGATGGAAACTCTAGTCGAGAGGGAAAAGTGGCGGACTTCTTTGGAAGTCTCCACGACTGACACCTTTGGTTAGGTTGGACTGTTGTTGAGTAAGGATGTCATCTAGCATAGAGTAGGGACAGACTAATCTGAATTAATGTCTTATATCCTGATGAGTACTAGAACTCAAGTTATAGCAATCCTGTTTAGTTTAATGGTTCTGGAATTAATTCTGGTTCTATTCATTAGCCGCTTGAGACTTTTCCGTAGGATTATGTTTGTATTAGTACCTGTTTATCTTCTGAACCTCCTGCTGAGGTGCCTGTATCTGCAATTATTTTTGGTTATGTAATAAACCCTTTAAATTCAGTCTTTGGTCAGTGGTTCTTTGGGAAAGTATTTTTGGTATTTCGAATTGAACTGTTTAGCTGTGACTAGATTACCTAAATTCACTCTATGACAGGTAAAAAGGTTCAGTCGACCTGTGACGGGATTCTGGAGAATGGTAAGCAGACTCTAAAGGTGAAATCCCGCCTTTTCATATTGGTACACAGTCTACAACTTATGTATTGAGATAATACATTTATTAAAAATATAATGCAAAAATGAATACAAGAATTAAAACAATATATTTTTCATACACAATATAAACAGAAATCTGTTATGCACAAAGAGCAGCAATTAAAAAAGTCACAAAACACAGTTGGTTAAAAACACAACACGAGAGTTAAAAAAGACATTGCACTTTGTCATTAGATACCATGACTCATATTGAAAAACTTCTACAGAATCACCCAAAGATGTCAAAATTCATTAACATTTAGGGTAGATACAGAGTGAGGAGTTAATGGCAGACGAGCGTCGACGCGTTTTAAAGGAGATATGTTTGAACCTTCTTTTTTAAGACTACAGAAACATTGTACTCTCGCTGGTTAAGATTTCTATAGTACGTTATTCTCTAAAATCAGAGAATCATTTGGCCACTGTTACGTAGGTCCAATTTTCTATCTGAAAGAACCAAGTGTTGGTTTGATCTGGTTTAAAACCACTTTCACAACTTTATGAAATGAGGGAGTATAAAATTAGTTGCAAATTGTGCTGGACTGGTCGCTACCTTGGGCCACTAGTTAGGTTCGCCACATAACAGGTTTCCCTTCTTGCACAGAGGCGGACCGGCAGTAATAGAATCTTGTGCAGGGAACCATTGTTCTTTCAATCCTTCCGTTTCTACTTTTCGTGCTGGTGGTGCTCGAGCTTTAGATCCCTGGTGCATCAGGCAAGTGGGCATTTGGCTGGTCCAGACACAAATTAATTTCTTGGCTACCCGCGCCGTGGGAGCCAGCGAGGTGATTTATGCGCCTCCTGGCGCAATGCTGATGATGAGGGCGCCGACGCTGCTGGGAGTTGGAGTCCTCGCTCCTCTCTCTTCTCTTGGTGGTGCTCGTGCTATAGATCCCTGGTGCAGCAGGTAAGTGGCCGTTTGACTGGCCCAGACACAAATGAATTTCTTGGCTTAGAACTAATCAAATTAGAAAGTACAAGAAAATGGTACCTGCACCACCAGAAATGTTTTGTTTTAGTAAATTGACCTGAAAGTAGTTGTGAGTTAATGTTGGATGAATGGATATGGTAGAGACCCACCATATAGCTGAAAGAAAGAAGGCTCTTAGAAGGTGAATATATTCTGTCACTAACATTCCACCATTCCTTGTATGCTACCAGGTCACTTTATACATCAATTAATCTGCTTAAGGATTATGATTATGTTTATTGAAGATATCCCTATGTGTCAATTGTAGTTGTAGTAAGTGATTAGGCAATGTGCCAATCTAGAAGTGTCACTGGCCTGAACTAGTTGTTCAAAAGAAAGGGAGAGATGATTGTGCCCTGTGGATTGACTGCATTCTATTAGTAGGGTTTGAAGTCGAAAAGTGGTTGTGAGATGATACAGCCTTAGGTAGGCTGGAAGGAAGCGATCCAATCTAAGGCATTTCCTTTGAGGCCCACATTCTCCAGACTGGTCAATGGAGTAGGGTGGTGGATGTGTCAAAGTGATAGAGAGTGTAGTAGGATCGAGGTGGCTGCTTAATTATTAATTGCTTGCTTTTTAGTTAGCCTATTATAGATGCTTGAATCAATTATGTACCTCTGCAAGGATAGAAAATTCAGCCAAGTATTACCGGTTTAATTTGTAGTTTGCAGAGTTACATGCATCCAGACATTGTCTGGTCATGCATTTACAGTTTAATAATCTTCCGTATATTAGGTTCTTTATCTGGTTATATCCTGGTATATATTTGAGCAGGGTGTCTGATGGCATGCTTGTATTGTTGTCCATATCCGAGAAGTGAACTTGAATTTTCTCAGTACTGTGAAGAGTGAGAAGTTGTCTTGTTGAACACATGTCCGAACTTTATTTGTATGTACAATTGCTTTGATTGCATGTTCACTCACAAGCTTCTGGTAGTTGCCTTAGTATATTCAAATTGGATAATTCTTGAACACTTGTTGTGTAGTGCCAGGAGAGGGAGTCACTTTTCTTGCTTTAGAAAAGCACAGACAACTGTTAGTTGTAGATCAGTTTCTTGTCATTGCAATATCGGAGAGTCAATATGCATGTTCGTACATGATATGTTGGCTCTTTTGTATGAGGATCAATGTTTCTGTCCCATTACAAGGTATCATCTTAACATGTTTCTGTCAGTTGCCCAAGTTGGTTTATGTTGAACATGTCTCAGTGGTTCTCTGTGTGTTGGTGTTTGGAAGTACCAGGCCAGGATGTCAGCTAACATGCATGTTATGTTATGTTACTATATTTTTGTATAGCGCAAATCACCACTGGTCTCTAAGCGCTTTTAAAGAAAGGAACACAACAGATAATCATGCATCTGGTGACTCCAGGACAGATCATGTAATTGCTGTAACAGGTAGATGGTTAGCATGCAGGTTTCACATTAGTGATGTCCGGAAACTTTTCAATGTTCTTTAATACCTGAATGGGAGATCAGTTGGCATGTTTGTCAAACTTTCAGAGAATGCTCACTGCAACCAGATGTTTAGTCTTTCCTATGACAGGAAATCAGCAGGCATGGCCTTTATATTGCAGCTGTTGGTTCTCAGGAGTTGACCTTGTCCTGACAGGATTTCAATTGGTCTTCTTGGAGTGTCTGCTTCGGGTATAGGCAAGGACAGAGAAAAGAGAAGTCGGCTGTTAGCGTAACTTGTTGGGTGGTCTAACGTAATGGTCTGGTGCATGATTTGCAGAGGAGAGAGGGAAGTAGATTTTGTGTTTAGTTGTGGGCCAGGTGAGTGTAACAATTTCATGTGTCTTAGATTGGTGTGTGATAAGGAAAGGGGGCCAGATTCTATTATGTATTAAGTCAAGTTAAGTAGATGTGAACTGAAGTCTAACATGCCACAGCAGTTCACCCACACTGACAAATATGGCATAAAATGACAGGTAGAATAATTTGTCCTAACACACTGTTATGAAATAAGGGGTAGAAGGTTGGTAGAATTGGGAAGGGCACTGCCTGATTCAAGTTACACCACAGCAAAGAGGTTAAAGAAGCACTACTTAACATGCATGGGACCGTACTGGGACTAGGAGGCACCTGTCCCAAAATATAGTATGCTACGGAGCTTAGTGAGGAAATATGCCCCAGCAGTGACAAGCAGGGCCGGACTGGCTATAGGGGGCATCAGGTGTTTCCCAAGGCTGCAATATCGGCTCTCAGTAACAAAAGCAGCAGTGCTTGGAGCTGGTTTTGTAAAGCAGCAGTGCAGTCTGGCAACCTTCAGCCCCTGTGGGTGTGGGCTGGTTCAGCTAAATTGCCAGGACTCCTTTGGGTTCCCAGTTACCAGGTTCACTGATGAAAAGTCATTTTAAGACAGAATCTGTGTATAGCCAGTCCATAGAGCCAGTCCTATGACAGCACCATCCATATAAAGTGCAGTCTGCAGAAATCATCCCTTCTCAATTGTCATGTTTACCTTGATTGTTAACATGCGCTGTCATCGAAGTTACATACATGAAGAACATGGCTCTTAAAATGATCTTTATTGTGAATTACGCTCTCCACTTGCAGTAAAGTAAATGCAAATCCATCCAGCTTGCTTGATAAATGTACATAATCATGAATGTCCAAAATAAAATGATAGGCCTGTGTTAGGGTGGCCAACTGGCATGTGTGCAAATTCAGGATGATAAGTGTAAAAATTGAGGACAAAGGGTCAAAAGTCAGGACATAAATTCAGGACAGGAGGTCAAAATTCAGGACACAAATTTGTGACAAAAGATAGGCTTTGCAGACACAACAGTGGATGTCATGCAATAGTGTATAAATAAATAAGAAAGGAACATAAGTACAAGTCACTTCTCCTGCCCTGTCACTTTCTCCTGTCCGGTCACTTCTCCTACCCAATCACCGCTCCTTTGTCATTTCCCCTGTCCCATCACTACTCCTGCCCTTTCACTGCTCCTGCTCGTTCACTGCTCCTGCCCGTTCACTGCTCCTGCCCGTTCACTGCTCCTGCACATTCACTGCTCCTACCTGTTCACTCTTCCTACCCGTTCACCGCTCCTGCTCATGCCTAATCACTGCTCCTGCCCCGTCACTTCTCCTGTCCCATCACTTCTCCTGCCCCGTCATTGCTTCTGCCCCTTCACTACTCCTGCCCTTTCACTGCTTCTGTCCAGTCAGTACTCCTTCTCATGCTTGATCACCACTTCTGCCTCGTCACTTCCCCTGCCCCTCACTTCCCCTGCCCCTCACTTCTCCTGCCCCCTCACTTCTCTTTCTCCCTCACTTCTGCTGCCTTGTGACTTCTGCTGCCCCGTCACTTCTCCTTCCCCGTTCACTACTCCTGTCCGTTCTCCGCTCCTGTTAATCCACCTCTCCGGTCCGTTCACCTCTCCTGTCCGTTCACCACTCCTGTCCATTCACTGCTCCTGTCCGTTAACCGCTCCTGGCCCGTTACTGCTCCTGCTCATGCCTAATCACCTCTCCTGCCCGGTCACCTCTCCTGCCCTATCACCTCTCCTCCCCTGTCACTTCTCCTGCAGATTCACTTCTCCTACCCTGTCCCTTCTCATGCCCCGTCACTTCTCCTGTCCCATCGCTTCTCCTGCCCCATTCACTGCTCCTGCACGGTTACTCCTCCTGCTCATGCCTAATCACCACTCCAGCCCGTCACTTCTCCTGCCCCAATAGCTTCTCCTGCCCGGGCACTTCTCCTGCCCCATCACCTCTCCTTTCCTGTTGCCTCTCCTATCCCGTCACTGCTCCTGCCCCATCACCTCTCCTGCCCCGTCACTTTTCCTGCCTGGTCACCTCTCCTGCCCCATCACCTCTCCTTTCCTGTCACCTCTCCTGTCCTGTCATGCTCCTGCCCCGTCACCTTGTGGTAAATAAATAAATAATACCTCTATTTTTGACTAGATATACAATATCAGATAGCTCAATAAATAAGAGTCAAGATTCGAGGTAGTAGGAGTTTGCAGGTTTAATACAGCATAAAGGACAGGAACAGGACAACCTGCACGGGAATAGGATGGCAGCGCTGCACGGGGCAGGGACAAAGGAATGGAATGGCAACTTTTAATAACAGAGCACAAGTATATATACTTAAACAAAATACATGGTGTTCAATACAATAGGCGTAACAGTAGGCAGGGCCTATAGCAGTCGCGAGAGATAAGGCAGAAAGTAGGTGTAACAAGAGGCGTGAACAGGGCGTATACATAGACATGTGATGTAAACGTAACGGAATATGTCACAAATGGGGCGGAAACATGGAGGGGGCTACCTAAGGAGCCGGGACCTCTAACCTAGTGGTGCGCGCAAGCTGGCAATGACGTGTTACTAGGGAGAAGCTGGGGGCTATGACTTCTGAGCTAGAAGGAGAGACGAAAGTCTGGAGAGTCAGAGCGACATGTACCTAAACACTATCTAGTATCTGATGTTTAGAGAACATGTTGATAGAATCCAAAAGTTATCAGGGCAAAGGCTAACAGACACTAAGACTGGTGCATGCATTATTCTACATGTAGTGTGTGTTGGGGAATATTAAATGACCATAAATACAGTATTTCTCTTACATGGAGACGTAAAGGCTAGAGATGACTGAAACTATTGATGCGATTCAGTAGCTTAGGAATGCAGAGAAGGAGAGCTGGACTGATAACTAGAATCATAACATACTCTTGGCAGACTGGGAGGCAGAGCCAGGCCGAGCCGGGCACTGTGAGGCAGGAAGTAAGTGAAGGGTCAGGGATACAGGTGGGGGCTGTATCGCTCCTCGGAGAGGGTTCAGGAGACAGGAGCTGAATCTGAGTCCGGGCCCTTTTGAGGCCTAGAAACGGGGACTTTCAATGAAATAACGTGCACACTGAGAAACGTGGCAATGTAGCTTTACATAGGCCTAATACTCGTAGCTTTCACGAGAACTGGAAACTGGCATACTAGAGATGGACACAACTGTAATTGTGTCTTTAATCGATCATGGGGAATACATATGCATATTAATCATGCACATATAACATAAGATGGGGAACACGTAGGGACACAGAACATGGCAAAATTTTACTTTTCCACATTCCCTCCTTGTCACTACGTTTCCATCAGGAAACATCAATATTCATGATACCATCTATCATTTCATACAGTATCATTTGCTCGTCTCGAATTGTCTTGGAACGGGATCTAGAACGGGACTTGGGACTAGGAATACAAGAGGTAGCACAAATGCCGCAAATCGCAGGGCCACATTGTATACAGAGGCAGCAACTGAATATGATCGCTACTGCAATACCTAGAAAGGACAATACTTTCCATCCCCAGGCAGAAATTATACTCCAAAACCAACCGGACCATGTCCAGGTGCCTGGATTCTGGTGTAACTGATGGGCAATTTTATGAAGTCTGGTTATAGCTGAATAAACAGACGGCGCGTTATTAGGAATGAAAATGCAGCAACTAGATCCGATGACTCTACATGCTCCTCCTCTATCGGCCAGTATGACGTCAAGAACGAGACGATTTTGGAGCACGACAAATCTCATAGCAGATTGCTCTTCGGTTAAGTTACCTAGAGCAGAGGCAGTCTCATTCACTACTGCCTCAAGGGTTCTGGTTAACCACATGAGCGCTAGCGAAATTCTGCCCCTGTGCTTGTTTTTTAAAAAAACCATTATTCATGACGAGCTGGGCTCGTCATGAGCGTGCGAGGAGGCTACCTCATGACGAGCCCAGCTCGTCATGAGCGTCGAAGGGGTTAATCTACGGATTAACTTACTATTCTGGATAGGTCCTATAAAGAAAAAGAATCCTCTATTGAAATCTGTATACTGTTCTAGAGCAGTTTCAGTTTGATCGACAATCGGGGACTCGATCTCCCTTCTATGTCTAATGTGTACTAGATGTGTGTTTCTATGATAATCGGACGGGGCTAGGAAAACTGGTGGCAGTAGGAAGGCAATGTAACAGGTTCCATCCCAATCGAGGGGCAGACGAACATATGCGGTCTGACCACAAACAAAATAAGAATGACGTGAAGCTTTGAAAATAGATTTCCCACTGTCACTATACTCGACAATAGTAGTACAATCACTATGTCCTACATGTACGGAACCATTATTTCGGACACATAATTCGCCTTTGACTGGTAGTACTGAAATAGCAGGTAAGTCTGGAGTAGGATCAGACTGAACATTCAGAACCATGAAATTCGAAGAATAATTACCCAAATTATAAACTTCATTTTTTAGATCTAACCCTGTTCTGTGGGGAAGACCTTGCTTGTCTGGAAAACATGTACTGTTCAGAAGGGACATATCATTTGAGGATGACGTTAACGTGGACCATGCTCCACATGAACCATTATGTGAAAACGGATAAGGAAAGAGTGGCAGAACTCCCTTCGGTGTCTGGAAAGGGGGGAGTCGACCACACACCCAACAATTAGTGGCATTGCTGGTCTGGTGTGAATAATGCAACATACGGATAAAGGTATTGTTGCGCATAGCAAGACGATAGGATAGTTCGTGAGGAGGCAGATCACTAAACGTGTGCTCTACTGTAGCATTAGAAAACTTATTTACATGAGAAATTGGAAAACATAAATGAAATGCATAACTCGTGCAGGTAACCATTAAGCTTAAAAACAATATAAAACTTAGAAAAACGATACATCGGATAGAGTTTTGACTAACTCTCTCACTATGGGGGTCTATCTCATACATGTCAGATACCTGTCTAACCGTTTCACCTAGGGGAGGACTTAGACAATTAAACTGGCTGACTTATTTTACTAGACCGTAGCTTACTTTTATACTCCTGCTGCGGAGTTTTTTCTAACAGGGAGGGCTTGATATCAATGTCATTTGCGGGACAGTCCTTAAGAATAGTATCTTGGCAGTCTTTAAAATCTTGACAATCCTTGGAAATGTTCTTGGAAACAGTTTTTAGTCCGTGAAATTTCTTGACGTGTGACAGGTGCACCCACCCCTTCCTGCCTTCCAACTTGACGGCAGTACGGGTGGTTAGAAGGACTAACTTCGGCTCCTTCCAGCGAGGCTCCAGCGGACTTGAACGATCAAAATTGCGGACGAGGACCAGGGTGCCGGGAAGGATCTCGTGTGGCTTGACTTCAGTATTGTCGGGAAATGCAGCGGCAACCTGTGAACGACAAGAGTGTAGGGCAGACATCAAGGAAGCTAGGTAATCTGTCAGCATATTACTGGAAACATCGGTAATACTTCGGGGTCTAGGTGTACCCCACATATTCGGGGGGCGGCCGAATACGACCTCATAAGGGGACAGACCTGATCTGGAGTGTGCGACCATGCGCATATAGAACAGAGCGACTGGCAAAGCTACTAACCAGTCTACACCTTTTTCTTTACATACTTTGGCAATACGGATTTTCAAGGTTTGATTATGTCTCTCTACGAGACCGGCTGCTTCTGGATGGCGTACACAATGGAACTTCCACTGGTACCCTAACAAAAGGGAAACGTGCTTCATTAGTTCAGATGAGAATGGCTGGCCGTTATCAGAATACACGACCCTAGGGAGTCCATAACGGGGGAAGAATTCACGAACCAACTGCTTGGCAGTGGTCGCGGCTGTGTAATCTGGGACTGGATATGCTTCTGTCCACCTGGACAAAGCGCATACAACTACAAGGACATACTTGAAACCTCGACATCGCTCCATCTGAATATAATCCATCTGGAGGACTTCAAAAGGGTGGTCAGGAGGTTGGAATCCACCTTGTTCCACCGGGACACTTTTACCTGGATTGAACTGGCAACATATCATACAGGTACGGACTTTCTGCTTGGCTGCAGCTCGTAAATGCTTGTTAAACCAAATGTTCTGGATACTGTCTAACATGGCTTTTTCTCCTAAGTGTGCTGGACTATGTGCGGTATTGATAATGACTTGAACCATTGAGTCGGGGAGAAACCATGTGGCTTTTCCCCTCGTCAACCATCCCTGATCTGTCTGGACCCCTCCTTGTTCGGACCATTTCTTAATTTCCTCGGGAGTAGCATGTAACTGGATATCTATGACATCTTGAGTAGGGTCCTTAACTGTCATACAAGTAGTCTGTTCTAGAGTGGATGTCGGTGTCTTGTTAACTGGTATGTCTGGTGTCTGTGCTGTAAGCTTGGCTGTTCGATCTGCTAGATCATTACCTTGAGAAATAATGTCTGTAACTTTCGTATGTGCTTTGCACTTCATGATAGCGATAGATGTCGGTAAATGTATTGCATCTAACAGAGCTTGAATAAGGAACCCATGCTGAATCTTGGTTCCATGGGAAGTCATGAAACCTCTCTCCTGCCAGAGCACTCCGAAGTCGTGTACAACTCCGAATGCGTAGCGTGAATCTGTGTAAATATTAACTTTCAGGTTCTTGGCACATATGCAGGCTTTTGTCAGAGCGACTAGCTCTGCTGCTTGAGCAGACAGGGTGTCAATACGATGTGTTTCAATAACTTCAGTGTCAGTAGTCACTGCATACGCGGCTACTAGTTCTCCTGTACTTGTTCTCATACATGAACCATCCACATAAAGTGTCAGGTCTGGATCTGGTAATGGAATATCTGTCAGGTCTTGTCTCGGCTTAGTCATAGTGTTGACTACTTCCACACAGTCATGTGTGGCAGGATTTGAAGTAACTGACGGTAACAGTGTAGCAGGATTTAGAACGTTGCAGCGTCTGATTTCTATGTGTGGCTGGAACAGTGTCAGTTCATAACCTGTCAAACGTGCAATTGTCAAGTGCTGAGTCTGTGTTCGGTTTAAAAGAACTTCCACGGAGTGTGGGGAATGTCCTAACACTATGGAATCACTTTGTCTGATAGCTAGTGCTGTGGCTGCAACTGACTTGAGGCACGCAGGCAGAGCCTGGGCTACTGGATCTAGTGTGCTCGAAAAATAAGCACAGGGCTTGTATTGTCCGGCTTGATCTTGTGTGAGAACAGATAATGCTGTACCATCACGTTCTGTAACAAAAAGCGTAAAAGGCTTACTGTAGTTTGGTGTAGCTAGAACAGGTGCTTGGCATAAAGCTTTCTTTAATTCATTAAAACTAAGTGTATGTTCAGATGTCCAAGGGAGGACAGTCGATACGGCTGCCTCCTGTGTCGTTAACTGTATCAGTGGCTTGGCTAGAAATGCATACTGAGGAATCCATTGTCTGCAATAAGAAGTAAGGCCGATAAAAGCACGTACCTCCTTCTGTGTCTTGGGCTGAGGGAGACTCGCTATTAACTGGATACGGTCAGGTGTCAACTGCCTACCCCACTTGGACAGTAAGTGGCCTAAGTAGATCACTTGCTGGACACAGAATTGAAGTTTTGAAGGGGACACCTTGTGCCCCATCTCGGCTAGGAAATACAGAACTGTGAGTGACGCTCGCTCGCAAGCACGTTCAGAACGGGCAGTGATCAGTAGATCATCGACATATTGGAGCAGGGCAGTGTCAGTTGGCATGTGAATATTGTCTAGTTGTCTCTTAAGTGCTTGACTGTAAATACTAGGACTTTCTGTGAAACCTTGAGGAGCTCGTGTGAATTTATAGCTCCTTCCATTTAAACAAAAACCGAAAAGGTACTGGCTGTCTGGATGAATGGGGAAACTGAAAAATGCATTCTTGAGGTCGATTACTGTAAAAAATATTGCCTCAGAATCAATGGCTGTCAATAGAGATGAGATATCTGGAACAACTGGGTACTGAGGAATGATACATTTATTGAGTTCTCGAAGGTCAATCACTAATCGATATACTGGGGGTGCATTTGGATCAGTACGTTTCATGACTGGAATGATAGGAGAATTACATACATTGGAGTCAGTTTCTACAACTACTCCTTGAGCCATAAGTTCGTCAATAATTTTGGATAAGGCTGCTATAGCCTCAGGTGGCAATCTGTACTGTCTGATTCGTGGTAACACTACACCTTGCTTGAGAGTCACACGATGGGGTGTGATTCGCATAAAACCAACATCAGTTGGACCTTGCGCCCATAGATGCTGCGGAACATTAGACAATCTCGGATCAAAATCTCGTAAAACATAGTGACCCTTGAAGTCACGTAAAAACAAACGTATTCCCTCTGGGGAACAACAAATAACTGCACCTAATTCTTTCAGTGTCTTAATGCCTAACAAATTTTCTGGACAAGACTTCGTAAGTAATAGATCAGTAGTTCGGGACAATGGACCAACTTCTAGAGTAACTGGCTTTGATATCTCGTTTACAATAGGCTTTCCTGAAAATCCAAGGGAAACATTTCTAGAGCCTGAGAGCGGAGCCCCTGGAACCTCGTCGTGACTAATGGTAGTCCTACTTGCCCCTGTATCAATCAGAAACTTTCTGTCTTTCCCTAATACTTGACTGTGAACATAGGGACCTTCTTGATCTACAGGAATCTCGATGAGAGGCAAGCCTACCTCCCTCTCTAGGATGTTTCATGAATACGCTTGATACTCTGGATACTCGGATTGTGCATACTGGTACATCTGCTGTGTAACATGCTGTGTTGCAGCTATAGGCTGCGGTGCTGGAACTGTCTGTTGTGCATTCTGTGGCTGAGAAGTCTGTGAAACTTGTTCTTGTCTAGGCGGACGTGGTCTTTCTTTAGTTTTACCAGTGGCTATATTGTGTTTCAGAACTGCACACTCGTTTATAAAATGACCTGGTTGTTTACAATAATTGCATGTCCCTTTAACGGGAGCTGCAGGATGACTGGCTTGATTCGGACCCCTCTTCTGACTGTCTTGAGGAACAGATTGTGCAACTAGTACTTTCATTTTCGTGTCTTTCATACGTCTTCTCTCGTGTTCTTGCTCTTCTCTGATTCTATTCTGGTGATACTGGAGCATTTGGAGCATCTGGGACGGGGTACTAGCTTGCCATGTACTTTCGACTTTCAAAACTCGATTCTTAACTTGTGGACTTGAATTCTCGACTAATTTAGTAACAAAAAGATGAGGGTATGACTCGCTACTCGTCTTCAAACCACTGTTTATTATAAAACATTTCTCAAATCTAGAATAAAAATCACTAGTATCTTCGTCTGGTTTCTGTTTACATGCTGAGATTGCATCCCAGTCTTCCTTTTTCGTGGCTAATAACCTAGGCAAAACTTGTATCAATAATTCTGGTAATTCTTTACATTTGTCTCCAAGACCGGTACCTGGTACACGTATTTTATCTTCAGCTTCTAGAGCTGTCCAATCGATCTTTTTCTCTCCCACCTCCCAATCTTTTTCCTTGAGTTTTTCGTATATGCCCGCAGGCAACAGGACTTTTAACATTTTAATTATATCTGGATACGTGTATTCTCCCATACGGAGCATGTCTTTT
Source organism: Lissotriton helveticus (assembly GCF_964261635.1). Classification (NCBI taxonomy): domain Eukaryota; kingdom Metazoa; phylum Chordata; class Amphibia; order Caudata; family Salamandridae; genus Lissotriton; species Lissotriton helveticus. The sequence continues at coordinate 658,942,806 of NC_136057.1, read as the reverse complement.
AATTCTCGGTGGAACCCTGCTGGATCTCTGTCGTGACAGGGAATTAATTTCTTCATCTCTAAGAGTTCCATCTTGGTAACTGGGGTGTAAACAAATACTCGTTGCATTTCACCACCCGCTGTCCTAACTGGGTGTACTTCTCGTAACGGATGCTGTCTATCTATATAAAACGGTTTACTTTCTGGAGGTGAGACATGAACAAAATGCGGATTTAGGAACGTTCTATATTTGTGGCGCTGTTCTAGAATGACACTAATTAAATCGGTGCCTAAACCTTTCCATCTATACTGGAGTAACTCGTTCAGGACATCATGTAACGGACCTGGATCAGAATGTTGACCCTCATACAGAGTAATGAGGTGCTGGATCATATACATACCCACCAGTCGCTGCTCGGCTGGGGGCAGTTTCAGAAACATTTGTGCCACTATTTCGTCTGGAAAAGTGGTAGAATCAGTAATCCATCGGACTGCTGATCGGGCTAGTTCTTGTTCATGCATGGTACTTAACTCACTATAACCGATTCGTGATTTCAGAATGTGATCGGTAGCTTGAAATACTTGTTCTAGAGAACCTTGTTCTGGTGCTGGAAGAGGAACAGTTTTCTTGTGTTCTAGGCGTAAATGTCGGTCTGGAAATCTAGATTTACCTACATACGCTATTCTGGCGGTGTTCTCGTCGTCTACCTCTTCAGTAGGAGAGTCATTTTCTTTCTCGCTTCCTAGAGCTTCTTTGCGTTGTTCGTGTAACCTTATTATTTCTTTACGTATTTTCTTGTACATACTCTCTATACTATTGAGTGTCTTGTGCTTACCCTCGGCTATATTATCACTCCACTTTGTCAGAATTTTCATTTCGGTCGGATCTTTAGTCGGGGAATCTTGTTCCCTAATTAAACAATTGATCAGAAACTTTAACAGCATGAACTGGATCTCAGATTTTCTGTGAGACATGACTTCACCAATACTTTCTGGATCTTGTCCTGTACGAATGAAACGATACATTCTGTCTAGATCTTCTTTCATATTCGGTAGGGTGTCCAAATACTCGGTCACCCGTCTTACACGTAATGAATATATAACCATACTATCATCACCTGGGACCGGATCATAACGGCATTCGGTAAGAGCTCGTCTGATATCTGCAACAGACTGATGTTTGGGCGTGCGCTGTAACGCACGTTCATGTAACTCGACTGACGTTAAATGGTTGGGTGGCGGCGGGGTTCCCGGAGGACCTCCTCCCGCGGCCCCTAAACTGGAATCGTCGACTGATACTCTTCGTGCTGGCAGAGTGACCAGTGTAGCGGGTACTTGTAATGTAGGCTGGACCGGGGGTACCGTAACAGGTGCTGTAACAGGTGCCCCGGTGACTGGAGGAGCAGGATTTACATTATTTACAGGAGCTGGCGGAACAGGATTTGCATATTCTGGGACTGTGTCGTCCAAATAGGACGAGAGAAAAATATCAGCTGCGGTCGGTTTGTGACGTATCTTGGTCGGAACTAAGGGTGGCGGAAAATTACTGGATGCTTCTGGGGTTGCTTTTGGCAAGCCCTCGGCAAGAAGAGGATACATACCCTTAATGAGGGCATTCCTCTGTCTGTCTGACTGTTCGGTTTTAACTCGTTCACCTATTTCGATTAATTCCCTTTCTTGGGCTCTTTCTAAGGATTCTCTACTTAATTCTGACTTTCTGATTTCTTTTTCGGTTCTTTTATGAGATTCTTTGCGCCATAACTCGATGGCATCTTTCTGTGACTGTCTGGCTTTCTTTTTCCATAATGCTTCTTCTACTCGCATGATGCACTCGGCATCCCATGTACCCGATACGGGCCATCTATACTTTTCTTCTAACTGTTTGGTGTACTCCACCCACAAATCTAGATATAATATGGCACTTATGCCATGCTTTTGATACATAAAATGACCTGGACTGTCCCTAGGCGGGACAGGAACTGCTTCTTCTAACAGACCTTTTCTAGTTCTTAACTGACGTAACTTTGAAAACAATGGCATGACTGGGCTGGAGTCTAGACACAATACAATACACAATGAACACGATAAGTACTGAAGGGACACCACTTTCATACCACGCCATTGAAATACATGAATGACATTTAAAATAACAGTTCGGACAAAATACTACCTGGAATACTGGAAACAGAATACATGAATTTCTCGAGAACAAAACGGACTAGAACAGAAACGAGGTGCACTGCTAGAACAGTACGAAACTTACCGGTCTCATAAAGAGACACGTCAGGACCCGCATCCACCTAAGTGGACACTTCGTGTTGGATCTGTGTACCCAAACCCACGGACCAGAGACAATGCAATTGACCCTGTCTAGATACTACCCCAGCAACGGTACTCACCGGGCAGCAAGAACGGAAGGCCTCGGACTGGACTGGACTGCTTCGACGCCGGACGGACGAACTTCGGACTTCAGTTACAGGTGGGCCTCCGGATACCTCGGACCTTGGACTCTCAGCTTGGGCTCTGGTCGGGACTCGCCGCGTTCCTCCACCGCCTCGTCTGGACGCTGGACCGCAACCTCCGTCTCCTCCGTGGGCCTGAGGGATACTTGAAGCAGAAATATCTGCATGTGGCCGGTATGGTTCCGTCACGGCTGCAGAGGATCAGGGGGCTTGCGTGGCTTCACCGGCGCGTGGGGAAAGGGCAAGTCCCTATTCGGGCGCCATTATGTGGTAAATAAATAAATTATACCTCTATTTTTGACTAGATATACAATATGAGATAGCTCAATAAATAAGAGTCAAGATTCGAGGTAGTAGGAGTTTGCAGGTTTAATACAGCATAAAGGACAGGAACAGGACAACCTGCACGGGAATAGGATGGCAGCGCTGCACGGGGCAGGGACAAAGGAATGGAATGGCAACTTTTAATAACAGTGCACAAGTATATATACTTAAACAAAATACATGGTGTTCAATACAATAGGCGTAACAGTAGGCAGGGCCTATAGCAGTCGCGAGAGATAAGGCAGAAAGTAGGTGTAACAAGAGGCGTGAACAGGGCGTATACATAGACATGTGATGTAAACGTAACGGAATATGTCACAAATGGGGCGGAAACATGGAGGGGGCTACCTAAGGAGCCGGGACCTCTAACCTAGTGGTGCGCGCAAGCTGGCAATGACGTGTTACTAGGGAGAAGCTGGGGGCTATGACTTCTGAGCTAGAAGGAGAGACGAAAGTCTGGAGAGTCAGAGCGACATGTACCTAAACACTATCTAGTATCTGATGTTTAGAGAACATGTTGATAGAATCCAAAAGTTATCAGGGCAAAGGCTAACAGACACTAAGACTGGTGCATGCATTATTCTACATGTAGTGTGTGTTGGGGAATATTAAATGACCATAAATACAGTATTTCTCTTACATGGAGACGTAAAGGCTAGAGATGACTGAAACTATTGATGCGATTCAGTAGCTTAGGAATGCAGAGAAGGAGAGCTGGACTGATAACTAGAATCATAACATACTCTTGGCAGACTGGGAGGCAGAGCCAGGCCGAGCCGGGCACTGTGAGGCAGGAAGTAAGTGAAGGGTCAGGGATACAGGTGGGGGCTGTATCGCTCCTCGGAGAGGGTTCAGGAGACAGGAGCTGAATCTGAGTCCGGGCCCTTTTGAGGCCTAGAAACGGGGACTTTCAATGAAATAACGTGCACACTGAGAAACGTGGCAATGTAGCTTTACATAGGCCTAATACTCGTAGCTTTCACGAGAACTGGAAACTGGCATACTAGAGATGGACACAACTGTAATTGTGTCTTTAATCGATCATGGGGAATACATATGCATATTAATCATGCACATATAACATAAGATGGGGAACACGTAGGGACACAGAACATGGCAAAATTTTACTTTTCCACAACCTCTCCTGCCCTGTCACTTCTCCTGCCCCATCACTTCTCCTGCCCGGTCACCTCTCCTGCCCCATGACCTCTACTTTCCTGTCACCTCTTCTGTCCCGTCACTGCTCCTGCCCTATTCACTCTGTGTACAACATTAACAAATTACACAAGGTGCAAGTTCCCCACAGTGCTCTTTTTGGGGAAAGCTCCTCTGTAATCACTAACTGGATCTCACTGGCACATGATATGCTAAAGGCAGACGGCGGGTGCATTGTCATTCGAAAGGGGATAATCAGCCTCAGTCGCAATGACAGTGGGCCTGCCCACAGTCTGTGAGAGCACAGGGAGGGGCTGCTGCAGCCTCTGGAGTTCAACACAGAGAAGTGTGAGTTGGCCCCTGAGAACTTGTAATCTCTTGGGGCTTCTCGCAGGGAATGCTGTAATTAATGTCCAAAATTACTGACATAAGGCGTCCATAAAAGGAATGATTACGGACAATGGACATCACATGAAAATGACAGACGGTCCGTGAAATTTACAGATGGTTGGTCACCCTAGCCCGTGTGCAGTATTCGTATTCAAGCACCGCCTCTAAGAGAGGAATGCTACAACTAATATGCTGTACCCACGGCAATGTGAACTAAGCACGCTCTCAATAAAGGTGGTAATGACAAACCTCACTCCAGGTATATATGGTCACCTGACACAGAGGCACCTTTGCCAGCTACCAGATAAAGAAAAGACGATTTGTAAATCTGGCATTATTTGAGAACAAAGGGCCATATTATCAAGAAAGGGCGATACATTATCACCGCTTTTATCAGCAGGAAACTGCCGCTAAAGCGGCGATAATGGGCTTGATAATATGCTCTTGTGAATTCCCGTAGAGGCCCAGGTTAACACCAGAACCTGGGCTTCTATGGGAATTCACAAGGGCATATTATCAAGCCCATTATCGCCGCTTTCGCGGCAGTTCCTGCCGATAAAAGCGGCGATTAAGTATCGCCCTTTCTTGATAATATGGCTCAAAATGTTTACAAAACTAGAAGTTGTGTTCTGCATTCAAACATCCACACGCCTCTCTATCCTAACTTGTCTAAGCTTAATGCCTAAACCTGAAAGCGGTATTGTTTCATGCATGTATCAAAAAGCATAATACAAAACTGTCAAGAGCTAAAACGCCTTAGTATCCAGACGAAGGAGGTCCTATTCGACAATATGGAGGAAAGAAATGTCGCCCTGAAAATTGTTCTTGAATATTGAATACTAGTATATCGTAAGGGTAAGTACAGATTTACTATTCCTACCTCCGCTTCTAAATACTTTAAAGATATGTGTGTTGTCAAAGTATGTAGATAGATGTGTAATTAAGAATAGAATATAAAACAAGCTGGAAAAAAACAGCGTGACAAGTAAGGGAAAGATCGGAGGCTGAGCAAGAGAGGAGCCAGCACCCCTTGGACATTGTGTCTCATATGCAGTGTGCTCAGAAACCCTGGCAGCATCTTTACATTTGGATCTTCCCTCATCGACCTGCAATTGAGACGATGGCATTTCAGCTTTAGATTACATTGGAACTTCATAAACGCAGGAACATGGCGTGGGTTACACGAATTGCAAAGTCAGTGATCCGAAGCACACCCTCATTTTAAACATGTACTGTTCCTTTTGAATTTGGTCAAATTCGGCGTGTATCACCCAAAAGTGCTCCATTCCTTTAGCACTTAAATGCATAACAAATGAACAAATGGTAATCCGCTGGGTTCCGAATTAAACTGGGTTGCACAGCCTGATACACCTTAGTATTCATTAATACACTTCAACAATAGTAATCCAATTTTAATCCTTGTATTTCTCATGTGGCTTTCCAAATGTAATCCTTCACGTCAAAGGTGTGAGGTTTCCATAAACTTATGCATCTTTATATATCCCAGGCCTATTCGTGGACATTTAGGAATCTCAGATTCTCCCAATAAACACGAACATGTAGCACCCAATGCATTTCGGTTATTAAATAACCTTCGTCAGGGGTTTCTGCAATTTTATAAAAAACACATGTATCAGTCACATACTTTTGATGATAATTAACCTACCCGCAACTAAAACACGAATCAATTACTACCACATCCCCCTCCCTTTACAGAAACAAAAAATGAGCGAGAACAAACGCAAAAATCTATGAACCTCCCTCCTAAACCTCCATTAAGTGCCCTGAATCACCCTGTGCAGAATGAATCGGAGCCTTGGCGCCGTGCTCTTTTAATCTCCCTTCTCCTAAAGTCTCCCTTCATAGAAGCCTGAACTTGTGTGCTGCTCTTCTCCAATATAATGTAAACTGCATTCAAACTTATCCCAATTGCTGTTCCGTTTAAAAAATGTAAACATAAGTGACCCCTTGCTTCCACAATGTGCCTCCAAACCTCGCAACCCAGCGGATTACCATTTGTTCATTCGTGGGTTACACGAATCCATCGGACTTTAAATCACAGCTTCTTCCTTTTGTACTATGTTTACTATTAAAAGAGCTGTGACAATTGCAGAATCTTCTGGGCCTTTGTGCAACTGCACTACATGATTCTTGTCACATGAATAAATACTCTTTTGGGACCACCTGCTTTGTGTTCCTGTGCTTGCCTGTGTTCATAATAAAGCTTGCTCCCACTTGTGCTCTGCCTACAATGCAGGATGCGATAGTTGTTTTGTTTTACCCGGTATGTAAACAAAAGTTAGCGCATGAGTCACAAAGAAAATTATTAAATCTGTTCCTTCCAGAACTACTTTCATGGACAGGTGCAACTTTACAACTTTTTGGAAAAGCATAAACATTCTCACTAGCAAACCTGGAAAGTTTTGACATTCACAGATTTGCTTGAGGTGCACCACTGGGAAAGTGATGGGACATCATTTCCAGGCTCACATTTTCCGAGTACTTAAGTGTACATACCCTACAATTTGCCTTGGAGAAATGCATTCCAATATAGAAATGTGCATTTTGCCTTTTTTCTCCACAAACAAAACTGTTAGACCCATAGAGAAACTGCTTCTCTTGCGTGCCCTCCCGGTTTGGAAGTGATTTGTTCCCCTTCCCACCTTGGAAGTTGAGTTACTCTACCTCTATGTTGGGTTAAAACTCTGAGCATTTCAAGGGGGTAAAGAGTCAAAAGAGAGTTTGTCCATGCCAACAACCTCACGAGTTGGTGGCCAATCACAAACTTTCAAGACAAAACACACCTTATTCGGTCTACTCTCCGCCCTCTGTTGGTGGTATACTACTGCAGACGTCTCAGCACTCATGGCGGAGAAATCAGCAGTAGTAAAAATATTTAACCCTGTCAGAATGTTTGTGTGAATTCCCGACATACATTTACCTCCAAAAATGACATTAATTAGGCCCAGAGTGCGTTTGGAATTCTTTCATGCTAATCATCGTCATGGCATTTGCACCACGGCATCATGTTAGGTGTTTACACGGTGTACAGGAGAGGAATTATTGATTCATGGGCTTTGTTTAATTCGTAGCTTAGTCAACTCTTAATAAAATTAGCTTCTTGTGGTCTGTGACTGTCCGGCCTGTTGAGCGCAGTGCCACAATGAGATAGCATGTTAAGACTGCGGCTGCCTCAACATATTTAAAATATGACCCTGGACCCCACTTCAGCTTTGAATGACAGCTGTGAAACCTCGAACAGACACACTGGAAATCTGGACCACTGGCCTAATAGCCCCAGTATGGTAACCAGGACCTTAATTTATGCCTGAGCCTGGTCTATGTTTCAGGTTTGGATGTTATCCCATTTCTCACTCCATTGTGCAGTAGCTTTGCTTCGGTAGCTGTTTGGTTTATCCCTGCTTCTGAGTCCATTGTAAATTTCTCTATTCATAATCCAAGTCTATAACCAATGGATAGCTGACCAGTGGACAAGCATTTCCCAAGTGTCCCATAAATCCTTTAGGTACTCCATTTTGGTCCTTGACCTTACTCTTAAACGTTATTCCATTAAAAAGTGTCACCATTACTAAAATGAAACTAGCTATATCGCTAAACATGTCCAAGTGGTATTCAAAAAGGCCTTGCCGACCTTAGTACGGCATTTGTTTACAGTTGGTTAATATGACACAACAAAACAATGTGTATGCTGCATTACAAATGGTTACTGACTTGCAATAGTTATATCACCAGCCTTAAAACAGTTACTTTGACGTTCATTTGCATTCTTTTTCTTTGTATTTCCAGTCATCTAGGAAAATGAAAAATAAAATTATGGATAATAAAATGACTGAAATATAAATGGAGTTGTTCATCCAAAAGAACAGCAATGTTGGTATATCAGTGCCTGTTGCTGTGATTCTCCCTTATTGGTCTTGGTGCAGATAGCCATAGAGGCATTGTTTATGGTTCACTTAAAGGATTTAAACAGTAAAGGCAACGTCAGTGCACAAATGAAATTGCATTGTTGCACCAAGGGCACGTCTACGTCCACCACCCCCATGCTAATAGGTTGGTTGCTGCTGATTACACCACATACAAGACACAATCAATATTTTTCTTGGTGTACAGTCATCTTTTTGTCTGCAAGATTCTGATTACAATGTCTGTAGTAAGGCACAAGTACAAACGGTCACCACCACAATGTAATTCCATTTAGAAGGGCCATGCAGGTCCTGCATCTAGGCAGGTGTTTCAACCCACAACATTGCACCATGATCAGTGGGGACAGAAATGTAACACAAAGAAGGTGTACTAGTGATTGAACAAAATGTGTCACTTGTTGTCCTTTAAAATATTCAGAGGTAGAGTTGATGGTCTCGCTAGTACTTGAATGCTCCTCCATTTACCAACGTCATAGATAAGGGCAAAGCAGGACTACCACTTCACTGTTAGATGATAGTGGACACCTACGCCTACATAATGTACCTCCTATGACACTATCACCTGCAGTTCATGCATCTTGTTATCACAAAGATTCCTGTATAAGGGGCTTTTGTTGTTGAGGTAGATATATAAGCACATTTTAAATAAATTGGCTTATTCCCAAAAACATTTTGCTCATATTTGAGATTCTGGTAGTGCTGTAGTGATCTGGTTCATGCATATACTGCTATGGTATTTCACATTATTTCTTTACAGATCATCTACTTTGTATGTGCATCTTGACATTAGGATACATCTCCGTCCAGTATACCGGGATATGTAGATGTCTGGGTTTTTTAATTAACCGCTATGATAAAAAATAAGGCTGATTTCTCTTGTGAACTCCAACAGCTCACATTTCCTTAGTAACTGTTCTAGTTTAGGAATTATTCTGCATTGGTACGATAACACTTCCACAAGCCTTGGATGTCCATAGCAAAGAGAGCTTTCAGAAGTCTAATCGAGGTTTTTACTTCATGTTGACCGCAGTTCACACCCCTCTCTCCAACCACAATCATTCAATGCTCTTGTGTAATTATTTAGCCTAGTCCATGCCACTGTTAGAACACAATCCAAGTCAATGCTCCCCCTGTGTTAGCAATGGCTTGGTCCTCCTAATTGAGGAGCATTGGGTCCTTCACTGCCATCTACAGTGTAGGTCTACTTGCCACTGTAATTTCAGTCTGTCACCCTCATGGTCTGGGACTGCCGGCCACCTCCCCCCTTGAACACCGACCGAATTACCCAATTCAACCAGTCAACACATGGGGGTCTTTGGAAGTCAAGGGGGGGTACGGGGCCCCCCCCCTGGCCGTATTTATTAAAATATAAAAACAAATCAAAAATTTTAATCAAATAAACATTTCTGACAATTATTAAAATGCACACTTTTCAGAATATTAGATTGACATCCGTTTCGACATGGTATGATGGGCTAACCTTAACAAATAGCTAATACAGCGTGTCTCCTAACGTAATCTAATCATCCTGAAAATTAAACTGCATTCTAATATTTTTAATACTTTTAATACCTTTAATAAAGTCCTACGGCAAGGTCGCCAACCGGTGTCAGATCCTTTTACAGCTGCGCTCTCACGTTGAAGATGCGCATGCGCAACCCAGGGCACGTTACACCCACGTGCGCTCCCCGAACTCCATTTAACCATAACAGGAGGGCCCAGACACTCGCGCACCTTAGTGACGTCATAGTGTTGTGAGGGGTGGCTACCAGCCTGAGGAAAGCGTAGACTCCCTCCCCCGCACCCTTTAAATTAATGGAGATCATATCCTGCCCCTGAAGTTCTGAGAGAGACCAAATGGCCCCTCCCGCGGGCGGCCCCTTTCGTGAATGGGTCCGCCCCCCCCGTAAGGACCTTAAAATGCTGCTCACCGATTAATGACCTTACCGCCAGACACACATAATAAATACGACATTGCTATTCTAAAAGGAAAAAAGGCCTAAGGATAAAATTGTTAACACACAGCAAAGCACCAACATCTACATATATAGTTACTCCTGTAAGCGGGAAAAAAGGGCCTAAGGAGAGAATTAGTTAAATATCACGACACTGCACCAAAAGTTTAAATTCTGTTCTTCCTTCCAGTAAACAGGAAATTCAAGGCCTACTGGATCAAGCCCCCCTTAAATCTATGTTCCGGCACATTGACAAACCTGATACTCACCATTTGCCAAGCCCCAAGGTCTGCTAAAAGGGATGGAGGGTGGGGAAAATTAAACGGCCCCACGGTGGGGCGAGGAGCGAGCCTGGGAGCGCGGGCACAAAGAGGCCGCTTCCCGCGCTCCCCAGGCTTTTAACCCTTTCGCCGCCGCGGCCCCGCCCCCTCGCCCCGGAAGCACACCAGTACTTCCGGGGCGAGGGGGCGGGGAAAGCGGCCCCGAAAGGGACGGGGTGTGGGAGGGACCGGGCCCCGCCATGCTTGCGTGGGGGCCTATTGGCCCCCCCTTGTATCATGGTCTGGGACTGCCGGCCACCTCCCCCCTTGAACACCGACCGAATTACCCAATTCAACCAGTCAACACATGGGGGTCTTTGGAAGTCAAGGGGGGGTACGGGCCCCCCCCCCCTGGCCGTATTTATTAAAATATAAAAACAAATCAAAAATTTTAATCAAATAAACATTTCTGACAATTATTAAAATGCACACTTTTCAGAATATTAGATTGACATCCGTTTCGACATGGTATGATGGGCTAACCTTAACAAATAGCTAATACAGCGTGTCTCCTAACGTAATCTAACCATCCTGAAAATTAAACTGCATTCTAATATTTTTAATACTTTTAATACCTTTAATAAAGTCCTACGGCAAGGTCGCCAACCGGTGTCAGATCCTTTTACAGCTGCGCTCTCACGTTGAAGATGCGCATGCGCAACCCAGGGCACGTTACACCCACGTGCGCTCCCCGAACTCCATTTAACCATAACAGGAGGGCCCAGACACTCGCGCACCTTAGTGACGTCATAGTGTTGTGAGGGGTGGCTACCAGCCTGAGGAAAGCGTAGACTCCCTCCCCCGCACCCTTTAAATTAATGGAGATCATATCCTGCCCCTGAAGTTCTGAGAGAGACCAAATGGCCCCTCCCGCGGGCGGCCCCTTTCGTGAATGGGTCCGCCCCCCCCGTAAGGACCTTAAAATGCTGCTCACCGATTAATGACCTTACCGCCACAGGCCAGGTAGTTAACCGACTATCTGGCCCCCCCCCAGAACACCCCCCTTCTAGAAAGGTCATACTCTTCCTGCAAAAACTTCCACCCATGCCAGGATGTTTCTTATAAAAAGGGCATTCCCCTCCTCTGTTAAGTGAACCCCGTCCCGCAGGTAGAAGTGTTCCCCCCAAATGCAACCGTGAGGGATGGTCTGTAAGACCGGAGTCCTAAATAACCTGTCCAGCTTGTTGTTGACCCTCTTTAACGAGCTGTTCAACGCGCTGACTGAGTTTCCCCCCCTCCATTGCATCCTTGGTATCAGTTGTGACCATACTACAACACTACCTGGTAACCGCTTTGCTAGCCAACCCGCTGCAGATATAATTTCTTCAAGGAGGACCCTTCTGCCCAGACCTGCCAGATCATTCCCCCCTAAATGAAGTATTACCGCCGAGGGTGGTGTAGTATGTCGCGCTAGTAAGTCCGACATATAGTCCCTGAACTGATTGAGGCGGAGCCCCCCCCTGCCATGGAAGGAGACCCTGCACCCCCTACTTTCAACCCTTTGTTTGCCTGAACCTGCAAGAAAAATTTGGTTAGCACGTTTGACATATGAATGCCCCACTACCCAAATGACTACGGTCTTCTGTCTGTCCTCCTGGTTCCTCCATGCTGTAGTAAAGTTGCCTTGATGATCCATGGGTAGTTTCCGTCCTGCGTCACAGGCCCGTGAAACTGTAAATAACCAGAAAAACAGCAGGTATTAGCAATACTCCACATGGCGGCAGCTCTCACAACATGTGCAACCGCACGTAGCGTTTATAAGCGCTTGAGGACCATCTCCCAATTTTTTGCACACTATTTGTGTTCAAACCCCTGGCTGTTGCTTCTGTGGCTGCCCCTATCCGGAAGGAGTGTGTCCCAAACTCTTTGTGGTTATAACCAGCTTTTGCCATGCTCATGGCTAGTACCCTCTGGAATTGAAACCTGGTAAGAGGAGTCCCATCCCCATGCATAAGCAGTGACCCCACACACTCCTGTGCCCGCTGTCTTATCAGTTCCTCCACATGTGTCACCGGGCAGCAGGGATTGTTCCTTGCCCGATGTAACGCCAAACTTTGGCCGCTAGCGTCCTGATCAGTTTTAGATTTCCTGATGCTGATCCACATAGTGTCGCCCCTTATGCTGATATCCCGCAGCTGAAGGCCGCCTATCTTATCCCCTTTGTTGGCCGCCACGAGTTCACCTACCCTGAATGCCCCATAGAAGGCTAAGGAGAAAGCAGCTTTAAATAGGCCCACCTCAGATGTAGAGCTACATGTGTCCGGCAGCGCGAGGAGAACAGCTGATAGACGTTCAAAACCTATGGGTTTCCTAGAATCTATGGAGGGGGGCTGCATGCGCCGCCATCCTTTTAATGCCCTCTGGGCCTGGAAGCTGTGCGTAGGGTCCCTGCCCCCTCGTGCCCGTGCGAAAAAGGAGATAGCGGCCTTGTGCCTGTTGGCTGTTGCCACCGTGCGCCCTTCCCTGTGTAGGCTGCCTAAATACCCATTGAAGCTAGCCTCCATAGTCCAACTACTCTCCCAGCCCTGTCCCAGAAAGTGACAGTAAGACCTGAACGCCCCTTCGTATGCCGTCCTTGTCTTGGGTGCGAGGCTGGCTGCCACGAGGTCATGTAGTTGGGGGCACCAATTTGCCAAAGATTCGCCGGGAATTGAGCTGGCGCTGTCTCTGCCTCCGGCAAGTGATCCCTGAACACCTGCATCTTAAAGCGAGAAAGGGCATCAGCTGCATTGTTTAACACCCCTGGGACATGTTTTGCTCTGAAAAGTACATTCCTCGTCATGCAACACAGCACAATCTCTTTGATTAAACGCAAAATGAATGGACACCTTGCAGCTTGTTGGTTGATGCATTCAACCACTGACATATTGTCTGACCAGAATATTACCGATCTGTTGGCCAACTCCTCGGGCCAGACTTTCAGTGCCACCCAGATTGGGAAGAGCTCGAGGAAACCAATGTTCACCGTCAGCCCGCTCTCCTCCCACCAGGCGGGCCACTTCTGCGCCACCCATTTCTTGCCAAGGATGGCACCAAACCCAACACTGCCCGCCGCATCGGTCCATAAACCAATGTCCTCCGAAGACACCGTGGGTGCACCCCACAGCACTCTTCCATTGAAATCCGCCAGGAATGCCATCCATATCCGCATGTCCTGGCGCACCTCAGCAGACAGCCGTGTCCGGTGATGTTTTTCACGAAGACCCCTCATGGCCTGTGCAATTGAGCGTGAAAATGGGCGAGCCATAGGAATTACTCTCAACGCAAAATTCAACTGTCCCACTGTCTGCTGCAACAGCCCTAAATTCACCTTCTTCGCTTGTAAGCACAGTCCTAGAGTCTGTTTGAATTTTTGGATCTTTTCTGCTGGTAATCTAAAACAACCCTCAACAGAATCCAGTTCAATGCCTAAAAATTCCAGGCATGTCACTGGTCCAACTGTCTTCCCCTGTGCCAACGGGACCCCGAAAGAGCGCATGAGCACGCAAAATTCCTGCAATGCTGACGCACACTCCCGTGAACCCGCCGGGCCCAGAAAAAGAAAGTCATCCAGATAGTGCATCACCTACTGGTGACCCGTACGTTGTCTTAATGCCCATTCCAAAAAGGAGCTAAACTGTTCAAAATAAGCACATGAAATTGAGCAACCCATGGGCATACACTTATCCATGTAGTACTTCCCCTTAAAGGAGAAACCCAGCAGGTGCTGGTCCTCTGGGTGAACCGGGAGTAGTCTAAAGGCTGACTCAATGTCTGACTTAGCCATCAGTGTTCCCGCGCCCAAACTCCTCAGCATGCCCGCTGCCTGATCAAAGGACGCATACCTCACAGAGCAGATTGTATCATCAATAGCATCATTCAATGATGTCCCCCTCGGTGCGGACAAGTTGTGGATGAGCCTAAATTCCCCTTGTTCTTTCTTAGGCACCACCCCCAGAGGAGAGCACACAAAATTCTGCGTGGGAATGACGTGAAATGGTCCCGCTACCCTCCCCAAACGCACTTCTTTAGCTATTTTTGTTGACACCACTGTTGGATTGGCAAGGACTGATAGCTGATTCCTACACTGTGGTCTCCCGACGTACCCCCCAGCAGGAATTCGAAAACCATGTGTGAAACCCTCTTGTAATAACCTAGCAGACGTGTGATTAGGGTACCTGTTCAACCAGGGGATCAACGCTGACAACTGAATGGGTGAATGTGCTATTAGAGGGTGGATCTTACTATTCAGGTTTCCTCCTACCCCTGTTTCCTGCACCACTATTTTTATTTCGGCATGTTGTTTCGGGGTGGGAAGGGTGACCGCATACGCTGCATGCGTGCCTGAACTTACAGGTACCTGGTGCCCTATTGCATGTTCGCCTATTAAAGTCCCAACATACCCCCTTCGCCCCTCCATTTGCTCTCTGCTTTTGGGCCGTCTCCCCTCCCGGTGCTGATCGAAAGGGCTGTTGAAACGGCTGCTGCGGCCTGGGGAAATAACCTCTACCCGCATTTGTGCTTGTGCTTGCCCCCTGACCCTTCTCGAATTGATTGTGCCATGAGATAGAATCCACCTTGTCCCATGATAAAGTTTTATCAAATTCTTTGGACTTTCTGAAAGCGACATCATATTCCTTCCATACATCCCCTGCATGATTCTCATGGAACATTGTTATCCTACTTTGATAGCAGTTCATGGCTGGTTGCATTCCCTTAAAACGTTCGCCCATTACTGCGCCGAACACTGCAAAAGCCCTCAGCCAGTTGATGAGGTTTTCTTCTACCCTAAACTTGTACAACTTCGCTCTCCATTCACTGGGCAACAACATTTCCTTCTGTGATTTTGCATATTCCCATTCCCTGTTATCTATCAGCAATGAAAACATGTTCACATACTTGTCAGCCCATATCATTTCCTTTATACTCTGTGACACATGCTGTGCTAAGCACTCACCCCTAGAGGGCAATGTTCCTTCGCCCAGCAAAGGAAGGGCAATCTCCTTACCATTCCCATTGTCGTTGGGTAACGTTGCCTCCGCGGTCTTGGCACTGCCTCCATCATTCGCTGGACCTGTTTGGGGAGAAACCGGTGCAGGCGGCGTTGCGCCCCTACCACTAGCCAACAATATCTGAGTCAGCAATGTTTGTTGCTCCGTTGTCAGGGCAGTATTGACCGGCAACGCACCCCCCCCTAACCAAGGGAGAATAGCCGCCACCTGAGCTGCCAGGTCTATTGGCACTGGCCCTGGCGCGGGAATGGGAGTAGGGCCCGCACCTAGGGGCACCGGAGCCTGTGGTGGCACGACGGGTGGCACTGGTGCCGCAGCCGGTATTACTGGCACATTTGGTACTGCCACTGGCAACTGGGGCACCGGGGCTGGAACGGGCACCGGGACCTGAGGTGGCGGGAGTGGGGCAGCAGGGGGTACCTGTGGTGGCAGAATTGGTGCAGCAGGAGGTAGGATGGGAGTAATACTCTGTGGCTGCCCCCCACCCTCTTATTTCTTGCCCGCCTGGGTGGTGTCACAAAGACGCCCCTTGGCTTGGGCGGTACTATCGTCCGCTTGGGTCTTCCAGATGGACCGGCCTGGGCATCTACTTTGGCCCCCAGGTCCGCTAAAGCCTTATCCATTTTATCAACCTTCCCCAGTCTCTTATCCATTGCAGACATTCTGCGCATCATTTTTTGTAACATTACACCCACATTTGGATTGACACGCCCCCTTCTTTGAGACATATTTATGAGCACACCGTGCTCCGTACCTGACCCAGTTGAAGGTGCCCGAGCTGGATCACACAGACCTAGGTCCCAGGCTTGTCCCCCTGAAATTAGAAAGTACGTTATTTCTTATTCAAACAAGCAAATACAGGCAATCAGATCACCCTTCTCGGCGGTACAAGTCAAGGTACCTTTCAGAAAACTTTAGCCACCCACTTTCTTTATCTCTAGCTGCTGTATCTGTAAACACTTAGAAATGCGAAACCGTAAAATACCACATACACAGGAAGTGCCCCTTTTCTGTAATCATTCAGTTCTACAAATTATTTGGCAATAAATCACCACGTAAACCGGCAGGACCCCTTTAGCGTGCTAATTTAGTTAACATACCAAGCAGTAAAAAGAGGCAATAAATCACCTTTAGCGTGCCAATTCAGTTAACATACCAAGCAGTAAAAAGAGGCAATAAATCACAGCATAACCGGGCCAATGCGCCTTTAGCGCGCTAATTTGGTATTATACCCCACAGTCGACTCTAGCACTTTATATCAATTGCTTTTAATAAACGGTATACTTGGTCTGTTAAAATATAAAACAGTGAGAAGCGTGCAACAGATCACAGCATAACCAGGCTGCTTTTACTAACAGGTATATTTGGTCTGCTAAAATATAAACAGTGAAACAACAGTGCAATGAATCACAGCACAACCAGCTTTATTCATCTCTGTCTCCCTTCCGCCCGCTGCCCTAGCGGTTGGGGGGGGGGCAGATAGTCGGTAAACTACCTGGCCTGTGGCGGTAAGGTCATTAATCGGTGAGCAGCATTTTAAGGTCCTTACGGGGGGGCGGACCCATTCACGAAAGGGGCCGCCCGCGGGAGGGGCCATTGGTCTCTCTCAGAACTTCAGGGGCAGGATATGATATCCCGTTGTAAAGGGTGCGGGGGAGGGAGTCTACGCTTTCCTCAGGCTGGTAGCCACCCCT
Source organism: Lissotriton helveticus (assembly GCF_964261635.1). Taxonomy (NCBI): domain Eukaryota; kingdom Metazoa; phylum Chordata; class Amphibia; order Caudata; family Salamandridae; genus Lissotriton; species Lissotriton helveticus. The sequence continues at coordinate 658,925,593 of NC_136057.1, read as the reverse complement.
CACAACACTGAGACGTCACTAAGGTGCGCGAGTGTCTGGGCCCTCCTGTTATGGTTAAATGGAGTTCCGGGAGCGCACGTGGGTGAAACGTGCCCTGGGTTGCGCATGCGCATCTTCAACGTGAGAGCGCAGCTGTAAAAGGATCTGACGAGCCTGGGAGCGCGGGCACAAAGAGGCCGCTTCCCGCGCTCCCCAGGCTTTTAACCCTTTCGCCGCCGCGGCCCCGCCCCCTCGCCCCGGAAGCACACCAGTACTTCCGGGGCGAGGGGGCGGGGAAAGCGGCCCCGAAAGGGACGGGGTGTGGGAGGGACCGGGCCCCGCCATGCTTGCGTGGGGGCCTATTGGCCCCCCCTTGTATATAGATCTGTCCGATCCTTGACCCATTCTGGAATAATCAGCAGCATGTGTGGCCAACACTAATGCTAGGAATGTTTGAAGCCATCACTCATCAGCTGGAACCACTTGGCAGCTGTGGATAACCGGATGTGGCTGGCAAGGACAGCAGCACATAAGACTTCCACAGAATGCATTTTATCTACGAAGTAAAGAAGTATCACAAGGCCCAAGCGTGTGGATGTGAGTGGTGAGGAAAGAGCATGTCAGTTTGGAAGTATTAGTGTTATGTGCACCCGCTGAAAATGTAAGATGTACGATGGTTTTGCATTTTACATATCCCACAATAAAAAAAAGTGATTTAAACAATAGTAGAATGGTTACAGTCATACCTATCATGAAATGTGTGGCTGGGAATGCTCTTTTTGTCTATAAAGACATTGATATATGACTCAGGTTAGTAGCAATGTGTTTTCACCCAGAAGAAATGCTGTGTGCCATTTGTTTTAATCTTTTTCTGAGGGCATATTACACAAAGTGCCCCAGGGGCGCAAAGGGCATTTGGGCCCACTTTGTGCGACCCCGGGGCACTTTGCTGTTACAGAAGGGGCAGCACTATCTTCAGGGTCGGTTCCCTCATGTGCATGGGGACGTGCCCTATGCAAATAAGAGAATCCCCTTTCTTCTGCGCCCGCCCCATATTACAGACACAGGTGCAGAGGCAAATAAGCTCTCAGAGGATGCACTGACAGTGCCACCTTTTAGGTCTTATGTCCTATGGAGGGGGAGAAGTAAGTCCCATGGACCCCCCAGACATCCCCTTGCAGGCAGGTGCAGTCACTAACTGCACCCTCCAGCAAGGGGAACTCTAATCATCTTTGAAAGTGCAGGCGGGTGCTGCCTGCACTTTGAAAACACAGAGCGACTTCAAAGTAGCTGCACTGTTTTTCACAGGAATGCACTGCCACCAGGGCAGCACGAGTTTTTGGTTGCCTTTTTTGTTCTTTGATTATAACAAATATATATATATCAGCAGCAAGGAGGACTGGGACAACCAACTCTAGGTCAAATAATAAAATAAAAGTGTTTACACCCGCTGATGTAAATAATGTGTGCAGTAAGTTCCAATAAGGTCAAGCAAGTGGAAAGAAAGACATATATTCAAAGAGATCCCGTTCTACCTTTCCACATGTATTTCAGGGCAGGCACTGTTTGTTTACTGATAAGAGAATGTTAGGCTTCTGAGTAGTGTAGAGAGAGTTTTCTCTCTGCGATATGACAGAAGTTCAACCTTGTTCTTTTTACTTTGAATGTATGTGTACATTGTAACTGACTGCTCCTAAACAACTGTATACCTACATAGCAAATGTGTGTCTTGGCAGATGTTTGCATGTTATTCGAATGCAGACAGTCACCTCCTTGCAATTGCTTGTAATCTGTTCTGAAAAACAATTTACTCTAGTTACACACAAATTAGGGGTCGAGGTGTGGCAGCAGAAAAGGGTTGGGTTCAAAAGGGGAAGAGTCATAAAAAGCAGTCTGACTACACTTTTACATTTAAGTTTTTTTAAACTCTGATGTAAAGACATTGGCAACAAGGACAAACCTGACAATGAATATGTTCTGTCCTACTTAATTGATCACAAAAGGCTGCAGTTTAATTATCTCATGGGGTTAAGGCACCTGCTGCCTTGATCCTTGTGTGCCCATCGGTATGTAACCTTTACAACGAAACTTTTACAACGACCTACCATTACAACGCAACTTTTACAACGCAAACTATTACAACGCATTGCTCTGGGGCGCGCTCTAGGATAGGGAATAGGTTAATTTACTATCCAATAACCTTCCCTACTATCCACGGGGACTGGAGTTGGAATAGTAAATTAAACTATTCACTATCCAGCACCCCAAAGCGCTATGCGTTGTAATGGTATGTGTGGTAAAAACCGCGTTGTAAAGGTAGGCGTTGTAAAAGTATGCGTTGTACCGTCATACATCCGTTTTGTCTAGTCACAACGTTGACTGATAAAGTTTCATAGATGGTTAATATGTCTGCTTTAAAGAACATCATATAACCGTAACATAGCGTCACATCGCTGCAGTAAAACTGCGATGCAACACTTTTCAGTGCTCCCTCCTTGCGACACCATGGATGCGCCATATTTACTGTACAGTGCTTCATGTGGCAAAGATAGACAGAAACGTCAGGAATCCTGATGTATCTGTCGGCGCAAAAGTGGAGTGTGTCTGAAAACAGACGCAACTCCAGCAATGTCTCATTTCACATGGGGCAAGACCCATGTGAAAAGGCCTGCATCACCTGCTTGAAGCAGGCGTTAGGATTTGACGCAGTGAGGCCGTAGAAGTGTCGCAATGAAATCTCATAGATTTCACTGCAGCACTTCTACAAGCCTTTTCTGTGCCGGAACGCCCACCCTGCATACATTATACCTGTCGTAGGTATAATGTAGCACAGGGGTTTACAAGGTGACGCATCTGCCTAGATGCGTCAGTTTGTAAATATGGCGCAGTGTGGCCCTTTTTTACGCCACTGCAGCACCATAAAAAATGACGCAACAACGGTGTACTGCCCCAAGAAAAAGGCCCCTAGTATTTAATATTGATAGGTAAGTGGGTTAACATTTGAAACAGAGATCCTTTTGCTACTTGCTATTCATTAGATTAAGTTATTCTGATATAGTACAGATAGCTATGAATTAGAATCAAGGAGCTGCATGCAAACCAATGGTCTAGAACCTTATTGTTTTTTTCTGAATCTGTTATTATTTTCTTAATAGTACAGTCACCCTAACCACTGCATTGTGTATTTTTTTTTTTTTTAAGTTCAAGTTTATTGAAACCAAGCATAAAAAAATAATACAATAGCAAGGCATAAGTAGACAATCGGAATATAAATAAAACGATATAAAAAGGGCTTGTGATTAAAAGGAATCAATAAACAATAAAGTCTGAAAAAGGAAAAGAAAGGGGGAGGAGAAGGAAAAAGAGCAAGGGAAAGAAACAGGGCACGAGGAGGTGGAAAACAAAAAATCAGGCTTTCTCTTAAAGAATTATTAACTGTATGCATATACATATGAATAAAGGCAAAAACAAAAGCAATTTATAAAAGTAAAGTAAATGATAACAATAAAATGAATTCAGAGAAATAAGACAACAAGGGAATAATCATGGTGGTTTGCGAACTTCATCAGCTAAGTGCATTGGGGCATTAGAATAAGGATTTGAGGGAGAGATGGATGAAAGATATGAGATAAGAGGGATCCAAAGGTGATCTCTCTTAATTGCTACGAAAACAGGAGTGACGTAATTCATGTCTAATCTGTGATGAAAGCAAATGGCATTTCACCACGCAGAGTACGTAACTTTTGATGAATCTCTTCAGTTGCAAGTTATCAAATGAAGTGCTGTGGCTATGAGTAAATCAAGCAACTGACAATGAGAAGGGGTTTGAGGCCAGGATGGAGATAGGGAACCCAGGAAAGTAGCTGAGGATGAGAAGGGAATGTTTGTGTTAAAGATGATATTTATGCGAAACCAAATTAAATTCCAGAATGTAGAAATGGCAGGGCAGAGGAAGAGCATATGCATTAAATCGGCATTAGGAGATGAGCAAGACCAGCAAGAGGAGGAAAGATCAGGGGAAAATGATGCTAATCTAGCGGGAGGGTATAGTAAGCGGTGATAAATGAAATAAAGGGTTTGAGTGGTGTTGGCTGCTCTGGAGGTCTTATGAATCTTTACCCATATTTTGTCCCATAAGGAAATCAGCCAAGAAGAAGACAAATCTCGTTCCCAAGCCAATTCAGTCTTAGTTTTGAGTCGATCTGGAATGGACAAGAGACATTTATATATACTTGATGCAGACAGCGAAGTGTGTAGAAGCGGAAATATTTTGGAACAGGAAGTAGGAAGAACAGGAGAAGGAGGAAGTGATTGAATATAATCCTGAAGGGCAGGAAATAGAAGATCATATTGTTTCTTAAAAGATTTAGGGAGATGAAAGAGATATTGAAGATCAGAGAAAGATACAGGTACATCTGCTTGGATAAGTCGCGAACTCCATAGTAAACCCTTGGATCTCCATGATTTCCAATAAAAAGTACGATTCTTAATATGAAGTAGTTTGTTATGCCAAATAGGTTGACGAGATAATGAGGATGGAGAAGAATAGGAAGGAGGGAGAAGAGGAGTCAAAAGTTGGCGGGTGTGAGCAATACCCGAAGAGTGTAAGAAGGAAGCATTAGCAGTGAAGGCAAGAGTTGCAAGAAAGTTAAAAGGTGAAATAAAGGATTTTTCAATGGATAACCAAACAGGTGGGTGAGAGGGGAGTTCAGTAGACAGCCATCTAGAAGCTTTTTTGAGAGAAAAAGCATAATGATAAGATTTAAAATCAGGGAACTTAAGCCCTCCATAGAGTTTATCTTTTTTAAGGTTTGACAAGGCTATTCGTGGGGACTTGTCTTTCCAAAGGAATTTCAATAAGATCGAATCTATTCTTTTGAAGTAATAACCTGGAATATGAACAGGAATCATAGAAAGGGAATATAAAATTATAGGGGCCAACATCATTTTGATGGAGTCTAGTCTGCCCCACCAAGAAAGGAAAAGAGGATGCCATTTGGTAATTAAATCAGTTAATTTTTTTGTAATATATTCAAAATTGAATTTTAACGTATCAGAAATAGTTGAGGAGAACCATAATCCTAGATATTTTAATTTAACCGGTTGCCAGGAAAATCCTGTTTGATCAAAATAATGTCGAAGACATAAAACGTTAAGGGGTAAAACCTCACCCGATTAAGGCGATAGCCTGAGACTTGTGAGAAAATATCCACGTGGTGGAGAAAGGAGGGGAGAGAAACATCAGGGTTGGAACAGTATAATAGGATATCGTCAGCATAGACAGACAATTTAACGTGCGCAGAGCCAAGTTGAAAACCGGTAATTCGTGTGTCTTGCCTTATTTTTGTCAAAAAATGTTCCATCACTACTATAAACAATAACGGAGATAATGGCCATCCTTGGCGAACACCTCTAGAGAGAGAGAAATAGTCTGAGATTTTACCATTGACAAAGATAGAGGCCTTCGGGCCAGAATACAGCAGGGAGATCAATGAAATTATTTTTGGGGGAAAACCTATGCATTTCAGAGCATGAAACATAAAATCCCAACCGATCTGATCGAAAGCCTTTTCTGCATGTAAAGTAATAGCAGCCAATGGATAATTTATGGAGGAAGCTTTACTAAGGACATTAAAGAAGACTCTAGAGTTATTTGAGGATAAGCGACCCTTAACAAAGCCAGATTGTTCTGGACCAAGAAGTTCAGGAAGAATGGGATCAATACGAAGCGCAAGAATTTTTGCAAAGATCTTATAATCCGTATTTACAAGAGAAATAGGGCGATGATTTTTACAAAAGATGGGGTCTTTATTGTCTTTGGGGATCAAACAAATCATAGCTTCTTGAAAAGTACCCTGAGAAGAATCATTCGCAATGAAGAAATTAAAGAGCGAAAGAAGATGGGGAGAAGGAACTTTGAAAAGTGAGCATAAAATTCTATGGTAAACCCATCAGGGCCAGGGGCCTTACCGCGTCGTAAGATTGAGACAGCATGAGAAATTTCTTTCAAGGTAATATCTACTTCAAGTGAATCAAAATTAATATGGGGGAAGAAGGAGAGGTAAGACCATGAAAGTAAGAGGACATGTCAGATTGAGAAGGTTGTGATTCAGGAGTAAAAAGCTGTTTGTAGAAAGCGACAAATTCTTGTAAAATATCATCATCTTTAAAGAGAGAATCACCATTGGAGTTAATTATAGAAGTAATCCGAGTTCTATCAGGGCGAGACTTTAAATAGGAAGCTAAGAGTTTCCCCATTTTGTTCTGACCTCCGTAGTAACGTGCACTACTTTTCAAATGATGAGAAGCTGCGGCATCAGTGGATAATTTGTTAAAAGTGATTTTGGCAGAGAGGAGGTCTTTTAAGGAAGATTCAGTGAATGAGCGAAAAGAAGCAGATTCTAATTGTTTAATTTTGGTAAGGAGCTAAGCTGATTGCTCTTCAAACTTTTTCTTTTTTTGAGAGACATAGTTGATTATGAAACCTCTCGCAGTTGCTTTAAAAGAGTCCCATATCATAGTAGGAGAAGAGTCAGAGATTGTATTGGTGTTAAAAAAGTCCGTAGCAAAAGAACTGAATTGGCTGGAGAATTGAGGATCTGTAAGAAGGGAATTATTAAAACGCCAGCTACCCGAAGGCAGTGTAAAGGGGAGTATATCAAAGTCAACGTATACTGAGGAGTGATCAGAGATTAAAATGGAACCAATTTCTGAATGAATATTATGTTGTGTAAGGGATCTACTGAAAAAGAGATAATCAATACGGATTGTGTTTTGTGTAGAGGGGAAAATTAACTATATTCTTGAAGATCTGGATGAAAGAGTCTCCAAACATCAATTAGGGATTTACGACGAATGTTGGAGGTAAATTGAGAATGCATTGTAGAATGTATGTATTTTACTGAGGAGCGCCTATCTAAAATAGGATCAAAAATGTGGTTGCAATCACCTCCAAAAATAATATAATCATCATCAAATGTAAGTAACTTGTCTGAAACTAGTAACCAAAAATTATTATCAACAGAAACTGGAGCATAAACTTTAAACACAACCAGAGGGACATTATCTATTAACAATTTAACAATTACCCAACAACCATTTGAGTCAATTTCTTGATGAGCAACGGAAACGTTAAACTTTTTGTGACACAAAATCACAACTCCATTCTTTTTGCCTAAAGCTGGAGAAGAAAATACATTGCCTACCCAGGATGTTTTCAGTTTAGAAGCTTCGGAATCAGATAAATGGGTTTCCTGTAACATGGCAATATCAGTTTTTAGCCTAGCTAAGTGAGATAACACTCGTTGTCTTTTAATAGGGTTATTTAAACCTTTAACATTCCATGTAGTTACCCTGAATTTTCCTGTAGTAAGATACCATTAACATGAAATAAGCATACACTGTAAGAACAATTTGAAGAAATAAAGCACACATCCTTTGGAGGAAAATACAATGAAGTATAAAAACACAGTCGAGAGGATATAGAGAACAAATTAGACAGAAAAAAGAAAAGAAGATAGACATTGAGGAAATCGAAGAAGAAGAGGATGACAAAGAAAAGGGAGGAAAGGGAAAGCAAGTGCGACAGATGAAGAAAACAAGATATATCAATAAGTGGAAAAAGAGAGAGAGGGAAGGAAACTTATATAAATTGTAGATCATACGCAGGGTGGAGGAGTGGGAGGCCATACGGAGGAATGACGTTCCCCAAACTCACGAAGGAGGAGCGGGGGAGGGGAACGGGACCAACGGACAGGTGTTAAACATGGGGAGAAGGAGGAGGACTGGGCAAACAACCTGTTGAGAAGAAAAAACAAAGTTAAGTACGTAATATACAAACAAGCAATTAAGAAAAAGAACCTGTAAATAGAAGGGCGAGTGAGATGAAAAAAGAGAAAGAGTTAAGAAGCGTAAAGACAAGAAGTAAAGAACCATAACTATATTAATCATCATACCGAGAGAGACATAATGGAGAATGTGCAAAGCACATCATAAACAAGGTGAGGCACATGCATAGATCAAAAACCAAAACAAGTTAATTAGAAGCAGATGCAGATGAAGTATCCATGGAATCAGACCGGAAGGAATAGAGAAAACTCTTGAGTTTCAACGGATCTTCATAAGTGGTAGTCTTATTGTTAATAGTGACTTTAAATAGACATGGGTAGAAGAAGCCATATCTTGCACCAATAGAACGTAGCTGAGGTCTCAATCCCAAGAACTCTCTTTGTCGGTCTGCTGTTGATTTAGTGTAGTCCTGAACAAAAAATAGTGGATTCCCTGACCAAGTAATTTTGTTCAAAGCTCTGGCGTGTATTTCTATAGGTTCTGAATCGATCCCCCTATTCCTGACCCTATTCTGGTTAAACTAACTATCAAGTTAACTAACAGTCAGCCCATGAGGCAAGAAAACCCCCATGATGCAGATACCGTTATCTGACGCAGTCACACTACGGCACAGGAACGTGTTATCTGATTAGGTCATAACGCTTGAGATCTAATTAGACAAGCGACATTCCTCCAGCCCCTGATAAGGCATACGACGTTCTCATAACAAATCAAACCTATGACAACCTGGATAATCCGTGCGGCCATTGTTTTGATTTCACAGAGAACTTTAGTAAAGAATGTGCTAACGAGCAAGTCGTATGACATATTTATTGACGTACCTATGTCCATCCTTACGTCAATCCCGGCACCTTTAAGGTATAAATATTGCCGACCTTGCCCTATGCAAACACACGCGTGGTGACAAGACGGAGCAGCCATACTTGCCGAAGCCGAGAGCAGAAGCAGACCCCGCTGGCAGCAGCCCCGCCTTCCTGACGCGCTGAGAGACGCGCTGCTATCTCAAGCCGAGAGACCCAGCACCGGCGCTTCTGGGCAGCCCTCGCAGGCAGCCTGGAATATCGAGAGCAGAGAAAGAGATACCATTCCTCATTCATCCTAACTTCCAGGTACAGAACTGAATAACCCCTCACAGAGAATTCTTTAGTTATTCACTTGGCAAAAACAAACTTAACTTAAACTGTAACTTTCTATTCCCGCCCACGCATTAGACTTAGGTCAGGTACACGGGGTAGGCGTATTTAGAAACACCAGTTGAGTACGTTTAGTCAAATGTATATGTGTATGTAAATATATTTTGATCATTTTAAACATCGTATGGCTCAGAAACCATATCAATGTTTTTACAGTATTATTTTATACTATTGCTTTTAATGTATGCACTTTACTTAACTATAAGTATTGCAATAATATCGATCCATTTCTCTTGTACGAGAAAAGAGACTGATCAATAAATAACACCTTTTATTGAACACGCCCGTCTCTTCCTTTTCTCTACATTCTGATGAGACTAAGAATGCACGTACTGACTGAGTAAAATAATTGCCTTGTGCTCACACGACTCTTGAGATTGACTCTTGATTAGGGGAGAGCAAAGTTGTCATGTTCTATGGTTGTCAGAAACTAAATCCCTTCTTGTCTAATCAGGGGAGTTAATCCTTCCTTGAACATTCGAGAAAGTTTCTAGCGAACTCTGAGCTTAGCTGGCAAACCCAAAAATTAAGTCTAGTATCGACAGTAGTAGACCTAGTTAACGTCTGGCCTAGGCCTTTACTGCTGTAGGTACTATTCCAATGCGCAGAGCCTATTGGGAAAATAGGAGCTACACTACATGGCGCCCAACGCGTTTGGAAAGGGCGATAAAACTAACGTAAGACATTTAGAGTAACTCAGTCGTGCTTTCTCACTCAGACCCCTTTTCCCAAATACTCCAAAGACGTCTGGAGTGGGTGAAAGGTTATAATATCCTCCAAAAACCTCGCAGGAGGGAACTCCTATGTATGGTTTTTGGTCTAGTCAACGTTGAAGGATAAAACAGTTCCAGAATATTGTGCATCTAATCTCTGTTTCCATAAGAAACCTGATCTGCAAATAAAAATAATACCATCCTGTCAGTAAAATGGGAGACAGTGATGGAGAAAGAGAGGCAATTAGAGTAGCTACTGAAATAGCAGATGCTGATGCTACCATGCAAGCAGCAGACGCGGATATAATACTCATTCCGGTCATTAAAAGGAGATCTATAACCTTAAAACTTATAGAAAATGGACTGACACCTAGAGGTGGCACAGTCATATTCGTAATTGAGGCACACGAATATCGGCAGACAGAGGTATACTATACATGGATACATTTTCCAGCAGCAAATGCTGTAACAAAGTACTTCCACTATTACAAAGTAGAGGAACCTCCTGAAACGTACACTCCTTTCGAGGAGGTGGAAGTACCACTCAAATTCCAAGAGCATTTGCTCTTATTTGATGGCGCCCTAATACATAACAATCACATTACAAGGCTCGGTCCGTTAGGAAGACCAGGAGCAACGTGGCCGGTCTTAGCCGGATACACACCACATCCAGACATCGAAAGAATGCCTGCAGCAGAGCTGTTAATACAGCTAAAACAACTACTAAAAATTCACAGACAATTAGTTCAGTATGTAATGCGGACTTCAACAATTCAGCCAGCGATTAAACTTCCACAGCTGACCCCTCACCAGGGGAACACAAATAAAATTACACCACAGAACATCCAATCCTGCCTAGGTAAAGTTCCAGCTAAACGGGAACAGATACCATTCTGGTTGGCACAGAAAATTACCCAAATAGAGGCGGTGTTTCCTGACACCACCCCGCTGGAAAAACACAGGATTCTGACTATATGTCTCCCAATGGGAATCGCACCACACATTGAGGACTGTGACACTTGGGGTACAGTCTTTGCTTCCATCTATACAAAAACGCACGGTGTTCCATCCATTTCGGTAATACCAGATGTGCTTAAACAAATTCAAGATGAATACGGTCCAGAACCTGCTTTAACTCTTGGTATGAAATTACTAAAAGACTTCAAACAGGTTTCGGCTATATTACTAGCCAACATAAAGGGTGAAGCAGCAAACGTGGCGATCCGCCAGAGGTTAAAAGAGACAGATATAGCAGACCAACCAGCTGAAATTGCCAGAATCATAGAAAAATCCTATGAAGAACTAGGCAGAGATAGTCTAGGTGGAATACCGGTAAAACCGCAACTGACTACAAGTCCAGAAAAAATGTTTTTTAATAATAATAATAATTCACCAAAAAAGAACTGGGATGGGAACAAACAATCCAATCCTAAAGAAAAGAAATTCCAGTCCAGAGGAAGGTCTCCTAGGCGAAGACAGAAATCTCCAAACCCGAGACAAAGGTCACCCCAGAGTGACCCCTCTGGGAATAGATATAACCTTAGAAATAGGGATAATATTAAAAAACCTGATAGATATCAAGACATTGATACACGTCCCTCTCAATCTTTTCAGAATTCCTCGCAGAAATCGGAAAGAAGAGGACGATCAGAAGAGCACGCCAAGTCCAAAGACAAGGAACCTGCTCAACTGAAAAAGAAATCACAATTTCCAAAAAAGAAGGTAGCCAGTATCAAGGTAGTTAACAATGCCGAGAATACTGAGGACACAACTGAAAAACGGAGAGTGGGCTCAGACAATGCTAGACAGCGCAGCAGAGGTGAGCATAGCTCGCAAAGTCCTTATGAATCATCTGGAGACAGTGGACACGAATGAATACCTTCAAGTGGAAACTGCAGATACCAGAGTTAGCAAGCCCCACAAAATATACGAGATAACATTACGTATAGAGGGAGATAAGACTAGGAAAATAAGGGGACTATTTTGGGATAACCTATCCAAGGGCTATGACATCCTTCTAGCTGAAAAAGACTGGCCACCAGAGTTTGTCAGGGAGTGCCCTCATGGCGAAGAAGTAATTATGCCTGCCTTCTCGAATCAAATACCGATTCATAAAAAATACACACTTGCTAGAAAGTGGGCAGTGGCCTTAGCACCTGCTTTATACAAAAATCATGTAGGATGGGATGAGGACTCTCCTCCTCACAAAATCCAGCTAAAATCACAACCAACTGCACAAAGGCAGTACCCAATTAAGCAAGAAGCTAAAAAACAAGTAAATGAAATATTAGATCAGCTAGAATACCAGGGGGTGATTGAAACTTGCACCTCACAAATGAACAATCCTTTGTTTCCGGTCTCCAAACCAGACAATTCATACCGTCTAGTTTTGGATTACCGACACCTTAACACATGTTGCAAAACTTTTGCAGTGCAAAACTCACACAGTGCTGCACTAATGAATAACATAGTGCGCAAAAAATACAAAACAACCTTGGACATCTCCAATGGATTCTTTTGTCAAAACATAGCACCAGAGAGCAGATATTTAACAGCTTTCTCAGTAAATGGCACTCAAAAACAATTCTGTCGGTTAGCCCAGGGGTACGAGAACAGCCCAGGGGTATTCTCAGCGAGAGTAACAGAATTACTACAACTATATGATGATGAAGCATTATCTTATGTCGATGACATTTACTTAACAGATGATGACTTGGAGACTCACTTGAAAAGAGTGAACACCATAATACTTGGTTTCGCTGCAGAGGGTTACAAATTCAACTTCAAAAAATCCAGAATTGCCCATCTGAAAATCCAGTACGGAGGATATGAATTATCAAGTATTGCCTGGTTGACAGTCTTTTAAGAACTAGAAGAATTAAAAAATCTAAAATATGAAAAGACGTATCCTCTGCCAATCGACATTCTGCCTCTACGACATTACGCCTGTGTAATCTATACAGACGGACATGCTCAACCCTCCTTTTGGGGAGAACATGCATACAATCCCACATGTGAGATCACAAAAGAAGTGTGGCGCGGAGGTATATTAAAACCTCTATTAACAAAATCACACTCAGTAGAAACTAATTCAGAACTACAAACTGAAATAATAGCTTTGAAAATGGCGCTAGATAATGCGAACGCTTATAGTGTCAGATTCATATTTCTGCGTCAAAGCATATAACAAGGATTTGCAGACATGGATTCAGAACGGTTACAAAGATGACACAGATGCACCAATAAAGCAGAGACTTCTCTGGGAACAAGTAGCTCTTTTAAAAAAAGAACTACCAAAGACTCACGTGACTCACTCACTGAGTCATCAACGTGATGGCGTTCACGTTGTAGGGAATTCATTGGCTGAAACAGCCGCAGCGGCAGCCACTAAATCGGCTCCCGTAGATCGAAAAAAGCGTACATTAAAATACATTGACGGTGAAACAATGCTGGCGGTGAAAACGTCATCAAAAGGCGACTGCTCAGCGTTACCGATCAACTATCCACTCAATTATACATACATAATCGATGCAAACTCCGTCCCTTTTGCTCGAATCCCTGGAGTGGGGGATAGAGTGATTCCAAACATGGACAGGAGACACTTGTTAATCGCAGACGCACACATGGGCGAGGGTCTCAGACACCTTAAATTAAAAGATTCTCTGGAAGAATTACAATCACGGTACTGGTGGCCAGGCATGAGCCTGCACTACACCATGTTTGTAAAAAACTGCCCAAACTGCAACAGAGATTGCAGTGGGGAGAGAAGCAGTTTAATACCTTGTCGTATCAAGGCAGATAATATTACCAACAAAAAGAATGGCTTGCGATTAACATACACAGGCTAGTTCCACTTATAATGTAGATCCACTGCACTCGGCTGACGTCCGGACTGTTATACAAGATTTGCGAGTCTAAATGGCATATACGCTAAGAGCATGCTACGTTCGACCATTGTTTTCACTCAGGCAATCCAGCCTGGGGGGGAAACATGGCCAAATGAGCACAGCCCAGCGGGAATCTTCTCACTTCCTTCCTGAGGGTACGGGATGGTGTAAAGAAAAAAACAAGGCAGAAAGCAATCTATAATGGAAAGGATACTAGGTTCGGGAGCTGGGTGGGTCAAACATCTAATAAGTGTCCAACGTAGTCTAAATAACTTGCCAAGAAATTCTCTGAAGGGATTCAGTCCGTACGAATTATTATTCGGAACTAGGATGTTGATCTCTGACCTTGATAGTCAGACTTCAGTGGTAATAGAAAAAACCTTTGATGTCAAAGACCGTTTGGCTATTTTACAGGACTTAAACAAAACAAGAAAAGACCTGAGCAACATACAGTTGAAACAACAGCCAACAACCACTGAAGAATCACCACCTGTCCCAGCAAGACCTGTCTGGATTCCAAAAGTCGGGGATCTAGTCAGGGAGAAGATCGCGGTAAAGAAGGAATTTGGGCCTTCTTACAGAAAAGCAGTTCCTGTCTTGTCTGTCAACGGGACAAGATCAGTTGTACTACCGCCACTTGCTGGAAAAAAGGAGAACCGAGTTGTATCCATCGACCTGGTAAAACCACAACATGTGGCCGATAACAAACAGTAGGCCAAGTGGACTCCCAATAAGTAGCAGAACACCAAGGTTTGCTACCAGTACAGAGGTCCTATCAAAGAGGCTCATCACATTCGAAACGCCTACAGAAGAACAACAAGGACTATGCAACAATGCAATAGAACTAAGACCTCTGAAAACCCAAATAAAGACATTTAGCAGAGACACACCAATCTACAATGAAGTTCCAAGTGAAATTGCAAGAAACAAAAATCCTGAACCAATTGGAACAATTGACAGAACTGCATCTGGTTACTTCATCAACTTCGATGATTCCTCTGAAGGTTTCAGCGAACAAAAGACACAGCCATCATCAAAATCCTTTAAAGACAAAGCTAAGGAACTTTTGAAACAACTGAAAGAAACATATCTGGTTACTCCATGGATTGAATTTTGGGTGGGTTTTGGTGCATTTATCCTCATACTTTGGCTCATCATGGTATTTACCTTGGGACGCTTCATTGAGGGAAAATATGCTAAAATGGACACAGCAAGTCAGAACATCAACTTGGTCCTCAACCCACACTCATCTTCACACGTCGAGAAACGAGAACTTTCTTCAGAACTTTCTTCAGCCAACTTCACAGCAATTCCAATACCTGGTGGGGTAGCCTGGGACAACACTGACTATGAAATTTATGGTCCGGTCGAGATCCTGAAATATCCACACCAAATCAAGATCTCCTTGAGTGATTTTGCAAAACCAAACTCATTTGCTGATGATTGGGACTTTGAAAGTATAAACAATATGATGTCTGACTTAGTAATGTCTGCTAAATTTACAAAACATGATTATTTGCAAGGTTCTACAAATTATGATAGTATGTATTGCTATAACCATTATGGTAACCATTTCTTGCATAAATCTGCACAACCTAGAAATGTTTTAAATTATAATCAATGGGAACATTGTGCTACACCTCCAAAAGGGAGCTCTAGAACCGTTTATGACAAATATTCATATTTTTCAGGTTTTAACATAACTAATGCTGAAACATTTTATTACAAATTGTCAAACAAGACAGGGATGAAAACCATGATAACCAACACAAAATTGATATATTCAGATTCATTCTTTGAAAAAATGAATACATTTGGATTTGATTATTGGGACAAAAATGTTGATTTGAAAAGTGTTTGGGGTACAAAAGAATGGCAAGTACAGGGTATAGAAGCTTTGTTTAGAGCCTGCATGATCCCAGAACAAATGATATTTTTAAATGACACTGTTCAACAAACCACCTGTCTTGGCTTAGCCAAAATCAAAGATTTAAATAACCCGTCTATTCCAAAGCCAACAATGTTTAGCAATAGCTCTGAAACAGATGAAGAAATAGACATAAACCATATACTTAACCAAAACAGAACACATCATGATTGGAAACAATGGTTGATCTGGCCCACAGATACAAATCACTGTCAAGATAGATTCCTGAATAAAACACAGGGTTTCAAAATGACCAGGCCAGACCCTAGATATCCCCAAAGACATCACCCAGGGATAATAACAACCTACAGTGTGGGCAAATTATGCCTTCAATGGCTACAAACTTCCACACTGCCTGAAATTAAGCAACACCTAACTTTACTTACTGATGGTGCTGACTTGCGTGATTTCATACTGGGACCACGCAAACAGCGTCAAAAGCGTTTCATAGCAGCCTCTGTATATGCAGCATACAATGAGGCCTGGAAGGTTACTCAAATTGAGACAGCAGAAAGAATACGGGAAATTGACCGTATTAATTTGGAAAAATCACTTTCTGTAGTGGACAATGGGTTAATGACTCTGTCCTCCAGAATATTTTCATTGGACAGCATTGTGTCTTCAGCAATCGATATATTATCGCAAGACTTACTGTTATTACAACATGGTCAGTCACAATTGCGCTCTATTGTACAGCTTGGCTGGACGTTACAAAATCTGCGTGCAGGCTATGTGCCTTGGCGTTTAATCAACACAACGTCACTATTCCAAATCTTTAACCTTACTGATAGACAAATCGGTATGGCGCAGAAGGGTGCTGATTATACAATCTTGAGCATTGAAAAACTAGAAAGATTACCAATGACAATGTCAGAACGACCTGTCAGTGAATGCATAATCCACGGAATCATAAATATTCCAATCTCAACCTTCAGGTTTCAATACTGCCAAAAATATATACAGGCTGGCATGTACGAGAAATTGGGAAAGGGGTACCTGAAAACAACTTGGAACCTGCCCTATTCACATGCATGTGTCAGTAATAAAGGACAGAAAGTGTTTCTAAGTGGCAACAATTGTGCTATGTCACTAAGCGGCACGCTTCTGTGTAACGGAATTAGTTTGCACGGAGCCTGTGCAGGGAATTCATACAACCTTTCATGTCACCAGCAAGGCGCACCTGCAACTGAAATAGAACCATTCTTTCAAAGACTCTATAATGGGAGTTACATTCTTATTGTAGACCGCAGATGTTGTAGTCTTATGCCCGGGACTCCTTATCTCGTCACCACGACGGCGAAGGTCAAGTGCTGTGGACGTTCTTTGTTCCCCAGCTCCTTACCAGACAGGGAGGCAAGGGCATGGCCCGGTTTGAAAATTACTTCTATTCGAATGGACACTTTAAGCAGAATGAAAACAGTGCTTCTACAGACGCCTACAAGGCTCACGTCATCAAAAGAAACATATGATCTACAAGTCGCAAGGACGACTGCAGAGATACATACATTATTATCAACTAATTCCCCCGTACATTTCGCGGAAATCCTGAGCGAAATCTTAAATATTTCTGATACCACTGGGGTCTCAAAGGTATTTAAGACAGTATTTTCGATGGCATTAACACCATTCAAAGCCATACTGGGTATTTTTCCAGATTTCGTCCATTCGATTTTTGGCGGACTTCCCCTGATCCTGGGACTAATTGCAGGAATCCTATTCCTAGTCCTTATTTTTCGTTATGGCAACCCATGTCACAGATCAAACTCTCGCGACAATGGAAGATACGATCCTAGCCATTGGATACCGGGACCGGATATCAAAAATCCTGGGACTCTCCCGGCTTAGAGACCTAAACATGACTTGGTTTCTATCATTTCGACCAATGTGGCAAAGGTGTGTTTTACCTGTACTAAGGTGTCTGCTATGCGGAGAAGAATGCGTGTTAGACACCTGTCTGACGCTACAATCAGATGCGCCAGTGGATGCAGATACACTGTTGGTTCCTACCAAGGTTCACGCACTGTGCTGCCCTCAAAGGCTGCCAATCCTGATGACGGCATTCCTGGAATCTTCACCACTACGATTGAAGAGTAGTGAAGTTCAAGATGAAAGCAACATCGAACAGGTACGACCTTCTGTCAGCAATGCAAATCAGAATGTCAATGGAGACAATCATGCGCACGAATGCATGGTTACCCCTATTTCCGACTTAGTGGAACTTTCCCATGAAGCTGTTGACAGTTTTTTCGAAAGCCTGAATGATATGATGTTCTCTCCAGAACAGAAATAGAGACTTTTGAGTAAACTCGCACACGGCGTTCCCTGAATTCGGCCTTCAACTTTAAAAATAAAGTCACATGAACAATTACAATCCAGTTCACGGACAGCAACTTTTTTCAGCAAGCCCCTTAAAATATTTTTCTATATATTTTTTTCCCGGGACACTGATCTTCTGCTTAAAGTAAGAAACTATTCCTAGAGAACTAAGATTTCTATTTTTAGATACTTTATATAGACTTTAGCTGCCCGCTGGTAGGTTCACAAATATTTTATTATGTGATGAAATGGTCTCGACCTTCCTTTCTGTATAGCTATATTAAGAGCCATTTCATGTGTATTTCTCATATACCAAAAAGCAATAATGCATTACAATGCGTGTTTACTTTTGCATTTAATTCATAGCTTAAGTGCATACAATATATATGACTGCAATTTTTCAGTATATTTGAAAATTTCGAAATGCATTTATGTATTTTGGGGTGGTAAGGTATACACTATACTCTATAGTATGTTGTACTATGTTATACTATGCATAGATTAGTAGATATGACCATAGTTAGCGTGGAGTGGGTGTCGTGTATTTCTATAGGTTCTGAATCGATCCCCCTATTCCTGACCCTATTCTGGTTAAACTAACTATCAAGTTAACTAACAGTCAGCCCATGAGGCAAGAAAACCCCCATGATGCAGATACCGTTATCTGACGCAGTCACACTACGGCACAGGAACGTGTTATCTGATTAGGTCATAACGCTTGAGATCTAATTAGACAAGCGACATTCCTCCAGCCCCTGATAAGGCATACGACGTTCTCATAACAAATCAAACCTATGACAACCTGGATAATCCGTGCGGCCATTGTTTTGATTTCACAGAGAACTTTAGTAAAGAATGTGCTAACGAGCAAGTCGTATGACATCTTTATTGACGTACCTATGTCCATCCTTACGTCAATCCCGGCACCTTTAAGGTATAAATATTGCCGACCTTGCCCTATGCAAACACACGCGTGGTGACAAGACGGAGCAGCCATACTTGCCGAAGCCGAGAGCAGAAGCAGACCCCGCTGGCAGCAGCCCCGCCTTCCTGACGCGCTGAGAGACGCGCTGCTATCTCAAGCCGAGAGACCCAGCACCGGCGCTTCTGGGCAGCCCTCGCAGGCAGCCTGGAATATCGAGAGCAGAGAAAGAGATACCATTCCTCATTCATCCTAACTTCCAGGTACAGAACTGAATAACCCCTCACAGAGAATTCTTTAGTTATTCACTTGGCAAAAACAAACTTAACTTAAACTGTAACTTTCTATTCCCGCCCACGCATTAGACTTAGGTCAGGTACACGGGGTAGGCGTATTTAGAAACACCAGTTGAGTACGTTTAGTCAAATGTATATGTGTATGTAAATATATTTTAATCATTTTAAACATCGTATGGCTCAGAAACCATATCAATGTTTTTACAGTATTATTTTATACTATTGCTTTTAATGTATGCACTTTATTTAACTATAAGTATTGCAATAATATCGATCCATTTCTCTTGTACGAGAAAAGAGACTGATCAATAAATAACACCTTTTATTGAACACGCCCGTCTCTTCCTTTTCTCTACATTCTGATGAGACTAAGAATGCACGTACTGACTGAGTAAAATAATTGCCTTGTGCTCACAAGACTCTTGAGATTGACTCTTGATTAGGGGAGAGCAAAGTTGTCATGTTCTATGGTTGTCAGAAACTAAATCCCTTCTTGTCTAATCAGGGGAGTTAATCCTTCCTTGAACATTCGAGAAAGTTTCTAGCGAACTCTGAGCTTAGCTGGCAAACCCAAAAATTAAGTCTAGTATCGACAGTAGTAGACCTAGTTAACGTCTGGCCTAGGCCTTTACTGCTGTAGGTACTATTCCAATGCGCAGAGCCTATTGGGAAAATAGGAGCTACACTACACTAAAACTTTTAAAAGGTCAGTATATTCAAGAAAATACAGTATCATTCCTCTAGGTTTAGTCAGTGAGGTGGAAGATGCATGGTGCAACAAGGAACCCAACCGATGTCATCTCTGAATGGTTAAAGAGGTGCGCTTCAGAAGTTTGAGAAGCTTAGGTAAGAAGGACTTGAAGGAGATTGAATCCGATCCATCTGACCCCTCCGCCAAGACGTAAATACGAATATTGTTACGTCGATTCCTGTTTTCTAAATTTTCAACCTGTTTGTGTAGACTGGATACTTGGGAGCATAGGGAATCAACCTTAGAAGCAGAGGAATTTAAGGATTCAACACTTTGTTCCAGCGTAGTAACACGACCTTCCACGGTTAACCATTTGTTAGAGAGTTCTTGGAGAGTAGAAGTAGTTTCCTGGAGAGTGGCAGTAGTTTCCTCAACAAATGGGCGCAAGGCTCTGATTTCTTCAAGCAAAAGGTCCATAGTGACTGAAAAGACTGGTGTTGGGGGAGAAGGCGGATCCTTCTTTAGTCTTTTGGTTGAAGCTTTGTTGCCAAGAGTAGTCGGGGTATTCGCAGTTGAAGAAGCAGTTTTTGGTGAGGAGGCTTTTGAATCATCCATGGCTAAACACTGATAGCGCGAGCTAGTGTGAAGCAAGAATTTGCGCGAGGTTGCTGTGGAATGAAGCACCTCCTTAAGTTGTTTGCCCATATGTAAAGATCAGAAAAGAGTGATAAGCTAACACTGTACACGGATACTCAACCTGGAAGAAAAAGGCATTGTAAATAGTATCAGGACCACCTTCCCCACTAGTAGTATGCTAAAAAGCAAGTGAAAATCAATATGACAGTAGTGTGAATAGTGTTAAATTGTGAAGGATGAAAACATGAAGAGCCACTCCAGGAGCATTGCGCTTGCGTGAATCAACACATTGAATCTCACTCAGTCATTAAAATTGTAGATGACGGTTGACATAAAGGCATGACAGGCATCAGGTGCTAAAGAATTGTTTCAGTCAGCATGAAGGTAGGCTCATGAGGGACACCTTATACAGTACATAGTTCTGTGGAGAAGCGTTAATACATCGCTAATACAACCTCATTCAATAGCAATTAGCAATTCCCATCAAGCGCATCAGAGCAGGAGATATTAAATCTATTTCCAGCACCAAGGGCAGAGGAAACGCGGCACAAAGAAGAAGAAATCCTGTGAAAGGGGTTATTCCAGGAGCATTGCGCTTACTTGAATCAACACATTGAACCTCACCCAGTCATTAAAGTTGCAAACGACAGATGACATAGAGGTATATTAAGCAGCAGATGATAAAGAAATGTTCCAGTCAACGTGAAGGTAGGTTCATGAGGGGAATCTTATACAGCACACAGTTCTGTGGAGAAGCGCTAATACAGCTCTAATATAATCTCATTCAACAGTTGGCGTTTCCCATCAAGCTCATCAGTGCAGGAGATACTAAATCTATTTCCAGTCACCAAGGGGAGAGGGAACACGGCATATAGAACAACAAGAAGTCCTGTGAAAGGGGCTATCTAAAAGCGTTCCGAAATCCGCAATTCAAAATGGCGGCCGAGAATCGAATAGACTGCAAAGTCCCTTAAAAATCGGGTATTCAGGTCTTAAAGTCTAGCGAAAAATAATCCAGTGGTACAGCATGAGGGGCAGGCATAGCAGAGGAAGCAGGGGGACCCAATGAGCGCCACAAAGGGAAGTTGTGGAAAGAGAGCCGCTTCGTGACTAAGTCCACAAAATGGCAGTCGTGCGAATCACCGAGCCGCGGCAGAAGGAAACAGCAAAACGGCAGTCTACCTTTGATGAGAGAAGTCAGCAGGACGTCTCAAAATGACCCCTGCATGTTCCAAAGCGCAGTCCTCCGATTACGGCTCGATTTATGAGGTAGAAGGGCACCGCTGATCCGTCGTAACCCCCGTCGTCCTTGGAGAGCTACGGATATGCCGCCATCCTCGTCGGGCTCAAGCCACGCCCCCCTCTGCATTGAGTTTTAAATCCTGAGTGTGTGTGTCTCTCAACCATGCACACTTAATTTCTTAATATGTAATCCCTACAAGTATGGACAATATATGTTCCTTCTACACCATGTAAGCCTCATTGTCTAAAATAATGTTCTGCTTTCTAGTCACTGTATACAGTGTGCATTGTGCATATGTGTTTGTGTATGATGCAAAGCACTCTGACACCGTACATCGTGATAAGCAGTGCTATGAAATAAATACATTAGCAAGTGCTATTTAACTTGTGTGTGTATGTGTGGTGCAAAGTGCTGTGGCACCGTACATCGTGATGAGTAGTTCTATAAAAGAATTAAAAAATAAATTGCCATTAACCTGTTATCTGTATAATTGCTAATAGAGACAGATATATCTGACATTATTGCAGTATCTCTTATATACAGAAGTTACACAAAGTCAAAAATCTGCCTCCAAATCATAGTTTCTCTTAAATACTTGTGAGGTGAGAACAACCTCATTGCCTTTGTTTCCTTTTCATTGTATTGATGTCTAGGAGTTAGGTTTCAAACAGCTCACAGCCAGGATGACACTCAAACCAAAGTGGGGTCTTTAAATCAGGCTTTATTTTGAGTCTTGCTGAAAAGGAAAGCCAGAAAGTGCCCTTACTGCCTTCAGGTTGATACTCGAAATGTAAAGCAAACTACGTGCAGGTGCTGCTGAAAATCCCTATGACAGCAAATTTCACTGTGACAAATTAAGGATATGTCTCTGGGGCCATTCCACGCCCAGTTCAGTAACTGCTGGATCCCCCTCATTTCCTGCACTAATTCTAATAAACATGCCTCCTGACAAATACTGCTCTTTGCTGACATATTTGACTCAAACAAATCAAAGGAACATATTCTTATAACATGCTGTAGAACTGATATAACCTATTCCTCAAATTGTAAAGCAGGACCAGAGAGCTTCTAGGGAAACATCATACATGTTCATTCCATAATTCCACTGTCCAATAAAAGAAAAGAAAATACCTTCCAACGGTAGTTGGAAGGGACAGTTATTTCGAAAGATCTTGTCATTAGTCTTCACTCTTATATTTGAAGGTTTTTCTTGGGAGTGACAATAGTGCAGTATTCTGATTGTTAGAAATTACCACATTTTGTGTGAAAATCCCTCGATGTTTGCTGTCTATAGGTGAATGTACTTTTGAGGGCATTAGGACCATGTGAAATTTACCCCTGCCAACCAAGGGTAAATTGCATGTACTTTTTCCTTACAACATGTTAAAATTGGCATCCACCTTGTTGACATGTTTAATTGATTTTTAATTACCTGATATATGGTTCTACCTATACCCTGAAACTGTAAATTAAATGCTCCTATTGGGCTGCAGCACTTATTGTACCACCCACCAAAGTAGTTCCCTCAACAAGGTCTTAGGCCTGCTATTGCTAGCTGCAGGGTGGTGAAAAGGAGTTCATCTTTCTTAAGGAAAAATTGAACAGTGCCCCTA
The DNA here is from genome assembly GCF_964261635.1 of Lissotriton helveticus. Classification (NCBI taxonomy): domain Eukaryota; kingdom Metazoa; phylum Chordata; class Amphibia; order Caudata; family Salamandridae; genus Lissotriton; species Lissotriton helveticus. The sequence continues at coordinate 658,902,329 of NC_136057.1, read as the reverse complement.
AGTTAAACAGTTTTGATTTACAGAAATAATGTTAGTATTCCCAATGGGAAGTTCTTTTATTATGATAGGGGGAGAGGAATTGGGGTCTAACATTACCCACAAATCTCTTTGATCAAACAACTCAAAATGCTATCCCCTTTCTGTGAAATATAAACTTTTGAGCTGGTAAGCCTTCCTTTGTAGTTGATGGTTCCCCTAAAATAACCTAAAAGCTCGATTGGTTTCCCACCGTATGCAAATGGTCTTATGTCAGGGCGAAACATTTTTATTTTTCCTACTAAGTTCCTGAGATAAAATTATTTTGCCACAATGGTGATTTTGGCACCTGAATCGAATAACAATCTTCCAAAATCTCATCAGTCGGACAGTTCTTCTTTTCAGGACCAAGTATAACTTGAACCAAAATTTGACCACAATCAAACTCTTCATAATTTTCACTTGTTTCATCGAAATCATAATACATCTCACTAACCTTTCCTTTGTAATCCCTCCCCTTGCAAGCAATAGAAAAATGCCCTTTCCTTTTGCACTTGCTACACGTGGCTTTCCACCCGGGACACCGCCTGTCGTTTGCAAAATGTCCCATCTTTCCACACCGAAAGCATTTTACTTGAGAGAAATCAAATTTTCTACCTGGCTTATCATTGGGGGACTTGTTAGTAGGTAAATCTCTCTTGGCACTTCTTTGACCACAATTTTCTTTTTGTACATTAGAAGTTTTTACAAGATTAACAGTGTTTTTCTCATTACTCTCCCCATTCTTTTTTATACCCCTACACACTTAATAGAGTGTTCAATTATTTTCGCTATGGTAATTACATCATCCAAGTTGGGCTCATCTTTTTGCCATAACTCTTCCCTAACGCGCTCGATGTTACACCCCAGCATAAACGGGTCCCTTATTCTTTCATCAATAGAGGCCCCAAATTTACAACTTGATGCTAGCTTCCTTAGTGCAGTTATATAATTCTCTATACTCTCTTCTTCCAGTTGTGTTCTGCAACCAAAATGATACCTCTCCAATATGGTACTGACCTTTGGGAGGTAATGTTTATCAAGCATCGCTATACAAATCTCATTCATTTAAATTTCGATCTTGAAGTTCAGGAAGGTGATCAAACACCTCCTGACCTTCCGAACCCAAACAGTGTAACAACAAAGCCATCTTTCTTTCTGCACTTAAACTGGCTCCACATACTTAAGCGTACCTCTCAAAAACTTTGCACCACTTCTGCCATCTGATGGGAGGATCCCCAGGAGATGACAAGAAAAACTGAGGCGCTGTTACGTTCTGCATCTTGACACACGGTCAAAATAATGTTGAGCACAGTAAAAATAAAAGACAGTGAATAAAATGGTTGTAAACAGAGATTACATACATGAGAATATGTTCCAACCTAAAATAAAGGGGAAAATATTGGAATTCCTTTCCTTCAAATGAATGCTTGTGAGCTTTAAATTCCCGCAACAACGTCTTAGGCCTGCTATTGCTAGCTGCAGGGTGGTTTTAAACTGCTATTTCGACTTGGCAAAATAACCTTTTTGCCAAGCATAAACCTTCATTTTTAATACTTATAAATCACCCTTCAGTAGGTGCTTAAGCTCACTGTATGTTTAATTTTTTACATGGCCTTGTAGTGAAAAACCTTCATGTCGTTATTCATTGCGGTTAGGCCGCTTACCATAGGTCAACACTAGTTTACCTTATTACACATAATATGTCCTGAATACAGTTTGGGAACAGCTAGAGAAATACTTCTTTCACTCAAATCAAATCAAATCAATCTTCATTCAGTACATTAAGAATGTCCATAAAAGCATACTATAGTATAAAAACGATACATCAAACACCAAGATGCATTTATATACAAATATTCCAAAGAGTTAAAAAAAGGTGTTTTGTATCTTGATATTTTTACATTAGAAAAAATACAAATTAACAGGATGTGATTCAATCAATTTCAAGATTAAAATTTTCCAAATAGGTGAGAACCTTTCTTTGTTTAATAGCTAACACTAGAAAGCAAATCACCGCGTTACAAGTTAAAACATTTTCCAAATTTCGAATTTGATTAAAAGCAGTTTTAAAAGAGTACAGGTTCTTAGCAATAAAAAGGGGACGTAAAAAGACTTTTCTAATGTCTCTATAAAAATTACAAAAAAGTAAAAAATGGAGGGTAGTCTGAAGGGATCTTCCATCACACGGGCATTTTGGTTAGTTTGCACTCCACTTACCCATCTTTGGGAATGCAACCTGGTAGTGGAGTGTGTTCAGATGTAATCTAGTTAAGTAAAGTCTGTGTTGTATACTAATTAAAAAAATAAGATACAGCTGGATGCCCGCTGCTAAGGGTCCTTCAAGACAGAAGGTTGCACTTGATTTTGTGCATGAGGCAGCCTCCCTAGATGAAGCCCTAGCATTAGAGAGCCTCTTTTTTAGCTCTTTTTTACTAACATTTTGGATGTCCTCAGGGGTCATAAAATCACTGGCTATCTTACATTCGTTTAAAAGACCAAAAATATGATTTAACCATGTTATTTTCTTACAATAATCCTGAGTGAGACAGTCCAAAATAACATCCCTCATTAAATGTGTCTCCTCCCTAGTCCAAATACGATTCCAAAGCGGCTGTGCTGATCCTATCATTTATATATGGTGTATCAGTCTCCCTATGCAATATAATATTGGCAGTAGAGGTTGGTACTGATAAAAAATCTTCTTAAAAAGAGGTTTTCCTGGGTTTGTAGTGGGAAGGTATCAGCCATGCCCCACAGGGCTCCTCCATACCACGCCCTGGTAATGCACTTCGACTCATATCATTTTAAAATTTCCCGTAGCGGTTTTCAACCAATTTTTTGTGAAAATCTGAATATGGCCTCGACAGATCTCACAAATTTCAGTTTACATAAATTTATATGAGAATTCCATGTTCCCTTACTATTCAAAAGAATCCCCAAATACAAAAAGGTAGCAGTCCTCTCAATAGATACCCCATTGATATAATGTGTTCTATTCCTAGTTTTCCTTTTCACACATGACATAACTAGGGTTTTACTCAAGTTAATTTTTAGATGTTTTTCCGTCATGAAGGTGGTAAAGGTATCCATCAGCAATTGCAGGCCGTTGGCTGTCCTAGAGATTAGGACAGCATCATCGGCATACAATCATACCAGGGTAACACACTCACCAACTTTAGAAGCGTCAGCTCTTAAATTCTGTAATAGCGAGTCCACACCATTAATATAAAGTGAGAATAAAAGAGGGGCAAGAGGACAACCTTGTGGGATCTCACGGGTAATACTAAAGTGCTTTTTGCATTCTCTGTTTTCCCCGAAACGTATCTTTGAAGTCAGGTGAGCATAAATTTGTGATAAAAAGCTGATAATATCCTGTGGGGCACCCATTCCTTCAAGCATCTGCCATAACTTAGAATGATTTACCAAGTCGAAGGCACTCGCCAAATCAACAAAACAAAGGTGAAGGGGGCCATCCCTGGCAAGGGTGTATTTTCCTATCAGCAGCTCAAGATTAATGCACTGCTCAATCATTCCAATACCCCTTCTAAACCCATAATGGGCTACAGACAGAACATTTTGTTTCTTTACCCAGCATTCCAATCTGGCCACTTCTTTCACTCATTTTAATTATATAATTAAATTCTCTTAAATGGTAAAGTCTACATTTAAATTAATATTTTGGAAATGCCACTTTTAGAAAGCTGCCATTTCCCTGCCTAATGTTTCTAGGGTCTTTCTGTGACTGGCCAGTTGCTCTTGGGTTGGTGCTTGCTCCTCCACCTTGGAAATGTGTATTGGGCCAAACAGTGGAAAATGGGCACTTGCTGTAGAGGGCAGTATGTCTCCCCAACAGGATGGCTGGAGAGGCACAGTACACTACCCTAATTATACTTCAAATAAACTTGCCCCATCACACACAAAGTAACCTGACACAAGCCATCCCCCTTCCTTTTGACAAGCTATAGCCAAATCCAGGGAAGGGGAACAACTGGCAAGAACTGGTTTGGGAATAGACAAGGGATTGCTCCCCTGTCCACAGGCTGGCACTGGGCATAAAAATGGCAACACCAGATTCTGAAATCAGAACACTCCTCTCGTGGAGAAGAATTGAATGCAGGACTGCATTGCTTTCTGAAGAAGGAGGACTCAATCTGCATGCATGACCCCAGGACCTGCATGTTCCAAAGCGCAGTCCTCCGATTACGGCTCGATTTATGAGGTAGAAGGGGACCGCTGATCCGTCGTAACCCCCGTCGTCCTTGGAGAGCTACGGATATGCCGCCATCCTCGTCGGGCGCAAGCCACACCCCCTCTGCATTGTGTTTTAAATCCTGAGTTTGTGTGTCTCTCAACCATGCACACTTAATTTCTTAATATGTAATCCCTACAAGTATGGACAATATATGTTCCTTCTACACCATGTAAGCCTCATTGTCTAAAATAATGTTCTGCTTTCTAGTCACTGTATACAGTGTGCATGTGTGTTTGTGTATGATGCAAAGCACTCTGACACCGTACATCATGATAAGCAGTGCTATGAAATAAATACATTAGCAAGTGCTATTTAACTTGTGTGTGTGTGTGTGTATGTGTGGTGCAAAGTGCTGTGGCACCGTACATCGTGATGAGTAGTTCTATAAAAGAATTAAAAAATAAATTGCCATTAACCTGTTATCTGTATAATTGCTAATACAGACAGATACATCTGACATTATTGCAGTATCTCTTATATACAGAAGTTACACAAAGTCAAAAATCTGCCTCTAAATCATAGTTTCTCTTAAATACTTGTGAGGTGAGAACAACCTCATTGCCTTTGTTTCCTTTTCATTGTATTGATGTCTAGGAGTTAGGTTTCAAACAGCTCACAGCCAGGATGACACTCAAACCAAAGTGGGGTCTTTAAATCAGGCTTTATTTTGAGTCTTACTGAAAAGGAAAGCCAGAAAGTGCCCTTACTGCCTTCAGGTTGATACTCGAAATGTAAAGCAAACTACGTGCAGGTGCTGCTGAAAATCCCTATGACAGCAAATTTCACTGTGACAAATTAAGGATATGTCTCTGGGGCCATTCCACGCCCAGTTCAGTAACTGCTGGATCCCCCTCATTTCCTGCACTAATTCTAATAAACATGCCTCCTGACAAATACTGCTCTTTGCTGACATATTTGACTCAAACAAATCAAAGGAACATATTCTTATAACATGCTGTAGAACTGATATAACCTATTCCTCAAATTGTAAAGCAGGACCAGAGAGCTTCTAGGGAAACATCATACATGTTCATTCCATAATTCAACTGTCCAATAAAAGAAAAGAAAATACCTTCCAACGGTAGTTGGAAGGGACAGTTATTTCGAAAGATCTTGTCATTAGTCTTCACTCTTATATTTGAAGGTTTTTCTTGGGAGTGACAATAGTGCAGTATTCTGATTGTTAGAAATTACCACATTTTGTGTGAAAATCCCTCGATGTTTGCTGTCTATAGCTGAATGTACTTTTGTGGGCATTAGGACCATGTGAAATTTACCCCTGCCAACCAAGGGTAAATTGCATGTAATTTTCCTTACAACATGTTAAAATTGGCATCCACCTTGTTGACATGTTTAATTGATTTTTAATTACCTGATATATGGTTCTACCTATACCCAGAAACTGTAAATTAAATGCTCCTATTGGGCTGCAGCACTTATTGTACCACCCACCAAAGTAGTTCCCTCAACAATGTCTTAGGCCTGCTATTGCTAGCTGCAGGGTGGTGAAAAGGAGTTCATCTTTCTTAAGGAAAAATTGAACAGTGCCCCTAAGTTAAACAGTTTTGATTTACAGAAATAATGTTAGTATTCCCAATGGCAAGTTCTTTTATTATGATAGGGGGAGAGGAATTGGGGTCTAACATTACCCCCAAATCTCTTTGATCAAACAACTCAAAATGCTATCCCCTTTCTGTGAAATATAAACTTTTGAGCTGGTAAGCCTTCCTTTGTAGTCGATGGTTCCCCTAAAATAACCAAAAAGCTCGATTGGTTTCCCACCGTATGCAAATGGTCTTATGTCAGGGCGAAACATTTTTATTTTTCCTACTAAGTTCCTGAGATAAAATTCTTTTGCCACAATGGTGATTTTGGCACCTGAATCGAATAACAATCTACCAAAATCTCATCAGTCGGACAGTTCTTCTTTTCAGGACCAAGTATAACTTGAACCAAAATTTGACCACAATCAAACTCTTCATAATTTTCACTTGTTTCATCGAAATCATAATACATCTCACTAACCTTTCCTTTGTAATCCCTCCCCTTGCAAGCAATAGAAAAATGCCTTTTCCTTTTGCACTTGCTACACGTGGCTTTCCACCCGGGACACCGCCTGTCGTTTGCAAAATGTCCCATCTTTCCACACCGAAAGCATTTTACTTGAGAGAAATCAAATTTTCTACCTGGCTTATCATTGGGGGACTTGTTAGTAGATAAATCTCTCTTGGCACTTCTTTGACCACAATTTTCTTTTTGTACATTAGAAGTTTTTACAAGATTAACAGTGTCTTTCTCCTTACTCTCCCCATTCTTTTTTATACCCCTACACACTTAATAGAGTGTTCAATTATTTTCGCTATGGTAATTACATCATCCAAGTTGGGCTCATCTTTTTGCCATAACTCTTCCCTAACGCGCTCGATGTTACACCCCAGCATAAACGGGTCCCTTATTCTTTCATCAATAGAGGCCCCAAATTTACAACTTGATGCTAGCTTCCTTAGTGCAGTTATATAATTCTCTATACTCTCTTCTTCCAGTTGTGTTCTGCAACCAAAATGATACCTCTCCAATATGGTACTGACCTTTGGGAGGTAATGTTTATCAAGCATCGCTATACAAATCTCATTCATTTAAATTTCGATCTTGAAGTTCAGGAAGGTGATCAAACACCTCCTGACCTTCCGAACCCAAACAGTGTAACAACAAAGCCATCTTTCTTTCTGCACTTAAACTGGCTCCACATACTTAAGCGTACCTCTCAAAAACTTTGCACCACTTCTGCCATCTGATGGGAGGATCCCCAGGAGATGACAAGAAAAACTGAGGCGCTGTTACGTTCTGCATCTTGACACACGGTCAAAATAATGTTGAGCACAGTAAAAATAAAAGACAGTGAATAAAATGGTTGTAAACAGAGATTACATACATGAGAATATGTTCCAACCTAAAATAAAGGGGAAAATATTGGAATTCCTTTCCTTCAAATGAATGCTTGTGAGCTTTAAATTCCCGCAACAACGTCTTAGGCCTGCTATTGCTAGCTGCAGGGTGGTTTTAAACTGCTATTTCGACTTGGCAAAATAACCTTTTTGCCAAGCATAAACCTTCATTTTTAATACTTATAAATCACCCTTCAGTAGGTGCTTAAGATCACTGTATGTTTAATTTTTTACATGGCCTTGTAGTGAAAAACCTTCATGTCGTTATTCATTGCGGTTAGGCCGCTTACCATAGGTCAACACTAGTTTACCTTATTACACATAATATGTCCTGAATACAGTTTGGGAACAGCTAGAGAAATACTTCTTTCACTCAAATCAAATCAAATCAATCTTCATTCAGTACATTAAGAATGTCCATAAAAGCATACTATAGTATAAAAACGATACATCAAACACCAAGATGCATTTATATACAAATATTCCAAAGAGTTAAAAAAAGGTGTTTTGTATCTTGATATTTTTACATTAGAAAAAATACAAATTAACAGGATGTGATTCAATCAATTTCAAGATTAAAATTTTCCAAATAGGTGAGAACCTTTCTTTGTTTAATAGCTAACACTAGAAAGCAAATCACCGCGTTACAAGTTAAAACATTTTCCAAATTTCGAATTTGATTAAAAGCAGTTTTAAAAGAGTACAGGTTCTTAGCAATAAAAAGGGGACGTAAAAAGACTTTTCTAATGTCTCTATAAAAATTACAAAAAAGTAAAAAATGGAGGGTAGTCTGAAGGGATCTTCCATCACACGGGCATTTTGGTTAGTTTGCACTCCACTTACCCATCTTTGGGAATGCAACCTGGTAGTGGAGTGTGTTCAGATGTAATCTAGTTAAGTAAAGTCTGTGTTGTATACTAATTAAAAAAATAAGATACAGCTGGATGCCCGCTGCTAAGGGTCCTTCAAGACAGAAGGTTGCACTTGATTTTGTGCATGAGGCAGCCTCCCTAGATGAAGCCCTAGCATTAGAGAGCCTCTTTTTTAGCTCTTTTTTACTAACATTTTGGATGTCCTCAGGGGTCATAAAATCACTGGCTATCTTACATTCGTTTAAAAGACCAAAAATATGATTTAACCATGTTATTTTCTTACAATAATCCTGAGTGAGACAGTCCAAAATAACATCCCTCATTAAATGTGTCTCCTCCCTAGTCCAAATACGATTCCAAAGCGGCTGTGCTGATCCTATCATTTATATATGGTGTATCAGTCTCCCTATGCAATATAATATTGGCAGTAGAGGTTGGTACTGATAAAAAATCTTCTTAAAAAGAGGTTTTCCTGGGTTTGTAGTGGGAAGGTATCAGCCATGCCCCACAGGGCTCCTCCATACCACGCCCTGGTAATGCACTTCGACTCATATCATTTTAAAATTTCCCGTAGCGGTTTTCAACCAATTTTTTGTGAAAATCTGAATATGGCCTCGACAGATCTCACAAATTTCAGTTTACATAAATTTATATGAGAATTCCATGTTCCCTTACTATTCAAAAGAATCCCCAAATACAAAAAGGTAGCAGTCCTCTCAATAGATACCCCATTGATATAATGTGTTCTATTCCTAGTTTTCCTTTTCACACATGACATAACTAGGGTTTTACTCAAGTTAATTTTTAGATGTTTTTCCGTCATGAAGGTGGTAAAGGTATCCATCAGCAATTGCAGGCCGTTGGCTGTCCTAGAGATTAGGACAGCATCATCGGCATACAATCATACCAGGGTAACACACTCACCAACTTTAGAAGCGTCAGCTCTTAAATTCTGTAATAGCGAGTCCACACCATTAATATAAAGTGAGAATAAAAGAGGGGCAAGAGGACAACCTTGTGGGATCTCACGGGTAATACTAAAGTGCTTTTTGCATTCTCTGTTTTCCCCGAAACGTATCTTTGAAGTCAGGTGAGCATAAATTTGTGATAAAAAGCTGATAATATCCTGTGGGGCACCCATTCCTTCAAGCATCTGCCATAACTTAGAATGATTTACCAAGTCGAAGGCACTCGCCAAATCAACAAAACAAAGGTGAAGGGGGCCATCCCTGGCAAGGGTGTATTTTCCTATCAGCAGCTCAAGATTAATGCACTGCTCAATCATTCCAATACCCCTTCTAAACCCATAATGGGCTACAGACAGAACATTTTGTTTCTTTACCCAGCATTCCAATCTGGCCACTTCTTTCACTCATTTTAATTATATAATTAAATTCTCTTAAATGGTAAAGTCTACATTTAAATTAATATTTTGGAAATGCCACTTTTAGAAAGCTGCCATTTCCCTGCCTAATGTTTCTAGGGTCTTTCTGTGACTGGCCAGTTGCTCTTGGGTTGGTGCTTGCTCCTCCACCTTGGAAATGTGTATTGGGCCACAACAGTGGAAAATGGGCACTTGCTGTAGAGGGCAGTATGTCTCCCCAACAGGATGGCTGGAGAGGCACAGTACACTACCCTAATTATACTTCAAATAAACTTGCCCCATCACACACAAAGTAACCTGACACAAGCCATCCCCCTTCCTTTTGACAAGCTATAGCCAAATCCAGGGAAGGGGAACAACTGGCAAGAACTGGTTTGGGAATAGACAAGGGATTGCTCCCCTGTCCACAGGCTGGCACTGGGCATAAAAATGGCAACACCAGATTCTGAAATCAGAACACTCCTCTCGTGGAGAAGAATTGAATGCAGGACTGCATTGCTTTCTGAAGAAGGAGGACTCAATCTGCATGCATGACCCCAGGACCTGCATGTTCCAAAGCGCAGTCCTCCGATTACGGCTCGATTTATGAGGTAGAAGGGGACCGCTGATCCGTCGTAACCCCCGTCGTCCTTGGAGAGCTACGGATATGCCGCCATCCTCGTCGGGCGCAAGCCACACCCCCTCTGCATTGTGTTTTAAATCCTGAGTTTGTGTGTCTCTCAACCATGCACACTTAATTTCTTAATATGTAATCCCTACAAGTATGGACAATATATGTTCCTTCTACACCATGTAAGCCTCATTGTCTAAAATAATGTTCTGCTTTCTAGTCACTGTATACAGTGTGCATGTGTGTTTGTGTATGATGCAAAGCACTCTGACACCGTACATCATGATAAGCAGTGCTATGAAATAAATACATTAGCAAGTGCTATTTAACTTGTGTGTGTGTGTGTGTATGTGTGGTGCAAAGTGCTGTGGCACCGTACATCGTGATGAGTAGTTCTATAAAAGAATTAAAAAATAAATTGCCATTAACCTGTTATCTGTATAATTGCTAATACAGACAGATACATCTGACATTATTGCAGTATCTCTTATATACAGAAGTTACACAAAGTCAAAAATCTGCCTCTAAATCATAGTTTCTCTTAAATACTTGTGAGGTGAGAACAACCTCATTGCCTTTGTTTCCTTTTCATTGTATTGATGTCTAGGAGTTAGGTTTCAAACAGCTCACAGCCAGGATGACACTCAAACCAAAGTGGGGTCTTTAAATCAGGCTTTATTTTGAGTCTTACTGAAAAGGAAAGCCAGAAAGTGCCCTTACTGCCTTCAGGTTGATACTCGAAATGTAAAGCAAACTACGTGCAGGTGCTGCTGAAAATCCCTATGACAGCAAATTTCACTGTGACAAATTAAGGATATGTCTCTGGGGCCATTCCACGCCCAGTTCAGTAACTGCTGGATCCCCCTCATTTCCTGCACTAATTCTAATAAACATGCCTCCTGACAAATACTGCTCTTTGCTGACATATTTGACTCAAACAAATCAAAGGAACATATTCTTATAACATGCTGTAGAACTGATATAACCTATTCCTCAAATTGTAAAGCAGGACCAGAGAGCTTCTAGGGAAACATCATACATGTTCATTCCATAATTCAACTGTCCAATAAAAGAAAAGAAAATACCTTCCAACGGTAGTTGGAAGGGACAGTTATTTCGAAAGATCTTGTCATTAGTCTTCACTCTTATATTTGAAGGTTTTTCTTGGGAGTGACAATAGTGCAGTATTCTGATTGTTAGAAATTACCACATTTTGTGTGAAAATCCCTCGATGTTTGCTGTCTATAGCTGAATGTACTTTTGTGGGCATTAGGACCATGTGAAATTTACCCCTGCCAACCAAGGGTAAATTGCATGTAATTTTCCTTACAACATGTTAAAATTGGCATCCACCTTGTTGACATGTTTAATTGATTTTTAATTACCTGATATATGGTTCTACCTATACCCAGAAACTGTAAATTAAATGCTCCTATTGGGCTGCAGCACTTATTGTACCACCCACCAAAGTAGTTCCCTCAACAATGTCTTAGGCCTGCTATTGCTAGCTGCAGGGTGGTGAAAAGGAGTTCATCTTTCTTAAGGAAAAATTGAACAGTGCCCCTAAGTTAAACAGTTTTGATTTACAGAAATAATGTTAGTATTCCCAATGGCAAGTTCTTTTATTATGATAGGGGGAGAGGAATTGGGGTCTAACATTACCCCCAAATCTCTTTGATCAAACAACTCAAAATGCTATCCCCTTTCTGTGAAATATAAACTTTTGAGCTGGTAAGCCTTCCTTTGTAGTCGATGGTTCCCCTAAAATAACCAAAAAGCTCGATTGGTTTCCCACCGTATGCAAATGGTCTTATGTCAGGGCGAAACATTTTTATTTTTCCTACTAAGTTCCTGAGATAAAATTCTTTTGCCACAATGGTGATTTTGGCACCTGAATCGAATAACAATCTACCAAAATCTCATCAGTCGGACAGTTCTTCTTTTCAGGACCAAGTATAACTTGAACCAAAATTTGACCACAATCAAACTCTTCATAATTTTCACTTGTTTCATCGAAATCATAATACATCTCACTAACCTTTCCTTTGTAATCCCTCCCCTTGCAAGCAATAGAAAAATGCCTTTTCCTTTTGCACTTGCTACACGTGGCTTTCCACCCGGGACACCGCCTGTCGTTTGCAAAATGTCCCATCTTTCCACACCGAAAGCATTTTACTTGAGAGAAATCAAATTTTCTACCTGGCTTATCATTGGGGGACTTGTTAGTAGATAAATCTCTCTTGGCACTTCTTTGACCACAATTTTCTTTTTGTACATTAGAAGTTTTTACAAGATTAACAGTGTCTTTCTCCTTACTCTCCCCATTCTTTTTTATACCCCTACACACTTAATAGAGTGTTCAATTATTTTCGCTATGGTAATTACATCATCCAAGTTGGGCTCATCTTTTTGCCATAACTCTTCCCTAACGCGCTCGATGTTACACCCCAGCATAAACGGGTCCCTTATTCTTTCATCAATAGAGGCCCCAAATTTACAACTTGATGCTAGCTTCCTTAGTGCAGTTATATATTTCTCTATACTCTCTTCTTCCAGTTGTGTTCTGCAACCAAAATGATACCTCTCCAATATGGTACTGACCTTTGGGAGGTAATGTTTATCAAGCATCGCTATACAAATCTCATTCATTTAAATTTCGATCTTGAAGTTCAGGAAGGTGATCAAACACCTCCTGACCTTCCGAACCCAAACAGTGTAACAACAAAGCCATCTTTCTTTCTGCACTTAAACTGGCTCCACATACTTAAGCGTACCTCTCAAAAACTTTGCACCACTTCTGCCATCTGATGGGAGGATCCCCAGGAGATGACAAGAAAAACTGAGGCGCTGTTACGTTCTGCATCTTGACACACGGTCAAAATAATGTTGAGCACAGTAAAAATAAAAGACAGTGAATAAAATGGTTGTAAACAGAGATTACATACATGAGAATATGTTCCAACCTAAAATAAAGGGGAAAATATTGGAATTCCTTTCCTTCAAATGAATGCTTGTGAGCTTTAAATTCCCGCAACAACGTCTTAGGCCTGCTATTGCTAGCTGCAGGGTGGTTTTAAACTGCTATTTCGACTTGGCAAAATAACCTTTTTGCCAAGCATAAACCTTCATTTTTAATACTTATAAATCACCCTTCAGTAGGTGCTTAAGCTCACTGTATGTTTAATTTTTTACATGGCCTTGTAGTGAAAAACCTTCATGTCGTTATTCATTGTGGTTAGGCTGGCTTACCATAGGTCAACACTAGTTTACCTTATTACACATAATATGTCCTGAATACAGTTTGGGAACAGCTAGAGAAATACTTCTTTCACTCAAATCAAATCAAATCAATCTTCATTCAGTACATTAAGAATGTCCATAAAAGCATACTATAGTATAAAAACGATACATCAAACACCAAGATGCATTTATATACAAATATTCCAAAGAGTTAAAAAAAGGTGTTTTGTATCTTGATATTTTTACATTAGAAAAAATACAAATTAACAGGATGTGATTCAATCAATTTCAAGATTCAAATTTTCCAAATAGGTGAGAACCTTTCTTTGTTTAATAGCTAACACTAGAAAGCAAATCACCGCGTTACAAGTTAAAACATTTTCCAAATTTCGAATTTGATTAAAAGCAGTTTTAAAAGAGTACAGGTTCTTAGCAATAAAAAGGGGACGTAAAAAGACTTTTCTAATGTCTCTATAAAAATTACAAAAAAGTAAAAAATGGAGGGTAGTCTGAAGGGATCTTCCATCACACGGCCATTTTGGTTAGTTTGCACTCCACTTACCCATCTTTGGGAATGCAACCTGGTAGTGGAGTGTGTTCAGATGTAATCTAGTTAAGTAAAGTCTGTGTTGTATACTAATTAAAAAAATAAGATACAGCTGGATGCCCGCTGCTAAGGGTCCTTCAAGACAGAAGGTTGCACTTGATTTTGTGCATGAGGCAGCCTCCCTAGATGAAGCCCTAGCATTAGAGAGCCTCTTTTTTAGCTCTTTTTTACTAACATTTTGGATGTCCTCAGGGGGTCATAAAATCACTGGCTATCTTACATTCGTTTAAAAGACCAAAAATATGATTTAACCATGTTATTTTCTTACAATAATCCTGAGTGAGACAGTCCAAAATAACATCCCTCATTAAATGTGTCTCCTCCCTAGTCCAAATACGATTCCAAAGCGGCTGTGCTGATCCTATCATTTATATATGGTGTATCAGTCTCCCTATGCAATATAATATTGGCAGTAGAGGTTGGTACTGATAAAAAATCTTCTTAAAAAGAGGTTTTCCTGGGTTTGTAGTGGGAAGGTATCAGCCATGCCCCACAGGGCTCCTCCATACCACGCCCTGGTAATGCACTTCGACTCATATCATTTTAAAATTTCCCGTAGCGGTTTTCAACCAATTTTTTGTGAAAATCTGAATATGGCCTCGACAGATCTCACAAATTTCAGTTTACATAAATTTATATGAGAATTCCATGTTCCCTTACTATTCAAAAGAATCCCCAAATACAAAAAGGTAGCAGTCCTCTCAATAGATACCCCATTGATATAATGTGTTCTATTCCTAGTTTTCCTTTTCACACATGACATAACTAGGGTTTTACTCAAGTTAATTTTTAGATGTTTTTCCGTCATGAAGGTGGTAAAGGTATCCATCAGCAATTGCAGGCCGTTGGCTGTCCTAGAGATTAGGACAGCATCATCGGCATACAATCATACCAGGGTAACACACTCACCAACTTTAGAAGCGTCAGCTCTTAAATTCTGTAATAGCGAGCCCACACCATTAATATAAAGTGAGAATAAAAGAGGGGCAAGAGGACAACCTTGTGGGATCTCACGGGTAATACTAAAGTGCTTTTTGCATTCTATGTTTTCCCCGAAACGTATCTTTGAAGTCAGGTGAGCATAAATTTGTGATAAAAAGCTGATAATATCCTGTGGGGCACCCATTCCTTCAAGCATCTGCCATAACTTAGAATGATTTACCAAGTCGAAGGCACTCGCCAAATCAACAAAACAAAGGTGAAGGGGGCCATCCCTGGCAAGGGTGTATTTTCCTATCAGCAGCTCAAGATTAATGCACTGCTCAATCGTTCCAATACCCCTTCTAAACCCATAATGGGCTACAGACGGAACATTTTGTTTCTTTACCCAGCATTCCAATTTGGCCACTTCTTTCACTCATTTTAATTATATAATTAAATTCTCTTAAATGGTAAAGTCTACATTTAAATTAATATTTTGGAAATGCCACTTTTAGAAAGCTGCCATTTCCCTGCCTAATGTTTCTAGGGTCTTTCTGTGACTGGCCAGTTGCTCTTGGGTTGGTGCTTGCTCCTCCACCTTGGAAATGTGTATTGGGCCAAACAGTGGAAAATGGGCACTTGCTGTAGAGGGGAGTATGTCTCCCCAACAGGATGGCTGGAGAGGCACAGTACACTACCCTAATTATACTTCAAATAAACTTGCCCCATCACACACAAAGTAACCTGACACAAGCCATCCCCCTTCCTTTTGACAAGCTATAGCCAAATCCAGGGAAGGGGAACAACTGGCAAGAACTGGTTTGGGAATAGACAAGGGATTGCTCCCCTGTCCACAGGCTGGCACTGGGCATAAAAATGGCAACACCAGATTCTGAAATCAGAACACTCCTGTCGTGGAGAAGAATTGAATGCAGGACTGCATTGCTTTCTGAAGAAGGAGGACTCAATCTGCATGCATGACCCCAGGACCATAGAAGTGACTACAAGTGCCAGTTGGCTGAACTCCTGTTAGAGGTACATGGTCACAACAAGTTTCCTGGGGCATTTCCTGGTTTTGTACCTGCACCTGGCCTAGTCCCCTCTGCTGGCCTCTGTGGGAGGGAGCCCTGAACCCAAGTGCTGTCCTCAACGTTCTGGACCCTTTGATATATTAAAACTGTATTTCTCCTTATGTAACTGAAGTTTTCATCATATCCGACTTAGCAAAGCAGAGCAATACAGGACCTGACATCGCAGCTCCTCACTTCTGATTGGTGGCTTCACTTGATCTGATGCACAGCCTTACCTTGCAGCATGGTGCAGATCCTAATTGCTGGCTTTAATGGACCAGACACAGAGTGACACAGAGCCTGGAATTATAGCACCAATCAGCCTCTGCAACAAGGTCAAAAGGTACATCCTCCAGTGGACCATTCCTTGACCTATACCCAGCCTGTGCTCCATAAGATCGGCCTGAACTTTTGACATTGTCCTGGTCCAATACAACCAGATACCCACATACGTCACGTTGAGCCTTTTGGCGCTATTTTCCCCTAATCTTTAAAAGCTCATGACTCTGGTTCTGCTTGTTGAATTATTGTCATTGTGGTGTCATTTTCTATTAACATTTACTGTATGTTTCTAAATAAGTTTGGGATTTTTCTTGTGTTGTGTTTTTATTTTATTACTGTTGGAGTTAGGCATAACTACTTTACACCTTGCCTCTAAGTTGATACTTACTGCTTTTAGGCCAAACTACTACAGGGTTAAACACAGGTTTAAATATTAATATGTGTGGTTCACCCTGACAACGACTGTGATTTTTCTTAGAAGTATGTTCTCACCTCCTTCAACAAATACAAATGTTTCTTAACACGGTAAATGCTCAAATGAGTTTCTCTTTTTTGACTGTGTTTGTCACCTTAAATGAAAGTCACACTCTGAGTAGGCTTCTGTGAAGGAGCTATCTCATTAAGAATGGAAACTGTGAACTCTAGATTACAAATAGATCAATGAGATTAAATTAAGTGTCTGCAGATTGCACAAATATCTCTGCAGAAACTCAATGATTATGCTGAGACACAGGATTTAACCTCTAGCTTCCTTGGCTGTTGTATTGTTACTCTTTTCTCTTCATCTCAGATCATCTTTACAAGTGTTTTCTCCACATGATATTTTCCTCAGTGCCTCACCTTTGATTTTTCTGCTGTTTAGTCAAAGTCACATGTAAACATTAAGCAGAATGTGTTAGAAATGGTATTTCTGGTTGGCTAGGGCTTGCGCCAAAGCCAGGTATAAATCACCACTCTAGTCAGGGTGAGGGAGCTACACACTGAAGATAATCCCTGCTCACCCCCTTGGTAGCTTGGCACGAGCAGTCAGGATTTTCCTAGAGACTATGTGTAAAGTGTTTGTGCAACACACTCACACAGTGGCAACACACTAGGCAACAAAAAGATCCTAAACTCAAAAAAGGAATTTATAAGAGCTGAACTAGAAAACGCCAAAAATAGACCTCGGAAACTATTCGAGATCATAAAACAACAATCCAATAAAGAGGCCAAAACTGCCCAAGAAACGACAAAAACAAAACTAAGTTGTGAAGAGTTCGCAACTTTCTTCACAGACAAGGCCAATACTATGGAAAGAGAGCTCAGAAAAGAAGCTGACAACAATGGCATTACAGACAATCGAACACCCCAAACAATCAATATCACATTGGAAAATACTTAGAACAACACAAAAAACAAGGCGTTCTGGGACAATTTCATAACACTTGACCAAAATACCGTAGCCAAAACACTATCTGACATCAAACCCAACAACCACTATAATGATCTACTCC
This sequence comes from Lissotriton helveticus, assembly GCF_964261635.1. Classification (NCBI taxonomy): domain Eukaryota; kingdom Metazoa; phylum Chordata; class Amphibia; order Caudata; family Salamandridae; genus Lissotriton; species Lissotriton helveticus. The sequence goes on along the minus strand of NC_136057.1, from coordinate 658,884,635 downwards.
CATCAAAATGCATCAGAGAAATAAATCATATTGTGATTCCCATATGGACGAAAATAATAAACGCCTCCCTTTCTCAAGGGATCCTTCCAGACTGCCTAAAGACAGGTCAAGTCGTTCCCATCATCAAAAACACGTCAGCGGACCCAGCAGATCCAAATAACTTTCGCCCAGTGACCAATATCCCTATTCTTGCCAAACTAATTGAGAAATGTGTACAAAACCAATTAAGCCAACACATCACTTACTTCTCGCTACTAGACGACTGCCAGTCAGGATTCAGAACAGGACACAGCACAGAAACAGCGATCCTACATATTGTCGATGACGCACTACAGGCATTAGACCGGAATCAGACATGTCTACTTATCCTCCTTGACCTATCATCAGCATTTGATACGGTAAATCATGAGAAACTACTGAACAGGCTCCACGACAGGATGGGACTGTCGGGAAATGTACTAAAATGGTTTGAATCTTTTCTTCAGAATAGAACGCAAAGATTCTTGGTCAATCAATCACTCTCACCATCATGCCCTAACTCAATTGGAGTCCCTCAAGGTTCTACATTATCTCCATCACTGTTTAACCTCTACATCGAACCTCTCACAGAAATCCTTCAAAATTCCAAAATATCCTATCATATGTATGCGGATGATACGCAGATTTACATCAAGATCTCATCCAGGGAGGACATCATGAGAATGAATAATGCCCTAAAAACATCATTACAATGGCTAACTGATAATCATCTGAAACTAAATGCGCAAAAAACAGAATTCTTACTAATCACACCACCGAAGAAACCCACAGAAGTAAAAGAATGGACCAACTTGATCACAGCATTAAACTGCACCCCCACCCTAGTTGGATCAGTGAAATCATTAGGAATCATTATTGATGAGAACCTAAACATGAAAGCCAACATTAAATCAATGACAAAAAGCGCACGCTATCATCTGAACTACATCAGAAAAATTAAACCATTCAAATCTAAGGCGGATCTCAAATTGGCGGTACAATCACTAGTTATCGCAAGGATTGAATACGGATGTACAACGCTAGCAAGTCTTCCAAAAATTTCAACAGCACCTCTAAAGGCATGTCTCAACGCAGCGACAAGACTGATCACCGGATCGAGAAAATCTGACCACATATCACCACACCTGAAGTCATTAAACTGGCTACCTTACGAAGCCAGAATCCAGTTAAAAATGCCATGCATAACCCACAAAGCACTACACCACAATACACCAAATTACCTTGCCCAGAAAATCAAAATATCTGGAGGAAACAGACCAGCCAGGAGTGCAAAGCAACTAGTGTTGAGACCAGCCATCTTCAGAAAGAAAAAAACGTACGATAGAGCCTTCTCAGGAGCAGCCCCAAGGATCTGGAACTCACTTCCTCCAAACATTAGAAAAATTACGGACACAACATCCTTTAAGAGGGAAACTAAACTCTACTTAATGAGTAAGTTCCTTCCATAAGGCTTGACTCAAGAAACTAGAATACATCAACAAGGACTGAAAGATACACATGAAAAGAGACTCTTGGGAGATATTATTTCTATTCAAAAATTATATTTAGCTAGATGCTAATCTTTATCACACACATTATGTATTTACTATATATCCTTTAATGTATATTATCATTCTAGGGCTGCTATATGTATTTTGCTATATATCCTTTAATGTATAATATCAATGTACCTATCTCAAAACACCTACCTTGCAAAGGACTGAGAGATACACATCAAAAGAGACTCTGGGGAGCTATTATTTGTATCTAAAATTTATTTAGCTAGATGCTTATCTTTATCACTCACTAGACGTATTTATCATATATCCTTTAATGTATAATATCAATGTAACTACCTCAAAACACCTACCTTGAAATTGTACCTACCTCAAAACAATGTGAGAAATCTTCCTGAAAAAATACTTGTCTTTAACCATCTTATGTAATGTGAAGCGCTCTGATACCTAAGGGTCTTGTTCGCGCTATAGAAAACTCTTAAAAATAAAAAAAATAGGCACCCCGCAAAAGAAACTCTAGACAAGGTCATATAAAAAATAGCCTTTGTATTATCATAAACACATTCGAATCATAATCACACAATATGCACTGTGCCAACTGGCACTAGGCAAAATATCACATTAGCATTAGACACCATCCTAAAATATCCTAGCATGACATTAGGCATAAACACATTAGGCCCAAACCTCACCAGCATAAACACATTATGCAATAAACTCATAAGCATAAACAAATTGCACATTAGGTATCACTAGCATAAACACATTATACAATCACCTCATAAGCATAAACATATTAAGCATCAGTCATGGGGCATAAACATATTAGGCAGGAACTCAGTAGTGCAACACGGTAACACTACTATAAGGTGCATACATCACCTTAGGGCCTTGCGCCCTTTCACCATCACACCTATGACTCCAGGCCAACTGACCTTCCACTTGGGGCTCAAATGCCCTATGTACAGAAATGTCAGGGTGTATCTGCCAATGCAGCGAAGCAAGGTGCGTAATGCGCTGGGGTGTGGGGTGAAACTCACCCACTGTCTCCTCACCACAAAAAGCCCCCAAACATTGCAGCTGCCCACTGGCAGGGCAGCTGTGGAAATGAGCCCTGGCACTGCCGTGCCTCCTGAGCCCCCACTGGGACTCTAAAATACGATTGCCCCAAAAGAGAAAACAAGCTTGCCTCTGGGGTCCCCACAAAACAAATGTCCCCCAACATTGCAGCTGCCCGCAATTGCGATGCAGCTGTGCAGAAAAACACTCCCTGGTACTAACCATTCCCAATTTGAGCCCCACTCACCGGGGTGCTCTGCTGGACTCCTTCGGTCTCCTCCAAGGATGGAGCAGGCTCGGCGTCGTCTCTTAGCTGTCCTCTTCACCAGGCAGCATGCGGGGCTCCCACAGTTCACACGAACCTCGTGCAGGGAGACGCCAACTTCGGGACCACCAGATCCTCCGGACTTCCTCTGGCCAACACCGAGGGACTCAGCTGCATGAGGGGCTCTGGTTCCTGTTCACAGGAGCCCCGCAGACGTCCTCACTCCCTCTTTTTGTTTGGCAAAATTCAGGTTCTCGTCTCTGCCAGGCCAGTGCCGCAGGGCTCTCCCCAGCTCATGGGAGCCCCGCTCGGCATGTGCATACTCGGCCCACAGTCAGGCAGCTCTTGCTTGTCTTCCGGGTCACAACCTCGATGATGGCGGCCCCTTTGGCTATTTTGAAAGTGTGGGTGGGCTCCCGCCTTAGGATACACAACAGTGAGGAGTGGGCTCCCGCTCCCCTCACAATGCGGTGTGGGCTCACGCCACTTGAAAGGTATAGAAGCGGGGTGGGCTCCCGTCCCACTCCGTCTCTCCACGGCACAGGGGAGTCCCCAAGCTGGTATTCCCCCAGCAGTCACTGCAGCAGCGTGCTGCCAGACTCCAGCTCCTCTCTCATGGAAATCAAGTTGTTGCACAGGATAGTTGTTATACCCCTGACACTACAAATGGAGGCACTGGCCACATGCAGCAGACGCCAAAGGCACGCCAAAGGCAAGCCAGCAGTACCCGTCTGCGCCAGGCCGTCGCCAGACACCAGAACCACTGCCCAATTCTTGGCTGTTCCACTCAGGTAATCAAGCGCTGAACTTTTGGCGCCGGAGAGTAAGTGCCCCACCTCAGTCTGGGTTCCCCTGGAGGGCCCTTTTAAATGTAAGCTATGTTCATTCCAACTTCAATCGGAAGAGTTTGTTCCACTCCCTCTTGATCATACCGAATTTGAACTGCCGGTCAAACATCACGCTGAGGTCTAGGACCTATTAGTTGATGAGTTCAGAGATGTACTATTTTAACGGAGACATGGCTCACACAAGACTCTGTTGTGGAGTCCTGGCTGGCTCTTCCACAAGGTTTTATTATGAAGAGAGTCAATAGAGTGGGAAATAGAGGGGGAGGCATTGCAGTAATTTGTAAGGAATTATACCTTAGCAGCTTTATCAAGGAGAATATAGCTGACTGCGAAATTGCCCTCTTTAAAATCAGGTTAAATCATAATCTCACTGTTACGGGCCTTCTTATTCATCGCCCCCAGGAATATCTAATGTGTTCAGGGAAGGTCTATTGAAAAAAGTCACGTTATATGCGAGTGGAGCAGCAAACTTTACTATCTTAGGTGACCTAAATCTACATCTTGAGAACATTGGGAAAGTGGAGAGTGCCAGCTTTTGGGCAGATTTAGAGGCTTATGAGCTGGCTCAGTGTGTCCCTGAGTGCACACATGTTGCAGGGGACCTACTGAATGCTATATTCTCTACCTTAATCTCTTTAAAGGTTTTGAAACCGGTCCCTCAGGTCTAGACAGATCACTTTCTTGTTTCTTTTTCCTTGCGGTGACACGGAAAGCCAGTTCTGGAGCGTCCCTGGAACAAGCTAGACATTAGTCATTTTTCAGATCTTTTGTCGAGCCATAGACCTCTGCTTCCACCCAATATGGAGGTTGGAAACACATGTTTTCATGACTGGCTGATGCTAGTCTTGGACATTTGTATCCCTGCTAAATTGAGTGGAAAAAATCGAGGGAAGTCTAATCCCTGGTTTAATGACTTGCTAACTAAAGCCAAATAATACTGTAAACAACTTGAGCGCGCTTGGAGACGCTTGTATGATCTAGGAGTAAAAAGCAAAAATCGAGCACCTATTAAGCACTACCATAAATTAATCCGGAGAGCACGAGTGGAGTTTATTGCCGTAAAAATCTCAGGGATTAATAACCCCTCTAAAACAATATTCACCCTGCTCAAGGGCATGGAGAGCTCTGGTTCAATGGTGGACTCACCGATTACATTGAATCATCAGTGTAATGACTTGGCCAGTTACTTTTTGAATAAGGTGGACGCTTCACTGATAAGGATCCAGGTGACCTGCTTTGCTGCTAGGGGAGGTTTGCCCTCACAACTAGCCGCACCCGCTTTGCGGGTGCCGCGTCGCCGTCACAGCCCAGGAGCAGGGCTTGTGACCTTATCTGGGCTTCTGCTGCTGCCGGGGGGTGCTCCTGGCGAGAAAGTGAACTTGCGGTGAACGCCCGCAGGGACTTCAAGTGCCAGGAGTCCCTGCTTGATCGGAAACACCTGGTCCCGCATTCGCCTGCCAGCCCCTCCCACAGGACGCCGCATGGGATACTTAATACGCGCAGGAACACGCTGCACGGGAGCGTCCCGGGAGAAGCCCGGGACAAGGGTGGGACCATCTGTGGCCGTCCGGGGCTGCACGAGGCTGGGCTGGGCCACCCCCCCCTTACTTCTACCAGCACCCACTGCATCTGCTTGCTTCATCGATTAGCTCCATATTTCAGGCTCAGAACTTATTAACCATTTTTAATTGTTTTTTCTTATCATCTACCAGTCAAGCAGTTTTTTATATTTAGGCATAGAGGTTATGCCTTTTTTCTCTATTTCCTTTTATATGCTACTAAGTAGTGTGATTCTCCACATTGACAACTCTAAGCTTCCCTATGCTTAACCCAAGGCATAGTGGTTTTGTTGGGTCTTTTCCTTCTATTATAACTTGAGTATGAGCACCATGGGTAAAAGCACTAAGGCTGCTTCCTCAAGTCCCATGACCAGACAGCTTGCAGCCACTATCCAACCTTTGCCAACTCTCACAGCAATCGACAAGATGCTCCAAAAAACGATTGGTGTCGTCTCGAACGCCATTGAAAATACTGAGAGACGATTTTCCCTTCCCCCATTGTCCATTCCAGCTTACTCTGCAGGGAAATTCCTAGACACTACAGTCAATCCATGTGATTACAACTCATTTCTCACCTCCTTCTCAGACTTACCATGTGCTCAACAGGCCCCGGATGTTCTTGTCCCCAGAATTGACCCTCCTCCGCTTCTTCCATCTGTAGGGAGCAAGGTCCCTAAACCCCACCCCAACCGAAGGAAGTTGAAATCCATACGCAAATTAGCGAACAAAAGATCCTCAACGCTCGCTCCACCTCAGCCGGAGCCCGCCCCCCACCCATTACACACCGGTCCTCCACTCTGGGCCACCCACTTACTGATTGATCTGCAAGCTCACATTGAACAATCTATAACTTCCCACTTTAAAACATTGTCTTCCAGGATAGACCGACTAGCATCCCTTATTAACAACAAAAGTTTGGGGAGAGATCAGGCTACCAGCGTACTGGGGAACCCGGTCCCAGGAGTAGGCTCTAGCCCCTCAGCGCCCACCACCCTGGATGTTGGTGGGGTTGACACCTCCCTTACTGGGATCCCTTCACAAACCCTGCTATCAGTAGGCATAGGGAATTCCCACTCATCAGTAGCTGCCTCTGGCCCTCATAGGAGTACAACTGTGCCCTCCACCACTTTAGACAGGACAAATGTAGGAACGCACACCTCTCTGTCATATCCAGGGAACCAGCAACCAATTGAGACTAATCCCAAATCCTGCCCCGTCACCAAACCCCAAGCAACTAGCCACAAGAAGACTCCATCACACCCCCAGCTACCCTCTGAGGCTGCACCGTATGTGGTGGTGCTCACAGGTGTCCCTCCATTGACCAGTGCCCGTGATGAAACTTTCCCCGAGCTAAAAAACAAGGTCATTTATTGGCTAAACAGATACCGACCCCTCATGGGTCCTGGCCAGGGTGAGATCATCTTCGCACGTAGGGTTAATTGGTTGGGGACTAGACCAAAAGATATCGAGGGAGACTGCATCATTGTCAACTTTAGGGACCCAGTGGCTGTAAATCATTTGCTGGGGTGTGGCGGACCAGCTTCTCCAGGCTCGATAAACACCAGCCACTTGGGGTATTTTTACTCCCAGAATCGGGCCCCGGCCTTGATAGAACATCTTTTACCCTCACATGGTTACACCTTTTCTGAGTACAGCATCCCAGTGGCCAACAGATTTAGGACTCTGAGCAGCGTGGATTGACTACCATTGGGTGGTCCCATCGAAGTTCTATCTACACGTGCACTTTTGGAGGTAAGAGGCCAATGCGAGGGACCAGGGATTACTACCCAGACTATCATCCCAGTATTGTATGGTCCACCCCCCTAATGGATACCTGCCCACACACCATAGACGGTCGCGAACCTGTCACTGACCCACGGGTAATACCCACCCTCTCTGACATGGCTCCCCTTACGAGCTCCCCCTGGTTTACCGGCCCCTCGACCCACCCTGATTGCCTCCTGGAACGTTGCCGGACTGGGGCAAAAGTTACATAATCCCGAGTGGGGGGAGCTGGTGGATGGGTACGATCTTTGTTTATTTCAAGAAACTTGGCTCCCGTCTGATCCTGTGAGGGTAGGGTTTGCGTCATATCACCGAGCGGCAGTCCAGGGACCAAGGGGGAGGCCTTCAGGAGGACTGTTCAGTGGGTGGCAGTCCATATAGGATGCATAGTTAAGGTAATTGACACCAACTGCTTGGATATCCTGTGCATTACATTGACTTTCAAAGGGGGGTTAGTACTAGCAGTAATTAACATCTATTTACGTCCTTTCCCCCGGCAAAAAGGTATATCCATCCTGGAGGCCCTGGAGGCACTCTTATCCTCCTTTCCCCCTTCGTATCACAAAATCATTGAGGCAGACCTCAATTGCCACTATGAGCATCTTTCGGGGATTCCCCCTGTCACCATTGAGGAGGACGAGACCTGGATAATTCCGGAATGTTCCATTTATCCGGAAAAACGCTTGATGCCTTTGGCACTAGCGATTAACAAATTGACCATAGCCTTTACCCTAAGGGCCTGCAATGGCCGGCTCCCCTCAGACATACCGGGGGCTCTCACTTACAATAGACTAGGGAAAAGTACGACAATTGACTACATATTGACCAATGTGGAATTTTGGGCCCAATTAAAAGCTTTTGTTGTAATCCCTAGAGTGGATAGCGACCACAATTTACTGTCGCTTAAATTAGTTAATCCCCTGGGGGAACAAATTACACAGGATGCAACAAGGTCCCCCACTAGACAGAACCTTTTCCTAACATTGGAGGTAGGCGCGTCAGGTGGGAGAGGGTGATCCAGGTACCGGACAAGCTGGCAGAGCTGTATGCCCAGGTAGTAGGGGCCTTAGTCAAGGTGAGAGCCCTGAGAAGTTGTAACTCTGAGTCCCTATATCCATCGAACCTCCAGGCCACACACAATACGCTATTTAAGGCACTGGCTGACTTCTTTACAGCTCCCGAAACTGGTAGGGGGAGAACTCTCTCGAGAGAGCACTGGTTCAATAAAAGCTGCAGGGAGGCAAAATCATCCCTGATAAAGGGAGTTAAAATGGGTACCCAGCCGTCCATTAGAGAAGCACGGCAAACTTACAAAAGTTTGACCGAAGCGGCTAAGGCTGAGTGGGAAGCCGACAGATGGGAGAAAATTAGATTAGCACTCGATGCCTGCGAGTCCAGGGTTTTCTGGAACCTGGTGTGTGGAGGCTCGGCTACAGAGCGACCTGCCCTAGTTTCCAACCTCAGCGAAGAGGTGTGGCTTTCTCATTTTAAACCCCGCTACTTACTAGATTGCGTGATCCCCTCAGTAACCACACCCGAATCCGTAAGCCCCCTCGACTCTGCCCCCTTAACAGGCATTGCCTACGATAGCTACCCCTGCACGATCTTGGAAGTTAGGGCTGCAATTAGGAGCCTGATCCCGGGGAAGTCCACGGGCCTTGATAGGATACCTGGGGACTTATATCGGACCGAGCAAAGGGTGTGGGCTCCTTACATCTGCACTTTCTTTAATGCCATTATCCTGGGCCTTGACATCCCCCGACCTGGCTGGGAGCCGAGATCATACCCATCCACAAGAAGGCTTCTCCCCTCGACCCGGCCAACTATCACCCCATAAGTTCGATTGACGTCCTCCAGAAGCTCTTCGCCAGAGTCCTCCTAACCAGGTTGCAGTCCTGGATGGATGAACACCACATCCTAAGCTCCCTGCATGCCAGCTTCCGGGCGGAGATTTCTACGATCGACCAGCTGTTTAGGCTCCAGCTGGTATACTGGAGGACAGTCACCCTAGGGGAGGGCATTCAACCTGGTTCGGAGGGATAAGCTTTGGGCTGTCCTAAAGGAGATGGGTGCCCCGGCCTACCTGTGTGAACTTTTTAAACAATTGCATCAGGGCACATTCGCTAGGGTGAGGTACGGGAGGGGAGGTGAGCTGTCTTCCCCGTTCCCGGTGGAAAGGGGGGTGAGGCAGGGGTGCGTTTTAGCCCCCACACCTTTCTCCCTCTTTCTCAATGGCTTGATTCTCTTTCTAATGGGAGCAAAAGACCTGGATTCCCCCAGCCTAGCGAATCGGAAAATCCCGGCACTAATGTTCGCCGATGATACCCTCCTATTGTCTAAATCATCGGGAGGTATCAAGCGCACATTGGAGGCCTTTTCTAGGTTCTGTAAGGAGAGGAACCTAGAAATCAATTTCACGAAAACCAAGTATATGGTATTTAATCTGAAATGCCCTCACTGTCCCCACCCGCACCTGGACGGAACGACCCTGGATAGGGTGTCCATGTTTGAGTACTTGGGGGTCACTATAAACGATAAAATGGACTGGGGCTCGCAGGTTACCAGGGCCAATCTGAAGCTTGCCCAATCCACGGGCGGCATCTTAAAAGTCTTCAATGAATCCTCGCTCAAATTGGTGGGGCCTCCTGTAGAAATATACAGAGCCCAGGCGCGAGGTTGTGCACTATATGGTGCGGACCTCTGAGGACACGTAAGTGCGGCTCCTCTCTCGCTCACTGAGAATAGCTTCATGAGACACCTCCTCAGACTACCCAAGAGCACACCTCTCACTCCACTAAGGCTAGATCTGGGCTTGGTCTCCATTCAGATGTCGTATCGACCCATCCATTGTTATATTGGAGACGACTCTGGGCCACCCCGGAACTCGAGAGTTATAGGGAAGATCTACGGGACTTGCTAGTCAGCAAGGGTGCGGGGAACATACCATGGTTAAAGTACATCCAGCACCTCGCCCCGGCTATAGGGAGAGGGGCTCTGTGGTCTTCCCCGGAGGAGTCCTGTGCCTTGCTCCCTAGAAAAATCTTGAGTGTGGAAGTGAGAGAGCATTGCTCTGCTGTTTTACTATCTAGTTCCTCCCTGGGTAGGCTGACCGATACTTTTTTAGAGATCAAGACCTACACCAATTTCGAGAGATTTCTGGATGACATTTAGCCCCCCCTGGCCAGGAAACTTTACATCCAGTTCAGGCATGGCTCACTCCCTCTCAGGGACGTCACAGCAAAGTGGTCTAAAGCTGTATTACCGGAGAGTACTTGCCCGGGTTGCTTGGGAGGCAGAGAGACATATCTGCAAGTTCTGCTCTTCTGCCCCTCGTACTCCCGGGCAAGAGCTAAATGGATAGTCTCATTTTGCAAGTCCAGGGGCATCAGGGACTTCAAGGAGACCTACAGAATCCTCAAATCCGACACTGCCTTTTTGACAGTATATGTAACCTCTAAATTTCTTCTGTCAATGTGGTTCAGTAGTTGTGCAATTCTAAAAAACAAAAAAGAGAACAATCCCCACTAACTTTCCTTTAGGTGGCTCACTGAGGTGACAACGGGGGAATTTCCCCATTACCATAGAAGACTGGGTAACTTGGCATGAATCCTTGTAGTGTTTTTGAGACATTTTTCCACCCATGCACTTTTCCTGTAAACTCCTTTATATTTACTTATGTAAATGGATTCCTTGAGGTCTTTTACCATTTTTACTGTGTATAACTATTTATTTAAATTGTACTAATGTATGTAACACATGTCTTTTTATGGTTTTTAACCGAAATAAAAGCTTTTTGACCTTTGAATAAGGTGGAGAATATATATAAGAGCCTACCACCGGCCATTGGCATCACGGATTTTGTGGATTGGCTAGGGAACATAGGACCCTTGGCGGTCAACAAACTGTCACCTTTTCCCTTATTGTCCTCCACTGATTTTGAGTCCCTTTGTCTGAAAATTAAATCTGGCTCGCCAGTCGACCCCTTGACACCTGCCCATTTCCGGCAGTTTCATGCCTTGCTTTCACCAGTGAGCAAGGTTTTGGTCAACCAATCTCTGAATTTAGCGTCTGTTCCATCGGCGTGGTAGCACGCTAAAGTTATACCTCTTCTAAAGAAACTGTCTCTGGATCCTTCTGAGCTGGGCAATTATCGCCCTGTATCCCAGCTGCCTTTCTTGGCAAAGTTGGTAGATTCTCCTGTAAATACCATTCTTACTGAGTTTATCGACAATAATGCCAACTTGGATCCTTCGCAGAACGGTTTCCGATCTCGCCATGGTACAGAATCAGCTCTGTTGGCAGTGACGGAAGAAATCCATGGCAGTCTTGATGTCGGTGACTCTGCGGCCTTAGTTCTTCTGGACCTAAGTTCTGCCTTTGACACTGTCTCCCACGTGATACTTTTAAAGCGCCTACAGGAGATAGGAATCAGGGAATCTGCCTTGGCTTGGCTTTGTTCCTTCCTGGAGGGGCGATCCTTCCAGGTCTTGGTGCCACTTGGATCACATATGCACCTCCATTAAAAAAAGAAGTGCACTTTGGCGACAGTACCAGTGCTGTTCAGGGAATACTTTACTTTCCCAGTTATTTCTTTCTTTCCATTCTTAATGTTGTTTCAGTCATTCATGCGTGCTTAAACTCTGTATTCGACTTACAGTTACTCTAATGTACTGGTAGCTTTTCTTTGTGCCAATAGAAATCATATTTTCCTATGATGTTCCTTAAAATTAAAAAGAGTTCCAATACATTTTCTAAGTGATTTTCCCTGCCTGGAAGCACCATATTTGCCTGAAAGCACCATACTGTCTATTAAAAGTATAAGTGATGGATTCTTTATTACATTTACCTTTTTATTGCAACCTTATATCATATGATATTCTGCTTTTATTTCAATCTCAGACTGTTCTTGAGAAGGATGGTTTTAGTGCCTGTACTTGTAGTGTTTTCACCAAGGTATTTCACTTGGGAAATGTGTTCCCAAAAAGACGCTTGCTGTCAAACATGAATCTACCTGATGGTCTCATGAGCTGTGCCTAAATCCTTCTCATACACAGGTCCTAGCCCACCCTGACAACTTTCAATATCTCAAAATGACTACTCTTAACCATGATCTATGTCCCTTGGTAAAGTCTCTTACTTACAGGAGTATAAACATAATCTTTGTAATGAATTTTCAGTCATTGACAACTACATATTAACAATTAGTAAAACGAGAGAAACAACAATAATGCTAGAAAATTTCCAAACAAAAACAAATGCAAAATTATATATAGGTTTACATGTTTGAAAAAGTTGCAAAACACATTGGTAACAGCTAAATTAAAAGCAAAAATGACATTTAGGTTTAGTGACACATTCAAAAGTATAACTTACCAGTCTCCACTCCACCAGGGATTCCTGTCAAGCCTTCAGAATATAGGATCTGCAAGACCTTCATGCCCCAGGTATATAGATAAAAGAGGTGGGGGCTTGGAGAACCGCCATCAGTACTCTGGACCTCCAGTGACGCTTGGAGGCCAGAGAACGCACTCTCCCCCGCAGGTTATTCCACCTCTTCCTAATTTCTTCCTGTGTGCGCAGGTTGCTTGCTACTGCATTCCATCTGCCTTTTCTGAGCTACAGTTGTATTTTGTACTTGGGCTCCAAACCATGAATAACAATTCTCCTTTTGTAAAATGGGGATTTCTCATCCCTGCCATTACAAAATAAGTTACTTAAATATAAGAAAAAGGAAAAAGAAAAGAAAAAATTAACAAGAAGCATCAGCAAAAAAAAACTGATTTCACTGAAAAGGTTCTCATTAACAATGTTATCTGCAGTGGAATGTCAAAGGATCATTGTCTGAAATGGAGTGTGTTTTATAGTGTAGTGTGGAGGTAAAAACAATTAGCCAAAACATATCAGGTGTGTGATGCTAGTATCCATCCAAAAGCAACAGGAATAGTACAATGTTGAACATGTCTGGCGACTGAATCCCTCTGTCTGGAATCCACTGCTAGGACAAGGCCAGCACAACTGTGAAATCTGAATGGACTGAGCGCAATCCTGCCACCCTGACAGCAATGGAGTAATGTTAGACAGCAGAAGAATTGTCCATGTCATCAGAGGTGAGCTGTTCATATGACAGAAAACAGTCTGTCAATGCAGACAGAGGATAAGCCAGCCCACATCTAAATAAAGCGGGTGGGAATCTGTCAGCTTCACAGAGCAATTGTAAACGCTGCCACAGAGGGATGATGGGAGTCCTGCCGAGATCTAAATCAGGCCCTAAGTGCTTGACTGGTTAAATATCTTTTCTCCAAGACTATAGGCACTTGGTTTTTCTGCCCTCTTTTACCTCAACTGGTTTTAAATTGGGATTTTGCAAGCTAAATCACTGAGCCCCAGTTTATCTGTGTATGTGGCTTCATTAGTATGCCTTATCAAATCCCACATATTGGATGTAATGACTTATGTGGATGATAATCATATTATCTTGAGGATGGACGGAAATGTCTCCCTGTCCCAAGAAAACTTTAGTACATGCATGTCATCCGTGGCCAGATTGATGACAAGTAACTGTCTTAAATTAAATTTTGAAATGTCCTGATAATAGGTGCCTCGCCATCGTTATGGGCTCATCAGTAGTGGCCTTCCTCTGTATGTATTAGGTATTTATTAATCAAAAGGGATAGATTTAAGCATTGTTATGTAGTGATAATCCCTTGCTAGAAACCATATTGTATGCCACAAATTATATTATGCTCCTTGACCCAATCTAATAAATGGAACAATAATATTCTCCCCATGATCTTTAGCATGAAATCTATTATAGAAATGGGTCTATATAGCAACTGGGATACTGCCTTTTCAGTTTTTAAAAAAAATTGGACTATAATTGAGTGACCCCAGCTGGGCAAAATACCACTCCAGACCACAGCGTTCAAGACCGCTGCACCTCATTATACCTTGCACTTCCTAAATGAGATCTACAAAAAATTCAAATGGCTGTGAGGGTGATATATCAAGGCAATTCCCCTTTGCCCATCTCTTGACATTCTTCACTTCTTTTGTATTGATAGCAGAGTCAAGTTCAAAGCTTTTACAATCTGTCACAATGCCATGTATGGACTGGTCACCAATTTTGTGCAAACCATGATTGAGGCTTATGTTCCCTCCCGTAAACTGTGTCCCTCTGAAATAGATCTTCTCATGCTCTCCAAAATACAGAAAGCGAGGCAGGAAGGAAGCTCCTTCTCATGTGGAGCCTAGTTTTTGAGCACACTAACTATCCATCTAAGGATTGCCAGCAATCATTTAATATTCATAAAACTGATAGAGATTCTTCCAAATAAACACAGAACTCACTGATTAGATAAAACAGAAAGTAGTGCAGTTCTAAAATTGCAACATATATATATGACAGTGTTAGCTCCAGGACACCCTTTTCTGTTAATTGCATTCTCTATAAAACATATTAACATTGGAGAACATGGGAAACTGTATTCACTGGATGATGGGTGAGCTATATTTACCAACTGCAATACCACAAACCCTGTGCAAGTTCTATTTTAATCGGGGAGAAAGATTTACTTTAGAAACTTCAGATCCACAAACACTGAGGAAAAAGCATATATGGTGAAGGTCTCATTTACCATTACAAATCCATTCCCTGAATCATTGGGGAAATTATAAATACTAGTGGGCTTGGTTTATTGTTCTAACTTTAGCCCCTAAATCATTAGTAAAAATGCATATATGAGTAACAACAAATATAATAATATAAACATATTTCAAACTGCATTTAAGAAAATACTTTTTAAGTGTTAATATTGAAATGATTTTACATTTACCATTTAATTTTAAAAATGATTCCCATAGATCACGTCATTACAATTTTTTTTATAAGTGTACATTTTATACGTTGAGCACATATATATTGATAGAATACCACTGGTACATCAATACCTTTAATAATTATACATTGTAAGCAAATTTAAATACTGAACCTTAATATTTATTAAAGGTTTTATCTATCATTGAAAAAAAAAACTGTTTATGGGCACAATATTACTATAAACCCCCCTCAGGTATGTTTTTGCTAAACTCACGATTCAAGGCACCCACATTCCTGTAGCTTCCAATGAACTCATCAGTTCGGGGGATGGGGTGAGCATCAGCCTTAGTGACTGCATTTAGCACCTAATAATCCAGACAGAACTTGAGGTTGAAGGTGGTACCTGGAGGGGCCGATTTGGGGTCCAGCACCACTGGATAAACTAAGGGCTGCTTGAGGGCTCAACTATCCCTAGTACCAACAATTTGGAGACTTCCTGTCTCTCATCTTGTCAGATAGCATGTAGATCTAATTCTTCACAGGCATATTGTCCCTAGTGTCAAAACCGTGAGTACAACATTTAGTGAGCCCTCTGGTTGGTGAAGAGCAAGAGGCAAACTGCTCCAACATTTGGCAACAGCCCCTCTGTTTCTCTAGGGTCAGGAAAGCGGAGTGGTTGACACCCTCCACTGACCCATCCAACTCTTTGGAAGATAGGTGTTGGGGAGAGGCTCACTCTCCTCCTCCACGCCAACATCTGTGATCTGGAAACCTCAGACCTCTCAAAGTGGGTTTTAAGGCAACTGACATGCAGGAACAATAAAGGGTTCCTGGTTGTCTTGAGTTCCACCAGGTACTTGACATGCCCTTATACTCTTGTACCTAATGAGGCCCAGACCATTGGTCTTTTGGGGCCCTGGGCCCATACTTTTTTGGCTAGGCTGAAACTGCACCAGGGTGGCCTTCTAGACATGCCATTGTTTCATACCCTTCTGGCTGGCTTCCCGAGTCTCCTTCATCTTCTTACAGAAGTGCTTCACCTGGATGCTGAGGACCATCATGTAGCTGACCGCATCCTCAGAGGCTTACTTGGGCACTTGCTCTCAACTCTAATTCACCAGGATTAAAGGCTCTCTGGCTCATACAGTAGTTCAAAGAGACTAAATCCAAGACTCCCCTGATAAAAGTTTACCTCACTTCTCCCTCGAGGACTCTGACAGGCCCAAGATAATGCCTTTAAGTGTCTTGTTGAACCACTCAAAAAGAACATTGGTTTCGGTTTGATAAGGTGCGGAGAACATGTATTATGTTATCCCACACTCGCCCCACATGAACTTCATGTACACAGACATGAAGTTGGCACAATGGTCACATACGGCCTCCTTGGGGAACTCCACGCCGGTGAATATCCCCATCAGTGCCCTGGCCACTGCTGGCACATTCATTGTCCTCAGAGGTATAGCATCCTGGTACCAGGTACCAGGTAGCATGTTCTACCAAGACTAGGATGAACCTGTTGCCTAGGGGTGTCTTGGGGTCCAGAGGTCTAACAATGTCAATATCCATCCTATTCAAATAGGGTGCCAATGACTGGAAGGGAACTAGGGGAGCCTTGTGCTTGATGTCTGACTTCCCTTTGGCCTGGCAATTGGGACATGACCTGCAACAGGCATCTGAGGCCATTGTCATCCGGGGCTAATAAAAGTGGGTGATAAGTGTGCTAAATGTTTTGTCCTGCTCTAGAGGTCCTGCTAGGGGAGCCTCATGAGCCAGCTCTTGTTGGAAGGTTGTGTAGCACTGGGGTATGACCAAAACATTGGATGCAAAAGGCTCAGGAATCTTAGGCGTGCTGTATAGGAGAGTAAATCAGGTCATCACCATAGGTGTCATCGGCTGCCTGAGCTTCAGCCTGCCACAATAGGCCCTCCAGAATATGACCCTACTTCTGTGTTATGCAAAACTGTTCCCTACTGGTACCCCCTTCGGTGTGCCAATTGGTCAGTTCAGGTAGGTTTTCCAGGGCAGCAATGTCCTCCCCTGTAAGTTCAGGGGCTTCGTCCTCAGGCTCCAGCTCCACCTGGACCGTAGCAGTTTCAGAACCTGGTGTCCCACACCTCTTGCCCAGTCTATTTTTGGCAGGTACCTGCAAAATTTGCACACCCACTCAGGTAATCTCAAAATCTCCAGGGGAGACAGAAACTCCTCCTCTTTCCAGATGGCGTTCTCCAGGTCATTACCGAACAGGCAAATCCACATGCCTAGATGGACTCACAGCTACCCTCAAGGAAGCTGACTCCCCCCTCATTCAAAGGGGAACCAGAGCCACTGGATAGTGACTCTCATGTTT
This sequence comes from Lissotriton helveticus, assembly GCF_964261635.1. Taxonomy (NCBI): domain Eukaryota; kingdom Metazoa; phylum Chordata; class Amphibia; order Caudata; family Salamandridae; genus Lissotriton; species Lissotriton helveticus. Next base: position 658,867,421 of record NC_136057.1, on the reverse strand, counting down.
GTCAGTTACTACAACCTGAGGCCGTATTACACAAGGGCCCCAGGGGCTCAACAGGCACTTGTGTAATACAGCTTTGGTAACGTGTTTAATACGGCTTTGTGCGCCCCGGGCACTTTGTCATTACTTATAGGGCAGCAAATACTTGTGTGGCCCCCTTTGTAATACAGATAGCGCTAGTTCACATATAGTGCCACTGCTATCATTAGAGGACATTCCCTCATTTGCATGGTGGCATGGCCCCATGCAAATGAGGTAATCTCTTTACCTTTGTACCCATTACAGAGGCAAACATGCCTTTGCAAGGTGTTTTGAAATGTGCCACAAAAGTGTAGCACACTTTATCATTAATATTGTTAATATTAAGTTTATAAAGCACCTGGTTACTCCAACTGAAGGTTCCTGCGCTAGGACATCAAAGACCTAGACCAAAAGCCCTACCCCCCGGACCCATAGGCCCTAAAACGCGTGAAGGCCTACTACCAGAAAGCTAACACCAATCCCCAGAGGGGAGATTGAAAGATTTGGGTTTTCAGTTTTTTACGAAACATTGTCTCCGATGGATAGGTCTGTTCTATAGGCAGGCTATTCCAGGCTTAAGCCACAAGATATCCAAAGGATGTACCTCCTGACCGTACCTTATGAACCTTAGACACTATCAACTTAGCAGTGCCCAAAGACCTCAAATTTCAGGTAGGTCTAAAGTAAGTGAGTAATGGGTGCAGGTACCTCGACCCTCTCTCGTTGAGGATCCCATGGCAGAAATACAAAACCTTAAAGGTGACTCTAACCTATGCAGGGAGTCAATGTAGTTTCCTCAAGGCTGCCACCGATGCCCGCCTAGGGATATTCAATATCACCCGGGCAGCTGCATTTTGGACCTTCTGTAAAATGTTCAGATTTCTTTTGGTAACCCCCAGATAGAGGATGTTGCAGTAATCCAGATGGGACGTGACAAGGGCTTGCACAATCGTCCTTTTGGCATCTAATGGCAGGATATCCAAGATTCTGTGCAACATTCTCAGAATGCCAAAGCATGTACTGGCCACAGCTGATATATGGTCTGTAAATGTTAGGGTGTTGTCGATCCAGACTCCCACATTTTTAACCTTAGCTTTGGGAGTCTGTGTTGGTCCCATTTCCTCCGGCCACCACAAATGTGACCAAATGGAGGGCTGTTTACCCACTACCATCACCTCCGTCTTTCCAGTATTAAATAGCAAGCAGCTGAACTTCATCCAGTTTGCAAGATCACTCAGGCAGGCCTTGTAATTAGTTGCCACTTCTGACTCTTTTTGCTCCAATGTTACTCAATCAACTGAGTTTCATATGCTTAGGACACCAATTTCCCCCCATGTTTCAGCACAATGTCTGCCAGAGGGCGCATGTAAACATTAAATAAAGTAGGGCTGAGGGCAAGCCCTGTGGAACCCCTTGAGGCAAAGGGCATACCTAGGACTTGAAAGGATGTTGTAAGACCTGGAAGGATGCATTCTGCAAGAAGTGCTTGATCCATTCCCATGTGTTGCCTCTTACCCCAGCCTCCCACAGACGTTTCAACAGAAGGCCCTGAGAGACCATATCAAACGCTGCACTCAGATCCAGTCAAATCAATGCTGTTGTCCTCCCCTCGTCAGGTGCAATTTTCAAGGAGCCAGAAGTAAGGACAATTCAGTGCTGTGAAGTGGCCTGACACCAGACTGGATTTCATGGAGAACCTGTTTCTCTTCCATGATCGTAGTCAGTTGAATATTCAGATATTTCTCCGCAATTTTTGAAAAATAGGGAAGCAGGAATACAGGTCTCAGACTTTCTGGATGCACTGGATCTAAAGATGGTTTCTTTAGCAGTGCCACCACCATAGCATGTTTCCAATTGATAAGAACCTGCCCTGAGCTAAAGGACATCTTCAGCAGTTTGGTAAGAGCCAGTGCAATAGCTTCTTTCCCTCACAGTAATAATCTTGGGGGATCAGTTCCAGGGGAGACCCAGAATTAACTACTAATGAACACGTTACATTATCTTTCTATGGACGATACCTATTCCTGCACTCCTGGGCATTCTCCCATGAGTTGAGACTATGTGCCTTCTTGTACAATGTATCTACCTGTTTTAATTTCTTTCCCATATGTAGTCTGGACTTTAGACTGCATGTTTTCTTGAACTATGTATCCCCTATTTTATCCAAGTGATCCCTCCCTTCCCAACGCTTTGTACTCCACCCTTAATACTGTAAAGTGCTCTGATACCCTCACGGCTCTGGTTTGCGGTCTATAAAACTATAAAATAAAAAAATAAAAAAATAAATAAGGTTTAGAGAGTCACGTTCTTAAGGAAGGTGAAAAATAACTTATCCTCGACCCGAGAATTCTTTTTACTTGGAGCAAAGATATAATTCCTGCTACTATCAGGGAAGGTAGCATATAATTTCACTATCTTTGCCAAGAAGAAATCAGCTATCAGTGTGTCTTCTAAGTGCAGCCATCTAAAGGGTTGAAAGGGGGTCCCATGGACTCCCCAGAAAACCCCTTGCAAATGGGTGCAGTCACACCCACCTGCAAGGGGATCTCTAATCCCTTTTGAAAGTGCAGGCATGTTACTGCTTGCACATCAAAACATGGAGCAGCTTTAAAAGCTGTTCTATATTTCTCTTGAACGTGCTGCCCTTGCGGCAGTGTGAGTTTGCGCCTGTCCCGGCAGCGCATTCCTCCTGATGAGGTGCACTTTCCATGTTTGCACCCTGTGCACCTGTTTTAAGGTGCACCATTGCACAAGCACAGAAAGTGTGCCCTATCTGTTATACGGGACCTGGTTGGCTACATTAGGGGCTACCTACTCTGAGGAAACCAAATGACTCCTGGTGGTTGTCAGGCTGGCTCCTGTGGTTCTTTATTTATTTATTTATGAATTTTGTAGAGCGCACCGCTACCCCCAACGGAGGTGTCCCGCGCTGAGGACAGCAGCGGTAGAGATCATGGGTACTAATAGCTGGAGAACAGCCATGTCTTCAATTTTCCCCTAAATCTTCCACAACAAATTAGGCCCCAGGTCATTTGGGATGTGGAGTCTCTTGTCTCCAGATTACTGGACCCTACTTTCCTAGCTTTTATGTCCAGCTCTCTGAGGGTCCTTTCATGAGCCATTTTCATCTACTCTGTCTCTATAGCCACTCTCAGCCTCTTTTGATCAGCCTCCATAGCCAGTTTCCTTTCCCCCATTTTACGTTTAGCCATCTGCAGTATAAACTCCCTTTCGGCCTTCCTGTCCACCAGCTCCTTTGTGGTCGCATTGCTGTCAGCCCAGGCAGGGAGTTCCAACTCAAGGGACAAGTCATCTCCCTCCCCTGAGTGCTGCATCTCAGGGTTTGCATCCAGTCCCTGATCCTGCTCCTCCATATCATCCTCCTCATCCCTATCCTCTGCTGATGTCAGTAACTGGTGAGCCTCCGTCCAGGGTAATGCACCGTTACATCGCAACTTTTACAACGGGAGGCTTTTACAACGGAACTTTTACAACGCAGGATCCATTACATCGGATGCCATTACAACGCATGGCATTACATAGCAGATGCTATTACAACGCATGGCATTACATCGTAAGTATAGGTAAGTATTTAATTTTTTTTAATTTTATTAATATTAATTATAATTAAATATATTTATTTATGTTTTTTAATATTATTAATTTATTATTTATTATATTAATTAAAGTAATTTATAAAATAAGTACAGGTGTACAGGGGTGTTTTTAGGTTTCAGGGTAGGGTTTGGGTTTTGGGGTACAGGGGTGTTTTTAGGTTTCAGGGTAGGGTTTGGGTTTTGGGGTACAGGGGTGTTTTTAGGTTTCAGGGTAGGGTTTGGGTTTTGGGATACAGGGGTGTTTTTAGGTTTCAGGGTAGGGTTTGGGTTTTGGGATACAGGGGTGTTTTTAGGTTTCAGGGTAGGGTTTGGGTTTTGGGGTACAGGGGTGTTTTTAGGTTTCAGGGTAGGGTTTGGGTTTTGGAATACAGGGGTGTTTTTAGGTTTCAGGGTAGGGTTTGGGTTTTGGGGTACAGGGGTGTTTTTAGGTTTCAGGGTAGGGTTTGGGTTTTGGGGTACAGGGGTGTTTTTAGGTTTCAGGGTAGGGTTTGGGTTTTGGGGTACAGGGGTGTTTTAGGGTTCAGGGTTGGGTTTGTGCTTAGGGCTAATTAAATTATATTTACCATTTATAAATTAATTAAAATATATTTATTAAATTAAATTAATTATATTATATTAATTAAATTTTTTAATTAAATTAATTAAATTAAATTGAATATTTTAATTAATTTATTTTAATTATAATGTTTAAAAATATTTAAATTAAATTAATTTCATTATATTAATTAATTAAAATTAATTACAATTTTTATTAAAATTAAAATAAATAAATAGATTTAAATTTATTAAATTAAATTAATTACTATTTTAAAATGTATTTTAATTAAATTAATTAAATTAAATTAATTAAATTAACTTAATTACATTTTTTTTAAAAAGATATACTTGCCTATACTTACGATGTAATGCCATGCGTTGTAATAGCATCTGCTATGTAATGCCATGCGTTTTAATGGCATCCGATGTAATGGATCCTGCGTTGTAAAAATTCCGATGTAACGGAATGCGTTGTAAAAAACCGCGTTGTAGTGACACCAATCCCCGTCCAGGCCCTCTGAGATTTCTGAATCCTCAACTTCTTGGTGCCTTTCTTGGATGGAAGTCCCCTTTCCTTACAGAACTGGTTGAGCTCAACCACAATATAGACATCCATGCTGGCAAGCTCAAAGTCCATCATTGCAGATGTGACCACAGAGAGAGGGGGAGAAGGAGAGTAAATTTGACAAAAGCAAAAGAGTCAATCAAGGAGAATTTTAAAAAACTCAAATTGATATCAAATTATTTATCTAGGATTTATTTTTTATTATTCTATATTGTAGTATGGCACTGCACAAACACACAAGTCCAGACCTTCTGCTGAACAATAGAAAATTGGGTTACTGGTTGAGGGGGGTGAGACCCTTCTCAAAAAACAACCACAATTCCTGTCAGAGTGAAGTCATGAGGAATCCCCAAATTAATCTATGCGTAACCCTCTGGTAGCTTAGCACAAAACAGTCAGGCTTAACTTAGAGGCAATATGTAAAGTATTTATGTAACCCTTCAATCAGTAAAATAAAGGGAAAACACACCACAAGAAAAATCCCTCACCAATTTAGAAATATAGAATAAAATGCAATAAATTATTTTAGACCAAAACAACAACAAATCAAGAAGAAGAACCAGAAATATGCATTTTAAAATATTTAAGTGAAAATAGAGCCTAGAAGCACAAAGCACCAACTATGGTTATCTGGTTGCGCCGGACCGGTACAAAGTCTCAATTCAGGCCAACCAAGATGGAGTGCTTGCTGGATACAGGGACCACATTAGGTCCGCTGAACAAAGACCCTTACATTCGGGTTGCAGAGTATTGGGAAAACCCCATGTCGAGTGTGCTTGAAGAAGAGGCGTCTCTGAGGAAGTTGTGGGGCTGCGGTTCAAAGTCCTCTGTCATCATCAAGGAGGCCTTGACCAGGGGCTTGCGATGCAAAGTCCTGCATCGAGGATACATCGTGTAGTGGCGGTTCCAACGAAGCAGGTGTATGGCAGTGCAAAGTCCTGCATCATCGTCAAGGATGCTGTTGATGGGGGACTTGTAATGCAAAATTGTGCATCAAGGATGTCTTGCGCAGTGGTGGTTCCGAGGAAGCTGAGGGCTGGGATGCAAGGTCCTGTATTGGGGATGCATTGTGCAGTGATGGTTCCAATATGTTGCAAGGAGATGCTTTTCTCTTTGTGAGTTCCACTTATAGGACCACGGCAGGGCTGCCAGAGTCCCTTCAGGCCCACATCTAAGAGTTTAGGACTGAGGTGGCACCACTTGAAGGGCAAGCCTCACAGCAGGTAGTGTTCAGGTGCTGGGCTAAATATGGTTGGAGCCTTGTCTGTCCTGCAGACTCTGATCAGGAGGCCAACCAACTAGCACTTGTATTCACTTTCGTGGTCCTGGGATCAAGATGCAGGGCTACTTCTTTTCACTAAGGCAGCAGGGTAGCAGGACAACAGAGTAGCAATACTTATTGCACATCAGTCCTCCTGACTCTTCCACAGGTCCAGAGGTACACTAAAGAGTTGGGTCTGAGGTATATTATTTATACCTGGTGCCCACTTTGAAGAAGGAGAAGGTTCTGGATGTGTCAACCCCAAGAGGTGCTTGGTAATTTCCTGCCTCCCTGCCCTGGCCCCAGCTAGACTGGGGTCACAAAAGACTAGTGTGAAACCCTTTACAAGTGTGCTCGGGCAGAGCCTTTGTGATGTGCAAGTGTGGTAGGCTAACCTCACTGGCTTTCTCTGTCTTTGTACTATGGTGGTAGTAACTGAACTTTTTGACTACCTTTCTTTGAATTTTTTCTGTCACTCTTTTGTTGATTTGGATCAAGTGTGGTAGGCGACAGCTTTTTCTCCTCATCAAGTTGGAGATAGCCCATTCTGCCAACACCTACTCCCCTTTTGTCTCACTGTCTGGGAGAAATATACAAAGACCAATTGGCAGCTACATCTTGTCATGTGACCCACGATATGAGCTGCAGGCGTCAAATGGTTGGGACAAGAACATGACAAGTTTCTAAATATCTTCTTATGCAACAGGGAAACCGAATCTTTCCCATGGGAACAGCGTAATTTAGGGTACAGAGAAAGTGTTCCCAGAAGAATTATCTATACAGTATTGAACTATATTTTTGTCCTAAAATGATCCAGCTGCAACTAGCACATATCAAACCAAAAAGGCATACTGTTTTTACAAAATGAATTTTATATATTAATAGATTTAGGGTATTTAGTGTAAGCACATCAAATTCAGGGACACATATATCTTGTACATAATAAACAAATATATGAGCAAATCGATACAACAACACTGACGCCCCCAACAGGATTGCAAAATTAGCTGAATACATCCAGTCTGAGGATCTTAAGGAAATGCGACATTCCCTCAACCAGGCAAATTTTTCGGTTCTGCAGACCTATGAGGTTATTCTCTTTTGTTTCAGTCATGGAGTAGACTGATATGCACCAATTAGTGTGGTAAATGGAGTTATAAGGAAAGTGCCATCGACTTTTCGGTCTCATATGGCCAAAACAGACCATGAGACCATCATCAGGACTCAGTGTTGTGAGAGGCAGGTATGGGACATAACCAAAGGATACCTACTAGCAGGTCAAAGACACAAATCTGTCTCCGAGACTAATAGTACCAACAGATAAACCAATTAGAACACCGCTGTACTGCCACATAACACAAGTCAGACAGAGCGCTCGCCCTATCCTTCGGCTAAGTCCCATACTAGCCTCTCACAACACTGAGTCCTGTTGACGGTCTCATGGACCATTTTGGCCATAAGACACTGAAACATTGATGCACGCTCCAGTCACTTCTGGTCTGCTGAGCACATCAGAAAAATGTCCGTCTGCAGTTTGTGTCCCTGGAGCCACATATGAGGTCAGCAACTAATCCTTGGAGGCCACTTCTTTGTCCTTGATATAAGTGGGAGCAGGTTCAGCACTTCAGGTCTCCACGCAGGACTCAAACAGCAATTCCAGTCCTCATTTGCTTATCCTCAGCTCCATATAGGGGGGAGGTGCCACTTATGTAGTATTCACTAGCCAGTGGGTGGAGGCTACTCTTGGACACTTCCTAAACAATGTGGAAAATGTTCCCATTGACAAACCTTCCCAGTTGTGCAGCACATACTATTTGTCTTACTGCTAACTATTCCAACAGTGTACTTTGAATTTAATTTGAATCTAAGATGAATTACCTTGTTGCCCTTGAAGGTGGATGATATGCCTGTCAGGGTATGTTTAGGGGGAGGAGAAGTCCCCTTCTTATCAACTACACTAAACTGGTTCTATGACCAGCTCCTCATCCCACTGGGCTGGTGCTAAGCTTGCTACAATGCATCCTGTGAACAAAAGCTTTTCTTCCCCAGGTCTCCCATTACACTAAACTATGAATGGACAGGCCTTTGTCTGGTCCCTTTCAAGTTAATAGTATTCCTGAGCCATTCTCAACTGCTTCTCTTTCTTTATACAGTCCTTGGTTGATATTAATTGTTTAAAATTATCTTACATTGGTTTTTCCTATTGAATTCAGTTAATTTTTATTATAAACTTTATTAAAATCCCCAGCACATTCCTATTGGGGGCTCCACCAGGTCATTTGATGGATGAAGACTTTTAAGTCTACATCTAGTTGTCAGACTCCACACAGAAATGGAATAGAACAAAAAAGTATACACCTAGGTGTAGGAGTAAATATACACGTACGTAGAAAATCAAAACTTACCTTCGTGAACATGGCACTGTGTGTTTAAGGCAGAACTGTGAACACTGAAAAAGTACACTTAACTGTGGCATTGTGAAAAATTATCAAAATGTGCCATACTCGGGCAATATGGAAACAGCAATCAATCTTTATATGGCATTTTGGGAGTTTACTCCCGAGAGGGGGATAGCATTCAACAATTTTGTCATGTTAGGGACTGGAATGGTTTATATGTTGTCACGAACATGAAATGTATGCATTGGAAGGATCACACTAAAATGGGCGCAACTTTTTAGGCAACATGGCAGAGGCACTGACACAAATGGCCAGCTAACTAAAGGCTTCTGGCGACAGTGCAGTTGAAGCTCTTCCGCCTTACATAACACTGTTCCACTCCCTGTAAATGAGGTAGGGGTGCCACAGGACTGGGGGTGAGGACACCCACTGATTTTGTTACGAATGTTTTTCAACCATCAACCTGTAAATGACTCTTACAAGATAGCTCTTATAAGCCACAGACTTTGTTGAACCCTGAATGCCACACTTTTCCCTGCCTGGAAAACGTCAAGGTCCAGATCGTCCTGCAGCAGGAGCCGCATGCAGCGTCATCACCACGCCTGGCCATGCTTTAAAATCGCTCCAGGCACCAGCTGTGTTGTAGCCCTTGTAAGCCACAGACTTTGTTGAACCCTGCACGCCGCACTTTTCCCTGCCTGGAGGACTTCAAGGTCCAGAGCGCCCTTCGGCAGGAGCCGCACGCAGCATCATCACCGCGCATGGCGATGCTTTAAAATCGCTCTGGGCACCCGTATCGTGGGACGTACCCGGGCAAAGCTAGGGTCAAGGGCAGGCCCGTGCACGCCCGACGGAGCCAGGAGGAGGCTGGGCTGGGCCTCCCCCCAACATCTCCCTTCCGGATCGAAGGTAATCACTACCGTTTAACATCTATACCAACATCGTATCCTGACACGATGGGGAGACAGAAGGCCCCAGTGGAGAAGGAACGGGGCGGGAAGGTAGTTACAACTCGTGATGCATTCCTGTCAAGAGCTGCAAGCGTTCTCTCTCATTAGATTGAAATGACAGAGAGACGCTTATCGATGGAACCTTTACTACACCCTAACAGGTCACCCTTACTGAGCACTTCAGAAAACATCTTGCAGTCCTCACCAACTGTATCGGCTCCATCCGATGATCTTCAGCCTGGCCAATGATTGCATTCACCTTCCACCCAACCGTCCCCTGTTCTTAACGGGAGGACTGCTATATCATCATCCCCCGCTAACCTTGCTGCCAAACTGCCTACAAGCCGACCCATGAGACGCGGAGGTGAGAAGTCCAAAGTATCCAAAGGGACCCGAGCCAAAAAACCCAGGATAGCTCTTGCTAAGACGATTATGGCAAATACTTCTACAACAGTCCTGCCCCTTCCGATTAATGCCCCACATTGTGATACAGCCTTGGATAACATTTTTTTAGTTGGAAGAAATCAAGCTTATGTCCACTTTACTTGATCCTATTATGCTAAAGTTGAGCCAAATCGAGGCGAGACTAACCGGTTTAGAGGTCCAAAATTCAAGAACCCATCCAATAATGGTGACCCACAATGTTGACTACTCTTCAGCAGTAACGGACAAGTATAAATCTATTCTGCCCCCTAGTTGTAGCCCAAGTTCTCTATCACCTTTGGGTATCCCAACATGGCCACGTGCGCAGGGGGGACTTGTTCCCCCAGCCTGGGCACATCCTATCAATCAATTGGAGGCATGTGCCCCAACTTCTTTGGGTACAGGCAGAAATGATCAACGGGTACTAAAAGGACCGTGCGAAACAAGTCTGAGACCTATTCCAACAGCAACCCAAGCCCCCTCCCAGGAAGTTGGGGACACCTACTAATACCAACCTTTTCACCTTCCTCCGACACCCTCACCCCTTGTGTCGGTCCTGGCAAATGTTCCTCCTCTTCGGGACCCGGAACGCAAATCAACCAAGCAGCTAATTGACAAATGCTTGCATTCGTTATCTAATCATCTTATGGACCAGGGCATGGGCTGTCATCAGGTAACCAATAAGATCATTATGGCAAGAAGAGTGGAGTGGGTCAACAATTCGAACAAATTCTTTGCAGGAGACTGCGTGGTAATACATTTTAATAAAGCGCACTTTGATAGTGCGCTTCTTAAAAATCTACACAAAACATCTCTTAGGAGCACGCAGATAATTCCTCTGGAATTGGAGTACTTTTACAGGCACGGTGGTAAGCAGGGTCCTTTGCCAGGAATTGTTCAGTGGGATGAGACAAGATCAGCTATAAATATTCCACGGGACTTCGACCATGACCACGCACGCTTCGTCTCAGGGTCAGGCTTTCAAATAGATATTCCCCCCTCTCAGACTTGGAAGCGTGCAACTGACTATTACCATGTTGTGATCGCAAAGCCCTTATATCAGAGCCCCTATTCCTTGCCCTACAGGCTACTCACACGTCTCCTTTAATACATGGGCTGGTGGATGGAAATTTGGCATCTTGGAATGTGGCAGGGATTGCCTCTAAGGTAGGCAATGTTGAGTGGCAAAATCATTGGTCAAAGCTGGATATGATTTGCTTTCAAAAGACTTGGGCTAAAGACCCAGTGTATTTTGACGGGTACCATACTTTTCATACATCAGCTGTGCCCTCTGCATCAGGTAGAGCAAAAAGGGGTCTATTAACCCTTATCTCTCATACCTTACCGATCCAACTAAAGCAGATAGGCACACCGAATAATCATTTCCAGATATTTTGATTAGAGCCTACAAAGGATGATTATTGGATTTTAATCTATTTTTATAATAACAAATTTGGGGGTAATATGAAGAGAATAGTAGTTAATTTGGATAAAGAGCTGAACCGCCTCAATCCACGCACTAACAAGCCCCCTGCAGTTTAATCTGGATCAGTGACTCTCATATATATTTGTGTGTGGGCTGGACGATCATCAGGGTAATCCCCTTTGTCACTTCTCACATAGCGAATACGGTGATACTCTTAACCGATTACTTTACTCGAGGCATCTGACCATAATCAATTGCTTAAGGACTGGTCAGATACAGAGCACTTTCAGGAGAAACAACACAGAGTCAATAATTGACTTTGTTTTAGTTTCCTTGGCCACACGAGATAGAGTAGACCACTCAGCTACCTTGTTCACATTTCACGGTGATCACGCTATTTTATACGATCCATTTAATCTTCCCTTATAAAATGAAAAGAGATCTGCAGGTAGAGGACGATATCACAGTAGCAAGAAAAAATGGTTACCAACTAAAATGGACACAAGTTGTAAAATTGAATCTGATCGATCGCATAATAGATCAAGCAAGAGACAATATCATACATTGTCTGGTGGAGGACTTGTCTCCCTCTCAAATAGTTACACAGTTTAGAGCACTACTAATAATAGTAAAAGCTGCACTTACTCGTTGTTATGTTATGTTATGTTAAAATCATTTCTACCGCGCACGGTCACCGATTGGTTTCATGGCGCTCATAAACAACAACGGGGGGCAGGACAACATATTTACTCAAAAGCTAATTGAAAGAGGTAAGTCTTGAGTGATTTGCGAAAACAAAGATAGTTGGAGCAGAGTCGAAGGGAAATAGGAAAGGAATTCCACAGTGAGGGGACAAGGAACGAAAAGCACGAGCCACCAGGCTTTTTACGTTTATACCTGGGGATGATAAGGAGATTGTGGGCAGTAGACCGAAGATTTCTTAGGGGAATGTGACGTTTGAGGCTGGAGGAAGTGAAAGCCGGGGTAGAAGCAAGGAGGGCCTTGAAAACAGTACAGCCCAACTTAAAAATACAACGGGAGGCCACTGGGAGCCAGTGCAATTTCCTCAACAGGTGCGAGACATGTTGATGTTTGGGCTGTTGAAAGACCATTCTCGCCGACTGATTTTGAACCAGCTGTAGCCGATGGAGATGGTAAGCAGGGATCCCAACGTAGAGAGTGTTAGCATAGTCAATACGGGAGGTGAAAAGAGCCATGATGACCAATATGAGAGCCTCAGTTGTAAGAAATCTGCGGATTTTGCAGATCCTACGTAGATGGAAAAAGCAGGAAGATGTAACTGCATTGATTTGAGGTCTCATAGATAGGTCACAAGATATGATTACACCAAGGCTTTTCACCGAATTGACAGGGCTAGGCGGAGTGCCGAGAGCGGAGGGCCAAAAACTGGAACTCCAAGGATTGGTTGACCCTCCTGTTAATACTAGCTCTGTTTTGTTGGGATTCAGCTTCAGCTGGCTGAAATGCATCCACTCAGAGATAGTAAGCATGGTGGATTGGAAATTGGCACAGGAAGAGGGGGATGAATCAACAGGAAAAATCAACTATAAATCATCCGCATAATTGAAGATAGTGACGGGGGTGTGGCGAAGAGAAACTATGAGGGGATGCATGTAAAGATTAAACAAAAGGGGGGAAGAGCAGAGCCTTGAGGAACACCACAGAAAAGTGCAAAGTAAGGGGCTGAAAAGTTGGACAGGTGAACTGATTGAGAGAGTTGGTGCAAAAAAGATCTGATCCAAGTAAGAGCCATGCCCTGGATGCCCGCGTTGTTGACACGGTCGATCAGAATAGCGTGATCGACCGTGTCAAAGGCAGCCGACAGGTCTAATAAAACAAGAGCCTGGGCCAAGTTTTTGTCGGCGTCTTGCCTCAGTGCATCCATTACGGCCACGATGACAGCTTCGGTGGAGTGAGCGGGTCTAAAACCGGCTTGCTGATCATCTAAAAAAGAAGACCCCTCAATGAAAGCACATAAGTCTCCAAAATGTTTCCCAGATAGGGGAGGAGGGAGATCGGCCGATAGTTGCTAAGGACAGATGGATCAGCACCGGGTTTTTTAAGTATGGGAACTACAACCGCTTGTTTGAAGGCATCAGGGACAAAGCCTGTGGCGAGCGAGCTGTTGAGAAGTGCCAATGGAGGATCAGGACATGCCAAGAAGGCGGCTTTCAGGATTTGGGGGGGACAACAGTCATTAGGGGTACCAGAGCTGACAGCATTTAATAAAGAAATAGACTCGGTCAAGGAGATAGGAGGAAACGCATCACAAAGCAACAATGGTTGGGTGGGGGTAGAAGAGAAACAGAAGACGAAGAAGGGAGGGGGATATTATTTTTAATGGTGATAATTTTGTCAATAAAAAAGGAGTTGAGGGAATCACAGAGAGCTTGTGTAGGCTGAGGTTGAACAGTGACATGGTCTGGCAAAGAAAGTTCCTCCACAATTGAAAAAATATCTTTGGTTTTAGAAGCGGAGTTAAGAATCTTCTGCGAAAAATAGGAAGTTTTTGCCTGTAGAATAGATTTCTTATAAAGGTTTAAAGAATTAACATAAGCAATTTTTAATAGTGGGTCATAGTAGCGCCTCCAGCGGCGCTCTTCTTGTCGGAGGGCCAATTTGTCCAATTTCAGTTGCTCCGTGAACCACCGCTGAGCGTCATGAGGGCGCTTAATTTTGATGGATCTTAACGGGGCCACTGCATTGCTCACATTTCCCAGCCACTGATCAAGAGCATCAGCCTGGGCAGATGTCGAGGTCATGTCGCTGGGGGCTGACGTGGCTAGAATGGAGTGAAATTCTGTGAGATTGGCTCGTTTCCAGTTGCGTGCAGAGAAGTTAGAGGTGGGAGGAGGGTGGCAGGGCGAAATAAATTTCAAAGAGAAAGAAATAAAAAAGTGATCTGACCAAGAACAGGGATATACTGAGGGAGGGGAAATATCAAGATTGGCTGTCCAGACTTGATCGAGGATATGACCCCTGTTGTGAGTGGCCACTGTAATGTGTTGATTGCAGTTCAGACCAAGTAACAGATCCGTGAAGTCTTCGGAGAGGCCACTTTCACAGGGTTCTGACGGCCAGTAATTAAAGTCACCAATGTTGAGAATTTTGGCGGAGTTAATGACTAGCCGGGAAATAATATCCCCAAACTGTTGGGAGAAAAAGGACATAGTTTCAGGGGGTCTATAAACAAGGACACAAATAAAGGAAAACCTAGGAGAAGAGAATTTCAAGGTGAGAATGTCAGTTTTAGGAAGAGCGGTGGGTTCAAGGATTGTGAACTTATGTTGGGAGCGGATAATAGCCGCAATCCCCCCACCCGCTCTACCGACTGCTCTATTGGACTGTAAAATATAATAACCAGTAGGAATTGCGGCAAGGATGTCGGGGGTAGAGTCATTGGTTAACCAAGTCTCCGAGAGGAGGAGAATATCTATGTTGTTGTCAACCAACATCTGGAATATTTCAAGCTGATGCTTCACCAGCTAGCGAGTGTTAAGGTAAACTATAACCAGGGAGTGTGATTGAAGTGGGCGAGCAACTGGTAGAGTAATTGAGGGATCGCTACAATTAATGGGAAACAGAAGATTATGTGAGCCAGGACAGGAACCCAGAGGGGTTAAAATACCACAATCCCGGGCAACACTAATAACACAGGATTGGAGTGGGCCTGAGTGTTGGAGGGCGATGAGATCCTTGGAAGAATAAGTGATGCGATGGGCATAGTGGGTGGCCGATGGACGCGATCGGCCGCGGACGGGCGCAGACGGGCTTAACTTTGGCGCAACTTCGGCGCGAAGTCGGCGCGCCCGCTGCGCTCGTCCGCTGCGCTTCCGCCAGGGCACCATCTAAAATAGTCTGGGGGAGGGAACAACTAGCGTGCTGACCTGCGTCGCAGCGTGGCAGGCAGGAAGTGGTGTAGGGCGTGTTGCTCGCTGAATGACCCTCCGCTCGATCGGCACACAGCCGCGGCGGACCGGGGTCAGGAGCAAGGAGGCAGCAAGTAAATTGGTTAAAACAGTTTTTAAAAAACAAAGTGTCGAAAATCACACCAAAGCAAGGTTTACAAATAATCATACACACGGAGGAGGCTTAGCGCATAGTGAGTATAAAGCAGTCTAACTCGCCGCTGTTGTCACTAAGAGCGCAAGAGCCCACCTCTAAAAATAGCCAGGAGCGTAGCAGCAACTAGCGCGCTGACCTGCGTCGCAGCGTGGCAGGCAGGAAGTGGTGTAGGGCGTGTTGCTCGCTGAATGACCCTCCGCTCGATCGTCACACAGCCGCGGCGGACCGGGGTCAGGAGCAAGGCGGCAGCAAGTAAGTTGGTTAAAACAGTTTTTTAAAAACACAAAGTGTCGAAAATCACACCAAAGCAAGGTTTACAAATAATCCTACACACGGAGGAGTCTTAGCGCATAGTGAGTATAAAGCAGCCTAACTCGCCGCTGTTGTCACAAAGAGCGCGAGAGCCCACCTCTAAAAATAGCCAGGAGCGTAGCAACAACTAGCGCGCTGACCTGCGTCGCAGCATGGCAGGCAGGAAGTGGTGTAGGGCGTGTTGCTCGCTGAATGACCCTCCGCTCGATCGGCACACAGCCGCGGCGGACCGGGGTCAGGAGCAAGGAGGCCGCAAGTAAGTTGGTTAAAACAGTTTTTAAAAAACATAAAGTGTCGAAAATCACACCAAAGCAAGGTTTACAAATAATCATACACACAGAGAAGGCTTAGCGCATAGTGAGTATAAAGCAGCCTAACTCGCCGCTGTTGTCACAAAGAGCGCGAGAGCCCACCTCTCGTCCGAAACCAGCCAGTGATCTCCATTTGAGCAGCTGGTTGGATACAGTATGCTCTAAAGCTAAGAGATCCCTAGTAAGTGCTCTAAAATCTAACCCTAGAGACTTGGCACTGGTAAGAATATTGAGAAGTGAGTACAAGCAGGTGAGATCCAAGCAATTAAAGGACATAAGGGAGAAGGCATGGGAGGACCTTGAACAAGCTGCCAGGTTTGAAAACAGCAGGGAGTTCTCATAAGTATTCCCTACTTTAAAGATATAAAAGATCCGTCCCTGGAAACGCATGTAGAGGAAAAGGCGTGGATAAAGCACTTCAAGGATATTTTTAGTTTAAAATCTACCACAGAGCCACGCAACCCGTCCCAGTAACCCACCCCAGCAGTTTCTTGACCTTTTCGCTCCACGAAGTAAGAATGGGGTTGGAAGCCTGTGTTCAGGGAAAGGCCTTAGGACCGGACGGGGTCCCCATTGATCTCTTTCCGGCCAACGAAGACATGTAGGTCCCACTTATAACAAATGTATTTAATAGCATGGTCATAGAGGTCCCCCCATCCTAGAAACACAGTATTCTAGTCCCCATTTTCAAGAAGGGAGATAGGGCCTGTCCAAAAAACAATAGACCCATCTCCCTTTTGGTCACAACAGCAAACTTAATGGGTCGGCTATTATTAGCCAGGCTGGAGGAATGGGCACTGGAATTAAACATTTGAATGCAGGCACAATATGGTTTCCGGAAAGGGAATGGGAAAGAAGACCAATGTCTTAATCTCTCTCTTTGCATAGACAAGTACACAAAGGCCAAAGGCGGAATCTATACATAGCCTTTATGGACTTGTCAGCTGCGTTTGACTGCGTGTCCCCCCAGAAGTTGTGGCCCTTGATGACGGAAATGGGGATCGACCCACTAATTATCCACTTCATCTATCAGCTATATGCCAATGCTACGGACTGTGTGAGGTACTGCCGAAATGGGGAATGCACTTGCATGTTCAAAATCGAGAAGGGGGTCAGGCAGGGTTGTGTCCTCGTCCCTCATTTTTCCATCTATACTAACATGGTGTAGGCAGCCCTGTCTGGCTCAACTCCCCACACGCTCAGATTCAATGACTCCTCTTTACCATTATAGGCCTAAGCTGATGATGCAGTGCTACTAGCTAGGACAAGGGTAGCTCTCCAGAGCCTTTTAACAACACATGCTTCATTCAAGGTCTCTCTAGACCTTCGCATCAATGAAGCCAAATCCTTTATTATCATAGCTGGTGCCGCCCGAGGTGCAAAAGTGCCTCACTTCCATCTGGCTTTCAAGAAAATTGAAGTGGTTGACTCCTTTGCATACCTGGGTGTTCTATTTGACAGTAAACATACCTGGTCGAAACTGGTAGCTGCCAGAGCCCTGGGCATAGAAAAAAGCTTACTAACTATAAAAGGTTTCACTAAGAAGCTGGGGGCCAGTCCTGTGGATATGGTTAAAACCATTTATTTAGCCAAAAGAAAGGCAGTGGCAACCTATGGGGCAGGAGTCTGGGGGATGGCCCATATTGAGCAATTGCAGAGAATGGAAGACACCTTTTTCAAGTCTAGGGTCTCACTACCACCTACAGCATATAACTCTATCTTACACTTCGAATTAGGGCTTCCCTACTTGTCTGATTGTATTAGACTGGCACCGATCCTACTGTGGCTCTCTATCTGGCAAAGGTTGACGGTTAATTTAACCCAACATATAATTGGTGACTGCCTCAGGTTGGAGTGTGGCAGTAGGATTGGTTGATCTGTAGTATCCCTGTGCACTCAAAGTTTCCACTTATGCTAAGTGATGTTTTTGCAATTAGGGGTTGCGCGTACATCTGTCGCACGTCGTCACTCGTGCCTTAAGAACTGAGAAACTGTAGTGAGCAGCAAGTACTCACAAGATGCGCGCAAATTATTACATGGAACAGTGTGTTCCTACACATTTTTATCGAGTTCAAATCCACATGATTCTAGAACATCATTGTATGGTTTCCAAAAACTTCATTTATTTATTTGTTCCAGTTTATAGTTGTACTGATGTCATCTCAGTAAACAATTTATATTCAATCCTCTCAAAACACCCAATGCATTTCGGGTCATGAAAACAGAACGACCCTTCCTCAGGGGTCTGTAAGGAAAACATACAGGACCACGTTAATTACCAGTCAGGTTAAATCAAGCATTATATGTGC
Organism: Lissotriton helveticus; assembly: GCF_964261635.1. Taxonomy (NCBI): domain Eukaryota; kingdom Metazoa; phylum Chordata; class Amphibia; order Caudata; family Salamandridae; genus Lissotriton; species Lissotriton helveticus. The sequence continues at coordinate 658,849,207 of NC_136057.1, read as the reverse complement.
ACAACACATTCAAAACATACTGCATTTCAAAATTCAACTAGATGGCTCTGCAACATCAATATACGTCAAATGCTTTTAAGCTGCTCATTGCACGACAAGAAAAACATAATAAACATAGACAAGGTAAATGAAAACATAATAGAATGTAAAACATCCACTCCTACACCGTATAGCGGATACCAATGGTAATAGCAGATACATTCTCAAAATATTATGTCACGGACACTATAACTACTTACTAGAGAGTCGAACAGGCTAGAAACGCTCTCACGGCTTCAACAAGCGGGCGGACGCGCTGCACTGTTTTTTAAGCAAAAAGCCGGTAAGCATTAGTGACGCGCGGTCACATGATCAAGGTCAAGAATACACTGATCACTCGCAGCCGCGCCAAGGCGGGGAGTCACCACTCACGTGACATGTATCTGCAATGGCTTCAATATGGCGTACCTAGTTACACGTCTATAATGTTGACAGCATCAATTTTAGAATGCATTCAATCAATCATAACAAACAAAAGACTTTGAACGGAATGGCTCAATATGCGCAGCAATCAGTTAGTGTTTCATGTTGTATCAACAAGTACATAACAATGTCAATCAATTATGCGTGTACGAATATCACATTTATATTGTGATTTAAACACATTCAATCAAAAAAATACATGCAAAATACATTGAAAATAACAAAGCGGAGGAAAGACCTGTTACCAATGTCTGTCAGGATCATCAACTTGTTCATAAAAAGCACGTATACTCAATCCTGTCATTCATCCCGGATGGCTGCAAAGAATTCAATTTTTTTATCCAAAAGAATTCAGCTTGTAATCGCTGTTTTTGAGGGTCGATGTCTTGGCGCTGTTTTATCACCTGCAGAATCGTGCATCTCAACTGTGAAATTTGGTGACGAGCCTCGATCCAATGATTAGCCACAGTAGATTTTTTGTTAGAGAGTCTGATGTTGCTCTTATGTTCTGTAATGCGTACTTTTAATTTTCGTTCAGACTGTCCTACATATACTTTGCCACATGGACACTTGATGGCGTAGATAATGTTTTTACTGTCACATGTTGCAGAATGTTGTAACTCAATTTTATATCCTTTTGAGGGATGAGTAAATTGATTGCCTACAATTACATTACTACAATGCACACAGTTCAAGCACCTGGACATGCCTTTATATGTTTTCCTTTCTTTTGTGGGACTACTCAAAATCTCTTTCAAATTTCGTGATCTTTGATGAGCAAACATTATTTTATCACTGTAAAGTTCTTTAAGATCAGGTTCCTCAGAGATCAAAGACCAATGTTTGTTCAAAATCCGTTTGATGCGTGTGACTTCTGTCGAATATTTGAGTACACAAACTGTTCTTTTTTCTTGACTTAAGATAGATGGTTCAAGCAACGTCTCTCTAGATTTAGTTGTTGTTCTTTCAAGTGACTCTTTCCTGTGGCTCCATCTCAGAACCGATAGGAAAATTTGCAGATAGATTCTTACAGCCCATAGTCCAGAACTGTTCTACCTACATCAAGGACACTACAGCCTTTTTAAAAATGTTGAACAACATTCGGTTTGAGGAAGGATGCACATACTTTCTATGTACTATTGACGTAGTATCTTTGTATACGTCAATACCTCATAATGAGGGTATTGAAGCATTGGAATGGAGCTTACTACATAGTGAGCTCGAACAATCACAACAAATGTTCATCTTAGAATTAATGCAGTTTGCATTGTTCTATAGTTATTTTGAATGGAGTGGAAAATTTTATAACCAGTGTAATGGAACATCCATGGGTTTTGGGGGGGCTCCCTCATACGCCAATATTTATATGCATAAATTTGAAGTTGACCATGTATTGAATAATCCAGATTGGACAAATGGTCTGATTCTATTCAAACGTTATATCGATGATATATTCGTAATCTGGAGAGGGAACAAAGAGGCTCTGGTAAAAAACATTGAAATCTTGAATACCCATAATGCCAGAATCAAGTTTACGCATATGATTGAGGAGTCATCGATTTCTTTCCTGGATGTGAGGATTACACTTCACAATCAGCAGTTGAGCACGAAGGTGCATACTAAACCCACAGATCGCAATTCCTGTTTACTGTTTCAGAGTTTTCACCCTGAGGTGCTAAAAAAGCACCTGCCTACTTCACAATTCTTAAGACTGAAACGTATCACCTCTGATGAACAAGAGCTATCCACATCTCTCGAGATTCAAACTCAAAAATACCGAAAGAGAGGCTATCCTGAGGCTATTTTGAAAGAGTCACTTGAAAGAACAACAACTAAATCTAGAGAGACGTTGCTTGAACCATCTATCTTAAGTCAAGAAAAAAGAACAGTTTGTGTACTCAAATATTCGACAGAAGTCACACGCATCAAACGGATTTTGAACAAACATTGGTCTTTGATCTCTGAGGAACCTGATCTTAAAGAACTTTACAGTGATAAAATAATGTTTGCTCATCAAAGATCACGAAATTTGAAAGAGATTTTGAGTAGTCCCACAAAAGAAAGGAAAACATATAAAGGCATGTCCAGGTGCTTGAACTGTGTGCATTGTAGTAATGTAATTGTAGGCAATCAATTTACTCATCCCTCAAAAGGATATAAAATTGAGTTACAACATTCTGCAACATGTGACAGTAAAAACATTATCTACGCCATCAAGTGTCCATGTGGCAAAGTATATGTAGGACAGTCTGAACGAAAATTAAAAGTACGCATTACAGAACATAAGAGCAACATCAGACTCTCTAACAAAAAAATCTACTGTGGCTAATCATTGGATCGAGGCTCGTCACCAAATTTCACAGTTGAGATGCACGATTCTGCAGGTGATAAAACAGCGCCAAGACATCGACCCTCAAAAACAGCGATTACAAGCTGAATTCTTTTGGATAAAAAAATTGAATTCTTTGCAGCCATCCGGGATGAATGACAGGATTGAGTATACGTGCTTTTTATGAACAAGTTGATGATCCTGACAGACATTGGTAACAGGTCTTTCCTCCGCTTTGTTATTTTCAATGTATTTTGCATGTATTTTTTTGATTGAATGTGTTTAAATCACAATATAAATGTGATATTCGTACACGCATAATTGATTGACATTGTTATGTACTTGTTGATACAACATGAAACACTAACTGATTGCTGCGCATATTGAGCCATTCCGTTCAAAGTCTTTTGTTTGCTATGATTGATTGAATGCATTCTAAAATTGATGCTGTCAACATTATAGACGTGTAACTTGGTACGCCATATTGAAGCCATTGCAGATACATGTCACGTGAGTGGTGACTCCCCGCCTTGGCGCGGCTGCGAGTGATCAGTGTATTCTTGACCTTGATCATGTGACCGCGCGTCACTAATGCTTACCGGCTTTTTGCTTAAAAAACAGTGCAGCGCGTCCGCCCGCTTGTTGAAGCCGTGAGAGCGTTTCTAGCCTGTTCGACTCTCTAGTAAGTAGTTATAGTGTCCGTGACATAATATTTTGAGAATGTATCTGCTATTACCATTGGTATCCGCTATACGGTGTAGGAGTGGATGTTTTACATTCTATTATGTTTTCATTTACCTTGTCTATGTTTATTATGTTTTTCTTGTCGTGCAATGAGCAGCTTAAAAGCATTTGACGTATATTGATGTTGCAGAGCCATCTAGTTGAATTTTGAAATGCAGTATGTTTTGAACGTGTTGTGCACATATAATGCTTGATTTAACCTGACTGGTAATTAACGTGGTCCTGTATGTTTTCCTTACAGACCCCTGAGGAAGGGTCGTTCTGTTTTCATGACCCGAAATGCATTGGGTGTTTTGAGAGGATTGAATATAAATTGTTTACTGAGATGACATCAGTACAACTATAAACTGGAACAAATAAATAAATGAAGTTTTTGGAAACCATACAATGATGTTCTAGAATCATGTGGATTTGAACTCGATAAAAATGTGTAGGAACACACTGTTCCATGTAATAATTTGCGCGCATCTTGTGAGTACTTGCTGCTCACTACAGTTTCTCAGTAGGATTGGTTGACTCAGCTACGTGGAAGCAGAGCTAAGTGCCATTGGGCAGGAGGAGTTGTTTAGGGTCCCAGCTTCCTATAGGAATGTCTCTTAACAGAAATTGATTGATTTATACATGCAGAGGGCTGGTTTCATCCGCAGGGGAAAGAACTGCCACCAAAAAGCGCTTATCGCTTATGCCCTTGTTCCGCCTAGACCTGCGGGAGATCATTATTATTTTTATCTTTCACGTATCACTATGGCTCAACACAGATTCATCCTGGTGCGTTGTCATTTTAATGTATCCCCCTGATGCTTGGGTTCCCAGAGAGGAATTTTAAGCATGCTGACCTCACCCTGTCTCCCTGCGACAACGTTTCCCCCAAACTGATCTACATCCGTTATTGTTTTGTAAATTTTATCACAGTGAAAGAGAAGCTTTTATTTTACCTATTTTAAGATGTCAAAACTTTAAACAATGTAGGGCGACATTGTACTTTTTAAAGTCTATACCTAATCCGTACGTTTTCTTCTCGGTAGCATCCTTTTTGTGGGCTTGCACAAGAAAAAGAATGCTGACGGGCACACTGTCTTGAATTACTGTAAAGAATACCCAAAAGCAAATATTATTGTAAATTGTCCTTATGGTTTTAATTGTCTGACATGATAAATTCGTGGTTTTATGATCTTTATGGAAATAGATCGAATAAAGATTTTTAATTTTGAATGAAATGACTCCGAGAGTCTTCTTCAGTCCTATAAAATCCGCACTCTTTACTGGAATGTGTTAGCGCCCTGCAGCCCATAGCAAAAGTTTGCCCAGCAAGGAAATAGCTTCTTTTATCAGGACACAGCTATGCTTGGAGCACCCACCTAATGAGCCTGCTCTCATGAACATCACCGGTCAAAGCTAAGGTGACTCTTGTTCCACCATAGAGGAGAACCGGTTTGAGCATAGCAGTCAGTCCTAGTTACACAACCAGAGACTGGGCATTCACAGTCAAATTCCCTCCATTCAATTCAATCAGCGAATATGCATAGTATATCTGATTTGGAGCATAATGTTCGGGCATAAGATTTCAGACAGTTTCATGCTGCTATATTGCTTGATTTTGGGTTGTTTCTCAATTGTGGTTTGCGTTAGGCACAAGAAAAACTCATTTCAGCAGAACTGCAGCACCTAAAGGCATGAATAAAACCAATACACAAACTACATGGAAGGGGGTCTAAGGGCTAGTTTACCGACTCATACTAGATACATGCCCCTAACAATAACCTGGTTCTACACAAAGGAATATCTAGGAGTCTAAAAGTGAAATCAAATCACAAACAACTGTTGACGTGACAACTAAGAGAAGAGAGGGGTGGCAGCTATATTAACCAATTGCACCACGGACACCACATTCACGTGAAGCACATACTCAAGGTGAGAATTTTCCCATCAGTTGTCTAACTGTACCGCCACATTTACATCATTTGGGATCTCCTTACCCAGGAGTCAATGCAGTCACAGTCACACAAAACGAAAAAGAGGACTGTGAGAGTAAGAAGACCCACCGTTCTTGTCTGGTGAGCGGAAGCGGTGAAATAGGACAACTGAAAAAGCAGTGCAAGTGAGTGTTTTAGTGAGAATATAAAATTAGGTGAGACTGAGTAGAAGAAAGGCTTTTAATGTTTTCTCTCAGCTCCCTAAATCTAAAAAAGTGTGAAAACAGATTTAACAGAATATCTGCTCAGCGAGTGGTCAACATGTTTCTGCATAAAAGGAAGTGCCTATGCATTCATCAGGACCTAGTTCGTGCTACTGCTGTAAAATTAGTGACAGAAAAAACAAGCATTTGCAATGCAATAGGTCTCGCATTAGGAAAGTTTGAGCTATTGGTCTTGTAAATTACACATTTTTTATTTATGTGTTGGTTTGGAAAATAGCGAAATTAATAGCTTTGTCATTTACAATGCTAATACGTTTATCTTTTGCAAATGTGACACCTATAGCATTTGTAATGCAACATGTTTTGTATTTACGTGACTTAGATGTATTGATATTACAAATAACAATGGCTTTTAATTTTTTTAAATAATTAATACTTAAATAAAAGTTATTGTAATTTATAATGGCAATAGCTTAAACTTTTGTAAATAACTTTTGTGAAGATTATGTTCAGTGTATTTTATTGTGATGAAAATCCAAGAACAGAAGTGAAATAATAACATCTTTTTGTGACATTTGTAATAAAGCTTGAAACATTGAGAGAAAATATTTGAACCAGATATTGTTGAATGGTTGCACAGATTGATACTGTGGTGGCGCTGAGTGATGTTGTGGTGGCGACGAGTGATGCTGTGGCGTTCAGTGATGCTGTGGTAGCGCATAGTGATGTTGTGGTGCCCCTGAGTGATGCTGAGGTGCCCCTGAGTGATGCTGAGGTGCCCCTGAGTGATGCTGTGGTACCCCTGAGTGATGCTGTGGTGGTGCGATAGATAGCTAGAGGGAGGGCGAAAGATAGCTAGAGTGAGGGCGATAGATAGATAGAGTGAGGGCGAAAGATAGATAGAGTGAGGGCGAAAGATAGATAGATAGAGTGAGGGCGAGAGATAGATAGATAGAGGGAGGGCGAAAGATAGCTAGAGGGAGGGCGAAAGATAGCTAGAGTGAGGGCGATAGATAGCTAGAGTGAGGCCGATAGATAGATAGAGTGAGGGCGAAAGATAGCTAGAGTGAGGGCGAAAGATAGATAGATAGAGTGAGGGCGAAAGATAGATAGATAGAGTGAGGGCAAAAGATAGATAGATAGAGTGAGGGCAAAAGATAGATAGAGTGAGGGCGAAAGATAGATAGAGTGAGGACGAAAGATAGATAGAGTGAGGGCGAAAGATAGATAGATAGAGTGAGGGCGAAAGATAGATAGATAGAGTGAGGGCGAAAGATAGCTAGAGGGAGGGCGAAAGATAGCTAGAGGGAGGGCGAAAGACAGCTAGAGAGAGGGCGAAAGATAGCTAGAGGGAGGGCGAAAGATAGCTAGAGGGAGGGCAAAAGATAGATAGAGTGAGGGCGAAAGATAGATAGATAGAGTGAGGGCGAGAGATAGATAGATAGAGGGAGGGCGAAAGATAGCTAGAGGGAGGGCGAAAGATAGCTAGAGTGAGGGCGATAGATAGCTAGAGTGAGGCCGATAGATAGATAGAGTGAGGGCGAAAGATAGCTAGAGTGAGGGCGAAAGATAGATAGATAGAGTGAGGGCGAAAGATAGATAGATAGAGTGAGGGCAAAAGATAGATAGATAGAGTGAGGGCAAAAGATAGATAGAGTGAGGGCGAAAGATAGATAGAGTGAGGACGAAAGATAGATAGAGTGAGGGCGAAAGATAGATAGATAGAGTGAGGGCGAAAGATAGATAGATAGAGTGAGGGCGAAAGATAGCTAGAGGGAGGGCGAAAGATAGCTAGAGGGAGGGCGAAAGACAGCTAGAGGGAGGGCGAAAGATAGCTAGAGGGAGGGCGAAAGATAGCTAGAGGGAGGGCAAAAGATAGCTAGAGGGAGGGCGAAAGATAGCTAGAGGGAGGGCGATAGATAGCTAGAGGGAGGGCGATAGATAGCTAGAGGGAGGGCGATAGATAGCTAGAGGGAGGGCGAAAGATAGCTCGAGGGAGGGCGATAGATAGAGTGAGGGCAAAAGATAGATAGATAGAGTGAGGGCGTAAGATAGATAGATAGAGTGAGGGCGAAAGATAGCTAGAGGAAGGGCGAAAGATAGCTAGAGGGAGGGCGAAAGATAGCTAGAGGGAGGGCGAAAGATAGCTAGAGGGAGGGCGAAAGATAGCTAGAGGGAGGGCGAAAGATAGCTAGAGGGATGGCGAAAGATAGCTAGAGGGAGGGCGAAAGATAGCTAGAGGGAGGGCGAAAGATAGCTAGAGGGAGGGCGATAGATAGCTAGAGGTAGGGCGATAGATAGCTAGAGGGAGGGCGAAAGATAGCTAGAGGGAGGGCGAAAGATAGCAAGAGGGAGGGTGAAAGATAGCTAGAGTGAGGGCGATAGATAGATAGAGTGAGGGCGAAAGATAGATAGATAGAGTGAGGGCAAAAGATAAATAGATAGAGTGAGGGTCTCTAGCACCTGCCCTGACCCACCTACCCCTCAACACAAATTGCTTAACTCACTTGTCTATTGTGCCTATTCTGTAATCTTTTACTTCAACCCAGGAAGATGTATGCCTCCAAGCTAATTGCAGGTAGGGTATTTTTATTTTTTTTGGTTAAAAACTTTTATTGAGCAACAAAATCAATTGTACAGAGATGGGCCCACAACCGCACGGGCTGGCCGCTAAGATCGAAGCATAATGTGATATAAAACAGTGGTCGCCACTCCGGCGGTCAGGCACAATCTGGACACAAAATGTCGCCCACAGTATGGAACAGGATACGACAGTTTTTATGTTAAAGCACACCAAAACGATAAACATAAAAACAAGGCGGAGGAGCAATACACTGAGAGTCAGCCCTGGAGGGGAGGGAAACCCACTAATCAGGAACGCGAAGTCATAATCAGTAGGACCTGTTAAGGCGGGGGGACAGCGGGGAGGTCAATCAAGCCAAGGAACAGTACATGAAATTTCAGGAACATCAACCTAGGGTGATAAGGGAACATCAGGGGCCTCCACCTGGGGGGGAGCACAAATATCTCCGCGATAGGCGTTCCATTGACACCAGATCTTCGTCCATGCCCTAGGTCTGCCCCTAGCTGTGTAGACGGTCTTTTCGCGGAACATAGACCAGTCCATGTTTTCTTCCCACACAGAGACAGTGGGGGGCCTGTGAGAGCCCCAGAGTTGCGCTATGTCCCGCTTCGCAACCATATACCCCAGGGTCGCCCATCTAGTTTGGGCCACCGAACAGTCGGTAGGTTCCCACACGTTCAACAAGCATCTCCGGGCCTCCGGCACCAGTGCAATTCCAATCACGTCAGCCATCACCGCAAGCACCGCAGTCCAATAGGCAGCCACCTTCGGACACTCCCAAAGAATGTGAAGGAACGTAGCACTCATCCCACATCCACGCTTGCATAGGCCATCCGGGGAAAAACCCATCGCAACCAAACGAGGACCAGTAACATACACCCGGTGGAGGATCTTGAGTTGAACCAGACAGAGACGGGCTGGAATGGCAACCTCTTTCGGAGAAGATAATGCCGATTGCCAATCCTCATCATCTAATTCCAGCCCGTCGCCGACCCACGCTTCTCTGAGCCGAACGAGTAAGTCAGCGCGGTTGTGGATCAGCTTCTTATAAATCAAGGAGATAGTGCTATCAGGGAGATAGCCATCCAGGATACGATCCTCGAGGGGGGAGGACACAGGGATGGAGGCGCCGGAAGTCAGAACAGAAGTGAGGGCATGACGGACCTGCAAATATCTAAAAAATTCCCTATCGCTCAGGGCATAATCATTTCGAAGGGCCTCGAAGGACTTCACCGCCCCATTCGCCCACACGTCACCCACTCTACAGATTCCAATCATGTCCCAACGGTCAAACCCTTTCGTCGTCCAAAGACATCCCAGACGCTCAGATGCAAAAAGCGGAGTTGCCAGCGTCACTCGTTCATCCCACCCCAAGCTCACATTCGCCGTGCGCCACACACTAACCGCAATCCTAGTAGGTCCCGTAAGGTGGAGCCTAGCCGATCTAGAGTAAAGCGCTCTATTAAAGTTACCACCCGGCAGTTGGAGTCTGTCCGTTGCAAAGGCCGGATTCGGACCCGGGGAGTACAGCGAGTGGTTAATGGCAGACAATTGAGTAGCCCAATAATATCTCTTGATATCAGGAAGTGCTATGCCCCGGTCATACCAAGGGATGGTGAGTTTCGCAAGTGCGATACGTGGGCGCCCGTCCCAAATCAGTTGCCTTTGTAGACTCTCGACCTCTCGGAAATAAGTAGCGGGGATATCATCATAGGAATTCTGGAGTGCGTAAAGGAATCTCGGTAAGGACATCATCTTGAAAAGGGCAGCCCTGCCCAGCGGCGACAAGGGTAATTTACGCCAGCGAGCCACGTCCAGCCGCAATCTATGAAGCGGGGGAAGAAGATTACGTTCAAACCGGAGCGACGAATCCAATGTAATAAAAACCCCCAAATATTTGAAACCGGACTGAACCACCTGGATGGGAAATCTATTCGGCAGTGGGGGCAGGTCACCCGAAATAACATAGACACAGGATTTAGCCCAGTTTATAATCAAACCAGAATTCTTACCAAACGAGGCGAGAACGTCAAATAAGACATTCAAAGATTTACGCGGGGAAGTAAGATAAAGAAGAATGTCGTCCGCGTAAAGCGAAACGCGGTCCTCAAATTCTGGGGACCAACGTATACCCTTAAGGGAAGGCTCCCAGCGAATCCACGCAGCTAGTGGTTCTAATGCGAGGGCAAAAAGTAGCGGAGACAAGGGGCACCCCTGTCTGGTCCCCCTTCCAAGGGGAAAGGGAGCCGACACTCGACCATTAACCACGACCTGTGCCAGGGGGTCGGTATACAGTAGCTTCACCCATCCGATGAACCCCGGGCCAAAACCAAACTTCTCAAGAGCCGCCCAAAGGTAGGGCCACTCTATCGTGTCGAAAGCCATCGAAGCGTCCAACGAGGCCAAAATGGCCGGCTCCGTCAGTAGCCCCGCCCTCGCGATGGCTCCATGAAGGTGACGTAGATTAAGGGCTGTGTTACGGTGCGGGATAAATCCGGATTGATCCGGATGAATCAAGTCACTAATGACCGTAAGGAGGCGAGTAGCCAAGAGCTTGGCAAGAACCTTAGGCTCGACATTTAACAGGGAGATGGGTCTATAAGACGAACAAAGATCCCAGGGCTTACCATCCTTAGGAAGCACCACAAACGTAGCCAGGCGCTGGTCATAAGGGAGGACACCCCGCTCCCGGGACTCCGAAAACATTGTTCGAAGATAAGGCGCAATCTTATCGGGACGCAGTTTGTATAACTCAATCGGCAAACCGTTCGGGCCCAAAGCCTTGCCCGAATGGAGAGAACGAATTGCAGTCGCGATTTCATCCGTAGAGAACGGGGCCTCCATGAAGGACCGCTCCAAATCAGAGAGACATGGCAAAGCTATGTCGCGCAGCAAGAGGCGAGAGTCGTCCACATCCCTTTCCGACACTGGGGAGTAAACCGTACGAAAATAGTCCGCAAAACATTCCACTATTTCAACCGGGTCCGTCACGCTCACACCATTCAAAGTCTGAATCACAGGCACTACTCGATCCGCCCTCTCCTTCTTGTCCAACCAGGCAAGCAATTTCCCCGCTTTGTCTCCAACATCATACAGACGACCCTGTTGCTCTCTAAACATCATTTTGGCCGCATCAGTGACCAGAGACTTATAGGCCAACTGCTTCAGACCCAGGGCATGGAGTTTGTCACGAGTGACACTTGATTCCAGGTCGGCCTCCATCTCAAGGATTTCCATCTCAAGCTCCACCACTTCCCGATTCCTTGCCTTTTTGGTTTCAGCAATAAGAGACAGGGCCTGCCCACGAATCACAGTCTTAAAAGCCTCCCATAGGGACAGACCCCTCGTTCTCCAGAAAGTAGTTGTCCAAGGACTTAACCAATTGACTACGGGTCTCAGGGGAGGTCAGGTACCAAGGGTTGATAGGAGCCACCCGGCCAGCCGCCTCCACCCCCACATCAAACCAGAGCCAGAGCGGAGAATGGTCCGAGATGCCCCGGGGGAGGTGCCTAATTTCGCGGACAGCCGATGACTGTTCAGCCGGCATGAGGAAGTAATCTAGCCTAGACAAACTCCCATGGGCCCCAGAGTGGAAAGTATATTGAAGTTGAGTGGGGTGCATGATTCTCCAGCAGTCCACCAAACCAAAAGTATCCAAAAAGCCACCCAGCCACAATTGGGTCGAAGGAGTATCCCTAGGGGGGAAACGATCACTCAGACCCGAGAGAACAGAATTAAAGTCACCAGCCATAAAGAGAGCACCATCAGGAAGGCCCAACAGAACTCGGCCCAAATCAGAGAAGGTAGAGGCCTGTAAGCCGGGGGGCACATAGACGGTAAACAGGGAAAGGGTTCTGCCCTCATATCGTCCCACGAGGACGGCATAGCGCCCCCGATCATCAAGGATCACATCATCAATCGCAAGGGGAAGGGAAGCCCGGACCAGGATGCCCACCCCCCTGGAACCCGTTGTAAACCCTGAGTGCGCAACAAGACGATAGCCCCACCTATTCATCGCGTGACAAGTATTACCCACTAGGTGCGTCTCCTGCAGAAAGACAACATCGGGAGACAAACGTCGCAGGTATCGCAACACCACCCCCCGCTTTATGCGATCCCCTAGGCCATTGACATTCCATGAAATAAACCTCAACCCGCTACCCCCATCCCACGAAGTAATGCAGGAACCCTCCCCCAATGAGCATGACACTGAAAGTACAATTATCAAATTAGAATCGCCTTGAAAGAACAAAAGACAAACTACAAACTCCCCAACAATCCACCCCCAACACTCAAGAAAACACCCCCACCCTGCACCCCTGCAGTAGACAAAGAAGCCACCCCAACATGCAGTGTGCCTGTCGCCCAAAAAACCCCGTTCTACAAAAAGACCCCGGAGGAGGAAAAGGCTCTGTCCCACCGCCACCCCGACAGAAAGAAAGGGAGAAGAGAAAACATAGAAAGAGGATACGCTCAAGTACAGATCCCAGGAAGAACTAACATGATACGGAAACAGGGGTCCAGATAACGAGTTCAGCTCTCCACGCCACCCTCGGCACCACCCGGGTGCTCGGTGGGATCAGTCAAATTATGCCTGTCCGGCAGAGAGTCCAGCCAGTCATTCACCGAGTCAGGTCGATCAAAGAAAAGGGTCCGTTCATTGTACTCCACTCGTAACCTGGTAGGAAAAAGCATGGCGTATCTCAGACCCAGGTCTCGAAGACGCTTCTTAGCTCCACGGAAGCCCATTCGCTGTCTCTGCACAAGCTGTGAGAAGTCCGGGTAGAAGTTTACCGTGGCATTTTCGAAGGCCACCGGGCCCTTAACTCTCGAGGCTTGCAGGATAGCGCCTCGGTCCCTATAATGAAAAAGTTTTGCGACAATGGGCCTCGGCGGGGCGCCCGGCTTGCCCTGGCCACCCGGAATACGATGGGCACGTTCCACCGCAAACAATTTGGTCAATCCGGATGGAGAAAGGTAGTTTTGTATCAAGTCCTCAACCAGGAGATCAACAGAATGCAGCTCAGGATTTTCCGGAACACCGATCACACGCACGTTACAACGCCGTGCCATGTTTTCAAAATCCTTCAGGCGCTGAGTCATGAAATCGTTCACCTTTCTGAGGTTGCCGATCTCCGTCTATATCTCCGAGACGTCGGCCGTGAGACTCGATGACTTGAGGTCCAATGACTTCACCTTCTCATTGGTTTTAGATAAGTCGGCCCGAATCAAATTCACATCGATAGCCACAGTATCGATTTTGTGGGCCAGAGCTTAATATTGTTGGCCGATGGTTTCTCTCATGCCAGAGATGGCGCCCATGATGTCCTGCAGGGACGGTTCCGCTGAAGCCTCCAAAGGGTGCCCCACCGCACTCGGGCTGGGCAAGGCGGCACCGGGGGACACCTTCGATTGTGTGTACCGGTCCATGACATTAGACTGGACCGGGCCCCCGCGAAGGGGCGTCTTAGTCTTTCGCCTCTCTTGGTCCCCTCTGCCAGTCATAGCGGAGACCGCGTCCCCAAAGGACCCACGAGACCTGGTGAAAATGGCCGCAGGAAGACAGGGTGTCGTAGCCAAAAAAGTCAGCAGCGAGGGCAAATCGAGGTGCGAACCGGCCCAGAAGGATACGAAGCAGGCAAAGGGTGCAACTGTAACCCCGCGCCGCTGGACTCAGCACCGGCCAGACACCTCCGCTGGAAGACGTAGCCCGAGTCAGAATCGAAACCGAAAGTTAGGAGGGGGGGCCCATGGGTCGAGTCCCCCTGCCGCTGTTGTTCAACTCAGACACGGCCACAGAGCCTCACCAAGACCCGGGCGCGCCAGCAAGGCGGGCCCCGAAAGTTTGCGTCGATGTAGCTTCGGTGCCCCTGGTCCGATTCGAAATCCAAAAACAATATTAGGATCAGCTCAGGTTCCTCTACATTAACCCTTGTAAGAAATCAGGATAAGTTCAGGATATCAAGCCGGGAGTGGCGGGGGTCCGGAGAGCGCTGTGCTCACGCGGCCATCACGGATGCCCGCCAAGCTCCTCCGCAGGTAGGGTATTTGATGGATCCAAATCAACAAGCAAGCAATGCTAGAATACTGGGCTTATACTTAACAATTGATTTCAAATGTGTTAATTCAATTGGATCAACTGAAGTGAAAAAGGACTAAATCTCCTCGAATGCTTTAAGATGTTAAACAGATACCCAGTATTGTAGCACTGCTTCCTTGGTGACATGGAGTTATGCGTTAACATTACCAGCAAGACAGAGAAAATTTGGCACACCCGATTAACCCGATACGTATGTGCAACCTTCTTGTTAGAAGCGGCTGTCTCTAGTTGGCAGAGGTATACACTTCTGACAAATAGGGACACACCTTTTCTAGTCAGGGCAAGGGGATCACACACTTAGATAACCCCTGCTCACCCCCTTGGTAGCTTGGCAAAGCAGACAGGCTTATCTCAGAGGCAGTGCGTTAAGCATTTATGACCACACACAGTAATAAAGTGAATACACTACAAATGGACACGACACAGTAGTATTATAAAAATAAGGATTTTTATATAAGGCTTAGCACAAGACCAAATGATGACAAAAATATACCACAGTCTTAATAAATACTCTTGGAAGGAAAAATAATAGTTCAAGCACGGTTTTTTCTTTAAAACACAGTTCTTGGCAACAATGTAACCCACACGGGAGTCACACGACGTCGAGGCAAAGTTAATCCAAAGGTTCGGCGTCGATTGCGAGGAGCGCTACGTCGAGCCCGGAGTCGCACAGACCCCAACAACACAGTACCTTGGAAAAGTGAAGCACTCGATGATCAGCGGCGTCGAGATGTCCGGCGTCGCGTCTTCGGCGTCGATCGGGCCTCGGAGTCGGGGCGATCTGCAGCGGCGTCGACCGAAGTCAGGCAGGAGCAGCGCTCACGAGATGAAGCAGGATACGGCGTCGTCGTCGATGTCGATGATGATGTTGCAAGAGTGAGCAGCGCTTACGGCGTCGAGAGGGCTCGATGTTGATGCGATCAGCGGCGGCGTCGACACAGGGTCACTTGGAGCTGGAGCCGAACTCGCTACTCACTGGCGTCGCTACTGGCGTCGATCAGGCCCGGCGGCCGATGTCGAAGGTGCGGGACACTGGAGCCGTTACTCACGATGCCGAGCTGGATTCGGCGGCGTCCGTCGGCGTCGAGATTGCTGGATTCTTCAGAGGTGCTGGATTTCAGGTTCCAGCAACAAGCACTTTCAGAAGATAAATGAAGTCCTTTGGCCCTGTGACTTCAACAGGAGGCTTTTGAAAGACAAGGGAAACCCAGCGGGTAGCCAAGAACCATGGGTATAACTGCGTTATAGAAACAAGGGTTCCTAGCTTATTTAAAATAATCACAATACAGTATAGCACACAATGGACTACTATACGTTGACTTTCCAATGCCCAGCCGGGCAAGGAATTTATTTATCATTCAATGTCAATTTTATCACAATATTTTTCAGACAGGTAGTATGACACAAGCCTGTGCCGTACTTTGAAAAAGAGAAGATAGAGAAAAGTGAAAGGGGTGTTTTCAGGCAAGGAAAAAAGAGCAAATCAGGGCACTTATAATTGAAAAGAAATAGTGACAGTGTCGCCTGGAGTGAAACAAACAATATCAAATTTTAAAATGCTACATGTATGTACACTCATAGGTGTCGACGTTTCGATCCCTTCGCTCAATTAGTTAATTGGGATCATCATCAGGACTTAAAAAATTAGAGTTTGCCTGAATGTAACAATGCCTGTTGAGAAAATAAGGAAACAAGCACAAAGAAAAATCTTTAGAAAAAACAGTTATTGAGGAGAGCGGTCAACGCATGCCTTAAACTTTCCATCATACATCTGAAATCACAGTTTGTGACATGTGCAGGGTGACAGTGCCATTTGTGAAGTACATAGTCACGTTGCATTTATACATTAACACTGAGCCTCGGAATCGCAGTGACTCATGTGCAGAAGATATTGGGAGTTTGTGCACAACGAGTGACTGAGGGGATTGTGCAGCAGTGTGTTTAGTGAATGGGGGATGCCCGTCACTCAGTGAGCTGGTGTTTGAGCCGGGCCACATGCATCTCTGGTTTTTCAATGGTTTACTGGTCAACACAGGACGTACCTCTTTGTTGCGAGGTATTGAGTAAGGCGTCAAGCGTTCTTCAGGCACCCACGGGTAGCGTCCGGTGGCAGCCAGGGGTGCAGTACTGGTCCTGGTTGAAGGGTTTAGATATATCCCATCGCGGCTTTAAGCCGAGCTGTGGGAAAGATGCACTTTAGTATGCGTGGTAGGGGCGGGCCAAGGAACGAGTGATTTGTTTAGATTACATACCCATTGTGAGCTCGTTTTAATTCGTATGCGTTTCCAAATGATTCTTGGGATGAAATGGTTCGACTTCTTAGAGCGCCGATTTGTTTAACGGGCTGAAATAAATTATGTTCAAAATTATATCATGTTTTTGAGGAATTCAGTCCGGAGGGTCTAAACGGACAATTGTTAAGGAGGTTTACCTTATTAAGCGTTCTTGAGTGATACACTGAAGGCTCGATGGCCGGGGTAAGTTGTACACTCTATAATCGATCAATGTCGTCAATTGTGACACATATATGTTCATTAATAACTTAACACCAGATAGATGAGACCCATAAGTCTTTCTGCTTTGCAGTTCCTAAATTCGATATAGTTTATTCACAAGAGAGTGGTCCAGTCCTCACTCCGGTTCAATCCCGTGTGGATGGTATTAAACTGTATGATTGATTTCAATTCCTCGCGATTCAGGATTTGTTGCAGATTACCGCCTCTTTGTGGTAATTTCACCGATTTCAGGACTGTCCATCTCAGGTCGTCAGCCGTAGTTGGCCTGCGTTCAGGATTGGTTCAAGTAAGACGTCTCGGGGGCAGTACCATGCCTCTAAAAGAGCATGGTACTGCCCCCGAGACGTCTTACTTGAACCAAAAAGTAGGGAGAGGACTGAAAGAATTGCTTGTGTCACCACTTTTTCCCCAGTCTCGAATAAAATTCGAAAAACAATCCTGCAGCATTGGTCAATCCTGAACGCAGGCCAACTAAATTTTGAGAAGCCACTGTTTGCGTTAAAAAAAGCAAAAATATAAAAGACCATCTTGTCCGGGCGGCCCTACCCACAACGCCCACAAATAACACAATTGAATCCAACTGGGGCTTACCACCTGTGACAGGGCATGTAAAATGTGGACAATGTATTGTGTGTGATTTGACACTGGAGGGGCGCACTTTCAGTCACAATAATGTCACAAATGAGATGAAAGTCTTAACAAACTGCAATAGTTGTAATGTAATTTATGCGGTCTTATGCCCTTGTCCAAAAATGTATGTGGGGCAAACCACACAGAAGGTGAAGACGCGCATAAGCCAACACCGGAGCCGCATAAGATGCGGGACTCTCAATGCCCCGCTAGTGGAACATTTTTCATCCCTGAAACACACGGCTGACGACCTGAGATGGACAGTCCTGAAATCGGTGAAATTACCACAAAGAGGCGGTAATCTGCAACAAATCCTGAATCGCGAGGAATTTAAATCAATCATACAGTTTAATACCATCCACACGGGATTGAACCGGAGTGAGGACTGGACCACTCTCTTGTGAATAAACTATATCGAATTTAGGAACTGCAAAGCAGAAAGACTTATGGGTCTCATCTATCTGGTGTTAAGTTAATAATGAACATATATGTGTCACAATTGTTTCACTCACACCGACTTCACTGGTACGCATGCACTCCCACCACCCCCTATGCGTCTTGCCAAGCGACAGCCTGCGTTATACTACCCCTGCAGCCGACCCTTTGTTTAACCAATCAGGTGGATTTTTGTCCCGTAATTCTAGTGGGCAACACATGAAGAGCAATTTGCGCTAACCTAACCCCCCCACTGGGACCTCATGCAATCACAAGCTATGGGTTCTCATACTTCTTAACATCATAGTACCCTTGTACTCCGGGACATTTCAAGATGGCGCCCATGCAAGCGCCCAAGAACCACTTCCATTACTGTAGCCATTCAAGACGGGGACACTGTTCCAAGATGGCGCCTGAAGTTGCCTCCACGTGACCGGACCGCTAAACTATGACTAGCATTCCTAGGAATACCAGCGGTTACCGGCATTGAAACGAAGCATCCCGGCCAGACGCGAGCTCCAACCTGAATCGGTAAGTGGCTCTTCCCCGCTGGCGCCCGAACGGACATTGAGTCCGATCCTGACCATGTCTCAGAGATTGGGCGCCAAGTAAACTTCATCCCTATTTTTCAGCGCAACATTGACGACATTGATCGATTATAGAGTGTACAACTTACCCCGGCCATCGAGCCTTCAGTGTACCACTCAAGAACGCTTAATAAGGTAAACCTCCTTAACAATTGTCCGTTTAGACCCTCCGGACTGAATTCCTGAAAATCATGATATAATTTTGAACATAATTTATTTCAGCCCGTTAAACAAATCGGCGCTCTAAGAAGTCGAACCATTTCATCCCAAGAATCATTTGGAAACGCATACGAATTAAAACGAGCTCACAATGGGTATGTAATCTAAACAAATCACTCGTTCCTTGGCCCGCCCCTACCACGCATACTAAAGTGCATCTTTCCCACAGCTCGGCTTAAAGCCGCGATGGGATATATCTAAACCCTTCAACCAGGACCAGTACTGTACCCCTGGCTGCCACCGGACGCTACCCGTGGGTGCCTGAAGAACGCTTGACGCCTTACTCAATACCTCGCAACAAAGAGGTACGTCCTGTGTTGACCAGTAAACCATTGAAAAACCAGAGATGCATGTGGCCCGGCTCAAACACCAGCTCACTGAGTGACGGGCATCCCCCATTCACTAAACACACTGCTGCACAATCCCCTCAGTCACTCGTTGTGCACAAACTCCCGATATCTTCTGCACATGAGTCACTGCGATTCCGAGGCTCAGTGTTAATGTATAAATGCAACGTGACTATGTACTTCACAAATGGCACTGTCACCCTGCACATGTCACAAACTGTGATTTCAGATGTATGATGGAAAGTTTAAGGCATGCGTTGACCGCTCTCCTCAATAACTGTTTTTTCTAAAGATTTTTCTTTGTGCTTGTTTCCTTATTTTCTCAACAGGCTTTGTTACATTCAGGCAAACTCTAATTTTTTAAGTCCTGATGATGATCCCAATTAACTAATTGAGCGAAGGGATCGAAACGTCGACACCTATGAGTGTACATACATGTAGCATTTTAAAATTTGATATTGTTTGTTTCACTCCAGGCGACACTGTCACTATTTCTTTTCAATTATAAGTGCCCTGATTTGCTCTTTTTTCCTTGCCTGAAAACACCCCTTTCACTTTTCTCTATCTTCTCTTTTTCAAAGTACGGCACAGGCTTGTGTCATACTACCTGTCTGAAAAATATTGTGATAAAATTGACATTGAATGATAAATAAATTCCTTGCCCGGCTGGGCATTGGAAAGTCAACGTATAGTAGTCCATTGTGTGCTATACTGTATTGTGATTATTTTAAATAAGCTAGGAACCCTTGTTTCTATTCAACAGGAGGCTGGCACTCTTCCAACCCTTGGAGATTTTCTTTAGCAAGTTTGAGAGTACACACTCAGTTCCTCTCTCCTGGTTCCTTGGCAAAAATAAAGAAGCAACTGCAGGATTCCCCCAACAAACAGCACTCTGGCAGAAGGGGTAGACAGTCTTTGGATCAGCAGGCTTCTTGTCCTTGGTTCAGGTTTCCTTGTCAGAAGTGATCTAAAATCTTGGATCAGGGGTCCTTCTCTTATACCCCTTTTTGGCTTTGATCCCTTTGTCCATGCAGGGGAATTTCCCCCATCTCGGGTTTGTTTTGGGTGTTGCCAGGCCGAGGCACCTGGCCTATTCACTGTGCAGGGCAGAGTCTTCAGCCGCCCAGCTGGAGCGGAGCCAGCATTGTCACTGGCAGGGGCAGGGCCATCAGCTGCCCGGCAGGAGGTGGGGCCAGGAAAGTCCCTGGCAGGCACAGAGTCATCAGTCGCCTGGCAGGGGGGCGGAGCCAGCATTGTATCAGGCAGGGCAGGCTATCAGGAGCTACTCTTCCCCTACTCCCAATGCAAATGCCCCACTCATCCCACACTGACTCATTCAGACCTCTGGAGCCACCCAGCTCCTGTCACACGCACACCAGAACCAGCAGAGACCGGTAGACAGTTAGACAAGAAAATAGCTACTTGCTAAAAGTGCTATTTTCAAACACAGAGTCTAAAAACCATCCACCCAAACGGATGCGTTATTAAACCCTGAGTTCAGGGATACCAAACTCGACATTGCACCATGCTCCCCGAGCCCGCTAGGATTATAGCATTAATAATCCTGGCAGCCCATTCTAACTTATGGAGAGCAGGTTACCTTACAATAGTGAAAAACGAATATGGCTGTAATTCACTATTAGGACATGCCAACCTTGTCAGGCTTGTCCTACCTTATGCTTACAATGCACCCTGCCCGTGGGCCTACCATAGGGGTGACTAACATGAAGTTAAGGGAAGGTTTAGGGACTGGCAAGTAGGTGTACTTGCGCAGTCCTCGTGACAGTCAGACTGCACGTGGTCTAGCAATGGTAGACCTTCAGACATACTTTTACTAGGCCGCTCTTGTGGGTGACACAACACGTGCTGCAAGCCCACGAGCAGCATTTGTATTTACAAGCCCTGGCACCCTTGGTGCACTCTACTAGGGACTAATATTAAACCAAATAAGCCAAACATGGAAGTCAATCAATACAGTAATTTCACATAGGGAGCACTTGCACTGTGGCACTAATCAGCAGTGGCACAGTGCCCAAAGCATTATACCAGCAAAAACATCGTAAACAGAGGAGGCAAACAGAAAAAATGGAGGAGAGACTCATGCCAATGATGCCAGGTCTAACACGTGTCCCCTCCAGCTGAAATGTGGGGAGAAGTACCCTTACCCTAGGGAGTCCTCATCACTAAGGCAGAAAAATCTGGACAGACCATCAGCATTGGCGTGATCTGTGCCAGGGCGGTGTTCCACCGTGAAGTCCATCCCCTATAGGGAAATGGACCACCTCAACAGCTTTGGATTCTCACCCCTCATCTGCATCAACCATCTGAGGGGCCTGTGGTCTGTCTGAACCCGGAAGTGAGTCGCAAACAGGTAGGGTCTTAGCTTCTTCAGCGCCCAGACCACAGCAAATGCTTCTCTCTCTATTGCACTCCACCTCTGTTCCCTGGGAAGTAACCTCCTACTGATGAAGGCTACAGGTAAGTCTCGGCCCTCTCCATTCACCTGAGCTAGAACAGCCACCACGCCATGCTCTGAAGCGTCCGTCTGGATAACAAATTCTTTACAAAAGTCGGGTGCCTGGAGTATGGGTGCTGTGCACATTGGAGTTTTCAAGGTGTCAAAGGCCGTCTGACAGGCGTCAGTCCAGATCACAAGTCGTGGCTGCTTCCTGGAAGTCAGCGAAGTCAAGGGGTGCACAATGTTACCATAATCCTTGACGAACCTCCTGTAGTAACCCGTGAGACCCAAGAAGGCTCTCACCTGAGTCTGGGTTTTGGGCGGTGCCCATGCCAGGATGGTATCAATCTTGGGTTGCAGGGGGGCCACCTTGCCACTCCCTACTTGGTGCCCCAAGTACACCACTGAACCCTGCCCAATCTGGCACTTACTGGCTTTGATTGTGAGGCCTGCTCTGCGCAGGGCCAACAACACTTCCTGGAGGTGGCGCAAGTGTTCCTCCCAGCTGGCGCTGAACACTGCGATGTCGTCCAGGTAGGCGGCACTGAAATCCTCCAGTCCAGCCAAGACCTGGTTGACCAACCTCTGGAAGGTGGCAGGGGCATTCTTCATCCCAAAGGGCATAACCCGGAACTGGTAGTGCCCATCTGGTGTGGAGAATGCTGACCTATCTTTTGCCCCATCAGTCAAGGCGATCTGCCAGTACCCAGACGTTAGATCAAACGTACTAAGGTACCGTGCAGCCCCCTAACCGATCTATGAGCTCATCAGCTCTGGGGATGGGGTGCGCGTCAGTCTTATTGACTGAATTGAGTCCTCGGTAATCCACACAGAACCGAAGTTCCGGTGAAGCACCAGGCGCTGCAGCCTTTGGGACCAAGACCACTGGGCTGGCCCAAGGACTGCTAGAGGACTCAACCACCCCTAAGGCAAACATTTTGGAGACCTCCTCCTTGATGTATGCTCTGACCTTGTCAGTCACTCTGTAAGCCTTGTGCTTCACAGGAGTGCTGTCCCCGGTGTCCACATCATGGACACACCACTGA
The DNA here is from genome assembly GCF_964261635.1 of Lissotriton helveticus. NCBI lineage: Eukaryota > Metazoa > Chordata > Amphibia > Caudata > Salamandridae > Lissotriton > Lissotriton helveticus. The sequence goes on along the minus strand of NC_136057.1, from coordinate 658,826,613 downwards.
GTGACACCAGGAATCAAGGAAAACAGATCAGGGAATTGTCCCAACAGTTGGCGACAATCCTGCTGCTGTTCAGGGGTCAGTGTGTCAGAGAGGACAACACCATCCACTGACCCATCTTGCTCCTTTGCATACAGGAGGTCAGGAAGAGGCTCACTCTCCTCCTCCATTCCAGCATCTGTAGCTAGGAGCATGCCCACTTCGGACCTTTCTAAGTGGGGCTTTAAACGGTTGACATGCAGGACCCGCAAGGGGTTCCTGGGAGACTCCAAGTCCACCATGTAGGTGACATCGCTCTTTTTCTCCACAACCTTAAATGGTCCAGTCCATCTGTCCTTGAGCGCACAAGGTTCCACAGGGGACATGACCCAAACTTTCTGTCCAGGCTGAAGCTCCACCAGAGTGGCCTTCTGGTCGTACCACCGCTTCATCTCTTCCTGGCTGGCCTCCAGATTTGCCTGAGCAAGATCTCTGAAGCGCCTAGTCTGGTTCCTAAAGGCCAGCATGTAACTGTATACATCCTGGGGAGGTTTCCTGGGAGATTGCTCCCAGCCTTCTTTGACCAGACTCAAAGGTCCTCTTACCGGGTGTCCATACAAAAGCTCAAAGGGGCTGAACCCTAGAGACTTCTGTGGCACCTCACGGTAAGCAAACAGCAGGCATGGCAAGAGGACGTCCCATTTACGCCTCATTGGTTCCTCAAGACCCATAATCATGCCTTTAAGGGTACGGTTGAATCTTTCAACCAACCCATTACCTTGAGGGTGGTAAGGAGTGGTGAACTTGTAGGTTACCCCACATTCCTTCCACAGAGACTTCATATAGTTGGAAATGAAGTTGGTGCCCCGGTCTGACACCACCTCTCTGGGGAACCCCATGCGGGAGAAAACACCCATCAGTGCCCGTCCCACCACGGGGGCCGTCACTGTTCTGAGAGGGATGGCTTCCGGGTACCGTGTGGCATGGTCCACCAAGACCAGGATGAACCTGTTGCCCATGGCTGTCTTGGGGTCCAGGGGCCCAACAATGTCAATCCCCACCCGGTCAAAGGGGGTACTGACCACGGGAAAAGGTTGGAGGGGAGCCTTCTGCTTCCGCCCGCTTTTCCCACTTGCCTGGCAAGTTTGACAGGTCTTGCAATGGATATCTGTATCCCTTCTCATCTGAGGCCAATAAAAATGGGTGACAAGCCTGTCATAGGTCTTGTCCTGCCCCAGATGTCCAGCTAACGGAACGTCATGAGCCAAACCCAGTAGGAAGGCTCTGAAGCGCTGGGGTACCACCAGCACACGGGCTGACCCAGGCTCAGCAGCCTTAGGCTCGCTATACAGGACATCGTTCTCCCAGTAGACCAAATGTGACCCTGACTGATCACCTGTTGTCTGGGCTGAGGCCTGCTGCCTCATACCCACAAGAGAAGGGCACACTTTCTGTTCTGCACAAAATTCTTCCCTGGAGGGACCACCATCCTGCCGCCAGTGGGTCAGCTCGGGCAAGTCTCCCAGTTCAGCAACTTGTTCACCTGTGGGTTCCAGGGCATACCCCTCAAGGTCTGCCTCCTCCTGGACCACGGGAACTATGGAGGACGGTTTCCCGCGCCTCCTGCCTCTTCTCTTCACAGCTGGGTCCTGGGCCATACTTTCAGGCTCCAGAACCCCATCAACACCCTTACTTGCTGTCATGGATCGAGTGGTTGCACACACCCACTCTGGCACACCCAACATTTTCAAATGTGTCTCCCTCTCCACCTTAGCCCAAGGGGAGTCTTCCAAATCATTGCCCAGGAGACAATCAACAGGCATGGCGGGCCTTACAGCAACCTGAAGAGTACCTGAAACTCCCCCCCATTCAAAGGGAACCTGAGCTACCTCACAAGCTCTCTGGGAGTTGTCAGCAGCTATCACAGGGTAGAATGCGTGGGGAACAACCTGCTCTCTGGACACCAAGTGACACTTGACAGCTGTCACACTCGCTCCGGTGTCTCTGAGAGCTTCCACTCTATGGCCATTAATGGTCACCCACTGCCTATATTTCTTAGTGTTACTAGGCAGAGGGGGTGGAGGGACCATTTCCATGTCTCCTAAAGAGACCAGGGACATCTCTGCGGAACCCTCCCCACCATGGGCAACCATCTCCTCCCCTCCCAGGGCTACACTCGCCAACTGACGGGGGGCGGCACGTGGTGGTGCACTAGAGTTCTTCAAGGGACACTGAGGATCATAAAAATGGTGTCCCAAGTGCTTACAAGCGAAGCAGGTCATTGGGCCCCTACGAACAGGTTTACCTGTCGGGGCCTCTGATTTCTTATCTGGGGGAGGCTGGGAACCCTTCCCTTGGTTCCCTTGGGGATTACTTTGGGGCCCTTTCTGGAACTCCCTCTGTTTACCCTTGTCCCCCCTACTCTTCTGCTGGGGACCCTGCCCACCTTTGGCTGAGTCTCCCACTGGACCCTTGTGGACCCTGGTACTGACCCAGCGGTCCGCCTCCTCAGCAAGTTTTCTAGGGTTAGATATCTTGCTATCAATAAGGTGTTGGCGCAGCTCTGGAAAACAGTTATTAGACAAGTGCTCCCAAGCAAACAAATCATAAAGAGCATCATAACTTTCCACTTTGCTGCCCTTTACCCAACCATCCATGGCTCTGCAAAAAAATGACACATATTCAACCCACGTCGTACCAGGCAATTTCTTACATTCTCTAAAGGCCTGTCTGTACTTTTCTGGGGTTAGGCCATACCTTAACATTAAAGCATCCTTTATATGAGTATAAGACATCCTATCCTCAACAGGCATGTCTAAGGTATCTCTTCCCTCATTCACAAAGCGACCCCACAACCCCGCTCCCCAATCCTTCTCAGGGACCCGGTGGGCCAACAATGCTAACTCATATGCTTTAAACCATTGACCAATATCTTCATTCTTCTGAAAATCTTTAATCACATCTTTAGGAAAATAAAACCTACTTTCTGCAGGCACAGATGGGATGCTGCCACCAGAGGGATTCAATTCTAACTCTTTAGCTTTGAGCTACAACTCCCTCAACCTGGTATCACGCTCCAAAGCTAACTTCTCTCTTTCAAACTCCAACCTTTTGATCTCCAGATCAGCTTCTCTCCTGCCTCTTGCATTCTCTATCTCCAACTGCCCATCTATCTTAAGTTTTGCCATTTCCATGTTGTATGCTCGCTCCTTCGCCCTTTCTTCTCTTTCTTCAGGAGAAAGACCTTTGGAGGAAACACTGCTGCCAGGAGGGGATGGGGGCCTATTCACTGGCACCCTCTCTTCCCCTTCCTCTTCCTCTGTCGGTACCACCACCGGATCAGAGGGATCTCTGGCCTCTAACGAGGCCTGAAATGCTTTGAGATAATCTTCTTTCCTTGAGATGCCTGGGGTAGGAACTTTAAACTGCTTGCAAAAGGATTTCAGCTGCTTTAACGGATAGTCGTTTATCTTACTCCTATCAAATTCCTCCACAACAACAACAGGGGTAGTGACTCCGGCATCACTCATGGTCAAAACTGGCAGTTTCAAAAATCAAGCTTCAGGAAAACGGAGAACAAAAATAGGATATCCAACCAAAACAGATTGTGGCTGCGCTATGGTCTGCTTTCACTATGTAGCGCACACTAATCACTGCACATGGGTCATAAATGCAAAGTTCAAATCCTCACCGCTGACCCACCAATGTAAGAAGCGGCTGTCTCTAGTTGGCAGAGGTATACACTTCTGACAAATAGGGACACACCTTTTCTAGTCAGGGCAAGGGGATCACACACTTAGATAACCCCTGCTCACCCCCTTGGTAGCTTGGCAAAGCAGACAGGCTTATCTCAAAGGCAGTGCGTTAAGCATTTATGACCACATACAGTAATAAAGTGAATACACTACAAATGGACACGACACAGTAGTATTATAAAAATAAGGATTTTTATATAAGGCTTAGCACAAGACCAAATAACGACAAAAATATACCACAGGCTTAATAAATACTCTTGGAAGGAAAAATAATAGTTCAAGCACGGTTTCTTCTTTAAAACACAGTTCTTGGCAACAATGTAACCCACACGGGAGTCACACGACGTCGAGGCAAAGTTAATCCAAAGGTTCGGTGTCGACCGCAAGGAGCGCTACGTCGAGCCCGGAGTCGCACAGACCCCAACAACACAGTACCTTGGAAAAGTGAAGCACTCGATGATCAGCGGCGTCGAGATTTCCGGCGTCGCGTCTTCGGCGTCGATCGGGCCTCGGAGTCGGGGCGATCTGCAGCGGCGTCGACCGAAGTCAGGCAGGAGCAGCGCTCACGAGATGAAGCAGGATACGGCGTCGTCGTCGATGTCGATGATGATGTTGCAAGAGTGAGCAGCGCTCACGGCGTCGAGAGGGCTCGATGTTGATGCGATCAGCGGCGGCGTCGATACAGGGTCACTTGGAGCTGGAGCCGAACTCGCTACTCACTGGCGTCGCTACTGGCGTCGATCGGGCCCGGCGGCCGGCGTCGAAGGTGCGGGACACTGAAGCCGTTACTCACGATGTCGAGCTGGATTCGGCGGCGTCCGTCGGCGTCGAGATTGCTGGATTCTTCAGAGGTGCTGGATTTCAGGTTCCAGCAACAAGCACTTTCAGAAAATAAATGAAGTCCTTTGGCCCTGTGACTTCAACAGGAGGCTGGCACTCTTCCAACCCTTGGAGATTTTCTTTAGCAAGTTTGAGAGTACACACTCAGTTCCTCTCTCCTGGTTCCTTGGCAAAAATAAAGAAGCAACTGCAGGATTCCCCCAACAAACAGCACTCTGGCAGAAGGGGTACACAGTCCTTAGATCAGCAGGCTTCTTGTCCTTGGTTCAGGTTTCCTTGTCAGAAGTGATCTAAAATCTTGGATCAGGGGTCCTTCTCTTATACCCCTTTTTGGCTTTGATCCCTTTGTCCATGCAGGGGAATTTCCCCCCATCTCGGGTTTGCTGTGGGTGTTGCCAGGCCGAGGCACCTGGCCTATTCACTGTGCAGGGCAGAGTCTTCAGCCGCCCAGCAGGAGCGGAGCCAGCATTGTCACTGGCAGGGTGAAGGCCATCAGCTGCCCGGCAGGAGGTGGGGTCAGGAAAGTCCCTGGCAGGCACAGAGTCATCAGTCGCCTGGCAGGGGGGCGGAGCCAGCATTGTATCAGGCAGGGCAGGCTATCAGGAGCTACTCTTCCCCTACTCTCAATGCAAATGCCCCACTCATCCCACACTGACTCATTCAGACCTCTGGAGCCACCCAGCTCCTGTCACACGCACACCAGAACCAGCAGAGACCGGTAGACAGTTAGACAAGAAAATAGCTACTTGCTAAAAGTGCTATTTTCAAACACAGAGTCTAAAAACCATCCACCCAAACGGATGCGTTATTAAACCCTGAGTTCAGGGATACCAAACTCGACATTGCACCATGCTCCCCGAGCCCGCTAGGATTATAGCATTAATAATCCTGGCAGCCCATTCTAACTTATGGAGAGCAGGTTACCTTACAATAGTGAAAAACGAATATGGCTGTAATTCACTATTAGGACATGCCAACCTTGTCAGGCTTGTCCTACCTTATGCTTACAATGCACCCTGCCCGTGGGCCTACCATAGGGGTGACTAACATGAAGTTAAGGGAAGGTTTAGGGACTGGCAAGTAGGTGTACTTGCGCAGTCCTCGTGACAGTCAGACTGCACGTGGTCTAGCAATGGTAGACCTTCAGACATACTTTTACTAGGCCGCTCTTGTGGGTGGCACAACACGTGCTGCAAGCCCACGAGCAGCATTTGTATTTACAAGCCCTGGCACCCTTGGTGCACTCTACTAGGGACTAATAGTAAACCAAATAAGCCAAACATGGAAGTCAATCAATACAGTAATTTCACATAGGGAGCACTTGCACTGTGGCACTGATCAGCAGTGGCACAGTGCCCAAAGCATTATACCAGCAAAAACATCGTAAACAGAGGAGGCAAACAGAAAAAATGGAGGAGAGACTCATGCCAATGATGCCAGGTCTAACACTTCTCAACAGACGGCTGACAAGTAAAAACTGGTTTTAGGTATACCGCATTCATTTTGGAGCTAAAACGGAAAGACCAGCACAGGTAAACATTTCCACAATATAAAGAAAAAAAGTCCCCCCATGCACGGAATATGATGCAAATATCAGTAAGACTGCCCCTGTGCTGTTGTGCTTCACACAAGATATTTGTATTCACAATGTTCATCACCCAAATGAAATGAACATTCTTTCTGTCAACCGGACAAGGAAAAAGACTGAATAGGCATTTCCAGGAAGATGATGCAACCTTCAAATCAGGGAGACATCCTAGAAGAGCATGCTGAAATGTCTGACAATCTTACTGGTCTTACATCTTTATCTCAAATGGCTTAGCCCATGTATTAGTGCTGCTCTAATTGTCAGCAGCATTCAATGCAATAAACCACAGAACCCCCTGCAAATACTCCTTTCAAGAACGGAAGTAAAGGGCACAGTGCTGAAATAGATCCAATCCTTAATCACTTCCGTATCATAGCTGCTGAAAATTGACACATTCAGATCCCGTTCTCTTCCAGTTTTTTCCAGTGTACATCAAGGATATATCCTGTGATCACTTCTATTTGACCTCTGCATGGAAAGCCTTGGTACTATGCTTCACACGCAGAGAATTTCTATTCAATACACCAACAACTCCCAAATATACTTTGTAACTAGATTATCGAACCCTTCAGACATCTCCACTCTCAAACTGCTCATGGAAAACCTAACAAAATGGATGAGCACTTTGTCACTTCTACCTAACCACCTCTTCAACCTAATTCCTTCTGCTACACATGGAACACTGGTTTCAGAACCAAACTGAGATCGCTTCACACCAACACCAGTACTCTGTGCTAAATCTTTAGGATTCACCCTTAACAATAGCAGTTTCATTGCAAAACACATATCCAATCCAACTTCACCACCTCAGGCAAATTAAGCACCCCATCCCTCCGAATAGCTCAGAGTCATGGCTCATGCCCCAGTATCATCTCATCTTGATAATGGCAGTGATCTACTTGCAGACACCTGAAAGGCTATTCTCACCCCTCCCTGGAACATCCTATACATCGCTGCTTGCCTCGTTAAAGGTGCAAACAAATCTAGACACATCAATTAAATTCTGAAAGACTGCCATTGGTGGTCCTTAGATGCTGGAATTCACTTTAAAAGTGCCTGCACCACCCATAAGGTCCTGCACCAAAAGGCACACACCTACATGAATAACAAACACAGGCCTCCAGAGGTAGGAGAAATACCAGGAACCAAGTTCAAATAATAGTAGAAATTCTGAAACAAAACAAAAATCCAAGACTATGAACAAGGCCCTCTCATGTTGGCCCCTAGAATTTGGAACAACCTGTTTGAAGACCGGAGGACCTTATCCACTTCAGGTGGAAAACCACCTATACAGAGATCATCTATACTTTCTTGCTCTTTGTACTCTTTTCTCTCTAAACCCATGCTGACCATGTTTTCCCCGTTAATCTATCTTCTTCGTTCAAAATATGGTTACCAGGTATTCTGTAAAGCACCCCACTGTCCATGCTGCCAGGTGCTTGCGATATAAATAAATAAGTAAATAAATAAGGTTTGAATGAATGGTATATACTGTCCCACACCTCATTGTACCGATCCACGATCTTGCTATTTTAAAACGGTTATTGGACGTACTTCGGAGGCTGTGCTTTCGATGTTGTAGGATTTAGTTATACATTGTTTCTGCCAGGTGTAATAATCGGCATGTTACACAGACACCTGGCCTGATTTGCGTGCTCCAAACTCACCCACTCTGGCCACTGCAGTGAATATACGGCAACCTGTTTCGTTGTTGTTGGACCAATAAATATATTTACAAAATAATAAATACATTTAAAATTCAAACTACGGTGACTTTGTAATCAAGACGGTTACCAACAAATTTCTCTACGATAAATGTTGTGAAGTACTACACACATCTCATCGTGCCGATCATACCTCAATGAGTAAGATGTTTCTAAAGAAATACAGAGCAATAGCTCATCTGGTACAGGAGTGTGGCGAGCATGCGTGCGAAACGTCTATAAAAACATATGCACGAACACTAAACTGAGACGAGCCTTATTATCTTGGGTTTAACAGAAGGGTGCGCCCAAGCAGAAGTGCAAAGTTCAGGGAAGAAGCGGGATGGACACTTCTGCTGCTAGAGTTGGCAGGGTGGACAAGAATGTGTTGCACAGGGTGTGCACCGTCAGGCTTTAGCAGCGCACAGTAACATACACTTAAGAATCCCTTGTCTGCGTCCTCTCCTTACAGGTCTGCCGATAAGACACTACGAAGTGATTGCTCCTTCTAAATGACGCACTGTCTATGAATGCCTGTTACTAGCAATCGGAAAAGGGAATCATTAAAAGTAGGCATAATACACTAAACAAGTACGTAAATGAAATAAATAAAACTGTGGAGCACGCAGTTGAGGTTCTGTTGTTTTCCTGTATTTGGCGCACGTCGGCCTGGAGCGCAGAAGAGACGCGAGAGGGCAGGAGCGTGACGCCGTGAGCGTGCACGTTTGGCGTTCCCTGCGGCTCGTGACAGTGGCGGCGCCTGCAGTCTTCGCCCACTGTACTTGAGGAGTGCTGTGAGGCTGTGGGACGGGGAAGAGTATAGCAGACCCGGTGAGGGGGGGCCTCGGGGCACATTGACGGTGCCCGCCCCTCCCCAGTGATGGAAGCCGGGCGTGTGCCCGGTGAGCGGGGTTGGGAGTGTGTGTGTGCATGTTTGTGTGTGTATGTAAGCGGGGGCGGCGGGCGGCGGCGGCGGGGGGGGGCGGGTACGCTTGTATGTGCCTGCGTGTGTTGTACCTGTGTGTGTGCCTGCCTGTGTGTACGTGTGCCTGTGTGCAGGGGTGTGGGGGCTGGCTGTGTGCGCACGGGAATGTAAGGCACGAGAGGGGCAAGGCACCGTGCGCGCTCACGAGGTCAAATCTGAGCAAATCTGCGCTCGTGCACCCTCTCGTGTCCACATTCCCAAATACGGGTAACATTAGTTGTCTTGCTGAGGAATCATATCACCTGATTATCAGATACAGATGCTCCACCACAATCTACAAAATAAAATCACATCAACAGGAGGGGGGAGTGAAAAGATACACATAGTATTATAAACATTAGGAGACAATACACTCATAAGTAGTGTTATTGAAGCGACTTGTCAAAACATATTTTCATGACATATTCGCACTCACCCAATTAGTGTGGGGATCGCGCCTCACCTCACCTGGATGCAGCTCAGGTAAATGAGGAGCACCCCTCTGTTTAGAAAAAACACATATACTCATAAGTATTCACTGTTAATCCCATCAGGTACCGAAAATTACAACATTGGCCAGAGTTGTAAACGCCATAAAAATACATGGTATCCTATTATGCCTCGTGATAGTATAAACAACTCAGGACACACTTATGCCCTGGCCCTTATATCAAGTTAAAAATAATATATGTATTACATGCGCCCATTAATGGTAATCAGTAGTTGTGCCGCATGCTTGTATCGGTAGTTCTGAAAACACTATTCAAAATCCCTAACTTCATGTAGCACACGATCTTTACATCGAGTCCCCGCGATAGAGCCAGTGATGTTGAGAAAACCGCATTTCGGAGTCGTTAAATGAATAGTACACACCCCCCGGCGTATCGCCAGCTAGGGACTCGATGCACGTAACTCCGCTGAATTTAGTGGCTCAGAGGGAAGGAAGCTTCTAAGCTGGATGATATGCTAGGCGTCCCCCACAGATGTTCAGAAATAAGGCACTCTGCCTTCGCTTAAGTGTGGCCGATCTTAGTGTTAAACTTCGCGCGTGAGTGTGCGGAGCAGGAAAACCTTACCTCTCCGTCGGTGTCTCCAGGCATTCCTCTGCGCTGGACTTGGGGAGGCACCGAGCGGAAGAGGCGCCGGCTATTTGATGACTCATGTTCTTAATGCGCTCACGTGATCGCGCAAGGGATGATGGATATTGTAGTACATGAAGTGTACTCACTATTGATCTTAACAAAATACTCTCTTTTAGACCTTGACTGTGGTGGAATATACATGTGCACCTTGTTGGAAGTGCCTACTTTATGTAAACCTGTGTTAGAAGTCGTTTAAGCAATAATATAGTAATAATATTCAGGCAGTAGTATTTGCAACGACCCTCAGAGTTATTCACACGAGACTATCGTTGTAAAATACTAGGGTAGATCTTAGCCTCCCATAACTCAGATGTTGACTACAGTGAGATGTATGGATCTAATCAGTCCAAATATGTACAAGATGTATTCCCGCTCTATATAAAATATGCAGCGGATCGCTATATAAACACCAAGCGTGTATATTTCAGAGGTTGCCAATTTTGGTAACAATATGTCATATGTTTTACGCAAAAGCATGATCAGTATCTATGATGATAACCCAGATCATAGCGACATCCAGGGAATAGGTTTGTTTAGGCCCTCTTTGTCGCTATTAAGTTTATATACCCATTTCTGTTCTTTTCTGAACAGAAATTTGCTTACATCAGGGCAATGGTCAGGAATGATTGGCTGTTCTAGTATCGTCCACATGAAGTCATTGGGGCCATGTCCCACTTCAAGGAAGTGGGCTGTAAGGCGCGTCGCTTGTTTACGGCAACGAACGGTGCTTTTGTGTTCACAGATGCGAGTTCTTGTTTTTCTAGTGGTCATGCCCACATATATTTTAGAGCATGGGCAAGTAATGAGATAGATGGTGTTCTCACTGTTGCAATTTGTAAATTTTATCTGTTGCCACGGCCGGCCTGTGCCTATCTCAGCTGTGGTAGATTTAGTTGTCTCCGGACAGACAGAACAGTTTCCGCAGGGATGATGTCCTTGTACAGGTGGGAGATCCCATAGGGTCCCCACCTGTCGGGTCATCCTGTTTGTTGTCCGGGTATGCACCAGCTGATATTTTATATTTTGCCCTCTCTTGAAAGCAAAGAGTGGTAGAGACAGTGTGTCCCCGCCGGTATTCAGAATTGACCAGTGTTTTTTTATGATCTTTTGAACCTGATTAGATCTGGTGTGGAAAGTGTTCACAAAAGCCATCCTGTCCGACTTCTCTTTCGTGACCGCTAAATCTAGGAGGGCTTCACGGTTATTGTTTGAAGCCCTTTTCTTAGATTTACGTATAATTGTGGATGGATAGTTCTTCTCACGCAGTTGTTCTGACAATTTGGCCGAATGAGTCTCAAAAGCCTCTTTGGTTGAGCAGTTTCTTTTAAGCCTAAGGAACGGTCCAAAGGGCAAGTTGTTTCTCAGTGCTCTAGGGTGGTAGCTCTCATAGTTGAGGAGCGCATTCCTGGCCATGGGTTTTCTGTACAGTTCTGAGATTAGGCCAGCTGGGGTGGCCAATATCAAGAGATCCAAAAAAGGCAAGTGGGTTCTGCTGAATTCAATTGTGAATTTCAAATACAAGGGGACGGAGAGGCAACTATTCGAACCATAACCAAAATCAGTTTAAACCTTTTTGGCAGCCAGGTCCGTGGATGTATGGCCCAAATTTCCCTCCCCAAATGTGTCCTCCTTTCTTCCCTAATCAGATGCAACAAGCCCCAGGAGTCCCGCATTTTTAGGGTTTGGCCCCAGGACGAACAGAGGCAGGAGAAGACAAGGGAATGGACCTCAGGTCCGCTGGTCAACACCAGTACACACACAACAACCGACTATGGATCTGAGAAACGGCAAGAGCATACCCAGGGAGAATGCAGGAACGAGCAGCGCGACAAACCAGCCAGTATCGTGATCAATCTTAGCTCCCACTCTTTATCGGATGATGAAGAGAGTCTCCTCAACCGAGGGTTAGGTTTTGTGGCCACTAATGAAGGTGACCATTTTACAGCACAAGTTGAACTAGCCAAGCTGTTCAGAAAGATCAGGCTACATAACTTTTTTGCTAGACATGATTCGACCAATTCAATACAATCAGACGCCAACACTGGGTTAAAAAAAACATCGACTTTCAACCCTACGGCTATTGGCTTACCAACTAGAGTCCAGACTTTTGAAGAGGCTGTGGAAAATGATATCAGCACGCTCTTTAAGACTGAAAGGCCCAGGCCTTATATGAATCTACCCAAAAAAGAAAAATTAGCGATACGTTCTTTAACATCCAATGAAGCAATCATAATCAAGCCCGCAGATAAAGGCGGTGCGATAGTGTTGTTGGACACAGAAACCTACAGAACAGAATGCTTAAGACAACTTCAGGATCGGAAATCTTACATTCCACTGAAGGAAGATCCAACGGAGAAATTAAAAACTAAGATCAGTCACCTAGTAGAAGAGGCCATCTCGGAAGGATGGATTACTCCTCAGGAGGGCCAATATCTGTGTACTTCCCATCCATCCATTCCATACTTCTACTGTCTCCCAAAGGTCCATAAACCACAGAGACCACCTCCAGGGAGACCTATAATCTCCGGAGTTGGTTCAATTCTTGAACCTTTATCTACATTTGTAGACCATTTCTTGAACCCTATAGTAAGAGAGATGCCTACGTATTTAAAGGACACAAAGGATGTCTTGCGGCTCCTTCCTGACATAGATTTCGACATCTCAAGAGACCTTCTTGTCCCTTTTGATGTCGAGTCGCTCTATACTTCTATCCCCCAGACAGAGACCCTAGAGGTCATCGATACCATCCTACAAGGGAGGGACTTACAATCTCGAACACCTGTCCCATTCATCATGAACTTGGCTTAACTAGCAATGAAAGAGAATTATTTCAAATTTGAAGACACTACCTATCTCCAAACATCTGGCACGAGCATGGGTAGTGTCTTCGCTCCTAGTTTAGCTAATCTTTACGTTCATGTATTTAAACAGACGAAGGTGCTCAATCATTACAATCCATACTATGTATCGCTCCGAGTCTGGAAGCGATACATAGATGACATCTTCGTAGTGTGGAGAGGTTCAGAATCAGATCTCATGGATTTTCATCGCTGGTTAAATTCCTGCAACATGTATTTGAAATTCACAATTGAATTCAGCAGAACCCACTTGCCTTTTTTGGATCTCTTGATATTGGCCACCCCAGCTGGCCTAATCTCAGAACTGTACAGAAAACCCATGGCCAGGAATGCGCTCCTCAACTATGAGAGCTGCCACCCTAGAGCACTGAGAAACAACTTGCCCTTTGGACAGTTTCTTAGGCTCAAAAGAAACTGCTCAACCAAAGAGGCTTTTGAGACTCATTCGGCCAAATTGTCAGAACAACTGCGTGAGAAGAACTATCCATCCACAATTATACAACAATCTAAGAAAAGGCCTTCAAACAATAACCGTGAAGCCCTCCTAGATTTAGCGGTCCCGAAAGAGAAGTCGGACAGGATGACATTTGTGAACACTTTCCACACCAGATCTAATCAGGTTCAAAAGATCATAAAAAAACACTGGTCAATTCTGAATACCGGCGGGGACACACTGCCTCTACCACTCTTTGCTTTCAAGAGAGGGCAAAATATAAAAGATCAGCTGGTGCATACCCGGCCAAAAAACAGGATGACCCGACAGGTGGGGACCCTATGCGATCTCCCACCTGTACAAGGACATCATCCCTGCGGAAACTGTTCTGTCTGTCCGCAGACAACTAAATCTACCACAGTTGAGATAGGCACAGGCCGGCCGTGGCAACAGATACAATTTACAAATTGCAACAGTGAGAACACCATCTATCTCATTACTTGTCCATGCTCTAAAAGATATGTGGGCATGACCACTAGAAAAACAAGAACTCGCATCTGTGAACACAAAAGCACAGTTCGTTGCCGTAAACAAGCGACGCGCCTTACAGCCCACTTCCTTGAAGTGGGACATGGCCCCAATGACTTCATGTGGACGATACTAGAACAGCCAACCATTCCTGACCATTGCCCTGATGTAAGCAAATTTCTGTTCAGAAAATAACAGAAATGGGTATATAAACTTAATAGCGACAAGGAGGGCCTAAACGAGCCTATTCCCTGGATGTCGCTATGATCTGATTAACAAACAGTGGGTTATCATCATAGATACTGATCATGCTTTTGCGTAAAACATATGACATATTGTTACCAAAATTGTCAACCTCTGAAATATACACGCTTGGTGTTGATATAGCGATCCGATGCATATTTTATATAGTGCGGGAATACATCTTGTACATATTTGGACTGATTAGATCCATACATCTCACTGTAGTCAACATCTGAGTTATGGGAGGCTAAGATCTACCCTAGTATTTTACAACGATAGTCTCGTGTGAATAACTCTGAGGGTCGTTGCAAATACTACTGCCTGAATATTATTACTATATTATTGCTTAAACGACTTCTAACACGGGTTTACATAAAGTAGGCACTTCCAACAAGGTGCACATGTATATTCCACCCCAGCCAAGGTCTAAAAGAGAGTATTTTGTTAAGATCAATAGTGAGTACGCTTCATGTACTACAATATCCATCATCCCTTGCGCGATCACATGAGCGCATTAAGAACATGAGTCATCAAATAGCCGGCGCCTCTTCTGCTCGGTGCCTCCCCAAGTCCAGCGCAGAGGAACGCCTGGAGACACCGACGGAGAGGTAAGGTTTTCCTGCTCCGCACACTCACGCGCGAAGTTTAACACTAAGATCGGCCACACTTAAGCGAAGGCAGAGTGCCTTATTTCTGTACGTCTGTGGGGGACGCCTAGCATATCATCCAGCTTAGAAGCTTCCTTCCCTCTGAGCCACTAAATTCAGCGGAGTTACGTGCATCGAGTCCCTAGCTGGCGATACGCCGGGGGGTGTGTACTATTCATTTAACGACTCCGAAATGCGGTTTTCTCAACATCACTAGCGCTATCGTGGGGACTCGATGTAAAGATCGTGTGCAACATGAAGTTAGGGATTTTGAATAGTGTTTTCAGAACTACCGATACAAGCATGCGGCACAACTACTGATTACCATCAATGGGCGCATGTAATACATATATTATTTTTAACTTGAAATAAGGGCCAGGGCATAAGTGTGTCCTGAGTTGTTTATACTATCGCGCGGCATAATAGGATACCATGTATTTTTATGGCGTTTACAACTCTGGCCAATGTTGTCATTTTCGGTACCTGATGGGATTAACAGTGAATACTTATGTGTATATGTGTTTTTTCTAAACAGAGCGGTGCTCCTCATTTACCTGAGCTGCATCCAGGTGAGGTGAGGCGCGATCCCCACACTAATTGGGTGAGTGCGAATATGTCATGAAAATATGTTTTGACAAGTCGCTTCAATAACACTACTTATGAGTGTATTGTCTCCTAATGTTTATAATACTACGTGTATATTTTCACTCCCCCCTCCTGTTGATGTGATTTTACTTTGTAGATTGTGGTGGAGCATCTGTGCCTGACAATCAGGTGATATGATTCCTTTTTATTTCTGTCACTAATTTTACAGCAGTAGCACGAACTAGGTCCTGATGAATGCATAGGCACTTCCTTTTATGCAGAACCATGTTGGCCACTCGCTGAGCAGATATTCTGTTAAATCTGTTTTCACACTTTTTTAGATTTAGGGAGCTGAGAGAAAACATTAAAAGCCGTTCTTCTACTCAGTCTCACCTAATTTTATATTCTCACTAAAACACTCACTTGCACTGCTTTTTCAGTTGTCCTATTTCACTGCTTCCGCTCACCAGACAAGAACGGTGGGTCTTCTTACTCTCACAGTCCTCTTTTTCGTTTTGTGTGACTGTGACTGCATTGACTCCTGGGTAAGGAGAACCCAAATTATGTAAATGTGGCGGTACAGTTAGACAACTGATGGGAAAATTCTGACCTTGAGTATGTGCTTCACGTGAATGTGGTGTCCTAATATCACGTGGTGCAATTGGTTAATATAGCTGCCACCCTTCTCTTAGTTGTCACGTCAACAGTTGTTTGTGATTTGATTTCACTTTTAGACTCCTAGATATTCCTTTGTGTAGAATCATGAATAAAACCAAGACATTGCAAAGGACTAGTTTGCATGACAGTGACACCACACGTATGTATTATGTGAGGAGAAAGGACACAAAGGTACTTTGAGTCTATCTGCTTATAATACTCCCGTGTTTACAGATTCAGCCAGGTCAAGCTCAGCCAGTTGATGCCCAGTCAGAAGGTTTGCAAAACATTGAGGGTTTTTGGGGCTCTTTTGAGAATGTATTCAGGAAATCGTCTTCACCAACTTATGATTGTCTTTTTCTCACTAGGCCAAGAGTACGTGGGGGCATATTTACAATAAGTGGCGCATCCCTGCATATCAGCAGGGATGCGCCACATATTGTGCGCCATCCCTCCGCCACCATGGATGCGCCGCATTTACAATGCGGTACAAAAGGGGGTGGTGATGGACGGAGCATATGAATCAATCAAACACTCACACCCAGTCAAAAGATCTGGGTTTAATCCATCACCGTTCTTTAGCCCACTCTGCCACCCCAGTTCAGACATGGCTATATGCAAATCAGTCTGACCCTGTGCCTCATGGGAACAGTCCAGCCCGAACTGCCAAGCCATGTCTTCCCTGGACCGGAAACAAGCTTCCGAGGACAGGTTTCTGGCATTCCAGCTGTCTTCAGCCCGGCTTGCTTGAATCCCGTGGCAAAGTGAGCAAGGGACTGACGTCTGAGCATACCCTGCCACACTTATGGCGGCCAAAAGCGGTACAAAAGAGGGTGGTGATGGACGGAGCAGTTGAATCAATCAAACACTCACATCCAGTCAAAAGATCTGGGTGTAATCCATCACCGTTCTTTAGCCCACTCTGCCCCCCCAGTTCAGACATGGCTATATGCAAATCAGTCTGACCCTGTGCATCGTGGGATTAGTCCAGCCCGAACTGCTAAGCCATATCTTCCCTGGACCGGAAACAAGCTTCCGAGGACCGGTTTCTGGCATTCCAGCCATCTTCAGCCCGGCTTGCTTGAATCCAGTGGCAAAGTGAGCAAGGGACTCACGTCTGAGCATACCCTGCCACACTTATGGCGGCCAAAATCGGTACGAAAGGGGGTGGTGATGGACGGAGCATCTGAATCAATCAAACACTCACACCCAGTCAAAAGATCTGGGTTTAATCCATCACCGTTCTTTAGCCCACTCTGCCACCCCAGTTCAGACATGGCTATATGCAAATCAGTCTGACCCTGTGCCTCATTGGAATAGTCCAGCCCGAACTGCCAAGCCATGATTTCCCTGGACCGGAAACAAGCTTCCAAGGACCGGTTTCTGGCATTCCAACCGTCTTCAGCCCGGCTTGGTTGAATCCAGTGGCAAAGTGAGCAAGAGACTCACGTCTGAGCATACCCTGCCACACTTATGGCGGCCAAAAGCGGTACAAAAGGGGGTGGTGATGGACGGAGCATCTGAATCAATCAAACACTCACACCCAGTCAAAAGATCTGGGTTTAATCCATCACCGTTCTTTAGCCCACTCTGCCACCCCAGTTCAGACATGACTATATGCAAATCAGTCTGACCCTGTGCCTCATGGGAACAGTCCAGCCCGAACTGCCAAGCCATGTCTTCCCTGGGCCGGAAAAAAGCTTCCGAGGACCGGTTTCTGGCATTCCAGCCGTCTTCAGCCCGGCTTGCTTGAATCCAGTGGCAAAGTGAGCAAGGGACTCACGTCTGAGCTTACCCTGCCACACTTATGGTGGCCAAAAGCGGTACAAAAGGGGGTGGTGATGGACGGAGCATCTAAATCAATCAAACACTCACACCCAGTCAAAAGATCTGGGTTTAATCCATCACCGTTCTTTAGCCCACTCTGCCACCCCAGTTCAGACATGGCTATATGCAAATCAGTCTGACCCTGTGCCTCATGGGAACAGTCCAGCCCGAACTGCCAAGCCATGTCTTCCCTGGACTGGAAACAAGCTTCAGAGGACCGGTTTCTGTCATTCCAGCCGTCTTCAGCCCGGCTTGCTTGAATCCTGTGGCAAAGTGAGCAAGGGACTCACGTCTGAGCTTACCCTGCCACACTTATGGTGGCCAAAAGCGGTACAAAAGGGGGTGGTGATGGACGGAGCATCTGAATCAATCAAACACTCACACCCAGTCAAAAGATCTGGGTTTAATCCATCACCGTTCTTTAGCCCACTCTGCCACCCCAGTTCAGACATGGCTATATGCAAATCAGTCTGACCCTGTGCCTCATGGGAACAGTCCAGCCCGAACTGCCAAGCCATGTCTTCCCTGGACTGGAAACAAGCTTCAGAGAACCGGTTTCTGGCATTCCAGCCGTCTTCAGCCCGGCTTGCTTGAATCCTGTGGCAAAGTGAGCAACGGACTCACGTCTGAGCTTACCCTGCCACACTTATGGTGGCCAAAAGCGGTACAAAAGGGGGTGGTGATGGACGGAGCATCTGAATCAATCAAACACTCACACCCAGTCAAAAGATCTGGGTTTAATCCATCACCGTTCTTTAGCCCACTCTGCCACCCCAGTTCAGACATGGCTATATGCAAATCAGTCTGACCCTGTGCCTCATGGGAACAGTCCAGCCCGAGCTGCCAAGCCATGTCTTCCCTGGACAGGAAACTAGCTTCCGAGGACCGGTTTCTGGCATTCCAGCCGTCTTCAGCCCGGCTTGCTTGAATCCAGTGGCAAAGTGAGCAAGGGACTCACGTCTGAGCATACCCTGCCACACTTATGGCAGCCAAAAGCGGTACAAAAGGGGGTGGTGATGGACGGAGCATCTGAATCAATCAAACACTCACACCCAGTCAAAAGATCTGGGTTTAATCCATCACCGTTCTTTAGCCCAATCTGCCACCCCAGTTCAGACATGGCTATATGCAAATCAGTCTGACCCTGTGCCTCATGGGAACAGTCCAGCCCGAACTGCCAAGCCATGTCTTCGCTGGACTGGAAACAAGCTTCAGAGGACCGGTTTCTGGCATTCCAGCCGTCTTCAGCCCGGCTTGCTTGAATCCAGTGGCAAAGTGAGCAAGGGACTCACGTCTGAGCTTACCCTGCCACACTTATGGTGGCCAAAAGCGGTACAAGAGGGGGTGGTGATGGACGGAGCATCTGAATCAATCAAACACTCACACCCAGTCAAAAGATCTGGGTTTAATCCATCACCGTTCTTTAGCCCACTCTGCCACCCCAGTTCAGACATGGCTATATGCAAATCAGTCTGACCCTGTGCCTCATGGGAACAGTCCAGCCCGAACTGCCAAGCCATGTCTTCCCTGGACTGGAAACAAGCTTCCGAGGACCGGTTTTTGGCATTCCAGCCATCTTCAGCCTGGCTTGCTTGAATCCAGTGGCAAAGTGAGCAAGGGACTCACGTCTGAGCATACCCTGCCACACTTATAGCAGCCAAAAGCGGTAAAAAAGGGGGTGGTGATGGACGGAGCATCTGAATCAATCAAACACTCACACCCAGTCAAAAGATCTGGGTTTAATCCATCACCGTTCTTTAGCCCACTCTGCCACCCCAGTTCAGATATGGCTATATGCAAATCAGTCTGACCCTGTGCCTCATGGGAACAGTCCAGCCCGAACTGCCAAGCCATGTCTTCCCTGGACTGGAAACAAGCTTCCGAGGACCGGTTTCTGGCATTCCAGCCGTCTTCAGTCCGGCTTGCTCGAATCCAGTGGCAAAGTGAGCAAGGGACTCACGTCTGAGCATACCCTGCCACACTTAGGGTGGCCAAAAGCGGTACAAAAGGGGGTGGTGATGGACGGAGGATCTGAATCAATCAAACACTCACACCCAGTCAAAAGATCTGGGTTTAATCCATCACTGTTCTTTAGCCCACTCTGCCACCCCAGTTCAGACATGGCTATATGCAAATCAGTCTGACCCTGTTCCTCATGGGACAGTCCAGCCCGAACTGCCAAGCCATGTCTTCCCTGGACCGGAAACTAGCTTCCGAGGACCGGTTTCTGGCATTCCAGCCGTCTTCAGCCCGGCTTGCTTGAATCCAGTGGCAAAGTGAGCAAGGGACTCGCGTCTGAGCATACCCTGCCACACTTATGGCGGCCAAAAGCGGTACAAAAGGGGGTGGTGATGGACGGAGCATCTAAATCAATCAAACACTCACACCCAGTCAAAAGATCTGGGTTTAATCCATCGCCGTTCTTTAGCCCACTCTGCCACCCCAGTTCAGACATGGCTATATGCAAATCAGTCTGACCCTGTGCCTCATGGGAATAGTCCAGCCCGAACTGCCAAGCCATGTCTTCCCTGGAACGGAAACAAGCTTCCGTGGACCGGTTTCTGGCATTCCAACCGTCTTCAGCCCGGCTGGCTTGAATCCAGTGGCAAAGTGAGCAAGGGACTCACGTCTGAGCTTACCCTGCCACACTTATGGTGGCCAAAAGCGGTACAAAAGGGGGTGGTGATGGACGGAGCATCTAAATCAATCAAACACTCACACCCAGTCAAAAGATCTGGGTTTAATCCATCACCGTTCTTTAGCCCACTCTGCCACCCCAGTTCAGACATGGCTATATGCAAATCAGTCTGACCCTGTGCCTCATGGGAACAGTCCAGCCCGAACTGCCAAGCCATGTCTTCCCTGGACTGGAAACAAGCTTCAGAGGACCGGTTTCTGGCATTCCAGCCGTCTTCAGCCCGGCTTGCTTGAATCCTGTGGCAAAGTGAGCAAGGGACTCACGTCTGAGCTTACCCTGCCACACTTATGGTGGCCAAAAGCGGTACAAAAGGGGGTGGTAATGGACGGAGCATCTGAATCAATCAAACACTCACACCCAGTCAAAAGATCTGGGTTTAATCCATCACCGTTCTTTAGCCCACTCTTCCACCCCAGTTCAGACATAGCTATATGCAAATCAGTCTGACCCTGTGCCTCATGGGAACAGTCCAGCCCGAACTGCCAAGCCATGTCTTCCCTGGACTGGAAACAAGCTTCAGAGAACCGGTTTCTGGCATTCCAGCCGTCTTCAGCCCGGCTTGCTTGAATCCTGTGGCAAAGTGAGCAACGGACTCACGTCTGAGCTTACCCTGCCACACTTATGGTGGCCAAAAGCGGTACAAAAGGGGGTGGTGATGGACGGAGCATCTAAATCAATCAAACACTCACACCCAGTCAAAAGATCTGGGTTTAATCCATCACCGTTCTTTAGCCCACTCTGCCACCCCAGTTCAGACATGACTATATGCAAATCAGTCTGACCCTGTGCCTCATGGGAACAGTCCAGCCCGAACTGCCAAGCCATGTCTTCCCTGGGCCGGAAAAAAGCTTCCGAGGACCGGTTTCTGGCATTCCAGCCGTCTTCAGCCCGGCTTGCTTGAATCCAGTGGCAAAGTGAGCAAGGGACTCACGTCTGAGCTTACCCTGCCACACTTATGGTGGCCAAAAGCGGTACAAAAGGGGGTGGTGATGGACGGAGCATCTAAATCAATCAAACACTCACACCCAGTCAAAAGATCTGGGTTTAATCCATCACCGTTCTTTAGCCCACTCTGCCACCCCAGTTCAGACATGGCTATATGCAAATCAGTCTGACCCTGTGCCTCATGGGAACAGTCCAGCCCGAACTGCCAAGCCATGTCTTCCCTGGACTGGAAACAAGCTTCAGAGGACCGGTTTCTGTCATTCCAGCCGTCTTCAGCCCGGCTTGCTTGAATCCTGTGGCAAAGTGAGCAAGGGACTCACGTCTGAGCTTACCCTGCCACACTTATGGTGGCCAAAAGCGGTACAAAAGGGGGTGGTGATGGACGGAGCATCTGAATCAATCAAACACTCACACCCAGTCAAAAGATCTGGGTTTAATCCATCACCGTTCTTTAGCCCACTCTGCCACCCCAGTTCAGACATGGCTATATGCAAATCAGTCTGACCCTGTGCCTCATGGGAACAGTCCAGCCCGAACTGCCAAGCCATGTCTTCCCTGGACTGGAAACAAGCTTCAGAGAACCGGTTTCTGGCATTCCAGCCGTCTTCAGCCCGGCTTGCTTGAATCCTGTGGCAAAGTGAGCAACGGACTCACGTCTGAGCTTACCCTGCCACACTTATGGTGGCCAAAAGCGGTACAAAAGGGGGTGGTGATGGACGGAGCATCTGAATCAATCAAACACTCACACCCAGTCAAAAGATCTGGGTTTAATCCATCACCGTTCTTTAGCCCACTCTGCCACCCCAGTTCAGACATGGCTATATGCAAATCAGTCTGACCCTGTGCCTCATGGGAACAGTCCAGCCCGAGCTGCCAAGCCATGTCTTCCCTGGACAGGAAACTAGCTTCCGAGGACCGGTTTCTGGCATTCCAGCCGTCTTCAGCCCGGCTTGCTTGAATCCAGTGGCAAAGTGAGCAAGGGACTCACGTCTGAGCATACCCTGCCACACTTATGGCAGCCAAAAGCGGTACAAAAGGGGGTGGTGATGGACGGAGCATCTGAATCAATCAAACACTCACACCCAGTCAAAAGATCTGGGTTTAATCCATCACCGTTCTTTAGCCCAATCTGCCACCCCAGTTCAGACATGGCTATATGCAAATCAGTCTGACCCTGTGCCTCATGGGAACAGTCCAGCCCGAACTGCCAAGCCATGTCTTCCCTGGACTGGAAACAAGCTTCAGAGGACCGGTTTCTGGCATTCCAGCCGTCTTCAGCCCGGCTTGCTTGAATCCAGTGGCAAAGTGAGCAAGGGACTCACATCTGAGCTTACCCTGCCACACTTATGGTGGCCAAAAGCGGTACAAGAGGGGGTGGTGATGGACGGAGCATCTGAATCAATCAAACACTCACACCCAGTCAAAAGATCTGGGTTTAATCCATCACCGTTCTTTAGCCCACTCTGCCACCCCAGTTCAGACATGGCTATATGCAAATCAGTCTGACCCTGTGCCTCATGGGAACAGTCCAGCCCGAACTGCCAAGCCATGTCTTCCCTGGACTGGAAACAAGCTTCCGAGGACCGGTTTTTGGCATTCCAGCCATCTTCAGCCTGGCTTGCTTGAATCCAGTGGCAAAGTGAGCAAGGGACTCACGTCTGAGCATACCCTGCCACACTTATAGCAGCCAAAAGCGGTAAAAAAGGGGGTGGTGATGGACGGAGCATCTGAATCAATCAAACACTCACACCCAGTCAAAAGATCTGGGTTTAATCCATCACCGTTCTTTAGCCCACTCTGCCACCCCAGTTCAGATATGGCTATATGCAAATCAGTCTGACCCTGTGCCTCATGGGAACAGTCCAGCCCGAACTGCCAAGCCATGTCTTCCCTGGACTGGAAACAAGCTTCCGAGGACCGGTTTCTGGCATTCCAGCCGTCTTCAGTCCGGCTTGCTCGAATCCAGTGGCAAAGTGAGCAAGGGACTCACGTCTGAGCATACCCTGCCACACTTAGGGTGGCCAAAAGCGGTACAAAAGGGGGTGGTGATGGACGGAGGATCTGAATCAATCAAACACTCACACCCAGTCAAAAGATCTGGGTTTAATCCATCACTGTTCTTTAGCCCACTCTGCCACCCCAGTTCAGACATGGCTATATGCAAATCAGTCTGACCCTGTTCCTCATGGGACAGTCCAGCCCGAACTGCCAAGCCATGTCTTCCCTGGACCGGAAACTAGCTTCCGAGGACCGGTTTCTGGCATTCCAGCCGTCTTCAGCCCGGCTTGCTTGAATCCAGTGGCAAAGTGAGCAAGGGACTCGCGTCTGAGCATACCCTGCCACACTTATGGCGGCCAAAAGCGGTACAAAAGGGGGTGGTGATGGACGGAGCATCTAAATCAATCAAACACTCACACCCAGTCAAAAGATCTGGGTTTAATCCATCGCCGTTCTTTAGCCCACTCTGCCACCCCAGTTCAGACATGGCTATATGCAAATCAGTCTGACCCTGTGCCTCATGGGAATAGTCCAGCCCGAACTGCCAAGCCATGTCTTCCCTGGAACCGAAACAAGCTTCCGTGGACCGGTTTCTGGCATTCCAACCGTCTTCAGCCCGGCTGGCTTGAATCCAGTGGCAAAGTGAGCAAGGGACTCACGTCTGAGCTTACCCTGCCACACTTATGGTGGCCAAAAGCGGTACAAAAGGGGGTGGTGATGGACGGAGCATCTAAATCAATCAAACACTCACACCCAGTCAAAAGATCTGGGTTTAATCCATCACCGTTCTTTAGCCCACTCTGCCACCCCAGTTCAGACATGGCTATATGCAAATCAGTCTGACCCTGTGCCTCATGGGAACAGTCCAGCCCGAACTGCCAAGCCATGTCTTCCCTGGACTGGAAACAAGCTTCAGAGGACCGGTTTCTGGCATTCCAGCCGTCTTCAGCCCGGCTTGCTTGAATCCTGTGGCAAAGTGAGCAAGGGACTCACGTCTGAGCTTACCCTGCCACACTTATGGTGGCCAAAAGCGGTACAAAAGGGGGTGGTAATGGACGGAGCATCTGAATCAATCAAACACTCACACCCAGTCAAAAGATCTGGGTTTAATCCATCACCGTTCTTTAGCCCACTCTTCCACCCCAGTTCAGACATAGCTATATGCAAATCAGTCTGACCCTGTGCCTCATGGGAACAGTCCAGCCCGAACTGCCAAGCCATGTCTTCCCTGGACTGGAAACAAGCTTCAGAGAACCGGTTTCTGGCATTCCAGCCGTCTTCAGCCCGGCTTGCTTGAATCCTGTGGCAAAGTGAGCAACGGACTCACGTCTGAGCTTACCCTGCCACACTTATGGTGGCCAAAAGCGGTACAAAAGGGGGTGGTGATGGACGGAGCATCTGAATCAATCAAACACTCACACCCAGTCAAAAGATCTGGGTTTAATCCATCACCGTTCTTTAGCCCACTCTGCCACCCCAGTTCAGACATGGCTATATGCAAATCAGTCTGACCCTGTGCCTCATGGGAACAGTCCAGCCCGAGCTGCCAAGCCATGTCTTCCCTGGACTGGAAACAAGCTTCCGAGGACCGGTTTCTGGCATTCCAGCCGTCTTCAGCCCGGCTTGCTTGAATCCAGTGGCAAAGTGAGCAAGGGACTCACGTCTGAGCATACCCTGCCACACTTATGGCGGCCAAAAGCGGTACAAAAGGGGGTGGTGATGGACGGAGCATCTGAATCAATCAAACACTCACACCCAGTCAAAAGATCTGGGTTTAATCCATCACTGTTCTTTAGCCCACAATGCCACCCCAGTTCAGACATGGCTATATGCAAATCAGTCTGACCCTGTGCCTCATGGGAACAGTCCAGCCCGAACTGCCAAGCCATGTCTTCCCTGGACTGGAAACAAGCTTCAGAGGACCGGTTTTTGGCATTCCAGCCATCTTCAGCCTGGCTTGCTTGAATCCAGTGGCAAAGTGAGCAAGGGACTCGCGTCTGAGCATACCCTGCCACACTTATGGCGGCCAAAAGCGGTACAAAAGGGGGTGGTGATGGACGGAGCATCTAAATCAATCAAACACTCACACCCAGTCAAAAGATCTGGGTTTAATCCATCGCCGTTCTTTAGCCCACTCTGCCACCCCAGTTCAGACATGGCTATATGCAAATCAGTCTGACCCTGTGCCTCATGGGAATAGTCCAGCCCGAACTGCCAAGCCATGTCTTCCCTGGAACGGAAACAAGCTTCCGTGGACCGGTTTCTGGCATTCCAACCGTCTTCAGCCCGGCTGGCTTGAATCCAGTGGCAAAGTGAGCAAGGGACTCACGTCTGAGCTTACCCTGCCACACTTATGGTGGCCAAAAGCGGTACAAAAGGGGGTGGTGATGGACGGAGCATCTAAATCAATCAAACACTCACACCCAGTCAAAAGATCTGGGTTTAATCCATCACCGTTCTTTAGCCCACTCTGCCACCCCAGTTCAGACATGGCTATATGCAAATCAGTCTGACCCTGTGCCTCATGGGAACAGTCCAGCCCGAACTGCCAAGCCATGTCTTCCCTGGACTGGAAACAAGCTTCAGAGGACCGGTTTCTGGCATTCCAGCCGTCTTCAGCCCGGCTTGCTTGAATCCTGTGGCAAAGTGAGCAAGGGACTCACGTCTGAGCTTACCCTGCCACACTTATGGTGGCCAAAAGCGGTACAAAAGGGGGTGGTAATGGACGGAGCATCTGAATCAATCAAACACTCACACCCAGTCAAAAGATCTGGGTTTAATCCATCACCGTTCTTTAGCCCACTCTTCCACCCCAGTTCAGACATAGCTATATGCAAATCAGTCTGACCCTGTGCCTCATGGGAACAGTCCAGCCCGAACTGCCAAGCCATGTCTTCCCTGGACTGGAAACAAGCTTCAGAGAACCGGTTTCTGGCATTCCAGCCGTCTTCAGCCCGGCTTGCTTGAATCCTGTGGCAAAGTGAGCAACGGACTCACGTCTGAGCTTACCCTGCCACACTTATGGTGGCCAAAAGCGGTACAAAAGGGGGTGGTGATGGACGGAGCATCTAAATCAATCAAACACTCACACCCAGTCAAAAGATCTGGGTTTAATCCATCACCGTTCTTTAGCCCACTCTGCCACCCCAGTTCAGACATGACTATATGCAAATCAGTCTGACCCTGTGCCTCATGGGAACAGTCCAGCCCGAACTGCCAAGCCATGTCTTCCCTGGGCCGGAAAAAAGCTTCCGAGGACCGGTTTCTGGCATTCCAGCCGTCTTCAGCCCGGCTTGCTTGAATCCAGTGGCAAAGTGAGCAAGGGACTCACGTCTGAGCTTACCCTGCCACACTTATGGTGGCCAAAAGCGGTACAAAAGGGGGTGGTGATGGACGGAGCATCTAAATCAATCAAACACTCACACCCAGTCAAAAGATCTGGGTTTAATCCATCACCGTTCTTTAGCCCACTCTGCCACCCCAGTTCAGACATGGCTATATGCAAATCAGTCTGACCCTGTGCCTCATGGGAACAGTCCAGCCCGAACTGCCAAGCCATGTCTTCCCTGGACTGGAAACAAGCTTCAGAGGACCGGTTTCTGTCATTCCAGCCGTCTTCAGCCCGGCTTGCTTGAATCCTGTGGCAAAGTGAGCAAGGGACTCACGTCTGAGCTTACCCTGCCACACTTATGGTGGCCAAAAGCGGTACAAAAGGGGGTGGTGATGGACGGAGCATCTGAATCAATCAAACACTCACACCCAGTCAAAAGATCTGGGTTTAATCCATCACCGTTCTTTAGCCCACTCTGCCACCCCAGTTCAGACATGGCTATATGCAAATCAGTCTGACCCTGTGCCTCATGGGAACAGTCCAGCCCGAACTGCCAAGCCATGTCTTCCCTGGACTGGAAACAAGCTTCAGAGAACCGGTTTCTGGCATTCCAGCCGTCTTCAGCCCGGCTTGCTTGAATCCTGTGGCAAAGTGAGCAACGGACTCACGTCTGAGCTTACCCTGCCACACTTATGGTGGCCAAAAGCGGTACAAAAGGGGGTGGTGATGGACGGAGCATCTGAATCAATCAAACACTCACACCCAGTCAAAAGATCTGGGTTTAATCCATCACCGTTCTTTAGCCCACTCTGCCACCCCAGTTCAGACATGGCTATATGCAAATCAGTCTGACCCTGTGCCTCATGGGAACAGTCCAGCCCGAGCTGCCAAGCCATGTCTTCCCTGGACAGGAAACTAGCTTCCGAGGACCGGTTTCTGGCATTCCAGCCGTCTTCAGCCCGGCTTGCTTGAATCCAGTGGCAAAGTGAGCAAGGGACTCACGTCTGAGCATACCCTGCCACACTTATGGCAGCCAAAAGCGGTACAAAAGGGGGTGGTGATGGACGGAGCATCTGAATCAATCAAACACTCACACCCAGTCAAAAGATCTGGGTTTAATCCATCACCGTTCTTTAGCCCAATCTGCCACCCCAGTTCAGACATGGCTATATGCAAATCAGTCTGACCCTGTGCCTCATGGGAACAGTCCAGCCCGAACTGCCAAGCCATGTCTTCCCTGGACTGGAAACAAGCTTCAGAGGACCGGTTTCTGGCATTCCAGCCGTCTTCAGCCCGTCTTGCTTGAATCCAGTGGCAAAGTGAGCAAGGGACTCACATCTGAGCTTACCCTGCCACACTTATGGTGGCCAAAAGCGGTACAAGAGGGGGTGGTGATGGACGGAGCATCTGAATCAATCAAACACTCACACCCAGTCAAAAGATCTGGGTTTAATCCATCACCGTTCT
This sequence comes from Lissotriton helveticus, assembly GCF_964261635.1. NCBI lineage: Eukaryota > Metazoa > Chordata > Amphibia > Caudata > Salamandridae > Lissotriton > Lissotriton helveticus. Next base: position 658,798,428 of record NC_136057.1, on the reverse strand, counting down.
TTAGCCCACTCTGCCACCCCAGTTCAGACATGGCTATATGCAAATCAGTCTGACCCTGTGCCTCATGGGAACAGTCCAGCCCGAACTGCCAAGCCATGTCTTCCCTGGACTGGAAACAAGCTTCCGAGGACCGGTTTTTGGCATTCCAGCCATCTTCAGCCTGGCTTGCTTGAATCCAGTGGCAAAGTGAGCAAGGGACTCACGTCTGAGCATACCCTGCCACACTTATAGCAGCCAAAAGCGGTAAAAAAGGGGGTGGTGATGGAGGAGCATCTGAATCAATCAAACACTCACACCCAGTCAAAAGATCTGGGTTTAATCCATCACCGTTCTTTAGCCCACTCTGCCACCCCAGTTCAGATATGGCTATATGCAAATCAGTCTGACCCTGTGCCTCATGGGAACAGTCCAGCCCGAACTGCCAAGCCATGTCTTCCCTGGACTGGAAACAAGCTTCCGAGGACCGGTTTCTGGCATTCCAGCCGTCTTCAGTCCGGCTTGCTCGAATCCAGTGGCAAAGTGAGCAAGGGACTCACGTCTGAGCATACCCTGCCACACTTAGGGTGGCCAAAAGCGGTACAAAAGGGGGTGGTGATGGACGGAGGATCTGAATCAATCAAACACTCACACCCAGTCAAAAGATCTGGGTTTAATCCATCACTGTTCTTTAGCCCACTCTGCCACCCCAGTTCAGACATGGCTATATGCAAATCAGTCTGACCCTGTTCCTCATGGGACAGTCCAGCCCGAACTGCCAAGCCATGTCTTCCCTGGACCGGAAACTAGCTTCCGAGGACCGGTTTCTGGCATTCCAGCCGTCTTCAGCCCGGCTTGCTTGAATCCAGTGGCAAAGTGAGCAAGGGACTCGCGTCTGAGCATACCCTGCCACACTTATGGCGGCCAAAAGCGGTACAAAAGGGGGTGGTGATGGACGGAGCATCTAAATCAATCAAACACTCACACCCAGTCAAAAGATCTGGGTTTAATCCATCGCCGTTCTTTAGCCCACTCTGCCACCCCAGTTCAGACATGGCTATATGCAAATCAGTCTGACCCTGTGCCTCATGGGAATAGTCCAGCCCGAACTGCCAAGCCATGTCTTCCCTGGAACCGAAACAAGCTTCCGTGGACCGGTTTCTGGCATTCCAACCGTCTTCAGCCCGGCTGGCTTGAATCCAGTGGCAAAGTGAGCAAGGGACTCACGTCTGAGCTTACCCTGCCACACTTATGGTGGCCAAAAGCGGTACAAAAGGGGGTGGTGATGGACGGAGCATCTAAATCAATCAAACACTCACACCCAGTCAAAAGATCTGGGTTTAATCCATCACCGTTCTTTAGCCCACTCTGCCACCCCAGTTCAGACATGGCTATATGCAAATCAGTCTGACCCTGTGCCTCATGGGAACAGTCCAGCCCGAACTGCCAAGCCATGTCTTCCCTGGACTGGAAACAAGCTTCAGAGGACCGGTTTCTGGCATTCCAGCCGTCTTCAGCCCGGCTTGCTTGAATCCTGTGGCAAAGTGAGCAAGGGACTCACGTCTGAGCTTACCCTGCCACACTTATGGTGGCCAAAAGCGGTACAAAAGGGGGTGGTAATGGACGGAGCATCTGAATCAATCAAACACTCACACCCAGTCAAAAGATCTGGGTTTAATCCATCACCGTTCTTTAGCCCACTCTTCCACCCCAGTTCAGACATAGCTATATGCAAATCAGTCTGACCCTGTGCCTCATGGGAACAGTCCAGCCCGAACTGCCAAGCCATGTCTTCCCTGGACTGGAAACAAGCTTCAGAGAACCGGTTTCTGGCATTCCAGCCGTCTTCAGCCCGGCTTGCTTGAATCCTGTGGCAAAGTGAGCAACGGACTCACGTCTGAGCTTACCCTGCCACACTTATGGTGGCCAAAAGCGGTACAAAAGGGGGTGGTGATGGACGGAGCATCTGAATCAATCAAACACTCACACCCAGTCAAAAGATCTGGGTTTAATCCATCACCGTTCTTTAGCCCACTCTGCCACCCCAGTTCAGACATGGCTATATGCAAATCAGTCTGACCCTGTGCCTCATGGGAACAGTCCAGCCCGAGCTGCCAAGCCATGTCTTCCCTGGACTGGAAACAAGCTTCCGAGGACCGGTTTCTGGCATTCCAGCCGTCTTCAGCCCGGCTTGCTTGAATCCAGTGGCAAAGTGAGCAAGGGACTCACGTCTGAGCATACCCTGCCACACTTATGGCGGCCAAAAGCGGTACAAAAGGGGGTGGTGATGGACGGAGCATCTGAATCAATCAAACACTCACACCCAGTCAAAAGATCTGGGTTTAATCCATCACTGTTCTTTAGCCCACAATGCCACCCCAGTTCAGACATGGCTATATGCAAATCAGTCTGACCCTGTGCCTCATGGGAACAGTCCAGCCCGAACTGCCAAGCCATGTCTTCCCTGGACTGGAAACAAGCTTCAGAGGACCGGTTTTTGGCATTCCAGCCATCTTCAGCCTGGCTTGCTTGAATCCAGTGGCAAAGTGAGCAAGGGACTCACGTCTGAGCATACCCTGCCACACTTATAGCAGCCAAAAGCGGTACAAAAGGGGGTGGTGATGGACGGAGCATCTGAATCAATCAAACACTCACACCCAGTCAAAAGATCTGGGTTTAATCCATCACCGTTCTTTAGCCCACTCTGCCACCCCAGTTCAGATATGGCTATATGCAAATCAGTCTGACCCTGTGCCTCATGGGAACAGTCCAGCCCGAACTGCCAAGCCATGTCTTCCCTGGACTGGAAACAAGCTTCCGAGGACCGGTTTCTGGCATTCCAGCCGTCTTCAGTCCGGCTTGCTCGAATCCAGTGGCAAAGTGAGCAAGGGACTCACGTCTGAGCATACCCTGCCACACTTATGGCGGCCAAAATCGGTACGAAAGGGGGTGGTGATGGACGGAGCATCTGAATCAATCAAACACTCACACCCAGTCAAAAGATCTGGGTTTAATCCATCACCGTTCTTTAGCCCACTCTGCCACCCCAGTTCAGACATGGCTATATGCAAATCAGTCTGACCCTGTGCCTCATTGAAATAGTCCAGCCCGAACTGCCAAGCCATGATTTCCCTGGACCGGAAACAAGCTTCCAAGGACCGGTTTCTGGCATTCCAACCGTCTTCAGCCCGGCTTGGTTGAATCCAGTGGCAAAGTGAGCAAGAGACTCACGTCTGAGCATACCCTGCCACACTTATGGCGGCCAAAAGCGGTACAAAAGGGGGTGGTGATGGACGGAGCATCTGAATCAATCAAACACTCACACCCAGTCAAAAGATCTGGGTTTAATCCATCACCGTTCTTTAGCCCACTCTGCCACCCCAGTTCAGACATGACTATATGCAAATCAGTCTGACCCTGTGCCTCATGGGAACAGTCCAGCCCGAACTGCCAAGCCATGTCTTCCCTGGGCCGGAAAAAAGCTTCCGAGGACCGGTTTCTGGCATTCCAGCCGTCTTCAGCCCGGCTTGCTTGAATCCAGTGGCAAAGTGAGCAAGGGACTCACGTCTGAGCTTACCCTGCCACACTTATGGTGGCCAAAAGCGGTACAAAAGGGGGTGGTGATGGACGGAGCATCTAAATCAATCAAACACTCACACCCAGTCAAAAGATCTGGGTTTAATCCATCACCGTTCTTTAGCCCACTCTGCCACCCCAGTTCAGACATGGCTATATGCAAATCAGTCTGACCCTGTGCCTCATGGGAACAGTCCAGCCCGAACTGCCAAGCCATGTCTTCCCTGGACTGGAAACAAGCTTCAGAGGACCGGTTTCTGTCATTCCAGCCGTCTTCAGCCCGGCTTGCTTGAATCCTGTGGCAAAGTGAGCAAGGGACTCACGTCTGAGCTTACCCTGCCACACTTATGGTGGCCAAAAGCGGTACAAAAGGGGGTGGTGATGGACGGAGCATCTGAATCAATCAAACACTCACACCCAGTCAAAAGATCTGGGTTTAATCCATCACCGTTCTTTAGCCCACTCTGCCACCCCAGTTCAGACATGGCTATATGCAAATCAGTCTGACCCTGTGCCTCATGGGAACAGTCCAGCCCGAACTGCCAAGCCATGTCTTCCCTGGACTGGAAACAAGCTTCAGAGAACCGGTTTCTGGCATTCCAGCCGTCTTCAGCCCGGCTTGCTTGAATCCTGTGGCAAAGTGAGCAACGGACTCACGTCTGAGCTTACCCTGCCACACTTATGGTGGCCAAAAGCGGTACAAAAGGGGGTGGTGATGGACGGAGCATCTGAATCAATCAAACACTCACACCCAGTCAAAAGATCTGGGTTTAATCCATCACCGTTCTTTAGCCCACTCTGCCACCCCAGTTCAGACATGGCTATATGCAAATCAGTCTGACCCTGTGCCTCATGGGAACAGTCCAGCCCGAGCTGCCAAGCCATGTCTTCCCTGGACTGGAAACAAGCTTCCGAGGACCGGTTTCTGGCATTCCAGCCGTCTTCAGCCCGGCTTGCTTGAATCCAGTGGCAAAGTGAACAAGGGACTCACGTCTGAGCATACCCTGCCACACTTATGGCGGCCAAAAGCGGTACAAAAGGGGGTGGTGATGGACGGAGCATGGACGGAGCATCTGAATCAATCAAACACTCACACCCAGTCAAAAGATCTGGGTTTAATCCATCACCGTTCTTTAGCCCAATCTGCCACCCCAGTTCAGACATGGCTATATGCAAATCAGTCTGACCCTGTGCCTCATGGGAACAGTCCAGCCCGAACTGCCAAGCCATGTCTTCCCTGGACTGGAAACAAGCTTCAGAGGACCGGTTTCTGGCATTCCAGCCGTCTTCAGCCCGGCTTGCTTGAATCCAGTGGCAAAGTGAGCAAGGGACTCACGTCTGAGCTTACCCTGCCACACTTATGGTGGCCAAAAGCGGTACAAGAGGGGGTGGTGATGGACGGAGCATCTGAATCAATCAAACACTCACACCCAGTCAAAAGATCTGGGTTTAATCCATCACCGTTCTTTAGCCCACTCTGCCACCCCAGTTCAGACATGGCTATATGCAAATCAGTCTGACCCTGTGCCTCATGGGAACAGTCCAGCCCGAACTGCCAAGCCATGTCTTCCCTGGACTGGAAACAAGCTTCCGAGGACCGGTTTTTGGCATTCCAGCCATCTTCAGCCTGGCTTGCTTGAATCCAGTGGCAAAGTGAGCAAGGGACTCACGTCTGAGCATACCCTGCCACACTTATAGCAGCCAAAAGCGGTACAAAAGGGGGTGGTGATGGACGGAGCATCTGAATCAATCAAACACTCACACCCAGTCAAAAGATCTGGGTTTAATCCATCACCGTTCTTTAGCCCACTCTGCCACCCCAGTTCAGATATGGCTATATGCAAATCAGTCTGACCCTGTGCCTCATGGGAACAGTCCAGCCCGAACTGCCAAGCCATGTCTTCCCTGGAACGGAAACAAGCTTCCGTGGACCAGTTTCTGGCATTCCAACCGTCTTCAGCCCGGCTGGCTTGAATCCAGTGGCAAAGTGAGCAAGGGACTCACGTCTGAGCTTACCCTGCCACACTTATGGTGGCCAAAAGCGGTACAAAAGGGGGTGGTGATGGACGGAGCATCTAAATCAATCAAACACTCACACCCAGTCAAAAGATCTGGGTTTAATCCATCACCGTTCTTTAGCCCACTCTGCCACCCCAGTTCAGACATGGCTATATGCAAATCAGTCTGACCCTGTGCCTCATGGGAACAGTCCAGCCCGAACTGCCAAGCCATGTCTTCCCTGGACTGGAAACAAGCTTCAGAGAACCGGTTTCTGGCATTCCAGCCGTCTTCAGCCCGGCTTGCTTGAATCCTGTGGCAAAGTGAGCAACGGACTCACGTCTGAGCTTACCCTGCCACACTTATGGTGGCCAAAAGCGGTACAAAAGGGGGTGGTGATGGACGGAGCATCTGAATCAATCAAACACTCACACCCAGTCAAAAGATCTGGGTTTAATCCATCACCGTTCTTTAGCCCACTCTGCCACCCCAGTTCAGACATGGCTATATGCAAATCAGTCTGACCCTGTGCCTCATGGGAACAGTCCAGCCCGAGCTGCCAAGCCATGTCTTCCCTGGACTGGAAACAAGCTTCCGAGGACCGGTTTCTGGCATTCCAGCCGTCTTCAGCCCGGCTTGCTTGAATCCAGTGGCAAAGTGAGCAAGGGACTCACGTCTGAGCATACCCTGCCACACTTATGGCGGCCAAAAGCGGTACAAAAGGGGGTGGTGATGGACGGAGCATCTGAATCAATCAAACACTCACACCCAGTCAAAAGATCTGGGTTTAATCCATCACTGTTCTTTAGCCCACAATGCCACCCCAGTTCAGACATGGCTATATGCAAATCAGTCTGACCCTGTGCCTTATGGGACAGTCCAGCCCGAACTGCCAAGCCATGTCTTCCCTGGACAGGAAACTAGCTTCCAAGGACCGGTTTCTGGCATTCCAGCCGTCTTCAGCCCGGCTTGCTTGAATCCAGTGGCAAAGTGAGCAAGGGACTCACGTCTGAGCATACCCTGCCACACTTATGGCGGCCAAAAGCGGTACAAAAGGGGGTGGTGATGGACGGAGCATCTGAATCAATCAAACACTCACACCCAGTCAAAAGATCTGGGTTTAATCCATCACCGTTCTTTAGCCCACTCTGCCACCCCAGTTCAGACATGACTATATGCAAATCAGTCTGACCCTGTGCCTCATGGGAACAGTCCAGCCCGAACTGCCAAGCCATGTCTTCCCTGGGCCGGAAAAAAGCTTCCGAGGACCGGTTTCTGGCATTCCAGCCGTCTTCAGCCCGGCTTGCTTGAATCCAGTGGCAAAGTGAGCAAGGGACTCACGTCTGAGCTTACCCTGCCACACTTATGGTGGCCAAAAGCGGTACAAAAGGGGGTGGTGATGGACGGAGCATCTAAATCAATCAAACACTCACACCCAGTCAAAAGATCTGGGTTTAATCCATCACCGTTCTTTAGCCCACTCTGCCACCCCAGTTCAGACATGGCTATATGCAAATCAGTCTGACCCTGTGCCTCATGAGAACAGTCCAGCCCGAACTGCCAAGCCATGTCTTCCCTGGACTGGAAACAAGCTTCAGAGAACCGGTTTCTGGCATTCCAGCCGTCTTCAGCCCGGCTTGCTTGAATCCTGTGGCAAAGTGAGCAACGGACTCACGTCTGAGCTTACCCTGCCACACTTATGGTGGCCAAAAGCGGTACAAAAGGGGGTGGTGATGGACGGAGCATCTGAATCAATCAAACACTCACACCCAGTCAAAAGATCTGGGTTTAATCCATCACCGTTCTTTAGCCCACTCTGCCACCCCAGTTCAGACATGGCTATATGCAAATCAGTCTGACCCTGTGCCTCATGGGAACAGTCCAGCCCGAGCTGCCAAGCCATGTCTTCCCTGGACTGGAAACAAGCTTCCGAGGACCGGTTTCTGGCATTCCAGCCGTCTTCAGCCCGGCTTGCTTGAATCCAGTGGCAAAGTGAGCAAGGGACTCACGTCTGAGCATACCCTGCCACACTTATGGCGGCCAAAAGCGGTACAAAAGGGGGTGGTGATGGACGGAGCATCTGAATCAATCAAACACTCACACCCAGTCAAAATATCTGGGTTTAATCCATCACTGTTCTTTAGCCCACAATGCCACCCCAGTTCAGACATGGCTATATGCAAATCAGTCTGACCCTGTGCCTCATGGGACAGTCCAGCCCGAACTGCCAAGCCATGTCTTCCCTGGACAGGAAACAAGCTTCCGAGGACCGGTTTCTGGCATTCCAGCCGTCTTCAGCCCGGCTTGCTTGAATCCAGTGGCAAAGTGAGCAAGGGACTCACGTCTGAGCATACCCTGCCACACTTATGGCAGCCAAAAGCGATACAAAAGGGGGTGGTGATGGACGGAGCATCTGAATCAATCAAACACTCACACCCAGTCAAAAGATCTGGGTTTAATCCATCACCGTTCTTTAGCCCAATCTGCCACCCCAGTTCAGACATGGCTATATGCAAATCAGTCTGACCCTGTGCCTCATGGGAACAGTCCAGCCCGAACTGCCAAGCCATGTCTTCCCTGGACTGGAAACAAGCTTCAGAGGACCGGTTTCTGGCATTCCAGCCGTCTTCAGCCCGGCTTGCTTGAATCCAGTGGCAAAGTGAGCAAGGGACTCACGTCTGAGCTTACCCTGCCACACTTATGGTGGCCAAAAGCGGTACAAGAGGGGGTGGTGATGGACGGAGCATCTGAATCAATCAAACACTCACACCCAGTCAAAAGATCTGGGTTTAATCCATCACCGTTCTTTATCCCACTCTGCCACCCCAGTTCAGACATGGCTATATGCAAATCAGTCTGACCCTGTGCCTCATGGGAACAGTCCAGCCCGAACTGCCAAGCCATGTCTTCCCTGGACTGGAAACAAGCTTCCGAGGACCGGTTTTTGGCATTCCAGCCATCTTCAGCCTGGCTTGCTTGAATCCAGTGGCAAAGTGAGCAAGGGACTCACGTCTGAGCATACCCTGCCACACTTATAGCAGCCAAAAGCGGTACAAAAGGGGGTGGTGATGGACGGAGCATCTGAATCAATCAAACACTCATACCCAGTCAAAAGATCTGGGTTTAATCCATCACCGTTCTTTAGCCCACTCTGCCACCCCAGTTCAGATATGGCTATATGCAAATCAGTCTGACCCTGTGCCTCATGGGAACAGTCCAGCCCGAACTGCCAAGCCATGTCTTCCCTGGACTGGAAACAAGCTTCCGAGGACCGGTTTCTGGCATTCCAGCCGTCTTCAGTCCGGCTTGCTCGAATCCAGTGGCAAAGTGAGCAAGGGACTCACGTCTGAGCATACCCTGCCACACTTATGGTGGCCAAAAGCGGTACAAAAGGGGGTGGTGATGGACGGAGGATCTGAATCAATCAAACACTCACACCCAGTCAAAAGATCTGGGTTTAATCCATCACTGTTCTTTAGCCCACTCTGCCACCCCAGTTCAGACATGGCTATATGCAAATCAGTCTGACCCTGTTCCTCATGGGACAGTCCAGCCCGAACTGCCAAGCCATGTCTTCCCTGGACCGGAAACTAGCTTCCGAGGACCGGTTTCTGGCATTCCAGCCGTCTTCAGCCCGGCTTGCTTGAATCCAGTGGCAAAGTGAGCAAGGGACTCGCGTCTGAGCATACCCTGCCACACTTATGGCGGCCAAAAGCGGTACAAAAGGGGGTGGTGATGGACGGAGCATCTAAATCAATCAAACACTCACACCCAGTCAAAAGATCTGGGTTTAATCCATCGCCGTTCTTTAGCCCACTCTGCCACCCCAGTTCAGACATGGCTATATGCAAATCAGTCTGACCCTGTGCCTCATGGGAACAGTCCAGCCCGAACTGCCAAGCCATGTCTTCCCTGGAACGGAAACAAGCTTCCGTGGACCGGTTTCTGGCATTCCAACCGTCTTCAGCCCGGCTGGCTTGAATCCAGTGGCAAAGTGAGCAAGGGACTCACGTCTGAGCTTACCCTGCCACACTTATGGCGGCCAAAAGCGGTACAAAAGGGGGTGGTGATGGACGGAGCATCTGAATCAATCAAACACTCACACCCAGTCAAAAGATCTGGGTTTAATCCATCACCGTTCTTTAGCCCACTCTGCCACCCCAGTTCAGATATGGCTATATGCAAATCAGTCTGACCCTGTGCCTCATGGGAACAGTCCAGCCCGAACTGCCAAGCCATGTCTTCCCTGGACTGGAAACAAGCTTCCGAGGACCGGTTTCTGGCATTCCAGCCGTCTTCAGTCCGGCTTGCTCGAATCCAGTGGCAAAGTGAGCAAGGGACTCACGTCTGAGCATACCCTGCCACACTTATGGCGGCCAAAATCGGTACGAAAGGGGGTGGTGATGGACGGAGCATCTGAATCAATCAAACACTCACACCCAGTCAAAAGATCTGGGTTTAATCCATCACCGTTCTTTAGCCCACTCTGCCACCCCAGTTCAGACATGGCTATATGCAAATCAGTCTGACCCTGTGCCTCATTGGAATAGTCCAGCCCGAACTGCCAAGCCATGATTTCCCTGGACAGGAAACAAGCTTCCAAGGACCGGTTTCTGGCATTCCAACCGTCTTCAGCCCGGCTTGGTTGAATCCAGTGGCAAAGTGAGCAAGAGACTCACGTCTGAGCATACCCTGCCACACTTATGGCGGCCAAAAGCGGTACAAAAGGGGGTGGTGATGGACGGAGCATCTGAATCAATCAAACACTCACACCCAGTCAAAAGATCTGGGTTTAATCCATCACCGTTCTTTAGCCCACTCTGCCACCCCAGTTCAGACATGACTATATGCAAATCAGTCTGACCCTGTGCCTCATGGGAACAGTCCAGCCCGAACTGCCAAGCCATGTCTTCCCTGGGCCGGAAAAAAGCTTCCGAGGACCGGTTTCTGGCATTCCAGCCGTCTTCAGCCCGGCTTGCTTGAATCCAGTGGCAAAGTGAGCAAGGGACTCACGTCTGAGCTTACCCTGCCACACTTATGGTGGCCAAAAGCGGTACAAAAGGGGGTGGTGATGGACGGAGCATCTAAATCAATCAAACACTCACACCCAGTCAAAAGATCTGGGTTTAATCCATCACCGTTCTTTAGCCCACTCTGCCACCCCAGTTCAGACATGGCTATATGCAAATCAGTCTGACCCTGTGCCTCATGGGAACAGTCCAGCCCGAACTACCAAGCCATGTCTTCCCTGGACTGGAAACAAGCTTCAGAGGACCGGTTTCTGTCATTCCAGCCGTCTTCAGCCCGGCTTGCTTGAATCCTGTGGCAAAGTGAGCAAGGGACTCACGTCTGAGCTTACCCTGCCACACTTATGGTGGCCAAAAGTGGTACAAAAGGGGGTGGTGATGGACGGAGCATCTGAATCAATCAAACACTCACACCCAGTCAAAAGATCTGGGTTTAATCCATCACCGTTCTTTAGCCCACTCTGCCACCCCAGTTCAGACATGGCTATATGCAAATCAGTCTGACCCTGTGCCTCATGAGAACAGTCCAGCCCGAACTGCCAAGCCATGTCTTCCCTGGACTGGAAACAAGCTTCAGAGAACCGGTTTCTGGCATTCCAGCCGTCTTCAGCCCGGCTTGCTTGAATCCTGTGGCAAAGTGAGCAACGGACTCACGTCTGAGCTTACCCTGCCACACTTATGGTGGCCAAAAGCGGTACAAAAGGGGGTGGTGATGGACGGAGCATCTGAATCAATCAAACACTCACACCCAGTCAAAAGATCTGGGTTTAATCCATCACCGTTCTTTAGCCCACTCTGCCACCCCAGTTCAGACATGGCTATATGCAAATCAGTCTGACCCTGTGCCTCATGGGAACAGTCCAGCCCGAGCTGCCAAGCCATGTCTTCCCTGGACTGGAAACAAGCTTCCGAGGACCGGTTTCTGGCATTCCAGCCGTCTTCAGCCCGGCTTGCTTGAATCCAGTGGCAAAGTGAGCAAGGGACTCACGTCTGAGCATACCCTGCCACACTTATGGCGGCCAAAAGCGGTACAAAAGGGGGTGGTGATGGACGGAGCATCTGAATCAATCAAACACTCACACCCAGTCAAAAGATCTGGGTTTAATCCATCACTGTTCTTTAGCCCACAATGCCACCCCAGTTCAGACATGGCTATATGCAAATCAGTCTGACCCTGTGCCTCATGGGACAGTCCAGCCCGAACTGCCAAGCCATGTCTTCCCTGGACAGGAAACTAGCTTCCGAGGACCGGTTTCTGGCATTCCAGCCGTCTTCAGCCCGGCTTGCTTGAATCCAGTGGCAAAGTGAGCAAGGGACTCACATCTGAGTATACCCTGCCACACTTATGGCAGCCAAAAGCGATACAAAAGGGGGTGGTGATGGACGGAGCATCTGAATCAATCAAACACTCACACCCAGTCAAAAGATCTGGGTTTAATCCATCACCGTTCTTTAGCCCAATCTGCCACCCCAGTTCAGACATGGCTATATGCAAATCAGTCTGACCCTGTGCCTCATGGGAACAGTCCAGCCCGAACTGCCAAGCCATGTCTTCCCTGGACTGGAAACAAGCTTCAGAGGACCGGTTTCTGGCATTCCAGCCGTCTTCAGCCCGGCTTGCTTGAATCCAGTGGCAAAGTGAGCAAGGGACTCACGTCTGAGCTTACCCTGCCACACTTATGGTGGCCAAAAGCGGTACAAGAGGGGGTGGTGATGGACGGAGCATCTGAATCAATCAAACACTCACACCCAGTCAAAAGATCTGGGTTTAATCCATCACCGTTCTTTAGCCCACTCTGCCACCCCAGTTCAGACATGGCTATATGCAAATCAGTCTGACCCTGTGCCTCATGGGAACAGTCCAGCCCGAACTGCCAAGCCATGTCTTCCCTGGACTGGAAACAAGCTTCCGAGGACCGGTTTTTGGCATTCCAGCCATCTTCAGCCTGGCTTGCTTGAATCCAGTGGCAAAGTGAGCAAGGGACTCACGTCTGAGCATACCCTGCCACACTTATAGCAGCCAAAAGCGGTACAAAAGGGGGTGGTGATGGACGGAGCATCTGAATCAATCAAACACTCACACCCAGTCAAAAGATCTGGGTTTAATCCATCACCGTTCTTTAGCCCACTCTGCCACCCCAGTTCAGATATGGCTATATGCAAATCAGTCTGACCCTGTGCCTCATGGGAACAGTCCAGCCCGAACTGCCAAGCCATGTCTTCCCTGGACTGGAAACAAGCTTCCGAGGACCGGTTTCTGGCATTCCAGCCGTCTTCAGTCCGGCTTGCTCGAATCCAGTGGCAAAGTGAGCAAGGGACTCACGTCTGAGCATACCCTGCCACACTTATGGTGGCCAAAAGCGGTACAAAAGGGGGTGGTGATGGACGGAGGATCTGAATCAATCAAACACTCACACCCAGTCAAAAGATCTGGGTTTAATCCATCACTGTTCTTTAGCCCACTCTGCCACCCCAGTTCAGACATGGCTATATGCAAATCAGTCTGACCCTGTTCCTCATGGGACAGTCCAGCCCGAACTGCCAAGCCATGTCTTCCCTGGACCGGAAACTAGCTTCCGAGGACCGGTTTCTGGCATTCCAGCCGTCTTCAGCCCGGCTTGCTTGAATCCAGTGGCAAAGTGAGCAAGGGACTCGCGTCTGAGCATACCCTGCCACACTTATGGCGGCCAAAAGCGGTACAAAAGGGGGTGGTGATGGACGGAGCATCTAAATCAATCAAACACTCACACCCAGTCAAAAGATCTGGGTTTAATCCATCGCCGTTCTTTAGCCCACTCTGCCACCCCAGTTCAGACATGGCTATATGCAAATCAGTCTGACCCTGTGCCTCATAGGAACAGTCCAGCCCGAACTGCCAAGCCATGTCTTCCCTGGAACGGAAACAAGCTTCCGTGGACCGGTTTCTGGCATTCCAACCGTCTTCAGCCCGGCTGGCTTGAATCCAGTGGCAAAGTGAGCAAGGGACTCACGTCTGAGCTTACCCTGCCACACTTATGGTGGCCAAAAGCGGTACAAAAGGGGGTGGTGATGGACGGAGCATCTAAATCAATCAAACACTCACACCCAGTCAAAAGATCTGGGTTTAATCCATCACCGTTCTTTAGCCCACTCTGCCACCCCAGTTCAGACATGGCTATATGCAAATCAGTCTGACCCTGTGCCTCATGGGAACAGTCCAGCCCGAACTGCCAAGCCATGTCTTCCCTGGACTGGAAACAAGCTTCAGAGGACCGGTTTCTGTCATTCCAGCCGTCTTCAGCCCGGCTTGCTTGAATCCTGTGGCAAAGTGAGCAAGGGACTCACGTCTGAGCTTACCCTGCCACACTTATGGTGGCCAAAAGCGGTACAAAAGGGGGTGGTAATGGACGGAGCATCTGAATCAATCAAACACTCACACCCAGTCAAAAGATCTGGGTTTAATCCATCACCGTTCTTTAGCCCACTCTGCCACCCCAGTTCAGACATGGCTATATGCAAATCAGTCTGACCCTGTGCCTCATGGGAACAGTCCAGCCCGAACTGCCAAGTCATGTCTTCCCTGGACTGGAAACAAGCTTCAGAGAACCGGTTTCTGGCATTCCAGCCGTCTTCAGCCCGGCTTGCTTGAATCCTGTGGCAAAGTGAGCAACGGACTCACGTCTGAGCTTACCCTGCCACACTTATGGTGGCCAAAAGCGGTACAAAAGGGGGTGGTGATGGACGGAGCATCTGAATCAATCAAACACTCACACCCAGTCAAAAGATCTGGGTTTAATCCATCACCGTTCTTTAGCCCACTCTGCCACCCCAGTTCAGACATGGCTATATGCAAATCAGTCTGACCCTGTGCCTCATGGGAACAGTCCAGCCCGAGCTGCCAAGCCATGTCTTCCCTGGACTGGAAACAAGCTTCCGAGGACCGGTTTCTGGCATTCCAGCCGTCTTCAGCCCGGCTTGCTTGAATCCAGTGGCAAAGTGAGCAAGGGACTCACGTCTGAGCATACCCTGCCACACTTATGGCGGCCAAAAGCGGTACAAAAGGGGGTGGTGATGGACGGAGCATCTGAATCAATCAAACACTCACACCCAGTCAAACGATCTGGGTTTAATCCATCACTGTTCTTTAGCCCACAATGCCACCCCAGTTCAGACATGGCTATATGCAAATCAGTCTGACCCTGTGCCTCATGGGACAGTCCAGCCCGAACTGCCAAGCCATGTCTTCCCTGGACAGGAAACTAGCTTCCGAGGACCGGTTTCTGGCATTCCAGCCGTCTTCAGCCCGGCTTGCTTGAATCCAGTGGCAAAGTGAGCAAGGGACTCACGTCTGAGCATACCCTGCCACACTTATGGCGGCCAAAAGCGGTACAAAAGGGGGTGGTGATGGACGGAGCATCTGAATCAATCAAACACTCACACCCAGTCAAAAGATCTGGGTTTAATCCATCACGTTCTTTAGCCCAATCTGCCACCCCAGTTCAGACATGGCTATATGCAAATCAGTCTGACCCTGTGCCTCATGGGAACAGTCCAGCCCGAACTGCCAAGCCATGTCTTCCCTGGACTGGAAACAAGCTTCAGAGGACCGGTTTCTGGCATTCCAGCTGTCTTCAGGCCGGCTTGCTTGAATCCAGTGGCAAAGTGAGCAAGGGACTCACGTCTGAGCATACCCTGCCACACTTATAGCAGCCAAAAGCGGTACAAAAGGGGGTGGTGATGGACGGAGCATCTGAATCAATCAAACACTCACACCCAGTCAAAAGATCTGGGTTTAATCCATCACCGTTCTTTAGCCCACTCTGCCACCCCAGTTCAGATATGGCTATATGCAAATCAGTCTGACCCTGTGCCTCATGGGAACAGTCCAGCCCGAACTGCCAAGCCATGTCTTCCCTGGACTGGAAACAAGCTTCCGAGGACCGGTTTCTGGCATTCCAGCCGTCTTCAGTCCGGCTTGCTCGAATCCAGTGGCAAAGTGAGCAAGGGACTCACGTCTGAGCATACCCTGCCACACTTATGGTGGCCAAAAGCGGTACAAAAGGGGGTGGTGATGGACGGAGGATCTGAATCAATCAAACACTCACACCCAGTCAAAAGATCTGGGTTTAATCCATCACTGTTCTTTAGCCCACTCTGCCACCCCAGTTCAGACATGGCTATATGCAAATCAGTCTGACCCTGTTCCTCATGGGACAGTCCAGCCCGAACTGCCAAGCCATGTCTTCCGTGGACCGGAAACTAGCTTCCGAGGACCGGTTTCTGGCATTCCAGCCGTCTTCAACCCGGCTTGCTTGAATCCAGTGGCAAAGTGAGCAAGGGACTCGCGTCTGAGCATACCCTGCCACACTTATGGCGGCCAAAAGCGGTACAAAAGGGGGTGGTGATGGACGGAGCATCTAAATCAATCAAACACTCACACCCAGTCAAAAGATCTGGGTTTAATCCATCGCCGTTCTTTAGCCCACTCTGCCACCCCAGTTCAGACATGGCTATATGCAAATCAGTCTGACCCTGTGCCTCATGGGAACAGTCCAGCCCGAACTGCCAAGCCATGTCTTCCCTGGAACGAAAACAAGCTTCCGTGGACCGGTTTCTGGCATTCCAACCGTCTTCAGCCCGGCTGGCTTGAATCCAGTGGCAAAGTGAGCAAGGGACTCACGTCTGAGCTTACCCTGCCACACTTATGGTGGCCAAAAGCGGTACAAAAGGGGGTGGTGATGGATGGAGCATCTGAATCAATCAAACACTCACACCCAGTCAAAAGATCTGGGTTTAATCCATCACCGTTCTTTAGCCCACTCTGCCACCCCAGTTCAGACATGGCTATATGCAAATCAGTCTGATCCTGTACCTCATGGGAACAGTCCAGCCCGAACTGCCAAGCCATGTCTTCCCTGGACTGGAAACAAGCTTCCGAGGACCAGTTTCTGGCATTCCAGCCATCTTCAGCCCGGCTTGCTTGAATCCAGTGGCAAAGTGAGCAAGGGACTCACGTCTGAGCATACCCTGCCACACTTATAGCAGCCAAAAGCGGTACAAAAGGGGGTGGTGATGGACAGAGCATCTGAATCAATCAAACACTCACACCCAGTCAAAAGATCTGGGTTTAATCCATCACTGTTCTTTAGCCCACAATGCCACCCCAGTTCAGACATGGCTATATGCAAATCAGTCTGACCCTGTGCCTCATGGGACAGTCCAGCCCGAACTGCCAAGCCATGTCTTCCCTGGACCGGAAACTAGCTTCCGAGGACCGGTTTCTGGCATTCCAGCCGTCTTCAGCCCAGCTTGTTTGAATCCAGTGGCAAAGTGAGCAAGGGACTCACGTCTGAGCATACCCTGCCACACTTATGGCGGCCAAAAGCGGTACAAAAGGGGGTGGTGATGGACGGAGCATCTGAATCAATCAAACACTCACACCCAGTCAAAAGATCTGGGTTTAATCCATCACCGTTCTTTAGCCCACTCTGCCACCCCAGTTTAGACATGGCTATATGCAAATCAGTCTGACCCTGTGCCTCATGGGAACAGTCCAGCCCGAACTGCCAAGCCATGTCTTCCCTGGACTGGAAACAAGCTTCAGAGGACCGGTTTCCGGCATTCCAGCCGTCTTCAGCCCGGCTTGCTTGAATCCAGTGGTAAAGTGAGCAAGGGACTCACGTCTGAGCTTACCCTGCCACACTTATGGTGGCCAAAAGCAGTACAAAAGGGGGTGGTGATGGACGGAGCATCTGAATCAATCAAACACTCACACCCAGTCAAAAGATCTGGGTTTAATCCATCACTGTTCTTTAGCCCACTCTGCCACCCCAGTTCAGACATGGCTATATGCCAATCAGTCTGACCCTGTGCCTAATGGGACAGTCCAGCCCGAACTGCCAAGCCATGTCTTCCCTGGACCGGAAACTAGCTTCCGAGGACCGGTTTCTGGCATTCCAGCCGTCTTCAGCGCGGCTTGCTTGAATCCAGTGGCAAAGTGAGCAAGGGACTCACGTCTGAGCATACCCTGCCACACTTATGGCGGCCAAAAGCGGTACAAAAGGGGGTGGTGATGGACGGAGCATCTAAATCAATTAAACACTCACACCCAGTCAAAAGATCTGGGTTTAATCCATCGCCGTTCTTTAGCCCACTCTGCCACCCCAGTTCAGACATGGCTATATGCAAATCAGTCTGACCCTGTGCCTCATGGGAACAGTCCAGCCCGAACTGCCAAGCCATGTCTTCCCTGGATCGGAAACAAGCTTCCGTGGACCGGTTTCTGGCATTCCAGCCGTCTTCAGCCCGGCTTGCTTGAATCCAGTGGCAAAGTGAGCAAGGGACTCACGTCTGAGCATACCCTGCCACACTTATGGTGGCCAAATGCTGTACAAAAGGGGGTGGTGATGGACGGAGCTGCTGAATCAATCAAACACTCACACCCAGTCAAAAGATCTGGGTTTAATCCATCACCGTTCTTTAGCCCACTCTGCCACTCCAGTTCAGACATGGCTATATGCAAATCAGTCTGACCCTGTGCCTCATGGGACAGTCCAGCCCGAACTGCCAAGCCATGTCTTCCCTGGACCGGAAACTAGCTTCCGAGGACCAGTTTCTGGCATTCCAGCCGTCTTCAGCCCGGCTTGCCTGAATCCAGTGGCAAAGTGAGCAAGGGACTCACGTCTGAGCATACCCTGCCACACTTATGGCGGCCAAAAGCAGAACAAAAGGGATGGTGATGGACGGAGCATCTAAATCAATCAAACACTCACACCCAGTCAAAATATCTGGGTTTAATCCATCACCGTTCTTTAGCCCACTCTGCCACCCCAGTTCAGACATGGCTATATGCAAATCAGTCTGACCCTGTGCCTCATGGGAACAGTCCAGCCCGAACTGCCAAGCCATGTCTTCCCTGGCTCGGAAACAAGCTTCCGTGGACCGGTTTCTGGCATTCCAGCCGTCTTCAGCCCGGCTTGCTTGAATCCAGTGGCAAAGTGAGGAAGGGACTCACGTCTAAGCATACCCTGCCACACTTATGGCAGCCAAAAGCGGTACAAAAGGGGGTGGTGATGGACGGAGCATCTGAACAAATCAAACAGTCACACCCAGTCAAAAGATCTGGGTTTAATCCATCACCGTTCTTTAGCCCACTCTGCCACCCCAGTTCAGGCATGGCTATATGCAAATCAGTCTGACCCTGTGCCTCATGGGAACAGTCCAGCCCGAACTGCCAAGCCATGTCTTCCCTGGACCGGAAACAAGCTTCCGAGGACCGGTTTCTGGCATTCCAGCCGTCTTCAGCCCGGCTTGCTTGAATCCAGAGGCAAAGTGAGCAAGGGACTCACGTCTGAGCATACCCTGCCACACTTATGGCGGCCAAAAGCGGTACAAAAGGGGGTGGGGATCATCACCACCCCCTTTTGTACCGCTTTTGGCCGCCATAAGTGTGGCAGGGTATGCTCAGACGTGAGTCCCTTGCTCACTTTGCCACTGGATTCAAGCAAGCCGGGCTGAAGACGGCTGTAATGCCAGAATCCCGTCTTTGGAAGCTTGTTTCCGGTCCAGGGAAGACATGGCTTGGCAGTTCGGGCTGGACTGTTCCCATGAGGCACACTGTCAGACTGATTTGCATATAGCCATGTCTGAACTGGGGTGGCAGAGTGGGCTAAAGAACGGTGATGGATTAAACCCAGATCTTCTGACTGGGTGTGAGTGTTTGATTGGTTCAGATGCTCCGTCCATCACCACCCCCTTTTGTACTGCTTTTGGTCGCCATAAGTGTGGCAGGGTATGCTCAGATGTGAGTCCCTTGCTCACTTTGCCACTGGATTCAAGCAAGCCGGGCTGAAGACGGCTGTAATGCCAGAAACCGGTCCTCGGAAGCTTGGTTCCGGTCCAGGGAAGACATGGCTTGACAGTTCGGGCTGGACTGTTCCCATGAGGCACAGGGTCAGACTGATTTGCATATAGCCATGTCTGAACTGGGGTGGCAGAGTGGGCTAAAGAACAGTGATGGATTATACCCAGATCTTTTGACTGGGTGTGAGTGTTTGATTGGTTCAGATGCTCCATCCATCACCACCCCCTTTTGTACCGCATTTACAATGCGGAGCACCATGGGGCAAATACGGCAGAGATGCGTCACCCATCTGTGCCGTAAAAGTGGCGCATTGCTGGAGTTGCGTCGCAAGCGCGACGCAGCTCCAGGAATGATCTGGGGGGGTTGCATGTCAGTACAATGCATGCTTTTACCCCGCATGCCATTACAACGCAGGGATTACAACGCAAGTCATTACAACGGCTTGCGTTGGGGGGCGCTAGATAGTGGAATAGTTTAATTTTCTATTCCAACTCCAGTCCCCGTGGATAGTAGGGAAGGTGTTGGATAGAAAATTAAACTATTCCCTATCCGACAGCGCCCTCCAGTGAAAGTCGTTGTAACAACTTTCATTGTAATCCCCGGTTTGTAATGGTAGTGAGGGGTTATAGTTGCGTCGTAAAGGATGTTTCCCCTCTGGGGGGCCCTATCTTGTTCATGCTGCGTCAATCCTTACGCCTGCAACAAGCAGGCACAGGGTTTTGGCGCAGCATGGTCCCCGAAGTGACTGAGTGAAATCTTGTAGATTTCACTCAGCCACTTTTAGGAGGCGTTCCTGCGCCGGAACGCCCCGCCCCCCTGCGCAGGAACACCTCCTTCTGGCGCAGGGCTTTACAACGTGACCCATCTCCCAGATGCGCCACGTTGTAAATACCCCGCACCATGGCGCATCTTTTGCGCCACCACTGCGTCACAAAAGTGACGCAACGGCGGCGCAAAAGAGGCGCAAGGGGCTTGTAAATCTGCCCCCTCGTGTCTGAGAGGTCATTCATTTTGATTTAATTTCTTATTGTATGCTAGCCATTTTCCCCTTGCATTGCTCTCTCTTCCACCATATTATCTCCATCCAGCAACATCTGTTAAGGCCGTGCTGGTTCATGCTATTTCTGCTACAGCTGCAAAAAGAGACCCGAGTGGTAACAGGTCTGTACTGACTTGCCTTTAAGAGTCTCAGTCTGACACCGAAAAACAATCGGAATGTCTGAATATTCATCCCCGCAATTCAGAGCGCACGGCGAGCGACTTAGACGTTTTAGAGGCCCTTCAGCCAAGTGCCAGGGCATATTTACAAACTAACGACTTAATTCTAGATTTAAAAGATGGGCCCAGATACATGTCTCAATTTGTTGGTTGTTATCAAAGAGGTGTAAATGTTAAACAAACACTTCGCTTATCCTTTTTAACATAGTATAATTGTCATTGACCGTAGCACATATGGCTGCCTGAGCACTCAGCAGATGGCGCAGAGCAATTCATCGCTCATACTGACCGCATTTTCTCCGTCTTGTTATAAATGGTTTTCTCAGTGGGGTGTCTTTGGGGTTGGTAAGGGACTACTTCTACTTTTGTTACGGTATTAATCTATACCAGTTTTACGTCCTTTAATGTAAAGGTATTTTTTCACATTTGTAAATGTATTTCAACGGTGCGCGCGCCCGCTCTAGACATTCTCTCAGAATTTAGTTTGTAAAAACCAGTAATAAGGGTTCTGATCAAGTAGCATTTGTATTTGTAACAGATAAACATTTTCCTATCGCACCCTACCTTTATGTGTTTAGAGCACAAAAGACACAACAAAGTTTTGTAGTTATACAGAAATCGAATGCAGAACTAGGGGAGCAATGTTAAGTAAAAAACATTATATTTTGGGAGAAATACTCACCAAATACAGGTGTGCGAAAATAAGGAAATGAATTCATTAAGAGCACAAATGTTCCCGATTCCAAAGATTTGGAGTACATTATTACTTTTAGATGTCATATAATCCCATTGCAGTCTGGCAGGATGTCTTATCACACAAATCATTTTATAGGTTTGTGACTCTGTGTGTGCTTGCCATATATTTTTAACATGTAAGACGGATAGTGATATAAAAACATATGGATGAGATTAACAACTCTTAAAGAAAATTGAGAATTTCGAATATGGTCACGGGGATTTCTGCGTTTGACTTTCAGGGAGAAAAAATGTAAGTACTTGATGTAAGGCTATTCACTGCACATTTTTGTGATTTTTTTCAACAACTTTGTCATGTCTGTTGTAGCACATGCCGTGCTGTAGAAATTATGCACTACCAAACTATGGAATCAATTACAAGTTATCATGGGGAACTGCCAAGAGTCTGTCTGCGGGTGGTCCTCGAGTCTGACTACTATGCAGGCTAATTTGATTACAGAAGCACCGCTGTGTTGCTTCACCGATCGTTTGGTGCAACACAAAACTACCACTCACTCACACATTAACTCATTAATACGCTTTCTTGCTCATCAGTGATGGACCACATAGTGTTCTATAGGCTTTTCTGCCACCAAAGTGCTTAGAAACAGGCGATACGTCAGTGCTCCGACTTTCATATTTTCCCAAACACAATACTGAGAGAACTAAGATGCTGTTGCTCAAAGTTGTATCTTCTTCATCAAATGAGGAGGATATGTTAGTGGTACCTGTGGGCTTTGGGTCTCTTCTCATATACTTGTTAGATCTATAACCTCATGAGTTGCAACCTAGTTTTGCTGGCGTTACTAAGAATCTTAAAAGCGGTTTATGTCTGCCACAGTGCTGTATTTCATTCTATTTTTTCAAAAGAAAGATCTTTTTGGGAGTGACAATAAACAACAAATCCACTGCAAGAAGCATCCTTCCAATAAGCCAAAAACTGACAGTGAAGAGAAGGATGAAAAGATAGAACAGCAAATGTTAACAGATCACTTACTATGTATCTACTATTCAAACATTCCGCCACTTGTATACCTTTTGGTTGGGCCCTGAAGCTCTTCAGCTCAGATGAAGGTAGGCAGACCGCTCCTACTTGTCTTAGTTTCACGCTATATAACTGAGGACTGGTTTCTCAAACCAATATCTTATTGCCAATTTGGAGTCGTCGTTCAACCTTGATGGGGTCTAATTGCATGGCTGTACATCAACTAAAAGAGTTCCCCTTAAGATTCAAGCCATTACGATTTGCTAAAGTTCTTTATTTGAATCTCTGACCTAGGACATTTGTCGCTCTGCACAATGTTTTACTCCTAGGGCAGAGTTACTTGATGTACTTCTGTTTCTTATTAAATCTCTGGCAAGAGTTCTTGTTCTGCAACATGAGGGACGATTATGATGCCGTTCGGAAAGGCTCCTATTCGGATTCAGGTCTGCCGAATCCAATTCAGAACCTGTCTTTTCGACCGATTCGGAAAGCTTTCCGAATGACCATTTACGATTTCGGAAAACGTGTCGGTTCCGAATCTGAACCAGACGGCATTCAGAAAGTCCGAGTCATTCGGAGCTGACTCGTACAGGTCTACGGACCGCATTTCTGACTGAGCGATTACGATGGCAGATTCGGACAGCCTTTCCGAATCGGTTGTTCCGCCTCAGATCGGCAGTCATAATATGAATTTGGGAGCCCGTAGCAGGCCCCCTTTACCCGGGCACTTCCGAATAGGCCCTGTGGGAGTACCCAAGGGACCCCATTCCAGACCTTGCACAGTGTGGCAGGCACCAAGGTGTGCCTACCACAGGGTGCTCAATTTTCCCCACCCACCCCTATCTTCAATGGGAAGCTGTGTATTCGGTCATAACACAGGCTCCCATTGAAGACAATAGGAGTCCGACCAAATCATATCCAGAAGCATCCAATAGCATCATAATTGGTCGGTCGGACTCCCCGGATCGGATTCGGTCAGAAACCATTCCAAGACCGATTTGGTCCGAATGCTTTCCGACCGACACCGTAATTGACCCGATAGTGTTGTCTTTCTTGGGGAAGACGTGATAAATATACAACTCAATGTGCAAGGCTATCATGGCTTACTGCTTTGAGATGTTTCTGTCTCAGGGTGAAACCCCTTGATTTCTCCATGCAAAGTTACTGTTTTCGGATATTAGATGTGTGTCTAAAGGTTTGATTGAAATGTCATGTAATTTCCATGGACAGAATTAAGACTGATGGAAATATGAAACATGGAGGATACACTGCTGACACATTTTTTTTCTGTATGTTACGTTTTTAAAATGTGGTCAATTTTAGCTGACCACTGCAGATTACCCAGCACTCTGCGCCCCTGCCTGAAAGAGATCCGACCCTGACCTGGTGCAATCAAAAGAGTCACCTACGCACTTCATGTGTGTAACAATGCCCTGATGTGTGGAACAGTTGTGGATCACATACCTGCGACATAGTGAAGGGGGTGTTGCTCAGAGGCAGCCTGTCCTGGAGCGAGGAAGGCCTAGCAAGTACCTACAACAGATGCACTTCACCCAATAGACAGTTGATCGGCCGCACAAAAGGTAATCAGGCACAGGAGGTGTTGCCACTGGCTCACTCAGCAACACACGGCTGCGGGCGACAAGCACATGACCCAGGGATTGCACGCATCACACCTGGAAAGAAATGGGGAAAACTGACACTAAGCAACAAAAGCTGGTCTTTGGGCAGAGGAGACCCACTTGAGGGTCCCCAACTGTGAAGGAAACCCATTTGGAAACAGAAGCAACTGGCGGGACCTCAACTGAACCGGACATACAGAAGATGTTCAGAGACTAGAAACAGTCCCTTACAGCCATAGATAACAAAATTGACTCTCTATCAGATAGGTTTGATCGCCTAAAATTAAAGGTGACAAAACATGGGGAGCTCCTGGAACAGGTGGGACAGCGCACTTCCGTGCTAGAAGATGAAAGCGCGTACACTCGTGAAAAACTCCTCAGAATGGAGAAAGTCCTTGAGGTGACTCGAAACAAAAACAAACACTAGGAAATCAGTGCATGCCGAAATAATCTTCACATAGTAGGGGTGCCAGAGTCTACTGCTGTGACACGAGTAAAAGACTACGTCAAAGAATTGCTGCAAACTCTCTTTAGAGAGTCGCTCTCACCTGTGTGCGTTGTAGAGCGCATCCATCGCTCCCTTGGCCCTCGTCCTCCCCCTGGCGTGCAGGAAAGGCCTACAATTGCACACCTCCTGAATTGGGACTGAAACACTGTGCTAGGCCTTGCCAGAGAAATGCAAAAAGTTGTGTATCAAGGAACTCTGATCTCCTTCTACCTGGACTTCACCTTGGCAGTACAAGCAGCCTTTCTACCTATCAAATGCTCCCTGCAACAGCTAGAAGTCAACTATTCCTGACTATACCCGGTAAAACTTTGAGTAATCCACGTGAGTAAGACCACCTACTTCACGGACCCTAAGATTGCGGCGCTCTTCATTCAGGACCTGCATCTTGAAAAGAAAACTGACCGGCCCAGGAAAGACACAGAAGATGACAATCGCACCAGTGATAATGATCAGACATACACAGTATGTCTGTACTAGTAGCGATTACCAGGAAAGAGGGCAGATCCGGCACAAAGAGACTGCAACTGTCCAAACATGTATCCTTTCCCAGTAATCAGTGATTTTGACTGCTGATGATCTCACTCATTTGTTATACAACTAGACTGTAAACTTACCTCCGATTCTGTGCCCCGCTGCACAGCCCTGTGGGCGGACACGTTGAGCTCCTAGACTTCCCCCAGGGATGTTCCCCTTGCAACACATAAAGACAAACTTATGTTGGGGATGGGGGTTAATTGGGTATCATGCTCAGCCTGCTGGAGTCGGTGGGCCCTTTTGGGGATGTTCTTAGAATGTAATTGTTTGATGTGCCATTCCCTTCCTTTTTTACCTACTTTGTCCCTCGACTGCCGCTCCTGACTCGACCTATGACAATGTGCGCATACAGGCTTTCTGTCATATAAGGTAACATGACCAGCCTTAAATGTATTACATGGAATGTACGTGGTCTAAACGATGCACAGAAGATAAGAATAGTAGCCGCACAATAAGGCAGACATCTGCCTCCTGCAGGAACTACACCTCACTGAGAGCACATGCAGGCAGCTGCGAGCCAGGTGGGTGGGGAAAAAACACACGACTTGCTACTCATACTATGCTCGTTGTGTAGCCATCCTCATTAGAAAGGGGCTGCACTGGCGCACATTTCTAACAATCAGTGATAAGTTGCGTAGATGTATCATGATAGCAGGCACACTGGGAGGATACCCGATCAGACTCATCTCAATATACGGCCCCAATACTGAGGATCCTGATTTCTTTACGGAGGTCTGGAGAGTGGCAAACACGCTTGGCCCCGGAGCTATAATCTGGGGCGGGGGCGACTACAATGTAATACTCAATGCCCAAAAAGACAGGTCAGGTGACTCCCACCATCCCCACCCTGTGCGGCAATTCAGCTGCAAGCCATATTCTCGGAGGGTGACGTGATAGATGTGTGGCAACATAGATACCCCGAAGAGTTGCGCGGACCATGTGTGACATCTACCGGACCTTCTTATTCATGAATAGACTATTGGATGGTCTCCCGGGATACAGTGACATGGGTCGCGGCAGGTATAGCACCTGCCCCGGACCCTGTCCGACTACTCCCCAGTAGAGTTGACGCTGGACCTCTCGGACTAACCCACCAGAGCTTTCACCTGGAGGCTCCCTATGAGAGCGCTCCGAGACCAAGCATTTCGTGAAGCTATTAGACAGGCTATATTCTAATACTTCCGTCTCAATGAGGGAACGGTAGACTCCCCTTCAACCCTATGGGAAGCTTTTAAAATCATCATAACGGGCAAATGTATCGCCAAACAGGCGGGCGTCCTTTGGTCAGTGCGGGGGAACCTAAAGAGATTAGATGGGGAAATACAGGCATTGGTGCAGGGGTTCTATATCAGCAAAAGTAGCAAATTGTTGAGTACAATCCAAGCCAAACTAGATGAATTCCAGGAAGTGGCCATCATTGAAATGCACTTCCTTGGAAAAGAAACTAGAGCCAGTCGATATGGGGAGGGATGCTTCGCCGGTAGGATGCTGGCGGGTTTACTTTGCAAGCCCTTGGCCAGTGTTAGATTTGGGGGACTCTAGTTCGCACAGGCAGGTACTTGTGACAAATAGGTCCCGGTTCCTCTAGTCAGGGTAAGGGGATACACTCCTAAAATAACCCCTGCTCAACCCCTTGGTAGCTTGGCACGAGCAGACAGGCTTATCTCAGAGGCAGTGTGTAAAGCATTTGTGAACACATACAATAATATTTACAACAAGGGGTGGTGAGGGACAGAGTCTCTGAATTAAGCAGAATACTCTCACCCTGTCAAGAGATCAGGGCTAGATCCAACACCGTTTTTTAGCTCACTGCACCATCCCAGTTTCAGAACCTGGCTGTATGCAAATTAGTCTGCTCCTGTCCCAGTGCATGATGGGAACAGGGCAAACCAAACTACAAAAGCCAATTCTTACACTGGGAAGGAAACAAGCTTCCGGGGCCCGGTTTCTGGCATTACAGCCGTCTTCGGCCCGGCTTGCTTGAATCCTGATGGTGCAATGAGCAAGGGACTCATGTCTGAGTATACCCTTCCACGCTTAGGGTGGACAAAAATATTTACAACAAGGGGTGGTGAGGGACAGAGTCTCTGAATTAAGCAGAATACTCTCACCCTGTCAAGAGATTAGGGCTAGATCCAACACCGTTTTTTAGCTCACTGCACCATCCCAGTTTCAGAACCTGGCTGTATGCAAATTAGTCTGCTCCTGTCCCAGTGCATGATGGGAACAGGGCAAACCAAACTACAAAAGCCAATTCTTACACTGGGAAGGAAACAAGCTTCCGGGGACCGGTTTCTGGCATTACAGCCGTCTTCGGCCCGGCTTGCTTGAATCCTGATGGTGCAATGAGCAAGGGACTCATGTCTGAGTATACCCTTCCACGCTTAGGGTGGACAAAAATATTTACAACAAGGGGTGGTGAGGGACAGAGTCTCTGAATTAAGCAGAATACTCTCACCCTGTCAAGAGATCAGGGCTAGATCCAACACCGTTTTTTAGCTCACTGCACCATCCCAGTTTCAGAACCTGGCTGCATGCAAATTAGTCTGCTCCTGTCCCAGTGCATGATGGGAACAGGGCAAACCAAACTACAAAAGTCAATTCTTACACTGGGAAGGAAACAAGCTTCCGGGGACCGGTTTCTGGCATTACAGCCGTCTTCGGCCCGGCTTGCTTGAATCCTGATGGTGCAATGAGCAAGGGACTCATGTCTGAGTATACCCTTCCACGCTTAGGGTGGACAAAAATATTTACAACAAGGGGTGGTGAGGGACAGAGTCTCTGAATTAAGCAGAATACTCTCACCCTGTCAAGAGATCAGGGCTAGATCCAACACCGTTTTTTAGCTCACTGCACCATCCCAGTTTCAGAACCTGGCTGTATGCAAATTAGGCTGCTCCTGTCCCAGTGCATGATGGGAACAGGGCAAACCAAACTACAAAAGCCAATTCTTACACTGGGAAGGAAACAAGCTTCCGGGGACCGGTTTCTGGCATTACAGCCGTCTTCGGCCCGGCTTGCTTGAATCCTGATGGTGCAATGAGCAAGGGACTCATGTCTGAGTATACCCTTCCACGCTTAGGGTGGACAAAAATATTTACAACAAGGGGTGGTGAGGGACAGAGTCTCTGAATTAAGCAGAATACTCTCACCCTGTCAAGAGATCAGGGCTAGATCCAACACCGTTTTTTAGCTCACTGCACCATCCCAGTTTCAGAACCTGGCTGTATGCAAATTAGTCTGCTCCTGTCCCAGTGCATGATGGGAACAGGGCAAACCAAACTACAAAAGCCAATTCTTACACTGGGAAGGAAACAAGCTTCCGGGGACCGGTTTCTGGCATTACAGCCGTCTTCGGCCCGGCTTGCTTGAATCCTGATGGTGCAATGAGCAAGGGACTCATGTCTGAGTATACCCTTCCACGCTTAGGGTGGACAAAAATATTTACAACAAGGGGTGGTGAGGGACAGAGTCTCTGAATTAAGCAGAATACTCTCACCCTGTCAAGAGAAACTACAAAAGCCAATTCTTACACTGGGAAGGAAACAAGCTTCCGGGGACCGGTTTCTGGCATTACAGCCGTCTTCGGCCCGGCTTGCTTGAATCCTGATGGTGCAATGAGCAAGGGACTCATGTCTGAGTATACCCTTCCACGCTTAGGGTGGACAAAAATATTTACAACAAGGGGTGGTGAGGGACAGAGTCTCTGAATTAAGCAGAATACTCTCACCCTGTCAAGAGATCAGGGCTAGATCCAACACCGTTTTTTAGCTCACTGCACCATCCCAGTTTCAGAACCTGGCTGTATGCAAATTAGTCTGCTCCTGTCCCAGTGCATGATGGGAACAGGGCAAACCAAACTACAAAAGCCAATTCTTACACTGGGAAGGAAACAAGCTTCCGGGGACCGGTTTCTGGCATTACAGCCGTCTTCGGCCCGGCTTGCTTGAATCCTGATGGTGCAATGAGCAAGGGACTCATGTCTGAGTATACCCTTCCACGCTTAGGGTGGACAAAAATATTTACAACAAGGGGTGGTGAGGGACAGAGTCTCTGAATTAAGCAGAATACTCTCACCCTGTCAAGAGATCAGGGCTAGATCCAACACCGTTTTTTAGCTCACTGCACCATCCCAGTTTCAGAACCTGGCTGTATGCAAATTAGTCTGATCCTGTCCCAGTGCATGATGGGAACAGGGCAAACCAAACTACAAAAGCCAATTCTTACACTGGGAAGGAAACAAGCTTCCGGGGACCGGTTTCTGGCATTACAGCCGTCTTCGGCCCGGCTTGCTTGAATCCTGATGGTGCAATGAGCAAGGGACTCATGTCTGAGTATACCCTTCCACGCTTAGGGTGGACAAAAATATTTACAACAAGGGGTGGTGAGGGACAGAGTCTCTGAATTAAGCAGAATACTCTCACCCTGTCAAGAGATCAGGGCTAGATCCAACACTGTTTTTTAGCTCACTGCACCATCCCAGTTTCAGAACCTGGCTGTATGCAAATTAGTCTGCTCCTGTCCCAGTGCATGATGGGAACAGGGCAAACCAAACTACAAAAGCCAATTCTTACACTGGGAAGGAAACAAGCTTCCGGGGACCGGTTTCTGGCATTACAGCTGTCTTCGGCCCGGCTTGCTTGAATCCTGATGGTGCAATGAGCAAGGGACTCATGTCTGAGTATACCCTTCCACGCTTAGGGTGGACAAAAATATTTACAACAAGGGGTGGTGAGGGACAGAGTCTCTGAATTAAGCAGAATACTCTCACCCTGTCAAGAGATCAGGGCTAGATCCAACACCGTTTTTTAGCTCACTGCACCATCCCAGTTTCAGAACCTGGCTGTATGCAAATTAGTCTGCTCCTGTCCCAGTGCATGATGGGAACAGGGCAAACCAAACTACAAACGCCAAGGACAGACTAATTTGCATACAGCCAGGTTCTGAAACTGGGATGGTGCAATGAGCTAAAAAACGGTGTTGGATCTAGCCCTGATCTCTTGACTGGGTGAGAGTACTCTGCTTAATTCAGAGACTCTGTCCATCACCACCCCTTGTTGTAAATAATTTTGTCCACCCTAAGCGTGGAAGGGTATACTCAGATGTGAGTCCCTTGCTCATTGCACCATCAGGATTCAAGCAAGCCGGGCCGAAGACGCCTGAAATGGCAGAAACCGGTCCCCGGAAGCTTGTTTCCTTCCCAGTGTAAGAATTGGCTTTTGTAGTCTGGTCTGCCCTGTTCCCATGATGCACTGGGCCAGGGACAGACTAATTTGCATACAGCCAGGTTCTGAAACTGGGATGGTGCAATGAGCTAAAAAACGGTGTTGGATCTAGCCCTGATCTCTTGACTGGGTGAGAGTACTCTGCTTAATTCAGAGACTCTGTCCATCACCACCCCTTGTTGTAAATAATTTTGTCCACCCTAAGCGTGGAAGGGTATACTCAGACATGAGTCCCTTGCTCATTGCACCATCAGGATTCAAGCAAGCCGGGCCGAAGACGCCTGAAATGGCAGAAACCGGTCCCCGGAAGCTTGTTTCCTTCCCAGTGTAAGAATTGGCTTTTGTAGTCTGGTCTGCCCTGTTCCCATGATGCACTGGGCCAGGGACAGACTAATTTGCATACAGCCAGGTTCTGAAACTGGGATGGTGCAATGAGCTAAAAAACGGTGTTGGATCTAGCCCTGATCTCTTGACTGGGTGAGAGTACTCTGCTTAATTCAGAGACTCTGTCCATCACCACCCCTTGTTGTAAATAATTTTGTCCACCCTAAGCGTGGAAGGGTATACTCAGATGTGAGTCCCTTGCTCATTGCACCATCAGGATTCAAGCAAGCCGGGCCGAAGACGCCTGAAATGGCAGAAACCGGTCCCCGGAAGCTTGTTTCCTTCCCAGTGTAAGAATTGGCTTTTGTAGTCTGGTCTGCCCTGTTCCCATGATGCACTGGGCCAGGGACAGACTAATTTGCATACAGCCAGGTTCTGAAACTGGGATGGTGCAATGAGCTAAAAAACGGTGTTGGATCTAGCCCTGATCTCTTGACTGGGTGAGAGTACTCTGCTTAATTCAGAGACTCTGTCCATCACCACCCCTTGTTGTAAATAATTTTGTCCACCCTAAGCGTGGAAGGGTATACTCAGATGTGAGTCCCTTGCTCATTGCACCATCAGGATTCAAGCAAGCCGGGCCGAAGACGCCTGAAATGGCAGAAACCGGTCCCCGGAAGCTTGTTTCCTTCCCAGTGTAAGAATTGGCTTTTGTAGTCTGGTCTGCCCTGTTCCCATGATGCACTGGGCCAGGGACAGACTAATTTGCATACAGCCAGGTTCTGAAACTGGGATGGTGCAATGAGCTTAAACAACGGTGTTGGATCTAGCCCTGATCTCTTGACTGGGTGAGAGTACTCTGCTTAATTCAGAGACTCTGTCCATCACCACCCCTTGTTGTAAATAATTTTGTCCACCCTAAACGTGGAAGGGTATACTCAGATGTGAGTCCCTTGCTCATTGCACCATCAGGATTCAAGCAAGCCGGGCCGAAGACGCCTGAAATGGCAGAAACCGGTCCCCGGAAGCTTGTTTCCTTCCCAGTGTAAGAATTGGCTTTTGTAGTCTGGTCTGCCCTGTTCCCATGATGCACTGGGCCAGGGACAGACTAATTTGCATACAGCCAGGTTCTGAAACTGGGATGGTGCAATGAGCTAAAAAACGGTGTTGGATCTAGCCCTGATCTCTTGACTGGGTGAGAGTACTCTGCTTAATTCAGAGACTCTGTCCATCACCACCCCTTGTTGTAAATAATTTTGTCCACCCTAAGCGTGGAAGGGTATACTCAGATGTGAGTCCCTTGCTCATTGCACCATCAGGATTCAAGCAAGCCGGGCCGAAGACGCCTGAAATGGCAGAAACCGGTCCCCGGAAGCTTGTTTCCTTCCCAGTGTAAGAATTGGCTTTTGTAGTCTGGTCTGCCCTGTTTCCATGATGCACTGGGCCAGGGACAGACTAATTTGCATACAGCCAGGTTCTGAAACTGGGATGGTGCAATGAGCTAAAAAACGGTGTTGGATCTAGCCCTGATCTCTTGACTGGGTGAGAGTACTCTGCTTAATTCAGAGACTCTGTCCATCACCACCCCTTGTTGTAAATAATTTTGTCCACCCTAAGCGTGGAAGGGTATACTCAGATGTGAGTCCCTTGCTCATTGCACCATCAGGATTCAAGCAAGCCGGGCCGAAGACGCCTGAAATGGCAGAAACCGGTCCCCGGAAGCTTGTTTCCTTCCCAGTGTAAGAATTGGCTTTTGTAGTCTGGTCTGCCCTGTTCCCATGATGCACTGGGCCAGGGACAGACTAATTTGCATACAGCCAGGTTCTGAAACTGGGATGGTGCAATGAGCTTAAACAACGGTGTTGGATCTAGCCCTGATCTCTTGACTGGGTGAGAGTACTCTGCTTAATTCAGAGACACTGTCCATCACCACCCCTTGTTGTAAATAATTTTGTCCACCCTAAGCGTGGAAGGGTATACTCAGATGTGAGTCCCTTGCTCATTGCACCATCAGGATTCAAGCAAGCCGGGCCGAAGACGC
This sequence comes from Lissotriton helveticus, assembly GCF_964261635.1. Lineage (NCBI taxonomy): Eukaryota > Metazoa > Chordata > Amphibia > Caudata > Salamandridae > Lissotriton > Lissotriton helveticus. Next base: position 658,765,817 of record NC_136057.1, on the reverse strand, counting down.
CTGAAATGGCAGAAACCGGTCCCCGGAAGCTTGTTTCCTTCCCAGTGTAAGAATTGGCTTTTGTAGTCTGGTCTGCCCTGTTCCCATGATGCACTGGGCCAGGGACAGACTAATTTGCATACAGCCAGGTTCTGAAACTGGGATGGTGCAATGAGCTAAAAAACCGTGTTGGATCTAGCCCTGATCTCTTGACTGGGTGAGAGTACTCTGCTTAATTCAGAGACTCTGTCCATCACCACCCCCTGTTGTAAACACATACAATAACCCAGTGACAACACTACAGATGGACACCACACAAGGATTATATAAAAAATAAGTATTCTTTATATAGAGTTACCACAAGACCATAAACAACAAAAATGCACAATACTATACTTTAGTTGGTAGTTTTAGCTTAGTTCAGTTCAGTTCTTAAGATGCAACACTTTGTGTCAATGTACCTTACGATGCGTTGTGCTTCCACAACAAGCAATGTTGCAGCGATGGAAAATGCGGCAAAGTTCCAGTGCAAAGAAATAAAGACGTGAAGATCTTCCAGATTCGGCACGCTTCTCCGATGATGCGAGAAGTCTCGATTCGAGGTATCAAGTGCAGAGGCGACACCCTTGTTCAGCGATGCGACGGCAACAGCTTCAGCTGCGACACTCTTCTCCGAAGTTTGCGAGAAACTTCCGCACAATGCGACAACTACAACGGCGACATCCCTGTTCAGAAATGCGATGGCAGCAGCTCCAACTGTGGCGTTCTTCTCCGGGGATGCAAGGCGCCTTCCCCGATGAGGTGCAATATGAAAGCTACAGCAGCAACACCCTTGTTCAAAATGCGATGGCAGTAGCAGTGACGGCAGTACGCTTCTTCCTTGTTGTGAGACACTTCTTTCGATGCGGTGCAATACTACAGCTACAGCGGCGACACCCTTGTTCAGAAATGCGACAGCAGCGACGGTGACACGCTTCCTCTTCGTTGCAAGATGCTTCCCTCGATGCGGTGCAATACGACAGCTCCAGTGGCGACACCCTTCTTCCTCTTTGAATCACGCTTCCAGCGCCTTTGCTACACGCAGTCCCTCAGAAGGCCCAAAACAGCAGCAGGCACTTCCAAAGAACTCTGGGGAGCTGGGGGGGGTTGAATTCTTTTGTCCCTGAGACTTCAGCAGAAGGCAAGCTCTTTTCCAAACCCTTAGAGATCCTTCACAAGTTGAAAGCAAAGTACATAAAGTTCCTTTCTCCTTCCTTTGGCAGTCAGGCAACCACTGCAGACCAATCCCCCAAGCAGCACTTCAGCTCAGGGATAGTCTCTCCTCAGTTTCTTCAGGTTCCTCTCCTCAGTAAAGGTTTCTTCTTGTATTCCAAAAGTGATCTAATTTCTTGGAATCAGGGTCCCAATATTTATACCCCAAAATCCTTTGTCCTCTGAGGGCAGAGGGGCCTTTGCTCAGCCCAAATCAGTTCTGGAGCAATCTGTTTACATAACTCCTTTCTTTCCTTTTACAGTGCAGAGCAGAAACATCAGACACCCCACAGGAGGTGGCGCCAGCATTGTGAAGGAAAGGCACAGCCCTGGAGGACTTTGTTGACATGATTCCTTCTCTTCTTTCACAGTGCAGGGCAGAGACATCAGACGCACCACAGGGGGTGGAGCCAGCACTGTGGGGGGCAGGCACAGTCCTATTCAGGTCCCAGGTGCAACTCCTCCCTCCCATCTAGATGCATATCTCTCTATACACCACTGGGCTGACTCATTCTGTCACCTGGAATCCCCCAGCCCTGTCACTCAAACTCCAGACAAGGAATACACAACCTAGCAGAGGCAGGCTTTGGATAAACAAGAAAATACCTACTTTCTAAAAGTGGTATTTTCAAACACAGAATGTTAAAATCAACTTCACTAAACGATGTATTTTATCATTCTGAGTTCAGGCATTCTAAAATCGAATTTCTACCATGTTCTCTGAGTCAGTTAGGATTATAAGATGTAATAATCTAACTGCCCATTCTGGCCTATGGAGAACAGGTAGCCTTGCAGTAGTGAAAAACGAAAATGATTGTAATTCACTATTAGGACATGCCACACGTACCAGGGCTTGTCCTACCTTATACTTACAATGTACTCTGCCCATGGGCCTACCATAAGGGTGTCTGATATGAAAAAAAGGGAAGGTTTAGGGACTGGCGAGTGGGTGTACTTGCCCAGTCAACATGGCAGTACAAGACTGCACATATGCTCTGCAATGGCAGACCTTAGACACACTTTTACAGGCCACTTCTGTGGGTGGCACAACCAGTGCTGCAAGCCCACCATCAGCATTTGGGTTAAAAGCCCTGGGCACTCCTGGTGCACTGTACTAGTGTCTGACAGGTAACCCAAACCGGACAATCATGGTATCACCAATCCATACAGTAACTTATAATAGGGAGAGCTTATGCCTTTTAGCACTGATCAGCAGTGGTAAAGTGCCCAGAGTCATAAAACCAACAAAAACAGGTCAGACAAAATACAGGAGGAAGGCAAAAAGTTAAGGGATGACCCTACAAAAAGGGCCAAGTCCAACAGCCAGCAATTACATACCAGAGCTATGCACGCACACAATCAGCTGTACAGGCTGAAATTTTCTCTTTCTATTCATCCCTCTACCGGGCCCAAATAGACAATACTCCACCTGAATTGGAAGAGTTTTTTGGCACACTGGAGCTGGTGTGGTTGGAGGCACGCCATAGGGCCTACCTGGATGAACCCTTCACAGAGGAGGAAGTCATCAGAACTATTCAGGTCCTCCCTTGCGAAAGAACTCCTGGCCTAGATGGCTTATCAGCCGCATTCTATAAAGAATATGCAAGCCTCCTCGCCCCACATTTAATAAACATGTATGAGGATCCTAGCCAAGTTAATTGTGGCACATCTCCTTCCACTGATGCCTATGGTGTTGCGCCTTGATCTAGATGCTAGAGGTGGACCCACAACTGCAAGCAGCTGCTATTTTTCTTGATGCTACTGAGGCTTTTGTTTCACTTGAATGGCCATATTTATTTGCTCTACTCAGACGCATAGGTCTCAGCCCCAAGTTCATTAGATTAATTCTGTGCTCCCGGTCTCCTGCGGCACCCTTCAGGGGTGTCTTCTATCGCCTCTGCTATTCTCAGTGGCAACGGAGCCCCTGGCAGCCCGGCTGCGACAGCACCATGCTCATAGAGGACTGGTGTTTACCCCCTGGTTAGTACTGGTCTCGCTGTATGCAGACGACGTCACGCTTTATGTCAAACACCCTGCCACTAACCTTGACCCCCTAATCAGAGAGTTCCTCCGATTTAACAGACTCTCAGGTATAGTAATTAATTGGGCTAAATCAACGAACTTCCCACTAAGGGAGGTCCCCACACAGGTCCACGCGGAGTTCCCCCTGCAGTGGACATGTGACCCCATGAAATACTTGGGCATATGGATTAGCCTTGACCTGAAGAAATATGGTGCTCCAACCATGGTAGGCTGATGGACTGGCTGGAGCAATGCAAAAAGAGTTGGATCGTGCTGCCTCTGTCCAAGACCAGATGGCTGGCCATCACTAAGTTGGTCCTTTTACCCAAGCTCATCTACCTCTTCACAAACATCCTGCTCTTTCTCACTAACAGTTTCAGGAAGTGACTTCGCTCAAACATGGCCACTGTGGCATGGGCAGGCAAACAGCCCAGAATTGCATGGGAGTTTCTCACCCTTCCATTTGAGCAGGGCAGACTAGGGTCACCTGACTTTGACCTATACTACTGGTGTGCCCAAGCACAATTTGCACATCACTGGATATATCCCACACCATTCATGGTGCACACTGCTCCCAAGCACGACCAGGTGTCCCTGCTTCCCTTTCCAGTAGCTCTATGCCAGACAAGACCCCAGCCTAGGACCGAGATTGACACAGTGGTATGTGCGGTGAGAAGGCCTAGCATGACATGTGTTTGAGGGAGTGACAAAAAGCAATGTAGGCACCCCTGATGAAGCATGCGGCGATGCCATTTCTGATGGAGGCCTGCCCCTGTGCTAGACTGCGATCCATGAAGCTCACTAAAATTTGAGATGTATTCTCATAGGCCACCTTCATTGCACCACATCAAATCAGGGAGGGAGGAGGACTAACCACGCTCGAACAGATGACATACTACCAGCTGCATGCTGCGCTGCTGGCCTACCTCTCCTCCTTTCCAGCTGCACCCCCACATTCCAATCTGTGGAGCAGTCCTTGAAAAACCCCTCCCTGCGCAAGCTAATCACGTGTCTATACACAGATATGTAACACACAGCACTAGTGAGAACACCACTTACCCATCAAGAATGGGAGGCAGCGCTCTGCATCCCAATCACGCAAGACCAAAGGACATTTTACTGCACGCAATTGCATGCCCTCTCCCCGAACTACAGACTGCGCCTCATCCACTTCAAATTTCTTCATAGACTCTACAGGACATCAGCATAGCTCCAAAAAGTAGGCCTAATCAATGAAGCACGCTGCCAGCGATGTAGTTCACCTGAAGCAATCTTCCTACATCTGGCATCAGAATGCCCCCAAGTTCATCACTATTGGGTGACTGTCTTTGACGCAATAGATGAAGTGACGGGCGCCACCATAGAAAGGTCCCCATTGACTGCGTTGCTTGCTTACGTGAAGGACCTCACAGCAGATAGCAGAAAGCTCACAGCATTGTACCTGCTCCTCGCTAAGCGACAAACTGCAATGACATGGGGTAGGGCACGGACACCACAAAAAGAGGCATGCCTTGGTGATGCAGAATTTTGCCAAGAACAGTTGTCTGTATACTGGGACTTAATCCCGACCGAAAGATGTATCGGTCCCGTTCCTGCTATACATGAGATCGCACGCATCAGACGAGCAGGTGTCACTCCCAAGGTCCCAGAAGATTAGGGATATCACAGGACACACCTGACACATACACCTATGAGACTGACTCTTGACCCCCTGACTTGAAAATGTGAATGACTTCCCCCTCCTGTACTCTTCCCCTTTGACTCTCCTCCCTCCCTTCAGGTTGAATGTAATGGTATGTTCCTTTGTTTTAATCTTGTGATCACAGAAAGTATCTGGTGATTGAATACTACTATCTGCAGTGGAACATCAGAAGGACTGATTCAGCTGTGACACAAAAACAGCACATGTGTGGTGAAAAAACATAAGATTGTATTCTAGGGCAATGAGAGAAGGTTGCTCGCTGACATTATAAGTGCTGTTAAATGTAGTACTCTGTGTAACTGCAAACTTGAATAAAGAAAAAAAACCAAAGAAACCCTATTTAGACCCTGCCAAGCCAAACAGTTATCACCCTATATCATGCCTCCCTTTGCTCTCCGAGCTTATCGAGAAGGAAATTAATTCTCAACTTGTTACACTTTTTTTCTGATAATAATCTGCTGGATGCTTCTTCATTTGGTTTCCGCTCTGGGCATAGTACGGAAACTGCACTAATTAAGGCAATCCCTTGATACTTCTAAACCTATCAGTGACATTTGATACCGTGCATTATGGCAGGCTGTTGGATCATCTTGCAAGTATCATGTCACTGGCACTACCTAGAAACTTCTTAGGTCTGTCCTTCATGGTCCAGAACAAATGGTCCGATTGGACCAATTTTTTTCTCACTCTTTTTCCCTTCCAGTTTAACACCTATGTCATCCCCTCTAGCGTAACTCATCAAAGTCATTCTGCTGGGCCCTTACCTCCTACGCTGATGACTCACAAATTGTTGTCACTCTTGCCAATGATACATCAGGACCCAATTTCTGCAACTGGATGCAACCGTCAACCAATGGATGGCAGAGAACAACCTCCATCTGAATTCGGGAAACACTGAGGACCTGCTCTTCGGTGTGCAGTCCATGTTCTACACGCCCGCCTGGTGGCACCAGGACATGGGTGCACTCCAGTCCCCTGACAGCAAAACCTGTAAATTAGGTGTTTCGATTAACAACAAGCTGTCCTTTACAGACCAAGTCAATGCAGTCTCTTCCAAGGTCTTCCATACCCACAGGTTCATGAAGAAGATACTCCTGTTCATCCCTCCTCAGTTTCAAAAGGTAGTAGTGACTGCCCTTGCTCTGTCCCGACAAGACTATTGCAATAGTCTGTTTCTAACTGCTCACTAACACGTGCTAAATAGCCTACAAACCCTGCAAAACACAGGCACAAGGCTCCTCCTTAAAATCCCTAAATACCAATCAATGACGGAACCCCTGAGGGAGCTACACTGGCTGCCCATCAGGCAGAGAGTCACTTTCAAGGCTTTATGTATTGTCCATAAAGCCCTACATGATCAAGCCCCCCTATTTCTTAAAAACAGCTTTATCTTGTATCTGCCTAATAGGCCACTAAGATTCCATTCTGTTAAAACAGTCATTGTTCCCAGATTCAAACGCGTGACCTGGGGCAGCCACAGCTTTCTACAAAGTGCTTCTCTAGCATGGAATGAGCTTCCTCTTTATATCAAAGCGTCCCCCAATCTCCTGATGTTCAAAAAATCTCTTAAGACCTGGCCCTTTAATTACCCATAATGGTGTTAATTTACTTTCCGGGGTTACTAGTCGCCCTGTTTCCAGCACGAGAACACCATTGGGTAATCGAGTGCTGAAAAAATAATTTAACATAACATAAGCGTGCAGTTTAAATAGTAAATGTGACCCCTGCCCTTCCACACCAAAGTCCAACACTTTCTCTAACTTGGTTATGCTTGGAATGGAAGTAGCAAAGTGAACTTTCTCCAAGGGTTAGCACGTTCTCCAATTTGGCTAAGTTTTTATTTGGAATAATAAATGGCATATCCATTAAGTGTAGCATTTGTTTGTAAATTAATTTTGTACTTTTTAAAGTTAAAGTTATTTATAGTATACATTTTTGTTTGTTAAAATTGAGATAGTTCTTATAACGTATTATTCTTTTATATATTATTGTCATATGCATCTTGTAAACATCTCTTTTCATACATACCACTTTTTCTTTTTTATTTCCAAGAAAATGTTTTTTTAAATTTAGAGGAATTACAGTTACAATTAGGATATATTTGTATTGTACATACATTTTGTTGGTAGTTTTGCATACTTTGCAAATATGTTTATGGTACTTTTAACAAATATGTATTTTTTACATTACATACCTGTTTTAAACATTATAAAAAAGTGAAAAGGACTGAAAAAACTGGTGTTATTTTTTTATTATTTTGTAATATTTATTTATACATAAAATATTTTGTACATATTTTAAACACAGATTTTTAAAACATTTTTGACATGTTGTTTATCAGTCTATAAACGTTATCAAAATCGTTTTTCATTTTTCAGCTTTTTTGATTTTGTAGTGTTTGTTTGTAATTTTGAGTTTGCACTCATGGTTTCCCATTGCTGATCTCCTTTTTAGGTACGACTATTTTAAACTAATTTTCTAAGAGCCTAGTGGTAGAGGGAGTTGTTTAGACTTAGTTAGGCTAGTGTTTGCAATTGTATGCTGTTTTAGTGTAGTAGATTTTAATTTACGATATTGATATTGTGGTAGGCCTTATTGTGAAATTTAAAACTAATTTGTATTTTATATAATTTTTCTATGTGTTTTACAATTGATTTTTGATTCTTTATTTTATACTATATAAGTGTTTTGAGTGAGTTTTGTATATTTTTTCCTTTGTGGGTTTCTATTTTCGGGCATTTTAATCTGACAGCATTCGTGTTTTAGGAAAAAGGGTTGGTTATCTTTTAACAAAAACAATTCTTTATTTTTTCCTTGATGTTTTTGGTTTTCCTTGAGATTTTTTTGAAAAACATGTCAGCTTTTGGATGGATTTCTTGGATTGTTGGAATTATTGAATATTTTGTTTATTTGTACTTTTTTAAGGGTCTTTATTGTCGATATTGCTTTAGGATTGTACTTTTTGGATCATCACTTCACTGATCAAGACTTCAGCTACAACAGCGTAATTATTATCTTGTTTTTTAATGTTCATTTTATTGTATTTATTCATATGAATGGGTGGACAATGTCATTATTATCTTATGTATGTTTTTTATTGTCTAAGTGCATTATTTGTATGGTGTTAGCATATTTTGCTAGGTGGTAGAAAAGTATTTGTTTATTTAAAATAATGTTGGTTATTTTGCATTGTGTATTTAATTTTGATTAATTATTGCAGTACATTTGGATTTTTTGTCTTTTGAATTATAGTATTTCAAATTTGATTTGCATAATATTTAGAAATATTTAGAAATAAATGTGAATAAAGTATGAAAGTGCTTTAGGGGATATTGTTTGGTAGGTTTTTTTTTAAGTAGGGTTATTGTTATTGAGTCTAGATGTAATCAAGTATGTTTATCACTATTGCTCAGCTAATTAAAACCATTACAAACAATTAAAAACATTATCAACAACCCAGAAATGCGATATGAATCAAAAGAACAGGATGTCACAATTACACAATGGTTCAGTGCCAGCTATAACAAAGAATTGGCATATTAATGTGCTGTTAAAGGGCTGATGGCAGATTGTATTGCACAAAAAAGTCAGGGGCATGACAACAATTGCAGCCTATGATGTTTGATTGAACTCTGGTGGATAGCTCCACCCTCATCCCGGGAGCAGATTGTAAGCTGCATCAATTTATTTGTAGCGCCTGGCATAAGTAAGTTCAATGTGCCGGAGGGAGCAGGATCACAGGGACACTCAGGTAGGGGGCAAGTAAAAACACATGTAGGTAAAGTGCATACTTATAGCAGGTCAACAGTGCTTGACTGCACCATGGCAAGGGTAAGATCACTAACCAGAATGTGCAAAATCGCAAAGGTAGTCAGGTTGAAGGATGTGCAAAGTCACATGGTAAAAGGTAGAAGCGATTATAAGCATGTACAGTTCAGACATAGTACGGATCCTCAGTGCTTGGCTTCCCCATGCATAAGTAAGTTCAACTGCCAGGATATACATAATCATATTGGAAATTAGATAGGAAGCTGTGCAATGTTGCAAAAATAAAAGTGCAAAAAATAACTGCAGGAATTAAGCAAGTACAAGTCCTCAGTACTAGCAAGCCCTGGAGATTGGTCAAAATGGGCCATTTTCTTTCCATCTTTTCCAGTGCTTGTTTGAATTTTGCAAGCCCCTGGGTTAGACAAATAGTAGAATATACAAGGCCAGTAAGAATGGAAAGTAGTCCATGTGGAGCAAGCCAGTGAAGCCAATGAAGTGAATGAGTAGAAGTAGATGTAACAAAATCGTGAAAAACTGGAGGGTCCCATCAGCTTGTTAAGTACCGCCATCTTCCCTTCCACCTTTTTGAGAAATTTCCCTAGACAGAAGTTCAACTGCGGATCATCTGGGGCAAAGCAAGCCAAATCAGCCTACCTTTGTCTGTGAATGCCTCTTTGCTTGAGAGACTTTTTAAGAGCAATTTGTAATTGGCCATTAGCTCTTAGAAGATTTTCTGTGCCTTGACCACACAATCGGTAGCTGCTCGAGCCTGGATGTCATTGCCAGAGGGGTAAGTGTAGCAACAATGGAAGTAGCCCAAGATGATATTTCAGAAACTTCTCTGTAAGATTGTTACTATACCTGATGCACAAGTAAAGTTGGGAGGTAACAGGTCTGTAATAGTTCAAACCTAGCCAAGCATGAGCTCTTCTGGCTATAGTTGCCTTGTCTTTAAGCACAGAGAGTGATCTTATATTTTTACCAATCAGTTTTTAAAAGCACAGATGGCTTGTGGGGAGTTCCCAGAGGTCTGTTGTCCCAGTTATGGTTAGTAACGAGTTGAAGGCATGGTCTGGCAGCCAAGGTGTCCCTATTCTGTACCTCCTCCTAAAGAAGAAAATGTAGGGTATTGGAGACAGCCTGCTTGATTTTATTTCAGAAGTTAATATAGGCACCACTCCTTGCTAGAGTTTACCCCTCGAGACCAAATTCCAACTGTATCCGTGCTGGGGAGGTATATTTGGGGAGATTAAAAATCATCCTGTAAATTCTGGTTGTGGTATTGTCCAGGATAGTAGCATCTCTCCCTCTTAAAGGTTCTCTGTAAGCTAAGGTAGGCAGTAGCTTTGTTTGGACTATTTAGAGAAGTGGCGTCAAGATACTTTCCTCTAAAGAAAGTTGAAAGTTATGGCCAGTGCGTTCCCTTTTTTTCTGGCTTCTTTCTGAGGGGTGAATGACCCATCTTTATCAAAAATAACTTTGAGATATTTGTATTCGCCTATCGAGCCAAGCCTCATCCTGCCCAGGTAGCAGATTGGGGTCATTCTCTTTACATTGTTAATTGACATCATATAGTTTTATCTAATTTAATAGCCTTGCTGTTTTCAATGTAGCATAACATTATAGTGTTAAGTAACAGCTATATCCCTACCTGAGTGCGGCTTATTAGGACTAGGTTTTCTATGTACCGGAGACTAGAAAGGACCATGCCGCCTAGTTAGGGGGCATGGGAGTCCCTGATATTTAGCTTGGATGTTAGGTTCAACCAAGAAGAGATTGAACAGGGTGGGTGTGAGCACAAACCCCTGCTTCAAGCCTTTGGCAGTTGGGATTTGCCTAGAGAGCTGAGAGCCAGTACCCAGCTTGATCTGCACCCATGTATGCAGTATGCAGGAGAGCCAGTTCGATGTTCCAGTTCTGCCATAGATTTCCCCAGTTAAGATGGGCGAATGCTGGTTTGTAATCAATGAATCATAATTGTAGTGGCAGCTTCGTTACCTTTGCTCCATCCATCAGTAGAGATAAGGCTATTATGTTAGTTGTAGTACCTGTTAGCTTGAAGAAGCCCATATGGTTTAACGGGATGATGGCGTTCTCAGAAGCGCAAGTTGTTAGCTCTTCAAGAAGGAGTCCTGGGTTGTTAGTTAAGTTACTTAGTCTGAATACTATGATTTTTTCTTAGTTGTTTGGAGATGTTTATCTTGAGTTGGGTATGGGGTTCATTCTTTGCTGCTGGTAGCTTTGTTCTTTTTAAAGTATTTCTAGGAGTTGGTAGAGTGTAAGATGGCTTCTTCCAAGAGTTCTTTGGAAGAAGTTGTGCCTTCTTTCCTCAGCATTTGATTTACTTATAAGTTCCTAGTAAAGTGGTAGTATAAGTGTGCAGGGCCTGTATATTAAATGCTACTAGTGGGCCTGGAGCACTGATTGTGCCACCTACTTAAGTAGCCCTGTTAACATGACTCTGGCCTACCATTGCAGAGCCTGTGCATGCAGTTTAAACTGCCATTTTGACCTGGCAGAATAAACTTTTTGCAGGCCCAATTCTATCTCAATGCATATAATTCACCCCTAGGGTAGGCCCTGGGCTGTCTAGAGGACAGGGTGCAATGTGTTTAAAAAGCAGGACATTTACTTTAAATTGTACATGTTCTGGCAGTGTAAAACTACTGAATGGCCTGTCTCTCCCATAGGATAACACTGGAGTTGAATTATTAAATTTAATATGTGTAATTTCCAAATGGGAAGAGATAACCCTTCAAGTTGGGTGTCTCTGAAATCACAGTTTAAAGTCCTAACTAAAGATGAAGTCAAATTTTACAATGCAATAATGAAAATGCCACTTCAGAAAGTTTACAAAAAGTGATGGATGGAATGATGTAGTCACTGGAACACAAGCAAACTAGGACCATGCACACTATGTCACTGGAACAAAGCTGTACCTGGAAGAGCTCATAACTAGGGCAAAACCGGTTCTGGGTAACCCTGGGCGAAGGACAAAGTGGGCGTAGTGTTGCCTACTTCGCCCTTTGCAAAGTAGGCGAAGCAGGCAACACTACGCCCACTCCTTGGGCGTAGCGAAGTTGCACGCGACCCGCCTCCCTCCCGCCCTCCCGAACATACCTAATTTTTAAAAAATGGGCACATAAAAATAAATAAAATACACTTACCTTGTCCGCGGCGTCCCGGGGCTCCCTCTGCTCGTTCACGCCGCCGTCTTCTAACCAATGCGCATGCGCGGGCGGCCGCACATGCGCATTTCTCGTGAGGCTAGCATTGGTTAGCAGACGGCGGCGTGAACGAGCAGAGGGAGCCCCGGGACGCCGCAGAGAAGGTAAGTGTATTTTGTTTATTTTTATGTGCCCATTTATTAAAAATTAGGTATGTTCGGGAGGGGGGCATGTGGCGCGTAGTGGGGCTACGCGAAGTGCGCAGGTGGGCGTAGTTTCTCGCCCACTTTGCGCCCACCTACGCTCACTAAGCCCAGGATTAGTTCTGGGTTGCTTGTGTACCAGTTTAGGGAGGACCTTGCTTGGCAGTTCAGGATGGACAGTTCCAATTGGAGCAGTGTCAAGACTGATTTTCATATAGCTGGGTCCAAACTGAGGTGACACAGTGTACAAAATAACAATAGATTGGGATGTGGTACAAGTAATTACCAGTGGCTAAGATTAATTCAAGCATTTCATTTGTCCCTTTTTGTATACTTTAAGAAAGTTGGTATTTCTCTTGCCTTAGTCATTTGGTGCCTGTCCCTGGTCACATAATTGAGTGTAATTGGCAGTTTGCCTTTGTGTATTCCTCCTAGATAGCCACACACAATGGGAGCTTAGGTGTGACTGAGTTGGCCATCACTGGCAGTATGGGAGGGAGGAGTCTTGTCTCCACACAAAGGACTGCATACCACCTGTAGTTAGTCCAGAAAGAGGACAGGGAAGTCAGGGAATTTGAGCACTTCAAAGGCATGCCTCTAAAAGCTTCTCCCCACTTCAAAGGCACAACTGTGTATAAAAGAAGGACATCGGACACCACCACTTCAGTGCACTTCTTGACCTGTAGATACTCTGCCCGCAAAAAAAACTGATGTGCTGCTGAAGGACTGCCACTTTGCTGGACTGCACTTTCTTGGACTCTTGCTTTGCTGTGCTAAGATGCTGCCTGCTGCTTTCTTGTCTGGGTGAGAAGGACTGAACCTGCATTTTGAACCCCGAACTCAGAGTGACCCCAATGGCCATTTGGTTGGCCTCCTGATCTGAAGCCGCTGGGGCATAACAGGCTTCCAACCATCTTGCCCCTGCATCTGGTCTCTTCAATCTCTGAGTCTGCCCTGCCAAGTGGTACTACCCCAGTCCCAGATATTTGGAGTGAGCCTAAGGTGATGCATCTTCTGTACTGAGCAGCCCATTCGAGAGCAGAACCTGATGCATCTCTTTGGCTGAGCAGCACATGCCCGAGCATCTGTGCTGCTGCATGGATTGGGCCTTTCACAAAAACCCAAAATGCCCACCACAGTTCTAGGAACCAACGCATATCCCAGGCAGCATGGCGCATTCACAGCCCAGGTTCTCGCATCTCTCACCGATGGCAGCCATCACGACGACGAAGGACTGTGCGTCACAGCTCCTTGAAACAAACACATCGCCAGCTGCGCACCGCACCCTGGAAACCTGACTTCATTTTGCGAGCCACAACTGTAGAATCCTTGACGACGATGCAACTGGACCTCACACTGCAACTTTGCTGCATCCTAGGACAAATGCATCATTGTGGGGTCATCTTCGACTCAGATCCCTGCAACGATCTTCAGCCAGGATTTAAGGTACTTTGTAGCCAGTCTGTGCTCCATCGCAGTCAGCTTGAACTTGTGACTTTGTCCAAGTCTGGCACAACCAGATATTCCCAGTAGTGATTTCAGCTTTTTGGCGCTATTTTCACTAAAAACCTTACACTTCAATATCTCTACTGGTTCTACTATTTTCATATTTGTCATTTAGGTTTTGTTTTATTTATTAAAAGCTACACTGTTTAATAAATCTATTGTGGGCTCCTTTTGTAGTGTGTTTTCACTGTTCTACAGTTTGAAGTGTTGCACAAATACTTTACAAATTGCCTCTAAGTTAAGCCTGACTGCTTTGCGCCAAACTACCAAGAGGGTGAGCACAGGTTATTTTAATTAGGGGTGGGCGGAATTTGCGAAATTGACTTTCACAAATTATCGCGAAATTGCTCAAAATCTCTGCGAGCACGCAAAACTTTCGCAAAGATGCAGGGATTGCTTTTCTGGCCCGTTTGTGATGTGTTTTTGCTAGCTCGTGGGGAAATGTATCTCCAACTTGCCCATGCGGTTGCTAATGGGCGCAGCTATCTTGCTCGTGATGCTTATTTCCTGTTCCAGGCCGAATGATGTGTTCACAATCGCAAACTCGCACTGCGTAGCTCGACTGGCTACCAACAATCCAATATCTCGTGGCACATGCAAACGGATACGAAAATTCGTCGGCGAATGCAGGGACCCGGTAAGTAGCTACCGCATACGCGAGAGTGCATTTATAAAGCGCAAACAGGAAAATACTTCAGTTTTGCGGCAGATTGCAAAAGTTTTGACATTTTCGCGCTCTCCGCAGAATGCGAAAAGGTCAAAATATCGCAAATTCTGCGAGCGGAACTAAATTTATCACCCAGGCCTAATTTAAATGTTTGGTTGTGACTTACACTGATAAGGATTGTGGTTGCTGCTTGACCAGGACTTCCACCCTAGACAACCAACAACTCAATTTCTTACAGACATCGTGTGGTCATAGATATTCTCCCATAGAATGTGATACTTGGGCTGGCCCCTCTGGCCTCATCAGTGCAAGTGACCAACCCAAGTTTCCTCATAATAATCCATTAGTGGAGTTAGTTTTGTTTAATGTAGTTGGCAAAAGAAATGCAATTATTATGTCATAATATTCAGTTACCTCTGTTGGATGTACGTAAGCTATAGCTATTAGTTTTGTATTGCACGTTAAGTTAGTTGCATATTGTCTGAGCAAAGTGTATTTCTGTAGGTGCTACCATATGCTCTGATTAAAGTGATAGTAGCACCGCTGTGCTGCAGGGTGTAGTTAGATTTTTAAAATGGTCAAAATCAATGCCTGTTCAAAATGTATGATTATTTTTATGGTAATCGTTGTTAGTTTGTTGTTTTTTATGTAAACTAATACACTAATGGGATGATTATATTTGAGTATTGGCCCGAAGAGTTAGCTGGGTGGGTCAAGGCTGGAAATGTTTTGAGGGTGATTGCATTGTAATTAATTTTAGGGATAGGAGGGTGGTTGACCATATATATAATTGGCACTCTGGGAGGGGGGCCATTGGTATTCAGTCACTACCTCTAGCCTTCTTTTACTCTTACCAACAAATCCGCCAGCAACAAGTGAGAAGAGCCACATCATGGGAAAGATGGTCTACCCCAACCCAGATGGTTAGCGTAAACTCTAGGCTTAACTCCTTCAACACCTTCAATAGCTCAATACCAGCCCCTCTCCCTGTTAGTAACAGGTTCAGTGTTTTAGATCAGTTTGATTGACTCACTCAGGGATATAACTCCAACCGAAGGGCCTGTTTATTAGGACCATGGACTGACCATGAGACTTCCCACCTTTTTGGTGGTATTGTGGATTTTTATAAAGAGGAGGGGGTGGGGAATCCCTCGGGATGATTGTTGGGGAAGTGCAGGATGATAGCTTTATCATGTCTGGACAGGAGGGGGCTAGTACCCTTATTCTCAAACAGGGATCTAGTGCTAGTCCTGAACATGTCAACGAGTTGCAGAGCCCACAGGGTGGCGAAGTTTGTGATTCACAACCAATGATGTGTATCACCCCCCAAGACACAGTAAGGGCTGTAGGGAATGTAGAGGAAACAGGCTTGTTTGGCGTAGCTGGACCTACTACTATGAATTGTAACATCTTAAGTTCGAATTTAGCAGGATTACGAGCAAAAAAGGCAGATCCTAGATGTTTAGATCTGATTAAAACCTACGTTACTGGGTTTTCAAGAAACGTGGGACACAGATGGGGACTTTTGGGTGGATGGGTTTAAATATTATTGTATGCCCGACCAGCATTCTCCCTCTGGCAGAGCCAAAGGTGGTCTCTTATTGTTGTTTTCGCTTGCCCTTATGGGAACGCATAAGGAGGTTAGGGTGGGGACCCCGAATTATTTAGCAATTGAATATGTGGCCCATTATTCATTTAAACTGCTGGTGGTCAATTTTTATAATTTACCAGATTGTCGTATGGAAAATGAACATTTGTTTAATTTAAGACAGTTTTTAGAACATTATCGTGAGAGTCAAACCACTCATCACCCTATTATTAGGGAAACATCCTTTACAATGCAACTTTTACCATGCAGTGCTATTACAACGCAGGTTTTACAACGAAAACCATTACAACGCATTGCGCTGGGGGGCGCTCTAGGATAGGGAATAGATTTAATTTACTATCCAACACCTTCCCTAGTGTCCACGGGGACTGGAGTTGGAATAGTAAATTAAACTATTCACTATCTAGCACCCCAAAGCGCTATGCGTTGTAATGGTATGCGTTGTAAAAACTGCATTTTAACAGCATGCCTGGTAAAAGCATGCGTTGTAACGTCATATATCCCTATTATTACCATGGGAGATTTTATTATTCATCTCTGTAACCAGAGCTGCCAGGGGGGTAATGATCCCATTGGTTTAGCAAGGTATGTTCCGTTACACTTCGAGCATACACGTTCTGGGGGCTGTCTGGAAGAGCTCCTGCCAGAAATGGACCTCCATGAACCAAGTGATACTGTATTATCAGAAAGGCCCCCCACTTTTATAGCCAGAGGGTGTAACACTGTTATTGATTTTATGTTTATGTCTTTTTCCTTTTTATCGAAGGTTGTTTCTTATAACACTAGACGGTCTTACCATAGTGATCACAAACCAGTTATCCTTGAACTAGATAGAAGCTGTCGGTTGAAAATGATTACAGGTACTCAGGCGAGGAACTTAGTGTGAAACCCACAGATCAAGGCAGACGGTTAAAATGGGCAAAAGTCTTACCTGATCATTTTTTTCAAGAACTAGCCACAAAGGTATAAGACAAGATGGCAATATGCCTGAATGGGTCGAATGAGAGTTCTGCAGTTTTGGGGGCCTTTGAAAGTATTAGCGCTCAGGTATATACGGACCTGACCTATTCTGTCAGACCAGGCACTTTATGGGAGAGAGGTGGTTCGATAGTAATTGTTCCAGCGCACATCGTAATTTGATGACCCCATTAAAAAGGTTTCCCCAAGACAAAAAACAAATAGCTACACTTAGAAAGGTGCACAAGTCAGCACTTTATACCAGGAAAACTGAAATTAAAAAAGAGGCTTGGGAAGACAACACTCCAATTGAATGCAACATTACAGAGGGAGAATGGCTTGCCCACTTTGAGGCCATTTATGAGACACCTGAATGTGTGGAACAGGAGATTGTACATGTTACTAGAGGGGCTGCTACAGTCTTGACATTTTGTGAGGAGAATGTAGAACTGGCTATCAGTAACATGACGAGTAATAAGGCTTCAGGCCCTGATGGAGTTCCGGCAGACTTGTATAAGTTGTATCCCTCATTCTGGGCCAAAATTCTGACCAATGTTTTTAATGTTTGTGCCAGACAAGGTTTTCCTTTCTCGTGGGCTTTGTCTATTATTGTGCCCATTTTTAAAACAGGCCAGAGAGGGGACCCTAAATGTTATAGACCCATCTCCCTAATCAATTCGGTTGTTAAAGTTCTAGGGAGAGTGATTTTGGGTCAACTAACGGATTAGTTAGACGAAAACCAGGTTGTGTCTAACATCCAGTATGGTTTTAGAAGTGGTAAGGGGACCCAAGATCAGTGCCTCAATTTATCCTTAGCTGCAGGGAAATATACCTTAGCAAAAGAAGGGTTATTACAGCTGGCATTTATGGATCTATCGTCAGCTTTTGACCTGGTCAATAGGTCAAAATTGTGGCAAATATTAATAGAGATGGGGATAGAAACCAGCTTGGTCTCCTTTCTTGCAGATTTGCATCAGGATCTTACTGCCAGGATAAGGATTGACCAACAAGGCAATTGTACTAGGCACTTTAATTCAGGCCAGGGAGTAAGGCAAGGCTGTATTTTAGCCCCATTGCTTTTTACTCTTTATATTATTAATTTAGGTAAAGTTTTAGATTTGGCTAGTTTGGATGTTCCGCTAATAGGTCATGATCGGTGCCCAGTACTCCTGTACGCTGACGATGCTGTTTTACTAGCACGTACATGGGTCGGCTTACAGAAGCTTCTTGATGCATTTGGGCTTTTTATGAATTCATTGGACCTTATGGTAAATACTGCTAAATCCCATGTAATGATCTTAGGTAGGAAAAAAAAGAGCAATCTTGGAACCTTTTTTTGCGAAGGCACGGAATTAACCAGGGTGCCCGTGTTTTTATATTTAGGGGTTTTGTTCGATGAAAGAGGGACTTGGGCTGCACAACTTAAGGTCAAGATCAATGCGATGACTAGAGCAATTGCGGCAGTAAATGGCTTCGCACAGAGGCTAGGGGCAAAACCGGTAGAGGCTATTTTAAATATATACAAATCCAAGTGTATAGCAATAGCTATGTATGGTTCACCCATTTGGGGCTATCGGCCGATAAAGGGGTTACAGAGAGTGGAGAACAAGTTTCTCCGCAATTTTTTGTCTGTCCCCCAATCTACTTCAACTTTTGCTGTACTTCAAGAATTAGGGATGAGTTATATAATGGATAAATTGAAGCTAGCCCCAGTGATTTGCTGGTTAAAAACGTGGCTTAATGCACAACTTGCCCTAAATCACAGAATCATAAGGAATTGTATCTCTTTGGATGGAGCTAATAAAATTACTTGGCTGTATTACATCAAGAATGTATTAGCCGATGTGGGTTGCCAAGATCTTTTTGACCACCTGGATTAGATTGTGCATGCTGATCTGGTGCGGGTCAGAACACAGCTCCTGAATGTGTGGTCAAGTGGCGAGAAGAGTTGGAGTTAAGGAAACCGTCCGTTAGAGCACATTACCTTTTGAAGACTGTATCTACGATGTAACCATATTTGGAAATTGTAAATAGGCCATTTCATCGTTTGCTTTTAACTAGGTTTCGGTTTAATCTTATACACTTCTTTCTAGGTAATCCACAAGGGTGGTGTAAACAAAATGAGCTCGGGCCTTGTACCTGTGACAATTTTTCAGCTCAAGATACCATGCATTTCACCATGTTCTGTGAACATTATAATGATATCAGAAAGAAGATTTTACTTCCTGTTCTAAAGAGAAAGGTACTTACCCAGGTTAAACCGGCTCTAATGTACCTCCAACTCTTGAATGAGCCTTGCAAAATTTTTTATATAGCAAGTTTTTTTGTAGCAGCTGTGAGACTTAGGAATCTACCTAATTGATTGTCTTTTATAGGATTGTTATTACATATTTATTTATGTTTTAAATCCTGTAGTGTATATTTCTGTATTATAATATGAATTTAATGAAATACTCTGGCCAAATGTATTTTGTAAGGGTCTATATTTGTATGTTCTGTACTTTTATGGTTTTATTTAACATAATAAAGTGATGTGATTTGACTGACTGACTGGCCGTGTATTGTGTATATTTGACTGAGGGTGGAGGGCACGACTTAAAAGTGCCATCCAAAATCACGTTAGAGTAGTAAAAAAGATATTTGCAGCATAAATGCTTATTCTTTTATCATTATTCAGTTGTTACATAAGATTCAAGATTTGTATTAAATTTTTAGATCTACGAAGAGATCAACAGTAAAATACCAACAGAAGAAACTTGATACAATAAAATTGCTTTTACATATTCTAACATTTCCATATTAAACTACATAATACAGCTGTTAATACATGTTTAAAAAACACTTTATACATTTGAAAATTTGATTGCATTTCATTTCATTAGCCAGAATATATATACACTTAGCTGCTGCTCCAGCTGCTTTAATACCATATCTTAAAAACATTATCTAGCAGGTTTTAAAACAGGGCAAACACATAATACATGATCCACCGTCTGCCCTCCCCCAGTGCACAAATTACATGTCCTAACAGCCCAGCTTATTCGTCACCACGCATCCACAACACAGCTTCAGTGGAGGCAATTTAATCTAAGCATAAGCATGAAGCGGTAAACCCCATGTCCCATGTTCAATCTTAAATAGGATAAAGGGGTCAGCACACTTCCTGATCTTGTTACTTCCATCAGTCTTTTTAGTCTCCCACAATGACGAATATCCTGATCCATCGATTTAAGTTTCATGGAGGATTTTAGGTAGCCTCTAAGGCAACCATAGCTAATTTCCATAACCAATTTCAAGCTAAAGAGCTCAAGTGCTTGAATAAGGTTCGACATCAATGTATATTCTCCCTTTGTTGAGGTGAAACATTCGATACTTATACATTTCCTCATAGAATTCTCCCTTTAATGCATAAGATGATGGCCTGACCGTCCTAGAGATGACAGCCCCCTTATAAAAGTGCTCTCCAACCCCATTTCAATACGCAGTGCCTTTATTGGTGTCTGGGGATCCAATTACAAATTGATTGCAACATTTTCCCTTCTGTTTGATTTATAAAGTTCCACTGCTTGGTATGGATGGATTCCACTCTTTGTAATAGTGTAGGAGGAATTTTCATCTTGTAAACAGTTAACAAGTGAATTAAATGCTTTTAGCCTGTGGTACCACAGAATGCAAAGAGTTGCTTTGAATTAGATGAAGCCTTATTTGTCAAATGAACAATGTGTTCTTTCTCGCTGAGATTATCTGTAACAATTTTTACTAGATACGGATAAGATTGAAATCTTTCAATAGGAACAGTACCCAATAGCCATCTGTAACTCATCATCCTTTCATTACTTTTCTGTTATTCGCATTAACTTTCAAGTAATGTCTATCCGCATAGACTGCTAGACAATTAAGACACTTCTGCAAACCTTTGAGGTTCAAGTCCAGTAATATTATATCATCTGCATATAGGAGGGTCCCTACCAGGTAGGACAAAACCGCTGGTGAACCTCCTTCCATGCTTCCTTGCTGACCATCTGCTGTGGCAAGTCAGACATGTATAGTGAAAAAAGGAGAAACCATAGTAAACAACCTTGTTTAAGCCATTTTTGTTTCTAATCTTGGGCATAAGGCCACAGTTGCCCCCCAACATTAATTAAAACCATGTGGCCATATGTAGGGCTATTATCAGTTTTAAGACACCACCTGGAATACCCAAATCCAAAAGTTTCTTCTACAAGTTATGCCTGTTCACCCAATGGAAGGCATTAGAAAAGTCAATAAATACCACTTGCATAGCCTGGACATACACTTCCAATATAAGGTGCAACATGGAAATAGTATCTAGGGTGGAGCAGTTTGGTTGAAAACCAGCCTGTTCCAATGGCAAAATCTGCTTTTCCTTTACCGAATCCTGTTGATCCTTCATATCCATACTAATATTATAAAGAGAGAGCCCAAACCTTTGAGGCGGGTAATCTCAGTAACCACAGCACCAATCACAACACCCAATGCAGCGTTGGAAAGGGCAGTTGCAGCAGAAGGACATAGGCTATGCAGATGGCCACCATATATATATATATATTTAGTTTTTTGCAGAGTTTTATAGAGCGCAAATTTGACCCAAACTGAATCAGGTATCAGAGCGCTTTACATAGCACCAGTTACGTTACATGAGGACACACATTCATTTTTGTTAGGCATGGGGAGATTAAGTGATTTGCCCAGAATCACAGGATGTTTGGCGTCATTACCAAGACTCGAACCCAGATCCCCAGGTCCGAGGTCGAGCGCCTTAGCCGTTAGGCCAACTCCTCTATACATTTAAAAGGTAAAAGAACCGTGCCAGCAAAGTAGTCCCTTGTGGGTGTGTCTGTGTTGTGCTGTGGGTGTGGGCTGGGGGCGTGTGGTACGGCCATCACATCGTGGGCTGTGGGTGTGTGCTGGGGGCGTGACAAATGCTGGGGGCGTGACACACGCTGGGGGCATGTGTCCGCCCTTCATGCCATGTGAGTCGTACATACAAGCGCCAATTACGTTGCTGCGCAGCATCAAGGGGCACGCTGGGGGCGTGACACACTGGGGGTGTGACACGCTGGGGGCGTGAGAAACGCTGGGGGAGTGTGTCCGGCCTTCATGCCATGTGAACGCAATTGCACCGCATCAAGGGGCACGCTGGGGGCGTGAGAAACGCTGGGGACGTGTGCTACGTTCCGCCCTTCATGCCATGTGGGTCGTACATTAATCAGAAGATCGTCTGCTGTGGCTGTGTGCT
Organism: Lissotriton helveticus; assembly: GCF_964261635.1. Taxonomy (NCBI): domain Eukaryota; kingdom Metazoa; phylum Chordata; class Amphibia; order Caudata; family Salamandridae; genus Lissotriton; species Lissotriton helveticus. The sequence continues at coordinate 658,743,726 of NC_136057.1, read as the reverse complement.
GGGGCGTGACAAATGCGTTCACCTGTAGGCCTGGTAAGTAATGTTACTGCAGCCTCTCCTGCGCGCTGTTACTGAAGTGTCTCATTCAACGACATTACACGCGCCTGCTACCATCAACCAGGGTTCTAGCCGGGCTCAGGCGACGGATCAGTACACTAATTACACACGCCTGATAACATCAACCAGGGCTGCAGCTGGGCCTCAAGCGGGGGAACACGCGCCTGCTAACATCAAACAGGCCTGCATCTGGGCCTCAAGCGGGGGAACACGCAAATGAGCGTGTCTGCGTGGACAATTACTGCAGCCTCTCCTACTCGCTGTCACTCAACTCTCTCATTAAACGGATTTACCAGCGGCTGATAACTCTCTCATTCAACGACATTACACGCGCCTGCTAACATCAACCAGGGCTGTAGCCGGGCTAAGGCGTGGATCACTACTAAGCATGAGCGCTAAATCCGCTCCGCTCGCGGATTTTGCGGATTTTCTGTAAATTCGCGATCCGCGAACTCTCGCGAATTTACTGAAAATTCGCAATCCGCGAGCGGCGGATTCCTAGGTCAAAAGTTCAAGCCTTGCTGGCCTGTTGTTGTAACTATTTTACGATGGCGCCGGCAAGCTGCCTGCGCCATCGTAAAATAGTTACTAAATTAGCTTCAACAGGAAGCACTAATAGATAAAATCAAGCAGGCGCTCGTGCATCTGCTTTATTTTATCTATTCGAGCTTCCTGTCCCCAAATATAAACAACTATTTTTTGGACTCTCTTCCAAGTCCATGAACCTCCAATATTAGCGGAGACATTTTAATATACGCTGCATGAGAGGTGCCCTATACCCTCTTTTAAGTCTGCGAGCCTTCGAGAATAACGAAGACATTTTTTAATTATCACGACATGAGAGGTCCCCTTAGCCCTTATGTTTGTAACAGACATATTCTCCGCATCCTGGAACTGCGGCATTGATCCAGAATTTCAACATACACGGCATTCTACCGAAGTTATAAAATACACGGCGAATTTAACTTCTGATGCAAGAAGACACATTATGTGCGTCTGTAAACTACCGCGTTACCAAAATATTGGCCAACACCAAAAAATCTATATTTGTTGTTGTATATCCCCCAGCTCCCCCATTCCTAGATCTATGTCTGTAAGCCCATACTCACTGAGAAAAGTGGCGTGCTCTTCCGAAAGAAAGTGCTCGTTTGAAAGTTTGCAGCCGACGCCCAAAACGCCGCTTTATATTTCCGCAATGTGACAAGCACCTGGTGTTCACGCAATGTGTATCCCAAGGGAGTCTCTACAAATTATACCCCAGGCTACACCCTTATTATATTAAACTACGAATATATGACAATGATACGTACATCATTTAAATTATTTACTGCAATGTAGCAATTTTCAAAGTGCCCAATTTTGTTTCTTTACTGCGTAGGTCACCATATAAGTATAGCCCTTCAGCGCTAGTATCTTCCGGTTAGAAGTTTCCCCAGGGGATGTATCCAAAGCATGGTCTCCCGTGCGGTCGCCCTGTAAACATTCCTGGCACAAAATTAAACCTCAACCGGAAGCACTTACAGATATCATGTAAGCATGTGCCCTAGTTGAAGCTTAAATTCAGTGACTCATTTATCGGCCCCAAAAACAATCGGGAGCGTTGTCAAGGCTGGGCAGCTGTCTCTCATCGGTATCTGACCTTTTATGCACACAAGAGGCATGTGCACTCGCATGGAAGCCCCGCCCCAAATCCGTAATTACGAAAATCCGCAAATACGCGGATTTTGCGGATCCACGATCCGTGAATACGCAAATTCGGGAATCGTGGATCCGCAAAATCCGCCCATGCTTAATCACTACACCAATTACACGCGCCTGCTAACATCAACCAGGGTGCAGCTGGGCCTTCTCCGTCCCTATTCTAATGAAACAAAAAAATGTGTCTACCGCGAGATTTTAAAATAATTTGCCCTTGCCAAATACACACATCACACACATTCTATTTCATACCCGGACAACGTCGGGACGGGCTGCTAGTAGTATATATAGTTGTTTTATGTGTGATTAGTAAGTGTTAGGGTACGCCTATATTTGGATATTGTTTAAAACCTACTATTGTTTCTATGGCTGTTCTCAGTGCTCCGACAATTTATATTTTTAGTGTGGGTATGCTAGGGAGTTTGTCTGTTGGTCGTTCAGGAATGTTTGGTATATAATTTTCCTCACTGTCGGTTCTTCTGAGCTCATGCTGCCCTCTTTTAGCTCCTGTAAAATATTTCTGACTTCTATTTCAGTAATATTAAGAGGCTGGTTATGTTCCTTAATGCTTACAGCTATTTCATTTGTTGTGGTAGCCTTGTCATAGCATGCATTTGAATAATATTTGGAGCATTTCCAAAGTGTTTTCACTAGTATGGCCACTATAATGTGGTACTGGCTTCTCTTTTTGGAATTTGATTGATTGTGTTTATTCCAATATGTTATCTGTGTATTTTAGAGTAATGAAAATATACATTGATGGTTTAAAAAAACAACAAGCAATATATTATGTTATATTTATTTGAATAGTTTGCATCACTGATGCAAGTTTTAACTTTACTTAGTTTCAGTTGTAGATGTTTGCTTTGTTGTTCTGGATGATGTTGTTTTTGCAGTTTACTTTTTTTGACTTCTGTTGAGAGAAATATTTTGGTAGTTGTGTTGGTATATTTTTCAATGCGTAATGTAAATAGGGGTCTGTTTGTTGTTTTGTATTTGTGAAATGTGTTAATGTGATATTTTAGTTTGATTTAGTGTACTTTTGTGCTTTAGTCACCATATTTACTTTTGAGGTGGTATTTTGATATTTTGATATTTTGAGTAATTTGGAGTCTGTGTCTTTATGTTCTTATACTTTTAGCATTTTTTCTTTCCTGTAGCGAATGTATTTGTAATTTAGCGAAATAAATATAGGGCACACTTTTAATTATTTGTTATCTCTCAACACACCCTTAATTATATATAATTTTCTTTACCTATCATTATGATCAAACGTACTGTCTGTGAAGTATTGAGTGGTTTAGTGAAGTGTTGCAGTGTTCTTTTGTATGGTTCTAATCTGACAGAGTGAAACTGTACTGCGGTAATTCTTTTTAGGATGCTTTTTGTTTTGTGGTTTTATTTTAATTTGATAGGTTGGTTGCAGAATAGTTTTATTTTTTTACTCTTTCTACCATTTATGGTAAACATTAATTAGTGTTTTATTATTTATATAATGTACTTTAATTTTATTTAGTTTTTTTCTATGTGTCTATACATTTAATGTAACCTCATATGTTTCATTCAGATTTATGTTGATTTTCCACTTATCAATTTTTTTGTGATTGTTGTTATGCTTCCTCATTTTTAATGTGTAGGCAATATATATCTCTTGATTTTTTAATGATATTGTTGTCCTTTAAAAACAAATTCTGCGATTTTTTATTGATATTTATGTTTTTACTCTTTAAGTATAGAGTCATGATCCTTACGTTTTCAATATTCTTTTGTGATATGTGTGTATGAAGATATTGTTTTGCTCAATATGGTATATTTCAGCTTCACTCTTATACTGCACTACAAATTTGATTTGCTCATTTGAGTAAGCAGATTGCATCACAAACACTCAAATATGTTTATTTTCAAGTTAGCACAAGTGTTGCTTTTTAAGTAATATGCACCCTGTCCCACAGATATTTAATACTAAACCAAAATGTGGCCCAAAAGAGAAAAATGCATCCACCCACTGTGGTGCCTCATTACTCTGCACTTCAATCACCATGTATGTGGATGAAACGGGGCTTAATTTAAAAAAACCCTCCTTAATGACATTGTCCATCTCAACAATGTTCTAGTAATGGTACATGAGTGGTTAGCTCTGAACTCCATTGAACTGAATTCCCTGGAGACTGAATACCTTTTCATCTCTCTCCCTCACAGTTTTCCCATACAGGTGTGGCCCAACCACTTGGATGGACTCAAAAGCAAACATGTCATGATCAAATCTACTCAAACCCAATGGATTACCCTGGACAAAAACGTAAACATGTAAGCCCACATCAGCACATCCACATGCAGTCTCTGTTCCAACTTAGGCTTCTCAGGAAGTTTAATCCATTCATGCCTCTACCAGATTTCAAGAATACAGTGCATGTCCAGGTCTTATCCAGACTGAACTTTGGAATTGCTACTGATCCAGCGCCCCTAAGGAAAAACTGTCTCACCAACGCTACCCAACACCACAATACTCACCATTAATCATAAATCACTAATAAGGCCCATAAACCAACGAGACAATTTTTGGGCGACTGAATCATGTGACCTAATTAAGCAGAACTATTCAAAAACTATTTACACATTTATATACAACTGCAGTTTATCTTTTCTTACCATGGTTTTAAACAAATAACTGAGTGTATCAGTACTATTGCCAAAATGCCCATTCCACAAACTCAAAAAGATGCATGTGCTTTTATAGGTATTACTTTCTATTGCCGCCAGTGGATCCCAAACTACTCGTTACTAATCAAACCTTTGCTTGCATTAACAACAAAAGCAGTGCATAAGCCTTTGCCTTGGACACCTGAATGTCAGCAGTCTTTTAAGCAATTAAAAACGACGCTTTGTTCAGCTCCGGTGCTTGGCACACCTAATTATAATAAAACGTTTGTGCTCTACGTTCATTAAATGGCTGGTTGCTCACTTTCTATTTTAACACAAACGTTTGGGGACAAACAGAGGCCTTGCGCTTACTTTTCTGCTGTGCTTGACCCTGTCGCAAGAGTCCTCCTGAGCTGTCTGCGAGAGTTCGCGGCTGTGGCCACTTCAATCATGCCATCTGGTAGACTCGTACTTGGTACAGTCCTCACAGTATGGTACCCAATGGTGTGGATACTCTTTTGAATAAGTTGAAGATACAGCACCTCACCAGTGCACATCTTACTGGTTATGAATTGACATTGTTTGCTAAGCATATTACAAATAAAATATGTGCCACTCTGAATCCAGTCACGTTACTACCCCTCCCTTCTGAGAATGATGCAGTTGACAAACATGACTGTATTTTCCAGATGCAGGACGAGACGAAAGGACAGGTAGACCTGATTGATGTCCCCTTACCTGACCCTCAAGGGGAACTATATGTTGATGGCTCCTGTTTTAAATTACCAGATGGCACCACCACTGCAGGTTCTGCTATCACTATGTTGCATAGAGTGGTAGAGACATCATTGGTCCCCTATCAGTCAGCTCAAGCTGCTTAGCTAGCTGCCCTTATTCGAGCTTGTGAGTTGAGTGAAGGGTTGGTTCTCAATATTTATACTAACAGGCAGAACGCATTCAGGGTCGCGCATGATTTTGGGAGACTCTGGGCAGAGGGAAGGTTTCTTACTTCGCATGGTACTAAGATTCAACATGGGTACCTTATATTGCGGCTTTTGTCTGCTTTAATGCTTCCCAAGAAATTGGCAATAATTAAGTGCAGTGCCCATAGAAAGGTAACTGATGATGTGGGTAGAAGAAATGCATTTGCAGATCAGGTAGCTAAGGAAACGACCGAAAGTAAAATGAAACACATGTTTGTTGCAGGTCCAGCTAGGTGGGTTCCTGAGGTTGTTATGTTTGAAAATACCCTTTAGTGTGTAAAGGAGATACAAATTGAAGTCACGATAGAGGAATTAGTGAAATGGCAGGCGAGTACAGTACAGTTGAACAAGGAAGGGTGTTGGATTGATAAATCTAGAGAACAGAAATGAATAATGCCAAATCCATATGTCCTTCCTGTTGTTACTATGGTACATGGTCTATCTCATATCAGTGTGAAAGGCATTTGTAACTTGTTAGTCCCTGTATGGCATTATGATAACATATGCATCAAATACTGGGATCCCCTCTGCACAGATCACTTCACCAAGGCCAGGGAGAAGAGGGAAATAACAAGCAATACAAAAAATATACCTCCCTCACGACCTAAATAACATTACTTTCTATTTCAAAATACATTTCATTATGGGCTATTGAACCAGCAAGAAAATAACATATTATAACATGATCATTTCAACTTTTTTATTTATTTTTTCTATGTCTTAATTCATTTGTCTAAGTTGATTTGTAATATTTATATAAAACATACATATTCATATTATTTACAAAAAATTCTCAGATACAAACACATTTTCTACAGTCATAATCTATTCATCCCCAGGAAGGGAGCAACTCACTCAAACCACTTACACATATATATACATTGAATTCATAACCCATCCAAAACTACACAAGTTTATCCCAAATTACACGTTTAGCTGGTTATAGTTTCAATGGCCCTATATTAGGCTACTGCTAATTAGTAGGTTTGAAAAATAAGAAGACACTGAGGCCACCTTCATCAGGACCCACCAATTATCACACCAAGAGTTCTCAACACCCTGGGATGAACTGGAAAAACATGTGGAATAATCCATTGGTTTATAGCCCATGACAACCCAATATCTTTATATACGGACATTGACTGGACCAACCCATCAAAACACTACAATATAAGCATACAAAGTGTGATGTAATACACACGTGCCACCTTGTCCCACAAACAAATGTCAACATATATGCAAACAGTCTTTCTGTACTTATCCTGTCCAAGCCTACTAAGGCACAAGATGAGTCAGAATCTGTTAGTAAGTGCCACCATGATTTGTCCAGAACACAGTATAGTGATGAAAGCCCAAAGTGACTCGAGAATATTATCCAAACATATACCCTAATATTTTCCTTGGATACTGACTGTAGTTGAATATTCTAAGCGGAACACAATAATCATCACTCATAGGTGGGAACAACCATACTATGTAAAGTTTCAAAAAGTCTGCCTGATTCCTACCAAAGTAAGGGAAGGGAGATTATCTATTACTATTGACTATTTGTGGAGTAAAAACCCTTCAGCCCATCTCAACCTCACACAGGCAGTTTTCTTACCAATAAATAGTATATCTTCAATGTTCCTTTAATTCAAGAGTTTGATACTAGGAGAACCCACTGCTGCACCTCAGGATATCTGCATAGAAAATTTCAGGTGTTCAATTAGCCCTTATGAAAAAAGGTCCACTTAGTCTAATTGACAGCAGGGAGGAGAACCAAATGCCTTAACTCTGTTGAAATATTTGCTTCACAGTGGTCTTCTCATTTTTCAAACATAGATAGCGGCACTATTTGCACAAATAGCCATAGACCCAGGACTTGTCCTCCTTTTCTAGCTTCGTTTTAACGCTGCCAAAGAGGAGTGAAGAGGAGATGCCATCTTACATCCTGTACATAAAACCCAATTGCATGTAAAGGTCATGGCTATAACAAAAAGGGTGAGAGTCAGACCAACCTTATTCTCCCTTTGGACAGTGGCTAGTGACTACCCTATGGCTGTTCGTGTGTATCTGCCACTCCTATGGTACAAACGTATCCTGACCCAATGCCTACCATCAAGATCTCTCCATTAAAATAGCCTACGCAGTGGCTAAAATGTTAAACTAATTATGTCAAACGCATGCAATCGGTACTGGCACACCACATCGGTCGTTGCACTAGATAAAATTCTTAAGTTCCTAAAATTGATCTTCACTACATACAATACCACTTTAATCAAAAATGCGGTGATTCAGAACTGATGTCACTTATCTTCCCCCTACTGAGTGCAATACCTGAGTGTGACCAATTATGCACTAATATCAGCTTTCTAGTTATTTTAAGCTCAAGACACACTCTACCTGTTACTAACACTCAGAAAATATTGAGCGTCATTAAGTAAATATATGCTTAATCTTCATAGATGGCGAAAATCCCAACTCTCAACACTCACCTTATACAAGTGACTTGTCAGTCCCCCAGAGTCGCGTGTCACAGTGCTCCGCAGACAAATGCAAAAACTTACAGCCCCACAAGCCGAATATATACACGGCGTCAGCAGGAAAAAAGCCCCACACGCAAAATGAAACCTGCTACACCTGATGGTTTCATGAACATAAAGAGCAGGCTGCTATCCTCTCATTATAATTACAACAGCCAAAAACAACTAGACTGCCAATGCAGCTGCTGATGAACCACACTTCTGGGTTTTAGTAAACACTAATGACGGACTGTCTATTTGTTTACTCGTAGCCCCATCTTTGAGATAGTACAAGTGACCTCTCTTACAGTGTGAGCCGATTGTCAACTAGAAATCACAATAAATGTATCACCAATAACAGTGCCTATAAAGCAGCAGTCTCAACATCTAATTTAAAAGAAAATCGCACTTACACTCATTTTATGAAAGCCAACTACATTGCAATTACAAAGAAATTGTCGATGGTAACCAGATATAAATTCAGGCGCACAGCATGTATAAAGGCAAGTAAATAACGTAAGTACAATAAGGTGCTACCAAGCAAGAAAGAAAGGTTACCACACTTTCATACAAACCCAGAGTAAAACTTTGGGTATAACAGTTATTATGGTTTCTCACTGAGCACTCCAAAAGTCAAAATTTTCTGCTGTCGCAATTCAAATAAGAGTCAATATTTCCAATTGTCAATAAAGTTCATATCTTCTAATCGATCTACATGAAGTTGAGATCCAGTAAATTATGGTTTGATAGTAGAAAGACACCGGGGTTGAATGTTCACTCGTAGAGAATGCTTCAAAGTTTATTTGTAAATCTCAATTGCAGCAACCAACATGTGTTTCGTCAGGCATTACTGTGATGCCACAATGACTACATCAGGGCTGCAACCCAAGAAGAAGTAATAAGAATATTACCATGAAAATATTTGATTATCTAACTTACTCAGAAACTGGGAAAGGTTTATACACACCCTAGTGGGAGGTAAAAGGTATAGCCCCAGGTGTAATTATAAATTAAAAGGGTCAAAAGTAAATACGAATAACTTGCACCCCCAAGTGTCAACAAAGGGACCTTACGCCCGTAAAGTTATCAAACAGATATCATTGTTAAAGTCTAATTCATATTACCTAATCTGTAGTTCCAAGTACCTTAAATCAATATTCTCATATATGCACAGAGCAATCATAAAAGTAGAATTCTGAAAAAATAGGAAGTATCGTTTACCGAGAAATCAATGTGTAACTCAGCTTAACATGACAATTAAGCCTACACCTTATAAATACTCACTGAGAAATCTTTAAGTAATGTTTAGGATTCGAAAATTCATTAGTCCAGTTTTTCTTCACCGGTAGTCCTAACTGTCAATATTATATCCAAAGTCTATGTGAGTCACTCTCTGAAACAACAATTATTGAAACCATCACTTTAGATACTGTCTGTAGGTTGTAGTTGAATCAAATACCATCGGTACCAACATAACTCACCATTCGAAAAAATCGTTACGTTCCTCACATAGACAGTATTTCCTCCGTTACCCAGTGTGGGCAGTACATTTATAATTATATATTTCCTGTTCCTTCAAACACGAGTACGTGTTACACTGTAAAGGAAGTACAAGATAATAAACAATTTCCAATTGTCAATAAAGTTCATATCTTCCAATCGATCTACATGAAGTTGAGATCCAGTAAATTATGGTTTGATAGTAGAAAGACACCAGGGTTGAATGTTCACTCGTAGAGAATGCTTCAAAGTTTATTTGTAAATCTCAATTGCAGCAACCAACACGTGTTTTGGCAGGCCTTACTGTCATGCCACAATGACTTCATCAGGGCTGCAATCCAAGAGGGACAATATTTATATGGAAAAACAGAATGTCACATTGGTGAGTTGGCATTACAAGGAACTGATAGTCCTCCGAGAGGCTGGTTAATATGCTGCTTGTTGCCCCATTGTGAATAGCACAGACACTTTACTGTATATAAATTGCTCAGGAATAGTGTTATACAAAAATATGATCCCCTTAGTGAACGACAAGGATCCAGGTACTTTCGGAATGAACTCCAGGTATGCAGCAGTGGATTATGAGGGACCGATTTATGCACATACAGGTTTTCCTTTTTCTCAAATGGGACGTATTCCAATGTTCACAATGGTACAGACGATGTAGCCCTTGGGATGGTATTGCCTTTAGGGTTTGCTTTTTGAAAAATGAATTCTGTGAGTGAGTGACCGATATAGAAGTCAATAATTATAGTAATGGGATCACTTTTGGATACATCCTTTCTTCTATTTTCACATTAGGAGGTACTTCCTTGGCCAGGAGTGAAAAGGCTAGAGAATATTTTGGATGTAAGCTGCAAATCGTATCTATTACTACAGAAGCAGCTCTGCGCGACATCCCCACCCAGTTGGAGAGTATGTGGATATATTCGGAACAGACTAGATATGCAGTGGATTGTATTCTAGCTAAGAGTGGTGGTGTATGCATGGTAGTAGGCAATTAGTGTGTAGTTGGGATGAAGAATATGGAAAAGAATATTACCAAACACATTTCAGATATCCTTGAAAATCTCAAGGGAGTTGAGGTGGGAATTGGAGTTGGTCTCTTTTTGGCAGTTGGGATTCTTGAGAAAGCGATTTATGTTATTGTGGTATTGGTGCTCTGCTGTGTTCTTGTCCACTGTCTTCCTTTTTTCTGTTCCTATTGTACCACTATTCTTGCTCCTAAAGAGAAGATATAAATACATGAAACAAATGCCGCTGTAATGATGCAAAATGATGTTGAGGATCCGATGAATACTGATGAGGGAATATTTGAGAATTCATCTCTCCTTGCCATTTTACTTTCTGAGGCTGGTGGCATTGAGTGCTCATAACTGTACCTTAATGTGGCAATTACTCATTGCAGTATTTATTTTTTTAAAGTACAGTTGAAAATGTTTTAGCTCATGCTAAAAGGAGGGTCTGTTAGAATAGAAAATGTTTATACTAACGCAATGCCCTATGTAAGTTTGCATTTGCTGCACTATTTTCTTTTAGACGCAATTTTATTCTGTTCGAAACTGATCTCATCCAATTGCGAGAAATGCCCCCTCCTGAGTTTTGTTTCTGTAACAATAGGTTTTTTTCAGTAATGAGTACACTGTTCTTATTAGCACATACCTTTCTTACTAGATAGAGGCCTTCTCCCACTTGTCTGGGTGTGGACCCAGGATGGAATGACCTTGGACTATGATAGTTTGTGTAAGATATGAGAGTTGAAACCTTTTTTTTACATTTCACTGTTTAGCTGCAGCTGCTTGGAAAGTTCCACTGTGGATGTGTTCTTGCCCAGCTATGAAACGTACATAATGTATCTTAATGCTTGTTGACTTCAGTCCTCTCTGTAGCACTCTTAGCGACTGTAAAGATAGGGCTCCACTCTGAGTTCATATGAATAAATAGTTATTGGTTTGTATTCACTACTGTCTAACCGACTCTTCATTTGGTACGGAAGGCTGAGAGGTGGCCATTAGTGACCCAAGTGACTTTCTTCAGTCTCAGTAACTTTTCTATGTTCCAAAACAGTTCTCACATAGTAGTAGTTTGCCAACAGCTTGGTTCAACTAAATAATACCTCATCAAAGTACAATAGTTCACCTTTACCGTAAACGTTGTCCTATTTTTCTTTTCTGCAGGTATCTGGCCAATGAGAGCAGCTGAGAAGAAGGAACGCCTCTGGAAAGAGATGCACCGAGTCAGAGATACGTCGCTGAGAGCCAAAGTCCACAGTAAACACCTCTGAAGTCGGAAACCAGAGCAGGAAGCAATACGGCTCGGGATCGCAGGACCAGAGACTTCAGGTAAGTGGAATCTCTTCTGAAAAAAAGCTAAGCAATGTTCAGTTGAATGCTTGAGCTTTAAATAGGTTTAGGGCACATGTGCTGGAGACTCATTTGCTTAACCACCAGCTGGTCCTTGATGGCTGCAATCACTTGTGCAGGAGGTACCTAATTAGAATACACATGCTGGAGGGAGTGTGTGCATAATAGTTAAATCTTCATTTAAATACACATAGCAGTCTATGTGACTAACTGCTTTTCTAAGTCATGTGCTTCCTCAATTAAATACACATGACAGTTCTTGTGAATGCTTGCTTTTCAAAGTCATGTGCAGCAAGGCTTCCCAACTCACGATTTACAAACACGGAGTCGTTGATATCTGTATATAAATGTCTTCAGAGTTAAATCTTGCTATGTTTATGCAGCCAATTTTGAATGATTGCACAAACGAGAAGTGTGTGAACAATCATGACATGTGGCATGGAGTTCATGACTGTAGATATTTAACTTGCCAAAACACCTGTTTAAAATATAGGGTTGATAATACTCTCCAGTTGAACGGATGTTTTGTCAAGTGATGAGTCTCTTATGCCTTCTGCTATCAGTAGATGACTATGTAATGATTTCTTATACCCTTGGTTTATACAAAAAGAGGAATGTAACAATCAGAAGCTCTAACGTAAAATAATGTATTCATTTATTGTTTGTCAATTGTATTGCTTGCCAGCAAATTTCTTTGGATGTTAATCTATAAAATACTTAGCTTTCTGTGTAGAAACGAGTCCTCTGACACCTACATAGACTCAAATTTTAATCATGTTTAACCTTTTGAAAATAATTGGAGCAGGCAAGGAAATATAAAGCAGCAGAGCCCTTTTTAGGTTGAACCTAGGTAGAGAGCATGCATTGTCTGCAAGACACGTTATCTCATCTTTGGGCCTCAAGCATCACATGGAATTCCATTCATTGTTTGTTGTGCTATTCACAAATGCTGGCTTTTGATTGGTCGATTGACCCTCCTTTGGGTGCTTGGTTCCCACCCATTCGATTTTACTCATTGTTCCTTCTGATTAGCTATCCAATGCATTCAGGATTCCTCCTGTTCGCCATCCCAACAGTAGCATCTGGGGATATTTTTATTTTGTTTCATCAGCATTCCTGCCATAGTTCTTCACACATTTACATTCAATTTTTTTAAAGGCACAGTTTAACCAACACCGAGACTTGAGACCTATTCCCCAGGTCGGAAGTCGACAGCTCTGGAGGGTATGTCACAGCTTGTCTCCTGCCGGGCATAGACCTCATTCATTGTGTTTGGCTGCAACTTTTAGGGGTTTCTTTTCTCACTTGTTATTCACTGCTATGAACAGACCTCTAGGACATGGTGAGCCCCTGCGGTTGCAAAACCAGCTGTGTCTCAGATAGAAAAGCCACACAGATGATGAATGGAATGCAGAGCAAATCAAACATTCACCCCCCAGTCAAGAGATTTGGGTAAAATTTATTGTTCTTTTGCGCACCATGCCACCCCAGTTTAGACCCAGCCATATGCAAATCAGTCTTGAACCTGTGCCTCATGGGAACCGTTCAGCTTGAAATGCCAAGCCAGGTCCTCCCTGGACTAGAAACAAGCACCCTGGGACCAGTTTTGGTGTATCACCCCTCTTCAACCAGGCTAGCTTGAATCCAGTGGCACAGTGAGCCTAGGACCCATGTCTAGGCATACCTGCTGCACTTCGGGTGAGAAAGCAAAAGACACAGAGATGATGGAAGAAATGCAGAGCAAATCAAACATTCAGCCCCAGGCAAAAGATCTGGGTTAAATCCCTCGTTCTTTAGCTTACCATGCCACCCCAGTTTAGACCCAGGCATAAGCAAATCAGTCTTGACCCTGTGCCTCATTGAAACAGTCCATCCCGAACTGCCACGCCAGGTCATCCCTGAACCAGAAACAGGAATTCTGGGGCCAGTTTCGAGGCATCACCCCTCTTCAGCCAGGTTAGCTTGCATCCAGGGGCAAAGTGAGCCTGGGACCCACGTCTGGGCATACCCGGTGCACTTAGGGTGAGCGTGCAAGTGACACACAGATGATGGACGGAATTCAGAGCAAATCAAACATTCAGCCCCAGTCAAGAGATCTGGGTTAAATCTGTTGTTCTTTTGCTCACCATGCCACCCCAATTTAGACCCAGCCATATGCAAATCAGTCTTGACCCTGTGCCTCATGGGAACATTTCAACCCGGACTGCCACGCCTGGTCCTCCCCAGACCAGAAACAAGCATCCTAAGACCAGGTTCGGGGCATCACCCCTCTTCAGCCAGGCTACCTTGAATCCAGTGGCCCAGTGAGCCTGTGACCCATATCTAGGCATACCTGGTGCACTTAGTGTGAGAAAGCAAAAAACACACAGATGATGGACGGAATGCAGAGCAAATCAAACATTCACCCCCCAGTCACAAGATCTGGGTTAAATCCATTGTTCTTTTTCTCACCATGCCACCCCAGTTTAGACCCAGCCATATGCAAATTAGTCTTGACCCTGTGCCTCATTGAAACAGTCCAGCCTGAACTGCTAAGCCAGGTCCTCCCAGAACCAGAAAAAATCATCCTGGGACTCGTTTCAGGGCATCACCCCTCTTCCGTCAGTCTAGTTTGAATCCAGTGGCACAGTGAGCCTGAGACTCATGTCTGGGCATACCCGGTGCACTTAGGGCGAGAAAGCAAAAGACACACAGATGATGGACGGAATGCAGAGAAAATCAAACATTCACAAGATCTGTGTGACTGGAGGTGGATGTTTGCATTATTCAGCACTCTGTCCATCAATTGTTCCTTTTGCATTTGTCGCCCGAAGTGCAAAGGGTATGCCCAGACGTGGGTCCTGTGCTCACTGCGCCACTGGATTCAAGCTAGCCTGACTGATATGGGGTGATGCCCTGTAACCAGTCCCAGGATGCTTGTTTCTGATCCAGGGAGGACCTGGCTTGGCAGTTCTGGCTGGACAGTTCCCATAAGGCACAGGGTCAAGACTGATTTAGATATGGCTGGGTGCAAACTGAGAGCGGTGAGCAAAAGAACGATGGATTAAAACCAGATCTTTTTGACTGGGGGTGAATGTTTGCATTGTTTGCATTCCGTCCGTCAATTGCTCCTTTTGCATTTGTCTCCCTCAGTGGGAAGGGTATTCACAGACGTGGGTCCCATGTAAACTGTGCCACTGTATTTAAGCTAGTCTGGCTGCTGGGGGTGATGCCCCGAAACCGGTCCCAGGATGCTTGTTTCTGGTCCAGGAATGACATGGCTTGGCAGTTCAGGCTGGACTATTCCCATAAGGCAAAGGGTCAAGACTGATTTGCATATGGCTGGGTCCAAACTGGGGTGGCGTGGTGCACAAAAGAATGA
This sequence comes from Lissotriton helveticus, assembly GCF_964261635.1. NCBI lineage: Eukaryota > Metazoa > Chordata > Amphibia > Caudata > Salamandridae > Lissotriton > Lissotriton helveticus. The sequence goes on along the minus strand of NC_136057.1, from coordinate 658,728,620 downwards.
TGGATTAAACCCAAATCTTTGTCACTGGTGGTGAATGTTTGCATTGCTTAGTATTCTGTCCATCAATTGTTCCTTTTGCATAGTGTCAGCAAAGTTTTCTGTTTTTTTGTGTTGAAATTTTAGAAAACTAGTTGAGAATTTTTTCAAATGACATCAAGTTATACTTGTAAAGTAATATGTGGTTAATTAGTATCTTGCATGACATTTGCCAAAGAGCGTGCCAGTTGTGTACAACTGTCCTGAGCTGAACCAGACACTGGCTAGAGGATTTCACATCAGGTTCTGAACATATGGTACAGTCTTAGGACATACCCCTTGCCCAAATTACATGGCCTCAGAGATCGCTGCATATGGACAGTGGGCTCTATATTGAGAATGGGCCCTGCAGAAGTTCCCTCTATCCATGGCTCCAAAATGTGCTATGCAAATTTTTGTTTATGCACAGCAGGGTATATTGGCAGAATGTGTGTCTTGGCTACACCGGACATTCACTCGTCATGAACCCAGAGCCTCCTACACTCAAAGTTTAGCCATGCTAAGAAGGGTCTAGACATACGGTGTGGCATTTCCCATACACTGTGCGAAGTCAATGTGGATGCACAGTACACTACATAAGACCTTCTCAAACCATGTGTGCTAATCCGAGGTATTTTGTTTTTAGTTATAAAGGGCAAATTCCACTCTGTGAGATATCTCTGAATTCCCTTGGGGTTGTAGGACTCCCCTATTGGCATTCAATTTCTTTTTCATTAAAAGTAAAGTTTTACTGATGCTGAGATTAGTACCCTTTTCTCCAGGTCCGAAATCGGCAGCTCAGAGGTCACTTCACAACCTGTCTCTTGCTAGGCATAAGTGTCATTCAGATTGCTTGGCTGCCAATCTCAGTTTTTTTTTTCTCGTTTGTTATTTACTGCTGTGAACAGATCTCCAGGACACCAGGAGCAGTTGGGCGTTGAACTGAGGTTGAGGGAATGATACTGCTTTAACCCGTCATGTTCCAGGAATGGGAGGTCTCCTGCCCTTAGAAGCCAAACCCCTTCCTTTATTAATCTATAGGGGATGAACTGATTTTTTAAACAGTTGGCCTATCACAGGATGGTGAGTCCTAGTGATAAGTAATTCAGAACATCTGGGAATTAACTTTGGAACAGCTCAATGTGGCTGAATGGAATGGATGGAATGAATGGAAGTTCATCAGACTTTGGATGCTGGCGTCAATTGGTTCCTGAGTGACTCCCCTGCCCTCTCACAGGGTCAGCCAGCAACAAGAATGGAAAATGGCCTAAGCTACATATGTTCTTAGAAACTGAAATAGGACTCGAAATTTGGACACCCTTACAAAGAAGCGGCCGTCTTCAAATGTCCTATTTTATAGGATAGAGAGAGTAGATTTGGTATTGAGGTCCTCCCACCTCGATCCTTGAGGAAAAAAAGAATATATATATATATATATATTATTCCAAGTTGCCTCAGAGCTCAAAGACGCGACTCCGCAGTAGGATGGTCAACAACCTTTTATTTCGGAACCGGCTCACCCTCCAAATTTGTAACGAAGCCCCTAACGCGTTTCAATGCAAACATACATCTTAATCATAGGGCGGGGAATGGCAAAGTCACGTGTCCATAGTTCTTATCTCCACCTTTCAATTCGTGGGATGCTGGGTCATGTAGTCCTTAATTTCTCCCTTTCAATAGGGTCCGTTTTTCTGCCAAATTAAACTCCCAATGTCATTTCAATGTGTCTGGCTCTCCAGTGAGCCTTGGACGGGTGCTCCGGTTAAAATTTCGAATCCTCTGCGCCGGAATCTGGTTGCCATTGCTTTTAGCAGCCACACAGACCTGTTTAACAGCTTACCAGGCGGTGCAATCTTCTGCGGCCGAGGCCGCCGCGTGAACATTATTCCAAGTTGCCTCAGAGCTCAAAGACGCGACTCCGCAGTAGGATGGTCAACAACCTTTTATTTCGGAACCGGCTCACCCTCCAAATTTGTAACGAAGCCCCTAACGCGTTTCAATGCAAACATACATCTTAATCATAGGGCGGGGAATGGCAAAGTCACGTGTCCATAGTTCTTATCTCCACCTTTCAATTCGTGGGATGCTGGGTCATGTAGTCCTTAATTTCTCCCTTTCAATAGGGTCAGTTTTTCTGCCAAATTAAACTCCCAATGTCATTTCAATGTGTCTGGCTCTCCAGTGAGCCTTGGACGGGTGCTCCGGTTAAAATTTCGAATCCTCTGCGCCGGAATCTGGTTGCCATTGCTTTTAGCAGCCACACAGACCTGTTTAACAGCTTACCAGGCGGTGCAATCCTACGCGGCTGAGGCCGCCGCGTGAACATTATTCCAAGTTGCCTCAGAGCTCAAAGACGCGACTCCGCAGTAGGATGGTCAACAACCTTTTATTTCGGAACCGGCTCACCCTCCAAATTTGTAACGAAGCCCCTAACGCGTTTCAATGCAAACATACATCTTAATCATAGGGCGGGGAATGGCAAAGTCACGTGTCCATAGTTCTTATCTCCACCTTTCAATTCGTGGGATGCTGGGTCATGTAGTCCTTAATTTCTCCCTTTCAATAGGGTCCGTTTTTCTGCCAAATTAAACTCCCAATGTCATTTCAATGTGTCTGGCTCTCCAGTGAGCCTTGGACGGGTGCTCCGGTTAAAATTTCGAATCCTCTGCGCCGGAATCTGGTTGCCATTGCTTTTAGCAGCCACACAGACCTGTTTAACAGCTTACCAGGCGGTGCAATCTTCCGCGGCCGAGGCCGCCGCGTGAACATTATTCCAAGTTGCCTCAGAGCTCAAAGACGCGACTCCGCAGTAGGATGGTCAACAACCTTTTATTTCGGAACCGGCTCACCCTCCAAATTTGTAACGAAGCCCCTAACGCGTTTCAATGCAAACATACATCTTAATCATAGGGCGGGGAATGGCAAAGTCACGTGTCCAATATATATATATTGATGCCAATCCTGCTGAAACCAATGAATAACACAGGCACTGACTTCGTGGGTATTATTGCAAGGATAAGTGTTTATTCCTTCGTGATGGACGACGTGTTTCGGCGGACGTGTCCGTCTTGCTCACAACATCGTTATTCACTACAGTGCGGTATAAATTAGAAACAAGGTGTAAACAAAAATCTGATTGTCATGGAAAGCGACTTGACGACCACAGCAATGGAAAAGATACATACAGCTTAGAAAATGCATGGTCATGGTGAGTACATGTAGTATTTCTTCTAGTTTTGAAAAATTACATTTGGAGTAAATTATATGTTGTTTAAAATAAACATATAGAACTAATCACAATTTGTTGTATAATCACAATTGGAAACCAAAGTAAAATAAGCCCTTTAAAATGAGTGTTAATAAAGAGATTTATAAAAAGAATTTCCCACTATATTCATTTCATGTGCCTCACCTTCTGCCTACAAAGTAGTGTAAATTGATAGCATTGTCTATTTGATGTGTTGTGCATAAACATGTTCACTGGCTGGTGATGATAAAACACTAGGAGGGTATACCTAAGTGGTGATGGCAAGTATCATGTGGCGAACTGCGATATATATATATATATATATATATATATCTATATATATATATATATATGTAGATATTGGGACTACGTGAATGTACTCTACCTGGGGCTGCCTGAGTATCTACTGGCTAGACTGCAGGTGACCCAGAACGCTGCAGCAAGAGCAATACGCATGCTTGGCCCCAGAGCTCGTATGTCCACACAGCTGAAATCCTTGCATTGGCTCCCTGTCTGCAAAAGGATCCATTTCAAGGCCATGGTTTTGGCTTTTAAGGCTCTCCACGGCATAGGGGCTAGGTACATTGCGAAGAAAGTCCAATTTTACAACCCTCAGCGTGTACTTAGGTCTGCAGCACTTCAGCTGGCTCTGACCCCCAGATACCTCCGGGCACGTATCGGGGGTCACTCCTTCCAATTGCAAGCAGAAAAATTGTGGAACAATCTACAGGTGGACTTAAGGTTGACACAGGATCTCCTTGCATTTAGGAAATCACTGACAACGTGGATTAAATATCCAGTGCGGGGGTCACCCTGCTTAGCTAGACCTTCATCCTGCTTCAGCACTGGGACACTCAATTAAGTAGCTGTGCACTCCACAAATAGCCATTTAACATATATATAGGTAGTTATAGTTAGGGCCTATTATCCATAGGAAATCCACAACATTCTACTTAGAATAACAATGGCGCTGGTTGACGAATCTTCACAAAATTTTCAAAACTTTTGGCCATCTCTGGTCCGCTTCTATCCTGAAAGTTTAATGGTGATTCGTCAGGCGGGGCTGAGAAAAAAGGGGGGTCCCAAAACATGTTTTCCCCGTGCAATTTCCCATAGGACCTTTAGCCGCATCTTCAGCCCGAACTGCTGAACGGAATTACACCTAATTTGGCAAAGAGGTAGTCCTTACTTCAGACTCGTATTAAAGACAAAAAGGAAGGTGCACTAAAAAATCAAAAAATCTTCTTTATTATTCAGTTTCTTTGGAAAACAACAGCGGCACACAGCCAACGCGATTCATTCCCCCGTGACATGGGAACTTCGTCAGGGCTTGAGAAATAATCTGGGCTTCCAAAATCGACCCAAGCACAATGTGTATCTGTATGCAAGTACCAGGAAAAACGTCACACCTGAAGGGCAATCGTAGTCCTAAAAAAGTCTTGGGCAGTATGATGGTTAAGAAGTCGAAGATTCCACGAGTTGGTGGAGGAAATACTAAATATGATGGCTCTTCAGGATCCCAATTGTTGGAAGAAGATATAAAATAATGTGAATGCAAATAGCAACGTAGGTATGCAGTGTCCTTCCCAATCACCCCCCGAGCAATACCAGAGGGCGAGGGTGAGATTAGGTGGAAACAAAATTCCTCATGCAGCGGCCAGTCAGACGTTTCGTGATAAGAAACTGACGGGCAAAGTGATGGGCGCCAACCCGTGGTGCGATTTAAGTTGAGGAATTAATTCCTCTTCAATCCTAAGGGTCCCTGGGGGCCAACTAGCCCACCAGGTACCTCCAGTATGCGCCAAGGAGCTGTGTTACAGTGAGGTGTTCAGAGGCCACGGCCCTTTTTACACCTCTCTGCAACGCAGCTCTGTGGCGCTTACTGGAGGTACCTGGTGGGCTAGTGGAAAAAATCCACTTTAAACCTGAGGGACCATGGGGGCCAAGTAGCCCAACAGGTGCTTCCAGGAAGTGCCACTGTGCTGCGTTGCAGAGAGGTGGTGCAGGCCATGCCCCTTTTTACATCATTCTGCTATGCAGCTCTGTGGCGCTTACTGGATGTACTACGAATTCCGATTTACTCACCTGTTATCAGGAGAGACCTCAGTGCAGCATCTTTGAGCCCAGTACTGATCCTGAAAAATAATTCTAACCATACTTACCAGTTACTTGAATTTCCTTCCATAGGCTAACATTGACTGATTGCACTTGGAAATTCTTCCAAGTGTGGAGTTTTGGAACTTTTAAATTCACCTCAAATCATCCGAACAACGAATTCCGATTTACTCACCTGTTATCAGGAGATAACTCAGTGCTGCATCTTTTAGCCCAGCACTGACCCTGAAAAGTAATTCTAACCATACTTACAAGTAACTTGTATTTCCTTCCATAGGAATCCATTGTCTGGTTTTCACCAGAAAAGTTTGTGTCTGTTTTCACACACTACAAATATTCCTTAAAAATCGCCCTTATGACTTAAACACATACTTTCAAATGTTTACAGGAGATGCACCAGTGCAGGATCCAGGGTCCACCACTGAGTAAGTAAAAGTAACGATAACACTACTTACTTGCTAAGTGAATTTCCTCCCATAGGATAATATTGGTGATTCTATGTGAAAAAGTTTCTGTGTCAACTTTTAAAATACAATATTATTCCTTAAAAATCACTACTGTGACCAAAATGCTTTTACTCAACTCTTTACAGGAGATGTCCCAGGACTGAATTTAGGGTCCACTCCTGTGGTTGGAAAAGTAATCCATAAAGTAACTAATTGCATTTAACTAGAAATTCCCATTCAGCTCAATGTTGCATTGTGTTTGAAATTGTGTTGCCCATTGCAACAACTGTAACTACTGTACTTAAAAGTCTATTGCCTATTTGCAAAGTATTTAAACTAAAGTAATTCATTCTTAGAAAGTATATTTTGTAATGTAATGTATAATGTAATTATAATGTAATTTAAAAAATAAAATATCTAAAAATAAATAGTTTAAAAACATGTAGTAAATCAGTATCAAAAAAATAAATATAAAAATTAATACATTTAAAAATTGTCATTTACAAAACCTTTGAAATTCACTGCAAAAACCATAGGTGTCAGACATATTATAGTTAGGAATTAGTATTTAAAAAACCTTTGAAATTGACTGAAAAACATTAAGGTTTCAGACATGTTATAGTTAGGAATTAGCATTTAAAAAACCTTAGAAATTCACTGAAAAAACCATAGATTTTAGGGGTGTTATAGTTAGTTGGACAGTTCACTCATAAAAAAATATTAAAATTCCTCCGTTACAGTTAGTTGTACTAACTATAACTCGCGAGCCCGCAATCCACTGCTGATGATGTCACATATTACATCATTCATGACATGGTCAGTGACATCACTGATGACATCTCAAATGACATCACTCATGACATCATCCACGTGACAATCTGATACATCTTATCATACACTAGTATAACCTATCAACACTCATTATAAAATATGGAGTACCATATTTGAAACGATTGACACACCAATACAAGTTTCTAAAAACCCACTCAGTGATTCCTACATCTACACACACATCCAAACACTTACCTATAGATTCACTCATACATGATAACAAAGATCAATAGAACACTATTAAATATACTTATACACCTACATCGACATTACACACCAGCACACATCCTATTCACTTATGCAGTCATCCTACTCACGTATGCAAACAATTGATCATACTTATATTTACTAAGCTACAGACTTATACAATCACCACTTTATTTATTCATATAGATAGTAACTCATACTTAGTGTAATATAAAATCACTATTACAAGTATACAGTTATCCATACAGTCACTCATACAATCACTGAGTCTTATGTATATTTATTTATATACATCAACTGTCACATACACTGCCTTTTATATTTCTAGTTTTTTGGACATGTATCATTGTTATTGATTATTTGGGTGAGTATTTGTATGGGACACTGAGTTTGTGTGTGGTTGGATGGGGTGTGTGTAACTCTATGCATAGATGTGTGAATGGTTGATTGACTAGGTGTATAGGTCTAAGAGTACATGTGGAAACAATTGTTTGGGTGACTAAGTGTATTTATTTCTGTGTTGGTGAGCGAATATATGTTTTAGTTGTACATCTTCAACAAAGTAAAAAAATAAAAAAGGCATTGTATGTGAGAGTTGGTGTATATAAATAAGTATATGTAAGAGTCAGTGATTGTGAGAGTAATGATATTAATGAGTGTATAATTGTAATGATGATTTTTTAACATATCAACTATGAGATACTATGTGTTTGAATAAATGAGGTGTGTGTATAATTGTTTGAGTGAGTAAATGTATGTGTGATTAATCTTTTTCATGAGTGAGTAGGATGACTGCATAACCGACTAAGATGACTGCAGGTGTGTCAATGTCTATATATGTGTATGAGTGCAATTGATAGTGTTCTATTAATTAGTGACTGCATGTATAAATGATTCTGATGTTGAATGGGTAGTTGTGTGTATAGACTTAGGAATCAGTGAGTGGGTATATAGTAACTGGTATTGGTGTGTCAATGGTTTCAAATGGTTTCAAATATGGTACACTGTATTTTACAGTGAGTGATAAAAGGTTATACTAGTGTATGATGAGGTGTATCAGATTGTCACGTGGATGATGTCATCAGTGATGTCATTTGAGATGTCATCAGTGATGTCATCAGTGATGTCACTGACCATGTCATGAATGTTGTAATATGTGACATCATCAGCAGTGCATTGAGGGTGCGTGAGTTATAGTTAGCAGAACTAACTATAACTGAGGAATATCTATGGTTTTGTACGAGTAAAATGTCCAGCTAACTATAACACCCCTGAAACCTATGGTTTTCTTCTGTGAATTTCTAAGGTTTTTTAAATGCTAATTTCTACCTATAACGTCTCTGAAACTTGTGGTTTTTTCAGTGAATTAGAAAGGTTTTTTAAATGCTAATTTTTAAGTGTAATAGTAGTTATACCTATTTTTTTGTACTGATTTTCTACAGTTTTTTAACTGGTTATTGATAAATATTTTATTCATTAAACAACATTATATATTTTTCAGAAAATTGCAAAATAGAAATGTTAAAAAAAATCAAACTGAAATATAGTTTTTTTTGTTTCATTTTTTTATTTTAATATATTTATATTGTTTTCTTTTTTTCCCAAATTTTTTGCGGAGTCGCACACCCAAAGCGTACACATCACGTTGGGTGCGCGGATTCTAGCTGCCATTTTGAAAGAGTCGTGAAGGATCCGCGTACGGTGTGCGACGGCTGTGTGTTTTACAGTTACATCATATACATTTAATATTATATGATATTATGCGATTGCCATTCGACTAGTCCGCAACTCCTGCTCCCGCGCATTTGTAACACATGTGCATCATGGTACGCGACGCTTGTGCAGGGGCGGGTCCAGCGTGACCTCATATATGTGCTGGGGCGCGCTGGGGGCGCAACTCGCGCAAAAAAAAGTTATGTTCTAAAAGTGTATGTATGTGTCTTTAATATACATATTTGGGCAAGAGATGATCTAAGATATTCATATAAATAATATATTTGTACTTATAATTTAGGTATGTTATTTTTAAATATATTTTTGCGAAGTTGTGTCGCGTGCGTGCTTCAGGAGCGCAGAGTGCGCGTATCCCATATGACCTCAAAAAAAAATTTCATTGGTCATAACATTTCCCACTGTAACTATTGAAGGACCCCACCCATTTTAATCATTCTTGTTGGAGCATCTTTAGAGAGACATCTCTTTTCCTACAAGAACCCTTTTTGCTTGGTTTTCTTAGTGTTTTTCAAAAAATATCAAACAAAATGCCATCTGGACAGCAGCAGGTGGAAGTATCTTCTGATGAAGAATTCTTGCAGGAGGCACCACTTCCACAGAGGACGGAATCTATTGTGTGGAAATTTTTGTTGTTGTTTTTGGAATGATAAGTAATTCCAAAAGTTTATTGTTTTATTTGTTCTTCTTTTGTTAATTTTTTTAAAAAAACACCCAAAAAAAGTTTAAAAAAAGAATACAAAAGAAAAAAGAAGAAAATAAAGTTCAAAACTACCTTATCTGTTAAAAGAAAGAACTGTAATTGCAAGGTAATGTGTGAAAGTGTGGTTGAATATATGTATACAGCATGATTGACTGAAAGAATGCATTAGTAGTGTATGGTGAATTTATAGGTGAAGATTTATGAGGAAGTTGTTGTGTTTCTATCTAGGACCCTAATTCGATATTCCCGATTTATGCCCTTATATGGCTATAATAAATAATATCCTTATATATGCAGTCCAAATACGGCATGACTACTCCCCTAGACTCCTAGAAAGTACAACGCGTTCTTTAAACAAACCAAGCCTCCAGCAGCCCGGGAAATCCCCCTGCTCTTGTTTTGAGTTGCACAAGAACTCCTAGAGTCAGAAAGAACCTTACGTCAAACCCGGCACCTTTCAGGTATAAACATACCAACGTTGCCTTAAGCAAACACACGGTGGTTTGGAGCAGAGCGGCTATCTACTTGCCCGGAAGCCCAGCTGATGCGAGGAGCCGAAGGAAGCCGCCCCCTCCCCTTTGATGCACTGAGGAAGACGCTGTCTTTTTCTCCAGCCGAGAAAATCCAGCTCCGGTGTTTCTAGCCACCCTTGCGGGTTGCTGGCATATCGAGTCCTGAGAGAGAGATACAAGACCTCCTTCATTCTAAGAACCAAGGTACGGAGCTGACTAAACCCTTAAGAGAATTCTTGATTCTTGATACTTAAACTGCAACTTACTTACTCCTTCCCACGTATTAGGCTTAGGTCAGGTACACCGGGGTAGGCGTAGATTAGAAGCACCAGTTGAGGACGTTAGTCAATGTTTTAATGTATGTATATATTTTATCCATTTTAAAGTATCATATGGCTAAGAAACCATATCAATGCTTTTACACTATTATTTCATAATACTCCTTTTACTGTACGCACTTTACTTTATGATAAGTATTGCAATTGTGGCAATTCATTTCTCTTGCATGAGAAAGAAGACTGCTGAATAAATAACACCTTTTATTGAAAACGCCCGTCCCTCTATTTCTCTGCACTCTGGTGAAACTAAGTACGCACGATTGACTGAGTGAAATAGTTGTCTATTGTTTTCACACGACTCTAGAGATGCACTCTTTATTCTGAGGGAGCAAAGTTGTCATGTTATATGGTTGTCAGAAGCTAATCCCTTCTTGTCTATCCAGGGAAGTTAAACTCCTCCTTGTTTACTCGAGAAAGTTTCTAGTGACCTCTGAGCTAGCTGGCAAAACTAATTAAGTCTAATATAGTCAGTAGAGACCTAGTCGACCTCAGTCCTACGTCTACACTGTTGTTTATATTATTCCAATGTGCAGAGCCTATTGGGAATATAGGAACTACACTACATGGCGCCCAACGTTTGGTAAGGCGATAATCTAACGCAAGACATTAGAGTAACTCAGTCGTGCTTTTTCACACAGACCCCTTTTTCCCGTAAAAACTCCAAAAGACGTCTGGAGTGGGTAAAAGGTTAAAATCCGCCAGAACTTAGTAGGAAGAGATTCCTATGTATTCGTTTTTGGTTTAGTCAACGTTGAAGGATACAGTGTTCCAAAATATTGTGCCCCTAATCTTTGTTTCCCTTGAAACTTGATCTGCAACAAAAAACTTTCTGTTAGTAAAAATGACGGAAAGTTAAGAAGAAACGGAGAGAACTAGATTAACAACTCAACTCCTAGAGGATGACACAAGTCTCCGAGATGAAGACCCGAATGCTATAATCATTCCGGTAAATGTAAGAAGAACTATAACTGAAAAACGTATAGAAAATGGAGTATCATCACGAGGTGGTACAGTAATATTCGTGGTAGAGGCCCATGAATATTGGCAGACAGGGGTTTTCTATTCATGGATAAATTTTCCAGCAGCACACGCTGTGACACACGAATTCCACTATTACAAAATAGGGGAACCTCTGGATGAATACGCTCCTTTCGAGGACGTTGAAATCCCACTAACTTACCAAGAGCACCTGCTCTGGTTTAATGGCGCCCTAAAACATCAAAATCACATCAGCAGGCTCGGTCCACTATGTAGACCAGGAGCCACGTGGCCGATTCTAGCCAGCTACACACCACATCCAGACATTGAAACAATGTCAAACCAGGAACTTTTAGCTCATCTAAAATTGCTAAATAAAATACATAGACAATTAGTCCAATATGTAATGCGGACTTCAACAGTCCAACCAGCAATAAAAATTCCACAGACCACCCCTCACCAGGGGAACACAAATAAAATCACACCACAAAATATACAATCAGCCATTGGCAAAATACTCGCAAAACGGGAACAAATTCCATTCTGGTTAGCACAAAAAATCACTCAAATAGAGGCAGTATTTCCTGATACTACGCCTACTGAGAAACACAGAATTCTGACTATCTGTCTTCCGATGGGGATCGCACCACATGTGGAGGACAGTGACACTTGGGGCACAGTCTTTGCTTCGATATACACAAAAACACATGGTGTTCCGTCCATGGCGGTAATACCAGATGTGCTAAGACAAATTCAAAATGAATAAGGTCCAGAACCTGCTTTAACTCTGGGTATGAAATTACTGAAAGACTTCAATTGGGTCTCGGCTATATTATTAGCCAACATAAAAGGAGAAGCAACATCTGTGGCGATCTGCCAGAAATTGAAAGGAACAGATATAGCAGAACAACCTTTTGAACTTGCCAGAATCATAGAAAAATCCTATGAAGAACTAGGTAGAGATAGTTTGGGTGGGAAACCAGTAAAACCCCAACTACTTGAAAATCCTGAAAAAAACATTTATTAAAAATAATCTGAACACTCCAAAAAAGAGTTGAGATGGAAATAAACAATCCACTCCCAGAGAATAACGTTTCCAATCCAGAGGAAGGTCTCCTCAACGGAGAGAAAGATCTCTGGACCGAGGACTAGGACTCCCCAGAGGGAGCCCTCTGAGAAAAGATACAACCTTAGAGATAGGGATAAATTGAGAAAACCTGATAGATATCAAGATATTGATACACGTCCCTCTCGATCTTTTCAGACTTCCTCACAGAAATCGGAAAGAAGAGGACGGTCAAAACACAAGGAAGAGCACGTCAAGTCCAAAGACAAGGAACCTGCTCATCAAAGTAAAAAATTACAATTTCCAAGAAAGAAGGTAGCTAGTATTAAAATAATAAAACATGCCGAGGATACTGAGGACACAACTGAAAACGGAGAGTGGGCCCAGACAATGCTAGACAGCGCAGCAGAAGTGACCATAGCTCGCAAGATTTTGATGAATCTTCTGGAGACAGTGGACACGAATTAATACATTCAAGTGGAAACTGCAGACACCAGGGTTAGCAAACCCCATAAAATATACGAAATAACATTACGTATAGAGGGGGACAAGACTAGGAAAGTAAGGGGTCTCTTTTGGGATAACCTTTCAAAAGGCTATGGCATCCTGTTAGCTGAGAAAGACTGGCCACCAGAATTTGTCAGGGAGTGCCCTCATGGCGAAGAAATGATTATGCCTGCCTTCTCAAATAATATTTCAACTCATAAAAAATCCATATATGCAAGAAAATGGGCAGTGGCCCAAGCTCCTGCATTATATAAAAATCATGTAGGATGGGATGAGGATTCTCCTAACCATAAAATCCAGGTAAAAAATCAAACCACTGAACAAAGGCAGTACCAAGTTAACCAAGAAGCTAAAAACAAGTCAGGGAGATCTTAGATCAACTTGAATATCAGGGGGTGATTGAAACATGCACCTCACAAATGAACAATCCTTTGTTTCCTGTCTCCAAGCCAGACAATTCATATTGTCTAGTTTTGGACTACAGACACCTAAACTCCTGCTGCAAAATATTTGCAGTACAAAATTCACACAGTGCAGCACTAATGAATAACATTGTGCGCAAAAAATATAAAACAACATAAGATATCTGTAATGGATTCTTTTGTGAAAAATTGCACCTGAAAGCAGATATTTGACCGCTTTCTCAATAATGGGGTCGCAAAAACACTTCTGTCGACTCCCACAGGCATTCAAGAATAGCCCAGGATTATTCTCAGCAAGAGTAACAGAGTTACTACAAATATATGATGATGAGGCATTATCTTATGTCGATGACATCTATCTCACAGATGATGACCTGGAGACACACTTGAAAAGAGTGAACACCATAATACTTGGGTTTGCGGCTGAGGGTTACAAATTCAACTTTAAAAAGTCACGAATTGCCCATCTAACTGTCCTATTTTTAGGATACGAATTATCAAGTGAAGGCAAAAGCCTAGCAGATAACTTCTTAGAGACGTGTGCTGTATTCCAAGCACCTAAAACGCTGAAGAACTTACAATCAATACTAGGTTTCCTGAATTTTGGAAGAACATACATTCTAAATTATGCAGAGAGAGTGAAACCTCTCTATGAATTAATAAGACCTGATTTCAAACCAATAAATTGGACTCAGAAACACACAGAAATTTTAAGATCATTGCAAACAGACATGTTAGCTAAAACTAAATTGCAAACTCGCGAAAAAATACGCAACCTTGTAATTTGAGTCATCCCAGGAAGATGCAGATTCACGTACCTAACCTCTAATGAGGGAGAAACTGTACCAATAGCTTACAAATCACATTTGTACACACAAGCTGAAATGAAATTCAGTTCTACTGAAAAAATTCTAACTGCGGTTCAAACTGCTGTAGCAAAAGAAAGAGCCCAAGCCCAAGGCAGAAGAATAACTGTTTGGATGGATGGATGGATGGATGGGTTTTTATATAGCGCAATATCACCGCCAGGTCTCAAAGCGCTTTGCATTGGGAACCCGTCCTGGTTTTTCCCTGTGAGATAGCCCCTACTGGGTACCCCCAAGGTGAAAGCCAGGCATCCTGCCGCAGGGGGCCGTAGTGGAGATTAAGCAAGCTATTGCCCAGAGTTGCAGAGTGTGAACCTGTGATTCGAGTTGGCACCGAAGCGAGAATTACCGAGTCCGTGGACATTTTGGGCTCAAGACCCTGCCGCGTCGGGAATTGAACCCTGGTCCCGGGTCTGATCTCAGCGTCCGGGTCTGCCTCCTCTAACCAGTGAGCCACACTTCTCCACGACTAGCAGCAGAATCAGCCCTTGAGGCATTAACAAGCCCATGCAATTTGAATGCTGTGGCATTAGATCCAAAATGGATACAATGGAAAAATTCTCTTGCTGCAGAAGACGTGAAATACTATTTTGACCCGAAAATGAATAAACTAGAAAATCTAGAATATGAAGAAGAATATCCTCTGCCAATCGAAATTCTGCCTCTCGAACAATACACATGTGTAATCTACATGGACAGATTTGCACAACACTACGATGTAGAGAAAAAATCCTACAATGCAGCGTGCGCGATTGTTAAAGGTCGCTGGCGCTTTGGTAAATTCAGACCAATAGTCACCAAAACTGAATCACTGAGAAACTGTTCAACTCAGCGAGCTGAAATAAGATCTTTAAATATGGCGCTTGAAAATGCCGATCGCGAATTCCCCACACTAATAGTGTGCGATTTGCATTACTGCGTCAAGTCTTACAATAATGGCATACAGACCTGCATTCAAAACGGTTACAAAGATGACACAGGTGCCACAATAAAGCATAAAAAGCTTTGGGAACAGGTAGTTCTTTTGCAGAAAGAACTACAAAAGACTCACGTGATACATACACTGAGTCATCAACGTGATGGCGTTCACGTTGCAGGGAATTCATTGGCTAACTAAGCCACAGCAAAAGCGGTCCTACCGACTTCCGAAGCCACAAAAAAGCGTTCTAAAAAACACATAGACGGAGAAACTATGCTAGCGGTGAAAGCCTCATTAAAAGGCGACTATGCAGCATTACCTCTGAACTATCCACTCAGTTATACATACATAATTGATGCAAACTCCGCTCCTTTTGCTCAAGTCCCTGGAGTGGGAGATAGAGTAATTCCAAACACGAACAGGAGAGTCTTTTTAATAGCAGACGCACATATGGGATCAGGTCTAAGGCACCAAGAGATAGTGAAATCTCTGAAAGAATTACAATCAGAATACTGGTGGCCGGGGATGAGCCTGCAACATTACAAATTTGCAAAGGATTGCCCGGACTGCAACAGAGATCGCAGTCATGAACCGACCGGAGTATTGCCAGGACCCCTTTATTAGAAAGCATCAGGCTATCTATATGCAAAAATCCAGAAGGAGAAACGCGATCCCATAAATATTAAGACTAAATTCACTTAAAATGCAGACACCAGCGCTCGGCTGACGCCAGAACTGTTATAAAAGATTTGCGAGTCTTTATCGGCATATACGCAATTGGCATGCTACATTCTGACCAGGGTCCTGCGTTTAGCTCAAGGGCTTACAAAGAGGCCATGACCAGCATGGGCATTGCATTGCGGTACTCTTCTCCATTCCATCCTGAGGGAAATGCGGTAGTGGAAAGAAAAAACCGTGACATAAAGCAATCTATAACGGCGAGGGTATTAGGTTCGGGTGATGGGTGGGTCAAACATTTACCAAGTGTCCAACGTAGTCTTAACAATCTGCCAAGAAATTCTCTAAAAGGTCTCACTCCCTACGAACTATTGTTCGGTACTAGAATGCATATCCAGGACTTAGATAGTCACACTTCAGTGGTAGAAGAAAAAGCCTTTGATATCAAAGACCGTTTGGCTGTTTTACAGGACTTAAATGAAACAAGAAAAAGTCTGAGTAATCTAAAGCTAAAGCCAACGACCACTGAAGAAAAACCACCTGTCCCAGCAAGACCTATCTGGATTCCGAAGATTGGGGATCTGGTCAGAGAAAAGATTGCGGTGAAGAAGGAATTTGGACCTTCTTACAAAAAAGCAGTACCTGTCTTAGCTGTCAGCGGAACAAGATCAGTAGTACTACCGCCCCTTGCTGGTAAAAAGGAGAACCGAGTTGTATCCATCGACCTGGTAAAACCACAATCATGTGGCCAATAATAAGTACTAGGCCCAGTGGACTCCCAAGAAATAGCAGAAGACCAAATCTTGCTACAATCCAAGAGGTTCAAACTGAAAGACTAATCACTTTTGATAAACCTGCAGTGAATAAAAAAAGACTATGCAGCAAAGCCATGGAACTTGTGCCTCTTGAATCCCAAATTGCAACAGTTCATCAAGAAACACCAGTCTACAACGATGTAGCATCGGACTATGCTAGTGAAACAAAGAAAAATCCAACAGCAAAAGAAAATCCGGAAGCAATTCCAACAATTGACAGAACTGCATCTGGCTACTTCATCAATTTCGATGACTTTTCTGAAGATCCACCGAGCATGAAGAAACGCCAGCAACAAAAACTTTAAAAGACAAAGTAACTGAACTCTTTCATCAACTCAAAGAAACATATCTGATTTCACCATGGATTGAATTTTGGATTGTGTTAGGTGTACTTTTCCTCCTGCTTTGGCTCATCATGGTTCTATGTTTGGGAAAATTCATTGATGGAACATAGAGTACAATGGACACAGCAAGTCAGAACATCAACTTGGTCCTAAAGCCTCACACATCCTCTCACATCGCAAAAAGAGAACTGTGACCAGTGAACATCACAGCCAATCCAATACCCGGTGGGGTAGCATGGGACAAAACGGATTATGAAATTTATGGCCCGATTGAGCTCTTGAAATATCCACACCAGTTTAAGGTTTCATTAAGTGACTTTGTAAAACCAAGTACTTTTTCTGATGATTGGGACTTTGATAATATTAATAATATGATGTCAGATTTAGTAATGTCAGCTAAATTCACAGAACATGATTATTTACAGGGTTCATCAAATTATGAAGAGTTATATTGTTATAATCATTTGGGTCATCACTATTTGCATAAATCTGCTCAACCTAGAAATGTTTTAAATTATAATCAATGGGAACATTGCGCAATACCGCCTAAAGGCAGCTCGAAAACATTTTATGAGAAATTCCCATACTTCTCAGGTTTTAACACAAGTGATGCAGAAACGTTTTATTTTAGAATGTCAAATAAGACAGGAATGAAAACAATGTTGACAAATACTAAATTGATTTATTCTGAAACATTTTATGAAAAAATGACTACATTTGGTTTTGAATTCTGGAAAAACAACATTGAAACAAAAACCATCTGGGGTTCAAAAGAATGGCATTATTTAGAGCCTGCATGATCCCAGAACAATTAATATTCCTGAATGACACAATTCAGCAAACAACCTGTCTTGGTCTAGCCAAGATAAAAGACTTAAATAAACCGTCTATTCCAAAGCCCATACCTGATAGTAATAGCACTACAGATGTGGAGATAGACATATCCCATATTTTACACCAAAACAGAACACATCCTGATTGGAAAAAATGGTTGATCTGGCCCACAGACACAAATAACTGTCAAGATAGATTCCTGAACAAAACACAGGGGTTTAAACAGACCAGGCCAGACCCTAGATACTTCCAGAGACAACATCCATGGATAGTTACATCATACAGTGTAGGGAAACTCTGCCTTGAATGGCTACAGAAATCCACACTGGCTGAAATTAAGCAACACTTGACTTTACTTAAGACGGTGCTGACTTGCGAGATTTCATACTGGGACCTCGCAAACAGCGTCAAAAACGTTTCATATACGCCGGTATATACGCTGCTTACAACGAAGCTTGGAAAGTAATATAAATTGAAACAGCTGAAAAAATACGAGAAATTGATCTTATTAATTTGGAGAAATCACTTTCTGTAATGGACAATGGGTTAACGAATCTGTCCTCCAGAATATATTCACTGGACAGCATTGTATCATCTGCTATTGATATAATAGAGCAGGACTTACTAATGTTACAACATGGTCAGTCCCAATTACGTTCTATTGTACAGCTTGGCTGGACGTTGCAAAATCTGCGTTCAGGCTACGTGCCATGGCGTTTAATCAACGTAACGTCATTATTCTCTATCTTTAACCTTACTGATAAACAAATAAGTTTGGCACAAAAAGGAGCAGACTATACGATTCTGAGCATTGAAAAACTTGAGAGATTACCATTGACAATGTCAGAGAGACCTGTCATTGAATGGATAATACATGGGATGATTACAATCCCAATAACAACTTTCCAGTTTAAGTATTGCCAAAAATATATACCAGCAGGCCTGTATGAAAGGTTGGGTAAAGGATACATCAAGTCAACATGGAAATTATCTGATACACACAAATGTTATAGTGAACGGAAAAAATAGGTATTTCTTAATGGTAATAATTGTAAAAAATCACTAAGTGGTACACTCCTGTGTCAAGGTATTAACCTGCATGGAGCCTGCGAAGGGTCTTCAAATAACCTTTCATGTCACCTGCACGGCACTCCTGCAACTCAGATAGAGCCATTTTTTAGACAGCTTTCCAACGGCAGCTACGTTCTAATAAGTGACCACAGCTGTTGTAGCATGGTGCCAGGAAAAGCCTATCTCGTGAGCGTTAGTTCCATGGTCACTTGCTGTATGCAAGTATTGTATCCAAACAGCAATCCAGACATGGAGGCGGGAATATGGCCTTCTTTGAATATCTTTTCTTTTCGAATTGATACTGTAAGCAGAATGAAATCCATTCTTTTACAAACAACTGTGCCTTTAACCTCGTCCAAAGAGACGTATGATCTGCAAGTTGCAAGGACAGCAGCAGAGATACATTCCCTATTATCAACAAATTGCCCTGTACATTTCGTAGAAATGTTAAGCCAAATTTTAAACATGTCTGATACCAGTGGCATCGCACATGTATTTAAGACAATTTTTTCGGGACTGTTAACACCCTTTGAAACAGTTCTGGGCATCTTTCTGAATTTTGTCCATTCTGTCTTCGGCGGTCTGCCTCTACTTTTGGGACTCGTAGCAGGAATTTTATTTTTGATCCTTCTGCTCCGATATGGCAAACCAAGCCACAGACAAGATTCCAGCAACGATGGGAGAAACAATCCTAGCTATACGCTACCGGGACAGCATCACTAAAGTCCTCGGATTTGCCCGGCTAAGAGATCTAAGTACAACTTGGTTTCTTTCATTCAGACCTATCTGGCAAGATTACATCTTACCTGTGCTTCGATGTCTGCTATGCGGAGAAGAATGCGTGTTGGACGTCTGTCTTACACTACCATCAGCAGTACCAATGGATACAGATATCTTGCTAGGTCCGGTAACGACTCATGCATCGTGTTGTCCCCAGCGGCTACCTATTCTGATGACGGCATTCGTTGAGACTTCACCACTACGAGTAGGTGGCGGTGAAGTACAAGAGGAAAGCAGCACCAAATAGGTACAACCTTCTGTGAGCATTGCTGATCCTGACATCGATGATAGCAATCATTCTCACATGTGCACAATTTCAGCATTTTCGAACTTGGTCGAACTTTCACCTGATGTTGTAGACCAATTTTTTGCAAGCCTGTCTGAAATGATGTTCTCCCTGGAACAAAAAGAATAACTTTTTAAAACAACGAGCACACAGCGTTCCCTGAACTCTGAATTCGGCCTTCAGTTTTAATAAACACAGCTATTGAAAACAATTGGAACTACTTTTCCCTTGAGAGCGAAATTATTTTTTTTACACTTTCAAAATATTTACCTTTTTTTTTTGGCACAAAGTACTCTGCTTAAAGTAGAACTATTCTTAGAGAACAGAGCTTCTATTTTAGGAACTTTAGAGACAATATTTTACCTCAGCCTCTAGCACATGTACAGCATTTGTATAAATATGTGATGGAATGGTCTCGACCTTCTTTTCTGTATTCAGAGCCATTTCATGTGTAATTTTCGCAATTCATTCAGCTGAGATATATATTCATTTAACTGAATGATAACACTGCTTGAAAAGCGTACAGTACCAACACTCATTTTCGTGTATTTACCATATACCATTTCAAATGCGAATTTTGTATTTTGGGGTGGATTGGAAAACACACATGCATCGTTATGTTTAATATTGCTTAGTTTTTAGTAATGATGGACATTAATTCGTGGAGTGGGTGTTTTGTTTCTATCTAGGACCCTAATTCGATATTCCTGATGTATGCCCTTATATGGCTATAATAAATAATATCCTTATAAAGGCATAAGAATCATATCCATATTTAGTTATAGCCCATGCAGTCCAAATACGGCATTACTACTCCCCTAGACTCCTAGAAAGTACAACGCGTTCTTTAAACAAACCAAGCCTCCAGCAGCCCAAGAAATCCCCCTGCTCATGTTTTGATTTGCACAAGAACTCCTAGAGTCAGAAAGAACTGTTAGTTCTTGGTGACGTCTTATGTCCAACCTTACGTCAAACCCGGCACTTTTCAGGTATAAATATACCAACGTTGCCTTAAGCAAACGCACGGTGGTTTGGAGCAGAGCGGCTATCTACTTGCCCGGAATCCCAGCTGATGCGAGGAGCCGAAGGAAGCCGCCCCTCCCCTTTGACGCACTGAGGAAGACGCTGTCTTTTTCTCCAGCCGAGAAAATCCAGCTCTGGTGTTTCCAGCCACTCTTGCGGGTTGCTGTGATATCGAGTCCTGAGAGAGAGATACAAGACCTCCTTCATTCTAAGAACCAAGGTACGGAGCTGACTAAACCCTTAAGAGAATTCTTGATTCAGATCCTTGGCAAAAACCAACTTAACTTAAACTACAACTTACTTACTCCTTCCCACGTATTAGGCTTAGGTCAGGTACACCGGGGTAGGCGTAGATTAGAAGCACTAGTTGAGGACGTTAGTCAATGTTTTTATGTATGTATATATTTTTTCCATTTTAAAGTATCATATGGCTAAGAAACCATATCAATGCTTTTACAGTATTATTTCATAATCCTCCTTTTACTGTACGCACTTTACTTTATGATAAGTATTGCAATTGTGGCAATTCATTTCTCGTGCATGAGAAAGAAGACTGCTCAATAAATAACACCTTTCATTGAAAACGCCCGTCTCTCTATTTCTCTGCACTCTGGTGAAACTAAGTACGCACGATTGACTGAGTGAAATAGTTGTCTATTGTTTTCACACGACTCTAGAGATACACTCTTTATTCTGAGGGAGCAAAGTTGTTATGTTATATGGTTGTCCCTTCTTGTCTATCCAGGGAAGTTAAACTCCTCATTGTTTACTCGAGAAAGTTTCTAGTGACCTCTGATCTAGCTGGCAAAACTAATTAAGTCTAATATAGTCAGTAGAGACCTAGTCGACCTCAGTCCTACGTCTACACTGCTGTTTATATTATTCCAATGCGCAGAGCCTATTGGGAATATAGGAACTACACTACAAAGTACTGCAGCGTGACACTGCAAGGTCTTTAGCTGGATTGCACTGTGGCACTTCCAAAGCACAGGGATGGGACATATGTACATGAATATGTTGCATCTCTGTGCTTCCCTCTGCACTGCTGCACAAACTGCAGCCACGCGGTGACACAGGCACCCTTGCACCATGGTGCGAAGATTGTTTTTGTTTTTGTGTTTTTGTGCAGGAAGGGCACCTTCCTGCACAAAAACAATCAGTAAAGGCATTTGCCTCGTTTAATGGCGCAGCATTCACACACATCTCCTGATTTACGATTTCTCATAAGTCTGGAGATGTTTCTTGTTCTATGGGAGTTGCGTGGGAACAGCCACAGCAACACTTATGGAACGCCTCTTCAAGGCAAAGTTCTGTGTATGAAGGGATCGTATTTACAAGGAGAGGAAAAAATCATGCAGGGTTGCTTTTCCTCTCCTTGTAAATATGAAGGGGTGCCTGGCACCATCACTGCATTACAAAAAGTGACGTGCTGGCAGCGCAGGGTGCTTGTAAATCTGCCCCATAAGTGCTTAGGTATTATCTGACTGATACAGTAAGAACATAGTGCTGGATGCATGATTGAAGAATTGCATGAGACTGACAGGAGGTATCCTACGCTGCATGGGTACTACGTCAGTATTAAATGGAGTGGACCAATAGTATGTATCTGCTTAGAGATTTGTAGGGATTATGCACAGAATATTTTATGTGTACTTGTGTTGGTGCATAGGTTATTTTATAAGAATACCACTAGTAACTGGAATGATGACAGTGCTGCACTTAATTTATAAGTGCTTACGTATTGGTGGAGTGATAGGATAAGTAGATAGTGGTAGATAAGTGATTAAAGAAGTGCATGGGACACACTGGAAGATTCCTACACTGCATGAGTACTAACTTGGTATTTAGAAGAGCGTATCAATAGTATGTAGCTAGTTAGAGGTCTTCTTGGATAGTGCACAAAATATTATAGCTGTACTTGTGTTAGTAGCTAGGCCATTCCATAAGTTCATGACTAGTAACTAGAATAATTACATTATTACAAACAGAGTGTATAGTGAATGTATAAGTGCTTAGGTATTGGTGGAGTAATAGGATAAGTAGATAGTGCTGAATGGGTGATTGGAGAAATGCATGGGACAGGAGTATTCCTACACTGCATTGGTACTAATTGGGTATTTAGAAGAGCGTATCAATAGTTTGTAGCTGGTTAGAGGTATGCATGCATAGTGCACAAAATATTGTACCTGCACTTGTGTTATTGACTACGCCATTCCTTAAGTATACGACTAATAACTGGAGTAATTTTAGTGTTGCAAAGAAAGTGCATGCTACATTTATAAGTGCTTAGGTATTAGTGGAGTGATAGGACACATAGATAATGCTGGATGGGTGAATTGAGAAGTTCATGGAACAGACAGAAAGATTCCTAGACTGCATAGGTATTAACTGGGTATTTAGAAGAGCGTATCAATAGTATGCAGCTGGTTAGAGGTCTGCATGCATAGTGCACAGAATATTGTAGCTGTACAAGTATTGGTGTGCCTTTGGTTTCGAGAATGGTATTTTAGGGTGTGGGGAGGTGCATGAGATGATCACGTGGATGAAGTCATCAGTGATGTCATTTTAGAAGTCATCAGTGATGTCATCAGTAATGTCACCGACCATGTCATGAGTGATGTAATACGTGACGTCATCAGCAGTGCTTTGCGGGGGCACGAGTTATAGTGAGCACAACTAACTATAGTGGCCAAATTTCTATTGTTTTGTTCCAGTGAAATGTCCAACTAACTATCATGTCCATGAAACCTGTGGTTTTTTCAGTGAATTTCTGAGGTTTTTCAAATGCTAATATCTAACTATAATGTCCTTGAAACTTGTGCTTTTTTCAGTGATTATTATATATATATATGTATTTAATCTCCTCTCACTCTTCCAAGGAAGGAATCAGCACACTGGCCCACATGCATCAATGTTAGTGATTGCGATTTCTTATTTGCGATTTTTAAGGAATCGCAAATAAGAAATCGCAAATGTCTATTCATGAATATTTTCGCATTTTATTTGCGATTCGCTAAAATTCTCATTTTCATGCGAATCGCACACAAATTCTTAGTTAAGAATTCTCAATTTGCGAATTCGCATTTTGCGAATTCGCAAATTGCGAAAAAACCACACATGATGAATTGAACCACTCTGATTACAAGAAAGCCAGTAAGGCAATCAGGTACACCTGAGAACTCCTTTAACTGAAGCTCTGGCAGTTGGTCTCTGAGGCTGTTGTGGAAGGTTGCTGGTGCTGCAGTCTGTGTTCTTCACTGGAAGGAGTCAGAGATGGAAAACCAAGAAGCAGAGGGGCCCTCAAGGAAAAGGAAAGTTAAGTTTTCAGAGAAGGAACTTGAAATCCTTATTGAAGAGGTGACTGACAGGCATGATCAACTCTTTGGCAAGTTGTCACATAAGGTGCCTGATGCTGTGAAAAGAAATGTGTGGCTAAACATACAATCCAAGGTTAATGCAGTTGGTGTGGCGCACCGTGAAATCAGCAATTTACAGAAGAGGTGGTATGACTTGCGTAGTCGCGCAAAGGAGAAGATTGCGTCAAGAGTGAAATCTGCAAATAAAACAGGAGGTGGTCCCCCAAAGACATTCCCACAACCCCTTTGGAAGACCTTGTTGAAGGGACACTTTTGACTGAGGCAGTTGTGGGTGTCATGAACATAGACACGTCTGATCTCATTACCCCTTCTGAAGGTAAGGCTAAATGTAAGATGATTGACAAGTGAATTGCTAGAAATACTTCTGTACTTTGTGAAAGGGTACTTTGGAGAAGCATGTTTTTCAAAACACCAACTAATAAGTCCATCACATCCACTAAAGTTGCCAGCTTCAGAGTAGTAAACTAAACATGCTTTAAGCAATGCATTTTGGGTAGTGTAGTTCCTATCTTTGACTTGTAGGGTGAAAGTCATGTTTGTAAATTTTGGTGACACAGAGAGTAAATATATTGAAAATGAAGCAATGTCTTTGAAGACAGTACTCATAAACTTGCTTAATTTTATTTGAAACATTTACAAAACATTCTGCACAGTAAACATATGTTTTCACTTTCTCAAACAGAATTGCTTCAAGAATTAATTGAACAAGACTTGCGTGATTTTGTTGGACCCTGCTCAGCCCGCCCAAGCACTGCAGGAGCGAAGCATGCACCAGTCCCCTTCTTGTATCCACCGAAAACCCACTGATTAGATTCTACAGTGAGCCTTCCAGTGAACCCGAAAAGAGGGTGGTTTGATACGAGACACCAAGTCTCCCACCCTGTAGAATAGCAGGACACGGCTCCCTCCTTCACGCCTCCGCACCTGTGGTAAAAGGGAGAGAACGTCTCTCAATATGCAATACACAATATAGCCTCTGCATTCATGACCATGTTCCACCAAAACACCAAATAACATATACCCCCTCCTTCTCCTTACCAGTGGTAAGTGCAGGCTTAGCTTCGTGTAGGAACTGGGTTCTCCACGATATAAAATAGTATTCCAGGGAGATATAAACCCAGTCAGGGGCACAAAAACACAGGGTGTCCTGCAAGCACTGAAGGTGCGTAATCTAGCACCGTACAAAAGGGGAAAAAGAAGGCTGGGGACAAAGACACGTACTACCAGCCACAAAAAACCCCTTGGATAAGGTATATGGCTTGGGAGGGGTACAAGGAAAAAACTAGCGACTCTCCTTCCTAAGCGCCAGCGTCTTGTGTACACAGGAGAACAGCGGAATGACCCAAAACGTCACTTCCGCGTGCACAACGATGTGGACAGACGTTATGCGCGTCTGCCTGGTGGAAAACAAACAGCGCGTCAAACACCGCCGGCAAAACCAAGGTGAGAACGGGAGCCCCCCCGCTCTCGAATTAAGTTCACACGAAGACAATATGCTGGCAAAAAACAAGGAAGGGCAAAAATAACGAGGGAAAGGACCAAAAACAGAAGCAGGGGGAGAAGCTGGGATAGGAGCAGGGGGAGGGAGACTAACTAACTAACTGACACGGAGGGAAAAACAGGAACAGCTAGAAACGGGGAAAAAGCAGGAAACCCAAACGGACTGAAATCCCCCACGAGCCCGTGGGAGACTATAAGAAGCAAAAGGCAACAGAACTCCTCAGCAATGCAGGAACCAAGAAGCTGGATACCAAGGCCTCAACGTTGGCGATATCGAGCAATGAACAAGGAGGTAGGGCACAAATAAATACCTCAGCCCCTGGTCATGTGATGGTGGCCCATGGTCACAGAAACAGGACTAACTGCAAATCCCTAACAGTACCCCCCCCCTACAACCCTCCCCACGGGACGGGGCTTCAAGGGGTGCTGCCTATGAAACAATCGGACCAATCGAGGGGCATGAACCCCTCCAGCTGGCTCCCATGTCCTATCTTCCTGTTTATATCCCTTCCAGTCAATCAAATAAAAGAGACGACCCCTAACCCGCTTGGAGTCACAGATGGCATTCACCTCAAATTCCTCCTGACCATTGATAGTTAAGGGAGGGGGTGGGGGCAACTCCTGTGCAGAAGGTGTATAAGGTTTCAATAGTGGGGCATGAAACACTGGATGGACCCCATAGTCCTGTGGTAACTCCAGCTTCATTGCAACCTGGATTATCGGAAAGGGGCCTACGTACCTGGGCTGCAATTTACGGGACCCTTGCAACCTCAGATTACGGGATGCCAACCACACCAAATCGCCCACCTGATATGGGGGCGCTGGGACCCGATGTTTATCCGCTTGTGCCTTCATGGCAGCCTTGGCCTCCACCAGACTTTCCCGGGCCAAACCCCAGATATCACTCAATTGCCTACAGATCCCGTCTATGGCTGGCATGCGTCCCGTGGGTTGAATGGCCACTGCCCTAGGGTGGTACCCAAGTGAACAATAGAACGGGGTCATGCCCAAAGCTGAGTGCAAGCTGTTATTGTATGCAAAGTCAGCGATGGGCAGAGCTGTCACCCAATCACATGACAAGGAGGTAATCAAACATCTCAGATACTGTTCCATTGTCTGGTTAGTTCGCTCAGTCTGTCCATCAGACTGAGGATGGTATGCCGATGACAAACGTATTTCTGTCTTCAAAACCAGACATAGTTCGGACCAAAAATGTGATATAAATTGCGCCCCCGGTCAGATATAAGCACCTCTGGCAACCCATGTAAACGTACTACAGAAGTCATAAAGACCACTGACATTTCTTTCGCCGTTGGGATCTTGCGGAGTGGTATAAAATGTGCCATTTTGGTGAATAAATCCACCACCACCAATATGGCCGTATATCCCGAGACCAATGGTAATTCCGTTACAAAATCCATACTTATGGTATGCCAAGGGGATGGCGGCACCTCCAAAGGGCACAGGAGCCCAGAGGGCTTACAGTGCGATGGCTTATTAATGGCACATACAGGGCAAGATTTCACATATCCCTGGATGTCCTTGATCATGGAGTCCCACCAAAACCACCGCTCACACAGCTCTCTCGTCTTTCTCATCCCAGGATGAGCCACCAGTGCAGATGAATGGCACCACTCCAAAACCTCATCCCTTAAAGAAGGAGGGATTACCATCCTGTCCCCATGATACAACAACCCCTCCTTCTCTCTTACCTCGGGCACAGATAGCAAAGAGCTTAGATCAAGAAGCTTCAATCGCTCCCTTACCAAACCAGGAAATTCATCCATCTCTGTGGCCCCCACTATCCGTTTACCCTCTATCATAGCTCTATTCTCTGTCACGGGTTCTTCCCCTTTAGGTTCATTATGTATCCGAGAAAGAGCATCGGACTTAACCTGCTGGGCCGCTGGCCTGTAGGTGATGACAAAATCGTATTCGTTGAAGAATAACACCCACCGCATCTGGCGAGGTGTCAATGCCCTAGCGGAACGGAAGAATTCGAGGTTTTTATGATCCGTATAGATGGTAATGACGTGTCTGGCGCCCCACAAATAGTGTCGCCATTCCTCGAATGCCAATTTTACAGCTAGCAGTTCTCGTTCGGCCACTGTATAATTCCGTTCGGCAGGCAACAAGGTCTTCGAAAAGAAGGCTATTGGATGCATATGGCCGGTAGATTCGTCGCGCTGGGATAACACCCCACCCACAGCACACATGGATGCATCGGTCTCTACGAAGAACGGCAGGGCAGGATCAGGATGTACTAACACAGGGGCTGATGTAAAATGCTCCAATAATGAGTGAAAAGCAGTCTGCGTCTCACTGGTCCACTCGAAAGGAACACCCTTTCGTAACAGGCGAGTCATTGGTGACACCACCTCAGAAAAATGCGAAATGAAACGCCGATAAAAATTGGCGAAACCCAGGAGCACCTGGATTTGTTTCACAGAGGTAGGCACAGGCCAGGTCACAATGGCCTGTATCTTCCCTGGATCCATTCGTATTCCCTGTGCTGAAATGATGAACCCAAGAAACTCTACCTCTGGAGTGTCAAACTGGCATTTCTCTAGCTTGGCATATAGATGGTGCTCCCGGAGGGTCCGTAACACCTGAAGGACATGTTCTGAATGCTCTGCCCTTATCTCTGAAAACACAAGTATATCGTCCAAATAGACGATAACCGTGCGATCCAGGTATTCACTGAGCACCTCATTAATGAAGAACTGGAATGCCGCCGGCGCATTACACAAGCCGAACGGCATTACAGTGTATTCATATAGACCGTACTTGGTCCTAAAAGCCGTCTTCCACTCTTCTCCGGGTCTCATCCTTATTAGATGGTAGGCTCCCCGCAAGTCCAACTTTGTAAAGATGGTAGCCTTGCGGAGCTGATCTAATAACACGGAGATGAGTGGAAGAGGGTACCTATTCTTCACTGTGGCCGCATTCAAGATCCTATAGTCCACACATGCCCTGAGGGTCCCTTCCTTCTTAGGAATAAAGAAAATAGCAGATGACACAGGGGAGGAGGATGGACGAATGAACCCGAGTCTCAACATCTCATCGATGTACTCCTTCAAGTGTTCTTCCTCAGGTTCTGACAATGCGTACACCCGGCTACAAGGCAAAGAGACCCCCGGTACCAGATCGATCTTACAATCATAAGCCCTGTTTGGGGGAAGTACCTGGGCATTCGTTTTATCAAAGACGTCCTTAAACTCCAAGTACTGTGGAGGGACAGATCCCACATCCGTCACAGCGCAGACCAAGGGGTCGATCTGTGCCCCTGCTACAGCATAACAATGCTTCAAACAGTGCGCTGAATCTAACGTTACCAACCTCTGCACCCAATCAATCCTGGGATTATGCTTCTGCAGCCATGGTACCCCCAACACTAAACCAAATGAAGGGGCATCAATTAAGTCGAAAACCACCATCTCGGAATGCCCATTGTCACATGATAAACCCAAAGGTGCAGTCCGACGGGTGATACACCCCGATGTCAGCTCGGTACCATCAATAGCCCTTACAGGCTCAGGTCGTTCTTTCAACTGCCAAGGAACCCCCAGTTTCTCTGCCATAGTAATGTCCATGAAATTGCCAGTGGCACCTGAATCCAACAACACCGACACAGAAACACATTCCTGAGTTCGTAACAGTAACTGAGCGTTAATAACAAAATGTCTAGGTGCTTGGTCTACAGATCCGACCACCTCATACTGTTGACCACCGCATTCACCTACCCTATGGTCTACCTGAACACAAGCCACCTTCTTGCCAAATCCCACACCAGAGGGCTTCACCGGACATTCCCTGGCGAAATGACCCCCTTGACCACAATATAAGCACAGATTGTTCTCCCTCCTTCTCTTCTTCTCCTCTGGCGCCAAAGGACCCCGTACCCCGCCCAGTTCCATGGGCTCAGGGGCCACCTTGTTATCCCCTGTACTCTTTACCTCCGCCTTTGCGTAACTACCTCTGGTTGCCTGAAACCTGCTACGCTCACCTCGCCTCTCGGAGACCCTATGGTTCAGTTTAACCACCAGATCTATGAATGCCGCACAATCCTCCGGTGGATCTACCACTTGTGACACAATGTCCTTTAGCTCTTCGCAGAGACCCTGGTAGAATATTGAAGTTCTCTTTTCAGTGGGCCAATGGGTCTCAGATACCAGTCTGTTAAAGGATGCAATGTAGGACAACAAATCCTGTCTGCCCTGCCGGAGCTTCATCAATTCCGCATCACTAGCCTGCATAAACGCATGCTTGGCAAACAGCCCCCGCATCAGTTCTTTAAATGCGCTATAATTGTACAATACCCGATCATCGCTATCTACCAAAGGTATAGCCCATTGAGCCGCATTACCAGCCAAATAGGATATTGTAAAGGCCACTTTTGCGGAATCGTCAGGGAAGGCACTCGGACTGCACATGAAATGTAGCTGGCACTGGGTCATAAACATCCCGAATTTCTCGCTATCTCCCGTAAATCTCTCAGGAGGGGCTAACGGCACTGCTACCGGGGAAGACACTGTAACGTTAATGGGGTTACTGGAGCTGCTGCCTCCCATTGTACCCTGACCCGTCCCCCCGCTATACTGGAAGGTAGCAGGGTGGAGAATGGAAGAGGCCCCCCTTTGATGTGACTGCTCTCTGGCCCTGACAGCCACTAATTCTTGTTTTAACCCAGCGTTTTCCTGCTGTAGCTCCTGAACCTGTGTCTGTAAAGTCTGCAATGCCCCCATAATGTCCTGCATTGAGGGACCTCCTGAACCATCCCCCACTGCATTCCCATCCACGTCCATGTTCGCTCAGGCAGTGCTAAATACGTGGGCTCGATATTCTGTTGGACCCTGCTCAGCCCGCCCAAGCACTGCAGGAGCGAAGCATGCACCAGTCCCCTTCTTGTATCCACCGAAAACCCACTGATTAGATTCTACAGTGAGCCTTCCAGTGAACCCGAAAAGAGGGTGGTTTGATACGAGACACCAAGTCTCCCACCCTGTAGAATAGCAGGACACGGCTCCCTCCTTCACGCCTCCGCACCTGTGGTAAAAGGGAGAGAACGTCTCTCAATATGCAATACACAATATAGCCTCTGCATTCATGACCATGTTCCACCAAAACACCAAATAACATATACCCCCTCCTTCTCCTTACCAGTGGTAAGTGCAGGCTTAGCTTCGTGTAGGAACTGGGTTCTCCACGATATAAAATAGTATTCCAGGGAGATATAAACCCAGTCAGGGGCACAAAAACACAGGGTGTCCTGCAAGCACTGAAGGTGCGTAATCTAGCACCGTACAAAAGGGGAAAAAGAAGGCTGGGGACAAAGACACGTACTACCAGCCACAAAAAACCCCTTGGATAAGGTATATGGCTTGGGAGGGGTACAAGGAAAAAACTAGCGACTCTCCTTCCTAAGCGCCAGCGTCTTGTGTACACAGGAGAACAGCGGAATGACCCAAAACGTCACTTCCGCGTGCACAACGATGTGGACAGACGTTATGCGCGTCTGCCTGGTGGAAAACAAACAGCGCGTCAAACACCGCCGGCAAAACCAAGGTGAGAACGGGAGCCCCCCCGCTCTCGAATTAAGTTCACATGAAGACAATATGCTGGCAAAAAACAAGGAAGGGCAAAAATAACGAGGGAAAGGACCAAAAACAGAAGCAGGGGGAGAAGCGGGGATAGGAGCAGGGGGAGGGAGACTAACTAACTAACTGACACGGAGGGAAAAACAGGAACAGCTAGAAACGGGGAAAAAGCAGGAAACCCAAACGGACTGAAATCCCCCACGAGCCCGTGGGAGACTATAAGAAGCAAAAGGCAACAGAACTCCTCAGCAATGCAGGAACCAAGAAGCTGGATACCAAGGCCACAACATTGGCGATATCGAGCAATGAACAAGGAGGTAGGGCACAAATAAATACCTCAGCCCCTGGTCATGTGATGGTGGCCCATGGTCACAGAAACAGGACTAACTGCAAATCCCTAACAGATTTCAGTACCCTAGACATTCATGTAAATGAAGATGTCAATAATCCAAGTACTTCCACTGCAAATCTGCCAGTGAATGAAAGGCAAAGAGTACGCCAATTACTACAAAGTGATTCAGAGGAGGGTAACAGTCAAACTTATCCAGTGTCAAGACCTGATCCAACACCAGCAGTCACCAATGCAAGGCCTAGTAGGCGAAGGAGGCAAAGTCAATTTTGTAGGCGGCGTCCTAGAACATCAACCTTGTCCACATTTGAGGAGGGTTCCAGCACTGGCAGTGTTGTTGAGGACAAAATATTGAAGATACAGCGCCTGCAAGGCAAAGATGTTAGAATTATTAAAGGCAAAATAGTACATATGTGCAAAGATCTTGCTGGCATTCACAGCACTATGAATAGGATGGTAGAGGCATTTAAACATAGCCATGAGGCTAATGCTGAGAAGCTTGACAGGATTGCTAAGTCATTAGAATCAATGTGCACTGTAATGAAAATGCAACATAAGCAAAGTGTGAATAGGCACCTTAGGCTACTGACCAGCTTACATGGTCAGACCAGACAGTTGTCACGTATTTCTAGTAGTGCAGCAAAAATGTGCAAACAAAATGTTATCATGCATGAAAAAATGAATGATGTTTTAGTTCAAATTTCAAAGGGAATGGTGAGAGGGAATGAATTAGGACATGCTTCAAACAGTAGTGACCCACGTGGGATTACTTTTTCAAATGTAGACAGTGCTGTGGGTGGTCAAAGTGCATACCCACCTGATGGTACCATTGCTGGGTCAAGACGTAGTAATAGAAATGTGAAAGAAGGTTGCCAAATGTTGTTAGAGAAAGAAAAACATGGTGCAAAGGCTTTGGGTGTGCGCGGGCGTAAAAAATAACATGATAGCAAGGTATTTTCAATGCAGGACTT
Source organism: Lissotriton helveticus (assembly GCF_964261635.1). Classification (NCBI taxonomy): domain Eukaryota; kingdom Metazoa; phylum Chordata; class Amphibia; order Caudata; family Salamandridae; genus Lissotriton; species Lissotriton helveticus. Next base: position 658,696,092 of record NC_136057.1, on the reverse strand, counting down.
CCTGAAAAATGTGGCATGTACCCAGAATTTAAACGTTGAAAGATCATCTACCTTGAAACATGTCATTTATCTTTTTTGAGTTTCAAATAAAAACGTTTTTGAAAGCACATCATTTTATGTTGGTTAAAACAAATAAAAATTATAAAGGCAAAAACACAAATAAGGCCTGGTACCTTTCTCAGAAATAATTCTGTGTAATCTCTGCTCTTCTAATCCTTCCTTCTGCTGCCTCTGGTCCATGTTGTCTTGCTGGGGGTTGCTGTGGATCATTGTCATTTGGCGGTAAAATATCTTCTTCATCCAAAGGTATGCCTCTCTCTGTTGCCATGTTGTGTAGCATTGCGCAGGCAGCTACTATTTTACAGCATATTTTGGGATTATACTGCAAAGTACCACCAGTCTTATGCAGTATGCGGAACCTTGATTTAAGAACACCAAATGTTCTCTCAATGACATTACGAGTGGATTTGTGAGCTTGGTTGTAATGTTGCTCCTTTCTACTTGCTGGGTTTAGGTATGGAGTCAATATGTAAGACCTAACACCATAGGCACTGTCACCTTTTAAAAAACATAGATATAGAAATTAGATAACTAATAGTAAAAATATGGAAAAGGTGTATTATTTAATTTGATAAAAATAAAACCATATTTACCTAGCAAATAACCATCTCCAAACTGTCCAGCAAGAAGTCTTGCGTGTATTGCACTGTGCTTAAAGATGTATGAATCATGGGCACTGCCAGGGTAACTAGCCACTATGTCAGTAATAATGGTCTTAGAGTTACATATCACTTGAATATTCAGTGAGTGAAAACATTTCCTGTTACGGAATATGTACTCATTTTCTGAGGGAGGACAAATAGGTACATGTGTCCCATCCACACATCCAATCACATGTGGGAATTGAGCCATACTATAAAAATCAACTTTAGTTTTCTGCAAATCCTGTTGTGAAGATGGAAACTTTATGTAATTACTTATTCTATGCAACATAGCATCCAAAAAAGAATTAAAAAGTCTGGACAGCGAGCTCTGGGACACACCGCCAGCAATAGCTACTACTCCCCGAAAAGAACCAGAAGCTAGAAGGTGTAGACAACACAGGACTTGAACATGAGTAGGGATAGCATTTGTCCTGCGAGTCTCCCTTTGCAAAATGGGATCTAAATCATTAATTAAATCTATTATTAAGTCACCAGTAAGCCGGTACCTATCATAAATCTGATCATCTGTTTGTCCAAGCAAGGTGATCCTTACTCTAAAAATTCTCTCTTGTATCTGCCTTCTCCTCAAACCTGCGGCTATTCTCAATCTGTGCCGGCGAGCCAAGAAGAAAAGTGCTGCCATTGTGCAAAGCTCCTGGTTGTTCTCTGAAGCCCATCAAAAGTGAAAAAAGAAAAGATCCCTGCCTTATATACTTAAGCAGCCAATCAGCAAGGCCTTTAAACATCTGTTCTGCCCTAAATAGCAGTGCAGGTGGATGAGAGAGTGCAAAAATATTGTACTCTCTCATTTTCTCAAACAACTGCATTGAAAGTGTTAAAATCACACTTTCATAAATAAAATTGTTTTTTGAAAAAGCAGCAAACAACTATAAATAAATGTGTGCAACTTTCACCAACATACATTACAAAATGTAAATGTTTAATGTGTGTGCAAGGGAGGATTTGTTTAGGAAATCCCTCCTGTTTCATTTCACATTACCAAAAGGTCAGAGGTCAGAAATCATCAGCCTATGACATGACATGTCAGATGAGTTTATTTGTTTGAAAGTGAAATCTGTCATTTAGAAAGGCTTCAACGACTCCCCTAAGGCCCACAGCACAAGTTTCCCAATGCCTGCGAACAGTTACCACCATCTCTGACTTCTTCTAATTTTAAGAAATGCAAATTGCAAATTTCATTGTATTCGCAATTTGCTAATTTTGATGCATAGGCAAATTTCTTTGGCAAAAGCGAATCGCATCCATTGCGACCCTTTTTAGAAATCGCACATGTCAATACGATTCCTTAAATAGCGAAATGACAACAAAAAATTCATGCATCTCAAACTGGTAGATTGCATTCGCAATCGGGCGATTTCTGCGAATAACACCAATTGCGAATGCAATCTAGTGTGATGCATGTGGGCCTTAGGTTGTAGTTTGGAAGTATTTAATCTGCAAAGGACGTGATCCACGCGTTTCAACTCATCCGAACCTTGCTAACAACACAAGACGTCATTGTAGCATCCTTATTTAAATGTACAAATGCCTAAAGTTGCCAACATTAACAAAGGACTACATATTACTTTAGCCTAAAAAGCTGGCGGCCCTATTTAGGCCTGGTCACCCTTTAAAAATTCAGGAATTGATAAAAGAAAGAAAAGAAAACAAGTGTTAATATGCACACAATGTCATTTCAGCATATTTTGCCCCGTGACCACCATACCTGTATGTTCGTCAACGTGACTTATTCATAATAAACATACTTAAGATTGCAAACATCAACATAAACAATGGACTACACATTACTTTAAAGTGAAAGGCTATCGGCCATATTAATGTGGGGACGTTGTGTATTATATTGGTTCTTACATGAAAGAAAAGAAAAAATAGGGGTGTTAATATACACACACTATCCCTAAATAAAGTTCTAGCGATTATAGTTCCATTCCATTCACAGCTCATTTGAGATGTCATGAGTGATGTAACTGACCATGTCATGAATGATGTAATGTCTGAGGTCATTAGCAGTACATTGCAGGGGCATAAGTTATAGTTAGCTCAGGTAACTATAACTGCTGAATATCACTGGTTGTGTATGAGTGAAATCTGAGTCTAACCATACTGTCCCAGTAATCTTTGTTTTTCTTCAGCAAATGTAAAGTTTTCTTTAACGTTAAGTAAGATGCATATCACAATAGATGGTGGGGGGTTGGAAGCACGGCCTGGCATTCTGCTGGCTGCCCTCACCCAAGCCTGCTGCTCCTGCCTTCCCTCCTCCTAGCCATCCATTGTCCAAGTCCATGTTCCTGCTCGCTTATTACAGCCCTGTGTGGCCGTTGTTCTGCCACTGGCCTTCACGCCTTCTCTGGACAGTTAGCTTGCTGCCCCACCCACCTCCTCCCTATCCTCTGTTCTCAGAATCCATGGACTAGCCTCCTCCCTCCTGCCATGCATGGTCTGATGTGCTGCCACTGCCCTCCATTTAGCATGATGTACCAGTCCACTCCTCCTGCCCTCCATTGCCCAATGCTATGCACCATCATTGATCTCCTGCTTAGCCTTTGTGCTTAGCTTGCTGACCCTATTCTCCTTCCCCATGCCCTCCGATGTCTGTGTGCATGTCCCTGCTACATCCTTTTTGCCCACCATGTTCCATGGACCTGCCACTCCTATCTACTCAGAGTGTTCTGTTGAGATGCCACTCCCCTCCTACTTGCCTAACATTGTCAGATGACTGTAACCTGTCCCTGCCACCTCTACCCTGCTTGTCCACATTTCATGCCCCTATCCCCTTCCTATTGTCCCCCTTGGTCCATTATACTGCCACACCCTTCTGCCCTCCCTGGTCTGTTGTGCTGCAACTGCTCCATCTGCATGCCCCGCATGGTCAGTTGTGAGGCCCCTTCCCCTGAACTCTCTAGTCTGTGCCCAGGTCCTGACCCTCCCTTCAATCCTCCATGGTCCATTGCGCATGCCCCTGCACCCTCCTTCTTGCCCATCATAGCCATTGTGCTGCCACTAACCCTCACGCTTGCCATGCATGGTCTTCTGTGCTGCCACGGCCCCTCCCACCTTCCCTGTGTGGTCAGCTAGATGCCCCTGATCCCCTCCCACCTTCCCTCCATCGTCTGTGTGTATGCCATTATAGTCTCACTGTTGCTCTCCATGGTGTGCCTTGCTTCTAGTGCCCATCCTGCCTGACCTCCATGGTCAGCTTGCTGCTCCTGCCCGGCCCCTTGCCCCCAGCCCTCGGTTTCATGTGCAGACCCCTATTTCCTCCCTCCTGGCTTGCGTTTTCCATTATAATGCCCCTGATCTGTCCCTCCTGCCCTTTATGGTCCGCTATGCTGCAGCTTTCTCTCCTGTCTGTCCATTATGGTCATCTAGTTAGCATTGCCTCTTTTCCCTCTGTTCTCTGTTGTCCATGTGCATTGTCCTGTCCCCTCCCTATTGCTTTCTATGGATTGTTGTGCTGCACTCTCATCCCGCATGTCCTGTGTGGTGTATTGTGCTGCTGCAAACCCTGATGCCTGCCCTGTAGGGTCAGATTGGTGAACCTCTCCATGTCCCTCCTGTCCTCTGTTATCCGAGTCCTTGTCCCTTCCCCAATTCCTCCTGCCTTCCATGATCCAATGTACCATACTTGCTAACATTTTGAACGTGGTAAGAGGGAGATGTTGAAAAAAACTGGGGTATTGATTTTCCCCTGTGATTTACATTGAAAAAGAGGAGATTGTAGACAGGAGACAGATCAAATAAAAGCCCATTTGGACGTAAAAACATTGGACGTTTCCTGGCTGAATGGGGTCTGTTGGCATGTATGGTTGTACTGCCACTGCCTCTTCCTTCTGCCCACAATGCTCTATTATATTGCCACAGTCTATCTTGCTATTCCTGTATTGTTGGTGTGTTGACCCCGCCCCCCTTTCCACTGCCCTCCATAGTCTGTTGTGCTGCCTCTGCCCTTCCTGCCTGCCCAGTGTGGTCAAATTGTTGCCTCTGCACCCTCCTACCTGCTTTTAATTTTCAGAGTCCGTGCCCCTGGCCTCTGCCTCTCAACAGGATCCTAATGAACAACTAGATTGCTAACATTCTATATAAGTGTAGAATGCCCGACACCTTCTTGATGTAATCAAAACTATAATACCTAGAGCATTTCGTTTAGAAATTACTTATATGAGAGGGTCTTATTTGCATCAAAATTATGGTTAGTGCTCTAAAAAACTAAAATAAGGCCATATTTTCTGAGTTTTCAAATAGCGACAAAGCGCTTTTAAATTATTTGTTATCTTTGTTTTTTTTATCCAGTTGACCACTTGATTAAATGTATCACTTAGGGGAGAGGATGTGGTGTTACTTCCAGAGCTGCAGACTTTACAACTGGGGAACCAGGTTGGATTTCTGATTCAGTTCGACATTCTGTCATTCTGGTCAAATCACTTAATCTCCCCATGTCTAAAACCAAAATGAATTTGTTCTTGTGTGATGTAACCAATGCTCATGTAAAGCACTCCAATACCTGACAAGTCTGCACTATATAAAACTGCAAAAATACAAAAAATAAAAAGTGTTTTGCACACTTCTGTCATTGGGTTACATGTGGGCTACATCTGGGTGATATCTGTGCTACATGTGGGCTCTTATGTCTCTGGTGGCCATCTTGGGAGATTTATTTGTTATGAAGTTTCCTAATTTTCCCATATACTGCAGTCTCCTCAGTAGGAAATGCTTTCAGTTTTTTACTTTGATTCCATCAAGAAGGTATGCAGATGTGTCACACATTTGCCTTAAAGAATGTCAGCACTCTAGTTGCTTATTAGATCACTGTAGTAAAGCTACTGTTCCCCAGGGTAGTCTGCTGCTGGTCTGGTAGTGCATGTTTCAGTCTGCATGTCAGAGGTTTTTAATGAAATAGAAGAGGATTTGAGAAGTCACTCTAAATCTGCCATTATGTTTCTTTCCTCAGCACTAATCATACGTTCTATGGCAAAATTTTGTTCCTTTTTGAATTAAATGTTTTAAGAGTTATCACGTTATTCCAATCAAGATGCCTTCAGGTGTGCAATGCGTTGGTCAGATGTAGGACTGTTAGCCGCTCTAGTTGTTCTTTAGAACACTGGCAGTATCTGCCCTTGTTGGATGTACATGTTTTTACTGAGAATGTCAAATTTAATTCTCACATGACTGAGAAAGATAATGTGAATTTATAGAAAATATGCTCTCAGTTTAGCTTATAGATCACCTTACAAAGCTCTGTAGGAAAAGTATGAGAAAATAGTTTTCTCTCAAACATGATTCATGATATCCCAGCAAAAGGCTTTTTCACATGGTAAAATTGATGGAGCGGGCTTCAGAAAATATTTTATTCTGACTTGTGGATTCAATTCCCTATAACATGAACTAATCAATTAATGAATTGTTGCATGATATATTTGATTAATCCAACCTAGATTAAGTTTGCACCACACATGAACACGCGGGAACTAATAACATGTGCTCTTGTTGCATTTGCAAGTCTGTTTTGTAACAGATGATTAATATTGTTTTGTTTGTCATGTCTGTCCTATTGTCTTTGTCACTATTAATATGCGGCTGATCATTCAAGGCATGTGCTTCATTATATGTGCTTATATGTTTGTCCTATGTTGTGATTTGTCTGTCTGTGAAACATTTAATCATCTTTTACTCTTTCAGATACATAAAGCTGGACTATATGAAGAATGGTAGATATTTTATGTATTGCTTTATTTGTTTGCTTCTGTTAGTTGTCATTTAATTAATGGGTTAATTACTAGCAGGGAAGGGTGGGTAACAGAAGGGTTTGTTTTACCTGAATTAATCACTCTTTTTGTGTTTGTTTAAATAATAGGCCTAAAAGTGATTTGAGGCCTAGCTTTGGTTCTGAATCTGAAGAGAAGTTGGTCGGCCTGTACGTGAGCAGAGTTGGAGCCAAGTGCAGTCATCTTGGAAACTTTCCATGGAGAGTTTTATTTTTTGCTTATTTCGTTGAAAAGACTGTGGCTCTGACATTTGAAAAAAAAAACTGTGGTTCCTCTGACAATGGAACTTGTTCACGGACTGCTCAGGATGTTCTTTTCTCAAGGCCGAGGAAATGGCAGGGATGATTTTGCCGAGCTCTAGTGGAAGTCAGAAAAGCAACTTTTTAATTTGTTGCAAAGACACTCGGAAGCTGATGTTACTCTATGTCAATGGACAATGGCATGGTGACGCTCACACCCTGGACGTAGTGATTTTGGTGGACTGACAGACAGCAACCAATCAGAGTGCTGAACTTTTAGAAAGAATTACATTTCAGTTAGATTAGTGAGCAAATAGGGTATAAAAATTGGCCTCTTGTAGGGATCGGGGCAGACTGATTCCTGAGGGCGAAGTGCTGTTCGATTTCCCATGGACTTGTAAGCATTCAACTGTTTATTCATTTATTTTCCCTTTCAGGTCAGAAAGCTAACTTAGGGTCCAGGGCTATGTTTTCTTTAATTCATTATTTCATGCTGAGTTAAACTGTCAGTTTTTGAGCCAATGATTAATGCAATAAAGCTTACTTATTAAAAATAAATGCTGATATTAATAAAAAGCTAATTGAATTTATGTAATTATGAGAATTTTAGAATAAACCTTTAAAATGACAAGCTGGTCTTGTTTATTGAAAAGAGTTTAAAAACAACATATTAGATCCAATTGCCTCATGTTTCAGCTGCTCTGTTGTTTCTTATGGGCCTGGTTTGATTGGTAAGTGTGGTAGTAGATAGTGATGTCATTTATAAAGAATTTCTGTTGAAGCGCTACGCCAATTTGGTAGCATTCAGACGGTTATATGTTCTTTTTGACATGCATGTTACATATATGTAGGTATAGTCATAGGATTGATGTTTAACAAATGTTGAGTTTTTGATTTTGTCAGATTGTTATGTGTAGTATGTAATCTTAAAAGGGTTTTTCCAGCTTTAAAAAAACTCCTGGTTTGCCATGGCAAGAGTAGTGTAGCTAGAAAAGTTACACAAGTGCATTTGTCTGTTTCAAATTTGTGGTATAGAAAATATCACGTGTTGTGGACGTACAACACAAGTTTAGGGACATTAGATTGAATGGTTGAATGTATAGTGAGGATTGCCTATGAAATTGTAGCATTAAGCATAGGGACTTGTTGCCCGTTCTAAAATTTTCTGTGAAAAGAGTAGTAGGATTTATTCAAGCTTGAGACAAGGGTGAGATAGCGTCGTCTATTTTTATCAACTCCTGACGTTTTCTGTGGTTGGTTCAAGTCCTGCCAAGAATTCGCGTGTGTATGATCAGGGTTTTCTGTCTGGAAGTGTGTGAATGATTTGTAATCTGTTAGAAGGGTAGGGTAAGAATTACTCTATTGGCAAATGAAACTATTCTGTGAGAATAGCGTCGTCTATTCCACGTATCCTTGAATGTATGCATAAAACTATCTCTTTGTTAGGGAAGCAGACAAATGGTTTCCTTTATGTAGTTATTAATTGCGTTTTTAATAAGTAATAGGAAAATGTTTAAAACCCTTCTGGGTAAAGTAAAGACACTGAAAAGTGTTTTGCGCTATTTAAATATCTTCAAAAAGCATTGCGCGCTATTTTAAACAATTGAAAAGTGCCCCGATCGAAAATTGTGAAGGAGGGGCTGTTTTAAGAGTGAGAGCGTGTGAGGAGAGACTGAAGCTGCAGCAGCTGCATGCGTCAGAGTTGCCGCGCTCTGATTGGGTAAGGCATCCGGAGCGTCATAGTAAAGCTAGGCTCCGATTGGTTAAAAGCCTAAAGCCTCACAACAAAGAAGTGAGAGCATTATATTAATCTAAGTGGTCTTGCAATGATTGGTTGTGCTAACACAATTATCCAAATTGCTTATAAATTAAAGTGTCCCCGTTTTTAGGATTGTAAATTGAAAGCAATTACCCAAGTAAATAATGCCAGTATTATAGTTAAATAAATTATTCCAATTTTAAAAGTGTGCCCGATTTGTTCTTTCCTTCTTTTTGACAGTGTTAAAACAATTGAACACGAAAGAAAAAAGATTAAATTAAAAACGGAATTGAGAGCGAAGGAGCCGTCTTTCTATTGGCTCAGGTGCCGACTCGTCATAAAATAGCCGTGCACCCATTGGCTGGTGACGCGCAGCGTCATAAGGGAGCCGCGACCGGATTGGTTGTGGCTCGAGTGAGCTTTATAATGGCCGATTAGAGCCTCCTCTGGCTGCTGAGATTTTTATTAATTAAATAAGTGTCCCAAAGTTAATTCCGTGTTAAGGAGTATGTCCTAGTGCTGATCCTTGGTATATAGAGAGAACACACTCAATAAAAAAACTAAGTCCCCGTTTTGGTCTTGCTACAATTGCGCTGTTATTTTAAACGGAAGGAGCGTGTCAAGGCCGATGCGTTTGGCGAGCACGCTGTATTAAGAGCAGTTGTAAAGGAGGGGCTGCTGCTGTTTGAAGCGCAAGGGGAGAGCTGCCAGCTGCAGCGGCTGATTACGTCAGCCGCCGCGCTCCCATTGGTCCAAACGCCGACGCGTCATAGGCAGGGCCGCGCTCTGATTGGGCGAGGCTCCGTGAGCTGCGCTCTGATTGGGCGAGGCTTTGTGACTGTGTGTAGGTGTCTTGTAATTTAATATAGAATTAAAACACCACTTTAGCCCCCTTTTTCTCGACGCTTTAAAGTTTTAATGGGAGAAGGGTATAATAATTGATGTGGTTGAGCGAGTTAACACAAAATTAAAAATTGCATAAACAAAATAAATTAAAAGCGACTACGCGCTGTGTTCAAATTAGATTTCCTAAAAGAGAGGCAGAGCGCAGGGAACTTAGAACAGCAATAGCAGTGTCTGTCAGAGCGACCGCGCTCTGATTTGTTGGAGCACCGGAGTGTCAGGTAAAGCTGTGCTCCGATTGATTGCGGTGTCTGGAGTATCGGGGCGAGGGAGCGCTCTGATTGGCTGGAAGGTCCAGCAAATGACAGCGAAGCCGCCCTGTAATTGGTCGGAACATCGCCAATGGCGCTGTAATTGGCTGAGGCAGGTTACCAATTAAAATATTTGCAAGAGTCTTCTACGGCTGTGTTGTTAATGTCACAACTAATGTGTGACAGGTGTTGCGCGTAATTTATAAAGGAAAGAGGCTGCTGTTTGGAGCGCGAAGACACAGAAAGAAAGTAGGAGCGTGTAAAATACAGTAATAGCCGCGCTGTGATTAGTTGAGCGACGCGAAAGCAGCGCTCTGATTGGCTGGAGCATTTTGCAGCCCAGTGCTCTGATTGGTTGAGAAGTTTGTGACGCTGTAATTAGTTGAAGCGTTGTTTACTTTTGCAGAGAGTATTAAGACTTTAATTTCCCTAATGCTAGTACCCAGAAGTTCATTTTAAAATACAAGTGCCTCGTTTATAATGATAAGACTAAGCCTTTAAGGCTATAATTTTCTCAGTTTCTGACTTATTGGCAGCAGAGTAAGAATTTTCAATTACTAAATTTGACAGAGTGTATTAGGTAGGTTACCTGTGTTTAAGGTGATTATGCTTGCAATGGAATTATTTTAAAAATTACTCAATTCTGTCCTTAATTTTGATTTATTGATTAGATTACTTCTATTAGTGTTTTTAGTTAATTTACATTTTTACTGCCCAAATTTAAAAGCAAATAGATTAGGTTTTCTTTTCCCACAGGTATATGTTGCAGAAGGCGTGTAAGTGAAAAATAAGTACATTTAAAACACATGTGATTATATGTTGGTATTTATTGTTATAAATAAATATTTTGTGTTGCTACTGTTTTTGCAAATTCATGTTTTCCTTTTCAGGTTAATTATAATTAGTGATACAGGTAAATTAGGAGATATATTAAATTGACCAAATTATAAGGTTTCCTACACCTGATAGTGTTAAATTAATTAATTAATTGATCAGCAAACGCTGCAAGGCAAATTTAAAGAGTATATTTACCAAATTAATTAAAGAAAATGTCTTCCTTGTATAAGAAAATGAAAAAGGTTGTTGCTAAATGCGAGAGTAAATTAAAGATTCCAAAATTAGCGAATGTGAATAATAAAAGTGTCAGAGTAGAAAATATTGATCAGTGTAAAATTGATGTTGTAAATATGGATCAGAACAGAAATTCAAGAAGACCCCTAGAGCAGATTGATGTAACGCCAAAAGTCCAAGATCAGATTAACATAATGTCAGCTCAGATTTCTTCTAAAAATGATGCAACAGAAAAACATGATGAGATGCTTGGAACATCTGGAATTAATATTCCTGATCATGTGAATTTAACAAATGATTTAAAGGAGTCCATGAAATATATGGAAGAAGTGACAGTCCCTGTGCTTAGAAAAGATGAAACTAGTCCCGCAGTTTTAAAGGTCCCATTAACTGAAAAGGTTTATTCTATTGTACTTGAAATTGAACTAGTAGGGATCAAAACTCAGCAAGAAACAGAAATGACTTCAGTTCTAGCAAGTGAGAAGTCTGATACTGATCTGATTGAATTGACACAGCCTGATGAGTCAAAATTATGGTCAAAGGAAAAAGAGATTGAAATAAATGAGCTGAATAAAGAGCTACAAATACAGCGACAGGTAATGATTCAGCAGATTGAGATGGCTTCACTGCCATTGCAAAATTTTGTTAATGAACAGATAGACAATACAGATACAGGATTAAATAAAGAAAAAGAAAACAGTCCAAAAAGAATAGATGCACTTCCAGAATCTTGGAATAAAATTGATGATCTTTTGAGTGAAGACATCCAAGTAACAGATACAATTGATCAACAGATTGAAACATTGACTTCTACAGGTTCACTTATCAGAAATACAAATTTAATTAAAAGGTTGATTGATGACATTCAATTGGCAGAAAGGTTTGCTGTCGTGATATGTATAGCATACAAAAAGAATGATGAACATGCTTTGAGTTCACTAATACTAACAGCTGTAGTTGAAACATGACAGGTAGTCAAAGATTTACAAGATGATGCAACTAATGAGGAGAAAAACATATGGTTGAGAAACACATGGTTGAGAACAGATTTTAGACAGCGAGATGAGGATGAGATTTGGATACACAAAGATGACAGAGTAGTTTTGCTAAATAGCATAATTACTGATATGGACAGAATGTATCATAGATTTGTAGAATTTCTTTACCAGAGGTGTTTGACTTGTCAGCAAGTGAACACAATTAAGAGAACAGTTGTGAGATTGGGAACAGAAGGACAGGAGAGTGATTTATTCACTGGATTACAAGTGGATTTCTGTGAGATGGCACTGCATGACAAACTGTGCTATATTTTTGTGATTTACTGTTTGTTTTCAAAATGGGTTGAAACATTTCAGATGCGACATAATGATGAAATTACTGCTGAAAAATTATCAGATGGCAAAAGACATATTGAAAACAGACTGCTCCATTGTACAGATAGAATAGAAATTTCAGATGTTGAGGAGCATGAGAATGTTACTATAAAAGACAGAGATGCAAAAATGTGCCTAGCTGCAGATACAAAGTGGACAGATGTCCTTCCACTTGTTTTGATGTTTCTGAGAAACACTACTGATAAAAAGACAGATTTAAGTCCACGTGATATTATGATGGACAAGGTCATGAGACAGGCATTCATACCAGAGAAAAGAATGATGACTATCAATGATAGCATCAATTTGGAGAACTGCAGGAATTTATCAGATGAAATGATTTCTGTGTCTGATGAAGATGAAACTGAAGTGCAAACAAGAGAAAAAGAGCAAGCACTTGATCAGTTACCAGGTAAAAGGATCAGGAAAAAGGTTCGTCTAAAGAGAAATTATCTAGTGCCAAGGTGGCAGAAAAGGAGGTCAGTCAGTCTTGTCACAACAAATGCAGTGAAGTGCAAAAGACTGAAGAGGTGGATTGACACTGGCCATACTTTTCGTGTAACTACACCTGAAAATCCTGATGAGGATAGTGTCATCATTGATGATTCAGATTCTGGAGAAGAGCCTGAAAAGAATCCAGATCTTGAAGATCGACAAGTTGGTCGATATCTGGAGAACACGAAAAGAAAACAAGCCTTGATTGAAGAAGACTTGAAAGTTGTGACTGAAGACTCAGAAAATGATGGAAATCTGTCAGAAAAAGAAGCAGAAGAAGAAAATGATCAGATTGTGATTGAAGACCAGGAGAGTATTGAAAAGCAGAAAAGTAGCTCTGAAAGCAGGAACAAGAATTCTGAAACTGGGAAGTTGAAGGTAATTGAAGAAAAAGAAGATGAATTGCCAAGTACCAGTTACAAAGATGACGTTCCTAACGGAGTGAAGCTGCCGAGTAAAGAAGTACCTGAGTCCAGAATTCAAATTTCTGACACTGAAACTGATGAGAGTGATGAAGATTCTCAGATGAGAAAATTCAGAAAAGGAGCTTGGAGAACAGAATGTAATATGACCAAGCAAAAGAAGAAATTACTAAGAAAAAGTGACTGGCCAGAAGAAATTGAAGGCCTAAAATTCAAATTAGTACTCAGATCAAAGAAACAGATTGATGAAATATCAAGTCAAAGAGATCCTGAAAAGAAAAGTGAAGTAGGAAAGAAAATGGAAGAGATACCTGTAGTGGAGGTAAATAGTAGCAGTCAGGAAAAGCTTGAAGAAAATAGTGACAATGATTGAGGTACATACCTGTTAAAAAATTTTAGGTTTCTGTTTTTGGCATAAGGCTGAAGAAAATGTGTTAGATGACACAAGGTCGAAGAAATTCTGTCAGCTGAAAAATTAATTTGTGACATTAGGTCGAAGAAAAACTGTTAGAAGGTTTAAGTATAAAAAAAAAAAAAAAAAAAAAAATTTGAAAAAGGGGGGTGTTAGAAATTTTTAGAAAATTTGGACACATTTTTTTTAACATTTTTGTTTTATTTTTCTTTGCAAGCTTAATGGAAATACATTCAACAAGCTCAAGATGCTTAATTTTAAATAAATGTTGTAAGATGTCTCTGATATATATGCTCCTAATAATTCTGCTTTGGTTAATTTAGGTTATTGTTCTTTTAGAAATTAACAAGGAGAAGTTTAAGGTTAATATGACAAGCAAGATACTGACATTTTATTAGTTATAGTTTTTGCAACACTTTTGTTGAAGATCAATTGCATGTTACACAAAAGAAAGAAATAGATCTAGAGAGAATTTGTAAAACTGAATATGAGAGTTGTAGGCAAACTGATGAGAAAAATCTTTAGAAATACTGACACAGGTGAAATTGAATCATGTTCATCTTAGATAAAAAATTTTGCTAAAATTTTTTGGTGTTGTTTGGTGATTTTAAAATCACCAGATGAGGGAGTTGATGGAGCGGGCTTCAGAAAATATTTTATTCTGACTTGTGGATTCAATTCCCTATAACATGAACTAATCAATTAATGAATTGTTGCATGATATATTTGATTAATCCAACCTAGATTAAGTTTGCACCACACATGAACACGCGGGAACTAATAACATGTGCTCTTGTTGCATTTGCAAGTCTGTTTTGTAACACATGATTAATATTGTTTTGTTTGTCATGTCTGTCCTATTGTCTTTGTCACTATTAATATGCGGCTGATCATTCAAGGCATGTGCTTCATTATATGTGCTTATATGTTTGTCCTATGTTGTGATTTGTCTGTCTGTGAAACATTTAATCATCTTTTACTCTTTCAGATACATAAAGCTGGACTATATGAAGAATGGTAGATATTTTATGTATTGCTTTATTTGTTTGCTTCTGTTAGTTGTCATTTAATTAATGGGTTAATTACTAGCAGGGAAGGGTGGGTAACAGAAGGGTTTGTTTTACCTGAATTAATCACTCTTTTTGTGTTTGTTTAAATAATAGGCCTAAAAGTGATTTGAGGCCTAGCTTTGGTTCTGAATCTGAAGAGAAGTTGGTCGGCCTGTACGTGAGCAGAGTTGGAGCCAAGTGCAGTCATCTTGGAAACTTTCCATGGAGAGTTTTATTTTTTGCTTATTTCGTTGAAAAGACTGTGGCTCTGACATTTGAAAAAAAAACTGTGGTTCCTCTGACAATGGAACTTGTTCACGGACTGCTCAGGATGTTCTTTTCTCAAGGCCGAGGAAATGGCAGGGATGATTTTGCCGAGCTCTAGTGGAAGTCGGAAAAGCAACTTTTTAATTTGTTGCAAAGACACTCGGAAGCTGATGTCACTCTATGTCAATGGACAATGGCATGGTGACGCTCACACCCTGGACGTAGTGATTTTGGTGGACTGACAGACAGCAACCAATCAGAGTGCTGAACTTTTAGAAAGAATTACATTTCAGTTAGATTAGTGAGCAAATAGGGTATAAAAATTGGCCTCTTGTAGGGATCGGGGCAGACTGATTCCTGAGGGCGAAGTGCTGTTCGATTTCCCATGGACTTGTAAGCATTCAACTGTTTATTCATTTATTTTCCCTTTCAGGTCAGAAAGCTAACTTAGGGTCTAGGGCTATGTTTTCTTTAATTAATTATTTCATGCTGAGTTAAACTGTCAGTTTTTGAGCCAATGATTAATGCAATAAAGCTTACTTATTAAAAATAAATGCTGATATTAATAAAAAGCTAATTGAATTTATGTAATTATGAGAATTTTAGAATAAACCTTTAAAATGACAAGCTGGTCTTGTTTATTGAAAAGAGTTTAAAAACAACATATTAGATCCAATTGCCTCATGTTTCAGCTGCTCTGTTGTTTCTTATGGGCCTGGTTTGATTGGTAAGTGTGGTAGTAGATAGTGATGTCATTTATAAAGAATTTCTGTTGAAGCGCTACGCCAAAATCACCTTAGAACACACCACAATTCCTAAAATGAGAATGGTACCATCAACAAATGATTTACAATGTAACTAAAGTCTTAAAACCTTCTTTTAACTTCAATGTTTTTTAATGAGGTGATATCATGTATATTGGTCCCTAGATGGCTACCAACACTTCTTGAATGAAGTGCTAACAGCCAATCAGATCTCACGAGGAGATGTGTGGTTAGGCTCTGCCCAGATATATATATTTCTTTTTCCATTAATATTTAAAAAACTACTGAACGGATTTACACCATTTAACAAAAAGGGCTCTTTCTGAACCAAGGGCTGCCCTTTTGCCAAATTTGGTGTAATTCAGTTCAGCAGTTCGGGCTATTGCCCTGTGAAAAGTATCCTATGGAAAATAGCATGGAGAAAAAAGTTTTGGGACCCCCCTTTTTTATCAGCCACCGCTTGCCAAATCACCCCAAAACATTCAACATAGGAGCGGACCGTAGCGGGCCATAAGTTTAGAAAAGTTTGCTAAGATTCGTCAATCAATGCCAAAGTTATTGGGAATAGAATGTTGCAATTTTCCTATGGTAACTAGGTACTAACTATAACTATCAGTAGGTAATATATATATATATATATATATATATATATAAATATATATATATATATATATATATATATATATATTCATACATATATCTATAATAATATTGCATCTATGCATGTACCCTACATACCTACATAACATAGTGACTTCCTGATAACATCCTACAACACATGAAGGTAATTCAACAGAATAGCAGCCTCTCTACTTCTATTTCTACTCTCCGGTGAGCGCACCCACCACTTCTTCACTGCATTTAGACATCCTGACTAGTAATCTAGGAACGTCACGGTGATAGCGGATAGACCCATCTACTTTGCAAAACTCCCACCCAATCTCCTCTGTCCAGGAAAATTCACGGAGAAAGCGGATGGAAATTTTCTTTCAACCAACCTTGAATCACTCTCATGAGTATAGTATGAACATGCCTGAAAGCTGCAGGATGTAACTTCTATATTATCTCATACCCCCTAACCTATCCAAGTCCGCCTCAAAAACCTTCAAACACAATTTCCTGAGAAGGCACCCTGAGACTCTGTTATCCTCCCCATACTATAACCTGGAAAAGGGCATCATTGTAAATGATCTAATATTCTACACTAGGAAAACTGTACTATGGTGAGCAGCAATAATAAACTTACTAAACATTATTGTAACCAGAAACATTCTGTATAGCATCAACATTATAATCACTCAATCACAATACCTAAGATCTGACCTCAACATTACACTCTATAAAAATGGAACCATTCTGATCCAAGCTCCTCACAAGGATCTCCAAAAAACTGATGTCCACTTCCCCACCCTAAAAGAGCATGTGCTTGCCTCTCACCCTTTAACCCATCCCCAGCACCATCTGTCTCAACCTAACGCACGTCGGAGAAGTGTCCACTAAAGCTCAAAGTTAGCTCCGGAGGGTAAGGGTCTCCCTCCCATGACTACCAAAACACAAGCTACCTCTTTTCGCTCCCTTCGCTCCTTAACGCCCTCTACCAAACTTTGGTCTAGTAATAATCTCTCCATTGTGATGTCCCTACAGCACAGGACTCAGGGCAGCCTCTCCCTCATATCCAATGGAGTACCACCTACCACACCACCTCAATCTCTCAAAAAACCCAATAGAGCACCACCTAGCTCAACACCTCAATCCATCAAAAAAGTCAATGCCTGCAACCACACCATCCACTCATCGTCTTCATCCCACATCCTTAGCGAAAAGCACTCGGACCATTCAGAGCTTGTCGCCTAACCCCATAAAGGCCCCACAACCAAAACTGGTCCTCTGCACACCTCTCCACACAGAAATGCAGCCACTAGGAGACCGAACTCCAATGCCCTTACCAGGATATCCGATTATGCCACACCAAGCCCGTATCCCTTTGTCACTTCGCCTCTAGTACGCCCTTCTCTAACGGACCTTGAAGCTCTGAACCTCCGAACAGCCAGCCTAGCTCAGAGCATTCATAATGCTACTCTCGAATTGAGGCACCTCCTTCTACTTACCAAACACTCTCTCGCTAAAATCAAGCATAGTCAAATATCGGTATTCTGGCTGGCTGGCTAATAGACACTATCGCCCTCGCAAACAACCTAACCATCTATCAGAGGATGAAACACTAGCTCTTCTACTATACTTCTAGGAGACACCTGCCTCCTCAAATCACCCTGACAAGGAAGGCGAAAACAAAATCAATACAGTCTCAATCGACACGAACAGATCTTCCATATGCAGAAACAGAGGGGTAAACAGCAGTAATCTAAAATGAGTACCCTTATCCACCCCTACCCACAACCTAACACCGGGGAACTCCACGTCTCCAATCTCTGGTCTCCTTCTTAACTGCTGATCAAGAGTAAAACATGCCTCCGACATTGCCAAACTCATCCTGAGACAAGAAATTGACGTGCCAATCTAAGCCGAATCATAGCTCAACATAGCTTCATCACCCTGCAGGGATCTACTGGTTCCCCCAAACTACAACATTGTAAGGCTTGACATACAAATAAAAAAAGGGGGAGGTATCGCTTGCATCCATCGCTCCAACCTCTCTGTTACCCATTTCTGCTCTGACCCTCTTGACTCCTGTGAATACCTCGCACTCTCCATAACTAACAATTCTAACCAATTGTGCAAACTGTACACCTTCTACCACCCCCGGTAAGAATGACCCATACATCAACCACCTCATGGAAATCATTATAGCAAATGCCTCCCGCTCTTTAATTATATATTCCTAGGAGACTTTAATCTTAATTGGAATGACCTCAATGACGTTCAGGTCAACATCCTTAAAGACTTCCTGGTGGACCCATTACTTACTCAAGCCTGCAATCTACATACAAACTCGAAAGGTGCCGCACTGGACTGGATCATCTCAAAGGAAATGGCGATCAGGCTAACCTCAATTGCTCCTTGTGACTGGTCAGACCACCACACTATTTCCTTCCAAATACTGGGTGTACCTAAGAAAAGATTATTGCAATTAGTGAAACTGAAACTATGGCTCCAGGACACTACAAGCCTAGACCACGACAAGCTGGCAGCACATTGCAAGATGGATCTCCCCCCAACCTATCAACTGTCAGCGAAATTACAGACCACTACAACTCAACAATGTCTGATATAATAGACTCACTAGCCCTGGTAAAACTAAAAAGAACTCAGGCCAAAGACAAAAATCCCTGATTCAATGGGTTCCTAAACACCGAAAGGAAACATCTTCGGCTCACAGAAAGGAATTAGAGAAAACACCCGTCCTCCCGCTGGCAAAAACGTATTAGAAAGACCAGAAATGCGTACAAGAAGAGCATTCTTGAATCAATAACAAATTCTTCAGATTAAGAACAGACCTCGTAAGCTTTTTCAATTGGTAAAACAACAACCAAACAAACTGTCAAAAACCTCTAAAAGGAATCACTAAATTCCTAATAAGTTGCGATGAGTTCTCCTTCTTCTTCTTGGCTAAAATCAACTCCATGGGAAACCTCCAAACGTCACTACACACTCCCTTCAAGCGGCATCCAAAAACCAAGCACACTAAACCACCTTCAACTTATATGACGACCATAGCACATCGAAAAATCTATCGTCCATAAAACCGAGCTACCACTTCAATGACCTGTTCCCATCCAACTGCTTATCCGCAGCCAAACAATTTATCATACCCATCTGGACCACAATAAACAATGCTTGCCTAATGCAAGGGCCCATGCCAGACTCTCTAAAAGCTGTTCAAATCATCCCCTTTCTAAAAAACACTCACTGAATCCTGCTGAACCTGACAATTACAGACCAATATCTGATTTTCCTCTACTAGTGAAATTACTTGAGAAATGTGTGCAACAACAACTTAGCCACCACATCACCCCTTTCAACCTGCAAGATGAATGCCAATCTGATTTCAGGCCAGATCACAGTACTGAAACTACTATTCTCCATATAGTAGATGACACCCTCCATGCTTTAGACCAAGGCAAAACATGTCCCTTAATTCTTTTGGATCTATCACCGGTGTTCGACACAGTTCACCATGAAAAGCTACTAGAACATCTTGTAAATAGGATGGGACTAGGGGGTGCCATTCTCGAGTGGTTCAAATCCTTCCTACCGAACTGCTCCCAGAGATTCTTAGTTAATCGTATTCTATCCTCCCCTTCCCCCGATTACGATTGGTGTCCCCCAAGGCTCAACTCTCTCCCCAACTCTTTTTCCTCTATTTGGAACCACTATCTGAAATTCTATGTATCACCAAGATCTCTTACCACACGTACGCAGATGACATTCAGATCTACATCAAAATTTCATCCCTAGAGAAGATCAAAACAATGAACGAAGCTCTGAAACGGACTGTTCAATGGCTTGCTAACAACCAGCTCAAACTTAATGCATAGGAAAACTAACTCTTATTAATTTCCCCACCAAAATGCTCTCCTGACATACTAGAATGGACCAGCTCAATCACCGCGCTCAACTGCACCCCGACCATAGTGGATTCAGCCAAATCACTATTAATCACACTGGACAAAAACCTGAATATGCGAGCCTATCTCAACACACTGGCCAAAAATGCCAGATTTCACTTGAGCTACCTGAGAAATCTCAAACCATTCGTAGATACATCGGACCTAAAAAGGGCAGGTCAGGTTTTAGTTATCCCTAGGATCGAATATGGAAACTAAACCTTACATGGCCTACCCAAGATCTCAATGGCTCCCCTGTCTTAACACAGCCACAAGACTCCTAACAGGGTAAAAAAAAATTACCATAATTCACTGCACGTGAAGGCGCTGAGCTGGCCCCCGTATGAATCCAGAATCCAACTCAAACTGGCCTGTATCATTCAGAAAGCGGTACACTCTAGTCTCCTGTGTATCTTCTTCAGAACATCGTGGTTTCTGGAGGAGGCAGGCACTCCCGGAGTTCCAGGGATTTTGTATTGAAACCACCCCTCTTCCCGAAGAAGAAAACATACAACAGAGCTTTCTCAAGGGCTGCACCCAGAATCTGGAACTCGCTGTTGCCCTACATCAGAAAAATACCATCTCTATCAGATTCAAAAAGGAAGCAAAGACATTCCTAATGGGCAAATTCCTACCTTAAACTCTCTAAGTGCTACTACAGTTTCAGCAGCCCAGAGATTTGCTATTGTTCTGTCCTTGAACTCTACCAGGGTTGTCGACTTTGTTCTCATATGTGTAAACCACGTGATTCCTTTTTCATTGACATTGCTTACCACTCTGCATCTTTTTGGAGTTCACTGTGATATTAGGCGCAAAGGCTGGTGTTGTGCAGTCCTCCTCTGCTCCTGCCAACGTCCTCTTGCTATCTCCCCCAACTGTACTGTTGATCGCCACTCCTACGCCCTGTAAATAGCCTGTTATCTCTGCACTGTTTTCTCATGATCGCCTGCTTCAAACTTGTAATTAACTTTTTTATTACTGAATCGTGTAAATAACTTGCTAAAGCCGTAAAGCGCTCTGAAACCCTAACAGGTCTCATTCAAGCTATACAAAACACTAAATAAATAAATAAGTAAATACATGAATGACTTAATTTATGACAAGTAACTTCTCACAAAGCTTCAGGGAAAACCTCGATTTAGAGCTGAGGAGGGAGAGGAGAGGGAAGTGCCCATTTTCATCGGACAGACATTATCTACTTCATTCCTTATACTCATAAAAGTTAGATTTGTAGAAATAGGGTAAAACCTGCATGTGGTTGGTGAATGGCTATGCTGTCACTTGGTAGGCCATATTTGAGACTATGAACTTGTATTACGTATTTTTCTTACAAAATTGAATTTAAAAAATCATATTTTCACAACCACACAGTCTGCACGTGTCCTGTTTTGGGGTGCATTTTACCCACTTTTCACCACTTTCTGTACCAGGAAGCAGAAGACGTGGCCAACCCGCGAAATTATGAAAGTTTACCACCTCCAACTTAATTAAAAAAGTTTACCACCTCCAACTTCATTACATTTTTTTTGTAACTTTTGGAACTTTTTGAAGTTTACTTCTCCCGGAATGCATTTTTTTGTTTAAAGAAATAATCAAAAGGCTCAATTGAAACAATAAAGGGAGGGATTATCCAAATATCAACTTTAAGAAAAAGAGAAATAGCGGGATCGCCCCCTTCATTCACCCCGGTCCATCTCATGGCAACCCCAGTACTGCAGTAAAATTGTCAAACAGTTTAGAGGAAAAGTAATCGAAAATACTGACACAATATCGCATGAACTGTTAATTGATCCTGAAGACTGAAGAGAGAGAATATGAATTCATGGTTTTGTGTTTTTTTTTGCTTTAATGTTTTTTATTTCATAGCAGCCACTACTTGGAATACACATTTCTCTCTGCTGTAAACTGCCTGCTATTTTCCTCTGGGGTAGAAAAAACTTTTTGTTAGTCTTGGGGAGCCACAGCAAGGACACATGAGGAAAGTCAGCAGGATATCTTGGAGGGACAAAGCAAGTGCTATAGATTTCTGAGTTCATGGTGCATGTCACATGTTTTTGATAACGCTGAGGCACACGTCTATCCCAGGTCGATAAAATGGGGGGGAAGAGGTATAATGCTTACAGTGAATCAAGAGCTAATCCCGACTTCTTTACTTGAAAAATCATGTGAACTTTATTTTCACCTCTGGTTCCCTGACAAAAAGGGTACTGGTATGCATGAAGCTAAGCCCCCCTAGAAATATGCAACATGTTAACAACCAAGTATCCATTACATTGTTCAGTGAAACTACTTTCAGCCACTCTGTGACTTAACTTGCTATTTTAGGGAGTGCCTTTTTCAACAGATGTAGGTCAAACGTGTTCTGTCTGACAGCACGTTTTCTCACTGCCTCTTCGTATTTACCATCAGTGATACCAACTGTAAATGCTAGTTTTCTTTCCCATCCACATATCTCAACTTTCCTACGCTTTCCTTTCAATGTATCACCCACTTTTTAGGTCTTGTAAAGGGCAGCGCATGCGCTGCCTGTGCGAGGCATCAAGTAATCAGTATAACTACTGAAACTCCACCCATTGCATTTGTCTTTGTTTTGTCGCTTGCCATTGGTGGAATCTGGCATTGCTGTTCTTAACTTGCTCATTGTTAGCTTGTGGTCGGATACATCACTTCCTTTTTCTTTGGTTTCTGGAGGAAGCAGCATGGACCAACTACAGTTAATTTACGCTGCTGGTTGTTATCTTTTTATTTAGGGACTACTTTTTTTCTTTGCTGCTGGCATTTCCACATGTGGCAGCTTCCTGCACTTACCCACACCTGTTTATTTATGTACCTTTAATTTATTCATAATTAAATCAGGCTTAAATGATGCAGCACATGCTGGGGCTCGATCCCTGTTTTCCTGCTCTAAAGTCAGCAGCGTTATTGTTGAGCCACCTCCTTGCACCGTTTGTTGTATGTGGTTTCAGATGGTACATTTGTCCCTCTCAACCGTGTTTTTTAAAAATTGTATCTGTCTCCCGCTCCATGTGTATTTTTTTTTTTAATTTATCTCTCCCCACCCCACTCCGAGATTGCGGTTTATTTTTTAATAAGTAAATAATGCAGTCCACGCCAAGGCTCGGAATCTGTTCTCCAGCTCCAAAGTCAGCAGCGCACGCAGCCTGCCATCTGTGTTGTGTCGGGTTACAAATGGTTTCACTTTCGGGGCTTTGCTGCTGAGCTTGTAAATACCCCCCTTTCGGTGCTTGGTTCCCTCACAGGCGATTTCACTCACTGAACATTTTTGTTGGCTATCATATCGGCGTTCACTCATCTTTCTATTCCGGCGTGTGATGGCCCCTCATTCCTCCTCCCGTGTGGGTCTGGCTGAGGCTGGCGATGGAGAGCTCTTTCAATTGTCTCTTAACACTTCACTGTAAACACACCCATCAAGAGGCCCCATGTTATGTGCTTCACCTTGCATCAGGCTCTTTCATGACCTCTCCCCCAAACCGTATGTTTCATTCTGTGACTTGTAGCGTCAAAATGTAAATTCTAGAAACGGTCGTGGTGGCATTGCCGTGGTGGCATTGCCGTGGCATGCGACCACTTGGAAACGAAGTCTTAAGTTACTGACACGCTTTTATAATAGTGATAGCCAACGTACGTAGCCACGAGAATATTTTTATATTATTTTCCTTTAATTGTTTTCATGATCCCCGAGTGAACATGTAATTTATCTAATGAATGTTGAAATAACTTTGAACCCACTAATACGAGTTCCGAGCGTGAATAGGACATGCCTTAAATACTTTAAGTGTGCGTGCCATCTAGCTTTATTTATATGCACCAGCCCCACCCCCAGAAGTCAACCCGCAGCCACTCGCAAACAATGCACACGGTTTTCTGTCGATCAAAAATGTATTTCTATGTTTTTGAAATAGGAGTTCCGAGCTTGAACAGGACAAAGTAATTCTCTCTAAACACTTCACTGTAAACGCTCCCGTCAAGAGGGTCCATGTTATGCGCATCACTATCGCTTATTGAAAATACAAGTGAATATCAAAGCATTGTTGCTGTGCACAACTCCAAAGCCAGTTGTTTTACCTCTTTCTGGCACATGTGAAACCCGGAAAAACATTCTTCCACCTCTAAAGTGGCAATCCTGGACAATTTGGAGGCAGTCTCTAGAACAGGAGCTGCTGTCACAGGTGAAGCAACAGGAGCTGCTGTCACAGGTGAAGGATATAATTGCGAACAATGAATGCCAGGAAAGGATGAAGTCATTTTCAGAAACCCAAACAACAAGAGGCCCATTCAACCGGCAAGTTTTCATTCAGATGATGTTCGGTTGTTTTAGCTCTGTGCTCTTTTCACGTTCTGCCAAAATACTTTAATCTCTTGTTTTTATCTTGGTTAACCGAGTTTGTGGAAGATTATAGTTAAACACGTGTTCTTCAGAAGAACAAAGCTGAATGTGTTAACTTAAAGTGGCGGATTGCAAATCAGTTCATACATGGACTAATCAGTGGCATGAATGCATCTTTGCCGAGTAGTAGTTTACCATAAACTGCTCAGTGAGTCATCAAGTGGCCTGAGCGTGACCCATCAATGCAGTGTATAGTAATGTAGCTCAGTGGGCTAATGCGCATAATTCAGAGAAATTCTGTCTGAAGTGCAGGCTCAAAATCAATGTAGGGTAAGGAACCAGGGGTGTTTGGGCTGCAAAGTATGTGTCATGAGGATGGTGAAGATTATAATCCTAGAAAGGATGTTCGTAAGGCTAATGCGCCTGCTTTGTACATATCGACTTCTGCTATTCTCGGTTCCTGTATCAAATATATGTGTGCTGCGAAGATCTGTAATATGTTGATTTAAGTCCTTTCCAGTCAGCTCATTGAGTTAATGTGTGTTTTGCAGAGATGATATTTGTATGGGTAGCTCACAAATACCAGTGTCAGAAAATACTTGAGCAGGAGGTGTCTGCTGTGACAGTCTTTACTCAATTTGCATATCAGAGACTTGATTGTAATGCACGCTCACTGTTATCATTTTAAGGGCAATACAACTAAAGTTTATCAGCGGTTGACAGAGCAGTGACTTCCTTGGCTAGACATATATGGCATCAGTTATGGGTTAAATATTATTAACCTTTTACATGCAATGCCTCAAACTAGATTGCCTTTTATCATTTAAGTAATTTAATTACATGGATTCAGCCCCTTGACTGAAAGTGCGATAGCGATACTAAACTATGTTCTTTTACATCAAGTGAAGAAGCATTGTATAAAGTACAGTTATCACATTTACATAGTAGAGGTACTACTAGGGTACAGACCTTTATCCCGTAGCCTTATGTACAGACCTCCCTAGCAGGTGCTCAACCGACTAGTTTTTTATGGTGGTCACGGCGGGAAGACCAGCCTTCTGCCCCCAGCCTGTCAGGCTGGACACTGACTGCCCCACTGTCATCCCTGCGTCCTGTAACCCATGCCTCGCGCACCAATAAGACTTTATGCATTTAAACGTGGCGTGTGTGACTTAGGCACTCATCCTTTTAAGGTCAATAAACTGCGTTCAATAGGCATGCAAAAATTTCCATTGTTAATCTTTTTACTATGACCCACCCCCCCAGACCCCACTAGACACTGTGGGAAGCAAAAGATTCCTACGGGAAGCAAAAGCTTCTTATGGCTGCCTCGAAAGAGTCAACACGTATAAAACAAGGCGGCTTTGGCACAGCCTGGAATCTGAAAGGAAAGGCGGGGCGCCGGCTTCCCCCCTTCCCCAATACCCTCGGTGGTGGGGCATGCCCCCCCTTTGCCGCATCCTGATGACGTGGCAGGGGCGCCTTACCACCGATTGGTCCCGGCTCACCGTTGACCCGGAAGCGATAGGATTGCTTCCGGGTCAAGGGGAGGGGTCAGGGGGAGGCAGTCCAGCTGGAACTGGTCAGCCCCCCAGGTATGCCACCTAATAAAAGGCTGGGAGAGCGCTGGAGGTGCCCTCTTGCCCCCACGCTCCCCCAGACCCGCTCCGTGGCCCCGAATAATGTTATTTTGCTTTCTTTCTCAGGTTCGCGCCAGACACGTTAGGGATTACATCCGATCGCCCGGAATCGGATTGCATCGGACATCGCGGTCGGCGATCGACGGAAATATTTCCCTTCGTGGTAACCAGGCATAGGGCGAGGCATCACTACCTCGCGCTCGCGGCAGAGTCAACAAAAAGCTGGCGTTTTTTATATGTAAGGCGGCAGGAGCTGGTTGAGGGAGGCCCGCATTGGCAAGTGCAGGCGGCAACAGGGTGCTTTTGAGACACGGAGTGCAGAGGTGTGTTTACTGCAGTGCCAGGACAGGTCGGGCACACAGTTTCAGGGCACAGCATTGATTTTTTTAAGGACGTAGCAACTGTAGCAACTGCGGGCATTGTGAGGATTGCAGTCGGCTGAAGAATATACGCTCTGTGTAGCACTTGAGCTCTGGTACTGTTAGTCAGGCGTAGCAGGGTCAGTCCTGGGTAGCACGTGGATGGGAGACCAAAGTTGAAAGCTCCCTGGGTTTCATTTGCAAAAACGCGGGGAAATTATAGTTCAGTAATACTACGCTCAGATAGTCAAGCTCACTAGTGTATTGAGGCGAACTAGTTCTATTTTCATACGGCACTGGCCCTCTAACATTGGGCAACGCAAGGTCGTGGGTTCAATTACGAGGTACACATTTTGTTTACAGGAGATAGTACTGGGTCCTAACTTGCCTTTCATCGTGGGTTTTCAAGGGTGGTCCTATGGTACCTTTGATGTACAGAAAGGTGGGGGCAAGGTGTACAGTAGCTAAGGGAAAAGCTCTCTCTGGAGTGATAGTACTGTGCGCTAACTTTCCTTTCATCGTAGGACATTCACAAAGGGGCACTGCAGATTGAGCTGACGGAGAGTAGCGCGGCGGACAACTCAATTCCGAGGACTCAGGCAGGCCTGCATTTCACTGCTTCTGTTGGGCCGCCGGGCTAGAGTGCGCTCACCCAAGCACCCAGGCTAGCTGGTGTGTTGCGGTCATAGTAGCGTGGTGCTTACAGCCAGCCTGAGAGCCTCCAACTTTGATACAGGTACAAGGCACATCGTGCCCATAGGTGTGACTTTGGTGTTCAGTGTAGGTTGTTTACCAATCGCAAATGAAGAGAAATGTCTAGTGTGACGGCGCTAAGCGTTCCCGCATGGAGCTCATGTTGCAGGGCATGATGCGCAGAATGTCAGCTATGGACAGGAAATTGGGGAAAGTGGATTAGTTGGGGAAGAACGTGGCAGAGATAAGTAAGAGGTTAGATAGTCAAACAGGGCCATCGGGGAGACCCAAGCGGGTAATAGTGCCCCCTCAACCCAGGGGGAGCTAGATGCGGTCCCAAAAAGGGGCAGAGCCAAGAGGAGTTATGGTCGGGCCCCCTTGTCACGAGTGGTAGGGGGGTCACCTGGGATGGTCCCCGACGGAGTGCCCGCACCACTGGCAGCGCCCATACCTACTCCGCCAACCCCGACAAGTGTGCCAGTGGCAACGGCTCCAGCCACACCACCGACACCCCCTAACTTAGTGCCACCGGTGGTCCCAGCAGTGATTACAGGGGTACCAGTGGGGAACCCGGCACCTACCCCGGTCAGTGCACCACCCGGGGTTGGTCGGTCAGGTGCCCCCTGAGCTGGCGGCACAGAGAGCGGCAGTACTCCCCTGGCTGGGGTTTGGGGGGATGTTACCCTCCTCGGAGGACCCCTCCGCAGAAGCACACAAAATGGTAGAAAAAATCTTGGTGGCCAGATGTGGCTGTGGGGTGCCAAGCATACCGATTTCTCCTCAAATAGGTTCGGGCAGCGATGTGGGGACAGACAAGAGTGTTGCACTAACGCGAGTCACAGAAAATGGTAAGGAGGTTGCTTTGCCGGTACGAGCGGAAGGGACAATACCCTCCAGGAGGGAAAGCCTGGCCCAGCATGTTTCACAAGGGGTGAAGGAGTTGATTTGGGCGGGCAAATATGTGAATATATTTTCATTGCTGGTTGATAACAGGGAAATGGAGTATGCCAAGTCACAGAAGGAATGGATGTTTCCTAGCGAGTGGCAGACCCAATGGGCTAAATTCAGGGTGGAAGAAACACTAATTAATTGGATTGGAGCCTTTTCTGTATTTATGGCAATCACGGCCGAACATTCCCCCAACTTGCAGGCAGAAATGGCTTGTTACCAGAGTAGAATTACAATGTTCAGTGACAAGCATGGAGGAGATGGGTGGAAGGAGAAGTGTGGCTCACTGGTTAGAGGAGGCAGACCTGGGAGCAGAGGTCAGCCCGGGACCAGGGTTCAATTCCCGGCTCGGCGGGGTCTTGAGTCCTAAAATGTCCATGGACTCGACAATTCTCGCTCCGGTGCCTACTCGATTCACAGGCACACACTCTGCGACTCTGGGCAATAGCTTGCTTAATCTCCACAACGGCCCCTCGCGGCGGGATGTCTGGCTTTCACCTTGCGGATACCCTGCTGGGTTATCTCACAGGGGAATACCAGGACGGGTTCCCTAAGCAAGCGCTTAGAGACCGCTTGGTCATTTGCGCTATATAAATTCCTGTACATTTACATTTACATTTACAAGGAGTATGACATAGCCTTCAGGAAAGCTAAAGAGTTCGACCACTCATTATCCTGGGATAAGGTTGATTCCATTTCATGGTATGGCCAGTTCTCAGGCGGGCAGACAGCGGGAGCGGGCACAAGCTGGAACAAAGGCTATCCCTCCAAACCCCAGCAGCCCTTTCGGCCAGCGCATGGGGGTGACGCGGCCGAGAAGGCCAGAGGTAGTGGGGATCGAAAAGGGGTGTGTTGGGATTTTACCAGACGTACATGCACCAGGGCAGAGGGCACTTGTAAGTTCAAGCACGCATGTTACATATGTGGCCACTCTTCCCATCCAGAAACAGCATGCAGCTCAAAAGGTAACACCTCTGGAAACAGGGGAAGAAGGAAACAGGAATAGGAGGGAGGCTTGAGGGTCTCTCACTCACCCATTGACGTGCTGGCTATGATTCCTTGGCTGAACAGGTACCCAGACCATGCCGCGGCAAGACTGCTGCAGGAAGGTTTCTCACATGGCTTCCGGATCCCAACGGTGGGATATACCGGGACGCCCGACTGGAGGAATCACCTGTCAGTGAGGCATAACCCGGTTGTGGTGGCTACAAAACTTGAGAAGGAGTTGTGCCTAGGTAGGATAGCGGGCCCCTTTCATGAGATCCCGGTACCTAATTTTGTTTGCTCACCCCTCGGAGTGGTCCCAGAGAAAGAAAAGGGTGAGTACAGACTCATCCACAACCTCTCAGCACCTAGGGGCGCATCATTGAATGACGCTATCGACGAAGGCATTTGTAGTGTGAAGTATGCGTCTTTTGACCAGGCAGTGGATATGTTGAGGATTCTTGGGCCTGGGGCATTGATGGCTAAATCAGACATTGAATCTGCTTTTCGGCTTTTGCCAGTACATCCCCTAGATCAACACTTGCTAGGTTTTTCCTTTCAAGGCAAATTCTATATGGATATGTGTATGACCATGGGTTGCTCTGTTTCATGTGCTTACTTTGAGACATTCAGTTCCTTCTGCAATGGGTTTTGAGGCAGACAACGGGGCACCATCATGTCATGCACTACCTGGATGACTTTCTTTTGCTGGGCGCAGCGGGCTCACAAGAGTGTGCTTGGGCATTGCAGGAATTTTGCGTGCTCATGCCGGCTTTTGGGGTCCCGCTGGCATCAGGAAAAACGGTGTGGCCAGCAACATGCTTGGAATGTTTAGGCATTGAACTGGACTCAGTTGAGGGTTTTTTCAGGTTACCCAAGGAAAAGATCACTAGATTTAGAGCAGCCCTTCAACAATGTCTGGCTAAAGAGAAAGTGACGCTACAGCAGCTGCAGCAGACCATGGGTCAGCAGAATTTCGCACTGAGAGTTATGCCGATGGCACGCTCCTTCTCCCGCTCAATCGCGCAGGCCATGAAGGGCCTGCGGGAAAAACACCATCGCACTAGACTGTCAGTTGAAGTTCGCCAGGACATGCGGATATGGATGGCATTCCTGGAGGATTTCAACGGCAGAGTAGTGTGGTGCGGCCCCCCCACTACGTCGGTGGAGTTAGGTCTTTGGACCGACGCTGCAGGCAGTGTGGGGTTTGGTGCCATACTTGGAAACAAGTGGGTGGCGCAACGGTGGCTGGCATGGTGGGAAGAGTCCGGCTTGACAGCGAACATCAGATTTTTTGAGCTATTTCCAATATGGGTTGCATTAACGGTCTGGCCTGAAAATGTGCGCAATCAATCTGTGATCTTCTGGTCAGACTACATGACCGTTGTTGAATGTATCAATCAACAGGCAGTCCGGTGTAAGTTTATACTCCGCCTCATGAAGGAGATTGTGTTGAGATGCTTGAAATTGAATGTACAGTTTAGGGCCAAACATGTCCCCGGGGTTTTGAATAACGCAGCTGACGCACTCTCTCGCTTTAAGATGCAGGTATTCAGGGAACATCTACCATCTGCAGAGGCTACACCGGCACACTTCCCAACAACACTTTGGCAAATTGGTGCCCCCAACTACAGAACCTCGTGGCAGCCAGCCTAGCTGCCAGGACCAGGACGGCTTACGAAGGGGCGTTTATGTCTTATTACTATTTTCTGGGGCATGACTGGGATGTTAAGTGGGATCAAGAGGGGAATTTTACCTCATACATGGATACGTTACACAAGGAGGGGCACTCAGCGGCGACAGCTAGCAGACACAAGGCGGCCATCTCTTTCTTTGCGCAGCTAAAAGGAACCAGAGATCCCACAAACAGTTTCATAGTGCGGAAGGCATTGAGGGGGTGGCGGCGCCTACAAGCAAATACCGCTGACTCTGGACAACCAATAGGTTTGGAGTGGCTGGCAGCACTATTAGAGGCCTTGTCTGACACTTGTAGCCCCTCGGGTGAGGTGCTCTTATTTAAAGCTGCGTTTTCGTTGGCCTTTTATGGAGCATTACGAGTAAGCAAACTGGTGGCTAACAACAAATTGGACACGCTAGGTGGTCTCCGTCTCGCCAACACAAAAATAAGGGGCGCTACAATGTTGTTAACCAAACTTAAGTCAAAAACCGATAAGGAGGCCGGGGGGGATGGCTTGGCCGGGCACGGACTAATCCTTGCTGCCCTGTGTCCCATGTGGAGGCATTCATCAGGCAACGGGTAAGTGCGGCGGTGGGAGCATTGTTAATACTTGCTGATGGTACCCCATTGACCAGGTTTCAGTTCAAAAGAGTTCTGTCAATGGCAACCAGCAAGGCGGGTCTAAACCCTAAGGATTTTGGGACACATTCTATTAGAATAGCAGTGGCCACTGAGGCAACAGCGAGAGGGTTGCATGCCGGCAGTGTAAAGAGGATTGGGAGATGGTCTTCCAACTGTTATAAACATTATGTGTGGCTGCACATGTTGTGAGGTACAACTAGAACACCTGACACCTGCCTTGTGGTTTTGTTTATGTTGCAGTTTCTCGAGCCTGTGACGCAGGGCGGAAACTGGTGCTGTTTCATCAACAGCATCCGTCATCATCACGGCGAACGCAAGAAGACAGAAGGAGGACACATGTAGTATGGGTTGTTGGTCATTCGTATGTTAAATGTGCTCAACCAGTTTTTCTTTCAGGTGAATGTGGACGGAGGGTGGAGCAGGGGGGTTTCAAGGTTTCCTTCCATGGTAGGGGGGGCTCTGCCTCAGCCAGCTTATGGGGTTCTTTTCAGAATTGCTCGACAAACACACCCCGCCACCTTCAGTGGTTATCATACACCTTGGGGGAAACTATTTGGTAAAACTGGGCAGGAGGGTCCTTTTGGAAGAGATTATCTCGGTAGCAGGTTGGCTTGCAAAGACATGCCCAGGCTGCACCATAGTGTGGTCCCAGTTGATACCTAGGCTGCAGTGGAGGGGGGGACTCTGTCAGGGCGTTGAATAACTCGGTAAAGAGGATCAACAACCTCAATTGCAGAGTATTCCACATGGGTGCATCTGGGGGGACCATTTCTACTTGCGGGATGGGGTCCACCTGACTGAGACAGGCAATGGGTTACTGACAAAGAATATTTTGGCATGGTTGGAGGGTTTTGTGAGGTAGGTATGACCTTTCAGTGTAGGAGTTGTGGGGGGCCAGATTGTCGGTCAACTATGCTGGCCCGTGGCGGTAAGGTCATGATCGGTGAGCAGCAATTTAAGGTCCTTACGGGGCATCACCATTCTCAAATGGGGTCGCCCAGGGGGAGGGGCAAATGGTCTCTCCTAGAACTTCAGGGGCAGGATATCCACTTGGTTGGAAGGGTGCGGGGCAGGGAGTCACGCTTTCTTTGGGCTGTTAGCCACCCCGCACGTACACTATGACGTCCTCAAACGGCGCAGAGTAAAAGGGCCCTCCTTTTGGGAATGGAGTTCACGGAGCGCAGGGGGTAACCAGGAGAGGGACGTACTCTCCCGGTAACCGGGCCCTTTTGCGCATGCGCACTCATACGTGAGGGTGTAGCTGGATAATAAGGATCTAACACCGGTTAGCGACCTTGCCGTAGGCCCATAAATGCTAGGATGCAAAATTCATACGCAGAATGTTAGATTTGGTTAGGAAACACGCTGTATTAGACATTTGTTAAGGTTAGCCCTTTCATACCTGTCTACAATGCTTTAAATCTAATGTCAGAATTTTGCATATTAATAATTGTGTAAATAATCTTTTTATTTCAACAATTTTTATATGTTTTCATGTTTTAATAAATACGGTTGGGGGTCACGAGACCCCCTGCCTCCCAAAGAAAACTCCTTGCATGACTAATTACTTTAAGGGTTGCTGTGGTGGTGCACAGGACTGGGAGGGGGTGGTCGGTAGTCCCAGACCATAATGGCCTGCACGGAAGAGTTTTTTAAAGTATCTTGTTTGCTTATTTATACTTGCCTAACGCATGATATCAATGAAGCACATTTCATTTCATCTTATTTTGCCTGGAAACTCTTCGAGGAATCTGAGAAGTCTTTGAAGACTGTTTTCACGTATAACAATTTTATTGGTCACTGTTTGTGCCTGTTCCAAAACACATAATTCAGAGCATTGATGGTGCCCCTGTGCATGCCAGAACGTGCTACTCCTGTGCCCCTGATTATGTGCATTTAGTATGAATTTTAGCTCAGGAATGGCAAAGCGCATTTTTCACTGTATGTTGTGATTTGCGCGTCTGTTCCAGTCAGTGCGCTGGCGGGGACGCGCAGAGTCGCCGTGCCTTGCTTTGCCTCCTTTGGTGGGGGCTTATTTCGAGACGCCAAGTTTAGCCATCCTCACGGCCCCTCCCCCTCGTGCTGTTTCAATTTACATTTCAATTGAGATTTGGTCATTGGAAACTTGTATTGGCGTGGGGGCCACATCTCTGCCATGTACTCGCCCGAGGATCACAACACCCCTGTCTTTAGGGCCTCTCTACCTGGCAGCTGCCATGATGCGTATATGGTTTTTGTTTGAACAGTCTGTGCCACACTCTCTCTTTCTGTGTGTATACCTTTCTCTTTTCTCCTATCTCGTTTCCTCTTTCCATATATTTGTTCTGTCTCTGCCCACCCCTCTCTCTCAATCTCTGCCTTTCCTGGTTTCTGCCTTGGCAGGCTGCACGAGTGCAGCTCCACCCAGCCCCCACTTGCTGCCCCAACAGACTCAGAAGGGAGTGCACTTCTATAGCCCCTTCCCTAATTAGCATTTTTCTTGCCCACGCCAGGACTCAAACCTTAATTACTGCCGCTGCGCTTTAATTTATTCCCCCACCTACCCGAGTTGTACTGCTCCTTTACATTTAAATGTACTTTCCCAGGAAGTATGAGGCATTGTAGCCCCACAACCCCCCCCCCTCCTAAGCATAGCAGGGCTTCAGGGGCCTCAGGTGTATAGGTGTGGGGGATAGATATCTTTCTTATATTCTACATGAGCCCGCTTTCATCTAGCTCCCCCACCCACCCGCTGTCATGTGTCCTCATTGTGTGCTTGTGTCAGTTTCTGTATTTTTTTTATACAATACAGCCCTGCTCTGTTTACTGGACCCTGCCTCACCCCATACCAGCACACAGGGAGTATGTAATACTTACCCACAAAGCAGCTTACTTTCCTTTCTTATCTAGTACTGCCAGAAGACCGAGCCGCCCCAAGGCCATCTGTCACATTTGCCTCCATAATGAATCCCTATAAAAAATAAAATACTGTGTGGAATTCCGCTCGGTATCTTCACAGTTATTCCCCATTCTTTGGGAATTAACTTGTAACTGCATTTACTTGTGAAGTATTACGGCATTATACCAGTGTTTATGCACCGTCACCATCTTACTCGGAAGTAAGGGAGTGCACTTCTGTAGCCCATTCCCAAATTAGCATTTTTTATTATATACCTCTGTCTAGTGCACACATGCCTTTCCTGTTTATATTCTGCAGTGTAAGCTACTCTAGGCAGCCTACCAAAAAGCAGCATCTTACAGTATTTGACTATAATAGTTGTCCATATTATCACTTGGAGGTCAGGGTTTCTGGCATCCTTCTGGTGCATGTACTCATCTGAAACGGGATTAAAGTGAATAGATTATATTGGTGGCCAAATGAAAGCAAGGGGTTGCAGGGAGGTATCCTTTCAGATGGAGGCACATGGTTAGTGTGTTATCTGAAAAAAACATTTTTATAGATACGTTTTTATCGATTTTTTGGGGTGGAGGTTGGGGGGTCAGGGAAGGCTACCTTCATTAGGTAAGGGGGTCAGTGTCTAGTAGCGGTGGAACAAACTTATTATGGTTGCACTTCCAGGAATGTGGCCAGCGTGATTGCTCAGTAATTTTAATATTCATGTACATCTAAAAGTTACAGGTTCACATCGCCTCAAAATCAGTTCAGCCTTCTATGCCTACGGGGGTCAGTACATTGAGTGCCATTACAGCTACTAAGCTTAACTAACACCAGGGGCCAGATGTAGGAGCCAAAATACCGGTCGGTAGCGGCCGATTTCGGCCGTTACCGACCGGTATTTAAGAATTGGCATGTAGGGGCATAATTTAACAGAATCAGTAAATTCGGTAAATTTACCGATTCTGTAAAATACCGAATCGGTATTTTTACCGATTCGGTAAATCCCTGATGTAGGTGAGTCCCAAAGGCCCTACAAATTCGGTATTTTACCACCCAATCCAATTGGGTGTTAAAATACCGAATCCAGGTGTGCATGCACATGTGTGCATGCACACCTAGCCATGTGACAGACAGACATGCCCATAGGGCATGTCTGTGTGCCACATGGCGCACATGCCTATTTATGGAGTGCCAGAGGGTGTCAAAGTGACACTCCCTGCACCCTTGCTGGAATCGGTATTTACCGATTCGGTAATTACCGAATCGGTATTTCCCATTGATTCCTATGGGCTTCAGAGCCCATAGGAATCAATAGGAAATACCGATTCGGTAAATACCGAATCGGTATTTCCTATTGAATATTAACGATTCGGTATTTCAACATCTGGAAATACCTACATCTCCCCCCTTCATATTTACCGATTCATAAATACCGAATCAGTAAAATTCGGTATTTATGAATCGGTAAATAACATTTACCTACATCTAGCCCCAGAGATATTTAATATGCAGAAAAGTGCTCCAAAGTGTTGTATTAAAAAAGGCACTAGAGTTACTGTTTTTATTCCTCTCAGATCCCACTTCACCTACAAAGTATTGGTAATTCAGTGCTTAATTTGTAAATAGAAAAGTGCCTGGGCACCAGGCATTGCTTACCAGACCACTGCAGGGGATTCCTTTCCTTTCTGTTGTGCCATATACGTGTGTTTGTGTACCTGAATCTTGTCCGTGTTTAGGCTGAGTCTCCAGAAACTGTACTGTAGGAACCTTTGAAGCCTGGGCAGGTTGGGGATATCAAAGGGCCATAGCAATGTGGCTGTAATTGCTTTATAACTCGCCAGAAATCAGACACCTTTGTGTTGGTAGCTTTCAAAAGGGCTAGGGTTCGACAATTTGTTGCTGTTTATGCCCTGCTGTAACAAGTATTTGCAATGCAACCGGTCTCGCATGTACGCAAGTTTGAGCTATTGGCATTGTAAATGACAATGCCTATTATTTATGTTTTGGTTTTAGAAACATAAATAAAACGCATTGTGATTAGCAATGTCAATAGCTCAAACTTGCGTAAATACGAGACCTATTGCATTGCAAATGTAATAGGTCTCGCATTTGCGAGAGATTAAGCTATTGGCATTGTAAATGACAATGCCTTTTATTTATCTGTTTTCAAAACCAACACATAAATAAAAGGTTTGTCATTTATAATGCCAATAGCTCTAACTTTTGCAAATGCGAGACCTATTGCATTGTATATGCTTGTTTCTCTTTCTCTTCACCACTGCTCCGTATGGCACTCTTCACACGGTTTCCTTTCATAACTATTCCTGAGATCTCCTCAGTGTTCACCCCATACTTCCTGTCCCCTGCCCCCAGTGCCTAACCTTCCTCAAGGACACCTCGATGAAAAGGCCAAGAGCTCACTTCAAAGAACACTGGGACATCAACCACACTACAAATGCCGGGCACAAGTGTCTGGTGCAGCAAAGGATAGTGCAGCGATTTGATAATATAGGCCCCACTGTGGCCCTAATTACTCAATCAACCTTCCATGTATGTAGCACCGAATAGAGCCAGGCACTGCCACTCCCAACTCTCCCGCACCTCCACTCCTCAGATGTGAAGGATAGGGATCAATTGGAGGCCCCAACCTGTCCTCCTCCTCCCGAAGTCTGAAGGAGGGCACCATCTCCATCCAGCCTCAACGAAACTTGGACAATGCTCTTAGTTTAACAGCGCCCTCTGCCTCACCATGCTCTGACCGGTGTGTGAATCTTGCTCCTCAGTGTCTTGGCACCCTGAAAGCTCTGGGGCCACAGAATGTGCTTCAGGGCTAAATCCTAATAAGGTCCTACAGGTGAGACCGATTGCATTGCAAATTCTTGTTGTATCTGCCTGAAAAAAATTGCATTTCTATCAATCCTTAGTGATCTGACCTAAAGACTTACAGAGAGTTCAATGAGTGCAACCTTGACACATCTTTGGCAGCTTGGCCTGAGTGACAATACTGGCTTTACAGAAAGTGTGTGTAAGTGTTGTGCTTCACAAGCCATTCATTACAAAAATAGAGCAACAAATAAACAACTTCAGTAGCAACAACAATTTTTAGGGAAAGTATTGATAGAGAAATGGCAAAAAATAGAAAACCATAAAGACTTCAATGCTTGAAAACAAAGGTAATGAGAAATGAAATATTTTAGAAAATGGTGCATCAACATCCAACATAAAATAATGGAAACTGGCTCCAATCAAAATAGTTGGTGATGTAGCTAGTTCAAGGTAAATAGTTTTATTTATTTATTTTCTTACTTTACTCATGGACGTTGTATGTCCGACTCCACTACCCCCCCACGCTGCCCATCCCCCGCCCCGCCTCACTGCCCGCAGCACTCCCACTGCGAGCTGTCACTGCCTGTGAGTACAGTTAGAAAACATACTAACTGCTTGCCATCCCATAGATTTGCTGCATGACAGGATCAGTGTTGTTTATAGCACACAGGGTAAGGTTGGAAACTCAGTAGAGAACTTAGAAAGAAGAAACACCTCCAATTGGGGAGTATGCACAAGCACTTCCGGAGTACCATTAGGAGCAGTTCCATAGACAGTGGTAGCAGAGACAGGGCACTTCTCAATGGTCCATGCCTGGAAACAGTGGTTGGAAGGCCACTCTCAAGCTTTATAGTTTACACTTTCACCTTTGTTATTATGTTCATCTATAGTATTCTAGGGGTTAGTTATTCCAGTGAAGGGGGTTACATATTCCCTTCCTACAGCACTTCAGTGTTCCTACTTGGCAATTTATTGGAAAATATGAATCGCACTTTTTAGAAGGGGATGGTTTCTGGGCTGACTGCACATAGAGCAGAATTTAGTTACAGTTCTCTCCATTCTAACATCCTGCAAGAACATGTATTTTTTTGTGTCCGTTCTAAACAGTGTATTTGCATACTTTGATGGTTTCTGATTTATTGCTCACATTACTGTGTTACAGGAATCCCATTGATCCCGACCGTTTAGGGCAGTATATTGTGGAATGACAGAGATATGATCGGATGCAAAGTGCCATGCGGGTCCTTTAATTTAGTTTTTAATGTTCTTGAACCCTAAAATCACGCTTTCCTAACTTTACCTCTACCCACCCCTAAATCCTAAAATTGCACTTACCTCCCTCTTTACCTCGACCTATATTTAAACCCTAAAATCAACCTTAACTCCCTTTACTTGCACTCACTCCTAAGCCTAAAACCACCCTCACCTCCCTTTACCTTTACCCATCCCTTAAACCCTAAAATCACGCTTACTTCTCTTTACGCTCACCCACTTTTTAACCCTAGAAATGCCCTAACCCATGGGTACTCACAAACTTTCTCTCGGGGGCCAAATTTACAGTGTGGTTTATGTCCGAGGGCCGCACCGGTGGGGGTGGGATCAGTGGGGGAAGAACGGGGCTAGAGCAACAAAAAAAAACTGTGACCATGAGGTTGATCACAGGTCCCTGCAGCAGACGCCTTCGTCCACTGAGCCACCAGACCCGCATACACACATATCTCTCTCTCTCGTTCTTTCTCCCTCTCTCTGTCTCCCTCCCTCTCTCTCCCTCTGTTTCTCTGTCTCCATCTGTCTCACTCACTCTGACTGTCTCACTCCCTCCCTCCCTCTGTCTAACTCCCTTTCTCCCTCTGTCTCACTCCCTCTCTCTCTCTGTCTCACTCACTCCATCTGTCTCACTCCCTCTCTCCCTCTGTCTCACTCACTCTGAATGTCTCACTCTGTCTCCCTCTCCATCTCTGTCTTCCTCTCCCTCACTCTGTTTCCCTCTCCCTAAGTTTCCCTCTCCCTCACTCTGTTTCCCTCTCCCTCAGTTTCCCTCTCCCTCACTCTGTTTCCCTCTACTTCAGTTTCCCTCTCCCTCACCCTATTTCCCTCTCCCTCAGTTTCCCTCTCCCTCACTCTGTTTCCCTCTCCCTCAGTTTCCCTCTCCCTCACTCTGTTTCCCTCTCCCTCAGTTTCCCTCTCTCTCACTATGTTTCCCTCTCCCTCACTCTGTTTCCCTCTCCCTCCTTCCCTCTGTCTCCCTCTCTCCTTCCCTCTGTCTCTCTCTCTGCTTCCCTCTCCCTCCTTCCCTCTGTCTCCCTCTCTCTCCCTCACTCTGTCTCCCTCCCTCATTCACTCTCCTTCCCTCACTCACTCTCCTTCCCTCACTCTCCCTCACTCTCCCTCCCTCACTCTCCTCCCCTCTCTCCCTCACCCTCACTCTCCCTCACCCTCCCTCTCCCTCGCCTTCCCTCGCCCTCCCTCACCCTCACTCACCCTCATCCTCGCTCTCCCCTCCCTCGCTCTCCCTCTCCCTCACTCTCACTCTCTCTCCCTCGCCTCACTCTCCATCACTTTCCCTCGCCCTCACTTTCCTTTGCCCTCACCTTCCCTCGCCCTCACTCTCCCTTGCCCTCACTCTCCCTCGTCCTCACTCTCCTGCCCTCACTCTCCCTCACCTTCACTCTCCTGCCCTCACTCTCCTGCACTCACTCTCCCTCGCCCTCACTCTCCCTCACCTTCACTCTCCTGCCCTCACTCTCCCTCGCCCTCACTCTCCTGCCTTCACTCTCCTGCCCTCACTCTCCTGCCCTCACTCTCCTGCCCTCACTCTCCTGCCCTCACTCTCCCTTGCCCTCACTCTCCTGCCCTCACTCTCCTGCCCTCACTCTCCTGCCCTCACTCTCCCTTGCCCTCACTCTCCCTCGCCCTCACTCTCCTGCCCTCACTCACCTGCCCTCACTCTCCTGCCCTCACTCTCACTTACCCTCACTCACCCTCACTCACTCTCCCATGCCCTCCCTCACTCTCCTTCCCTCTCTCCCTCGCCCTCGCCCTCACTCTCCCTCACCCTCCCTCACCTTCCCTCGCCCTCGCCCTCACTATCCCTCGCCCTCACTCTCCCTCGCCCATGCTCTCCCCTCCGTCGCTCTCCCTCTCCCTCACTCTTCCCCGCCCTCACTCTCCCTCGCTCTCACTCTCTCTCCCTCTCCCTCACTCTCCCTCGCCCTCACTCTACCTCGCTCTCACTCTCTCTCCCTCTCCCTCCCTCGCCCTCACTCTCCCTCGCTCTCCCTCGCCCTCACTCTCCCTCGCTCTCACTCTCTCTCCCTCGCCCTCCCTCGCCCTCATTTTCCCTCACCCACACTCTCCCTCGCCCTCACTCTCCCTCGCCCTCACTCTCCTGCCCTCACTCTCCCTCGCCCTCACTCTCCTGCCCTCACTCTCCCTCGCCCTCACTCTCCTGCCCTCACTCTCCTGCCCTCACTCTCCTGCCCTCACTCTACTGCCCTCACTCTCCTGCCCTCACTCTCCTGCCCTCACTCTCCTGCCCTCACTCTCCCTCACTCTCCCTTGCCCTCACTCTCCCTCGCCCTCACTCTCCCTCACCCTCACTCTCCTGCCCTCACTCTCCCTCGCCCTCACTCTCCCTCACCCTCACTCACCTGCCCTCACTCTCCTTCCCTCACTCTCCTGTCCTCACTCTCCTGCCCTCACTCTCCTGCCCTCACTCTCCCTCACCCTCCCTCTCCCTCACTCTCCTTCCCTCACTCTCACTTACCCTCACTCACCCTCCCTCTCCCTCCCTTTCCCTCCCTCTCCCTTTCCCTCTCCCTCCCTCTCCCTCTCCCTCCCTGTCTCTCTCCCTCCCTCCCTGTCTCCCTCCCTCCACCTTGCCTGTGTGTGCCCGGGCTGAGACAGCTTCAGGGCACACACACACATACAGCCTCACTGGAGCACTTCACAGGTCTTCAAAAGACCATTTGTATGTTAATGAGGCTTTGTCACCTCTTAGCCCCCTGCAGCCTTTAAACACGGGTACATGTCTGCAAGGTCCGCGGGCCGCCAGGGAAGGCTTGCCGGGCCGCTGACAGCCCGCGGGCCGTACTATGAGTACCCGTGCCCTAACCTAACCTTACCCCTTCCCACCCCCAACCATTAAAATCACCCTTTCAACCAATATTTCTACCCACCCCTTAACCCTAAAATCACTCATTCCTCCCTTTATATATACCTGTAGCTAAACCCTTTTTTAAATAACATTAAATGATGTTATTTAAAAATAAGTATCTTTGTGGTAAAGTACCGCGTGGTAAAGGATGTGTGGTAAAGGTAAGAACCTATAATCTATGCTTACCTGGTTGTCTGCTTGGTAAAGACTGTGTAGTAAAGGTCATGCACCATAAAGGCTTCATACCCTGGTCCTGGTTCCCTTAGTTGTGTCTATCTGGAATTCTCCTAAACAATAATTTTAGGAATTTTCTTCAAGAAGTTGGGGATTTCATGAATGCAAATTTTCTGATGCCAAACAGAGTAAAAACATAGATAGTGCTTTCAGGTCAGAAGCATCCTAGTCACAAGAATGGTGACTGGAGTCATTTGGAGCTATGCCAACTCCATCTAATCAGGTATGCAACTTGGGAATCCGAGTGGACTCGGATTTCTCTTTCAGGGAGCATGTTAAATTCAGCTGCACACCAGGATTTAGGGACTGATTACGAGTTTGGCGGTGTGAGCTGGCTGCCATGACACTGCCCTGCTCCCACACAGGGCATTAGCCGCTCGCCGGATTGCGAGTTTCCTCATGGTCGGGCAGGAGGTCCTTTGGCATTCCCATGGCGGTGCCTTAAAAAAGGCAACGCAATAAGAGCGCCAAAGCTCGTTCCTACACTGACAGAAATGCACAATGTTGTGCATTTCGTTCCATACAGGAACTGGGAATGCAGATATACAGGGAGGCAAAACATGTGCACCCCCCGCACCCACCCACCTGCACAGCGGCTCAAGGGGACCTTGCAAGGGCCCCCTGAGTTACTTCACTGCCACCCTTTCCATGGCAGGCACACTGCCAAGGAAAGGGTCACAGAGAGGAAAGTCATAATATGGTTGGTGGTGCCGCAGTGGACTCACACCTCCATGCCACCACCAGGGATCACAGATCCCTGGCAGTTGCAACCGTCCCAAAACAGTCTGACTGCTGTACTCATAATACCTGACTTCCCCTGCACCTCCACCACGGGTTCAGAGGTCCGATGGACCTCCAAACTCGTAATCAGGCCCTTATGCTGTTAAAAGGATGCACCTTCCTTTTATTATGATGTCATACAAAAAGGACCCAGTCAGGGTCTGATCCTATCTAGAATGGAATATTTAAACTTGCTATATGTGGGTTTCCTACAATATCTTCTGCATAGATTGCAGCTGCTACAAAAGGCCACAGCTGGACTGGTTTGGAATCTTTTGTAATTTATGTCCATTTCTAAAGAACTGGTGTAATGGCACTGGCTCCATTGCTGAACAGGTGTCTGTGTCATAATTCACTTTATATAATCATGGCCAGCTCTCCTATATGGCATCATTTCTTGCCAGGTACAGTCAGCATGGATTTGAGATCCTACCATGCTCACCTGATCAAAATCCTTAAGTTCTTTAAAGCTAAAATAGGTATCTGTTCTCTGGCAGTGGAATGCACTCACACTAGCTTTGCATGCCCATAAAACTTTTAGCCCTGGCTGTTATACTCACTGCAGGACTCTTTGGGGCAGATTTACAAGACCCTTGCATCACTTATGCACTGCAGTTGCATCACGTTTTGTGATGCTGTGCCAGCGTAAACAATGCACCACGTTGCAACCCATTTACAACATGACGCTTCTAGGGAGATGTGTCACGTTGTAAAGCCCTGCACCACATTATAACTGCGTCAGGTATAATGTATGCCAGGTGGGTGTTCGCACGCAGGAAAGCCTTGTGGAAGTGACGTAGTGAAGTCTACATGATTTTACAGCGTCACTTCTAGGACGCCACTGCGTCAAAACTGTACGCCTGCTTGGAGTAGGCGTAAGGAGTGACACATATATGGGGGGCCAGCCTGCCAACCTGCCTGCTGGACTCAAGCGTGCACAACTCTATGCGATATACAGCCGCTTAAAACTATTTTTCTAAACATTTAAATAATATTCGAACAAACCTTTTTTTCTTTGAGTATTCTACTTGTAGAGCAAAGACTATCAATTGTAGACATAAATGACCATCACTAAGTTCTCTCTGCATCAAACCAGCTTTGAAGAGGCACTTTAATACTGGGAGCACCAAACCAGAATGTCTCTGAAGATGGGGACAAAACCAGGAACTACTACATTGGCTGGCCACTAGGGTCATCACTTCTATTATTATCTCTGGGAACCAAAGCTCTTAGCGCAAATGGTGCCCCACCCGGTAGAGATTGTGATGGTCTTTGCAGATTATTATTGACAACTCAATGCCACACTTACTGCTATAGCAACAAAAATCCAACCTGTCTGATATATCTCTATCATCGCTCTCAGAGGCCACCAAGTCCTTTCTCAACTCTCCCAATTCTATTGAGGTAATGGAGGAGGCAATGCGTGGGATGCACTCAGGGAAGACCGCTGGCCGAAAAGGGCCCCCCTTGAATAGTATCACAAATTTCAAAACATATTGATTTCCTTCTTGCTTGCACTCTAAATGGAAATGGACGAAAAAAGAGGCTTCCCTCAAGAGCTGGACATGGCTACAATTGTAGTGCTCCCCAAGTCCAATCCCTCCAGCCTCCCTATTTACTGCATACTGACCAATTACCCTCATTAAAACTGAAGACAAAATATTCACCAAAATCCTAGCCAGTCAGCTCAATAAGCCATTTCCACCCTG
The DNA here is from genome assembly GCF_964261635.1 of Lissotriton helveticus. Taxonomy (NCBI): domain Eukaryota; kingdom Metazoa; phylum Chordata; class Amphibia; order Caudata; family Salamandridae; genus Lissotriton; species Lissotriton helveticus. The sequence goes on along the minus strand of NC_136057.1, from coordinate 658,652,160 downwards.
GTCCACCTGGACCAATGTTGTTAATGTAGCAACAGAGAACCAAGGGTGGCCAAGCCTGGCCCAGAAACCCGACTCTGCATCTAACACACCACATGGCCCTGGCCCACTGTCAGGTACAAACCGACCCCTGCACCCTCCTTCCCATTGATTTTACGAAAATGTCTGATTCCGTTGACTGGACCTTTCTCTGAATGTTCTGGAATGCATGGGGCTGTAGACTTGTGGGACTTCATTACTCTAAACCATTGCACGTGTGCTGCTGAATGGAGTGCGATCTTACTACTTCCCCATACAACGAAGCACCTGACAGGGTTGCCCACCTTTGGAACTCCTGTTTATTGAACCCCTTGCTATATTGGTGAGGTCTGATGCTCAAGTTTACGGCTAGAAAGGAGGGGCATCAAAAACAGAACTCTATGCAAATGATAATGTCCTGTTCCTACCCAACCCACTTCAATCTGGGCTTCATTATCTGCGACTCCTCGCTCTCTTTGAGGAGGCCTCAGGCCTCAAAGTTAATGCAAGCAAATAATTTTTAATTCCTTTCCATGGAGACAGTGAAACTAACTCCTGGCAGACAGCCATTCCTATAAGCCCGCTCAGTTTTCAATATCTGAGGAGCATGTGGCACTCAAAACCACTCTTTCCAGGAGCCTAAATCTCTCCCGTCTTGTAGACGAGGCAAAAAGTAATGTGAACACCTATTCAATATGATGGTACTCCCATGATTCCTGTCTGTCCTTCAAAACTTCCCACCACAGATACACAGTATTTGTTTACCACCAAGGCATCCATGAGTCGCTTCTTCATATCCGGACGCTGTCCCCTTTATTTGCTTCCGGCAAGTGTTCCCAATCACTCTATGACAGATGCATTGGCATAGCGAACTCGCAACTTTATTATCGTGCAGCTCAGGCACTGGTGGTCAATTAATAGCTGTATGGGAGATGGAGCGACCCTATTTATCGGGTAAAGCTTTCATTCCTTGGATTAGAGAAGGTCTTGGGCCTGCTGTATGCCAACCCGGTCCCCCAGACACTCCCAGAGGTCACTAGGATCGTCACTACAAACTGGCGTTTAGCCCTACACTTTATGGGATGGAACACTGCAAACTCCCCTCTGGCACAAAAGCTATCTTAATCACACCACACCACTCCAGGGCTGTGCCAGATGGGACAATATGGCTTGTCTACTTTGAGGGACGGCTACAACGGGGGCAGCCTCCTTACAGTCCAAGATGTGCAGACTCACTACCAACTTTCAGGTACCAAAGATAACTATAAGTACATCACACCCTCTGCAGTCTTAGGGCTGACTTGGCTATTTGGCCAGTATTGAATCCACTTGAAGCTCAAATCCTGAGGGAACATCTAGGTAAGGGGCATTTCCGAAATATATCAAACCTTGGTTATCAATGCCTTAGACAGAATAGAAGCCCTCCAATGGAAATGGGAGGGATTTGTGGGTCCCGTTGATGGGCTCTTGACCAATCTTGCTTCTGCTGCAATTGCTGTGGATAGGATTCCTTCTACATATGCTGGCAATGCCTCGCAATTGCCAGCTACTGGAACCAGATTGGGCAGAGTCCAAGCCAGATTCTGGGAGTCCAACTAGACCTGACCTCTAAAATGGCCATGTCGAGAATCTTGGGTGATACAGTTGGGACCCAGGGTGACGGTATCCTCCTGGGCATATCCACATTGGTTGCAAAGAGAGACATTGCCCTGTGTGGAGAACACAGAGACCCACTCTTACTGACCACGTGACACACTGGCCTAGAATAGTATGCGCAAAGATCCAATTTAAACTGACAGCAGGTGCCCCCAGAAGCACATCAAGATTTGGGGCTAGTGGTGGGCTTATTATGACTTGGGAATGTAAAACTCAACTGGATATAAAATGCTGTCCTTAAGGAACATCTGCAGTCTAGTACCGCACTGACCCTACTATGCTTCCTGCCATTGATGTTTATGGGATCTTTATCACCAGAAAAACATTAAAACATGTTTATAAAATAAATCTTTGTTAAAGAGCCAAATAAAATATACATTATTCAGTGTTTTCTTGGTTGGACAGTCATCTTCTCAGCTGAATGAAAATGAGGATTTGCTTTCAGAGGTCTGAGTCAACTATGAAACAATTGCCCTAGATTCTTCCCTGCAACATATCTAGTAACCCTGGGCCCGATTCACAGAACTACCTTAAGACAAAATCCTAAACTTACTACCATTTTGGTATTCACAGAAGGCACTTACTCATTTCGGTATTCACAGAAGTTAGGAGTCCACCATGGAGATACTAGATCTCCATGGTGCACAGTCAAAATATCGATTTTTAAATATCAACCTACCTTCATATTGAGTTTTTATTATCATAGGGACAGAATGTTGAAGTCAAGAATATCGTTGATCAGAATATCGACCTTAAGGTAAGAGCTATCGTTTTTTAAAATATCGAAGTAAGTATTATCAAAGTAAGTAATATAGTTTGCACAAATATCGTTGCCAATAATATCGAGAAAAAAATGAGTGTTATGTATTTTATTATGTATTTTATATATATGTTTAACATTTATTTCATGTATTTTCATAAATTTATAAATACATGTTTAGAAATTAGTAATTTTGTTAAAGTAATTTTTGTGTTTTAGTATCGGAGCGGGTTGTGAGTTTATAGGGGAATAGGATGGGAAGTAATTTACTTATAATTCATTAGTTATGTTTTTATTTATTGTTATTGATTAGTAATTAATTGGTAATTCATTTTTAATCGGTAAACAATTTGTATAAATTGGATAATTTATCATTCTATTAATTATAATAAACGTATTATTATTTTTTTAACTGATAATTACATTAATTGCGTTTTTTATGTGTGGTGTGTTGTGTGTCAAAGGGGGAATAGTGTAGGAGTAATTTAATGTTATTTAAGTAGCTATGAATTATTACATTTTATTGGTATTTATGAATAATGTTTTTGTTTATTAATTATTAATATGTTATTTATTTTAAAAAATAATAATTGATAAGTATATTAATTACCCTCTACACTATCCTACATTTTCTACACTGTTACACTGACTGAAGTTGGAATAGTAATTTTAACCCTTTCGCTATCCAACACTTTCCCTACTGTTGCACTCACTGGAGTGGGAATAGTAATGTTTCCCCCTTTGCTATCAAACTCTTTCCCTACTGTTGCATTCACTGGAGTGGGATTGGTAATTTTTACCCCTTTGCTATCCAACACTTTCCCTACTGTTGCACTCACTGGAGTGGGAATAGTAATTTTTACCCCTACGCTATCCAACACTTGCCCTACTGTTGCACTCATTGGAGTGGGAATAGTAATTTTAACTGCTACGCTAACCACCCCTTTCCCTACTGTTGCACTCACTGGAGTGGGAATAGTACATTTTACCCCTATGCTATCCAACATTTTCTCTACTGTTGCACTCACTGGACTAGGAATAGTAAATTATACCCCTACGCTATCCAGCACTTTCCCTACTGTTGCACTAACTGGAGTGGGAATAGTAATTTTTATCCCTATGCTATTGAGCGCTTTCCCTACTGTTGCACTCACTGGAGTGGGAATAGTAATTATTACCCCTACGCTATCCTGCGCTTTCCCTACTGTTACACTCTCTGGAGTGGGAATATTAATTTTTACCCTGACGCTATCCAACGATTTCCCTAATGTTGCAATATGTGGAGTAAGTATACATATATTAATTTATATGTATATGTTTAATTTGAACATTATCTGTATTAGTAATTATTTTTTAATATGTTTTAATACTTTTAACTATATGTATTATTTACTTAATTTTACATTATCATTAAAACATTAAAAAAACGATATTTTGAACATCATAGTTTTGTACTTACCTTTATGTAGATTGGACTGCGATATTTTTTTCTTCGAAATTTTTGTGTCGATATTTTTGTAGGTTGATTTTCTATCCGTTGATATTTTGTCAGACATTCGATCTCCATTAGTTATTAATGGGACGAGGACCACAGGAGTAATGAAGAGTACCAGTAAGTGATAGGACATTACCAATTTCATTGAGAAGTCATTGTCTCTTTTACTTTGGATTACCTAAGAAGTGGACTGGCACAAAGAGAGCTACTCAAACTGAATTTAATATCATGAACATTATATCATTTGAACACGCATGCTGGACTTTTCTATTTTTCTAATGTAGAATTTAGATTGTTGATGTATTTACCATTTAGTATTGTACATCTTGATACATTTTGATACATTTATAACAAAACTAGATTTTGAAAAAATGCTGATATCCCAATTCACACATATATATATAACCTCTAATTGGTGCGATAATCATTGGTGATTTCTTGAATCCTTTTATATTATATTGCATATAATGTATATTCTTAGTTGGGGCAACATTTATTTATTAATTTTATTGGTTATTTAGTTTTTGGGGGAGACTATCCTTTATGTGTTTTTAGAAGGACAAATCGACTCATTGTAGAAATTGGATGAATATACTTTTAGTGTTCTTATGACAGATGAATTTTAGGAATTTGTAAGTTCATTTAAATTATGCAATTCATTTTACAAGAAAAAAACAAAGTAATTCGAACACTTGTTAATAAAAATGTAGAATGATTTACTTTTATAATGATTGGTCCACCAGAATCATAATATTATTTTGGTTCCAATGTTTCGAAGGCATACGGCATCAAAACATATGAATGGATATGTCTTCTTTCCCCCTCTATGACTAACAATTATGACATGATCTGTATTTTCAAGATTTTAAATCATTCTTTTTATTTTGACTCATGGTAAATAATATGACCTAATTTAATAAAGTATTTTTTAAATAGTCGCACGTGCATGCTCCCACACCCTATCAGAGCCTGGTTCTATAATATTGATTGAAATGGACCAAACACTCAAACATATCTTAGTTCTCTGTAAGGATATTCTCTTGTGTGAGGTTTTCCTGTTGCAGTAAAAGTGAAATGTTCTCTGTAAAGTGCTCTACCTCTCCTCCAGTTTAGACATGTGTGAGAAAATCCCTCTTTTTTGCATGCTCACCCCATTTTCTGCTAAGTATTGTTTCATTAATCAGTAGATTGTTGCACCACTGTCCATTCCCCAGTGTATATGTTTCTGCCTCTAAATTATGTTCAAATTTTCATAGTTTACTTTCCAGTAAGTCCAATGCGTATTTTACAGGAAAATACACCAAAGGCATGGAGAGCTAAACGTGACCTGTAACCTGCAGCACTTATTATGCCATCTAATAGGCCCACAAAGAAAAGCAAGGTTTTGTGCCTACAAATGTACCTGACTAGTAGAGCTTTTAAACCTGCAGCGCAAGCTGTCAAAATAACCCCTTTTGACATTAAAAGACTCAATTTAAAAAAATGAAATGAGTTACCCCTAAGTAAGCCTTGTAGCCCACAAGGTAGGGTGCCTATTGTTTAAAAGTGTTGACTTGTTCCTACAGCGTCTATCCCTCAAAGCAATTTTCACTGTATAGGGCTGCAACTGATCCCATAAGGACAACCCCACTCCAGTACTAGTTTTAGTAACAACGGTTTGGGCTAAGCTACTGAAATGATTCAACAGTAAAGTGGAATTTTTTAATAACTTTTTAGAAACTATAACTTTTATAAGTGTAGATTCTGTTTGTCTGAAACTCCAGTAGACTAATACCACTGGCCTCTGGTGTTGCTTCCCTTTAATGAGGTGTGAAAACTGCTTTGTTAGCATAAACAATGGTTCGGGTATTTTTGTGGGAAGACTAAGTGTAAGGTTTATGGCTCCTCTCAGCCCAGGATGGGCAGCTGGGGAGGTGTCAGGAACTTTATTAACTTGACCAGGACCAGTGTTAGCTCTATCATTCATAGTTAAATGTAAAGGAAGACCAGTGGAATTGAAGCCCATGGTCCCTGGACCAACTGTAACAAACTTGCCACAAACAATGTGAGAGGGGAAACTGGTTCCACTACAAGTTCAGTGTGATTGAGAAAGAGGGGCTGCTCTTTTTACCTAGACAATGAATGGTGCACTGGGGGATATCCTACAATAGAGGGAAGGTTTCCCCTTGAGACATCTTTGCTCACTTATTAGGGGGTGTACAGGAGTCACACCTGCCTACCGACTTGTGAATCCTGCAAAAGTAGCTTCTCACTCCCAGCTCATCAGTGCACTTTCTGGACCTAAAGAAGAACAGAAGAGGACTGCACCTCCTGGTTGTGACTCGTATAGATTCCTGAGAGGCTGGACCTCTGGAGTTTCTGCCACATGTACTCAGGACTAAGAAGTGGCCTGCAAGGGTCAGTCAGCTGCCCTTCTGTGTGGCTATAGCGACTCAACAAGCTTTGAGAGTTTTCCTGTTTTGACCAGCTGATGATTGGACCCTGCTGGTTGCTTGTGCTTGAGTGGGTTTTAGCCCAGTGTTGTGAGTGAGGACTTAGAAGCCTCAGAATAAACAAGATGGATGACTTACGAAAGTCTGAAAAGTTGGAATTGTTTTGAGGAATCCAAAACCTTTGGAAATTCAGCAGGACCGCGCAGGAAAGGTGTCTAATTTTAGGACTCTGTTGGACACAGCTTCCAGCTTGCCCTGCTGCAAGATTTGGAGCTCCAAAAAGAGAGAAAAGTTCAAAGTAGAAGTTTTGACTAGGCAGAGGCGTGAAAAACATTCAACCAAGGAGAGGACTTCAGTGGCAACAAAATTTGAATTTTTCACTCTGAAGTTTTTGTGCCAAAGCCAAACTCTTCAGCCGCATCTCGTACAATTGCTGTCCAACTTGAGGATTTTGCCGGACACAGCCTACAACCTTGTCCCGCTAGAGGATAATCCAAAAATATTTCATATAAAAGTCACAACTTAAAAAAGCTTTGACCAGGACTACTCACATGGTGTACCCGATCTCTGCTCCATCACCCTTGACCTGAGTTCACATCTATGCCCCTTTTATGTTTTATTTTGATGTTTTTATTGTGTTAGTAATATTTAGAAGTTTTATATAGCGCTAGCTGGACCCGAGGGTATGAGAGCGCTTCACAGCATGTACAGTTATGTGCAAATATATAATAGAAATATTATGATAGAACATGCAGGTTCGAGCCGGATATAGATCAGACACAGGAGCGAATGAGCAAGGAGCGGGTTGGGGGTTGATCATTCAAGACGAGCGTCCAATAGGATTCTTTGCTTAAACAGGACGGGAGATCAAGAGGTTTTCAGGGTCCGAGTCAGCGTCCACAGTCATAAGATTACAGTAAGATGGAGAGCCATCTAAGGTGCTTCCTTGGCTCTTATCGTTTCGCTCGAGAACGGTCTAGGAAGAGGACTTTGAGCAGGTTCTTGAATTTTGGGACTGAGGGGTTCGTTCTGATGTGGGGGGTTGGAGTTCTGGATTTTTGGGGTGTTTCCAGTGAAAGATTTAGCTGCAGTTTTTGGCTTATAAGTTTTCAGTAGGATGAGTAGTAGAGTGTTGGAGCTCCTGAGGTTCCTGGACTGGCCAGCCCTTTTGAGTTTGGCGGCTAAGTATTCCGGTTTGCCTGTGTGCAGGGCTTTATGCGTGAGGCAGGCTGTTCTAAAGTTGGCTCGCAATTCAATTGGGAGCCATTTAAGTTCCCTGAGTGCAGGAGAGATGTGGTTACATTTCTTAGTTCCTGTGACCATTCTTGCTGCAGCATTGAAGGTTGTTTTCAAGGGGACTAGGTGAGATTTTGCTGTCCCGGTCAGGGCTGCGATCCCAGTCAATTCTGGAGAGCACCAGTGCTTGTATGACTTGTTGAAGATCCTTAAGGGGAAGGAAGGGTTTTATTTTGTACAGTAGTTTCAAGTTGAGAAAAGCACTTTTGGCAGATCTTGTAACGTGTTTTTTCAAGTCCAGTTTCGGGTCTAGGGTGATACCTAGAGATTTTACCGAGTCCGCCGGGTTGAGGGTACCATTGAGGGCGTCAATGGCTTTGAGCCATTCTTCAATTTGGAGGTTTTCGTCTCTGTTGGAGATGAGGAGTACTTCCGTTTTCTCTGGATTGAATTTTAGGTGGTTGATTGTGAGCCAGTATTGAACCTCTTTAAGCGTGACATTTAGTCTCTGGATGTCGTCAATGGAGGTGGTTTCCAGATATAGCTGCGTATCATCCGCATATAAGTGGAAAGGGATGTTAGAATTCCTGAGTAGTGTGGTAAGGGGTTCCAGGTAAATATTGAAAAGCTGAAGGGGGAGCACTGACCCTTGTGGGACATCTCTATTGTCTGGGTGGTGGTCGGACTCAAAGTTTTTAATTTGTATTCTATGTGAGCGGTTGTGGAGAAAGGAAGAGAACCACTGGAGGACCGTCTCATCAAGACCAGCCCTTTCAAATGCGGTCGATAAGTCTAGGATGATGAGAAGGTAGCATTGATCCGAGTCCAGTGACTTGAGTAGATCGTCTAAGACATTGAGGATTGCGGTTTCGGTGCTGCTGCCTTTTCTGAAGCCCGATTGATGGGGGTCTAGGAGATTGATGTTATCCAGGTGTTGGGTCAGCTGAGAGAGTACACATCTTTCCAGGATTTTGGACAGAAGGGGTAAGTTTGATACAGGTCTAAAGTTGTTCATATCCTCAGTGTCTAGCCCTGTTTTTTTCAGTAGTGGCGTGACTTGGCCTACTTTGAGGCAGTCTGGTATGATTCCAGAGCTCTGGGGGGTTCACGGAAGCGCTATGCTTAGTTTCAGATGCTTTGATCTCGTGGAGGGGGAGAGATTTGGCCCAAGAGAGAGATCGATCTTGGCGATTTTGTTGTTGAAAAAGACGGCGAAGTTCTCACATTGTTTTTTGGATGCCAATATTGAGGATGTTGTAGGCTTAGCCGTTTGATTCCTGATGATATTGAAGAGTTCTTTGGGTTGTTTTTTTGCGGTGTTTAGAGGCGAACAGAGGAAAACTGTCTTTTTATTCTTAATGTGCCTTTAGCAATTCCTGCGGGCTGCATTGAGTTCATCAGGATGTAGGGTAGAAGGATTGTTCATCCAGATTCTTTCTGAGGCTCTAAGATGTCTTCTTTCATCATTAATGTCAGTGGTGAACCATGATCTGGAAGGGATGATCTTATATTTTTTTAATTTCAGGGGGGCAAGGTGGTCCAGGGTGAGTATCAGATTGGAGTTGTAGAGAGAGGTAAGTTCAGTAGTTGAGAGGTGATCTGTAGTGCTAGAGAGGAGCAAGCTTATTCATTCTTCTAGGTCAGCCCCGGGGATCTGAGCTGTGTTCCTGACCCATTCGTGGGGGTCCTGTTTGGGGGTTGAGTTTGGACTGGTTGGTTGATGTGGAAGAGAATGATGTGGTGGTCTGACCAGTCTACGGTGATTGCGTTGCTATCGGTAATGATTGCGCCAAGGATTGCTCCTCTATGGTGAGTTTCTTCTGAGCAATGTTGGGTCAGATTATATTCTGGAAGGAGGCTATTTAGAGTTTGAATGTGCAGATTTTTTGTTTCATTCCATCTTAGATTGAGGTCGCCGAGAATTATGTTGTTAGAGTTGCCGAGTGTGCAGTGGACAATCAGGTCAGAGAGGTGTTCCCCGAATTAGTTAGAGTTGCCTGGAGGGTGGTATAGGAGATGACAGAGTAATGGTCTGTTAGCACATGTTTTGATGTTGACTAAGAGACACTCAAAGGAGCTATACAGGCAAAACTTTATGTTCGAGGCATTTGTGCTGTAGATACACATGCTTTGCATACTCCTGCTATCTAGTATAGATGTTTGCAAATTGTTTCTCTTTGAAGAAGTCTTTTCCAGTTCCACAGTAAGGTGACTCCTCCTTTCAGTAATAATGCGCATCGACTCCATTGCTAGATTTTATCTTTCCGCCATTGGTTACAGTCGTGGTTTGCGGCGCTCCGGTTTGAAACCGTCCTTCGGGATCTCCTCGATGAGCAACCCACTGTAATCCTGTCGGTATTGTTTCGTACGCATTTCAATATTCTCCGCGTGTCGAACTATCTTCGGTCGAGAAGACTTCGTTGGCAGCCTTTGTGCCTAGCCGTGTCGGTTGACTTCCGTTCCGTATTAGCCAGTCTTCTGCCGATGGAACGAACTCTGTTTCAATTTTGTCCTCGGCGACACTCCAAGTATCCAGGCACAGACCTGCATAAAGTCTGCAACTTGTGCCTCTCACCGGAGCACAGGAAAGAAGATTTTGACGTATGCCAATCGTTCCGATTGAATAAAGACTTTGCAGGATCATCGGGCTTGACGTAGGGACATGCAGCAACAAAACATTGAACACACTCCTGATATCGTCGGGGAAGATACCGAACATGAAGAAAGGGAGACGGCGGCAGAAGAGGTGGAGGCCATCTCTATCCAAGAATCCGATTCAGAGCTGAAAATCGAGTTAGAGTCCAAAAATGTTCCAGCGTGACAGGGTGCTGTGAGAAACAAAGCCCCTTTGCCCCTCAAGCTCTCTTCGATTAAACAAAAGGCTTCAGGCCACCACTGCCTTCTGGCCAGGGTCGGCACTAAGACACTGCTTCCAACGCTCTGGTCCTCGGGCTCCGCACCAAAACAGGCAGTCAAGCCTTCTGGTTCGGGACAGAGTCGAGAAAAGACCTCTTCGGAACCAAAACCTTTGGCTCAAAAATCAAAAGATACCCTTCGAAAGCCCCTGAAACCTATCCTGGACATTATGAAGTAGAAACTGGACCCTGAGCAGAAGAACGTGTACATTGATCCAGATACTGGAAATATATTAGCTAAAGGTGTGACACCTTCCAAAAGACAAATTATCTCAGAGAACACTAGCTACAAAATTCCTCTAAAACAGGAGGACATCGCTATAAGTCCTATCTACCCTAATCCTCAATCTCTTCTACCACTACCACTACCACGCTCAAAGCTTTGCACATAACACGTCAGGGTTCTCCACACACACAGCTTGATATAGGGGATGAGGATGACAATAGCCCACTACCAACAAACCCATGGGATGACTATAATATTGATCACCAATGGATAATGACCCTGATTTATATCCTGCAAAACCATTACCCCCTGATGACAACGTAGCATGTGGAGGAGTGTGGCTCACTGATTAGAGAGGCAGACCCTGATGCAGAGGTCTGGCCTGGGACCAGGGTTCAATTCCCGTCGTGGCAGGGTCTTGAGCTCAAATGTCCGCGGACCCGATAATTCTCGGCACGGTGCCTACTCTAATCATGGGGTCCCACGCTGCAACTCTGGGCAATATCTTGCTTAGTCTCCACACCGGCCCTAATCGCTAAGGATGCCTGGCTTCACCAGGGGGGTGCCCAGGAGTTGGGCACCTCACAGGAACAGGCCAGGACGGGTTACTCAGCGGTTTATTCAGCGCGGGGACACACTGGTAAGTGTAACCATGCGCTTTATAAGCTTCAGAATTACAATTACAGGGCAACATCATACCATGGTGTTACATTATACACGGAATCATTAGAAGAATTTTTGTTCAAGACACTAGGTTCTACACGTAGAACAAATCAAAGTTTGCCTATGTTAAAAGGCATGATTAGGCATGCCGATTACATTGAAAGACCCTGTACATGCCCGTCTATTAACACCTAGGGTTGATGAAAAATACAAACCCTCACTGTCTGACCCCATTTTTATTAAGGGTCAGTTGCCTTTAGATTCTTTAAAAGTATCTAATGCTTACAAAAGAGCAAACTCACAGACTTCAGCAGATGCACCTCTTCCAGACAAGGAGCTAAATTAATAGATGCATCAGGCAAAAGAATAGCTGCTCAATCCTCTAACCAATGGCACATTGCCAACACACAAGTTCTATTAGCCAGATAAGATAGGGCCCACCGGTATGAAATGGAGGACCTACTCCAATACCTCCCAGAGGAACATACGAAAAGAGCACAAGAGCTAGTGCAAGAAGGGATATTAATATTGAATTCCTCCATTAGATGTATGGGTGAATTTTGCGGATTTGTGGTCAGCGAATTCGCGCGAAATCGCAAAAAAATCTGCAAGTTCGCAGAAAAATCAACGAACTTGCGGATTTTTAGAAATATATTACTGAAGTACTTTCTACTGGCTAATCAGTAAGTGCTACCTCGTTGGGTAAATGTATAGTTCTTTTCCTACACTACCGCTGCGTAAAGTGCCAGAAGAGTTGTCTCCAGTGACCATGTGTGTATTACTATGCCATTGCGCCGAAGGGCGCAGGGGTCCCTTGAGTGAGCTGTCCATCATAATGGGTAAATGGCGGGAAGACGGTGCACACCGCTAGTGTGTGGGCGGGGTCAAAAGGGCGGGCCTTCTATGCGAGTTCTCATGCCTCTTGTGTGATAAAAAGGTCAGAGACCGATCAGTGCAGCAGATGAGGAGAAAGAAGCTCCTGGTTACAGGAACTGCACTGGGATTGCACTTGTGAAAGTCAAGGATGCAGTGGCCTCCATCAGGCATCACAGCTACTTTTCAACGATAGATACGGGGAAGAAGCACAGCACACCTGTCCAGACTCGGGGTCCCTTTCATGAGCTGTCCATCATAGTGGGTCATGGCGGTAAAACAGTGCACACCACTAGTGTGTGGGAGGGCCAAAGAACGAGCCTTCTATGCGAGTTCACATGCCTCTTGTGTGTATAAAAGGTCAGAGACCAATCAGAGCAGCAGATGAGGAGAAAGAAGCCCCTGGTCACAGGAACTGCTCGGGATTGCACTTATGAAAGTCAAGGATGCAGAGGCCTCCATCAGGCATCACGGCTACTTTTCAACTGTAGATACGGGGGGAAAGCACACCTGCCCAGCGCCGGGGTCCCTTGAGTGAGCTGTCCATCATAGTGCATCAGGGCGGGAAAACGGTGCACACCACTAGTGTTTGGGCGGGGCAAAAGAGCGGGCCTTCTATGCGAGTTCACATGCCTCTTGTGTGTATAAAAGGTCAGAGACTGATCAGAGCAGCAGATGAGGAGAAAGAAGCTCCTGGTTACAGGAATTGCACGGGGATTGCACTCGTGAAAGTTAAGGATGCAGAGGCCTCCATCAGGCATCACAGCTACTTTTCAACGGTAGATACGGGGAGAAAGCACACCTGCCCAGCGCCGGGGTCCCTTGAGTGAGCTGTCCATCATAGTGGGTCAGGGCGGGAAAACGGTGCACACCACTAGTGTGTGGGCAGGGCCAAAGAGCGGGCCTTCTATGCGAGTTCACATGCCTCTTGTGTGTATAAAATGTCAGAGACTGATCAGAGCAGCAGATGAGGAGAAAGAAGCTCCTGGTTACAGGAATTGCACGGGGATTGCGCTCGTGAAAGTGAAGGATGCAGAGGCCTCTATCCAGCATCACAGCTAATTTTCGACGGTAGATATGGGGAGAAAGTACACCTGCCCAGCGCCGGGGTCCCATGAGTGAGCTGTCCATCATAGTGGGTCAGGGCAGGAAAACGGTTCACACCACTAGTGTGTGCGCGGGGCCAAAGAGTGGGGCTTCTATGCGAGTTCACATGCCTTTTGTGTGTAAAAAAGATCAGAGACCGATCAGAGCAGCAGATGAGGAGAAAGAAGCTCCTGGACACAGGAACTGCACCGGGATTGCGCTCGTGAAAGTGAAGGGTGCAGAGGCCTCTATCCAGCATCACAGCTAATTTTCGACGGTAGATATGGGGAGAAAGCACACCTGCCCAGCCTCGACAAAGCTCACGATTGTTTTTGGGCTGATGAATGCGTTACTGAATTTGAGCTTCAACTTGGGCACCTGCTTAGTTGTAACTATTCTCTGACCCTGCCTCCGGCACCCGGCTGTGTAGGGTCAGGACAGGGTCGAAGAATAGTTGCAAGTAAGCAACTTCAACTCTGGCACCTTGCCTGCGCCATTACCTGCCTTAACTCTGCAGGAGCATCCTGCCAGAATGTAAATCCACCGGCGAGCGGATTTGCGGATTTTTCGGCAATTTCGCGAGATTCGCGGATCGCAAAATTGCCGAAAATCTGAAAATTCCGTGAGCGGAACGGATTTTGCGCCTACACTTTTAATTAACACCAGCATTCTCCTTAAACGAATGCATGGCTCTGAATTTCTGGGTTTAAACCAGAGGTTCAGCAATCTATTCTCAACACTCCTTTTGACAACACCTTTTTGGACCTCAAGTAGATGAGGCACTCGAAAAATGAAAAAAGACAGAGGCGGCAAAATCGATGGGTTCACTTTAGTCCCCCATCTAACAGAGGCTCCTTTCGCCACTCATTTTATAGAGGAGGATCCAAAGGTAATTCCTCAGATTCTAATGTGTCCTAATATAAATCTAACACACAACCCTCTACATTTAGAGGCTGCTATAAAGGCGGGTAGAGAGGAAACAATTTCAAGGGCAGAGGTTAAGGCACACCAACACGTACCTCTCCATCTCCCAATAAGCAGTGACTTGCCTACAATTCCCACCAATCGTGTTATACCTGTCGAGGGAAGACTTCACAATTTTTTCACATTTGGCAATCAATAACATCAGACAAATGGGTATTAGACATTATCCAACATGGTTATTGCCTGGACCTTAAAAGCAATCCTCTCAATATTCCTCCGTACACAAACTTTCGTTACAGCACCATAGCTCCTCAAACAGGAAGTACAAGCTCTTTTAACAAAAAATTACAGAACCAGTTCCATTACAACACCAAGGGTCAGGGGTTTACTCACTGTACTTCCTAATCCCAAAAAAGGTTGAGTCCCTAAGACCAATATTAGACCTCAGAATGTTAAACCTATACATACTGTCGGAACCTTTCCATAGGGTTATGCTTCAGCAAGTGCTTCCACTTCTACAAGGCAACTTTATGTTCATTCTAGACTTAAAGGACGCATACTTCCACCTTCCTGTTCATCCGGCACATCGCAAATATCTTAGATTTGTGATAGCAGGAAATCACTACCTGTTCAAAATACTCCCAATCGGAGTTGCTACTGCACCCAGAGTGTTCACAAAATGTCTAGCAGAAGTAGTAGCTCATCTTGGAAGACAGCAAATACATGTATTACAAACCAACCAATACCTAACAGTCAGGACTTTTATGCAGCTAATAGGGATGATGGCTTCATACACTGCGATAGTGCCTCATGCAAGATTACACATGCGTCCTCTACAGGAATGTTAAGCACGTCAGTGGAATCAATCACAGGGTCAATTAACAGATGTAGTGTTGGTAGACAGCCGCACCCATTTCATTTTGTCCTCTTTACCAACTTATTGTAAAGCGCTCTGATATCCTTCGGGATCTTGTTCGCGCATTATATAAAACTTTATAAATAAAAAAATAAAAAAAATAAGAGGTAATTGGCGTGATGGAGATGTTACTCTTGTGAATAATTATTAGTTCAACTGCTAAATATTTAAACACTTTCCTTAAATTAATCCTGTCCGCTTTTTCAGGGATTGAACCGAGGTGTTTTTATTGAACTTGTGTGTTGGACTAATAATTACCGGTTTTCTTACAATATGTGCAAAGGCTGAAGTGGGCGAGATCTATGGGGAATAATAGACCCATTTATTTTTAACAAAAACAGTTCCTTTTCTTTGTTAAACAAAACAACCACCCCTGAAGGGATGGAGGGGAGTTTACTGTGCTGCAGAGCCGAGGGAGAGAGAGCTAGAGCTAAGAAAAAACAACACCACCTGACCAGGCTGCTTGTTACATGAAAGAAATGTAAATGTCCATAGTTGTTTGATCAGCAATTATAAAGGCTGATTAAGAGCCAATAAAAGCTTTAATTGAAGGAGTCACTTGAAGCTTCATCATGAAAAATGTGAATATTTTTGAGTGGTAATGAAGGAGTGTTACGGCTGAGTTCTGGAGTGCATTAGTTTAATTGACCCTTATAAAATTATCTGCATTAGGTAAGTTTGATTGCATATTACCGAAACATATATTTTAAAGCACTTTCTGTACATTTTGCGTGAGCCAGTCTTAAGAGTACATTTCAAAATGATTCTTTTAACTTGCATTTATTTATCATTTAAGCTTCATATGTTGTTTTATAAGCACGTACCTAAAGGTGAACAACCAACAAAATATTTACAGAATGTCTGTTCTTTTTAGCCACATCCATGACCTTGTCCACACACTCTCTGACGCTGCTCCCATTGCACTCAGAATCATAGTTACCATACTTCTTTATGCATTTGAACCACTGAATATGCATTATTTCAATAAACTAACAGAAATGACTGTTGGATTCAGGCTCCACTTTACTGCTATTTTAATAACAATGCTCCAGCAACAGAATAATAAATAATGACAGACGAGCAGTGTTTTTTGTTTACTTTGTGTTTGATTTGTTCGTTTTCAAGAAATTGATCACAAATAGTTGAAGGCACAAATCCAACTGTATCAAATGGTCGCTACTCTCAATTCCCTGTCTACACTTACATCTCATGGTGATGACTATGATTAATGTATGTATGTATGTATTTCGTATTTGTAAGGAGTGTAAATCACCTGTGGGTCTCATAGCACCAACAGATACTCAGGGGAGACAGACGAGTGGCCAGGCAGAGCTAGAAAAGCCAGGTTTTTATGTTTCTTTGGAACTTCTGGTGATTTGGTTCCAGCCTGATGTATAGAGGCAGAGTGTTCCAGGTTTCTGGGGCTATTTTAGAGAAGGATCAGTCGCCATTCCTGACTTTGCGGACTTTAGGAACAGTTAGGAGATGCTTGCTGGTTGAGCGCGATGGTTCTAGCCAGGCGATAGTCCATCAGCTTTTTTGCTAGGTATTTTGGCCCCTGACCGTTAAGGTTCTTGTGGACTAGACAACATAGTTTGAACTTGATGCGTTTTTTTATGGGAAGCCAATGTAATGTCCTAAGACTGGGCGCAGAGGGAGTGCGGGAGGGAGGTTAAGAACCATCGTGGCTGCAGTGTTTTGCAGGACCTGAAGTTTTGTCAGAAGGCCCTCGTTTATGGAGGTGAGTAATTCATTGTCGTAGTCCAGATGGCTTATTATTAGTTCCTGTACTAGGGGCATGCAGGATGGGAGGGGGATCCATTTGAAGATTTTCCTAAGATTGCGCATTAGCCCAAAACTGGTGAGCACTACATTGTTAATATGGTAGAGAGTTTGTTGTCTAATGTTATCCCCAGGTTCGGGGCTGTAGACTTAGGTGGGGGGCAGGTACCTAAGGCCGGCGGCCACCATTCGTCTGTCCAGTGTTTGTGTGCATTGCCAAAGAGCAGTATCTCTGTTTTGCCGGCATTGAGTAACAAATAGTTGTTAGTCATCCAATCCTTTATTGCAAGCATACATTGTTGGAACCTAAATTTGGTGTAAGTGTAGTTAGATCCTAGGGTAATTAGCAGCTGTGTGTCCTCTGCCTAAGACACAGTTTCAAAAACATGTGCTCTGATTACCTTTGCTAGCGGGGACACATATAAATTGAAGAGTGTAGGGCTTAGTATGGATCCCTGGGAGACTCCCATGATGATTTCCTGTTTTTTTGAAGAGAATGTTCCTATTAGGACCTTTGGAGAGCCGTCCAGTCAGGTAGCTCTTGATCCAAAGTAGGTCTGAGCCCTTGACACCAGCCTCAGCTAGGCGTTCTAAGAGAATGCTGTGTGAGATGGTGTCGAAGGCAGCCGACTAGTCAAGTAAAATCAGGATGGCGGATTGTCTTGAATCAAGTGCCAGCCTTATATTGTCCACGATCTCAAGTAAGGCTGTTTCGGTGCTGTGAAATGCTCTGAGTCCCGATTGGGATGGATCTAACAGCTTGTTATTTTCTAGATGTTTGTATAGTGGGTTATTTATCAAGGATTCCATGATCTTTCCGGTCAGTGGCAGGAGGGAGATTGGGCGATAGTTGAGAAGCTGTTTTGGGCCGGCAGTGTCTATTTTTTAGGATCGGTCTGATTATGGCCTCTTTTCAATGAGAGGGTACGGTAGAGTGGGATAATGAAAGGTTAAGGATTTTGGTCAGGTTGGGGAGGAGAGCCGGCACAATTTTGGATAGAGTTTGAGAGGGGGCCGGGTCGGCTGGGGATCCAGATTTAATTCTGTTTATCGTAAGGGCTACTTTTTCCCCTGTAAATGTGTTTAATTCCTTAAGAACAGCAGTGTGCCTGGGATAAGACTCGTTGACTGTCTGCTCGGGTAGTGTGTCAGTTAGGGTTGTGTCCCGTTGATTGGGGGAATAGTTTATGGATGTCGTTAATTTTGTTGGTAAAAAAAAATGAGAGGGAGTTGACCTATTCTGGGTCCCGGTGAGTGGAGGCTGGCATCCTGGGGGATTCATAAATTCCTTAACTATTTTGTGTAGTTCACTGTGTGAATTTCCTGCCTGGTTTATTCTGTTCGCCAGATAGACTTTTTTGGTTAAAGCAATGGCATCCATATAGAGCCGGTTTGATGTTTTGCATTGTTGTCTGTCTATTACATTTTTTGTCCGTCGCCATTGGCGTTCGGCTGTCCTGACAGCGAGTTTGGTCGTTTTTAAGTCTGGAGTGAACCAGGGAGAGTGTTTGTTAGGACATCTAGTCAGCTTTCTAGGGGCAATGGTATCTAAGGATGTGGTAATTGCGAGGTCCAGATCGATTGATTCCTTGTTGGGCTCAGTGAACTCAGTAATGGGGGGGGTTACAATGAGTAGAAAATGAATCTAAGCTTATCTTGTTCCAGGGTCTGCTCAGTTTCAGTTCTTTCCTGGATTGGGGTTGAGTTGGGTTCACGTGGATGTGAAACCTGATTACATGGTGGTCTGACCATAGGATTGGGAGTAGCTGGTCGATCTCTACATTAGGCGAATTTGTGAATAGGAGATCTAAGGAGTGACCAGCGATGTGAGTGGGGCCTGTCACTAGCTGCTGTAGGCCTATTGTGTTAATGCTGGTGATAAAATCATTTGTGTGGGGGTCTCATAGTATTTCAGCGTGATTGTTAAAGTCCCCTAGTAGAAGAAAGTTGCCAGAGGCCAGAACATCTGGTGCTATAGTCTCTGTAAGTTTGTTGACAACGTTTGCTTCGTTTCCAGGGGGCCTAGAGGAGGGCACCTTTCCATGACTCCCCATCTCTATTGTGAAGGTGCAGATTTCGTCCCAATCTGCTAGATGGGTTTCTATGATATATATTTTAGTATTTGCCCTATGGGCAATTAAGGTTTGACACTTGTAGAATATTCCATGGTATTTTCATTGCTGTTGATCAGTGGTTAATTGTAGCCACAGACTGCTGGGGGGCCCCACTAACACTAAGTGTGAAGGACCCAGTCTCCTCCCAACCTGTGGGAGGCACTCTTGGTGGACATCAAGCCCAATAAAAAGTATCTGGAAGACTGTGAGCTCTGGCACAGGACGGATCCGACAAGCCCTGGGTAGCAGAGGGCCAGTGGGTGCTGGGAATAACTGATGCAGAAGATGTGGTGAGAGCATATAGCAATAAGGTGCTCTAAAGGCTACATGTTGTCCCCCCGCCACTTGAAGGGATACATCAAGATTTTTTTATTATGAAATACAAATTGTGAAGTGTGGGCTCACAGGCAGGCTGCCTACTGATATCAACAAGGCACAGTACATTGCACATAATGGCCTACAGTTGCATATCATATGGTGGTGCCTTGCCCATACAATGACTGAATTGTGTTGATTGCATGGAGCACTTAAAGTGAAAAGCTCACCTTGTGTAACAACAGAGAGATATGGGATATTAGCCCATGGGTTCATTGGAAAGCAACAAGGAACACAAAAGATTGTCTCAGTGACTTTGACAAGCAGAGTGGTTTTGAAGTTAGCGTTTTAGCTTGCTAAGCTACGCCGGGGCAGCCGAGCCAGTCGTGCACACCCATACGTCATCGCGCATGACAGTTTCCTGGGTTTTGGCTTCCTTCTTAAACTCCTGGATCGGACGCCACATTATCGTCGGGGTCCTCTGGATGGGTGTATGTGGGTGCCATAGGGGCGCTGCGCTTTGACGAAGTAAGTAGATGCCCTTTTGCTCTAACATATTCCAGATAAGCACCTATAATACAATAGCAATTATGCAGACAATGTAATGGGTCCGAAATTTTTTTTTTCGGTATTGCAGACTGTGACTATAAGCCTCCGCCCACCACCAGGACCCATGTTGTGAATTTACAACTGTTTCGAATTAAGCTCCTTTTTGCTTCATATTGTAGTAATGTATAGTAGTTTACTAATATACCTTTATTATACCCTTCATGTTAATGTATGAATTGTTTTATCCATGATGTCACCTTTGGGATGTTTGGTTACTAAGATACCTGTATTGTAACAGTTGGGTCTACCTGCTGAACCTGGTGGAGCTGCTTTCCTTGGCTCCATGACCATGCAGGTTAATACGTGTTGTATTTATACACTGCCTACGTCTCAATTACTACACATATACTAAGTCTGCCATTCTTTTAAGGGTATTAGGAGCTTGACATCTGCCTCATACCCTTGTAACTTCTAGTCATGTTCACTAATTTACTCACTATTTTTGATTTGGTAAGTGAAGAAAATGCATGTTTTTCTAAAAAACAAATTCTTTTGAATAATCTTAACGATGCTATTGATTGCCTGGTAAATTTGCCAGTTTCACTGATAAGCACTAAAGTATTGGTGCTTATGTATTGACTCCTATTCACCCTAAGTCTATGAATAATTAGCGTATGACTGCATGATGAAGAGCACTTAACTTTGGCATGATCTTTATCACCACTTTCACTTCAAGACAAATTCAAGCACTTAAGAGATCATGGCCTTATTTATGAAGGCCTTGCGCCGCCGATGCGCCACTTTTAAAATGGGAAAAAGTGACGCACCGGCGGCGCAAGGCCTTCATAAATAAGGCTCCATGTTCCTCTGTCTTTTTGTATGTCTTTTTCAGATTTACATGTCTTTCAGAAATCCTGGAGACACAGTCATAACCATGAGTTAATTTTGTGTTGGTTAGGGTGCAAACCGCTGAGGTGTCTTGGTCCTGAAGAAAGCCTCGCCAACAGCAATAGAAGGCAGAAACATGTTGACCCACTACAGACTAGGATTTCTCTGGTCAATTGAACCAGTTTGAAAATATCCGCTACACTTGCTTTTAGTTGTGCCAGGTTTTCAAACTAATAAAACCTTTTTTTTGGGAGAAACCTGAGGCATTTTTAAAACCACTTTTTCACTCACATTCACAAAAAAAAACCGCTTAGCTGTAAACAGGCGTCATAGCACATCAGAGAGGCACTCGGCCCCTCTGGTGGGAACTCAATGATGAAGCATGTCACCAACTAGGTTGGTGAGTGAGGGTTCTTTTTACATTTAAGAGTGGTTTCTCTTGCAGGCTCTTCTCTTGTCAGGCAGCACTCTTCTGTTGTTTAATAAATATGATAAGCAGGAGCCAAAAATATGAGGAGGAAACTGTAGGTGAGGCCACAGCAAAGAAGGGGAAAATTACTTAGGGAGCCTGGACATCGAGCTTTATGCAGAGCACTGCCTCAGGGGACAAACTAGACCCCGTACCATCAGCAATCAGAGCAACAAAGGACCTGTTGGAAACAAAATAGATACTTTAGCCGTGGACCTAGGACTGCTACAAGCTGATCATTGGAGAATGTGAGAGAGAGTGCTTAAAGTTACGATAGCTATATCCGACTTGGCCCCAGCTATTAAAGACCTTTAAAAAATTATGTGTTGCAGCAAATGAGCAGATACATGTGTTGGAACCAGAGCCGAGGATCAGGTACTGTGGGCCACATGAAATAGACTGAGAGCGATTGGCGTTCCCAGGAACATTGAGGCACCTACATGATCTTCTTCCTGGAGGACTGTATACAAGATATGGTCAAAAGGTTTATCCAAATTCTACATATTTGAAACGGAACACAGGGCTCCTTCAAGCCCATACAGAACTGGAAGGCCCCAAACAACCAGTGGCGGCCAGCCTCCTACATTACGAAGACAGTGCATTCTCAGTTTATTCTGCAGGAAACAAGCTCTATGAGCACCTTCATTGTATAAAATATGAAGATACCATTATATCTGGATTATGCAGCAGCAGTGCTAAACCAGAGGGCCTTATACCCAGAGATGAAGAAGAGGATGCGAGAGTCTAGCCAACTATCAAATGTAAATGGACAGATCATTTAATTTCTTTAATATTTCCCTTGAAAGTTTGTAGTGGTTGGAAAAATATGACATAGGAGGGGGACCACCTACTGTGGAAAACCTCTCTTTAACCACTCAACAGAAACAACTTATAATAAGGCAGGCAGGAGGAGCTCATCCTATGATTCCGCAAGCTAGAGATTAAAGAGAAAAGGCAGTGATTTCAGCATTGGCGAGATGCAATATCTTCACCAATGCTACTGAGAATGAAGGCTCTGGCAACAGAGAAGACAGTGCTGAGGTATTGGATAATAGTGACACATTGAAATACATAACCCCTGCCAGGTTGGACAAAATTATACGAACTATGATCCATAAGGCTATGACCCTGGTGTATTAATATACTTTGCATAAAATGTCGTACCAACTGATGGTGGGTGTTCGGCTGCAAGTCCCCCACTTGGGGCCAGATGTAGGTAGGAATCATTTACCGATTTTTAATTACCGAATTTTACCGATTCGGTAATTAAGAATCGGTAAATATGAAGGGTGGACATGTAGGTCCATCCAGATTTTTTTTTTACCGAATCGGTAAAAATCTGTATTTACCGATTCGGTAAATACCGACCGGTAATGGCCATTCATTCCTATGGGCTTTGAAGCCCATAGGAAAGAATGGGCATTACCGATTCGGTATTTACCGAATCGGTAAATACCGAATTCCACAAGGGTGCAGGGGGTGTCACTTTGACACCCTCTAGCACCCCCAAAACATGTTCGGGTGCCTTGTGGCAGGCATACCTGCCCTAAGGGCAGGTCTGCCTGTCATATGGCACAGGTGTGCATGCACACATGTGCATGCACACCGGAATTGGTATTTTACCATCAAATAGAATTGATGGTAAAATACCGATTCTGTTAGGCTTGTGGGACTCTGAAGAGTCCCACCTACATCTCATAATTACCGAATCGGTAAAAATACCGATTCGGTATTTTACAGATTCTGTAAATTTACCGGTCGGTAACGGCCGAAAATACAGATTTTTGGCCGTTACCGACCGACCTACATCTGGCCCTTAATTCTTACTCTTTTTTTTTACACTCCGAGGGCCCGATGTAGGTAGGACTTGTTAACCGAATCTTAATTACCGCATTTTACCGATTCGGTAATTAAGAATCTGTAAATAAGAAGGGGGGACATGTAGGAGCATCCAGATGTTCCTATTACCGAATCGGTAAAATTTCTGTATTTACCGATTCAGTAAATACCGACCGGTAATGCCCATTCATTCCTATGGGCTTTGAAGCCCATAGGAATGAATGGGCATTACCGATTCGGTATTTACCGAATCGGTAAATACAGAATTACACAAGGGTGCAGGGGGTGTCACTTTGACACCCTCTGGCACCCCCAAAAGAGGCTTGGGTGCCATGTGGCAGGCATACCTGCCCTAAGGGCAGGTCTGCCTGTCATATGGCATAGGTGTGCATGCACACATGTGCATGCACACCGGAATCGGTATTTTAACATCAAATTGAATTTGATGCTAAAATACCGATTCGGTAAGGCTTGTGGGACTCAGAAGAGTCCCACCTACATATCAAATTTACCTAATCGGTAGAAATAACGATTCGGTATTTTACAGAATCGGTAAATTTACCGATCGGTAAGTTTACCGATTCTGTAGAATATGTGGCCCTACATACCATTTCTAAAATACCGGTCGGTAACGGCCGAAAATACCGATGTTCGGCCGTTACCGACCGACCTACATCGGGCCCCAAGTTTCCTCCCCAACAGCACTAATGGACATGGCCCCTCTCTTTTGTTTGAGTTTGGGGTCACCCACATTTTAAACAAGGTGCTTTGGCTAGCCAGTTCTCAAAGGGGTAGCTCGGGAGTTCATGATGTTTGCTACTAGTTTCTTTTATATAAATATTCTATATTTGAGGGTTGGCAGTGCAACTGAGGAAGTGTGTAAGTCAGTGGGTATGAGTTGGGGGTGTTGATTGGGAGGCCAGATAATCAGTCATAGGAGTGCTATCAGCAACCACATTCAGATGCTCTCATGCCATGTGAGAGGTCTTAATTCCCTGAACAAGATATACAACGTACAAGGATACATTAAAAGACAGTGGGTACAGGTATCTTTCCTACAGGAAACACAACCTCAGAAAGGGAGAGGGGCAACCTCTGCAAAAAACGTGGCAGGGAATCGTGTATTACATCTCATACATAGCGTTTGCCTGTGGGGTTTTGATCTGTATAACCCCAGGCATGTCCTTCAAATCCATGGTCAGGGTCAGGATGGAGAGGAAGGAATTTGTTCTTATAAACATACACACTCTAAATGTAGACCAACATAAATTCCTAGACAGGGTGGACCCACACATCACAGCCCTGTTACTTTACCCAATCGAAATCAGGAAAAATATTTATTGTTTACAGAATGTTACCTGGGACAGATCTCTCTCTTCCTTGCCTACATTCATAATATGTAAAACGGCTAAGACTTTCGGCATTGGATGCAGCAAAAGGAGTTGATTAATTCCCGGGGAGCTCACATCCCAGATAGCAGGGAATGCTCATACTATTCCTGCATGCATGCCCTATATGTTAGATGTTGGATAAAGTTTTGGGTAATAGTCAAATGCAAGCAAGGGTGATGCAGGCAGAGTATCACACTAAAACTCATGTAGACCATTCCCCATTGCTATCCCAAATTGAAAACTTAATGTGGAGGTACTTGAAAACCTTTCTTCAAGGCTGAGTTTGGGGAAAATAATAATAATTACATTTCTGTAAATAAAGGTACTGCATCTTCATAATTGGATGAACGGGACGCATTCAAAACTGTAGATAGGGGCGCTGCATTCCCACTATGGCTGGTATTCAGGCACATCTCAATGATGAGATCCATAAACAAGAAAAGTGTTTGAATAAGCTCGAGAGGGAGGCTCTGAGTGACCCAGCTGTTAACCACAGGCTAAGAGCAGCGAAAGAAACCTTGATATCTATGATTGATCTCTTCAAAAGGTATGATTTTTTTAGATATCTCTATAAAGCATATGATGAAAGGGACAAGGCTGGGAGATTGCTCACATGGAAAGCTAAGTCAGAAAAAAGAGGTTCCCCAATTCAGTCGATCTGAAATGATAAAGGAGATTTGGTTTATAGTCCAGCCAAAAGTATTGCAACATTCAGGGCTTACTATGAAAACTCATATGCATTGAGAGATGCTCCTGAAACACTGGCATTGCCTGACTATGAAATGAGCACCATGACACTCAAGTTATCCCTGTTAGCTGTAGGTCAGCAGGAATTATCGGACCGGCTGTTCATGGAGGAGGCTTATCGCAGCATTAGCTGATAATGCAAAACGAGGAACGAATAGATACTGTGGAGCAGTAGATACTGTGGGAAACCACTTACGAAGACCGAAAATGTATGTGTATATATTAAGGGTCTTTGGACTTGAAAACCAAGGATGCTGGAATAGAGTAAAAGCTAATGCAGCTATTCATAAGAATGTAATATTATTCTGGCTAGAATTGTCTGGAGTGCCAGAAGGGGTTGACCAAATAATTAAACATTAATATATATGATTAGAATTGTTCATAATTTAGACTTAATTGAATGGAGTACAAGAAGAAACCGACTGAAATCTATCAATACTGGTTGTAATATTTAAATAAAGAGCCTTGATGACGTCCTGTATAGGACGAAATGCATAGGCATGAATATGTAATATATTGATTCATCTGCAACAATTTTTGAATACAAATTGGAATATTTTATTTGAACTTGGCCTGTTTGCTGAAGAAATACAATAATACATTGTTGTTATGGACATTACTATAAGACGTTCCTTTCCATTTTTCTGATTTATGTTTGAGGATTGTGGCCAGGAGCGGTGGGCTACGGAGAGTTGAGCGTCTTCTTTGGAAACTTTGAAGAAAAGTACTGACCAGTGACTATAGTGCACACATTTGTGTCCTCACCGCCTTGCTTTTGGTACTAAATGCTAATTTTTTGTTTAAATCACCTCAGCTTTCCTCCTGCCAAAGAGATTGTTGGAGACTACACGATCCCAGCAAATTTACATAGATTCTAAAGGAATTCTATGAATTATTAATGTCTGCATACTCTCTCCAGTCTAGGCCACAATGAACAGCTCTCTGCGCTTCTGGGAACTAAGATAGTTTAAAATATAGCTTTCCAGATATCCCTTCCTGTAGTTTGACTTTTCAGCTTCACTACAGGATTTGGTATATGGAGGGGTTTAAATCCTACAGCTCATCTGCTGCTGGTGTCCTGCTTTCACTGCTCTGTTCTCCTCAAGCTGTCAGTTGTCTGTGCCTCCTATACCTTTCTGGGATCTTTACCCATGTCCTTTTTTATCTTCGTGAAATCAAACATTAGGAAGACACTGAAAACTGCGCACAAAGCAGCATGAGTTACAATGAAACTAATGAAGAAAATAAACTCATGTTTTATTCTAGTGTAGAAATAGAAAAACAAATATATACATTTGTATGTCTAGTCTCTAGTGCCCAAGAAAATTGTTACAATCGGAATCAGTCACCATAAGTCTCAGAGTTGCTTACTTTTCGCATTGATGTGAAAAGATCTCTTCTTACTTTATCTGCCAACCAACGCATTTTCTGTACCAGATGCAAAACCATGTTTTGCACTTGGCAGTACATTACATGTAGGTTTAATATTTTTGTTTATTGATACTACGAGCGTTATGGTGTGCCAACACATAAATATATTAATAAAAACAACAACATGGAGTAAGTTTTACCAGCCTTCCCTGTGCAGCAAAATAGAGAAACGGAAAACAAAAACTTTTTTTTGTATTACGTAAATAATTTAATGCAATCTACCACTAATGCCAAATTGCAAAAATGCCAGATAGTGCTTTCTCAGTACAGCAGCTGCAATTAAGGGAAATGCTAAATCAGATCATGGCAAGCGCGTGCCGTCAGGTCTCAGTGCCAAACCCTGAAAATAGAGGCCAGAAACTTTGCAAGCACGCTATGGGAACCTTCAGGCTATTCTTAGGCGATTTAATTTGGTTGACATTTTCGATCCACTCACAGTGCCTCTTAAACTCCACCCCTATTTTGTTTTTATTGATTCTCATAAACATCATGGAACACAGCCATTACATTGGCAAACATTATTTGCCTTAAAAACAGACATACAGCCGCAAAACGACTTTATAGCAACCCAGTTCTCATGTATTACTACGCAATATTTCTGTGTTTGACTGACTGTCTGCCCTAATTGCAACTAGCATAACTACCTAGATAATAATAAAGGATTCTGAGCAAACATGTTACAAACACACAATTCTAGCACTAGATATCGTATTCCCTAACTCATTCTGCGATTAGACATGATTTATTTAGAGTTTGCTTCTACTGGGCGCAGTCACAGCACTCAGCACCCTTTGCAAAGACATTCTGAAACTAAAGTCAATTTTGTAAACAGTATGGTATATAATACAAGTACTTCAACACCCAAGGGTCTAACAATTTCAAATTCAAATTATCAGAAAAGTCTGATGTAATAGATGTTTAAAACAGAAACAGGAAGAGAGACTACGAAAGGCATAAGACAAAGTGCCT
Source organism: Lissotriton helveticus (assembly GCF_964261635.1). Lineage (NCBI taxonomy): Eukaryota > Metazoa > Chordata > Amphibia > Caudata > Salamandridae > Lissotriton > Lissotriton helveticus. The sequence goes on along the minus strand of NC_136057.1, from coordinate 658,624,469 downwards.
GATTTAGATTTCGGCGGGCTGTTTACTCCATCACAAACGTCACACATATCCCCTCTGCCATATACAAGTGCCATAGGCTGTAATGTACTTGTAATACAGCAAACTCTTAATCAGTCCCTAAGTCAGAAAAACACTTCAGTGGGGAGAATGAGTATACACAATCGAGAATATAAGCTGCATAGCATAATTGATTTAGAGTAGTAGAATTGTTGGACTTGGCCCTTTCTGCAGGGTCAAAGCAGATTGTTTCCTTCCTTAGCTGAACTCGTTTGTAGGATTCTATGCACTTTTTCCCTGGTAACCAGTGTTAAAGTGCTTGTGCTGTCCCTTCTAAGCATAGTAAAGTTCAATCACACCTAATTAGAACATTTCATTTACTTTTAAATCCCTAGTAAATGGTACTCTGTGTACCCAGGGCCTGTAAATGTAATGCTAGTAGTGGGTTATATCATTCGTTGTGCCACCCACTAAAGTAGCCTTTTAAAATATATCGCTGGTCTGCCACTGAATACTGTAGTATAGTTTTTGACTCTTGTAAATCAGTCTCTGCCATAGACAAACACAGGCTTTCCTTATTACATTTGATAGGTGCTACCCTCAGATTGGGAGCAGATAGAGATACTCTGTTTACACTCAAATGAATTGAAAATAACATCTCTTTATTGGTGATATTGGTTTTAAGTTACTGTTCTGAAAATGCCCCTTTAAGAAAGCTGCAAAAGAAATAATTGATGGACGGAATGCTGGACAATGCAAACATTCACCCCAGTCACAAAGATCTGGTTTTAATCCATCATTCTTTGTCCAGCATTCCGTCCATCAATTATTTCTTTTGCATATGTCGCCCTAAGTGGGAAGGGTATGCCCAGATGTGGGTCTCGTGCTCACTACCCCACTGGATTCAAACTAGCCTAGCTGATAGAGAGTGATGCCCTGAAACCGGTCCAAGGATGCTTGTTTCCAGTCCAGGGAGGACCTTGCTTGGCAGTTCGGACTGGACTTTTCCCATAAGGAACAGGGTCAAGACTGATTTGCTTCGATCCAATGCCCCGAAACCGGTCCCAGGATGCTTGTTTCTGGTCCAGGGAGGACCTGGCTTAGCAGTTCGGGCTGGACTTAACAACTCTAATGTCTTCCTTTCTTTAGAATTACAACAAGTCCCTGTTATTGACTGAACTCTGAAAATACGATCTCATGGGAACTTAGCGAGAACTGAACAGGAAGCACAGCCCCTTCGGACTCCATGTAGAGGATTATGCATCCTGCTCACGTGAACCAATCACTTAAAAAAAAATCATTTAAAAAACAATGATCGATTAAACCCATATCCTTGTGACTGGGGTGAATGTTTGCATTATCCACATACCGTCCATCAATTGTTTTGTTGCATATGTCGCCCTAAGTGGGGCGGGTATGCCCAGACGTGGGTCTCATGCTCACTACACCACTGGATTCAAACTAGCCTAGCTGATGAAGGGTGATGCCCCGAAACCAGTCCCAGGATGCTTGTTTCCGATCCAGGGAGGACCTGGCTTGGCAGTTTGGACTGGACTTTTCCCATAAGGAACAGGGAAGAGACTGATTTACTTCTGGCTGGGTCCAAACTGGATTGGTGAGGTGAGCAAACAATGATGGATTAAACCCAGATCCTTGTGACTGGGGTGAATGTTTGCATTATCCACATTCCGTCCATCAATTGTTTTTTTGCATATGTACCCTAAGTGGGAAGGGTATGCCCAGATGTGGGTCCCATGCTCACGACACCACTTTATTCAAGGTAGCCTGGCTGATGAAAAGTGATGCCCTGAAACTGGTCCCAGGATGCTTGTTTCCGGTCCTGGGAGGACCTGGCTTGGCAGTTTGGGCTGGACTTTTCCCATAAGGAACAGGGTCAAGACTGATTTGCTTCTGGTTGGGTCCAAACTGGTGTGGTGTGGTGAGCAATACAATGATGGATTAAACCCAGATCCTTGTGATTGGGGGGGAATGTTTGTATTGTCCACATTCCGTCCATCATTTTTTTTTTTGCATGTGTCGCCCTAAGTGGGAAAGGTATGCCCAGACGTTGGTCCCGTGCTCACTACAACACTGGATTCAAGCTAGCCTGGTTATTGAATGGTGATGCCCTGAAACCGGTCTCAGGATGCTTGTTTTCGAGCTGGACTTAATCAACAACTCTAATGTTTTCCTTTCTTTAGAATTACAACAAATCCCTGTTATTGACTTAACTCTGAATTTACGATCTCATGGGTACTTAGCGAGAACTGAACAGGAAGCACAGCCCCCTTGGACTCTATGTAGAGGATTATGCATCCAGCTCACACGATCCAATCGCTTTAAAAAAAGTCACTTAAAAACAATCAACTATTTTATTATACAGTAGCGTTAAATAATAGCTGAGCCATGATAAAAAACTGCATACAATAGATTACAATCAAATTTAGAACACTACGAACTTACGAGTGTCCTGCAAGCTTCTCGCAAGGCTTTAGCAAATTGTATTAACAAAAATAGATTGCTGGTAACATTTCTCAATATGAGTTACAAGAAATTCAAAAATACACAATCTCCAACAAAATATTGCTATATTAATCAGTTTAATACTCACACATTTTTAGAAACATTTTGCAAACTGTGAACTGTATCCTGTTATATTCACATAAAAGAAAAATTCCTTTTCAAAATATTGTGTGCACACAGGATACATTATACAGTCATTCTACCATACAAACACTAACAAAATTAATTATTTCACTTTTAAGCAAAAACTAAAAATGCACTTAAAAAAAGAAAGGTTAAAGTAACATTATTGGATTGGGACCCCCCACACTTCTTTTTTTGACTGCCCCAGGACCTGGCCCACCCGGGGGCTAAATTTTAACGAAGCGCGGAGCCCGCACTTTGTTTTTTGTATTTGTTCGGGACGGATCCTCCGCGGATTTTGCTGATTTAAAAAAAAATGCTTTTTGGGACCCCTTGAGCAGGCCTAGGGGGTCAGGGTGTTTCCACCCTGCCCCCTTTTTGTATTTTGCAAGTATTTTTTTCTCTTTTCTTGTGCCTCGGTTCTACCGAGGCACAAGATGGCTGCCAATACTTCCTGGTTTGAAGTGTTGACAGCCACTTAGCATGCAGTTCGTGATCTTTAGGGTGCGTGGATCCAGCGCGCCTCTATATATCAATATGTTTTTGATTTTCTCAGCAACTAGTGAACAGATTTACACCATTTAACAAAAAGAGTTCTTTCTGAACCAATGGCTACCTTTTTGCCAAATTTGGTGTAATTCCGTTCAGCAGTTCGGGCTGTAGCCGTGTCTAAAATTTCCTATGGAAATTAACATGGAGAAACAAGTTTTGGGCCCCCCTTTTTTCTCTGCCCCCTCTTGCCAAATCACCCTTAAACTTTCAGGATAGGAGCGGACCGGAGGGCCCACGAGTTTTGAAAAGTTCGTGAAGATTTGTCAACCGCACCAAAGTTATTAGTAAAAGAATGTTACCAATTTCCTATGGTTAACACGTCCTAACTATAACTACCTACTGGTGACCGCCAGAAGGTAATATATACATATACATATATTCACTAAAAAAAAATAGGTTTTACACACGTTATAGTTAGGAATTAGCATTTAAAAAACCTTGCAAATTCACTGAAAAAACCATAGGTTTTACAAACGTTATAGTTAGGAATTAGCATTTAAAAAACCTAGCAAATTCATTGAAAAAACCATAGGTTTTATATCAGTTATAGTTAGCTGGACAATTTACTCATACAAAACCATTGAAATTCCCACGTTAGTTAGTTGTACTCACTATAACTGGCGCGCCCGCAAAGTACTGCTAATGACATCACATATTACATCACTCATGACAAAGTCAGTGACATCACTCATGACATCACTGATGACATCTCAAATGACCTCACTGATGACATCATTCAGTGAATGTGTATCTTTCTGATAAAAAAAAAATATATTTTATACATGTGTACCTAAACATCGATGGAAGAACAAACGATTAAATTAGAGTTTAAATGGATGTTTTTTTTTAATTGATTGTATAACTAACTTATTAAGTGTATGTTACTAAATATATATATTACTAATTATTGTTTAAAGTTGTAAATATCTGTATCACTGTGTCTCTTTATCTATACACGGATGCTTAGGTTGGTGAGTAGCTACATGATTGTCTATATGGGTTATTAGTTAGTTTTTTGACTATCAGTATGAGTGTCTGTTAAGTTTGGTGGGAGGTATTACTTTGTGCATATATGAATGAATGAGTGCCTTACTGTTTGCATATGTTTTGAAGACAGCATGTGTGCACGACTGTATGGATGGATGAGTGTGTGTATGGGTGTGTTAGTGAGTGAATAACTGTCTGAATCATTTCTTTATGAGTAACTACATATGTTTTAAATTAGTATAAGTAAGAATTGATGCATAGAGGTAAGTATGTGTAAGAGAGGGAAATTGTAAGAGTTTCTGTATAAATACTTTTTTGTTCCTATAAGAGATAGTTTTAGTAAAAAAATATGTTTACGTTTCTGTAGAAGTAAGAGTATTGGTGTATGTATAACTGTATAAGTAAGTGTATGGTTGTTTTATCATTTATTTGCTTGTGTGAGTATGTGTGTGAGTAACTCTAAGGATGAGTGTCATTGTGTAACAAAATGAATAGATGAATGAGTATTTATGATGATTGAGTATGTGTATGAGTAATTATATAGATATGTCGGTGAATGAGTGAATGTGTATGTAGATTTTGCAAATTCTGAATAGATTGTTGTAAGTGGAATTAGTTTGTCCATTGTTTTGTAATTATTTGATTCTATTTTTCAATGTGTGTATCAAAACTTATTACACTGAGAGAGAGTCTGACATTTTTTCACAAGGATGATGTCATCAGTGATGTCATTTGAGATGTCATCAGTGATGTCATGAGTGATGTCACTGACTATGTCATGAGTGATGTAATATGTGACGTCATTAGCAGTGCTTTGCGGGCGCGCCAGTTATAGTGAGTACAACTAACTATAACGTGGGAATTTCAATGGTTTTGTATGAGTAAATTGTCCAGCTAACTATAACTGATATAAAACCTATAGTTTTTCAATGAATTTGCTAGGTTTTTTAAATGCTAATTCCTAACTATAATGTTTGTAAAACCTATGGGTTTTTCAGTGAATTTGCAAGGTTTTTTTATGCTAATTCCTAACTATAACGTGTGTAAAACCTATGGTTTTTTAGTGAATTTCAAAGGTTTTTTAAATGCTAATTCCTAACTATAACATGTGTAAAAGCTATGTTTTTTTTGTTAATTTTGCAAAGTTTTTTAAATGCTAACCCCTAAATAAAATATGTGTAAAATTCTTTATTTTTCATTATGAATTTAAATACATCAAAACACTGAAAGTAGTTTTTTACTCCTTTCTTTATTGCCTTCCCTTAGTTCTTTAGATCCTTTAACTCACTCCCCTACTCTTAGTCCCCTTTTTTCAGTTACTCTTCAACTCCTCTTTTGTCACTCACCATACTCAGTCCCTTCCTTTCCCTAGTCATTTCAATCACTCATTTATGTACTACAGTTTCATTCAAAAAAATGAACGACACAGTGTTTAAGAATATAACTCTTTTTTGGAAAATTGAATGAGTTCTGAAAAGAACTGTATTTTTTATTTTGTTGTTTTATATATTTTTTTCTTTTTTTAAATTTTGAGATTTTTTTTTAAAGAAAATTCAAGAACTGTAACAAGGAAACTGTTCAACTGGAACAAAATAAATGAAAAAAAAAATTATCTCCTTTCAGAAAATTTATGACTCTGAATCACGCGTTCAAATATATTCAGGCTCTGTTCTCCATGAACAATAATATCAAAACATTTGATGCACCACATTTGCACATGTCCCAAATATGGCCTAACATCCATTTCTGCTGTTGCTGGCGATGGAGGTGGAGCTGTAGATGTGGTGGCCACAGCTGGTGGAATCTGCTGGGCCACAGCTCTTGTGGCTGCTTGGGCATATTGCACAGGGTGCACATTTTTCACATGTCTTAACATCGTATGTATAGAAAAAGAGTATTTTTTAAGAGGGTTTCCCCTTGAAAGAACAGTACCACAAAGGGTACACGTTACTTGAGGAGCATTTACCTTTTTTTGATGCTCAGGAAAAGTAAAAAAACTTCCAAATAAATGAAGATTTCCCTTTCTTAGCTGGCTGACGATATTCCATGTGGGAGTCAGAAGAAGAAGATGATGTTTCTTGTCTTTCTGCCATCCTGTTCTTTTTTCTGTCTCCAGCTCCACAAAGGGTGCTTCTTCCAAGAGAATAAAGCAAATAGTGAGGGAAATGGGTGGGGGTTTTGAAGATTCTAGATCTGTAACTAATATTAACCAATGAAAAATGTTGTTTTTGAGTCACATGACTTGACTTTTTTTTTTTTATTCAATTGTGAGGTGCGCGACCGGGTGCGCGCACCCCGCCCGACGTGCGCGACCAGGTGCGCGCACCTCGCAACTTTTTTGAAAAAATATTTAAAGATTTTTTGGGGCTTGGGGGTCCTTAATGGACCCCCTGAGAATACCTAGGGGGTCAGGGAGTGTTTACCATGCCTTCTTCTTATGTTTTGAAACTTTTATGTAAATCGAGTTGAACGCCATTTTGAGACGGGGTGCGCGACCGGGTGCGTGCACCCTGCTATTTATCAACAAAAAAAATGTTTTTTTGACCCGTCGAGATTCTTCTGGGACCCCTTGAGAAGGTCTAGGAGGCCAGGGTGTCTCTACCTTGCCTCCTTTTTACGTTTTGAAACTTTTATGAAAATTGGGCAGAACGCCATTTTAAAGCGACGTGCGCGACCGGGTGTGCGCACCATGTGCGCGCACCCGGTCACGCACGTCAAGTCATGTGACTCAAAAACAACACTTTTCATTGGTTCATAGTAGTTTTAGTTCTAGAATCTTCAAAAACCCCACCCATTTCCCTCTTTATCTGTTTCATTCTCATGGAAGAAGGACCCTCTCTAGCTTCTCAGAGAAATTATTGAAATGGCAGCCAGACAGGAATCACCGTCATCTGATTCTGATGGACAGTATCGACCTCCTCAACGGCAAGTAAAAGAATCTTTTATCTGGCAATTTTTTAAATATCCTGTAGGACTAAGAAGGTAAATGCACCTAAAGTCACGTGCACAATTTGTGACACTGTCCTTTCTAGGGGAAACCCTTCAAAAAAATATTCATTTTCAATTCACACAATGATGAGACATGTGAGGCAAGTGCACCCTGCGCAGTTTGCGAAGGCATCCACTAGAGCCCTGGCCACACAACTGCCACCAGCTGTGGCCAGCACTTCATCGGCACCACCTCCATCTCCTTCAACTGCTGAACTGGACCTGAGGCCTTTTTTGAAGAAGGTGCACAAGAGGTGCAACAAGTGCAACGAAATTCTTGTATATTCTGAACAAAGTCTTGTGCTTGTAAAAAAGCGCATCAATGAGCATGTGTGCACAAGAAAGAGATAATTTTTTTTAAATTCAGTTTTTTGTTGTTCCTGTTGAACATTTTTGAAGTTCAGGATTTCAGTTTGCTTTCAAAACCCCCCCCAAAAAATAAAACTTTGTTAAAAAAATAAAAAAAATACAAAATAAGAAAACCAAAAAAAAAAGTTCTTTTCAGAACTAACTCATTTTTCAAAAAAGAGCTCTATTTCTTATGCACTGTGTCATCTTTCTTTTGAATGAATGTGTAGTGTATAAATGGCTAGCTGAAATGAATGCCAAAAATGGATTAAGGGACTGAGCAAATGAGTGAGGTAAAGGAAGTATAGTGACTGAAGAAAGTGAAGTAAAGAATGACTGAATCAATGAGGGAGATGTACGTTACATGGTGCATCTTTGCAAATCAGCAGCGATGCGCCAAGTAACCTACGACAAGCAAAACCACCCAAGCGCCACTACTGATGTTCCACATTTATAATGTGGCACACCATGGGACAAAAACGGCACAGATGTGTGACGCATCTGTACCGTAAAGATGTCGCATTGCTAGAGTTGCGTCGCATGCGCGATGCAGCTCCTGCAATGCCCCTGGGGGGCCCATTCAACTATTGCTGTGTCAAGCCTTACGCCTGCTTCAATCAGACGCAGGGTTTTGACATAGCATTGGTCCAAAAGTGACTGAGTGAAATCTTGTAGATTTCACTTAGCCACTTTTAGCAGGCGTTCCTGCGCAGGAACGCCCCCCCTGCACCATAATGCCTCCTTAAAGCACAGGGCTTTACAACGTGACGCATCTCCAAGATGCGTCACGTTGTAAATAACATGCACCATGGTGCATCTTTTGCACCGCCGCTGTGTCACAAAAGTGACCAACGCAGCCCCCTGGCACATTTGCAGAGGAGGAACTAATTCCCCTTGCATACTGGGGGTCCCTGGGGGCCAACTAGCCCACCAGGAACCTCCAGTATTTCCCAGGGGGCTGCATTGCAGAGAGGTGTAATGAGGCCACACCCTTTTTTACGCCTCTCTACAGCGCAGCCCACGGGCGCGTTTGCAGAGGGGGAACTAATTCCCTGGGTGGCAACTAGCCCACCAGGAGCCTCCAGTATGCGCCAGGGGGCTGTGTTGCTTTGCCCCAGAGGGCGGTGGTCCCCGGGGCAGTGTGGGGGGGATTGGGCACCACCCACACTTCTTTATCACTATGCCCCCACAATTTGGTCCCCCTGGGGGGTAATTTTTAAATAAACATACCAGGGTTTTTAAAAAAAACATTTTTGGCCTTGGGGGTCCTTGTGGGACCCCATGAGCAGGCCTAGGGGGTCAGGGTGCTTCTACCCTGCCCCCTTCTTGTGTTCTACACGTTTATTTTTTTGCTTTCCTCGGTCTACCGAGCACAAGATGGCTGCCAACACTTCCTGGTTTGAAGTGTTGAAAGCCAATGAGCATGCAGCTTGTGCTCGAGAAGTTTTAGAACTCAAAAAGGGGGCAGGGTAGAAGCACCCTGACCCCCTTGGCCTGCTCAGGGGTTCCCACAAGGACCCCCAAGGCAAAAAAAAAATTTTGGGGTGGGGGAAATCATGGGGTGCGCGCACCGTGCTCGCACCCCGCGATTTTTCGATTTTTTTTCATATTTTTTTCGCCTTGGGGGTCCCTGTGGGACCCCCTGAGCAGGCCTAGGGGGTCAGGGTGCTTCTACCCTGCCCCCTTTTTGAATGCTACACTTTTATTTTCTGCTTTCTTGTGCCTCAGTCTACTGAGGCACAGGATGGCTGCCATCCATTTCTGTTTTGGAGTGTTGACAGACAGTGGCAGCCAAGCAGCATGAAGCTCGTGCACGGCAAGGTGCGCGCACGGTGCGCGCTTATAGGTATATAATTGATTTCAATTTTAATTTTCTCAGGAACTACTGGAGGGATTTACACTATTTAACCAAAAGCGTGATCTGCGTACCAGACTCTACCATTTTGCCAAGTTTGGTGTAATTCCGTTCAGCGGTTCGGGCTGTAGCCGTGTCTAAAGGTCCTATGGAAATTAACATGGGGAAAACACATTTTCGGACCCCCCTTTTTTCTCAGCCCCCGCTTGATGAATCTACCCGAGACTTTCAGGGAAGGAGCGCAGCGGAGCTAGCCAAAATTTTGGAAAGTTACAAGCAAATTCCTCAACTGGCGCCAAAGTTATTCCCAATAGAATGTTGCGGATTTCCTATGTAACAAGGTCCTAACTATAACTACCTACTGGCGACCGCCAGTAGGTAATATATATGTATGTATATATATATATATATATATATATATATATATATATATATATATATATATATAGTTTCCAATCCTGGATCCAAACATGCAAAAACAGGCGCTGACACCGTGGGATCACTTTCTCAAGGAAAAGTTTTCTTTATTCCATTAGGATAGTTTGACGCATTTCGGCGGCAAAACCGCCTTGCTCACAACCTCAAGGAAAAGTTTTCTTTATTCCATTTGGATGGTCTGACGCGTTTCGGCGGCAAAACTGCCTTGCTCACAACTATATATATATATATATAACAAGTGGGTGTCCCCCTGTGAGAATGCACATATCCAGCAGGAAGAGGAATTCTGTAATTGCAACAGGATTCTTTTATTTCTTTAATCCGAACATCATGGTGCTTAGAAGAAATGTCATGCCCTAAGCGTTTCAGCGCGGCTTGCGCCTTGATCACGGGCTCCTTGGATGTCTGCTTGGAGGTGTTTAGACAGGAAACAAGTTGCTCATTTAAACCTCTCAGGTGAGTTATGCCCTCTGGTGGGTGACGCCCTTCTTGTAGGTTTTGGCCCAAAACGCGTCAGGCATCGCAACTAATCCGGACATGACGGCAAGATTTACGCGTTAATAAAGAGCTTTTGTCCAAGCTGCCTACTGTTGAACGCATCCTCAATTCTTTGGAGAAAACTTGGAGGTATTTTTACGGCTGTCCCGCCGCGAGGAACGCAGCCGCCAGATCAACTTTTTGAATGGAGCTGCAGGGGCACCGAACTGCTCACCGCCCCGCCGCAGCAACAACAGGGAAGGAGCTTGCTAATTATGTCTGGTGGCCACTGGAGGGCATTGCATCAAGAATTTCCACTGAAATTAATTCTTTAAATCGCTAGGAAATCAAGTACACACTTCTACACTACATATCCCAGCATGCTGTTAGTAAAACGGACTCACCTGCGAGAGATCACCGAGGGGCATAAATGTAAATGGATGCTAGTGTTGTAGTGATTTTGAAGCTTTACTCGATTCCTGCCATAGCCTGTGAACAAGGGTCGAGGTTGGCCCGCGGCATATGCATTACTACACCATTCATCCGATCGCCATGAAACTTTGGGAAGTTGTTAAGTACACTCCCGCAAAGGTTTCTGCCATAAAATTTTTTTAAATATCGGCCCCCCCCCAGGGCCCTCATAAGTTTTCGAATACCGATGTACGCACAAGACGGAAAAACAACAAATCGTGTATCCACAAGCACTCGAATAAATAAATAGAATTAAAACACCATTCATCCGATCACCAGGAAACTTTTGGGAAGTTGTTGAGTACACTCCCGCGAAGGTTTCTGCCATAAATCTTTTTTAAATATCGGCCCCCCCAGGGCCCTCATAATCTTTCAAATACTGATGTACGCACCAGACAGAAAAACAAAAAATCGTGTATTCACAATCACTCAAATAGATAAATAGAATTAAAACGACACTTTGAAATGTTTTCCATATTAAAATGAATAAGTTTCAATAAAAATTACACAATGTAAATTGAATGTTATCATGACGAGTTTCCTTGAATTTCCTTTCTTCGGAGATCGCAGCAACGCGCGACGGGTAAGCTAGCTATTTCATTGCAATATTTCAATGCAATTTGTGTATACGGGCTTCAGCATTCAAGCGGTGGATAATTAATTGTTGTCGTGCTATTTTAAGACCAAGCAATAAGACCTTTGTTTTGCATAATGTAATGTAATTTTGTAAAATTTTACAAACATTACTATAGAATTAAAATGCCCCTGAAAATGCAGTTGATAGTATTTTCTCAATGTCTATGGAAGTGGTCATGTGACTCACGAAAGGAGGTGGCCTTTGAAAAGTTTAAAAAGCAGAGCTGACGCGGTGCTTGGTGTGTGATCAAGAGCACTTTGATGCTTGAAACGCGTCATCCTTGAAAGGTTGAAAGAATAAAAACATTGCCTTGCCTGAAGCCGTGGGGTCCGTCTCTTCATTTCGCCGTGAAGGAGGTTTTGAAGATTTTCGCTGATATATATATTCACAACGAAATCCCAAAGCTTGACCATCCAAAGGAACGGCCCAACACCAGGATACAGACTCCGTGGGCAATGTTCAAGATACGTGTTGTTTATTCACACATCAAAGGTCCAAATGACGCGTTTCAGCAGCCAGACATGCGGCCTTGTTCACATAGAGCGCTGATAGGAAATGGTGCATTATATACATGTGGCAGTGTTTTTTGCATGTTTCTCAAAGTGACTAGGTATTTTACTACATGTAGTAACTATTGGTAAAACGTTGCTTTACGGCTGACAGGCAAAATTACATCACAGCTACTTCAATATGCATTAGCATGGTGAGCTGACTTAGTTCATACTGAGTGATTTGCAAGGTAATTGGCTGCGTGTGAATTTCTGCATGTGCAATGTGGCAGTATATGTGAAAAAGTAAAATGTTAGAAACAGATCGCGTGTGTCATGGAAGTCACACTAAAAAGATGCCCGCATATATAAGCAAGTAAATTGACCTCCGCTCAATGTCTTAGTCTGTGACACGGCCATGCCTTTACGCTTGCGTGAAGGGTGTGTTTAAAAGACGTAGAAATGCAATCACATATTTGATATGTGTAAGGATCAGCTATGTGTTGACCACCAGACATTCCCATAAGTTACCGGGTTTTCAGGAGGTATCAGTATAAATCATGTGAAGCCGATCTGTGCGCGTAATACTATTATAGAGCCTGGATGACACATGAAATGAAAATGCATGAAACCACCACTGAATCGATTACCAAAATGGATGTGAGTGAAGCATAAAAATGGTGTTATATACAACTTGAGGCAGGCGTGCGTGCATAGTGCACAAATATACAGTGGGTGTCTGTGCAGTGATGTTGCCTCCACAAGGGCGTGGAAAAAGTGACATTCAGTGCAATATAGATTTTGTGGAAAATACATGCTGGCTACCAAATTAGTATTATGTATACTCAAAGTCTATCGAAACTTATTATGCCAATATAAGCATTATTGATGGGATCAATCCTATCTCAGTTCATGCGTATGCAAGGGATATATACATATACAAAACTGAAACCACGACATGATGCAAACACAGCTCATACAAGTGATTTCATCAAAAAAGTTACAAATAAACAAAAAGTACAAATACTCCAGATCACAATAATTCATTGCACTGATTGTGTGTATAACTCGACATGATTAATTCGAATGCTCCTCATGTGTGTAATGTAGCTGCCGGGTTGTGGTCTGCTCAAACTATGTACAGTGAGGATAGAAGCCAAGCTCCCCAATGGAACTGTATGGCATGATATGTCTGTTTACAGGCATGGGTTCTGCTCAAAAGAAATGGTGCAGATCCTCACTAGTGTTGAGGCCAGCGGGCGTATTGGTATTAAACTGTAAGATGTATTTACTCTCAAGTTGCTGCAATAGCCTCTACCTATTACTACCACACCTGAGTGCTGGTACGCAGTCTATGACTGAATATTGGAGGTGATCTAAGTTGTTATTGTGCACCTCCTTGAAATGTCTGGCTACAGGGTACGCTGGGTCACTGTTGACAACCGCCCTAAGGTGCTGGAAGATTCGCATGCATATTTGTAACATAGTACTCCCGATGTAGCGTAACCCACATTTAAATTCAAGGATGTACACAGCAAATATCGTTCTACATGTTAGCCTGTACTTGATTAGAAGTGGTGCATGCCTGAAAGCGAAGTCACACTGCGTGATATTTTTGCCAAACTTGCACGCCCTGCAACTGTTGCATTTTACAAAACCTTTCCTATCTGCCAACCAGTTCTGGGTGGTTGTGATTTCAGGACTGTTCCTGACTAACGCATCTCGCATTGAAAAGGCCCTCCGGTAGGTGATGTCAGGTTGGTTCGCCACTATTGGTCCCAGTGTTGGGTCAGATCTTACAATACCCCAGTGTTTGTTTATGGCTGATCTTATGGCACTTTCTTCAGTGTTGTGGGTTATGATCAGTGATGTCATCAGTGAGGTCATTTGAGATGTCATCAGTGATGTCACTGACCATGTCCTGAATGATGTAATATGTGACATCATCAGCAGTGGATTGCGGGCGCGCGAGTTATAGTTAGTACAACTAACTATAACGGGGGAATTTCAATGGTTTTATACGAGTGAAATGTGTAGCTAACTATAACACCCCTAAAACCTATGGTTTTTTCAGTGAATTTCTAAGGTTTTTTAAATGCTAATTGCTAACTATAACGTGTGTGAAACCTATGGTTTTTCCAGTGAATTTCTAAGGTATTTTAAATGCTAATTCCTAACTATAACATATGCATAACCTATGTTTTTGTAGTGAATTTCAAAGGGTTTTTAAATGCTAATTTTTAAATATATATTTTTTTAAATATTTTTAACTACATTTTTTTAATCTTTTTATTTTTAGATGTTATTTTTTACATAAAATTACACTTTTTTATTATTATTTTTACATAAAAATATATTTTTTCATTATTTTATATTGTTTATAATATATTTAAATTATTTTTATTATTTTTTTTCTTTTTTGTTGGAGTTGTGCACCCTCCGAACACCCTGCTCGTTTATTTCGTGAAACGTGTCCGCCATTTTAGGGTCGCTGTCTAGGATCCGCATACGGTGTGCGACGGGTACGACTATTCCAACGCGGTTGCTATGCGACTTATGCGCGATGGCTGGCGCATACACGAGATGTATGTATAATGCGGCGTGACGGACGCGCGGTAGCGCATGACGTCATATGCATATCGTACGCGGTGGGTGCGCGATTTCCGTGAGTTTTTTATGTTGAAAAACGTATTTATATATATTTAATATAAATATTAAGACAAGAGTTTCTCTGAGTTTATTATAAAAATAATTTTCTTTAACTTTCTTAAAAAGTAGATCAATTTTTAATGCAATTTTGCGAAGTCATGCTGGGCGCGAGCATGGTGCGAGCATGGTGCGTGCTGAGTGTGCGCATCCTACGCGCATCCTACGCGCACCCCATGTGACTCCAAAAACAGAGATTTGATTTGTTCTTTACACTTCCTATTGAAACTATTGAAGGACCCCACCCATTTCAATCACTCTTCTTAGAACTTTTCTTAGAGAATGACCTCCTGAAAAGATCTGCTGTTTTTTTCTTTTTAGGAGAAGAGATTAATTTAAACATAGCATGGCTGCTAATCCACCATCATCCTTTGATTCAGAGAACTCATCAGAGCAAGAATTTGTTCCTGAATCTCCCCAAAGGAAAAATATACCAGCATTGTCTGGAAATTTTTCACCTTCCCACCAGACTTAAAAAAGTTGAATGCAACAAAAGTTACTTGCCGCATATGCAAGGAAGTACTTTCAAGGGGAGACAACAACAAAAAGTTCTCCTGCGGAACTGGAAGTATGCGGAAGAACTTGCAATCTAAGCATCCGGACAACTTTGCAAGGGAGGAGTTAAGGAGTTTGAGGGAGGCTCCACCTGCTTCCTCACAAGGCCCGAGTACGAGTGGAGCAACACCATCAACCTCTACCGCACACCCTGATATTCGTCCCCAATTTGGGAAACTTAGAATGAGCTGTGTAAAATGTGGACGGCTGATAGCATAAGGAGAGCAGTCAGTGGATCTGGTGTGTTGAGCTGTTGACCACCACCATTGTTAGATATCTTTTCTCCTCTCCTCCCAGTTTTTAGTTCTCTTTTCCCACTTCTCTTTCTTTCCCCTGTTTTAAAAAAAACAGAACTTTGACTGTCTTGAGAACTGTCTCTAGCAATCTCAGCTGCAATTGTAGCTTCTTGATCAATTTCATAGTTCAACATTTTCGCATAATTTGCAAAAGCACTGCATTGTATGCTATCTTTACAAGCATTAAAGGAATCTTCTTAGCTCTGGAAATCTCCAAGTAATTCCAGTTCTGAACGCCATGGTTTGAATAGTTGTAAAAGAGCTAAATAGTAAAATTCCCTTTATCAGCAGTGTCAGAACTCAGCTTCTTGTGATTAATCAAATGTCCTTTCATTTGTTTCACCAAACATCCTTTGGGACCAATTACTCCATATTTTCCATCATTGAGGTTCTCTGTATTATTCTGTTTAAACCTGTTGTTTTGCAGCACTTCATAGAGACACATGTTCTCAAGATGATGACTTTTGTTTGGGTAATATGTATCCAACATATTCGTTTTCAAAATATCTGTACTTTCTGGATCTTTTGCTGCTAAACATTCGATTTCTTGTACAGATTTCAGTACTCGATTTCGCATTGTTGCAAGACCTAGAGTCATATAAATTATTCTTGTAGATTAGGAGTATAGACTTACAGATGATAACCGATATGAGCATTCTTATGCTCCGATTTCTTGAAGTGATAACATCTTCAAACTGAAACTGTATAATTTCTTACTAGGAGACTTCTCGTGAGAAATCTCTTCCCACATTTCTTTCAATTCTGTCTTTTCTGATTTTGTAATATAAGATGTTACAGATCAAGCAACAGCAATGGAATTGTCCGCAACATATTGAATATCCATGTTAGCATTCCACAAGGACAAAATAACTGGGTTGTAGTCATTTATGTATTTTGACTCTTCATTTCTTCTTAAGTTGTAGGTATTTTTTGGAGACTTTCTTGTGATAGTATGTTGCAAAGATGACATAAAACTGTTCACTCTTCCTTTCGATATTACAGGACGTGGAATTCCAAAACGACATTTGGTGTAGAACTTGTCCTTAGATTTGTACTTTCGTCGACAGTATTTTCCACATCGGTGGCTTTGGAATCGTAACACTTGTGCTCTTAGGTAGTTTTCTTCTGTGCTTTTAGGTACAGCACATGTTGCATATTGTTGAATAAAACTCAAAACAGTATCATCCGCATCTGTTCCAAATTTGGGAGCGTCCTTAATCCATAACAGCATATGCATATGAGGAGCACCTCATGCTTGATAATCCTTTC
This sequence comes from Lissotriton helveticus, assembly GCF_964261635.1. NCBI lineage: Eukaryota > Metazoa > Chordata > Amphibia > Caudata > Salamandridae > Lissotriton > Lissotriton helveticus. The sequence goes on along the minus strand of NC_136057.1, from coordinate 658,607,759 downwards.
TCCAAAAGAAATCTACAACTTCTCCAAAAGGAGGATTTTTTTTATTACAGACAAAAGACATCATAGCCTCAAATCTATGATTGAAATATCTGCATACATTAACAGGATCCAAAGAGCACAATTCTCCAGGTGTCTTGTATTCAATGTTTTTTATATTTGAATTTGCCTCTCGAAGAAATTCTAGTAAATCATCCCAAGCGTACTCAGCACAGCTCAGGGTAAGGAACCATGTTGGAGCTCCTACGTTCCGTAGCATACATTTCAGTTCTCCATGACGACGGTACCAATATTCATTAGTCCCATGCTGACATGCCATCAAATTAATGAGCTGAGATTCTAGATGATCATCTCTCTGGTGCACTTTATCCATAAAATCTTTTGCCGATACATTTTGCAGATGTATTCCAGATTTTAGAATATGGTTGACTGCATATGAAAGTCCATACAAGTCAAACAAAAGATGAAATATATAAGGGATACATTGTCGAAATCTTGGATCTTCTGCATATAATCTTGTTGTCCCATATTCAGATGCAGGAATCTGCACAGGGCGTGCATCATATCATCCTCCTTTTCCAGTTGGAAACAACTGTGGAAAACAACGAGCTTCCAAGCTCTCTTTCCATACACTCATGGGACTTCCTTTTGCTTTTTTCATTTGGAACAAATCAATAGTGTTTCCCATCACTTCTTTTGAATGAAGTGGATGCACACCGTAATGTTCATCGATTTCTTCACATCTTAACATATCCACTTTTTCAATTTGTCCACTTGTCATTTCAGTATCTTATGCTAAAACTATTTCTTCTTCCCCTATATAAACATTCTTATAGTATGTATTGTTTTTCATCAAATACAATGTTGCCTTTTGCACTTTCCTAACATCCACTAACTGCTGCCAGATTTTCTTATTCTACATTGGCACACCATTAACAAGAATAACTAGTGGTTCACTTTCTACACTGTCTACATCAATAGTTTCAATATTTTTCTTTAAATCTAACGGAAATACACAACTCTTCCTTTTAATCCTCTTTGTAAACCTGAAGGAGGCAATTTACCTGTTTTAGGCTCCATATGAACAATAGCCTGAAACGGGTGCACGCATTGAATGAGAAAGACTCTTAGGTATTGAGATCTGCCAGTTCTGGAGGAATAGCAACTAACTCTAAGTTATTATGGACAGCACTAGCAGCCATTCTATTCTCTAATTTGTTATAACAATATTTACAAATACGCTGATCAGAACCCAAATCAAAACAATTCTCTACCAATAAATAAGTTGCAAATTCCTTCCACGTATCATTTATTTATTTTTCACTTTTTAAATACAGATCAACACTCCCAGTTTGATTTTTGTAGTGAGTTCGGCAACAACAAATACAAGAAAAATGTGGCCTTTCACCTGAAATCACCTTAAACTTTGTAATTTCATTTTCAAAATATTTTGTACAACTATGTTCAACATTCTCTACAACATTTTCTTCTATTAATGTATGAGTTTCTTCACTCTCTTCTTCAGGACCAAAGTAACAAAACTCAATATCATCACAAACCTTTTTCACATCTGATACTGACCATCGCAAAAGAGCACTGTTCAACTCATTTAACTTTACTGCTAGACTTTTTGCAATAATACAATCTTCTCACTAACTTCAGCATTTGAGTATGATGTACTGACAACATCCTGAAATGGTGAAAAACCCTTTGACATACTTCCCTAGGAAGACAAATCAGAGAATGACCTTGCAAACCAGTGTGTTTTCTCGGGAAACAACAGTTACAACGCAACATTTACAACAGACTACTTTTACAACGCTACTATTACAACGCAGGATCTTTTACGACTGCCTTTACAACGCATGGCATTACATAGCAGATGCTATTACAACGCATGACATTACAACGTAAGTATAGGTAAGTTTATCTTTTTTAAATAATTTATTTAATTTGGGTTTAGGGGGATAGGGGTATTTTAAGGGTTCAGGGCTAGGTTTAGGATATGGGGTACAGGGGTATTTTAAGGGTTCAGGGCTAGGTTTAGGATATGGGGTACAGGGGTATTTTTAGGTTTCAGGGCTAGGTATGGGTTTTGGGGTACAGGGGTATTTTTAGGTTTCAGGACTAGGTATGGGTTTTGGGGTACAGGGGTATTTTTAGGTTTCAGGGCTAGGTATGGGTTTTGGGGTACAGGGGTATTTTTAGGTTTCAGGGCTAGGTATGGGTTTTGGGGTACAGGGGTATTTTTAGGTTTCAGGGCTAGGTTTGGGCTTTGGGGTACAGGGGTATTTTTAGGTTTCAGGGCTAGGTATGGGTTTTGGGGTACAGGGGTATTTTTAGGTTTCAGGGCTAGGTATGGGTTTTGGGGTACAGGGGTATTTTTAGGTTTCAGGGCTAGGTATGGGTTTTGGGGTACAGGGGTATTTTTAGGTTTCAGGGCTAGGTATGGGTTTTGGGGTACAGGGGTATTTTTAGGTTTCAGGGCTAGGTTTGGGTTTTGGGGTACAGGAGTATTTTTAGGTTTCAGGGCTAGGTTTGGGTTTTGGGGTACAGGGGTATTTTTAGGTTTCAGGGCTAGGTTTGGGTTTTGGGGTAGAGGGGTATTTTTAGGTTTCAGGGCTAGGTATGGGTTTTGGGGTACAGGGGTATTTTTAGGTTTCAGGGCTAGGTATGGGTTTTGGGGTACAGGGGAATTTTTAGGTTTCAGGGCTAGGTATGGGTTTTGGGGTACAGGGGTATTTTTAGGTTTTCAGGGCTAGGTTTGGGTTTTGGGGTACAGGGGTATTTTTAGGTTTCAGGGCTAGGTTTGGGTTTTGGGGTACAGGGGTATTTTTAACTTTCAGGACTAGGTTTGGGTTTTGGGGTACAGGGGTATTTTTAGGTTTCAGGGCTAGGTATGGGTTTTGGGGTACAGGGGTATTTTTAGGGTTCAGGGCTAGGTTTGGGTTTTGGGGTACAAGGGTATTTTTAGGTTTCAGGGCTAGGTTTGGGTTTTGGGCTACAGGGGTATTTTAAGGGTTCAGGGCTAGGTTTGGGTTTTGGGGTACGGGGTATTTTTAGGTTTCAGGGTTAGGTATGGGTTTTGGGGTACAGGGGTATTTTAAGGGTTCAGGGCTAGGTTTGGGTTTTGGGGTACGGGGTATTTTAAGGGTTCATTTTTAAAAAAATAACTTAAAAAAAATTACTTAAATTAATAAAATTAAATAAATTAAATTATTATTACTTATTATATATTTAAAAATGATATACTTACCTATACTTACGTTGTAATTGCATGCGTTGTAATAGCATCTGCTATGTAATGACATGCGTTGTAAAGGTAGTCGTTGTAAATGATCCTGCGTTGTAAAATTTGCGTTGTAATGGTATGCGATGTAAAAGTTCCTGTTGTAACGTCATACATCCGTTTTCTCTCTCTGCAAGGTTCTAGTCCTTGCAACACCTTCATCTTTTGTTTAACACTTTTTTTACAATATGCTTGTAAGAGATTACATAATTTATCAATAGATTCTTGTCGTACACTACAAATACTACTACAATCCCAAGTGTACAAAGGGGCTTTAGGACGTCTGCCTAGAACTTCATCAGCTATCACTTCTTCTGCATTTCTAGGAACCATTTGCTCTTTCTCAATTGGACATCCTTTTTAACCTCATAAGCTCGACCACTGGTGTCAACAGCATGCAACAAATCATTGCTCTGTAAATAACTCTCTTCATTAAAAAAAGGCTCTGAACTTTACCTGTGTTTCCATTGCCCTAAACAAAATCACCAAAATTACTTCTGTTAATTACTCTTTTCCTCTTACTTTTGGGATTCATTAAATGGATTGGTTTATCTAGTGATCTAATTCTCTTCAATACTAAAGTGAAGAGTTTCCTCTTTACTTCAAAAGCCTTTTCAACAATGGATTCGATATGCTTCATCTTTTCATAAAATTCTGTTCTCTTTCTATATTTCTTTGTGTGTTTCAGTAAATTATTGACAACTCTGTTGTAAAATCTATAGGAGAGATGGTGTACATTTTACAGATGAATGGAACAGAGTCTTCCTCATGAACTTTAGACTCTGCATCGGTACTTACTTGTAGGTACTAAAATCTCTCAATAAACACAAAGGCTCTTTTTAGAGCTAACCAAGATCTAAACACATAAGTTTGATGTATATCTCAAAAATATATGCTTAATTTTTTTCAGCGGCGAAATACGCGGATCCTACGCACATACCGCGATTTGAAAAAAATATATATATTTTTTTGCCCTTGGAGTCCTTCTGTGTCCCCCTGAGCAGGCCTTGGGGGTCAGGGCGTGTCTACCCTGCCCTCTTTTCACGTTTTGCACACATATTTCACAGACTTCTTCAGCCTCATTTATACCGAGGAATAAAATGGCTGCCAACAGTTCCTGGTTTTCAGCGCGTGATCGGGACGGTGCGCTTATGCTACAATGCCAATCCTCGCACAATCCGCGGATCCACCGTGCCCATTGACATATAAATGACTTTAACCGTAATTTTCTCAGGAACTACTGAACAGATTACCACCATATAAGCAAAAGGCGCAAGTCGGAACTGAGAACTACCTCTCTGCCAAATTAGGTGTAATTCCATTCAGCCGTTCGGGCTGTAGCTGTGGCTAAAGGTCCTGGGGGAAAGCACGTTTTGAGACCCCCCTTTTCTCGACCCCCACTTGACCAATCACCCCCAAACTTTCAGGGAAGGAGCGGAACTGAGCTGGTCAAAAGTTTGAATGTTGCGGTTTTCCTATGCATAATAGGTCCTAACTACCTATATATATATATATATATATATATATATAAATATATATATATATATATATAAATATATATATATATATATATATATATATATATATATATATATATATATATATATATATATATATATATATATATCGAGCAAGGAGTGCACCTGCGCTTCAGCAGGCACACTTAACGCGCCGTGCCTTCCAGCTTTGTTTACCTCGTGCCCTGGAATCCCTGTATCTCCTTACAATTGTACATCCATCATGCGCCCGACGCATTTCGAGGCCAACGCCTCTTCTTCATGGGGCTGAAGCAAAAAACCAGGCTGCGCTTGCACCTTTGAAATCCAACTTTATTTCGTTTGGAAACGTCCGCCCTAAGTGGGCGTGGCTAAAGGATGTTAGACCACCAGGAAAGATGGTTATTGTAGTCCAAGGTGCGAGTGTCAACAGACCCTTAGGTGGGTTCCCTGATTTGAAGCAAATTTCAAAAGTCTTTTTCTCCCTTGAGTAGGGGGAGAGTGTAGGGATTCAGGAACAGACATTTTCATCGGAGCGTCAAACCTTTTGTAGCGAAGCTAAGTGCAGCGCTCAGGCCTCTCTGTGCTGTATGTCCCATTCGTTCCAGCCAGGGATGGTGCTCTGCTGCACGGCCAGGGGCAGCCGTGTGTATACAAATCGAGCAAGGAGCGCACCTATATATATATCCAACAAAAGAAACGTGCATCATTCATCATGCTATACAGGCCACACCAGCAGTGCTTGAAAAATGTTCTTTTAATTCAGAAAAATTACAGGCATGACGCGTTTCAAGTTAGGACAACTCTTCCTCATATGCCATTAGCTGCCATCTCCGTGGGTTCGTTAGGGTTTTAAATAACGTAACTTGTAAGGACAGTGAAAAGGGACTGCAGTCCATTTCATCCAGTTAAAGGCACAGTTATTTATGACTTTTCTTCGCGCTACTTTCAGTGATACAGCAGAGGTGAGTACTTTCCAATGTGCAAGGTTAACAAGTAACCCCCTAGTGGTGCCAATATAACAGTTCCCTCTGTTGTTGGTTCTTCAAAACATCCTGTTAGTTTTTCGAGAACTGCATTACCCATAATGCTCCATAACTGCCCTTCGATTCTACGCTGGTTTCCACTGCCGATTTTGGTAAAATCCAGATAAGTACAATGCAAGTACAATGCGCCCCGAGTGCAAAACATGCATTTAAATGGAAAAAGTTCCGTACCTCAGTCACATTGCACCAATTAAATTTTACTACCAGGAGATTTTCATGCAGCTTTTCTTCTTTACCCCAAATTGTAGCCTCAAGTCTGTTGTGCTGAGGGAGAATCCTCGGCAAACCCTAGCTGCGCCAAATGTCCATTCACCAAGTTCGGGCGGGCCCCTCCTGGAGGCCCTTCCAATTCAAACTCTGTTTGTGTCGTTCTTAGCAGCTGGAGGGCACCTTTTCAAGGAAGCGTCCCGCTTCAGGTTCCATAGCTCTGACAGGTTAAGGTGCCTCTTCCTCGCGGGTCGGGGTCCGTTTTGAGATGTGTCAGACATCTCTTTTAATCCAGCAAAAGAAACGTGCATCATTCATCACGCTATACAGGCCACACCAGCAGTGCTTGAAAAATGTTCTTTCAATTCAGAAAAATTATAGGCATGACGCGTTTCGAGTTAGGACAACTCTTCCTCATATGCCATTAGCTGCCATCTCTGTGGGTTCGTTAGGGTTTTAAATAACGTAACTTGTAAGGACAGTGAAAAGGGACTGCAGTCCATTTCATCCAGTTAAAGGCACACTTTTTTTATGACTTTTCTTCGCGCTACTTTCAGCGATACAGCAGAGGTGAGTACTTTCCAATGTGCAATACATATATACTTTCCAGTAACAAACGATCCTATATGACTTGCAATTGTTACTGTTTTGGTTCATGAACTGTTGGAACTGGCCCTTCTTGCAGGGTCATCCTCAAACTTTTTGCTTCTTGCTCCCTTATTTTTCGTGACCCGTGGCTGTTGGCAATAGGACTCTGCGCACTTTACCACTGCTGATCAGTGCTAAAGTGCATATGCTCTCTGTGTAAATTGTTATTCTGATTGGATATACATGTTTGGCATATTTGTATCACCATGAAGTCCCTAGTAAAGTGCACTTTGTGTGCCAGGGCTGGTGATGACAAATGCTACTAGTGAGCCTGCAGCACTGATTGTGCCACCCACAGGAGTAGCTCTAAAATGGTGTCTCAGGCCTGCCACTGCAGTGCCTATGGGCAGTTTAGAACTGCCATGGCCTCCTGGTCAGTGTCCCCACTGACCAGGCCTAACCCTTCCCTTTCCGTGCACATCAGCCACCCCTAGGGAAGGCCCAAGGTACCCCCCTGGGCAGGGTGCAGTGTATGTGAAAGGTAGAGCATGTACTGGTGCAGGTAACATGTTCTGGTAGTGAATTACAGCCATTTTCGTTTTTCACTATTGTAAGGCTATCTTGCTCCATAGATTAACATGGGGGACGCTGGCTACAGTGGCTACAGTGGTTAACAGCATTTCTTCCCATAGGAACAAGATAGGACATAAGTATCTAGTATCCCTGAAATCAGAATTTAATAACACATCTTTTAGGAAAGGTTGTTTTTAAATCCTGTGTTTGAGAACAGCACTGTTCTCTTGTCTGACCCTTCTGTGTGCCTGGGCCTGTTTGTGTATTGACTGTCTGGTTTGAGATACGAACTTAGATCTTTAACCGAGGGTGCCAAGAATTGATCGACATAGTCTGAAACTGGTTCCAATAAAGAGTTGTTTGCAGATACTATAGGTCTTCCCTGTGGATTGACCTTGCTGTTATGAATCTTGGGTAGACAATAAAAAGTCGCCATTGTGGGATGTTTATTATTCATGTATCTGCATTTATCTTCATTTATTAGCCCATCATGGGCCCATTTTGTGAGAGATTTTTCCAGTTTTTCTTGTATCTCTTTTGTTAGGTCTTTATTCAGACATTGGTAGAATTCTGGGTCCATTAGCTGTTTCTTTGCTTCCAAAATATAATCCTGCTTATCGATGATGACGATATTACCGCATTTATCTGCAGATTTTATTTCGATTGTTTTATCATCTTGTAGATAAATTGTTCTTTCCTTTCGTTTGTTTCATTTTATATAGTTCTTCCGTTATCGCCCCATGAAATATATCGATTTTATTACCAGATGGTAAATTTGGATAATATTTGGATTTCAATTTTAGACCACTTTCTCCTGCAACTTTTCTCCTCTGATATTCTTCTTCTTCCATGAGTGCTGCCATTTCTTGGGTTTCTGTTACCGTGCCCATTGTCATTAAAGTTTCAAGGCCTCTGGCGTCTTCAACCTGGAGGGAACTCATTTTTGGTCTAGTTGTGTTTTGTACCACTTTGTTTCCTTTTTCTGCGTGGATCTTTGCCAATTTTAATTTTCTTGTATATTTGTATAGGTCAATTCTCGCTTGTGCAATATCGAGATGGGATGTCGGACAGAAATGTAGCCCTTTTTTAAGGCCCTCACTCTCCTCTGTTATCAGGATTTTCTGTGAAATATTGATTACATTTAAATCCTGTTGCATTAAAAACACCTCTTCAGGTTCTATTTCCTGGGTTGCCTCAAACGATCCTTCGACCATGTATCCACCTTCTATTGTTCCTCCCTTGACTCTCTGGCCTCTCTGGCCTCTCATTGTTTTCCTCTTGGTAGTCCTCTTCCGCGGCCTCTCCTAGCACCTCTTTTTGGTTGGGTCTTTTTGTTTTGTTGTTCTAATGCCATGCGCATCACACATATATATATACCGGTGTCGAGCCGGCTAACTGCATGCATATATATATATATATATATATATATGTATATATATATATATATTCACTGAAAAAACCATAGGTTATAGACCATATATAGTTAGGAATTAGCATTTAAAAAACCTTATTTTACTCACACAAAACCATTGAAATTCCATATATAGTTAGTTGCACTAACTATATATCGCGCACCCGCAATCCACTGCTGATGATGTCACATATTACATCATTCATGACATGGTCAGTGACATCACTGATGACATCACTGATGACATCTCAAATGACATCACTGATGACATCACTGATGACATCTCATTTGACATCAATGGTCACATCAATGATGATATCATTAATGTGACAATACAATGCATCTCCTCACACTTTAATATAACCTCTGTTACAACCCAGTGTTAAATACAGAGTATAATTTTTGAAACCATTGACACACCAATACTAGTTACTACATACGCACTCACTGATTCCTACGTCTACACACACATTCACTCATTCACCCATACAATCATTCATACATACAATCACTCATCTTTACAACACTATCATATGCACTCATACACCTATACAGACACTCACACTCTGCCACTCATCCATGGAGTTACTCACACACCTAGTCAGTCCTGTAAACAATCAATCACACTTCCATTTTCTAATCTACACAGTTAAACATAGAGTACCTTACATTTTCAAACATATACTAACACATACTTACTCTCTTATAGAATCACTGATACAAGTACACATTGATCTGCACAGAGTCACACACCTCCCAGCCAGCCATACACACACTCAGTCTCCCATACAAATACTTGTGCAACCAATCAATAACCCATATAGCTACTTATATAGCTACTGATCAACACATGCAGCAGCTTGCACAACAACAGACATACTGATGCACACTTTCAGACAGTTTAGTCACTAACCCGTGCATTTAGTAAGACGCATTTAATCACTCACTCATACAGTCAATCACGCACCTACTAAAACCTTCATTCAGACACTTATACATCCACTCATTCTTCAATATGTAAAACATATTTAAACTTTACAGAAACACATAATCACTGGATGTTGTCATCAGTGATGTCATTTGAGATGTCATCAGTGATGTCATCAGTGATGTCACTGACCATGTCATGAATGATGTAATATGTGACATCATCAGCAGTGGATTGCGGGTGCGCGATATATAGTTAGTGCAACTAACTATATATGGAATTTCAATGGTTTTGTGTGAGTAAAATAAGGTTTTTTAAATGCTAATTCCTAACTATATATGGTCTATAACCTATGGTTTTTTCAGTGAATTTCAATGGTTTTTTAATAGCAAATATCTGTAGCTGTAAAATGTATTCTTCTTTAAATCCCAAAATATATTTTATATGTTTATTAATAACTTTTTTTTTTTTTTTTTTTTTCTTCGTTCCCACTTCGCGAATCGGGAAGCTTCCCGTTAGCTGACCTTGATGCCGCGAAATAGACCGCGAGCCAGTAAACGTTTCTTTACCGCAACTGCCGTGTTAGAAAACAACATCGTGACGCCTCCCGTCCGCATGACGTTTCGCGTTGTCGCGTGATACGTCATATGACGTACTACGTTAGCGAACTGGTACGCTTACCGAGTCGCAAAGCACAGGTTTCTGGAAGCAAACCGGAAGGCCCTGCAAAGCGTGTAACATAAACACAGCAGGTCATGTGATTTGGTAATAACACTTTTCATTGGTTCATTTCACTTTTGGTTTCCTAATGATGTAAGACTAGGTCATATAATCTAAAATGAACACTTTTCATTGGTTGAGAACTATTGTTTTTCCCAAATGATGAAAATCCCTCTTTCTTTCCTCACTCTGACTTTCATCATTGTGAGAGAAAGACCCTTTGTTACCAGTGAGCAATGGCTTCTTTAGTAGCTTCAGCTGGTGCTTCCCCACCACCTCCACCACATCCAAGGAAGAGTGGACCGATGTGTGAATGTGTTCACTGTATGCAACAACTTTGACACTTACAGAAGCCTCACCTTCTCCATGCCTCCTACACAGTTCTACATGTACATCATAAATGCAAACAGAACAGAATTAATTATACATGTTAAATGGTTTATTTTTGCTGTTCTCAGAATGTATCAAATTTCACTAAAAACAGTGACTTGAAGGTATTCATCATATAACAGCGGGGAAAAAAAAACACAATCAAAATGATTGTGTTTAAAAAACCCATACAACATAACAAATCAGAATTCAGAACTCCTTAAAGTTAACTTACTTTCCATGACGGCCAAAGATGTCCTATGAACAGCTTACACTCTGTTGTGCTGTTATTACTTTCAACCCGCCACTTTCTGAAAGAAAACCTCCATCGTTTTCAAAAACATGTTACATACAATAAATGACTTCTTGCTCTCTACCACAAGTTTCCACAAGGCCAAATCTTGTCAAAGCCATTTATAACTCTTGGATTTCTTGTAAGCCAATCCCGTCTTTTCGCATTTCCGCAACTTTCAGAATTAAAATGTTGAAGATCATTTACACAATCCTGGACTAGTAATATCTTCCCCTTCTTGCTCAATCATGTTCTACATTTCCTATCACACTGATACTGCTTACTATGAAGCAGACTTACACTACCTTTATGACTAGTACAATTATTTAATTCTCTACATCACTTTTAATCACAAAGCAATGTAAAACAGTAGACAGCATTGCAGACTTACATTCCCTCTACTCCATGTTTTGATTGGCTGCTTCAATTAGCTTATAAAAAGAAATAGTTTTTCTGAACTCATTCAAAGTGCACGTATTTCTCAATGACGTCCAGTGTTATGGTAAAAAGTTATGTCTCTGTACTACACTTATCCTCAAGGCCAAATAGTGTAGGAGCCATGAGAACTTCTTGAAATTCCTCAGAGCACATCCCGAGATTCTTTCCCTAAAATTTTGGTTTTAAAAACACCAGGTAAGAGTTTTTAAGGTCGTATGGCAATTTTTTTTTGAAAATTAAAACAGAATCATTGCAGAATGACCAGCCATTTCTACACTTTAAATAAGCTGTATAATGTCCTGATGTTATTGAAGGACCATCATGATATATAATTGCTACAGTTACAAAAGTCCTTCCTGATATTGACAACTGTGAAGCCACAAAATTTTTAATTAAAGTTGTCAATTTTGTTCCATCAGGCCTACATCGTTGGAACATTAAAATGACATACTGGCCATATGTTCGTATAAATAATGTGGACATCATTTCAGATTTACATTGCCTACACTCCATATTGTGATCAGCTGCTTTTACTAGCTTATTAAAAGAGACTGATTTACTGTCTGGCAAAGTTAAATATATAAATCTTTCTGAGTCTACACTAGTAGTACTTGATACCCTACAGTTCTCGCAGTCATGCTGCCATTGATAAGAAAGCCCAAACAGGTGATCTACATCTACACCTTCATCATGCAATACATCAAGCATATACATTAAAAACTCCTGACAATCTTGCTGACTATTTTGAGAGAATTGTGTTTGGCCTGAACATCTGTCTAACAGATTTCGAATTTCAGACACACTTTCTATGTTTGTTCTATCAGTGCTACATTTCTCTAACACAGAATTTAACAAACTGCAAAATCTTTGATCAGAATTGACCACAATCTCTTCTTTTACATTTTCTAGAGAAAACAAAACATTAACCACTACATTAGCATAGCAGTTGACACCAGAACTGTTTTCAAATTGAAAACCAACAACATCTTCAACAGAATCCTTTTTGTTTCTGCTTATAATTTCAGGTTCATCGACTTTTCGTCTTTTTGCTACAACCTCCCCAGTATTGGTCACATTTCTTCGTTTCCGGCCTACCACACGTTTCTCAAACAAAGGATACTGAGGCAAATGTGGCGCATACTCTCTTCTCAACCTATTGTATTCCTTAACACAATCTAGATCCGCACAAATGTTTGTGACATCACACTCAATCAAGTACAATCCCGATAAAGTCCTAACTCGTGACAATGCCACATATGCCATACCCTCCTTGAACACAGAACTGCCAATATTCACCAATGCACAGTCTACACTTAAACCTTGCGATTTATGGATTGTCACCGCATATGCCAAGCAAACAGGAAACTGCTTACGACGAACATATAAGTCTTTTACAAGCAAAAATCTAGCAGAACAGCGAGCAATTAGCTGTACTTCCTCAATGCCATCAAATTTAATTTTTAAAAATTCAATTCCATCTCTATTTCTGTATTTCACAAAATCAACAACATTACCCATTGATCCATTTACCAGACCTCTTTCAACATGTAAATTCCTTCTTAAAATTATACGGCAGTTCAAGCACACATTCAGAGTCTTTTCAAAACCCGCAGTTTTAGATATACTCTTCTCTAATGAATCCAATTTTGTTTTCAGATTCTCAGACAAAATAATTGTTGATCCCATATGCTCTACTCTGTCAATAGCTTCCAATTTCACAATCTCTTGCTTTTCTAAATGCAACATTTTGTTGTTGAATTTGGCACATTCTGCAAGAGTTGGCATCAAACATATTCCAGATTTTTTCTCAGTAACTTTCTGAAAAATATTCTCAGGCACAACATCTTCGTCTGGATATAAATTTGTCAGTAATCGTGCATGTAAAGCTTCTTTCCCATGCTCGGTCACTTTTCCAATTCTAACATCTTGTAGAATAGTCTTGTAAACTTCATCCTTTGCCTGACGCATATTTTCATGCAGTTCAGCATAATTGAAGTTTAACCATATATTGACGTTGCCAATACTCCCTAAGCACTTCCTGGTATCTTCATGCGTGAGCATTTTGAACACAGGTTGCCCTTTCACTGGTGTCAGCTGCAGAAGATCTCCGAAAACAATGATGTGTTTGCCACCAAATAACACATCATACTCTGTTTTGAGAACTTCTTGCATTCTCAAATGCACAAAGGCAAGCATGACATTGGAAACCATGCTTACTTCGTCAATGATAAGAAGTTTCATTTTCCTCAAGACTCTTGAAACTTCAAAACAAGCATCTCCAGATAGCTTGTGATATTCTAATTTGTTGTCATGCTCCACTGGCAGCATCAGTAAACGATGTAAAGTAATCCCTTTAATGTTATGTGCTGCCAGTCCAGTTGGAGCGGTGACAACACAAGACAGCGATGACTCTGTCCTTTCCTGCAAATAACATGAAATTGCTTTAATAAGGAAACTTTTTCCAGTTCCCGCTTCTCCACTCACGTACAGTCGGACAGGCTTCAACGACGTACATGAGCACTCTTTCTTGTCATGACTTAATCCATGATCAATTTGCATGGTAAGTTCGTCATATATTTTCCTCTGCTCAACATTGAGTTGTCTTTCCAACTCTTGTAAGTTAACCGCATCCTCCTGAGCATGTGCCATGGCTCTTTCCACTTCATTCATAGCAGTGGCAGCTTCATTTTCGATAAGAGGTCCTCCTAGTGGATCCTGACTCAATGAAGCAGAACTCTGACTGTCCTGAGAACTGTCTCTGGCAATCTCGGCTGCAATCGTTGCTTCCTGCTCAATTTCCACATTCAACATTTCTACATATTTGGGAAAAGCAGGACATTCTATGGTCTCCTTGGCAGCATTGAATGAGTCTTCGTAACAAAGGAAATCTCCAAGCAGTTCCTCTTCTGCACGCCAAGGCTTAAAAAGTTGCAAAAGTGCTAAATAGAAAAACTCCTTTTTTTCAGGAGATTCGCCACTCAATTTTCGATGGTTTATCAAGTGGCATTTTCTTTGCTTGACCAGACATCCCTCACTTCCTATTACAGCATACACTCCTTTCTCAGTATCTTCTTTGATGTTCCTCTTGAATATGTAATTTTGCAGAACCTCATACAGACAAACATTCTCGAGGTGACTGCTTCGATTTGGATAATATGTATCCAACATGTTGCTCTTCAAAATGTCGGTACTGTTTGGCTCCTTTTCCGCCAAATACTCAATTTCCCGCACAGGTTTCAGAACTCGATTACGCGTTGCAGCAAGACCAACACTCGCCCAAACGATACTCCTGGACTTGGCATAGAGACTTGCTGAAGACAACCGGTCAGAACATTCGTAAGCTCCGATTTCTCAATGCGACAACATCTTCAGACTGAAACTGTACAACTTCTTGCTGAGGCTCTTTTCATGGGAAATGTCCTCCCACATATCCTTCAATTCTGTCTTCTCTTTTTTGGTGATGTAAGATGTCACATACCGAGCCACAGCCATACAGTTATCAGCCACAAACTGTATATCCATGTTAGCATTCCACATGGACAAAATCACCGGGTTGTAGTCGTTAATGTACTTAGACTCTTCGTTCCTCTTCAAATTGTATGTGTTTTTAGGTGATTTCTTCATCACATTATGTCACAGCGAAGACATCAAACTGTTCACTCTTCCTTTAGAAATCACCGATCGTGGAAAGCCGAAACGACATTTGGTGTAGAACTTGTCTTTGTTCCGGAATTTACGACGACAGTACTTTCCACATCGATGGCTTTGGAAACGTAGAACTTTTTCTCTTAGGCTTTTTTTCTCCTTTACGTTTGGAACAGCACACGTAGAATACTGTTCTATGAAACTCATCACTGAGTCGTCTGCATCCGTTCCAAATTTAGGTGCATCCTTGATCCACAGCAACATATGTATATGAGGAGCACCTCTTGCTTGGTACTCCTTCCTCCAGAAG
The DNA here is from genome assembly GCF_964261635.1 of Lissotriton helveticus. Taxonomy (NCBI): domain Eukaryota; kingdom Metazoa; phylum Chordata; class Amphibia; order Caudata; family Salamandridae; genus Lissotriton; species Lissotriton helveticus. The sequence goes on along the minus strand of NC_136057.1, from coordinate 658,592,450 downwards.
AAATCCAACACCTCTCCAAGAGGTGGATTCTTCTTATTCATGATGAAAGACATCATACCTTCAAATCTATGATTGAAGTACCTACATACATTGACTGGATCCAAAGAGCACAGTTCTCCGGGTGTCTTGAATTCGATGTTTTCTACGTTAGCATTTGCCTCTCGTAGAAATTCAAGTAAGTCTTCCCAGCCATACTCAGCACAGCTCAAAGTGAGGAACCATGTGGGAGTTCCTAAGTTCCTCAGCATACATTTTAAATCACCATGACGACGGTACCAGTACTCATTAGTACCACGCTGACACGCCATGAGATTAATCAGGTGAGAATCCAAAATACTGTCTTGGACATTGACTTTATCCATAAAGTCACTTGCCGAGATGTTTTGCATGTGTATACCACTTTTCAAGATGTGGTTCACTGCATATGACAGTCCAGACAGATCGCTTTCAAACAGGAGATGAAACAAATAAGGAATGCATTGTCGAAACCTAGGATCTCCTGCATACAATCGCAAAGTCCGGTATTCAGAAGCAGGAATTTGATGAGGTCGCTCATCATATCTTCCTCCCTGACCTGTTGGAAAAAGCTGTGGGAAACACCGAGCTTCCAAACTTTCCTCCCAAACACTAATGGGACTCCCTTTCGCTTGTTTCATTTGAAACAACTCAATAGCATTCCCCATGACTTCCTTGGAATGCAAAGGATGAACACTATAACGTTCATATATTTCTTCACTAGTACAGGGTTCTACTTTCTCAATTTGACCAGCACACAAATCGCTATCCTCTTCCTCACTTACTTCCTCTTCTGCAACATATACATTTTTATAGTATTTATTATTTTTTTTCAAATACAATGTTGCCCTTTTGACTTTCCTAACATCTACTAAATCTTGCCATATTTTCTTATTCTTTGTCGGAACCCCATTAACTAAGATAACAAGAGGTTCCTCTTCCACTTTTTCTACTCCAATTGTGTTAATGTTTTTCTTCAAATCTAGAGGCAAATAAACAACTCTTCCCTTTAATCCTCTCTGTAAATCTGATGGAGGCAATTTCCCTGTCTTTGGCTCCATTCTTACAATAGCCTGAAAGGGATGGATACTTTGAATCAAAATAGATTCATAAGTATTTAAATCCTTCAATTCAGAAGGAATCTCAACCAATTCCAGATTATTATGAACTGCTCTAGCAGGCATCTGGTTTTGATTTAATTTGTTACAACAATAAGTACACACACGTTGATCCAATCCCAAATCAAAACAATTTTCTACCATCAAGTATGTTGTAAAATCCTTCCATTCACTATTATTTTCCCTTTCACTTTTTCCATATAAATCCAGTAACTTAGTCTGATTCTTATAATAAGTGCGTCGACAACACACACAAGTGAAATTTGGCCTCTCACTTGATTTCACCTCAAACGTCGCAATTTCCCTCTGGAAATTATCTGTACTGGAAACCTGTACACTATCTTCCACACTACTCTCTTCTTCTTGGTCAATTTCAACATTCTCCTCTTTACTTCCAAAGTAACAAAACTCAATTTCTTCACATATATTCTTCACATCTATTTCAGAACCATGCAAAAGAGCAGCGCATAATTGTTTAAGCATAATTGCTGGACTCTTAGCATAATACAACATTCTAACTAATTTCCTCACTTTATTATGATGCACTGCTAGCATCCTGAAATGATGAAAAACACTCTGGCATACTCTCCTGGAAAGACAAGCCAGTGAATGACCATGCAAACCTATCACTTCTCTCACTCTGCAAGGATCTAATTCTTGCAAGAACTTCATTTTCTGCTTCAAACTTTTCTTATTAAATGACCGTATAAAATCACAAAGCAAATTGATGGAATCCTGTCGTACACTGCAAATACTACTACACTTCCAGGTGTACACAGGACCCTTAGGACGTCTCCCTAAAACCTCATTACCTAACACCTCTTCTATCTCTGTTCTCACAACTTTTTCTTTTTCAACTGGACAACCATCTTTCACTTCATAAGCTCGACCACTGGTGTCAACTGCATGCACCAAATCATTATCCTGGAAATAACTCTCCACATTAAAAAATGCCTCAGAGCTTGAACTATGCATCCATTCTCCAGAAAAAACTTCACAAAAATTACTACGATTAACTATTCTCTTCCATCTACTATTTCTTTTGAAATCATAAATTACCTTGTTTAGCTTCCTAATTCTATTGATTGTCAAAATAAATAACTTACGTTTAATTTCAAATGCCTGATCAATAACTTTCTCAAGTATTTTTTTTCTCTTATAAAAAACCACTTTCTGTTGACCTTTCTTAATATTTTTTAACAAATTCCCAATTATCCTGTTGCGGAACATTCGTTTACGAATATCCCTAAACTGTTGTTTCCTTCTACTTTCATGCATAGAGTTATCTCTTACTCTAGCAGTAAAATTTCTCATTGGCCTTTCCTTACCATTTGAATTGTTTCTCCTTTTCTGGACTGAAACATTTTCTGTAGTAATATTTTTTTTACTACACATATTTCTTATGACTGTTTTTGGACTCTTACCCGGTGCTTTCTTGGTGACTTGACAAATCTTTTTGTTAGAGGACTGCTGCATTATTCCATGGTCCTGCTGTCTTTGACGTTTTGCAGCCTTTCTCACTCTTTCTTTGCTAGGCATCCTAAAATCTTGAAATAATCTGCAGTTGAATCTGTGGTAAAATATAATAAAAAATGTTATTAACCACTATTACCCAACAGTAAATTAATAACAGTCATCAAAAACTTAACACACTACTTAAGTATATAATATACTGAAGCCTATCTCCAATTTTTCACTGAACAGGACTCATCTCTTCTTAACCTTGGATAAACCTCACCTACTCTGTGTCCCCTGCACATAATTAAATGTAAAGGGGCAGATTTATATTAACTAGCACATCCCCAGGGATGCACCAGTTAACGTGCACCGCTGCTCTGCCACCCACGGTGTGCCGCATTTACAATCAGATAGGACAAAGCTACATCAAAACCCTGCGCCTGCTTGAAGCAGGCATAGATCTTGACGCAGGTAGGCGAAAGCTAAAGCAACAACTAAGTGTCGTCTGCAGAAGTTACAAAAAAGGAAAAATGGCGTTTAAACCAGTAATGAGACCATGCTAACGTAACACAGAGTAAAAATATCCAGGATCTACATCAGTTTGGGGTTCACGAACCTGGCAGGTACAAGGCACTGAGGCTTTCCACCGTGCATGTCTCATCCCAAATCATATGTTGTTTGTGAATGAAACAATTTCCCAGACCAAATGCTTTGGATTGGCTACTTCTAAAAAATGAAACACCCCTACTATCCCGGAGTTAGAGAAATATGATGGTTGGAGTAATTTTACTCGTTGTCCATTAAAGATTTACAGGCCCTACTCCGTAATTCTTCCTTTAACATTTCCAGTATAAATCCAAAAGGTTGACTGCTTTGGCAACGTGCCTTATCCACGGTTTAATAACGCTGCCTTTTGCTTTATATAAGTTTTCAAATTGTATGAAATATATACCAATAGGTCGTTATTAACCTTTAGGTAGTGGTTTTCTTCATGAGGTCTGGTCGCTTCCATACACATACAGATTTTCAAAGATGATCAAGAACTTTATCTGAATGGAGAGGAATGCACTGAGACGCCAGATCATTCACTAATGTGTAGGTACATACAGTTACACGGTTCATGCAACAAACACCGACCAAATATGGCTTGCGTGTTGCAAGGCACACCAGTTCCTGCTATCATCCCCACGTTCAAGTTCTTGGAAAATGGTAGTTATTTGATGCTCAATAATGAAGATTGTTCTGGGTTAATTAAAAGTATTCATTTTATCGTAACAGTAAATGAACGGGTTATTTGCTGCAGAAATGTTCTATTTCCTCCCACACATGAACATAGGGAGTTTTCAATCTGGCCACAAATACCAACCTTGGGAGCACATTTCAACGGCATGGCAAGAATAAGAGCTCTTTTGTCTCAGAGAGAGGTGGCCTTGAGTTCGGCCCGTGAAACTTTCGTGCTTCACATAGCGAACACCCGTACAGAGGTGCAGACCCTTTTAAATACAGATTCGCCTTTCCATTTCAGCAAGATGGTTCGGACTATCTCTAACGCGTCCTCCACAAAGGGCCTGGCGCACTTTTTTAAAGTTGTTACCAGTGGTCTCGTGACTTCATTTGAGAAAATCTTTGGAGTCATCCCTGCTTTCTTTCATTCTATTTTTTCCACTCTGCTTCGTGGATTCCCATTTTTACTTGCATTACCAGCGGACGCTCTTGTGCTTTTTTACATTTTTAAATATGGATGTCCCTCCTGTGCAAGCTCCCGCCCTGCAGCTGCTGACACTGTTCCGCAATCGCATGCTAATATATTATGGCACAATGCCGTTGGCGATATTAAGCACGGCATATGGATTATCTTTTCGATTCTCCTACTTCACCTGTGTCCAGCCTGTATTTCACTGCCTGACCTGTGATTTCGATTGGGCCATTGATTTGTGTCTCTGCGGACCGGTTTCTCCTGACGTCGACTTTAATCAGCTGATGACTCCTATCATTACTCACGAGTTGGTTTGTCCTGGCGAAAGGATTATGGCTGTGGCATTGATGCATGGACTAATTGGTCCCTGGAATTTACTGGCGGCAACACAGTCTTTCTTGGAACAGAGCTTTCTTGAAAACCCACCGAGCTGTCCTCTGATGGTGATAGAGGATCCGGTGCTGGGAGAGCACGTATGTTCTTTTCCGCTTTTAAATTGGATGGCTAAACTCTTTTCAGATGAAGACGGTGACTTCCTATTGGAGGCTGTTGCAGCTTATTTTGCATACACAGTTATGTCATAGACCTTTTTCATGTTTGATATGCTGAGTACTAGCATTTCATTGACAATTCATTGACTTATTTGTCAAGTTTTTATTATTTAGCTTGCCTATTGGCTTAAGACTCGATAAAGTACTTGGCTGTTTTATTTTTCTTTAGCATTAAATTTTCCTAGTTTTTAATGTTTTACCTTGCGGACCGTCCACATATAAAGTTGCAATCTGCTCTCATGAGATGGCACTTCTATTATCTTATTCAGTTCGTTTCCGGATCATGGGGAGGTGTCATCTAGGTCCTGGATATCTTTACACCGTGTTAAGTTAGCATGGACTCATTACCGGTTTAAACGCCATTTTTTCCTTTTTTGCAACTTCTGCACACGACACTTAGTTGTTGCTTTAGCTTTCAACCTAATAGTTCATCGTGATTTACATGAGAATAATATGTTATTGCTCTACTATCTGCTTTACTTCTTAAACTATATCTGTACAGCGAGTGCTGAAGTTTCAAGAACAACACGATACAGAATTGTTATGAGGTCTGATCTCCACGACTTCATACTCATAACATAAGTGCAGCTTCTCCCAATTCTGAGCATGAGGCGGGTTTTATATTGCTTTGCCGAACACACATACACAACACTTGATGCGGTTCACATGAAGAGAGAGCTGGTGTATGCTGATGTGATTCCTTCAAATCTAAGACACTAAAGTATCGGCACGCCCTAAACCAACACAAAGAGACCTTCTTAGCAAATAATATAATATGTGTATTAGGGAGGGTGAGATATAAGCAGCCGCGGGCCGTGGAGGGAGTTACGGTGAGGCAGGGAGGCGGGGAGGGGGAGAAGCAGGGTGGAGCCCTCTCCACCCTGCCCCTGCCCCTCCCCGCCTCCCTGCCCCACCGTAACTCCCTCCACGGCCCGCGGCTGCTTATAAGTGTTGCTAACTCTTATTCATTTACAGCATGTTAACATACTGTCACCATTTGCTTTTTATGTACTACTGACTATGCTGGTAATTTTGCTACTGATAATATGTGTACTTGTATAATCTAAGATACTACGCCTGAGAAGACGGCATTAGTAAATAAACATTTCAAATACACATGCGTTCTTCTTAACTCCATGTTCTGGTTTCTAAGAAATATATAACGACCGACTGTTCATGAGTTCCACGTATCCTGAGGTACTATAAATTCATATTCTGGATTGTCTGAACATTGAGAGTTTGTTATATCCAATGTGACACTGTACCTAGCTTGCTAAGGGGTTTTGATTACTAAGGTGAGTTTTGGGACACCCTAATTCGCCGAGGTTCCAATCCTCTGTCCACAGTTCTGTGTGAGAACAGAAACCCTGCGACAGGGGCACCCCTCAGCCTTACTGGAGCTTCATCACACTTGCGATACAACTCCAGCAATGCGCCAACTTTACGGCACAAATACGTCACGCATCTGTGCTGTTTTTGCCCCATGATGCGCCGCATTGTAAATGCAGCACACCATAGGTGACGGAACAGCGGCACAGAATGACTAACACATCCCTGGTGATGCGCCAGTCATCATAAATCTATCCCTATGCTTCTTATCTTGTTAGAGATGAACCGCCATATGTATCATCAAAGTTTTTTGCATTTCCTAAATAGCGAACTTTAAGGACTAAATAGCGATTCTTTACCATTCCTAGTTTGCGATGACCTATTTGCTAATTACAAATTACCCATTCATTTCCATGCAGCAGGAGGCCCATAGGAATGAAGGTGCAATTTGCGATTAGCAATTACCTCATCGCAAATTACGAATTTTTCCGACGGTGCAGGGGTGTCTCAAGAACACCCTGCTGCACCCCTGAAAAAGAAATTTGGGGTCATATGGCGCACATAAATTTTGAAAACATTCCTTTACCTCAAAAACGATTTTCAACTCATAATTTGAAAACACTGCACATGGGGAAATGACTTAAAATGTCCTTAAGACACATAAAAGCATTTTTTGATTGCCTTTGCAGCATGTTTCAGTCACCTTTAACATGCCTATGTAACGGAAACATTCAAAATCTAAATTTGCCATGCACAGGTGGGAGCATATTTACAAGCAATTTGCTCCACAGACAAACTTCTTACATTGAAATGGGAAAAATAACATCAGAGACTCTCAATTACCTTATAAAGAAGCAGACACCATTATGTCCTTCTCATCAATATTAAAACCATTGCTTTTTCTCAAAAACGATTTACAAGTCATAATTTGAAAACACTCCACAGCTCCTATGCACATAAAAGCCCTGTCAGTACTAATACTTCACATTTTCTCCAATTACAATTTCTCAAAGAAACAAAATCTATTTGTGAAACACTTGAGACAAAGCAACATTTGAAAAACACAACTTTCTTCATAATTTTCTCCTTAAAGCACACTATTTTCTATCTAAATTAAAGAAATCTTTTCTCACCTTAGCAAATACTTTGAGTTTCAAAACAGTCTCAGAAACACACCAATTTGTCTTCAGCAGAGCAAAAGGTATGCACTCCAGAGTCTGCAGCTATCAAAAGCACAGAAATGCTGTAATTCCTCACACATATCTCTCATGTCACCCAATCAAAACTCTTCCCTCACTTTTTTTCAAAGCAAAACCCTTCCCCCCTCTGCCCCCTCTCTGCTTTTTCTGCATAGCAACCACCTCTTGCAAGACCTCTCACACAACAATGTTGCAATTGAACTCTGAACTCTCAGTGCACCTGCATATCCAGAGCATTCTTTCATTTAATGATTTTTTCTTCGCCACTCAAAATACATCTTTCAACGAACTCATCCATGCACACTAACTTTCTGTTTTCAGCAATCAAAATCCACCAATCACTCTTACTGCTTCATTAACACAGAAACTCCTCAGTTTTTTTCATTTTACACTCTCATTTTTTCAACTGCCATTTCATTGCCACACTTCATCTGACTGCAGCAGAACCTTCTCTCACCATGTTTTCTGTCTGGATTGTTGGACATAGTTACATCTATTGGGCTCAAAGGTATGCTGAAAACAGGAATTTACCTAACCTCAATTTACAAAATGTGGAAATTAAGTGGTTTGGCCACAGAGGATTAAAATGTCACCAATTGATACCATTGGTGAAAACCTTTATGCATTTGCCAAAACCTGACCTGTTAATTGTGCACTGTGGAGGTAATGATTTGGGCACTTTGACTGGGGTAGGTCTGGAAATGCTTTTAAAGGACACCTTTGAGCAATTGATGGCACTTTTTCCTCAGACTGCCTTGGTATATTCAAATATATGCCAAAGACAGAAATGGAGGTGGTCGAACCAATTTTGTCCACAAATTGAGAAATCGAGGAAGCATGTAAACAAATCTGTTTCAGCTTACATGAGAGACCATGGAATGGGCTCCCTGTACAACAATAACTTGCGTTACTACATGCAAGATATCTACAGAGGAGATGGAGTTCACTTCTCAGATGAGGGCAACAGAGTTTTCACTCTGAATTTAAGACTGTGCATTGGTACCTACTTATAAGTACCTAAATGTACCATAAACCCAAAAGCTCTTCTCAGAGCTACCCTACATCTGATCACTCACAATTATTATTTTACTCTAACTTTTTTCACTAATTTTCAAGAAAGTACGCTCCCCAGAACGCTTCCCGGTTCGCGAACCGGGCGCACTCCACGCAAAAAAACTAAAAAAACGGTATATATTTTTTTTGCCCTGCGAGACCCTTTCAAAGCCTCCACATCAAACCTAGGGGGTCAGGGACGATCTACTATGCCCCCTTATGGTCATTTGCCCCTTCGCTTTGGCCTCCTCTTGTCTCTCGATCCTACCGAGAGACAAGATGGCGGCCGCTACGGACTGTTTGGAATGTTTACAGACGCCGAAAAACCAATCAGCTTCGCAAACCTCCGTAACGCGAAAAGTACGCAAAGCGGAGCGCTGTTACAGATATATATCTTTTTTTGAACGTTAATTTCTCAAAATCCACTGGAGCACATATATTGAGACCTAGCAAAGGCACATCGGGCTACCAGTCCCTACAATTTTGCCAAGTTTCGTGCAAATCCATTCAGCCGTTCGATTATTATTATTTTTTTTTTTTTTGCCCCGCGGGGCCCTTTTAAAACCTCCACATCAAACCTAGGGGGTCAGCGACAATCTACTATGCCCCCTTATGGTCATTTGCCCCTTCGCTTTGGCCTCCTCTTGTCTCTCGATCCTACCGAGAGACAAGATGGCGGCCGCTACGGACTGTTTGGAATGTTGACAGACGCCGGAGAACCAATCAGCTTCGCTTCACAAAGCTCCGTTGCGCGAAAAGTACGCGTCCTGGAGCGCTGCCCGGTCCGCTGTTACAGATATATATCTTTTTTTAAACGTTAATTTCTCAAAATCCACTGGAGCACATATATTGAGACCTACAAAAGGCACATCGGGCTACCAGTCCCTACAATTTTGCCAAGTTTGGTGGAAATCCATTCAGCCGTTCGGGCTAAAAGTGAGGCCAACCGCCCTATGGAAATTAACATGGGAAAGACGCGTTTTGGGACCCCCCTTTTTTCTCGGCCCCCCCTTGACGAACCCCCCCAAAATTTTCAGGGGCTGCTCAGAAACAAAATGTGCCATTTTCCTGAAAATTTCAGCCAATTCCGTCCACAAACGCCAAAGTTATTAGACATAGAATTTTCAAAAATCCCATAGAGAAAAAATCCTAACTATATATACCTACTGGCGACCGCCAGTAGGTAATATATATATATATATATATATATATATATATATATATATATTTTTATATATATATATATATATATATATATATATATATATATATATATATATATATATATATATATATATATAAAATTCAGCCTCTCCTTCCCTCACGGTTTGAAGAACCAAGGACACAGCGGAGCTTCAAAATGATTGCTTTTTTTGGACTTTCTGGCATTACCGGTTTCGGCGGAGTGCCTTTGTCAGATGCCAAAGTTCCATTGCATGCCTCCCACTCACAGTTTTTTATATGCTCCTCCTCCCAGTGGTTAGGAGCTCACCTGCACTGGATCACACTTGCTCGCGCTAATGAACGGGACTACTAGTCCCTTGAATGCAGCATGCAGGTAATCCGGTGCACAGGGGAAACTGCAGAAATGTTCGTAAGTTAAAAACAACCTCTTGGCTCCTTCTTTCAACCACCGGCTTCCAAGGACAAGATTCGGAGGCGCTAATGTCTTCACAGCGTCTCTCCAACCAGTGTTGGTCCGCTGCGCTGCAGCAGCTTCTTGGCACTCGGAAGTTGTTGGTGGTGGGTCACGGTGTGATCCGATACCTCGGCATACATTCAGAATAGCATCCTGTGTACCGTGACCTCTTATTGCCGAAAGGGTCCTTCGTACGCACCACAGGAAGTGCGTTAAATAAAATTCAGCCTCTCCTTCCCTCACGGTTTGAAGAACCAAGGACACAGCGGAGCTTCAAAATGATTGCTTTATTGGACTTTCTGGCATTACCGGTTTCGGCGGAGTGCCTTCGTCAGATGCCAAAGTTCCATTGCATGCCTCCCACTCACAGTTCTTTATATGCTCCTCCTCCCAGTGGTTAGGAGCTCACCTGCACCGGATCACACTTGCTCGCGCTAATGAACGGGACTACTATATTTTCTTGGTTTTGAAACTTGCCCATACGATCTGCTTTTAAATCCATAACATTTGGTTTTATCAAGGCAGAGATGGAAACTAAAAACAGTATTTACCTGCAAAAGTGTTTACATTATATTTTATTTTGTAAAATTCGATATTAACTCATGTAATACCACTGTTTTGTCATTACAACTCTAGTATTTTGTCCATGTCTATTATCAGCCCGATCAGGTGACGTTGTAACAATGAAGTACTGGCACTTTAAACCCCTACCGATTCCTCGATCTACCTCCAAAGTGTTCCACAATTGGGCTTGGGTTATATATATATATATACATATATATATATATATATATCAAAACACAATCCTGGAGAATGAGATTACCAAGGAAAGCAGCACTCGCAGGGGGTTGTTCCAACCAGTTTATTACGGCGGAACAAACAGCAACGACGCGTTTCGCCGTAGGGCTTTGTCAAGTTGTGAGAGAAGCGAGGACATACAAACAATTTAAACTTGTCAGGATGTAATGGAAAGTAAAGACGGACTGCATATTTTCAGATAAACAGCGGCCATCTTACAGTGTATATACATTCAATGCAAAGCGCTTAACTTATACAAAATAACCATCTTGTCAAATCATGTTATATATTAACATGTAAATTGCTATATTAGCATTATATATAGCCAATCAAAGAATTGGAAGATGAATTAGCAAAGGAGGAAGATCAGGCTACTCTTGTAGAAAAACGTGATCAAATTAAAAAACGCCTTAAAAAATACGAACAAAAAATTAAACAGCGCAAAGAAGAAAAATTTGAGAGGGACGAAAATGATTACCAGATGGGAAGGGTGTTAACTTTTGCTAAAAAATATGATCGTACAAGGAAACAACTAAAGCAAAAGAAAAGCGCACCCGCCTCTGCAGAAGCTGTGACCTCTGAATCAGATGTTAACGCAGATGATGTGGTAAGCGATGATGGAAGTGTGGAAACTCCTTCTTTTCACAGAGAGTTCCAAGTCATGCGCAACCAACAATTAGAAGGAGGCAGGGGCAAACCCCCGGACAATGCGGGAGCAAGAGGAAGACGAGGCGCGGCGGCGGTGGGAAGAAATCCATTAGGTTCACCACCAGTCACACGGAGCAAGAAGAACTTCTATCGGAAGAAGACTTAAGCGATCACCTCGCTCATACTGACAAGGATAGCCTGTCCGTCATCAATTTAACAAACAAAGCGTTGACTGAAGAAGAAAATTCCATTCTCAAATTGGGCTTATCTTTCTGCCCACGAAAGAACTTTGACTTTGCACAAACTAGAATAGACGTTTTTAAATTCACGAGAAAATTAAAGCTGCATAAATTCTTCAAACTCAAATCTCAGAGTGCCAACTCCATGCCTTCCGTGGATAATGAAGGGGAGGGTTTGAGGTGCCGTGATTTGGGAGGCTTACGTGCCATTGAAGGTTTACATCAGGAAATAAATAGAGGGGAAGATGGAAACATCAGTAATACCCAAACACTTATGCATCTGGACATACAACAGAAAAGTGGAGGCAGTATGTTCAAACCGACCTCTACTTTTTTACCTATTATGAGCACAGATGCTATAGATACATTTTCAGATGCGGTTTTAAGAGATCTTACAAGACTAAGAAAAACAAAGTCATACGCGTTCTCTAGTGATAATTTCACTAAACAACAGCAGAATGCTTTACAAACTTTGTGTAAAAACTCTGATCTGGTCTACAAACCCTCCGATAAGGGAGGAAACATCGTCCTCCTCACTACTGCCCAATATGAAACTGAGGCTCTTCGTCTATTAGGAGATGTCAACACCTACAAACCTGTGGACAACAAAGTATATAATCAGAGCGTGGTGGATTACCATGACATGATATCCAGGTGGTACAAAGTCAATATGCTGAATACCGATGAATATCTGTACTTACGTTGTCTCAGTCCTGTAATTCCAACATTTTACTACCTTCCCAAGGTTCACAAAGACTTACATAATCCTCCAGGTAGGCCAATTGTGGCCTCTAATGGAAGTCTTACTGAGAATCTTTCGATTTATGTTGACTCCTTCCTTTTACCTTTGGTTATGTCTTTGCCATCCTATCTGCAAGATACCAAACACTTTTTGTCTATCATTGGTTCAGTCATTTGGAAAGACACATATTGTATGCTGGTTCTTGACATCGCCAGTTTATACACATGTATAGTTCATGGCGATGGTCTTCGAGCTATGGCCCATTTCCTGGAGAAACGTCCTGTGTGTTTCTACGAGCATAATAAGATGCTGATGGAGTTTATGAATTTTGGTTTGAATAACAACATCTTTCTTTTCAGCAATCAGTTATATAAACAAACGTCTGGAGTAGCTATGGGAGCCTGCTCGGCTCCTAGCTTTGCAAATTTGTTTGTAGGCCATTGGGAAGAACTGGCACCTTGGGGCCAAAATGAGAAATGGACGAAAATGATTATACAATGGCATCGTTATATAGATGATTTGTTTATTATTTTGAATTGCACGTTGGAAACTGCCCATGAGTTTGTTGAGGTATTGAATCATAATGACAAAAATTTGAAATTCTCAGGTGAGATAAGTAAAACCACTGTCAATTACCTTGACCTCACAGTGTATGTGGACCAGGAAGGCTCTTTGCAGACGAAATTGTTTAGAAAAAAGACTGCTGGTAATTCCACCCTGTATGCCACCAGTAGTCATCCACGCCAACTAATTGAGAGTATCCCCTATGGGGAACTCTTAAGATTGCGGCGAAATAATTCCCATGATGTTGATTTTGAAAAGGCGGCGGCTGCTAGTCTTTTGAGATTCAAAAGAAGAGGATATAAAAATGGGGTTCTGACAAGGGCTTTGGAGAGAGTAAAAAAGATTAAGCGGAAAGATTTGTTACAGCCCAAAAACAGTAAATCTTTGAAGAACGGGGCATTTCGTTTGATTACAACTTTCTCGCGTAATGCTGGTCAGATCAAGAAAATCTTGAAAAAGAATTGGAATATTCTTTTATCGGATAATGTCATCAAAGCTGACCTGCCGACCAATCCTTTGGTCACTTACAGGAAAGCCAAATCCCTGAAGGATCATTTAGTATCCAGCCATTACTCTCCTCCTGTAATTACCCCTAAAATGCCGGTTCTCAGCGGCTTCTATCCCTGTGGTCGGTGTAAGGCCTGTAAGTTTAGTAAGCGGACGCTTACTTTTAAGATACCTGGGTTGGCCACACCGAAAAAGATCTTGAAATTTCTGACTTGCTCCACCCCTTTTGCTATTTATTGCCTCACTTGCCCGTGTGGTTTAAAATACATTGGCAGTACCACGAATGCTGTAAAACTGAGAATATTGGAGCACATGCGTGCTATTGCCAAAAAAGATGAGGCTTACCCTGTGGCAAGGCATTTCGAGAAGATGCACAATAGCAACAGGGATCTGTTGTCGTACATCTGTCTCGATAGTGTACCAGCTAGCATTAGAGGAGGGGACCGCTTACTTAAGCTTCGACGCCTGGAATCTAGGTATATCATTGATTTGCAGACCAAGATTCCGAGGGGTTTAAATATGCATGGGATAAGAATTGTATTTATTTCTAAGACTCTGCATGTATTATAAAGGTGACCGGCATGTTTTGATTTTACCACAGGCTTGTGGTTGTGTCTACCAGTGATAAGATGACTAATTTGGATTCATTTAATTTTCAACTGTGACTGTTTTCTTTAAATTTTGAACCATTATAGAGGATTTTGGCTATTGATATGTCTTTTGTTGAGATGACATTGGACTAGGGGAGCATGCAGGCTTCGCACCCATGGATCAGCCCATCAGTGGGCCATATTTTTGTACCTTTATGGTAATGTTCATGCTGTTTGACATGTCATTATTGTGATTTTACAGTTGTTAAGCATGGTTTAACTAGATCGAATTTCCATGGGGTAGGCTCTGACATCAGCCCTTATTGTTATACAGGATGTTACTAGGATCGTTTTTTGTGCCCATACAGGGCTATAAATAATGCTAATATAGCAATTTACATGTTAATATATAACATGATTTGACAAGATGGTTATTTTGTATAAGTTAAGCGCTTTGCATTGAATGTATATACACTGTAAGATGGCCGCTGTTTATCTGAAAATATGCAGTCCGTCTTTACTTTCCATTACATCCTGACAAGTTTAAATTGTTTGTATGTCCTCGCTTCTCTCACAACTTGACAAAGCCCTACGGCGAAACGCGTCGTTGCTGTTTGTTCCACCGTAATAAACTGGTTGGAACAACCCCCTGCGAGTGCTGCTTTCCTTGGTAATCTCATTCTCCAGGATTGTGTTTTGATATTTTGAAACGGGTACACCCCCGTTATGGCGTGCACCCGCCCATGAGTGCAACCGGCTGGTGTTTGGGAGCTGATGATATATATATATATATATATATATATATATATATATAGCCCTTGCAATTCCCAACAACTACGTTGCTAGCGTTTTGTTATGTCTTCCCCTCCCAACTGCACTTTCTCCTTTCTACTCTTCCTGACTTTATTGCACAATCCGTGTATGGTTAATCCAACATACCTTAGGACTCTTTGGACCACGGACATACTATTAAATACTGTATGTATAAATATATACTTCTTGCTTTAATCTTTTCTTATATTGCGGACATCACTAAATGCTCCAACTTACTTTTACATTCCTTGGAGCCTTGACATGCAAACTGTTGCTGCTCATGCCACTACCTATGTTTGACGTTGTACTTGTAAATAATCAATGCTATACTTCAAACTGTATACAATGAATTCCTGATTTGTCCATATGGATGCTCTTATAAATAGAACTGTGCCCTGATGATTTTCCCTGTTTTTGTTTTTTCTTCCTTTTGTTTCACAATGTAATTGGGTGAATGTTGACTTCTGGTTTTAAAATGCTAATTTGGAGATCTTTGTTTGACAATTTGGGCTTTGTTGCTTGTCTTTGTTCTTCTCTTTTTACATTGATATTCTTTTTTGTTTTGCGATTTGATGTACTTCCATTTTGGTTAGCCTTGATTAAGCCCCAGGCCTGCACACCACCGAGAAGATTAACACAAGTTGGCTGCCCTTTTGTTTGAGTTGTCATTCGGGATCATCATAATAACTCAGTATAATAACAAAAATAAATCCTAAGAAAATCACTAAGGCCATATCTTTACTTACTTTTTACTCTTGATTATAGGAATAACTTGTGATAAAGAACTATGACATCTCAATATATTGGATATGATTCTTTGACCTCTTCCAAACACTATCCATCAGGTAATAGGATTTATCACTAAACTCAGTCACCAGCTCTGTCCTTCTCTTCAACCTAAATCTAGATATAGAAGAATCCCAACTTTTTAAAAAAAGACTTGCTAAGAGGTGTCTGACCTCATTCTTCTTGTTTCAGATCATGAGACTCAGGGACAGCATAAAAGATAAAAAATAGAGAATCACAATGACCAGGCATCATTGTGAGTTGCTGGTTTTTCAGTTCTTATGTGCAGTTATCACATGGCTTCTCCTTGCTAATATTAGTTGTTTTCATCACACCCCAACCCATGGGATTGCCCCTACTAGGATTAGTCCTTCTTTTTTGGTTTTTCTACTTTATTAGAGCTACCAGTTGTTTCTAGTTAGAACAGTTTACTTCACTTATTTTTGGCCAACTGTTGCAAGCTTTGTAGGAAGAGCTCCCAGATTCTGAAGCATTCCATCTCATCATGTTGAGTTTGCCATTTTCATTTTAGTTTTTCCCCTGTTCCCGCTTCCATAGCCTTCCTAGTATATTATACTTATAGTGAGCTTGGAGACATTTTTGGTAGTAGGACTGTGGGTGCATGAGAGAGTGCATGTGATTGAGTATGAGTATTGAAACCAGTGGGATCCATTTTGGAAGCCCCTAGATTAGTCTGGCACAAGCTAGAGGATCAGGACTGCCTCCCCAGTCACTTGAAGTGTATAATCTGCATTCTTCTGCTTAGAAGGAGGAGATCCAGACACTGGAGTAATGAGAATGGAGACAGGGTTACTCATAGGCATGCTATGAACAGGCTGTTAGCAAGGGATTGCAGATTTGTTCTTCCAGAGCAGTGTCATTTGGTGGATGGTAGAGGTGAAATGTGTGACTGCAGTTTCTAATGTTTCTCTGTTCCTGATTACTGCTTTATAAAGGTTCATGACAACTGGCTGTTAAGATCTTGTGCTTCCTTGTGTGTATGTGACATTTGCTGCTGCTTAGAAACAGCCCTTGTCCTTTCTGATTTAGGAACTATCACTTTACAAAAATGCTGTGTCTGGAGAGCAGCCTCAGAAGAGGAACTTGAATGAGAACCACCCAAAACCAGTTTTGAAGTTTGAGACAATGGATCCTCTTCCCTGTCTTAGAAAAGTTGGATCCAAACCACTCCATTTCGAGCTGCTCTGAAAACAGGGCTGGCATCTGCCGGACAGCCCCTCTCTCAGAGGTGAGGGGAATCCCCAGCATCTCTGTGAAGTTCCTTCCTGAGAACTACCCCCAAAGACTGCATCAACCAGACAGGACTGTAATTGCAACTGCTGCTAATAATCTGACCAGCTGAAGTGACCGCCTTCACTCGTGAGGCCATGCTGCAGCACCCGGACATGAGCTATATCCACATAGTGGTATTGACATTAGAGAATGGCTACCACAATTATGGACTATACCTGTCTCACCACAGGTAGGCTTTATGAGTTTTTCCCTCTAATTAGTGCACATGGGCTAGGATATGCTCCAACTTAAAATGTCAAACAGGAAGGAAACTAAGGGTAGGATTGAGTGACTGATCTGCCCTTCTAAGCACTACAGAAGTAATTCTGAAAATCTGCACCTGTGGCTTATTTGTGCCTCTGTCACTAGATTCAAGTTACTATGTCCGGTAGCTATCTGGGGTGCAGAAGGGACATTGGAGGAGGAGGGTTTGTGCCACCAGAAGAATGCAGCCAGAGATTAAACCCTGTCTTTTTTTAGCATAATTGGATTGTGTGGTATTTCGTTTCATGTGTAATTAAAGTACTTGTGTTTAATTAAAGGCAAACATTGAGATGAATATGGAAGTTATTGGGGTCGATTCTGATTCGGGAAAAAAACCGTCCGTACGATTTGTATCCGGAGCCCTCTCCGTACGAATTGTACCCGTCCGTCCGAGTCGCGAAGTACGATACGTATTCCGTGAATCCGTCCGAATTGTTGCGATCCGTATGTATTGCAAGGCTGAAACCGTGAACCGTATGACACGTACACATACCGTACGACTCGTACACATGCAATACGACCCGACGAGTACGATCCGGACCGGGGTATGAGGACGCGATTCGTACGGTCCACGTCAGGTAAGGGCGAGTCGTACGGAAAAGCACACAAACACATACACACCGTACGGTCCGTACCCCACATAATCGCAGGGGTACGCACCGTACCCCTGCGTTCATGGGGTGTACGAGCCGTACCCCCATTGTACGATCGATGTACGAGCCGTACCCCCATTGTACGATCGGTGTACGAGCCGTACCCCATTGTATGATTGGTATACGAGCCATACCCCATGTACGATCGGTGTACGAGACGTACCCCATTGTACGATCGGTGTACGAGCCGTACCCCCATTGTACGATTGGTGTACGAGCCATACCCCCATTGTACGATCGGTGTACGAGCCGTACCCCCATTGTACGATCGGTGTACGAGCCATACCCCCATTGTACGATCGGTGTACGAGCCGTACACCCATCGTACAATGGGGGTACGGCTCGTACACCCATCGTACAATGGGGGTACGGCTCGTACACCCCATGATCGCAGGGGTATGGTGCATACCCCTGCGATCATGGGAGGTTCGCACCGTACCCGGGGGGGCATTCCGTACCTGTTTCGGCACGAACTCTGCTTTTACGGCTGTTTTCAGCTCCCGTAGAAAAAGGGTCGTACAGTGCGTACCCGACACGTATCGTACTTGCTGGGTCATAAAAACCAGCCGCGAACCATACAGATGTCGCGTACAGCGGGTTCCGAGGGAGAATCGTATGGAGATTAGAGTCGTATGGTGTCTTGTACGACTCGTACGGAGTACGGCTCCTGGTACGAATCGTACTTCGTCGTACGTACGGGACGTTTACAGGTACGATTCGTACGGGGAAAAAACGCTCCGTATGACGATTCGGAGCGCTTTGTACCAGATCAGAATCGACCCCCTTGTGTCTTTTGTTCGATTGTTAGCCATTCTAACAGCTCTTGCCTCCCACGCTACTTCCATGAGAAGCCTTAGACTGCTCACCCTTGCTAAACTCTAATCTGAGTGTCAAGAGCGGAAAGGATTGCACTTGACATATTAGGTTGAACCACAGTAGGAAAGACCCTAGGACACTAATAACAAATAATCTCAACTACCACTGTTAGGCCCAGTAGCCCCTAACTGTTCTATGACCCCCCCAATGTGGTTTGAAAGACTAATTTTGTATTTTTCCTCCCTTGAAACTGTATGCAGCTAGCTAGCTTTTTGTTATGTATAGGTAGAAAGCTAGTTTGTGTGCGAGCACAGGGGACAGAGCCATGTGTAATGTAACATGCTATTTTTTATCTAGCTTTTTGTTATGTATTGGTAGAAAGCTAGTTTGTGTGCGGGCACAGGGGACAGAGTCATGTGTAATGTAACATTCTATTTTTTATCTGTTATCTTAAAAGAAAATTGCGAAATATAGGTTTGATTTTTGGCATGAGGCTAAACATTTGACGTATTAGCGAAAGAGAGTCATTAAGAACTTTGAAGGTGGGTTGATTGTGAACTTCAATTATTTTGAATGCCTAAGGGGAAGTATAAACAGTGATGATTTATGGAAATGAAGCAAAGTTTTTTTTGCACATTAACTTTTTATGTGACGGTCAGTGTCCCAGCTTTATGAATGTGTTTCAATTGTTATACATTGTCTGACCTTTAACCTTCTTTTTATAATCCATGCAGTTTCGCTGTTGGCATCAAACATCTGTATTATAGATTTTGCATAATAGTATATATTATTAGATTAGTATTAGTATATTTTATATTGAAGTCTGGCTTTCTCCTTTCTTTTGTATACATATAGCATATGTAGCATGTATTTTTTTATTTTAAGAAAGTGTTTGTTTTACTTATAAGGGTGTATGAAACAGCACATATTCTCATGTCATTGTTCCCACTACGTCAGTATCATAAGTACATGTTCCCATAAATCATATAAAAAAGGTTGTATTTAGGACACTCTCCTATCATTTGTTCCCTCCAAGGAAGATCATGAGTCTAAGGACAACTGACCAGCACCAGATTTGACAGTGGCTTGGTTAGGTGAAAGTGGTTTGCCATTGACATGAAATATGGTGCTTATGTGCTCCACCTTTCAGATTGGCAGACTAATTACTAAGGATTAGTGCAGGCTGAAATACCAAATAGTATCATGTGAGCTTTCTTCATATTGCACACACTCTGTAGTTTTAGTATTGCCAACATAAGTGGTATTGTCTATTCTGTTTTTAGGATGGTTTACAATACAATGTGTGTGAATGTGCATGCTGATTATGGGGAAATTATATAGGAACTTATCTATAACCTGTCAACTAGGGCAAAATAGGCTAAATGGTAGACTGACATGCCTTTGCTAACTGGAGGTTCAAGCTGTCTATCTATGTGTATGACTAAGAGTTCATGCTAATGCACAAACTGGTCTATTTTCAAGGAATTTCTTACTTGGGACCTATCATCAGTGTTGATAAGGTTTAGGGTCTTACCTAGAGTTTGGTGGATGGCATACTCCAAAAAGCATATGGGGGAAGATGTATGAATGTTTTTTGTGGTCGCAAAGGGGAATTAGGCCCCTTTGTGACTGCAAAAAATGTCTGCCCAATGTACTAACCATATTTTGCGAGTCGCTAACTTATTAGAAACTTGCAAAATATGGTTATCGGCTCACTATTAGGAAAGGGCGTGCCAAGGGTGTCCCTTCCTAATAGCGAGTCTCAAACCTATGTATGATTGTTTTGTGACCGCATTGCGGTCGCAAAATACTTGCAGTTTACCACCCTTTACAAAAGGTTGGTAAGCCGCTCGCAAATGGGAAGGGGTCACAAGGGAACTCCTTACCCTGTGTGAATGGGTTTTCAAATATTTTGTAAGAGCAGACAACTGCCTGCCCTTAAAAAATTAAACTGAAGAGTTTCATGCATTCCTTTTTCCCTTAACGAAAAAGGGTTGCATTTAAAATAAAAATAAACTGCTTTATAAAAAAGCAGTCACAGACATGTTGGCCTGCAGACCCCAGCAGGCCACCATCCATGGGAGTGCTAGCCATTCCCAATGGGGTCGCAAATTGCGACGGCCTCATTAATATTCATGAGGCATACAATTTGCGTCCCCATTGGGAATCATAAACATTGTCTGAGACACTGTTGTACATTTAGTTTAGCGAGTCGCAAATTGCAAGTCGCAATTTTGAGCAATTTGCAACTCACTAAACGTAATGGTCATACACCTGGCCCATGATGTATATCCCTTTCGCCATACTACAAGTACCATAGGCTACAATGCACTTGTAATAGAGTGGATAGGAAATTTGCTACATTTGTGACAGAAGATCCTATTCGCCAAACTCAAAATAAGGCCCTTAGTATTTTAATAATCTAGTGGAAGAAGTAGTTGTTAATATACTCCAAATTCATTTTGTCAATATATCTGTGAATATACTGTGGTTCCAGTTATAATAATTTTCAAGGTTCGTTAAAAAGATCTCAGAAGAAGATGTCATTAAAGATCAATTATTTATTTGAGTGCTCTGTGAATTTGTTGGTGGTGAAATATGGTAATATAAAATGGGGAAGATTTGAAGCAAGGGCACAAGGGATTAAAGAATCAAAAAGGGGTGAAAGTTATGTTTTGTAAAAAAAAAAGAAAAAGGAGGATGACTTACTAGAATTTTTCTGGATCTAGAAAATAGTCTTGCACCCCAAAATAAGCATTGCAACAGGTGAAAGTGTACTTCAACTACACTAAAGACCACTGCACAGGTTTTTTTATCAAGACTTTCCTCCTCACAAGTACCTTACTGTGTGGACAGGCTAGTGCCTATTTCGATTAGCCCATTAGAAAACCGGAGAAAGGTTGCCATCAATGTTTACTTTGGGAAACATAGGGGGCCGTTTTACAGAAAGTGTCCTGGGACGCAACGGGCATTTACGCCCGCTTTGAACGCCCCCTAGGTACTTTGATATCAGAGAAGGGGCGGCAGACACTTGTGCGGTCCCTTCTGTAATACCGATAATGCTGGCGCACATAATGCACCAGCACTATCGTTCCCTCATTTGCATGGGGACGTGCCCCATGCAAATGAGGGAATCTATTTGCCTCTGAACCCATTGCATATTACAGACGTGTGTGCAACGGCAAATAAGCTGTCAGAAGGCACACTGACAGTGCACCTCACTGTCAGTGCGCCCAAAGCCCTCTAGTGGGAGAAAGAGGGTCCCATGGACCCACCGCAGACATCTCCTTGCAGACATGTGCAGTCACTCACTGCACCCACCTGCAGTGGATCTCTAATCCCATTTTAAAGTGCAGGTGGGTTGCTGGCTGCTCTGTGAAAACAAGGAGTGTCTGTAAAGCAGCAGTTCCGTTTCTCACCTTGATGCGCTCACCCCAGGGCTTTTGAACAAAAGGGGAGTATGGCCCTGTGGACAGAAGTGGGGAAGGGCCCAACTATACTTTTCAAAAAAGAACAACCCACACTTCAAAATATTTCCAAAAAGTATTATTCTGATTGAAAGGATAAACAAAAACTAATATGTTTATCTTGGCAATTAATTGCACTTTTTATTCATGGTTTTTTAGAAAAATATTGTTTTTTAGCGAGAAAGGACAATATCCTTCACAAACATAGCCAGACAATCTTGCTGTCTTAGTTGTACTCAAACATATATACAAAAAGTGAAAAACATACAATCACGAATAATTACATTTCACAAAACATAACATTCAAAAAGAACAAAACAGGTGAGAAATATCAAGTTCTGTCCAGATATCATCATAGAAGTATTTGAAAAATAAATACAGTGAAATAAATTCTGATTATTATCAAAGAATAAGATTTGTTCCCCTTTATCTGAGGAGCGTTTCAAGAGGACTTAATCCCATTTGCCGACGCGTTTCGAGTGTGGGTTCCTTGTACCCCAACTCTCATCAGGGCCAACTTAATTCTTTTCTCAACCTTTATCCTATTGATAATAAAGACAAAAATAATTTTTCTTGCTTATTAAAATTGCTTCCATCAACCTTAGCAGGCTCTACGTTTTATTCCAACTTAGCCTCAGGGGCCCTACCTCAAAGCCGTGGAGGTCGAGATCACTCTTCAAACTTGTAAATGCGGCTGTGTGCACGGTTCTAAAATGAGAATCGTGATGCGTGTGTCAATGCAACACATTCTACATTTGTTTCTCATAAAATTCAAAGGGGGCAAAAGCAGGACGATCATACCTGCATTTCCGTCCCACAAAACACAGGTATGTGTAATGTTCGTCAAAAACGAATTTCAGGGCACCACTCGTATAATTCGATTATGTTTCTTTCTGTGAAAAGAGTGACCGGATGACACCATTATGGTTCTCCTTACACAATTTTTGAACAATCAACTCTAGTTGCCCCAGCGTATTACCGCCACACTCACCGTGAGCTGACTCACGTTGGTCGCAGTGTCTCGCGCTAATCCAGGGAGTCCCTGTGAGTTCACCACTTGCTGTGAATCTAAAATGTTGAAAACATCACGTTAGGAACGCTCTACCGATGGAAAGGCTCACAAGCGTTTCTATCCTGGACTGTATCTAACGCTTACCGCTGTATTCCATATGTGTTTGTCCAAAAGCACTCTTCCTTCGTGGTTCACCAGTCGTGATCAGGCAGACTGTTGTCTGTCACGTACTTCAAATTTCCTTAACCAATCAAAGACGGTGTATCCAGGGAAGTGCATTCTGGGACTTGTAGTGACTTGAACAGCTCGTGTGAGCTTCTCATTAGAGTCTGTTCAGCTCACTCATGGAATTGAGTCCTTGACTAATACTGTCAAATTTCATTATTAGATATGCTTCCTTGCGAAGCAAAGCTTGTTCAACATTTGGTGATCTATGTCTTGGATCTATGCTTGCAAGAACTGTCCATGTGAAGTCAGTTTCTTTATGGTTTTGGGCCACAAAGTGTTCAACCATGGGCGCATTGGGTACTCTTTTCTTCAATCTTGACCGGTGCTGAGTGATTCGTGTATTGACTTGCTGGCACGTTTTGCCGATATATATCTTTTGACAAGCACACATTACCGCATAGATGACATTTTTGCTTTTGCAATTAGTATGCATATCATGCCTCCATTTGATGCCATTGTGGATCAATTCATTTCCTTCAACAGTACTACTGCAGGCGACACACATACCACATTTGTGGTGTCCAGTGATGGGTTTAAGATTCCATTGGGATATGAGGTCACTCTTAGTTTTGGGAATATAGCTGTCTGCCCGAATAATTTGCTGACCAATACTTAAGTTTTTCTTCATGGCGAAAATTGGTCTTTCCAAAGGGCGCTCAAGTCCCTCTAGCAAATGCCAATTGCGCAAAATGATCTGCCTAAATTTATTGGTGTGGGCTCCATACGTGGTCACACAAACCAATTTGTTTAATTCCCTTTTGGGTTTGATTTTTAGGAGCTCTTCTCTGGGGGTACATCTCGCTCTTTTCTTAGAGTGCTTAAGAAGTTTTTTAGGATAACCCCTCATATCCATTTCATCACAAAATGAAGTTGCGTGTGTGTCAAAGTCAGTTATCTCAGAACAATTTCTTCTTATTCTTAATAACTGACCGTAAGGGAGATTCTGTTTCAAACACTGGGGATGCGCACTGTTGAAATGTAGTATAGTATTTTTGTCCGTCTCCTTCTTAAATAGGGAGGTAGTGAACCTGTCTCCTTCGATGCCGACTTCCACATCCAAGAAAGTCATTCTGTTAGCACTTGAATCAAGTGAAAATTTTATGTCTGGATGTCTTGCATTTAACCAGCCAAAAAAGTTGTTTAGTTCTACCTGGCTCCCCTGCCACAGGAGCCAGATGTCATCAATGTATCGTGACCACTGTTTTATGTTCTCACTGTATGGGTTATTCATGTAAATAAATCTTTCCTCATACTCGGCCATGTACAGCACCGCCATCTCCGGCGCATAAGGACAACCCATGGCTGTACCTTTGATTTGAATAAAAAAATCATTTTCAAATTTGAAGTAGTTACTCCTCAAGGAGATTTCGGCCAATGATATAATGAAAGCAGTGGGGACCCTATGAGGTCGCTCCCGTTGCTCCAAATAGAATTCCATCACTTCTAAGGCTTCGTCTTGCGGAATCTGTGTATATAACGAATTGACGTCCATTGTGGCCATCAATTGAGTTTCCACATCAACTGTCGTCTCCTGTATCTTATTGATAAAATCAATCGAGTCTCTCAAATACGATTTTACTTGAGGTAAGAATGGTTTCAAAAAGAAATCGATATATTTAGAAACAGGTTCCAATGCTGAATCACAACCGGATACAATCGGTCTTCCAGGGGGTGTCTGCTGGTTCTTATGAATTTTAGGTAAAAAATATAGGATTGGAGTTCTTGGTGATTTTTTATTTAAATACTCATATTCTTTTGGACCCAAGAACCCTTCTTCCAGTCCTTCTTTAGTGATTATGGCAATTTTGTTTTGAATTTCCAACAACGGGTCCTCCTTCACTGGTCTATACCATTCCCGGTTGTCTACATGTGACCTTCCTTCTGATAGGTACATGGATCGTGGCCAAATCACCACCGCACCCCCCTTGTCCGCCTGCTTGATTATGATTGACGTATCTGATTTAAGGTCCTTGATGGCCTTCAATTGGCTCTTAGAGATATTATGGTGAATGAAACTTTTGCCTTCCTCCAATTTTGACAATGATGATAATACAGCCTGTTCAAAGGCATAAATCTGTTTCGGTATATTTGTTGTTGGCAAGAATTTAGATTTAACCCTTAATCCAGTAGTTTCACTACTTGGCGTGGATTCGGCATCGGCGAAGAAGGTTTTCAGTCTAATTTTTCGACAAAAATCAAGCACAAGTTTGCGGCTGCCCTGGGTGCAGTGCATTCATCGTAATAGGGTGCTTTTTCATTGTTTACACCGGGCACACCTTTTTAAAAGTGCGCCCGGTGCAAACAATGAAAATGCGCTCACCATGTAATGTGACCCATAGGTAGTCCAGGATGGTGCAGCACTTAACTTTTAATGACATTGAGGGGAGGGAAGTCCCATTTAGACTGGAGAAAATGGCCTACATTTTTTCACTGCTACCCAACATACTCCTACGTATTCGCGAAAATCAACTTCTCCTACCTGCAGTCTTTTTTACTGAGTCATGAATATTTCTATCATGGAAGTCTCCTAATGACCAAGTGGCTGAGAGGGTTAGTTTTGATTACAGTCAGTTGATGTTTCCCTGTGCTGCCTATTGCTCGCCCGAAACTCAAAGAAGGCCTCCTAATGGAAATTTTACTAACAGCTCAATAGCTCAAGTATCCAAGCTCATACAACTATCACGTATATCTAATCATTATAGATTTGATTCCACCCTGGTGCGCTCTATGCCCTCCATTGCCTTTTTCATTGATTCCTGTTTTGATGAATGTCATACAAATCATTTTCAACATGATGGCCAAATGACAGACAAAACTGCGCACAGTCCAGGACCATTCTATTATGGTTTTGACCACAATTCTTCATGCCTTAGTTAAACCTGATTTGGAGATCACATTGCTTGTGCTAGCTAATATATAGCAATATCACTATTACAACATTTTCCTTGATACTTAGGCAGTGCAATGTGGGAGAGATACCTAAAGTTCAGTAAAAGAAATCATACCACCATATGATATTTTGCTTTTTCTCTTCAAAAGCTGCATACATATCATATGCATCACTTCTGACAGCGCACAGCAAACTCCACCATTTTCTGCCAATAACTGTCTGCCAGAAAACAACTCCCTGGATGGTGCTTCCAACACCATATCAAGGAGCAAAGAATTGAAAAAGATGAAGGAAGCACTTTACAATATTTACCCCTGTACTAGCAAGATATCATACAGCATAAAGCCTTCATGATACTCAATAGTAAGTGTAGTAAAGACGCTACACAATTAAGTATTAAAACACCTTTATTATGCAACCAATCCTTTATGTCTCCTCACAGCTTCTATCTATCAGTCGCTCGCTTCCAATGTTCTACATTCTTTTCACATTCTCTTACTTCACCATTCCATTGGTATTCACTTCAGCACTACACATCTTCCCATTTACAAACAAAATAATAAAATATAATGTGTCAAAAATAAAATAAACAACTCCCGAAAATGAATTACCCAAGCAACAATTTTTCTCTGTTCATAAAACAACAAACTACAGGGCATATTATCAAGGCAGGCAAAATGAAATTATCGCCACTTTTGCGGCCGTTTTAGTCTGCAAAGCGGCGATAATTTCATCGCCCTATTAGCGACAGCTTTTAGGGTATAGTGAGCGGTTTGGGGCCCGCTTTGCATGTCAGCGATATTTATCGCTAATGACATGCAAAGTGGGCGCACCCAACCAGTTAGCGACTGAAAGCAGTCGCTAACGTCGCTATCGCCTATTAGCAAGGCAGGCGTAGCGATAAAAAAATTCACACTAAGCGTGAATATCGCTAAAAACTAACGCCTGCTCGGACCAGTTCTTAACATGTATATCCAATGGGAGGTGGATATTCAGGTTAAGACCCTATTGGCGTTAATGCCTGAATATCGCTGGTTTTCTAGCGATATTCACGCATTTCGCCGCTATCGCCGGATATTTTATCGCATTGGAGATAAATGTTGCTAATAGCACGTTATCTCTGTGATAAAATCCGGCGATGCTTGGAGATAAAAATTGCTATGCTTCTTTAGCGATAAATATCGCTACTTGTTGATAATATGCCCCGAGATGTTTAGAGCATAAATATCGAAATCATCTTGGTCAATTATAAGCATAGGGCCTAATTTAGGTCTTTGGTGGACGGGTTACTCCATCGCAACAATGACAGAAATATACATTCCAAAGGACATAATGGCGTTGTGACGGTGTAACCTGTTTGTCAAGCTCTAAATCAAGCCCATAATCATTTAAGAGTTTAGGGCGCTATATCCAATCTCTTTGGCCTTACAGGAGGCACAGAAGCAGTTATGGAATCATCTCTACTTCTTGCTCCACCATCACCCTCTGCCAATGCCTTTGTAACATTCTACAGCCTACCAGGTGCCTCTCTTATATTGTCTGGCATTTTTTCTGACAGGTTTTCTTTCAGCACTTCTTCTTCCATAGTTGACTCTTTAGTCCCCATGTAAAGCTTTCTTTATCAGTTACTCTCCAGTCTTTTCTACCGATATGAAGTCATAGTAACCTCTCCCAAATCACCAGAATTTCCATTCACCCCTCTTCAAATTTCATACTTTGTCATCATCCAGGCATATGGCATTTTTTACTTATGTTTAATGATTTGGGTTCAAAGAAAGTGCTAACTCTCTAAGGCATGATACCTGGCTTCTTAATTCTCACCCTGAGTCCAACTCTTACCACAGTGAGTTTAACCCAGTGGTTTTTGTCATATTCTTTTTAGTCTCCTTATGTTTACTCAAAATCCGTCATCTAATACTTCCCAAAGACCATGTTACATCTATGAGAGTGGGCAACCATTCTGGGTTACATTTCGACCTTCGTCCCCCACCCATCATGATTTTGAAAATCCAGTGCATGCTTCTTCTGTTGTCCTATAGGACGAAAGAGTCTTATGCACTTGTGTCAGTGTCATGTCTATCATCTCACCAGCAAAACTCGCTGGTGCAAAATCAGATTTTTCCAATTTGTATCCTAATTTCTTTTCAAAATTATTTTTCCTCACCTTTTAATTCCCTATTGTGTAGCGTGAACCCTTAATCTACTGCAACCTACACCACCTACCTCCATGAAACATATTGGTTTGTTTTTACAATTCCCTTCTGAAATATTTAGTAACACTTTTTCTTTCACATCCAACACTCCATAGTTACCACTTTCCTGACCACTTGATGCACTTGAGTCCTCTCTTTCTATACATTTTACATTGTCACTCTTTTCTCTTCTTATTTTGCAGACGAGTTAAATGACCCATTTTACGACTCACACATTTTTGTTTGGATGCTGGACCATATTTACTGTAAGCTAAATGGGTGGTGCTATCACATCTGTAATACCGTGAATTGTCTATATTTGATCTTTGCTTCTCCCCCTTGCCTTTCTTTTTATGGTTTGTTCACAGACTTGAATTGCTGGATCATGGTGGGCATGCATTACCATCTGATCACGTATTAATTCTTTAACTAACCCTCTAACTTTGCAATCTAATGATAATTTCCTCAATGCTGCGACATACTCATCTATTGTTTCCTCTTTTTGTTGCCTCCTGTGGAAAAATGTATATCCAGTAATGCCAATACACACCTTGGGAGAAAGATTCCTTTTTAATTGTGTAATTGCTTGATTACAAATATTTCTGTCTCCCATCACCACAACTTTGGACAACTGAATAAAGATCCATAGACCTTTTGGCACCACTAAGTGCAACAACAGGCCTTTCTTTTTTTTCAGGTGACAACTTATCATCAAAACCAATTTTTGCAATGAAATTAAAAAAATATTATTTTAATTGTTACCAATATACAGAAGCTTCTTCCGGACTGCACAAGAATTCCTTTGGCAGAGTGACCTTAATATTAGCCTTAGTGAAAGTGGACTAGTTCTAAGATTAAGATTTGTCCAAATTGCACTGGCTCCCTGTTAGGGAAAGAATCAAATTTAAGGGCCTCTGCTATGCCCATAAGATAGCCCACAACAAAGGTCCCACCTATCTAAGAGATCTTTTGACTATCCACCGCCCTACCAGAAACCTTAGGTCCTCAGGAATGTCACAATTCAAAATCCCCCGTATCCATAAAGCGAAAATAGGTGGCCGCTCTTTTCGTTACCTTGGAGTTAAACATTGGAATGCTCTGCCTACCCATCTAAGAATGGAACCCTCAGAGACTCTTTTTAAAGCTAAACTCAAAACTCACCTGTTTCCCTAATATCTGTTTTCTCTGACCGTCCCCTATCATTTCTCGGTGAGTTTCGTAGGCAATTAGCGCGGGGATACACAGTTGTGCAGCCAGGCGCTTTATAAATCTCTTATTATTATTATTATTATTAATATCCTTAGCCCATTTTTCACCACCTATCTCATTTGGTTTATTTAAAGTACAACTCACCAGTCAAAGCATGATTAAAAATTACAGGCAGGGTGTGCGAAACATATCACAATGTGCGCATTAATTTGTATGTCATTCGTTGTAAGTATTAAGTCTAGATGCTCTAAAAAGGGTGTCAGGTAACGCATGCATCGTAACGTGTCCTGTGCCTGTGCTCTTGAGCCCGCATTGCCTTTCTGTGTGACTCGATACTGCAGCAGTTGCATATGCGTAAGCCCGACTGTGCTTAAGTAATGCCCCGGTTACTTACCGGTAATCTTCATTACTCCGAGTATAGTCTTCCTCGCCACATGAGTAGCAAAGTGAGCTTCAGCTCCACACCAGAACCATCCAACGCAAAAAACAGCTAGCCTCCCATGCCTCCCATCCCTTCCCAATATGGCCGACCAATACCACCTATGACCTCTATAAGAGGCGGGCTGGCCCAACCATTTAGCCTGAAACTACCAAGCATAAACATGAAGCCGATAGCCACACAGGGAGGGAGGGATGGGAACTCATGTGGCGAGGAAGACTATGCTCGGAGTAATGAAGATTACCGGTAAGTAACCGGGGCATTACCTCCTCGTAAGTCTTCCTCGCCACATGAGTAACAAAGTGAGCATATACCCAAGCCAAGCGGCTACATGGAAACTCACAAGAAAACAAAGGACCAGAAAGGGGTGCCAAAGAGGCAGGCAAACCCAAAAGACCAGACGGGCGGAAGGACCACCCAAGAGAGGCAACCACGAGCAGGAAGAACCAGCCCGGAACATAGAAACACCGGGAGGGCCGAGGACCCGGAAACCCGAGACCCGTAGGGATGCCAGAAACATTCCCCGAACCAACCCGTCCGAAGGAGGACAGAGAAAGCACGGAAACAGACCGCACGGGCCACAGTAACTACCAAACCCAGAGCAGAAAGCAGCCAGTCCGAACACCCCTACGGACAGCCAAAAACAAGAGGTGAGCAAAAGCCCAGGCGTCAGAACCTAGAACAGAGGGCATCCCTACCACAGTGACACAGCAAGGAGCCACAGCAGTAAGAGACGCAGACCGGCCGAAACACAGCAACACCGCACTGATGAACACCAACAGAGAGAGAGAGAGATGAAACCCATGGACCAAAGCACCTGAACCAGATGCAAACAAAACAGACAGGCTGGGGCCACAAGAACGAGGCACAGAAGTAAACCTACCAAGCCAACCGTACACCAAAAAATAAGGGCACCAAACCCCACCAGAAAGGAGATAAACAGGAGGGACCCCAGTCGCAGAAAGGACCCCCCCGGAAGGGAGTCCGACACAAATGAGAAAACCCAGGCAGGCACAAGGCGACAGAACCCAGGAAGCCGCACCCCGAAGGCCACCCACGGAGCACAAAGAGCAGAAGGGACCAGGACCAGGGTCCAGCCACCAGAAAAGAAGCGAACGCCCACCAGAAGCCACCATGCCCAAGAACGCAAAAAGAACCTGGCAGGAAGGAGAACGGAGCACGGACAGAGACCGCTCCGCCTAGGGGCTTAGCAAAATGACCCAGCAACATTCCACAAGCAGTAAGCGAGCCAGCTAAGTGAGCACCCAGGAGGCCAGACAACAACCAGGCCAGACCCAGCCGAAAAAGGAAGAGACGAAAGGCACAGGAACGGACACGAAGGGAAGGCCACAGGCAGCAACACCTCCAAGGCAAGAACGACAGAAGAGCAGGGCGAGATGAGGCCAATCAATGACAGCAACACCAGGGAGCAACCACGAGCCAGCAGGCCTCAGTACTAAAAAGTACACCCCAGAAGACACCACCAGTGAAACACCAGGGGCAGAACACACAACCTCAAGGGTAAGAGGCCGAGACCACAACCACCAAGCCACAATGCCCCATTCAAAACCAGGGGCAAAGAAGAACGGATGCAAATCCCGCACGGGAAACGAAGGGCCCCCTCTGGGGAAAAGCAACCGGGGAACCCAGCCATCCCGGACACAGGTCAAACATACACC
The DNA here is from genome assembly GCF_964261635.1 of Lissotriton helveticus. NCBI lineage: Eukaryota > Metazoa > Chordata > Amphibia > Caudata > Salamandridae > Lissotriton > Lissotriton helveticus. The sequence continues at coordinate 658,560,563 of NC_136057.1, read as the reverse complement.
AATGTGTGAGATCACAAAGTAGCAGCAGGAGACACACCCATGTCCCGAGCAAGTCATGCCTCCAGAAGCACAAGACACACCATCGAGTGCTAGCACCACGGACCAATGCTCGCAGCAGCAGAAAGACAAGAGAGAAGCACCCAGGAGGGAACCACCAACAAGTCAAACGCCGCGACAAGGCCACACAAGCCCAGACCCGTGAAAGCAAAGGGACCAGAGGAAAGCACAAAGCTGGAAGCCCAGACAAGAAGGCAGAGAAGCCAACACCAGGGAGACAAACCTAGACAAGAACGACCCAGCCAAGGACAGCACAACCATGCCAACAAGCAAGGGGGTAAACCCTGCAACCCCCCCGGAGAATGAAGCAGGGGAAAAACCGCCCAGAGGAGATACAAGAGGCCCCCGCAAAGCAGGAGCAAACCCCAGAAAGACATGGCACGGGCAACGGAAGGCAGACAAGGAACCCACCTGCAGGAGTACCAACCGACCCAGTAGAGACCGGGAACCCAAGCACGCCCCACAGGGCAACAAAGGCTGCCAACACCCATGAAGGGGAAACCAGAACAGAAGACCACTGGCCGCACTGGAAGACGGAGCCGGAACGAAGCCACCCGGGCAAGAGAAGGGACACCACGTGCACAGGTGAAGCGGGAACCCGAACCAAGCCAGGCCCAAAAGACCAGAGACTAGCAGGACAGGGAGGACCACCAACGGACAGACCGGGCAAGCACCGCCTGGCCACTAGGACCAAAAACACCCGAAACACTCCCCGAGGAAGGCCCCAACCAAACGTAGACAACCTGCAATAAATCACTTATATTGATGACCTCGTGCAGGGGACCTGGCACGAGGATGATCTCCTGCACTGTGCATCATCCGTATGTAGTTCCATGAACTGGTGCAGAACCAACACGAACGGCTGGAGGGTCACACGAATGAGACCACAAAACGCACCCCCCCCCACAGAGGCGTGTGCCAAATCCCTGGCCCGACCAGGCAGTCAACACCCAAAGGCAGTAGATCACCAAAGAGCCACGGCACCTTGGACACGAGCAGGGAAGCCCAACAACCGACTACCGGCGATGGCCGGAGTGGACCGGCAGCAGGCAGGATCCAGGGAAACCGAGAATGGGGCCACCCAGAACGGAAGGAAGGGCAACAGAAGGCCCCCAAGAGGGCCCCAATGGCCCGGATCCGAGGAGAAGCATGTCAAGGACAGGCGTAACAGCAGCCCACCGAGGCCAGGATGCAGGCCACAAGGAGGCACCATGGACGCAGACATGGACAGGAAAGAAGGGCAAGCCCCCCCAGGAGCAGAAGCAAAAGCCCGCATGGAGACCATAGAAGCAGCCCAGAGAAGGACGGACAAACACCAACAGTATCCCACCCACATCAGACACGCAGCAACCAACGGCTCACCAGAAGTCCCAGGAGGACCCTCAACTAGGGAGCAACCAGGCCAGACACCACATCATAATGGCGAGCAGACGGGAACAGGAACCAACAGGACGGAAGGACCGCAGACCTAAAGCCCGGAAGGGAAGAAAACAACAGGGACAAACACAGCAGACGCAATGTAGCCATAGCCCAGCGACACACCCCACATCAGGACATGAACACTCAAACCATTGGGCAAAAGGCCAAAACCCAGACCAGCACGTACCTAGATGGCAAAAGACACAGAGCTGGCAAAACAACACCCCAAGGAACCCCTCTCAGCAACCCAAGATAATCGACAATAGGAGAAAAAACCTAGAGGGGCCAATGGCGAGACCTGTAATGCGCATGATAGGGTCCGCACGGCAGTGGGATGTCGGCTGCAATATACAACAGCCAGAAAAAACCAGTAGGCAATAAACACAAAGAAAAATGGCACAAAGCCGAAGGAAGTGGACCAACCAGAATCTTGAGGCTACCTCCACACCCCATTGTGCTCCCTTGGGCCAGAACACCCACCCGGCAGGAGGGAACTCAGAAGTCAAGAGCAGTACGGCGTAGCACATGGCATAAACTGAACCCTGTCCAGAGTGAGCTGGAGCCATCAGAGGCACCAAATCAAGCCATGAGCCACAGCACTTTTGTCCATGGACACCCTGCGGGAATGGAGCCAATTGGATAATGAAGCCACCAGAGAGGGAAACACAAATACAACACAATCAGAGTAGGGAGTACCCTATTCACAGCAACTCCTATGGTAGAGACTGAAACGGGACCGCAGCTCAGAAACATAACCAGCACACAGATACCCACAGTCGGAAACCTGGAATACAGATTTCGCCGTGTGAGGAATGCTTAGTGCGCCTGCGTGCGGTCAAGACACTCAAGCAGATTGACACAAAAGATAATCTTGCACGCAGACACCCTCAAACCGAAACCTGGAATACAGTTACGGAGACTGAGAATCAATGTGCGCATGCGTGTGGGCAAGAAATGCAACACCATGTTTAAAGAGCAACCCGTAAGCACAGTACCACAAAAGCAACAAAGGAAAAAATAAAATAGAAAGAATCCCAAGAATGACATCCGCCACCCGAAGGACAAAGTCAAACCCACAAACCACCCGCAGACAGCGCAAAGGAACCGGACAATATGGATTTACCAGGACAGGGTGCGCCAAGGAGAAGGCAGCAATATGCGCACTGTGCGCGGCACCCAGCAGCAGTGTGTGCACCGGATCACTGACATAATATCGAGGGACATAATATCGACCATCAAAAATATTGACGCCAAAATATCGACAGACAGAATATCGACATTGTATCTACAAACAGGTAAGTACAAAAATATTGAATAAAAAATATCGATTACAAAAATATAGTTTATAAAAATATTGACTTTATTAAAAACAATATTAAATTTAATTAATATTAAAAATTAATTACTAAAATATACTTTAAAATACTTAAATTACCTTAAATATTTAATGAAAGTTATAAAAAAAAATGTACAATCATATTTGTTTAAAACATATATATATAGTAACATAATATAATGAAATAATATGCAATATTATCACCGTAGGATAGCGGAAGTGTGAAAATTACTATTCCCACTCCAGAGAGTGCAACAGTAGGGAAAGCGTTGGATAGCGTAGGGGTAAAATTTAATATTCCCACTCCAGAGAGTGCAACAGTAGGGAAAGCGTTGGATAGCATAGGGGTACAAATTACTATTCCCACTCCAGAGAGTGCAACAGTAGGGAAAGCGTTGAATAGCGTAGAGGTAAAAATTACTATTCCCACTCCAAAGAGTGCAACAGTAGGGAAAGCGTTGGATAGCGTAGGGGTAAAAATTAGTATTCCCACTCCAGTGAGTGCAACAGTAGGGAAAGCGTTGGATAGCGTAGGGGTAAAAATTACTATTCCCACTGCAGTGGGAGCAACAGTAGGGAAAGCGTTGGATAGCGTAGGGGTAAAAATTACTATTCCCACTCCAAAGAGTGCAACAGTAGGGAAAGCGTTGGATAGCGTAGAGGTAAAAATTACTATTCCCACTCCAGTGGGTGCAACAGTAGGTAAAGCGTTGGCTAGCGTAGGGGTAAAAATTACTATTCCCACTCCAAAGAGTGCAACAGTAGGGAAAGCATTGGATAGCGTAGGGGTTAAAATTACTATTCCCACTCCAAAGAGTGCAACAGTAGGGAAAGCGTTGGATAGCGTAGGGGTAAAAATTACTATTCCCACTCCAAAGAGTGCAACAGTAGAGAAAATAAATAATTCATATATTATTTAAAAATAGTATAAATTAATATCTCTAAAAAATTAATTAAAAGTAATTACCAATTTAATATAATATACTAATTAATCTATTAAAATTACCTATTCAAATTAATTACAAATTAACAATTAATTATTTAACTATTAAAAATTAATTAACAAATAATTAAAATTAAAAACAATTAAATAAATTGAATTATTTAATTAATTATAAATAAATTACTTCCCACCCTATTCCCCTATAAACTCACAACCCGCTACAAAAAACAAATTAGTAAAATTAACATAATTAGCAATTAATCAATTAAATAAAATTAATTGGCAATTAAAATTTAATTAATTACCCATAAAATATTAATTAACAATTCATTATAAATGAATACCAATATATAAATGTACATATTTAATTAATTATAATTAAATTACTTCCCACCCTATTCCCCTATAAACCCACAACCCGCTACAGAATTAAATTACGCAAAAATTAAAAAAACAAAATTCATTAATTAAAATTAATTATAACATAAATACACACTTTTCACACATATTATAACATAACAAATACTATAGAAAATTCGATATTATTAAAAATTCGATAATTTTAATAACCTATATTATATACTTCAATATTTTAACTTTCTATATTTTTAACATTCGATATTACATTACTTACCTTCAAAACGATATTTTTGATGTCTACATTCTGTCCATTCGATATTTTGTCCAGCCTATATTTTGGACTCGATATTATGTCCATTCGATATTTTGTAGTCGATATTATGTCTGTTTACCGTGTGCACCCGGCAGTATGCATCTGCGCGCGGAACCTGGCAGCGCGTGTGGCTACACAGCCCGGGTGACGGAGTTGCCCGGAAGCCAACCCTGGCCATAGGGTCCCCGCACAGCAACTTAAAGCTGCGGGAGACCAACCGAATCGGCACCACCCAGAACGCGGGTAGACACGCTCCAAGCCCTGCCACGACCTCCACAGCCACGAGAGCAACCGCCAAGCCTACCCGGAAGTCGTGAACACTATGGCGGCCGCCAGCCCAAAACGAGGACCAACACCGTCAAGCCGGTAAGCGAATTCACCGGAGACCGGCCAAAGTGAGAGACAGAGTAGTCCCCACAAGTGGAATCTGTAACCACGCCAATCACCAACCTACTCGAGGCAATACCGCTCTACGCCGGTCACCTCTCGAGGGACTGGCGGGCAGCGTGCAAGTATGAGGGAAGCGCCCATTGTGAGCAAATGTGTGGGGGCACGGCACGCAACTAGAACACCGGCCCCCACCCGCAAATTACAGCGAAAGCCTGGTAGCTACCCATAGTGAAAGCCAGAAAGCGCTGGGAAACGGAGGAAAGCCACCCCCACCGTGCAGATCACACGGCCGGGGAACATAACCAGCGGGGCCATAACCAACCACATGCACCCCGGCCGCCTCCCCTGTAGACCCGTGGCTCGCTAGGGCAGAGCCTGACCAGACCCTCAAGGCACCCGGGGGAAGGAAGGGGGGATAGGTCCAGATCCTATGGGTCCCCTAAAGCAGGACCGCCAATCACACACCCCCGTGCCTGCTACAGAAGGCACCACTTACCTGACGGCGCTCTGGAGAGATGTGCACAGAACTTAAAAAACAGGCTGAAGGGTTGGGCCGGCCCGCCTCATATAGAGGTCATGGGTGGTATTGGTCAGCCATATTGGTAAGGGATGGGAGGCATGGGAGGCTAACTGTTTTTTGCTTTGGATGGTTCTGGTGTTACATTTGTTACTCATGTGGCGAGGAAGACTTACGAGGAGGTAATGTCGGCCTCCAATCCTCACAAACGTGGTAACATGTAGGAAAAACGATATTGCGAGCTTGAGGCAAATGTGACTCAGCACCCACATAGAACTGATGTCTTTAGTAATTGAAATAATATACATTCAAATATGAAATACAAGTTGCACAGACATCCAAGACCTATTTCTTATTTAAACAGATTTTTTATTTGTGATTTTTCCATTTAAATATTTATTTTTCTTCTTTGATTATGCTATAGCCAACATGTATCGTTTTCAGGGCTACAAGACACATAATATATGCAAATACTTTTTGTTTTTTAACAAACACACGCAGTACACATATAAACATTACAACTTATATATACAGTACTACATGCATGCACCTAATCATGGTTAAATGAGTCAATCAAGTATCTCATCATCTTTTAAGTAATGTTGTTCAATTAAACAAGAACAGTGATCAGCATGCCGTTATCAGATGAAATTTGCTGTGACAAACCTGTGCAGATAGTCACATCATATTAATGTAATACGTAATCTTATCAGGATGAGGCCAACAATCAAAAGTGCAGGATATTTAAAAATGTATGTAAACACCTTTCCAGTGCAGCAGGGGGATCAACCAGCATTACCGAAATGTAGAACTGAGTTTGTAGAGTGTGCCTCACTATGTATTACGTGAAGAAAAGTCCAATTACTCTATTGTGAGTCGTTCATACCATATATTGTGAAATTCCACAAGTAAAGATAATATAGGTAATGTGAGTTAGTGGTTTCCCATCAAATGACAACGTGTGTAATACAACGCACAGATTCAGAAATGAGTCTGATCATACTGTGTTCTTGCAATGAAGTAATGAATTTATATTATGATTGATAAATATATATTAGATACTAGCAGCCCGCCCCAGCGTTGCCTGGGGCAGAAAGGGGCTGGGGGCAGTACACCCGCACCCGCCCCGACCCCCTCCCGCACTGACTCCCTCCCGCCCCGACTCACTTGCGCCCCCCTCCCGCCCCGACTCACTCGCGCCCCCCTCCCGCCCTGACTCACTCGCGCCCCCCTCCCGCACCGACTCACTCGCGCTCCGACATTTTCATTTACTGCTGCCTCCTTCTTGCCTCCCCCTGCATCACACAGTCTCACTTTCCCTTTCCTTACCTGTGCCGCCGCTCCTCACTGCACAGCCGCTTGTCACTGCACCGCCCTCCTCCTTCGTCGTCATCACGCACGTCGCGTCGCGGCCAGCGCTAGGTCCCGGCCGGCGCTACTTTCAGGGGACTACTTTGTTTACAAACTTAATTTTTTTAATTTACTTTTTTATTTTTATTTATATAGCCTATGTCCATCTACACACCCTGACATTTTCATAGATGTATCGGGTGTGTAGATTGGCGCTGTGGTTCCCGAGTTTACCTGGCCAAAAGGTGCAAGTTCTCTCTTTATAATAGTAGTATAGATGAGCTGAAAGCTCTCATAACCAATGCAAGGGGAAATGGAGCAAATAGCACAGGATGGAATAGCTATCTGATGACCATGTGATGAAAGGTGCTCGTATGCAGCAACCCCAGGTTTTTTATGATTATAGGAAGAAGTTTCACAATGTTATAGTTGGTGGACTTAACAGTGGGCTAGTTCCTGAGGGGTTGGTCTTATCCAACGGGAACCCCACTGACACCAATGTCTTCTACAGGAATCACCCTGATGTCTCCAACGACAGTAGGCCAGGACTTGGCACTTGGAAGAAAACTGCCTTCCAACAGCTTCTCCTCGCATGCTTTAGTTAGTTTTCCTTTGTCTAACCACAGCTTGTTGCCAGTTGTATGTGGTAAGGATGATACACAATTTGGTATGTAAACACTTTTATTATGTGACCAAGCCACTTCGTCTCCCCACAGCTTGCCTCTAACCGTTACCCGCCCCCAACCTTTAACATTCTCTTCTATATTATCTTACTTCACCATTCTATTGGCATTTACATCAACACTACTGCAAGGTCTCTGCTTCCAAGATTTCCCCAAAAACTTTTGTCTCTGATTTAGACACCTTGCTTCCTCATCATTTTCATGTTGTGGTGTCTCATCACAGGTTGCTTATTGACTGATTTGCAATTTACTTGATCCCTCCTTTTTATCCTGTGAGTGATAGTGTGAAGAGGCCACTATGCGTCCTTTACACTTCCCAGGAGTGCACTGTTTTAATGAGCAGACGCCCTTTTACTACTGAGCAATATCTAACATTTTTACTAATCACTATGAGACATATCACAAATAGTTCGAAGTGGAATGCCTAAGCGGAATTCTGCTCTGTACTATCATTAGTGGCCTGGTGTTCCCATGCTTGGATTTTCCCTGTGAGGAACACAACATTCTGTTTTACCATCTGGAAAGTCCTGCCAGTAAAATTACATTAAAAAAGGATTGCATTGCAGCCTGGAACCATTTCCTAAACCACACCTGATCCTCAGCCAAGGCACAGTGGGAGCATGTCATGTTCCACCGAGCGAGGCAACACTATCCCCCTGATATCCCCTCTCACTCCTTCCCCAGCACAGAAGTCCTACAAACATTTACCACATGCAAAGTGTGAGCTGTCATTGTCTGCTTAAAACCCCGGAATAGTGAAGTCCAGGCAGAAATAATCGTGGTAATTAAAGGTGTGTACAGTTATGTCCCATTCCCAGGCAATGAACTTCTAATAGGGAATTCTGCGCGGAGGTACCAGCCCATATCGGAACCAAACGGTACTGTCTTCTTACTACAGCAGATTGTTTAACATTTCTATTAAAGTGATCAATAGAAAGATTGTTGTGTGGACTCGTCCTCCTTCATATAACGTTTTCTATTAAAAGATTGCTTAAAATTAAAAAAAAATTGAGAACGTTAACATTTATTGAACTAAGAAAGGGCGATGACAAGCAAAGCAAAAAGGAATGAATACTAACGCAGACATTTTTTTTAAGGTAGCGCTGTCAGTAAATAACCCGCTGCAGAGATCTTCTAAATTTGCATGTCACAGATTGAAATTGCGTCATTGTTCTGCCCAATCAGTGATCATCTTGCGGTTGTCATACAGCATTTGCAGGTGAGTAATGATACCACATAGTATTTATTGCCAAGATATGATTTAGCTTGTAACGTCATTATATTTATGGCAAGTATTGTTTTACTAAATATGAGTAATTCGATTTTCGAACTAAAACAGTTTTGTATCGATTCATTCGGGTTCACTTCACAAGTCGATGTTAAAGCAGGTCAAAGAAATATCACCGCCACAAAAATAAGTGGTATTATATAAATGTTAGCGAAGCAATATCGCTCTATCTTGGATGTTAATGTGCTTTCATTGAAACTTTGAAACCATTTACAAATGTGTCGGTCACAACTAATTACGAATATTGTTACATACTTTTTTTTTACAAATGCCATTCAAAGCGTTTGGTGAGAAAACCCAAGATGTGGCATTCAATGTGTTGTGAATCCACTTTTGAAAACTTTTGTGCTTTAACCTCATGTGATTTAATAATTTTGAAACCTAGGCTCTGCAGTGACTCAATCTTTTTAGGTCGTTTTCTTGAATTCTCTAGTGTTTGTCATTCATAACTACCTTTGGGATCCAGTAGCCTCACTTTATTCAACATCCTCTTGCCGTGACGTTTGGCCTTGGGCTTACTTAAATACTGTTTATCTTCCCTCCTTTTAGTGATTACTACATAAACAATCATTTCCTCTGATCTGGCTAGGATCTATCAGCGTTTAAACTTTCCAAGGCGATGCTAATCTTAACAAGACCTTCCAAGTACAGTTAGAAAACAAAAAATTGACATTTTCCACCATGTGGGAGGGTTGGGAGTGAGCAGCAGTCAGTTTGCATGCTTTGCGTTAGATAATTGCAATCACCTATTTCTCCCAAAAGCACTGTATATCTATATATATATATATATATATATATATATATATATATATATATATATATATATATATATATTCACTGAGAAAAACATAGGTTTCAAGGGCGTTATAGTTAGCTGGACATTTCATTCGTACAAAACCATTCAAATTCCCCCGTTATAGTTAGTTCAGCTAACTATAACTTGCGCACCCGCAATGCACTGCTGATGACGTCACATATTACATCACTCATGACATGGTCACTAATGACATCACTGAACACATCTCAAATGACATCACTGATGACATCACTGATGACATCATCCAGTGAATGTGTGTTTTTCTGAAAAATAAATATGTTTTATATATCTATATCCCAAGGTCGATGGAAGAATAAATGGGTATATAAGTGTCTAAATGGATGATTTTTTCTGTAAAATTGATTGTATGACTGATTAAGTGTATCTTAGTGAATACAAGGGTTAGTGAGTCATGTTTAAACATGTAAATATCTGTATCAGTCTTTCACTTTGTGTATAAGTGGCTGCATGGGTTGGTGAGTAGCTACATGAGTGTCTATATGGGTTATTAGTTGTTTTTTTGAGTATCCGTATGAGTGTCTGAGTGTCTGTATTGTTCGGTGTAGGGTATTACTTAGTGCATAAATGCATGAACGAGTGACTCACTGTTTGTATGTGTTGTAGACAGCATCTGTGCAGGACTGTATGGGTGTATGAGTGTGTGTATGGGTGTGTTAGTGAGTGAATGACTGTCTCAATAGTATCTTTATGAGTAAATACGTATGTTTTATACTAGTATATCTGAGTATTGGTGTATATAAGTGAGTATATGTGAGAGTGAGAGATTGGAAGAGTTCCTGTATAAATCAATATGTGTTTCTACAAGTGATTGTTTAAGAGAGTAAGTATGTGTACATTTCTGTAGAAGTAAGTGTGGTGGTGTGTGCATAACTGTATATATAACTAAATGGATGTTTGATACTTTGTTTGCATGTGTGAATATGTATGTGAGTAACTCTATGGATGAGTGTCAGTGTGTAACAGGATGTATAGATGTGTGAGTACATATGATGAGTGAGTACATGTATGAGTGACTGTATAGAACTATTGGTGATTGAGTGGATGTGAGTATAGATCTTGGAATTACTGAATAGGTGTGTTGTAACTGGTATTGGTATCTCCAATTTTTTTGAAAATGTTAATTTCCATTTTTGAGTGTGTGTATCAAAGGTTATATTAGAGTGAGAGGAGGTCTGCCACTCTATCACAAGGATGATGTCATCAGTGATGTCATCCATGATGTAATCAGTGATGTCATTTAAGATGTCATCAGTGATGTCATCAGTAATGTCACTGACCATGTCATGAGTCATGTAATATGTGATGTCATCAGCAGTGCATTGCGGGCGCGCGAGTGAGCTGAACTAACTATAACGGGGAATTTCAATGGTTTTGTACGAGTGAAATGTCCAGCTAACTATAACACCCCTGACACCTATGGTTTTTTCGTGCATTTCTAAGGTTTTTAAAATGCTAATTCCTAACTATAACGTGATTGAAACCTATGTTTTTTCAGTGAATTTCAAAAGTTTTTTAAATGCTAATTTCTAATTATAACATGCCTGAAACCTATGTTTTATTCAGTTTATATGAAAGGTTATTTAAATGCTAGTTTCTAACTATGCCTACAGAGGTAGGACATGTAAAGAAAGAAGAAAAAACACACAGAAGAAAGAAGAAAAAGAAATGCAGGAATAAGCAACAGAAATCCTCAAAGACGAAGAAAAGTGCATGAAGAAGGAAGACGTACAGAAAGAATAAACAGAGGAGCAGAAAGAGGCCTTGTTGCTAAATCATCCTGTACCCTCAACTTTTTCAGATGGGTACTGGTGTTAACTGACTCTGACTAACCACTCCTAGAGCCTGTGCTATGCTAAAAGACACTTAGAATACAGTTAAAACACCTACATACACTAGGGAACACTATGCGTTGGGGTACCCCTGTTATTAGCATGACCTCCTCTGTAAGCCCCTAGTATATCATTGCACCATCAGGATTCAAGCAAGCCGGGCCGAAGACGCCTGAAATGGCAGAAACCGGTCCCCGGAAGCTTGTTTCCTTCCCAGTACAAGAATTGGCTTGGTAGTTTGGTTTGCCCTGTTCCCATCATGCACTGGGACAGGAACAGACTAATTTGCATATAGCCAAGTTCTGAGCTGGGATGGTGCAGTGAGCTAAAAAACGGTGATGGATCAAGCCCTGATCTTTGGACTGGGTAAGAGTGGTCTGCTTAATTCGGGCACTCTGTTCATCACCACCCCCTTTTCTGAATCATTTTGTCCACCATAAGCGTGGAAGGGTATACTCAGATGTGAGTCCCTTGCTCATTGCACCATCAGGATTCAAGCAAGCCGGGCCGAAGACGCCTGAAATGGCAGAAACCGGTCCCCGGAAGCTTGTTTCCTTCCCAGTACAAGAATTGGCTTGGTAGTTTGGTTTGCCCTGTTCCCATCATGCACTGGGACAGGAACAGACTAATTTGCATATAGCCAAGTTCTGAGCTGGGATGGTGCAGTGAGCTAAAAAACGGTGATGGATCAAGCCCTGATCTTTGGACTGGGTAAGAGTGGTCTGCTTAATTCAGGCACTCTGTTCATCACCACCCCCTTTTCTGAATCATTTTGTCCACCATAAGCGTGGAAGGGTATACTCAGATGTGAGTCCCTTGCTCATTGCACCATCAGGATTCAAGCAAGCCGGGCCGAAGACGCCTGAAATGGCAGAAACCGGTCCCCGGAAGCTTGTTTCCTTCCCAGTACAAGAATTGGCTTGGTAGTTTGGTTTGCCCTGTTCCCATCATGCACTGGGACAGGAACAGACTAATTTGCATATAGCCAAGTTCTGAGCTGGGATGGTGCAGTGAGCTAAAAAACGGTGATGGATCAAGCCCTGATCTTTGGACTGGGTAAGAGTGGTCTGCTTAATTCAGGCACTCTGTTCATCACCACCCCCTTTTCTGAATCACCTAGTATATCATAGGGCAGGAGGATTAAAACTACCTCTTAAAATGCCCCACAGGGCATGTGTGCACACTGGTGAAGGGAGGGGGCTGAGCTGACATGTGCAAACAAGCCCCGTGGTCTTTTTAATTTGGTGGATAATGTCCCCTTGAATCATGAGTGTCCCTTGGGTACAAGTAGCACACCAGGTATCTCCAGTTAGAGCCACAGAGCTGCGTTGCACAGAGATGTAAAAAGGGGCACGGCCAAGACTACCTCTCAACAACGCAGCTCAGTGGCGCTTACTGGAAGCACCTGGTGGGATAGTTGGCCCCCAGAGGCCCTCTGGATTGAAGGGGAATTATTTCTCCAACTTACAACCACCACAGGGCATGTTTACACACGTCACCTCAGGCCCCCTCCCCTCCCTTCACCAATATGTAAATGCGACCTGTGGCCGTTTTAATTTGGGAGATTAAGTCCCCTTGAATCCTGAGGGTCCCTAGGGTCCAACTAGCCCACTAGGTACCTTCAGTAGGCACCACAGAGCTGCGTTGAAGAGAGGTGTAAAAAGGGGTATGGCCAGGACCACTTCTCTGCAACGCAGCGCAGTGGCGCTTACTGGAAAGACCTGGTGGGTTAGTTAGCCACCAGGGGCCCGCAGGATTGAAGGGGAATTATTTCCCCAACTTAAAACCACCACAGGGTGTGTTTGCGCACGTCACCTCAGGCCCCGTCCCCTCCCTTCCCCACTGTGTAAACATGCCTTGTGTCTTTTTTAAGGTGGGAGATTAAGTCCCCTTGAATCCTGAGGGTCCCTAGGGTCAAACAAGCCCACTAGGTACCTCCAGTAAGCGCCACAGAGCTGCGATGCAGAGTGGTGTAAAAAGGGCATGGCCTCTGAACACCTCTCTGCAAAGCAGCTCCCTGGCGCATACTGGAGGTACCTGGTGAGCTAGTTAGATCCCAGGGACCCTCAGGATTGAAGAGAAATGAATTCCTCAACTTAAAACGCACCACAGGGTGCGTTTGCACAATGGTGAAGGAAGGGGGCTGGGCCTGAGGTGACATGTCTGCAAACACGCCCTGTGGCACGTTTTAAGTTGGAACATTAATTCCTCCTTTTTCCTGAGGGTCCCTAGGGGCCAACTAGCCCAACAGGTACCTCCAGTATGCGCTAGAGGGCTGTGTTGCAGAGGTGTTCAGAGGCCATGCCCCTTTTTACAACACTCTGCAACACAGCTAGTTGGCCCCCAGGAACCCTCAGGATTGAAGAGGAATTAATTCCTCAGCTTAAAACGCGCCACAGGGCATGTTTGCACACATATCACCTCATGTACTCCCATGATTGTACTGTATCAAACCCTGTGCGTTTACCTTCTGTTTTTTATTGAATAAAAATGATTTGAACAAAAAAAAAAAAATTCCACGGACTCGACAATTCTCGTTCCGGTGCCTATTCGACTCACGGGGTCACACTCTGCGACTCTGGGCAATAGCTTGCTTAATCTCCACTACGGCCCCCCGCGGCGGGATGCCTGGCTTTCACCTTGTGGATACCCTGCCGGGGTATCTCACAGGGGAATACCAGGACGGGTTCCCTAAGCAAGCGCTTAGATACCGGGTCGGTGATTTGCGCTATATAAATACATGTACATTTACATTTACATTTACATTTAATTCCCCTTGCATACTGGGGGTCCCTGGGGGCCAACTAGCCCACCATGAACCTCCAGTATTCCCCAGGGGGCTGCATTGCAGAGAGGTGTAATGAGGCCACACCCTTTTTTACACCTCTCTGCAGCGCAGCCCCCGGGCGTGTTTGCACAGGGGGAACTAATTCCCCTTGCATACTAGAGGTCCCTGGGGGTCAACTAGCCCACCTGGAACCTCCAGTATGCGCCAGGGGGCTGCATTGCAGAGAGGTGTAATTAAGCATGGGCGTAAAATGTGTTCCGTTCGCGGAATTTGTGGATTTTCTGCAATTTCGCGGTCCACGAATCTCGCGAAATTGCAGAAAAGTCTGAGAAATCGCGTTCGGGACGGAGTTTCAAAAACTGAAGTACATAAAGCACTTACAGGGTTACAGCAGGTGCCCACGTAGAAGCTAATTTCTTGGTAACCCTTTACAAAATGGTTACAAAGAAATTAACTTCAACTTGGGCACCTGCTGTAACCCTGTAAGTGCTTCCTGAGCGGCGCCTTCAGAGTTGTTGCCTACTTGCAACCATTCTCTGACTCTGCTCTGACCCTCGAAGCAGGGTCAGAGAATAGTTACAAGTATGGCACAATGCTCCAGGCTGTCACAAAAATTAAACCACAACAGGAAGCACTTACAGATAAGGAAGCAGGTGCGGACTTGAAGCTCGAATTCAGTAACACATTAACTAGCCCCTGGTTGAGGCTGGACAGGTGTGCTTTCTCCCCATAATCTACAGTGGTGAACCAGAGGGTGCTGTGATGAATCAGAAGGTGCAGTTGTAAACCAGAGGGTGCTGTGATGAACCAGAGGGTGGCAGTGATGAACCAGAGGGTGGCAGTGGTGATCCAGAGGGTGGCAGTGATGAACCAGAGGGTGGCAGTGGTGAACCAGAGGGTGTCAGTGGTGAACCAGAGGGTGGCAGTGGTGAACCAGAGGGTGGCAGTGATGAACCAGAGGGTGGCAGTGGTGCACCAGAGGGTGGCAGTGTTGAACCAGAGGGTGGCAGTGATGAACCAGATGGTGGCAGGGGTGAACCAGAGGGTGGCAGGGGTGAACCAAAGGGTAACAGTGGTGAACCAGAGGGTGGCAGTGATGAACCAGAAGGTGGCAGTGATGAACCAGAGGGTGACAGTGGTGAACCAGAGGGTGACAGTACTGAACCAGGGTGTACTGTGATGAACCAGATGGTGGCAGGGGTGAACCATAGGGTGTCAGTGGTGAACCAGAGGGTGGCAGTGGTGAACCAAAGGGTGCTGTGATGAACCAGAGGGTGACAGTGGTGAACCAGAGGGTGGCAGTGGTGAACCAGAGGGTGACAGTGATGATCCAGAGGGTGGCAGTGGTGAACCAGAGGGTGGCAGTGATGAACCAGAGGGTGGCAGTGATGAACCAGAGGGTGGCAGTGATGAACCAGAGGGTGGCAGGGGTGAACCAGAGGGTGCTGTGATGAACCAGAGGGTGGCAGTGACGAACCAGAGGGTGGCAGTGATGAAGCAGAGGTTGGCAGTGGTGAACCAGAGGGTGGCAGTGATGAACCAGAGGGTGACAGTGATGATCCAGAGGGTGGCAGTGGTGAACAAGAGGGTGGCAGTGATGAGCTAGAGGGTGGCAGTGGTGAACCAGAGGGTGACAGTGATGATCCAGAGGGTGGCAGTGGTGAACCAGAGGGTGGCAGTGATGAACTAGAGGGTGGCAGTGATGAACCAGAGGGTGGCAGTGGTGAACCAGAGGGTGATGTGATGAACCAGAGGGTGGCAGTGATGAACCAGAGGGTGGCAGTGATGAACCAGAGGGTGGCAGGGGTGAACCAGAGGGTGCTGTGATGAACCAGAGGGTGGCAGTGACGAACCAGAGGGTGGCAGTGATGAAGCAGAGGGTGGCAGTGGTGAACCAGAGGGTGGCAGTGATGAACCAGAGGGTGACAGTGATGATCGAGAGGGTGGCAGTGGTAAACAAGAGGGTGGCAGTGATGAGCTAGAGGGTGGCAGTGATGAACCAGAGGGTGGCAGTGGTGATCCAGAGGGTGCTGTGATGAACCAGAGGGTGGCAGTGATGAACCAGAGGGTGGCAGTGGTGAACCAGAGGGAGCTGTGATGAACCAGAGGGGGGCAGTGATGAACCAGAGGGTGGCAGTGGTGAACCAGCGGGTGCTGTGATGAACCAGAGGATGGCAGTGATCAACCAGAGGGTGGCAGTCGTGAACCAGAGGGTGGCAGTGATGAACCAGAGGGTGGCAGTGATGAACCAGAGGGTGGCACTGGTGAACCAGAGGGTGCTGTGAAGAACCTGATGGTGGCAGTGATGAACCAGAGGGTGACAGTGATGATCCAGAGGGTGGCAGTGGCAAACCAGAGGGTGTCAGTGATGAACCAGAGGGTGGCAGTGATGATCCAGAGGGTGGCAGTGGCGAACCAGAGGGTGGCAGTAAGGAACTAGAGGGTGGCAGTGAGGAACCGGAGGGTGGCAGTGGTGAACCAGAGGGTATTGTGATGAGCCAGAGGGTGGCAGTGATGAACCAGAGGGTGACTGTGAGAACCAGAGGGTAGCAGTGGTGAACCAGAGGGTGGCAGTGATGAACCAGAGGGTGACAGTAATGAACCAGAGGGTGGCAGTGGTGAACCAGAGGGTGGCAGTGATGAACCAGAGGATGGCAGTGGTGAACCAGAGGGTGGCAGTGATGAACCAGAGGGTGACAGTGATGAACCAGAGGGTGGCAGTGATGAACCAGAAGGTGGCAGTGGTGCACCAGAGGGTGCTCTGATGAACCAGAGGGTGGCAGTGATGAAACAGAGGGTGGCAGTGATGAACCAGAGGGTGGCAGTGGTGAACCAGAGGGTGCTGTGATGAACCGGAGGGTGGCAGTGATGAACCAGAGGGTGATAGTGATGAACCAGAGGGTGACAGTGGTGAACCAGAGGGTGGCAGAGGTGAACCAGAGGGTGGCAGTGATGAACCAGAGGGTGGCAGTAGTGAACCAGAGGGTGGCAGTGATGAACCAGAGGGTGGCAGTGATGAACCAGAGGGTGGCGCTGCTAAACTGCCCAGGAGCCCTGTGGGTGTGAGCCCCTGCGCTGCTGAGCCTGCCCAGGGGTTGTGAGCCCACGCGCTCCTGAACTGCCCCGGGGCCCAGTGGGTGTGAGCCCCCATGCTGCTGAACTGCCCCGGAACCCTCTCAGTGTGAAAATCATTCCTGCTCAATTGCCTGGGAGCCCTCTGGGTGTGAGCACACATTGTGCTAAGTGTCCCCCTGCCCCCAATACATATATACCCGTACCGCACAGCACCATTATGCTCTTGCACCATGAAGTCTGGTGCCTGGATGCTCGAGATCCGTGTAGGTGGTACCACCGTCTGGTGCAGTCAAAATGTAAAGTTATAACTTGCTACACAGCACCAATAAACATGTGTCCCCCCTGGCACCGGTATGCACATGTACCGGATGTATGACGTTACAACGCACACTTTTACAACGCACACCTTTACAACACATTTTTTACAACGCAACATCCATTACAACGCATTCCATTACAACGCATGCCATTACAACAAAATTTTAAAAACTACATTTACAACGCATTCCATTACAACGCATACTACCTTTACAACGCATACCATTACAACGCATTACATTACATTGCATGTTTGGTAAGTATTGGATAGTGTAGGGGTAAAAATTACAATTCTATCTCCAGGGGGTGCAACAGTAGGGTAAGTGTTGGATAGTGTACGGGTAAACATTACTATTCTAACTCCAGGGGGTGCAACAGTAGGGTAAGTGTTGGATGGTAATTTTATGCGTTGTAATGGTATGCGTTGTAATAACTGAGTTGTAATGACATGCGTTGTAGTGGTGTGCGTTGTAGTGTCATGCGTTAAATGGTTGCGTTGTAAATGCATGCGTTGTAATGGATGTTGCATTGTAAAAGTTTCTTTGTAATGGTAGAGCGTTGTAAAAGTTGCATTGTAAAGGTTGTTTCCCACATGTACCAGGCGTGGAGCACCCGCATGCCACTGCACCCTACTGCCCAGCGCCAGCATATGACTGTACGGGGCAGTTTAGTATGAGATGGGACATTTTCCAACATCAGCAGCTTCATGCGCATGAACACACTGAGCAGGATCAGAATGGCTTTGTACGAACATGCGCAGCAGAGCTATCTTGGACATCTGAAGGATTCTGGGGTCCTGTGACCAGGAGGCTGCTTTCTCCTCATCTGCTGCTCTGCTCGGTCTCTGATCCTTTATAAACAAGATGCATAGAAACCCCACCCGTTTAGCCCCATCCACCACACACTAGCGGTATGAAACGTCTTCCCGCCTGTCCCCACTATAATGGCCAGCTCCCTCAAGGGACCTTGGCGCCTTTTGGCGCGCTGGCAAAGTTACAGGCACACGTGGGTGCATATTTGTGCAAGTGGCACAAAAATCCGCGAGTTTGCGGGAAAATTTGCGAACTCGCAGATTTTTTTTGCAATTTCGCACGAATTCACGGATCGCAAATTCGCAAATTTCGCCCATACTTAGGTGTAATGAGGCTATGCCCCTTTTTCACCTCTCTGCAACGCAGCCCCCTGGCACGTTGGCAGAGGGGGAACTAATTCCCCTTGCATACTGGGGGTCACTGGGGGCCACTGGGGGCCAACTAGCCCACCTGGAACCTCCAGTATGCGCCAGGGGGCTGCATTGCAGAGAGGTGTAATGAGGCTATGCCCCTTTTTACACCTCTCTGCAATGCAGCCCCCTGGTGCGTTTGCAGAAGAGAAACTAATTCCCCTTGCATACTGAGGGCCCCTGGGGGCCAACTAGCCCACCTGGAACCTCCAGTATGCACCAGGAGGCTGCATGTAATGAGGCTATGCCCCTTTTTACACCTCTCTGCAACGCAGCCCCCTGGCGCATTTTTCAGAGAGGTGTGGAGAGAAGTGGAGTGGAGAGAAGTGACTGGATGATTAGAGTACTGCAAAGAGAGTAAATGGTGAATTTATAAGTGCTAGGGTATTGGAGCCGTGTTCGGATAAGTACACAGTGCTGACAAGGTGATTGGAAGAGTGCTCATGGAGTGACAGGGGGAATGCTGGAGTGCATAGGTACTGCTCTTGCGATTATAGCAATGAATGTATTAGTGCCTGGGACATTGCATGAGTGCATGTGTACTTACAAATTCACCATGCACTCTCCTTGCAGCACTCTAATCATCCAGTTACTACCCATGTACTCATGCAATGGCCCAGGCACTAACTCATGTAGTACTGCAATCCCAAGAGCAGTCAGCAATGTATATTTATCCAATCACTGTGCCAATACCAATGCACTTATCAATTCACCATGTAGTATCTTTGCAGCACTCTAATCATCCAGTCACTATCCATGTGTTAATGCAATGACCCAGGCACTAACAGATGTAGTGCTATAATCCCCTGAGGACTACCTATTCAGTCCTGTAATCTGCCTGTCACTACCTATGCACTCCTCCAAACTCCCAGCCAGCATAATGTACTTATCCAATCACTCTGCCAAAAACTTAGCATGGGCCAAAAATCCGTATCGCTCGCGAAATTTGCAGATTTTCGGCAATTTCGCGATCCGCAAATCTCGCGAAATTGCCGCAAAATTTGCAAATTTGCTCACAGGCGTTTTTTTGGGTTTTTTTGATGGCCAGCTCACTCAAGGGACCAAAGTTACAGGCACACACGGTCACTGGAGCCAAATCTTCTGGCCCTTTACGCAGCTGCAGTGTATGAAAGGCACTATACATCTACCCAATGAGGTAGCAGTTACTGATTAGCCAGTTGAAAGTACTCCAGTTGAGTAGAGATATTGCACCTGAAAAAACGGTGGCATCTTCGTGGATAACTGTGCAGGGCAGGATTCATTATGGCACGAGGCTCCTGTCACAAAAATTAAACCTCAACAGGACACACTTACAGATATAAATAAAGCAGGTGCCTGAGTTGAAGCTCAAATTCAGTAACGTTTTAATCAACCCAAAACATTAGTGAGCACCGTCGAGGTTGGGCAAGTGTGCTTTAACCCCATACCTGCCGTCGAAAATTAGCTGTAACACTCAAGGGAGGTCTTTGAATCCATCAGTTTCTCGAGCGCAATCCCCGTGTAGTTCCTGTGACCAGGAGGCTGCTTTCTCCTCACCTGCTGCCCTGCTTCCTCTCTGACCCTTTATACACAAGAGGCATGTTGACACGCATAGAAGCCCCACCCGTTTGGCCCTGCACCACACACTAGCGGTATCAAACGTCTTCCCCCCCTTTCCCAACTATGATGGACAGCGCACTCAAGGGACCTCGGCGCCTTTTGGCGGGGTGGCAAAGTTACAGGTACACATGGTCAGTGGAGACAAATCATCTGGCCCTTTACGTAGCTGCAGTGTAGAAAAAGCACTATACCTTTACCCAGCGAGGTAGCACTTACTGGATTAGCCAGTAGAAAGTACTCCAGTGCAAATCGCAAAAAAATCCACGAGTTCGCGGGAAAATCCGCTAATTCATGAATTTTTTTGCGATTTTGCGCAAATTCGCGGATCACAGATCCGCAAATTTCGCCCATAGTTACCAAAAACCAAGCACTTACAAATTCACCATGTACTCTCCTTACAGCACTGTAATCATCCAGTCACTATCCAAGTACTGCTGCAATGGCCCAGGCACTAACACATGCACTGCTACAATCCCCAGAACACTACCCATGTAGTCCAGCAATCCTCTGTCACTCCCTGTGCACTCTTCCAATCACTCTGCCAGCACTATAAACATATCTAATCGCTCTGCCAAAACCCCAGCACTTATAAATTCACCATGCACTCTCCTTGCAGTACTCTAATCATCCAGTCACTACCCATGCACTCATGCAATGACCCAGGCACTAACACATGCAGTGGTACAATTACCTGTGCACTGCCCATGTAGTCTTCTAATCACCAAGCCACTGCTACAATCCCATGAGCACTGCACTACTGATGCAGTCCAGCCATCTCCTTGTCACTACCCATGCACTACTCCAATCACCAAGCCAGCAACATGAACTTATCCAATCACTCCACCAAAACCCAAGCACTTAATAATTCACCATGCACTCTCCTAGCAGTACTCTCTTCAAACAGTCAGTACCCATGTACTTAAGCAATGACCCAGGCACTAACACATGCCCTGCTACATTCCCCTGTGTACTACCCATGCAGACCTCTAACCACCTACACAGTACTGATTCACTCATGCAATTACCCAGGTAGCACCATGCAGTCCAGACATCGCCCTGTCACTACCCAATCACCCAGCCTGCACCCTGTACTTATCCAATCACTCTGCCAAAAACCAAGCCCTTACTAAATCACCATGCGCTCTCCTTGTAGCACTCTAATCATCCATGCACTACTCATGTACTCATGCAGTGACCCAAGCATTAACATGGCAAATACAGAGGAGGTCATGCTAATCACAGGGGTACCCCAGCGCATAGTATTCCTGGTGTATGTAGGTGTTTTCACTGTATTGTAAGTTTCTTTTAGCATAGCACTGGCTCTAGGTCAGAGTCAGTTACCACCAGTACCAGTCAGAAAAACGTTGGGGGGCACAGGAGGACTTTCTTCGCCTCTGTTGGTTCTTTCTGCAGATCTCTTGCTTCTTCCTGCACTTTTCTTCGTCTTCCTGGACTTCTGTTGACTCTTTCTGCAATTGTCTTGCTTCTTTCTGTGCTTTTCTTCCTCTTTCTTCACATGTCCTACCTTTGTAGGCATAGTTAGAAATTAGCATGTAAAAAAACCTTTGAAATTCACTGAAAAACCATAGGTTTCAGGGATATTATAGTTAAGAATTAGCATTTTCACTGAAAAAAACACTGATTTCAAGGACGTTGTAGTTAGTTGGACATTTCACTCGTATAAAACCAGAGAAATTCGGCCGTTATAGTTAGTGCAGCTAACTATAACTCGTGCCCCCGCAATGTACTGCTGATGACATCACATATTACATCATTCATGACTTGGTCAGTAACATCTTGGTTTAGTTTAGTGAAAATTATAGTATTAGCTCTCAGCTGAGCCTGAGACCCTGCCCCTTGAGGAATGTTTTGATATTGGATACTATAATATTCACTGCACCCTAGAATATTGTCCCATAATGCTTTGCAGGGCCTTTGATTGGGATTGTACTTTTTGCCCATAACTGCGCTTGGGGTGATCCTAGGAGGATGGGACCAGCACCAATCGTTCAGCAGGATGTTCTCTTTGTGTTCAAGGCATCTGCTTGGTTCTCTCTCTAGGTTAGTGAGGACATCAAAATCCTCACCTCTCTCACTGCTTGCTGTATTTTCATTTTCACTTTTGTGAGATGATTATATGCATTTTAGCATGTAATAACAGAGTTACTTGTCATTTTACCTAGGGTATGTGAGGTTTCTGTTTTATTAATTGTGGTATGACGGAATGGAGTTGCGGAGCGGAATTCACGGAGTATTTGATCAATTCCCCAGAATTCCGTGTAGTGGTACTCCACCCACTATGCCCGCCCTTACTCTTGACGAATCTTCACAAAATTTACAAAAAACGTTCCCTTTTTGGTTCAGCTGCTATGTTGAAAGTCTCGGGGTGATCCGTCAAATGGGCCGAGAAAAAAGGGGAGGTCCCAAAACAAATGCTCCCCATTTTAAGTCTGAGGGGATTTTTCATTTTTTTTAACACGACTACAGTCCGAACCGCATAATGGAGTATACCAAATTTGGCAAAATCTAGATGTTGGCCCAGGAAACGAGTTTTTTGTGACTTGGGGTGAATCCATTCAGTAGTTTCAGAGATATTTAAATTTAAAAAATATAGATATCTGGTAGCCCAAACACCTTACTGCATACTACTTAAATTTGATTGGCTGCCAACACTTTAACCAAGAAGTGTTGGCAGCCACCTTTGGACCACTATAGATGATAGCACACCATCAAAATGAATTGTAGTGAATGGCAGGTTTTGAGGGATATATGGTGATTACAGATTTTAGTTACAAACTGTATTATTTGTTGATGGTACATACTAATTTTAAGAATAGTGGTGTGTTCTAAGGTAATTTTACATTTTGAAAAAAGTCTTCTGCTGTGATTTCATGAATCATGTTTGAGAGAATCCTTTTTCTAATTATTTTCCCATAGAGGTTATGAAAGGTGCTCCAGAAGCTTAAATGCAGAGCATATTTTCTGTTAATTCACACTATCTTTTTCAGCCATATGAAAATGAAGTCTGACATTCTCAGTAAATCATGTGCTTTCAACAGGAGCAGGTTGTCCATTGATTCACTTGGGTTCTACTGCAGCCTCCACAAGTATTCTAAAGAACAACTAGAGCGCTAACAGTGTTACTTATGACAAAGCTCTGGAACACTTGAAGCCATGTTAATTGAATCAAACTGGTAGAACTTAAAACATTAAATTTAGTAAGGAACACATTGAGGGGTCCATTTTGTTGTAAGAATTATGTTTAAAGCTTTAGAAAGAAAAATGAAGGCGCAGTTTATGTGAGTTCTCCTATATCTTCGTCTTCTATTTCATTAACAACATTTTGGCATGCAGACTGAAACATGGACTTTCAATACCAGCAGCAGATTGCAGTTAACTCCCTGGTGATCAGCAGCTTTATCATAGTGTTCTGATGAGCAACTAGAGTGCTAATATTCTGAATTCATACCAAAAGTGTGGCACATCTGAACACCATCTTGATAAAATGGAATTAGGAAACTGAAAGCATTTTCTACTGAGGATACTGCAGTAAATGCAGAAATTAGGTTGCTACATAACAGATAAGTCACCCAAGATCACCACCAGAGCGATTGAGCACAAATATAGCACAAATATTGCCCAAATGTAGCCCAAGTATAGTCCAATGTCAGAAGTGTTCTAAAAAATGCATTTGTTTTGGTTTGTTTGCAGTATTATATAGCGATGACTTGACCCATAAGTATTGGAGTGCGTTACATGAGCATCATTACTCAAGGACCCACTAGGTTTGTTTGCAGACATGGGGAGATTGAGCAATTTGTCCAGGATCGCAGAATGTTGAGCTGTTGCAAAGTCTGCAGCTCTGGCCAGAAAGCCACATCCTCGCCCTGAAATGTTTCAAATAATCAAGTGATCAACTATATAAAAAAAATAATGATAGCACATTATTTAAAAGTGCTTTGTAACTATTTGAGAACTCAGAAAATATGTCCTCATTTTAGTTGTTTAGAGCACTAACTATAATTTCTCTTGGAATAATACCCTCTTATGGAGGAGTGTGCATGGGCAATAGGTTGACCATGCTGGCCAGGCAGGAGGGGCAGTGGTAGCACAACGGACCATGGAGAGCAGAGGAAAGTGAGGCAAGGGCAGCAAACCATCCATGCAGTGCAGGCAAAAGAAGCTGCGGACACATGAAAAGCCCACGCCCACCCAAAATGCTGAAAATTGCTTGCCCTGTGGTGTGGGGGGTGCCATGCCCAGGGGAGATGGTGGCCCCCGGGGCTGGGGGCGTGCAAGATTCCCAATGATTTAATAAGTAAGGAAGCCCCGGGGAGGTGGTGATACCCGGGGCACTAGGGTGCCGTGAGGGCACCCGCACATATATTAAAACAGAAACCCCAGGAGGTGGTGGTCCTCGATGTTTCATTAAATCCTTGAACGAGGGACCCATACATCCTCATCCTTTATTTTTAACATGCTCTGGGAATTGGTCCATCTGGGGGTATTTTATAAAAGATGTGTGGTACCCTGGAAGTCTTTGTTTTTATTACCACAGATGTGTGGGTCCACCTGAGAATTTGTGGAAAAGTTTTGTAAACAAAATGCTTTTAACTCATAGGGGGTTGGGGGTCCCTGTGGGACCTCCCCATCCTGTGGTTTCCACTAATCCTCAGGATCTATTGGCATTTGGGTAAAACATAAAATTAAGGTGAGGTGCTTAGACTGATTCCATGCACCCTCATAGGATATGTTGGCCTAGAGAACAGCTAGCTTACAGTAACACCATAAGCCCTCCTAACACCAACAGGGAGCAAAAGGATTCTGGCAACCACTGAACATGACAACTCTGACCACTGGTGGAGCATTAACTAAGTACTGATCAAAGTGTTTATGATTAGTGTGCTTCCGTTGCTTGGACTCAAATAGAGGTGCTTTTAATTTTTCATATTTAACCATTGCTGCTTCTTTTGTCTTTAGCGTAAACTGGCTCTGCCTCCATGTCTAGCATAAGGACTGCCAGCTAAAATTGACTTTTGCTCAGTGGAATGTGTAAGTATTTTTTTTCAGAGCAGGGCTACTCTTGGGGAGATGATGTAACACAGAGAAAGCAAACAAACAATGAAAAAGGAATGCGAGTGCTCTGGAGTCTCAGACGAGATGGATATTTGTGCTTTGTTATTAAAGTTGTTTTGTGTAGTGCTGTACTGGAACATAGTTTTGTGCACTACTGTACAGAAAGATGATCGGTTTTGGTGACCATGTGCATATTGTTAATTCCGAGTGACTGTATTGGCTTTCAAAAAACAAGATTATATCTTCTAACACTGTAATTTTAATTTAAAGACTTTATCTGGGTGCATGTTTACAACGAGAATCATGTGATGTGAAGTCTTTCTTTAAGTGCATTTTTTGAAAGTAATTAATACACAATAAAAGTAATATTTCACCAGAGTTAAATACGTTCAATGTACTGCTTTTATTTGTACTCTATTTTGCAGTGCTGAATCCATTCAACGTACGGTTTTTATTTTTACTTTGAATTGGTGGTGCAACATTATGATCATGTTGTGTTTAAATTGTTTTTATTAATGCATCAACTGTCAAATAGGTTTAAAGTTAGGTCCATATGAAGAATATAAAGTTTGTTTTGCACAGCAAGGTTGTACAAACTGAGGTCCATACATGGGATCAGGACCTAAAACAAATGGGCACCAAAGCATGTGGGAGCATAGCAAAAAGAAAATCATACAGATTATGGCCAAACAGGTAGATACGGTTATGAGTACACATTTGTTCAGAGGTAATAAGAGTTCCAACACTATCCCAGTTGTGGAAAGGTCCAATATATTCAGTACCAAAAATCGTGAGAGGGTTACCTCACTGCAGCATGTTCAAGAAATGTTCCTCAGATGTCCATGAAGATCTGCGCCTGATCGTTCAGCTGATCTATCAGACAGTCATGGGCTGCTGTCACTGACAGAATCTCAAACCAGTCGTCCAGGATAGGCATATTTGTGCCTGACTATTTACATAAGAGGCACCAGTTAACTGATGCCAGGGTGGAGCCTATCCACATTTTTTGTGGCTAGTTAGTCCCTGTACCTTTTAGGTATCGTGCTGGACAGTTATGGCTGCGGACATGGAAAGGGAGAGATCATAGGAGCATATTATCAAGAACAGGCGATAAAATTATCGCCACTTTATCGGCAGGAAACTGCGGCGATGATGGGCTTGATAATAGGCCCTAGTGGAGAAGTGTGGCTCAATGATTAGAGCGGCAGACCCTGATGCAGAGGTCTAGCCCGGGAACAGGGTTCAATTCCCCGCCTCGGCGGGTCTTGGGCTCAAAATTCCACAGACCTGATAATTCTCGCCTCGGTGCCTATTCCAATCATGGAGTCCCACTCTGCAACTCTGGGCAATTGCTTGCTTAATCTCCACAACGGCCCCCACAACGCTAAAGGATGCCTGGCCTCCACCTTGTGGGTGCCCAGGAGTGGACACCTCACAGGGAAAGCCAGGATGGGTTCCACAGCGGTATTCGTACAAGCGCCTTGAGACCCTTGCGGGTGAGTAGTGCGCTATACAAGTATCAATTTACATTTTTTTTGTGAATTCCCATAGCAGCCCAGGTTCTGGTGTTAACCTGGGCTGCTATGGGAATTCACAAGGACATATTATCAAGGCCATTATCGCCGCTTTAGCGGCAGTTCCCTCCCTATAAAGCGGCGATAATTTTATCGCCTGTTCTTGATAATATGCCCCATAGTTCTCCTTGATAACCTACCACATTTGTTGCTAAAAAGGTTGTACTGTGCGGCAAGACCAAAGGATATGCAAAATATCATGGTCACTTTAATGGCGTCTCCAGCAATAGTAGGTGTGAGCTAGCTCCGCACTTTAGAGCTTAGCTGGAGATCCGTGCCAGTCGTAGAGGATATTGAAATAGCTAAACTTCATCCTGAATTTCCTGAGGGTCTGTCATTTTTATTCATGAGGTGCGACCGGTCCTGGGAGGAGTACTGTACTTGGAGATGCCGTTGCCAGCTATGTCTGGGATTCAGAGAAAAGTTAGTAATAGGTCATGTAGGCCAGAAACCAATTTCATATAATGGGCCCATTGTACTAAGTAAGACTGAAGTGAGGAGGTACTGTGGGTCCATTCACACGACATCTGCTGCCTTTGGATACCAAGTGTAATCTGCAGATATTTTCAAAAGAGCGATCTTGGTAATTGGAAACCTTTAGCTAGATCCTCAAAAGAAACATTCGAGCTACTCTTCCGTTGATTTTTCACTTCAGTGCTACCTTTTGTTTTCCAGTCCAGCCAAATGAAGGGCATTCCATCATTGGTGAGAGCACAATTGCACCACAGCAGCACTTTGGGGAGCAGAAAGCTGTCTTCTCTAAGTGAAATATGCTTGACTTTCCAATCGGTGTACATTTCAATCAGCATTGGATTTTCAGGGTCCTGTGAGGCTTTGGGGCCTCTGTATTAACCGATAGACTTTGTTCACCTTTATGCAAGTGCCTCTCTATCTTTACAGAGAGAGGTGATTCCTTGTGTGACTTCAAGTGGTAAGCCATTTGTTACAAGTGTTGCAGTCTATAGAATGTCTAGAATGAGGCAATCAAAGCCCTCCTGAATTCATAGCTGCATATCATTTGTTGGAATGTGGTTTAGGTGGTGTCTGCCCCAGATATATTTACGCACAGTTGTATCTATCAGTTGCAAGATGCCCGCCCATATTTTGAATGGAAGCATACTAAAGAGATAGTTGAATCTAGGAGCCATAGCCATTTTGATGGTTGGATTGTGGCCCACAGTGATAATTAGAGAGCTGACAATTTAGCAAAGTGCTTCTTCTTTTTCTTTATAAGGTCAAGACAATATCGTCCATCATGATAATAAAATCACACATTCACCAGGATCCTCAGATATTTCAGGCCATTTGGAATCTATTTTGTCTGCAGGTCATGGAGGGATAGTTTGAAAAAGTAGTGTGTAATAGGCATGACTTCTGTCTTGTTCCTTTTTTATATGCTGAGAAAGATGAGAAGTTATCAATAAGATCTGTTACAGCCGGAAAAGAAGAAGACCTAGCATCACTTAGTGTCAAGTGCAGATTCTCTTCATATAGCATAATTTTCATTTCACCTGCCAGGGTGAAAACTCTTGCCACTCGCGTTGAGCCTCTGATGCCTATGGCCTAGGGCTCTAGATTGAGGAGAAAAAGCAGACCTGATAACAAAAAATCTTGCTTGAGTCCTCGTTGATGGACAACAGGTCAGAGAGGAAGCCCTTACATATATTCTTCACTGTCTGAGTGTTATAGGTGTTATAGAGTCATTGGACCATCTTCAAAAAGTTATGACTGATTTTGGCCATTCTGCACAGTCAAACTCTTTCTCAGTGCCTAAGAAAATGAGTAGTTTATCATCCTGATCAGATGTGGTCAGCCCATCGCGGTGGACTAGGGTTCACATGTGGTTGCAGGAAGACTGGTATGGCACAAATCCCACTTGATTGTCATGAACTAGAAAATGTATCTTCTTACCCAGGGTGATAGCAGTCATATTATATCATGGGGCGATAACCGGGACAGTAAAGAGTATCTTATTTTGTATCTGTCATGGGTACTAGAGATGTGCACTGTCTTGAAATCTATACAGAGGAAACCAGTGAGCATAGCTTTTTGGAACTTTGCAGTAAGTATTGGAAACACTTTAGGCTGTGTGGTTTTATAAACATCTAGAGGAAAGCCATCTTTCGTGGGTGATTTCCTCATTGCTATGATTTTAATGATTTTCAATGCTTCTTCCTCCAAACTTTCTTGCTACAGTTACAGGGTGGGTAAGGATGAACCCACTGCCATTGGGGATTGGGATTCCTTCTGTTTCAATAGTAGTGCCGACAGTCTACTGGTCTTCAAGACATGTTCGTATGTTGACTGCCTAATGCCGAATAGGTCTTTCTCTGTGCCAAAGTGTAGAGGCACTTGAGCTCAAATTCTTTCGCCATTATTGATCACAAATGGTCCTGGATGGGATGCTTACAGCATTTTGCCCTTAGGGACTTCACTCCCCGTTCTAGAGCCAAGATTTTACTCTCACAAGTAGATCTTACACATAGAATTCTCTCATTAACATACCCTGTAGGTAGCATTTCCTTACAGCCAGGGCAATTGTTGGGAGTCAGCGGTGGGCTCATTAGGTGCAGTATAATCATTAAAGAGGGTCAGAAGTCTCTTCTTTTTCTCCAGTGCTTTGAGTTCCAGGGTATTTAACCTCCATGTGATGGCTTTCAGGGCCCCCATCTGAAGGTGCGCAAAGAGTAAAACTGGTGCATGGTCAAAGATGGAGCAAACCCCAATCTCACACTTCTGTATCTACACGAAAGCTGCTGTATTTGTTAAGAAGAAATCTAGGGCCAGATGTAGGAGCCCTAATACCGGTCGGTAACGGCCGAATTCGGCCGTTACCGACCGGTATTTTGGATTTGGCATGTAGGGGGCATCTTATTTACTGAATCGGTATATTTACCGATTCGGTACATATACAGAATCGGTAAATTACCGAATCGGTACATTTACCGATTCTGTAAATCAAGATGTAGGTGGCACTTCAAAGAGTGCCACAGGCCCTTTAGGAGTCGGTATTTACCACCCAATCCTATTGGGTGGTAAAATACCGATTTCCGGTGTACATGCACATCTGTGCATGTACACCTGTGCCATGTGACACACAGACATGCCCTTAGGGCATCTATGTGTGCCACATGGCACACAAGCCTGCAATTGGGGTGCTACAGGGTGTCAAAATGACACCCCGTTCCCCCTGCCAGGATTCGGTATTTACCGAATCGGTAAATACAGAATCAGTATTTCCCATTGATTCCTATGGACTTCAAAGCCCATAGGAATCAATGGGAAATACCGATTCGGTATTTACCGATTCTGTAAATACCGAATCTTACAGATTCGGTAATTGTTATTTAGGAATTACCTACATCTGCCTCCTTCTAATTTACCGATTCATAAATACCGAATCGGTAAAATTCGGTATTTATGAGTCGTAAAATTAGATTTACCTACATCTAGCCCCTAATGTTGATTGCAACCCATGGGCTGATAAAGATTAGGTCCATCTGGTATCCGGTACGGGGATATTGCGGACAGGTCCCGGAGTAACTTGGTTTCGTAAGATGCTAGATCTGCAGATAGAGCCATACAGAGTTTAAACAGTTACATAAGTTCGTATATGCTGATATCTTGCAAAATGTTTAATTTGAATAATGGGTACTGAGCGTTCGAGGCATTGCCCGCCTCCTATGGATGACTCCAACTGGTTTGTTTTGGGGATTTTATTTTTAGTTTGGGAGGAGAGAGGGTGGATATTCACCGGGCTTTTGAGCCCAGGTGTGGGAGGGGAGTGGTTGTAGGCACCTACTTTAAAGAAAACGTTCTGTGCATTGTTATTGTATTGGTTTTTAAGGATCCAGATCTATCTTTTCCTATGTGTATTTCTCTCTCCACAATCAAAATGTATACCTGTGCTTACCGAGTATATGTGCATATATTTACCCCCTTACTGATCATGACCCTAGATTCTACTGTTAAAGCTAACCTTATTACTTGGATTGGAAGAGGGTTTAACAACCTTAAAACTAGTACTGGCATACCTCAGAAGACACAATATTAAGATAACATTTTTACAGGAGAACCACCTCCCATTGCAGAACACTCCTCCTTTTGACTCATCCTGGGGGACACATAGATTCTTTGAAAGTTACAGCACATACTCACGTGGGGTGTGTATTCTGATTCATCATACCCTCCCGTTTAGTCTTAAAAATATGGTGGCCGATATACAAGGACAATACCTACTGGTAGTTGGTTCACTGATGGGTAAAACAGTGGCATTTCTCAATATTTACGCGCCTAACATAGATGACCCAGTGGTTTTACTAGCCTGCATACATGACTACATCGATATGAATACAACATGATTTTCTTGGAGGGGACTTAAATATATGGCTAGACCCTGAGCAGGACTCTTCGAGTGTCAAGCCTCATGCACACCAAGAGCTGATGGCCCTTATCCGGTCCCAAAATTTACATGACCTTTGGCGCACACACCATCCAGCCACTTCTGGATATACCTTCCACTCATCACCACATTCCCCCCAGCCACGCATAGATTATTGGCTTACTGACGCATTGGGGGGCTGGTGGGCAAAGGGTGTAGACACGCTGCTGCTTACTCTTTCCCAGCTACTGCCCTGCTGAATGCTCTGTTTGAGACTGAGCTACAGGAAGCCATTGAAGAATACTTTACTCTGAACACCGGGTCAGTAGCTACTTTATGGGACGCCTTTGAGGCGTATATCCGGGGTATATGTATATCCAAACAGGCAGATGTCCTGCGTTCAATACAGGGTAGTTTTGCCCGGGTTGAGGTGGAACTGTCACTATTGGATGTGTCCCCAAATGCTCCTGGTGCCTTAAATAAACGTAACATGCTTTTACTTGAATTTAATGAACATGCAGATAGGGAGACTACCTTGTTAGGTAAATTTCACACAGCACACTGATATGGCGAGGTAGAGCGCCCAGGTAAAACATTAGCATGTTTAGTGAGACCCCCCCGGGGCGCAGGGCACATAGCAGTAATAAAAAGAGTGGATGACTCAATGTCTACTGAAGACGCAGACATTTTATCCGAACTTGTCACGTATTATCAGTCCCTATATGCTACTAATCTCCCTAATGACTCTCCACAACATTTAACATACCTGCAAGAGATTGCCATGGTGTGGCTCACCACTGGTCAGACTGAGTTCCTCAGTGATCCTTTCACAGTGGAGGAGATCGTCACGGCAATAGATGCTCCAGGCAGCACGAAGGCACCACACCTCTTACTGGCCCATATCCTTGATACATTTTGATAATACAATTTTTGCAAAAATACTATCTACCCAACTCTCCTTGCTTTTAGACCAGATACTGTTACCAGTGCAGTCTGGTTTTGTTCCACACAGGTAAACCGCCCTAAACCTTCAAATGGTATTCTCAGTCATGAATAGAATCGAAGCAAGTGTTCCTGCAGCGATAGCTCTTCTCTGCATGGAGAAGGCTTTTGATTCCTTAGAATGGCCGTTCCTTCTTGCCTCGCTCAGCAAGTTGGGCCTCCCGGCCAACTTTATTGTACTGATTGCGCTATTATAATCAGCCCCCACGGCTCGAATTTTAGTGAATGGTCCACTACGACAGTCAATTCCTATTTCGCGAGGGACTCGGCAGGGTAGTCTTTTATCCCCCCTACTTTTTATAATAGCCATGGACCACCTGGTTAGACACCTACAGGAAAAACACTTGTTCTGTGGTCTCCAGTTTCAGTCATGACCCCTATTAATGTCTATGTATGCAGACATTATATTACTTTTTTGACACCCCAACACCAACCTGCAGCCCCTAATTGAAGAAAGTAAATTGGTTTGAGGCCATGTCTGGGTTGCGAATCAACTGGAATAAGTCGGAGCTGTTTCAAATCACTGATTCTGCCACCCCGGGGGAACTGGAGGTGCCACTTCGATGGGCCGGGTACACCACCAAATACCTTGATATTACACTGCAAAATCACAAAGAACAAGTTATACGCCTCAACTATGGACCAGCTATTTCACAACTTAGCTCACAAAATTGAGAGATAGATTCAGCTAACAATCTCTATGGCAGGGTGTATCACCCTCATTAAAATGAATGTTCTACCCCGATTCCTATATTTATTCATTAGTATACCTATTCCACTCACCAATGGCTTTTTCGCTCAACTGAGACCTAAATTTAAAGCCTAAATTTAAGTAGTTGGCTGGAATTAAATTAACAGTATGAGCAAAATAGGGACAGAGACGCAGAGATTCCTTGGGCTTCGTAGAGTTAGTATCATAATCAGGGGAGAATGAATCACATGTCTTACTTTTCCAGGGTCTCACGGTCTGTTTTCTGGACTCTAATTCAAGTTGACTCAGGGTGCGGTATATGATGATTCTCCGCTTTGTCGGTTAGGAGAGTAGTGTCATCATTGGATCTTTCTCACTTGAGTTTTCAGTTCTCCAAGAGATCTACATTCCTCCACCTGGAGGAAGAACTTCTGGTTTCAAGACAGTTGTGAATACAAGGTGAATCGTGAGATGAGTGAATTTAAAATTCCCTCCATTCCTCTGTCTAGTCTTTTATTTGACAGGGAAGTAGCAATATTAACAATCATTGGCTTAGCCAATAGGTCTTGGCTGTGGGACCTTATCAGTGGTTTAGACAGAGCTACTGCCTTTGTTAATTTCTTTAAGCTGTGTTGTAGAGCATGTTGTGCAGCATGTTGAAAAGTTATAATAAAAATAAGTGTTATAACCTTTTGTGTCACCCTATATATAACCAAAAAATCATTATATACAACTGAATTACCCTAATAAAAACAGATTTAGCACAAAGAATGTGTTCTAGTTTTTTTCCCTGGCAAATGGCAAAAAAATAAAGTAATACTATCACAGAATGTGCTGCATTGTGCCGCATGATTTACCTTTTCTTGCCACATAATTTACTCAACCCTGCTGCATAATTTGGCCCTCTCCCGCCACATAATTCCAGTGGCCCTACTTATGAGGTTCTCAGTGTGGGTAAACATCACTTACAACGAAACTTTTACAACGCACTACCATTACAACGCGGTCATTACAACGCAAACTATTACAACGCATTGCGCTGGGGGGCGCTCTAGGATAGAGAATAGGTTAATTTACTATCCAATAACCTTCCCTAGTCTCCACGGGGACTGGAGTTGGAATAGTAAATTAAACTATTCACTATCCAACACCCAAAAGCGCTATGCGTTGTAATGGTATGCGATGTAAAAACCGTGTTGTAAAGGCAGGCGTTGTAATAGCCTGCGTTGTAACGTCATACATCCCTCAGTGTGATATGCTTCTCAGTCATTTAACAAAGTCTTGGAACAATGAAAACAGAACAATTAGCGAGTCTTGTTAGCTGACCATAGAAAGAGTAAAAGCCCTCACTCCTGCAAGCAACTCTCTTAAATAAAAGAAAATCATTAAAACGCCATAGGATTTTTTGGGTAATGATACAATCAGTTCATTGCAGTATTCAATTTGCTATGTCAATAAATATTTGTTATATTGCAAAAAAAAAGATGTTTTATGCCGTTCCAAATAAACCATGAAATATACAAAAAAAACTTGCATGTCTTATGCTTCAATAAAGGCATTGCGATGTTCTGGTAATCTTTGGCATTTGTTATGTCACAAAAAACCTGTCTCCAAGGCCATTAATGTATGATAATGAACCAGTGAATGACCAGTCTAGAGAGCGGGTGAGAGAGAGAGGTGAAAAAGAGAGGTGAAAAAGAGAGAGAGAGGGAGAAGGGAGAGAGAGAACAGAAGGCGAGAGACAAGACAGAGGCACAGGCAGTTGGAGAGAGTGAGGAGGAAGAGACAGTGAGAGGGAACAGAAAGGAAGATGAAGAGATAAAGAGAGAATTGATTAAAAAGAAGTGAATGAGAAAAGCAAACTTGATAGAGGGCGCGAGAAACAGCATGAGGCTATATTTACCATCAGTGCACAGACTAAAGCGCCTTTTGGCATGGATTCGTATCCACAGTACTGTTTACCTGAAATATCTGTTCAGATAACAGCGTCCTCAAATGTCATTCGTCATGAGATAAAACACTTAAATTGTATTTATGTTTTCAAATCCCGTTATGCCTATTCTTTTGACTTAACTAGAGAGCTCTCAGTCGATCTGCATATACCCTGCCCTTCCACGGGGGTTCCAAAATGTAAATATTCATTGACAAGGTTCCTTTAGGACGCCTCTTTAAAGTAATCTATTCCTGCGGTCATAAGCAGGGGAGTGACGACAAGTAATGCAGCAGGAGCAGTGACTCCGAGGTGCAGTGGGCTTACAGCCCTACCCGGCCCTGATTGTTCCTGTATTTCGCTGCCCATACTGCAGTCAGAGACCCGGGGTTTCCTTGCCCTTACTACGGCATGTGACGTGAGTCTTTACGGCAATGGTAGAAAACGTGTGTCTGCGTGCACCACACTTACAATGAGACCTCGGGCAGCGCATTTTTCGCCGTAGGTACACAGTTCTGTGAAAGGGGAGGGCCCGGGCCTTTGATTAGTAACACACTGGGGAAGTGTAGGGGTACCGTGAATGACAATAGGGGCATGCCACTAACAGCCGCGAGGTGTTTGGAATACACTCTTGAAAGGGATTAGCATTGGATGTCCCTGGTGGAATGCATGGCATCGGGTAGTGTATACCTAGCAGCAGGGCGCAGACTAACCTATTCACAGCTTTTCCTCAAGTGCTCAAGTTCAAAGGCTGACCTTATTCCTTCGTATAATGAATATCACAACAAGGGAAGATTGCAGCCAAATCAAAGTGCGACAGTGTGGTCATAATTGGAAACAGAAGGTGCCAGGAATGCAGTAGGCACAGTGCGGGCCGCTACTTGCTCCCGAGCTTCCTAGACCCGGGGAGAGAGAAGGCGGGACATGCACCCACCTTTGGCCAATTGCGTGAGGTCTTTCTTAGAAAGACGCATGCAAAGGCCAATAGTGTGTGAGTAAAAAAAAAACACACGCACAATGTGGTTCCGAGTTGGAAGTCCTTACTAGAAGCCTCACAGAGCAGCACATGCGTGCAGGCTCAGGCAAGACCTAAAAATGGTGGGTGGTGCTTTGGTGCATGTGTTAATGATCCACCGCACCTAGTGTTAGGTCTTGTTAGGTCGACATCTTTCGGCCCTAGATTGCCCTAGCATGTTGGTGGGACGTCTTCAGGACCAAAATGAGGGTGGCTACCTTATAGGTCACTCGTGGTACATTTCCAGGGCATTGAGGACGGTGGCAGCAAAAGAATGTAAGAGGCATAACAAAGGGTTATGCCTCCCCTCTCAGCCCTAAAGGAGCAACTGTTATCTCCTTTATAAGTTATAGACAAAGTCTGCAACTATAACACATACCAAAACTTAAGCGATTGAGCTCATTGATGTTGAAGAGTAAGCAAATCCACTTACTCACCACAAGCGATCTATAAGTCAGCCACCCTCACTCTGGTCCCGAAGAAGGCCCACAAACCAGCTAGGGCAAACTAGGGTTGAAACATGTTGACCTACCACAACCTAACACTAGGTGCGGTGGATCATTAACACATCCACCAAAGCAACACCCATCATTTTTAATATTGCCCCTTCTCTGTAAAATAAAAGACTAGACATAGGAATGAATGGAATTTTAAATTCACTCACTTCATGGTTCACCTTGTATTCACAACTGACTTAACCAGACATTCTTCCTCCAGGTGGATGTAGCGGTCATGGTCCATCACCTTTAAGGCAAAGCAGTAGGCACTCCTTTCTCTTCCTTTTTGGGCGACAGAAGGAATAGGTATTTCAGCAATACCTTCCTGAGTCCACCGGGTGGCGAACGGAACACAAGGAAGTACATCACCCAGAAGCCTCGTGTTCCTCGCACTGGAAAGGGAAATCAGCAATGCCGGTCCGTACGAAGCTACAAAGCCCCGCCTGTCTACAGGATCAGGGCTTGACAATTTCGCATCCATGTTTCTTTGAGTTGAGCCAGCAGGAGACGTTTGTACAAGGGACGCTGTTTCCTCATTTTTCCCAGACAACCTGTTACACCGAGGGACCTGCTCTTCTATTGTGAAGCAAGCGGATGTTTTTTGTCCCCGCGGGATTGCTGAGCAATATTCTGGTGGAATCATAGCCTGCGCTTGGGCTGAGAGAAAGCCTTTTTTTACTGCGCTACCAGGAAAGGCAAGGTTCCTGGTCTCGACGTGGGAATCCTGTCAAGGGCTCGTGTCAGTTATTTAGGTCTGAATAGGGGGGAACAGCGCAGGAGCGCTTTTGGTGTTCTCCGCCTATTGTTATAGTTCTTGCGCACATAAAACCTTTCTGGTTTTGTTATACTGATTATATGCGCAGGAGCGCTTTTGTTTTACATAAAACCTTGCTGATTTCGTTACACAAACTCCACCACGACTGCTGTGAGGCAACAGCCCTCGATGGTTTCACTTGGGTACTAGTGTAAGAAGCTCGTGGAAACCAGCAATTCCTTGATTACCTTATTAGTATGTGTGAGGTTGCTGGAAGTCCCTTTTTTGGTTATTAGTCCTCCTCTGCATCTCTTTCGAAGAACTGTTATGTATGACTTGTGAGTGGTAACAGATATTCTACCTTAATATTGGTTTGAAGGGTTCCTATTGTAGATACCTAACCCCTGATTCCTTGTCTCATCCTTCGATGCAGTTCCCCCTTGTAGAGGACTCCTACACTTCTGTGACGAACATCCATATCTGATGAAACAGAAGCAGGACTAGAAGAGCTGTCTATCTAGCAGTATTTATTATTTTATCCACTTCCCTTTTCCCCAGGCATTGGCATATAGTAGTGCTTGTATGGGTGCATCCAGGGGAAGAAGGGGGGCTTTCTGCGTACTATCGTTCCTGCTGACGACCTTCCACGGTTAGTGGTTACATTCCTGGTACCACTGATGTCGCGACACTGGAGGAACTTAGATCACTTGGAGAACTGAAAACTCAAGTGATAAAGACCCAATGATGATGCTACTCACCTAATCGACAGAGCGGAGAATCGACATATACCACGCCCTGAGTTAACATGAATGAGGGTCTCCAGAAAACAGATGGGAAGACCCTGGAAAAGTAAGACATGTGATTCATTGCCCCCTGGGTATGATTGGAATTAAAGTAAAAAAGGCCACAAATATTAAGAACTCTGCCTCTGAATGGGGAGTGAGCTCTGACAATGATGAACCACACAACATAAGTCACAATTGTCTGCTGGAATATTATGGAGTGTCTGGCAACAGTAACATCCACGGACTATCTCCAGGTGGAAAATCGGAGCAGAGACTGAGTGTCCCAAGTCAATTATAAGAATTGCAACTCCAGATGGATCGGGATATACCACATACTCTCAATGTTCCCTTTTAGGAGAACTTCTCCTTCAACTATAACATTCTCTATACTAAAACATATTCTGCAACTGATTCGGTTAGGGATTTCCCACTAGAAGAAACAGTAATATTGCCTGCTTTTTCTATACCTCATTTCAAAATCAGTAAAACACAAATATGCTAAGGGGAGAGCCTTAGCACAAGACCTGCCACTATACCTCAGCCACATGGGTTGCATTGAAGGATTCTCTTACCATATCAGACCAATGAGGTCCAGTCCACAACCTCAACCATAATACCTCATTAAACATGAGGCCAAAAAACTAGTTAGAGAGATACTTACATAACTTGAATATCAGGGTATAATAGAAAGTTGCACCTCGCCAATGAATAATCCTTTGTTCCCAGTGATGAAACCATATCATTTATATTGCTTTGTCTTAGACTATAGACAATTGAAGAGTGCTACATGCACATTTGCAATACAAAACTCGCATAGTGCGGCACTAATGAACAATGTAGTGCACAAAAAATATAAAACCGCATTAGACATTTCAAATGGGTTTTCCTGCCAAGACATAGCACCTGAGAGCAGGTATTTGAACACATTTAGAGATTTAGGCTTTCGAAAGCAATTATGTTGATTGCCACAAGGGCATAAGAATAGGCACAGTCTGTTATCAGCCCGTGTAACAGAACTACTACAAGACTTTGAAGACCAAGGATTGTCCTTCGTCAACGATATATACTTAATAGATGGAGTTGAAAGGTGCGCCCATTTGCTTTGTGTTGGGAACGCGGAGTGCGTCTGTGCACTATAAAATCATGCAAGAACGGCACTACGCGGTCTTGAAGTGTGCCTGAATTCTAAATCACGCGCAAACAGCACCACGCGGTCTGCATGAGTGTGTGGCCATCTTGTTTTTCTGCTCTCTGTTATGGTTCTGGGCCACATTTTTAATCTCTTGTTAATCTTTGTCATGCTCCTTTTTTATTACTTTTCTACCCCCTAATTTGGGTATGATTGGAATTAAAGTAAAAAAGGCATTGGCATATAGTAGTGCTGGTATGGGTGCATCCAGGGGAAGAAGGGGGGCTTTCTGCGTACCATCGTTCCTGCTGACGACCTTCCACGGTTAGTGGTTACATTCCTGGTACCACTGACGTCGCGACACTGGAGGAACTTAGATCACTTGGAGAACTGAAAACTCAAGTGATAAAGACCCAATGATGATGCTACTCACCTAATCGACAGAGCGGAGAATCGACATATACCACGCCCTGAGTTAACATGAATGAGGGTCTCCAGAAAACAGATGGGAAGACCCTGGAAAAGTAAGACATGCGATTCATTGCCCCCTGGGTATGATTGGAATTAAAGTAAAAAAGGCCACAAATATTAAGAACTCTGCCTCTGAATGTGGAGTGAGCTCTGACAATGATGAACCACACAACATAAGTCACAATTGTCTGCTGGAATATTATGGAGTGTCTGGCAACCGTAACATCCACGGACTATCTCCAGGTGGAAAATCGGAGCAGAGACTGAGTGTCCCAAGTCAATTATAAGAATTGCAACTCCAGATGGATGGGGATATACCACATACTCTCAATGTTCCCTTTTAGGAGAACTTCTCCTTCAACTATAACATTCTCTATACTAAAAAATATTCTCCAACTGATTCGGTTAGGGATTTCCCACTAGAAGAAACAGTAATATTGCCTGCTTTTTCTATACCTCATTTCAAAATCAGTAAAACACAAATATGCTAAGGGGAGAGCCTTAGCACAAGACCTGCCACTATACCTCAGCCACATGGGTTGCATTGAAGGATTCTCTTACCATATCAGACCAATGAGGTCCAGTCCACAACCTCAACCATAATACCTCATTAAACATGAGGCCAAAAAACTAGTTAGAGAGATACTTACATAACTTGAATATCAGGGTATAATAGAAAGTTGCACCTCGCCAATGAATAATCCTTTGTTTCCAGTGATGAAACCATATCATTTATATTGCTTTGTCTTAGACTATAGACAACTGAAGAGTGCTACATGCACATTTGCAGTACAAAACTCGCATAGTGCGGCACTAATGAACAATGTAGTGCACAAAAAATATAAAACCGCATTAGACATTTCCAATGGGTTTTCCTGCCAAGACATAGCACCTGAGAGCAGGTATTTGAACACATTAAGAGATTTAGGCTTTCGAAAGCAATTATGTTGATTGCCACAAGGGCATAAGAATAGGCACAGTCTGTTATCAGCCCGTGTAACAGAACTACTACAAGACTTTGAAGACCAAGGATTGTCCTTCGTCAACGATATATACTTAATAGATGGAGTTGAAAGGTGCGCCCATTTGCTTTGTGTTGGGAACGCGGAGTGCGTCTGTGCACTATAAAATCATGCAAGAACGGCACTACGCGGTCTTGAAGTGTGCCTGAATTCTAAATCACGCGCAAACAGCACCACGCGGTCTGCATGAGTGTGTGGCCATCTTGTTTTTCTGCTCTCTGTTATGGTTCTGGGCCACATGTTTAATCTCTTGTTAATCTTTGTCATCCTCCTTTTTTATTACTTTTCTACCCCCTAATTTTTACTTTTTACAATAGTGCGCGTCTTTATGTTTGCGTATTTTAGGATTTTGTTTACATTTTTGCATGTTTTGTGACTTTTATAATTTCCCCTTCTTTTGTTATTTCTTTCTTCCCTTCCTTTCCCTTCCTTTCCCTTCTTAGTTTATTTCCCCACCCAGTGCCATGGCAAATGGGCATCTTACATGTAGACAGAGCCGCCGCCTGATTTTGCTGCCCCTGGCTATCTTTGGAGAGAAGGAGGTGGCAGCACTATTTTATTTTGTGCAATGCCCCCTCCTCCAAGGAGGCCTGGACAATAGGTATCCTGTCACAGGGAGGTGTAACCACCTCCCAGACAGGGTTTAGTGTATTGGGGCTGGGTGGGTGCACTATGAGAGTGCTTTGAAGTCTGCACTGGGGGCACATTTGGTATCCCTGTGCATAGTCCAGCCGCTGCTCTGTGCATAGTACCAGCCGCTGCTCTGGCACAAAACTGGACAAAGGAAATGGGTGTAGCCATCCCTCTTTCCAAACCCTCCCATAGGTGGGTCCCTAGAGTATGTCTAACCCCTTCTCTTAGTATTAGTAAGGGAACCCTGGCAACTGTACTTTAGATTACACCTGGACAAAACTCTGAAACTGAATCCTGGAACTTTGATGCTCTACTAAAGACTAGAGGATGGAAGAATCTCCCTTGGGATCAAGGAGCGACTCCCCTGTTCAAACAGGCACCAAAGAAGCATCTTGCTGGTCTGCCTTCCCAAAGCTATTCCCGAAGCCAAAGTATTTGTGACACAGGAAGAGGATTTCCAGACTTCTCAGAGGCTGACCCAATTCTCCAGCAAAGCTGAGACCCGCAGCCCTCGTGAGTGATGTGGAACCAGAACTCCTGGACACCATGCACATTTGCTAGTGTATCAACTTCTTGACCTCCCTTGAAGTTGTGCTTTGGGTTTCTTGTATCCCAAGCCCGAAGCACCATCTGCTTTGAAGATTGTGGGCCTACACTCCACGAGTGTTCCATGGGCCTGCTTCTTGCATTTCCACTTGAGGCTCCTTTGCGATCCCTGGTCTGTCAACTGGTGGATCCCTGTGAAGGCAACTCTGATTTTCATTGGGCTTCCCTCGTTGCTCCAGACATGCCCTGACTCCCCACCAAGTGGTGAGTCGTTCAGACCTTGCTGGTCTGCACCAAAGTATTTCTTTGATTCCTGTGTGGGTTGCTGTTGCCAAGGCTTGTTAGGTCCAATACGGGCACTTACACCTAAGCACTTGACATCCTTTGTGTGACAGCTCAAATCCAGCTCCTGGTCATCATCAACGCCTCCTGATCCTCTTGGTTGAAGAGTCAAACTTCATATTCTTCACCTGAAATCACCCGACATCTGTGGGCATTCGACTATCGTGCCCCTGGTCACTGGCTAGTGACCCAGACTCTGTCCCCTCTGCTTTCAGGTTCTTCACATCTTCGATCCAGGCTTGGATCACTCCGGACACTTTTCACTTCTTCAGCAGCGCTTTGCAGCAGATCGCCATTTAAAACGACGACGAAACCCGACACCAAAAGAAACCTATGCACCTGGCTTCCCTAGGTGAGGTAACTCGAGTACTCCGGTGCTCCCATGGGTGTTGGCTCTAGAACCCCTTAAGTCTAAAGGGGTTTTCTCAAAGTCCTCCTCTAAGTGTCCTTTATCTTTAAATTTCCAACCACGTCTTTCCCCGTAGAAGTTAATGGTGATTTGCGGCTGTGTTTAGACACTGCACACGTCCCCCATGGGTCCCCTGTGTCACTACCTTGGGTGGTTCCTGGTGGCCCCAGCAGTTCTACAGGCTCTAGGCCTTGTATCTATGCAAGTTGTGGTTCTTATACCACTTCATTGATATATGGTTTGGTACGCCCCTAGGGCTCAACATATATTGTGCTAATTTGCTGTGTGTTAATGAGTTTACT
The DNA here is from genome assembly GCF_964261635.1 of Lissotriton helveticus. Classification (NCBI taxonomy): domain Eukaryota; kingdom Metazoa; phylum Chordata; class Amphibia; order Caudata; family Salamandridae; genus Lissotriton; species Lissotriton helveticus. Next base: position 658,517,679 of record NC_136057.1, on the reverse strand, counting down.
GAATGTACTTTTGCCTCTAGCCTCATAAAGAGACTAGTGGGATGTGTTTAGAATAAATACATATATTTTATATATATACCTGGTGTGGTTCTCCTTTCATTTGGTCATTCACGAGATTATAGAATGGTAAAGCAAGCTGCTTTACCTTCATCCAAGATTTAGCCTGAAGGCTGCTCTCTACAGCTACCACTAGGATAGCATTCTATGAATGTTTTCTGTAACCTACCATCAATAAGGGTTGTTTAAACTTGTGCATGGTGCCCACTAGAATAGTGGACAGCATATGCCAGGCCAACTTCTCACACGGCCCCTCTATTATATATAATTAAAAGGCTCTACCATACCTGTCTAATCCCTCTACCCTACACCCTGCAGTAGAGAAAATCGAGGGCCAGATGTAGGTAGCTAAATACCTGTCGGTAATGGCCAAAAATCGGTGATTTTCCCGTTACTGACCGGTATTTAGACCTTTCTAATGTAGGAGGCTGGTTTTAAGGATTCGGTAATTTACTGATTCCTTATTTTAAGGAATCGGTAAAATACTGATTCCTTATTTTAAGGAATCTGTAAATTACTAAATCCTTAAAACCTATGTAGGTAGCACTCAAGTGAGTGCATTTTACCGATTTATTACCTACATCATATTTACCGATTCCTAAATACCGAATCAGTAAAATTCGGTATTTAGGAATCGGTAAAATGAGATTACCTACATCTAGCCCCAAGTTTCCATTCCTTGGTTCTGGTCCAGCAAAAGTATGTGTTGCAAAACATGGTGGCGGGAGAGGCCACAGAGTAAAGTGGGAGTAAGTGCATGATTTTATATCAAGTTTGGCATATGAGATACACAGTGACAAATGTGACCATTCCTTTACCTATAGTACAGTCCATTAGGTTCATTTTCCCCAGAGAGGGTAATATATTAATATCCGCATAACATACATGAGGTCTGTGACTAATGTAGTATCTTATCCACTCAGCCACTTTGGAGACCATGTAGAAAGAGACATTCATTCGGCAAAGAGCAGGGCCATTAGATGTACATAATTGTCAACTACAGCTGCAGCCAGTAGCAAACTAGCAGACGTGCTATTTATCAATGAGCATGGCTTCATTGTTTTAGCACCACATATAACTTGCAATCCATAATAGTGCATAATGCTGTACTCATCAATGAGAAGTCATTTATTTTTCAACTCAAAGTGTCTGACTCTGTTTATAGTTATTTGAAAAGACTTTAGAAGAAAAAAATCCAGTCACAGTTTTTGTAATCCTGTGATGTTATTCTCTGCCAATCTGCTTGTTACTTTTCTGTCATACAGTCCCTTTTTGTTCATGTTTGGCAACATGTGTGAGTAAACGAAAACATAAAATTGGCCTTGTGAAATTCCTAATCATAATCATCACATCAAATAAATTCCAATGGCCCTAAGGGATCAGCAATGTACTGGTACTGTACCATGCTGTTATTTACGACAGTTGTATGCACAGAGCATTATTTAAAGTTTGTCTTTGTGTCTTTCTCAATAAAGCTGCTCTTGCTGGTCAACCCGGACCACCCGAGAGGCAGGAGAGAGCATCCCATTTGTGGCGGCAGAGGCTGGAGTGTATTCAGCTTGAATACCGGTGGCTGGTGGTCCTGGAAGAAGAGGAGGAGGAAATTAACGCACAGATCCCTGCTGATGGCGGGCGATTACCAGTTCAGGACTAACATCCTCACCTGGGCCCATAAACACATTCATACCCCTAAACCGGCAATCTAATTCCTTATTCTGCCTATCAGTGATTTATATTTTTATACCATGACTTACTAATTCCTTGTCACATATACTTACTTATCTCACTTAGAATTTTTGGGGGATCAAGGTGTTAGAATAATAGGTAGTAAGACAATTCACTTTTTATCATAAAATAATCACAGACTCTGGAAAGTTTTAAAACCTTTATCTATGCAATATTCGATGAGTCAGATGCCAACGTATACTATTCAACAGTTTCTCAAGATTAAGAATAAAAATCAAAGCAAAAATCTTTGGAGACTTAATTAAGAATTTAGACATTGGTACCTGGGAAGGGTGAAAAAGGGAAAACAGTACAAGGACATACCGCACAGGTTTAAATTTACCTAGAATCGTGTGAGGACCAACCCAGGCAACGGGCTGGAAAAGAAAGGGTTACCCACTAGACAGGAGCCAACAGGACAAGACAGGTGCAGAACAGGTGCAGGACAGGACAGATAACCTCTGATAAGTGCAACGGCAGCGATACACCCCTCTCTACGGCTATACTGGGACCCCGACTGGGTAGATTGATTTTTCTCCCTCAGTAATTTCCCTATTCTTCTGTCAGAGTGCTCAACCAGCCCCCTTCTCTCGATTCTCCTTCTGCATACTTTGGGTCAGTAACAGGTCTGTGACAAGTTGGACAATCTAACTAACTGTGCCTCCCTTATTCATACCATTTTTCAAGGCATGTACCACCTCTCAATGTTGCAAATGTGTGTATTCCCTTTGTTTGATTGGTCAGAAAGACAGGGAAAGTTCATCACACCATACCAGTATGAGGTCAGTTTCATTCAAAGTAATTGAGCAATGTTTCCGCCCATAATTTACTTTCCCATGTATTTTTGATCCACCCAGCAATATTATTTCATTTAATATACAATGTATAAAGTTCCACTCAGCTTCTTCCTCTTGCTCCAGGTCACAGGGTGAGGTTTCCAGGAACACCACTGGTAAGAAGGGACTTGACTGCTATTCAATGACAGCAATTCAAGGTTTTCTGTGATCATCTGGGCAGACGCAAGCTTTTCAAGATGGAGTTTGCGACACTCTTCAGGCCCAAATACGAGCTGATCATGAAGTCAAAGAGACACATATTAGAATACAAAAAAAAATAATGCACTGTATACCACTTATTTCTACTATAACCTGATTACTTTATTTTAACTATAGCATTAATGGTTTAGCAGAACACACAAGGTTTAGTTCAAGCAGAAGCATGTGCATTAAGATGTGACAGTTGAATCGGCCATCTTTAGAACTACTGCGCAGCTGCAAGAAATTCCCACCAAAAGCAAGAGTACGTCACACTACGTAGATGTAGTAGACGCATGCGCAAAAGGTTTCCCTCATTTTCGGTGGCCATTTTAGGGCACTCGCATTACTGGTTAGTAAAACATATGAGCAAGCTTCCCCTAGATACTGAAATGTCATGAAATGCAGTTCTTAGTAAACATAAAACATGTTGGTTAATTCATTATATGTTATTTCAAGAGAACTGAGTCCAAGCAACTTTCTGTACGTATGAAACCTTGCTCCATCCGAGGAGGAGGAAATCAACGCATAGATCCCTGGCGCCAGTGCAGCCGGTCCTCTTCAGCATCCAGTCTTCCAGCTATCCCATCACCAACACCACCGCCAGCCAACTACTGCCACCCCCCACCAGAATTGCAACAGGCCATTGTTGCGCCCAGCTCACCTCGATAGAGCAGAGCATGGACCAGTTCCGGACCGAAATCCATAATGCCCTCTTTTAACACTTTTTTAAAGATTATATGTTGGTGGGAGGGAATTGTTGTTTGTTGGGGCTGGGTGGAGAGGGTGGGAAAGGAGTTGGGAGTGGGACTCGAGTCAAGAGACTTTCTTGAACATTTTGAGTTTTGGGGCTTGGGTCAGTTTTTTTGCAAGAGGGGTGGGCATGGATGTTGTTAGGTGGAGAAGGTGGGTTGCTTTGTAAATAAATAAAGTGGCATACCAGTTCTCTGTCTTACCTGAATATACATGCAGCAATAACAGGGGAGGCATCACAAATTCACAAGCGAGGTCTCACTTCCAGTTCCACCCAGGTTAGCTCCAACTGTAGGACTGTTTTGAATGATTGATTGATGATTATTTATCATAGGCAAGTAAAGGGATGTAGGAAAACTGAGTAAGTGGGTTATATATTTATCAAAGGTTTACAAACAATTGACACCACCTGAGTACTACTTGATGATGACACAACCAGAATGCCTGATTGTGCTAAAATAGAAAAAAATAGCAATACTAGTAAGTTTTGGCTAAAGTAGAGCTAGCAGTACTATTAGTGAAATCCACAAGTTATGAAAAATTGACTAAACATCTGGATTCGACAAGCTTAAGTTAGGCGTTTACGATTAGGCAACACAAGGCCTTAATGATAATGATGCTGACAACTGATGTTTTTCATTCTATATCTAAAATACAATGTATTCTATAGTCCCACCAAGTGTGTGATCCATTGATGGTGTAATTTAAGCCACACCTCAATAAATCACACAGCTCGGGGGAAGATTTTTAGGGCTTTGATGAATGGATGGGTGATGGGATTTGGGGAAGGGTTTGACAAAGACAAACACTACAAAACAAGGCCAACATTCATCTGAGCAATAAGCAGCAGCACATCATTCGCCATAAATGTGTTGTTAGAAGGAAATAAAGGAATGAGTATGATAGAGTACAAATGCATGCATTGCAAACAGTCCTTCTGCCCTCGAGACCCAATTTACCATATATGAAATATTCTGTCTTCTAGGTTATGGAGTGAACCTACCCACCCACTTCTCTTAGTTAATATGATAGTTAAAAGAAAAATTATACAGTATGGCAAAATTGAATGATGCATCTGCATTCTACTCGGGAATGTCCACTCTTTCTGGCCTCTCTGCACTGGTCTGGTAGGTAAGCAGGAGTGTTGTTGAGTGTTATAAAGCTCAGTTACCTTTCACTTCACTAGGAGACTAGAAGAAGGCCTGCAGATTGTAATGGAGAAACTGTACATTAGAGTCAAGAACAGAAGGAAGGTTACCTTCATGCGGAGTGTATCAAGATAAGAATACTCAGCGGCAGAGCAGAAAAAACAAGAGTGGGACTCAGAGTTTCTCTTTTGCTACAAGTCCAACACACACACAGAGCAGCATTTCACAAATGTACCTCTCTCTATTGAAAATGGCTGAGTAGTTCAAGGCGTCAGACTCTTGGTTTATCTTTTAACTGAAGTCGAAACTCAATAACTTCTTGCTTCTTATGAGGTAGTCCTGCAGCTCCCAGTCCCAACCTGAGTTCTTCCATGATACACCCCCAGTCCTGAATGAATTAGAGTAATCCTGTACCAGACCAGTCATCATCATCAGAATGAATTGCGAGCACCCAAGCAAGATAGACTTGGCGTGCAGTGCACTGCTGTTGAAGAACAAGTAGAGAGTAAAACAGAATTCTAGTATTTTGTATAGGTTTTTTGTTTGATAACTAAAGTGACTGTTCTGATGTCTGAAGAACCAGAAAAAAGGAGACATCCATGTAATTAATTCAATCTGGCTAAGTGTGAAATGGCTGATCATCACCTACAGGGAAAAAAAGAGAATCTATCACTCAAGCCCCAAACAATGCAAATCATCTTAAGAAATGTCTCATCTTACAGTTCAACACACACCTTCAGTAAGTGTCTGCCACAACATGAATCATCAATCAACTTAAATCATCACTCACGCAATCAGTCACTCACCGTTGCAATAGTTGAAGCTACCTCAATCCAAGTCAAGCAATGGTAGTACAGGTACTGGATATTTAATCATCTTTATTGCAGGCCACACAATATAATTTTATATTGGCATGCAGTCCTGTACATAATAAATGATTTTATGAGGCAGCTGCTCTAGTACTATGTGATGCATAAAAGGGATAGGCATTAAGCAATAGGCGTGCGAAGGGGGCAGGCATTGTCCCCAATATCATGAAGGAATTGTGGAGGCTTCTTTAATGCACACTGGTCCAACTGCAATCCAGCAATATATATTTGACTAATAAAAAAATGTGGAGCAGCATAAATCTGACACAAAAAAAAGAATGTTTCTCTAGCTAATTTTTAAATGTTTTTTTTTTTGCAAAGAAATAACTGAGTTCAATGAGAACATTTTAAATATTTTATGGGAGCACTGGCATACTTAGTCTGGGAAGTAGAGTTTGTTTCACCCATCAGTTGGTCATTTGATTCAATTTTGGACTAATCACCCTCTTCCTTCCAATGTGCTGCTGTTTCAGGAACGGTGTAATTTCTTTGTATAAAATGTTGGTTCATTTTGATTATAGTCGATCTCTCCACAATTTGAGGCAAGAGACAGTTCCATTTCACTGTAGGGGCAAACCTTTCAGATGCCTTCTTTATCTGGTCTTGTAGGAGATGCGGCAACGGGATACCTTGGCACATCATACTGTCCTCCTTGCCAACTTCCCATGTGAAAACCTCAAAAGGGAGTAGCATCTGTGTCAGGCATTTGACTAGGCCCCATTTGTCCACATCCATGGTCATAGCTTTCCCAACTGCATCCCCTCCTCTTTAAATAACATAATAATTAATCTGTTTGCACTGCTCAAACAGATGTTGCAGCATGTAAAAGATGGAGTTCCAATGTGTTGGCACCTCCTTTATCAGAGTTTTAACTGGTGCTCTATTATTTTTTTTTTTTTTTTTTTTGGTGCTCTATTATTAAGCTGAATAATTCGCAGCTGCTTCCGAGCTTTTAAAGAAATGGGTGCAGATTCTTCTGCAGGTGGTCAGTATGTTGAAGACTACATCTTTGAGGAAATCTTGCACCATCAGGTTGATGCAAGGGCCAAATACAGGCCGCTAAAATAGCCTCCATCTGACATGGCCTTGACTATGTTACTGCCATTGTCAGTGGCAACAAATCCAATTCTAAGACCTCTGGGCTGAAACCATTCATACACTTTGCTGTTAAACTCCTCCAAGATGTTTACAGCTGTATGTGATTTCGCCATGGTGAACATGGCCACTGTTGCATGCTGCCGAACTCTCTTAAAACTTTCTTCAGGGTCAAGTGATGCACATGTAATCAGTCACCTGACTGGTTCACATATCTGTTGTCAGGTGGATGGTGTGAACTTTGCTGCAAAGCTTGTCCAAACAAATGCAGCACATTGTGATGCAGCGCTGGAACAGCCACTTTTGCAAAATAAGTCCTACTTGGTACCTTCCGTTTTGGGCAGATGGCTGCCACAAATTTATAAAAATCCCACTCCTTCCACAAATGAAAAAGGGAGGAGGTCCAGTGCTAACATTTTTGCCAGGTTCCCTTTTTACATAGGGTGGTTTCGCTCGTAGGGCCCTTCCTTCCTAAACATGCCCATAATAGTAGCCTGGATTTGTTTCTTTCCTTGGGGAACAGCCACAGGTGTCTATTGAGAAGTAGATGCTAGTGGTAGACTCAATGTGCATTGTGGTTGTGGGGCAGTCACTTTTTGCCGAGGTGTCTCAATCTTCTAACTCTGAGTCTTCTTGGGCCATGTGGAGTTGCTGAGGTGGGTGATTCTACTCATGCACTGCTGTGGACAGGACTGCTTTGCATGAAGATGTCAACCTCTTCTTCCTCATCATCACCTTCCACCGTGATTGGACTTGTAGTTGATAATCCCCGGCTCTCCTCACCACCACAACCACATTCATCAATTTGTTTAAGGTGCTCCTCCTACTTGATTGTGTGGTGTTTTTCATATGGGCCATCTGGCCTTCAGTACCATAATGTGTAGCAGTCTTACCTCGATGAACATTTGTGTGGCAAAGGGTGCATACTGCACTATGCCCCCTCTCTTTGCTAACTGTAAAAAAGTCCCAAACTGGGGAGGAGTACTTTTTGCTGGGCCACTGCCAATGCCTGAAGATTAACTGGAGGTAGGTGGGCACAGTGGCGTCACTAGGGGGTTGCGGGGGGTGCGGACCGCACCGGGTGACACCCTCACATGGGGGTGACACCATCTGGTTGCGCCCCCCCCCAGCAGGCCTCTGTACATGGCACCCCCTGCACCGCACCTGAAGGCCTCGGAGAGACTCGATCTGCTTTAAAAACAACAGCGAACCGAGATATTTTCTCACCTATTCGAATTAAAATGTTCTCATTAGTTAAAGTTTGAAAAGTGTAGTAATGAGGGCCCCCCGCCATTTATATGGAAAAAGACACGGTGCTAAAGAGGGGGGGCCGGGGAGGGGGGGGTATTAACCGCTTGGAAATAAGCTTTTACTTTAGCTGTTTCATAACGTAAAATTCTCACGTCTACAAACTCGCTGGTGCCTTGTACACAGATTTCTTTTTACATCTTGAAAAGCTTTAAAAGAGAAACCACATGAAAGCGGCAGAGAGTGTAAAAGGGGGGGGTCCTGTCCCCCCCCCCGAGGTTTAATGTGCGAGAGAGAGGGAGCTAGAGGGAGTAAGAAGACAGAGAGAGAGAGAGAGAGAGTTAGAGTGAGAAAGACAGAGAGAGAGGGAGCTAGAGTGAGAAAGACAGAGAGAGAGGGAGCTAGAGAGAGGGAGACAGAGGTAGCTAGAGGAAGTAAGACAGAGAGAGAGAGAGGGAGCTAGACAGAGAGAGGGAGCTAGAGGAAGTACGATAGAGAGAGAGGGAGCTAGAGGGAGCAAGACAGAGAGAGAGGGAGCAAGACAGAGAGAGAGGGAGCTAGAGGGAATAAGAGAGAGGGAGCTAGAGGGAGCAAGACAGAGAGAGAGGGCGCTAGAGGGAGTAAGACAGAGAGAGAGGGAGCTAGAGGGAGTAAGACAAAGAGAGAGGGAGACAGAGGGAGCTAGAGGGAGTAAGACAGAGAGAGAGAGGGAGCTAGACAGAGACAGAGGGAGCTAGAGGGAGTAAGACAGAGAGAGAGGGAGAGAGAGGGAGCTAGACAGAGAGAGGGAGCTAGATGGAGTAAGATAGAGAGAGAGGGAGCTAGAGGGAGCTAGACAGAGAGAGGGAGCTAGAGGGAGTAAGACAGAGAGAGGGAGTCAGAGGGAGCTAGAGGGAGCAAGACAGAGAGAGAGGGAGCTAGACAGAGAGAGGGAGCTAGAGGGAGTAAGATAGAGAGAGAGGGAGCTAAAGGGAGTAAGACAGAGAGAGAGGGAGCTAGAGGGAATAAGAGAGAGAGAGGGAGCTAGAGGAAGGAAGACAGAGAGAGGAGCTAGAGGGAGTACGACAGAGAGAGAAGGAGCTAGAGGGAGTAAGACAGAGAGAGAGGGAGCTAGAGGGAGTAAGACTGAGAGAGAGGGAGACAGAAGGAGCTAGAGGGAGCAAGAGAGATGGAGAGGGAGCTAGAGGGAGTAAGATAGAGAGAGAGGGAGCTACAGGGAGCTAGAGCGAGCAAGACAGAGAGAGAGGGAGTTAGAGAGAGTAAGACAGCGAGAGAGGGAGCTAGACAGAGAGAGGGAGCTAGAGGGAGTAAGATAGAGAGAGAGGGAGCTACAGGGAGCTAGAGCGAGCAAGACAGAGAGAGAGGGAGCTAGAGGGAGTAAGAGAGAGAGAAGGAGCTAGAGGGAGCAAGACAGCGAGAGAGAGCTAGACAGAGAGAGGGAGCTAGAGGGATTAAGATAGAGAGAGAGGGAGCAAGACAGAGGGAGAGGGAGCTAGAGGGAGTAAGAGAGAGAGGGGGGCTAGAGGGAGCTAGACAGAGAGAGGGAGCTAGAGGGAGTAAGACACAGAGAGAGGGAGCTAGAGGGAGTAAGACAGAGAGAGGGAGCCAGAGGGAGCAAGACACAGAGAGAGGGAGCTAGACAGCGAGAGAGTGAGCTATAGGGCTCTTGACAGAGAGAGGGAGCCAGAGGGAGCAAGACACAGAGAGAGGGAGTAAGACAGAGAGAGAGTGAGCTAGAGGGCTCTTGACAGAGAGAGGGAGCTAGAGGGAGTAAGAGAGAGAGGGAGCTAGAGGGAGCAAGACAGAGTGAGAGGGAGCTAGAGGGAGTAAGACAGAGAGAGCTAGAGGGAGCAAGACAGAGAGGGAGGGGCTAGAGGGAGTAAGAGAGAGAGGGGGGGCTAGAGGGAGTAAGAGAGAGGGGGCTAGAGGGAGTAAGACAGAGAGAGAGGAAGCTAGAGGGAGTAAGACAGAGAGAGGGAGCTAGAGGGAGCAAGACAGAGAGAGAGGGAGCTAGAGGGAGTAAGAGAGAGAGAGAGGGCTAGAGGGAGTAAGACAGAGAGAGAGGAAGCTAGAGGGAGTAAGACAGAGAGAGGGAGCTAGAGGGAGCAAGACAGAGAGAGAGGGAGCTAGAGGGAGTAAGAGAGAGAGAGAGGGAGCTAGAGGGAGCTAGAGGGAGTAAGAGAGAGAGCGGGAGCTAGAGGGAGTAAGAGAGAGAGTGGGAGCTAGAGAGAGTAAGACAGAGAGAGGGAGCTAGAGGGAGTAACACAGAGAGAGAGGGAGCAAGAGGGAGTAAGACAGAGAGAGAGGGAGCTAGAAGGAGTAAGAGAGGGAGAGAGGGAGCTAGAGGGAGCAAGACAGAGAGAGGGAGCTAGAGGGAGTAAGACAGAGAGAGAGGGAGCTAGAGGGAGCTAGACAGAGAGAGGGAGCTAGAGGGAGTAAGACAGAGAGAGGGAGTCAGAGGGAGCTAGAGGGAGCAAGACAGAGAGAGAGGGAGCTAGACAGAGAGAGGGAGCTAGAGGGAGTAAGATAGAGAGAGAGGGAGCTAAAGGGAGTAAGACAGAGAGAGAGGGAGCTAAAGGGAGTAAGAGAGAGAGAGGGAGCTAGAGGGGGGAAGACAGAGAGAGAAGGAGCTAGAGGGAGTAAGACAGAGAGAGAGGGAGCTAGAGGGAGTAAGACCGAGAGAGAGAGGGAGACAGAGGGAGCTAGAGGGAGCAAGAGAGAGGGAGCTAGAGGGAGCTAGACAGAGAGAGGGAGCTAGAGGGAGTAAGACAGAGAGAGAGGGAGCTAGAGAGAGTAAGACAGCGAGAGAGGGAGCTAGACAGAGAGAGGGAGCTAGAGGGAGTAAGATAGAGAGAGAGGGAGCTACAGGGAGCTAGAGCGAGCAAGACAGAGAGAGAGGGAGCTAGAGGGAGTAAGAGAGAGAAAAGGAGCTAGAGGGAGCAAGACAGAGAGAGGGAGCTAGACAGAGAGAGGGAGCTAGAGGGATTAAGATAGAGAGAGAGGGAGCAAGACAGAGGGAGAGGGAGCTAGAGGGAGTAAGAGAGAGAGGGGGAGCTAGCGGGAGCTAGACAGAGAGAGGGAGCTAGAGGGAGTAAGACAGAGAGAGAAGGAGCTAGAGGGAGTAAGACAGAGAGAGGGAGCCAGAGGGAGCCAGAGGGAGCAAGACACAGAGAGAGGGAGCTAGACAGAGAGAGGGAGTAAGACAGAGAGAGAGTGAGCTAGAGGGCTCTTGGCAGAGAGAGGGAGCTAGAGGGAGTAAGACAGAGAGAGCTAGAGGGAGCAAGACAGAGAGAGAGGGGGCTAGAGGGAGTAAGAGAGAGAGAGGGGGCTAGAGGGAGTAAGAGAGAGGGGGCTCGAGGGAGTAAGACAGAGAGAGAGGAAGCTAGAGGGAGTAAGACAGAGAGAGGGAGCTAGAGGGAGCAAGACAGAGAGAGAGGGAGCTAGAGGGAGTAAGAGAGAGAGAGGGAGCTAGAGGGAGTAAGAGAGAGAGCGGGAGCTAGAGGGAGTAAGAGAGAGAGTGGGAGCTAGAGAGAGTAAGACAGAGAGAGGGAGCTAGAGGGAGTAACACAGAGAGAGAGGGAGCAAGAGGGAGTAAGACACAGAGAGAGGGAGCTAGAAGGAGTAAGAGAGGGAGAGAGGGAGCTAGAGGGAGCAAGACAGAGAGAGGGAGCTAGAGGGAGTAAGACAGAGAGAGAGGGAGCTAGAGGGAGTAAGGCAGAGAGAGAGGGAGCTAGAGGGAGTAAGACAGAGAGAGAGGGAGACAGAGGGAGTAAGACAGAGAGAGAGGGAGCTAGAGGGAGTAAGGCAGAGAGAGAGGGAGCTAGAGGGATTAAGACAGAGAGAGAGGGAGACAGATGAAAGGGAGTAAGACAGAGAGAGGGAGCTAGAGGGAGCTAGACAGAGAGAGGAAGCTAGAGGGAGTAAGACAGTACCTAGCACCGTACATTTCCGACAGAGGTGGTCCATGCGGTAAGTCATGAGGGGGTGACACCATGAGTTACCCGCACCGGGTGACACCAACCCCAGTGACGCCACTGGGTGGGCATGTTGTTCATTGCCTGAATGCTTCTCCTGAGGCAGGGGTTGGTATAAATCTCAGCTGGGAATTTACAAATATGGGAGCTGGTGGCAGTGCTACCTGTGCCACATCCCTTGGAACTGGTTAAATATCAGTGTCAGATTCCTCCGTGTCACCTTCCACCCTGACTACTTCATTATCGTCATCCTCCTCTTCATCTCATTCCATAAGTTTAAGTCTTTCTGGAACTTTTCTTTTCCCTTGCCTCTGCTGTTGTCTCCTGGTCTCTGTCAGAATCCACTCCATGTCTCTATCATCATCATCAGAAGTGGTGCTTGGAGAAGATGGTGCTGTATTAGTACCCTTCCTTTTCCTTCATGGAAATGTGGGAACCAATTGTTCTAAAAGAAGAGGTTCGAATTCTTGCTCTGAAGGAAGCTCAACCTCCTGTTCTACTCCAACATAAGACAAATCCATTGCTGGCTGCAGCTGTTGTCCACTTTGCTGTGTTTTCTAAAATGATTGTGTACTACTTTGCGAAAGGGACAAATCCAATTCAACATCGCTACTCGTCAGCAACGACATGATTGCACTGGCTGCCTCACTAACAGACATGGTCCTGGGCTTAGGATGTGGATGTGGTGCTTTTGATGTAGGAGTGCTGCTCCCAGCTTGCTCGCCAAAGGCCGGTGCGACAGGCACAACTTTGCTGAAAAACGTTGCAGTCGGCACGCCAGCGGTGAAAATCTGCTTCTTGTGCTCCCCACTAGGCAATTACTTGGCAGCACATTTTTCTTGAAGCGGTCGGTTGGCCGTGGCACGTAGATTCACAACAAGCTGAAGAGATGACCGTGTTGCGTAGTCAGTCAAATGTCACGTCGTGCACAAGCCTTTTGTTTGGTAGTACTGTGGGTAGTGTCTCTTCTCTCGTGAACCTAAAAGCAAACAAGCAAGAGAAACATCAGTGAAACGTGGCATTGTTTCAGTTCAAGTACTAGTACAAACAAACAACATAATTTGGAGTGGTTACTTAGGTTATTATAAATAATTAACAATAGTATACAGTGTCCATTCGTAAAATGGAAAAGTACACCAACATAAACTTTCATGGTAACTGTACTCTCAGAAAGGATTAGAAAGAGCGACAACAACAAAACAATACTGCAGTAACTGTTTGCTTTATGTGCAATGCATCACGAGGGATGTGGCACGCAGGGAGGTGCAGCTGAAAAATGCATTGACAATCAAATAATCCTTACACAATGATTGCTGCTGTGCACCTATAGCAGACAAGGGGTTGATTCACTGATGCCAGATGTTTTGAAAATGGTAAAAAAAAATAAGAGAACATTTTTAACTAAATTAAATATATATATTTGTGTGTGCGTATATATATATATATATATATATATATATATATATATATATATATATATATATAATTCATTTTAATTTATCAAACTACTAGCTCATTGTTCAACCATCCATGCAAGCATATGGCAAAGGTCCACACTGGCTGTACAAACAAAATGGCAACGACAACAATACTGTGCAAATAGGCATTTGGAAATAGGAGCAAAGAGAAGAAGAAATGCAGGGCGATAGCAAAAGCACACTTGCTACCTACACAAAATGGCCATGGTGAACCAGCAAGCAAGGAGGCATGGTCACAACATAATGGTAGAAGAACAACACATGCAAGCCTATGGCAAAAGCATACTGGATACCTGCCGACACAAAATGGCCACATGGTCAAGCAGCAAGCAAGGAGGCATGGGGATTAAAGAGAAGAAATACATGCCTAAGGGGAAAGCAGTAGCACACTGGCTGGCTACACAAAATGACCACCAGCCACATGGTCAGAAGAACAACAACAACCAGCAAGTTGGCTTGGCCACAAACTGAGAAAACATGCAGGCCTATGACAAAAGCACACTGGCTGGCTACAAAAATGGCCGCCAGCCACATGGCCAAACTTCAGAGCAACAACAACAAGCAGGGAGGCATGGCCCCAAACAGAGAATACATGCAGGCCTATGGGAAAGGCACAATGGCTGGCTACACAAAATGGTCACCAGCCACATGGTCAGACAACAACAACCAGCAAGGATGCATGGTCTCAAATAGAGCAGACATGCTGGCCTATGGGGAAAGCACACTGGCTGGCTACACAAAATGGCTGCCAGCCACGTGATCACAATAGTAACAACCACTAAGGGGGCATGGCCATAAACAAAGAAGAAATGAAGGCCTATGTGGAAAGCACACTGGCCCGCTACGCAAAATGGCTACATTGGTCACAACAAAAACAAGCAGGAGGCCTGGAAAACAAAGAACACATGCAGGCCTAGGGTGGACACCGACAATACAAAGTAGCCCCTGGCCTCATGGCAAAATGATTCTTGAACAACAAAGGCAAATGGTGGCCTATGCAAGACACACATATACACACACAGTGGCAGAGGAAAGAGGCATTGTAACACAGAGAACACAGCATTAAATCAGCAATGCCAAAAATGAAAATTAACAGGGATAAAAATGTTTACAACAAAACACATCCTCCAAAGGCATTATACCCACCTAAACACAGTTTGCAGGAGAAAAATCATGAAAAACCACAAAAAGCATACATTTTGTATTTTAATTCGAAGCCATCCATGGCCTAAATGATGTTTCAATTCTACAGACACCACAGAAACAGTTGTTTCATGCACCGTGAATGGTACAGGGTCTACTGGCTGGAAGCTTCATTGGCAAACTAGGCCACATAGTGAACTAAATCAATCAATATTGCAAACTTATTAAAAAACATGGAGAAGAAAATGTAATGAACAGCATTTTTTCTTTACAAAAGAAGATACATTTCATGCACAAATAAAACTAGGCTCCTACTAAAACTGCAGGCCACCCACCACAATAAATTATAAAAATTTAATAAAAGTACAAATAAATTCAGGTGCATGCCCCCAGTCAAACAAACAACACCCTTATACGCCAGCTTTTCAACTTACTTGTGATATCTGAAAAACAAAGTCCTTAAAATCCAATGATATATATGCAGCAGACAAGGAGAGTGATCCTTTCAGCTCCAAATCCCAATGAAAAGTGACCATGAGAGGGACAACGCACTGGGAGGAGCCTGCTGGACAGAAACAGGAAGATGGAGTCTCTGGGGCACTTCCTTCGGGTTTGAAAAATGAGTTTAAAAAATGGCTTCTCGCACCAAAAAAACCCAACTCCAACGGCTAGTTTGAGAAGAAAATCCACTCCAAATGCCCCTCAGCAGCACTCTAAAGCAGAAAAGCTGCTCAACTGCTCCATTTGCGATTACATCAGTTGGGGCTGTCGAGGCCGGAAGCTGTGCTAGTTAGCGCGAAGTCTTGCTGGAGCTCTCTAGCAGTGTGAAAAGCCTTGTGTGCGCTCGTAAGAGGTCTGAGAGTCTTGGCACTCGCTGTTGAGCATCAAAAGAAAACTCTAGTGCGCGAATGGAAAAAAAACTCTGGTTCGTGCCAGAAAGGCTAAATTCAGGAATTCTGAATTCCTCTGCAGAGCACAAAGTGCCTGAATTCTGCAAACTCCATGAGCGGAGTGGAGTTTACCACCAGGGGTTAATAAGCATGCAAAATTTTGCATTTGCTCATCTTCCTGGAGTTGGGGATTGAGTAATACCTAATTCAGATCTCAGGTTAGGACTGATCCTAGCAGCTCACAAGGGTCTAACATCTGCTCACACAGGGGTGGGGACTACAATTTCACTATTGCAGCAACAATATTGAGGCCTGGTCTATACAAACAGGCTAATGACTATGGTCCTGGTTACGATCTTGGCGGTCAGGGTTACTCCGTCACTAATATAATGGATGCCCCGCAGCCAATTACAATTTCATTATATCCTATTGAACTTGTAATACGGTGGATGGGATATCTGTCACATTTGTCCTATTTCCTTAAATGTGACATTTGTCAGCCAATAAAGGTTTCCACCACAGCTCACCCACCACAGACAACTTTATTGATCTCAAAAAAGCCTCTGGCTTGTGTTTACTTGAACCATTGTGGACTGTTGCACTCAGATGGGTCTTATAATTACATAATGTTAGCAGTGGACTCCTGCTCTCAATTCCTTTTGGTACTGCCACAGAAATAGGCTGATGCTTGAACTGTTATAAAGGACTTGCAAGTCTTTATTGGCACATATGCAGTAGCTGCATTCCATTCGGCATAGGGTCTGACATTTGCCCCTAGGACTTACAGAGATACCATGGGAACATTGGGTGTGACTATCCATTACTCCTCCACATAAACTCCCAAGAAAAATGTGGTTGTGAAGAGGAAAACCCATGGCTTAAAGCAGCCTTTAAAAGCTAGAGTATTAGGTTCAAGTTGCAGCTGAGTCCCCCACATTCATGGGGTACAGAGAGCTTAAACAATCCGCTAAGAAGATCCTTGGGAGGTTGGACTCCCTATGAGGTGCTGTTCTGGGTTAAAATGTGAGTTCCAGACCTTGACAGACCCAGCAAAATGGCAGCAGAAACGCCTTTTGATATCAGTAAACATTTGGATGTTTTACAGGAACTGACTGACTTCCAAGACGCTTAGAGCAACATGCAACAGAAACATTCTGCCACTGGTGAAGAAAAGAAAGCCACGACAACTCCTAGTTGGATTCCAAAGATTGGTGATCTAGTGCAGGAGGAAATTGTGATCAAAAAGGAGTTTGGGCCTGTGCCTGGCCTGGATGTTGACGGTACCAGAACTGTACTTTTACCGCATGTTGCTGGTAGCAAACATAAGCGATTTGTGTCTATTGATCTCATCAAACCACATCATGTGGCTGGTTGTACATAGTGGGTCACCGGAGCTCTTGGGTACTTACCTGCCTCTAGTACTTAACTTGTAAAAAAAAATAAGTGCTGAGGCTCAAAGCTTTATTTCAGAACCTCATTACCAGCCCTACCGAATGCAGGGTTGACATTTGTTTAATCTTTCACCATACACTATCTTTCTCCCTTTAACTCAGCTTTGCATGTACTTTTCACTCCTACTTTTTACCTTTGTCTCTATTTTCCAGTTATTCCCTTCTTGCATCTTTACCCATGTTTACCTTTCTCTCTCATTCTTTCCCAGTTCCTAAAAATAAGTGCTGCTGGCCACCACTTGCAATCACCAGCTCAAATTCTGCACTGGAAAAAGGATTTGTGATGGTGATTGGGCCTAGACTTTGGCTCTCCGGGCCTTACTTGATTATTTAAAGTAAGCAGTCCTCGACTATAAAATAAAAACAGGCACGTATTTGTTGCCACAGCTAAGTTGACACTAATTTATTGAAAGGCGTCTCTCTTTCTGTGTAGCCGAGGATGTTCAACAAGGCCAGGAGGAGGCAGAAAGACGCATTCAATGGCAGATTCAAAGTGAAGTCCATCCCAGGGGTACCTTACAGCTCAGCTCTGGCAACAAACTGCCCAAGAGGCTATCCCAGGAAGCAAGATGCTGCAGATGCATGCAATTGCAAAAACAACAGTTGATGGACAGAATGCAGAACAATGTCATACATTCACCCCAGTACAGAGATCTGGGCCTAAATCCATCGTTTTTTTGCACTCCACACCACCCCAGTTCAGACATGGCCATATGCAAATCAGCCTTGACCCTGTGCCTCATGGGAACAGTCCAGCCCAAACTGCCAAACCATGTCTTTCCTGGACCGGAATCAAGCATCCTAGGACCGGTTTCTGGCTATCAGCCGTCTTCAGCCAGGATAGGTTGACTCCAGTGGTGTGGAGAGCATGGGACTCACGTCTGAGCATACCCATCCCACTCAGGGTGACAATTGCAAAAACAACAGTTGATGGAGAGAATGCAGAACAATGTCATACATTCACCCCAGTACAGAGATCTGGGCCTAAATCCATCGTTTTTTTGCACTCCACACCACCCCAGTTCAGACATGGCCATATGCAAATCAGCCTTGACCCTGTGCCTCATGGGAACAGTCCAGCCCGAACTGCCAAGCCATGTCTTTCCTGTCACCCCGAGTGGGATGGGTATGCTCAGACGTGAGTCCCATGCTCTCCACACCACTGGAGTCAAGCTATCCTGGCTGAAGACGGCTGCTAGCCAGAAACCGGTCCTAGGATGCTTGATTCCGGTCCAGGAAAGACATGGCTTGGCAGTTCGGATGCAATATACACATAGAAAAGTTAGAAAAGTTACCATTTACTGGTGCAGAGGTTCCATCAGCAAATTGGATTGTACATGGATTTATTTCTCTGCCAATTAAAATGTTTCACTTCAACAAAAACAATTGGCTCTGGGTTGGTTAGCACCTTCCAGATTGTTTTCGGAATTATTCTGTCTTTCAAACACTCCTTGCTTGGAAGTGTTTTTGGAGGCTTACCACTTGCCCTATTCCTCATTGTGAGGATATTGATTTTATTTTCTTTGCTTCACAATGAATGTTCTATCATGCTGCCAAATGGGGATGGCACTACCACATGTGCTGCTATGTTGTGAAGGACAGATACAGTCTTTCTGCACCCCCTTGCTTCAGGAATTAAATGATAACTAGGTCTTGTCCTTTCGGCCTGTCTGGCTACATTGCATGATGCCTGTATTCCACTGTCAGATGTGCACTCTCGAGTGTGCCCTGGATATATTCTGAGGGATGCAACTAGTCCGATCTAAGGACATTGAAATGCCAATGGGTCCCCTGAAAACTCACTTGCACAGATGCCTTGAGCGTTTGTCTTTGCTCCAAAATGCATACTGTTAGCCTTCCTGGGATGCTTCGCTACCAGGAGTTCTGGATACTGGCTAGTCCTCGGCGAATGCATTGCTGGCTATCACACCTGCAGCCGCTAGTGAGAAGAGTGGATTTGAGCAGATTTGTTCATTGGAACTGGTGAGAGGGGTGCCAACGGAAACATTGCCTGTGGTAGCTGGGAACAGCAATGTTGCATCTGCTTCTCAAAACATTTAAACAATCTGGCAGTTTTGAGCAGTAACGATTTTTTTTAACACAGCAACGATTTTTTTAACACAGCTGTGCTTTTACTTACTAAATTGATTTTAAATGCAGTCCTTTTTATTTACTTTTTTATATTATCTTTTAAATACAATTTGGCTTTCTCTATGCTCTTATTATGAAAGAGTACAATGCTTTTAGGTTTTACTAAATGTTTAAATCTATACTTTTGGCATGGGTCTTAGGATGACTTAGTCACCTTATGTCCGAGGATTGGGTGTTATGTGGTCACTTAGGCCCGGGCAAGAACACCACCATTTTACATGGTCACATTTGAAGTAGGGGTGGGCAGCACACTCTGCTTCACTGGCGGAGTTTGCAGAGTTTTGCCTCCTCCAAACTCCGCTCGGACCGTGGAGTTCTGCAAAAAACTCAACCCTCTGCCGCGTAACCAAGCAAACCCCCTAGCACCCATCTCTATCCAATCAGTACCCTTTTCCCACTTCCCACACTTCTGCCTCTACCTCGCACCATGCTTGATGGACTCTGGGTCAGGCTGGACAGTAAAGTGGGAGGCATGTCTCTTCTGTATGAGTCAAAGGTTGTGAGATTTCTGGAACCCAGCGCTGCACTGCATCAGCAGAGTATGAGCCTAACACTAACATAGGTGTGTTCAGCGGAGTTCCGGCAGGATGCACTTGTTAATATATACCCAGTATGTTGGGCCTGGTGCAGGCAGCCACTCCAACACGGGATGCAGGGCTGAGTGAAGCTCAGTAGGCTGCAGGGACCTTGCATCTCCCAGCTGCACAGTGAGTGTCATCTTCCTCTTGATTGAATGAATAGAAATAAAGCCACGTGATTGGAGCACCACCTCTGTGAATGACAGCTGCAAAGGTGGCTGTGAAAATGCAGAGCATTTAGTTTTGCATGTAGCTGCTCACCATGCCGCTGCCTCCGCACACTGCTGAGGTGATGTCCAGCTAGCAGGGTCCTGGAGTTAGCTGATGGAATATGGCCATAAGTCAAGTGCCTTCTAGGTTGATTAGGCACCGGTGTGGGGAGCTTGCTGTTTTTGTTGTTGCTACTGTCAGAATAAGCTTTCTTCTTCGACTAATGACAGTTTTACTTTTACGCTGCTTAATTAGCTTGCAGTCATCTTGAGAAAAGTAACATCCCAGACTCCTGTCTTGTTGTGCTGTTTTGTTTTGTCATCAAAAGGGGGTTTTCATAACGAGCATGCAAACTGCACAAAGGCATTAGTACTTTTTAATTTCACTCTAGGCTGCTTTACAATGTTCCAAGTTCCCACCTGAACTGCTATTGGCTTATGTTACTCTGCACACAACAATAGCACGTGATTAAGGGCTCTAAGAAGCAATGAAACCAAGGGGGTTGACAGCACCATGTCGGGGTGCCCCGTGATATAGACAAGCACCGTGTTGCTCCTTTATTCCCTTGATATGCAAGCCCATTTTAGTGATGCTGTTCAGCTTGAAGTCACAATCTTAGCAGTTCTAGGCTTGGTACCTTTCCCCGCTTTCAACGTTTCATCAGCTGCATCAGCTAAAGTGTACACAGAAATGGCAATTCGCAGCCATGCTAATGACTGTCTGACACTCTAATGCACCTATGTAAAAGGAGACGTATTTAACGTTCCTCTGTAATATTTGCCCCTCACAATATACTTACTACACTAAGAAGCATGGATAGTGGAACATAATTGCTGCTTCTTTCATATCTTCTGAGTGGAACAGATCTCGCCACTTTCTCTATTTTAATAAACACATGGGTCAAGTGATAACCTCATTCTCATGCCCTGGGCCGTCTCCCATGAATTAAATTGGCGATTGTCCACCAGTGTTACTTAGACAGCACTTACCATTATGCTGCTAATCCTTGGGACAGTCCTGTGTTGCACTTTCGAAACTGAAATTGATTTGGGTTGAGTGAGACTGAGAGCACCTCGCCGCTTTTTTGTCCCCAAAGGTGATGTTGCACAGAGATAGCTGGTTCTTCTGAGACTTGGTGCCCGATTCACAGAATTAACTTAAGACAAAATCCTAAACTTACTACTTTTGGTATTCACAGAATGCACTTACTACTTTTGGTATTCTTTATAGTTCAAATAGCTTTATTCGACAGCATGTATCATAAAAGCTTCAAATTGCATCTATACAAAAAGCAATATTTGCTAAATTTTAGGATAAAGTCTTGGAGTACTGTGCAGATGGTCGTTAAAAAATCTTGACATAAAATTAATAGCAGCATATTTGATTTAAAAACATAAAACAAATTTCATAAAAAGCTTAAGTCTGGGACACTATTTACATAAGGGGGCATAATCCATCTCAGTAATCAATGTATAAAGTACAAGTGCTATCTATATAGTTGACAGTGTTCAGAGGTTGTAAAACATTCCAGGATGGTATATAGTTTTAGTCGCAAGTAATGAGTCATAAATATCTACATTAAAAACACACCTCGTAGGGCTCTGATCCTGAGTTGCCAGACTTGGCCTAGAAACTATGCCACTCCGCATGAAAAAAGGACACTGGAATCAGATTTTAAAATCCGCATGGCTGACCAGTAATCGCGGGTGCCCATGTCTCTACATATTGGTTTTAACCATTTCCTCCTAGATTTATTATAAGCAGGGCAAGCAAACAAGACATGGGCAACACATTCCACCAGAGCTCCACCGCACGGGCAACTCTCTGTCATGTTCTCGGCCGTACGCCACTTTGCCTTTCGGGTGTTAACAGGAAGCGTGCCGTATCTAAACTGGATATATAGAGTCCTATCTCGTGGGACCTGGATCACATCTAGGTAGGGCTCCAAGCTTCGAGTTTGTTTAAACAGGAAGAACTACTCTGTCAGTCTGCCCAACATTGGCTTGCATAGTTCTTGCCTGTCAATCCAATCCCAATAGTATCTCTTGAGTTCCACTTTACTAGGGGGAGTCTGGCTGTCCCATGAGTCTCTAAGGCCAAGTTGCATCATCGCTTTCTTCACATACGATAGCCACGTGACCTTATAGTTTACATCCAGATTTATTACCTCTGTTAGAGCTGCAGCATAGTTGGTAAGCTCTTCAGTGCGCCGCAGACGAGCCCAAAAAAGCAATGGTCGTAACCTGGCAATTGCTCTAAACGGACGCCTACCCATATCATACATTAATGGTGTTAAAGGGGTATTGCGGGGAAGCATTACCAAGTCTCTCAGAAATTTGTGCTCAGACCTACTTACTTCATCCACATTTTCAAACCCCCATAGCTCGGCTCCATACATGGCCGAACTAACTGCCTTTGCTTCATAAACTGCGAGCACAGGGGCAACTGTCCTACTATATGAGGAGCGATGTTTTCTGCTTACTGCCCCGGTCACACGTTTATGGTTCAGAAGCATTTTGGATATATGGGGCCTCCAGAGTATTTTATCTGAGAGTCGTATGCCTAGGTATTTGAAATTCCCGACTCTTTCCAGAGGGGTACCATTTAGTGTAAAGTTGTTCCTAAAAGATTTCGGGTGGTGAAAAGCCATAAGCTTTGTCTTTGTGGTATTAATAACTAAGCCCTGTGCATCACAAAAGGACTGATATCTGAACAACAATTTTTGAAGCCCAACTGGAGTCTTTGACACCAACAAGGTGTCGTCAGCGAAGAGGAGCGTTGGCACTTTGTCACCCACTAAAATAGGCGCATCCGCTGGATCCTCCTGTAGAAACTTCACCACCCCATTCACATACAAGGAGAACAGGGTGGGAGCGAACACGCAACCCTTCGTTAACTGACCTTGGGCGCCCCATCTAATCTGAGCATAGTTACCCTCATGAAGACGGATTAGTAAGTTAAGAATGAGCGGAGGAATGCACATATCATTTAAAATCTGCCACTGTTTGGCCCTCGGTACAAGATCAAAAGCTATTTTTAAATCAATGAATGCCATATAGAGGCTCCCTTTCCCAATTAAAACCACTTTCCAATATATGAGCATTAGCCTAAAAACCTTATTGATCGTCCCGGTATTGGCCCTAAAACCTGCCTGGTATTGTGAGAGGATATCTTCCTCATCACACCAAGATTGTATTCTCTGCAGGAGAACCCTACCAAGCACCTTTTGCATTATATCAGTCAAGCTTATGGGCCTATAATTTGAAGGGTTTTCTTATCACCTTTTTTGTAAATGAGAACTACTTATGCGCCTTTCCAAGAATCTGGAACTGGGCATCCTGCAGCAATGGCATTAAATAATTAGTAAAAATAGCACGACCACCCTCTGGAATCAAACAAAAATAAATCTCCTTGCAAACCATCCGGTCCAGGGGCCTTAGCAGGGACTAATTTGAAAATCGCAGACTCTATTTCAGCCCGCGAGAAAGGGTCTCTATCATTTTGGTATTCACAGAATGGATTTACAACTACTAACTTTACGTCCGCACTCGGGCCGGAAATTCCGGTCCGGAGGCAGAGCTTCCGTCTTGGAGGCAGAGCTTCTGGCTTGGAGGAGGAGCTTCCTGCCCGGAGGCGGAGCTTCCGGCTTGGAGGCAGAGCTTCCGGCTCGGAGGAGGGGGGTTTAGCCATGGCTGAAATCTCCACCTCTGGGACGAAAGCTCCGCCTTCGGGACGGATGCTCTGCCTCCAAGCCGGCAGCTCCGCCTCCGGGCCGGAATTTCCTGCCCGAGTGCAGACGTAAAGTTAGTAGTCATAAATCCATTCTGTAAATACCAAAAGTAGTAAGTGCATTCTGTAAATACCAAAAGTAGTGAGTTTAGGATTTTGTCTTAAGTTAATTCTGTGAATCGGGTCCTTGGTTGCCAGCTTCAGATTGGTGTAATTAATCAAAAGAGAGGTGCGATTGGACTGCAGTGGAGGCGAAGCCAGGAGTGTGCATTTTGAATGGCTGATTACTTTATTTGATATTGGCTACCATGAACAGGCCCGTACGCAGCTTGGTGTATCTAATGACTGTGGTATTGTTGCTTGGCTAAGAGGCTTGCACTTGCTGCGCACTGCTCTGCTTGGAAGAGACTGAGAGGCAGGGGGAGTTTAGTAGAGCAGAACACCTGTTAGCAGTGAGCTGCAAGGAGAGCAGAATTAAATGGAGCAGCAGTTGCCATGTATTTCACCAGTTGAAAATGGAAAGTAACAACAAGGGGAGAGGCCTTTGGTGGATTTGTCTTTGTTTTGTGTGGGGTTTCTCCAGCATGGCAGACTGGAATACCATGGCACACGGATCTCTGCCGAATCTCACTGAGTTTTTAGGTAACTCCATGGAAATCTGTGGAATAAAAGTCTGCGAGTTCCGCCCACTCCTAGTTTAAAGTTGACATATTTCTTGAACATTGACAATTGACATACATTTGCTGGCATGCCTTTATGGGATAATATTCTCTGAAATTGCTTTGTTTACATTTCCATTTCTTCATTTGCACGTTATAGGAGCCTTGAACATTCAGTATGAGGGCTAAGTTCACTGAGTAAAATGTTGTTGTTTGTTATTGTCTTTTCTGCAACAGCTCTCTAATGATAGAATCAATAATGGCGGCCTGACTGGGGCTTTGGCATGGTAATATGGGTGAAGTTATTATATAATCTACATCACTTTTAGTTTAGACATTGGAGCATTTTGCTGACACTATTGAGGTCCCCCATGCCAGTATTCCAGCGCCGCTGAATCCTGTTTTCTTCCTGAGAAGAATGGTGCCCAGCTCTACACCAAGACGGACCCCCAATGAAACATACCCACATATAACTGGGGAGTTAGATCTCCCTAAGGGGTGTGGTGGATTCACACACCCTAGGCACACTAGGATAGGGAGCACTAGGTAGGAGCATAACTATAATTGTATGCAAGCATGTAATCCATGTAACAGCACAATTGCTGAATTGTTCATTTTTTTTACCATTTTTATGATGCTGATTACTCTGTTTTATTTCCTTCTATTGATTATTGCAACAAATATTTTACACAAGAATCGTATTTCTTCAATAAATGCTTGAAATACTCGTTTGAGTATTTCATGTGGTTCCCTTTGGGCATGCGTGAGTTACTAATGAAAGGGACTGATCTGTTTCCATGATTTCCTTGGGGAGTCAGGGTTGTCATGTTCTGAGATTGCACATATCACCTGTTATTTTGTCAGGTCAGGGGTACAGGTGGTGTACTGTGAGCAAGCCAGGAATAAGGCCAACAGATCCTGATGTGTGCGTACAATCAGTCTGTTAGAAATGGGGTCTCTAGTTGGCAGATGTATGCACTTTGTCCAGGTAGGGACCAGACTCTAGTCAGGGTAAGTGTAATAAACTCTAAACGTTTATCAGTGCTCACCCTCTGGCAGCTTGGCACAGAGCAGTCAGGCTAAACTAAAGAGGCAATGTGTAAACTATTTGTGCATACACACACAGTAACACAGTGAAAACACCACAAAAGTACTCTACAACAGCTTTAAAAAACATAGCCAATATTTATTTGTGAAAAACAAGACCGAATTACAAAAATCCAACATACACAAGTCAAGATATGAATTTTTAAAAATTTAATAAAATGCAGTACTTAGATTTCTAGGCTCCAACTGGGGCTATCTGGTCACACTTGGCTGGGATAAATACAGCAGGCCAGTTCCTCCACGATGGAGCACAGGCCGGATACAGAAGTCATACAGACCCCACACAATACCATGAATGTGTCGGAAATCAAAGATGAACCACCACACTGAGGAGGTGAAGAATCATGGATGCAGGTGAGGTGTTGGTTCCATAAGCCGGTACAAGGTCACCGAAGCCTTGCCACTCAGGGATGATGTGTTGCACAAAGGAGGTGATGCGTTCATTGCGCGTGTGAGGCTTCGGTTCCTGGAGGCAATGTGGTGTCAATGATGCATTGATGTCGAGAGCACAGTACGTTGATTCTTCGTGTTGAATTCGACACGATAGGCTAAAGGCGATGCGTCGGTCGAAAGCCACGCAGGGCTGGGGACGCATCGGAGTCGGGACAGTGAACCAATGGCTTTGGTGGCATGGTGTCTGAAACTCATGCAGTGGCAGTTCTTCGGAAGCGCTGTGACAATGTTGGGGCAGCATTGAAAGTTGAGGTTGTTGTGTCATGCACGTGGTGAGCGGTGTCAACAGCAGCAATATGGCGATTTTGCAGGGATACGTTGATTCCGAACTGACGCTTGGAGAAGACGCATTGATTTCTTGGTTGCAGCTCCAAGGACCCAGGACTGGATTTTGCACCACCTGGCTTGTCAGGACTCACAGTAGAGGAGTCCTTGTGCTAGCAGCAAGATGCATGTGAAGTCTTTGATGTTCCTGAGACCTTAGCGACAGGAGGCAAGCTAAGGTCAAGCCATTGCGGTGTCTTAGAAAGCAGGATACAGTGAGTAAAGTCCAGTCCTCTCACTCCTAGGCAAGAATCAGCAGGCAGCAGGTCAACACAGCAAATTGACAGTCCCTCCTAGCAGTACAACAGCTCTTCTTCCTGGCAGAATATCCTCAGTCCAGAAGTGTGCTAAGTATATGGTATCAGAGGTCCAGTACGTATATCCAGTTTAGCCTTTGAAGTAGGGCAACTTCAAAGAAAGAACTTTGCAGTACACAAGACCCTGCCCTTCCTGGCCTTGGCTCCAGACATGCTACTTATGTGGAGACAGACACAGCCCTATTCATGTGAAAGTGTCAAATCGTCCTACCACTCTAGCTCAGGAAGATCCATCAGCCTGATGGTGGGCCTTCAGGATATGCAGGGGACACCTCAGCTCCCTTTGTGTGTTACCGTCTAGAGTGAATTCACAAAGCCCAGCTGTCACCCTGACCCATACATGTATTGTAGGGACAGGCAGAGGCACAGAATGGTTACATTAAGAAAATGACAACTTTCTAAAAGAGATAGTTTCAGCTCTGCAATTTAAAAACCAACTTCACTAAAATATGTGCTTTTAAATTGTGAGTCCAGAGATACTATACTCCAATGTTCTATCTGCTTCCAATTAGAAGTTACACTTGTAAAATGTTGCAAGCAGCTCCAATGCTAACCTATAGGAGAGATAGGCCTTGCTGTAGTGAAAACAAATTTAGCTGTTTTTCACTATCAGGACTTGTAAAACTCAACAGCACATGTCCAACCTTACAAAACCCTGCTCATAAGGCGATCTTGGCCCTACCTTTAGGGCTGCCTTACAAGTAGTAGAAGGGACGGTTTGGGCCTGGCAAGTAGGTGAAGTTGCTAGGTGAACATGGCAGTTTAAAACTGCACACACAGTGTATGCAGTGGCAGGCCTAAGACATGTTTGAAGGGCTTCTTATGTGGGTGGCACAAGTAGTACTGCAGGCCCACTAGTAGCATTTGATGTACAGGCCATGAACACATGTATTGCACTGTACTAGGAACTTACCAGTAAATCAAATATGCCAATCATCGAGAAACCAAATGTCAGCACTTTTTAGACGGACAACACATGCACTTTAGCACTGGTCAGCAGTGGTAAAGAGCCCACAGTCACAATCAGAAAAAATAAAGTTCAGCACACAGCCAAAAACTGGAGGTCAGCAGCAAAAAGACAGGGGAAACCCCACCAAAAGATGCCAAGTCTAACACAATCTACCACAGTTTGATGTTTATGTTTTCCAAACGCACAGTTTTACTGATGTAGCATAAACCCTACAACAATAGAATGACAGGCTATGCCATAGCATACCATATCACACACTCCTTGCTTCCTAGCAAACAAACTGAGGCGTTCAGTAGGCATCAGACAATTGCAAAATGCAGAGCTTTAGTATTGTTGCCGTCGACCATTGCAAAGGAATGACTCCTGGCACAATCCTTCTCGGGTAGTGTGACTAGAAAACAGAGCTCCTTACCCTAAAAAACTAAGTACCACCATCTCATCGATGGTCTTCAAAATGGAACCGAAAGCCCTTCTCCTACAAAGATATTTTCTGCCAGTTCTCCCCTTAGCCAACGGCCCCCGAGACAATGTACCCAAAACTGAGTTTAACTACACTTCTCCTGTCCCACCTTACCTAACTTTGCTGCTACTACCTTCACCACCTACATCCTCTTGTAGTCTGTATATAATGTTTTTCTTTGTAACTACGGAAAAAGGAAATATCCCCATGTTTTGACCTGCCACTTTGTGGCTTTTGTCATTATCATAACAAGCAACTGTTTATAACTTGGTATCTCTTGTAATGAAACCTTTTCTATTATAAAGCCCTCTAACACCTTTTCTAATACCCACACTATATAACAATACACAAATAAACAAACACAATGACAGGCCATACCATACTACACTATAAAATGACAGGCCATACCACACCATTCCATACCATAGAATGACATGCCACACCATGCCATACCAAATTATGCAAAGACAGACAACACCATACTATACTATACAATGACAATGCCATACCATAATATACGACAGGCAACACCATACCATACTTAACCATAGCATACTATGATAGAATATACCATAGCATCTCATGCCACACCATACTATACAATGATAGCCCATACCATACTATACAATGACAGGTCATACTATACCATACTATACAATGAAAGGCAATACTATACCCTGCTGTGCAATGACAGGCCATACTATACTAAACAATTACAAGCCATACTATGCTATAGAATGGCAGGCCATACCATACTATGCAACGACAGGCCATACCATGCCATACTATACAATTTCAGCCCATACTATGCTATACCATACATTTCATACAATGTCATACTATACAATGACAGGGCATATCAATCCATACAATGACAGGGACAGGCCGTATAACATCATACCATACCATACCACACTATACTATGCAATTACATAACATACTATACTACACAACACAACACTATATTATACTATTACAGGCCATACCATATCTTAACATACAATACAGTGACATGCTATGCCATACCATACCATTCAATGACAGGCCATACAGTACATACCATCCTATACAATGACAGGCCACACCACACCACACCATACTGACAAAGCAAATATATCTCATGGGCGAGACCTATTAGCTTTGCCAATGCTTGTTAATTTACAGATGTAATATGGAAGTTGAACAGAGGAATCCTCCTGTGTATGCTTTCTACATATATTGTCCATTTCAACTCATGCTGGAGATTTTCTGAAGATGAGAGGGTGTATGCCATGGCAGTTCTTGCTCTGTATTACACACTTGGCCTATGGAGTAAGCATTGTCTTGGGCTGGGGTAAGTTATTCATAAGAATTCCATCCGATGGGGAGGCCTGCCTCTCGAGACTTCCCTAGGCAATGACGGGTCGTAACTTGTGTTGCCTGGATATTTGTAACAATTCGACCTCTCTAAGGTTAGCCCTCCCATAACTGAGGGACTCTTCCACCTTGGTGTTGGTACCCGTTGGACTTGGCCCTTTTGGTAGGTTCACCCCAAAACTTTTTGCATTCTCCTAGGCTTGTTCTGTAACCTGGTGTTAGTGACTTTAGGCCTCTGAGCACTTTAGCACTGTGGTCCAGGGTAAAGTGTGTGCACACTCTGTGTGCGTGTGGTGAGATTGGCCCGCCCTCCCATAGGAATACATTGGGGATAAGTGTGTCTGTGGCAATTCCTGGTATGAGAGGAGCGGCAGGGGCGAGTTTACTATGTATGAACTCGTCAGAATAAATGCTGCGCAATGGTGTGCGCAGATTTATGATGACTGGTGGATAAGTGCTACTTTTAGAAGTTGTCATTTCTGTATGCTATGTGTCTGCCTACCTGATGTGAATTGCATGTCTTGTGAGTGTGTGGTAAATAAATAAATAATACCCTATTTTTGACTAGACATATATCATAACAGATAGCTCAATAAAATAAGAGTCAAGATTCGAGGTAGTAGGAGTTTTGCAGGTTTTAATACAGCATAAGGACAGGAACAGGACAACCTGCACGGGAATAGGATGGCAGCTGCCGGGGGCCAGGATCTGGGATGAGCGCGCTAGCTTTTTAATAACAATACAAGAGCATATATACATAACGCAAACACATAGCATTACATTGCAGTAGGCGTAGCAGTGGGTGGAGCAGGAGGCGTGACGCGTAGCAGTCGCGAAAGATAAGAGTAAAAGTAGGTGTAACTGGGCGTATACATAGACATGTGGTGCACACGTAACAGGATATGTCATGAATGGGCGGAAACATAGGAGGGGGCTACCTAAGGAGCCGGGACCTCTAACCTGGTGGTGCGCGCAAACTGGCAATGACGTGTTACTAGGAGAAGCTGGGGGCTATGAACTCTGTGCTAGGAGCAGAGACTAAAGTCTGGAGGGTCGGAGCGACATGTACCTAAACCCTATCTGGTATCTAATGTTTAGGGAACATGTTGATATAAACTAGAAGTCATGAGGGGAAAAGCTAATTGACTCTAAGACTGGAGCATGCATTTATTCTACATATAGTGCGTGATGAAGAATATTAAATGACCATTAAATACAGTATTTCTCTTAACATGGAGCCGAATAGGCTAGACAATGACGGAAACTATTGATGCAGTTCAGTAGCTTAGGAATGCAGAGAAGGAGGACTAAACTGATAGCTGGAATCATAACATAGTCTTGGCAGACTCAGAGGCAGAGCCAGGCTGCACCGGGCACTGCGAGGCAGGAAGTAAGTGAAAGGTCGAGGATACAGGTGGGGGCTGTATCGCTCCTTAGCGAGGCTTCAGGAGACAGGAGCTGAATCTGATGTCCGGGCCCTGTTGAGGCCTAGAAACGGGGACTTTATAATAGAATAACGTGCACACTGAGAAACGTGGCAACGTAGCTTTACATAGGCCTGATATTCGTAGTATTCACGAGGACTGGAAAATGACATACCAGAGGTGGACACAACTATAATTGCGTCATTAATCGGACATGGGGAATACATATGCATATTGGTCATGCACACATAACATATGATGGATGACACGTAGGGACACAGAACATGGCAAAAATTACTTTTCCACATTCCCTCCTTGTCACTACGTTTCCATCAGGAAACATCAATATTCATGATACCATCTATCATTTCATACAGTACCATTTGTTCATCTCGAATTGTCTTGGAACGGGATTTAGAACGGGGCTTGGGACTAGGAATACAAGAGGTAGCACACATGCCGCAAATCGCAGGGCCACATTGTATACAGAGGCAGCAGCTGAATATGATCGCTACTGCGATACCTAGAAAGGACAATATTTTCCATCCCCATGCGGAAATTATATTCCAGAACCAACCGGACCATGTCCAGGTGCCTGGATTCTGGTGTAACAGATGGGCAATTTTATGAAGTCTGGTTATAGCTGAATAAACAGACGGCGCGTTATTTGGAATGAAAATGCAGCAACTAGATCCGATGAGTCTACAGGCCCCGCCCCTATCGGCCAGTATGACGTCAAGGACGAGACGATTCTGGAGCACAACAATTCTCATAAAGGATTGCTCTTCGGTTAAGTTACCTAGAGCGGAGGCAGTCTCATCTACTACTGCTTCAAGGGTTCTTGTTAACCTACGGATTAGCTTACTGTTTACAACTGTACCTAAATAAGGGAACACACCTTTATCAATATCAATGAATTGTTCTGCAGCAGTTTCAGTATAATCGACAATCGGGAGGTTTCTCTTGTGTCTAGTATGTACTAGGAAGGAATTCCTATGGTAGTCAGGTGGGGCTAGAAAAACTGGTGGCAGTAGGAAAGCAATGTAACAAGTTCCTTCCCAATCGAGGGGCAGACGAACATATGCGGTTTGACCACAAACAAAATAAGAATGACGTGAAGCTTTAAAAATAGATTTCCCACTGTCACTATACTTGACAATAGTAGTACAATCACTATGTCCTACGTGTACGGAACCCTTATTTCGGACACATAATTCGCCTTTGACTGGTAGTACTGAAATAGCAGGTGAGTCTGGAGTAGTATCAGACTGAACATTCAGGACCATAAAATTTGACGAATAATTACCTAAATTATACACTTCATTTTCTAGATCTAAACCTGTTCTGTGGGGGAAACCTTGCTTGTCTGGGAAACATGTACTGTTAAGAAAGGACATATCTGTTGAGGATGACGTTAACGTGGACCATGCTCCACACGAACCATTATGTGAAAAAGGATAAGGAAAAAGTGGCAGAACTCCCTTCGACGTCTGGAAAGGGGGGAGTCGACCACACACCCAACAATTAGTGGCATTGCTGGTCTGGTGTGAATAATGTAACATGCGGATGAAGGTATTGTTACGCATAGCGAGGCGGTATGAATATTCGTGAGGAGGCAGATCACTAAACGTGTGTTCTACTGTAACATTAGAAGGCTTATTTACATGAAGAACTGGGAAATATAGGAAAAAGGCATAACTGGTGCAGGAAATCATAATGCTGATGAATAATATGAAACTTAGAAAAACGATACATTGAATTGAGTTTTTACTAACTCTCTCACTATGGGGGTCTATTTTATACATGTCAGAAACAGTCTAACCGTTTCACCTAGGGGAGGACTTATACAATCAAACTGACTGACTTATTTTACTAGACCGGAGTTTTTGCTTATACTCCTGCTGCGGAGTTTTCTCTAACAGGGGAGGGGTTGTATCAATGTCATTTGCGGGACAGTCCTTAGGAACAATGTTTTGACAAGTCTTGATATCCTGGAAAATGTTTTTAGAGACCGGTTTCAATCCGTAGAATTTTTTGACGTGCGAAAGGTGCACCCAGCCGCGGCGTCCTTCCAATTTCACAGCTGTACGGGTGGTGAGGAGGACCTGACGGGGCTCTTTCCAACGTGGCTCCAGCGGACTTGATCTGTCAAAGTTCCGGACCATCACCATGGAACCTGGAACGATTTCATGCGGTGCCACCTCGGTATTGTCTGGAAATGCGGCAGCAACCTGTGAACGACATGAGTTGAGGGCAGACATCAAGGAAGCTAGGTAATCTGTCAGCATATTACATGAAACATCAGTAATACTTCGGGGTCTAGGAGTACCCCACATGTTAGGGGGGCGGCCGAATACGACCTCATACGGGGACAGACCTGATCTGGAATGTGCGACCATGCGCATATAAAACAAAGCGACTGGCAGAGCTACTAGCCAGTCCACACCCTTATCTTTACATATTTTTGCAATTCGAATTTTCAGAGTCTGATTATGTCTCTCGACTAGACCGGCGGCTTCAGGATGGCGTACACAATGAAACTTCCACTGGTACCCTAACAACAGGGAAACGTGCTTCATCAACTCAGATGAGAATGGCTGACCGTTATCAGAATATACAACTCTAGGGAGTCCATATCGAGGGAAAAATTCACGAACCAACTGCTTGGCAGTGGTCGCGGCTGTGTAATCTGGGACTGGATATGCTTCTGTCCACCTGGACAAAGCGCATACAACTACAAGGACATACTTGAAACCTCGACATCGCTCCATCTGAATATAATCCATCTGGAGGACCTCAAAAGGGTGGTCAGGAGGCTGGAAACCACCTTGTTCCACCGGGACACTTTTACCTGGATTAAACTGACAACATATCATACAGGTACGGACTTTCTGCTTGGCTGCAGCTCATAAATGTTTGTTGAACCAAATGTTCTGGATACTGTCTAACATAGCTTTTTCTCCTAAATGTGCTGGACTATGTGCGGTATTAATGATGACTTGAACCATAGAGTCGGGGAGAAACCATGTGGCTCTACCCTTCGTTAACCATCCTTGATCTGTCTGGACCCCCCCTTGTTCGGACCATTTCTTGATTTCTTCAGGAGTAGCATGTAACTGGATATCTATGACATCTTCAGTAGGGTCCTTAACTGTCATACATGTAATCGGATCTGGAGTGTGTGTCAGGTTAACTGGAATGTCTAGAGTCTGTGCTGTAAGCTTGGCTGTGCGATCTGCTAGATCATTACCTTGAGAAATAATGTCAGTGACTTTCGTATGTGCTTTGCATTTCATGATAGCAATGGATGTCGGTAAATGTATGGCATCTAACAGAGCTTGAATAAGGAGACCATGCTGAATCTTGGTTCCATGAGAAGTCATGAAACCTCTCTCTTGCCAGAGCACTCCAAAGTCGTGTACGACTCCAAATGCGTAACGTGAATCTGTGTAAACATTAACTTTCAGGTTCTTGGCGTGTATGCAGGCTTGTGTCAGAGCAACTAGCTCTGCTGCTTGAGCGGACAGGGTATCAATACGGTGTGTTTCAATAACTTCGGTGTCAGTAGTCACTGCATACGCGGCTACTAGTTCTCCTGTACTAGTTCTCATACATGAACCATCCACATAAAGTGTCAGGTCAGGATCTGGTAACGGAATGTCTGTCAGATCTTGTCTTGGCTTTGTCGTAATGTTGACTACTTCCACACAGTCGTGTGTGGCAGAATTTGAACTAACTGATGGTAACAGTGTAGCAGGATTCAGGATGTTGCAGCGTCTAATTACTATGTGTGGCTGGAACAGTGTCAATTCATAACCTGTTAAACGTGCAATTGTCAAGTGCTGAGTTTGTGTTCGGTTTAAAAGAACTTCCACGGAGTGTGGGACTTGTACTGTCAAAGTATGTCCTAAAACTATGGAATCACTTTGTCTGATAGCTAGTGCTGTGGCTGCAACTGACTTGAGGCACGCAGGCAACGCCTGGGCGACTGGATCTAGTGTGCTCGAAAAATAAGCACAGGGCTTGTATTGTCCTGCTTGATCTTGTGTGAGAACAGATAATGCTGTACCTTCACGTTCAGTAACGAAAAGTGTAAAAGGCTTACTGTAGTTCGGTGTAGCTAGAACTGGAGCTTGACATAAAGCTTTCTTTAACTCGTTGAAACTAAGTGTATGTTCAGATGTCCAAGGGAGGACAGTCGATCCGGCTGCCTCCTGTGTCGTTAACTGCATCAGTGGCTTGGCTAGAAATGCATACTGAGAAATCCATTGTCTGCAATAAGAAGTAAGGCCGATAAAGGCACGTACCTCCTTCTGGGTTCTGGGCTGGGGAAGACTCGCTATCAACTGGATACGGTCTGGTGTCAACTGCCTACCCCTCTTGGACAGTAAGTGTCCTAAGTAGACCACTTGCTGGACACAGAATTGAAGCTTCGAAGGGGATACCTTGTGCCCCATCTCGGCTAGGAAATACAGAACCGTCAGTGACGCTCGCTCGCAGTCACGTTCAGAACGGGCTGTGATCAGTAGATCATCGACATACTGGAGCAGGGCAGTGTCAGTTGGCATGTGAATATTGTCTAGTTGTCTCTTAAGTGCTTGACTGTAAATACTAGGACTTTCTGTGAAACCTTGAGGAGCGCGTGTGAACATATAGCTCCTTCCATTTAAACAAAATCCGAAAAGAAACTGGCTGTCTGGATGGATGGGAACACTAAAAAATGCGTTCTTAAGGTCTATGACAGTAAAGAACGTGGCTTCGGAATCAATGGCTGTCAATAGGGAAGAGATATCTGGGACAACTGGGTACTGAGGAATAATACATTTGTTAAGTTCCCGTAAATCAATCACTAATCGATATACTGGGGGTGCATTTGGATCAGTACGTTTCATGACTGGAATGATCGGAGAGTTACATACATTGGAGTCAGTTTCTACAACTACTCCTTGAGCCATGAGCTCGTCAATAATTTTGGATAAGGCTGCTACAGCCTCAGGTGGCAATCTGTACTGTCTGATTCGTGGTAACACTACACCTGGTTTGAGAGTCACACGATGGGGTGTGATTTGCATATAACCTACATCAGTTGGACCTTGCGCCCATAAATGCTGCGGAACTTTAGACAGTCTGGAATCAAAATCTCGTAATACATAGTGACCCTTAAAGTCACGTAGGAACAGACGTATTCCCTCCGGGGAACAACATATAACGGCACCTAACTCTTTCAGTGTTTTAATGCCTAATAGATTTTCTGGACATGACTTAGTAAGTAACAGATCAGTAGTGCGGGACAATGGACCTACTTCTAGAGTGACTGGCTTTGAAATCTCATTAACGATAGGCTTTCCTGAAAATCCAAGGGAAACATTTCTTGAGCCTGAGAGCGGAGCCCCTGGAACTTCGGCATGACTAATTGTGGTCCTACTTGCCCCTGTATCAATCAAAAACTTTCTGTCTTTCCCTAATACTTGACTGTGAACATAGGGACCTTCTTGATCTACAGGTATCTCGATGAGAGGCAAGCCTACCTCCCTCTCTAGGCTGTTTCATGAATATGGCTGGTACTCTGGATACTCAGACTGTGCATACTGGTACATCTGCGATGTAACATGCTGTGTTGCAGCAATAGGCTGCGGTGCTGTAACTGTCTGTTGTGCATTCTGTGGCTGAGGAGTCTGTGAAACTTGCTCTTGTCTAGGCGGACGTGGTCTTTCTTTAGTCTTACCAGTAGCTATGTTATGTTTCAGAACTGCACACTCATTTATAAAATGACCTGGCTGTTTACAATAATTGCAGTTCCCTTTAACGGGAGCTGCAGGATGACTGGCTTGATTCGGACCCCTCTTCTGACTGTCTTGAGGAACAGATTGTGCAACTAGCACTTTCATTTTCGTATCTTTCATACGTTTTCTTTCGTGTTCTTGCTCTTCCCTGATTCTATTCTGGTGATACTGGAGCATCTGGAGCATCTGGGACGGAGTATTTGCTTGCCAGGTGCTTTCGACTTTCAGAACTCGGTTTTTAATTGGTGGACTTGAATTCTCGACAAATTTAGTAACAAAAAGGTGAGGGTATGACTCACTACTTGTCTTGAGACCACTGTTGATACTAAAGCACTTTTCAAACCTAGAATAAAAATCACTAATATCTTCATCTTGTTTCTGTTTACAGGCTGAGATTGCATCCCAGTCTTCTTTTCTCGTTGTTAATAATCTGGGTAAAACTTGTATCAATAATTCTGGTAATTCTTTACATTTCTCTCCAAGACCAGTACCTGGTACACGTATCTTATCTTCTGCTTCTAGGACTGCCCAATCTATCTTTTTCTCTCCCACCTCCCATTCTTTTTCCTTTAGCTTTTCATACACCCCTGCGGGTAGCAGAACTTTTAACATTTTAATGATATCTGGGTATGTGTATTCTCCCATACGGAGCATGTCTTTTAATTCTCGATGGAACCCTGCTGGATCTTTGTCATGACAGGGAATTAATTTCTTCATTTCAAGGAGTTCCATCTTTGTGATTGGAGTGTATACAAACACTCGTTGCATTTCGCCACCCGTTCCTCTGACTGGGTGGACTTCCCGTAACGGATTCTGTCTGTCTATGTAGAATGATTTACTTTCTGGGGGTGAGACATGAACAAAATGCGGGTTCAAGAATGTTCTATATTTGTGGCGCTGTTCTAGAATGACACTAATTAAATCGGTACCTAGACCTCTCCATTTGTACTGGAGTAACTCGTTCAGGATATCATGTAACGGGCCTGGATCAGAATGTTGACCCTCATACAAAGTAATGAGGTGCTGAATCATATACATACCCACCAGTCGCTGCTCGGCTGGGGGCATTTTCAGAAACATTTGTGCCACTATTTCGTCTGGAAAAGTGGTAGGATCAGTAATCCATCGGACTGCTGACCGGGCTAGTTCCTGTTCATGCATAGTACTTAACTCACTATAACCGATTCGTGATTTCAGAATGTGATCGGTAGCTTGAAATACTTGTTCTAGGGAACCTTGTTCTGGTGCTGGATGATGGAAAATAGACTTGTGTTCTAGACGTAAATGGCGATCTGGAAATCTAGGTTTTCCTACATACGCTATTCTGGCAGTATTCTCATCGTCTTCCTCTTCAGGATCAGAGGTACTTTCTTTCTCGCTTACTTGTGCGGCTTTACGCTGTTCGTGTATCTTTATTATCTCTCTACGGATTTTCTTGTACATACTTTCCATGGCACCAATGGTATTGTGCTTTCCTTCGGCTATATTATCACTCCACTTTGTCAGGGTTTTCATTTCTTCCGGGTCTTTAGACGGGTAATCTTGTTCTCTTATTAGACAGTTAATTAAGAACTTTAATATCATACGCTGAATCTCGGCTTTCCTTTGAGACATGGCATTACTAATACTTTCTGGATCATCCCCTGTACGGATGAAACGATATATTCTGTCTAGATCTTCTTTCATATTCGGCAAGGTGACTAGATACTCGGTCACCCTCCTTATGCGTACGGAATATAAAACCATATTAAACTCGCCTGGAACTGGGTCATAGACACATTCGCCAAGGGTTTGCCTGATTTCTGCAACAGACTTATTACTTTTAGGAGTACGCTGTGATGCTTGAGCATGTAATTCGAGTGCTGATAAACGCTTGTATGGCGGCGGGGTTTGAGGAAGACCTCCCCCTGCGGCCCCTAAACTAGAATCATCAACTGATGTTTTTCGTCCTGGCAGGGTCGGTAATTGTAACGTGGGCTGGACTTGTATGGCGGGCTGACCTGGGGGGGCTGTTAAGGGCACCCCGGTGTCTGGAGGAGCAGGAATTACCTGATTTACAGGGACTGGCGGAGCGTGAACAGGATTTGCATATTCGGGGACTGTGTCGTCCAGATAGGACGAAATAAAAATATCAGCTGCGGTCGGTTTGTGACGTAGCTTGGTCGGAACTAATGGTGGCGGGAAATTACTGGATGCCTCTGGGGTCGCTTTTGGCAAGCCCTCAGCAAGAAGAGGATACATACCCTTATTAAGGGCATGCCTCTGTCTGTCTGATTGCTCAGTTCTAACTCGTTCACCTATCTCGATTAATTCTCTTTCTTGGGCTCGTTCTTGGGATTCTCTACTTAGTTCTGACTTTCTGATTTCTTTTTCGGTTCTTTTATGAGCTTCTTTCTGTGACTGTCTGGCTTTCTTTTTCCATAATGCTTCTTCTACTCGC
Organism: Lissotriton helveticus; assembly: GCF_964261635.1. NCBI lineage: Eukaryota > Metazoa > Chordata > Amphibia > Caudata > Salamandridae > Lissotriton > Lissotriton helveticus. Next base: position 658,478,853 of record NC_136057.1, on the reverse strand, counting down.
ATGATGCATTCGGCATCCCATGTACCCGATACGGGCCATCTATACTTTTCCTCTAACTGTTTGGTATAATCTACCCATAAATCTAGATACAATATGGCGCTTATGCCATGTTTCTGATACATAAAGTGACCTGGACTGTCCCTAGGCGGAACAGGAACTGCTTCTTCTAACAAACCCTTTCTAGTTTTTAACTGACGTAATCTCGAAAAGAGAGACATTGTAAACTTGAATCGGAACACAATACAATAGACGAGGAACAATAACAATTGGGAAAACAATTCAGGCATACCACGACATTGGAAATACATTGAACAACATCATAACATTACAGTTCGGACAGAAATATTACCTGGAATACTGAGAACAGAAACACAAGAATTTCTCGAGAACGGAACAGACTAGAGTTACTGGATGCACTGCTGAAACAGTACGGAACATACCGGTCCCATAAAGGGACGCATCAAGACCCGTATCCACCTAGGTGAACACTTCGTTTGTGGGCCTGGGTACCACCAACCCACGGACCAGAGTCAATTTAGATTGACCCTGTCTAGATACTACCCCAGTAATGGTACTCACCGGGCAGCAAGAACGGAAAACTTCGGACTGGACTGGACTGCTACGACGACGGATGACGAACTTCGGACTTCGGTTACGGGTGGGCCTCCGGATACCTCGGACCTTGGACTCTTGGCTTGGGCTCTGGTCGGGACTCGCCGCGTTCCTCCACCGTCTCGTTTGGATGCTGGACCGCCTCCTCCGTCTCCTCCGTGGGCCTGAGGGATACTTGAAGCAGAAATATCTGCACGTGGCCGGTATGGTTCCGTCACGGCTGCAGAGGGTCAGGGGGTCGGCGTGGCTTCACCGACGCGTGGGGAAAGGGCAGGTCCCTGTTCGGGCGCCATTATGTGGTAAATAAATAAATAATACCCTATTTTTGACTAGACATATATCATAACAGATAGCTCAATAAAATAAGAGTCAAGATTCGAGGTAGTAGGAGTTTTGCAGGTTTTAATACAGCATAAGGACAGGAACAGGACAACCTGCACGGGAATAGGATGGCAGCTGCCGGGGGCCAGGATCTGGGATGAGCGCGCTAGCTTTTTAATAACAATACAAGAGCATATATACATAACGCAAACACATAGCATTACATTGCAGTAGGCGTAGCAGTGGGTGGAGCAGGAGGCGTGACGCGTAGCAGTCGCGAAAGATAAGAGTAAAAGTAGGTGTAACTGGGCGTATACATAGACATGTGGTGCACACGTAACAGGATATGTCATGAATGGGCGGAAACATAGGAGGGGGCTACCTAAGGAGCCGGGACCTCTAACCTGGTGGTGCGCGCAAACTGGCAATGACGTGTTACTAGGAGAAGCTGGGGGCTATGAACTCTGTGCTAGGAGCAGAGACTAAAGTCTGGAGGGTCGGAGCGACATGTACCTAAACCCTATCTGGTATCTAATGTTTAGGGAACATGTTGATATAAACTAGAAGTCATGAGGGGAAAAGCTAATTGACTCTAAGACTGGAGCATGCATTTATTCTACATATAGTGCGTGATGAAGAATATTAAATGACCATTAAATACAGTATTTCTCTTAACATGGAGCCGAATAGGCTAGACAATGACGGAAACTATTGATGCAGTTCAGTAGCTTAGGAATGCAGAGAAGGAGGACTAAACTGATAGCTGGAATCATAACATAGTCTTGGCAGACTCAGAGGCAGAGCCAGGCTGCACCGGGCACTGCGAGGCAGGAAGTAAGTGAAAGGTCGAGGATACAGGTGGGGGCTGTATCGCTCCTTAGCGAGGCTTCAGGAGACAGGAGCTGAATCTGATGTCCGGGCCCTGTTGAGGCCTAGAAACGGGGACTTTATAATAGAATAACGTGCACACTGAGAAACGTGGCAACGTAGCTTTACATAGGCCTGATATTCGTAGTATTCACGAGGACTGGAAAATGACATACCAGAGGTGGACACAACTATAATTGCGTCATTAATCGGACATGGGGAATACATATGCATATTGGTCATGCACACATAACATATGATGGATGACACGTAGGGACACAGAACATGGCAAAAATTACTTTTCCACAAGTGGCAGGGGCTGAGAGGTGTGGGTGGCTCCAGGAGGGGCAGGGTGAGTCAGCATTAGGCTGAATGGGACACCTGCGCTAAGAGTAGTGGGAGGGGTAATCCCCTGACTCTGAATAGGAGTGTGTCTTCCCTAGTGAATGCTGGCTCCGCCCCCTGTGGCTCGTCTGATGACGAGCCCCCACCTGACAAAGGGGAAGAGGAGCTTCTAAACCAAAGTGCTCTAAACCCCCCCTAATCCAGTTGCAACTGGTTTGCCCAAGCCCTACACTAAAGACAAAGAGAAAGGGTGTATAAAAGAAGGGGCTGTGATACCATGATGTTGTTCACTTCTTGGGCTGTTCCTGACTTGTTGGGGGCGTGCTGCTATTGGGGCCCAGGAGGAACCACCATGGGGGCTTACCTCCCTGCTGGAGGGCCCTGTGTGCTGGCCTACCTGGGTCCCGCTATGCCCCCTGGACCTAGAAGAGCATTTTGCGTAGACTTATTCTTTTTCCAGCAGGACTTTTGCTCGTGGCATCCTGCAAGCGCTTTGCTTGTGATTCAAGGGAAAAGAGGAGCCTCTGCGCATTGCCCTCGCAGCGCTGAGCTGCAGCTTGTTGTGAGGGAATCCCGACATGGGGATTCGCCCCCATCATTGCCAAGAGAGCGGGTGCCCACCCCGCATTTGTGCCGCTTATAGTTTTGCTGGCGGGTGCCCACCCCGCATCTGTGCTCTGTTTAATATGCAGGTGCCCACCCCGGGCTTTGTGCCACTTATGGTATTTTCTAGCGGGTGCCCACACCAAATTGATGAGGTTACTTTAGCGAACGGGTGCCCACCTCGCATTTGGAAATCTCAATAGGAGCCGCCGCGTTCGAGCACAGGGTCGAAAGCCAGGCGGCCTTGCCTGGTTGTGGGCGCGGCCTACCACGGGCGACCGGAAGTCTTCTCAGGGCTCCCGTGAGCATGGGCGAGCCCTGCACGTCTGGAGCAGAGAGAAGTCCCGAGCCCCAAGAGAGGGCTCAGGTGAAGTTGTAGGCTCCCTATCAAAGTCCTGGTCCCAGGAGAGTGACCAGGTGAGGTGCCAGTCCGGAGGTCAGTGTCTTCAGGAGCGAGGCCCCTGTGAGCTGTGGGAACCCGGCAGGCCGCAAAGAAGAGAGAAGACGGACCCTCCAAGAGTCCGGTGAGTGCGGCCGCAGTGGAACTCCGGTGGAGGGGTATGTCGGGGCACATTTTCGGTGCCCGCCCCCTGATTGTTCTTTACAGCTGCCCCGCTAGACAGAAGGCAGCTGCAACACCAGCAAAGGTTACTTTGGGAGTCCCGGAGTGGGACTTCCATGGCACTGAGAGTGCCAGTGTTCATTTCTTTTTGGGGGCAGTTGGTTTTAAAGAGCCCTAGAAAGGGGCTTTGTGAGTGGCACATGGCTAGTGCCCCCAGATTTTCCCAGCTGCAACGCACCAGTGCGGGCGGCTGCAAAGAAGGCGCACATTGGTTTAGAGGGCACAGTGTGTTCCAGTGCCCCCAGTACTACCACAGATGCCCCGCCTGACAGGGGGGCAGCTGCCACGTTTGGCAGATTGTTGTATAGAGAGCCCCAGAGCAGGGCCTCTCTGGTGATTTCCCAGTTGCGCCGCCCTAGCCGGCAATTGCATCGTTTGGCGCATTTTGTTTCACAGAGTCGCAGTGGGGACCCACTCTCAGGGCACCGTGGTGCCCCGGCCTTTATTTCATTCCCAGCTGTACAGCACTTAGTGACAGCTGCATCGTTTAGGTCTGCGCAAATTGCACACTTTTTGCTTTAGCTGCAAGTGGCAGCCTAGCGCCCTGACATTCCGGACAGAGGGCAGTTGAGCCCTAGAGAAGGCCAGTTGGCCAGGGGTCACTGTGAGTGAGAGGGGTAGAGCGCCAGGCTCTAAGAAACTACACAATGTGTTTAATGCCCCTTGTGATTGTGATTGCATAATGTGATTTATGTGATTGGATGTGACTTATGCACCCTGTTTTTTATTCCTCTAATGATGTTGATGCTTATGAGGTTATGGTGTAATGTGTTTATGCTGGTCAGGCCTAATGCGTAATGTGTTTATGCTTAGGAGGGTGTCTATGCTGATGAGGATTGGGCTTAATGTGGGTTTATGCTAAAATTATAATGTTTAGGTCATTGTGGTACAAGTAGTTACTGGTTGTATTCTACGTTTATTCTATGTCCTACATTTGCTAAGTTCACTTTGTGATGGTTCTGACAGTGATCCCAGTGTCCCTGTCAGGTGTATATAATCCCCTGTAGATATTGCCTAGTGCTGTTGGCACAAAGTAAATGTGTGATTACTAGTCTATGTGTTTATGATGATACAAAGGCTATTTTTGATATAAACTTGTGTGTAGTTTCTATTGTGGTGTTCCCAGTGTGTTGCTGCTGTGTGTGTGTGTGTGTGTGCGCAAATGCTTTACACATTGCCTCCGGGATAAGCTTGACTGCTCCTGCTTAGCTACCAAGGGGGTGAGCAGGGGTTATCTTTGGCGTGTAACTAACTTGTCCTGACTGGAGTGGTGGTTTCTGCCTGGCTTTGGCACAAGCCTTAGCCAACCAGAAATCCCATTTTTAACAGTACCTTACTACGAGGTGAATGTTTTAATAACGAGATCTCCACATTTCGTTATTGTGGAGGTCTTATTGCATCTTATCAAGTTGTTCTGTATTTCACACATTATCGCTTAACCTGTAGGCATTTACTTTGCTTAGAATTATAAGTGTCGATCCATAGTTTCAGCTGATAATCCCAGTTTTAGCATATGAGAAATAGTTTGCATTTTTGTGTGTGGTAAATGCAATTTCCGGTGGTAGAACAACAGGGTGTTACATGTACGAGAACATCTTTACTTGCACTGCCCCGACACAATGTAAATCAGACTCCGGCTCGTTTATGATGGTGCTCTGATCCTGCTGACAGCACAGACTGACACTTTTTGTCTTTTCAGTCCACAATATGTGCCCTTAGAGGTTTTAATTTACTTATTGAATTTTTGGGTCATACGAATTTGAATCGTAGCTCATGCATTTAAATTCATCCTTCTTTGTTTTGATGCAGCAATGTGGTTGTGTGGTAGATATAGGTTTAGTGTCGTTTTCAAACGATGTGCTTGTCCGTGTTCTATGATGTGTTGTATCAAGACTTGAAAGGGATATTTGCTATTTTTACCGGTTATGTGAATAAGTACATATTAAAAGGTGTGTTGAATAGGCAATATCAAAGAAAACAAAGTTAAGACGATAACCGTAATCTGTTTCTTTTACTTACCATTGTAAGGTGCGCAACCTACGTAAATACACATGGGATGCACTAGGGGTGGGGACACCCTTTGGGCCTAAAGCTATTCTAAGTTAGGAATTCTCCATTGTACGTCTTCCCCATGCCTACGTTTCCAGTGCCTGTGGACTGAACCCACTGGGGAAGGCTTGCTGCTTCGATAACAGTCGCTCTATGCGGCCTGCAGGCCTTTGCTGTTTGTGGAGATACGGTATCTTCTTTTGCAGGTTGCTTCCTGCAATATTGACACAATCCTCAAAGTATGCCCTTTATCTAGTGTTCGTCACTTCGCCTAAGGGAAGTGTTCAACTCTTTATCTGCTTCGACTCCCATGTTAATGGCTTTGCAGTCTCCGACCCACCACTTAACAGGTAAATTAAGCCTGAAGCAAGGTGTTTTGATTGTTCTCTTTGAGTGTAACAACAGATGTGCCTGTTCAAAAAGAAAAAAAGAAAACAGACGACTATAATGCACGAACCGCTTTACATATGTATTAGGCCGGACCTTCCTATAAAAAGCAAATTGTGTGACATTTCTATTTATGCTACTTTGGAAGGCCTGGGTGCCATTTCTGGAATCAGAAACGTACTTTTGTTCAAGTGTATTGATGTCCGGACAAAAGGTTCAGACAAACGGCAAGTGTGATTTTCTCAGAATTGTTTCCTGAAAGTTGAAAGGTTTCTGCCTGATTCGCACAATTAATAAAAGTTAAACGTGCTTCGATTTTCACAGTTGCGCTGATTGTGCATCATTACAAACTACAGTTGGAAGATGCAAACCTGCTGATATGCATTCGCGCAGATAGGGCAGATTTGTGGGTGTGCAAAATGAGCGTCCGTGACATCTTGAAACGGGTAGTAACACGACAACAGTGCACTATTTGCACCAGTGATTTGTGGCAGTTTCACCACTACAAATATCGTGAGCAAACACCTGCAATTTGCCACCACACTGTAATCCCGTTTTGGATGAAAACAGAAGTTTGCAGCAAAAAGGGATTACCGTCCCAAATGTGATCGGGCCATTTGGGCAGAACACGCATTTTCCAAAATGAGCAGACATGTTTGGGACTTAGGAAAAAAACGTAGCCGGGCAGGAGCAAATTGTTCGTGGATTGGAAGATCGGCGAAAACACTTAATTGGATGGAAGCGTATCGCCAAAACATATCCAAATATTTTTTCTATCATTCTTCCCTTTTTTTTCTTTCAAAATTATGGTATGAGACAAAAAATTACTTAAATAGCAATCATTGCAAATTAATTTGCATTTGCACATGTAACTATGGCTCCTTTACCGTTTAAAATTGAAAATAAACTTTTTCAATACAGAGGTGAACAAAGCATTTTATCGACAGCCATTCATGGCTATTGATGCAAACCCCTATCTTCTAACAATAGCTGATAGGGTTTTGCACTAAAATGAAACGCCACTGTGAAGCAAGTGTTAAAAGGAGAAATGCTTTTATTTCTCCTGTTTCTTACTTTGCATGTGTGCTGTACTGTACAGCACACATCTTAAGGGGGAACAGTTTTCAAGTTTGTGCTGGTATAGTATTTTGTACTGGAAGGTTACCCATCCAGCCAGGGCCGGACTGGCTAACGGGCGTTTTGGAATGCAGCTGAGCTGGGGGCTGATTTAGTTGATGGGGACCTGCATGTACTAAATGAAATTAATTTTGCTTTAATTATTTCGAAGCACACGCAGGTCGCCATGAACAAAATCAGCCCCCACCGCAGTGAAATCAGCCTCCAGCTCCTCAGCATTCCAAAACGCCGGGTAGTCAGTCCGGCCCTGCTTCCAGCACAAAGCCTATGCTAGACTCACACACCCTTGCACTATGGTGCAAAGTTGTATGCACCGCGCTTAGCAGCATAATTGTGTGCCAGCGCTAGTGAGTGAGCAGGATAGTGCCAAATTTCTACAGCTATGGTCAGTGCTTAATTTGTGAAACAAAGAGTGCCAGTGCCCAAAGCTCTTCTGAGAAGCTGGCGGCCAGTGCAATTAAAACGTGGGCATGCAAAAACCATGGCTAGTAGTGTTTAATCGAGTACCAGACACTCCCTTTTCCCAATGGCGGCTGCCACGGATAGGGAGTGGCAGGGCGGAGGGCTGGGATGAGGAGGGGGAAGGGGTAAAAGAAAAAAAAAAAAACTTACCTAACCTCCTAGCCGCACTTTGTCGTCCCTCTTCATCTTCCCTCCACTCCTCAGGAACCACACCCAGGCTCTCCTGACCAATCACAATGCCACTGCAGCATTGTAATTGGTAAGCACCCAGGCTCCCTTAACTAAGCACAACTTTGCAATATAGCATTGTGATTGGTCTGAGCACAGTTGTTCAGCGCTCAGCCAGGGAATGGGGGCCCGGGCATGTTCTCCACGAAGGCTGTAATGTAGCCTGCGTGGAGAACATGCAAAGTGTGCATGACTGTTTGGCCTGCCCAAGAGGGCAAGCCAGACAGTGATTGCGCACTTAGGAGGATGCCACTACTGCTCCCCTGAGAGCAAAGCAAGCCACAGAAAGGAACAAATAAAATGATAATAACAGCAGTTTTTATGGTTGTATTTTTCCTTCATTCCCACTGCCGAAAGCAGTGGCGCGACGCTCCTCTGCCGGAGTGGAGGAGCCGCCACTCACTGTTCCTTTATCTCACTCTCTAGGTTCCTACTGTCTCCGTTTGTGATGGTTTGGCTCTTTCGCTTCCTGCGTCTTACCCCTTTATTTATTTTTCTTCTCCTGCACTTGATAAATAAACAATGTTGTGAAATAAGTGCCATTCCCCAAATATAAGAGCCAGTAGCTCCCACCAGCAACTATCAGCTCAAATTAAGCACTCGATACGGTGCTTTCCTGCTCTCTACCTGTCACACAACGCAGGGCAGCAATAGTGGGTGATGTGCTGCGTTCCGTAACATCTTCCTAAATCTGGGCCCTAGTGTCATGCAAAACAGCCATGTTTAGTACTAGCACTGTCAATTAGATCATCAATTGTCGACTCTTGATAAGGCAGTGATGTTCTTTTTTTTGGCGTTCCTATAGCAGCACTGAAATGTTTCATGCAGTGCTCGTTGGCTTTAAGGATAGTAAATGTGAGGCCCTAATATCTAATAGAAATGTTTTAGGTAAAGTACATACATAACGTCAGAAATGCTAATAAGAACCTGCGATTCTATTTGCAGATTTTTAAATAAGGACTTACCCATTTAAAAATAATAACTCTCTGTTCATTTCCTGCCTCCAGGACGCAATTTCTTTCAAAGGCAGTCATAGCATGCCTGCTAGTTGTGTGCAAATGGTTCTTGCTCTGAATTCTCCAATGACAGTGGGCTGTCATGCACTCATCAATGTAATGTGCCTATGGCCTATCTCTGGATACCTGTCAACAATAGTGTAATAAATCGTGCCCCACATCCCTGTCAACATATTAAGCAAATGCATGTTGCCAAGTTTCACTACAAAAGGAACCTGTGTCAGCAAGTGCCTCAGTTTAAGAGAATGCCACTCCACGATGAGCAGCACGCCAGCAGCAGCTGTTTTTAGTTTACCCTGTTGTAAAAAGTGCATGGCTGTGATATTTAAATACAGGCGACGGATTGTGCAGCGCTCACCATAAGTGCAGGGTATTTCACAGCCAAATGTGAGCACTTCATTCAGTTGCAGCATTAATAATGAGTCGCGGGTGGTGATCTTTGAAAGTGGTGGGGAGGCATATTTTCCACTTATTCCAGTGAGCAAGGGAATTGGGGTAGCTTGCCTTCTACAAGGGCTCTGGGGGAGGAGAGTCCAGTTCTAAAAAGCCACAGCCTCCGAAAGGCCAGTCAATAAATATTCAAGCAATTTCGGGGCGTCCCAACTCATTGAAGAGAGATGCTTTCCAAATTCAATATGTCAATGACAATTTCCATTGTGCTAGAACCGTATCACGGGTGCCTCCGTAGGTTAAACATTAACTACGACATGATAACAAAATAATGTTGCCATTGATAATTTCTTTATTTTTTTCAGTTCAAAAAGAAGTTTATTAGTCATAAAATAAGGCATGAATACATAGTACATGAAAAGAATTGGGGGAATAAGGGAAAGGGAAACAAGGAAAGAATAATCAGGATATACTTTACAAGGAAGTAAAAGACAAAAACTGATCATGGGCAATAAGGCTAAATATGGGGGCTAAATGGTTATACATCAAAAGTAGTTGCGAATAAAAGCATATCAAATAATAATACAGAAAAAGCGAGGAAATGCAAAGGGTATCAGGCCAGTGAACTTGCGGCGAGCTTCCTGCACAGTGGTGGTAAAGTCAGAGTAAAAGTACAGTGAAGTGTTCTCGTATGGGACCTTTTGTTTCTCTCTGGCCACCCGAAGAACTGTGTCCCTATCGCGATAGTTGAGGAATCTAGCTATAATAGGACGTGGTGTGGCCCCAGGGGGGGGCGGGCGGCAAGGGATCGATGCGCTCTCTCCACTATGAAATGGGCGGAGAAGGAGTCCCTGCCAAACAGGTCGACCATAAGTTTTTCAATGTGCCCAGTGTTGGTCGACTCTGCAAGGCCCAAAATGCGAACGTTGTTTCTTCGGGACCTGGCTTCAAGGTCCTCATTTTTATCCGCAATGATTTTAAGTAGTCTGTCCATCTGGGTGAGCTGACGGCCAGCACTGGTGGAGGTGTCCTCGGGATTGGAAATACGACTCTCCGCCTCTTTCAAATGAGTGTCATGTTGGTCCATTTTAGCAACCACCGAATCCATACGAGAGTTAAGTGCGTCAATTTTGGAATCAATGGAGGTTAGGCTGTTTTTCATGCCAAGGAGAAGAGACTTCCAGTCTTCATCGTCTGGGGCTGTGGCGCCAGGAACCGACTGCTCCGCTGGTTGAGTGTCAGTGGTCTTCCGGGTTTCATACGGTAATTTGGACTGTCTGGCATCGCTTTGCCCCATCGTTACGGGCAAGGAGGGGGGGGGGGTTGCCCCAAGACCCTGGCAACAGCAAGGATAAGGCAAGGAGACTATGATGCTCACAGGGTAGAGCGTGCCAGCGAGGGGGAACCCCCTCCAGTGTATGTATGGCCCAGGCGAGCGCAATCCGTTAAATCGGCATGTAGTGGCGTGATGGGCCTGGCGTCGCAGATGCCAGTCTCTGAGGCGCAGTCTGGACCCGGGGAGAGGCCTGCGGGTCAACCAGGCTTTCCACAGTGTGTTGGTTCTGGCCACTAAGTTCTCCCAGCTGCGCAGCAGTATTGGGCATCTTGGAAAGGTGGGCGCTCAGTCCAGCTCTGATTCAGAGCTTAAAGCCATAGGGTCGGCGACGCTGTGTGCCAGAATCAGGCGATATGGCTCCAGGGGGTCCCGGTCGCATCTGGCAAATAGCGCGGTGCGCAAACAGGGCCAAGTGCGAGATTGTCATGAATGGAGGCAGCCTAGGGGGTGGAAGGAGGATGCGTGCCTCGAGGCGGCCAGTATGAGGGCAGTGGATGTCCACATGTGGCAACGGGAGAGGCCGCCTCACCAGTGTCGGTCCATGCGGCGGCTCCTAGTGCAGGTCCGGCTCCTCCCCCAGCGTGGCCCAAGTGCGGCAAATAAAGGTCCGAGTGTGGGAGGGGGAGTAGCCTCGGCCCCTCACATCCCTCGTGTTAGGGACAGGCGATGTGTGCAGAAGATCGCTATCTCCAGAGCAGCAGCAAGCGAGTAACGGTCGCGGTAGCCGGCGGTGAGAGGTCACAGAGGCCCGGCAGGGCAGCCCGTATTCCGGCCCGGGGTAGGCCCAGAGCAAGTCACGATCCTCGCCGGGGCCTCCGTCAGAAGGGGCGAGGAGCCAAGGAAGCCTCAGCAGTCTCCTCACCTCTATTGTCAGTAGCGGCACACTCCCGGGCAGCAGGTAGGCGGTCTTGCAATCTCGCGTTCCCGCAGGGCGGTCCGTTCATGTGGTGGGGCACCGGAGGGGTAGGCCCGAGATCACCGGTCTATAGTGGCAGGTGCAGCCGGGTCATGCCTCCATGCGAGGCGCAGCAGGGACCGCTGGGCAGTGCAGGCGACCACAACGCAGCAGGCGGCTCTGTTAAGGCGGCAAGCCTGGTATCGGAGGGCTCCTCTCGAGCTCACGGATTGATCGGTGCTGGTTGCGGGCTGTTTTGAGCACTCAGGATGGCATGAAGGATCGATTGAAGGCTCAGATGGGCGAGAGCCTCACTAAGGCGTGGCCATCTTAGTTCAGCGCCACCTAGCGCCCCCCCTACCCACAATAAAGTTGCGTCTAACGACAGCGAACTTGAGCTGGACTCCTCCCCTCATGACAACTTTATCTGTCCTACCTCTAAACCTTCTGAACAGGTCAAGACTGCTCCCTTTGACCTTTCCTCGGTTGAGTCCTGTCAAGTTAAGGCCTGGCTCCCACTTGATTCGAACACTCTGAAAAATCTTTTGGGTAGCATCAAGTCTGGCTCCCCACTGGACCCTCTCCCTCCATCCACGCTCAATCTTTTGGATTAATCTGCCCTTGAGGTGATTCTTAATCTCCTTAACTCCCCCTTACATCTTGGGCATCTGCCGTATAATCGGAAGCATCCTCTTGTGTTTCCTTTGCTGAAAAAGAATGGCTTGGATCCCCTTTGTTAGTCAAACTACAGGCCTATATCTCTTCTTTCCACTTATTCCAAAATATTGAAAAAAACACATTAATTCTCAACTTTCTCCACATGTGACAGGGCATATGCTATTTCATCCATCTCAGTCTGGCTTCCTCCCCGGTCACATTAAGGAATCAGCTTTGCTGGGGGTTACGGAAGATCTTAGGCAGGAGCTTGACTGTGAGGACCCAGCAGTGCTCATCCTGCTGGATTTGAGCGCTGCCTTCGATGCGGTCTCTCACTCTATTGTGGTGGAGCGCCTCAAATGCTCGGGAATCATAGGTGTATCCCTACAGTGGTTGATCTCTTTCTTAAAGGATCGTTCCTTTCAAGTTTTCTCTCATACCGCTAAATCTAACTCTGTGGCCTTAACATCTAGAGTACCGCAGGGCTCGATCGTGAGTCCTCTGCTTTTTAATCTCTATGTTTGCTCCTTGGCGGACATTGCATGCAGAAAAATCTGGGTTGACCATCTTTTTCTATGCAGATGATATGCAGATTATTTTTTCTCTGTCACCTGCTCAACATCAGGATCGTTATTTACTCAAACTTGGCCTGCGGAACATCTCCTTGTGGATGTCCAGAAATGCATTAAGATTGAACGGTTCTAAGACAGAGGTTCTCATACTGGGGAACAATCCCGAACTCTGGGGAGCCAGCTATTGGCTTGTCTCTCTGGGTCCTATGCCGACTCCGGTCCCCAAGGTTAAGAACTTAAGTTTCACCATAGACAGCAAACTTTCTCTCGCTGCCCAGGTCTCGTAAGTCACCTCTGCCTGCTTTGCTACTCTCAAGTGGCTAAAGAAAATCCATTAGCTCATTCCATCAACTGTCTTGCAGGCCTTGGTGATCTCCAGACTTGATTACGGTAATGTTCTGTAACTGGGTGTGGAAAAAACCTCTGTCCATCATCTTCAGCTCATTCAGAATGTGGCAGTTAGCCTGCTTCTTCGGCTGCCTCGTCACACTTCTGTCTCCCCTTTGCTTCATCAACTCCACTGGCTTACAGTTAGTAAGCGTATTGCATTCAAGGCCCTTTGCTATATGTTTAAAGTTCAGCAAGGCTTGGCCCCCTGGTACATAGGTAACCTTTTCATGCCTTATCAACCCTCTCGCAATCTAAGATCAGCCAATCTCTCCCTTTTCTCAGTTCCCAGAGTGCGGCTAACCTGCATGGGTGGCCGCTCGTTTTCCTTCTTGGGACCAAAACTGTGGAATTCTCTTCCGCTGGAACGGAGGACCTGTCAATCTCTACATGCTTCCTGGAAAAAGCTAAAGCGCTTTCTTTTTAGTCAGGCCTAATTGTCAACTGACCTCCATCCACCTAGCTTCTCCTGCTTTTCAGTGCAGGGAAACATAAATAAATAAATAAACAAACAAGCATTTACAATACATATTGGTCTCGCATTTGTGAGAGTTAGAGTTATTGGAGTTGTAAAAGACAATGTCTTTTACCTTTGTGTATTGGATTGGAGGGATGTATGTGGCGTGGAGTGGAATTATGTGGGTTGAATTGGAATTATTAGTTGTGGAATTGTGTGTGCTGTGGAATGGATTTGTGTAGTGGAAGTAAGTGGCATGGTGTGCAGTGTAAATAAGTGGATAATAATTGCTGGGTATTGACTGTACTGGAATAATGTGGAGTGGGATTGTCTGTCAGACTGTAATTATGTGGAATGACATTTTGTGTTGTGGAGTGGTATGTTGTGAAGTTGAATTATGTGGCGTGCTGTTGAATTTTGTTCCATGTTGTGGAATTCTATGGTGTGGAATGGATGTATGTTGTGTAATTCAGTTGAAATATGTGGTTCGTTGTCGATTTATGTGGTATGGCATGGAAATGAGTAAAGTTGAATTGTATGGCATGGAAGTGTGTGGGGTTGAGTGCAATTATGCTGAGCGGAAATATATGGCATTGTGTGGAGTGTATATGTGTGGATTGTGTTACCAAGTTTAAAAATGATGAAACTTAAAAATGCAGTCTTTCATTGAGCACAAATTTACAAGACCATATAATATGCAAATACTTGTACAAATGTCAAAATGAAAACATGCATAGTCAACCCCTAATGACATGTGTGTTCATGAAATAATGGGATACAGCATGGATCCTTATAAAATGGTAGACCTTAAGTACTGATGGTCCCTGTTCTACTGTGACTTCAAAAGACAAACTCAAGGGGGCTTTCCTGAGCTTACATAGGTAGAGATCAGGTCATGGGGAGTGAGCTGTGCCCAGAGAGGATTCTTTAGCTACTTTGAGTAGGAATAGATGAAGTTTAAGCACAAAGAAGGAGTAAGGCACGTTGGCACAGAAAGAGGTCAGATAAGAGAGATTAAGAGAAGATAGCATGGGGCTTAAACTGCAGACCCAGACCAGCGGGTCAAAGACACAGCGGGCTGAAGCTGTGGGTGCTGGAGTGATATGAAAGGTGTGGGCTAGGTGCCTTCTCCCGTACAGCAGCCAAAGCCTGTGCTCACAGTCCCAACCAGTGAATAGTATATGCACAACTCAGAGGAAATTATCTCTGCCCCTACCCAACAGTGAGGAGAGAGCCGCTTTCCTCTGGCTAATATATTTTTAGACAGCATTTATTTGGAGGCGGTGCTTAACATTATTTTTTTTATTGAATTTTATGTCAGCAAGCAGAAACAAACATAGACAGACATCCAGAGAAAAAAATACAGAAAAAGCCAGAAGGAAACATCAGCAAATATCATCTTCCAAACATTATACAGGTTACATACATCCATCGCCTACACATTATGAAATAACAATATAAGCATGAACTTTACGTAAAAGGAAGAAAGATACATTAAATCTGTCCCTAAATTACTTTATCTTAGGAACCTATCCACTTAGCAATAGGGTGCCATAATTTGCTCCCCAGAGTTTTCCTTCTGATACCCTTAGTTTTATATAACGCCATCTGGAGATGGTAAATAGACAGCAGTCTGGTTTGTCAGTTAATAAACGTTGGTGGTTCACTGTCCAGCCATTGGGATGTAATACATAAACAGAACATGGACATGCAGATAAAGACAAGACCCTCCTCAGCAGCCGACCAGCCGGGTGCTGTATTTTCTTGACACCCAAAAATCACAAGCATAGCCGATAATTGCAGTCGTATACCTAAACTAACCGAAATAATAAATTCAACATCCTTTATAAAATTAAAAAGCTTTGGGCAAGTAAAAAACATATGGGGGGCATCGGCAGCATACTGGCCACACCGGCTGCATCCCGTCCCCCGCTCAGAGTTCCATTTAGCCAATTTCCCGGGCGTATAATAAAGCCCGGAAATTGACATAAAGTGCTGACTCTTCAAGGGACCGTTAAATAAAACATTTGTTGCAAGTTCTATACTTCTTGCAAGACTGACACACTCAGTCCCCAATTTACTAGTCCAATTTGCCTCACAAGCTTCTAAATCATCCTCCAGTTTTTCCATAAATAGATAATAAAGGGGACCCATTTTAAACCTTAATCTCAGTGCTTCTATAATCTCAATTTTTTTTAATATAATCAAATTCTTATTAAGTTTCTGCTCGCAAAAATTGCGCAGCTGTAGATACTTAAAAAAGTCTGTTCGAGCTAGATTATAGTTCTTCTGTAGAAACTCAAAAGATACAAAATGAGTCCCCTGAAATAAATCCCTGAGCTGACAAATTCCCAGAGAATGCCATCTTGCCATTACTTGCTCACAGAAAATCTCCGGTAATAAAGGACAATTTTGAAAGGGGGTATATGAACTCAAATCCGGGCCAATGCCTAATTTCTTTTTTGTTTTCCTCCATATAGTATATGCAGCAATAATAGCCTTAAATTTTGTTTTCTTATAGTAGCTGGGCTCAATTATGCGATTTAAACATTGTTTTCCTTCAAGGGGTGCTTAACATTAAGCAAGCATTTGTTGATGTACAGTATAAAAACAACCTTAAATGTTTAAAATGTAAAGTTTATAAAAAGAGATATTGTTATGAACATGCATTTGCACTGTTTCTGAGGGAGATACAATTAGGGAATAACTTCTGTGATATTGTTATGATAAGAAAACTATATGGAGCTAGAGCAAAACTCAAAAGGACAGAAGGGGTACTTCTTTAGAATTCCTTAATGTTTTATTAAAAACAAAATGTAAAGAAGTGTGAGTATATCTAGCTGATTTGGTCCAACAACATCACCAATCAAACAAACTTGATCTAAACTTCGATTTTACCTATTTTCTTAATCGTTACTATAATATGACACACGTTCTGGTGGTGTATCAAGGATTAGATGAAAAGCTAGAACACTGGCAATTAATATAACAATGTCATATGCACTGTTACCAGACTGAAAGCCAGGACAGAGCTTAATCTGTAAATGAATTAGTCCCGGGGCTCTCTTCGGCAGGCCACTGCAGCTTGCACCACACATTGCCCCTGCCAGCACTGGCAAAGACAGTACAGACACAGCTACTAACACTCACACGATTACAAGTGTGACAATTCATACTATTCCAGACCCCCAAAACTATAAGAATTGCTTGGGAGGGAGGTATGAGTCACTGGCAAAGTGCTGGCAATTAGGTGCCTGTGCCGAGCACCGGAAACCACAGGCTCAAATTAAGCACTGAGTCTGAAGAAATATAAAATGGCAGGCAATTATGGAATACTCAAAATATAGGGACATTAAAATTAGGTAAAAGCAATGAATAATGCAATTATAAACTGTTATATTGAAATTTCGGGTCTTACTCTGAAAAGCAGGCCTACTTGCCAAATAAAGGTGACAACAAATTGCAGACATTGTGTCCAGAAGTCTATTATGTGTTGTATACTTAGGGGAGAAAGTACCTATTTATGTTTGGTGAGAAAATGTAAATTCTTTCATTTTATAAAGTGAACAGATGACTGGTATAATCAAGCAAACACATGAACCACTCAAGAAAGCGGGAAGAGAAATAAAGGAAACTGAAATGGGTAATCTGAAGAACATCCATAGATGAATAGATCAATAGATGGGAGCAGAGCCACCCCATGGAAAGGAAAAGTCAAATCATTGTTGTTAACCAACAAAAAGTATTGATAAATGCATTAGGTTTAGCCTAGTGGCGAAGATTGGAATGGGGTAGAATGGGGTAGAGTTGAGTGTCGCAGATTGGACAGAGCATAGTGTGATGTGGTGGAGTGGGGTACAGAGGGTAGATTGTGGTAGGGTGGGCTTGAGTGGGGTTGATTGGAGTGAGGTGGCTATGGTAGATTGTTGTGTAGTAGATTACAATGGGGTAGTTTGGACAGAGTTGAGTGGGTTAGTTTTGAAAGAATGGAGGTGCTAGATTAGGGTAGGATGGAGTGGGGTAGAGTTTATTATGAGATCAAGGAATGGAAATATAATTATGAGGGGATATTACATTTTTCATGTCTTGATTATTTATGCTTTAAAATAAAGCACTATGGAGGAAGCAGTATGCAGTGTGAGCGGGAAAGAAATAATACCATCAAATTGTGAGCAGCGGATGGTCATTGATTACATTTGATTAATATGTGTTTAGTTCCTGGTCCACAGAAAGGACGGTAACTGATGTTTGGCTAGCAGTGGCCAATTATGGTGGCTGCAAACAGGGTTGCTGCAGCCAACAAATGGGAGGTAGTAGGAGGGTTCCAGGGCATTCTGTTGTATATAATAGTGCCAGAGCCTTTTAATATGTCATTGATGGTATTACTGTAATGCAATGACATCTGTTTCAGTGTGTGTCGTGATTTGTTTAATTTTGAGTAAATCTATTTGTTTGACATTTTTTTCAAAAATGCTTTTATTAGATTTTGCACAAGTATTAATAGTTTTTTGTGCATAAGATATATACAAAAATGTTATTTAATAAATCAGCGCTGAATTTGTCAGCTTAGCAAGTGGTTTTGAAAGTTGGTTGCACATCCAAGAACCGCTCCTAAAAGTACATAGTCTCACTTGTTAAAAGCGAGCTAATGGCCGAAGGGTCCTGTAGTGTGAAAATATGTTGATGTGAGTTGCCAGAGAATGGGTATTGAAGGGCATGCCTTTAATGGCAACCTCAACTGCTAATGTAAATCGAAATATTTACTTTTGGAAGTACAATGAATTTGTTTTTACCTAGGATTCATGTGGGTTGACATGCCTGCATGTTTAAAGTCGAAATTGTGTAATGTTCTTAATTATATTTATAACAAATAGTTGAGGCTATTCTAGGAGTGTTACAAAGAAAGTTTTTTTATATTTGCTTGGTTTTTAATGTACTATATTGTAATAGAGACAATAATGCAACTCTAACCCACTCGTTACCATATGACTTCACTTGAAGAACAGCTCAGATGGTGCAGACACCCAACTCATCCTCTCCCTATCCAACGAACCCAACACTGCCAGACACAACTTTCTAGAAGGCATGGAAGCCGTCGCCAAATGAATGAAAAACAGCTGCCTACAACTAAACACAAATTAAAAGGAAGTACTCATCATGGGCCCAAACCCAGACACCTGTAATAACACCTGGTGGCCCCCTGCCCTCGGCAGTCTGCCCACCCCCACAGACCACGCACGCAACTTGGGAATCATCCTGGACTCAGAGCTCAAAATGGACCGCCAAATCAACTCCGCCTCGTCCTCCTGCATCTACACCCTCCACCTCCTACGTAAGACTGTCAAATGGATCCCCCTTGAACACAGAAAGACCGTCACTCATGCCCTGGTCACCAGCAGGCTCGACTATGGCAACGCACTCTATGCCGGAATAAACAAATATCTCACCCGCAAGCTACAAAACATCCAAAACGCCGCAGCAAGACTGGTCCTCAACCTGCCAAGCCACTGCCATATCTCCCAGCACCTGCATACACTCCACTGGCTCCCCATTGAAGCTAGAGTCACCTTCAAGATGCTAACCCACACTCACAAGGCGCTCCATGACACCGGACAAGTATACCTGAACAGCCGGCTCAAATTCCACGCACCCCAAAGGACCCTACGATCAGTCCAGCTCTCCTACGTCGTGGTCCCCCGCACCAGAAAGACTAGATCCGGAGGCCACTCCTTCTCCTTCCATGCGGCCAGTGCCTGGAACAACCTTCTGCTCCACCTCAGACAGATAACATCTTAGCAAGAAACCTCAAAACCTGGTTCTTTGACAGACCCCCTTCTTGATGGACTGGAACCTGCGAACACCCCCACAGCCCCAGCACCTTGAGACCATTACAAGTGAGTAGTCGCGCTTAACAAACACCTGATTCAAAGAAACCTGATGAAGTTGGCACCGGGCAGGGGCTATGCTGGCATCATAGTCATCTGGAGTGGACAGTTGAATACAGTACATGAATAGAGTTTCCCTTCTGAACACTGAAGCTATGGCTCGGGGCTTTTCCATTGAATGTGTGAGCTTCAGCAAGAAGTAATCAGCAGGAAGGCATTACCACCAAGACTCATAGCAGCATGTAGAGTTGTACGGAGTGACAAGCAGCCTTACCGAGTAGGAGAATGGAAGCAGCTCTTAAAGTCATAGCCTAGATAGTGAGGATATCCCTCTGCTTGGTCAACAAGCATGCTTGAAATGCATGCAGCCACAGAGAGATTAGTAAACAAGCACGGCACAAGTGCTGTGCAAGCTAAACATAAAAATATTAACAGCGCAAGCGCTGTGCTTGTTTACCTATTCTCCCGTGGATGCATAATAGCCTGCTTGTTCTTACGAAATATCTTCTTTGAAAAACTCTTGAGAAAAAAAGAACTTATTTAGCTTGGCTACTAAAATCCCAAAAGCTATAAAATAGTTCACACTGGTGTCAAAAGAAAAATTATGCTAATAAATTGCAGCAAACATCTACCTCCATTTATCTATGTCTGTCTGTCTAGGGATGAGCTGAGAGTGAAATGCTGCTGCAAGATTCACCACCCACTGAGACTGTAGGGAACATAAGCAGGTCAAGGCAAGCCCTATGAATCCAGCTCTAACAGTTGTGCACCTTACTGTAGGTATTGTTAATGCACAGAAGCCAGTATGTCAGTGGGGGCAGCTAAGGGAGAGAAGGGCAGTACTCTTAAAGAAGGGAAGACAGTGAAGATAAAGAGAGACTGGGTAACTATATTGCCAACAGTGAAGAGAGAGCAGCTTTTCTCCGGCTAGTATGTTTGAGACACCTTTTACTTGGAGGTGGAGCTTAAAATTAAGTAAGCATTTGTAAATGCCCTGTCTTAGAGGACGTGACGCAGGGTCAACAAGTGAAGCATCCCCTCCAGGCTTTATGAAATGGACAGAGTGGGGGGAATTGAAGTAATCTTGGTGTTTTTGACCAGTTTGTAAATTGAGCTCTGCCGGCTGCTACAGTGAGGGTCTGTTGAGCTAGTGTTACACTGCTGCCTGCTGCTGTCTCCCGAGCCCCAGCCACCTCCTTTGCGATCCTCCAATCTCCGAGCCAGCACCAGTCATGGCATCCACAAACAACGCCAGATCACACTAAAAACACCAGCACATACAGCGGGAATAGAACCGGTATCAAAGCACACTGAGAAAGCGCTTGGCATGATGGGATATGTAGTCCCTGTAACTTGTGCTATTTGTGCACATAGTGCAGTTTAAAGGGGGATAAAACTACATGTCCCAGAATTCTGTGAAACAGTTATTTGAGTTCTGTGACCAGTGAAATAGGAGAAGTGCAGGGAGAAGAGGACAATGGGAAATCAATAGGAACTTTATGGAATAAAGACACAGCAGCAGAGGGGCAGCCAGGGGTGAGCATATAGTATATGGGAGGAGGTGGGATACGTGGAAGGAGCGGTGAGGGATGTGAGAGCAGGAAACAAAAAAAAATACTACCCCAAATGTGTGTAACTATACAGAAGTTGATCCATGCTCCTGTGGGAGGAAACCAAAGACAAAAGGAGGTACAAGAGGTAGAATTGACTGCTAGGGAGCACTAAAACATACACATGGAAGCAGCAGTTGGGCTCTAAGTCCACATATACCTATATATTTAAGTATATACTAAAGTATATACAAGAGGTCTCGAATGATTGACCTAAAAAGGGGCAGGAATCAAGAAGGGTGATCACTGCTGTCCATTAGGAGGAGCCATCCCTAATACCCATCATCACCCCTAGAGGAATGCTGAGAATTACACAGTCATTCAAGATTGTTAATAGGCTGGCACTATCTAATGTGTAGGTCTTTTGTCTGTGCTAGATTGAGCAAAAGATATTAGTATCCAAGTTACCCAGCTAGCGCTGGGGATTAACGGCTGCTTATTGCCTTTTCCTTGTTATGTCCATGAGTTTGCATCTATAGTTGCGAGATAGACAATTCATAGCAGTCAGCAACCCGGGCAGAGGCCATATTGCTTAATGAGGATCCCAAGCCAGTCTTTATACTGAAAGTGAATGAGACTCTTAAATAGGCAACATGACTGCAGTTTTGTGAAATCATGATCTTCTTAGCGTCAGGATGCCCTCCTGGGTGATCTTTATGTATTTATTATTTATTTTATTGATAACATTTTAAATAGTGTGTACTTGACCTTAGAAGGGTATTTATTTTTTTCATTTATTTTATTTTAAAGGTTTTCTATAGCGCTGGCTAGACCCAGGGGTATCAGAGTGCTTTACGGGAATGTGAGGAGGTACAGTACTCAAAAACATTTGAACAAAACAAGAGCCAATATAACAAAGACAGCAGATAAAATATGAAAGCTATTTACAGAACAACTATATTAAGCTAACGTGGGTAGTGAGGACTTAGGTTAGGAAGGGTGAGAGAGAAGAGAAAAAGGAGGGGAAGAATAGAGTAGGAGTTAGGGGATTAGCAGTAGTAGTAAATCAGTGGGAGGTCATGCGTAGGGCTTGGAGTCATAAGTAGATATAGAGAGCAGGGGAGGATAGGATGGGAAGAGTAGTGTGAGGGCGGGGGAATTGGTGGGAGAAAGTGGAGGGGGTAGAATTGGAGGACAGTAGAGGGAGACATGATGGGGTTGCAGCGCGTGAGATCAGTGCCAGAGGTAGGAATTAAGGACCCCAGTATTTGTTGAGGAGGAACAATTTGAGTTCTTTTTTTGAAGTTGAAATAGAAGGGGTTACAGTGTAGGTCTTTAGGCAGGGAGTTCCAGATGAAGGGGCCATTATTGGAGAAGGAGCGAACTTGTTTGCCTTTCTTCTTAAACAGGGGGGGATAAGAGTGAGGGCGTTAGTGTTCCTCGTCAGTCGTGCACAGCCTGCTTTGTGGAGTGTATCTGAGAGGTAACGTGGGGTGTTTTGGTGAAGGGCTTTGTGCAAAATACATGCAATCTTATAGGTGGATCTGCCTTCAATGGGTAACCATTTGAGGGTTTTCAGTGCGGGGGAGATGTGATCGAAACGTTTGTAGGTTGAGCATAGATTTGAGTAGAGCGAGGTGGACTTTAGGTGTTCAGGCGAGGATAGCGTTGCCATAGTTGATTCTCGACAGGAGCAGTGATTGGACATCAGTTTTAAAGTCATCAGCCGGGATGAAGGGCTTCATTTTCTTGAGATGACGGAAAGTGAAGAGTGCTCCTTTGGCTGCGTTTTTTTATGTGGGAGGTGAGGGTAAGGCTATTATCAATGGTGATGGGCGAGTCCAGTGGATTGAGTCTGAGGCCAATTGTATTGCAGGGGTGTGTGAGAGGGGGCATGGTTATTTAGATTAAGGAGGCTAGGTGAGGGGTAGGGAGGAAGGAGGGGAAGACATGATATAGCTCAAAGAAAAGGTGGGAGGTTCAGGGTAGGAGAAGCCAGTGGATGGGGGAGGCCACGTTAGGGGTCAAGAGAGAAGGTATAAACAAAGAGGGTCAGAAACAGTAACAATCAGAGTAACGCTGGGGAGAGAAATACAAAGAGGTAAAGCAAACTGAAGTTTACACATTTTGATTAGCAGAGAGCAGGTTGGGGTCAGGGGAACATAATAAGGGGAAGGACATTGGGGATATAGGGAAAAGCTACGGGTGGTACAAGCAATAAATAGTGAGCAATATGTAAAACAGATAATAATTATAATCACAGCCAATAGAAGTAAACCACAATGGACAACAATACAAAAGACCACAGTGGGTTCAAAAGTCAGTATAACAAGGTAGCCTTTGGATTCACAGCGAGCCAGTAAGATGTTGAAGACTGCGCATTAAAAAAAACATTTACACAGAGGTAATGTAGATCCAAGATTCCTACATCAAAGACCAGTGTTTCAAGGAAGCCTTCAGGTTCTTATAATATCCAAAAGATGGATCTCTAAGCTGAACTAAAAAGGGCCTGCAGAAAAAGCCAGCCTAAACAAAGTAGTTTACAGTACAAATTGTGGCTACTAGATAGCGCTGCAAGCTTAGTCATTTGTTCAGTCTCAGTCTCCTGAGCTAGTAAATCCAGTAGTCAAGGCACAAATGGAGATCACAATTACTCTAGAATGAAGGAATGTGGTGAGTTGCCCTATCCAAGATGGCCACCACAGATTGAGGATAGACCATTCATCTGTCTATTTCCATAGACAATTATTGAGGTAGGAAATAATGATGTACGTTGCCCTGTCCAAGATGGCCGAGGATAGAACATTCCCCTTTCTATTTCCTTAGACCACTGACGTCTTCTATTTCTAGTAGCGCTAGAGGAAGCACAAAATGGGTGTCATCCACCGGGAAATTTAAAATGAGTGGCAGTCCAAAATCAAAATTCAAAAAGACCCCGCAAAGGCAAACAGGAGGATATCTCAGTGTCAAGATCAGCCACATGAGACTTTTGTCATCTCCCGCACCCAAAATGTTACCAGTGGGCGGTAACAGTACCTGCGAGCATCAGTCCTTGGAACGCGCCACACACCATAGCGTTCCCCGGCCGACAAATAAACATTGGACCTCGCTTGCTCCGTTTCACCATCTGGAGCAGAGCGCCGCTCAGCAATCTCAGCCGTCTGGGGGCTCATCAGCCTCACTACAGGAGGAGCGGGCACTCAAATCAGCAGTGCCATGGCATGAGGTCCTGCTGCAGGGGCAGATAATCCCCTTCAGACCAGCCCCACACAACCGGAATGCGTGCTCAGTCACCTCACCTCCATACGAACGGGCACTCAATTTACCCATGCTGAGCAATTTAGGCCTGCCACAGGGGCAGTTTGGTCCCCTCTAACCATCCCTACCAGACAAGGGCGGCCTTCAGCAATCTCCGCCAGCCAGCAGCACCTGAGGGGCCGGATCGCTCGGCTCTACAGTGCAGCACAGCTTTGCCGCCGGAGCGTATCTGGCCATCAGGCAGCACCTGATCAAGGGAATCAGAAGCGGTGGGGGGGGTGTTCTCCCTTCAAAACTCAGTGATCACTGCCTCAACCATTCAAACTCGGGCACAATGAGGCAGGGGAGAAACTCACCCTGCGGCAGCTGCAGCGATGGGACTCGGCCAACGCTCCAGCCTAGAACCGGAACCCGCTTTCATCGGCCATCCAAGTGGCTCTTCCACTATAATGTGCTTGCCTAGTCTCCTTGAGCGTTCCTGGGGTACCCTTGTATGCTCGCTTATTTTCCCCCCACGCTACTGGTTTTATACTGCAGTGAAATTCTCCTTAGGTACCAATTACGCCGATTCAGCGCCCACCCGGAGTGTTGTAAGGCCCACTTCCACCACTAGACGTATATGTCACATGTCACCAGGAGTTTACCTTGTGTCTCAGTAATGACGGCCGTTTCCTAGGCGGAGGATATTATGATGCTGCAGTGCCTCAATGCCCTTGCTACTCCATCATCTAAGTTTCAATTCACTGCCACGTCCAGGGGCCAATCGGCACACAATGCCCAGAGCGTTTTGTTATTGTAAGGCCGCACTCAGGTTTAGGGGAAGCGGCGTTATGACTGCAGGGATGTTGATTCAGGTCAGCCCTTACATGCAGCAGTATCAGCACTCTAGGTCATGTCGCACCCCAGGCCTTTCTCAGCGCGGCGCCATAATGTCTTTCACAAACTGCTGGTATGGTGAAGGGTGGTGCGGAGTGGGTCTTGTGAATCAGCACCCCCGATTCCGTTCTCTGTCAACCTCCAAGATGACTGCCAAGAAGGTTCGCCAGTAATAGCTCAACATCATTGTTCCAATGCATTGTCCTAATCCTCCCATGTAGTCTGGCAGAAGTGAGTATGAGAGCACTTTACAAATAGTTCAATATATAGAAATAGATAGCCAAAAAACATAGACGCTGACACTGTCCGTTGAAGATCAGTAGTGTGACAGTGAGTTATAAACCAGGACTCAGAAGGCAATTGCAAGCCCTGGTTGGGGAACTACATCATATTAGTATCCAGAGAATGAGCCAGTGAGTTCAGTGTAGAGATATGTTTATTAAAAGCAGTTTGACTTCTTTTTTGGGTGAAGTGATCAGTCTGATTTCAGGGGGCCTGGAGTTCCAGATTCTATGGGCCAATCATGAGAAAGCTCGGTTGTAGGTTGTCTTTTTTCTAAATCTTTGATGTTTCAACAGTAAGGTGCTAGTGCTTCTAGATGATCTGTCACTGCTGGACACTTCCAGTTTGTCAGCTAGGTACTTTGTTGTATTGAAGTGTAGGGAATTGTGGGTCATGCAAGCAATGTTCATCTGAATCCTTGCCACATAATGGAGCCAGTTTAGTGCTGTCAAATCTGGAGTGGTGTGGTGGCCCTTTTTGGACCCATTGATGAGCCTTGTAGCAGAGTTAAGGGATGCTCTTAGTGGATTGTGCTTGGATCTTGGCAGCCACACAGGGTAGCACTCCCATAGTTTAATCTGGGGATCGCTGGAGCTTGCGTCGCTGATTTAAGGTTGTTGACGGGGAGAAGGGTTTTATTTTTCTTAGATGCTCATTTGAAAGTTTGCTCCAGTGGTGGCTGAGCTGATGTGTTCCTGCATGTTGAGATTCTTGTCAAGTGCCATTCCTAGTGATCTCATGGAATCTATAATGTGTGGAAGCCAGTAAAGGCTGTTAAATGTTTCATCCAATCTTCGATGTCGAGGGATCATTTGGTGGGGCAATTAAAAGGAATTCGGTTTTTAGAAAGTTGAGTTTAAGGTGGTTTCTGGTTAGCCAATTTTGTTTTTTTTTGCAGGGTTGTGCTAAGTAGACGGATATCCTCAGGGGAGGAGATTGTAAGGTATAGTTGTGTGTCATCTGCATACATGTGGTATTGTACATTGGAACATTTCAGAATTTCGATTAAAGGCTTCATGAACAGGTTAAAGAGAAGAGGTGATAAGGTGGACCCTTCGGAGACCCCTAAAGTGACTGGAGTGGTAGTGGTCACACCCCCTACAAATAATCCGATTGTCACATTATTTATGTACAGCTATTTACATGAATTTAAGTGCTGATTTTCAATATGCTAAATTATTGTCATTTCAATATAATAATTTTAACTCCAATAAAGAATGATGTTCAAACTCATCATGAAGTGAATGTATAATATATTGTAACAATGGTGTCCTAAAGACTATGCTATGTTGCTAAACACACATGCTTAGTTGTGAGATGATCTCTCTTTGTTGTAGCGCACTACCCTAAGTATGTACAATAAACATCTTTAAAATGTCAACAGCTATGCATTTTTATGAATATGAATCGTGGCATTAAATCATTGAAAGAAGCTTGTGGTATCTCTATACTCATAAAAGATAAAAGCTGATACACTGTGGCCCTAGCAGTAAACTCACCACCACACTCATATTTGCAAGTGTTTTACTTCTAAAAACAAATTAAAATACTAAAGCCCAATAAGAAAATCGGCAAGCGTTAGAGCTATTTTAGTCACAATAGATTTTTTAGCAACTAGAAGAAGCCATCCATGTTTAGCAGAACAAACATTTGACTAAGCATATGTTTATACAGATGACAACACTTATTTAGTTGTATTCATGGAGCCCACACAGTGGTAGTTGGTAGACTGTGAATTATTCAAATGTAGGATGGACAACCGGAAAACCCAAAGTAGCAGCTATTTGAAGAAGAGGGGGATTTCCTTATTAAAAAATAAACAACGTAGTGTATGAATTAATCCCAGCCACTCTAATTATTTGTAGTAGCATTCCTATCCATCAGTTTTGCTCGCTCGTCTTCTACAAACATGGACCAAACATATGCAAATTGTTATTTGTCCTGCTCCAATAGCACCAGTCCACCTCGAATTCCTAGCTCATGCTACAGCTGAACAGGAACAACTTCAAGTTTTACCCATGTTGGACCTCATGAGTGAGATGCAGCTGAATTCCTATCGCACATTGAGCAGGGAACCCTTTTCTTGGCAAACAAGTAACATATAAGGTGTATCATTGAGGAAATCAAGTGATGGGAGGAATGCTCGAATGATCTTAGCCTCTGGTGTGTACTCTTGATTGCCTTTGTGTCCATAATTCGCTTGTGACCATACTCTCACAGTTGTCACAAGGTGCATATTCAGCGAATAAGCATCTGTATTGTTAGTGCACTGTGTATCTGGGTTTCAATCAATTTCGGTCTCTTTGTGAAAAAGGCAATAATTTGGGCCTGATTCAAAAAAGGCATTCATGAGTATATAAAGTAGACCTCTTGTTCACGTACTCATGAATACAACTCACATAGGTATGGACTAGATCAATGTGTAAGCCTGTCCTAGCTCTCATGCATTCACTTATCTGCGATGAGTGTGTAAAACTCCCCTCATGGTCATCTTTATTTTAAGTGTAAAAGTGTGATTGGTGAGGAGAAGTGGTTAGAAAATTGAAAATATCTACAACAAAGTGGGATAAGGAAAGGGAAGGTTATAGAGGGCCACAGGGAGAGATATGGATGTACAAAACACAGCTAGTAAATTTCCACTAGTCCTACAGACTAAACATGCTCAAATATATTGCAGCTAAGCATAAAAGTAAGTCACACACTACACATGGCCACTCACAGGTGCTGCAAGGGATTCACCTAGAAATCAACAAAGGAAAGCAACATCACTACAAGCACAAAGCTCAACATCTAAAAATAAAAAGAGATTTTTTTATTTAACCATTCACCTCACTTTGTAAAAAAATCTTTAAAAGATGTATTTGTATTTATTTATTTTTTGAGTTTTATATAGCGTGAACTTAACCTGAATGTATCAGAGCATTTTAAAGGGCATGCACAATAACACATACCAGGACAACATAGGGGAAAAGAGCAGAGTACAAATATGGGTTTAACAATATACAATAGATAATGAAGTTGGTGGACGAAGGAGTTCAAAGTTAGCAATGGTAGGTTGGTGCGAGGCAGGAGGAATTAGATGAGCAGTTATTATCAGAGGTAGAGATGTTCCGACTCTTTGAAGGTTGAGGGGGGAGTGAATCCAGGGACATTGTTTTAGGGGGTAGCGTTAAGGTATTTGTTGAGTAGAAGTAGTTTGGGATTTTTCTGAAGTGCAGGAATGATTGCTTGTCACGTAGATCATGTGAGAGAATATTCCAACTTCTGGGCGCATTTCCAGAGAAAGAAAAGATTAGTATTTTTCTTCTTAAATTTGGGTGGAATCAGGAGTACATTGTTTGAGCTTCAAAAAGGCCTCTTTCGGCCAGCTTTTGAAAGTTTATTTGTGAGGTCGAAAGATTTTTCAGTGTAGAGAGCTTTCTGGGTTTTGCAGGCTAATTTGAATATACTTCTTGCTTCAATGGGTAACCAGTAGAGTTTTTTAAGTTCCGGAGAGATGTGATAGTTGCGCCTCTCCCTAGAGAGTAGTCTAGCCACTGCATTGAATGTGGATTTCAAAGGAATAAGGTGGATTTTTTGGGTTCCCATGATTCTTGCGTTATTGTTGTTCAGCCTGGAGAGGACTAGAGATTCTACTCCAGTGTTTAAATCTTCATGGGGGATGAAGGGTTTGATTTGTTTAGGTGTTTCAATGTATAGAAGGCACTTTTTTCTTGAGGTATTGATATGTTCTTTCATGTGAAGGTTGTTGTTGAGTATAATCCCTAATGGCTTGACAGAGCAAGAGATAGATAGTTTACAGTTTAGTGCAGTTAGGGCATCGAGCCAGTCGTGGACAGGATAGGAATTTTCTTTTGGATGGATGAGGACGAGTTTTGTTGTGTGGGGGGTTAAGCTTTAGGTGATTGTTGCTCAACCAGGATTGTACCATGGAGGGAGTGTTGTTTAGGTGCTCGATGTTTTTAGATTATAAGATTTTAGTGTAGAGTTGGGTGTCATTTGCATAGAGACGGTAAGCGATTTTGGGTTGTTTCAAGAACATTGCCAGGGGTTCCTTATAGATGTTGAACAAGGGAGGGGATAATATTATTCCATGAGGAAATCCTTGTGAGATTGATACTGCTGAAAAGGTAGAATTGTTAAGCTTGATTAGGTGAGATCATTGGCTCAGATATGAGGCAAACCACTGAAGGACAGCACCATTAATACCTGAGCATTGTGAGAGGTGTTTAGGAGAAGTTAGTGCCTGGTTTTATCAAAGGCCGCGGAGAGGTCCAGGAGCATTAGGAGGCAAGCCTGGCCATCATCAGCATATCTGTGCAGGTCATCGGTGATGTTCAGGATTGCAGCCAGCACACTGCAGCCTTTCCTGAATCCAGATTGAAAAGTGTTTGGTAGGTCACATTTTGCATTGTGATCGCTAAGTTGTGAGAGCACACATTTTTTGATAGTTTTGTTGAGAAGCGAGAGCTTATTTTAGGTCTGTAGTTATTGAGGTCATTTGCGTGAGCATTTGGCTTTTTGATGAGGGGAGTGACTTGGCAGAGTTTAAGGGAGGTTGGCTTAGAGCTGCTGGATAAGGATGAGTTGATGATTTTGGTCTATGTTGGGGAGATGATGTGTCTGAGTTATTTGATGAGAGAGGAGGGTCAGAGAGATGCAATGTCAGCTTTATGCATGTAAGTATTTCGATTACTTCTTCAGTGATGTTTCCAAATTTGGTCCAGGATGCATTGTTTTTCAATTGTAGGTGACTGCGGTTGGTCTTCTTGCTCCTTGAGGTGGGGAATTGGGGGGACCAGTATTGGTTGGAAGTGTGATATTGGGGGGGGGCATCTTTGGAGGAAGGGGGGTCTTTGGTGCAGGGAGATGAGGTGGAGGGGTCTAGTGAGGGTAGGAAGCTTGGTATTGTTTCAGAGATTAACTTGGCAAACTCATCACAGCGCTTACAAGAGGCAGCAGTTTGAGGTTGAGGGAAAAAGAAGGTTTGCTGTTTAGTGATGTTAAAAAGGTCTGAAGGTCTGTTTCTGGAATCGTCAAGTTGAGCTTGGAAGAAAGATGATTTTTCTTTGTAGATATGTTTTTTGTATTTTAGGAATTCAACTCAGAGGAGAGAGAGATGATCAGCAAGGGAATATTGTCTACATGTTCTTTCAGCCAGCCTGAGTTGTTGTCTCTTTTTATTAAAGCCTTTATTGAACCAAGACCTGGAGGTGACACTTCTTGAGTTTTATGAGTTTTAAAGGGGCGATATTGTCAAGAACTTCTGCCATTGTTGTGTGGAGGTTATCGCCAGCAGTGCGCTTAAAAGGAGGCTAGATTTTGGATATGATTAATGATTCTACATCTGATTGAGGGCTTTAGTACATCTTTCTCACCCAGTGGTTGGGAGGATTTGTTTGGATTTGAAGTTTAGATTGGTTGGCATTGAGATCGAAAAGTGTTAGCTGGTGGTCGGTCTAATCAGCCGGTAGAATGGACTGAAGGGATATGGTAATATGGTTGGAAATGACAGCATCCAGGGTAGAGCCTTTGATGTGAGTTTGTGTTTTGTAGTGTTGAATGAGATCTTTTGTCTCAAGCAGGGTGGATATGGCTTGCAGTGCTTTATCAACACCTTTATTCAAGTGCAGGTTTCTATCTCCTAATTTGTTGCCTGTGGTGTCCTTCAGGGATGTTTGTGTTATTAGGTTGCCAGTTCCTGAAACAATTTGTTTTTTTCTCCTGGAGGGTGTTAGATGATATGGAATTTGATAGGAATGAGGTCTTGGAAGGCAGATCAACTTCTACATATTCGAAGGAGGAATATTCAGTTGTGTGGAAGGGTTTTAGGCATATTTCGATTTTGTACATGATAGCTAATCCACCACCGAAACAATCCTTGCGGTCATAGCAGATGATTGAGAAGCTTAGTGGGGTGAAGAGAACGACAATAATATGGCTGAGATACCCGCCACCCCCTCTCGACACAATCCCCAAGGATGGGAAACCGAAACGGTTCTGAACTTTTGGAAGGCGGGAGGGAGTGACCCTCCCGGCCGTATTTATTAAAATATGAAACAAAATCAAAACATTAAAATAACAGTTTCATATTATGTACAATTTCATTTCCACATTACGATGTTTGGCTAACCTTAACAGATCTCTAATACAAAGATTCTCCTAGCCGATCCAACATCCTACAAAACATTTGACTTGAAATTGTACATCCTAACGTTAAGGGCCAACGGCAAGGTCGTAACCGGTGTCAGATCCCTAAACCAGAAATACAACCCTCACTTGTGAGAGGACCAACCGCACAGAGGCGTACCTCAAGTGCATCTACCAATTTCCCTTGGACTTGACGGGGGCCCCAATGAACTCGACGCCATTTAACGGTCGTCCGAGGACTCGTGTGAGGTGTCTAAGAGGTAGCGTAAACCCCCTCCCGAACCCCACACAACTTACCCATCTGCCGTCGCAGATGTCCTGGCCCCGGGAAATTCCCCAGGAGGGCCCGTAGCCCCTCCTATCCAGGAAGGGGCCTTGACCACCTTTCCTTTCCTTCCGGCGGCCTATCCTTAGACGGGACCGCCTCCCCGTTGAGGGGCCAATGGCCACCTCCCCCGAGCGCTCCCATCCGTAATGGGTGACGCCCCCCCATAGGGATCTTCCAATTACTGCTCACCGATCATGACCTTACCGCCACAGGCCGGATAGTTGACCGGCTATCCGGACCCCCCACAACAACTCCTGCCTAAAGGTCATGTTATAAACTTTTTAACCAAGCTATGAGGTCTCCTATGAGTAACTCATTCCCCACCCGGGACAAATGAACACCGTCCCCCAAATACATACTGTCCCCTCTGATACAACCATGCGAGACAGAATGCAGAGTACTTGAACGAAACAATCTACTCACTTTGTTATTTATTTTCCTTACTGAATGATTCAGAGCAGAAACAGAAATAGCCCCCCGCCACACTTTTCGTGGGATCATGTGGGACCATGCAATTGTGCACCCTGGAACTCTCCTTGCCAACCAACTTACTGTGGAAAGCATTGCCTCAAGAAGAAGTCGTCTACCAGTGGCCACCAAATCGTTGCCCCCAAGATGAACTATGATTATAGACGGCGGTGACCTTGTCCGCCCTAACAAATCCTCGAAAAAGGTCTGAAACTGGTCAATACAGAGCCCGCCCTTTCCGTAGAAGGACACACTGTACCCGTATTCCCCAGCCACGTGAATCATGTCACCTGCTTTGAATACGTCCGCGGCACGCCTCACGTATGAGTGGCCCACGACCCACACCTCCTTTTTCCCAGCCGGTGATGTCTGACCGCTGGTCCCCATGTGTCGGGTCGACTGCACAGTCCGCCCCGCCTCGTAGGCTTGCGCAACTGAAAACCAAACAAAACAAGAAGCGTGAGTACATCATTACAGCTTCATAACATGTGCAACCGCACATACCTTTTATAACAGTTCGAAGACCAACGCCCTACACGTTTTACTTCTTCTACACTCAGACCCCTGGCTGTAGCCTCTGTAGCAGCCCCTATCCGAAAAGAATGGGTCCCAAACTCGCCGGGGTTCAAGCCCGCGGCCGAAATCGACATCGCAAGCACCCGCTGGAACTGAAACCTTGTCAGTGGGGTGGTGTCAGCGTGTCTCAAAAAGGTCCCCCCCCATGATGCCACTCTCTGCGCTAAATATTCCTCTACGCAAACCACAGGGCACATGGGGGACCCGGGAATCCTCTGTATGATTATGCAGTCCCCAAACGCACCCTGATCGGTTTTGGACCTGACAAACGAGACAGTCATTGTCTCCCCCTTGACCTGAACGTGCTCTTGGCACAATCCCCCCATCGTATCCCGCTTGTTCCTCGCCACTAGTTCGCTTACCCGCATAGCCCCATGGAATGCTAGCGCAAAAGCGGCTCGGAATAACACTGTCTCATACTGTGATGAACACGTTGCCGGGAGTACGGAAAATAACAGGGCCAACCTATCCAGACCTATCGGGCGCCTCTCATCTGCTTTGCGACCCTCCAGGCGTTGCCACCCCCGTAGCGCTTTCTGGACTACGAAAGACGCTGTCGGGTCCTGGATCCCATGAGCCCTTGCCATAAAGGAAATGGCGGCCCGATGCCTCTGGGCCGTAGCTACTGATTTGCCTGCCTGATGTAAAGACAGCAAAAATTTAACGACAAGCTCCTCCTGGCCCCAAAGCTCCCCCCTAGCAGAACCCAAAAAGGACCAATAGGAACGGAACGCCCCTTCGTATGCCTTCCTTGTCCTGGGCGCTAAACTCTCTCCCACGAGGTTTTGTAGTTCGGGGCACCGAGAGACCAGAGAGCTTCGGGAAAGGGTGCTGCCACCGGGTCCGCTGCGGGCAGAAAACCCCAGAAGGCCTGCATACGGAAACGAGAAAGCGCATCAGCCACTTGGTTCAATACCCCCGGGACATGTCTTGCCCTAAAGAGCACATTCAACTGCATGCACAATAACACAATTTCTTTAAGCAGTCTCAGCATCCATTTGCAACGTGCTGCCTGACTATTGATACACTCTACCACGGTCATGTTGTCAGACCAAAACACCACAGACTGATCCCGGAACCCCTCAGGCCAAGCTTTCAGGGCCACCAAAATAGGGAAAAGTTCGAGAAAAGCAATGTTCCTCGTCAATCCGCACTCATGCCACCATGACGGCCATTTTTGAGCCGTCCATTGTGTGCCGAATATGGCGCCAAAACCTATACTCCCCGCCGAATCTGTCCACAGCCCCAGCTCCTCAGAGGACACCGCCGGTTTTATCCAGACAATTCGACCATTGAAATCCGCAAGAAATGCCAACCAAATGCGCATGTCCTGGCGAACCTCTGCCGAGAGCCTCGTGCGGTGATGGCCCTCCTTCAGGCCGACCATGGCTTGTGCAATCGAGCGGGAAAAGGGGCGGGCCATCGGCATTACTCTCAGGGCAAAATTCAACTGGCCCACCACTTGTTGTAATTGATGCAGTTTTACTTTAGTCTCACTGATACATGTTTCAAGGGATGCCCTGAATTTCAAAACCTTATCTCTTGGTAGTCGAAAACAACCCTCTACCGAGTCGAGCTCGATCCCCAGAAACTCGAGGGAAGTCGAGGGACCCACGGTCTTACCTGGCGCCAATGGCACACCAAATTGGTTCATCAAGACACAAAATTCATTTAAAGCCTGTCCACATTCTGGATCCCCGGTTGCCCCCAAGAACCAAAAAATCATCGAGATAATGCATAACATGTTGAAAACCCGTCTTCTTTGTGAAGACCCATTGCAAAAAACAACTGAACATTTCAAAATAGGCACAAGATATAGAACATCCCATTGGCATACATCTGTCCATGTAATAGCGACCCTGAAACCTAAAACCAAGGAGACGCTGATCGTCTGGGTGTACCGGGAGCAACCGGAACGCTGACTCGATATCTGATTTTGCCATCAGCGCCCCGGGCCCCAGGCGATGCAACATGGTGACGGCCTCATCGAAAGATGCGTACCGCACCGAACATACTTCCGGGTCTATCGCATCATTCACGGAAAGACCCCGTGGGGCTGACAAGTTATGTATCAGCCGAAACTCACCCGGGTCCTTCTTGGGGACCACCCCTAGAGGGCAACAAACAAAATTATCAACCGGTGGCAAGTCAAATGGACCGGCGACACGACCTCGAGTCACCTCCTTCCCAATCTTTGCCTGTACCACAGCCGAATGCTGTAGGACCGATAGTTGATTCGTACAGTTAGCTACACCCTGAAAATCCCCCACTGGGATGCGGAAACTATATGAAAACCCGTTCCGCAACACCCCAGCGGAAGCATGATCCGGGTATTCACTGAGCCAAGGAATCATTGCCATGGTATCAATCGGAGTAGGTAAAGTCGCCCCTCGGACTATTTCAGACCTGTTTGGCGCTTCCCTTACCACCGTTATCACCCGTTTTGGCTCTGCACATGGACTCAGGATGGGATGGCTGCCCACACCCCCCACATTCATGTCTGAACTTGCACGACCCCTGGGGCCTCGTACATTTACCTCTGTTAAAATTCCAACAGATTCCCCTTTTACCTGCGTTGCCACTCGTCTTCGAGTGGTACTCGCTACCTGCACCCGTCCGAAAGGGTGTCCCAGAGTATTGGCGGGAAGATTCACCCCCGCTACTCCCTGACAATGGTACTTTTAACATTCCAGTACTCTCCATTTTTTGCCATGACACGGAGTCGTAACAATCCCAAGTCAAAACTGGGTCATGTTCCTTAGCTTTTCTAAAAATATTGTCATAGCAGAACCACTGATTGCCCCCATACGCTACGGAGTACTCCATGATACGCGATTGATAAATAGGCAACTCGGTCAGCAACTCGGGCCTGCGCTCACCCATGATGGAGGTAAAAATGCCCCACGCTCTGCCCCAAGTACCAATGTTTTCGTCAACCTTAAAGGCGGCCATTTTTGCGCGCCAAACACTCGGATGCATGAGCTCCTTTTGGCTCTTAACATGCTCCATCTCGTAATGGTCGGTAAGCAAAGAAAAAATATTAACATACTTATTCGCCCAAATCTTTTCCTTAATTTCCAGTGGAACATGCTGAGCCACCTTCTCCCTTCGTGAAGGTACAGACCCTTCCCCCGCGATCGGCAATGGCCGCTTACCTGAACCAGAAGCTGCATTCGCCGCCGAAACTGGGCCCGTTGCATTTTCCGCCGCCGTAACTGGCGGGGTAACAGAAGCTGGTGTCTTCCCAGCCTCCCTAGATTCCCGCAGTTGTCTCATTACTGCCCGGGCGTCGTCAGCCGTGGTGCCCTCGTTTTCTTTTCCCAACCACGCTGCCAATTGTGCCGCTAACTCGGGAGGCATATCCTCCCTGGTCACGGGGGTGACCACCACGGGGATCGGATTCCCCCCCTTCGGCACCGGGGTTGGCTCCTCAAGTGGGGTATCAGGGACCGGAGTTTCACCCCCAAGCGTCCCCTTTCTGGACCTCTTGCCTCTCCCACCGGGGACTACTCCCGGCAAAGGCCGTTTCGGTCCTCCCTCCCCGTTCGTAGCCGCCATCTGCTTCTTCAAATCGGCTACCTCCTTCATGAGCATGCGGAGCATCTGATCGGTACTGACCCGCTGTCCGACTTTCTTAGGCATTCCCAGACGGATATCTGTAAGACAAAAAGAAAGATTACAACGCTCAAAATTGGCTCTTCGTTCCGTCTTGAGCTCACGTGCAGTGGGGAGGTGCAGCTTCAGAGCACAGGAACGAGAGGATGTTTTCTTGGCTTGTTGCTTCTTTTATCCGTCTTCGGGGCGGGCGTCAACCCGCCCCCGCCCGCCACCGAGGGCGTGGCCGAGTGCGTCAGTGTCTAGGACAACCCACTCCAGGGCGGAAAAAGGCGCGCCCCGGCTACGCCGCTTCGGGCATACCAGCCGAGACTCGCCTCCCGCCCAAGATGGCTTCCCGGGGGGATCGTGGTACTCCACCATACGTTCGGGGGGACCGAATGGTCGCCCCTTTCCAGTCTGAGTGTTTGCATAACCAGGTTTCTATTAGACAGCAAATGTCAATATTTTGTAGAAGCATGGCTTCCCCTATTTCTGTGGCATGCTTAGCTTCTGACTGACAATATAATACCATGCAGTTTAACAAGTGAGTTGTTCTCAGTTCTAATTGAATGAGCTGGATGGTAGTCAGTTGGGAGGGATCCCTGGGAGAGCGATTAGTAGAAAGAATCTTACTAGAGCCAAGGTTGACCAGAATCTTATGGTTGCAGAATTGCGTAAGAGCATAAGTGTTACTCAGTAATTCAGCTTCAAGCTGGGACATTTCAGTGATGGTGCATTTAGCTTTAAGGTGGTAGTGAATAAGGGGTATAGTTGGCCCCGGGGTCAGACGAGAGGAGTCGATGTGTATGTTAGTGCCAGGATTGTGTTTGTTATAGATGTGAGGTTGGGAGGTGAGTTGGAGCGAATCTTTATGTTTTTTCGTAGTGAGGTGATTTCAATCAGTAGAGTATTGAATTTGAGTTAACGCCTTCCATGCTCATGACGAGCTCACGGTATGTGCTTCCGATAGTCATTATTGTCAGGTATGTTTTTTCCTTCAGTGCTGTCTGTATTCTTTTTCATTTCAATTTGTGGTTTAACATAGCATAGACAGAGATCCCTGCCTAGGGTATTTTGAATTCGTTTTGGAGGATTTGCACCTAAAATACACTTTGAAAGTTAATAGTTGACAATTACCATTCACATTTTGAAATTACATGTCTACACTCTTCTAAATGTGGCAGAATACCCTGTCCGAGAAACTCCTGCTGTGCCTGCTGCATATTAGGGTCGAACAAGCTGTCATGATTCCACCAGTGGAGCCTCCACTGTCACTATCGGTGGAAACCTTAGACCACAGGCCTATCTGATGTTGGGCAGTTGGTGAAAGTTCATCAATACATTATTGGAGGCAGATTGCAGAAATGTTGGATCAGCTAACTTGTAATTGGCAGGCCCTCAGGGAAATCAATGCATGGGTGGGTAATGTGACTGCTCTCAGAAACAAGACCAGCTGCCGCATGAAGGGTCGCTTTGAGTGGCGCAAGATGAATGTTAGGAATTTTGAAAGAATGTAATTGCCATTGTCCAATCCAGAGAGAACCAAACTGGACAATATCCTTAGGGTATTTTACTGTTAAAAAAGTTTACTCACTCAAAAGAGATTCAGCTGGTATCCTTGGCAGTATTGTTGATGAGCTTTGTTAGGTTGAGGCAACAATTTAAAATGGAGCCCACAGATTTGAAACTATTGAACTATAACCAAGTACTGTTGGGGCTGAATTTGATATAGTGGGATGTCATCCATTATTGTATTGGGTATATAGTGAGATATCAGAGGAGGACAGATTCAAACGGAGTTGGGTGCCATCCACCATTTGGTGTTGGTAAATGTAGCAATCACCAAACAGTATCAAAATATAATTTTGGAACATGAGGCATCGTTAAACAAAAGTGATGTGATGTCTGATAAATGTGCCCTTTTGTTCACGTGCAGTGACAACTCGCACTTAAGCAAGTTAGGTGGGTGACACCGAGACCCGCTCGGAAAGTCGCCTGATGCTTCAAAACGTGCTCATGTTGTATCGTTTCAGTTTGCTAGGAAAATAACCTTTTTCTTGACAGTTGGACATTTAACAGTTTGTGATATATATGGAATGTTTCCCTTACAATCAAGTTATTTAAATGTGCAGTTCTTAAAGTAATACATTCCGATATAACTATTTTATACACACCCAGTGAAGGGTCAATTGAAGTGCACTGAAGTTGAACTTTCAGGTACTTTTTGGTTAAACGCATTTGAGTTTAACTGTCATTTTAATTTGTTTGTCTTTTGAGAACAGGATAAATGCTACTTGATTTAATGTAGCTTTAGCGATGGTCTCTGCTCTCCCCATTTGCTTGCGTTACTGTGCATACTGAACATGAGTTTATCATAAAGGAAATGAATAGCAGGTCTACCGTGACACCAAGAGCAGACCTCTGTCTAAGAACAGACATCTGACAATAATTTTACCACATAAAGTTAGATCATGCTTAAAAAGGAATGCAGGGCATACCCTTCTGCACTCACTCAGTCTCTAACAGGTTTACTTCTTCTCACAATCAATCATGCGCACGGGTCATTCATTTTTGTGACTTTGTGAGAGTGTTTTAAGGAATGTTTTTCCTCATTCACTCTCACTTTTCATTTCGATGTTTGTATGCAACTTTATGCCATTGCATTGATCATGTTTTTATGATTCCTTTAATAAGAATTTTGATATTTGTGCTTGTTGCTCATGTGTTGTGTATTACAACGTACAGTTTTCACTAATGTATTTGCCTATTCCGATACAGTGACTGCGATAGCATCGTAAAACTAAAAACATGCAAATAAAGAAACTCCAGATCATATTGGCCCTGATTTAGAATAAGGAATAATCACGACATAGGAGTATTGCTTGGTTGTAGTGAGATTAAAACAATACCGAATTCCCAGTAAGTAAGTTTTAACTTATTTGTCCATCAAAAATATAATAAGGACAGGAGATTGGGTGGACTGGCATTAGGGACAGACACCTTCACTAAACTACTGATACTGCTGGCATCATTTCGTTCCCTTGTTTTTCAATATTTTCAGCCAGAGTTTGACCCCAACATATAGGGCCTGGTTCACAAACTGCCCTTTCTAATAAGTTTTGTAGTTCTAGAAGATGTAATTCACAAACTGCAAGCAGAGATTTCTGACTCCACACTCCTTACACTTATGTGTGTTGTAAGAAATTGGGTTATTGGTTGGGACGGGTGGATGCCCTACTCAGGCAACAACCACAATCCTTCTCAGGGGAACAAGAAAAGTCCCTAAATTAATCTGTGCTTTACCCTCTGGTAGCTTGGCACAAAAGCTGTTGGGTTTAACTTAGAGTCAATGCATAAAGTATTTATGCAATTCAAGAAATTTGCACAGTGCATGGCTTCCTCACTGAAGCTTCCCAGGTATGTCGAAACAAAAGCAAAAGAAAAAGAGACTTCTTCTAGAAGTGCCAGGACGTAAGCATTTCCTAAACATGGCATAGGAATTACAAAGGGCAAGAGGCAAGGAATTTCAGCGCTTGAGCCCCAAAATTGAGAAGGACCACCCACATTGTCTTGCTAGTCTTACTCTAGAGCTAGGCTCCAGCTTGGCATCTCCCAAGTAGGACCAGTCTGACGTATGCTTTGAAACACATAACATATTGCCATTTATTTAATGCGTTTGGCTATGTGAAGCCAATGAAGTGCACACAGATGTTGAAAAACAGAACCACTACATGAAAAATGGCAGAATATGTGGGCAGCTGCATTTCGAACAATATGCAAATGCTTTATACTAGTAGTAGTAAAATCTTTATTCGGTATTCAATTTCCATGAATTACCATAAAAGCATTTGTACAATACATTTGCAAAAGATTTAACATTACTAACACATTATCAACCTATTTAAAAATTTATAGTATGATGATTTGTACACATTAATTTAAAAGATTATTATTCTAAAGATTTATCCTTAGTTTAAAATATATTTAAAAAAGTTACTGACGACTTTACAAACGTGTTCTGACGTTAAAAATTGTAACCACAACATGGCTGGACGACATTTTCTGAGGCC
The DNA here is from genome assembly GCF_964261635.1 of Lissotriton helveticus. Taxonomy (NCBI): domain Eukaryota; kingdom Metazoa; phylum Chordata; class Amphibia; order Caudata; family Salamandridae; genus Lissotriton; species Lissotriton helveticus. Next base: position 658,438,470 of record NC_136057.1, on the reverse strand, counting down.
TAGGGTTCTCAATAATGGAGTTAGCCAGAGTCTTCGATGGACGGAATAATATTTACAAAACAGTACAGTGTGCATCGTTGACTGCACTGATAGTTCATCACAGGGGCAGAGAGTTAAGGTCTCTTCTCAGCTGTTTCTATTGGGGAATGCTACAACCCTGTGGAAAATATTCAACCTGAATCTTACCAGTAAGAATCGTTCGAACTGCGAGTCAACATAGGTTAAGTATGGTTCCATTTGCATTGTTGTTATAACCGCCAGGGAATGCTGTACAGACGGTTTCTTAACCTCCGCGGTTATGCGTAGTTCCTCGAAGTGACTCAGCGCCTTTGCCTTAAGATCTTTCTTAGGAATTCCATTGATAGATTCTGGGTGGTAATAGAACTCAGCCATTCCAAGATCAGTGAGCACGTTCTTTACATATCTTAGCCACTCTATGTTGTCTGCATGATCTAAGGTCATACAATCTGCGACAATAGTTTTAGTGAGGCAGTTCTTTGTTGAGACCCAGATTCTGCGCCATAGGAGTATGGGTTCAATTTTAGCCAGATCCTCAATATGTGGTAATCCCAGTTCTACATGGGAGGCAAAAGTCGATGCTCTTTTAGGGACTGACAGTAAAAATCTTATAAAGGTATTCTCTGCTACCTGTAGGCTTTTTGTGTGTTTGTGGCCCCATAAGCCCGCCCCATAAAGTGCGATTGAATGGCACTTTGCTTTATAGATTCGGAGTAGCTCAACTGGGGATTTTTTACCTAATTTCTGTGCAAATTTCATAAGAGCGGCGATGGATCGCAGAAGTTGGTGCTTGCGAGCTTCTATGGCCGCTCTCCAATTGAGCTTCTCATCTATCGTGATTCCCAAATAGGGATATTGGGGAGTGGATTCTAGCTTTTCATTATTTAGAAAAATTACGTGTGCATTTCTCTTAACCCTTCCAGCTACCATGACAAAGGTTTTCTTTACGTTTATGAGGAGATCTAAATCACTCATAAACTTTGCATAGTGGTCCAAGGATTTTTGTAGCTGTCGAGGGGTACGTGCTATAATCACCGCATCGTCTGCATACAGGAGCGCAGGGACCAATCGCTCTTTTACCCGGGGTAGGTCTAACCCCCCCTGTAGCATCTCTACCTCAAGGCCATTAGTGTAGAGGGAGAAGAGGAAAGGGGCGAGGACGCATCCCTGCCTAACACCACGCTCTACAGGAAAGGAATTTGATAGTTCACCCTGTACTCCAAAGCGGACCCTCGCGGATGCATTAGAGTAAAGTTCTCTGAGGAAGGTCACGAGAACCTCGTCCATGCCCATTTTAATCAACACTGACCAAAGTTTTGCGTGGCTAACACAATCAAAGGCAGCGGAGAGGTCAACATATACCATGTATAACCTCTCACGTTTTGCCGAGACGTACTTTCCCATCAATAGGGCCAAATTCAGGGCCTGTTCCGTTGTTCCATGGCCCTCTCGGAAACCGTACTGAATATCCGAGAGGGTCCCGGTATCGTCCACCCACTCCTGTAAACGCTGGAGAACCACTCTGCCCAGTACTTTCCCCAGTGAGTCCAGGAGGGAGATTGGACGATAGCAGGTCACCTCCTCTCTGTTTCCCTTTTTGAAGATGGGTACTATTGTTGATTGTCTCCAGGATGTGGGTAATCCGCAGGCCATAGCTGCATCAAAGACCCGTTTTATTATCGGGGCCCAGAGATCCATTCTAAATTTTAAAAAGTCAACTGGCACCCCATCTGGGCCTGGGGCTTTTCCGCTCTTGCTTGCCTTCAGTGCATCTGTTACCTCGTATAATTCTAGTGTCAATGGAATTGGGAATGTTTTATCATCATTTCTAGGAGAAGTCACTTCGCCAGGAGCTGCCACTGTTGTTTTACAAAAGATCCTAGCGAAATGATCTATCCAAGTTTGCCCCTCGATCGCTACATCGAGGCTTGGCTGGTCTTTAGGATCCGATAAGAAGGGTGCTTTAACCACCTTCCAAAATAGTTCACTATCTTTGCTTAAAGAGCTTTCATGCAGCTGGTCCCACAATGCCTTTTTTAGTTCTTTTTTCCTTGCTTTGCAGGCCAGCTTGTATGCTATTCTCAAGGTCTTAACCTTCTCTTTATCTCTTATGGTTTGTGATAGTGCTCTTTTTAAGTTTTTATGGGCTACTGAACAGTCGTGATTAAACCATCCTTTACTTTTTTTCAGATTCCCTTTCTGTTTCACTGTAAGATGTTCATTTACTTTGCATAGGATCGTCTTGAAATTGGACAGGACTTCCTCGTCAGAAACCTCCATATCTAGACACTTCAGGATTTCTATTTGGGTTTCAATTATGACCTTATTTGTCAAATCATTTGGATCAATCTTGCCCCAGCCAAGAGTAAAGCCATTTATTTTTGTTAGCTGAATATTGTTCTGGGAAAGGGTAGACATTAGCATATGGGGTGATGACAGAGATTGGTCCACAATTAAATCGAAAGTCAAAGCTGAGTGGTCGCTTAGTGTATTAATTTTCACTCTGAAATTCAAGATCTTATTTGCTAGGGTCGTTGTAGTGAGGATGTAATCAATTGTCGTTTCACTTCCCCTTCCAAGATAAGTGGGATCCAGCTTCCCTAGTAGAGGATTTATTTGGTTCGATATTATTAGGTCCAAACTGGACAGGGATTCGTTTAGGAAATCTCCCACCGCAGAATGACCAAAGTGGGTTATTTGGTCCTCCATCCCATTACCCATGCCACAAATACTACTGTTTTGGTTCTCACAGGGGTGAAGATTAAAGTCCCCTCCCCAGACTATACTCGGTGGTTCCCCCCCTAATGGTAGTTTCATGTTGCTGGTTAATTTCCTGCATAAAGCCCCCAAAATTTTTATTCTCTCTTTTTCTGGTGCGTTATCGTAAAGGTTGACAAGGAGAAAAGACCTCTTTTTCTTAAAGGTCAATCTCAAGATCTGATAGTGCGTTTCTAAGCTAACTGGGGTGACTACCAGGCCGGGTATGGTGTTTGATATATAAATTGTCAACCCGCCTTTAGGTCTCCCGTGGGCGCTTGAGATTGCTGCTGAGAAATATGTTTTGTACCCTATCAGATGCATTTCCTTTATGAGCCAAGTTTCCTGTAGGGCTAGGACATGGGAATCTTTGACAAACTCTAAGAGGCTTCCGTCCCAAATTTTGCCTCTAAGACCTGCGCAGTTCCAATACATGAAGTGGACTTTATCTCCACTAATTTCGGAGATCTGTGTTCCGTTTTTCCTGTTAAGGGTATTCCTATTTGGGATGTTTATAGCAGGTACTTCCAAGTCGCTATTGTGTGCCCCATAAACTAGAGTGGAATTAATGGTGATATTATTCCCCCTGATTGGGTCTTCCCACTCCCTGTCAGATGGTTGGTCCAATTGTATTGACTCGGTACATACTTCGTTACTACAAGTATCACCCATGATGTCTGTGTTGGTATCACCAGCTAGGGTGGGTTCCTTTGCCATTTTAGGATCTTGAATTAGGGAAGGGTTACTATTGAGTCAATCCACACCTTCTAGGTTGTAGAGAGTTGAGAAATGATTAAAGGTTGGGATATTAAATTCTGGGAATGGTATTTGGTAATTATTACTCAAGTTGCCCCATTGTGTCTGAGGATGTGATTTTCGGGGAGGTTGATTGAGGAATGGGTTCTGAATTGTTTGATAAGCCGCTTCTCTCCACTCCGGGCAATACCCTCTTGTAGGAAGGCGTCCGGGATTGTTCATCAGTTCTCGTGGGTAGAAGTAGCTAATGTAGTGTGTGGAGATGGTATCTCCACCTATGGCCTCATACCAATCACCTAAGGTTCTCACCACCCTGTGATCTTTAAAATTGATGATAATCACGTCTCCCCGTTTATCTTTTGGCCTTGAGCCCACCCACACCGCTCGTCTTACTGACAGAATTTCTCCATTTACATGTGCTGGGAGAGGCCTATTCTGCTTTAGCCAGTAAATGGTTTTATTTTTTAGAGCATGGTAGTTCTCTCTAGCTCCATCTGCTAGCTCTGGGACTCCTGTCAGAACGATTGTATATGGGGCTGAGTCCGGGGGTAAATCAACGGTTCTGCGTCTTAATCTTTTGAGATATTCAGTTGAATCTCTAGTTGGTATATAATTTCTAGACGGATTAGATTTTGTTATTGGTAGAGGAGGATAGGGTTGTGTTTGGTTAATTATGGCGGGAGGGACTGGAGGTGGATTTGTAGTTTTATTAAGTGTGGGAAGAAGTGCGGTAGGGGCGGAAGGGTGTGAAAGGGAGGTGTCGGTGATTGTCAAGGAGGGCTCTACATTCCGTTTTGGGAGTGATGGGGTGGGATGTGGATTGGGGAGGGTTTTGGACTCAGGAGGTCTATCTCGTATAGTAGCTGAGGTTTTAAGACTAGTCAATGTGGCTTCTAGAATGGTGAGCCTGATCTCCACTTTTTTATACTCTCACTAATAGGTAAAAGTAGCGATCTAAGCTAAAATTCCAGATTACTCAAAGGAGCAACAGTGGGTACAGCATTAGGTGGATTAATCGTGAGGACTTCCTCAGGAATAGGGGGATTGGCGCCTCCATCAAGAGGTGGAGTATGCGCTTCCACCGTCGATCTATCGCGATTTGAAGCAGATTTACAACCTTTGCCGAAATCAGAAAAGGTAATTTTTTTTTGGCATGGCCTCCCCTAGTTTTCCTTCTCCGTTTATTAGGGGGGGGGCATGAATCTTTACATCAACACCTGTTTTTATCTTGCCTTTCACAACTTTGGGTTCTTTGTTCGCTGTGGTTATTTGGGAGGTTAAGTCAATGGACGCCTTACTAGGGGTAATTAGATCGTTAACGCTAGGGAATAGGTCTGTAGATGGACAAGGGGGTGTAATGCAATCCCTCAGCAGAAGCGGGACGCCCTCATCTAAAGAGGGCCCCTCGCTAATACCGAGTGACTCACCCTCTTGAGAGAATAGCATTTCTGTCAGGGGCCTATTTTTTAATGATTCAATCGAGCGGCGTCGCTCGGCCCTACGCTCAGCTAAGGTAGACTCTTTCTCCCCTTCCCCACCACCTGGTGTTCGTGCGAAGTAAGTATCCAATGTCCTGTTTTTTGTACCTCCCACCCTAGGGGTAGGCCCATCCAGCGCAGGTGAAGGCATTTCGGATGTTCCCAGTATGTACAGTCCCAGATACGCAGAATAGCAAAGTCAGGATGTGAGTCCGACAGCGGCAGTAAGAGAGTGGGCCCAGCCCAGACTCCTCAGGCCTCTGAGGGCCACAGAGGGCCCGCCCTTTGCCCGGGCTTAGCCCCAGGCGCTCCCGCGCGCTCCCGCGCAGCGTATTACGCTACTACTTATAGACGCCTAGAGCAAGTTGGGCGGGGCGGTCAGGGAGAGCGGGTCAGCTGACTCGGCCTTAAGACCGGGGCTCCTGGGAGAGCGAGTCCCGGTCAGCACTCGCAGCCCTGTCACACACCCAGCGGGGATCAAGCCTTCCAAACTCCCACTCCTAACGAAGCGGGACCCGCGCAGCGGGTACCGCGAGTTGTGGGCGCTGCTCCTTGTGAATACCAGCCGGGAAGAAAAGTCTCAATGAAAGTCCCACGTTGAAAAAAGAGGAGACGTCCTTATGAGCAGATTGGGCGGGGCGGTCAGGGAGAGCGGGCCAGCTGACTCGGCCTTAAGACCGGGGCTCCTGGGAGAGCGAGTCCCGGTCAGCACTCGCAGCCCTGTCACACACCCAGCGGGGATCAAGCCTTCCAAACTCCCACTCCTAACGAAGCGGGACCCGCGCAGCGGGTACCGCGATTTGTGGGCGCTGCTCCTTGTGAATACCAGCAGCGAAGAAAAGTCTCAATGAAAGTCCCACGTTGAAAAAAGAGGAGACGTCCTTATGAGCAGGTTGGGGGGGGCGGTCAGGGAGAGCGGGCCAGCTGACTCGGCCTTAAGACCGGGGCTCCTGGGAGAGCGAGTCCCGGTCAGCACTCGCAGCCCTGTCACACACCCAGCGGGGATCAAGCCTTCCAAACTCCCACTCCTAACGAAGCGGGACCCGCGCAGCGGGTACCGCGAGTTGTGGGCGCTGCTCCTTGTGAATACCAGCCGGGAAGAAAAGTCTCAATGAAAGTCCCATGTTGAAAAAAGAGGAGACGTCCTTATGAGCAGGTTGGGCGGGGCGGTCAGGGAGAGCGGGCCAGCTGACTCGGCCTTAAGACCGGGGCTCCTGGGAGAGCGAGTCCCGGTCAGCACTCGCAGCCCTGTCACACACCCAGCGGGGATCAAGCCTTCCAAACTCCCACTCCTAACGAAGCGGGACCCGCGCAGCGGGTACCGCGAGTTGTGGGCGCTGCTCCTTGCGAATACCAGCCGGGAAGAAAAGTCTCAATGAAAGTCCCACGTTGAAAAAAGAGGAGACGTCCTTATGAGCAGGTTGGGCGGGGCGGTCAGGGAGAGCGGGCCAGCTGACTCGGCCTTAAGACCGGGGCTCCTGGGAGAGCGAGTCCCGGTCAGCACTCGCAGCCCTGTCACACACCCAGCGGGGATCAAGCCTTCCAAACTCCCACTCCTAACGAAGCGGGACCCGCGCAGCGGGTACCGCGAGTTGTGGGCGCTGCTCCTTGTGAATACCAGCCGGGAAGGAAAGCATCAATGAAAGTCCCCTAGCTTTATACTAGAATTAGTGGCGCCTAAATATAAAACATTGACATAGTCGAGTCTAGAAATTCTAAGAGCCTGCACAGAAGTCTTTTGAATCTCCGGAGGCAAGAGCCAGTGGATTTTTCTTAGGCATCTGACCAGACTGAAGCAGGAAGAATCTAGCTACCTTGATAATTTGCTGCTCCATTGTCAATCTGTCATCCAGTCAGAAGCCCAAATCCTTAATCATCTGCCTAGGAGTAGGACAGATACCAAGTCCTTCTGGGCAGCAACGAGGGTCCCAGAATTAGGGCTGTTTACCTAAAATTACCAAATCCATCTTGTTTCCATTTAACTTCAGACACTTATGGCACACCCAGTTTGCTACTTCCTTGAAACAGCAGACAAGGAGCCGCATTTCGCAAAGTCCCCTGGGGCACTTTGGTATTACACAAGGGGCCACAGATACTTGTGCACTCCCTTTTGTAATTTCGATAGCAATGGCACATATAATGCAACAGCACCATCTTCAGTGGCCGATCCCTGATTTGCATGGGGGAGTGCCCTACGCAAATGAAGGAATCCCTTTGCCTCTGCACCCGCGCTGTATTACAGACGTGGCACAGAGGCAAAGAGGCTCACAGGACGTGCACTGAGAGTGCGCCACTTAAAAGGTGGCTCACTGTCAGTGTGCCCCATGAGAGCAGCCCTCTGGAGGGGGGAAAAGGGGCCCTTTGGACTTCCTAGACATCCACTTTAAAAGTTCAGGTGGAGCATTCATCATAATTTGGGGCAATTTCCTTCATTGCGCTGGGCGCTCCTTTTAAAAGGTGCGCCCAGCGAAATGAAGGCAAATGTGCTGCACGTATAATGTGGCCCCTGGTTGAAAGAAGTGTTACTATCGTTTCGTTTCATAATCTTTATTTCGGCCAATTAGGCCATAAAAGATACAAATAACATTGCATATGAAACAGCAAATAAAATTGATATTATTGTAAAACATGTTAAAACAATATAAAAAATTTGGGACAAACCATTAAGCATACTACTATTATCGATGTCAATACATTAAAGGTAACATTTAGCTTACATCCCTAGCTAGAAGGTACCTTTTCTTATACCAAACTGACCCCAGGTACTTAGCTAGTGCAAAAACTATATAGCCAGAAGGGTCAGTTTTAAAAACCCTATATGCATGTGAACAGTTGAAAAACCCCAAGTTCTTACATAATGGGACAATCCATTTCTTTCTTGATTGTGCATAGGCTTTGCAAAAGAACAATAGGTGTAAGTCAGTTTCATTTTCATATTTACACCCTGGGCAATGGGTCGGGGAAAATTCGACCCATTTACTAGTGTATGCCCGTACCGGCAAACTGCCATACCTCCATTGGAGATACAGCTTCCTAATCATTATTGGAGATATGACATCTAATATAGTTTCAAACCTGTAGGTGTCCTTAATTATAAAAAAGACTGCCGTTAGGGTGCCTGAGCTTCTTCCGTGTATGTGTGTGGCAAGTTTGCTATCTTGATACTGGGTAATAAGCTGCCTCCGTGTGATCCTAGGGCATGCTGAAAGTGGATCAGACCAAAGGTTGGATAACCCTAGTTTCCCTAATTCTTTCTTTATATGACTAAACCAGGGAATTTTCCCAACATTTGGTAGGGTAAGGTTTTCCTGCAGTTCTAGTCTGTAATTGGCTAACTCTGATACAGACCATATCCTACGCCAGAATAATAGAGGCCGTAGTCCCATATCTTCGTCTTGGGGTCTCAAACCCAGGTCGAGTCTCATTGGCATCAGGGGAGTGCTAGGAGGAAGTGATAGGAGTTGTCTAATAAATTTATTCTCTGTAGCTACTAAATCGTGATTACACGTGTGGCCCCGGAGTTCACTTCCATACATAGCCGCCCCCCGTGCCTGTGCTCTGTAGATCTCTAGTGGGGGGACCCACCGGCTTAAAAGAAGATTTATTACTAGGGGCAAGCCTAATAATTCCACCTGCTATCTGAGCCAGTTTTAATTGAGATTTCTCCCGTTGGTGGTCCCACGACATGTTTTCGTTTAGAGGGATTCCTAAGTACTCAAAAGTACAGACCCTCTCTAGCCTGCTTACACCAATATATGGGTTAGGGCGAGTCCTAGCTGGTGGATTGAAGACCATATATTTTGTCTTCAATGCATTAATCTCAAGGCCATGATTTTTACAAAAAGCCTCAAAACCATTAAGAACTCGCTGAATCCCCATCGGCGACTTGGAAAGCAGCAGGGTGTCATCGGCGAACATAATCGCCGGCACCCTGCTGCCTCCAATTTTAGGGGCATCGCTGTCTTCAACCGCGGTCAGGTGGGCAATTTCCCCGTTGACGTAGTGGCAAAACAGGGTCGGTGCGAGCACACAACCCTGTCTTACCCCCCTGCCAACGGGGAATTTATTAGACAGTGCTCCCTCCCTTCCGCATCTGACCTGAGCATAGTTTTCAGTATGTAATCCGATAATCATGTCCAGGAGGTGTTGCGGGAATCCCAAGCCAGAAAGAACGGAACAAAGTTTCCCACAGGGTACAAGATCAATAGCCGCTCGTAGGTCAACGAATACAGAATAGAGGCTGCCACCCTCCAACTGCACCGTTTCCCAGAATATAGTGGCAAGACGAAAGACTTGATCTATAGTGGATACTTTACTCCTGAACCCAGCTTGATTTGGGCTCAGGACTGAATTCTCTAGCATCCATTCTACTACGCGGTCCAAAATCAATCTGGCAAAAATCTTTTGAGGGACGTCAATTAGGCTAATGGGCCTATAGTTGGCTGGGAGCAGAGACGAACCCTTCTTAAAAATGGGCACGATCTCCACCCCCAGCCAAGTAGTAGGCACCGACATCCCACCAAGAATAGCATTAAATAGAGCCTGTAAATAGGTGGCCCAAACCGTGGGTTCATTTTTAAACAGGTCACCGGGGAGCTTGTCCAACCCTGGGGCTTTTTCTGGAGCAAGTCTAGCAATAGCTGCCCCAACTTCTTCCACGGTAAATTTTTCCGTTTCCAAACATTTCACAGGGGTCAATCCTGGGACCAAATATTCGTGGTCTCCACCGAGATCTACATTAGGTTGGGCATACAGGGACCTGAAATGGTCCTCCCAGACTTTGGATGCGATATTAGCCTCCACAGCCGGAGTGGGATTAGCTGAACCATTTTTGACAATCTGCCAGAATTTCCGGGCGTCTCGAAACTTGAGCGCGTCCGCCATATCCTTCCAGTTGTCGCTATCCCATTCAATTTTAGCATTACAAATGAGGAGTTTATACTCCGACCTCCTTATTCTGACCATTAAGATGTTATCCTGTTGCTTCATGGCCTCCAATAAGTCGGCCTTGGCCTTCCTACAGGCAGAATTATACCAACGAGGACACATCCCTTTCTTTCTTCCATTCTTTGCCCTTTGCACTGGGTTCAAAACTTCTGCCAGTGTGCCACACAACTCGAGATGAATTACCCCAATTTCTCTAAAGTTCTCCTCAGTCGGAGATTGGTGTAGAAGGTTGTCGACTTTTTCCAGAAGTGGTACAGTCTTTGCGTATAGCCTCTGGATATCCCTAGGGTTTCCTATAATTTTAGACCATCGGACTCTGCGCCGGTTACTAGCTAATATCATGTTCGGATCTAAGAGATTATCACCCCCCTGAATGAACAAAGTAACACCAGGGCCCGAGATCTTTAGGATCAGTGCATTGTGGTCACTGTCATCTCACGGCTTACCCTAAAATCGATGAGTCTAGACCATTCAGACAGTTCCACAAGCATATAATCCAAACGAGAGCTATGCCCCGGTTTATTAAAAGTTGCTTTGGGAGGAATATCTCCACTTAGCCGGCCGTTACATGCCCTTAAGCAATTAGCTAGAGTTAGGCACATGATTAGTGTTGCCAGTGGTGACCAAGACTTCACTGGCGAGCCCGCCAGTTTAGGAATTCCCCATTGGTCATCCTCTTCACTAGACGCACCCTCTAAAAATAATGGGAGAGGTTCGAATTGACAATTAAAATCTCCCCCCACTATGTACGGTGTGCCTTTGGGGATGGTTCCCAGAAACGTTGCCAATTCTTCTATGGTGCTAGAAACCTTTGCTATGCCCACGGGTCTTGAATATACATTAATCAGAGCCAGTTTTACAGCGTTAGGCCATTCCAGCAATACGCATTGGACATCAGGGGAATTAGTTGCGAGAACCCTCGCTTTGCAACCCAGATGGGAGGCCACCCAGATGAGTAGTCCGCCAGAAGGGCGTCCCTTCCCCTTCCAGCTCGCCCAAATTGAGAATGTATCGAACCCTGCCCGACGATAGTCTTCTCTAGCCCATGTCTCCTGGAAGAGGCATACATCCTATAGGTCAATGAAAGCCCCCCATTCCGGAGAGTCTAGTTTGTTAGCCAAGCCCGCCAGATTCCAAGAAACAATAGAAATATAACCCTTGTCCCGCAGGTCTGCATTAGAAGAATTATTTTGCCTGTTTTCTACTTGGGGCACAGGGACCCATTTGGCCTAGTGACAGGTCCGTTCATGGATATGGGGAGTCCTCTCTATGGTTTGTGGGGATGATATCTTACTTAGCCCGGGGGTAGTAGGCGGTCCGTCAGTTCGTGGCCGCTCACAATACCCCTTTGGTTCCTCCCTTGAGACTACAGGATCCGCCCTCTCCTCCTCTGGTCGGCTGATAGATTTTAGCTGTCAGTCAACCATCTCTAAGCCACTGTATCTATTAGTAGTTGGAAAGCCTCCCCAATTGTCCCTATGAACAAGATCTCTAGAGGCCGATGCTCCCCAAGTCCCCCAGTCTCCAATCCTTGCGCGGCGCCCTACTGTGTGCCAATCACTATCGTTGTTCCAGCCATACGTTGGTCCGCTCCTGGGGGGATAAAAAAAGGAGAGGCGTCTGGTTGTTATCCCATCATGTCTGTCCTGCATGTTCCATGTACATACATAGTCAGCTGTGTGGGGATCCGCGAAATTGACCAGGATACAATCACCCTGTACTGATTTTCTCTCATGACCAACCCATGGTACCCTACGTACCGTCAGGATCTTACTTATTTGGTTAGGGGGTAAAGGCCGATGAATGTTCAGCCAGTGTTGTACTTTATTTTTCAGAGACCAATTGGCTTCCTCCTCGGTCTCCCCTACTTCAGGGACCCCTATCATAACGACCACATAGGGGCTTGCCTCAGGTGGCAGGTTTACCACTCGTCTTCTATGTGATCCTCCATCATTGTTATTCTTATTTTTATTTGACGGCGCCATGTGGTCCCTATTTGGAATGTTCCCCTCTTGGGGGGGGAGTGACACAGGTTTTTGTCTTCAGATCTAATGTCTTCGCAGGGACCGAAGCGGCCTTAGATTTTGAATTAGTCACTACTGCTGATAATTGTTTGGTAACAGGAACATTGGGTTTAGCTATAGATAGGTTTAGTCCCCCCGTTTTGTGGGATCCCTGCGGGTTGTTTTTTTTTGGCGCAGCACACAGATCAGCTATCTGTCTTTTAATATGGGCTAGTCTTGACTCTATAGGGGTGAGGTAAAGTTTAAAGAGTTCGGCAATCCTGGGTAGGAGGGCGATGTTAACCTCATCATCCCTAACACTGATCCTATCTAGACTATCCGGAACTTCTGCATTCACTATGCCTGTATTTCAAGTGTCCGGGCGGGGGGCGGGAACACCGAGGGAAGAGGCAGAAGCTGGGTGACAGAGAGCCTGCTGGACCTCGCAGTCCCTCGGCGTCAAAAGTACTCAAGGAGCTCTCCCCCTTCCACAAACCACACAAGGCAGCAAGCGCTGGCAATTTCCAGGGAATCCCATGTCGTCCCCTGCACTCGACCAGCAGGAATCACAGTCAGAAAATCCCACTCGCGGAGCGGGGGCCGCGAAAAGTATTTCAAGTGTCCGGGCGGGGGGCGGGAACACCGAGGGAAGAGGCAGCAGCTGGGTGTCAGAGAGCCTGCTGGACCTCGCAGTCCCTCGGCGTCAAAAGTACTCAAGGAGCTCTCCCCCTTCCACAAACCACACAAGGCAGCAAGCGCTGGCAATTTCCAGGGAATCCCACGTCGTCCCCTGCACTCGACCAGCAGGAATCACAGTCAGAAAATTCCACACGCAGTGAGCGGCACCCCATTGTTGAAAGTGAGATAACAATTTGATTGTCTTCCGCATATGAATAAAGAGACATACCATGATTTTCCTCTATGTCTCCTAACGAACGGGCATAAATGTTTTATAGCATCAAGCTCAGTGATGCGCCTTTGAGGAACTCTGCAAGGCAATATGAATACCAATGATTTATGAGGTTTAGCAGCCACCTGAAATGAGTGATCTTCCAGGAAAGATTGAAAGTGTGAGAGAGCATTTCCTTGGACTGCCGAACCACTACTGTCTTGATGGGATACAGTGTCTAAAGCAGCATTTGTACAAGAGAATGAGGGCTGTAGAACCTCCTGTGCCCAGCTCCTGCCAGACATGTTCAGGAACCCCTAACAATGCAGTTTCAGTACTACTGCAGAAACCAAATTGATGGTTTTTGATGATATTGATCTCCAGTGACTCAAAGGAAGTTATGCTGACAAAAGATTTCACCATTACAGTGGGAGTATTAGCAGGAAATGGGAGAGTTATCAAAGGTGGAATACATGGAGGGAACCCTCGTACAAAGGAATTCAGCCATTTCATTGCAGTCCCTTTGGGAGACAAGGGGTGTGGTGAAACATTGCATGATCAGATAAGGATTTAACAATATGAAAGATTTCTTTGGAGATGTTAATAGCAGCAGGTATTATTTCTGAATAGCAAGCAGCACGTGCAGACATGCAAGCTCTGTGATGGAGTCCAACAGTCTCCTTCAGGCTCATTTTATCATCTGCACTGTACTGCCTATACAGCTCAAGCTGCAATCACTTAAGCATTTTGTTTACATCCGTTTTGGGAGTGATGGGGTGGGATGTGGATTGGGGAGGGTTTTGGACTCAGGAGGTCTATCTCGTATAGTAGCTGAGGTTTTAAGACTAGTCAATGTGGCTTCTAGAATGGTGAGCCTGATCTCCACTTTTTTATACTCTCACTAATAGGTAAAAGTAGCGATCTAAGCAAAAATTCCAGATTACTCAAAGGAGCAACAGTGGGTACAGCATTAGGTGGATTAATCGTGAGGACTTCCTCAGGAATAGGGGGATTGGCGCCTCCATCAAGAGGTGGAGTATGCGCTTCCACCGTCGATCTATCGCGATTTGAAGCAGATTTACAACCTTTGCCGAAATCAGAAAAGGTAATTTTTGTTTTGGCATGGCCTCCCCTAGTTTTCCTTCTCCGTTTATTAGGGGGGGAGGGCATGAATCTTTACATCAACACCTGTTTTTATCTTGCCTTTCACAACTTTGGGTTCTTTGTTCGCTGTGGTTATTTGGGAGGTTAAGTCAATGGACGCCTTACTAGGGGTAATTAGATCGTTAACGCTAGGGAATAGGTCTGTAGATGGACAAGGGGGTGTAATGCAATCCCTCCTCAGAAGCGGGACGCCCTCATCTAAAGAGGGCCCCTCGCTAATACCGAGTGACTCACCCTCTTGAGAGAATAGCATTTCTGGCAGGGGCCTATTTTTTAATGATTCAATCGAGCGGCGTCGCTCGGCCCTACGCTCAGCTAAGGTAGACTCTTTCTCCCCTTCCCCACCACCTGGTGTTCGTGCGAAGTAAGTATCCAATGTCCTGTTTTTTGTACCTCCCACCCTAGGGGTAGGCCCATCCAGCGCAGGTGAAGGCATTTCGGATGTTCACAGTATGTACAGTCCCAGATACGCAGAATAGCAAAGTCAGGATGTGAGTCCGACAGCGGCAGTAAGAGAGTGGGCCCAGCCCAGACTCCTCAGGCCTCTGAGGGCCACAGAGGGCCCGCCCTTTGCCCGGGCTTAGCCCCAGGCGCTCCCGCACGCTCCCGCGCAGCGTATTATGCTACTACTTATAGACGCCTAGAGCAAGTTGGGCGGGGCGGTCAGGGAGAGCGGGCCAGCTGACTCGGCCTTAAGACCGGGGCTCCTGGGAGAGCGAGTCCCGGTCAGCACTCGCAGCCCTGTCACACACCCAACGGGGATCAAGCCTTCCAAACTCCCACTCCTAACGAAGCGGGACCCACGCAGCGGGTACCGCGAGTTGTGGGCGCTGCTCCTTGTGAATACCAGCCGGGAAGAAAAGTCTCAATGAAAGTCCCACGTTGAAAAAAGAGGAGACGTCCTTATGAGCAGATTGGGCGGGGCGGTCAGGGAGAGCGGGCCAGCTGACTCGGCCTTAAGACCGGGGCTCCTGGGAGAGCGAGTCCCGGTCAGCACTCGCAGCCCTGTCACACACCCAGCGGGGATCAAGCCTTCCAAACTCCCACTCCTAACGAAGCGGGACCCGCGCAGCGGGTACCGCGAGTTGTGGGCGCTGCTCCTTGTGAATACCAGCAGGGAAGAAAAGTCTCAATGAAAGTCCCACGTTGAAAAAAGAGGAGACGTCCTTATGAGCAGGTTGGGCGGGGCGGTCAGGGAGAGCGGGCCAGCTGACTCGGCCTTAAGACCGGGGCTCCTGGGAGAGCGAGTCCCGGTCAGCACTCGCAGCCCTGTCACACACCCAGCGGGGATCAAGCCTTCCAAACTCCCACTCCTAACGAAGTGGGACCCGCGCAGCGGGTACCGCGAGTTGTGGGCGCTGCTCCTTGTGAATACCAGCCGGGAAGAAAAGTCTCAATGAAAGTCCCACGTTGAAAAAAGAGGAGACGTCCTTATGAGCAGGTTGGGCGGGGCGGTCAGGGAGAGCGGGCCAGCTGACTCGGCCTTAAGACCGGGGCTCCTGGGAGAGCGAGTCCCGGTCAGCACTCGCAGCCCTGTCACACACCCAGCGGGGATCAAGCCTTCCAAACTCCCACTCCTAACGAAGCGGGACCCGCGCAGCGGGTACCGCGAGTTGTGGGCGCTGCTCCTTGCGAATACCAGCCGGGAAGAAAAGTCTAAATGAAAGTCCCCTAGCTTTATACTAGAATTAGTGGCGCCTAAATATAAAACATTGACATAGTCGAGTCTAGAAATTCTAAGAGCCTGCACAGAAGTCTTTTGAATCTCCGGAGGCAAGAGCCAGTGGATCTTTCTTAGGCATCTGACCAGACTGAAGCAGGAAGAATCTAGCTACCTTGATAATTTGCTGCTCCATTGTCAATCTGTCATCCAGTCAGAAGCCCAAATCCTTAATCATCTGCCTAGGAGTAGGACAGATACCAAGTCCTTCTGGGCAGCAACGAGGGTCCCAGAATTAGGGCTGTTTACCTAAAATTACCAATTCCATCTTGTTTCCATGTAACTTCAGACACTTATGGCACACCCAGTTTGCTACTTCCTTGAAACAGCAGACAAGGAGCCGCATTTCGCAAAGTCCCCTGGGGCACTTTGGTATTACACAAGGGGCCACAGATACTTGTGCACTCCCTTTTGTAATTTCGATAGCAATGGCAAATATAATGCAACAGCACCATCTTCAGTGGCCGATCCCTGATTTGCATGGGGGAGTGCCCTACGCAAATGAAGGAATCCCTTTGCCTCTGCACCCGCGCTGTATTACAGACGTGGCACAGAGGCAAAGAGGCTCACAGGACGTGCACTGAGAGTGCGCCACTTAAAAGGTGGCTCACTGTCAGTGTGCCCCATGAGAGCAGCCCTCTGGAGGGGGGAAAGGGGGCCCTTTGGACTTCCTAGACATCCACTTTAAAAGTTCAGGTGGAGCATTCATCATAATTTGGGGCAATTTCCTTTATTGCTCTGGGCGCTCCTTTTAAAAGGTGCGCCCAGCGAAATGAAGGAAAATGTGCTGCACGTATAATGTGGCCCCTGGTTGAAAGAAGTGTTACTATCATTTCGTTTCATAATCTTTATTTCGGCCAATTAGGCCATAAAAGATACAAATAACATTGCATATGAAACAGCAAATAAAATTGATATTATTGTAAAACATGTTAAAACAATATAAAAAATTTGGGACAAACCATTAAGCATACTACTATTATCGATGTCAATACATTAAAGGTAACATTTAGCTTACATCCCTAGCTAGAAGGTACCTTCTCTTATATCAAACTGACCCCAGGTACCTAGCTAGTGCAAAAACTATATAGCCAGAAGGGTCAGTTTTAAAAACCCTATATTCATGTGAACAGTTGAAAAACCCCAAGTTCTTACATAATGGGACAATCCATTTCTTTCTTGATTGTGCATAGGCTTTGCAAAAGAACAATAGGTGTAAGTCAGTTTCATTTTCATATTTACACCCTGGGCAATGGGTCGGGGAAAATTCGACCCATTTACTAGTGTACGCCCGTACCGGCAAACTGCCATACCTCCATTGGAGATACAGCTTCCTAATCATTATTGGAGATATGACATCTAATATAGTTTCAAACCTGTAGGTGTCCTTAATTATAAAAAAGACTGCCGTTAGGGTGCCTGAGCTTCTTCCGTGTATGTGTGTGGCAAGTTTGCTATCTTGATACTGGGTAATAAGCTGCCTCCGTGTGATCCTAGGGCATGCTGAAAGTGGATCAGACCAAAGGTTGGATAACCCTAGTTTCCCTAATTCTTTCTTTATATGACTAAACCAGGGAATTTTCCCAACATTTGGTAGGGTAAGGTTTTCCTGCAGTTCTAGTCTGTAATTGGCTAACTCTGATACAGACCATATCCTACGCCAGAATAATAGAGGCCGTAGTCCCATATCTTCGTCTAGGGGTCTCAAACCCAGGTCGAGTCTCATTGGCATCAGGGGAGTGCTAGGAGGAAGTGATAGGAGTTGTCTAATAAATTTATTCTCTGTAGCTACTAAATCGTGATTACACGTGTGGCCCCGGAGTTCACTTCCATACATAGCCGCCCCCCGTGCCTGTGCTCTGTAGATCTCTAGTGGGGGGACCCACCGGCTTAAAAGAAGATTTATTACTAGGGGCAAGCCTAATAATTCCACCTGCTATCTGAGCCAGTTTTAATTGAGATTTCTCCCGTTGGTGGTCCCACGACATGTTTTCGTTTAGAGGGATTCCTAAGTACTCAAAAGTACAGACCCTCTCTAGCCTGCTTACACCAATATATGGGTTAGGGCGAGTCCTAGCTGGTGGATTGAAGACCATATATTTTGTCTTCAATGCATTAATCTCAAGGCCATGATTTTTACAAAAAGCCTCGAAACCATTAAGAACTCGCTGAATCCCCATCGGCGACTTGGAAAGCAGCAGGGTGTCATCGGCGAACATAATCGCCGGCACCCTGCTGCCTCCAATTTTAGGGGCATCGCTGTCTTCAACCGCGGTCAGGTGGGCAATTTCCCCGTTGACGTAGAGGCAAAACAGGGTCGGTGCGAGCACACAACCCTGTCTTACCCCCCTGCCAACGGGGAATTTATTAGACAGTGCTCCCTCCCTTCCGCATCTGACCTGAGCATAGTTTTCAGTATGTAATCCGATAATCATGTCCAGGATGTGTTGCGGGAATCCCAAGCCAGAAAGAACGGAACAAAGTTTCCCACAGGGTACAAGATCAATAGCCGCTCGTAGGTCAACGAATACAGAATAGAGGCTGCCACCCTCCAACTGCACCGTTTCCCAGAATATAGTGGCAAGGCGAAAGACTTGATCTATAGTGGATACTTTACTCCTGAACCCAGCTTGATTTGGGCTCAGGACTGAATTCTCTAGCATCCATTCTACTACGCGGTCCAAAATCAATCTGGCAAAAATCTTTTGAGGGACGTCAATTAGGCTAATGGGCCTATAGTTGGCTGGGAGCAGAGACGTACCCTTCTTAAAAATGGGCACGATCTCCACCCCCAGCCAAGTAGTAGGCACCGACATCCCACCAAGAATAGCATTAAATAGAGCCTGTAAATAGGTGGCCCAAACCGTGGGTTCATTTTTAAACAGGTCACCGGGGAGCTTGTCCAACCCTGGGGCTTTTTCTGGAGCAAGTCTAGCAATAGCTGCCCCAACTTCTTCCACGGTAAATTTTTCCGTTTCCAAACATTTCACAGGGGTCAATCCTGGGACCAAATATTCGTGGTCTCCACCGAGATCTACATTAGGTTGGGCATACAGGGACCTGAAATGGTCCTCCCAGACTTTGGATGCGATATTAGCCTCCACAGCCGGAGTGGGATTAGCTGAACCATTTTTGACAATCTGCCAGAATTTCCGGGCGTCTCGAAACTTGAGCGCGTCCGCCATATCCTTCCAGTTGTCGCTATCCCATTCAATTTTAGCATTACAAATGAGGAGTTTATACTCCGACCTCCTTATTCTGACCATTAAGATGTTATCCTGTTGCTTCATGGCCTCCAATAAGTCGGCCTTGGCCTTCCTACAGGCAGAATTATACCAACGAGGACACATCCCTTTCTTTCTTCCATTCTTTGCCCTTTGCACTGGGTTCAAAACTTCTGCCAGTGTGCCACACAACTCGAGATGAATTACCCCAATTTCTCTAAAGTTCTCCTCAGTCGGAGATTGGTGTAGAAGGTTGTCGACTTTTTCCAGAAGTGGTACAGTCTTTGCGTATAGCCTCTGGATATCACTAGGGTTTCCTATAATTTTAGACCATCGGACTCTGCGCCGGTTACTAGCTAATATCATGTTCGGATCTAAGAGATTATCACCCCCCTGAATGGACAAAGTAACACCAGGGCCCGAGATCTTTAGGATCAGTGCATTGTGGTCACTGTCATCTCACGGGCTTACCCTAAAATCGATGAGTCTAGACCATTCAGACAGTTCCACAAGCATATAATCCAAACGAGAGCTATGCCCCGGTTTATTAAAAGTTGCTTTGGGAGGAATATCTCCACTTAGCCGGCCGTTACATGCCCTTAAGCAATTAGCTAGAGTTAGGCACATGATTTGTGTTGCCAGTGGTGACCAAGACTTCACTGGCGAGCCCGCCAGTTTAGGAATTCCCCATTGGTCATCCTCTTCACTAGACGCACCCTCTAAAAATAATGGGAGAGGTTCGAATTGACAATTAAAATCTCCCCCCACTATGTACGGTGTGCCTTTGGGGATGGTTCCCAGAAACGTTGCCAATTCTTCTATGGTGCTAGAAACCTTTGCTATGCCCACGGGTCTTGAATATACATTAATCAGAGCCAGTTTTACAGCGTTAGGCCATTCCAGCAATACGCATTGGACATCAGGGGAATTAGTTGCGAGAACCCTCGCTTTGCAACCCAGATGGGAGGCCACCCGGATGAGTAGTCCGCCAGAAGGGCGTCCCTTCCCCTTCCAGCTCGCCCAAATTGAGAATGTATCGAACCCTGCCCGACGATAGTCTTCTCTAGCCCATGTCTCCTGGAAGAGGCATACATCCTATAGGTCAATGAAAGCCCCCCATTCCGGAGAGTCTAGTTTGTTAGCCAAGCCCGCCAGATTCCAAGAAACAATAGAAATATAACCCTTGTCCCGCAGGTCTGCATTAGAAGAATTATTTTGCCTGTTTTCTACTTGGGGCACAGGGACCCATTTGGCCTGGTGACAGGTCCGTTCATGGATATGGGGAGTCCTCTCTATGGTTTGTGGGGATGATATCTTACTTAGCCCGGGGGTAGTAGGCGGTCCGTCAGTTCGTGGCCGCTCACAATACCCCTTTGGTTCCTCCCTTGAGACTACAGGATCCGCCCTCTCCTCCTCTGGTCGGCTGATAGATTTTAGCTGTCAGTCAACCATCTCTAAGCCACTGTATCTATTAGTAGTTGGAAAGCCTCCCCAATTGTCCCTATGAACAAGATCTCTAGAGGCCGATGCTCCCCAAGTCCCCCAGTCTCCAATCCTTGCGCGGCGCCCTACTGTGTGCCAATCACTATCGTTGTTCCAGCCATACGTTGGTCCGCTCCTGGGGGGATAAAAAAAGGAGAGGCGTCTGGTTGCTATCCCATCATGTCTGTCCTGCATGTTCCATGTACATACATAGTCAGCTGTGTGGGGATCCGCGAAATTGACCAGGATACAATCACCCTGTACTGATTTTCTCTCATGACCAACCCATGGTACCCTACGTACCGTCAGGATCTTACTTATTTGGTTAGGGGGTAAGGCCGATGAATGTTCAGCCAGTGTTGTACTTTATTTTTCAGAGACCAATTGGCTTCCTCCTCGGTCTCCCCTACTTCAGGGACCCCTATCATAACGACCACATAGGGGCTTGCCTCAGGTGGCAGGTTTACCACTCGTCTTCTATGTGATCCTCCATCATTGTTATTCTTATTTTTATTTGACGGCGCCATGTGGTCCCTATTTGGAATGTTCCCCTCTCGGGGGGGGAGTGACACAGGTTTTTGTCTTCAGATCTAATGTCTTCGCAGGGACCGAAGCGGCCTTAGATTTTGAATTAGTCACTACTGCTGATAATTGTTTGGTAACAGGAACATTGGGTTTAGCTATAGATAGGTTTAGTCCCCCCGTTTTGTGGGATCCCTGCGGGTTGTTTTTTTTTGGCGCAGCACACAGATCAGCTATCTGTCTTTTAATATGGGCTAGTCTTGACTCTATAGGGGTGAGGTAAAGTTTAAAGAGTTCGGCAATCCTGGGTAGGAGGGCGATGTTAACCTCATCATCCCTAACACTGATCCTATCTAGACTATCCGGAACTTCTGCATTCACTATGCCTGTATTTCAAGTGTCCGGGCGGGGGGCGGGAACACCGAGGGAAGAGGCAGCAGCTGGGTGACAGAGAGCCTGCTGGACCTCGCAGTCCCTCGGCGTCAAAAGTACTCAAGGAGCTCTCCCCCTTCCACAAACCACACAAGGCAGCAAGCGCTGGCAATTTCCAGGGAATCCCATGTCGTCCCCTGCACTCGACCAGCAGGAATCACAGTCAGAAAATCCCACTCGCGGAGCGGGGGCCGCGAAAAGTATTTCAAGTGTCCGGGCGGGGGGCGGGAACACCGAGGGAAGAGGCAGCAGCTGGGTGTCAGAGAGCCTGCTGGACCTCGCAGTCCCTCGGCGTCAAAAGTACTCAAGGATCTCTCCCCCTTCCACAAACCACACAAGGCAGCAAGCGCTGGCAATTTCCAGGGAATCCCACGTCGTCCCCTGCACTCGACCAGCAGGAATCACAGTCAGAAAATTCCACACGCAGTGAGCGGCACCCCATTGTTGAAAGTGAGATAACAATTTGATTGTCTTCCGCATATGAATAAAGAGACATACCATGATTTTCCTCTATGTCTCCTAACGAACGGGCATAAATGTTTTATAGCATCAAGCTCAGTGATGCGCCTTTGAGGAACTCTGCAAGGCAATATGAATACCAATGATTTATGAGGTTTAGCAGCCACCTGAAATGAGTGATCTTCCAGGAAAGATTGAAAGTGTGAGAGAGCATTTCCTTGGACTGCCGAACCACTACTGTCTTGATGGGATACAGTGTCTAAAGCAGCATTTGTACAAGAGAATGAGGGCTGTAGAACCTCCTGTGCCCAGCTCCTGCCAGACATGTTCAGGAACCCCTAACAATGCAGTTTCAGTACTACTGCAGAAACCAAATTGATGGTTTTTGATGATATTGATCTCCAGTGACTCAAAGGAAGTTATGCTGACAAAAGATTTCACCATTACAGTGGGAGTATTAGCAGGAAATGGGAGAGTTATCAAAGGTGGAATACATGGAGGGAACCCTCGTACAAAGGAATTCAGCCATTTCATTGCAGTCCCTTTGGGAGACAAGGGGTGTGGTGAAACATTGCATGATCAGATAAGGATTTAACAATATGAAAGATTTCTTTGGAGATGTTAATAGCAGCAGGTATTATTTCTGAATAGCAAGCAGCACGTGCAGACAGGCAAGCTCTGTGATGGAGTCCAACAGTCTCCTTCAGGCTCATTTTATCATCTGCACTGTACTGCCTATACAGCTCAAGCTGCAATCACTTAAGCATTTTGTTTACATCCGTTTTGGGAGTGATGGGGTGGGATGTGGATTGGGGAGGGTTTTGGACTCAGGAGGTCTATCTCGTATAGTAGCTGAGGTTTTAAGACTAGTCAATGTGGCTTCTAGAATGGTGAGCCTGATCTCCACTTTTTTATACTCTCACTAATAGGTAAAAGTAGCGATCTAAGCAAAAATTCCAGATTACTCAAAGGAGCAACAGTGGGTACAGCATTAGGTGGATTAATCGTGAGGACTTCCTCAGGAATAGGGGGATTGGCGCCTCCATCAAGAGGTGGAGTATGCGCTTCCACCGTCGATCTATCGCGATTTGAAGCAGATTTACAACCTTTGCCGAAATCAGAAAAGGTAATTTTTGTTTTGGCATGGCCTCCCCTAGTTTTCCTTCTCCGTTTATTAGGGGGGGGGCATGAATCTTTACATCAACACCTGTTTTTATCTTGCCTTTCACAACTTTGGGTTCTTTGTTCGCTGTGGTTATTTGGGAGGTTAAGTCAATGGACGCCTTACTAGGGGTAATTAGATCGTTAACGCTAGGGAATAGGTCTGTAGATGGACAGGGGGGTGTAATGCAATCCCTCAGCAGAAGCGGGACGCCCTCATCTAAAGAGGGCCCCTCGCTAATACCGAGTGACTCACCCTCTTGAGAGAATAGCATTTCTGGCAGGGGCCTATTTTTTAATGATTCAATCGAGCGGCGTCGCTCGGCCCTACTCTCAGCTAAGGTAGACTCTTTCTCCCCTTCCCCACCACCTGGTGTTCGTGCGAAGTAAGTATCCAATGTCCTGTTTTTTGTACCTCCCACCCTAGGGGTAGGCCCATCCAGCGCAGGTGAAGGCATTTCGGATGTTCCCAGTATGTACAGTCCCAGATACGCAGAATAGCAAAGTCAGGATGTGAGTCCGACAGCGGCAGTAAGAGAGTGGGCCCAGCCCAGACTCCTCAGGCCTCTGAGGGCCACAGAGGGCCCGCCCTTTGCCCGGGCTTAGCCCCAGGCGCTCCCGCACGCTCCCGCGCAGCGTATTATGCTACTACTTATAGACGCCTAGAGCAAGTTGGGCGGGGCGGTCAGGGAGAGCGGGCCAGCTGACTCGGCCTTAAGACCGGGGCTCCTGGGAGAGCGAGTCCCGGTCAGCACTCGCAGCCCTGTCACACACCCAGCGGGGATCAAGCCTTCCAAACTCCCACTCCTAACGAAGCGGGACCCGCGCAGCGGGTACCGCGAGTTGTGGGCGCTGCTCCTTGTGAATACCAGCCGGGAAGAAAAGTCTCAATGAAAGTCCCACGTTGAAAAAAGAGGAGACGTCCTTATGAGCAGATTGGGCGGGGCGGTCAGGGAGAGCGGGCCAGCTGACTCGGCCTTAAGACCGGGGCTCCTGGGAGAGCGAGTCCCGGTCAGCACTCGCAGCCCTGTCACACACCCAGCGGGGATCAAGCCTTCCAAACTCCCACTCCTAACGAAGCGGGACCCGCGCAGCGGGTACCGCGAGTTGTGGGCGCTGCTCCTTGTGAATACCAGCAGGGAAGAAAAGTCTCAATGAAAGTCCCACGTTGAAAAAAGAGGAGACGTCCTTATGAGCAGGTTGGGCGGGGCGGTCAGGGAGAGCGGGCCAGCTGACTCGGCCTTAAGACCGGGGCTCCTGGGAGAGCGAGTCCCGGTCAGCACTCGCAGCCCTGTCACACACCCAGCGGGGATCAAGCCTTCCAAACTCCCGCTCCTAACGAAGCGGGACCCGCGCAGCGGGTACCGCGAGTTGTGGGCGCTGCTCCTTGTGAATACCAGCCGGGAAGAAAAGTCTCAATGAAAGTCCCACGTTGAAAAAAGAGGAGACGTCCTTATGAGCAGGTTGGGCGGGGCGGTCAGGGAGAGCGGGCCAGCTGACTCGGCCTTAAGACCGGGGCTCCTGGGAGAGCGAGTCCCGGTCAGCACTCGCAGCCCTGTCACACACCCAGCGGGGATCAAGCCTTCCAAACTCCCACTCCTAACGAAGCGGGACCCGCGCAGCGGGTACCGCGAGTTGTGGGCGCTGCTCCTTGCGAATACCAGCCGGGAAGAAAAGTCTAAATGAAAGTCGCACGTTGAAAAAAGAGGAGACGTCCTTATGAGCAGGTTGGGCGGGGCGGTCAGGGAGAGCGGGCCAGCTGACTCGGCCTTAAGACCGGGGCTCCTGGGAGAGCGAGTCCCGGTCAGCACTCGCAGCCCTGTCACACACCCAGCGGGGATCAAGCCTTCCAAACTCCCACTCCTATTGAAGCGGGACCCGCGCAGCGGGTACCGCGAGTTGTGGGCGCTGCTCCTTGTGAATACCAGCCGGGAAGAAAAGTCTCAATGAAAGTCCCCTAGCTTTATACTAGAATTAGTGGCGCCTAAATATAAAACATTGACATAGTCGAGTCTAGAAATTCTAAGAGCCTGCACAGAAGTCTTTTGAATCTCCGGAGGCAAGAGCCAGTGGATCTTTCTTAGGCATCTGACCAGACTGAAGCAGGAAGAATCTAGCTACCTTGATAATTTGCTGCTCTATTGTCAATCTGTCATCCAGTCAGAAGCCCAAATCCTTAATCATCTGCCTAGGAGTAGGACAGATACCAAGTCCTTCTGGGCAGCAACGAGGGTCCCAGAATTAGGGCTGTTTACCTAAAATTACCAATTCCATCTTGTTTCCATTTAACTTCAGACACTTATGGCACACCCAGTTTGCTACTTCCTTGAAACAGCAGACAAGGAGCCGCATTTCGCAAAGTCCCCTGGGGCACTTTGGTATTACACAAGGGGCCACAGATACTTGTGCACTCCCTTTTGTAATTTCGATAGCAATGGCAAATATAATGCAACAGCACCATCTTCAGTGGCCGATCCCTGATTTGCATGGGGGAGTGCCCTACGCAAATGAAGGAATCCCTTTGCCTCTGCACCCGCTCTGTATTACAGACGTGGCACAGAGGCAAAGAGGCTCACAGGACGTGCACTGAGAGTGCGCCACTTAAAAGGTGGCTCACTGTCAGTGTGCCCCATGAGAGCAGCCCTCTGGAGGGGGGAAAGGGGGCCCCTTGGACTTCCTAGACATCCACTTTAAAAGTTCAGGTGGAGCATTCATCATAATTTGGGGCAATTTCCTTTATTGCTCTGGGCGCTCCTTTTAAAAGGTGCGCCCAGCGAAATGAAGGAAAATGTGCTGCACGTATAATGTGGCCCCTGGTTGAAAGAAGTGTTACTATCGTTTCGTTTCATAATCTTTATTTCGGCCAATTAGGCCATAAAAGATACAAATAACATTGCATATGAAACAGCAAATAAAATTGCTATTATTGTAAAACATGTTAAAACAATATAAAAAATTTGGGACAAACCATTAAGCATACTACTATTATCGATGTCAATACATTAAAGGTAACATTTAACTTACATCCCTAGCTAGAAGGTACCTTCTCTTATATCAAACTGACCCCAGGTACTTAGCTAGTGCAAAAACTATATAGCCAGAAGGGTCAGTTTTAAAAACCCTATATTCATGTGAACAGTTGAAAAACCCCAAGTTCTTACATAATGGGACAATCCATTTCTTTCTTGATTGTGCATAGGCTTTGCAAAAGAACAATAGGTGTAAGTCAGTTTCATTTTCATATTTACACCCTGGGCAATGGGTCGGGGAAAATTCGACCCATTTACTAGTGTACGCCCGTACGGGCAAACTGCCATACCTCCATTGGAGATACAGCTTCCTAATCATTATTGGAGATATGACATCTAATATAGTTTCAAACCTGTAGGTGTCCTTAATTATAAAAAAGACTGCCGTTAGGGTGCCTGAGCTTCTTCCGTGTATGTGTGTGGCAAGTTTGCTATCTTGATACTGGGTAATAAGCTGCCTCCGTGTGATCCTAGGGCATGCTGAAAGTGGATCAGACCAAAGGTTGGATAACCCTAGTTTCCCTAATTCTTTCTTTATATGACTAAACCAGGGAATTTTCCCAACATTTGGTAGGGTAAGGTTTTCCTGCAGTTCTAGTCTGTAATTGGCTAACTCTGATACAGACCATATCCTACACCAGAATAATATAGGCCGTAGTCCCATATCTTCGTCTAGGGGTCTCAAACCCAGGTCGAGTCTCATTGGCATCAGGGGAGTGCTAGGAGGAAGTGATAGGAGTTGTCTAATAAATTTATTCTCTGTAGCTACTAAATCGTGATTACACGTGTGGCCCGGAGTTCACTTCCATACATAGCCGCCCCCCGTGCCTGTGCTGTGTAGATCTCTAGTGGGGGACCCACCGGCTTAAAAGAAGATTTATTACTAGGGGCAAGCCTAATAATTCCACCTGCTATCTGAGCCAGTTTTAATTGAGATTTCTCCCGTTGGTGGTCCCACGACATGTTTTCGTTTAGAGGGATTCCTAAGTACTCAAAAGTACAGACCCTCTCTAGCCTGCTTACACCAATATATGGGTTAGGGCGAGTCCTAGCTGGTGGATTGAAGACCATATATTTTGTCTTCAATGCATTAATCTCAAGGCCATGATTTTTACAAAAAGCCTCGAAACCATTAAGAACTCGCTGAATCCCCATCGGCGACTTGGAAAGCAGCAGGGTGTCATCGGCGAACATAATCGCCGGCACCCTGCTGCCTCCAATTTTAGGGGCATCGCTGTCTTCAACCGCGGTCAGGTGGGCAATTTCCCCGTTGACGTAGAGGCAAAACAGGGTCGGTGCGAGCACACCACCCTGTCTTACCCCCCTGCCAACGGGGAATTTATTAGACAGTGATCCCTCCCTTCCGCATCTGACCTGAGCATAGTTTTCAGTATGTAATCCGATAATCATGTCCAGGAGGTGTTGCGGGACTCCCAAGCCAGAAAGAACGGAACAAAGTTTCCCACGGGGTACAAGATCAATAGCCGCTCGTAGGTCAACGAATACAGAATAGAGGCTGCCACCCTCCAAATGCACGTTTCCCAGAATATAGTGGCAAGGCGAAAGACTTGATCTATAGTGGATACTTTACTCCTGAACCCAGCTTGATTTGGGCTCAGGACTGAATTCTCTAGCATCCATTCTAGTACGCGGTCCAAAATCAATCTGGCAAAAATCTTTTGAGGGACGTCAATTAGGCTAATGGGCCTATAGTTGGCTGGGAGCAGAGACGAACCCTTCTTAAAAATGGGCACGATCTCCACCCCCAGCCAAGTAGTAGGCACCGACATCCCACCAAGAATAGCATTAAATAGAGCCTGTAAATAGGTGGCCCAAACCGTGGGTTCATTTTTAAACAGGTCACCGGGGAGCTTGTCCAACCCTGGGGCTTTTTCTGGAGCAAGTCTAGCAATAGCTGCCCCAACTTCTTCCACGGTAAATTTTTCCCGTTTCCAAACATTTCACAGGGGTCAATCCTGGGACCAAATATTCGTGGTCTCCACCGATATCTACATTAGGTTGGGCATACAGGGACCTGAAATGGTCCTCCCAGACTTTGGAGTCGATATTAGCCTCCACAGCCGGAGTGGGATTAGCTGAACCATTTTTGACAATCTGCCAGAATTTCCGGGCGTCTCGAAACTTGAGCGCGTCCGCCATATCCTTCCAGTTGTCGCTATCCCATTCAATTTTAGCATTACAAATGAGGAGTTTATACTCCGACCTCCTTATTCTGACCATTAAGATGTTATCCTGTTGCTTCATGGCCTCCAATAAGTCGGCCTTGGCCTTCCTACAGGCAGAATTATACCAACGAGGACACATCCCTTTCTTTCTTCCATTCTTTGCCCTTTGCACTGGGTTCAAAACTTCTGCCAGTGTGCCACACAACTCGAGATGAATTACCCCAATTTCTCTAAAGTTCTCCTCAGACGGAGATTGGTGTAGAAGGTTGTCGACTTTTTCCAGAAGTGGTACAGTCTTTGCGTATAGCCTCTGGATATCCCTAGGGTTTCCTATAATTTTAGACCATCGGACTCTGCGCCGGTTACTAGCTAATATCATGTTCGGATCTAAGAGATTATCACCCCCCTGAATGGACAAAGTAACACCAGGGCCCGAGATCTTTAGGATCAGTGCATTGTGGTCACTGTCATCTCGCGGGCTTACCCTAAAATCGATGAGTCTAGACCATTCAGACAGTTCCACAAGCATATAATCCAAACGAGAGCTATGCCCCGGTTTATTAAAAGTTGCTTTGGGAGGAATATCTCCACTTAGCCGGCCGTTACATGCCCTTAAGCAATTAGCTAGAGTTAGGCACATGATTTGTGTTGCCAGTGGTGACCAAGACTTCACTGGCGAGCCCGCCAGTTTAGGAATTCCCCATTGGTCATCCTCTTCACTAGACGCACCCTCTAAAAATAATGGGAGAGGTTCGAATTGACAATTAAAATCTCCCCCCACTATGTACGGTGTGCCTTTGAGGATGGTTCCCAGAAACGTTGCCAATTCTTGTATGGTGCTAGAAACCTTTGCTATGCCCACGGGTCTTGAATATACATTAATCTGAGCCAGTTTTACAGCGTTAGGCCATTCCAGCAATACGCATTGGACATCAGGGGAATTAGTTGCGAGAACCCTCGCTTTGCAACCCAGATGGGAGGCCACCCAGATGAGTAGTCCGCCAGAAGGGCGTCCCTTCCCCTTCCAGCTCGCCCAAATTGAGAATGTATCGAACCCTGCCCGACGATAGTCTTCTCTAGCCCATGTCTCCTGGAAGAGGCATACATCCTATAGGTCAATGAAAGCCCCCCATTCCGGAGAGTCTAGTTTGTTAGCCAAGCCCGCCAGATTCCAAGAAACAATAGAAATATAACCCTTGTCCCGCAGGTCTGCATTAGAAGAATTATTTTGCCTGTTTTCTGCTTGGGGCACAGGGACCCATTTGGCCTGGTGACAGGTCCGTTCATGGATATGGGGAGTCCTCTCTATGGTTTGTGGGGATGATATCTTACTTAGCCCGGGGGTAGTAGGCGGTCCGTCAGTTCGTGGCCGCTCACAATACCCCTTTGGTTCCTCCCTTGAGACTACAGGATCCGCCCTCTCCTCCTCTGGTCGGCTGATAGATTTTAGCTGTCAGTCAACCATCTCTAAGCCACTGTATCTATTAGTAGTTGGAAAGCCTCCCCAATTGTCCCTATGAACAAGATCTCTAGAGGCCGATGCTCCCCAAGTCCCCCAGTCTCCAATCCTTGCGCGGCGCCCTACTGTGTGCCAATCACTATCGTTGTTCCAGCCATACGTTGGTCCGCTCCTGGGGGGATAAAAAAAGGAGAGGCGTCTGGTTGCTATCCCATCATGTCTGTCCTGCATGTTCCATGTACATACATAGTCAGCTGTGTGGGGATCCGCGAAATTGACCAGGATACAATCACCCTGTACTGATTTTCTCTCATGACCAACCCATGGTACCCTACGTACCGTCAGGATCTTACTTATTTGGTTAGGGGGTAAAGGCAGATGAATGTTCAGCCAGTGTTGTACTTTATTTTTCATAGACCAATTGGCTTCCTCCTCGGTCTCCCCTACTTCAGGGACCCCTATCATAACGACCACATAGGGGCTTGCCTCAGGTGGCAGGTTTACCACTCGTCTTCTATGTGATCCTCCATCATTGTTATTCTTATTTTTATTTGACGGCGCCATGTGGTCCCTATTTGGAATGTTCCCCTCTCGGGGGGGGAGTGACACAGGTTTTTGTCTTCAGATCTAATGTCTTCGCAGGGACCGAAGCGGCCTTAGATTTTGAATTAGTCACTACTGCTGATAATTGTTTGGTAACAGGAACATTGGGTTTAGCTATAGATAGGTTTAGTCCCCCCGTTTTGTGGGATCCCTGCGGGTTGGTTTTTTTTGGCGCAGCACACAGATCAGCTATCTGTCTTTTAATATGGGCTAGTCTTGACTCTATAGGGGTGAGGTAAAGTTTAAAGAGTTCGGCAATCCTGGGTAGGAGGGCGATGTTAACCTCATCATCCCTAACACTGATCCTATCTAGACTATCCGGAACTTCTGCATTCACAATGCCTGATGCCTCATTTATAGGGACATTCCTATTGGGGGGAAGGGCTGCTATCTGGTTTGGAATAGAAACCTTAGGTAGCTTTCTCGGTCGTTTGCCCACTTCTCTTACTTCTTTTATTTGTGTTTTTGGGGGATCGCTCCCTCCCTTTTCCCTTTTAGCTGACTAGCACTCAGAGCAGCAGGTGTGGGTGTAGTGATGGCGGCTAGGTCCGTTTTTTTTCCAGGTCATCACTTGATTGTGAATCTAATGAAAAGTGAGACACTGATAAATCTACCGTTCCCGGCAAACTTTGCCTATGGGCATGTACATTTACATTCGTTATTTCAGAAGTTCCTAGGGGGGCCACACCCTTAGGTTTGTCGGGGCTTTTGGCTGTAGCAAGATGGCCCATAGAAGATCTTTTCGCAAAGGCAAGGTCCTGGGATACTCTACGTTCCATCGATGAGATTTCCTGCTCGATGAAGGAATTGGCCCTTATAATAAAATTGTCCAGGGTCCCAGTTTGTGGTAACCCCCCGCTGCCATTTTACTTCTGTACGCACATAATTAATAAATAACTATAATTAACAGTAATCTCTAATATAAAACACCCAAAGATCAGGCTACAGAATTTAAAATTTAGCAGTGATTAAAATATAATAATAATGTGCACCTCTGCTTAGACTAAAACTAAGGGACGGAAGTTAGGGAAGTGGCCCAGCCCGGCCTTACACGGTCTCTAACGGCCTCAAATGGCCCGCCCTTTGCCCGGGCTTAGCCCCGGGCTAAGTCCCGCGCACGTCCCGCTACAGGCGGGGGGCGAGAACACCGAGGGAAGAGGCAGCAGCTGGGTGACAGAGAGCCTGCTGGACCTCGCAGTCCCTCGGCGTCAAAAGTACTCAAGGAGCTCTCCCCCTTCCACAAACCACACAAGGCAGCAAGCGCTGGCAATTTCCAGGGAATCCCACGTCGTCCCCTGCACTCGACGAGCAGGAATCACAGTCAGAAAATCCCACACGCAGTGAGCAGCAGTATTTCAAGTGTCCGGGCGGGGGGCGGGAACACCGAGGGAAGAGGCAGCAGCTGGGTGACAGAGAGCCTGCTGGACCTCGCAGTCCCTCGGCGTCAAAAGTACTCAAGGAGCTCTCCCCCTTCCACAAACCACACAAGGCAGCAAGCGCTGGCAATTTCCAGGGAATCCCACGTCGTCCCCTGCACTCGACCAGCAGGAATCACAGTCAGAAAATCCCACACGCAGTGAGCGGCCCCCGAGGAGCGGGGGCCGCGAAAAGTATTTCAAGTGTCCGGGCGGGGGGCGGGAACACCGAGGGAAGAGGCAGCAGCTGGGTGACAGAGAGCCTGCTGGACCTCGCAGTCCCTCGGCGTCAAAAGTACTCAAGGAGCTCTCCCCCTTCCACAAACCACACAAGGCAGCAAGCGCTGGCAATTTCCAGGGAATCCCATGTCGTCCCCTGCACTCGACCAGCAGGAATCACAGTCAGAAAATCCCACCCGCGGAGCGGGGGCCGCGAAAAGTATTTCAAGTGTCCGGGCGGGGGGCGGGAACACCGAGGGAAGAGGCAGTAGCTGGGTGTCAGAGAGCCTGCTGGACCTCGCAGTCCCTCGGCGTCAAAAGTACTCAAGGAGCTCTCCCCCTTCCACAAACCACACAAGGCAGCAAGCGCTGGCAATTTCCAGGGAATCCCACGTCGTCCCCTGCACTCGACCAGCAGGAATCACAGTCAGAAAATTCCACACGCAGTGAGCGGCACCCCATTGTTGAAAGTGAGATAACAATTTGATTGTCTTCCGCATATGAATAAAGAGACATACCATGATTTTCCTCTATGTCTCCTAACGAACGGGCATAAATGTTTTATAGCATCAAGCTCAGTGATGCGCCTTTGAGGAACTCTGCAAGGCAATATGAATACCAATGATTTATGAGGTTTAGCAGCCACCTGAAATGAGTGATCTTCCAGGAAAGATTGAAAGTGTGAGAGAGCATTTCCTTGGACTGCCGAACCACTACTGTCTTGATAAGTACCCAATGGGATACAGTGTCTAAAGCAGCATTTGTACAAGAGAATGAGGGCTGTAGAACCTCCTGTGCCCAGCTCCTGCCAGACATGTTCAGGAACCCCTAACAATGCAGTTTCAGTACTACTGCAGAAACCAAATTGATGGTTTTTGATGATATTGATCTCCAGTGACTCAAAGGAAGTTATGCTGACAAAAGATTTCACCATTACAGTGGGAGTATTAGCAGGAAATGGGAGAGTTATCAAAGGTGGAATACATGGAGGGAACCCTCGTACAAAGGAATTCAGCCATTTCATTGCAGTCCCTTTGGGAGACAAGGGGTGTGGTGAAACATTGCATGATCAGATAAGGATTTAACAATATGAAAGATTTCTTTGGAGATGTTAATAGCAGCAGGTATTATTTCTGAATAGCAAGCAGCACGTGCAGACATGCAAGCTCTGTGATGGAGTCCAACAGTCTCCTTCAGGCTCATTTTATCATCTGCACTGTACTGCCTATACAGCTCAAGCTGCAATCACTTAAGCATTTTGTTTACATCAAGAACCACGTATGTCATCCAGGGGGCAGGGGAGAAAAGATAAGCTTTTCTTTCCGGTTGTAGCGGAAAAACTGTATCCAAATGGGAGCATATGCACTGATCTACACAGCTCGTATGAGAATCCATGGACCCCTATAAGACGGGCATGGAATTTTCAAGATCCAGACAGAAAGCTGTTGTGTTCACTTTAGTCCAACGTCTGAAAAGTCCCCCTAGGATCTGTGTTTTATCTTGTAGCTCAGGGCCATAGACAGGAATAGCAAAATGAAAAGACCAACTCAGAGGATGCACAGGCTGAATTTTGAAAATTCAGGTTCAAGTTTCCTGATTCATGAGTTGGTTCATTAACTAACGATTGAAAGCCCAATGCGTTAATTTCACAGGAAATTGAAGTATCCACAGTGCTGTCTGAATTATCAAAATTAATATTTAAATCACCTAAAAAGGTGAAAGTGGTGCATCTAAGAATATAGGGAAATAATGTCCCAACCAAGCTCGCACCCCAGCAGCCAGCAAGACCTGGAGGACAATATATTAAAGCACCAGAAAAGATTATGTTTTTCGTAATATCAAGGGAAAAGAAAACACCTTCACAGTTTGAAATGGCCAGCACACACCAGTGATAAATTGACAACATCACACAAGAAAAATCCTAAACTAATTTAGAAACTTAGAGTAAAATATAATAAATAAAATGTCACCAGAATGACAAAAGTCCAATCAGTAGAACCGGAAATATTCAATTTCCAAGTGATTGGTGAATTAACGCCTAAAAGCACAAAGCACAACTCCTGGTCTGCTGGATGTGCTAGACCATGGGAACGTCAGAGGTTCACACCAACCATGATGGAGCATGGGTCGGAAAGAGGGATCATGTTAGTCCTGCTGAAAAGTCACCGTCTAAGTCCAGCACAAAGAGTTCCACATTGGAGGATGACTTGAGGAGGAGGGTGAGAGTCGCGGATGGTCATCACTGTACCACAAAGAGCAGGTCGGCCATGGAAGTCGGTTAATGTTGTAGCATAAAGAGCCAATCTAGTATAGCAGATGGACTTTGCCATAGCTTCGCACTGGTAGTCATCATAGGCTTTCGTTGTTGAAGTCTCATGCTTCCGGTCATCGTGGGAAGTCATTAGCATAAAGGACAGGATTCTCTGGAGCTTGCTAATTGGTGATATTCATGGATGGGCGGGTTTTTGTGTGAACGGGCCAGTTTGCTGCAATGAGGAGCTCAAACTTCAGGGTTTCCCCTTTTCTTCAGTAGGAGCACCCTCTGACACCAGCCAAGGGTCCACGACCTGAGGGTCACTGAAAAGAAGCTTGACAACAGAGGTAAAGAGCTTCTCGTTTATTCTTCTGTTGGTTACCAATGCCTGGCAGCAACTGCGACAGAAATCTACCCTTAAGTTCCACTCCGGCAACACCATCATCTTCCCCATTCCCATTCCAGTCCCAACCCCCCCTTTCTTCACAAAATAATTTTTAAAAAAGCATGAAACACAATAACAGGAAAATAAAAAAAGAACAGAAAAGCATTAAAATAAAATAAACCTGAGACATACTATATATGAGTAGTTTTTACTCTGGATGAAAGTCTCTTGTTATGAACAGGACTAGGATTCGGCTGTACCCACAACTTGTCAATCACATAAACAGCTTTGGATTGAGGCATCATGGAGACTGCACACATATTCCATACTTTTCCATTTTTCAATACCACCATGCAATCCCTTACCTCCTTCACCCAAGTAGGTGCAGAAAACCGTGATGACCCTTTGTGAACAAAAACAGGTAAACCAGAGAAACGCTGTAACTGTTGTCCCTAGTACCATACCTCTTTGTACTGCTGTTCTCACATCCACCACCCTTCCCATCTTTTCCAATTCACAGGTTTCCTGGACATCTAATCCGTGTTGAGTTTGGATCCTACAATCCTGCCCCTTAATAGCATAAAAGGAGACACCCCTGTACTAATGTGTGATGAAGTGCTCACAGCCCACAACATATCTGCAACTGTATTCTTCCAATGCAACCCATTTACAAGAGCCAATTGCAATGCATCCATGATAACGCTGTTCATCGGTTCCACCAAACCATTACAGCTATGGTGGCAAAGTAAGGTGAGAATGTGTTTGATGCCATCCTCCTTCATAAAATATTCCATCTCCCTAGAAACCAATTGCGTGCCATTATCAGTCACTAATACTTAGGAACGTCCTTCTCTGAGAAACACCTCACTGAAAAATCGAAAGGCTACATCAGAATTCACACAATCCACAAACTTCACCTCTGGCCATTTTGTTATATAGTCCACCAAGAATAAAGCATATTTGGATGAGCTACCATTAGCTCCAAAAGGTCCTGCAACATCAAATGCAAGTTCACCCCAAGGTGTGTTCTGTAGAACAATCGGGTCAAACGGGGAATGGCATGTAACCTGTGGTTTGACACTAAAAACACACAGGCAACAATCATGAAGATAATATTCAATGGCCCTGTCCACACCAGGCTACCAAACATCCTTCCTTACACTATGCTTCATGGCCCAAATGCCAAGACCTCCCTCATGGGCTATATCCAGAACCTTCCTTTGCATACAACCTGAAACCACTAATTGACCACACCTGCGCAAAATCCCCCCACTCGACTTCACAGTCTCCAAAAACTGTCTCACCCTGTCATCATGCTCAGGATAATTCTTACCAAATATCAAAATGTTGTCTTGGAAAACACGATACCCACAGTGTTTGTAAATAAATTGCCCATCAATTGCTAGAATACCGCTGCTGCTAATCCAAAAGGCATGTGGATGTAGTGGTAGGCACCCTAGCGTGCAACAAAAGATGTGAGGTGCCTGAAGTCCCTACTTAATTCAATCTGAGGATATGCAGTACAAATGTCCAAAGAAGTTAAGAAACTGGCATCATCCAAAGTTGCCAGCATTCCATTGATATTGGGTAGAGGCTGGTGGTCAGTCCAAATACTGGAGTTCAGATCTTGCAGAACCACACAAAGCCTCAAGACTTGTCAGGTTGAAGAAAATTACATATTTATATGTATTCGTGCCCCCACGCGCTACCCTCTCACCATCTGCCATGTTGAATAAAAACCCTGCATTACTTCACATTCAGAGGCCTTATTTCTCTGTCACCAGGCCCCTCCATGCCAGACCCTGAAAAAGGCACACATTACATTTCTCTGCAGCACATTAGATATTTTTTTGAGCAGTCACGGAGAAAAGGCCCAGCCCGGGGTGTCTTAACAGTGTCAAACAAGGGTCGACCTGATAAAGCTGCATTCCGGCCCGAGCAGGAAGCGAGCAGAAGCCCCTCTGCAGAGATAAGGCCCAGTTTTGATGTCGGCTCTCAGAGATAAGTGGGGCCCATGTCAAGGGAAACCTCCAAGACAGTTACACAAGGGGTGGACAGGAAGGGCCAAACCAACTGCTAGTATGAAGCAGCAACACTTCTACAGATGAGAGCAATCTGCATGCTGCCCCGAGCTAGAGATAAGACCAGACATGCTAGTCACTCTGACACCCAGGGCCCTCCCTGGCCAACAGAAAGGAAACAGCCCTCGTGTAAAAGTCTGATAAAGTTACGCAAACAGGCAGGGCAAGTTTTAGCTGACCTTGCAACCCCCTCTGTGCACCCACCCACCTATGACTCATTACAGTGAACGCCTACATGCTAATATCTTTTTCTTTCCTTCTGCTTGGAGGGCTCCTCCCTATGTATGCAAAGAATGTATAAATATTGTACTCTGTGAATAAAGCTCAGAACTCTCCTGTGCCCGCTTGGCGCTGGAGCTCTCCCTTAACTCGAGTTAATGCAATAAAGCCCATTGACTCTAATACCACGGACTCTGCTCCTCATTTATGCTTGACCCTTTTGATATTTATTTATTTATAGAAATTATGATAGTGTAAATAATTTATTTACGACATAATATGGCGCCCCGAACAGGGACGCATCCCTTTCCCCACGCGCCGGCGATGTAGGTCCGGCCCCTGCCCCCTTATACAGCCTAGACGGACTTCAAGTGTACACGCCAGCGGGACTTACCGCCAACTCCCTCAGGCCCACGGAGGAGGCGGACTGCGACCAGACATCCACACGAGGCGGTGAGGAAGATTGCGGAGCGTCCTGACCCAGAGCCCAACCCGTGAGAGAGCCGAGTCCGAGGTCTTCAGAGGTCCGCCATTCCTGCGCAAGCGTCAAGCGTCTGATGACCAGGTCTTCAAGTTCTGCTTCCCAGTGAGTACCACTGAGAACGCATAAAGACGGGTTCATTTAATGAACACGGTAAAGACGTGTCTCCTTCACGAGACCGGTATGGTTGTACTGTATTCCAGTACATAAGTATATGTTGTATATGTTTTGAGTTTGAAATTGTTTTAGTTAGGTTCCAGCATGCCGTTGTTTTCAAAATTGCGTAAAATAGGCACTAAAAAGGGAATATTAGAAGAGGCAGTTAATGTCCCGCCAAGAGATACTCCCGGCCATTTTATGTATAACAAACATGGCATCAGCGCTATTCTCTATTTAGACCTCTGGGTAGATTACACAAAGGATCTAGAGACGGTGCATAGATGGCCTGCGACCGGCACATGGGATTCAGAATGTATTATGAGAGTAGAGGAACAACTATGCAAAAGGAAGTCGAGGCCCTCGCAGAAAGAGGCCATTGAATTATGGCGCAAAGAGGCTAATAGGAGGGCCCTGAAAGAACTTAACAAAGCCGAGAAAAGCAGGCAAATGTCAGAACAGGCAAAAGAAAAAGAGTTACTAGAAGAGGGTGAACAGGTTCGAGTGGAACAAATGGATAGGGAAAGAAATGCTCTTGTTGCTGGTATCTACCCTGTACTCTCAGAGGAGATTGCAGAGGAAGTTCCCCAAAATGTACCCCTTAAAATTAAACCAACGGCACCAGAGGTGTTCCTTTCCGCCTACCTAGCAGATCCACCCCCAGCCTACATAGACGCACCATTTCCCCCGCTCCCACCAGAGGCCGCGCCCCAGCCAGTCCAGGACCAACAACAGGTTTCCGGGGGTTCGGAAGGGGGGGGGATAAGGAAATAAAGGATGACGTTGAACTCCCTAGATGTATATATGATTTACAGCCAGGTATTACTGGTCCAATGCGCGCCGTATCAATACGAGTAAGGCAAGCCATCGCAGAGCTAGATGGACTGCCTGATATGAATACACATTTAGATGCCTTGTATGAGTTCATCAGAACAGGACGGAACCATGAATGCGTAGCTCAAGCTATGGAAAATAGAAAAGTAAAAGCTAAGAACAACATCCTCCGTTTTATTGTCAACTGTCTGATCAGGGAATGTGATGAGGGTGATGGGGACGTGGAGGTTAGTTTAATAGAGTGGAGCGACAGCATCAATGACGGTAAACATGATAAGGTAGCGCAGACAGAAGCAATGACGAATAAGATTAAAAAGAAAATACTAGCAATACGTAACGCCGAGAAGGAAGGCAGGGATAGTGTGTCAGAGGAAGGGGATAATAACGAGACGCCAGACAAAATGAATTTTCTGGGCATAGCACGGCACTGTAATGGCGCCAAACACCATCGACCTCAGAAAACAAGGGTTAACAAGGAAACAAACATCTCTCCTGAGGATTTGTTTCAAACAACTGAAAAGGCCCTAGACCATTTGATGGACGACAAGCCACCCCTCACGCCACATGAGATGGAGTTGGCTCGGTCGGCCACCCAGTGGGTGTCCCAACATCATGTATATAATCCCGACATAGTGGCCCAGATGTTCCTGAGCCTCCCACCACTCGAACGACGCCTGGCCAGCATCTATATGGTCCAACACTTGATCACGTTGTATGAGAGCCAATATCACCACCCTGGCAAATTATATAAAATACTGGAAAAGGTAATACTAGATAGATGGATGAAACAGGGCCCAGAACTGATTAACACCATTTTAGACTTGCGTCTCCAATATGAGCAATTCCTGTCCGCCTCAATGACACCAGACCCTCGCCCCAGAGGACAGTACCCTCTGCGAGAGGTCCACCCCATAAGAAAAACAGATGGCACTGTCCAGCGGGTATATGTCTATACCCCTCTCACCAAGCTAGAAATACTGGAATTGAAGAGGTTGTTACCTTCCCATGATAAAGACCCGGGGGGGTTTCACAGAGAAATAAAAGATATACTCCGCATAGGAGACTATACTTACCCTGATATCCTAAGGTTATTAAAGGTCTTGTTACCAGCAGGCATTTACGAGAAACTTAAAGAGAAAGACTGGGATGTGGGAGATAAAATGTTGAAGTGGGCAGAGTTGCAAGCTGAAGATGCAGGTAGGGCCCCGGGGGATGGCCTTGGTGAAAAAATTAAGGGGCTCCCCAAACTCCTTATACAAATTTTACCAAGACTATTGACGACTAAAAAGGAAGACTGGGATGCAATTTCAGCCTGTTAACAGAAACCAGAGGAAGACACAAGCGATTACTACACTAGGTTGGAGAAATGTTTCGCTGTCAACAGTGGTTTAAAACACAGTAGTGAGGCCTATCCCCACCTTTTTGTGACCAAACTGGTAGATAACGCCCTTCCTCAGATTAGGAATAGGGTGCTGAAGGTTGAGAGTACTTGGCAAGCAAATAGCCCCTCACAAATGTTACAGATGTTGCAATACCACCAAAATAGAATAAGGGAAGAACAAGAACAAGAAAAGAAGCGCATGAAGGATACAAAAATGAAGGTGCTAGTTGCCCAAACAGTACCTGCAAACACGAACAAGAATGGTACTGCACCCACTAAAGGGACCTGCAATTATTGTAAACAATAGGGTCACTTTGTAAGGGAATGCCCCGT
Organism: Lissotriton helveticus; assembly: GCF_964261635.1. NCBI lineage: Eukaryota > Metazoa > Chordata > Amphibia > Caudata > Salamandridae > Lissotriton > Lissotriton helveticus. The sequence continues at coordinate 658,398,423 of NC_136057.1, read as the reverse complement.
CCTAAAGCACAATATAGCCACAGGTAAAACAAAGGAACGGCCCTATACACCCAGACAGTACAACACTCAACAGACACAAGTCCCCACCTCGCCGCAGGTCCAGACGCCTGCTGCCGCTGCACCTCAAATGTATCAGTACACGCAGTCAGACTACCCAGAATACCAATCTTTTTCATGAAACAGCCTCGAGAGGGAAGATTGCTTGCCCCTTATCCCAGTTCCTGTGGACCAGGAGGGTCCTTAAGTACATGCTCGTTTGCTGGGGCAAGATAGAAAGTTTCTGATTGACACAGGGGCAAGCAGGACTACCATCAGTCATGACGAGGTCCCAGGGGCACCTCTCTCGGGCTCACAGAATATATCCCTGGGATTTTCTGGAAAGCCAATTGTCAACAAAGTATCAGAACCAGTCTCTTTAGGGGTGGGTCCACTGACACGCACCACAGACCTACTACTCACTAAAACATGTCCAGAAAATTTACTAGGTATAAAGACCCTAAAAGAACTGGGAGCAGTTATCTGTTGCTCACCAGAAGGAGTAAGACTGTTTTTGCGTGATTTCAAAGGGCATTTCACGGTTAGAGATTTTGATCCCAGACTTCAGGATGTCCCACAGTATCTATGGGCACAAGGTTCGACTGACGTAGGTTACATGGATATAACACCACACGAGGTCACTCTTAAGGAAGGAGTAGTCCTACCCCGAATACGACAGTACAGGATTACACCTGAGGCTGAAACAGCCTTATTAAAAATAATTCAAGAACTCATTGAACAGGGGGTGGTGGTGGAGACAGACTCGAATGTGTGTAACTCCCCCGTCCTCCCTGTTCTTAAACGCACAGACCCTCAAGCACCCCCAGTTTACAGACTAGTAGTTGACCTTCGAGAACTGAACAAATGTGTGGTCCCACAATACCCAGTGGTCCCAGACATTTCCTCATTATTTACTGCCATTGATTCTGAGGCAACATTTTTCACGGTCATTGACCTGAAGAATGCATTCTTCAGCATTCCAATACATCCTGACAGTCAATATCTTTTTGGATTCAGTTTAAAAGGACGCAGCTTTAAATTTACAAGAGCTCCCCAAGGCTTTACAGAAAGCCCAAGTGTTTACAGTCAGGCATTAAAGAGACAACTTGACAGTATTAGTATGCCTACTAACACAGCATTAATACAGTACGTGGATGACATTCTCATCACAGCAAGATCAGAAACTGACTGTGGAGAGGCTTCCCTCACGGTCCTTCATTTTCTGGCGGACAAGGGGCACAAGGTGTCCCCTTCGAAGTTACAGTTCTGTGAACAGCAAGTGGCTTACTTAGGGCACTTGATGTCCAAGGAGGGTAGGCAGCTGACACAAGAACGAATTAAATTGATTTCCAACATTTCACAACCCAAAACACAGAAAGAAGTACGTGCATTCATTGGCCTTACTTCCTATTGCAGACAATGGATTCCCCAGTATGCCCACATAATCAAGCCACTCATACAATTGACTACATTGGAGGCAGCCACCTCTAACGTCCTCCCTTGGACATCAGAGCACACCTTAGCATTTGAGGAACTAAAACGGGCATTATGTCAAGCGCCAGTTTTAGCCACTCCTGATTACAAGAAACACTTCACCCTGTTCGTGACAGAGCGGGATGGAACAGCACTATCTGTCCTCACACAAGACCAAGCAGGGAAACACAAGCCATGTGCTTATTTTTCTAGTACACTGGACCCTGTAGCACAGGCTCAGCCAGCATGCTTGAAATCTGTTGCGGCCACAGCTTTGGCCATAAGACAAAGTGACTTGATAGTGCTGGGACACTCCCTGACAGTACAAGTACCACACGCAGTGGAAGTTCTCCTGAATAGGACACAGACACAACACCTGACTGTAGGAAGATTGACAGGATACGAGCTGACACTATTTCAACCCCACATAGAGATTAGAAGATGTAACATACTCAACCCTGCCACTCTTTTACCCTCAAGCACAGATGACACCACACCCCATGACTGTGTGGAAGTAATAAATGTAGTGACGAAGCCAAGACAAGACTTGACAGATGTTGCACTCCCAGACCCTGACAAAACGTTTTATGTAGATGGATCATGCATGAGAACAGGGGCAGGAGAATTAGTGGCAGCATACGCCGTAACTACTGACCATGAGATCATAGAGACACAAAGAATAGATATCCTGTCAGCACAAGCAGCAGAGCTCATTGCTTTGACACAAGCCTGTAAACGAGCAAAACAGTTAAGGGTTAACATCTACACTGATTCACAATATGCGTTTGGGGTAGTTCATGACTTTGGGGTACTATGGAGGGAGAGAGGTTTTCTGACCTCACACGGGGCCAAGATACAGCATGGCCCTCTCATACAGGCCTTGTTAGAAGCAATACACCTACCTACAGCCATAGCGATCCTGAAATGCAAAGCACACACCAAGGCCACAGATGTCATTTCCCAAGGTAATGACCTGGCAGACCAAACTGCTAAACAGACAGCTCAGACTCCAATTGACATAACAAACTCACAGGTATTACCACTGACAAGGACTATGACAGTCAGGGATCCCTCCAAAGATGTACAAGATATACAGACCCATGCCACTCCAGATGAAATAAAGAAATGGACTGAACAAGGAGGGGTCCAGACTGACCAGGGTTGGATGACTAAAAACAAAAAGACATGGTTCCTCCCAGACTCTATGGTACAGGTGATAATAGAGACAGCACATAGCCCGGCACACTTGGGAGAGAAGGGAATGTTGGATGGCCTGCAGAATATCTGGTTTAACAAACACTTGCGAGCGGCAGCAAAGCAGAAAGTGAAGACTTGCATGATTTGTTGCCAATTCAACCCTGGAAAAGGCATCTCAGTGGAACAGGGTGGATTTCATCCCCCTGATCACCCTTTTGAGGTTCTCCAAATGGATTATATTCAAATGGACAGATGTAGAGGTCACAAGTACGTCCTGGTAGTGGTGTGTGCCCTAACCAGATGGACAGAAGCTTACCCAATCCCAGATTATACTGCAGTTAAAACAGCCAAACAGTTAGTGAGGGAGTTCTTCCCTAGATACGGGTTGCCACGTGTCATTTACTCAGACAATGGCCAGCCCTTCTCCTCTGAGCTCATGAAACAGGTGTCCCTTCTGTTGGGATATACCTGGAAGTTCCATTGTGTAAGGCATCCCCAAGCAGCAGGTTTAGTAGAGAGACATAACCAGACCCTCAAAACAAAATTAGCTAAAATCTGTGCAGAAAAGGGCGTGGATTGGATGGTAGCCTTACCGGTTGCCCTCTTTTACATGCGCATGGTAGCTCATTCTAGAACCGGCCTATCCCCATATGAGGTGGTCTTTGGAAGACCGCCGAATATGTGGGGTACACCAATGCCTAAAAGAATAACTGATGTTGACAGTACTATGCTCACAGATTACCTGGCTTCCTTGATGTCTGCACTACTCTCTTGCCGTTCGCAGGTTGCGGCTGCCTTCCCTGACAACACCCAGGTCGAGGACCATGCCATAGCCCCAGGGGACTGGGTGCTAGTGAGGAACTTCGACCGGACGAGCCCTCTGGACCCCAGGTGGAAGGCACCAAAATTAGTCCTGCTGACGACGAGGACGGCCATTAAAGTCGAGGGAAGAAAGGGGTGGCTGCATGCCAGTCACTGTAAAAAATACTTTGGGACTACCGGAACATTTGCTAAAAACAAAGACAGTACAGACTTTAAGCCCCCCTTTTTGGAAAAGACTCCCCAGCAAGAGTGCACTTCCAAACTGAGATCTAGAAGGTCAGTCGACGTTTGATTGTCTAAGTCCACTCGGTGGTGAAGCGGTTGAACATGATGTCTGACTTGAATAAACTAGGGAACAGTAAAGAAAAAAGGACTAATATGAGAGAGAAATACTGCAAGCTATTACACAGCAGATGTATAGTGTCTCTGATTATTGTAATTTTTATGAGCATTGTGGTAATAAGTATTGGCTGGTTCTTACATGTTCTCTATCCACCTGCTGTCTCACAGAACGCCACCATAGTACACTCACATGTTGAGCTCCCAGTACACTTAGAGAACAGAAGAAATTAATTTAAGAACAATACTTTCATCACCCTTTTACAACAACATCAACTGGCCATAAACACATCCAACTGCTGGGTGTGTGGTCTTCTTCCCCACACAGTTGCCAAAGGCATGCCTTTCATCACTCTCCCTTTTTCTTATGAAGGCTCTTGTACCGGTTGGTGGGAAACAAACAAAGCTTCCTATATGGCCAACACGGACACAAAAGAGCAGTATCAGCTCCGATATCACCTATACATTTTATGTTGGCGAGGTGAAAAGAACAGGGCATGTGGTACCCAACTACAGCAGGAAGCCTATGCTGACCACGGTAACAGATCTAATAAGTTATATTATCAGTATATGGACAGGAGAAAAAGATCCGTTTCACCTGTTTTTGTGGCATCAACGAAAGCCCCTTTTTGTGTCCAAAGTAAAGGAAAGGTACGTATGGGTGATAGCATCTGCAATCACACAGTAAATTTGAATGGAACAAACAATACACGGCTTATAGCCACACAGGGCACCTACTTCATATGTGGGGATAAAGGTTATACATGGCTCCCACAGGGCTGGTCCGGCACTTGTTACATTGCTTTTCTCCTTCCCCCCACCTACACTGCCCCTGCGGACTATCATGAAATTGAGCCTCTGACTGTCTATAACAGACGGCGAAGGGGGGTCATAGATACAGAAGATACAGCAGGGCAGGAGGCGGGAGACTTCTTTGCCGGAGTCATTCCATTTTGGGGTCCCATGGTAAACAGCAGGAACATCCGCCACCTCACACGAGTGGTGCAAAACACGATAGATGCAACAGCAGGTGCCCTCTCTAATCTCACAGCCGAGGTGGTCGCGGATAGACTCATGACCCTACAAAATCGCATTGTTTTAGACATCGTTCTGGCTGACCGTGGTGGTGTATGCAGATTGATCTCCACGAGTTGTTGTGTGTTTATTCCAAATAACGCACCTACGGTATACCAAGCCATTGCCAAGCTACACAAGATGTCAAGTCAGCTGGACATGGATAAAGGAGAATGGTCCTTAAGCAGCTGGTTGTGGGGATTAGTATCAAAGTGGGGATGGAAAGTGTTGACTGTAGTAGGATCAATACTGTTTATCATCTTCAGTTGTTGCCTCTGCATCCAATGCGGCCCGGCCATCTGCGGTCTGTGCGCCACTGCCTGCATTCCCCGTCCACATGTGCAGAGCAGAAAAAATGAAAAGATCATGTTGCAAGAACACATTAACGGCCTGATGAAAATAGAGGTGTATTAGAGGGGTGCGCTTGGGGACAAGGAGGGAATGAAGAAAATTACATATTTATATGTATTCGTGCCCCCACGCGCTACCCTCTCACCATCTGCCATGTTGAATAAAAACCCTGCATTACTTCACTTTCAGAGGCCTTATTTCTCTGTCACCAGGCCCCTCCATGCCAGACCCTGAAAAAGGCACACGTTACATTTCTCTGCAGCACATTAGATATTTTTTTGAGCAGTCACGGAGAAAAGGCCCAGCCCGGGGTGTCTTAACAGTGTCAAACAAGGGTCGACCTGATAAAGCTGCATTCCGGCCCGAGCAGGAGGCGAGCAGAAGCCCCTCTGCAGAGATAAGGCCCAGTTTTGCTGTCGGCTCTCAGAGATAAGTGGGGCCCATGTCAAGGGAAACCTCCAAGACAGTTACACAAGGGGTGGACAGGAAGGGCCAAACCAACTGCTAGTATGAAGCAGCAACACTTCTACAGATGAGAGCAATCTGCATGCTGCCCCGAGCTAGAGATAAGACCAGACATGCTAGTCACTCTGACACCCAGGGCCCTCCCAACCTCGCCTTGCTCCTCCCAGCTCAAAAGATTGGCACCATCCTTAACAAATAAACAGAATCAGTAGCAGTATTCCCACCAAATTCCAAATCAGCCTCAAATTTTCTTAAAACCTCCACCCTCTTGCCCCGTAACCAAAACTCCTTAAGCTGATGAACGTTCCCAAACCCCCCAAAATCCTTCGTATTTCTGAGCGTGAATGGGGAACCAGAATCAACCAGAGTTAATCTTCTTGCTGTTCACAGTGATCACACAAACTGGAGACTTCTTTTTACATGACCCCTCTAAGGACGATAGTTCCACCACCCCATTCACCTGTAATGATGAGGAAGACAACAGTAACAATGAAATGTTTTCCTCATTCGAGTTATCAGGGTCTTCCTCAATGGTTTTAACGGCTTGCATAGAAATGTTCTTTGTTGAATCAGCCTTGCACATGCATGCAAGATGCCCTTTTTCCCACACCTAAAACATGTCTGATTTAAAGCAAAACAAATTTTAGCATTCCTAAGATAGGACCTGCTACAGCATTGGAAACATATGAGTTCAGTTTTTTCAAATTTCGCTTTACCAGATACAGTTTCTGGATTCTGCACCATGCTCTTGCTGGTTCCCTTAACAGGTTTGCATTGTGTTTCACACTAATATCCCCAGACTTGGCAGTCTCATTTATCGCCTTCACGCAAAACTGGTAACATTCAATACTTGGAATCGAACCTTTTGTCCAGCGTGTTGATGATATATGCAGAGTCATCAATCAACGTGCAATCACAATCATCACACCACACTTGCGGGTACTGACAACTTTCAAAAGTAGGGTCTTCAAAATATTCCAGCCTTCAAAACCCAAATTTTATATTAAAAGTGCCTTTTTCTTTTTTGAAGTGAATGTGGCATCCACTATAACTTTCAAATATGCATCAAACATATCCTTCCACTGTTGCCTGTTCAATGGAGGAGTGCCTGCCACTTAGAGAAAAATGGTGGTGCTTACATTCGACCCATTTGATGACCTATTTGAGTAAGTTGCTGCCATGATGTAAGACACTTACCAAAACACTATATGATAAAATCCACTATAAGGTCACATGCCTTGAATTAAGTTATATGGTTAAAAAAATAAGGTTGAAAAAGATGAAAGAAAAACTAAGAGAATAGAGTTTGTAATAGATAAGTGTGCCTGTCGCCATTGCGGACTGAATACATAAACTGAGGGTGCAGGCATTCCAAGAATCCTAAAGAATGGTGTGCCTGTCACTGAGATCCAATGCTGGCAGAATACTGTGGTTTCTCTGAAGCTGGGCTCAAACTAAGATGGCCACCATGTTGCACAAGCAATATGTGTTTCCCTACAGGAATTTGGGGAAAGCAAACTGCAACTTGCCCAAAATCGCATTCCAAGGGCCAGGACACCACCACTCTCACCCACCGCGAATTGTACTGGAGTGGGAGTGCACTAACGATGACCACCACAGGAACTCTGCGCGCAGCAACTGTTACAAAATGGCCACTCTCTGTGCAGCCTCAACAGCATGGATGAAGCACAGCAATACAGTGGAGAACTCTAGATCTGACAGACCAGCTTGTCACCACTGAAAAAAGCTTGAAATCAAAAATAATGAGTTTCTCGTTTATTCTTCCGTAAATTGCCAACACCCAGCAGCATCAAACCCACCCCATAGTTCCACACAGGGAACACCTAAAGCCACCACATTAACATTTTAGTCCCAATGGTCACCTCTTGGGGATTAGGATTCACTCCAGCAGCGGCCTGAAGCAGAGTTTAGGCAAGTACAGTTGTAGGTCCAGGCAGGTCCAGTTACAGAGGTCATCTGACCAGTTGCCAGGAGACCACTGACACTTTTTGTGCCTGTGGCTCACACAGTAGGTTAGGCAACTGACACTTGGAGTCATGCCGGGTAGCGTGGAATGATAGCAGAACATAAAAAACCCAATCAGTAGAGGGAGTGATATTAAATTTTAAAGTTTTTGGTGCAAAAAATAGCTCTTAAAAATACAAAGCATTGCTTCCTGATGGAAACACAGAGGAGTTTGGGAGTGCCCACAAATGCACATAGTTTTGTGAGTTTCCATGCAAACCACCACTTGGAGCATCCTCTTTCCACTCTTTGAGTGGGATTTTCCTGATTGGATTAATCTGTACTTGTACATGGGTTAACGCTTACCAGAAATTCCTTTTTGAATTCTTTGGTTTGTGGTAGAAGTACAGCCAGCATGTAACTATAGCAAGATTTCAATTCAACTCAGACATAAAAAACTGTGGCTACAGGGAAACACCTACACACACCCTACCAGAACAACTGTAGAATTTCCCTCTTCTGTCTTTTAGAATATGCTATTGTTGTATTGGGGTTTGTTTATTACACAATGCATATGTCATTATGCATGTTTTTTTTAAGTACTCTTGCTTACTTATGATCATTATGTCTAATGGTTCTGTTGCCCTGGTTTCTGCTGTTGTTCAACTGACATTCCAACTAGATAATCGGTCTGGGTAGTGGTCTGGATAGCAGCGTTGTAGTAATCTTCCAGACCACAACATAGGTTAAATTGTATTTATTTAAACAACCTTGTACAGGTTAGTGAGCCTGTGCAGACACAGGTGAAATACAGCATCATGTGGCATCAACATTCTAAACATCTCACTTAATACTTAGAATACATTACCAATTCTAATTCTACTGCCTAAGAACGAATTTCGGAGGACTTTCAGAAGGTTCCACAAGGACAGGTATAGTATTTCTTCTTTCTACTCAGCTGAACGTTCAAAACCAAGAACTTCTGAATTGGAGCTGCAGAATCCCATATGATATACTGCTGCAACTACAAATCTCGAGCTTGTGTTGTCATGTAATTGAACTGCCAGCCCTAACTGCAACGGTGCAACTAAGACTCGTGGGCGCACAGCTTGCATAATTGCCTGTCCTATAGAAGCTACTTTTCTCTCTCTGTTTGTTTTATCAATAACAAAAACTGATAGTAAGAGCCTTAACGAATCAGGAATATAGCTCACATTATAGTCAACACTACTCATGTTTTCAATGGGTGGATATATTTTTGGTTCTACATGAATGTCTTTAATATAATTTCTAATTATTTCAGCAGCTGCCATAAGGAGATTGTTTTGATCCTCTTCAACATCTTCATGGCTATGACTGTGGTACTCTTGCAATATATGAGCAGCTGTACTTTTAAAAGTAATGACATCAGCAGTCTCTGCAACTGTTCCTATGAAGATTTCATCTTCAAAATTCTCTTTGAGTTTTTGTTTCATATACTTCGAAATGTATGGTTCACTATCTTCTGGCAGTAATTCTCGCATTTTATTAACAAGTTATTTAACAGTAGTTTGCTCTTCATCATTTTCCTCCATGTATTTAACTACTTGAAGAAAAGTTTCTGGTCGACCTGAAGATATTGGAGGGTTATCAGTGAACTACCCGGGAATTAATTTTCCAGTATAAAAATTGACGTAACACTGTTTGTGGTAGCATGCATCTTCAGCATGTAAATCAAACACATTTTGGATACGTCTCTTAACTTTGTCTGCCCATTCATCATTGCGTTGGTTGCATTTTTGTAAAACTGATGATTTGAATTCAACTGTTCGTGCATTAAACCATGCATTTTCTTTCCTCTCCCTGAAGTATAAACTTAACTCAGTAACACAGAAAAAACAGGTTTTTTTAATCAAAAGGGGTTTCACATGACCGTAGAACACAAGAAGTTGTGGGATCTGATTCTTTCTTCTGGAACTGAGTTTTCAAGTTAACAAAACGCGCTCTACATTTCTTGTAAACTTTCTGCCGAACACAAACGTGAAACTTAGATATTTTTCTCTCCTTGCATGCTTTTTGAATTCCAGTCACTCCTCTTTCAGTGAGTACAGATACGTCGTCATCTTCTTGAAACACCACATCACAAATTAAACACTTTTTGACATCCATTTTCACTGTATCTTACAGCAACTCTCAAGAACCTGTAACACATTAATGAAACATTTTTGATTAACAAAAAAACAAAAAATAACAACAAAGTTACAAAACAAAACACAAACAAAAGCAAACTTTTTATTTCAAAAGTTAATTGTAATATTTATGTTCCTTCACACTTTGTCCTATAAGTCAACGAAAAAATTATACAAAATTTGTCTATCTGACATATTCCGCGATTATTTGATATTATGGTCATCAGAAACAATTTTTTATGTTATTTTTTACTTTCCCGTCCCTAAAAACATATAAAATGATGCCACACATGGGCATATAAACAGTTATACCTTATATCTCAAATAATGGGCAGCCATTTTGAAAAATCCGCCATATTAGATTAACGCGTCATGATAGAGTGGTAGACTTTTCACCATCGTTTTCTACGAAAAAATTTCAATAACAATCCATTCACAGAAATTGCATTGCGATTAGTTCTAGGTTCCGCAACAAATTGACTAGTCTATCTAACAACATTATTATATTGCTGAATGTGGTGGGAGGATTGCTGCTTTAAGAAGTTTATCTGCTAGACTGAAGCAGTCGATGCCTGGACTTGTTTACATGGTTTGTGGCACTTTTAAGGCAGTACTTTAGTATTAGCGCATGGGATCACACCGGTTAATTTTAAAAGTTAAGTTTACCTGCCGGCTTATGGGAACATGTTTCTATATCGAGCGTGTGATAGAATTCTGAGCGTGTTACTAGCCATTGTTGAAGGCGCTGTCACCATTAGTGTCTCCTACACTGGCGGGGGCATGGAATTCTGCATTGTCCTTCAGCGCATTTTATCATCAAGGCCCACTTGGACTTCGGTAGTGCATTGTGCCTGCTTCATGCAAGGAAGTGTTTCAATGTGAAATTGAGGCATGCAAAGCATTTTGGGGTGCGTTGTGTACATATGGCCCAAAGTGCACCAGATTTGTAACTGAGCAACAAGATACTAATTTTTGCAGTTGATGCTAAACAAATTTGTGAACAGATATGGCACTTTTGAAATGAAGGCGGGCACTGAGTAACATTTAGTTTATGCTGTGTATTCTTTCAGTAACTGTGAAGAGTCAATTACACCCTGTGCAAATTAATCCTTTCCTGCAAAATCCAGGGAAGCCATTGGTCAAATGGCAACAATGGTACTGGGCTTTTGAGAATTATAGTGTTGCCATTGATGGTAAAAACTACTCTAATTAAAGGAAGAAAGCTTTATTGTTTGGGTTGCTAGGGGATGCTGGAAAAAAGAACGTTGACAGCTTACCTGAGTGTGAAGCTCCCCCAAGGCAATCTATACCATGGAGTTTATTTATTTATTTATTTATTTATTTATGCGTTTTTAGATAGCACAAACTTTTCCCAAAGTTGTCTGAGCGCTTTACAATAGACCTAGTTACATTGCACAAGGACTTCGAAGTTCGTGAATTACATAAAAGATATGAAACAGATAAACTCTAGACTCACATAAGAAGGGTAGTAAGAACATATGTCTACTACAGACACTAGCAGTAAGAGTTATACATATATACTAGTTTCAAATTCATTCATGATTACATTTTAAGAAAAAAATGAAGCGATTATTGTTGGACAAATATATATCACATATTTACAGAGCATGATCTTCCCGCCATTGCTGGGGTTTTTGCTGTGCTCGTTCAGCCAGACCTTCAGGGTGCTGTTGCACTTCCTGGCGGCGATCTAGGGCCTAGAGGGATCCCCAAGCTGGTGATGGCTGTAGGGGTAGAAGGCCATGGGGTGGTGGGTGAAGGCGGTGTGCTGGAGCCGGGGACTGTTCTTAAGCTCCTGCTAGGTGCCCACTATGGGAAGGGGGTAGCTCAGTGCTGTAGGGCATGAAGGCTCCATAGTCACTATAGGCAAAGTAATTAGTGGAAGAAAGGTAGCCATTGGTTCGGTGCTGTGGGAGAGAGTCTGGAGTAGTGGGAGCCAGCCAGTCTGTGGTGAGCCCTTGACAGCGTTAATGCAGAGAGACTTGGGCAGGGCAAACAGGTAGGGTGGGCAGGCGATAGTAACAGATGCAGGAGAGACAGCCCTGATAAACTAGCCCGACCGTAGATGAGCAGCAGGGTCAACCTGGTAAACACTGTTGGGTCCTTCAGGCGACATGCTCCAGTCCCCAAGATGGAGAAGGGCAGCATCGGGCTCATCTCTTGATCCTCCACCTCTCCCACTTTTCCATTTACTTGCCATCTTGTTAATCCGGGCACTCTGAATTTGGTCAGATTGGCCCTGCCTCCGATACTCACCATGGCTCCGTCTACAGCTGCCCCCCGCCATGAAGGAGCGCAAGGGTCCCAGGCTGAACAGAGATCCCCGGCCAGGGAGCTCCCAGCGGGAGTTCCTTACCCAGTGGCCATCTTGTTCTGGCCTGAAGCAATATGCTGAAGCAATGAAGTGACTAGAGAAAAGTTTTTGTGAACAACCAAACATAATGACTGAAAGGCATAGCTTTCATCAGAGGAAGCAACTTGTTGATGGGTCCATTGAGGAGTATATATCAAAGCTACCCATATTAGCTTCCAAATGTGAATTTGGGGGAAATCTTGACATATACTTGCATGATCAGTTGTTTTTCAATTGTTACAGCAAAAAACTCAAAAGAACTTCTGCTTGCTTGTAGGAATCCTACTTTGCGTGAAGTACTCAACAATGCAAAAGTATTGAGTGCTCATCTATCTCCATCAACACTATTACCAGCACAGATGATGCTGTATGTGCACTTTCAAATAAAGCATGGCTACTCACAAACTTTCTCTCGGGGGCCGAATTTACAGTTTGGTTTGTGTCCGAGGTCTACACCGGTGGGAGCGGGGTCAGTGGGGGAGGGGGTGGGGATAGAGCAACAAAAAAACTGTGACCATGAGGTTCAACACAGGTCCCTGCAGCGGACGACTTAGTCCACTGAGCCACCAGACCCGGCATACACACATCTCTCTCTCTCTCTGTCTCTCTCTCTCTCTCTCTCTCCCTCTCTCTCCCTCGCTCAACCTCTCTCTCCCTCTCTCCCTCCATCTCTCCCTATTTCTCCCTCTGTCTCACTCAGACTATCTCACTCCCTCCCTCTTTTTCTGTCTCCCTTTCTCCCTCTGTCTCCCTCTCTCCCTGTCTTCCTCTCTCTCTGTCTCCCTCCCTCTCTGTCTCACTCTCTCTCTGTCTCCCTCTCTCTCCTTCCCTCTCCCTCTTTGTCTCCCGCTCTCTCCTTCCCTCTCCCTCTCTGTCTCCCTCTCTCTCCTTCCCTCTCCCTCTCTGTCTCCCTTACTTTGTCGCCCTCCACCCGCTGTCGCCCTCCTTCCGCTGTCACCCTCCTCCCTTTGTCACCCTCCCCCTCCCTCCTCCCTCCCTCTGTCTGTCACCCTCCTCCCTCTGTCTGTCACCCTCCTCCCTCCCACCTCACTCCCTCCTCTCTCCCTCTGTCTGTCACCCTCTGTCACCCTCCTCCCTCCCTCGGTCTGTCACCCGCTGTCTTTCTCCTCCCTCCCTCCCTCTGTCTATCACCCTCTATCTCCCGCCTTCTCCCTTTCTCTGTCTCCCTCCCTCTCCCTTTCTCTGTCTCCCTCCCTCTCGCTCTATTTGTCTCCCTCCCTCTCCCTTTCTCTGTCTCCCTCCCTCTCCCTCTCTTTGTCTCCCTCTGTTTTCCTCCCTCTCCCTCGATTTGTCTCCCTCTGTCTCCCTGTGTCTCCCTCCCTCTCCCTCACTTTGTCTACCTCTGTCTGTCTCCCTCGGTCTGTCTTCCTCCCTCTGTCTCCCTTTCTCTGTCTCCCTCTCTCTGTCTCCCTTTCCCTCCCTCCCTCACTCTCCCTCCCTTTCCCTCTGTCTATCACCCTCTATCTCCCTCCCTCTCCCTTTCTCTGTCTCCCTCCCTCTCCCTTTCTCTGTCTCCCTCCCTCTCGCTCTATTTGTGTCCCTCCCTCTCCCTTTCTCTGTCTCCCTCCCTCTCCCTCTCTTTGTCTCCCTCTGTTTTCCTCCCTCTCCCTCGATTTGTCTCCCTCTGTCTGTCTCCCTGTGTCTCCCTCCCTCTCCCTCCCTTTGTCTTCCTCTGTCTGTTTCCCTCGGTCTGTCTCCCTCCCTCTGTCTCCATTTCTCTGTCTCCCTCTCTCTGTCTCCCTTTCCCTCCCTCCCTTTCCCTCCCTCCCTCGCTCTCCCTTTGTCTGCCTCCCTTTCCCTCCCTCCCGCGCTCTCCCTCTGTCTGCCTCCCTTTTCCTTCCTCGCTCTCCCTCCCCCTTTCTTTCCCTCCCTCCCTGTAGATCTTTTGTGAGGCCTAATACTACACCTTTAAGAGATGAGTTACAGGATGACATGATTAATAATTAAGTGTTAAATGTTGATGATAATAACACTTTCTCCTCATTCAGGGCACCATTAGGAACTGCGTAGAATTGTAAGATAGATATAGAAGTAATGGCGGATTCAGGTTCACCCATTACTATATTGTCTGATGTTACTTTTTATTCTAAACAATTTAATAGGAAGTTGAATAACTCTGATGTTCACCCAAAAAAATTCAGAAGGCAAGATATTGAAATGTTCGGTTATTCTGAGGATATTCCGTGTCCCCTCAGACATAATATTTTAACCAAAATCTATTTTGCTAAAAAAGGATATGATATAGTAGGTTGGCGAGATTTGTGGAGATTAGGTATCATCCTCAAACCTGGAAGTGATCAGCCTATAGTTTTAGGTGACATGCCTGTTGCATCTGTTGAGGTGCTCATGGACAAGTCTCTGGATGCAATCACTAAGATAATAGACAAATTCCCTAATGTTTTTGAAAAAAAGGTAGGAGGTGTTCAGGGTGTAGTACATGGTATTAATTTGAAAATAAATTCTATAAGTGTCAAACATAAAGTCAGGACAGTTCCTCTTAGTGTAAGGGATGATTTAAAAACTTTTCTTGACAAATTGTTTGGTGATGGTAGTATACAACCAAATGACTCATCAGAATGGGTTTCGGCTACAGTTTTGGCAAAGAAAAAAAATGGTAAGTTGCGTCTATGTGCAAACTTATGCTCCCTTAACAAGAACATTGTGTTGGTTGCCTAAAATTCAAGAGATGTTAATGACAATAGGTGGTGCAACATATTTTTCTGTCGTCAACCTGAAATCAGCTTTCCATCAGGTTTCGTTGTAACTACATCTCTAAAGACCTTAGAATGTTTGTGACACCCTTTGGTGCCTTTACATTTCTGAGATTACCATTTGAACTAGCATCAGCTGCTTGTGTTTTCCAGAAATTAATGGACCTATTTAAGGGTGGCAGGGGTGCATAAGGATTTCAGGATGGCATTCTGATTTATGGAAAGGATATCGCTGCACACAATGCCACATTCGCGAATGTTCTCTGAATTTTGGATGAGAGGGGTATGAGTGTATCCAAAGAGAATGGAAGTTCTTGGAAAGGTAATGGAGTATTTTGGACATGTCATTATGTTGGATGGCATAAAACCAAAGAAAGATCTAATTGATGCTATTAGTAAAGTACACTGGCCTACGCATAAGGACTCACTTAGGTCATTTTTAGGCCTAAGTGAGTATTACTCATGATTTGTCCAAGGTTATGCCCTCTATGTTGAACCTTTGAGATGTCTAATTAGGAAAAGGAGACCTTTATTGGTCATAGGAGCAGGATAAAGCCTTTCAAGTAATTGAAAACATCATTGTTACTGTTCCTGCATTACAACCAATCTGAAGTACTGACAGGTGTCTCATTACTGTGGATGCCAGTTCTATTGGCTTTGGTGCAGTACTTAAAAGTCATATGTTGGGAAAGAATGCATTATAGCTTTTATTTCACGTACCCTGGACAAATCTGATTCCAATTACAGCACTACTGAAAGGGAGGCATTAGCCAGTGCATGGGCAGTGGAAAATTCAAAATCTATCTTTAGGGAAATTGTTTTGATCAAAATAGAACTGAAATGGCTCCAGCCAGACTTGTAAGGCTCTTATAAAAAAAATGACAGGAGTATAACTTTAATTTGAAGTATATATCTGGTGGTTAAACTTACAGAGCGTATTGATATGCGGTGGTAAAAATTACAGAGCGTATTGTCTATCTCGCATGCCAATTAAGAATGTATTGGATTGTGAGATAAGCCAAGAACAGGAGTGTGTGATGTTGATCCAGCAGGTTACCAGCAACAGGTACTCTAATACCATAACTCCCCTGGGCCCATAAACACACATTCACACTACCTGGTAGTAATCCACTGGGGTCAATTGTTTGTACTTTTTATCATTCTAGATTAGTCTCTTCTTATTCTCAACTAATCTTTCACTGATCAAAAAGTTAATTCCTCTGGTCAATGGACCAAATTAGTTGAACTAGTTGATGGTGAAATGACATAAATATAATCTATTCACGTTTGATGAAATAACCACAGACTAGGGAAATATTTTGAATCTTTATCTATTAATTTCATGTGAACCACTTACAAAGTACAGTACAGCCACCGTCACTCATAGGTAGGAAAATTCAAATAATCAATCATCAAACACATACTTTTATATCAAGCAATGACTTATGATGAGAAAGGAGAGGATAGAAAGAAAAGAAAATTAGCAAATAGGCAGAAATTATAATACCTAGGATGGTGTGAAAACCAGCCCCCTGGCCAAGGAGCTGGGAAGGGTCCCCCAGGAAAGATCAGGTGACAAAGGCTTCAGGACAGGAATCAGGACAGGATAGATGACCTCTCTACCACCAATGCTTTCATAGCACCCCTCCCTGACACTCTTCCTCCTCGAGATTCTTCCACAGTTTTCCTCTAATTAAATTAATTTAAGGTAAAGTGGTTCTGCCTTCAATTCTTCTTCAGCTTCTCTCGTCACTCCGACAGCATCCCGAGCTCTGCAGCATTCAGCATCGACGTTTTCGTACTAAGTTACTAAGAACTAGCTCAATTATACCGTACAATATTCATGCACTTCTTAACAATGTTTCAATATCATGAAACTCCTAACTCTGATTGGACAGGCAAGGGGGGATGAGCATCACACCATGCTTATTTTCCAATTTAGTCTTTCAGTCCATTGTTTAAAGATTCCACCCCTTAATTGTTATTCACAAAATGTAATTCCCATCCATATTCACATCACATTAGAAAGAAAAGTATAAACTTCATCCATTCTTATTAATTTTAGAAGTTCTCAAGCTGGTTCCCAGGGTATGCATCCGTTTCGACCTTGAGCTGCGTTCGAGTCACATCACTTCTTCTGACTCGTTCATATCACGCATGCATGAAGAATCAGGTGGCCAACACACTTTAGACTCATACGAAAGGCTCAAGATACGCACCAACAAAAGAGTCAAAAGACATATGTTAATTTCGAACATAAATGGTTTCACTGTATACCACCTATCTCTACTCTAATCCCATTCATTTATTTATGCTTTCCCCGCATTAGCATTAGTAAAATAGCGTGTTTTAGTTTCTGCAAAGCAGATGCTGAGCATGTGAGCTTTCAGGCAGCCATATTAATAACATTTGCGCAAGTGCAAGAAATTCCCTCCAATCGACAGATTGTCATACTGCATAGATTCAGCTGACACATGCGCAGTACAGTTTTTCCGTTAGCGGCCATTTTAGAAACTCACTCGAGTTACTTATTAGTAATACACGTAGGCAAGCTTCTCTTTCTTGTACGTCTAATGTTGTGGATATTAATTCACACAATACACGGTTAATACAAGTTAAACGAGAGGATTATCTCCGAGCAAGTCTCTTTCCTACAAGTCCTTTCTCCATCAATCCCCTCTCTGATGGCATTTTTGAGCCATCACAAAATCACCCATCCCAATCAGATGCCAACTTTAGCACATCTCACTTTCTTTCCCTTTTTCATTATTGTTCTTATCGTTGTCCTTTAAATCTTTCATTTTGTCGTATAACTTTCCCTTCATAGTGCAACACTTACACCACATCACTATTGTTAGGACTATTATAGTTTTACCAAGTAATGGAAGAACTACTTGGCCTAAAAAACTTTTCACAAAATTAGTAAACCAAGTCCCTATTGAGTATATACTTTTTGTTAGTCTTTCCCAGACATTATCAACCTCCAGAGGTTTCAATGTTTCATGAAATTTTGTAATATTCCTAATATATCCTCTAATTTCTTCACTTTTATCTGGTATGTAAGTGCAAACATGTTGCACTTTCAACATTTTACAGACTCCTCCTTCTTCATTTGCCAATAATATATCAAGCGCAACACGATTTTGCAAAACCATAGATCTGATTGCAACTATTTCTGTATTAATCATCAAGAAACCTCCAGTAGTATCTGTCGAAAGACGATCAATCACTGTTGATAACCAACAGATTCTATGTGAATTTAGAACGACCCCCATTGAAGGTATCAATGCACTAAATATGTCACCTATTATTTCAGAAAAACGAGCTCTCTTCCTTTCTGTTAGTTCATCGGTATTTTCATTGCTTCCAGTGATTCCTTTTACATGGTAAATTTTCCGAAATACTATTCCAAAATAGCAGCTCCCATACCACCGTGCAGGCAGTTTATCTCTATTCCCAAACACGTAGTAAATTCCAGGATATACTGTATCTGTTCCCCCTTTTAATCCCCAATCTCCCAAAATCAGGAAGTTATGTTCACATTCACTGGAACCAATAAATACGTTGTTATAGTCTGTCTTTAGAGGCAGGTTTTTCCTGTCTTTACAAAGTCCAGGGACATCGCAGCATGGGCATTGCCAGCTGTATAAGTTCCCTCTTTCTCAGCCCAGGGTGGTGTATGTGTTTCTGTTCAGCAGCTTTTCTTTGGAAATCCTGTCTCCTTTCTTCAACTAAATACAAAAACACTTTCTCTTCTTCATGTAAAGAACATGTAAGGTTATTCTTGGGTGCCTTTGCTATATCTAATGACTTCATTGTTAAGGAAAATTCACCCATAAACTATTCATCTAGACTACTAAGCATTGGATTCATTTTCTTTCGAATAGGAATTTCTGGAAATACTACATCTATGTTTGAGTAATAATATTGAAGTTTCCCTGTTCTATAAAATAAACTTGACAATATGCTACATGAAATACCATACGTTAAAGGCAAATGAAGGTAGGTTACTCCTTCTGCTACTGAAGCTGGTAATTTCATTCAAACGTAACAATCACAAATCTCCATGGTGTCTACATAATGAAATAATAGTTTTGTAAATTCATTCAAAGTCGTGTCGTTATCTGTTACTGTGTGATGCAAATCTACCTCATCTGTTGCTTCTAATTCTTTCGTATTAGCTGTCTTTTCATTAGTATGTGTCATTCTTCTTATCAGTTATCATAAGATAAGGTACTGCTATTGTTAGAAATAGCCATACTATGATCACTAACAAAATACTACATATGCAAACCCTACAGCATTTCTTTATACAATTTCATTTTGGTCTTTCAGTAACCCTGTCTGCAGCATTTTGACTCAAGAAGATTTCTCTTCTTTTCTCTTGTTATGAATCAGAATCTTTAGTACTTCAAGGAGGCTTCACTTTTCCTTTGTCAATCTGTTCTGCAATTATGTCTTCATCTGTATCTTCATTTAAATCTAGATTTTCATAATCTTCTAGTACTATATAGGTCCATTCAGGTCCTTTGAATTTATTGTTCAAGACCTTCAATCTTGGACAACTCCTAATGCTTTTAGCAACTGATTGTCCTGACTGAGATTGACTAATAACTTTGTTCACTTTTTCTGGAATTTCATTCAGTTTTCTCAACCAATATTTTAGCCTTTTGACCCCTCCTGGCCAATTATTACCCTTTTTAATCCTTTTAACTTGCACTGCACTTTCACCCTCTTTGTCTCCTTCAAGAGCTCTTTTATTCTCATTAAGTTGTGGCACAATCTGATTTTCTCCTCTCTCAGTATCGCTCTCTATCTGTTCTGGTTCAGGTCTTGTTATTTTGGTTTCTTCTACTTGAACGTCTTCTTCTTCCTCTAACTGTTCCTGTCAGGTCTCTTTTCTGACTGTTTCTTTTCAGCCCGAACTTGTTCTTCTTCTCCTAACTGGTCCTGTTCAGGTCTTACTACATTTGGTTCTTCTGTCACCTGAATGTGTTCTTCTTCACCTGTCTGTCCCTGCTCAGGGTATTCGGTTGCTTGGTTTACCTGAGTATGTTATTCTGTCCTTATCTGGTCCTGCTCAGGGTCTCCAGTACTTTTGTTCTCTATTTCCTGAGTGTGTTCTTCTACACCTATCTGATGCTCACTAGTTTCTTGTCTTTCTAATCTTGTTCTACGTCTTCTTTTAATGACCACCTCAGATATATCAGCCACTGGTATCCAGTCCTCCTGACTTGTGCTTGGTTGTTCTTTACCAGTCCCTTAAGAATCTATTCTTCTAGATTCTTCGACTGTACAACCTTCAGCAGCCTCAACTGTTCTAGTCAGTTGTGGTCTCTTTTCAGCAGGAGCTGCAACCCTTTTCGTGTGGCTGGCATGGATCCAATCGAGCAATCCTGCACACTTCACTGCTGTAGTAGTGACCAATATGACTTGCTCTGGATCATCCCACTTAGGTGCTAGGCCTGACTTTCTGGTATGCTTCGTCACTACCACCCACCCAGTCTCCAGGATTCAAATCATGTGCCTGAACTGGCTTCCTGGCAACTGCATCTTCTCCAACCTGGTGAGAGACAGAACACACTAGATCAGCCAATCCTTCCAGTTCAGTTCAGTTTATTTGATTTAGTTCTCTGCTGAGAACAACAAATTTCATATAAAACGATTGCTATTAGTAATTTAACCCTGGGCGTAGTTCGCAAAGTAGCGTTACGGGTAGCTACGAGAAGTGCACTTCGCACTACGCGGGCTACTCATAGCACTACACCAAACTGCATAGTGCGCTGTTCGCGATGATTGCACTGTGCTGGATACTTGTCCGCACTGTGCAATCATTGAAAATGGCATCTTGCACAGTGCGAGCTGTCTTTTACTGCCGCTCGAGTAGATTTTTACTTGAGCTGCAGCTTTCTCAACACGGTCTGCTAGTTTCTCATCGCGAGCGGTCGCGAGCATACCCGACCACTCGCAATGAGAAACCTGACCTCCCCGCGTTGAGAAGCTCGCCGAGAGGTTTATTTTCCACGCTCGCGATTGGCAACTTGATGTTGCTGATCGAGAACGAGGAAAAAGTCTCGCTGAGATGTCATTTTGCTTGCTCGCGGTGGCCAACTTGATGTTAAGGACCGCGAGCAAGCAAAAAATGACCGCTGCACAACGCGTGTTTGCACTGTGCTACGTGCAATTTGCGTAGTGCGAAGTAGCACAAACTTCGCAACCTACGTGAGCGTAGCATAGTGCTTTGCCCAGGCTTAATTAGTAGACACATAAAACAATCAATATAAATTTAAAAAGGATTTTTAAAATGTAAACAAATTATGACATACAAATTCGTCTTGAGGAGAGTTAAAAAGCATGATCAGATTTTGCACAGATGCGGTGTTATATCTAAATTGTATTGGTTTTAAATAGCGACTTCTCGACTCAACCATTATCGGGTTTGGGCATACCGACAATACGTGCTTCAAATTTTGCACACCACCATTGCAGAGATCACAATTGCTGGTAACCTGTTCTTTATGAGACCATTTAGAAGTCAGTGAATTAAAAGGGAGTAACCCAAGCCGCAATAAAATTATACACCGCTGAATTCCATACCTTAAGGAGAAACGAATATATTGTTGGGCCTGTTTGTATGGAATGGCTTCTGCATAACGTTTATAATGGTAGAACAGTGCAAAATGTCCAGATTGTAACTGATCCTTGGCGTCAGATGTTTCAGAAAGAGCTTAATTTGGGCAGGAGTCCATGATTTCAAAAGTGCAATTGTGCAATTAGATAATTTAAAAGCAATCATCAAGTTCTGGCTTAGAGTATATTTTGTAGATTCGGTCTCGAATCGAAGGTCTCTTTTTTAGTAAGAATCTTAAAGTCCCTTGGTCTGCATGTAGAAGATTGTATGCCCACCTTAGTAAATTAGCGATCTCTCTGGCAAAAGAACTGACTAAAGCGAATTCTAAATGCAGAGCTTGTGCAAGGACAGCATTTTGGACCTTAGCCAGATTACAGAGAATTTTCCATTATTTCGTTTGAATTTGATGCCACCGGGTAATTGGGATATATTCCAGAGCATACAATAAAATTGGGGGAATCTTAGATCTGTAAACCTGTAATAAGGAATGGAAGTGTTGTTGCCCAGAAGAAGAGTATAGTTGTTGGAGCGCACCCACATGAATATCTGCTTTACAATTTAAATGCTGCAGGTGGTTAGAGTTTCCTAGTGAATGATTAAAGATCCGCCCCAAGTAGGTATATTCTTTTACCACTTCTAGCGTTTCTCCGCCTAGTGTTCAGTTGTAAGTTGTGTAATGTTTTCTATCTCTAAAAGGGACTATTTTTGTATTAGTTGTATTTGAAACCAGGAAATGTTCTTTTTATATTTTGTTAGTACATCTAGGTCCCGAAAGGGGTAAGATCAAAAATTACAACGTCATCGGCGTACATCATGGTTTGTATGTTGTATGATGCTATCTTCGGGGGGAAATTTATAACCTGTAGAAAACTGTCTGGAAGTTCCCTGAGGTACAATGAAAAAAGGAGGGGAGTCAGAAGGCAGCCTTGCCTGAGACCGTTTGATGTTGTCATTCGGCTGGTTAGTCTCTTTTCTTGTCCTAGTCGTACCTGGCACTACGTTTCAGAGTGTAATTAAATAATAAGGTAGAGAAGAATTTCCGGGCTTCCCAGGTTTCTGAGTTTCTTCCAGAGTGTTGGTCTGTCCACTCTATCAAATTGGGTTGAAAAATCAACAAAGACCTCATAAATGACCTGCGATTTCAGGACTACATATTTGTCAATGATAGTCTGTAGAACCGCTATGTTGTTCGTTACTGAATGTTTTTGCCTAAACCTAGCCTGATTTAGAGGGATCACTCCAGAAGCAAAAGCCCAATCTTTGAGATGGTCCAGGACATTTGCTGCAAAGATCTTCCCTATTGCGTCCAAAAGAGCAATCTGTCAATAGTTGCCTGGATGCAGCCGGGATCCTTTCTTGTAGATAGTGATAACTATGCTCCCCTTCCATGATTTGGGAATTTTCCCGGTTTCGTAACAATGTGAAAATAATGGGACTAGGAATTTGCTCCAGTCCATGGGAGTGGTTTGTAGTGCCTTCATAGGAATTTGATCTGGGCCCATTGCCACAGATGATCTTGCTTTCTTCATATGGTACTCTATTTGATGGGCCACAGGAGAAGAAACATTACGTTTGTTTTTCGTCTGCATACATAGTGGATAATTCAGATTTCCTTGAATCCGTTTGATTTGTATAGATTAAGTCGGAATTTTTCCCATTCCTTCGGGAGAACTGGTGATGCTTGCAAGAATTTCTTTGTTCCTGTTCGTTTGGCTATTAAGCTCCAATACATACAAGTATTATTTTGTTGTGCTGCAGTTTGGATTTCGACCTAGTTCTTGTCCTGCTGCGATTTTCCCAATTTTTCTTTTTCCCTCCTCTGGCGTTTTTTTAGATGTTTGATTTCCAATTCTCTTGTCTTAGAAGGGCTTTGAAATTGCATACCAATTTATTTATTTAATGCAGTGGCTCTTATGTCTTATGTCTGGGATCTTTCTTGTTTGAGACATGGCTCAGTTACCGGCGTGATCACTTCCATGATAACATTTTATACTTAATTTTACGACCCTGTCAAGCAAAACTACACTGCAGATCATATAGTCTAATATAGAAGTGGGGAAGTTACCTTTTCTTGTGAAGGATTCCGGAATGTCTCCTTCTATACGTCCATTTAGGATGAAGCCATTTATTATGGGGAGGGAAGATAGTAGAATTTTCCATTGTTTGTCTGCTTTGATCCCAGATGGGAATAATAGAGTAAGGATTGATAGAGCTTCTGCTTGTTCTTCGTATTCCCATTTGTCTATAAGATCGCTGGATATTTTATAGTTAAAGTCTCCTATAAGGAAAACAGGAGGGAAATCCCTCATTTCCACCACCCTTTCTATTTCTTCAAATATTTTGACCAAAAGAGCGTCATTCGAGGGACCTGGTGGAATGTAAACGTTAAAGATTATTAGATCGATTGGAGAGTCCTTGGCGTCAAGCCAGCATTTAACCTTTAAGGATTGGAAATGTCTATGGTCCCTGGGAATTACTTCCTAATCCCAGAAGAAGTCCTCGTGAACCAAGATTGCTAAACCTCCTTTGGCATGACCCCGAGCCACCAGTTCTGCTGCTACATCATAAACAAAGTAGTCTTTTTGATCAAATGGCTGTGTTGCCCAAGTTTCTTGGAGAGTAACCAACGGCGGGGAAACTTCCAAAATTGATGCGATTTTCTCTTTATTTTTTCCTGCTATACTACACGATGCTATAGACAACCTGCTATTAAAAGGGGAGTTTGATTTCCCTTCCCTGCTTGTGGCTATTTAGGGTCTCTGGTATCCAGGACCAGTGGTGTTCCATTGAGGGTCTCTCCTGCTGGACTTTGTTTTATTCCTGATCACTCTCTCTCCGTTCTCCAACGAAACGGTCAAATTTTCATTAGGAATAGTTGTGGAATTGTTAGTGCTGCTGGTGTTCTTGTCAGGAAGCTGTATTTTCATAGTGTTCATTTCCTCTGGTTTGCCCTTTAGTTGGGTTCCCCTTTTGTTTGCTATAGCAACGTCGTATCCATTTTTATGAAGGATCTCACTTTCGTTTACGATTATTGATGGGATAACACACAACCGGAATTCCACAATAGCCACCGTACTTTCCGGCTTTGACGGGAACGCTACTAATTTTATTTCAGAACTTGTTATCAACTGTAACGGTGGGATCTTATGTATTAGGTTCACTATTCTTCCTCAGTTTAATGGATCATTTCCTGAGGGAAATAATTCAGAAAATTCCAGAAAGCATGATTGACTCTGATGTGCTAAGGGACTTGTTACCTCGAAGGACTGTTCTTTTTTTTTGGCACAGAGTGACACTGGATGCTCTATGTCGTGACCAGTCATAGAGAATTTTGCAGAGAAAGGATTTAGTTGTTTTTGACATACTTTAACCTTAAGATCTTGGTCACTGTGTCCGACCTCGTGAAGTCTGTTATCTGAACTTGGACAATGTACCTTCTCTAAAGATTCGCATTGCTGAGCTGAATGCCTTGAAAATTTTTACTTTTGTGCTTTCTTTTTCGTGATTCTTCTTCTAGATCTTTTATTAGAGTCTTGTTACAAAACTTTTTCTGTCCCTTTTGACTTTTTAGGTAAGATTGAGTCCAGAGGATCAGTTGTTAAGGATTCACTCTTTGTTATCAGTTTTTGTTTGTCTCAGTTTTTATAGATTGGAATGGGTCCTTTGTTCCGCGTCAGTAGAACATTGGATAGAAAGGAATCACTTTGGTACAGAATTTTTACTTATTTGGCTCTTTAAATAATTTCTAAGGGAATAGATTGCTCCATTTTCTGTTTTTTTGGTCTTTTCTTTTTTTGAAATCCATTTGGTTTGGGTTGCTTTTCCTTTCTTTAGTTGGATCGGAGTTTCTCTTGAAGGGTTCTCTTTTAGAGTGCCGCTATTCCTTTCTCTTCTCCATAGGGTTTCAGAGGTGAGACTTGCTGGGCCGCTTGCTGATGTTTCTTTTTCTTATTAATAAGGTATTGGAGCATTCCGATGTGGGTATCCAACATCTGATCGGAATTTTTCATCATATTCCCTAAGAGATGTAGCACAGAGTCCAAGATCTTTTGAAGAGTCGATAATAAGACAGACACTGGGTTTTGGCCATTAGATGAGTACAAATTATTTAGGAAAGGTAATTCAGAGAGATGCAAATATTTCTGCTCTGAGGCAGAAAATCTCTGTGGAGTACTGTTTAATGGTCCTGGGGACTCTGCCATTGTTGTATATATGCGATATATCTCGCTCATCAGGACTCACCCACCCAAACAAAGTCCTAACATCCCATGACTCAAATCAACCCAGTATGTCCAAGCAACTAAGTGCCATTTACTTCAACGCACGCTCCATCTCAAAACATTCAGTTGAGATATGGAGCCTCATAGATATGGAGGCACAAGACATTTGTTTTGTCACGGAAACTTGCCTACACGAGTACACCTCCACCAATGTGTAAATTGCCTTTCCATCTCAAATAATGTAGCCAGAGTGGATAGGAAAGAGACAAGAGAAGGAGGTCTACTTATAGCCACTATTGCAGGCATGACTATAACCTCCCTAGAAACTATGATTTCAGGCCATATAGAACTATGTGTCTTTCTGGATAGAAGGCTTATTCAGTTGCACCTGGGGGGGAGCTCTAATATATCCACCTCCAGGCCCCAAAAGTGACTTCTCAGACAAATTACTTGAGATTATCGCGCCGCAAGTATTGGACAGTTTCTTCTTAATAGGAGATTTTAACTATCATGCTGAGATGTTATTAAACCCCGACAAAGACCAACTGATTACAAATATGAATACTCTAGGACTTATTTATTATTTATATTTATTTATTCAGGAGTTTTATATAGCGCTGACCTGACCCGAGGGTATCGGAGTGCTTTACAACAGTGTTTCATAGAGATACTTAATAATGCAACATCAAACAAAACTTCTGAAGTCCACGGGTGCTGCAAATTCTTGAGGTAGTAGTAGAGTCTTGAGGTGGCCTTGTTGCATGCATTGTTGAGTTAGTTCAAGGGTCCTGAGGAAACCTCGGTTTTGGCTGAGGTGAGCCAGTTGGTGCGGAGCCAAAACGGGGATAGGGTTAGGCGTGGGGGCGGGGGTTATCCCTTTGGGTTGGAGCGGTTGAGGAGGAGGGCTTTAAGGTGCATTTTGAATTTTGTGAATGATGGGATCGTTCTGATGTCTGCCGGGATGGAGTTCCAGATTTTGGGCACATTTCCTGCGAATGACCTAGCAGCGGTTGATTGTGCGCGCTCTCATGGGGATGAGAAGGAGGGAGTTGGAGCTCCTGAGGTGCCTTGTCTGACCTGCCCTTTTGAGCCTGGCGGCCAGATAGTCCGGTGCCCAGTTGGTGACAGGTCCCACTCATAGTGCTGGTCATACACTCAACCTTCTTTTTACCAATTCCCCAGGTATCACAGTAGAACCTCCTACCCCACTGTTATGGTCAGATCACTATCTATTAAAATTTGTCATTCCAGCCCACATGATCAAAAAAGACCACAGAAAAGAATTAATATGGCAAAGGTCATGGCGCAAAGTCACTCCATCTCTCTTTTCAAAACACTTCAGCCTTGTCCACTCAGGGCAGGAGGATAGCATCAACCGAGCAGCATGTGCTATTACGGTTGCGCTAGATAAAATTGCCCCCCTTACTTAGGTTAAAATTAAGTCCAGGGCCACTCCCTGTTTAACGGAGCAACTAAAGATAGTAAAGCTCTCGTGTAGGACAGCGGAGCGGAAATGGAAGAAAAGTAAAAACATGGCCGACTGCGAAACATACAAAAAAAATCCACCACTGCTACATGAAGGATATTAAACATTCCTCCTAAACCGGATAGACGAGGCAGCTAATTACTGTAAGGAACTCGATCAAATCCTAAAAGAATTTACAACACCCTCCAGTTAATCATCAATCCCTAATTCTCAAGAACGGACTGAATCTCTTTCCAAATTCTTTGAAGACAAAATTATGGCAATCCATCAATCCTTGTCGCCTCAATTAAATAACGTCCATTCTGAAGATGTGCCTAGTATGTCTCCTGACCCCTCCCTACATCTTGGACAAATTTGCCAAATGTAACATTGAGGCAGTGGCAACCGTTATGCAGAATATAAAATCAGGCTCTCCCACTGACTCAGTACCATCAAAATTTTTCCCAATCATTGCACCTGTACTATTAGAACGTCTATCAGGTATATTTAATAAATCACTTTCGGAGGCCAAGTTCCCTAAGCTATGGAAAGCTGCCAGGGTCAGGCCCATTCTAAAAACATTTACAGCCGACCCAAAACTCCTCCTGAACTACCGTCCTATTTCACTGCTTCCCTATTTTGGGAAAATGTTGGAATCTCTTGTAAATCAACAGCTCGTTGGTCATCTCGAGAGTCATAGACTGTTGGATCTCTCACAGGCCAGGAAACCATTAGTACAGGGACAGATAATAAATTGCATGGACTACGGAAATGCTCTGTTGTTCTCAATCAATGAAGGCCTCCTCACTAGACTTCAGATTTTGCAGAACACCGCAGCAAGGCTGGTCCTGAATCTTCCACCCAGATCTCCTTCCGCCCCCTGTTTGAGAGCCTTACACTGGCTCCCGGTCAGAAAACGAATCCTATTCAAGATTCTTTGTCTGACACACATAAACATGTATGGAAAAGGCCCGGGTACTGGTCCAAAAAACTATGCTGGTACCAGCTTCGCAGGGTGCTAAGATCCAGCAACGAATCATTGCTCATACCTCTTAGAATTTGTACCGCTAAAAAAGGAGGTAGGTCTTTTTCCTTTTTTGCTCCTGCACCCTGGAACAAAATTCCCTTAAACTTACATACCAACGCTGATCATAACTGCTTTCGCAAGAAGCTGAAGTCATAGCTATTAGACAACTAAACGAGTATTCTACCGGAGCCATCTGCAAGCGCCATGAGACTTCCGAGTGATATGTGCGCTGTACAAATGTCCCTGATTTGATTTGATTTGTAGCTTTATCAGCCCATTGGAATAATGACTCTTTGATTTTTATGTCTGGTAAGATAAGGTCTGTCTCTGCAATTTGACGAGATTTTTGATCATTGAGACAAAGAGAAAGGTCAACGCAACGTTGATGATCCTCATCTTTTACAGATGTTAGAGTTGAAGATGTTAAAGTAGTGGTGTCATTGGTCGGGTTTCCATCGTAAGGTTTGACACTTTGTAGTGAATAGTTACATTTCTCAATTTTATCAGTTCCTTTGTCCTGGACTTCGCTCTGGTCTATTTGTGCATTTTGAGAAGACCCTTGGTGTGATTTAGGAGGATTGGCTTATTTTATAAAACATTTTGGGATATCCGCTTTCCCAGAGAGGAGTCCGATATGGGTGGCTTTACCTGGACGATTCCGTGAGGTCTGCTGAGTGCCAATTTTTTTCATATGGATTGTACGTGAACGCAATTTTTTATATGCCGTAAAGAGAGGGAGAACAAACACTGATAGTAGAAGCTACTCGTAGGTCTCCTCAGGCAGTTTACACTTTCTGCCTACTGATGGTAATTGCACATGGCACATGGCTAGCATTTATATTAATCTTTCTTTTTTCTTCCGGTCGTGGGGTCTTGCAGAAGTAACAAAGGGGAGACGAGGTAGCGGGGGGCCGGCGTAGGTTAAGTGGCCGGTTGTGTTTTCGTGGTCCCAAGCTGCCTCTTTGATCACTGGCTCGCGGGACTCAGGAATCCGCTACCTTCAGCTCCCTTCTGCTTCTGCCATTGTACGCTCTGTGCGCAGGATGGCACTGGAGCTATTGGGCTCTTGGCACAGCTCCGGCACGGCTCAGCTCCCAAAGCTCCGGGGTGTTCAGGGTGCTTGGTGGGGAGCTCAGACGGGCCTTGGTAGACTTTTGCTCCCCCGGTCCCTCTGCTCACCACTCTCAACCTGCTTCGGCACTGTCTCTGGATCTCAATGTATGCCAAAGCTGGGAACAGTCAGGATTTCCAGAGCTTCCTTGATGACAACTAGGCTTGGTGCCTCAGAGCCTCGGTACTTTGCTCAGTACTTTGCCCTTCAACCAATTTCCCCTTTCCTCTATCGGGCTGCCTCCGCTTCCGCCTCTGCCTCTGGACATTTCTCAGCATAGGCCAAACACGCCGAGCTCACGAGTTTGAGACCAATCACAGACCCGGCACCTACGGGGGTCCGCACGGCAATAAGCAAGGCAGCGGGATGCGGAAATTGAGATGCAGGAATGTTGCCCTGGAGTCCGCTCCCGGTTATGCTGCATGTAGTTCTCGACACGCACCGTGGCACTCAGAAACGCCAACTCTGCACCGCACTTGGAGCAGCTCTTAGCTCTTAGCGCCCTGCCGGCCCATGTAGGTGCTGTGTAGGGACCCCCCACTGTGTGGGGATCAACCGAGCTGGCAGACTTTGGGCGGGGAGCCAGCGGGATCGGCATCTTCCTCCTCCTCGCTCATCTTCTATCGGCTGCAAGGCTACGAGGCGAGGAAGCCAATCCTTTGCAATAATCCAATACCAGATTGTTAGACCTGGCATCTTTGGCGTTGTTTCCCCCTTTCTTTTTGCCTCTACCTCCCTGTGTAAATTGATATTGTGATTGGTTATCCATGATCGGCATATTTGTGTCACCAAGAAGTCCCTAGTAAAGTGCACCTAGTGTGCCAGGGCTGGTGATAACAAAAGCAACTAGTGGGCCTGAAGCACTGATTTTGCCACCCACATGAGTAGCTCTAAAATGGTGTCTCGGGCCTGCCACCGCAGTGTCTATGTGCAGTCTGTGAACTGCCATGTCCGCCTGGTCAGTGTCCCCACTGGCCAGTCCTAACCCTTCCCTTTCTGTACACATTGGTCACCCCTATGGAAGGCCCAAGTTACCCCTTTGGGCAGGGTGCAGTGTATGTGAAAGGTAGATACTGTACTTGTGCAGGTGACATGCTCTGGTAGTGAATTACAGCCATTTTCGTTTTTCACTATTGTAAGCTCTTTTGCCCCATAGGCTATCATGGGGGATGCTGGCTACAGTGGCTACCATCATATCTTCCCATAGGAGAAAGATAGGACATAAACGTCTGATATCCCTGAACTCAGAATTTAATAACACATCTTTTAGGAAAGGTTGTTTTTAAACCCTGTGTTTGAGAACAGCACTTTTATAAAGTTGCTGTTCTCTTGTCTGACCTTTCTGTGTGCCTTGGCCTGTTTATGAATTGGCTGTCTGGTTTGAGAGTGACAGGGGCTGGGAGCCCCCAGGAGGCTGTCTGGGTCAGCCCTAGGCTGAATGACTGCATCTGCATCTTGAGTGGTGGGAGGGGATAGCACCTGGGCCTGCATAGGGCTGTGCCTGCCTTCCACAATGCTGGCTCCACCTCCTGCTGGGTGGCTGACGACCCTGCCCCTCTCCCTGAAAGGAAAGGAGACTAACCCTGGGCGAAGCACTACGCTACGCTCGCGGAGTTTGCGAAGTTTTCGCAACTTTGCACTACGCGAGCTGCACGTAGCACAGTGCGAACATGCGTAGTGCAGCGGTCATTTTTTGCTTGTTCGCGGTCCTGAACATCATGCTCGCGACCGCGAGCAAGCAAAATGACATCCCGGCGAGATTCTCAACGCGAGGAGGTCAGGTTTCTCATTGTGAGTGGTTGCGCAGGCTCGCGACCGCTCTCAATGAGAAACTACCTGTTCGCGTTGAGAAAGCTGCCGCTCGATTAATAATCTACTCGAGCAGCAGAAAACTACAGCTCGCACTGTGCAAGATGCCGTTTTCAATGCTTGCACAGTGCCGGATGCTTGTCCGCACTGTGCAATCATTGAAAACGCATCTTGCACAGTGCGAACATGCTACTACGCAGCTCGCGTAGTGCTACGTGAAGTTCGCGTAGTGCGAAGTGCACTTCGCGTAGCTTCGCGTAGCGCTACTACGTGAACTACGCCCAGGGTTAAAGGAGACACCAGGAAAACAAAGTGCTCAAGGAACAGCCAGAACAGGTTCAGACCGGGCTCAGAGTCCTCCTGCACAAAGGGAACAAAGACTTTTAGGGGTATAAGTATAGGACCCCTGACAACAGACAATTAGATCATCCTGGAATCAAGAAGGGACCTCTGCCAAGGAGAAAGCTGAAACTGAAGAAGGAAGACTACCCTGCTGTTGCTCTGCTGGACAGACCAGCTTTTTCTTTGCTGCCAAGAAGAGGGGAAAGACTTTGCTTTGTGCTGTGTCCCCTTGCTTGAAGGAATCTCCAAGGGCCTGAGAAGAGCTGGCTCCCTGTTAAGATGTCCCAGGAACAAAAGGACTTCACCCCCAGCTTCCCTGAACTCTGCTGAGAGAGTTCTGTCCTTCCTAGAGTGCTTGGGCCAGTTGTGGTGCCTCTGGAAGTTGTACCTGTGTTGGGAAGCTGGAAACATAGATTTTAAAGACTTTCTGCAAGATTTGTCGCATCGCTCGCTTGCTGACCGCATCACGTCGCTACGAACATCATCGCAGAGCCATCGCAATGAGGAGCGGTGAGAGGAAGATCGCCGCTGGACCGCGCATCGTTGCCCCGGAGATCGTCGCAGCCCCAAAGATCATCGCATCATGCCTTTGCGAGCTTCTTCACTATGGAACTTCCGTATCGGAATCCATACAAGGTATCGCATCCCTCCCCGTACAGACCGGAGTCACCGCAACACGCCCGTTACATCCAGCGGGGTTGTCGTATCGCCTCCCCAAGGTCTCAGGAGTGATGCATCGCTTGTTATCCACCGCACCAGCTCCTGTATTGGAACTTTGTCGCAGTTAAAGGTACTGTTGGCTAAACGTGACGCAACTGTGAACTTTTCACGCAACTGTGGATTATTTTAACACAACCTTAAGAACTCATTTGAAACCATATTCTTGAACTGTGGATGTTGGATTTTTGTCGTTTTGGTGTTGTGTAATTTATATTACAATACCTTAATTTTTTCAAACTGTTGTGGAGTCAGTTTGTGGTGTTTTTTTACTGTTTTACTGTGAGTGTTGGTGCAAATACTTTACACATTGCCTTTGATAAGCCTTGGCTGCTCTTGCAAAGCTACTAAGAGGGTGAGCTGAGGTTATCTAGAGTGTTTCCTCCTTACCCTGACTAGAAGCAAGGGTCCCTATATGGACAGAGGTACCTACCTCTGCCAACTAGAGACCCCCAGTTCTAACACACATCATCAGATATATTCAGTAATGTATGCCCTGGTATATATGCTTGTCTCATTGCACTTCACATGAGAATCTCATGGGGACTCAATCCTGTATTTCTGTCAGGAATACTTCTGAGCCCCATTAAGACAAGAGGCAATATATCTGGCCAATCCATGGAGGTGAATGCACACACTTTTGCCAATCTTGACTTGATTGTGCCATTCAATTGTTCTACCATTCCAGAAGCCTCTGGGGGGTATGCACAGTGCAGTTTGTGTTCAATTTTAAATGCTTCACAGATTAATAAAATTATTTCATTATTGAAATTAGGTCCTCTATCTGATTCCAAAGTTACTGGAAAACCAAAACACAGAATGAACTCCCTCAACAATAACTTGGCAACTGTTATGATGTCATTTCTCCTAGTGGGGTATGCTTCCATCCATCGTGAAAATAAACACACTATGACAAGGACGTTCTTCATTCCCCTGCATGGTGGTAACTCTATGAAATCAAGTTGTAATCTGATGAATGGTGCTTCTGCCTTTCCAATCTTTCCCCAACTGACCACTGTCTTCCTTCCTGGGTTTATCTGTTGACATGTTAAAGATCTCTGGCAAAGACTTTCTGTGACTACCCTGAACATTGGGTCATACTAATTTTATCTAAATTGTCTGATCATGGCGTCTCTGCTTACATGTGTGTCTCCATGATACATTCTTGCAAATTGAGAAAGTAAACAATCTGGCATGACTGGTCTTTCATCAGGATACACCCATACATCGTCTTCTGCCCTCCTGCCACAACCTGACTTTATCCATTTTTCCCTTTCACTGTCCTCTACCTCATCCTACAATTGTCTCACCTCATCCCATGTTTCGAAAGCTGAGAATTGCCTAAGTTGGCAGCTGATTCCATATATTTCCATTTTCTTATTCAATGACATGTTATTTCTGGCATAGTATTGAGTCACCTGGTCAGCGTATCGATTACCAGCCACCACTTAGTCATTTCCTGAATGGTGAGCCGCACACTTGACCACGGCTATTTCTTTTGGCAATTGTAGTACTTCCAATAATTCTTTCACAAATTTTCCATTTCGAATAGGGGACCCTGAGGAAGTCAGAAATACCCTCTGCATTTAAAGCTGGCCAAAGTCATGCACAACCCCGTAACCATATTGACTATCAGTAAATATGGTCACTTTCCAACTTTTCCCAATAGTGCATGCTTAAATTAAAGCTATCAAATCGGCTATTTGTGTAGACTTGACTCCCGGTAAACAGGATGCTTCAATGATTCCAGTAATTTTACAAACAGCATAAGCTGCATTGAGTCCTCTAATTGCAAGTCTCAAGCAAGAATCTTCAACAAATAGTTCATGGTCTGGCTCTTTTAAAGGCTCTTCCTGTATGTTGGGGCGGGGCTTGGTGCATAATTCTGTTACGACTAAAGAATCATGTTCAGCCTCATCTTTCACTTCCTCACAACGTGAATCTGGCAACACAGTTGCTGGGTTTACTATGGTATATCCGATTTCTGTCACATTTTCTGATCCCAAAATTTTTCTTTCATACTTAGTCATCCGACTAGAAGTAAGATACTGTGTTCGAGTTCTTGTTAATAGAGTCTTGACTGAGTGTGGAACATAAACTTTCACTGTATGTCCCGTTACTATTGACTCACTTTGTTCGAGGCTCATACAAGTAGCAGCTACTGCTTTTAAGCAGCCAGGTAATACTGAAGCCACAGGATCAAAAGTAGCAGAAAAAATATGCAACTGGACATCTGCTTAATCCATGTCTTTGGGTCAGGACTGAAAGTGCACAACCTTCTCTCTCACAACAGAACAGTGCAAATTCTTTCGAATAATCAGGCATACCTAAAGCGGGTGCTTCACATAGACAATTTCACAATTTTACAAATGCTTTCACACTTTCATCATCCCAAACTATTGGATCTTTTACTTTTTTTCGTGTCATCTGAATCAATGGCTTTGCTAATAGGGAAAAACCTACAATCCACTGTTGACAATACCCCACCACTCTGAGAAACATTCAGATCTCTCTCTGTGACTGTTGTAATTGAATTTGCTTGATTATTTTAATTCGTTAAGTGGTCACTTTTCTCACTCCTCTTTCTATTTGGTGACCCAAGTATTTGACTCCTGTTCTGCAAAATTGTAATTTTTCTGGAGACACCTTGTGTCCTCCCTCAGCCAAATGATTTAGTAATGCAATGGATCAGTAACACAGTCTTCTCTGAATTTCGATGCTACAAGTAAGTCATCAATATACTACACTAAAACTGAATCTCTGGGCATAACTAACTTTCCTAAGCATTTTTTCAGTATTTGATTACAAATTGAGGGACTTTCTCTATACCCTTGAGGAGCGCGGTTCCATGCCAAGATACAATCTTTAAACTTAAATGAGAAAAGATACTGGCTATCTGGATGTAAAGGAATTGGGAAAAAGGCTTGGCACAGATCAATTAAAGTAAACCAGCCTGCGTTCCAAGGGATCTGATAAAGAATCACTGCTGGATTTGGCACCACTGGACAACAAGGCACTACAATTTTATTAATCTTTCTCAAATCCTGCATTATTCTGTACTTTCCACTAGGCTTTTTAAGTCCTAACATAGGCGCATTACAAGAACTACTCATTATTTCTTTTAAAATGCCTTGCTTAGTCATACGATCAATTTCTGTAGCCACTACTGCTTGTATTTCTGGGCTCATTTGTATTGTCTGTTGTTGGGGTAAACTGCACCTTCTTTCACCAACACCTTCACTGGGTCTACGTTTGCCATTAGTCCTATCTCTTTTCCTGTGAAATCCCATTCTTCTAGATTCACAGTTGTTTTAAGTTCTGGTAAATCATCTTTTGTCATCAAAGAATATATTTCATCTATTTCTGTGCCTTGTTTTGCTACATTATTTTGCATATCATATCTTCATCAGGGGTCTGGAGAGCAACACCATCCGGTGTGCAATACATTTTGCAGTTCATTTTCCACAACAGATCTCTTCCTAGCAAATTTACTTGACTATAATCACAGACCACAAATCTGTGCATATCTTTAAAGTTTCCAATGTGAACCTCCATGGGGTCTGTAACTGGAGTTCTAATGTGCTGATTAGAAACTCCAACTACTTGGATCGCTTCTCCCGAGAAGGGTAGGTTTGGAATGTCTGCTGTTCTCACAGTAGAACGGGTAGCACCAGTATCCAACAGAAAAGTGATAGAATTGCCTTCCACTTTCCCAACAATAAATGGACCTGACCGATCTATCGGCAAGGAAGCGCCAAGTACGCATTCCTCTTCCTCCCCCCTCAGGCACCGTCATTGCTCACCTTTGCTATCAGTGTGACATCACAGAATTTTTCTTACCACTTCCTCCTTGAAATCCGGCATCAGCACTGTACTTTTGCTGGTTCACAAAATTTGGCATAGGGTCAGGTGGCACCTGGTACTGCTGATTAACTACCTGCTGCACCTGATTCATAAGCACCTCATTCTGCTTCTGCGGATTTAAATTTTGGATTGGGCTATTAGTATTCTGAATATTTTTACACTCGTTTTTCCAATGTCCTAGCTTTCCGCACCCATGACAAGGGCATTTCTTCTTTGCAACCTCTCTACTCATTCGTCCTTTTGATTTACCACTACTCACCACATTATCACTCTGATTCTGTACTTTCATCTGTCCATCCGTCTGACTATTTAATTTAAGTTCCTGTTGTTCTGCCAGTTTCACTTGTGCCCACATCATTTTCTCTTTTAACGTTTTATGCTTTGCCTCAATATCATCGCCACAATACTTCACATACTTCAAAATCTCATCTATCGCCTTGCTCAGTCAGCACAACAGGTGCTGTTGAATCATCTGACTAATTTCCGGTTTTAAACCAAAGAAATCGATACACAAAATTACCAATTTACCTATCTCCAATGTTCTGAAATCCACTATATTTTTGGAACACTTGTAGCAGTCGCTCATAATATGCATGAACGGACACCTTCGATTCTTGGGTTTTTCTGTCTATTTTTACCCAGTCTGTTTCTTTTGGGGGAATTTTCCCTTTAAATAAAGTAATTACTTGGTGATATTTTTTCATCACATAAATCTGAAGGTTCTCCCGTTTTTGCATCTCTTGGGTACTCTTCGCTAGGCCAATAAATTGTGATATTATATTCTGTCCATAAATCAGAAGGTACCACTATATCAAACAAACCATCCAAATATTTCAACAAAACCATTGAAACCTTCACAAACCTCTCAACCTGTTTGTACCATTCAACTGGCTCCTCTCTCGGTTTAGAGAAATCATTTGTAAATGACAAAATATCTTGTCGACTCCATGGAACATGAACATATCCATCACCAGGTACCTCTCTCATAGGACACAATATTTCTACTTTTCCTGACTCTCTCAACATATATGCAGTAGATGCTTCCTTTGCCTGTGCTTCTTCCTTCTTCCTTGTCCACCTCGTTCTCCACCTGTCAATGTCTCCCCACTTTTGCAAGATACTCAACAACTCCTTTACCTGCAACTTCTTTCCAGACACATTCATGTTTTCTAAATCTTTATCAGTAAATTCCACTATATATGGTTTCTGTAGTACTTTCGATCTCCCTATCTCAATTCCCATTTCTGAGGCAAGTTCTATCAATTTCTCATGAAATAATCTTGCATTCCTAGTTATACTTCTGTAAATGAACAACAACTCTTCCTCATTGTAAGTTGTCAATCTTTCTATTCACTCATTTCCAGCTATCATCTCTTCCAATTCTACTTTCATTTTGTAAATATCCAATATTTTAGGGGGTGTACTTTGTTTGTCTATTCCCTGTGCCCATCTCTCTGGATCCTCTGGAGTTACTGCGATTGCACTTTTGGCTCCAGAGCATGCCACTGACCTTCTTTCCTTTGAACTGCTAGATGTAGCTCATTTTGGGGGTTCACTTACTGAGTCTCTTATCGGTAGATCCATGAATGAAATTACTGAATCACACTCACTGGTTTGATCATCTATTATCATAGTTTATTTTCTGGGGTTTCTTAAGGGATCTGTTACAACTGTTGGTTTCAGGCAATTGGCTTTGCCTCCATACAATGGAACAACAGGACCTCTAGTTACTGGTATTGTCAAAGCTTTAGGGTTCAAGTTTAATTGACCTATCTTTTGTATTAATTCTTCTCTGTTTTTATTTAAGGCTTTTTTCTCCCTATCTTGAAGTACCCTGTTAACTGGAGCCTAACTTACCGCCGCCACTGCCAGGAGTCAACGAAAGCTGCCACAGGTACCAGCCGCCACCGCCAAGAGTCACGAAGACCACAAACACCGCTCGCCGCTCCGGGGACTACAACACCCGGCAGGCCACGTGGCGGCGCACAGGAGGTGACGACCAACGCGGGGAGAATGCGCCAGGAGGCGCAATAAATTCCCTGACATCCCCGCCTCGCGGGACGCGAGTGGGACGCCCGGGGCTAAGCCCGGGCAAAGGGCGGGCCCTCTACGGCCCTCAGCGGCAGGAGGCGACAGGGACAGGGCCAGAAACCCTGTTTGAAGCTCGAGAGATCGTCAACTATTCAAGTAAGACATTGTCACATATAAATTATACCTAATAGTGAGTCTGAGGAGTTAGTTCCTTGGTTGTACTGACAGGATGCCTAAAAAAGGTACTGCTCCTTCAGTAAATACGATGGAAAATTATATGGTTCAAACAGTGAAAAAAATTAACTCACAGAGGAGAGAATCTTTGGGGCTGAGCAAAACACCTGATCTACGTTGTTTGACTCCTACCTTACATCCTCCATCTGATGATATTGTATCCCCACAGACTCATCCCGAAGCTCGTCCTAATTGTTTTATTACTCAGGATATTGGTACTTTAAATGAAAATACTCTGTCTGGATCAGAGATACTTATCGTGGATTCTGTGAACAACATACCCAGTGATTTGGATCAGGATATACATGTTGATCCCTCAGAAGATGACCAATCTATTTCGGATCAAGCTTCCCGGTCAGATTTTTCTAAGGCAAAAATTCAGCCAAAACGGGGAGGCTTAAGGTCAGGGTCAAGAAGGAAGAGGGTAAATAACCCAAAGGCTAATCTGAAGGAAAACGGAGAGGGAAGAGCTAAGTCCAATGTAACTATTGATGATGAACTGTTTGTCAGAATTCCTGAGCTAATTGAAAGTAAAATGAAAGTCTTTGTTAAACCTTTAATTATGAAAATAGACAAATTACAAACTGAGGTTAAAAAGTTAGGTGGCCAGCTGAATAAAATAATGGAGGGTGTTGATAACGTTACAATGCTGGTAGCAAACTTGGACAATAACATTGGAGAGCACGATGATTTGGAGGGTGAGGACACAGACGATTTATTGCCTAATAATCCCCCAACTCAGATACCGGCCTTGACAGCCAATGAAACAAACGGTAGAGGGGATAGTCCTCTAACAGTTGAGATTCCCCCTGCACAAGTTCAGCTAATTGACCCTCTACAATTCATAGTCGAAGCCTCACCGGTTGTCCTAGTATTAGCTAATGTACCGCCCCTAGAAGCTGGTATAGTAGAATCTTCCTCCTCTTTGTCTAATAAGGCGTTACAATGGCTTACTAACAACATGAGGTTAGCCCCAGGGGGGCCAACAGTTGGCCCAAGAGATCAAGACAGCTAAAAGGGTTTCCTGGTTAGGAAATCGCCCCAAAAAATTTAAAGGGGATTGTGTGGCAGTAAGTTTTTCACACACTGGCGTTTTGCCAAACATCCTCACTAATTTACTCCCACCCCAACGCAGGCAGGGTTCTGTTGTCCCATTAACTTTAAAATTCTTTTATGGAGAACAGCAGAATGTCACCTACCCTAAGACTCCAGCCTTTGGATGGGATAACAACTGGGAATCAAATAAAAGATGGGGCTTTGATCAACATCAAAATATTGTTAACCATCCAGCTCATTCAGTTCATCAGAATCCTTTTGCGCAACCTCTTTTGTTGTCCAACCGATATGCCCCCTTATCCTCTTTGGACCAAAACGACTGACTTTTCCCTGAACATATTTCGCCTGAACATACAAGTCGAGTAGAGAATAATGTGTCAGTACTTAGTATGCTTACTTGGAATATTGCGGGTATTAGGGCTAAAGTAGGCAATGTGGCATGGACAGACTTTATGACTAAGTTCGACATTATTGCACTGCAGGAAACCTGGGATACAAATAATAGTTTTTCTCTAGATGGCTATAGTTACTTCTGTATTCCCGCAGTGTCCAGTGCAGCGGGAAGAGCTAAGGGAGGATTGTTAAGCCTCTTTAAATTAGACATCAAAGGTAGCCTCAAGAAATGTGACTCCGGTTTAGAGCAATGTTTAATTGTTGAACTTTCTTCAGTAGAATCTCCCAATATTTTATTCATAAATTTTTATAATTCCAATGCATCAGACTGTACATCATATAGCCTAGATAAATTGGATCATTTTTTGTCAGTCTATAGTGAAGATGTTAACTCTTTTGAAACTATATTTTTGGGTGATTTTAATATACACCCTTGTTCACTAATGTGTGTTTGCGATGACTCAGAATCCCCTCCTAATTGTGCACCTGTCCATCTTGAACATAACAAACAGGGGGGTTGCTTAGAGAACTTTCTAGCAAGATGGAACTTATATTAATCTAGTTGTGGGGAGGGGGGGGGGAAAGGGCCTCTACTTTTAAGGGAACAGACTCTCTTATTGATTACATTTTTATCTCAGCATGTTTTTTAGCTAAGGTTTTAATGTATAAAACTGTGGTTTCTGCTTTCAGTGACCATAATCCTGTCTCCCTGGACCGAGTAACTTCTAATCCTATAGGGCGTAATTATGGTCCATGTCATAATAAATCAATGCTTAAAGTTAAGGACCAGGGACGCAGACTGAAATGGGAGAGCATAATCCCGGAACCCTTCGTACAAGAGGTACTTTCTGAGGCTGAGGATGAGGTCGGTGTGTGTCTATCCAGTGTGTCCAATGATAGGGAGGTGATACTTGCATTTGGTAGCATATGCAGTAAGATAAACTGTAGGCTTTCTGTGACTTCTAAACCAAAGTTGATGCCTATTAAAAGATGATTTGATCGCAGATGCTCAAAAACCCATTCTGCACTGCTCAATGCTTTAAAAACTGTTCCGAAGAATCGTGAACTTATCGCCATTAGCAGAGCCCTGTATAAAAAGGCCATTTCAGACAGGAAAAAACAGATTAAAGATGAAGCCTGGACGCAACTTTTAGATCCAGCAATACTGAAAAATAGTGGAGAATTTTGGAAGATTGTCAATCAACCTTTATTTACAGGGGAGGAAAATTCCCCCCTTGAAACTAACATCCCTGACGAAGGTTGGATTAAACATTTTAGTGACATCTATTCAGGCCATACTAATGAAAAATCCTGGGTGCAGGAGGATGACGTAAACACCAAAGGGAACCAACTGCACATTGAAGTAAAGGAAGTATTACATGCTATAGACTGTACCCTGAAGAAAAAGGCGCCAGGACCTGACGGTGTGCCTGCAGACGCCTTTAAATGCTTCCCTAATTTTTGGTCAAGATTACTTTGCAGGGTCTTTAACGCCTTAAACCATGATAATGTTCCCGAAACATGGAAAACATCTATAATTATCCCTGTTTTTAAAAAGGGGAACAGGCAGGATCCTGCATGTTACAGACCAATCTCACTGATTTTTCTTCAGTCAAGATATTAGGGAGAGTTATGCTAGTTAAACTGAATGAGTGGGTTACAGAGAATAGTATTTTGACGAATGTGCAATATGGTTTTAGACCTAAAAGAAGCACCCTGGATCAATGCCTTAATCTCCACTTGCTGATCGAAAAATATAATAGGGCCAAGGAGGGGTCCATGTACCTAGGTTTCATGGACCTCTCCTCTGCCTTTGATTTGGTTAACAGATCAAAGTTATGGTCAAAATTACTCGAAATGGGCCTGGATAGGACTATAGTTAATTTATTGGCTGACCTCCATTCTGGCCTCACTGCAAAAATTAGAGTCTCCTCGAGTGGAAGGTGTACCGATGTCTTTGCCTCTAAAAAAAGGAGTCAGACAGGGGTGCATATTGGCACCCCTGTTGTTCACATTATACGTGAACGCCTTGGAGCCTGCTCTTAGGGGCGTGACCCGCGACATTCCGCGTGCAGGGGGAACAGGGGGTTCCTGTTCTCCTTTACGCGGACGACGCGGTTCTTCTGGCACGCACCGGGGTGGGGCTTCAACGACTCCTGGATGCTTTTAATTCTTTTATGGGTTCACTTGACCTCAAAATAAATGCTAAAAAATCTCAGGTTATGCTTATGGGCAGGGCTGCTAGGAGACCTTATCACAAAATCTTTCTTTGCGGACAAGAAAAGCTTGTTCGCGTAACCTCCTTTCCCTATTTAGGGATTACCTTTGATGAGAAGGGAAACTGGGGTCCCCACGTTAATAATAGAGTAACCATGTTGGCTAGGACATCTGCAGCCCTTCAGGGGTTCTCTAAAAAACTTGGGGGTAGGCCAATTGCAGCTGTTATCAAAATCTATAAGGCCAAATGTATCTCAGTGGCATCGTATGGTGGTTCATTATGGGGATATAGGGGAGTGGAACCTTTACAGATAATAGAAAACAAATTTTTTAGATCTATTCTTGGCGTCCCACAGTCAACCCCGTCTTACACCGTCCATTTGGAATTGGGGGTAAGCTACCTCACAGACCTGATTAAAATAGCACCTTTAGTTGCTTGGTTGAGGTTGTGGCTCAATAAAGAAATTCCTCTAAACCATATTATTTTGAGAGACTGCTTGTCTTTGGACAAAGCTAAAAATATTAGGTGGTTGACTTATATCAAGGAAACTTTTTTGAGGTTGGGAAGGCCTGAGCTTTATACTGTAACTGATTCTATAACACCCAAAGATATTGTGTTTATAAAACATGCAATGAAGGAGCTCCTATCCCTGGAGAGGGAAGAATCTGAATTGAAAAAACCCTGTGTCAGGGCTAGTCTAATACTGTCCATACCTAATGGCCCAGAAAGTTATTTGAATATCGTGACTCATCCATACCACAGGTTTATATTAACTCGTTTCCGTTTTAATCTGATACATTTTAATCTTGGTTTTTATCCTGTATGGAGTACCCCAGAAAAGGCGCCACCATGTTCTTGCGATCATTTCTCTGAACAAAACACTATGCATTTTGTAATGTTTTGCAGCCACTACATTGATGCTCGGAGAATGTTCCTTGTGCCTATACTTAAGGAAGCTGGATTTATTCTAGTTAAACCTGCTCTTATTTTTTTACAACTGCTACAGACTCCCAGGATTATGTTCCATGTGGCTAGTTTTCTGGTGAGAGCTATTAGGAGCAGGAATATTAGATTAAAGAATGTGTCTACCTCCCTTTGTAGCACGGATTGTGCACTTTAATTAGGCTATCTGTAATTATATTGGGACAGTAATCACAAAAACCATTGTAACAGGGACATTGGTGT
Source organism: Lissotriton helveticus (assembly GCF_964261635.1). Taxonomy (NCBI): domain Eukaryota; kingdom Metazoa; phylum Chordata; class Amphibia; order Caudata; family Salamandridae; genus Lissotriton; species Lissotriton helveticus. The sequence continues at coordinate 658,355,124 of NC_136057.1, read as the reverse complement.
TGGTAACGATTATTTTGCTGGGGATCTTATTCGTATCTTTTTCTTTCCTAAAGCTTTTTGCACATTAGCACTTTGCACTTTATACTTCGTACTTGATATGAACTGTATTATGGTCTATGATGACTTTTATCCTGTTGTATTTTAACTGTTTTTAATGTACGTAATTTTTGTATTTCTCTTAATGTAATATGTATTTTGCCATCGTCTTTGTATGATATTAAGTTATCGCAATAAAGTATTTTGACTGACTGACCCTGTTAACTGTTGGATCATGTACAATCTGTGGAACCAGGGGTGTTCCTAGTACTGGTGCACTTGGGGTGAGTCTATTTTGTCCTTCTTGGTATGGTGGAGGATCTTTAGTTAAAATATCTTCTAATATTTTATCTTCTGATTCACCATATCCTAGTGGGTTTAAGTGTGTCAATTTTTCTTTACACTATTTCCCTGTCTGTTCTTCAGCCACTAATACTGGGTATAAACCTTCAGATATCATTGCTCTTCTCCATTGCGTCATCTGATCTTCATGTGATCCATTCAAATGTCTTGAATGAAATCCTGTACATTGTCCTCTTCTACACTTTTCTCTCTCAAACGATTCAGTTTCTCATTCTTCCAACGCCTCATACTGAGTTAATCTAGGTCTTGATTCTAAGTCATACATCCGCATCCTCAAATTCTGTAAAATTCTTCCATTAAAAGTACCATGCTCTGGAAAAGCTAAAACACTGTAATCTTTTGTATATTCCTTCCAGTTCTCCATCCACACACGAGTATGATAACCTCTCTCCATCATCAGAAACGAAGCAGGCATTTTAGGTGGCGGAATAGGAATTCCCTTTCTTGTCAAAACAGGCTTGTCTTTCTTAAAGAAATACTTAATTTTCTTAATAAATTATATTTTCCTCTTTTCTGCGTACATTCTAGACACTCGATACACAAAACAATAATCTGCAAACCCTTGCGCTTTTCTGTCAGGACGGCTTATATAAAAAGGCAAATGAGAATCACGCATACAATTTTTCGACTACCAATCCAAAAGCAGTTTTCATTCAATTACCCAATCATATTGAAGCTCACGCTTGTGCTCTGGTCAATGCCAGCGCGGCCTTTCTGGTGTCGTCAGTTCTGCTCCTTCCTACTGACACCTCCTTTACAAGTTGCATCAGTCACACACCCGCTGATTCAACCTATCCCAGTGCGGCACGCTGTGACATCAGTGCAACTCCGGCAACCGACCCTCCCTTCACAAGGTAATACGAGAACTTTATTTCTTGTACTTTTCCCTTAACTGAATTCTGTTAGTAACAATGTTAAAACATTCGCTACTCTGTCTGTTCTGCTAAATACCGAATAGATTCCGATTTATTCCGGAGACTCAGAATTGCTCCTCTTACACTACGAGTAAAACCTTCCGTCTACCCTTCATTCAAGCTCGAAAGAACCTGTTAGTCCTTTAGTGTTACCCTTTCTAGGTGATATAAGACCAAAGTTTCACCAGTGAAACCCTTTGCTTTCACTCACTCTCAACTTTTATACAAAACAGTCCCTAATTTAGCACTGCCAGCTCGGCGTAGATTCTCAATGCTATTCCAACAGACGAGTACCCTCACTGCAGTATGGCTTCTATCACCATCCGCTATTCATTCACCCGCGAATTTTTCCAGACAACATAAAACAAGAGGCTAACTCTTTTTGTTAAACATAAATCAATATTAAAAAAACAATACTTATCACCGAACTAGTCAATAATAACAATAACTCTGCTACCAGAAAACTGATCCAGCTGGTTATCAGCAACAGGTTCTCTAATACCATATACTCACCTGGGCCCAAAAACACACATTCACACTACCTGGTAGTAATCCGCTGGGGTCAAGTGTTTGTACTTTTCATCATTCTAGATTAGTCTCTTCTTATTCTCAACTAATCTTTCACTGATCAAAAAGTTCATTTCTCTGGTCAATGGACCAAATTTGTTGAACTAGTTGATGGTGAAATTACATAAATATAATCTACTTACATTTGAAGAAATAACCACAGACTCTGGAAATATTTTTAATCTTTATCTATTAATTTCATGTAAACCACTTACAGCCACTGTCACTCATAGCAAGATTCAAATAATCAATAATCAAACACATACTTTTATATCAAGCAATGACATGCTCAGAAAGGAGAGGATAGAGAGAAAAGAACGTTAGCACATATGCCGAAATGATATTACCTAGGATGGTGTGAAAACCAGCTACCTGCCCAAGGAGCTGGGAAGGGTTCCCCAGGAAAGATCAGGCGACAAACGCTTCAGGGCAGGATAAATGACCTCTCTACCACCAACGCTTTCGTAGCACCCCTCCCTGACACTCTCTTCATCCTCGAGATTCTTCCACGATCATCTTCTAATTAAATTAATTTAAGGTAAAGTGGTTCTGCATTCTTCTTCAGTTTTTCTCGTCACTCCAACAGCCTCCCGAGCTCTGAAGCATTCAGCATCAACGTCTCCTAACTAACTAAGAACTACCTCAATTATACCCTACAATTTTCATGTACCTCCCAATGTTTCAACATCATGAAACTCCTATCTCTGATTGGACAGGCAAGGGGGGGGTGATCCCTAAAAAGGCAGTGAAGAATTAGTGAAAAACACCCCAAAAAAGGGGCAAACCTTGCCCTTATGCAAACACTAAAAGAGAAAGAGATCTTTCTCTTTTTTTAAAAGGACCCTCACTCACCACTAGTTGATGACATGCTTCATCATAGGGTCCCCGTTGGGAGGCCGAATGCCTCTCCAGCGTGCTTCAACGCCTGGGTTACAGCGGAGCGGGTTGATGGTGTGTGTGACAGTGCTACAACTAATATGTGAATTAAACTATGAGTGAAATTAAAAAATACATGGTTGTAACCTATAAAAAGATTTTTAATAAAGGCCAACCAGTATTAGATAAAAACAGTGCACGGCGGACAAACCAAGGCTCTATGTTATGAAACCCGTGTCCTTTAGTTACAAGTGGTCAACATGTTTCTGCTGTTAGGGTAGCCAATTCGCTCAGCATTCGTCAGGACCTATATATACAAAGAAGTTGGTCCTCCGGTGGTATGCACTCGCTAAGGTGCACCCTCCCATGAGGATCTTAATGTGAAAAAGTTTTTTGTTCAATGGTGTTACTCACGGCTATTACCCGTGGCGGCTCACTGAACTTCACAGGAGCCAAATGCCTGCAAAAATAAGAGAGAAAGGGAACAAACATAATAACATATAGAGACATAGACTGACATATAACTAGATGGTTTACTTTGCCAGGTAGTCCCATGCACCATATGTATACCATTTCATCCACACTTAGCATGCATTAACCATTCCAGTGTTAATACCCAAATGGTGATCCTCTGTTTGCCTCCTTAGAGGATGTAGACCCTCCTCTTTACTTTTTATAAAGGGCAAAAGAAGTGCATCAAAGGAACTGTACTGTTAGTCCCGGCTTCACTGTGCACTAAATGTTTAATAAAATCATAGTAGCAGCACTCATTTCCAAATTAATTGCCAAAATCGTGGGCCACGTTTTGAATTGTGTTGCTACCACCTGGAAGACTCGGACTCGTGATGTAACAAGTAAAAGGGAGCACTCACTTATTAGAGGACGAGTACCCTCTTCCTGAGCTCGGACGGCGCAGGCAATCTTCACGCCGTGTCCAAACTGTATGCGGGATAAATATATCTATAACTAAACCTTGAGCAGGTTCAGTTACGAGGAACTCGTATTGAAAAAAGGCTCCGTCTTTTTAATTGTAAGGAAAAAGCCACTTACTTCAACTCGCGCGGCTCCCCGCTGAATACCTACATCCGGTGTTGCCGTCGGCTCGAACAATAATGGAGCCGGCGATGGTAGCGTATTCTGAATACTCAGCAATCCCGATCACGTGACTAACGTGTCTTGGCGTCGCTCGGCAGGATGCTTGTAGTTTAAAGGGGACGCGGCCCATTAGTCAAGCAGAGGACAGTGTTCGAGCCCCGATCGTGGCTAGTGGTTCAAAATATTAATTGTCGATCGATCTTCGCTCAACGTCGACTTACTGCCGATCTTCATTCAGTTAAATAATTGAGTACGAACTGCGCCACTTCCCGTTGACTACGGAGGAGCCTCTAGTGGTATTCAAATCTCTGATGCTTTATTGAATACATAGGTTTCAACAGAATCCATGCGTAGGTTCTCTTATCAAAATTGAGGCTCATGATGGTTAAGCTCATGGGTAATTCTTCTGTATCAAGACTATAGTCCCCTGTGTATAGTGTTGTGGCTTCTGTGCCACTCGGTTTTCCCCTCTTTTGTGCCCCGTTTTTGCCCTCTTTGCCACTGTTTTTCCCCCTCTATGTGCCCAGTTTTTGCCCTCTGTGTCACGGTTTTCCCCCTCTTTGCGCCCCATTCTGCTCTCTGTCCCATGGTTTCCCCGCCCCCCTGCCCACTCGCTGCTCCCGCCTCCCAGCTGCTCCTCCCTCCCACCTCCCCATATAAGCCGGACGCTGCACGGTGAGGTGAGCGACCCCTGACCGTCCTGGTAGGTTGCTCCCCCTCCACGCAGCTCTGCCTGTGTGCTCCTGCTGCCGCTGCCGAGTACCCGCTGGTAAGTGTGCTCTACCCCCGTTTCTGTGCCCCGCTTGTGCCCTCTGTGCCACTGTTTTTCCCCCTCCGTGTGCCCCTTTTTGCCCTTTGTGCCACTGTCTTCCCCCTCCTTTGTGCTCCGCTTTTGCTCTCCGTGCCACTCATTTTTCCCCTCTGTTTTGTGCCCCGTTTTGCCCTTTGTGCCACTGTCTTCCCCCTCCTTTGTGCTCCGCTTTTGCTCTCTGTGCCACTCGTTTTTCCCCTCTGTTGTGCCCCGTTTTTGCCCTCTGTGCCACTGTTTTCCCCCCTCTGTGTGCCACGATTTTGCTTCTGTGCCACTCGTTTTTCCCCTCTGTTGTGCCCCGTTTTTGCCCTCTGTGCCACTGTTTTTCCCCCTCTGTGTGCCACGTTTTTGCTTCTGTGCCACTCGTGTTTCCCCTCTGTTGTGCCCCGTTTTTGCCCTCTGTTCCACTGTTTTCCCCCTCTTTGCACCCCATTCTGCTCTCTGTCCCACTGTTTCACCGCACCCCTGCCCACTTGTTGCTCCCGCCTTCCGCCTCCCAGCTGCTCCTTCCTCCCCCCTCCCCATATAAGAAGGACGCGGTGAGGTGAGTTACACCTGACCCTCCTGGTAGGTCGCTCCCCCTCCACGCAGCTCCGTGTGCTCCTGCTGCCGCTGCCGAGTACCCGCTGGTAAGTGTGCTCTACCCATGATTCTGTGCCCCGTTTTGCCCTCTATGCCACTGTTTTTCCCCCTCTGTGTGCCCTGTTTTTGCCCTCTGTGCCACTGATTTCCCCCTCTTTGTGCCCCATTCTGCTTTCTGTCCCACTGTTTCCCCGCCCCCCCTGCCCACTCGCTGCTCCCGCCTCCTGCCTCCCAGCTGCTCCTCCCTCCCTCCTCCCCATATTTGCCGGACGCTGCGCGGTCACGCCACTGGCGCACCAAAGGCGCGCCTAAGGCAAGCCCGTCTGCACCCGTCTGCGCCTGGACCGCGCACAGCACCAGAACCCCTGGACCCCGCAAACGCCACAACACCAGACTCCGCTACGACACCAGCACCCTCCACGCACTCAACGCCGGCCGAAACCACACCTGCTTCCAGGCCGCCCCAAAACAGACCCACGGACCCTTCTCCTGCCGCACCTTCAGCTTCACCTGCGACAGAGCCACCAAACCTCCAAGGACTGGACCCAACCACCTCAACTGCATACTCCTCAACACCTGCTCCGCACGCAAACACGCAGTCGAGCTCTGGGATCTGCTCGACACCTCCCCCCAGACGTGGCCTGACTAACCGAGACCTGATGGAACGACTCCTCGGCGACCGACATTGCCATAGCCTTCCTGGATGGCTACAAGATCACCCGCAGGGATCACGCCAACGGAATCAGAGGAGGAATAGCCATCATCCACAAATCCACCCTCAAGGTAGCCACCCACGCAGACGACACCCTCAACACCGCCGATCACCTGCACTTCCGGATCCACACCAACCCCAACACCACCCTCAGAGGAACACTCGTCTACAGACCCCCCGGCTCAGTTCAGAGACTCCATCGCGGACCTCGCCAGCACCCACACACTCACCTCCACAGACTACACCCTCCTCGGGACCTGAACTTCCACCGCGAGAACAACGACGACGCCAACTCCGCCACGCTGATCGCCAACCTCGCCAACTCGGCCTCAGACAACTCGTCACCACAGCCACCCACGCCACCGGCCACACGCTGGACCCCATCTTCTACACAGGCACCCACATCATCTTCGACCACACCACCAAACTCCACTGGACCGACCACCGCTGCATCCATTTCACCTTCAAGAAACCAACCACGCACCACCACACTCAACAGCTGCCTCGCCGCAGCTGGGGCACAGTCATCGAAGACCAGCTGATGACCACCCTCGCCCAGAACCCACTCACCGACCCCACCAACCCAGACGCCGCAGCCTGCAACCTCAGACAGTGGATCGACGACTGCACCCTCGCCCTACTCAAGAAACCCTCCAACAGCAACACCAGCAAGAGAGCCACCTGGTTCACCAACGAGCTCCAGACCTCCAAACGTGCATGCCGGAAACTGAAGAAATGGCTCCACAAACGCACACCGAACAACCACGCAGTCCACAAGGACGCCACCCGCAGACATCACCACCTCATCAGATCAGCCAAAAGATCCTCCTTCAAAGACCGCCTGGATAACAACGCACACAACAGCAAAGAGCTCTTCAGCCTCGTATAAGAACTCTCCAACCCCAGCGCCAATGCCAACGACATCCCCCCTCACAAGAACTGTGTGACTCACTGGCCATCTTCTTCCACCGCAAGATCGCTGACATCCACGACAGCTTCAACACCTCGACATCCCCGACTACACCAGACTCCACCTCCCCTGCGAACACCACCAGCGCCAACCACCTGACCTCCTCGTCCAACGTCAACGACGACGAGACACGCAAGGTCATGCAGTCCATCGACTCAGGATCTCCGTCAGACCTGTGCCCACACCACGTATTCAACAAAGAAGACGCAGCCATCGCACCCCAATTACGGAAGGTCATCAACATCTCCTTTGAAACAGTGTCATTACCGGAAAGCTGGAAGCACGCCAAAATCAACGCCCTCCTCAAGAAGCCCAAGGTAGACCCCAAAGACCTCAAGAACTTCTGGCCCATCTCCCTGCTTTCGTTCCCAGCGAAGGTCATCGAGAAAATCGTCAACATGCAATCGGCCCGCCACCTCGAAGACAAAAACATCTTGGACTAGTCCCAGTCCGGATTCAGACAAAACCACAGCACCAAAATAGCCCTCATCGCCGCCACAGACGACATCAGGTGCCAACTAGACAATGGCAAAACATCAGCCCTCATCCTCCTGGACCTATCAGCTGCCTTCGACACGGTCTGCCATCACACTCTAAACACACGCCTCCAAGAACCCGGAATCCAAGAGAAGGCCCTTGACTGGACCACGTCCTTCCTCTCCGGCAGAACCCAGAGCGCCCGCCTCCCACCCTTCCGATCCGAAGCCACCTACATCATCTGCGGCTACCCCCAGGGCTCATCCCTCACCCTGATGCTGTTCAATGTCTACATGGCCCCCCTCGCACAAGTGGCCCGCCATCACGACCTCAACATCATCTCCAACGCCGACGAACCCCAGCTCATCCTCTCCCTCACCAAGGACCCACACACCGCCAACACAAACCTCCACGAGGGAATGAAGGCAGTCGCCGACTGGATGAGGAGCAGCCGTCTGAAACTCAACTCGGACAAGACGGAGGTCCTCATACTCGGACCCACCCCCTCATCCTGGGACAACTCCTGGTGGCCGACCACACTGGGAGCAGCACCGACACCCACCGACCATGCACGCAATCTTGGATTCATCCTCAACTCTTCCCTATCCATGTCTAAGCAGGTCAACGCCGTCTCCTCCTCCTGCTACAACACCCTCCACCCACTCCGCAGGATCTACAAGTGGATCCTGACCGAAACAAGAAGAACGGTGAGACAGGCCCTTGTCAGCAGCAGACTGGACTATGGCACCTCACTCTATGCAGGAATCCCAGCCTGTTGGAAATGGGATCCCCGGCTGGCCAGGGCTTTCGCCAAAGTCAGTCAGAGACCACCACACCCAAGTCAGGGCAAGGGAGTTACACGCCAAGATAACCCCTACTCACCCTCTAGGTAACGTGGCGCGAGCAGCAAGGCTAAACTTGGAGGCGATGTAGACTAAGTATTTGCGCACGCACCCCAGCAACAACAACCAAAGGCCCACCACAAAGGAAACTCCACACAAGGTTATATAAAAAATAGCCTTTGTATTACACCAAAACACATTAGATAAAACACACACTTTACAATGTGCCATAGGCACGGGCAGAATTTACAGGGGATATGTACAAGACAGGGCCACCTGGACCACTGTCAGGAATCAGAAGTAGCACTTTCAGAAATAGCACTTAGAACATAGAATATAGCACAAAATAGCACACAACCAGTAATCACTGGTAACCAGGACCTCACTAGCACCACCTGTACTAGGGAGAAAACAACCACCTATGTATTACAATACCTGTAGGGGTGTAAGAGGAAAACACATGATGCAATGCATAACATTCATTCAGAGGTGTAAAGAGGAAAACACATGATGCATCACAATACATTCAGAGGTGTAAAGAAATAACATTGCGCAAAACTTAGATCAGTCACCACCTGTGACAGTCCCTGTGTCCCAATGTCAGGGCCTAAACGTAGCAGTTGCCCACAAAGTGCTGGGCAACTGGTGCAGGGAAAGTTAGGGCAACGTTGGAGCCTCTCTGGGCTCAAGAACCACTACTGTGGCACTGCGGAGCCTCACTGGACTCTCAGAACAAATGGGCAATGAGCCTCTCTGGGCTTACAAAGCAATCTGCCACCTCGAGCCTCTCAGGGCTCAAAACCAAAAAGGTGCAGCCTCACTGGGCTGTTGGGGACCCTCACGGGGGAATGGCACCCTCAGAGCCTCTCTGGCTCAAAGAACAAATGGCCCCCAGGAGCCTCTCTGGGCTCCTCCACAATTAGCGCCTGGAGCGTCGTGGCGCCAACAAACAAATGCCCCCTAAGAGCCTCTCTGGCTCTAAACACAAGGGCGCGAGGTCGCGCTGCTGAGGGGGCAGGGAGGGGGGGGCGGACACCGACAACGTGTCCCGGCGCCCCTCCCTTCGCTTCTGGCCACACTCACCAAACCAGCAGGCCCCCTTGAGCCTCTCTGGGCTCGGAAAACAAATAGCGCCTGAAGCCTCGGGACTCCTCAACCCTGGGGGGGCTTGGGGTGCACGTCGGAGCGGCCCTCTACCAACGGGGCCGCTCGAGGAAACAAAGAGAACCCGCCCCCGCACTCACCGGGACTTCACTGGTGCTGCGGGGGGCGGGAACCACTGCCGGCTTCTTTCGCACTCACCGGCTGTCTGGCGCTGCAGCTGGGCCGCGGGCGGGGCTCCTCTCCTCTCGTCCCGGGGCCTCAACCAGACGTGGCAGGCTCTGCTCCTTCTCTCTCGTCCCGGGGCTCCCCTCTCCACTCGGGGAGCCTCGGGGACCCGGCCGGCAGCTTCTCTGCTGCAAGGGGCGGGACTTCCGGGTTGCCTGTCTCGGGCCGCGCTGCAATTGGTCAGCCGGCCCAGTGCTTCCGGGTCGCCGCGGGCAGCGCGGCGGCTCGCTTCTTAGGCAGGCAGGCGGGGGATGAATTTACCGAGGGGTGGCCTCCCTCGTAGTAAATTACCAATCAAAAACAGCGGCAATGTCCCGGGCAGGGTGGGCACCTGCCAGGGGACTCCACAATCAGCAAAAGCGGCGTGGGCAGCCGCGGAAGGACAACGACAGCGCTCCCAGCGCTCAGCTGATGAGCAAAGCGCTTCTAAGCGCTAGGGCCGCAAATAAAGCGCTTCCAACGCTTCAGGGGTAAGAGAAAGCGCTCTCAAGCGCTAAGGGCCACAAGGAAGCGCTTCCAAGCGCTAGAGGCAAAGTTCAGGCCCCAAAGTCCTTGTAGGCAGGCAGGGGGCAAGGCTGGGCCCAGAGCCAGCACACTGGGTCTCCAGGCAGGGAGACAGTCCAAGTGGCGGTCCTCTGGCCCAGCGACAGCAGCAACAGCCCCCTCAGGATCCTGGAAAAGAACAACTTCAGTGGGGACACAGCCCCATTTTTATACAGTGCATTCCTTTGTCTGAGGGTGCAGAGTGGGGGCGGAACCAGTCGCAGCTGGTTCCTGAGTACTCTGTTTACCTCAACCACCCTCTCTATTCACTGGCAGGGCTTGGGTCATTAGACACACCACAGGGGGGCGGAGCCAGCATTGTGTGGGGAAAACCCAGCCCATCCAGGACACAGGTACACTCCTCCCACACATTACTCATGCAGATCTCCCACTCACCACCGGGCAGACCCATCCAGACTTCCTGGAGCCTGGCATGCCAGCCAGCTCCAGCCAATCACACGCCAGCACCCTCACAGCACACGTACAGCCATGTCTAGAAATGGCGCTTCGCTACTAGACACATACATGCTGCATACACCGTTGCGCAGCATTCACTCACACGAGTTCACACATACCAGACTCAAGCCTGTACACCCCACGCATCAGGAACTACCAGGGACACATACATTCCCCATGCATTCCTATGGGCGGGCAGGCCTAGCTCAGCACATGCACTCAGAGTGCGCACGCACTTTCCACTGGGACACAGTGAAAGTGCGCAGAATCCCTAAAATCACCATTGCCAGGTCACCATTTCACGCAAAAAGTCTAGGGGTGAACCTGCCCTAAGGGCCAAAGTCCAACATAACCCCCTTCCAGCCAAAACGCAGGGGAGACCAATCACCACCGTGATGGACTTCCCTGCTTGGGGCGATAGAACACGGACGCGGGCCCACAACTGCAGGGACACCCTCCTGTTCTACGCCACGGTGAACCCATGGGATTCCTTCTAAACACACTGTCTGGACCAACTGGGCTACCCCACTGGTACTCCCAAGTTGTCCGCGGCCAGGACCAGGCCCTGGGCCACCCAGGTGCCACTGGTCCATGCCAATTCGCAGAGCGGGGGGTAGTAACCCCTGGCACATAGGAGCCATTTTCCACTCTTCCTGTCTGCAAGACAGGACTAGACTGCCACTGGTACTCCAGCCTAGGGCCTACAACCTCAGGCGGACCAGGAGTCTCGGGGAAGGCTCTCCTCCCCCTACCTCTTCTCCTAGGGTTCCTCCTCCCTCTGCGAGGGGTACCCCTAGAACGCCATTCCAACCCAGGACTTATCCACTCAGGTTGCACCGGGGTCAGAGGGGGGCTCTCCCACCCTCTGCACCCCCTTCCAGAGGTCTGCCCTCTCCCACCTGGAGAAGTTCCTCTGGAAGAATAACCGGTCAGGACACTGGTTACAGTCGTCCTACCCTTCAGGTCAGGCTGACCCTGAACCTGGCCTTCCAACCTCTGGTCTAGAACCTTCGGTGGAACAATTGCCTGGCACTCCAGGACTTCTGGGGATTCACACGCAATCCCCCTGAGGCTAACAAATGTCACATCTGTTGTGTGACTGTCTGTCTGGCGCAGATCTCCCGCCCTCTGTCCACCTGACAGTGCGTGACGATCCCCCAGACCAGAAGTGTTGTTACCATGGTCACTACACGGGAACCTAGCCCAACTGGGTAGTCCCTGACCCACTGGTCCTTCCACTGGGGAACTCCCCCAATCACTCCTCACTCTGGACTCCTGTACCCTCCCTACCGGAGCGGTACTGCCAGACTCTAGAACCACAGGAGCTCTGGTTACAGACACTCCAGGTCCTCTACTCACTAGGAGATCCTCCTCAAATGGGTTAACAGGACAGCCTAGGTCCCCAACCTGGTGTTCCCTCAAGAAACCACCCAGGTTCTGAGACAGGGCTTCGGGCCTCTGGGGGCTCTCAGCCACCCACTGACTCCTGCTCCACTGAGCCAGGCAGTCAGCCCCTACACCCTTCTCACTAACCAGGGACCTAGCTGGGCTACACTGAGCCTCTTCCACCACGCTGGGCTGGAAGATCCCTGACCCACTACTTTTGGAGTCACTCACTAATGACTCTACAGAACCTCTGGTCCCTTCCCAGCGGTCTGCTTCCTCTGCCAGCTCACATGGTTCAGACAATCCACACCCTAACAGGTGTTGGCGCAACCCTGGTGAACAACAACTGAGCAACTGCTCTCTGAGAAACACATCGAACAATAGGTCCCAATCACATTTCGTGGGCTCCCGTACCCAATCACACAGGGCTTCACAACAGTCATCCTCAAAGTCTTCCCAAGACTGATGAGACGGTTTCCTAAGGTTCCTAAACCTCAACCTATTCTCCTCCTCTGGGGAAACAGGAACCATACTCTGGGAACTGGGACTTTCTAGACTGAGATTTAAATAGCTGCCACCACTGGACCCAACCCACCCTGGGGGATCCAGACACTCAACACTGCGCGCAGGGGATAGTCTACCCTCCAGAGCTACTTTGCCTCTGGTGGCGGCCCTCTCAGCCTCCTCTATCCTGTCCTGCGCTAAGACCCTCTCGGTCTCCAGCTGTTGCTTCTTAACCTCCAGCTGTTGCCTTCTAATGCCCAGCTGTGCCATAGCCTGGGCATGCTCCAACCTGAGCTTTTCTAAAGCCAGCTGGTGCTCCCTTTCTCTCCTCCTATCTTCCAGCTCCTCTGGGGACAGGTAAAGGGATGAGGCGCTGCCTCCTAAACTGGACCCAGCAAGGGACTCCCTATCTATGGGGTCCTCACTCTCTGCTGGCGTCCCTGTGCTGTCATCTTCTTCCTCCTCAGACTCTTCAGGGCTCCCCTCTGACCCACCACCCTCATGGTGTGAGACCCGGGCCCTCTCCGCACTGTGCTCACGCTCCCAGTCATCCTTCTGCCATTGGATCAGGTTACCCCTAAGTTGGGACTGGGTGTCTGACTCATTCACTGCAATGTCTCTCTCTTCGCAAAACTCTCTCAGTTCATGCAAAAACAGACCCCAGACATTAAAAGCAGACTCCATCTTGGCAAGATGCTCACAGACACGTGCAACACAGGGGACTGAACAATCTGAAGTAAGAGGACACAATTCCAAAACTTCAACAATCTCCTTATCAAAGAGAACTCATACTCATGCGTCCAGGAAAAACACACCATTCATCCACACACACCCTCCCCTCGGATCGGTAAGGCAGTTTCTACCACCCCTGACTTCTCAACCTGACCAAAAGCGACACAGGTACCAAACTCTGGAAGCAGGGCGGGGGACAAATGTACTGAACACAATCAAATGACACTCTTCAGGAGAAGAAAATAATGAAACTTCCAAAACAATACAATCCCCTAAAAATGTGGTCATCTAAATGCAGAGTTTTGTGGTATGGCCAGTTACTACTAAGGTACAACGCAAACACAAATCCTTATCCCGCCGCTTGCCGCCAATGTTGGAAATGGGATCCCCGGCTGGCCAGGGCTTTCGCCAAAGTCAGTCAGAGACCACCACACCCAAGTCAGGGCAAGGGAGTTACACGCCAAGATAACCCCTACTCACCCTCTAGGTAACGTGGCGCGAGCAGCAAGGCTAAACTTGGAGGCGATGTAGGCTAAGTATTTGCGCACGCACCCCAGCAACAACAACCAAAGGCCCACCACAAAGGAAACTCCACACAAGGTTATATAAAAAATAGCCTTTGTATTACACCAAAACACATTAGATAAAACACACACTTTACAATGTGCCATAGGCACGGGCAGAATTTACAGGGGATATGTACAAGACAGGGCCACCTGGACCACTGTCAGGAATCAGAAGTAGCACTTTCAGAAATAGCACTTAGAACATAGAATATAGCACAAAATAGCACACAACCAGTAATCACTGGTAACCAGGACCTCACTAGCACCACCTGTACTAGGGAGAAAACAACCACCTATGTATTACAATACCTGTAGGGGTGTAAGAGGAAAACACATGATGCAATGCATAACATTCATTCAGAGGTGTAAAGAGGAAAACACATGATGCATCACAATACATTCAGAGGTGTAAAGAAATAACATTGCGCAAAACTTAGATCAGTCACCACCTGTGACAGTCCCTGTGTCCCAATGTCAGGGCCTAAACGTAGCAGTTGCCCACAAAGTGCTGGGCAACTGGTGCAGGGAAAGTTAGGGCAACGTTGGAGCCTCTCTGGGCTCAAGAACCACTACTGTGGCACTGCGGAGCCTCACTGGACTCTCAGAACAAATGGGCAATGAGCCTCTCTGGGCTTACAAAGCAATCTGCCACCTCGAGCCTCTCAGGGCTCAAAACCAAAAAGGTGCAGCCTCACTGGGCTGTTGGGGACCCTCACGGGGGAATGGCACCCTCAGAGCCTCTCTGGCTCAAAGAACAAATGGCCCCCAGGAGCCTCTCTGGGCTCCTCCACAATTAGCGCCTGGAGCGTCGTGGCGCCAACAAACAAATGCCCCCTAAGAGCCTCTCTGGCTCTAAACACAAGGGCGCGAGGTCGCGCTGCTGAGGGGGCAGGGAGGGGGGGGCGGACACCGACAACGTGTCCCGGCGCCCCTCCCTTCGCTTCTGGCCACACTCACCAAACCAGCAGGCCCCCTTGAGCCTCTCTGGGCTCGGAAAACAAATAGCGCCTGAAGCCTCGGGACTCCTCAACCCTGGGGGGGCTTGGGGTGCACGTCGGAGCGGCCCTCTACCAACGGGGCCGCTCGAGGAAACAAAGAGAACCCGCCCCCGCACTCACCGGGACTTCACTGGTGCTGCGGGGGGCGGGAACCACTGCCGGCTTCTTTCGCACTCACCGGCTGTCTGGCGCTGCAGCTGGGCCGCGGGCGGGGCTCCTCTCCTCTCGTCCCGGGGCCTCAACCAGACGTGGCAGGCTCTGCTCCTTCTCTCTCGTCCCGGGGCTCCCCTCTCCACTCGGGGAGCCTCGGGGACCCGGCCGGCAGCTTCTCTGCTGCAAGGGGCGGGACTTCCGGGTTGCCTGTCTCGGGCCGCGCTGCAATTGGTCAGCCGGCCCAGTGCTTCCGGGTCGCCGCGGGCAGCGCGGCGGCTCGCTTCTTAGGCAGGCAGGCGGGGGATGAATTTACCGAGGGGTGGCCTCCCTCGTAGTAAATTACCAATCAAAAACAGCGGCAATGTCCCGGGCAGGGTGGGCACCTGCCAGGGGACTCCACAATCAGCAAAAGCGGCGTGGGCAGCCGCGGAAGGACAACGACAGCGCTCCCAGCGCTCAGCTGATGAGCAAAGCGCTTCTAAGCGCTAGGGCCGCAAATAAAGCGCTTCCAATGCTTCAGGGGTAAGAGAAAGCGCTCTCAAGCGCTAAGGGCCACAAGGAAGCGCTTCCAAGCGCTAGAGGCAAAGTTCAGGCCCCAAAGTCCTTGTAGGCAGGCAGGGGGCAAGGCTGGGCCCAGAGCCAGCACACTGGGTCTCCAGGCAGGGAGACAGTCCAAGTGGCGGTCCTCTGGCCCAGCGACAGCAGCAACAGCCCCCTCAGGATCCTGGAAAAGAACAACTTCAGTGGGGACACAGCCCCATTTTTATACAGTGCATTCCTTTGTCTGAGGGTGCAGAGTGGGGGCGGAACCAGTCGCAGCTGGTTCCTGAGTACTCTGTTTACCTCAACCACCCTCTCTATTCACTGGCAGGGCTTGGGTCATTAGACACACCACAGGGGGGCGGAGCCAGCATTGTGTGGGGAAAACCCAGCCCATCCAGGACACAGGTACACTCCTCCCACACATTACTCATGCAGATCTCCCACTCACCACCGGGCAGACCCATCCAGACTTCCTGGAGCCTGGCATGCCAGCCAGCTCCAGCCAATCACACGCCAGCACCCTCACAGCACACGTACAGCCATGTCTAGAAATGGCGCTTCGCTACTAGACACATACATGCTGCATACACCGTTGCGCAGCATTCACTCACACGAGTTCACACATACCAGACTCAAGCCTGTACACCCCACGCATCAGGAACTACCAGGGACACATACATTCCCCATGCATTCCTATGGGCGGGCAGGCCTAGCTCAGCACATGCACTCAGAGTGCGCACGCACTTTCCACTGGGACACAGTGAAAGTGCGCAGAATCCCTAAAATCACCATTGCCAGGTCACCATTTCACGCAAAAAGTCTAGGGGTGAACCTGCCCTAAGGGCCAAAGTCCAACACAGCCAAACACCTACAACGACTACAACGCATCCAAAACACCTCCACCCGACTGATCGTCAATGTCCCCCGCCGCAGACACATCACCCCCCACCTGAAAGACATACACTGGCTCCCCATCGACAAGAGGATCGCCTTCAAGCTCCTCACCCACGCACACAAAGCACTCCACAACGCTGGACCAACCTACCTGAACTGCAGACTCAGCTTCTACACCCCCACCCGCCAGCTCCGCTCCAACAGCCTCGCCCTCGCTGCTGTCCCCCGCATCCAATAAACAACCTCCAGTGGCAGATCCTTCTCCTACCTCGCCGCCAAGACCTGGAACAACCTCCCTACCCACCTACGGCAGACCTAAGACCTACTCGCCTTCAGAAGAGTCCTCAAGACCTGGCTCTTCGAGCAGTAGCGGCACCCCCTCCCCTCAGCACCTTGAGACCCTCACGTGTAAGTAGCGCACTTTAGAAGTACTCTGATTGATTGACTGATTGATTGTGCTCGCAAAGTCTTTGGGACATAAATATGCCCCACATAAATATGTCCCAATATCATGCAAGTACGAAACAGGGGGTAGCAGCTGCCTGTCACTCATTTGCCCTTCACACCACTAGTACTACCCGTTTTACACAGATGTCAGAGGTCTTAGAGACTGAGTCATGAGCAAAAATAAACAAAGATATACAATGTTTTCACTTACTTTAATTTCCACACTTTTACCTACCCATGTCACTAGGGCTTAAAATGTGCGCAAAGTCCCTTTTTCTGCCCCAACATATTGGTGAATAGGCACTAATGCTGTCTGCTCAAATATTTAGGCCCAGATTATGAGTTGATCAGTGACTTCTCAGCCTTGTATGAATCGCTGTGGGCTCGGAATTCTGAGTTGTGTGGTGTTGTTCGACATTTAATAACTGCCAGGTGCATTAAATCCCTCACCCTTAGTTAAATTTCAGAAGGTCAAACCTGATGGAATTTTAAAGTGGGGAAAAGTGCAGTGTTTACCGTGACATGCAGATTTTGGTCATAAGAGCACCGAAATCTGCATGTTATTCTCCAAAAACTAGGATTACGTGCTATTTATTGAGTATGATAAATAGCACCTAAACCTATGATAACAAGCATTTGCAATGCAATAGGTCTCGTATTCGGAAAGTTTGAGCTATTGGTATTGCAAATGACAAATTTTGTATTTATGTGTTGGTTTTGAAAATAGCTAAATTAATAGCTTTGTCATTTACAATGCCAATAGTTTTAACTTTCGCAAATGTGACACCTATAGCATTTGTAATGATATATGTGTTGTATTTACGTGACTTAGATATATTGATATTACAAATAACAATGGCTTTTATTTTTTTTTATAAATAATACTTAAATAAAAGTTATTGTAATTTATAATGGTAATAGCTTAAACTTTTGTAAATAACTTTTGTGAAGATTATGTTCAGTGTATTTTATTGTGACGAAAATCCAAGAACAGAAGTGAAATATTAACCTCTTTTTGTGACATTTGTATTAAAGCTTGAAACATTGAGAGAACATATTTGAACCAGTTGTTGTTGAATGGCTACACAGATTGATGCTGTGGTGGCCTGAGTGATGTTGTGGTGGCGACGAGTGATGCTGTGGCATTCAGTGATGCTGTGGTAGCGCATATTGATGTTGTGGTGGTGCTGAGTGATGCTGTGGTGATGCGATAAATAGAGTGAGGGCGATAGATAGAGGGAGAGCGATAGATTAATAGAGGGAGGGCGATAGATAGATAGAGGGAGGGCGATAGATAGATAGAGGGAGGGCGATAGATAGAGTGAGGAAGGGCGATAGATAGAGTGAGGGAGGGCGATAGATAGATAGATAGATAGAGTGAGGGTGATAGATAGATAGATCGATAGAGTGAGGGCGATAGATAGATGGAGGTGTAGAGACAGAGGTAGAGAGAGAGGTAGAGGGAGGGGTGTAGAGAGAGAGGGGTGTAGAGAGAGAAGGGTGTAGAGAGAGAAGGGTGTAGAGAGAGAGGGGTGTAGAGAGAGTGGGTGTAGAGAGAGAGGGGTGTAGAGAGAGAAGGGTGTAGAGAGAGAGGGGTGTAGAGAGAGAGGGGTAGAGAGAGAGGGGTGTAGAGAGAGGGGTGTAGAGAGAGGGGTGTAGAGAGAGAGGGGTAGAGAGAGACGGGTGTAGATAGAGGTGTAGAGAGAGAGGGGTGTAGAGAGAGAGGGGTGTAGAGAGAGAGGGGTCTAGAGAGAGGGGTGTAGAGAGAGGGGTGTAGAGAGAGAGGGGTATAGAGAGAGAGGGGTGTAGAGAAAGAGGGGTAGAGAGAGAGGGGTATAGAGAGAGGGGGTGTAGATAGTGAGAGGGGTGTAGAGAGAGAGAGAGAGGGGTGTATAGAGAGAGGGATCTTGAGAGGGGGTGTGGAGAGAGAGCTGTAGAGAGAGGGGTGTAAGGAGAAGGGTGTAGAGAGAGTGGTGTAGGGAGAGGGGTGTAGATAGAGGGGTGTAGGCAGAGGAGTGTAGAGAGGGCGTGTAGAGAGAGTGGTGTAGAGAGGGGGAGTAGAAAGGGGGTGTAGAGAGAGAGTGGGGTAGAGAGAGAGGTGTAGAGATTCAGTGGTGTAGAGATAGGGGTGTAGAGAGGGGGTGTGTAGAGAGAGGGGGTGTAGAGAGAGGGCGTGTAGAGTGAGCAGGGTGTATAGAGAGTGGTGTAGAGAGAGGGGGTGTATAGAGAGGGGTTGTAGAGAGGCGGGTGTAGAGAGAGGGGGTGTAGAGAGAGGGGGATGTAGAGAGAGGGGTGTAGAGAGAGGGGTGTAGAGAGAAAGGGGTGTAGAGAGAGAGAGGGGTGTAGAGAGAGAGAGAGGGGTGTAGAGAGAGAGGGGGTGTAGAGAGAGAGGGGGTGTAGAGAGAGGTGTGTAGAGAGAGAGGGGGTGTAGAGAGAGAGAGAGGGGTGTAGAGAGAGAGGGGGGGTGTAGATAGAGAGGGTGTAGAGAGAGAGGGGTATAGTGAGAGAGGGTTGTAGAGAGGGGGTGTAGATAGAGGGGTGTAGAGAAAGGGGTGTGGAGGGAGGGGTGTAGAGAGAGGAGTGTAGAGATGGAGTGGTGTAGAGAGAGAGGGGGGTGTAGAGAGAGAGAGGGGTAGAGAGAGAGAGGGGTGTAGAGAGAGAGAGAGAGGGGTGCAGAGAGGGAGGGGTGTAGAGAGAGAGGGGTGTAGAGAGGAGGTGTAGAGAGAGGGGTGTATAGAGAGAGGGGTGTAGAGAGGGAGGTGTGTAGAGAGAGGGGAGTGGAGAGAGGGGTGTAAAGAGGGGTGTGTAGAGAGAGGGGTGTAGAGAGAGGGGTGTAGGGAGAGGGGTGTAGAGAGAGGGGTGTAAGGAGGGGGGTGTAGAGAGAGGGGTTTAGAGAGAGTGGTGTAGAGAGGGGGTGTAGAGAGAGAGTGGAGTAGAGAGAGAGTGGTGTAGAGATTGAGTGGTGTGGAGAGAGGGGTGTAGAGAGGGGGTGTGTAGAGAGAGGGGGGTGTATAGAGAGGGGGTGTAGAGAGGGGGTATATAGAGAGGAGGTGTAGAGAGAGGGGGTGTAGAGAGAGGGGGTGTAGAGGGGGTTGTAGAGATAGGGGTGTAGAGAGAGAGGGGTGTAGAGAGAGAGGGGTGTATAGAGAGAGGGGTGTAGAGAGAGGGGGTGTAGAGAGAGGGGGTGTAGAGAGAGGGGGTGTAGAGAGAGGGGTGTAGAAAGAGGGGTGTAGAGAGACAGGGGTGTAGAGAGATAGAGGGGTGTATAGAGAGAGGGGTGTAGAGAGAGAGAGATGGGTGTTGAGAGAGAGAGGGGGGTGTAGAGAGAGAGGGGGTAGAGAGAGAGAGGGATGTAGAGAGAGAGAGGGGGTATAGAGAGAGAGAGAGGGATGTAGAGAGAGAGGGGGGTAGAGAGAGAGCGGTGTAGAGAGAAAAAGGGTATAGAGAGAGGGGTGTAGAGAGAGAGGGGTGTAAAGATAGAGGGGTGTAGAGAGAGAAGGGTGTAGAGAGGGGTGTAGGGAAAGGGGTGTAGAGAGGGGGTGTAGAGAGAGTGGTGTAGAGAGGGGGGGTGTAGAGAGAGAGGGGTGTAGAGGGCGGTTGTAGAGAGAGAGTGGTGTAGAGATTGAGTGATGTAGAGAGTGGGGTGTGGAGAGAGGGGTGTAGAGAGGGGAGTGTAGAGAGGGTGTGTGTAGAGAGGGGAGTGTGGAGAGAGGGGTGTAGAGAGAGGGGGGTGTATAGAGAGGGGGTGTAGAGAGACGGGGTGTAGAGAGAGGGGGTGTGGAGAGAGGGGGTGTAGAGAGAGGGGTTGTAGAGAGAGGGGGTGTAGAGAGAGGGGTGTAGAGAGAGGGGTGTAGAGAGAGAGGGGTGTAGAGAGAGAGGGATGTAGAGAGAGAGGTGTAGAGAGTGGGGTGTAGAGAGGGGGTGTGGGGAGAGAGGGGGTGAAGATAGAGAGGTTGTAGAGAGAGGGGGATGTAGAGAGAGAGGGGTGTAGAGAGAGAGGGGTGTAGAGAGGGGGGTGTAGAGAGAAGGGGGTGTAGAGAGAGGGGGTGTAGAGAGAGGGGGTGTAGAAAGAGGGGGGTGTAGAGAGAGGGGTGTGGAGAGAGGGGTGTAGAGAGGGGTGTAGAGAGAGAGGGGTGTAGAGAGAGGGAGTGTAGAGAGAGGGGGTGTAGAGAGAGGGTGCGTGTAGAGAGAGAGGGTTGTAGAAAGAGGGGTATAGAGAGGGGGGTGTAGAGGGGGGTGTAGATTGAGAGGGGTGTAGAGAGAGAGGGGTGTAGAGAGAGAGGGGTGTAGAGAGAGGGGGTGTAGAGAGGGGGTGTAGAGAGAGGATTATGCCGCTTTCTCCATTTGTTCTTGGACATTGTTTATCTCTGCCTGCATCTTTTGGATTTACTCATACTCCTAAAGTAAAATTGCATTTTACATGAGTTTGATTAAGCTTTTATATTGTATAAAAGCCACACATAACACATTTATATCTTTATGATGCTTGCCTCCACGTGCCTATTTTTTTGCCCTTCAGCTATTCATTCCCTCTACGCCACTCTACTCTATGTTACTCCACTCTTATCCACCACACTCTTCTATAGGCTGCTACACTCTACTCTACACCACTTCACTCTACTCTACACCACTCTTCTTAAATCTTTGTCACTTCACTCTAGGCCCTTCCACTCTATGCCACGCAATGCCACTTTACATTATGCCACTCCTCTCTATTCTATGCCACTTCACTCTATGCCACACTACTCTATGCCACTCAACTCTACTCTGTGCCACTCTAGACTACGTCACTCAACTCTATGCCACTCCACTATGCACCATTCCTCTCCATGCCATTCCACACTACACCACTCTACGCCGCTCCACTCGACATATTGTCACTCTATGGAACTCTATGCCACTCCACTCCACACAATGCCCCTCTACACCACTCTGCACCATGCTACTCAGCTCCATGCCACTCTTCTCCACTCTACGCCACTCCACTCTACACTACTCCACTCAATGTCACTCCACAGCATGCCCTATGCCACTCCACACAACACCACTCTTTGAATTCCACATGTCTCTCTACGCTACTTCACTCTGCTCAACTCCACTTTACACCACTCCACTCTAAATCATTCTATGCCACTCCATTGTGCCACTCTACTCCATTTAATGCATCTTCACTCTACACCCGTCCACTCTTATCCACTCCATGCAACTCCACTCTATGTGATTCCACTTTATGCCACTACACATCACTTTCTGCCTCCTTACTCTACCACACTGCACTCTACTCTATGCCATTCTACTGTACTCTACACCACTCTATGCCACTGCATGCCACACTAAACCACTCCACTATATGCAACTCTACTCTATTCCACTCCACTGTATGCCACTTCACTCTAAGCAACTCCACTCTACACCACACTACACTATGCCACTCTACTCTACGTCACTCTAAATCACTCCATTCCACCTTGCACCACTCTACTTCACTCTACACTACTCTACTCTATGTCACTCTACTCCACTGTATATACTTCACTCTACACAACTCTACTCTGTGTCACTTTACTCCACTCCACGCTATGGCACTCTACTCTACGCCACTCTACTCTGTGCTTCACCACTCTATCCAATTCTACTCTATGTTTTCTACTCCATTCCACTTGATGCCACTCTATACCACTCTACTCCACTCTCCTCTACCCCACTCCATGCCACACCACTAACTTTTAGCCATGCAGAACAGCAACACCTCTGTACAATATGACTAAAGGATATTGGCACAGACAATAGCTCTTGTATAGGCAAAACCTAAGGGCTTTGCCACTGCTTGTTGCTTTCTTGTTATGCAGAGCAGAGCAAAGTCTTTGTGCAGTTAGGGAAAAATGTGGCCCAAATTAATGGTACATTGTTTCTGGTGTTTTGATAATACAAAGCATATAGACGTATTTCCTCCATTGTTAAAATGTCGACCATGGTTCTGTATTTAGAGAAGATATCTTTGTTTCTTGGTTTAGGATGGAAGTAGCAAAGTTAGTGCTAAAACAGCTGGCCTTGTTTGGATTCATTAGCAACACTTAATTTAGATATTGTTTTGACAATCAGTCTTCCCCACCTTTGCTTTGGTGCAAAAAACTTCTGTGGCATGGAACGAAACACAACCATTGTATTCCATCCCACATTACAGAAGGATCAAAAATTGTGCAAATGCATGCTTGCAGTTTTTTGTGTTAACACTGGGTGTACACCAACCTGCCAATGGTAATCAGTCAATTATTTCCTCTATTGCTTCCTTGTTCGTGATTCTTGTGGTTCCACATTTTTTAACTATTTCATGTGTTTTGGAAATATCCCCTTGCTCCAAATTTTCAAATAGCTTAAGCAAGAACACTGGCAAGACGTACAGGGCCCTTTGGGGAATTCCCATTAAACTTGGAAATGGGGTACGCTGCTGTCTGCATGGTTAGCGTCACTGAGTGTTTCATCTCAATGCATCATGCACTATTCCAGTCTTTCATTTTATGGAAAATGCTGAGTTAATAAGAACAGTCATGGGCTCATTATTACTTAGTGTGCGTGATACCATGTGGCTGATTTAGGCATATCCGATTGCTTCCTGTTTGCGATCAGAAGAATATGCGTGGTATGATTCTATTTATTTCTACTGGGTAAATAAATGAGTGTTGACATCTTTATATGTTTGGGAATATTTGAAAAGTGACTATTTTGCTTACAAAAATAGTAGCATATGAGATTTCTTTTTTTGCCCGTCAACAAATTAATCCTTAAAAAGCCCATTGAAATTGTTCTCCTTTTTTTAGAGACATAATAAAATCTCTAGCGTGGTGTCTCAGCATCCTACTTCTGCATCAGACCAGTAATTCTTCGTAAAATGTTGACTTCCTGTACTAAAACCTGTTTTGTGGTTAGGTTGCCATGAACTTTATATTAATAACCTTTTCTATGTATATCTTTAGTTGAATTAAGATATGTGAAGCTAGTGATAATACATATTTGATGATGATGGTAATAATGGGGGCTAGTGAAAGCATTCGAATGTCTACGAAGTTAAAAGTAGCAGGTGGCAAAAAAGAGCCCAAAAGCTGCTGCCAAATGGTATTGAGCACTATACATGTGCCTTAAAATAAATATGGTAAAATATTGCCAGTATCATTAAATTGCTATCCTATATTCAAGAAAGGCAGACATTGGGAAAAATACCCTTCCCCATCACAATTATCTGTAATGACATAAATAATGACTTTGATTCTCACATACTAAATTTTCAGAGAGACCAGAAAAAATTGTATAGCACTGGACCGTTAACATACTACATATTTTCTGCTAGTTATTTATTGACAATTACTGTTTCTCTCATTTGAGGAATCTCGAAATGGGTAAATTAGAAGGTCGAGTTTTTTTCGGGGTGCTTATCGCATGTCTCTTAAAATGTATTTCATGCCAGTCTCATGTAGATAGTCAAACATGTATTTTACATGCTGATGGCTATTCAGAAATTCCTAAAATGTTCATGGAGAGAGGAGTTGGCCTAACGGCTAGGGCGGTTGACCTCGAATCTGGGGAACTGGGTTCGAGTCTCGACAATGACGCTGAGCATCCTGTGATTCTGGGCAAATCACTAAATCTCCCCGGATGGGCTCGATTGCTAGGCGCCGAGGTGCTGCCCGTGAAGTGTATTGCCTGGCAAATCTTGCTTTTAAACTTGTGTTTTTAAAACAATTACTGTGAAATCGTGCATTTAACTTCTGTGCCCTATCTGTTGCCATTCCGGTCGGCGCCTCGTTCCACCGCGGCAAGTGCCGTTTGCAGTGGAGGGCATTCACGACCTGGGCCCGCCCCCTGAGGGTGTCTACATCGCCAGAGGCAGGGTTGGTGCCTATTTAGGGATCTTGGCATTTTCCCGCGCAGCGGACGCTCTTGATTGCTAGGCGCCGAGGTGCTGCCGGTGAAGTGTGTTGCCTGGCAAATCTTGTTTTTAAACTTGTGTTTTTAAAACAATTACTGTAAAATCGTGCATTTAACTTCTCTGCCCTACCTGTTGCCATTCCGGTCGGCGCCTCATTCCACCGCGGCAAGTGCCTTTTGCAGTGGAGGGCGTTCACATCCTGGGCCCGCCCCCTGAGGGTGTCTACATCGCCAGAGGCGGGGTTGGTGCCTACTTAGGGATCTCGGCATTTTCCCGCGCAGCGGACGCACGCGGCGGGTAGCCGAAGGCTCGCCAAAGGCGAGCCCGTCCGCGCCCGTCCGCGCTGGTCCGTCGCCGGGACCCCTGGTTGGACAGTCTGCGGTATGGCCCAGTTTGCCCATGAGGAGCTACTCGCTCTTCAATGTCAGTCAGCCTGTGTGGCTCATTCTTGGCACTCAGGCTCATACTATCTGCGGTGTGACTATTGCGGCTTTGAGGCCACGGAGGCTGTCTTTATTCCACCGGCCTCTGCCGCTGAGGAAAAAACTTCTGCGAACTTACAGATACTAAGCCTTAATTGTAGGTCCCTTGTTAAACACCACGAGGATTTTCATGAGCTCCTTACGGATTGTTCTCCTGATTTGTTATTGTTAACGGAAACGTGGTTAACTAATGATTCACTGGTTATCTTGGCTTTAGCCCTTCCCCCTGACTATCTCATTCAAACTCAGAATAGATCTAAAGGAAGGGGTGGGGGATTGGCGGTGATTTTTAAAACCACCTACTCCTGCACTCTTTCCCCCGCAAATATAGCCAACTGTGAAAGCGCTCTTTTTAAGTTAAGGGTCTCAGACATCTTCACTCTCACTGGGCTTCTGATATATCGTCCCCCCGGGCCAGCGAGCGCTTTCCAGGAGTCATTGGTTTCAACTGTCTCTGCACTTATTTTGCAGTCAGAGAACTTCAGCATACTGGGGGATCTCAACCTCCATCTTGAGTCCCGCGACTCCCCGTCTATATTGAAGTTCCTGGGCGACCTAGAAGCCTGCCAACTATGTCAGCTGGTTGAAGGGCCTTCTCATTTGGCAGGTCACCTACTTGACCCGGTGTTTTCAAACATCCAGGGAACTTTAGTCTCTACCCCCAGTCCTCTTAGCTGGACGGATCATTTCCTGGTGCAGATCTCTATTAAGATCCCAGCTAGCTTTAGGGAAAAGCTTCCTCCTCCTCTCTGGAGGCGCCCATGGCATAAACTTGATGGTGCCCCGTTTGAGGCTAGACTAATAAACTCCCGTCCAGACTGGTCTGGCAACCTGGAGGAGGCTGATTTATCCTATAGAGAGTGGATCAATGAGTCTCTGGATCATTTTATACCTAAGAAAATGTCAAGGCCCAAACGCAAACAGTCCCACCGATGGTACTGCGAGGCGCTTATAATTTAAAAAAAAGCAGTGTAAGGTACTTGAGCGTACCTGGAGGCGATCTTACGACCCTTTAGCCAAAACCAACTTTAGAATCGCCACCAAAGCCTATTATAGGCTTATAAAAAAGACCAAGGGCAGTTACTACACTGATTTGATCAATGCCAGCACTAATCGCGCTAAAACTATCTTCGCGCTAGTGAAGGAGATGACTAAGTCACCTGAGGGGATTAACAACATAATAGTGTCTGACTCGCAATGCGAAGAGCTCGCTTGTTTTTTTATGAACAAAGTCCAAGGGATCTATAATTCATTCAACTCTGGTGGCTCTTCTATGATTTATAGATCTATCATAGACCCACCGGACCTTCCCTATTCCCTTCTAATCCTTCCACTTATCTCACAGACAGATATGGAACTCCTGGCTTTAAAAATCAAGTCTGGGTCCCCGGAAGATCCTGTCAAACCAGAGATGTTTAGACTTTTTCAGGACTCCATCATGACTGAAGGGCGGGAACTGATTAATTGGTATCTGCAGTCAGCTACTATCCCCAAATCTTGGAAACATGCCAAGGTGGTCCCCTTGTTAAAAAACCCACCCTGGACCCTTCCAAGCCAGAAAGTTTCCGACCTATCTCCCTGCTTCGGTACTTGGCTAAAGTGGCGGAAGCACACGTAAATTCCATCTTGACTGGTTTTTTGAAGACTAATGGGATCTTGGAAGAGTCTCAGAATGGATTCCGTGCTAAACATAGCACGGAATCGGCCTTACTGGCCGTTACGGAACATCTAAGGGTGGCACAGGACATGGGTAGCACCTCAGCTGTGGTTCTGCTGGACTTGAGTGCGGCGTTCGACACGGTCTCCCATGGGATCCTGCTTAGGAGACTGTGGGAGATAGGTGTCGGAGATGGAGCTCTGGATTGGTTCATGTCATTTCTATCTGACCGTTCCTTCCAGGTCCATGCTCCACCGTACTCATCCAGCAGATTTCCATTGGGCTGCGGTGTCCCACAGGGCTCTGCCCTTAGCCCCACGTTGTTTAATGTGTATGTCCGCCCCTTGGCCATGTTGGCCAGGGAACGTAACATCAATTTAATTTCCTATGCGGACGATACGCAAGTAATTTTCACCTTTTCTAATGACACAGTGGGGGATCAAGCTAAATTTCAAGAAGACATCTTGGCCATTTCCAGCTGGCTAACAGAGAACTGCCTCCAATTGAATTCATCTAAAACTGAAGTTCTCCTTATTGGCAGTGACACTCAGAAGTGGGATGAGCAGTGGTGGTCCCCTACATTGGGCCCGCCTCCCACGCCCAAGAGGGAAGCTAAAAATCTGGGTGTGATTATAGACATTTCACTTACCCTTGAATCCCATGCCAAAAGAGTAGCTGGCACTTGTTACGGACGCCTACGCTCTCTTAAACCCATTCTCGGCTTTTTCGAACCCTCCATCCGACAGACAATTGTCCAAGCTATGGTCTTATCCCATCTAGACTATTGTAATGTCCTTATGCTTGGTTCCAACCTGACAGTCGTTAACAGACTGCAAAGGGCTCAGAACGCTGCAGCCCACATTCTGTTCGGATTGCCGAAACGCTGCCACACCTCCCAGATTCTGCGTAGGCTACACTGGTTGCCCGTTAAACAACGCATTCAATTTAAAACCCTTTGTGTTATTCATAGAATGCTTTATTGCCTTGGCCCCCAAATCTTGCAAGGAATCTGTTCCTTCTATGTTCCGCCGCGTGCTCTCCGCTCTGCGGACCTTTCTCTTGCCCGTACCATCAAGATCCGGAGGTGCAGAGCCGGAGGCCGATCATTTAGGTATCTGGCCCCAAAACTCTGGAACTCTATCCCTTTAAGTGTGCGTATTATTACTGACCATCTACGCTTTCGAAAACACATTAAAACCTGGTTGTTTTCTTCTATTTAGGGTTCCCTTGCGAGCTGACACTCTGCCGCCTCCACTCTGGTCGTTCTGTAATTAGGCATGTCCACAAGCGCTGGGACGCCTCATTGCTGTGGTAACCATGCGCTATATAAGCATATTATAACATAACATAACATAACAAAAATGAATGTGTTCCCTCATGTAACGTAACTGGTGCTATGTAAAGTGCTCTGATACCCGATTTGGGTCAAGTTTGTGCTACATAAAACTCTGCAAAAAGAAATAGTTCCATGACGTATGTTAGATTTTGTATTTAATAAAGTTGCAACGAGCATTTGAAAGATAACCAATGTAATGCATATTGTATTGTTAGTTGAATTCATTATTCGAGAACATAGACACAATAGTACTTGAGTAAAAGAGTACAATGAGGTTCAGCAATTCATCATGTGGGAATCCAGCATACATTGCTGTGCAAAACCTTTCTTTAATCTTGGCGTAGCTGACCCCTGTTTGCCACATATCTTCCAAAGGGCCGCTTTCGCACCAGAACTACGACGGACAATCAACTGCAACCTCGAAACAGGCACGTTCCTCGATGACTTGAAAAATGCAGAAGTCAAACCCCTCCTCAAGAAGCCCTCCACAGAACCAACGGACCTCAAGAACTACAGGCCGACCTCTCTCCTCCCCTTCACCACCAAAGTCTCCGAGAAGATCATGAACATCCAACTAACAAACCTCATATCATCCAACAATATCCTCGACACATCTCAATCCATCTTCCGAAGCAACCACAGCATCGAGACCGCTCACCAAGCTTCCACAGACGACATCTGCACATTCCTCGACCAAGACCACACTGTAGCTCTCATTCTACTAGACCTCTCAGCAGCCTTCGAATCCATCTCCCACTGCACACTAGCCACCAGACTTCACAACGCCCTCATACAGGGAACTGCCTTAGACTGGATCTGATCCTTCCTGTCCAGCAGAACTCCTGCTCTTCCTCCCCGAACCCACAGAGATCAGATGTGGAGTACCCCAAGGATTCCCCCTAAGCCCCACACTCTTTAACATCTACATGGCCCCCCTCGCATCCATCATCTGAAAACACAGACTCAGCATAATAAACTATGCCAATGACATCCAGCTCATCCTCTCCCTCGCCAGGGAACCCGACATCCCCAGGCACAACTTCCAGGAAGGAATGAAGGACGTCACATCCTGAATGAGCAGCAGGTGCCTGAAGCTCAATTTGGAGAAAACAGAAGTCTTTATCCTTGGATCCACACCCTCTGTGTAGGATGACACCAGGTGGCTCCCTTCCCTCTGCAACCCTCCCACACCCACGGACCACACCTGCAACCTCAGCATCATACTCAACTTCTCCCTCACCATGAACTGATAGATCAATGACACACCCTCCACATGCTCTAACACCCTCTGCATACTCCGCGAGGCCTTCAAATAGATCCCCCCGAATCCAGGAAGACCGTCACCCACGCACCCGTCACCAGCAGGCTGGTCTATGGAAACACCCTCTAAGCCAGAATCAACACATCTCTACTCCACAAACTCCATACTGTCCAGAACGCCGCAGCCAGACTCATCCTCAGCATCCCAGGACAAGACCGCATCACCCAGCACCTACAAGACGTCCACTGGCTCCCTGTCGAAAGAAGAGTGACCTTCAAGCTGCTCACACATGCCTACAAAGCCCTCCACAACAGCGGCCCCCAATACCTCAACAAAATGAACTCCTTCTACGCCCCCAAGAGAAACCACTGCTCCTCTGACCTAGTCTTGGCTGAAATCCCCTGGATCCACAGAGCCAGAACGGGAGGCAGATCCTTCTACTACATCAGGGCCAAAAACTGGAATGAACTCCCCCTCAGCATCAGAAGAAGCCCCACACTGCAAGCATTCAGGAGGAGCCTCAAGACCTGGCTCTTCAAATGACCGGAGCTGCTCGTAACTCCCCTTCCCCCCGGGCCTTGAGACCCTCACAGGTGAGTATTGCGCTCTACAAATCCGTGATTGATTGATAGATTGATAGCTCCCAAAAAACTGCAACACTATAAGTGGATTCACTGAAATGACAGCTTGCAAAAATATGCCTGAGAGGGTTTGTGGGATTCGAGAATTTAAGGAGATCAACTGGCTCAGTTTGGCATAATCCAACTCACTATGTTTACTTAGTAAAACACAAATGAGCCTGAATGAACAACGAGTTTACACACAATTTGCCTACCCACCACACACACACATCAGCTATCGAGCAGCTTTCACTTCAAAAAATTAAATGTCTTCTCGGCTGTGAGCAGAAGTTAGAAGTATCATTATTTTTCGAACACATCAACATTTTGACATATTTTCATATTATGAAGAAGGATATCTGTCGCCATCCCTGAGAGGGTTCTTTATCTTATCTCATTCTCTGCGAGACACCATTAATGAAGTTGTGATTTTAGCTGTTGAGAGCAGCTGTCGATCAAAGGACATGGCATGAAGGACAGACAGGTAAAGCCCCAGCTGGACATAGGTTGTTGGCAATAAATAAGTGGTCTGGAATGTGACTTTAGAAAATTGAAAAAGAAGTACATCTACTTTCGTGACAGCATTGGCAATTGAACATCTACAGACCTTTTAGCAAGGGAGACACAGAACACTAATTTATATCAATATTATTGGCATAGGCCACTTAATTAACCAATCCCATAAGTGTGGAATAGAGTATTAAGCATTCTAGTTAAGTCTTTTGTGAATATATATGTGTTTTTTTTTTTTAAATGCTGCCTTAATGGATTTGTACTCTTACAGGGTTGCACCAACAATATTGCACAATTTCTTATTTCAGTATCATACAGAAATCTTAATTTCTATGTTTGCCACCTTCCTACTTTTATGAAAGGTTCTGTATACTTTAAAATCACAAGCCTCGGTTGTGCCATGGATTTCATTTTGAGGACAACTTAAAACATTTCTTATGTTTATTTGGAAGGATATGAGATACTAATAATTGAGAAATTTAAATAGACTAAGTAATTCTAAATGTTTGTGGTAACAATCAAATTCAAAGCAAAATTCAATTTTACATGCATATGTTTATACATTTTTCTAATTACTGTTGAAAAAAATAGGCTGCCCTCACATTCAATTTTGTGTCAATATTATCTATTTCCAAATGACTTATAAAACCAGTGGCTCTAAACAGGTATCAGCCCATATCTATTTCCACACACAAATAAAAAACAGGACACTTTTGGCATATAGCATAGCTAGGCTGAGTAAGTCAATCTAATAACTATTCCAGGCACACATACAATACATGGCCTAATATTAGCCTTGCTCACTCAACAGTATCAACGTTCTGTGCTTGTAAAAGGCCTTTTGAAACTGAGGGATCGGTGGGGAACATGAAACAAGTGAAGAAGTACCAAAATTCAGATCTGATAATGAAGTTCAGAAAAACATGAAAGGACTACTGGCCAGTTAATATTACAACCTTCACACAATTCTGCACTGGAAAAAACGCATATCTGAAACATTTTAGAGCATTTTCTTCCATTGAGGGGCCAGTACGAAGACAGACACAATGAGGGTCTGTAGGAAAGCGCCTTTTTTTGCATGGTTACCCCCACATTTTGCCTAATGTTGATGTCCTTTACTGAGTGTGCCCTGAGTTCCTGCCAACCAGGTACCCAGGGCCTATGCTCTTTCCATAACTTTACTATTGCAACACCCAATTGGCAACTCTCTGGCCACATGTAAGTCCCTTGTAAAAGGTACCATAGGTACCAAGGACACTGCGACCAGGGAAGACTTCTAAAGGCTGCAGCACTTATTGTGCCACCCTTAGAGGCCCTGTATACTTTACACTTTACACTTTCACACTGCAAATGCAGGGTGCATGTCTTGGTGCAGAAAAAAGTGAAGAGTCGACATGACACACTTCTCTGTGTGCCATGCCTACAACCCACTGCCCTGCTATAGGTAAGCCGCCCCTTTAGCTGGGTGCACTATACCAGTGGTGAGGGTACAGGTGCATGAGCCCTATATGCTTATTGCCCCTTTAGGATGTCGGGCGAATCACCACCGCCCGCCCGACATCCTTCCCTGCCCGCCACCTATGACCATCACAGAATGACCGTCCGCCGCTTTTCTGCCCGGTCAAGGAGTTGACCGGGCGGAAATGTTTTTTTTTATGGTGGCGGTGTCTGTTAGACACTGCCATCCATATTTGGCGCTGTTGCCGCCACAGAAAGGCATGCAGGAATGTCTTGTGGGGGCCCGTTCCGGGCCCCCAGGAACTCCAGCGAGGTGGGTGGTGCACATGGGGGGGGTACCTATGGTACCCCCCTGCACTTGACTGTACAACGTGACAGGCACCACATGGTGCCTGTCACGTTGTGCATTAAAGTGCACAATGTGCATTTTTAGCACCGCCTGCCACAATGTTAGAAATGCAGGATGCGCCCACCAGTGTGGCGGGCGCATCCTAATGGCCCCCATGGGACCGCCACCCTTATGTCAGAAAAATGACGGATAGTGAAGACGAAAGGGAGAGAGCTAAAATAGCAGCTCAAGTAGTCTTAGATGACACAGCTCTCCAACAAAATGACCCGAATTCTATATTCATCCATGAAAATATAAGGAAAACCATACCATAAAACTTATAGAAAATGGAGTATCACCAAGAGGTGGTACAGTCATATTTGTGGTAGAGGCCCATGAATATCGGCAGACAGAGGTATTCTATTCATGGATACATTTTCCAGCAGTAAATGCTGTGACACACGAGTTCTACTACTACAAAATAGAGGAACTTCCAGAGGAAGACGTCCCTTTCGAGGACGTGGAAATTCCACTAACCTACCAAGAGCATCAGCTCTGGTTTAATGTCACCCTAAAACATCAAAATCACATTACCAGGCTCTGTCCACTAGGTAGACCAGGAGCCACATGGCCGGTTCTAGCCAGCTATACACCACATCCTGACATTGAAAAAATGTCAAGCGGAGAACTTTTAGTTCAGCTAAAACAACTAATTAAAATACATAGACAGTTGGTCCAATATGTCATGAGGACTTTAACAGTCCAACCAGCAATAAAAATTCCACAGCACACCCCTCACCAGGGGAACACAAATAAAATAACAGCACAGACTATACAATCAGTCATTGGCAAATTACCCGCAAAACGGGAACAAATTCCATTCTGGTTTGCTCAAAAAAGTACTCAAATAGAGCCAGTATTTCCTGATACTACACCTCATGAAAAACACAGAATTCTGACAATCTGTCTACCAATGGGGATCGCACCCCATGTGGAGGACTGTGACACTTGGGGAACAGTCTTTGCTTCGATATACATAAAAACACATGGTGTTCCGTCTATGGCGGTTGTACCAGACGTACTAAGACAGATTCAAAATTAATACGGACCAGAGCCTGCTTTAAATCTAGGTATGAAATTACTGAAAGACTTTAAGCAAGTCTTGGCTATACTACTAGCCAACATAAAAGGAGAAGCAGCATCTGTGGCGATCTGCCAAAAATTGAAAGAAACAGATATAGCAGAACAACCTTTTGAACTTGCCAGAATAATTGAAAAGTGCTATGAAGAATTAGGTAGAGATAGTTTGGGTGGGAAACCACTAAAACCACAACTAACTGAAAATCCTGAAAAAATCTTTATTAAGAATAATCTCATTACTCCAAAAAAGAAGTGGGAGGGTAATAAACAAACCACTCCCAGAGAAAAACAGTTTCAGTCCAGAGGAAGTTCTCCCCAACGGAGAAATAGATCTCCAGGACGAGGGGACAGGTCTCCACAACGGGAGCCCTCTGATAAAAGATACAACCTTAGAAATAGGGATAATTTAAGAAAACCTGACAGATATCAAGATAATGATACACGTCCCTCTCGATCTTTTCAGACTTCCTCACAGAAATCGGAAAGAAGAGGACGGTCAGAACATAAAGAAGAGCGCGTCAAGTCCAAAGACAAGGAACCTGCTCATCAAAGTAAAAAATTACAATTTCCCAAAAAGAAGGAAGCTAGTATTAAAATAAAACATGCAGAGGATTCTGAGGACACAACTCAAGAACGGAGAATGGGCCCAGACAATGCTAGACAGCGCAGCAGAAGTGACCATAGTTCGCAAGATCCTGATGAATCTTCTGGAGACAGTGGACACAAATGAATACATTCAAGTGGAAACTGCAGCCACCAGAGTTAGTGTACCCCATAAATTATATGAAATAACATTAGGTGTAGAAGGGGACAAAACTAGAAAAATAAGAGGTCTCTTTTGAGAGAATTTATCTAAAGGCTATGATATCCTGCTAGCAGAGAAAGACTGGCCACCAGAGTTTGTCAGGGAGTGCCCACATGGCGAAGAAATGATTATGTCTGCCTTCTCAAATCACATTCCAATTCATAAAAAATACACATATGCAAGAAAATGGGCAGTGGCCCAAGCCCCTGCATTATACAAAAATCATGTAGGATGGGATGAGGATTCTCCTCACCATAAAATTCAGTTAAAAAATCAACCTACTGCTCAGAGGCAGTATCCTGTTAAGCAAGAAGCTAAAAAACAAGTCAGGGAGAACTTAGATCAACTTGAATATCAGGGGGTGATTGAAACATGCACCTCACAAATGAACAATCCTTTGTTTCCTGTCTCCAAGCCAGACGATTCATATTGTCTAGTTTTGGACTACAGACACCTAAACTCTTGTTGCAAAACATTTGCAGTACAAAACTCACACAGTGCAGCACTAATAAATAACATTGTGCGCAAAAAATATAAAACGACATAAGATATTTCAACTGGTTTCTTCTGTCAAAACATTGCACTAGAAAGCAGGTACTTGACCGCTTTCTCCAGTATGGGGGACCAAAGGCAATTTTGTCGTCTCCCCCAGGGATTCCAGAACATCCCAGGATTAATTTCAGGCAGGCTAACAGAAATACTACAAATGTATGATGATGAGGCATTATCTTATGTCGATGACATCTATCTTACAGACGATGACCTGGCGACACACTTGAATAGAGTGAACACCATTATACTTGGGTTCGCATCTGAAGGGTACAAATTCAACTTTAAAAAGTCACGAATTGCCCACCTCACTGTCCTATTTTTAGGATATGAGTTATCAAGTGAAGGCAAAAGCCTAGCAGACAACTTCTTAGAGAAGTGTGCAGTACTCCAAGCTCCAAAAACGCTGAAAAACTTACAATCAATTCTAGATTTCCTGAATTTTGGAAGAACTCATATTCTAAACTATGCAGAGAGGGTTGAACCCCTCTACGAATAATAAAACCTGATTTCAAACCAATTAATTGGACTCAGAAACACACAAAAAATTTACGATCGATACAAACAGACATGTTAACTAAAACAAAACTGCAAACACGCGCAAACTAACGCAACCTTGTAATCCGAGTCATCCCAGGAAGATGCAGATTTACGTACCTGACCTCTAATGAGGGAGAAACGGTACCAATAGCTTATAAATCACACTTGTACACACAAGCTGAAATGAAATTCAGTTCTACTGAAAAAATTCTGACTGCGGTCCAAACTGCTGTAGCAAAAGAAAGAGCCCTCGCACAAGGTAAACGTATAATAATCGTTAAACCAGTACCTGCCCTAGAGGCAGTAACATAAGCCAGCATTCCGAATTCTAAAGCTTTACATCCGAGATGGATACAATTCTCTTGCTGCATCAGATGTAGTATACGAATTTGATCCTAACTTAAAAACGCAAGAATTTCTCTAATACGAATATGAATGTCCTCTGCCGACTGAAATTCTTCCTCTCAAACATTACGGCTGTATAATATATACAGACGGTTCAGCACAACCGTCAGTTGGGGTGAACAAGCATATAGTGCTGCGTGCGCGATCGTTAAAGGTCGGTGGCACGAAGGAAAGTTTAGACCACTGGTCACTAAAACTCAATTGCTCAGAGATTGTACAGCCCATTGAGCTGAACTACAGGCTTTCAAGATGGTGCTTGAAAATACCGATCGCGAATTCCCCACACTAATATTGTGCGATTCGTATTATTGCGTCCAGTCTTACAATGAATACTTGCAGAACTGGGTTCAAAATGGTTTCAAAGATGCAAAAGGTGGCACAATCAAGCATAAAATGCTTTGGGAACAAGTAGTTCTTTTACAGAAAGAACTACAAAAGACTCACGAGATATTACACTGAGTCATTAACGTGATGGCGTTCACGTTGCAGGGAATTCATTGGCTGATGAGGCCGCGAAGGCAGCTGTGCAAACGGCTTCCATAGCTGCCATTACTCGGTCAAAAACAAAAATAGACAGCGAGATAATGCAAGCTGTCAGTGCTTCAGTAAAAGACAGTGGTAAGACATTCCCGAAAGGCTTTCCAGTAAAGTACTCATACAAAATTGATGCAAATAATGTTCCTTTTGCTGTAATCCCTGGAGTGGGGGATACGGCAATTCCAAACATGGAACACAGGTTAGGACTAATTTTAGCGGCACATGAAGGGCTCGCTTTTGCACATGCTGGTGTTTCAGCCACAGTATCATTATTAAAACAGATATATTGGTGGCCACGCATGAGAAAACAGACTAGAAACTATGTTCTAGAATGTGAAATATGCCAAAAAATGAAGGTATCAACAGTGAAATGACCTGCACAGACGCCCCTTCTAATCTCAGATAAACCATTAGCATGTGTTTACCTGGACCACTGTGGTCCCTTACAAAGGGATGGCAACTATAAATATATCATGGTCGCAGTGGATTCCTGCACGAGATTCATTTGGATGTGGCCCCAGCGCTCGGCTGACGCCAGAACTGTTATAAAAGATTTGCGAGTCTTTATCGGCACATATGCAAATGGCATGCTACATTCTGACCAGGGTCCTGCGTTTAGCTCTAGAGCTTACAAGGAGGCCGCGGCCAGCTTGGGCATTGCATTGCGGTACTCCAGTCCATTCCATCCTGAGGGAAATGCGGTAGTGGAGAGGAAAAACCGTGACATAAAGCAATCTATAACAGCGAGGGCATTAGGTTCGGGTGATGGGTGGGTCAAACATCTAATAAGTGTCCAACGTAGTCTTAATAATCTGCCAAGACATTCTCTGGGTGGAATCACTCCATATGAACTTTTGTTTGGTACTAGAATGATAATCGAAGACCTCGATAGTCAGACTTCAGTGGTGGAACAAAAAACCTTTGATATCAAGGATCGTTTGGCTGTTTTACAGGACTTAAATGAAACAAGAAGAAGTCTAAGTAACACAAAGCTAAAGCCAACGACCACTGAAGAAAAACCACCTGTCCCAGCAAGACCTGTCTGGAATGGATTCCAAAGATTGGGGATCTGGTCAGAGAAAAGATCACGGTGAAGAAGTAATTTGGGTCTTCTTACAGAAAAGCAGTACCTGTCTTAGCTATCAGCGAAACAAGATCAGTAGTACTACCGCCCCTGGCTGGTAAAAAGGAGAACAGAGTTGTATTAATTGACCTGGCAAAACCAAAATCATGTGGCCAATAATAAGTAGTAGGCTCAGTGGACTCCCAAGATGTAGCAGAAGACCAAACCTTGCTACAATTCAAGAGGTTCAAACTGAGAGACTAATCACATTTGATAAACCTGCAGTAAATAAAGATGGACTATGCAACAAAGCCATGGAACTTGTGCCTCTGGAAACCCAAATTGCAACAGCTCGTCAAGAAACACCAATGTACAATGATGTAGCCTCTGACCATACAAATACAAAGATTAATAAAAATCCTGAAGCAATTCCAACAATTGATAGAACTGCATCTGGTTACTTCATCAATGTCGATGACTTTTCTGAAGATCCAAGTGAACATGAAGAAAAGCCAGCAAATAAAACTTTCAAAGGAAAAATAACTGAACTCTTTCATCAACTTGGAGAAACATATCTAATTTCACCATGAATTGAATTGTGGATTGTGTTAGGTGTACTTTTCCTCCTACTCTGGCTCATTTTGGTTTTAAGCTTGGGAAGAATGATTGATGG
This sequence comes from Lissotriton helveticus, assembly GCF_964261635.1. Taxonomy (NCBI): domain Eukaryota; kingdom Metazoa; phylum Chordata; class Amphibia; order Caudata; family Salamandridae; genus Lissotriton; species Lissotriton helveticus. The sequence goes on along the minus strand of NC_136057.1, from coordinate 658,317,037 downwards.
AAAATACAGTACAATGGACACAGCAAATCAGAACATCAACTTGGTTCTAAAGCCTCACAGATCTTCTCACATTGAAAAAAGAAAACTATCATCAGTAAACATCACAGCCATTCCTATACCTGGTGGTGTAGCATGGGACACTACTGATTACGACATCTATGGCCCGGTTGAACTCTTGAAATATCTACACCAGTTCAAGGTTTCATTGAGTGACTTTGTATCACCTAGTACTTTCTCTGATGATTGGGACTTTGAAAATATTAATAATATGATGTCAGATTTAGAAATGTCAGCAAAATGTACAGAACATGAGTATTTAGAAGGTTCATCAGATTATGAAGAAATGTATTGCTTTAATCATTATGGGCATCATTATTTGCATAAATCTGCTTATCCTAGAAATGTTTTTGCTTATAATCAATGGGAACATTGTCCAACACCGCCAAAAGGCAGCTCAAAAACATTTTATGAGAAATTCCCATACTTTTCAGGATTTAATAACACTGATACAGAAACGTTTTATTTTAAGATTATAAATAAGACAGGAATGAAGAACATGTTGACAAATACTAAACTGATATATTCTACAAAATTTTATGAAAAAATGTCTACATTTTGTTTTGAATTTTGGAAAAACAATATTGAGACAAAAACTATCTGGGGTACAAAAGACTGGCAGGTACAAGGTTTAGAATCATTATTCAGAGCCTGCATGATCCCAGAACAAATAATGTTCCTGAATGACACCATTCAAAAAACAACCTGTCTTGGCCTAGCCAGGATAAAGGACTTAAACAAACCGTCTATACCAAAGCCTATACCTGATAGTAATAACACTACAGATGCGGAAATAGACGTATCCCATATTTTACACCAAAACAGAACTAATCCTGATTGGAGAAAATTGTTGGTCTGGCCCACAGACACGAATAACTGTCAAGATAGATTCCTGAATAAAACACAGGGGTTCAAACAGAACAGGCCAGACCCAAGATATTCCCAGAGACAACATCCAGGGATTATTACAACATACAGTGGAGGAAAACTATGCCTCGAATGGCTACAGAAATCCACACTGCCTGAAATTAAGCAACATTTGACTTTACTTAAAGAAAGTGCTGACTTGCGAGATTTCTTATTGGGACATCGCAAACAGCGTCAAAAACTTTTCATATACACCGGTATATACGCTGCTTACAACGAAGCTTGGAAAGTAACGCAAATTGAAACTGCTGAAAAAATACGAGAAATTGACCGTATTCATTTGGAAAAAAACTCTGTCTGTAGTGGACAATGGGTTAGCGACTCTGTCCTCCAGAATTTATTCACTGGACAGCATTGTATCATCTGCTATTGATATAATAGAACAGATTATGCTAATGTTACAACATGGCCAGTCCCAATTACGTTCTATTGTACAGTTAGGCTGGATGTTACAAAATCTCCGTTTAGGCTACGTGGCATGGCGTCTAATCAACACGTCATTATTTTCTATCTTTAACCTTACTGATAAACAAATCTCTTTGGCACAAAAAGGAGCAGACTATACGGTGCTGAGCATTGAAAAACTAGAACGATTGTCATTGACAGTCTCCGAAAAAACCTGTCATTGAATGGATAATACATGGCACAGTTATAATTCCGATAACGACTTTTCAGTTTCAATATTGCCAGAAGCACATACCAGAGGGCCTGTATGAAAGGTTGGGTAAAGGTTACATCAAGTCAACCTGGAATCTACCTTATACACATAAATGTTACAGTGGTGGGAAAAAAAGAGGTATTTCTTAGTGGTAACAACTGTAAAAATTCACTAAGCGGTACACTTCTGTGTCAAGGAATTAACTTGCATGGAGCCTGCGAAGGTTCATCAAATAACCTATCATGCCACCTGCACGGCACCCCTGCTACACAAATAGAGCCTTTTTTCAGACAACTCTCCAACGGCAGTTACGTTATAATAAGTGACCGCAGCTGTTGTGGCATGGTGCCAGGAAGGGCCTATCTCGTCAGTGTAACTTCCAGGGTCCCTTGCTGTATGCAAGTATTGTATCCAAACAGCAAACCAGACAAGGAGGCAACGATATGGCCTTCTCTGAATATCTCTTCTATTTGAATTGATACTTTAAGCAGAATGAAATCCATTCTTTTACAAACAACTGTGCCTTTAACCTCGTCTAGAGAAATGTATGATCTGCAAGTTGCAAGGACAGCAGCAGAGATACATGCATTATTATCGACAAATTGCCCCGTGCATTTCGTAGAAATGTTAAGTCAAATCTTAAACATGTCTGATACCAGTGGCATCGCACATGTATTTAAGACAGTTTTTTCTGGACTATTAGCACCCTTTGAAGCAGTCCTGAGCATCTTTCCGAATTTCGTGCACTCTGTGTTCGGCGGCCTGCCTCTCATCTTGGGACTCGTAGCAGGAATCTTATTTTTGTTCCTTCTGCTCTGATATGGCAAGTCCAGCCACAAACAAAACTCAGGCTACAATGGAAGAAACGCTCCTAGCAATGAGATACCGAGACTGGATTACTAAAGTCCTCGGCTTGGCTCAGCTAAGGGATCTGAATACTACCTGGTTTCTTTCATTCAGACCAATCTGGCAAGATTGCATCCTACCTGTTCTCCGATGCCAGCTCTGCGGAGAAGAATACGTGTTAGACGTCCGTCTCACACTTCCATCAGCAGTACCTATGGATATCGATACTTTGCTTGGTTCGGTAACGGCTCATGCAACGTGTTGTCCCCAGCGGCTACCTATTCTGATGACGGCATTTGTTGAGACCTCACCATTACGATTAGGTGGCGGTGAGGTACGAGATGAAAGCGGCACACAGGTACAACCTTCTGTGACCATCGCTGATCTAGACACCATGACGGCAATGCTTCTCACATGTGCACTATTTCTACTTTCTCGGACATGGTCCAACTTTCACCTACTGTTGTAGACGAATTCTTTACCAGCCTATCTGAGTTAATGTTCTCTCCTAACAATGAGAATAACGTTTGAAAACACGAGCACACAGCGTTCCATGAACTCTGAATTCGACCTTCAGTTTTGATAAACAGAACTTCTAAAAAACTGTGGAACTATTTTTTCCCTGTAAGTGAAATAATTTTTCCCCGTTCCCAAAATATTTACCTTTTTGACACATAATACTCTGCTTAAATTAGAACTATTCTTAGAGAACAAGGGGGCATATTACCAACGATTAGCGATATTTATCGCTAACGATGCTTAGCAACGAATTTTTTAACGCTAAGCATCGCTGGAAATTATCGCAGAGATAACTTGCTATTAGCAAGGATTATATCAGAAGTGATAAAAATCCTCGCGCTAACTGCCAAATGAGAGATTATCGCTGGAAAACCAACGATAATCTCTCGAAGTTTGGCGTTAGCTTGATGATAGGGGCTCACAAACTTAGCCATGATTTCCACCTTCCATAGGATATCATGGCTAAGTCAGGAAAATACCAGGTGTAAAAAAAGCAGTGCTAACCGCGGTTAGCGCTGCTTTTTTTTATCACTAACAGGGTTAGCGAAATCCTTGATAATAGGAGAAATGTCGCTTAACAACATTTCCCCTATTATTTTTCTCTGGAACGCCCCCTTTGCATCTCATTAGAGATGCAAGGGGAAGCGTAGAAAAAAAGGGTGCTAACATTCGAATTTGCGAGTTAGCACCCTGTTGCTGATAGGGAGATAATTTTATCTCCGCTTTCTTGGCTTTTAAAGCTAAAAAAGCGGAGATAAATCCCTTGATAATATGCCCCAAGATTTCTATTTTTTAAAAACTCTAGAGACAATATTTTGACTTAGCCTCTAGCACATATACAGTCTTGTATAAATATGTGATGAAATGGTCTCGATCTTCTCTTCTGTATTAAGAGCCATTTCATAAATGAAATTTTCGTGATTCATTCAGTCAACATTCCAATGTACAATATATGCATTATCTGAATGATACCACTGATTGAAAACGTACAGTATAATACTCATTTTTCGTGTATATACCATTTCAAATGCATTTTATGTATTTTGGGGTGGGATGGAAAACACATGCATAGTTATATGTTTAAAATTGCCTAGTATTTAGTAATGATGGACATTATACGTGGAGTGGGTGTTGTAAACGTATCTAGGACCCTATTTAAATATTCCCGTTTTATGCCCTTATGTGGTTATATCAAATCATATCCTTATAAAGGCATAAGAATCATACCCATATTAAGTCATAGCCAATGCAGTCCAAATACGGCAAGGCTACTCCCATAGACTCCTAGAAAGCACAACGCGTTCTTAAAAAAACCAAGCCTCCAGCAGCCCGGGAATTCCCCCTGCTTCTGTATTGATTTGTCCTAGAACTCCTGGAGTCCTGAAAGAACTGCGAGTTCTTAGTGACGTCTTATGTCCAACCTTACGTCAAACTCCGCACCTTCCAGGTATAAATATACCAGCATCTGCCCTAGCAAAGCACACAGTGGTTTGGAACAGATCGGCTATCTACTTGCCGATGCCCTGCTGTAGCGGGTGCCGAAGGAAGCCGACCCTCCCAATGGCGCACCGAGACGCTGTCTTCTCTCCTGCCGAGAAATCCAGCTCCAGTGTTTCCCTGTCACCCTTGCGGGTTGCTGGGAGATCGAGTCCTGAGAGAGAGATACAAGACCTCCTTCATTCTATAACCAAGGTACGGAGCGGATTAGACCCTTAGAGAATTCTTGATTCAGATTCTTGGCAGAAACTATCTTAACTAAAACTGCAGCTCACTTTCTCCTTCCCATGTACTAGGCTTAGGTTAGGTACACCGGGGTAGGCGTATCTTAGAAGCACCAGTTGAGTATGTTTAGTCATGATTTTATCAATGTATATATTTTATCTATTTTAAACACCGTATGGCTTAGAAACCATCCCATGCTTTTACAGTATTATTTCATAATACTCCTTTTACTGTACGCACTTTACTTTATGACAAGTATTGCAATTGTAGCAACTCACTTCTCTTGCATGAGAAAGAAGACTGTTCAATAAATAACCTTTTATTGAAAACGCCCGCCTCTCTATTTCTCTGCGCTTCTGGTGAAACTAAGCATGCACAATTGACTGAGCAAAATAGCTATCTATTGTTTCCGCGACTCTGGAGGTATACTCCTTATTCTGGAGGAAGCAAAGTTGTCATGTTTATGCGGTTTTCAGAAACTAATCCCTTCTTCTGTACTCGAGAAAGTTTCTAGTACCTCTGAGCTAGCTGGCATTCATAATTAAGTCTAACATATTCAATAAAGTCCTACGTCTAAACTATCGTTTGTGTTATTCCAATGCGCAGAGCCTATTTGGAATATAGGAACTACACTACACTACAATATTAAGGTTTGACTTAAATGGTATTATGGCACCAATCAAGCTGTCAATTATCTTCTAATTGTGTTATATTGTCCACTTTCCTGAGATTTTGCTTTGTTAATGGCCAAATAATAAGTAACTCTTAAACATGCTGAATTTGCTGTTCCAGCTCTCATGGTAGGCTTCGTAGCAAAAGAGAGAACTGTATTATCACGTAACTCATTGCAGCTTATATTTACCTATTATTTGCGCCCTCAAACAGCTACAAGGTAAATGACTCACAAAATGCATGAGCATGGTTTCAGAATGGATGGCAGTATTTATTTTTTCCCTACTGCAACTCTGACTGCTGTTTAATCATGCGCCTTGTCCTTAATATTTGTATACCAAAACGAGATCTCCCACTCCAAATATATGAAGAGGAATTCCTTTCTTTTTAAATACATGATACTTGGAAGTAATCCTCCTGTAGTTACTGCAGCTAAGTAATCATCTTGCAGCTGCATTCAAAACATGCAAGAAAATAATCTCTATACTTTAAGTGGGAAATTAGACACAGCAAGGTGCCCAGTAATGCCCTGCAATCAGGGGTGTACCTTGAGAAGGCAACTCATGCAGGTGTGCGCCAATCAGACATGTTGGAAACATTAACTTTCTGAGTTTCTGCCAGAGAAGGACAATTCCCAAGCATAGGTGAAGCCAAACTGAGAAACCACTTCAATGCAGCTGAACAAATGTTTTTGTAGTTTTGACACCCAGAAGACTCCACAAATTTGTATCAGATAGTCTTGTCATTGTGAAGGCTGACAATCTCCATCGCCATGCTAGCAGCCAAGGTTAAACAACACAGTGATTTGCTGAGAAATATCTCTAATTTCAATGAAAGGGTTTAAGGTAAACATAATGCAAGGTTCCAGTTACTCATGATCGTTATCTCTATCATTACATTATTGCCTACGCCTCATGAGGACGTCACTGTGTTTTTTAATGTCCAGGATCTCAGTTTCAGTATTTGGAGTACAGAGGGAAAATTCTGCATTTCTTTTTCTGCACTTGCTTTTTCACACGGCTAGGATTTAACTTGAAAATTTTGTATGACACTAATCATGTTGGTGATTGTCTTCTGTTTCTCTGCAACTCGCAATTCATTGCTTTCAAATTCTCCATTACATCTGTTAGACATTGTGAATCAAACACCCAGTCTGCGCTTGATAATTTGGTGGTATCTTCATTTCTTGAATCTTGATAACAGTGAAAGACAGTGTCTTTCCTCGGCAAAGCCACTGTATTTGCGTTTGCAGAATTAGTTCTCAATGCTCGTTTGATGCAGCAATAACTTGAAGCATCTGAGCTGTTTCGCCTTTGCACAGATGGAATTAATAATTTTAAGTACTAGACACATAACATGATCATACCCAATTACTCTGGCACAAATTGCTTGTTGATGGATGATGCAATGGTAGTTCAAGAAAGGAGGGAAATCGGGTGCTTTGCAATTTGCAATAAAACCAGAAAGGCGCCTGGTCATGTCAGGCACGTGTTATTGCCATTAGTTTTTCCAATGGCACATTTTCATTTGTAAAATACTTCTTGGCCTCATTGTGGATGTCAGCGGCCTTGGTTGTAGTTTTAGAGGCAATAATGTTAAAAATTGCTCTTTTGGTGAAGTTTCCGAAAGGCATTTGAACAAACATTGCCAGATGTGCAATATCGCTTGTGCCAACGGATTCATCATAGTGAATAGGAAAATATTTCCAAGTCTTTAAATCCCTCTCTGGTTGCTGCATCATGTTGCCTGACAATGCAGATTTTCTGCTCGTGGTAGTGTTGGCGCCTAGCTGCAGATCTGAAATGGAAGACATTATTTCCGGGATGGTTTTAAAATATCTGAATGTGTTCTTGATCAAATGATGAGTGACTTGAAAGATGCATAGGATACTTCAGTAGGTTTCTTGGTTGGCTTTGGAAAAAAAAGACTGTTATATCTTCACTTTAGCTTTCAGTTCATTTACTTTTTGTGCCCATAAGCTGCTTCCGAACATACTCTCAAAATGCATGTGCATAATTAGAAAATGCCTCTTGCCATTGCTCTTTTGACCCCGAAGATTACACATACACTGTTGTCTTCAATTTTTGTAAACAAACATTCATTCTCTCAAGCAGGATACAAATAGTACATCTTACACTTTTACCTTTTGGACATACCTGGCTCTTCATCCATGATTACAAGGATTGCAGCTGTAAGTCAAGATAGAAATATTAAAGTGGTCACCACCCAAAACATACCAGAAAATAATATCATGTATACACATTTACTAGAGTGATTTTGTCTCAGGCACAACTTTTGATCAGCAGCCACTGGTGAATCACACATACCAGCCAGAAACGTGTGCTGTCATTTGCTTGTTCGTTAACATTTTTATATGGATGACTAGTGAGGTGCGGAATTTGACAAAAGCACCCTTTTTGTTGTCATTATTCATGACTCATGGTAGCCCATGACTGTGGAACGGTTAAGTTGATGTTGACCTGACCTTTGTGAATGTGAGCTATAAAATCGGAGGGTGAATTCAACCATTGCACAGCACTGCGGACTGTTTTTTTTTTACAATGCCATTTCTAAGGTGCATCCTTTAAACCAATTTTAAAGTATTCAAAATGCCTACTTTAGAATGATGAGTTGGTCTACCTGCAATGCAACCTAATCAGCAAACAGTAGATCACACCATTTGTCAGTGGCAAGCAGTGAGGGCATAAGTAGTTCATCATGTTTCACTGTTGGCAAACACCAGAAGGCTCTTCGATGCATCCTAATGAACAGATTGCGACTATGGCCTACAAATCATTTTGTGTAGACGGCAATATAAAGGTTCACTTGTAAGTAAATAACAAAGTGAAATTTAAAACTACAGTGACTCAGATTTCGGAAACCTGTGCGTTCAGTATATAATTCTACCCTTTAGTTTCCATTACCTACCACACTAGCCAGCTTCCACTACAAACAAGATAAGATAAAGCAAGCAAAATCTGGGAAAGTAAAAAGATTGTATTAAACCTGTGTTCAGTGCTAAGTTGAATGAGATATCTGAGGCCACCACACTTTGGTAAGTCATATAAACTTTTTCCCCCTTTTTTTCTCATTGAAAATTGACAATCATTTTTTTTGTTGTAACAAATTGTATTGATATTAAAAGGTGTCAAGATAAACAGCTTGAACAGTGACATATGCATATGAGTCCCTCGTGGTTACAACTGTTGGTAATTATACATGTACATCCAACGAGGATGTGAGTAGAGTGGATTTTAATGAGGTCAAGAAAAAGAGAAGAGAGGGAAGAAGAGGTGAAAAGGGGATGAGGCAAGGTAAGGGAGGGGGACGGATATCGGAAGGCGTAGGGGTATCCAAAGCTGGCAGTGCCTGCAGGCAGAGTAGCAAAAAGGGATGGGGCGTCTAGCAAGGGAATGGAGTAGGGTTGGGGCCTGGTGGGGGAGAGAAAGGCAAGAGGTGTCAAAAGAGAAGGGTTAGAGTCAGTCCCCCCCGCAAGAAGAGAGACCAAATTAGAAGAAACTGTTTAGCTTTGTTCATCAATTTATAGATTATCTTCTCCTAGGAGGCAGTTTTGTATATGACCATGAGCCATTCCTCATGTGTCAGCAGATATAGGAATGCTAATGCCTCAGGATGCAGATCTTGACTGTGGTGAGGGAAGTGTTCGGCGAGCATGATGTGCCAGCTGGGGAGGCCCATCAGGTTGTGAAGAAGGTTAAACAGGCCCGGGAGCAGTGGTGGCACATCTATGGATTCCTGCTTCGTGGACCCTACTGTGATCCAAAAGGTTGGATGGCGGGTGTTAGAAATGGGATTTCTGGTTGGCTAGGGCATGCGCCTTAGCCAGGCAGAAAAAGACCACTCTAGTCAGGGCAAGGGATTTACACGCTGAAGATAACCCCTGCTCACCCCCTTGGTAGCTTGGCCCCAACAGTTAGGCTTATCCCAGAGGCAATGTGTAACCTTTGTGCGCAATACACACACAGCAGCAGCAACTCACTAGGCACACCACAAAAGAAACTCCACACAAGGTTATATAAAATAATAGCCTTTGTATTATCCAAAACACATTAGAATCATAATCACACATATAAACTGTGTCAACTGGCACCAGCTAATAATTTACAGGGGATTATATACATGGCCAGGCCAATCGGGCCACAGTCAGAACCTTTTGAAAGCACAAGAAGCAAATATAAAACAACCAGTATCTATTGGCAAAGTACTGTACTCAGCATTATCACTAGCAACATAAACGCATTATGTCTGCATCACATTAGGTATAAACACATCATGTATAAATCACATTTAGGAGTGCCCCGTAGTAATACACCTTAAGTGCATACATCACCTTCAGCAGAAACGCATTATGCCTTCCTTTAGGGCCTTCCGCCCTACCGGTACACACAGGTACCAAAATTAACCCCAAGCCAACTGCCCTTCCTTGGGGCTCCAATGCCCTTTTTCCCAAATGTCAGGGCTCTTACAGGACCTTCCACAGGCCCTCTGGCTGCCTTGGCAGCAAGAACAACATGCGTAATGCACTGGGGGTAGGGGGTGCAACTCACCCCTTCCATGATATCAAGAGAAATGCCCTGTCGTTGTGGCTGCCTACGCTCTTGCAGTGCAGCCGGAGAAATCACCCCTGGCACCACAGTGCCTGTTGAGCCCCATTTGAGGACTCCAAATCGGCATCCACCATGACTGATGAGTGCCCCCCTCAACGGACGGCTCTTCTGGTGCTGCTCACTGCACAAAGAACAATGCTCAAGTAGAGCCGCACTCACCGGGCCCTCGGACTCCTCGCTGGACACAGCAGGACTCTGGCACGGGGTCCTGCGAGGCTCTCCGTCTCCTCTCTCTGGGATCTGATGAGCCCACGCCGCTCCACCGCCACTGGCAGGCACACGGGGATCCCTCAGCACAGAGCGGAGTCTCCGTCAATCCCCGTACTCTCCACGGCCGCAGGAGGGGCTCCTCCACCCTCAGGCTTACTTGGGCCGGACTTCCAGCAGACAACTTTGCCTTCTTGGCCCCGCCTACAACCAGGCAGCTTGCCTGGCTTCTGTGTCGTGGCTCGTGGTGCGGCGGCCCTTTTCAGCAATGCGTGATGCGGGGTGGGCTCCCACTCTGTTTCCAAGGCCCCACAGTCCGGGGTAGGCTCCTGCTTCACTCCCCAGCAGTACTGGGGAGTCCCCACTCCGGGATTCCCTCTGCGTACTTCGCAGCACAGAGCTGCAGGACACCAGCGCTCCTCGCGTCCTGAAGCACCTGGAAAGCAGTTGTAGTGTTCATGAGACATAAGGACCAGGAGTCTTTAGAGGGGCACTGCTGGGCCCAGGCAGCCCTGCTCACAGGGCCCTCCCGCAGAGGGGCAGTCCCTCGTGGTGGTTCCACCTGGGGCCCAGCAAGCAGCACTCCAAAAACAGCACAAGGAAGCAACACTTACAAGCTATCACAGCCCCAATTTTTATAGTACATTTCTCTTTGTCTGCCCTGACACAGGGCTTGGGGGAATCAGTCTCAACTATTTCTGTGGGGTGTTGAAGGACTCTGTTTACCAGGCTTCCACCCTCCTTTGTTAGATGGGGCTCGGTCCTCAGAACACCACAGGGGGGTGTATCCAGCATTCACGTAGGCAGGCATAGACCTATTCAAGGTCAGGGGACTACTCCTCTCACTACTCCAAATGCAGATCTCCTATTCAGCCTAGCGCCGACTCACCCTGCCCTCCCTGGAGCCACACACTTCATCAGCCCCTTTTACTCCAGAGCCAGACATTCAATACACATCAGGCAGGCAGACACATAGAAATAATTAGTGGTGGGAGATGCACACCTTATTTAACAAATTTTGCAAAAAAACTTTTTGAAAACACTTCAACACCAGCGTGCTGCGGAGGATAACGCAATGTCCAAATTGCGATAAGTAACATATATAACAAATAACAACAAGCGAACCTGCTGAGCCTCTGCGCACTGTTGCTGATCCAGAGTGGATCCCTAAATCAAATTAATTCCAATGAAAATTCCAATAAAAAGTGTTTAGACAACACAAAAAGCTGCGTTTCATATATGTATTTTATAAGTATGCACAAATGCACTGATTAGATCTCAGTGTCACTATAAACATGATCAATACATGTAGATGTCTAAATTCATTTGTTCGTATGAACATAAACAAAACACTTGATTATAAGGTAAATAATACATTCCTTAAGTTTCTCTTAGCGAATTTGCCCTGCCCAATGCATTTCGGGCCCCCTGGCCCTTCTTCAGGGGCGGTACCTACAAACAAAATAAACAAGATGCATGATGATCCTGTAGTGCTTGAACGACACTTGACCTTCAATAAACAAGATAATAGACTTGCCACAGTTTAGAACAATTATTCACAATAGTGATTAAACACACGTGATTGTTTCTGCATCACAGTAAAAATAAGTAAACTTACATAGATTGTTATGGTGCGTGGTGATTCATTTGAGTTTGGAACACCAGTCTGGGTTGATGTTTATCAGAATGTGAGGAATCTCAATATTCTCTAAAAACGAGAGTGAAAAAATGATAAGGTATGTAAAAAATATATATGTGTGTGCGAAAGATAACAGAAAATAATTCTGCTTACATTTTCCCAACGAGGGTGAACAATGAAGAACCTGTCGATTAGAGCAAGTACTGTGAAAACGGCGGAGGTGTCGGGGCAGTGCGCCTATTAATCATCAGAAACGTACCAATCTGCAAAACGGAAAAATTAGATACATGAACATGACTCTGCGCCGGGTGCACAGTTAAATATCACCACGTTATATCAAGAAATGGTGTTAAAAGTACAACACACCACCTGAATGCATGTGGCTGATCACACAGCCGTAATTCTATATATGCGGAACTAACCTCGTTATGTTTGTTCCTTCTGCACTGTCGGCGAAACTCCAATATACCCGTCACAGAAACCAACCTAGGCAATTAGCCTGTAAGACATAAAGCACCTTCAATGAAAGCGAGTCTACTACGCTAAGCGGTACAAATCTAACGAGACGCAGTAACGGTTACCTCTCGATTCCCAAATGTGCTCCAACACAGCTTACGGCCCTCCGTCCAAGCAACCCCGAGTGGCGGCAGTGATTACAAATTCAATGTGAGGCGCGACGGCCTTATGTGATGACGTCGGATGGGGAGCGAAACATGGAAAACGGACCAAAAGGCGGTCCGAACCAGAAATAAACATAAACAACTATGCTGAGGGTTCAGATGAGATATTGAAAAAAGTTGGTGGTGTGGTTGAAAAGAATGTAAAAATGTGTGAAAAAAAGAAGGGGCATACAGAATTCCAACACATACATATACAGACATGATAAATTGATAAAATGATGTAAACATTAAACAGCATAAAGAATTCCTAACAAATCCTGCAGCGTGGAATATAGGTGCAATGTCATAAATAACAACTTAAGTCCGCTCGATCATTGATCCCGAAAGGATCTTGAGTATTAAGACGTTTGATCCAAAAGATCTCTCTCTGTAACAATGTTTTGGTGTGATTTCTTCCTGGGGTGGGTATCACCATTTCCAGAACCTGGAACTTCATCTGTGCAATCGTGTGCTTGTTTTTATCCCAATGGGTCGCCAAACTACTGTTGGGATTTTTGTTGCGAATTGTACTTTTATGCTCTGAAATGCGGGTCTTAATTTTTCTCTCTGTTTTGCCCACATACAACAAGCCACACGGGCACTTAATGGCGTATATCACACTAGAGGAATTGCAATCTGCACTGATCTTAGTTGGAATCAGTTCTCCTGTATGTGGATGTCTTACCGTGGTTGTTATCATTACATTGTTGCAATGTACACAGTTAATACACTTTCTCATTCCTTTGAAAACAGTGGTTTCAGATACCACTTTAGGTTTGATTAACTCCCTGATGTTCTGCGATCTCCTGTATGCAAAAATGGGTCTGTTCATGAATAAATCCTTGAAATCAGTCTCATGGCTTAACAGATCCCAATGGCGATTGATGATCTTTTTTATATTTGGTGAGCTTGTGGAATATTTACTGACAAATACCTGCCGTTGACGTGGTTCTTTAATACTTTTTTTCAACAAGCTTTCCCTCGAAACATTATCCGTTTTGTTTCTGGCTGTTTCTATTATGTCGACAGGATATTTTTTAGATAGATACTTTGAAGTTATTGTTTTGAGGTTGATTTGCAGAGTCTCCTCTTGTGAACAGATCATTTTTGCTCGAAGCATTAAAGAATACGGCAGATTATCAATAAGTTTCTTTGAATGAAAACTGTTATACTGGAGTGCTGTGTTCTTATCAGTATCTTTATGATACACTTCAGTTTCCAATGTGTTATTCTCGATTTTAACCATTACATCCAAAAATGGAATCATAGTCTCACTGATATGATGTGTAAATTGTAAGTTCTCATCATATTGATTGATTCGTAGGATTTTTTGTTCCAGCATGGTTCTGGAGTTGTTCCATATCAAAAAGATGTCATCTATATAACGACAGTACATGGTCGTATTCTCCATCCAATCTTTGTCAGTCATCAAAAATGTTTCTTCAAATCTCGCCATGTAGGTATTCGCATATGCTGGGGCCCCAGAAAATCCCATGGAGGTCCCCTTGTTCTGCAAAAAGAAAGCATCATTCCACTTAAAATAACTGTGTCTTAGACTGAAGTGCAAAAGTTCTAGCAAAAAAACTTTGTTGACTGGCAGATCATCCTGTTTGAGTAAAGCCCATTCTACAGCCTCTATTCCAGCATCATGCGGAATTGAGGTGTAGAGGGCTCTGACGTCTAGAGTGCACATCAACATGTTGGGGCGAATGGTTACTTGCATGAGTTTTTGAAGAAAATGAGTGGTATCTTTTGTATAGGAATACCATGACTGTACAAAAGGTTGAAGAAATCGATCTATATATTGTCCCAGTGGTTCGAAAATGGTCCCACACCCAGTGACAATTGGGCGAAATGGTGGATTGGAAAGATTTTTATGGACTTTCGGCAGCATATAAATTCCCGGCTGCTTGGGAAATGGTATTGTGAGGAATTGACGGGTTTTGGTGTTTATCCATTTCATTTCTTCTGCTTGATCCAAAATGATCTCCAAGGTAGATTTAAGATCTTTTATTGGATCACAATCAAGTTTCAGATATGTGTCGGTATCAGATACATGTTCCTCTACCTTTGATACATAATATGATCGATCCATGACCACAATGGCGCCGCCTTTGTCGGCTTGTTGGATGTGAATTTCTGAATTTTCCGCCAACCCTTTCAATATCATCTTTTCAAATTTTGACAGATTCCAATAGGATTTTTTCTTTGTGTTGATTTGTTTCAAGTCTTTCAATACAAGATTCTCAAAAGCATCCAGTATTTTGTGAGAAGTTGGTGCTTGAAAGGTAGATTTAGGTTTAAATTGAAGATACTCTGCGAGTTGTGGTTCGGTGGCTTGATCAGGAAAATTCAAAAAGAAATATTTCAAGCGGATTGATCTCATGAACTTGAATAAATCAATTTCCATCTCTAACATGGTGGTTTGATAAGTTGGCACAAAATTAAAGCCCTTGTTCAAAACCTGTTGTTGCTGGTTTGAAAGTTGTTGGCTGGAAATGTTAATGATCAAGTTGGACGGGTACTCCGCAAGTTTGGTTTGGTTACCTCTTTTGCTTCTCCTTGTTTTCCTTTGGGTTTGCCTGGCGGTTGTGTTGTGTCCGCGTCCTGGCGGAAAATTCAGAAATTCACATCCAACAAGCCGACAAAGGCGGCGCCATTGTGGTCATGGATCGATCATATTATGTATCAAAGGTAGAGGAACATGTATCTGATACCGACACATATCTGAAACTTGATTGTGATCCAATAAAAGATCTTAAATCTACCTTGGAGATCATTTTGGATCAAGCAGAAGAAATGAAATGGATAAACACCAAAACCCGTCAATTCCTCACAATACCATTTCCCAAGCAGCCGGGAATTTATATGCTGCCGAAAGTCCATAAAAATCTTTCCAATCCACCATTTCGCCCAATTGTCGCTGGGTGTGGGACCATTTTTGAACCACTGGGACAATATATAGATCGATTTCTTCAACCTTTTGTACAGTCATGGTATTCCTATACAAAAGATACCACTCATTTTCTGCAAAAACTCATGCAAGTAACCATTCGCCCCAACATGTTGATGTGCACTCTAGACGTCAGAGCCCTCTACACCTCAATTCCGCATGATGCTGGAATAGAGGCTGTAGAATGGGCTTTACTCAAACAGGATGATCTGCCAGTGAACAAAGTTTTTTTGCTAGAACTTTTGCACTTCAGTCTAAGACACAGTTATTTTAAGTGGAATGATGCTTTCTTTTTGCAGAACAAGGGGACCTCCATGGGTTTTTCTGGGGCCCCAGCATATGCGAATACCTACATGGCGAGATTTGAAGAAACATTTTTGATGACTGACAAAGATTGGATGGAGAATACGACCATGTACTGTCGTTATATAGATGACATCTTTTTGATATGGAACAACTCCAGAACCATGCTGGAACAAAAAATCCTACGAATCAATCAATATGATGAGAACTTACAATTTACACATCATATCAGTGAGACTATGATTCCATTTTTGGATGTAATGGTTAAAATCGAGAATAACACATTGGAAACTGAAGTGTATCATAAAGATACTGATAAGAACACAGCACTCCAGTATAACAGTTTTCATTCAAAGAAACTTATTGATAATCTGCCGTATTCTTTAATGCTTCGAGCAAAAAGGATCTGTTCACAAGAGGAGACTCTGCAAATCAACCTCAAAACAATAACTTCAAAGTATCTATCTAAAAAATATCCTGTCGACATAATAGAAACAGCCAGAAACAAAACGGATAATGTTTCGAGGGAAAGCTTGTTGAAAAAAAGTATTAAAGAACCACGTCAACGGCAGGTATTTGTCAGTAAATATTCCACAAGCTCACCAAATATAAAAAAGATCATCAATCGCCATTGGGATCTGTTAAGCCATGAGACTGATTTCAAGGATTTATTCATGAACAGACCCATTTTTGCCTACAGGAGATCGCAGAACATCAGGGAGTTAATCAAACCTAAAGTGGTATCTGAAACCACTGTTTTCAAAGGAATGAGAAAATGTATTAACTGTGTACATTGCAACAATGTAATGATAACAACCACGGTAAGACATCCACATACAGGAGAACTGATTCCCACTAAGATCAGTGCAGATTGCAATTCCTCTAGTGTGATATACGCCATTAAGTGCCCGTGTGGCTTGTTGTATGTGGGCAAAACAGAGAGAAAAATTAAGACCCGCATTTCAGAGCATAAAAGTACAATTCGCAACAAAAATCCCAACAGTAGTTTGGCGACCCATTGGGATAAAAACAAGCACACGATTGCACAGATGAAGTTCCAGGTTCTGGAAATGGTGATACCCACCCCAGGAAGAAATCACACCAAAACATTGTTACAGAGAGAGATCTTTTGGATCAAACGTCTTAATACTCAAGATCCTTTCGGGATCAATGATCGAGCGGACTTAAGTTGTTATTTATGACATTGCACCTATATTCCACGCTGCAGGATTTGTTAGGAATTCTTTATGCTGTTTAATGTTTACATCATTTTATCAATTTATCATGTCTGTATATGTATGTGTTGGAATTCTGTATGCCCCTTCTTTTTTTCACACATTTTTACATTCTTTTCAACCACACCACCAACTTTTTTCAATATCTCATCTGAACCCTCAGCATAGTTGTTTATGTTTATTTCTGGTTCGGACCGCCTTTTGGCCCGTTTTCCATGTTTAGCTCCCCATCCGACGTCATCACATAAGGCCGTCGCGCCTCACATTGAATTTGTAATCACTGCCGCCACTCGGGGTTGCTTGGACGGAGGGCCGTAAGCTGTGTTGGAGCACATTTGGGAATCGAGAGGTAACCGTTACTGCGTCTCGTTAGATTTGTACCGCTTAGCGTAGTAGACTCGCTTTCATTGAAGGTGCTTTATGTCTTACAGGCTAATTGCCTAGGTTGGTTTCTGTGACGGGTATATTGGAGTTTCGCCGACAGTGCAGAAGGAACAAACATAACGAGGTTAGTTCCGCATATATAGAATTACGGCTGTGTGATCAGCCACATGCATTCAGGTGGTGTGTTGTACTTTTAACACCATTTCTTGATATAACGTGGTGATATTTAACTGTGCACCCGGCGCAGAGTCATGTTCATGTATCTAATTTTTCCGTTTTGCAGATTGGTACGTTTCTGATGATTAATAGGCGCACTGCCCCGACACCTCCGCCGTTTTCACAGTACTTGCGCTAATCGACAGGTTCTTCATTGTTCACCCTCGTTGGGAAAATGTAAGCAGAATTATTTTCTGTTATCTTTCGCACACACATATATATTTTTTACATACCTTATCATTTTTTCACTCTCGTTTTTAGAGAATATTGAGATTCCTCACATTCTGATAAACATCAACCCAGACTGGTGTTCCAAACTCAAATGAATCACCACGCACCATAACAATCTATGTAAGTTTACTTATTTTTACTGTGATGCAGAAACAATCACGTGTGTTTAATCACTATTGTGAATAATTGTTCTAAACTGTGGCAAGTCTATTATCTTGTTTATTGAAGGTCAAGTGTAGTTCAAGCACTACAGGATCATCATGCATCTTGTTTATTTTGTTTGTAGGTACCGCCCCTGAAGAAGGGCCAGGGGGCCCGAAATGCATTGGGCAGGGCAAATTCGCTAAGAGAAACTTAAGGAATGTATTATTTACCTTATAATCAAGTGTTTTGTTTATGTTCATACGAACAAATGAATTTAGACATCTACATGTATTGATCATGTTTATAGTGACACTGAGATCTAATCAGTGCATTTGTGCATACTTATAAAATACATATATGAAACGCAGCTTTTTGTGTTGTCTAAACATTTTTTATTGGAATTTTCATTGGAATTAATTTGATTTAGGGATCCACTCTGGATCAGCAACAGTGCGCAGAGGCTCAGCAGGTTCGCTTGTTGTTATTTGTTATATATGTTACTTATCGCAATTTGGACATTGCGTTATCCTCCGCAGCACGCTTGTGTTGAAGTGTTTTCAAAAAGTTTTTTTGCAAAATTTGTTAAATAAGGTGTGCATCTCCCACCACTAATTATTGTTTTGTACCCTGTCCACAGGGAGGTAGCACCCGTTGATTGAAAAAATGTCTTCCTTTGATGCCATCACAGGCTTAACTGATAATCGAGCCAGTACTTTGGCTTATACCAATGATCAAGCAGCAGAAATTTATTCATTAATTCAAGATGTTAAATCCTTTAATGTGCAAGGAAGCAGCTTGCCGCAGCAGTTAAAACAACTTGAGTTTTTAACAAAGAGACAATTAAACCAACGCCTGCATGCGTCTACACTGGTGCAATATCATCGCGCAAAAAGAATCCCCAGAGGCCTAAGGATGCCAATCAAACCCATGCTCTTCCGATTCCACATGAAGAAAGATTTTATGGACCGCTGGTATGCAGTTCTTAACAAGTGTTCCCTGGACCTTATCCTATTACTGGTAGAAGAACTGGCAGTAGTCATCAAAGAGATCACAGAGGAGATAGCCACAATTGAAACCAACCTTGAATCCAGAATGGATGCAGAGGACTGATCAAAATTTCTGGAGGAGATGAATGCGAGGATGGATAAACATACTAAGGAGATACAAGAGGGTAAACTCAGGAAATACAAACGTGACACTTTGGACTACAAGCTTAACGAAGTGTACACGTGGGCAGAGGTCTATGCCCAGAGGAGAACATTCACAAAAAGAACCACCAATACCTCCTCACAAGAAAGCATGGCATCTGAAGGAGACACCAATGTGAATAGACCCCCACCAATAGTTGTGGAAACTGGAGCAGGAGAGAAAGACACACTGACCACATCAGGGGCTTCTACCTATAAGACGTCTTTTTCCGCCCAGGACGCGGACACAACACAACCGCCAGGCAAACCCAAAGGAAAACAAGGAGAAGCAAAAGAGGTAACCAAACCAAACTTGCGGAGTACCCGTCCAACTTGATCATTAACATTTCCAGCCAACAACTTTCAAACCAGCAACAACAGGTTTTGAACAAGGGCTTTAATTTTGTGCCAACTTATCAAACCACCATGTTAGAGATGGAAATTGATTTATTCAAGTTCATGAGATCAATCCGCTTGAAATATTTCTTTTTGAATTTTCCTGATCAAGCCACCGAACCACAACTCGCAGAGTATCTTCAATTTAAACCTAAATCTACCTTTCAAGCACCAACTTCTCACAAAATACTGGATGCTTTTGAGAATCTTGTATTGAAAGACTTGAAACAAATCAACACAAAGAAAAAATGCTATTGGAATCTGTCAAAATTTGAAAAGATGATATTGAAAGGGTTGGCGGAAAATTCAGAAATTCACATCCAACAAGCCGACAAAGGCGGCGCCATTGTGGTCATGGATCGATCATATTACGTATCAAAGGTAGAGGAACATGTATCTGATACCGACACATATCTGAAACTTGATTGTGATCCAATAAAAGATCTTAAATCTACCTTGGAGATCATTTTGGATCAAGCAGAAGAAATGAAATGGATAAACACCAAAACCCGTCAATTCCTCACAATACCATTTCCCAAGCAGCCGGGAATTTATATGCTGCCGAAAGTCCATAAAAATCTTTCCAATCCACCATTTCGCCCAATTGTCACTGGGTGTGGGACCATTTTCGAACCACTGGGACAATATATAGATCGATTTCTTCAACCTTTTGTACAGTCATGGTATTCCTATACAAAAGATACCACTCATTTTCTGCAAAAACTCATGCAAGTAACCATTCGCCCCAACATGTTGATGTGCACTCTAGACGTCAGAGCCCTCTACACCTCAATTCCGCATGATGCTGGAATAGAGGCTGTAGAATGGGCTTTACTCAAACAGGATGATCTGCCAGTGAACAAAGTTTTTTTGCTAGAACTTTTGCACTTCAGTCTAAGACACAGTTATTTTAAGTGGAATGATGCTTTCTTTTTGCAGAACAAGGGGACCTCCATGGGTTTTTCTGGGGCCCCAGCATATGCGAATACCTACATGGCGAGATTTGAAGAAACATTTTTGATGACTGACAAAGATTGGATGGAGAATACGACCATGTACTGTCGTTATATAGATGACATCTTTTTGATATGGAACAACTCCAGAACCATGCTGGAACAAAAAATCCTACGAATCAATCAATATGATGAGAACTTACAATTTACACATCATATCAGTGAGACTATGATTCCATTTTTGGATGTAATGGTTAAAATCGAGAATAACACATTGGAAACTGAAGTGTATCATAAAGATACTGATAAGAACACAGCACTCCAGTATAACAGTTTTCATTCAAAGAAACTTATTGATAATCTGCCGTATTCTTTAATGCTTCGAGCAAAAAGGATCTGTTCACAAGAGGAGACTCTGCAAATCAACCTCAAAACAATAACTTCAAAGTATCTATCTAAAAAATATCCTGTCGACATAATAGAAACAGCCAGAAACAAAACGGATAATGTTTCGAGGGAAAGCTTGTTGAAAAAAAGTATTAAAGAACCACGTCAACGGCAGGTATTTGTCAGTAAATATTCCACAAGCTCACCAAATATAAAAAAGATCATCAATCGCCATTGGGATCTGTTAAGCCATGAGACTGATTTCAAGGATTTATTCATGAACAGACCCATTTTTGCCTACAGGAGATCGCAGAACATCAGGGAGTTAATCAAACCTAAAGTGGTATCTGAAACCACTGTTTTCAAAGGAATGAGAAAATGTATTAACTGTGTACATTGCAACAATGTAATGATAACAACCACGGTAAGACATCCACATACAGGAGAACTGATTCCCACTAAGATCAGTGCAGATTGCAATTCCTCTAGTGTGATATACGCCATTAAGTGCCCGTGTGGCTTGTTGTATGTGGGCAAAACAGAGAGAAAAATTAAGACCCGCATTTCAGAGCATAAAAGTACAATTCGCAACAAAAATCCCAACAGTAGTTTGGCGACCCATTGGGATAAAAACAAGCACACGATTGCACAGATGAAGTTCCAGGTTCTGGAAATGGTGATACCCACCCCAGGAAGAAATCACACCAAAACATTGTTACAGAGAGAGATCTTTTGGATCAAACGTCTTAATACTCAAGATCCTTTCGGGATCAATGATCGAGCGGACTTAAGTTGTTATTTATGACATTGCACCTATATTCCACGCTGCAGGATTTGTTAGGAATTCTTTATGCTGTTTAATGTTTACATCATTTTATCAATTTATCATGTCTGTATATGTATGTGTTGGAATTCTGTATGCCCCTTCTTTTTTTCACACATTTTTACATTCTTTTCAACCACACCACCAACTTTTTTCAATATCTCATCTGAACCCTCAGCATAGTTGTTTATGTTTATTTCTGGTTCGGACCGCCTTTTGGCCCGTTTTCCATGTTTAGCTCCCCATCCGACGTCATCACATAAGGCCGTCGCGCCTCACATTGAATTTGTAATCACTGCCGCCACTCGGGGTTGCTTGGACGGAGGGCCGTAAGCTGTGTTGGAGCACATTTGGGAATCGAGAGGTAACCGTTACTGCGTCTCGTTAGATTTGTACCGCTTAGCGTAGTAGACTCGCTTTCATTGAAGGTGCTTTATGTCTTACAGGCTAATTGCCTAGGTTGGTTTCTGTGACGGGTATATTGGAGTTTCGCCGACAGTGCAGAAGGAACAAACATAACGAGGTTAGTTCCGCATATATAGAATTACGGCTGTGTGATCAGCCACATGCATTCAGGTGGTGTGTTGTACTTTTAACACCATTTCTTGATATAACGTGGTGATATTTAACTGTGCACCCGGCGCAGAGTCATGTTCATGTATCTAATTTTTCCGTTTTGCAGATTGGTACGTTTCTGATGATTAATAGGCGCACTGCCCCGACACCTCCGCCGTTTTCACAGTACTTGCGCTAATCGACAGGTTCTTCATTGTTCACCCTCGTTGGGAAAATGTAAGCAGAATTATTTTCTGTTATCTTTCGCACACACATATATATTTTTTACATACCTTATCATTTTTTCACTCTCGTTTTTAGAGAATATTGAGATTCCTCACATTCTGATAAACATCAACCCAGACTGGTGTTCCAAACTCAAATGAATCACCACGCACCATAACAATCTATGTAAGTTTACTTATTTTTACTGTGATGCAGAAACAATCACGTGTGTTTAATCACTATTGTGAATAATTGTTCTAAACTGTGGCAAGTCTATTATCTTGTTTATTGAAGGTCAAGTGTAGTTCAAGCACTACAGGATCATCATGCATCTTGTTTATTTTGTTTGTAGGTACCGCCCCTGAAGAAGGGCCAGGGGGCCCGAAATGCATTGGGCAGGGCAAATTCGCTAAGAGAAACTTAAGGAATGTATTATTTACCTTATAATCAAGTGTTTTGTTTATGTTCATACGAACAAATGAATTTAGACATCTACATGTATTGATCATGTTTATAGTGACACTGAGATCTAATCAGTGCATTTGTGCATACTTATAAAATACATATATGAAACGCAGCTTTTTGTGTTGTCTAAACATTTTTTATTGGAATTTTCATTGGAATTAATTTGATTTAGGGATCCACTCTGGATCAGCAACAGTGCGCAGAGGCTCAGCAGGTTCGCTTGTTGTTATTTGTTATATATGTTACTTATCGCAATTTGGACATTGCGTTATCCTCCGCAGCACGCTTGTGTTGAAGTGTTTTCAAAAAGTTTTTTTGCAAAATTTGTTAAATAAGGTGTGCATCTCCCACCACTAATTATTGTTTTGTACCCTGTCCACAGGGAGGTAGCACCCGTTGATTGAAAAAATGTCTTCCTTTGATGCCATCACAGGCTTAACTGATAATCGAGCCAGTACTTTGGCTTATACCAATGATCAAGCAGCAGAAATTTATTCATTAATTCAAGATGTTAAATCCTTTAATGTGCAAGGAAGCAGCTTGCCGCAGCAGTTAAAACAACTTGAGTTTTTAACAAAGAGACAATTAAACCAACGCCTGCATGCGTCTACACTGGTGCAATATCATCGCGCAAAAAGAATCCCCAGAGGCCTAAGGATGCCAATCAAACCCATGCTCTTCCGATTCCACATGAAGAAAGATTTTATGGACCGCTGGTATGCAGTTCTTAACAAGTGTTCCCTGGACCTTATCCTATTACTGGTAGAAGAACTGGCAGTAGTCATCAAAGAGATCACAGAGGAGATAGCCACAATTGAAACCAACCTTGAATCCAGAATGGATGCAGAGGACTGATCAAAATTTCTGGAGGAGATGAATGCGAGGATGGATAAACATACTAAGGAGATACAAGAGGGTAAACTCAGGAAATACAAACGTGACACTTTGGACTACAAGCTTAACGAAGTGTACACGTGGGCAGAGGTCTATGCCCAGAGGAGAACATTCACAAAAAGAACCACCAATACCTCCTCACAAGAAAGCATGGCATCTGAAGGAGACACCAATGTGAATAGACCCCCACCAATAGTTGTGGAAACTGGAGCAGGAGAGAAAGACACACTGACCACATCAGGGGCTTCTACCTATAAGACGTCTTTTTCCGCCCAGGACGCGGACACAACACAACCGCCAGGCAAACCCAAAGGAAAACAAGGAGAAGCAAAAGAGGTAACCAAACCAAACTTGCGGAGTACCCGTCCAACTTGATCATTAACATTTCCAGCCAACAACTTTCAAACCAGCAACAACAGGTTTTGAACAAGGGCTTTAATTTTGTGCCAACTTATCAAACCACCATGTTAGAGATGGAAATTGATTTATTCAAGTTCATGAGATCAATCCGCTTGAAATATTTCTTTTTGAATTTTCCTGATCAAGCCACCGAACCACAACTCGCAGAGTATCTTCAATTTAAACCTAAATCTACCTTTCAAGCACCAACTTCTCACAAAATACTGGATGCTTTTGAGAATCTTGTATTGAAAGACTTGAAACAAATCAACACAAAGAAAAAATGCTATTGGAATCTGTCAAAATTTGAAAAGATGATATTGAAAGGGTTGGCGGAAAATTCAGAAATTCACATCCAACAAGCCGACAAAGGCGGCGCCATTGTGGTCATGGATCGATCATATTACGTATCAAAGGTAGAGGAACATGTATCTGATACCGACACATATCTGAAACTTGATTGTGATCCAATAAAAGATCTTAAATCTACCTTGGAGATCATTTTGGATCAAGCAGAAGAAATGAAATGGATAAACACCAAAACCCGTCAATTCCTCACAATACCATTTCCCAAGCAGCCGGGAATTTATATGCTGCCGAAAGTCCATAAAAATCTTTCCAATCCACCATTTCGCCCAATTGTCACTGGGTGTGGGACCATTTTCGAACCACTGGGACAATATATAGATCGATTTCTTCAACCTTTTGTACAGTCATGGTATTCCTATACAAAAGATACCACTCATTTTCTGCAAAAACTCATGCAAGTAACCATTCGCCCCAACATGTTGATGTGCACTCTAGACGTCAGAGCCCTCTACACCTCAATTCCGCATGATGCTGGAATAGAGGCTGTAGAATGGGCTTTACTCAAACAGGATGATCTGCCAGTGAACAAAGTTTTTTTGCTAGAACTTTTGCACTTCAGTCTAAGACACAGTTATTTTAAGTGGAATGATGCTTTCTTTTTGCAGAACAAGGGGACCTCCATGGGTTTTTCTGGGGCCCCAGCATATGCGAATACCTACATGGCGAGATTTGAAGAAACATTTTTGATGACTGACAAAGATTGGATGGAGAATACGACCATGTACTGTCGTTATATAGATGACATCTTTTTGATATGGAACAACTCCAGAACCATGCTGGAACAAAAAATCCTACGAATCAATCAATATGATGAGAACTTACAATTTACACATCATATCAGTGAGACTATGATTCCATTTTTGGATGTAATGGTTAAAATCGAGAATAACACATTGGAAACTGAAGTGTATCATAAAGATACTGATAAGAACACAGCACTCCAGTATAACAGTTTTCATTCAAAGAAACTTATTGATAATCTGCCGTATTCTTTAATGCTTCGAGCAAAAAGGATCTGTTCACAAGAGGAGACTCTGCAAATCAACCTCAAAACAATAACTTCAAAGTATCTATCTAAAAAATATCCTGTCGACATAATAGAAACAGCCAGAAACAAAACGGATAATGTTTCGAGGGAAAGCTTGTTGAAAAAAAGTATTAAAGAACCACGTCAACGGCAGGTATTTGTCAGTAAATATTCCACAAGCTCACCAAATATAAAAAAGATCATCAATCGCCATTGGGATCTGTTAAGCCATGAGACTGATTTCAAGGATTTATTCATGAACAGACCCATTTTTGCCTACAGGAGATCGCAGAACATCAGGGAGTTAATCAAACCTAAAGTGGTATCTGAAACCACTGTTTTCAAAGGAATGAGAAAATGTATTAACTGTGTACATTGCAACAATGTAATGATAACAACCACGGTAAGACATCCACATACAGGAGAACTGATTCCCACTAAGATCAGTGCAGATTGCAATTCCTCTAGTGTGATATACGCCATTAAGTGCCCGTGTGGCTTGTTGTATGTGGGCAAAACAGAGAGAAAAATTAAGACCCGCATTTCAGAGCATAAAAGTACAATTCGCAACAAAAATCCCAACAGTAGTTTGGCGACCCATTGGGATAAAAACAAGCACACGATTGCACAGATGAAGTTCCAGGTTCTGGAAATGGTGATACCCACCCCAGGAAGAAATCACACCAAAACATTGTTACAGAGAGAGATCTTTTGGATCAAACGTCTTAATACTCAAGATCCTTTCGGGATCAATGATCGAGCGGACTTAAGTTGTTATTTATGACATTGCACCTATATTCCACGCTGCAGGATTTGTTAGGAATTCTTTATGCTGTTTAATGTTTACATCATTTTATCAATTTATCATGTCTGTATATGTATGTGTTGGAATTCTGTATGCCCCTTCTTTTTTTCACACATTTTTACATTCTTTTCAACCACACCACCAACTTTTTTCAATATCTCATCTGAACCCTCAGCATAGTTGTTTATGTTTATTTCTGGTTCGGACCGCCTTTTGGTCCGTTTTCCATGTTTAGCTCCCCATCCGACGTCATCACATAAGGCCGTCGCGCCTCACATTGAATTTGTAATCACTGCCGCCACTCGGGGTTGCTTGGACGGAGGGCCGTAAGCTGTGTTGGAGCACATTTGGGAATCGAGAGGTAACCGTTACTGCGTCTCGTTAGATTTGTACCGCTTAGCGTAGTAGACTCGCTTTCATTGAAGGTGCTTTATGTCTTACAGGCTAATTGCCTAGGTTGGTTTCTGTGACGGGTATATTGGAGTTTCGCCGACAGTGCAGAAGGAACAAACATAACGAGGTTAGTTCCGCATATATAGAATTACGGCTGTGTGATCAGCCACATGCATTCAGGTGGTGTGTTGTACTTTTAACACCATTTCTTGATATAACGTGGTGATATTTAACTGTGCACCCGGCGCAGAGTCATGTTCATGTATCTAATTTTTCCGTTTTGCAGATTGGTACGTTTCTGATGATTAATAGGCGCACTGCCCCGACACCTCCGCCGTTTTCACAATACTTGCTCTAATCGACAGGTTCTTCATTGTTCACCCTCGTTGGGAAAATGTAAGCAGAATTATTTTCTGTTATCTTTCGCACACACATATATATTTTTTACATACCTTATCATTTTTTCACTCTCGTTTTTAGAGAATATTGAGATTCCTCACATTCTGATAAACATCAACCCAGACTGGTGTTCCAAACTCAAATGAATCACCACGCACCATAACAATCTATGTAAGTTTACTTATTTTTACTGTGATGCAAAAACAATCACGTGTGTTTAATCACTATTGTGAATAATTGTTCTAAACTGTGGCAAGTCTATTATCTTGTTTATTGAAGGTCAAGTGTAGTTCAAGCACTACAGGATCATCATGCATCTTGTTTATTTTGTTTGTAGGTACCGCCCCTGAAGAAGGGCCAGGGGGCCCGAAATGCATTGGGCAGGGCAAATTCGCTAAGAGAAACTTAAGGAATGTATTATTTACCTTATAATCAAGTGTTTTGTTTATGTTCATACGAACAAATGAATTTAGACATCTACATGTATTGATCATGTTTATAGTGACACTGAGATCTAATCAGTGCATTTGTGCATACTTATAAAATACATATATGAAACGCAGCTTTTTGTGTTGTCTAAACATTTTTTATTGGAATTTTCATTGGAATTAATTTGATTTAGGGATCCACTCTGGATCAGCAACAGTGCGCAGAGGCTCAGCAGGTTCGCTTGTTGTTATTTGTTATATATGTTACTTATCGCAATTTGGACATTGCGTTATCCTCCGCAGCACGCTTGTGTTGAAGTGTTTTCAAAAAGTTTTTTTGCAAAATTTGTTAAATAAGGTGTGCATCTCCCACCACTAATTATTGTTTTGTACCCTGTCCACAGGGAGGTAGCACCCGTTGATTGAAAAAATGTCTTCCTTTGATGCCATCACAGGCTTAACTGATAATCGAGCCAGTACTTTGGCTTATACCAATGATCAAGCAGCAGAAATTTATTCATTTATTCAAGATGTTAAATCCTTCAATGTGCAAGGAAGCAGCTTGCCGCAGCAGTTAAAACAACTTGAGTTTTTAACAAAGAGACAATTAAACCAACGCCTGCATGCGTCTACACTGGTGCAATATCATCGCGCAAAAAGAATCCCCAGAGGCCTAAGGATGCCAATCAAACCCATGCTCTTCCGATTCCACATGAAGAAAGATTTTATGGACCGCTGGTATGCAGTTCTTAACAAGTGTTCCCTGGACCTTATCCTATTACTGGTAGAAGAACTGGCAGTAGTCATCAAAGAGATCACAGAGGAGATAGCCACAATTGAAACCAACCTTGAATCCAGAATGGATGCAGAGGACTGGTCAAAATTTCTGGAGGAGATGAATGCGAGGATGGATAAACATACTAAGGAGATACAAGAGGGTAAACTCAGGAAATACAAACGTGACACTTTGGACTACAAGCTTAACGAAGTGTACACGTGGGCAGAGGTCTATGCCCAGAGGAGAACATTCACAAAAAGAACCACCAATACCTCCTCACAAGAAAGCATGGCATCTGAAGGAGACACCAATGTGAATAGACCCCCACCAATAGTTGTGGAAACTGGAGCAGGAGAGAAAGACACACTGACCACATCAGGGGCTTCTACCTCTAAGACGTCTTTTTCCGCCCAGGACGCGGACACAACACAACCGCCAGGCAAACCCAAAGGAAAACAAGGAGAAGCAAAAGAGGTAACCAAACCAAACTTGCGGAGTACCCGTCCAACTTGATCATTAACATTTCCAGCCAACAACTTTCAAACCAGCAACAACAGGTTTTGAACAAGGGCTTTAATTTTGTGCCAACTTATCAAACCACCATGTTAGAGATGGAAATTGATTTATTCAAGTTCATGAGATCAATCCGCTTGAAATATTTCTTTTTGAATTTTCCTGATCAAGCCACCGAACCACAACTCGCAGAGTATCTTCAATTTAAACCTAAATCTACCTTTCAAGCACCAACTTCTCACAAAATACTGGATGCTTTTGAGAATCTTGTATTGAAAGACTTGAAACAAATCAACACAAAGAAAAAATGCTATTGGAATCTGTCAAAATTTGAAAAGATGATATTGAAAGGGTTGGCGGAAAATTCAGAAATTCACATCCAACAAGCCGACAAAGGCGGCGCCATTGTGGTCATGGATCGATCACATTATGTATCAAAGGTAGAGGAACATGTATCTGATACCGACACATATCTGAAACTTGATTGTGATCCAATAAAAGATCTTAAATCTACCTTGGAGATCATTTTGGATCAAGCAGAAGAAATGAAATGGATAAACACCAAAACCCGTCAATTCCTCACAATACCATTTCCCAAGCAGCCGGGAATTTATATGCTGCCGAAAGTCCATAAAAATCTTTCCAATCCACCATTTCGCCCAATTGTCACTGGGTGTGGGACCATTTTCGAACCACTGGGACAATATATAGATCGATTTCTTCAACCTTTTGTACAGTCATGGTATTCCTATACAAAAGATACCACTCATTTTCTGCAAAAACTCATGCAAGTAACCATTCGCCCCAACATGTTGATGTGCACTCTAGACGTCAGAGCCCTCTACACCTCAATTCCGCATGATGCTGGAATAGAGGCTGTAGAATGGGCTTTACTCAAACAGGATGATCTGCCAGTGAACAAAGTTTTTTTGCTAGAACTTTTGCACTTCAGTCTAAGACACAGTTATTTTAAGTGGAATGATGCTTTCTTTTTGCAGAACAAGGGGACCTCCATGGGTTTTTCTGGGGCCCCAGCATATGCGAATACCTACATGGCGAGATTTGAAGAAACATTTTTGATGACTGACAAAGATTGGATGGAGAATACGACCATGTACTGTCGTTATATAGATGACATCTTTTTGATATGGAACAACTCCAGAACCATGCTGGAACAAAAAATCCTACGAATCAATCAATATGATGAGAACTTACAATTTACACATCATATCAGTGAGACTATGATTCCATTTTTGGATGTAATGGTTAAAATCGAGAATAACACATTGGAAACTGAAGTGTATCATAAAGATACTGATAAGAACACAGCACTCCAGTATAACAGTTTTCATTCAAAGAAACTTATTGATAATCTACCGTATTCTTTAATGCTTCGAGCAAAAAGGATCTGTTCACAAGAGGAGACTCTGCAAATCAACCTCAAAACAATAACTTCAAAGTATCTATCTAAAAAGTATCCTGTCGACATAATAGAAACAGCCAGAAACAAAACGGATAATGTTTCGAGGGAAAGCTTGTTGAAAAAAAGTATTAAAGAACCACGTCAACGGCAGGTATTTGTCAGTAAATATTCCACAAGCTCACCAAATATAAAAAAGATCATCAATCGCCATTGGGATCTGTTAAGCCATGAGACTGATTTCAAGGATTTATTCATGAACAGACCCATTTTTGCCTACAGGAGATCGCAGAACATCAGGGAGTTAATCAAACCTAAAGTGGTATCTGAAACCACTGTTTTCAAAGGAATGAGAAAATGTATTAACTGTGTACATTGCAACAATGTAATGATAACAACCACGGTAAGACATCCACATACAGGAGAACTGATTCCCACTAAGATCAGTGCAGATTGCAATTCCTCTAGTGTGATATACGCCATTAAGTGCCCGTGTGGCTTGTTGTATGTGGGCAAAACAGAAAGAAAAATTAAGACCCGCATTTCAGAGCATAAAAGTACAATTCGCAACAAAAATCCCAACAGTAGTTTGGCGACCCATTGGGATAAAAACAAGCACACGATTGCACAGATGAAGTTCCAGGTTCTGGAAATGGTGATACCCACCCCAGGAAGAAATCACACCAAAACATTGTTACAGAGAGAGATCTTTTGGATCAAACGTCTTAATACTCAAGATCCTTTCGGGATCAATGATCGAGTGGACTTAAGTTGTTATTTATGACATTGCACCTATATTCCACGCTGCAGGATTTGTTAGGAATTCTTTATGCTGGTTAATGTTTACATCATTTTATCAATTTATCATGTCTGTATATGTATGTGTTGGAATTCTGTATGCCCCTTCTTTTTTTCACACATCTTTACATTCTTTTCAACCACACCACCAACTTTTTTCAATATCTCATCTGAACCCTCAGCATAGTTGTTTATGTTTATTTCTGGTTCGGACCGCCTTTTGGTCCGTTTTCCATGTTTAGCTCCCCATCCGACGTCATCACATAAGGCCGTCGCGCCTCACATTGAATTTGTAATCACTGCCGCCACTCGGGGTTGCTTGGACGGAGGGCCGTAAGCTGTGTTGGAGCACATTTGGGAATCGAGAGGTAACCGTTACTGCGTCTCGTTAGATTTGTACCGCTTAGCGTAGTAGACTCGCTTTCATTGAAGGTGCTTTATGTCTTACAGGCTAATTGCCTAGGTTGGTTTCTGTGACGGGTATATTGGAGTTTCGCCGACAGTGCAGAAGGAACAAACATAACGAGGTTAGTTCCGCATATATAGAATTACGGCTGTGTGATCAGCCACATGCATTCAGGTGGTGTGTTGTACTTTTAACACCATTTCTTGATATAACGTGGTGATATTTAACTGTGCACCCGGCGCAGAGTCATGTTCATGTATCTAATTTTTCCGTTTTGCAGATTGGTAAGTTTCTGATGATTAATAGGCGCACTGCCCCGACACCTCCGCCGTTTTCACAGTACTTGCTCTAATCGACAGGTTCTTCATTGTTCACCCTCGTTGGGAAAATGTAAGCAGAATTATTTTCTGTTATCTTTCGCACACACATATATATTTTTTACATACCTTATCATTTTTTCACTTTCGTTTTTAGAGAATATTGAGATTCCTCACATTCTGATAAACATCAACCCAGACTGGTGTTCCAAACTCAAATGAATCACCACGCACCATAACAATCTATGTAAGTTTACTTATTTTTACTGTGATGCAGAAACAATCACGTGTGTTTAATCACTATTGTGAATAATTGTTCTAAATTGTGGCAAGTCTATTATCTTGTTTATTGAAGGTCAAGTGTAGTTCAAGCACTACAGGATCATCATGCATCTTGTTTATTTTGTTTGTAGGTACCGCCCCTGAAGAAGGGCCAGGGGGCCCGAAATGCATTGGGCAGGGCAAATTCGCTAAGAGAAACTTAAGGAATGTATTATTTACCTTATAATCAAGTGTTTTGTTTATGTTCATACGAACAAATGAATTTAGACATCTACATGTATTGATCATGTTTATAGTGACACTGAGATCTAATCAGTGCATTTGTGCATACTTATAAAATACATATATGAAACGCAGCTTTTTGTGTTGTCTAAACATTTTTTATTGGAATTTTCATTGGAATTAATTTGATTTAGGGATCCACTCTGGGTCAGCAACAGTGCGCAGAGGCTCAGCAGGTTCGCTTGTTGTTATTTGTTAGGCAGACACATAGCACACAGAAATGCCAACTTCTAAAAGTGCCATTTCTAAAATAGCGATCATAAATCTGCGGACATAATTGTGCAGCATTAATTATCACTATTCCAAACATACCAAACTTGACCACGCTGCTCCTCTCATTTCAGGAATTACCACTGAAACACTTATCAGGGAATCCCCAATGCATTCCTATGAGAGGGCAGCCTCACATCCGTGTGAAACTAAAATGGCTGTTTGTCACTACCAGGACATCACACACTTAAGGTACATGTCCTACCTTTTACCTACAATGTACCCTGCCTATAGGGCTAGCTAGGGCTTACCTTAGGGGTGACTGACATGCAGTAAAAGGGGGGTCACAGATGTGGCACACACTTTAGGTGCCACGTCACAGCGGCAGTTGCACAGCGAGCACACGCCCTGCATTGGCAGAGGCATGAGACAGGTTTTGAAAGGCTACTTTGGTGGATGGCTCAATCGGCACTGCAAGCCCACCAATAGCATTTAATTTACTGGCCCTAGGTATCTGAGATTCCACTTTACAAGGGACTGACAGGTAAATTAAATACACCAAACAGGTGTAGACCAATCTTACCATGTTTACCACAGAGAGCGCACGCACTTTGCACTGGACAGCAGTGCTAAAGTGCCCAGAGTCCTAAAACCACCAACACCATGACATAAAAAAGGCTAGGAGGAAGGCAAAAGGTTCAGGGATGACCCTGCAAAAAGGACTAAGTCCAACACAACCTCCTTGCAGCAAAAAAGCCAGGATAGACCAATCGTTACCTTGATGGGCTTCCCTGCTTGGGGCAATAGAACACGGAACTGGGCCCGCAACTGCAGGGACTCCATCCAGTTCTCCGCCATTCTGAACCCATGTGGTTCCCTCTGTCAAAGCTCCCAGGACCAACTAAGCGACACCATTGGTACTCCCTAGTTGTCCGCGGCCAGGACCATTAGAAATTCTGTACTAGCAGTATTGTATTGTAAATATGCAAAGTATGAAGGCACCGCTGGCATTTTTGCAAACGCCTGGTGATCCTCATATTATTTGGAAAAGCTGGTTTAGAGCATTCACAAAATATTTGGATGCAATAAGAGGTAACAGGTGATGTGCAGAAAGGAAAAGGTTTGTGTTTGAGCACAATTTAGGTTTTGAGAGGCAGGCGATCTATGTTATGTTATATGTTATAAGCTGTTTTGTAACGCGCTGAATTACTACCGGAGTATCCTGGCGCGGTATACCGCTGGGGAACCCGTCCTGGCTTTTCCCTGTGGGATGGTCCCTACTGGGAGTCCCCAAGGTGAAGCCAGGCATCCCTGGCGTTGATGGGGGCGTTCTGGAATTAGGCAAGCTAATGCCCAGAGTTGCCGAGTGGGACCCCTGGTTAGAGTAGGCACCGAGGCGAGAATTATCAAGTCTGCTGACCCTGGTCCACGACCCTGCCGCGTCGAGAATTGAACCCTGGTCCTGGGCCGACTCCTGCTTCCGGGTCTGCCGCCTCTAACCAGTGAGCCACACCACTCCACTCTATGAACATTTGCCACAACTGCAGAGGATGGCAGATGAAGATGATGAGGCGTTGGATGAGTACCAAGAGGCGGTAAAGAAACTGTAGAAACAGTTTGACGCTCAGCAAAGTTTGGCAGTAAAGAAACACAATATTTTTACACATGAACAGCACCAGGAAGAACCAATAGATTAATGTATTGCACCACTATGCATGTTAGCTGTGGATTGTGAATTTGAACAATTTACTATGCAATTAATTAGAGACCAATGTTGTTGTAACGTGTTGAGACAAGAAGCTCCAAGCGAAACTACTTACCTTGAAGAATCCATCTCTAGCAGAGACCAGTGACATAGTTAAAAGTATAGAAATTTCCCACAAAGCTTCAAAAGAATTGTTGGAAAAAGAATATGGGATTGTATATGCAGTATCAGATAATAGTACTAAGGAATAAAACATGAGTAAAGTGGGTTATCACAGAAAGCGACATAAGGTAAGGAGGGGGGGGGGACAAAAATACCTTTTTTCAAACAGAAAAATATTTGCTTTAGGTGTGGTTATCCCAGTCACACACTTATGGGTTGAACCTGTACAACTAAGGGGCCCATTAGGATGGCGGGCGGTTTG
This sequence comes from Lissotriton helveticus, assembly GCF_964261635.1. NCBI lineage: Eukaryota > Metazoa > Chordata > Amphibia > Caudata > Salamandridae > Lissotriton > Lissotriton helveticus. The sequence goes on along the minus strand of NC_136057.1, from coordinate 658,282,197 downwards.
CCCCCGCCAGGCCGGCGGTAGCCACCGCCGGTGAAGAACTGTAATCTTCATTCTCAGGGAATACTTACTAATAGAAAAAAGAACTTGGCGCAGAAGCTGAAAATATGAAAAGACATCTTTATTAAATGTAATAAGTGAGGCCACGTCACACAGAAGCTGTAGCAACTGAATGAGGTAGTCTGAGGAGTACAGAGAACAGAGGCCTTATAGATGCTCAGGGTTACAAAACTCAGCATAAAAGTAAGGGGCAGTCCTTGCTTTTGCAAACATGCAAAAAATGCCCAACATGGACATGCAAGGTCTGCCAAACGACAAACCCATTTTACAGTTGTCCGGCCCATAATCAATCATTGAACAAACCCAACATTCTTCTTTAGACAAGCCGGACAAACCCATAATAAAAAGGACCCCAACCCATATCGTAAATAGACCATAAAAGAAGAAACAGTAACAGATAGAAGTAGGATAAGGCATGTTTGTGTGCAGTAAAACTTTATGATGTCCTGTGCTCTGATCCTTAATCTTGATCAGCTAAAGGGCAGGAACTGGTTTAACAAGGTCAGCTTCAGGCAACAGGGTCAGTTTACTCAGGTCAAACAGGAGTCAGCATGAACTCGAGTTAAGGTGTACATGTCCTTAAAAGACTAGTTCAGCCACAATCATCGGCCTATGTGAGGGCAACCACAAAATGGCTGCCATACACAAAATGGAACACACGGGTTCAGAATTCACAGAACCTCAGACCCTCCTTTTGCCCTTACATAGGCAATCACTCAGTCTGTATCTGAATCGATGTCAATATTATCCGATAGTCCCTTCACTAAGGCATTATTACTCGAGTTATCTTTCATGGATTGCAAGAGATAGACTTCGTTGGCATAAATAAACATCGTCTGATATGCCCATACAGACCCATTGTAACTAAACGACAGAACCAAATAGGGAATACCTATATCTGTAGTATGTGGCATTAGACCACACACCCAACAATTACTGGTGTTCATTACCAGCTGGTGTTGATGCAGAAGCTGTACAAAGGAATTATTAGTAAACTCTGACCTCCTAACCAGTTCATGTTCAGGTAAAGTATGGAAAGACCGCTCAGTTTACCATAAAGTATGGTGACCGCTCAGCCCTCCACAGGGCTTGGTCGCCCCACTCACTGCTGCCGCTCCTGCCTGCCTTTGCCGCCTCCTGCCTGCAGATTCCTTTGCTCGCTGCTCCTGGGAATTTCCCGCTGCTCCTGGGAATTTCCCGCTGCCCGCTGCTTCTTGGAATTTCCCACCGCTGCCTCCCTGCGGCCCCGCCCCCCTGTGATTCCATTCGCCGCACCGCTCCCGCCACCCAGCTGCTCCTCCCTCCCGGCTCCTTACTTAAGGGGACCATAGGGGACCACAGAGTGTGACCGCTCAGCCCTCCACAGGGCTTGGTCGCCCCACTCACTGCTGCCGCTCCTGCCTGCTTTTGCCGCCTCCTGCATGCAGATTCCTTCGCTCGCTGCTCCTGGGAATTTCCCGCTGCTCCTGGGAATTTCCCGCTGCCCGCTGCTTCTTGGAATTTCCCACCGCTGCCTCCCTGCGGCCCCGCCCCCCTGTGATTCCATTCGCCGCACCGCTCCCGCCACCCAGCTGCTCCTCCCTCCCGGCTCCTTACTTAAGGGGACCGTAGGGGACCACAGAGTGTGACCGCTCAGCCCTCCACAGGGCTTGGTCGCCCCACTCACTGCTGCCGCTCCTGCCTGCCTTTGCCGCCTCCTGCCTGCAGATTCCTTCGCTCGCTGCTCCTGGGAATTTCCCGCTGCTCCTGGGAATTTCCCGCTGCCCGCTGCTTCTTGGAATTTCCCGCCGCTGCCTCCCTGCGGCCCCGCCCCCCTGTGATTCCATTCGCCGCCCCGCTCCCGCCACCCAGCTGCTCCTCCCTCCCGGCTCCTTACTTATGACGCCCCCAGAGCGACCGCGCAGCGGACGCGCGCAGCGGGAGCGCCGATTGAGCGCCAAAGGTAGCCCGTCTGCGCCCGTCCGCGCCTGGCCCGCGCCCAGCGCCAGGACCCCTGGCCCTCCCCGCCGAGGCAAGACGACCCGACTGACCTACGACGCCGCCACTCTCAACGCACTCAATGCCGGCCGGACCCACGCCTGCTGCCGAGCCACCCCGAGACGCACCCACGGACCCTTCACCTGCTGCACCTGCAAGTTCACCTGCCTCCGAACCTGCCCCGCACCCACCAAGACAAACACCAGCAGCAACCACCTCAAGTGCATCCTGATCAACACCCGCTCAGTCCACAGACACGCCATGGAACTCTGGAACCTCCTCGACGCTACATCACCGGACGTCGCCTTCCTCACGGAAACCTGGATGAACGCCTCCTCTGCACCCGACATCGCCATCGCCATCCCGGACGGGTACAAGATCATCAGGAGGGACCGCATCAACCAGACCGGAGGTGGCATCGCCATCGTCCACAGGAACACCATCCGCATCACGACCGACGCCAACGACTCCTTCGCCGCAGCCGAACATCTCCACTTCCAGATTCACACCGACCCTAAGACGACCCTCAGAGGCACCCTCGTCTACAGACCCCCGGGACCACGCACACAATTCAGCGAAGACATCACAGACTTCATCAGCCCGCACGCCCTCCCCTCCACTGACTACATCCTCCTCGGGGACCTCAACTTCCACCTGGAGAACAACAAGGACCGCAACACCACCGCCCTGCTGGAAACCCTCGCCAACCTCGGACTCAAGCAACTGGTCAACACCCCCACCCACTACGCCGGCCACACGCTTGATCCCGTCTTCTCTTCCAGCAAGTACATCACCTTCAGCCATGCCACCGGACTCCACTGGACCGACCACAGCTGCGTCCACTTCAGCTTCAAAAGATCCACGACCCACCACCACCCGCAACAGGTACCTCACAGGAATTGGAGCAAGATCACCGCAGACCAGCTCACCACCTCCCTCAGCCAGAGCCCACCCGCCAACACAACGGACCCCAACGAAGCAGCCCGCAACTTCACACAGTGGCTGACCGCCTGCGCCGACGACCTCGCGCCACTAAAGAACCCTCCCAGCAGACCCAGAAGCAAGAAGGCATCCTGGTTCACCGACGACCTCAAGGACTCCAAGAAGACCTGCCGCACCCTCGAGAAAGCCTGGCTCCTCGACCGGACCACCGACAACATGACCGCCCTCAAACACGCTACCCACAAGCACCACCAGCTCATCCGCACCACCAAGAAGAAATCCCTGAAAGAACGACTTGACAACAACGCCCACGACAGCAAAGAGCTCTTCACTATCGTCAAGGAGTTCTCCAACCCCAGCACCGGCACCAACGACATCACTCCGTCACAAGACCTCTGCGACTCCCTCGCCTCGTTCTTCCACCGCAAGATCGCCGACATCCACAACAGCTTCGGCGCCCCACCCACGCACCCAACTGTCGAACCACGCCCCCCACCGCCACCCTTCGCACCTGGACCACGGTGACCACCGAAGACACAGCCCGCACGATGAACACCATCCACTCCGGATCACCGACCGACCCCTGCCCACATCACGTCTTCAACAAGAAATTACTTAGGTGATAGTCAGGCATGTGACACAACACCAAGAGTGGGGGTGATACATAAAAATCAAAATAGTTCATGATAGTTAGCTCTACCGCTGGCCTCTACACCATATACGGTAATCTCAGCTAATGTTCCAGTTCCCTTTTTCAGGGAAAAAATGTAAACCTTGTTTCCTTTATGGTACAAGGCCATACACTATTTAGGAAGCAGAACAAAACTGACTAATGTAATATAAAAATTAGGTCACCATGCACAAAAGTCACAGATCTATAATTTATCCTACGTCCAATTCAGGATACATAAATTTAGGGCTGCCTGTTCCTTACAGGAAAGGGGGCAGCAATGTGACTAACTGTAGGTGAAACCTTGTTTCCTGTATATCTCTTTTATTTTACTTCAATACTATATAGCCAAAATAGACATGCACTGGTGAAGTGTTGTCTGTCTCGCTCACAGGATGAAAAAATATCATATCTGTGAAATTTAGCGCAAATTCACCCAGCTGTTGTACAGGATACACATCGTCATGTATATCCCTTCACAACACAGGTAAACTTGTAATAGTATCATAAGCAGCAACATAAAACAAAAAACATGCAAAGAAACCGCACAAAACGGACATGTCAAGCCATCAGATATACTTGCTGTATATCAAGCACAAAAAAACCCATAAACAAACAATAGCATATGTGAATGAGCGGTGACGCACACACTTCAAGTCCTGTACTTTATGCACTGTGAACCTGCAGCCCAAAACCGACTATTCAGGCCTTCTTAATTTGTCAGGTTTAAAATCAAAATTACACTTTCTTTTACACACTTTCCCTTACTTTCCTCACACTTACTTTCACTTTCCTTACCCTCCTTTTGACAGCTGATCACTAGTCAGTCGTGATCGTCTGGCAAGACAATCTACTGTGTCACTTGAAAACCACTTGAACATTCCTTTCCAAAGGAGTTACGCAAAAACACATCTCTTTTCAACCAACCAAACTTATGTGTCTTGTCAGCCTTAAAATCACCCAGAACAATCCATGAATGATCTGCGGGCAGAAGCCCAAAAAAAATACAACACACAAAAGAGAGACATTTCTCATAACAAGCAAATATCCTTTATAACTTGTAATCAGAAGACAAAGCATGATACACATTAACAGACACAAAAATAAAGTTCCATTACTTAACTGTTACCATCTTGTCGGTCAGCTTGCAACATTAAGCTAAAACTAAAATTCTTTCACTGACACTCCGTGTTAACTTTGTGCCACAATTTTCACTTTGAAAAATAATTCTTAATTGGCAAATCGTTCTCACTTAGGCATGTAGCCTTCAAAATGTGAATAAAGAGCTTCCTCTTATTTTCTGTCTAAAACTTAATGCAATGCCTCATTTTCTGTCAAATAAAAGCAACTAGCGGACATCATTTTTTCAGAGCAGAAATACAAATGTATCATTTCTGCAGAGCATTTAGCATGATGTTGAGACTTTCAAAGAAACCCTTTTTCATATTTTTCCTTTGTAATTAAGTTCTTTAATTTTATTGATGTTCTTATGGAGAAACCAGAAACCCTCCCTTTTTAGAGGCCTGTTTAGCAAGGTCATTCTGCATTTCACAGAGACAAGGCCCTAATTTAAAAGGTTACAAATGTCAACATGACAGCCCCCTTCCATTGTTTACAGGGAAACTAAAGATAACACCTCAGCGCGACTTGAGCAAGCCTATGCAGCTCTACTAGCCCCCACCCTCTGCTCATTCTGAGGCTGACAAAGGCATAAGGCCTTCCTAATTCCTCCTATCCTGCAATAATTCACTCTATTTTGAAAAATACTGTATCCTTTTTAGGCGCTAAAAAATTATCTCTGTTTCCAGATTATGAAACAACATTTACTGTGAATAATTCACAGAACCTAATAACACACATACCAGTTTAAGAACAAGTGCTTGTTGCAATGGTACTTATTTCATCAACCTTAAATGAATCTCACTGGGCCATTTAAAAGCAAACCCCAAATGAGGACAGCCTGCAAATTTGTATTATACCTAAATGTATGCTTTCACTGAAGCCTAAAAGCACTTTAAAGCTATTATAAATGGCAAAAATACCCAAATTCGACTTTGATATGTGGGGCACTTAAAAATAAATATCCTATAAGTATGTTACATATTAATCATCCTCAGAATGTTCTTTACACATTACAGATATTAGACATTAGACATATCTCATGTAAATCCTTAGAAAAATGAGTTTTGTACGCCTGCGCTAAGTGAGATGTCATATGCTAATGTCCTCATTATGCAGTGCAACACAACTCAAATTAAATTATAATGCTAGGAGGTCACAGTATGAGCATTAAGCTTCATGAATAGTAAACGAATTTTGTAGCACTTATTTTTAATAATTATTTTTCATAATTTAATAATTATTTTTAATAAACCCAATCATTTTTGATAATACCACATATAAAAGCAAGCTGCATCCATTGCCTATCATTTTTAGACGCATTCATTTATAAGCCTAAGCACAGAAGCCTAACTTAAAACATAACAAAATTTGGCGCCACATTTTTCTTTCTAAAAAGGACAATTTTTATTTAGCAACAGAGCCCAGAATATGCGTACAAAAATGCTTAAAGAGAGGAAACCCTTAATTGAAATGTCTTCCTGTAATACAAAATAATGAAGAAATGCTATAAGTTGGTTTTTCTACAAAAACACACCATTCGTTTTTGGGGGCCTTTTTATTCCTAGTGATTGTGAATTATTCTTTTTTTTTTTTTTAAGCATTTAGACATTTTGCTTAATAGACTGAAAACATACAAAACCACAAACACACATTTGAGCTCATTTCAGACATAAACAGAAAGGGGTGAAACACTCAGGACACACTATATGGCGCGCTTTAGCCATGCATTTCATAAATAGCGCCATCGCTATGTACTTACCGAAGTTGCACTAATGGGAAAACCACATAGACATTGAAACACACATTTAACTCACAAATTAATACTCAGAACAAAAATAAAGGACAGCCCACAGACTGTACTTAAACCAAACTATTTGCAAATACTAGTTGTAAGTCATATTTACAAGAAACGCTTCTCAATAGTGTTCCAAAAGACTGCAAAAACAGACTGCTGCATATCCAAGAAGCCAAAACACACTTAATTCACTAGCTTTGGCTGGCAGAACACCAACAAATCGCTCTGCATATCTTCATTTATAAAATTGCGCAGAACAAAGGATCCTTGTTTTGTATTATGTCATATTTTAATTCCCTGGGGATTTCAGAGTGACCAAGGAAGAAATATGTTTGTATACTTAAACCTATTAAAGTATTCCTTCTAGGAGAGCCAGCTAATTAATTTCACATCACACTATGGTACCTTCCAAATAAAGCCACACATTCTTCTCATGTGAGCTTTTAAACAGGCATGCCAAAAATATTGCAAAATATACAATATTATAATCAATGTAGTGCTTAATGTACTTTTCGTACGTGCACCGTTCAACTAAACCAAATAGAGAAAATTCTCCTCATTACCTGTTCTACACAAATTGCAATTCGCATATACAAACCTATACAAATCCAAAGTTGGCCAACACAAATTCCAAAGTTCCAAAGTTACAGTCCTAAATTTGCTAAGACCAGGCATCTAATAGCTCACTAATCTAGCTTCAAACTTCAAGGGGTTATCAAAAACGATATACTCGCAAATATACAAGCCCCTCGGCTTTGGTAATTGCAATAACCAAATCAAAACCAAGAAATCAACCCCTCGGCTTTGGTAATTGCAATAACCAAATCAAAACCAAGAAACCAAACAAAGTCGTGGGAGCGACCCACTTGTACTTCTTATTCTTACTAATCAAAAGGTTATCCAAATTCTAACTGTCAAGTTCTACATGACCTAACGGTCTTTTTTAGAATACTCACGCCAAAAAGGTTCTCAGTCAGGAGCGACATCATGTGGAGGATCAAAATCAGGAAGATCAGAAATATACTGGGCTGCAGAAACAAAGAATCACCAGAATCCCTGTGCACAGAGTACCTCCTTAGTAGAATCCTGTTCTGTCCTCCTCAGTAGATTTCAGTCCTCTGACAAGATCACTCCCACAGATAGTCACTTCTCTGATGAAGCCCACGTTGGCCACGCCATTTGAAGAACTGTAATCTTCATTCTCAGGGAATACTTACTAATAGAAAAAAGAACTTGGCACAGAAGCTGAAAATATGAAAAGACATCTTTATTAAATTTAATAAGTGAGGCCATGTCACACAGAAGCCGTAGCAACTGAATGAGGTAGTCTGAGGAGTACAGAGAACAGAGGCCTTATATATGCTCAGGGTTACAAAACTCAGCATAAAAGTAAGGGGCAGTCCTTGCTTTTGCAAGTATGCAAAAAATGCCTAACATGGACATGCAAGGTCTGCCAAACGACAAACCCATTTTACAGTTGTCCGGCCCATAATCAATCATTGAACAAACCCAACATTCTTCTTTAGACAAGCCGGACAAACCCATAATAAAAAGGACCACAACCCATATCGTAAATAGACCATAAAAGAAGAAACAGAAACAGATAGAAGTAGGATAAGGCATGTTTGTGTGCAGTAAAACTTTATGATGTCCTGTGCTCTGATCCTTAATCTTGATCAGCTAAAGGGCAGGAACTGGTTTAACAAGGTCAGCTTCAGGCAACAGGGTCAGTTCACTCAGGTCAAACAGGACTCAGCATGAACTCGAGCTAAGGTGTACATGTCCTTAAAAGACTAGTTCAGCCACAATCATCGGCCTATGTGAGGGCAACCACAAAATGGCTGCCATACACAAAATGGAACCCACGGGTTCAGAATTCACAGAACCTCACCGGCCTGGCGGGGGGCGTACCGCCCGCCATCCGTCCCAGAATGACTCCCTGCCATATTAGTATGGCTGGGGGGTCTGCGGCAGACGGAAAGACTGTCCGCCGCTTTTCCGCCCCGGTCGCCTTGCGGTCGGACAAAAAAGGGTTTATATGGTGGCGGTGTCTATCAGACACCGCCAGCCATATTAGCATGGGCTGTGGGAGCTGCTTTTCCGTGGCGGTAATGCTGCCACAGAAAGGCAGGCGGTCTTCACTTCGGGGGCCCCCTGTGGGCCCCATGGTGAAGGCTTGGTGGGAGTTGCACATGGGGGTACCTGTGGTACCCCCCTGCATTTGCATACACAATGCAACAGGCACTGCGCGGTGCCTCCCGCTTTGTGTATGCAAATGCTTCACAAGTATTTTTAGCATTGTGGCGGGCGGTGCTGAGAGCACAATGTTAAACATGCATGATGCGCCCGCCACTGTGGTGGGCGCATCCTAATACCCCCCACGGGACCCCCGCCCTTATGGCGGGCAGTCCCATCCCCCGATGGGATGGCGGGCGGAATAAGTCGAATTTAAAACGAATTTTGATGTGTGCACTGCATCACCAAATACGATGCAGTGCGCACAACGAAATTCGTTTTATTTATTTATATGTTTACTTACCTGTTAAAGTCCGTAATCCATACATTACTACCCCCCACTCTGTCCCCCCCCTCCCCTACCCCTCCCCATGTCACCGCCCTGCAGTTACACCTACTACCGGCCGTGGCTGTATGAGGATTGGTTTGAAGTTGTTGAAAGAACAAGAGATGTAGTGTTGGTTGTTGCTAAGGGGATGAACAATAATGTATTGATCCTTACACTGAGATTAGGGTTGATGGGAGGAGTCAAAATCTGCTTCTTGACTCAGGTGCTAAAATAACAATAATTATTGAGGAATTGTTTACACAAAATTGGGTGAAACAAGAACTCCTACCACCAGATAGGTGTTCTGTATCCTATGAAGGAAAACAAATGGTCTGTTGGGATATTTTGAATCTATTTTACACTTCAAAGAAAACCTATTTTTGGAAAAGTATATGTGGCAAAAAAAGATTTGAATATTTTAGGATGGTACGATCAGGGTCTGTTTGGGATGACTCTTAGACCAGGTGGAGAAGTACATGTGTCACTGTAAGTGAAGACAATCGGTGTGGGCCACAGGCTGGCAATGCTTCCCATGTGGTTTCACCAGAGGAACAAGCCACGGTTAAGAGGTGGTCATAAATTTTAAAAAGGTATTCAGTAGAGGTTAATCACAGGATCAATGCATGAGATGGAGTAGTTTTGGTTCAGCACAAAATGAGAAATGTGCCATTCAATGTCAAAGAGGAATCGGTAAAAAATGTAAGTAAAATGTCCCTGGATGGTGTAATTGAGCCAGTGGAGTCGCTTTTATGGTTTTCTCTGTTGGTTATTCCTACAAAAAATAAATGGTGATGTACTAGTCTATGTTGATCTATGAAGCCTAAATAAAGTCATTTGGATGGATTCCCACCTACTACCACATACTGATGACATTCTCACAACATTTGTGGGGGCAAGGGTATTCAGTAAAAACAACTTGGCATCTGCATACCACCAAGATGAGTTAGAACAATCATTCAAACATCTCACAGCATTTGCATCATCTGTAGGTACGTATCAGTTTAGGAGGATGCCATTTGGTCTCGCTTCGGCCGCGTCCATTTTTCTCCACACATAATGGAGTCATTTTTGAGTGATATCGGAGGTGCAGTTACATTTCGAGATGATGTTTTGAGTACTAAGGGACTTACAGGAGCATGATGAGGTTTTGCAGGTTGTGTTGAAGAGGATAGAGCAAGCAGGAGTTGTTGTTAACATTAAGAAATGTTTTTTTGCCAAGTCATCCGGGGATTATTTAAGTCGCTTGACATCAGAGAAGGGAGTTGAACTGCGCCCAGATTTGGCTGATGCAATCAAGAATGTCCCCATACCTGACACCAAGGGGTAGGTTACTTCGCTTCTTGGTGTGTGTGTATTCTATGCTAAGTACATTAAGGATTTTTCAAGCAAAACAAAACATTTGTAGGGTTTACAAACGAAAAGCAAGGTTTTTGTCTGGAATGAAAAGTGTAAAGCAGAATATGAGACACTTAAAAGAAAAACTGTGTCTGCTAAATTGTTGGCACCATTCAACCCTGATTGCCATTGCTTGATTACTGTCCATGCCGGCCACAGCAGTTTAGAGGCTACACTTTCTCAGCATGCTGGGAAAGAAGAAAGAACAATTAGGTTTGATTTTAGAGCTTTACCCGAAAATGAGAAAAGCTATTGAGAAGGAGCTATTAGCCTGCTGTTGGGTAATTGAACAATTCACAAGTTTTGGTTGGGGGTAAAGTTTGCAATGCCTACTGACGATAAATCATTGGTGAATATTCTAAGTAAAAATGTTATCAAGTATCATAATCCTAGAAATGCTAGAATAAGCTCCAAATTACTTCAGTACAATTTTGATATTCAACTCATTCCAGGAGAGAAGAATATTTGGGAGGATTGTCTCTCAAGGGCACCCCAGCCATTTGACATGTCATACAAGGTTGGAGAAAATGAAGAAGATGAGGAATGCCTTATAGCTGCCACTGATGTATGCAGCTGTGGCAGATTTGTAGAGAATGAGTGATCTTAATGTGTGAAGCTAGATAAAGATTTGGACTTCGTTAAACAATATATCAGTGAAGAGTGGCCTAAGGAAAGGTTGCTTGTTAAAGTGAGCAGGGATATCACCATTGCTACTGGCAGAAGGTTATCATAGATTCAGTACAGGAGACAAAGGACTTTCACTGTTGAGTGCCTTGGTTACATAAACTGAAGAGCTGTGGGGTAAAGAGATTTTATTAATTGCTCACAATATTAGTGAATATGACATCCAGGCCCAGTCATTTACATTTTTTTCAATGTTCATTCACATTAATGCCCTCACTCTTTCAAAGAGATACTCACAAATTAGTGCCCTCTTCTAAACTGGCACCACTTCTGACCATTCTGTCCGTCCGTGACCTTAAAAGCCGAAAAACTCTGAAACACATTCTTATCAAAGGCTAGAGACACCGATGACCACTTAAACTTCAGGAAGAAAGGAAAACAAGACCTGGCTGTTATCCAACAGATGATTCAATTTAAAATACACATAAGAGAAAGAAAAAATCCCATACACAATATTGCAAACTTCTGCATGGGCAAGCTTTCCCTCCCTTATCTTTACTCCACTACTTGTATAAATACCATTGCACAATCAAAATAACTCAAAACATATAATGCTCCAGTCAGCACGGATGGCACCATAGTACTTTCGATGGCAAAGCTAGGAGCCTGCACATTTCTAACCAGACACCATGACCCCATGTTATATAAGCCTATGAAATTCTATCTCTCACTCTTCATTACTCCACTCCAGGTGCTTGTGCTGTTACATAGTCTTTATGGACAGAACCAATATAGTGTGGCTGCTGTTCAGCATAGCTAAATGTTAGTGATATAGAGTAGAGTGTCATAGAGTAGAGTCTCTTTGAGTTGTAAAGAGTAGAGTGTCACTGAGAGACACAGAGTGGAGTGGAATCATAGAGTGGAGTAGTCATGGAGTGGCGTGGCATAGAGTGGAGACTTGAGTGAAGTGGTGTAGAGTGGAAGAGAGTGGTCTAGAGTGAAGTGGCATAGAGTGGAATGGCATATAGTGGCATCGAGTGGAGTAAGGTAGAGTGCAGTAGTATAGAGTTGAGGGGTATAGAGTGATGTAAAGTTTAAAAGAGGGGAGTGGTGTAGTGTAGAGCAGAGTAAAGTGTCACACAGTGAAGTGGTGTAGCATGGAGTAAAGTGGCATGTAGTGTTGTGGAGTGCCAGGGGAACGTCTGCTTCGCTAAAGCGATACGGGGTCTGCCCTCCCATAAAAGGCTACGCTGCAACCCCTCCACCTCACGGAAATAGCTGGCCGGCACTACATCCAGGGAATTCTTAAGGGCATAAAGGAAACGAGGCAGAGCCATCATCTTAAAAAGGGCCGCTCGCCCCAACAAAGAGAGCGGAAGTTTCCTCCAGTTAGCGATGTCACTCCTAAGTCTTTGCAACGGTGGGAGGAGATTCTTGGCGTACCTGACTACTGGGTCAAGAGATATGAAAATCCCCAAATACTTGAACCCGTCTATACTAATCTGAATGGGACAATTTCGCGGGGGGATCGGGGGCTCTCCTTCGAGGAGAAACAGCAGGGATATACCCCAATTAATAGAGAGTCCGGATTTCTTACCAAACGAGGCCAGGACGTCGCACACAACAATTAGGGACTTACGGGGAGAGGTTAAATGAAGCAGAATATCATCTGCCTACAAGGAAACTCAGTCCTCCCAATCAGGGGACCACTGAATACCCCTGATAGATGGCTCCCAGCACAGCCAAGCTGCCAATGGTTCAAGGGCCAGCCAGAAAAGAAGGGGTGAGAAAGGGCAGCCCTGCCGAGTGCCACGACCAAGACGAAAGGACGCCGATACCTGATTATTAACGACTATTTGGGCGAGTGGCTCAGTGTATAACAGGCACATCCAGCCTATAAATTCAGGGCCAAATCCAAATTTAGTCAGGACCGCCCACAGATAGGACCATTCTACTGTATCAAAAGCCATGGTTGCATCAAGCAAAGCAATAACGGCTGGTTCCTGCAGGGTGTGGGCCCTGTCTATCACACCATGCCTATCACACCATGCAACCTACATACCAATGTACGTACCCCTTGCCAAAGCACTCCCTCTCCCCTTTTTGGGGAAGGATCCAGTATGTATGCCTTGGAGTCTCAGAGACCCCTCTGAGAGATTCCTCTATGTAAAGGGAGCCTCTCGCAACAGAGATAGGGAAGTGATACCACTTCCCCTGGGATCACAGCTTACTGGACTTTGGACGTTACTTTGACTCGTCTACCGGTTTGTGTCCCCATCACCCTTCCCCTCCTCTTCCAATGCTGTGTCTCTCACCCTCCCCTCCTCTTTCCCGCCTTCATTATCTGTCTACTTCCCCTGCTCCTACCCCCTCCCCTGAATCTCTCCCCTTGCCTGCTTTCCCCTTACGTATTTGTGCTTATTGTTTATCTCGACCTTACAAGTAACTACATTGCCATGCTCTAATAACTGTGTAACTTTTGTAATGATGTAACCTCTAACTATGATCTGATACTCATGTAAAGCGCTCTGATACCTCCGGGTCTAGACAGCTCAATATAAAACCTTTAAAATAAATAATATAATATTTGTAGGTATTTGGCATACGCATTTAACATTATATGTTTTTTTATTTGTAATATGAAATATATTTGTATTTTAATGTGTAATATATGTTTATATTTTTTTTTATTAATTTTGTTTTGTAAATAGTTTTTGTTCATATTTTGTTTGTTTTTCATTTGAACTGACTGGAGTGAGAATATTCATTGTTACCCCTTTGCAATCCAACTTTTTCCCTACTGTTGCACTGATTGGAGTGAGAATAGTACATTTTATCCTGCCACTAACCAACATTTTCCCTACTGTTGCCCTCACTGGATTGGGAATAGTACGTTTTATCCCTCGCTATCCAACACTTTCCCTACTGTTGTACTCACTGGAGTAGGAATAGGAATTTTTACCCCTACGCAATCCAACACTTTCTCTATTGCTGTACTTATTGGCTTGGGAATAGTAATTTTTACTCCCTCTGCTATCCAACACTTTCCCTACTATTACACTCACTGGGGTGGGAATAGAAAGTTTTACCCCTCCGCTCTCCAGCGCTTTCCCTACTGTTGCACTCATTGGGGTGGGAATAGCAATTTTTACCCTACACATTAGAACACTTTCCCTACTGTTAGACTGACTGGAGTGGGAATAGTAAGTTTTACCTCTCCTCTATCCAACACTTTCCCTACTGTTAAACTCATTGGAGTGGGAATAGTAATTTGTACCCCTATGCTATCCAACAATTGCCCTAATGTTACACTCACTGGAGTGGGAATAGTAAGTTTTACCCCTGCACTGTTGCACACTTTCCCTACTGTTGTACTCACTGGAGTCGGAATAGTACGTTTTACCCCTCCACTATCCAACACTTTCCCTACTGTTGCACTCATTGCAGTGGGAATAGTAATTTTTACCCCTACACAATCCAACACTTTCCCTACTGTTGCACTCACTAGAGTGGGAATAGTAAGTTTTACCTCTCTGCTTTCCAACACTTTCCCTACTGTTGCATTTATTGGAATAGGAAGAGTAATTTTTACCAATATGCAATCTAACACTGTCTCTACTGTTCCACTGACTGGGGTGGGAATAGTAGGTTTTACCTCTCCGCTATTACCTCTCCGCTATCCAACACTATCCCTACTGTTACACTCACTGGAGTGGGAATAGTTAGTTTTACCCCTTAGCTATCCAGCACTTTCTCTACTGTTGCACTCAAAGGAGTGGGAATAGTAACTTTTACCTCCCTGCTATCCAACACTTTCCCTACTGTTGCACTCACTGGAGTGGGAATAGTTAGTTTTACCCCTTAGCTATCCAGCACTTTCTCTACTGTTGCACTCAAAGGAGTGGGAATAGTAACTTTTACCTCTCTGCTATCTAACACTTTCCCTACTGTTGCACTCAGTGGAGTGGGAATAGTAATTTTTGTTCCTCCTCTATTCAACACTTTCCCTACTGTTGCACTGACTGGAGTGATAAATTTAAGTTTAAAGATTCTTGAATGGTTTCATGTTTTAATTCATAATAGATTTTTTAATAGATTTTATGTTATTGGTATATATATATATATATATATATATATATATATATATATATATATATATATATATATATACGCTCAAGGCTCCCTTACTCGAAAGGAACAGCAGCACTCAGGAGGTGGTAAATTTCGGTCTCAGTTTATCAGTTTAATTTGCAAAAGTCAACAAACAAACGCGTTTCGGCGTCAGCCTTCGTCAGTGTCAATGACACTGGGCACATGATATCATTATAAACCCTCCTAGAGGTAGTAGACATAGGGGAAGGACAAACCCAAGATCTAATACGGGCGCCATCTTGTAGAGGATAAGGTGTAGATATCAACACAACAGTTACCCTTCCTAAATCATCAAACCTTGTATCGGTTGGAAAAACAAGAGGTAAATGCCAAAATCAATAATTATACAAGTTATACTATATAACAGTATCTAGCCGTGGATCGGCATGAGTCCTTACATTGGTAGTCTACTATAATCAGGATAAGGTTTATATCGGCATGAAAATCAAAGCCAAACATGCATCCATAACTATATATACACGCATAAATCCACATATGTATATTGCACCTGGAAGATATTGCAGGAAAGTATATATACACAGAAAATTCATATGAAGATTATCCCAACTCATATTCCTTTAAAATATCAGTAAGTATGTACATATATACAAAGATTAATGAATGGGCTGTACAAGTTCATGGTAAAAGGTTCACAAAAAACTTTTTCACCCAAAAAAAAGTTCTCTCTTGTTTCAGTTTACTGTGCCTATTTCATAGAATCGTGAAACTCAGACACTCCTACTCCGAGGCCATCCTCAAGGCTTGTATCTTATCACAACATATACCACAAGACAGGGTATCAACAGAAAAAGATATCAACAAAAGATCCAGAACCAATATAGGAAATTCATTTGCCTAGATGGATAGCCATTTCCTCCCCGGATGTTTCGTAGCTAAATCAATAATATATCTAGACTCCAGTCTTCTTAGTCGTCTTAATCTGTCTCCACCCCTGATGTTATTAGGTACATGATCCAACCCAAAGTATGTTAATTTTGTACGGTCCTTATTATGGAACTCAGAAAAGTGACGCGCTACTGGGTAGGATGGGTCAACTTTGTCAATGGGTCTGAGGTGCTCGAGCACCCTCAGTTTCAGTTGATTAATGGTACTCCCAATGTAGCGGAGGCCACACGGGCATACCAGGCAATACACTGCATAGACAGTACTGCATGTCAAAAATTTCTTTATCGTCACAGATCTGCCCGTCATCTGGTTTTCAAATCGGAGAACTCTTTTGCTTGCGGCACACGCCTTACAGCGGCCACAAGGGTAGAATCCACTCATATCCTTCAGTTTGTTTTGTTTATTGGTGGGTGTGCTGAAATGACTGTGTGTCAACATATCCCCCAACGACCTACCCTTGCTAAAGGTAACTAGAGGATAGAGAGGCAGATCTTCCCTCAATATACTGTCTGTGCGCAGGATATGCCAGTTCTTTCTCATCATTGCCTTGAGATGATTTGCTCCAGAGAAATAAGGTGTTATCATCCTAAACTTATTAACTTCTGTGCTGGTAGTCCTAGTCTGTACATCGTCTTCTGTTGGTTTCTTTTTCTTTTTTAGCAGTTCTATCCTGGGGATTTTCCTGACTCTTTTTAGTGTACTCTGTAGTAGGGAGTCGCCATAGCCCTTAGTCTGAAACGTTCCAGACACTCATGGGCCACCTTTTCAAACTCATGTTCCTGCGTGCTGTTTCTGCGGAGTCTGAGGAGTTCCCCGTAGGGGATGCTTTTAATAGGCTTAGGCGGGTGGCTGCTTTTGGCATACAGAATGGAATTACCTGCCGTTTCTTTCCTGTACAGGGAAGTATGTACCCAGCCCTCATCAATGTACACCCTCAGGTCCAAGTAGTCTACTGCCACTCGACTAATTGTACCCGAAAGGTGCAAATTGTAGCAGTTATTATTCAGATCTTTGATGTACATTTCCGCGCTGGCAGTAGTCCCCTGCCACACGATAAAAAGATTGTCTATATATCGGTACCAGTGTACCACCCTGCCACAGTCTTGACCCCCCTTCCAGCTTCTGGGCACCTGCTCCTCCCACCAGCCAACGAACAAGTTCGCATAGCTGGGGGCAAAGCAGGTGCCCATCGCTGTGCCAGAGATTTGCCTGTACAATTGCTCACCAAATAAAAAGATGTTGTTATTCAGGCAAAACTGTACAAATTCCAGAATCATAAGATTGTGCTGTGTAAAGCGCAATTGGCGCTTTTCCAGAAAATGTCTAACAGCATTCAGGCCCTGCTGGTGGTCAATGTTAGCATAAAGACTGGTAATATCCATCACCATAAGTAAATAGTTGGGTTGCCAGCTCATACCTTCGATAATGTTCAAAAAGTCTTTCGCATCCTGGATATAAGAATTCAGGCCAGTAACAAGGGGAAAAAGAACAGAATCCACGAACTTGGACATGTTTTCCGTCAGTCCATAAATAGATGCAACAATAGGGCGTCCCGGCGGTGCTGTCACACTTTTGTGGAGCTTAGGAAGATGGTAGAACGTTGGAAGCATAGGGCTATTGCTCCGTAGGAATAAGTGTTCTTCCTTCCCCAGCATTTGTAGATTGTACCACTTTCGAATCAAGTTATCATAATTGGCAATGCTCTCCTCATAGATCTTGTTGGTAGTTGGAGAGTAGTACTTGCAGTCAGATAACTGTCTCATGGCCCCTTGTTGGTAATATTCGCTGGTTAGCAGAACCACATTGCCCCCCTTGTCGGAGCGCTTAATCACGATCTTATTATCCCCCATAAGATCTTGCAGGGCTTTCTTTTGTGATTCCGTGATGTTATGGCTGCTCTGAGTCATTTTCTTCCTATATTCAATCAGGTCCAAAGTCATTGCTTCCGTGAAAGCATCAATCGCATCCCATGGCGATTGAGGTACGAAGGTAGACTTGGGTTTGAATTGGGTTTCTTCCCTTTCTTGTTCAATGCCTTGTAACAAGGCTCGTTGTACCATGTCCTCATTAGTTACGGTTTGAGGATTTCCTTCTTGCTCCATTTCAAGAAAGTTCATGGCTTCAAGACCTGGCAGATCCCTGCCACTCAAAGCGTCTGTAGCTGTCAATCTGACCCCTTGCTTGGTTACATCTTTACTTTGTGGTCTCGTTTTGAAGTGTTTATGTAGTTTCATTTTTCTTGTGAAACGAAAAAGATCGATTTTTGTCTGGGTAAACTCAACGTTGTTGCTAGGGCAAAATGTTAAGCCCAGTTCAAGAAGTTCGCACTCAGTGTCGGTAAGTACTCTTTCTGTCAGATTAACGACAGTTAAGGCAGCATATATATATATATATATTACCTACTGGCGGTCGCCAGTAGGTAGTTATAGTTAGGATAGTTTTCCATAGGAAATCCGCAACATTCTATTGGGAATAACTTTGGCGCCGAATGAGGGATCTGTCTGTAATTTTCCTTAACTTTGCCTCGCTGCGCTCCGCTCCTTCCCTGAAAGTTTCGGGGGATCCGTCAAGCAGGGGCAGAGATAAAAGGGGGGTCCCAAAACGTGTTTTCCCCATGTTAATTTCCATTGGGCGGTTGGACTCACTTTTAGCCGAACGGCTGAATGGATTTCCACCAAACTTGGCAAAATTGTAGGGACTGGTACCCCGATGTGCCTTTGCTATGTCTCAAGATATATGCTCCAGTGGTTTTTACGAAAATAAACTTTGAAAAAATATATATTGGGCTACATTGGGCTATATATATGTTAGAGCCCAAATGTAGCCCAATGTAGCCCAATGTAGCCCAAAGATGGCCACCAGAGACAAAAAAAACAAATGTAGCCCAAATATCAGCCAGATGTAGCCCAACTATAGCCCAATGACACAATGTCCCAGAGTGTTCTAAAGAACAACTAGAGCGCTAACAGTCTTACTTATGACAAAAGTATGGCACACCTGAAGTCATCTTAAATGGAATAAAGTGTTAACACTTAAAACATTTAATTTGCAAAGGAACAAAATGAGGGGGTTCATTTTGCCATAGAAATTATGATTAGTGCTGAAGAAAGAAAAATTAGGGCACATTTTGAGTGACTTCTCAAATCCTCTTATATTTCATTAAAACAATTCTGATATGCAGTCTCCCAAGATGGCCACCAGAGATAAAAGAGCCCAAATGTAGCCCAAATATCAGCCAGATGTAGCCCAACTATAGCCCAATGACAGAATGTCCCAGAGTGTTCTAAAGAACAACTAGAACGCTAACAGTCTTACTTATGACAAAAGTATGGCACACCTGAAGTCATCTTGATTGGAATAAAGTGGTAACACTTAATACATTTAATTTGAAAAGGAACAAAATGAGGGGTTTCATTTTGCCATAGGAATTTTATATATATATATATATATATATATTGCCACAAATCCCTCAGAGAGGGAATTAGTCCGCACTCACAACGAGATTCTTCCCAAGTTACCTTTATTTGTCAAGGTTATTCAGCAAATTCAGGTTACAACACACCAACGCGTTTCACAACACACAGTTGCTTGTTCACGGTGAACAAGCAACTGTGTGTTGTGAAACGCGTTGGTGTGTTGTAACCTGAATTTGCTGAATAACCTTGACAAATAAAGGTAACTTGGGAAGAATCTCGTTGTGAGTGCGGACTAATTCCCTCTCTGAGGGATTTGTGGCAATATTTGGAAAGCGGGGCTCTGCTTAGTAGCCCGACACCGGTGGAGAGAGCGCCAGGGGACCACGAGAAATTGAGCCAGAATTGTGTCCGATATATATATATATATATATATATATATATATATATATATATATATATATATATATATATATTCACTGAAAAAACCATAGGTTTCACACCAGTTACAGTTAGGAATTAGCATTTAAAAAACCTATTATAGACGTCATCAGTAATGTCATGAGTGATGTCACTGACCATGTCATGAGTGATGTAATATGTGACGTCATCAGCAGTGCATTGCACGCGCAAGTTATAGTGAGTCCAACTAACTATAACATGGGAATTTCAATGGTTTTATGCGAGTAAAATTTCCACCTAACTATAACTGGTGTGAAACCTATGGTTTTTTCAGTGAATGTATATATATATATATATATATACTTTTTAAATATTAAAATACATTCAAATGAATAGTTTAATAATTGTTTTAAAGTAAATATGTATATATATGTATATATAGATTATTATGTATGTGTGTTTACATTTTTGTTACGTTTATTTGTTATATTTGTTAAAATGTATATTAAATCCACTTTTTTTATCAATTTTATTATTTAATTTGTATTCTTTTATTTTATATATATGTATGAAAACCAATATTTTGTGCAACTATATTTTTAACATCAATATTTTTTTCCAATATTTTTATACTTACCTGTTTAAGTATAGAAAGGCAAGATTTTTGCGTTCTATAGTTTTTTCATCGATAGTTTTGACTTCTATATTTTTTACATCATTATTTTGTTAGTGAACCTTCCCACACTTCCAAATTACAAAAAAAGTGTTTCATTTGTGCTTTTCTAACTCCGATATATTGTTAAATGCATGCACAGGTAATTTACACACATTTAAATATTATTGTGTGCTAGAGAAAAAACTTTTATTTCCTAAAGGCAAGATTGTCACATGAATCCTCTCGCTTTGAAGTCAGAAAAAGAAAATGCAATACCAAGTATCTTTTGAAGACAAAGCTTGACATTTGACCTCTGTATGTATGCATAGTAAATGTGACATGTTTTGAACAAAAGGTAAAGAAAGAGGGCAATCATGGAAGAGTACAAGGAGCGATGGTGAACAAGCTTTTCTCCTCCAGAGAAATGAAGACATGTTGGACAGCCTCAAACAAACAAAGCCAGCAAATAGAAAGACAGAAAATCTGAGTTGCAACCCACAAAGTCAATGGTAAGCAATGGGTGGAATGTATTCCAAAGGAAGCTTTCAGAATGCCCACAATAAATCTTTTCTCAACCAGATAGCTGCACTGCCTAGTTGGCTTTGACCTAAAAATAGTTCCACACAGTTATTCACAATTTTGTGTGCTTTAACTTATAGTACCACTGTCCTGAGTGGAGATAATAGCTGTATTGTAAATTCCGGCCGCCCAGAATCTCCACATAAAATTCCTTCTGGCTTACAAATGAAGCCTAAATGTGGGTATGCGTGCTTGTAAAAATAAATAAATAAATAAAAGACAAAAAAAATACCCATTGCAAAGATAAATTGGAAAAACAGGAAAAGGCTGCAAGAAATAAGTCAGAGAATGGCCACCAGCCCTGCCACTGAAGTGAAATACATTTTAGGTACATGTGCACATGTGCACACACAAAATGTAGCTCCTCACAGTACCACGTAACACTATTCTGCACGCTACGGTGTGCAAACAATATGCTTTTTATTGTGACATGTTTTTGGAAAAACACATGGCTTGTGAGAGAAGCTAAAGCTGTCCCCAGACCAGACTTACAAACACCAAAACAATCCAAAAAGAAACACTGTTTTATATTTTAGTTAAAATATTCTACCCATGCAAGCAGTTCAATTAATTCCACCTAAATGTAATCCAAGGTGTCTTTGTGTGTATGTGTATATTGCTCATTTGTATTTTCACTTCGTTTCAATATATAATGTCATTTCCTTTACCCCTTTGATTTTGAAGAAAAGCTGAAAGAGCACCTTTAATATAATAGCCACTATTAATAATTGATTATATGCACCATCAGTTTGCCAACTGCTTGGCTTTTATATCCTTACAATCAGCATATGTTCAAGCGTTTGCAAAGTATGTCTCGGTTTGCTCTAAATTTGTTCATTTATGTCAAGGCTCCAGGTAACATACCCATAAGGGCTGCGTTTGTTCTTAAATTACAACACAGTAACTAACCCGTTAGCCTTGAAATTTAATTGTTGCTAAGTTTCAAGCAGCACGTTAAAATTATATATTTGAACATTCATGGGTGTTAACTGTGAAACACAAGTCTAAGCAAACAATGCATTTGATATGTTAAATATTAACTTCAATGTTTTTCAAAATTCAAACTCAAAAGCCTCTGCTCTCACTCTTTCTTTGGCTTTTTCTTGAAGAGGGTGCTCACAGACTACTTTAAAAGTTTAAGAATGCCTTCAGCGTGTGAACATGGACGCGATAAAGTGTGGGAATTATGAGCATAGAAAGCTTGTGTCATCAAAAACACACAAGCTTATAATGTGTAAGGTAAAACAAACATAATGCACGTTTGAGTCCACACTAGGTTAACACGCGTTGAACTGTACAAAGAATCATAGTACCTGCTTCTCTCCAGCTAGGATACCCCTCCCTACCTCAGAATTCCCCCAGTGTCTGTGCAGGCATCATTCCCTTGCCACTTGATTCAGTAACCTTCTCAGACGGTACTAGTGGAATTGTTTTGCATCCACTGTCCAACCAAAAGATAACGTTGTAGTTTAAATTCAATATAATATGTGTACAAACCTGCTTTGAGCCAGTGTAGGAGCAGGAAACATCCGATGAGAAATCCTGGAGAGCACACGCCTGATTGTAAATCAAACCATATTGTGCTGAGAGTAATTACTTGTGTAAGGAGATGACCTCTGTCAATTCAAGGTCCCTGGAGGGAACAGGGATTTTTACAACTTGCTATGTTCAAACAAAGGAGAATGACATCACATGAATACCAAAAGAAGCAACATGAGGCCCACACCACGCTGCACTTAAAGGTTGTCTTTGGTACAGAATTGTTAAACATTGCTTCTGCACACTTTGCAAAATCCAGTTTGCATTGTTAAAAGGTATGAAAAGTACACAAAACTACTAACACGTTGTTTGAACCCATGTTTGCATATAGAAATGTCCGCACAGGTTATTGTGCAGAACACATACTTGCCAGTCCCTAGTCATGAAAATCCGTGGAATGGTTAAAAAACACATACATTTTCAAATTTGCATCCAGTATTTATGCATACATTTAATGGATTCAACATTTTGTGCAGAACATTTTGCTGAAAAGGTTCTGCTACAGGGAAATTGGAAAAAAGCAGGAAATGTTTGCAATATCAGAGTGGGGGGGGGGTACTAGGGGGGGCTTCGGCACGGGTGGGTGTAATTAAAAGGGGGAAAAAATCTGGAACACGACTAGTGAGCGTAGTAAAAATTGACACAAGATATAGGGTGCGGAATTTGGACTTAGACATGTTATCATTTAATTTTTCTTTTGTATTAAGCCTGGTTAAACCATCTTGGATAAGACGGTCGAACTCAATATGGCGGGGAATTGTTTAAGGATTTGTTCTCTGAATGTATCTGGTTTAAATAATGTAATAAAAAGATATAAAGTGGCAGCGGAGTTAAAATATATTCAGCCTGATGTGGCTTGTATACAAGAAACGCATATCCCATGGAGCAAGAGGGATCTCTTGAAGGATCTTGGCTATAGAGTTGTATCTGTCTCTAAACAATCGAGTATGATACGGGGGGTGGCTATTTTGGTCAGAGACACCTCCGTGGTTGTCGGGCGCAAGCTGGAAGACAAGAAGGGGCGCTGGGCCATTGCTGAGTTGAAGTTTGGAAACAGACAGGTTACGCTGGTTTCGGTATATGGGGCAAATTTGGATGACCCTGAGCCATTGATAGAGATCAATCAGGAGCTTGTTAATTTTCAACACCCGATAGTGATCTGTGGGGATATTAATATTAATTTGAGTACGAGTGCATTAGGAGAAGCACAAATAGTATATCAGGGTCGCAAGCGTAAGGTATATATTGCCCTTAGGAATTTATTACAGGATCAAGGGATGGTAGATGCTTGGGGGGTCCTAAGAAATATGGATTCTGGATATACATTCTACTCTTATCCACACAAGAAATTAGTTAGATTGGATTATTTTTTTCTACCCCGAAACTTGATTGAAGGTACGAAGATCAGAACTTTCCCCCGAATTTCTTCGGACCACTCTCCACTAGTGGTAGATATACACCACTTACCCAAAAGTAAGATACCAACTAGTTTTTCATATGATCGCAAATTGGGTGTAAATATTGAATTTATTTCACACATGCAGGGTTGGATCCAAACCTTTTTCAATGAAAATCGTGGTACGGCTAGCATCTCTGTGGTATGGGATACATTTAAAGCAGGGTTTAGGGGAGAATGTATTAATTTTGCTTTTGGCCAACGCAAGAAATTAAAAAGGGAAATGGATAAGCTATATGAGGTGCTGAGAAATGCTGAGTTTTCTTTAACCAGAAAAATTGCATCGGGTAAAGTGGAATTGGTGGAAGAGGAGAATGGGGTTATTAAGGCCAGGTCCAACATCCTGGGATTCTGGGACAAAGAAATCGCCAGAAAGTTTTTAACGTCTAAAGTGACAAGCCATGAGTACGGGATAGGTCGGATTTTGGCGACAAAAATCCGAATGAAACAGTCTGTGGAATATATAAAGGCAATGGAAGACTCTCATGGCAATATATATCATGATCAAGAAAGTATATTGGGAATTTTCAAAACTTATTATGCACAACTGTATGCGAGGGAAGACATTGTAGTCCCAGAGGAGCAATGGTATGACAGGATGCTCACAGATTTGAAAAAATTAGACCCTGCCATGGAAGATGAACTTGAGCAACCGATAACCTTGGGGGAAGTGGAAATGGCTGTGAATAGTTTAGCTCTGGGCAAAGCTGCAGGGCCCGATAGGTTGCCTGCAGAAGTATACAAACGCTTTATGCTTAATATTAAGGATGAGTTACACCGGGTAATTTTAGCTGCTCAGAGTGGCAGTCCACCTGCTACATGGGCCGAAGCTACAATTGTAGTGTTTTGCAAAAAAGATAAACCTGCGGATAGGGTAGGGTCTTATAGACCTATTTCCTTGTTGAACGTTGACAACAAGATTTACTCTAAGATTCTGGCTATTCGACTGTCCGCGGTAGTGTCATCTCTAGTGTCCAGACATCAGCATGGGTTCATTCCTAGAAGAAGCACAACTGAGCACATTAATAAAGTTATCACCCTGTTTGATTTGGCTGCAGTACACAAAAAAAAATTAGCTCTTTTTTTATTAGATGCTGAAAAAGCGTTTGATCGGGTGGCATGGGGGTATTTATGGATTTTAATGGAAAAAATGGGTTTTGGTCCGAGATATGTCAAGGCCATCAAAACACTTTATCTCCAACCTAAAGCTAGGATATCCACTTTGGGCGGATTGTCCGATGTGATTAATATCACTAGAGGGACCCGTCAAGGCTGCCCATGCTCCCCTCTATTATTTGCATTATATATCAACCCTTTTATTGAGTTATTAAGTCAGAATATGTTAATCCCCCCCTTTATAGTTGCAGAGTTTTCTTTTTCTGTCTTCGCATATGCGGATGACATTGCAGTTGTGACGGAAAACCCGGAAACTGCCAGTTTGGAAATTGAGAGGTTAGCTAAAGAGTTCGCCAAGATAACGGGTTATAAGCTTAACGCTTCTAAAACTCAAATACTTTGCTCCAGTGCAATAACGTGGGGGGACGAAAGGGTGGTTGATGAAGTCACATATTTAGGAATACGCATCAAAACGGACATGGATGAGTTGGTCAATGTTAACTGGAGTAATGTTTTCCATAAAATCAAAAATTCATTGGAGAAATGGGAGCGGTTATATTTGACTATCATTGGTAGGACTAACATTATCAAAATGAATGTTCTTCCAAAAATTCTGTATTTATTTCGATCTATACCTTTGAATTTTCCGAAAACTAAATTGCAGGCGCTACAATCTCTTTGTGGTAAATTCATTTGGCATCCCGGGAAACCCCGGCGGGCAATGAAATATCTTACATTACCAATTGAAAGGGGTGGATTGGGGGTACCTGATTTTTTCTTGTATTATGTAGTATGTTTTCTGTTAAAAATGAGATTTTTGTTAATAAGAGATGCTCAGGAGGATATGCATAACCGTCCCTCTATATTTGAGATTTTGATGGGGTCACAATCCAAACTAGTGTTTTTTAATGAATTAGATGGCAACTACTACAAAAGGACACGATTTAAGGTTCTTATAGGTGCTCATAAAGTGTGGAAATTCGTGGCCCGTCTCATTGATGTAAGAAAAGTCTCATATTATACACCTTATTGCTCCGCTAGTTTCTTACCCACTATATTTAGGGATGGAGTTGCTCTGAAATTACAAAGAAAAGGGGTATTTAGGCTGGGAGACTTTTTCTCGAATACAGGAGTATGTAAATCGTTTTCAGAAATGACAGAAGAATATGGGTTGACCAGGGATTTTTTTTTCAAGTTTTTACAGATACGAGATTATTTTAATAGACACAAAATCTCTTTAAGGGCACATAAAATCGTAGAAGGTATAACACAGCAAGTTAAGATAGGGGCTCTCTATCGGATGTTTTTGGAAGGCAAAACTGATGATCTGGATAAAGTACAAGGAAAATGGAGGGAACTATTGGGAGATAATGATATTGAGGTGGGAAATTTGATTTTGATGTCTAAAGATTTACTGATGTCCGCTAACTTGAAAGCGCAATTTTTCAAAAGCCTTTTTGATTTATATTATACACCGGCTCGAATGCTAAAGTGGGGAAGAGGCCACGATGGCAAATGTTTTCGCTGTCAAATGAATAATGCCGACAGTATACATATTTTTTTTTCTTGTCCCATATTAGGGAAATTCATTCAAGATATTGAAAAGTTTGTATCTATCATCTTTAAGGTCGATCTAAAAATCACTCCTTCAATGATGATGTTAGGATGGATGCCGGAGGATGGTCATAATAAGGAAATCACCGGCTCTCGACAGTTTATTTTTGTTATAATGACAGTCGCTAGGATATGTATTGCGGCAGAATGGCTTCAAGAAAAACCTCCTTTATTTCAACAATGGCAAGCTCGATTATATAAACTGTATAAGCTAGAGTGGAGTCTCTTCTCGCTATCTGAATCAAGACGGAAAAAAAGATTAGGATTGAAAATTTGGGGGGCTTTTTCTGATTTTTATGAGACTTAAGAATGTATAATGTAGCGGTTATAGTTGTGTATTTCTCCTATTTTTGTCCTTCATCATCCTCGTATCCGTTAGTTGCATCTTATTTGAGTTGGTTTGCTTGTGTGTTCTATCCCGCCCAGGATGTAAATTTGTTTTGAATTATGAATTCTGTAATGGTTATCTTGTGTATTCTGTATGTTCAAGGGCTTTTTTTTGTGTTCTCCTTGTTGTGTTCCAATAAAAAAAAAAAATTAAAAAAAAAAAAAAAACTACTAACACGTTGTTTGAACCCATGTTTGCATATAGAAATGTCCGCACAGGTTATTGTGCAGAACACATACTTGCCAGTCCCTAGTCATGAAAATCCGTGGAATGGTTAAAAAACACATACATTTTCAAATTTGCATCCAGTATTTATGCATACATTTAATGGATTCAACATTTTGTGCAGAACATTTTGCTGAAAAGGTTCTGCTACAGGGAAATTGGAAAAAAGCAGGAAATGTTTGCAATATCATCACCTGTAGGATCTGGAATGGAACCATAAACAATTCTGCGGTTAGAATACAAATTCATCACCCGCAGTGCTGGAAAATAGTGGGATCCCTATGGATTCAGGTCCCAGAAGCTTTTTCAGGGCTGAATCTGGGATCCGACGGACCATGGAAAATATTTTGATTTGGCCTGGTGTAATTTTTGGACACCTAGAGAGAAATCAGCAGCACCCGCAGGTTGTCTGTTTTCCCTTTGTTCCCAGCAGCAACCTGTAGGCGGTAAGGGGGCTTTCTTCTTTTCACTTCCAGCTCAGCCTAAAACAAATGCCTCATTTAAAGGGCCATTACCTAGTTCTTTCCTCAAATGTGATCCTGCCTGTGAACCATCTGGAGTCAAACAACGAGACAGTAATGCAATGGAGGGAAACAAAGACACACAGCATATCACTTCATAAGTGCTTCGAAAGACATTAGGACTCAGAATCCAAAAGGATGGTCACCCATGCACTCATCACCAGTAGACTTGACTACTGCAACGCAATCTACCCTACTGTCACCCAGAATCAGCTCAGGAAACTACAGAGCGTTCAAAACACTGCAGCCAGACTGGTCCTCAACATCCCCTGTTGCAGCCACATAACTTGACACGTCCGACCACTCCACTGGCTCCCTGTCAACAAGAGAATCAACTTCAAGCTTCTCACCCACACCTACAAAGCTCTACACGACACAGAAATAGAATATTTGAACCACCGTCTCTTATTCCACGTACCTGCCAGACAACTCCATTCCACCCAACTTGCCCTGGCCACGTCCCAAGGATTCACAAGAGCAGAACTTGAGCAAGATCCTTCTCCTACCTTGCCGCCAAGATCTGAAACACCCTGCCCCTCCACCTCAGGTAGTCTCAATCGCAGGCCCATTCAGGAAGATTGTCAAGACCTGGTTCTTCGACTGTACCTCCACTCCTATGGATCAGCAGCCCCCCCCCCCCCTCCCTTCAGCACCTTGAGGCCCTCACAGGTGAGTAGCTGTGCTTTACAAACTCCTGATTGACTGAAGTACTTTAGAGAACATGTCACTTGGAGGCAGTTTGTTCAACCCCTTCTATAAGCGGTGTGCAGGCACTGTAAGGATGCCAGAGGTATCTGTGTGTATGAGTATTTACACACATAATTACTTAATTGGCACCTACTAATCTTATTTATTTATTTATTTTTGTAATTTGTACAGCGCGAACAAATGCCCGTAGGCGTCTCGGTGCTAGAAACTGTGCATGGGTTCCCATAGGCTGAGCCAGTAACTATTCTTGATCAAACAGCCAGGTTTTTATTTTTCTGCGAAAGTGCATCAAGGACGGGCTTTCTTCGATAGATGCTGGTAGGGAGTTCCATAATCTGGGAGCTGCCACTAGGAAGCGTCTATCACCCCAAGCGACTGTTTTAGTTCGTGGGATCAGCAGAAGTTTAAGGTTGTTAGATCGGAGCAGTCTTGTGGAGGAATGGAACCTGTTTTGGGATTTCAGGAAATGCGGACCATAGTTGTGTAGTGCTTTGTAGACTATGCACAGCGCTTTGAACTTGATCCTGTTCCAAATCTTGAGCCAATGTAGGTCCCTTATTGTCTCAGAGATAGGTAAGAACTTCGGGGTTCCAGACAGGAGACGGGCTGCAGCATTCTGGATAGTCTGCATTTTGTTGGTCACTCTGGCTTGGGCATTGATGAATAAGCTGTTGCAGTAGTCAAGGGATGACAACACAAGGGAGCTTACCAGCGTTTTACCTGCTGCGGAAGGTAAGAACGGCATGATTTTCTTGATCAGCCTGAGTTTGTGGTGAGCGGCAGCTGCTATTTTGTTTGAGTGTGCCATAAAGTTTAGTTTGTCATCAAATGTCACCCCCGAATTTCTGACGGTGAGGACAGGTTTAGGTGGGGTTCCATACGTGGGGGGCCACCAAGTAGTTGACCATCCGGGTGAAAGATGTCCAAATATGACAACATCCGTTTTTTCAGAGTTTAGTTTTAGGCAATTGGAGGCCATCCATTCTCCAATCGCCCGCATGCCCTCTTGAAAGTTTTCTGCTACCTTTTCTCCATTCCCGTTAATGGCCAACACAAGCTGGGTATCATCTGCGTATGAGGTAAGGCTCATCCCATGGGCCTTGATGATAGAGGCCAAGTCCGACACATAGATATTAAACAGTGTCGGACTGAGGGATGAGCCTTGGGGTACCCCACACGGTAGAGAGAGCTTGTCTGATTGAAAGTGCCCCACTGTGACCACCTGTGATCTCCCTGCCAGGAAGGAGGAAAGCAGATTTTTGGCCATGTGGCGGATGCCCATGTTTTCTACACGGTTGACCAAGATCTTATGGTCGACCGTGTCGAAGGCTGCGGACAGATCGAGCAATACCAGTATTGCTGTACCTCCCTGGTCCCGAATCACTCTTATGTCCTCGGTTGCTTTAATTAAAGCGGTCTCCGTTCCATGGTACTTGCGGAAGCCAAATTGGGTGTTGTCCAAAAGTTGATGTTTCTCTATGAACTCTGAGAGTTGTGTGTTCATAGCCTTTTCCACTGCCTTAGCTAAGAAAGGCAGACTGGCTATGGGGCGGTAGTTTTTTAGTTGGTCCTTATCCAAATTGGCTTTCTTCAGTAGGGGTTTAACCAAAGTGTTCTTAAGGGAATCAGGGTATATCCCTGTTCTAAACATTGTATTGCAGATTGAAACAATGTCAGGGGCCAGGTAGTCCATGATTGGACGAATGACCTTGAGAGGACAGGGGTCTAATGCTGAGCCTGATTTAATGGTGGCAGTTAATTACTTAATTTGTGTTTCTCCAAGGTCTGTGAACTGGGATAGTTCGGTGTTTTGAATCCCATTGTTGGGCATGGGTGAATTGATTACTGTTTTAGTGGAGAACGCTTGGTATATATCATTCACCTTAGTGAAGAAAGACTTGGCCAGTGAGTCGCAAAAGACTTGGGATTGTGGCAGATTTAAGTCCGGCGTGTTTCCCGCTAGGGTCTTTGTTATCTCATAGAGTTTTTTACTTGAATTTTTAGCAGTGTTAATCTGTTCAGTAAAATAGTTTTTCTTAGTCTCGACAATGAGGGCTTTGTATTGTCCAAGTACTTCCTTATAGCTAGCCTTACTTTCGGCGCTATAAAATCTACGCCAATGTCTCTCCCTATTTCTGCAGAGTTGTCTCTTAATACGCAGTTCCTCTGTAAACCATGGAGCCGATGGAGTTGTTCTGTTTCTAGAGGGTTTTTTAGTTGGAGCCAGGGAGTCTGTGGCGGTTCCTAGCCACTCCTGAAATTGTCGTGTGGCAGAATTCGGATCAGAGGATAGGTCAGGTCGGGTCCTTTCAAGTAAAGTTGTTAGCTCCAATTGATCTATGTCCTTCCATACCTTGAAAGCTTGTGGTTTCCACACAGGGTAAGGACTGATTCTATTTGTTTTGACTGATATTTTTACTAGAATAGCGAAATGGTCAGTCCATGGCATTGGTAAGGTGTCTGTTATATTTATGCCTTGCATGTTAGAAAAAATGCCATCTAAGGTATGGCCGGCTGTATGGGTGGGAGTGGTGACAAGTTGCCGAAGACTCAAGGTGTCCATATCTGATATCAAGGTATGGGTGTCCTTGTCGAAGGCGTTCTCAAGATGGAAATTCACATCGCCCAATACTGTGAATGAGTCTTCCAACGCCGGAGCTTCTAGTATTGCGCCTAAGTTAGCTAAAAAGCTGGTGCGTGAGCCTGGAGGTCGGTATAGGAGGATACCTTTAAAATGGAACGAGGAAGTAAGTTTGAGATCAAATAGGAGGGCTTCACAGGATGTGGAGGGGATGTGTGATATTCTTACCGTTATGTGGTCGCGGGCGATGATAGCTAGACCTCCTCCACGCTACCCTCCTCTATCTAGGCGGTAAGCTTTGTA
The DNA here is from genome assembly GCF_964261635.1 of Lissotriton helveticus. NCBI lineage: Eukaryota > Metazoa > Chordata > Amphibia > Caudata > Salamandridae > Lissotriton > Lissotriton helveticus. The sequence goes on along the minus strand of NC_136057.1, from coordinate 658,250,494 downwards.
GGCTGGGGGGGTCGCGACTGCCATATCTGGATCGGATGCTTCATCCGTCCATGTCTCAGTAAGAAAGAGGCAATCTAAGTTATTGTCCGTGATGAAGTCATGTACCTCCTGCCTGTGTTTTACCAGGGATCGTGCGTTGATAAGTGCAGCAAAGAAATCGATGGGCTTAGCTGCAGTGGCAACGTTTGTTTTGACCTTTTCATTGGCTATCTGTAGCTTGACGTTGCAATGAGGGCATATGAATTTAGTGGTGTCCGAACGTGTATACGGATTATATTGAGCGCATTGGGTATTTATCGTGCGCAGTGCCATCAGTGTGGATTTGAGATAGACTAGTGGAGCCTGTCGAGGATGTTGATCAGGGGTTCTGGCCCTTGGCCCGTCCCGGCACGGACGGGCACAGACGGGCTTGCCTTAGGCGCGCAAACGGCGCACCCGCTGCGCTCGCCCGCTGCGTGTACGGGAGTGGCACATATTTATGAGGCACGGCAGTCGACTACAGAGGGCGTGGCCTCGGGAAAAGGGGCGTGGCGGTGATTTGCGCCAGTAATGGCGAGGCTGCCTTGTTGATGTCGTTTTCCGTGACCAGCGCTAAGATCCGCTGCACGAAGATGCAAGGAGCGTCAAGATGCGGTGAGGGTAAGCTCTAATTGTTTAAAAAATACACGAGTGAAATAGTGACAATCAATTTTAAAAATATAGGCTAAGCTCCCGGCTTCCGCCTCAGGAGACGCACAGTATTTGCAGGTCGCTCGTGATCAGCGGCGCTTTAATAGGCAGAAAGTGAGCGTGGCCTCGGGAAAAGGGGCGTGGCGGTGATTCGCGCCAGTAATGGTGAGGCTGCCTTGTTGATGTCATTTTCCGTGACCAGCGCTAAGATCCGCTGCACGGAGATGCAAGGACCGTCAAGATGCGGTGAGGGTGAGCTCTAATTGTTTAAAAAATACACGAGTGAAATAGTGACAATCAATTTTAAAAATATAGGCTAAGCTCCCGGCTTCCGCCTCAGGAGACACACAGTATCTGCAGGTCGCTCGTGATCAGCGGCGCTTTAATAGGCAGAAAGTGAGCGTGGCCTCGGGAAAAGGGGCGTGGTGGTGATTCGTGCCAGTAATGGCGAGGCTGCCTTGTTGATGTCGTTTTCCGTGACCAGCGCTAAGATCTGCTGCACGGAGATGCAAGGAGCGTCAAGATGCGGTGAGGGTAAGCTCTAATTGTTTAAAAAATACACGAGTGAAATAGTGACAATCAATTTTAGAAATATAGGCTAAGCTGCAGGCTTCCGCCTCAGGAGACACACAGTATCTGCAGGTCGCTCGTGATCAGCGGCGCTTTAATAGGCAGAAAGTGGGCGTGGCCTCGGGAAAAGGGGCGTGGCGGTGATTCGCGCCAGTAATGGCGAGGCTGCCTTGTTGATGTCGTTTTCCGTGACCAGCGCTAAGATCCGCTGCACGGAGATGCAAGGAGCGTCAAGATGCGGTGAGGGTAAGCTCTAATTGTTTAAAAAATACACAAGTGAAATAGTGACAATCAATTTTAAAAATATAGGCTAAGCTCCCGGCTTCCGCCTCAGGAGACACACAGTATCTGCAGGTCGCTCGTGATCAGCGGCGCTTTAATAGGCAGAAAGTGGGCGTGGCCTCGGGAAAAGGGGCGTGGCGTTGATTCGCGCCAGTAATGGCGAGGCTGCCTTGTTGATGTCGTTTTCCGTGAACAGCACTAAGATCCGCTGCACGGAGATGCAAGGAGCGTCAAGATGCGGTGAGGGTAAGCTCTAATTGTTTAAAAAATACACGAGTGAAATAGTGACAATCAATTTTAAAAATATAGGCTAAGCTCCCGGCTTCCGCCTCAGGAGACACACAGTATCTATTTTTATGTAACTCTTTAATAGCACTATTCATCTCTGCGTACATCACACACAGACTCAATAAATCAAACAAATGTGTACTGAAAATGTTACTAATTCAATGAAGATTTTAAGGTGTAGGAATCACACTTTGTCCGTACATGCATACATTGTATGGTAAGAGTGAATGTTTGTGGGAAACAAAAAGTCTGGATATAAAATTTTGCACAGTGATTGTGGTTGTCTGTACTGACAAGAATTTATTACTTCCCAAAGGTACCCTTCTCTGCAATCTTAGGATAACAACGGACTGGGAAAAACAATAAGGATCTAAACCCATGACTGACAGTTGCAGGCAGCTTCTTGATGTCAGTAAGTAGATCACTGTGCCATATTAAAAGGATTGCAACTTGAACTGGAAGTGACTAAATGATCACAGTGTCAAAAGCAGTATCCTACTTCCCTATCGACGTTTAATACAATCTGGCACCTGCTTTTTACACAATGTGCTTTGCAGCAGGTACTTCAATTCCCAATGCTGCTTGTTAAGTCACAACTGTGACTGGACTAAACACAGAACTCTCCCAAAACTTCATTAAACATCAGAATTATCTTGCCACTACAATCCCCACAGAATTGCTGGGCTCACAAAGGTCTCTGAAGCAGGTGTCTTAACCCTGTAAGATGTTTTAAAATGCAGCCTCTTAGTGGCCAATTAAGTAAACAAGCATAGATGTAATGTCAAGTTTTCCTTGTCACCAATTTCTTTGCAATAGGTTTTTTTACAAAAAATAAATGCAGAAATTGACCATCAGACTCTGCTCTTCAAACTCAGCCCATCGTGTCTCCGCCCTCTTTTTTCTATCACATCTTGACCCCCAATGTATAGGTTCCCGGAGTATTTTATTCCAATATCAGCACTAATCGCACCCATCCATTTGACTTTAAATCATGGATGTCAGTAAGTATAAAAATGTATATTGCGAACAAGGATGCATGTGTACACCAGACGTCCCGAAAGATAAGCTAATTGAAACAGCCGATAGAAACCCTTCTCTGAGGCGTGTGCCAGAGGGGGCGTTTCCTCTAAAGCATCCCCCAAGCAAGCTTGTATATACATACATACCGCCCTGTGCTGAAGCATGCAGCTATTGGGCAGCGGCTCAGCGCGAGGCACGTGGACGGAGAATGCTTCCTGGAAGCGGTGAGTCGCCTGCCTCATACCTTCTTGAAGTTTACCAACACGCGCAGCAGGGTGACAGCTCTGCAGCCTTTCTTGCTTTTCATTAACAAAGGTGAAAGGTGAATTAAAAAGAGCCGCCTGGCAAGTCAGGGCAAGGGGGCTGAGTTCTGGAGAGCTTGGAAGTGCTCTAGGAAAGCCGGGGAGGGGCTGCTTTAAAGCAGCGCCTTCGGGACTGACTGGGATAGCAGGCGTTGTACAGACACTGGCCGAGGAACGGAGGAGCCGAAGGCAGCACGCGGGACCGGCAGCTTGGAATGACGTCGCATTTTATAAATAGCAGAAATATGATGGCAGGAAACAGTACTGCGTGACATAGACATGCATCGCGGCCAGTGATATTGTTGGACTGTGCAGCTCTGTTATGCAAAAGCTCTGCGTTTCCCAATTATTTCTGCAACATCTTTAGAAGACTCGCTCAATAGTCACTGGTCCTTGACTTGAGCAGGGGGCATACAAACTGCAACAGCACAGGCAGCAAATGATGGCCATTTCAGGTGCCATGGAACTCACAAAGGTGTTCCTGTTGGTGGCTTGGGTCGTGTTTCAGGTACATTTAAATGGACTGTCTGCAGCCGACACAAGACAACCTCGACTGCGGCTGTCACACAAAGGTAAGTGCCAGTTCACTGTGCAGTCAGATGACGGACGAGTCTCGAAATTGTTGTTCTTGTAATAAGGTGAACAGAATTTAATTGATCTGCAGTGGTTATTTATTTCTTCCCAAGTGTTGATTTTCCCAAGTAGTCGTAAAATAGATAAATAACATTCTGTGACTTTATTATTTTTATGATACAAATTGAATACTAGTAGGGGCTCGAGTCTCTGTAGTTTTTATGAGTACGGGAAATGGTCCTACAGGAGCTCTCTCTTTTATGTACTCTGCGTTCTTTTCGAACTTTCCCCAATTACTAAAAGTGCAAGGGCGGCTCAATCCTTTCAATTTTTACTGAATATGCCTATGTTATTTCCATTTTACTTGCTTGGAGACTAACTCAAAAAGCGACCTGCTTAGGTAACATATTACCCTACTATTTGGTCTGGCATCTCGGAGGGGGGTGGGGAGGGGGCTCCTGCAACCATTGCAGAGGTTTGTGTTTGACACCTTTGTCATATGATCAAATTCCCGATGATCCAATTAGACTTTAATCATTCCGAGGCGATAAAATGATCCCATTTAGTTGAATAACTACAAACATCCGATATCCGTCCACAGCACCAAAAGACCCGTTGGGGTGGTCACAAATGTGCGTGTTACGTTTTATCTACATTGTAGTCTGTCTTATCCATCGATCAACTAAACTGCCTTCCTGAATCGCTGTGCTATCCCCTATCTCACAACAGCTACCTTCTATCGCCCTGTCACGAGTTCCACCCTACTATCCAATCATCATTCCGCCTCTCTGTCGTCTGCCTCAGAGGCGGCTCTAGGCTCATGGGGGCCCTGGGCAGAGAGCGTAGGCGGGGGCCCCGGAAGAGAGAGTCCGGGCGAGGCGGAGCACAGAGGCCAATGAAGAGGGGGGGGGGGGGGGGGGGGGTCAGGGTGTTTGGAAGTGGAACAGAGCCGGATGCCGCCAAATCCCTGCCAGGGGCCGCCACACAAATTTGTATCCATCCTCAGAGGATTATTATGTTAAGGATATATATTGTGGTGGCCCTGTGCAGGTGCACTGCTTGCACATGCCTAAAGGCCGCCCCTGTCTGCCTTGATCCTTACATTTCCTCTACCCTCACTCTTTGCACTTTAAGCGTATATTTATCTATCTCACCAAACCTATATATTTATTAACCTCTCTTAATTCTTCTTTGCTTCCATCAACCGACCCGCCCGAATACACTCATACACGACCCAGGCATATCTATTCATCCATCCATCTATGCGTCCATCCACTCTTCCATCCATCCAAACACTGACCCACCTATTCACGCTTTTATGATCTTGTACGAATCTATCGACGTTGGTAATAAATACCCATTAATGTATAATCTCTTTTTAATAGATGGTTCTTTTTCAACTGTTGTCTTTACAAATGTGTCGTACAATTCCCAAAAGATAGTGAAGAAGGCAATCGTTAGGAAAGAGTAGCTCAGTCGACGTGTATCCAGTCACATGTGCAGGTCATAATAGAGCACACGCATGCTAGGACGATGTCTGCAATTTTGGGCATTCCATCACATGCACACAGCTTACATCACTATGCATTTGACAAGAATCTGCTTAAAGTTCAAACATGATGGTCATTCAATAGTAAACGCGAGCATATTTCTTGGTAGACTGTCCAGTGGTTTCTAATTTAATTATGCCGTGCATAATTCAAGCAATGCTCCACAGCAGATGCTGCCATCAATCACTCGGTATGTCAGAACGTACCATCAAGACTCGGTGCGGTGGGGGTGAACAAGTATAAACCAAAGAACAGGTAAAGCGAGACGACAGTGCCCTGCAGACTTTCTCGCTGGTGTCCACACTTTTAAGACTCAGTCTCACGAAAATACTAAAGCATAACTTCAAATCCAGCCCTGCACATTCCAGCTTAGCCTTTGCTCCCAGAGGCACAGCGTGCTTCATACGTTGATCTCTTTCCTTGGCGTTTTAAGAAGCGTTTAACTTTTTCTGCGCGTTTTTGTCTCCCGGGGAGTCTTGTTTCGCAATAATAATGTTTGTTGTATATCTCCCCCCGTTTACCGCACAGCGCAGTCCCGTGCTTAACTACACGTTACAAACAATTCACCTGACACATCACAGCGGTAATACTAGGCTTCACTCGGTGCCTTTAACACAGATTCAGACAAGCACATCACCCTCTTAAAACAGGATAACACCAAAGGCAAAATAAAGAAAAGGCGTTTTGTAATTAAAAACTACTGCTATACAATCCTACACTTTAAACTGAAATCGAGCGTGCGTGGATAATGATGACGATTGTATCTGGTTGTAGATGAAAGCATATGACAGGCCCCAAAGGGAATGATACGCGCACACGGCCCACCACAAATCACAGCCACGGCGGCAAATCACCCTTGGAAGTTAGTTCTGGAAGTTACGCTGCTATACCGATTAGCCTCCCGCGATTAAACATTGGCTTGCACATTTTTACACCATACACTGGGAAATGTCATAAGAGCGGGAGACTTTGAAGTGCACGTCACTCCTTCCAACGAGCACTGCCAATGAGTAATAGTTGTGCTTGCGTTCACCTGACACTTGTTTTATAAAAATAACATGAACCTATCCTTTACAGGAGCAGGAGGAGGGCTGTGTTTACACCAGGGACCAGATGTTAATCATGCTTGCCTCTGAATCCTGTTTCCAGGCAGTGCTAATGTTTACGCACACGCTGTGACTAGGTCATGTACTGCTGCGTATATAACTCTTTTACTGCTAGGTAGAGGCAAGCAAGATGGTTCTTCTTTTGATTAAGTAAAATCCTGTTCAAAAGTAATTGAAATGGGGAAAGAAAAAGAAGGGAGTGCAGGGAACTATAAACTGGGCCGGCTGTAGGACGGTCCGACCGGTGCAAATCGCACCTGGCGCTGATCTGGGGGCGCTGTGTTTGGAAATAACCTGCACGTTTTAAATCACTGTGCTGCAGAGTTTCTTGAGTATCCGACAGTTTTCAAGGAACAATAAAAACACCGCGATAACTCTGGTGGCGAATGTTCCTCCAGTAAAGAGAGTTGTGTTTTGTCTAGTTGCAGTTCTGACTCATCATAAGGTAGAGCAGAGGGTTAAAGTGCCTGCTGCAAAGAAGGTGCACCATGCAGACCACATAATAATATTTATGTTGACAACACAGTGGGTTACTGTTTTTGTCATAAAGATCCTTTTGTTAGGTGCAGTTCATAAATTACAATCCCAATATAGAACAGTGACATATGAATTGTTATCACAGAGCTGCATGCAAACTGCATGGACTAGGTTAGAATGTTATTTTTCTCACGTTTTTCAATAGTATAATGTTGTTAAAAAGGCAGCAAGAAGACAAACAAGTGCGGACTATGAACGCTGCACTTCTCTGTTGGGTTCCTTTTGTAACAGTTTATCAGAGAGTCGGTAGGTGTGTGCACATACAACTTCTGCACCTGCCGTTGTTGGGTGCAAACTGCAAAGCAGATCAGGAAATGAATGATTCTGGAGGGGTGCACCTCTTGATTGTCTTTTCCAAATGATATAAACGGACAAGAAATCCTTTTTGTTAAATTCCTTTACTTCAATGATACCAAAAACAGTCTCCAGCCAATGCGTTTCGTTCAATGAGAATTGAACTTCATCAGGGCTTGGATAGAATGAGAATGGTGGATAGTCCAATGACGGGGTGTCGGATATGTAGGGAAGTCCACTATAGAACGCACTGTGCCCCCCTAGTCCAGGTGTGGTAACCAGTAACAGTTAAATTAAGAACTGGGGATGTAGCATGATGGGGCTCCCAAGTTTTTTCTACTACCGGTCTGGAGAGTGGAAACTTTATGCACGCGTCTGAGGTACTGATGCTGGGCCATTACTTGGGAGCCCCATCATGCTACATCCACAGTTCTTAATTTAACTGTTACTGGTTACCACACCTGGACAGACGGGTCACAGTGCATTCTACAGTGTACTTACCTACCATATCCGACACCCCGTCATTGGATTATCCACCATTCTCATACTATTCAAACCCTGATGAAGTTCAAATCTCATTGAATGAAACGCGTTGGCTGGAGCCTATTTTTGATATCGTTGAAATAAAGGAATTTAACTAAAAGGATTTCTTGTCCGTTTATATCATTTGGAAAAGACAATCCATTGGTGCACCTCTCCACAATAATTAATGTTGCTAAAAAGGGTTTATTTGGGTAGAAATAAATTGTTATTAGTAAAGCCAACCCCAACCACTATGCTATGTTGTAAATCCTATGCTTCTCCAGGCAAAGCACTCTTAAAATATACTGCCTACCAGTAAGGATGGCGTGTCTCCTACAACATGTAGTCCTAGTTGTCTTAGTCAAAGCCTTAGTATAAAGTGTGAATGATGTAAAGTGCTCCAACACCCCCACATTGGTATGAGTAGCACTATAAAATATTATGCCTGTAAAACAGGGCTACATGGAGATCAGGGTCACTTTTTGAGTGTGGTAGTGAGGAAATCCCTGGGTAAGGAGGTAATCGAGGACCCAAAATAGATTGTTGCACCAGTCACCACTAGCGCTAACGCCGGTCCTATCAGCAAGACAATCTTTCAGCCAAAGTACCCTGCTGTATTTTATGAAAATCACTAGAGAGACACCGGCATGCTGGTAGAGATGAATTGCCATCTCTTGATTTCTCTGAGATAGTTGGCATTTACAAAGGATTCATGCAAGCAAGGGGTGCATTCCGCCCTCGTAGTGGTGCCCCCACATGAGTCTGAAGGCACTTACTTGTTCTTCAGATCAAGTAAAAATGAAGAGTTGCATATTATGTTATATTAAAATATGCTATGAAATGTTTTGTCTATTTTTGTAGCTCTATGTTACACATGAGGGTACACTGGCGGGTGTGTTGGAAGTCCTCGGGGGCTTTACTCACAGAGCCAGATCTTAAGCTTCTTACAACATTAAAGAAGGAATGAGGAGCCTCTAATGTGGTGTGGTAGGTCTTTACATGATTAGGTGCAATGTATGAGAGAGCACAACCTCCTGACCTGCTTTTGTGTAACTGTGGCATATGTGTTATTGAGAGGCTGTCTGAGCAGAGGTGCCTGATTGTATTGTGGAACTGCACACAGCTGTTCAGATAGTCTGGATATGTGTTGTGTAGTGCTTTGCATGTGTGGTAAGGAGCTTGAACTGTGCGCACTGACGTATAGGGAACCAGTATAGGGTCCTTTGGTGTGGTGTGACATGAGACCGGCATAGGAGATTGAGGACCAATCTTGCTGCTGTGTTGTGGACCATCTGGAGTCGTTTGTGAGTTGGTTGGTGATTCCCAGGTAGAGGGTGCTCCCATAGTCCAGACTGCTAGTGATGAGGATTGGGTAACGGTTTTCCTGGTAATGCCGGGTAGCCACTGCAACATCTTTTGCAGCATCCTCAGGGTGTTGAAGCATGCAGTGGTGACACATTGACCTGGGCGGACATATCCAGCTTGTTGTCAATAATGATCCCAAGGTTTCTTGTCTGAGTGCTGGGCTGGGAGAGGGGCGTGAGATTCATAGGCCACCAGGCAGAGTATCATGGTGAGGCCTATTTTCCAAAGATCACCACTATGGTCTTGTCTGTGTTGAGTTTAAGGCAACTGGACCTCATCCAGGTAGCCGTTTCCATCGTGCACAAGTTGAAGTTGGTCCTCGTATTGGGTGTTTTGTCCAAAAGGCACAATATTATTTGTGTAGATGAGTATATTCCGGTGATGGAAGTAAATGAGTTGATTGTGATACAGTTAAATGAGGTTAAGACAGTGTCTAGGATATGCTTGGCGCTATGAGTAGGGGCTGAGTCGTGTTGGGGTGATCATGAGGTTTCCTAGGTTTTCCAGGAGTGTGAGTTGGTATTGGTCAGGTCTTCTTGTTGAAAGCTGAGGTCTTCTAGAAACATTTAGGTGCTCAAATCATTGATTAGTGGGGCGATGAATTCTGGGAAGTTGCTGGAGGTGTTGGTTCAGGGTCCTGAGTGTCGATTGACTAGAGTTCCTCCCAGGCTGAAGTTGTGTTTTGCAGTTTGAAGTGGAGGTTTTATGTGTAGTCTGTGTCAGTTTCTGTGTTGGTGATGTAGCTTATGGAATCATTGATTACTATGGTGAGTCCTCCTCCTTGTCTGTGTTGGCGGTCTTGCTTGATGATTTACTAACCAGCAGGCATGGTTGTGGCGTTATCTGGTGTTGATTCTGCGGTTAGCCATGTTTTGGTGAGGAATAAGAGGCCCAGGGTGTGATTGTCCGGCAAGTTTTATATCTCCATGGCTTGTGTGCTGAGTGAGCTGGTGTTGAGGAGCATGCATGCATGATATCAAGGATTGGAGTGTGGTCAGTGTTGGTGTGCAGGTGTTTGAGTGTGTTGGGTGGTGTTGGTCGCATGTGGTAGGTGTAGGAGTAGTGGGTGCTAAGGTGCAGGTGAAGTGGTAGTAGGTGCAGGCGAAAGTTCTATCTGTGTTGTGTGGTGTGGTGGAGCAGTAGGGAGCTGAGCAGCGGCTGGAGTTGAGGGGGCAGAGGAGCACAGCGGGGTAGCAGTGGGTTGGGGAGCACAAGGGTATTTGGCACCAGGCACTGTCCATGCATGGACAGTCATGCCTTTGGTGCACATTTATTGCACCGGTGGTGCATCTGTGCTGTGGCCACCATTAAGTACCCAGCTCGAACCCTCATGTTCTATAATATTTGTATTGTATATTTGCACATAACTGTACATGCTGTGAAGCACTCTGATACCCTCGGGTCCAGCTAGCGCTACATAAAACTCCTAAAATAAATAAAATAAAAATAAATAAAAATTAGTAGGTCCTGGGAGAGCAGAAGAGCACACAGGGTGGTTGACAGGGCTGGGATGTGTGCAGGGGAGAGCATTGTAAAACGTTTGTGGTGGGGAGAAAGTAAGGAGGGGTAAGGAGTGAGGCAGGGAGATGCAGGAAGGGGGGTAGAAGCTAATAGGGAACTCTGGCACAAGGGCATAAGAATGATGCAGGAAGGCACAGAAAAGCGGGTAAAGAGCAATTAAAAGCACTACCACAGAACGAGGGAAGTCACGAAATGGGCACATGGATGAGGCAGAAGTCACTGAAAAAGGGTTGAAAGGAAATTAAAAAACACTGGCATAAAACAAGGGAAGTGAAAACGGAGGCCCAAAATAAGGCAAAACGGAAAAGAACTCAAAAGGTAAAGTAAAGAAAAATACTAGCACAAAGATGAGAGTAAGGTAAAATCTGGGCACAAAAATGAGGCAAAGAAATGTCATGTCATGGTTTTGATTTTTCTGTAGTCATTCAGTAGTCCTGTCAGTTGCTCCTAAAAATTCTATACTTCATTAATCTGTGCAACAGCTAACTATTGGCCTTGTTGTAGTTACCTAATCCTGTTCCTATGAATATGGATGAAGTTTTTCAAGACCTGTGATGTGGCAGCTACACTATTTTGTCACCCCCAAATCATGTTTATACATAGGTAGCTGCTGATGGATCAGAAAACCACGGGTCTGTCTTTCTTGATAGTTTGATTTTCCTAGATTAGCAGTGGTCCCTTGAAAGTCGTTTAGCATAAATGTGTCTTTGTCTTCTTAGGTCAGATTTCTCCCCCATGGTGGGGATGTATCCTCCAGCCTCATCAAGGTGGATTGCCTCAAAAGATGTGTATCATAATGTTGCTACTATTTTCACACTTAACCTCTAAATCACTTTTGCATAGTAAATCATGACCTTTATATGTGCCTCAGTGATACTGGAATTCAAGATAATATCGTGTACTGGATTCTCTTCATCTCAAAACAAATGGGGGTATGAGAGCTGGTTTCTGATTATAATCCTATATGCATAATAATATGAATATGTTACAATTAAACCAAAAACACTGAGATGTTTAGAAATACCTTTCCATGGCCCATGCTTAATTAGGCTCAGACTGGCTCTCGCCTCAATCTTGAAAAAGATGGTTGCTGTTTCATAATAATCATAGCGTGTTTATTTTCTCATTTGGGTACCGCCCACAGCAAAACGTACATTATTCATTTTGTGATGATATGCTGTTCTCGAAGAGGTCCACATGGAAGCCTTTAAACCTCTCAAGGGTCTTCCTGCTTACACACTGTAAACAGAGCATCTATGAGTCTCAACTGTTTACTGTAACACATTTTTTCCGCCACCTCTGATGACATTGTGAATCATGCCAACTATGGCCCAAAGGTAAACGTACACTTATGTGTATGTTTACTTTTTTGGGCTATTTATAAACTACGATTTGATAATAACTTTACGCCTGCAGAGACTGCACAGTTGGGGTGGAGAAATCGTCACATATAAAAATAAAGGACAGGTCTGAGTTTTTATGTGCATATTTCTCTGCGCTGACTGTTGCAGTCGTATAGTTATTATTAAATCATATTTCATGAATACCAAATAAGAGTAAACTAACACTAAAGTGTGAGCTTACCTTTGAGATAAGGTCCAACGAGTTTAAAGTATTAAAATTAGGGGATAGTGCTAACATAGTTGGTTTATTTGACGTTTTATAATCTTGTTCTGTGACTTGCTCTTGATTAGATACATTTGCTCATCCAATGTTGACTGTCCAAATCTTCATTGCTTTCTATGCTAGAAAATACTAAATCAGCCCCTAATTTTGGGGGTGAGCCAAACATATTTAGGTTTCTATTGGTGATGCTGCCCATGTCTCTATCGATTTGCTTTACACTTGGGCTTTAGGATATTTTTCAGATTTTGCCCATTATTACATCTACTGCTAATGATGAGAGCCTTTATGGTGATTTATTTACTAAGTCCTTGATTTGACCCCTTGAACTGAGCTATATTTATGCCTTTTTAGGGCTCGGACTCCTCCCCCTGGGGGAGGAGTTTCGAGATCCTAATGTTATAAGAAAAAAAAGAAGAAGAAGAAGAAGGGCCTTGGTGAGAGGAATTCCACACATTCCTTTGCGTTTTCTGGCATGTGGTCAGTGATTCGTCTTCCCTGTGCTGTGTATGTAGTAGCCTTGAAGTGATAGGCTGTAAGTAATGTACGCGTGCCCGATGTGGCATTTTGTGTGCGAGAACGAGCATGGCAGAGTGATTAATCTTAATTACGAGCTGTCAGAGTGCCCGTGTAATGCAAGCCAGATGATGCGAACGCGTTCACAGCGGTGAGCGCGTTCAATGTTAAATGACGAGAGGCAGCAGGCGAGGCTCACAGAAGATGACTCATACATGCTCGTCCACACTGTAGTTCTTGTTTTACAATACGATCGCTTTCTCGATCGGTTGAAGTGCCACTTGTTTTTTAATAGAACAAACCTTTCCGAAGAAGGGACAGACCGCAATAGTGCATTACGAGGGTGAGTGATGATTACGAAGAGAATTTGGATTTGTGGGAGTCACTTGGAATAATGCAACATCGTGTTTGTCACTAAAAAAAAACACTTGCACGTCTTAGCACTGCACTCTTAAGCATTCATTGGTACGTTTAGTATATCAAGTGACACCGGTTAAAATGTCCAGTGGAGGTACCCTTTGTAGACTCGCATCTGTTTGTCATAGCGCGATTATCCCAAGAATGGAGCGATGCGGGGAAGTTAGCGAGTGAAGGTGGTTACCTCCTTCTTACAGTGTAATTCATAGTGCGCAGCACTTCGGATATAGCCTCAGCCAAGACCCAACAAATCAGGAATATAAATATTGATGGGTCCTCAGTGATCCGGGGGGTGGCTCAGGACCGATGTATGCCCCATATAGGTAGGAGGCTGGGCGCAGAGATAGGCAGTCAAACGTTTTCCTCTCCAGCTTGATCTAGCATCCGCAGCAATCTTACCCAGCTACAGATAGATGGCAGCGCGGCCGGTGGTGGCCTAACATCCAGACTCTCTCCCAACAGCGCCGCCGAGCCAGACGCTACATGCCCCTTGTGGTGTCAGTCGTGTGGAGAGGGCAATTATGTGTAGAGGGCTGTTGAGTGCTGTGTGCTGTTGAGTGCTGTGTGCTGTTGAGTGCTGTGTGCTGTTGAGTGCAGAGTGCTGTGTGCTGTTGAGTGCAGAGTGCTGTTGAGTGCTGTTGAGTGCAGAGTGCTGTGTGCTGTTGAGTGCTGTGTGCTGTTGAGTGCTGTGTGCTGTTGAGTGCTGTGTGCTGTTGAGTGCTGTGTGCTGTTGAGGGCAGAGTGCTATTGAGGGCAGAGTGCTGTTGAGGGCATAGGGCAGTTGAGTGCTGTTGAGTGCTGAGTGCAGTTGAGTGCAGAGTGATGTGTGCTGTTGATAGTGTGTGCTGTGTGCTGGTGAGTGCTGTGTGATGTTGAGGGCAGACTGCTGTTGGGGGCAGAGTGCTGTTGGGGGCAGAGTGATGTTGGGGGCAGAGTGCTGTTGGGGGCAGAGTGCTGTTGGGGGCAGAGTGCTGTTGGGGGCAGAGTGCTGTTGGGGGCAGAGTGCAGTTGGGGGCAGAGTGCTGTTGGGGGCAGAGTGCTGTTGAGTGCTGTGTGCTGTTGAGTGCTGTGTGCTGTTGAGTGCTGTGTGCTGTTGAGTGCTGTGTGCTGATGAGTGCTGTGTGCTGTTGAGGGCAGAGTGCTGTGTGCTGAGTGCTGTGTGCTGTTGAGTGCTGTGTGCTGTTGAGTGCTGTGTGCTGTTGAGTGCTGTGTGCTGTTGAGTGCTGTGTGCTGTTGAGTGCTGTGTGCTGTTGAGTGCTGTTATGTGCTGGGTGCTGATGAGTGCTGTGTGCTGTTGAGGGCAGAGTGCTGTTGAGGGCAGAGTGCTGTTGAGGGCAGAGTGCTGTTGAGGGCAGAGTGCTGTTGAGGCCAGAGTGCTGTTGAGGGCAGAGTGCTGTTGAGGCCAGAGTGCTGTTGAGGGCAGAGTGCTGTTGGGGGCAGAGTGCTGTTGGGGGCAGAGTGCTGTTGGGGACAGAGTGCTGTTGGGGGCAGAGTGCTGTTGGGGGCAGAGTGCTGTTGGGGGCAGAGTGCTGTTGGGGGCAGAGTGCTGTTGGGGGCAGAGTGCTGTTGGGGGCAGAGTGCTGTTAGGGGCAGAGTGCTGTTAGGGGCAGAGTGCTGTTGAGTGCAGAGTGCTGTTGAGGGCAAAGTGCTGTTGAGGGCAAAGTGCTGTTGAGGCCAGAGTGCTGTTGAGGCCAGAGTGCTGTTGAGGCCAGAGTGCTGTTGAGGCCAGAGTGCTGTTGAGGCCAGAGTGCTGTTGAGTGCTGTGTGCTGTTGAGGCCAGAGTGCTGTTGAGGCCAGAGTGCTGTTGAGTGCTGTTATGTGCTGGGTGCTGATGAGTGCTGTGTGCTGTTGAGGGCAGAGTGCTGTTGGGGGCAGAGTGATGTTGGGGGCAGAGTGCTGTTGGGGGCAGAGTGCTGTTGAGGGCAGAGTGCTGTTGAGGGCAGAGTGCTGTTGAGGGCAGAGTGCTGTTGAGGGCAGAGTGCTGTTGAGGCCAGAGTGCTGTTGAGGCCAGAGTGCTGTTGAGGCCAGAGTGCTGTTGAGGCCAGAGTGCTGTTGAGGCCAGAGTGCTGTTGAGTGCAGAGTGCTGTTGAGTGCAGAGTGCTGTTGAGTGCTGTTGAGTGCAGAGTGCTGTTGAGTGCTGTTGAGTGCAGAGTGCTGTGTGCTGTTGAGTGCAGAGTGCTGTTGAGTGCTGTTGAGTGCAGAGTGCTGTGTGCTGTTGAGTGCTGTGTGCTGTTGAGTGCTGTGTGCTGTTGAGTGCTGTGTGCTGTTGAGGGCAGAGTGCTGTTGAGGGCAGAGTGCTGTTGAGGGCATAGGGCAGTTGAGTGCTGTTGAGTGCTGAGTGCAGTTGAGTGCAGAGTGATGTGTGCTGTTGATAGTGTGTGCTGTGTGCTGGTGAGTGCTGTGTGATGTTGAGGGCAGACTGCTGTTGGGGGCAGAGTGCTGTTGGGGGCAGAGTGATGTTGGGGGCAGAGTGCTGTTGGGGGCAGAGTGCTGTTGGGGGCAGAGTGCTGTTGGGGGCAGAGTGCAGTTGGGGGCAGAGTGCTGTTGAGTGCAGAGTGCAGAGTGCTGTTGAATGCAGAGTGCTGTTGAGTGCAGTGTGCTGTTGAGTGCTGTTGAGTGCAGAGTGCTGTTGAGTGCAGAGTGCTGTTGAGTGCAGAGTGCTGTTGAGTGCAGAGTGCTGTTGAGTGCAGAGTGCTGTTGAGTGCAGAATGCTGTTGAGTGCAGAGTGCTGTTGAGTGCAGAGTGCAGAATGCTGCTGAGTGCAGAGTGCCGAATCCTGTTGAGTGCAGAGTGCAGAATGCTGTTGAGTGCAGAGTGCTGTTAAGTGCTGTTGAGGGCAGAGTGCTGTTAAGTGCTGTTGAGGGCAGAGTGCTGTTAAGTGCTGTTGAGGGCAGAGTGCTGTTAAGTGCTGTTGAGGGCAGAGTGCTGTTGAGGGCAGAGGGCTGTTGAGGGCAGAGTGCTGTTGCGGACAGAGTGCTGTTGCGGACAGAGTGCTGTTGAGGGCAGAGTGCTGTTGAGTGCAGTGCTGTGTGTTGTTGAGTGCTGTGTGCTGTTGAGGGCAGAGTGATGTGTGCTGTTGAGGGCAGAGTGCTGTGTGCTGTTGAGGGCAGAGTGCTGTGTGCTGTTGAGGGCAGAGTGCTGTGTACTGTTGAGGGCAGAGTGCTGTTGAGTGCTGTTGATTGCAGAGTGCTGTTGAGGGCAGAGTGCTGTTGAGGGCAGAGTGCTGTTGAGTGCTGTGTGCTGCTGAGTGTGTGACTATGTGACAGTGTGTGACTATGCAGGGTGACATTGGGAGTGTGCGGGTGAGCAGTGTGTGAATGTTACGGGGCAGTGTGTGAGTGTGCAGAAAACACCACACACACATACACCACACACACATAACGCACACACAAACCACACACCTCAGTCTCTCAACACCACACACTTGTCACCACTCAACACAACACACTCACCACCACACTCACTCCCCAGGCTCACCCCCACAGACTCACCAGCACACACTCACCAGCACACAGAAAACAACACACACAACAACACACCCCCAGCCGTCAATGAATGCTTTCACCATGCACAAACACCAACAGCCATCATCCATCTGTGCACGCTTTTACCAAGCACACACCCACCAGCCGTCAGTGCACCCTTCCACCAGGCACACACATCTCCAGCCGGCAGTGCACTTTTCCACCAAGCAATCGCAGTATGGTACACTTTACTTTTAAACATATTCATATAAAGCACAGCATGCCACCATTGGTAAAATTACAATTCAACCAACATACTTCCACTACACACCACATGCACACACTCCATAACACATGGCAAAAAGACATTGGCATTTACAATGCCATTAGCTCAAACTCAAATAAATCCGAGCCCGATTGCATTTCTAATGCTTGTTTATTATTCACTAGCATTTTTAATACATCTTCATAATTTTCCCATAATCCCTGATCTCAGACTCACGTCTTGAGCCTGACATTTTTTTCTTATTGCTGTTTTGAAACTTGTATTTAGGGACACGTTTCCTCATCTATTCTTCAGATGAACACAATCCGCGACCCTGCATCCAGGCGCCACTATCAAGCAGATTATCTAAGAGATAGCTTATCCCCACATGTCATCTTAATACCCCCTTTAATTTTATTTCTTTAGCTTCTTGTCCACTCCTGATGGGCAACAGGACTCGGTCAAAGAGCCAGTCTTGTTCAGAATCTATGTTAGGTTACTGTCCTTTCTCAGTGAATTCTCTGGTCTGGCTTTCAACAGTTATAAAGACGATATAGATATTCTGCAGACACTTGTGGCACATTCATTTGGATGTACATCACTATCACATTCAACAACATGCTTTGGAGTCCTTTCTGGATTCTGTCTCTGCCCTGTAAATAAAATCAGCCCCACATTCTCCTATGTCTATGTTTACTTCGTTGGGTGCAGATGACCATTACTCTTGTGCACTCAAATATGGACTGTGCTGATGCTCTGTACCTCGTTGCTCTAAAATATCTGCTTCAAAGACTCCAAAGACTAAAAAACATCATGCCAAGATTCTTTCCACATCTTTGGTCATGGAAGCAAACAAGCCGAGCTCTATGCCCACTTTACTGCCAACCTGTAGCAAATAAAGTATTTTCAAAGTCTCTCTGGATCACTTGCTAGAAAATACCTAGAAAAGGATCATTAAATTGCAGACCTATCCAGGGCCCTTTGAAAGATCCACCTCTAAATTTGATTCCCGTTGTGCAGCAGATCACAAACTGGAGTCTCAATATTCACCTCAGAAACATAATCAATTGGACTTCTGCTTTGAAGACATTACCGTTCTCATACACCTGAGTTACCAGCTATCAAGAGCCCTTGCAGAAAGTTTATCAGACCAATACACACAGGATACCATAAAGTTCATGACTTCTGCTAGCCATAGCCAGCCTGATGGAATAAGCAGCTCCAGCAAGGCGAAATCTGTGGATATATGTACCCATATGTGTAATGATCAGTTGGGGACCGGTGGAGACCCAGATGGTATGTTGGAAGAATGGCAGCAGTTGCAGACCTACCAAGGGAGACTGGGGAATTTGTGCCGTGGTAGTGTGCAATGCTGAGGGAATAAAGCAGTGGTCAAGAGTGGCAGTGAGATGCTGTTGAGTAGCATTATAGTGATGTGGCATTAAAACATTGCTAGAACAGTGGTGTGCTTAGGGCATTTCTGAGCAGTGCTGAATTTCTATATTTGGTAAGAAAGGGGGTGGTGATGGACGGAGCATCTGAACCAATCAAACACTCACACCCAGTCAACAGATCTGGGTTTAATCCATCACCGTTCTTTAGCCCACTCTGCCACCCCAGTTCAGACATGGCCATATTCAAATCAGTCTGACCCTTTGCCTCATGGGAACAGTCCAGCCCGAACTGCCAAGCCATGCCTTCCCTGGACCGGAATCAAGCATCCTAGGACCGGTTTCTGGCTATCAGCCGTCTTCAGCCAGGATAGCTTGACTCCAGTGGCTTAGTGAGCACGGGACCCACCATAGGGTGAACAGCAAAACACACAAGATGATGGACGGAATGTTGCTGGGGTGGTGTGGAGTGCAAAAAAACGACAGATTTAGGCCCAGATCTCTGTACTGAGGTGAATGTATGACATTTTTCTGCATTCTGTCCATCAATTGTTGTTTTTGCATTTGTCACCCCGAGTGGGATGGGTATGCTCAGACGTGAGTCCCATGCTCTCCACACGACTGGAGTCAAGCTATCCTGGCTGAAGACGGCTGATAGCCAG
The DNA here is from genome assembly GCF_964261635.1 of Lissotriton helveticus. Taxonomy (NCBI): domain Eukaryota; kingdom Metazoa; phylum Chordata; class Amphibia; order Caudata; family Salamandridae; genus Lissotriton; species Lissotriton helveticus. The sequence continues at coordinate 658,231,557 of NC_136057.1, read as the reverse complement.
AAACCGGTCCTAGGATGCTTGATTCCGGTCCAGGAGAGACATGGCTTGGCAGTTCGGGCTGGACTGTTCCCATGAGGCACAAGGTCAAGGCTGATTTGCATATGGCCATGTCTGAACTGGGGTGGTGTGGAGTGCAAAAAAACGATGGATTTATGTGGAAAAGTCAGCCCATAACACACCTGATGCCCAGGCTGCTGGCGCAGGACGCCTCTTAGTTCCCATCTTGAACAATTACCAAATAAAGAGACGGGCGCTGGAAGCAGGAAAACAAGAACAGAGTTTATTTCTCATGAGGAGAGCCTGTCATTTCGGACACTCGCATAGTGTCTTCAGGAGGTGCTCTAACAAGTTTCTCTGAGGCTTCGTCTTTTATACACATGTTTATGATGCACAAACTTTCCTTATTACAATAAAGACACTTTGAAGTAGGAAAAAACATGCTTGGAATCCCAGCTTCAGGCCTATTCCCATACCAGTCGATCAGATGTCATCCTCCCCTCCTGAATGTAACAAGAGATTGTGATCTCTCAGCCGGACATTCCTACAGGACACGAGGGCAGGAGGGGATGATCAAATCAAAGGTTGGGCAGGCGATAAGATCGGGGACTTCGGCTGGTGTATCATGGTTTTGTTATGCTGGGCAGGAAAAGGGGGGGGTGTACATCCACGAGGCTTGGTCGTAGGACTTGGGACCAGGTCAAAAAGGCCAAGTGCAGCTGGAGGGGGCTCGTCAGCTGAGGGGAAGGGTGTTCTTGGGAGGAAATGGGGGGGGGTGAGTCAAGCAGGAGTGTTACTTCTAGAGCAGGGTCACGCAGAGGGAGAGGGTTTTATGGCCGATGCATGAGCAGTGCGCGCGGGGAGGGGTGCCGGGAACAAACGGGCAGAGAGGCCATGGTGCCTAAAATGGCTGTCGTGTACGTGTGTGCATGGGTCTATGCTGGCGGGATAATACAGTCAGGGTTTAGCGATATCCGTTCTGCTTACAACAAGGGGTACAGTGAACACAAATGAACGCCGCTTATGTGCATATACATTGCCATTTTCAACAGTCGCCGCTTTTTAACATAAGCTTAGTTCATTTCTATACAGTCGATACGATTGGCGGAATGCGGTACATATGAATTTACATTTGTTGGGTTATTCATATAAGTCTAGAGATCGGCATAATACTTAGTCGGGGTCAATCAAGAAAAAGGTTCCGACACATTATAGAATCAGGTTCTGACTTTCCCTCCGGTGACATCAACATACAGTAAAAAGTGCTCTGATACCTTCGGGTCCTGTCAGTGCTATGTGAGACTTCTGGAAAACTAAATACCTGAGTGACCGATGAAACATTTTTGAAAGCAATACAAAATGGTTGAGGGAGGAATTCAGCTCAATACAAGCAATTAGTCAAGGGGTGGGTAGAAAGTTTCAGGAAGGGGGGTCTTTGTCACAGTGTCTTTTTAACAGAGTCCGTTTCTTTCGTTGGCGCTGTTGAGCACCGGCGGTGGAGCTATAGGTCCAGCTCGGATTCATCCTTACGCGTTGCAGGGTGCGATCAGTCCTCTGCTGTTAGATCACAGTCCTGTTTCCTAACTGATCTTCTTAGGGGTGCCTCATGCTGGGCACCTGCGTGTCTTTCTTCTTCCGTGGCAAAACCTTATTCTATCAAAATGTTGCTCTTCTTTTCTGAGTCAAAAAGTTATGCGAAAAGGGTGATGTTGTTGAATAAACGAGGGAAGAGAGGGCGGAGTGGGATCAGATCTTTGAACACACCAAGGGACCAAAGGAGCAAAGGATGACGAGCAGGCAGGCCCATCAGTCGGGCTCAAAAGGGACGGGGACTTCAGGCACGAGTGGGTCAGCAAATCAAGGGCTTCAAGGCAGCCCTTCATTCCTTCGTCTGCCGAGTTTGAGAGTGGTGCCTCGTCCTGCGTCTCGTTGCTCTGTGATTCCACCTTTGGTTGAGGTCACACGTGCGTCATGATCTGTGGCCAGGCTGTGCGTCAGTCCAGCTCCTCTCCTCCGGTGATTATTTCTTAGAATGGGTACAAAACAAGTTTTAGAAAAACTGGCAGGAGAAGACATTTATACATCTCAATTCTGTCCCCAATCCTAAGTAGGTGGGGGATAGGTTCATCGGTCACAGTCAGAAGTTATCACTTATGGAGTATGTAGGAGGGCATTTCCTCTGAATTCGTAAGCCTATTTGGCGTTCATTCGTGACGTACGTGGACAGAAATCGGACTCCCATTGACAGTGTATTTTATCAAACTCGAAATCGAGTCCTTAGGTTGAGACTCGCCCTTTTTTTTTTGTTTTAGCCCAATTACTGACAATCTTACATTTCCCTTCGGGGTCGGCTAACTCTTGCAAGCAGGGGTGTTATCATCATGAGAGGGGGGCAGAGGTTAAACATGCTTTTCTTGGGGAGCGACGGTTAATCAAGGTCATCAATTACGCTTCGGGGATAGCTGATATGGAGCTGGGGTCAATCGAGGACGCTTTGGACGCTTTGGACAGGGAGCTGGGGTCAATCGAGGGAAGCGAGGATGCTTTGGACATCCGCACTTAAGTGCAGAGGGGTGAGGCTTGGGCATTGGGGATTGCATTTCTAACGAACTGAAAAACAGAAGACCATTGACGTTATAGTCCCCCTATAAAAAGGCCAGATTAGGGGACATCAGTCGTCTTACCTGTCCTTTCTTTCATTACCAACTTCGGGTTCTATCGTTTCGCAGAAAGGAGAGGTAGTAATATGGCAAGTTACAATCGTTTTAGTTTCTGTCAATTTTGCCGAACACCTTTGTGTTCGAAGAGACCCAATTAGGTTTGTGCCGGTGGGGCACAACGTTACCATACAAGGGAGGAGGGAACAGGGGGATCCTGAGAGAGAGAGAGAGAGAGAGAGAGAGAGAGAGAGAGAGAGGGAGAGAGAGAGAGAGAGAGAGAGTCTGCACTCTAAACGAACCATTCGGTACACGTATGACATGGAGGGAGAGGGAGAGAGAGAGAGAGAGAGAGAGAGAGAGAAACGTGTACAATAATGGGCCATTCAGTGCGCACACAACACAGAACAGCAGGGGTCAAGTAATACGGAAACACAGGCAGAGGGACGACGTAGACCCATACATTACGTGCACACAAACTCAGGCGGGGGAGACAGTACATGTATTATATACAAAAATCCAAGACAAAACATAGAACAGTGGCTGGTATTATATACAAAAATCCAAGACAAAACATAGAACAGTTATTGGCCAAAATGATCTCTGCCTGTATGCTGCGCATCCTTAGCATCCTAAGCTCTTTTTACTTATTTCTTCTCTTTTATCGTCGTCTGCCTTTACCGGTGGCTTTAGTTATATACACTTATATGCCTTTGGCAATTGGTCAAGAACTAACCTGGTCGGGCTAGGATGTTTCCTGGCTTGAGGCAACAGTGGGTGTCAGTTGTGAGAACAACGGGGCAGCTTTGAGTTTCATGTCTATGAGGGTGCGAAAGGAGGTAGTAGATTTTAAACACTGGCAACATTCCTAGTTCTCCGAACGGAGGGTACTTGGGTAAACCTCACCTCGGAATATTCCTTAAACTTTCCCTATTTAGTTAAACGTAGGAATTCATTCATTAGTGCACGTCATTCCTGGTTGTATTATTCGGGGTGCCAAACGAAGTCATATTTCGTAGTTTCCGCTTCAGTCTGTCCTCCCAAGCGCTAAGTTCAGGGAGAGAAATAGTCATGGTTCGCTCGTCGTGTGTAGGTACCATAATCGAACCCCTTTTTCCCATCTTTGTCCGCTAGATCACCATTTTCCTTTTCGTTCTTTAGTCGACGTTCCGATGTGACCTGCAGAAAGAGGGAAAAGAAGGGGGGCGGGGGCAGCATTTTAAAGACACATCAGCGCGCATAAACTCGAAAAGGCTTTTACTTACTACATACTCGGGCTATCTCCACTGGACGCAGTCCCTGCCAACTCGGCGTTTAAGCCCAGGTGGACCATTTAGTGTGGGAGAGATGATTATCGGAAGCCTGTGGATAGCATAGGTCGCCCAAGTGTGGTATTACGGATCGTGCGCAGGGGGGGGGTCAGAACAAAGGGCAGTCGGTGCAACGTGGGGGGGGTGGCGAGCTCGTGCTCTCCTTTGAGGAAAAGTGATAACCTGCAGTGGCACGGGGTCGTTTGTCGTTCGTACCAGGAGGGGGGGTCAGGTGGCACTCCTTTGGGGCGACTTAGGAGCAATTTTAAAACAACTTTCCTGATACAGGTAGCATATAACATATAGGCTAAATACCAGGATCTTTAGCGGTTGCTTTAGGCTGTACTAAAATGCAAAACACATACAACAAAAACCTGGACCGTTCATATTTGCAATATTTCTGCGTACTATACTTTTTAACCCTTAACTAGTCGAGCTGAGCCATTTCACCTGTAATCTGGTTATATCGGAAATAGTGGTCAGTTATTCGAAACTTACCAATTTACGAGTGACAACTACGTTTGCTTTTTCCAAAAATCTTTAATACAAATGTCGGTGCATAAATACGGGCCTACAACCCCGTGGGCCGGCCAGAACTGTACATGTGGGGATACTTATTAGTGGAAAACCTAATGGAGTCGGTGGACGTTGATTTCATAAAAAAGTGCGACAGGTGCAATAAAATCATATCGAAACTTCAGTGTGAGCGAGTATCATAAGTGTTGAAATTCAAACTTTCAATAATCATGATGCGCCAAAACTTAACAACAATTCATTGTCCGAATGTTCAATCAGTACCCATTTCACTTCAATTCATTGTCCGAACACATAATCAGTACCCATCCCATATCAATTCATTGTGTTTAAAAACTGCATACATATTTCATGACACCAAGGCTGAGCAATCGGGGTACAAAAAGGAGTTGAAAGTTTCATTTGTACCAGCGCCATTTTGGGAGCAGCCAGGCAGATCTAGGCATAGTCAAAGTCTCCACCAACTCGTGGTTGGCCTAGAGGCTCTTTCGGCAGTCCAAAAGTTCCGTTAAAGGGCAACAGAAAGGATCGGCAGTATGAACCATCAGTCAGAAAGGGGGAGGGAGGCAGCACATTTTTTCCTACCGGGTCATACTGGGTTTTTCACCGGAACTGATCCAAACTGTAGTCTGCAGGATTTTAGTCATTCAAACTGAGGCTGGCGTCAGCATGGGAGCGCCGACGTCTCGCGGCTACATTTTCATCGTTCCGCGGGTAATCATGGCAGTCATTCCCCATCGGAGGTGTCTGCGGGGGTCGGGGGCCCCCGTGGCTTTTATAGAATCTTCAAAGTCGAGGAGAACACTTTTGATTGTGGGACTCATTTCTTAATCAACAAGCAACCGGGCCATCTCTTCACGCCGGGCCCGCTCCAGCATGGTCGACCGCCATTTTACGAGTGGGCGAACCCTCGTCGGGTGAGTGGAGCGTTGGGGGTGCCACTGGGGGCCTCCACCTGGGGAGGTGGGAGAGGCTCGTTCACGCCGCCTCTCCCTCCCAGCGCACCCCACGCCGTTTTTCTCGGCGTTAATATTCATGATGGCCGGACCAGGCGATGAGAGGGGGGGGGTCGGAGGCATAGGCAAGACATCCCCCCCCCCCGGTGGCCTGCAAGGCGCCGCTTCAGGGCCGAACGGGGAGCTCATACCAAGCCGTGGCTGGACCAGGAGATGCGAGGGGTGGGGGGGTCGGTGGCATGAGCAAGACATCCCCCCCGTGTTGTCGCAGCCATTATTGAAGAAAGAAGAGGGGACCCCCGGATCCCGTCGGCCTCGGCTCCTCTTTTGGCCCACCTTACTCGACGACCTCCGACCGACGGCTGGCAGCAGGACCCGCCCTACACGTGCCGAAGATCTCGTCTTCCGGATGGGCGTAGCCGCGAACCTGTTGCACTTCGGGAGTTTTCCAGAATGGGGGTAGGTATCTGTTGACTTGTGTCTGTCTCATGTTACCGTTATTGGGGCGTGGCAGGCGGTGGGACAGACATGTTTGGAGCAGTGAGGGGTGGCGAAGCCTGGTTGCCTCGTGGCCGTTGCGATGTCAAGCTTGGCTTCTTTCACCATTTTCATGTTTCCTATTACGGGCTTATTTCTAACATTTCTTATTTCTAGCGAAATCATGTGTTTTATCGTGAGCTATTTCTAACGTTTTCCTATTTGTAGTGAAATCAAAAACTCATCAGTGGCCTACTGATTTTGCTTTCTTATTTCTTTCTTCCCTTTTTTTTCCTAGCGTGTTTCATGCTAAAGTTTCTGTTAACAGGATACGGTGATTACTTCGTTATTGTTGCATATGTCCTTTTTATTAGGGGTACCCTCTGGTCGAGCCAGATGACCTACCTCTAATAAATGGTCCGGGTGGAACTAGTTTACCAATCAGTGGGGAGTAGATAGGCCCGAGAGATTACAACGGGGGACAAAGGTCCGCATTACCTACCCTTCACTTCTTGGAAAGATTAGACAGAATATTTCTTTTCTACGTTATTTGCAAACAGAGAATACCTCAAAAGAACTATTCCTTGAACAATAAATGTCCAGACAATCAATCAATCAGTGGGGAGAAAAACAGGCATGACGGATTACAACGGGGACAAAAATCTGCATTACCTATCCTTCACTATCTGCAAAGGGGGCAGAATATTTCTATTCTTCCCTGTTTGTAGACAGGGAATATCTCAAAGAGCAATAATCGATAAAAATCGATAACAAACAATCAGTGGGGAGAAAAATAGGCATGACGGATTACAATAGGGGACAAACGTCTGCATTACCTATCCTTAACTATTTGCAAAGAGAGAGGAACATTCCTATTCATCGCTGTTTGCAAAATAGAAAATGTCTCAAAGAGAACCAATACTTCAAGTACAATCAATCAATCAATCAAAAATCGAGAACATTATCAAACCTGTCATTCTCAATATATTAAACTCATCTATTTCCACAGGTTCAGTACCTACTGCATGGAAATGTGCTCAGGTTAGGGCTTTACTGAAGAAATCCACTCTAGATCCAGGGAATATGGCCAATTATCGGCCTATTTCCCTCCTTCCGTGGATCAGCAAACTCCTAGAAAAACATGTCAATTCATCCATTACTCAATTTCTAGAGAACCATCATCTCCTCCATGACTCCCAAGCGGGCTTTCGCCCAAAATTGGGAACTGAGGCGGCCCTCCTGGCGGTAACTGAGCTAGCCAGGAAGCAAATGGATCAAGGCGGCACTGCAGCAATTATGTTGCTTGACCTCAGTGCCGCCTTCGATACTGTTAACACCAATATTCTTCTTCACCGCCTCAATCAGATCGGAATTGCTGGGAAGGCCATGCAGTGGCTCCAGTCATTCCTGGAGAATCGATCTTTCAGGGTAGTTGAGGGTACTACTCATTCCAAAGTTTGGCCCCTGGATCAAGGCGTACCTCAGGGCTCTTCATTGAGCCCTACCCTTTTTAATATTTACATGCAGCCACTAGCCGACATAGTGCTCTCTTTCGGCATAGATATAATAACCTACGCCGATGATACACAGTTAGTTGTATCCATGAATCAAGCAGACCCTTCCCCGTCCAACCTAAGTAACTGTTTGGTAGCGGTAGCTCAATGGATGGCCACCTCACATTTGAAATTAAATGGCGAGAAAACTGAGCTCATGGTGCTGGGTAACCCAACCATTCCCAGCCCTCTGTCAGATTGGCCACCTTGCATGGGGCCCACACCCCAACCGAAATGCCACATAAAGAGCTTAGGCATTTGGCTGGACTCCAACCTTAGCTTTATGCAGCAGGCTACCATTCTATCTGCCACATGCTTTGGGCTAATGCGCATGTTGAGAAAAGTGCTGCCTCTTCTTCCTTTTGAAGCCCGCAGAATAATGGTTCAAGCCATTATCCTGTCCCGTCTGGATTACGGGAACTCGCTATATCTGGGTGCCCCCGCACTCACAATCAAAAAATTACAGGTGATCCAGAATGCTGCAGCTCGCCTCCTGCTGGGCCTCAACAAACGAGAGTCAGCCACCACCGCCCTGAGGAAACTGCACTGGCTCCCTGTCAAGGCTAGAGTGCTATTTAAATCTCTTTGCTTTATGCACAAAGCTATGTGGAAGAATGCCCCTACTATGATCTGTTCCTTGGCAAAACCCTATCTTCCTCACAGATCCCTAAGATCCAGCACTGCTTTTCTGGCTACGGTTAGTAAAGTCAGACGGACAAGATGGGGCGGACGTTCCTTCTCTTGGAATGCCGCGAAGGAATGGAACTCCCTGCCCACCTCCATTCGCAGTGAACCTAGCCTTCTAAAATTCCGGAAGGCTCTGAAAACACATCTGTTCATTTAATCTCTTTCCTTTTCAGTATGACGGTACTTAGCGCTACGAGGCCTCCGGGTTGTTTGCGCTTTACAAAACCCGATTAATAATAATAATAATAATAATAATAATAAAGCCATCCTACCAATCGGACGTAAAGACGTCCTACTTAACCTTACCCGGACCGGACCGTGTGGGCAATTCTTCGCCTTCCCTTTTCCAGCGCCCTATCGTTCTCTTTCTCCATGTTTTTACCGCAGCATTCCTGTGGGATTCCAGTCAGGACAGTAGGTCACCTGAGAGAGGTCCGTTCGGAATCGGTGAAGTTCATTTAATCGGCAGCCGGACGAGGGCCCTCTCAAGGCAGGTATACTCCAATCGTTTAGATGTTCACCCCATCGTCTGGACCTCTCTTACCGGACCTTATTTCGCTGATGGACCCCGCGTTGGGACGCCAATTGTGGAAAAGTCAGCCCATAACACACCTGATGCCCAGGCTGCTGGCGCAGGACGCCTCTTAGTTCCCATCTTGAACAATTACCAAATAAAGAGACGGGCGCTGGAAGCAGGAAAACAAGAACAGAGTTTATTTCTCATGAGGAGAGCCTGTCATTTCGGACACTCGCATAGTGTCTTCAGGAGGTGCTCTAACAAGTTTCTCTTAAGGCTTCGTCTTTTATACACATGTTTATGATGCACAAACATTCCTTATTACAATAAAGACACTTTGAAGTAGGAAAAAACATGCTTGGAATCCCAGCTTCAGGCCTATTCCCATACCAGTCGATCAGATGTCATCCTCCCCTCCTGAATGTAACAAGAGATTGTGATCTCTCAGCCGGACATTCCTACAGGACACGAGGGCAGGAGGGGATGATCAAATCAAAGGTTGGGCAGGCGATAAGATCGGGGACTTCGGCTGGTGTATCATGGTTTTGTTATGCTGGGCAGGAAAGGGGGGGGGTGTACATCCACGAGGCTTGGTCGTAGGACTTGGGACCAGGTCAAAAAGGCCAAGTGCAGCTGGAGGGGGCTCGTCAGCTGAGGGGAAGGGTGTTCTTGGGAGGAAATGGGGGGGTGATTCAAGCAGGAGTGTTACTTCTAGAGCAGGGTCACGCAGAGGGAGAGGGTTTTATGGCCGATGCATGAGCAGTGCGCGCGGGGAGGGGTGCCGGTAACAAACGGGCAGAGAGGCCATGGTGCCTAAAATGGCTGTCGTGTACGTGTGTGCATGGGTCTATGCTGGCGGGATAATACAGTCAGGGTTTAGCGATATCCGTTCTGCTTACAACAAGGGGTACAGTGAACACAAATGAACGCTGCTTATGTGCATATACATTGCCATTTTCAACATTTAGGCCCAGATCTCTGTACTGGGGTGAATGTTTGACATTGTTCTGCATTCTGTCCATCAATAATTGTTTTTGAATTTCTATGTTTGACACTTGATTCATTTTAACTATTGAGTATCAGTCAGAGTGCATGACTATTACGATACACTTACGTCTTCAGCGTGATCAGCAAATTAGCTCTATACTTATTACCACATTACTGTTTAATCAATGTGTACATCATACTCATCACCTCACTTTATCTGGGATTGTCTTTAACTGGATGCCTGTCCCTCACATGTAGCACCTACATAGACACCTATACCATTCTCCTCAGTGTTGCTCAAGTACGCAACCCAGATTCTAGCTAGCTAATTTCTTCTCTGTATACAAGCCACAATAGTCAACACCCTTTCCCTCCAAATATTCATGTACCTGTATGCATCTGAGAGAGAGACGACATTACATCCCGGCCCGTTGTTACATCATTGTCATGTATAAATGACAATATCTGCGTATTCATGACATGTGAATCTGAATACATCTATCTCTTCATTGACTCTAAGTCACCGTTCAGTACCCTTGTATATTCACCAGGGTAAAGTTGGGAACAAAACTTTGTGTAATATGCTTGAGCTTGGAAGACTACTCTCTCCCTCGAGTTCCAGCAAGTCAGGGAGAGTTGTCATGTACAACCTAAAGATCACAGGAGGCAATTGGAGCACTTTCAAGACACCAAAATCAGCTTCTATTGTAAGTGCTGTAAAGTAATCACACTTGATTTGTGATGTCTTATTCACTAGAAAGAAGATACACTAATCCTTGGGATACACCAACCACCTCCTGTATTTTCCCTGAAAAGACACCATAGTCTACCTTATCAAACACAGTGGAAAAGTCCACCACCTACTGTGTAACTGAGCCATGATCCACTGACAACTATTCATTAATATCAAGAAGTGCAGTTTCAATACCTCTGCCTAGTCTGAAACCAGACTGCCTATTGCCGAGCTGTTGGACTCAAAAGTGACCACTTTCTCTACAGCTCAATTAAGGTTTAATTATAAGAGGATTTATCCACACCGCCTTTAATCATCTCAAAAGAATGTTCTCAGTGAATGAAACATTGATGATGTTGTCAATGGTCGTTGGACTTGGCCCTTTTTGCAGGGTCATCCCTGAACTTTTTGCCTTCCTCCTATATTTTTTATAACCTGTTGTTGGCTATTTTATGACTCTGAGCACTATTTATTTAGTTATTTATTTTTTGAGCTTTTAGAGCACGACAGCTACCCAAAAGGGTTTCCCGGTGCTAACGAGACAGAGAGCCTATGAGTACAGCAGAATTACTATGGTGCAGAGAGGGGTTACTTATTGATTAAACAACCAAGTTTTGGTGGCTCTACGAAAGTGCATATAACTCGGTTCCTTGCGTAATGCCAGGGGGAGGGAGTTCCACAATTTTGGGCCCAATAGAGAAAAGGACCTACCTCCCATCCTGGCAAGACGGATTTTAGGCAGACTAAAAAGGCCATGAGAAGAAGATCTCAAACAGCGGACCGGAGTATATATATGCACCAGGGATTGAAGGTATCTCGGAGCAGTGCCCCATTTAATCCTGTGCATAAAACTAAGGGCCTTGAACTTGACTCTGTTTTCAATTCTAAGCCAATGTAGTGTACGTATATGTCCTGACATACGTTCCATTCTGTGGCATTTGCATAATAGCCTTGCCGCGGCATTTTGCACAAGCTGAAGGCGTCTGATGACAGCCTGGGATGCCCCCAAATAGAGGACGTTGCCATAATCCAGCCGGGGAGTGATTAGGGCATTGACAACGGACCTCTGTGTATCTCCAGGCAACATCCAAATGATTTTCTTGAGCCACCGCAAGATGTAAAGCAGGTGGCTGTAAGTTTCCTAACCTGAGGTTGCATTGTTAGACCCTTGTCGATGATAATCCCCAGATTTCTCACCTGTTCTGGAGGAATGGGAAGGATTCCCATTTCCGGGGGCCAATGTCTCGGGCTCCAGAGATCTTGTTGGGGCCCAGTATTAAAACCTCTGTTTTGCCTCCGTTTAATTTGAGCAGGTTGTCCCTCATGAGGTTGTCCCTCATCCATTTTGCTATCTTACTAAGACCAGATTGCAAGAGGGAAGTGGAAACGTCTCCAGTATTTGAAAGTGAGAAAACTATCTGGGAATCGTCTGCGTATGAGAACATAGTCAGACCCTCTGATTCGGCAATCCCAGCGAGTGAAGTTACATATAAATTGAATAGCAAGGGGCTAAGTGCCGAGCCCTGAGGAACTCCACACGGAGAGGGATGAATGTCAGAAGAGACTGTATTCGAGGTGATTTGAAAAGTTCTCTTAGTAAGAAAAGATGCGATCCAGTCCAGAGCTTTACCCCTTGTAACCATGGCAGAGAGGGATTTTAGCAAGATGTTATGGGAAATGGTGTCAAACGCTGCGCTGAGAACAAGTAGAATCAGCGCAGCTGAGTCACCTCTATCTACCAAATGGCGTATCTTTTCCGTAACTCCCAGCAGGGTTGTCTCCGTGGAGAACCCAGGACGGAAACCTGACTGCGAGGTATGGAGTATCTCATTAGCCTCCGTGTACTGGACAAGGTGGCTATGCACATGTTTCTCCAAGATTTTGGAGAAAGCAGGCAAAAGGGAGATAGGCTGGAAATTAGCAGGGATTTTGGGGTCATCCGTAGGTTTTTTTAATAAGGGAGACACCATAGCATGCTTCCACATGCTGGGACCGTAGCATTCTGTAGGGACAAGTTTAGGGCATTACAAATTACAGAAAGTTGAGGGGTGTCTAAAAGTTTCAGAATCGAAATTGGAAGAGGGTCAGCTGGGGAACCTGACTTCAATTTCCCTAAACTCTCTTGAAGGCCTTGAACTGTCATCTCCAGCCAGGAGGTTAGTGGCTCATAGGTCAAGACTGACTGGATGGAGGTACCCAAGTCAGTGAGGCCTGAATCAGTATTAGCTATGGCTGGTGCCTGATGTTGTTTTAATATGTCCGAGTAGATGATATCAATCTTATTAGTGAAGAATTGCGCCAATTCTTCGCATTGAACACTACTCAGCGAAAGGGGTTTAGCCATGGTTTGTGAGCCAGCCAGCTCTTTAACTAAGTTAAACAAAGTTTTCGATTTATTTATTGCCTCAGAGATGGTCTTTGCAACATAGCCAGCTCTCGTAGTAGTGCAGGCTGTGTGGTAAAGCTTGAGTTCTTTTCTATAAGTCTGCCCTGCTTCTAAGGAGTAATCTTTCCTCCAGAGGCGCTCCAGCCGTTTACATTTTGATTTGTCGGTCCTAAGTGATTCGTTAAACCATGGCGCTGGAGTTTTATGGGCATTCATTTTTGTCTGTGTTAAAGGCAAGCAGATGTCTGCGGCCTTTAAAAGCCACGCGTTGATCTTACCAGACAGTATCTCTCTATCGTCCGTGTCTAGTAGATCACTTGTTGAAATGGAATCTCAAATAATTCATATCCAGCTTTTTCCAGTCCCTTATACCGGTCCTTACGGTCGAGTTAGAGAAGATGGAAGCCGCAGGAGTAGACAGCCTAAATTTGAACAGAAAATGATCTGACCATTGTAGGGGCAGAGCAGGGGAACAATCTAGATGGGCAAGGTTGGAAAAAATGGGGTCCAATAGATGCCCGCCTATATGAGTGGCTCCGGAATTCCACAGAGTGATGTTCATAGCTGAGAGGTCATCAATCAGCACTATATCACTGCTGATGAGTGCTAAAGTGCATATGCTCTCCCTATTATAAATTATTGTATGAATTCGTGATTCCATGATTGGCTGGTTTGGTTTACCTGTCAGACCCTAGTACAGTGCACCAGGAGTGCCCAGGGCTTGTAAAACAAATGCTACTTGGGGGCTTGCAGCAATGGCTGTGCCACCCACAGAAGCAGCTTGTAAAAGTGTGTCTAAGGTCTGCCATTGCAGAGCCTGTGTGCAGTCTGGTACTTCCATGTTGACTGAGCACGTGCACCCACTTGCCAGTCCATAAACTTTCCCTTTTCTTCATATCAGACACCTCTATGGTAGGCCAAAGGGCAGGGTGCATTGTAAGTATAAGATAGGACAAGCCCTGGTGTGTGTGGCATGTCCTAATAGTGAATTACAGCCATTTTCGTCTATCACTATTGCAAGGCTACCCCGTTTTCCAAAGGCCAGAATGGGCAGTTAGATTATTACATTTAATAATCCTAACTGACTCAGGGAACACAGTAGAAATTCGAGTTTAGTATGCCTGAACTCAGGATGATAAAATACATCATTTAGTGAAGTTGATTTTAACATTCTGTGTTTGAAAATCTCACTTTTAGAAAGTAGGTATTTTCTTGTCTAACTATCCAAGCCTGCCTCTGCTAGGTTGTGTATTCCTTGTCTGGAGTTTGAGTGACAGGGCTGGGGGATTCCAGGAGACATAGTGAGTCAGCCCAGTGGTGAATAGAGAGATCTGCATCTAGATGGGAGGGAGGAGTTGCACCTGGGACCTGAATAGGACTGTGCCTTCCCTCCACAATGCTGGCTCCACCTCCTGCGGTGCGTCTGATGTCTCTGCCCTGCACTGTGAAAGGAAAGAAGGAGTCATGTAAACAGAGTGCTCCAGGACTGACCAGAACTGGTTTGGACTAGGCAAAGGCCCCTCTGCCCTCAGAGGACAATGGATTTTGGGGTATAAGTATTGGGACCCTGATCCCAAGAATTTAGATCACTTTTAGACTACAATAAGAAACCTTTGCTGAGGAGAGGAACCTGAAGAAACTGAGGAGAGACTATCCCTAAGCTGTAGTGCTGCTTGGGGTATTGGCCTGCAGTGGTTGCCTGACTGCCAAAGGAATGAGAAAGGAACTTTTGTGTGCTTTATTTCAACTTGTGAATGATCTCCAATGGCTTGGAAAAGAGCTTGCCCCCTGACTGAAGTCTCAGGACCAGTAGACTTCACCAGCCTTTGTGGTTTGCTGCTGGTAATGCTGTTTCAGTGGCTACAGAGGCAGGGAGCTGTGACCAACTCTCACGACCGGCCCGGTGTCCTGTAGGCACCGCATCGAACAACGTCCGCCGCGAACAACGCAAGCTCTGAGCTCACCGACTCCGTCCTGACACCGTCTCCGTTGCCTGCACCGCTACTTGTGAACACCGCGACGTGCAATGCCTCGCTACACCAAATCGAACTGGTCTGACCGACAAAATCACTGTTGCTGACTTCGAGTCCTGTGAATGCATCGGAGTTGGACACCCCTCGCACACTTCGCGACGCACCGCCCGACTTGTACCGCTCCCCGGACTGATCGACGCCAGCTCCCGCAATCCGGCTCAGGCGCCGCACCGCAAGCTGCAAGCACTGCATCGAAGCATGGTCTCACCCTGCAACGTATGCCTCGTACCCACCGACTCCGCCAACGGGCCGTTGCCTGCATCGCATCGAGGGACAACGCGTCCTGCAACCCTTTTGTTTCTGCACCGTGACAAACACCTCAAGTAAAGGTAATGTGACTGAGTCTGTCGACACTTGAGTGGGCCCGTACCGACGCGGTCCGCTTGATTTGTAAGACTGTGTTATTTCAGCAACGCTGTAGCCGGACAGGGCTACCGACTCGCACAGAACATTGATTTAAGCATTTTTAACAAGAACTCTTGATTTCTAATAGTATTGTGGATTATTTTGATCATTTATGGTCTTGTGGTAAATCTATATAAAAGATACTTATTTTTATAAATATACCACCTGTGTGGCGCCCATTTGTAGTGTTGTCACTGGATCACTGTATGTGTTCACAAACTCTTTACACACTGCCTCTGAGACAAGCCTGTCTGCACGTGCCAAGCTACCAAATGGGGTGAGCAGGGGTTATTTTAGGAGTGCACCCCCTTACCCTGACTAGAGGAGAGGGTGCCTATTTGTCACAAGTACCTACCTATGCCAACTAGAGACCCCTAAATCTAACAATGGTTATTAAGAAGATTTAAATAATAGTAAATAAATTTCCTAGGCAACTCGGGACTTATTGAGAATCAAGTCCTATACATGAAGAAATGTTAGCCACATAAGCTCAGTGTACCAGACAAAAGAGAGTTAAAATTGTGGCATTTTATTCATAAAAAAGTTAAAAATTGTGACATAAACATACATAAAAATGACTGTGCATGGCATGATGTACCAGTAGTGTATTAATTACCTAGCACAAACATAAAAAATCAATTACTTAAAGACAAGAATAAAAAACAATTCCAATGAACAAAATCGCAAGTGGCTGAGATGTAGTATAGTCTGTAAATTTAGAGGTGCCTAGGAAAGTTATTTACTTTATGGTTGTGTCCCTGTCCTAGGAACTCCTAGAGTTTTCAGGGGGTCCCTTATTTTTTTTAAATGTATTAAGAAGAATTGAGCACAATATTTAGCGACAGAGTAAAGAAGGGATCAGCAGTGCATTGCATAGTGTTAATGTTTGAATCTTTGTTAATTTCACAGTTCACTCTTAAACTTGAAACCCTCCCCCCCCAAAATAAGAACGTTTTGTTGTGATACGTGAGTGGTCCACAAAGGAGAACAGACTGAACAACATAAAAGTGAAGGGTAGTGAATTAGAAGCAGTGCTTAATTTGAGCCGGTGGTTGCTGGTAGGGCTCACCAGCATCCATTTTCTGGGACTGCACTTATGTTTTCTCATTGAATATTGTCACACGGCTAGAGAGGGATAAGCACGCAAACAAAAATTGGAAAGAAGGAGAAATAGAACCCTACAAACTATTACAAAGGCTGAATGCAGGGAGCAGCAAGTGTGAAGTGAAGTGCCAGACAGAGTCTGGTAGTGGGTTAAAGGTGCCAAGGTGAATTCAAGCGTACTCAGCCTTGGTATCCAGGGCGCCAACATTTAAAAGCGCTTGCTGAGGGATTCTGAGCACAGCTTTGGTCACCGACACACATTCTTTTACCAATTAAGCAATGAGTAGAAGGGAGGGAGACACAAAGCTGGAATGTAAGGAATAAGTATAGAAAGATAAAGTATGAAGACATAAGAATAAATGGACCTTGAAATGAAGTACTCAAGAAACTGTAAACTACAGTGTTAAGGCCATCACCAACCACAGAGGAAACACAGGAGGAGAGGAGGAGCCACGCGCCGCCACTGTTGCTCGCAGCCCGTCTTTGCTTGTTCGCTGCTCGCTGCTCGTGGCTTGACCACTTCGCTCCGCCGCCTGCTACCTACCCCCTGCAGCTTGTGACCCGCCTGTGACCTGCCTGGCACCCACTTGGCACCTTTTCTCCTGTTGCTACACGCCCACTACCTCCCGGACCGGACCAGACTGGACAGCACAATACCGCAGTACGGGCGGCCGGCGCTGAAGGTTTACTCCTGGAGCTTTGGAGGTGAGGTGGGCGCTGTGCGGGGCCTGTGATCCACAGCCCGGCTGCACGGCCACGCCGCTGTGCGCCCAGCGTGTTTTGGCCGATCACCAAGGAGCGGGGCCAGGGCTCGAGGAGTGCCAGGAGTTGGGCGCTATAAGCGGGAGTGTGCGGGAAAAGGAGCATGTTCTCCCTACTTGAGGACACAGAGTGTAGTGCCCGGGTGCATCCGCGTAGGCGCCCAAACTAGGTTGGGTGCAGTCTGTAGAGCTCCAGCGAGCCCTGCTCCTGTTTCCGCTCCCGCTCTTCTGCACTTTGCGCTTGTACTCTTTGCTCTACTCTGCCCCATGCCCACTGCAATACATTGCCATAGGAGTGAGGGCTGAGGATTGAAGATTGAACAGCCTTGGACCTCAGAACCAAGGACCTGCGGCACATGAGCAAGCAAGCAAGCACTAAAAGCGTTATTGCAACAGCATCAGCATCAACCAGGAGGTCCTTACGTGCAAGTCATTGTCATTTCCCCCCGTCAGCTGGCTTCTCCAAATTTCAAATCTTTGAATATGTTTTTGAGCATTGGAAGGGCAAAAGATAATCTTGTGCACATTACCCTGCTTTTGAAGCATATAAATTACTTATCACCCAGAGGAAGAGTCTGGGAAAGGGCGGTGGCAAGGCCAGTAATTAATAAAAATAAAAATAAATAAATTAGCAAATTAAAACACATCACCAGTATGGGCAAACCACCCGGCGCAGGAAATGGTACAGGTACAGGTACTAGACCAAAGCCATCGACAAGGGGGCAAGCGTGACTGGAATCTACCGCTACGGTGCAACCATCAGCCTCAAACTTAAATTTAACCAATAATACTGTTTGTAAATACTTTACGACAACGACATCAACAACGCCAATGCCAGCAATGTCTGTTCAAAATCTATTAGGAAAAATTATGTCATACGGCAGGGCATTAGTACACTCAACACTACAAACCGGTAACGGCCCGAATTGCGAAACAGGAAGTTTAGATAGTGAGACACGGCTACACTTCGGGAATAGTATTGGAGAAATACGGGCTAGAGCAGGGAGATTCAGAAGTTTTTGAAACAGCCACATGACCCAGTGCTCGGGTACACAGGAGAAAAGGCTTGAAGCCTTAGATCTTCCTCTGCTTGGGGAGAAAGAGCAAGATATAGTGGGGCAAGTACATCAAGAAATATTTGAAATCTCATCGGTTTTAGAGCGCACGGAAGTACAGAGAGGGATACAAGAGAAATCAAGTCAGGAAAAATTGGAAGTCTTGGAAATATCGTCAACATTGGAGCAAACAAATAGAGTCAACCAACAAATGCGTGCAGAGGCTAAAACAAATTCACAGGCAGGGGGAGGAGACAACCAGCCTAATTTGACTCAGTCCCCGCCCCTGATACGGAGTTCATCAATAATTCAAAGCTTTGTTCTTGATCAAAATTTACTCTTGTTGCAGGAGGAACTGTCTCTCGGGATATCAGAATTTGCTCCACTCTACCGCCGAAACAAAATGTACACTCCACAATGGATGTTACAACCAAAATTCCCTGCTATCCTCAATAAATTCCACATTAGCAACAATCATCAACGCGCTTACATGGCAAACGCAAAAATTGGATACTATACAGGCACTTGCAATAGCCATGATTAACATTGAATCTAAAATCAGCATCTTAGACGAAAAGATGAAATCGCTGAGGTTGCAGCCAGCTGCTAGGTGCTCATGCCTTCCAATTGTGGAGAAACGTAGCACTTTGCCCGAAGTGCTGATGTCCATCATTATAGAACTAAAGCAAAGACAACAGGAAACCATAGTTGAGAGCCTTTAAAGAATAGTCAAAGGAACTGTAAAAGATGGCATACAAAATGTCATGGATAGTCCGGCAGGTGCAACAATCCCCCCCCAATGAGTTACGAACTGCAATGGTAGTAAGCACTGTAAACAATCCCGAGGGCAAAACCTGCTGAGCAGAAATGAATTCAACACTGACGAACAGACAAGTCAGTAAACTAATTTTGTGCTCGGACATATCTCCACCAACTTTGCAGTCGCTATCAGTTTCCCGTCAAAGCACATCATCTCCTGAGGAATCTATAATCAATGAGAATGTGCATTGTAATAACAGTAGGGCCACAAATTTAGAGCATCCCATAGAACCGAGTAAAAATCTTTCAAGAAGGGCAAAGAAATGTCTGAAAAAACAGGCCAAAATCTTAAAACAACAAAGAAAGGCACAGGACTTACAACTGGGTGCTAGAGAATTCGCCGCGGCTCGAACCAAAAAAACACCCGTAACAAAGGCGCCCACACAAAAGAACCTGGAACCACAGAATTTTTTTCCGATTTTCCAAAGGGAAAGCGAGTTGAAATTTCAATCCATACCAAATAATCCTACATCCCAACCAATTTTGAATAGATCAGCCAACAATATGGAAGAGCAGTCACTGCACAAACTAGAAGTGACTCTGCAATTGCTCAGTATTGGCACTCTGCAAAAGGAACAGCATGAAGAAAACCATAGGAAAGTTCAGCAGACAGCATTGGATAGAGAAATGATTGTAGCCATACCACTGAATAACAGTGAGTTTCAGGGGTCCCAAGAAGCTAACACCGACAACGAAGTAACTCCAACAAACACGCAACGATTTTCCGCATATTCTCTTTTGGCCAGCCAAACAGCAGGGTATAAAGAGGAGGAGAATAACATAATAATTTTTACACGTGTATATACATCACAGGGAAGTTTGAACACATTAAAAAGGTCCAGCATTCTACACATTTTCCATCATATCCCAGAGTTCTCTACCATCGCCAGTGAAGGCCTCACCCAAGTACAATTTAAAATCTTGGACAACAAAACAACTAGAGAATCAACGATAATAAAATGGTCTAATGGCTCGATTGTACAAAAAATTATGAAAGAAAGAGATCGGTTTGCAAACTGGGGGATTAATCTTCGCACTCCAGAAGAAGAGATATACCCATTTATGCTAAAAAGAGGATCGCATCCCAATTCAACACTGCCCCCATGAAAGTCCATTCTAAAAGGGACAAATTACGTCCCTCGCACAACAGCATTTCCCAACATAAAAATACAGTTTTTGCCCAAGTCCACTCAAACAAAGCGCATGTGCTCCTAGCACACAAGGTAATGGTTGCCTGAGAAATAAACCAGGCAACTTGCTCAAAGTAATCTCATGGAATGTGTTGGACTTGGCCTTTTCCCCCCAAAATTTTTCGCTTTTGACCCCCTTATCTGGATTGTCTCCCCCATGGGATTAAACCTGTATAGGACATGAGTGGTGTGAGACACCTTGTGAAAATGTAATTACCTGACATAATGTGAGCACTTGTAAAATCCCCCATTTTAAAACTGCACCCCCATTTTAAAACTGCACCTGACTGAAATGTATTGCTTTTAAAATGGATGCCATGGCCATGGGTTTTGCCACTGGACTGACATAGGTCAGCGGTCTAGATAATATTACCCAGCTACCCCTAGCTTTTGGAGGGAAAGCCTGGCACCCAGGGTGCTCACCCCCTCCCCTAGAACCAGTTTAGGCTAGATGTGCCAACATTCTAGAAGGTCCTGGCACTGCCTGGGAGGAGGGTATAAATAGGGAGAAGTGTCACCAGAGAGTCAGTCAGCGCTGGGACAAGGAAGGAAGGGGACCTGTTGTGAGGTGCTACCGCCACATGGGCCTGTGAGCTGGGCCCTGCACCCCTATAAACCCCCCCGCTGCTGTCCCCATGGGCCCCTGACAAGGGAGGGCCCCTACCCAGGACACTGACGCTGTGGGACCTTGAACTACGCCAGCGCTGAGGGAAAGAGGTGCCCACATGAGGAGGAATGCTGTGGGCTTGAACCCCCCAGGAGGTGAGGAGTGTGCCCCTGGAGCTGGCTGTGGAACTGTTCACCCCCTCCGTGAAGTGCGCCTGTCAGACGCTGTTTGGGGAGGATGGTGCCCCCAGGAAGCTGTGGCCCCCTTTGGAAGTGCTGCTGCTGCATTGCCTTAAGCGCTGGATTAGGAGGAGCTGCGTGTCCTTAGAAGCCCTGGACTGACTACCCAGCACTGTGGGAAGAGAAGCGCTGTATTAGTGTCTCTTAGCGCTATCTTGGGTGCCTCTGCGAAGCGCTGTGAAGTTATGAGGCGCTGTACATATGGTAGCTGACCCAAGAGTGGAGGAGTGAGGCAGTGGTGAGAGGAGGTGGACGCACTGAGAGCAGCTAGTTTGTCTTGGAGGCAGACAGTCACTTCAGAGAGACGTTCCCCCTTCAGCCTCTGACCAATCCCTCCCCATACATCAACTATTAAGAAGAAAAGCAACCTGCGTGTGAAGGAAGACCCTTCTTAAACTGAGCCCCCGTGAACCCTGTCAGGGAGCTCTTAAAAGAGGATTTCCCACACTTCCAATTTCACCTACCAGCGTGGAAGAACAGCTGTGAGCCCCGTGACGCGGCTGAAGTTCCTTGTCGTGCCCTGGGGAAGCTGTGGGTCTGTGAAGCCTTAGAAGACCTAAAGAGCGTGAGCGCTGCTTGAAAACCTCCTTCCTGTGAAGCCGGTGAGGGAAGTGACTGGGGAAGAGCAGTGGCGCTGCTCCGATCGGCTGTGGGACCCCGGGGGCACCAGCCGCGTTAATCGAAGAAGAAAGCGCTTCCGCGCATGTCCTCAGCGGGAACACTATCGTGGAGGCAGGAGGGGCCTAGGGTCGGGCAGGCCCAGAAGAGCAGCGACCCCGAGGTGAGCAGCGTCCTTCCTGTGAGCGGCCGTGCAGAGGCGGGAGAAGAGTGAGCGCTTCCGCGCATGCCCGGTGGTGAAGTGTGCCGCCTGAAGAGAGCCGGTCGCGTCACCAGAGGAGCGCCGCGTCAGAGCTCCAGTCATCGGACCCCTCGGAGGAGGCAGAAGCGCCACAGCGGACGTCGTGGTAGGAAACCTCGGGCGGGGAAAGCCTTTCCTGTCTTCCCCCTTCGGCCCGACTGCTTCCAGGCTCCATCGCGCGAAGAGGACACACCCGCTGACACGCCTACAAACCCCAAGTAAGCCGGGTAGTGTGGGAGCGGGAGGCGGCAGCACCGAGTGCCTAGAAAGCGGAACAGTGGGGCTATGCCCCAAACGACTAACTGAACAGACCAAGGAAGTCTGACTCGAGGAAGTGGGCTAGTGAACTGCCCAGCCCATATTAAAATATCCGATAATTAACTCAGAGGAGAGAGGAGAAAGGTGTGCAGGGAACTACAGGGTTCCTGAGTAAAAACCCTTACAGACTAATGTTAATTGAGGGAGTAGATTCTCTACCAGAAAGGTGCAGCCTGTAAATTAACTAGAGGGGAGCCTTGCTAATTCTACTGTGTCTTCCTTTTAGCTACATAACTGGTGGGTTATGCTGTGAAGATTTACATCCAGTAGAGGTCTGTTGAGTTGAGCAGATACTCAAGAGCTGTGGGGTAATGTACTTGTTGATGAGTTGTTGAAAGACATATTGACATTGTAGACTGCACTTTCCTTTCTGTAATCTTATAGTAATGAAGTGTATTGTGACCTGAACAGCAACTGACCACAAATGTACCTTTGATTCTTATAATCTAACCGGGAAACGTATTGAAGTGTGATTTGAGATTCATGAACAAGGTGTAAAGTAATTGCGTTTACCCTGATGAAATGTGTATGCCCCATGTTAAGAAGCCAGCTGCGCTGATCCAGTACAGGTGTTCCTGTCTGGTGTTATATGATGTTTTTCCCTTACAGGGGTTGGGTTGGTGTTGTCACACATGAGGTGTACTTACGCTAATGTTGCAACTTACAATGTCAGCCAACCCCCTAAGGATGAGAGCCCGAGTTGGCCCCGCCAGATTGGTTCTAGGGCTACTGGTCATTTAACTAACCTTTTCCCTTACAGCATGGACTTTGGACTCAACCCCTTTTTGGTCCCATGTAAATAATCCCTCTATGAAGTACTTGGCTCTGGTGCCAGTTGGCGCCTTGTTGTGACTACCACTATTCTATTTCTTTTTACCTTGCAGGTTGGAGACATAACTAAATTTAATCTTTTTCCAACCAAAGGTGGTGTCGTGACTCTTTTGTGGTGTGATTGGTGGGTCGTCTGTGTGTACTGCGTGAATGCTTCACATGTCCTCCAAGTTTGGCCTGCCCGCTTGATGCCATGCTACCCCCTTTGAGACTTGGGCAACCCCCATTTCCAACATTTGGTGGCAGAGCGGTGGGATAGGACTTGTGTTTGCGCAGTACCACGGCGGCCACAGGTTACACCACAAGTAGAGCCTTGTGGTGGGGATTATTGTTTGAATATTGTTTTTGATTGCTTCCTCCTGAAGAGTATTCTGAATTGTCCCCTTGTTCCACTGGGAGGGTGTGTCCCGGGTGTACCTCGCCACGATGGGGTTTATTTACCAGGAAGTGGAACTGATGGAGTACACCGAACAGGAGGTGATAGACTTCCTCCTGGAGAGAGGGATACCCCCAGTAGGGAACATTAGGAGGAATTTGTTTCTCTATGAGGCCCTCAAGAGGGGAGAGCCCTTAGAGATTGATGGGGACTTGTCTGACTACCCCCCTGAAGTTTTGAAGGGTCAGTGGGTTAGAGACCAGAGAGAGGGCTCCCCATCCAGAACCCTGGGAGGTAGTTGCTCTGATGAGGAGGAGGAAGAGTTTAGCAGGGCAGAGACGCCAGTAGCTGTGGAGGACACCGAAGATAGGGAGTCTCGCACTGGGTCCAGTCCCGGGGGCACTGCCCCATCCCTTTCCCTGTCCCCAGAAGAGTGGGTAGATAGGAGAGAGGAAAGGGAGCATCAGCTGGCGCTGGCAAAGCTCAGGCATGCCGAGGGCTTAGCACAGCTAAGGGTAGAAGAGCAGCGACTAGAGACTGAAAAAGTCCTAGCGCTGGAGAGGATGGCGGAGGCGGAGAGGGCCTTCACCAGAGAGAGATCAGCTCAGGTGGGTAGGTTGTCCCCTGAGAGTGGTTTTAGGAGTCTGGATTCACCAAAGAGGGTGGGATCCAGTGGTGGCAGCGAGTGTAGGTCCAGTGCAAGGAGTCCCACTCCCGAAGCCCAAGAGACTGTGCCTGATTCCCCGGAAGAGGAGGACGGGTTAGTGTTTAGGGGCAGGGGAAAGCTGTTCCATCAGTCCTGGGGAGAGTTCGAGGAGGAGTGTTGGACTGTACTGGAGGATTGGGTGGTGAGGAGAGCAGTGGAGGATTGGGAAGGGCTGTGCCATGCCGTTATCCGGGAGCACATGCTGAGGAGTTGTTTCCCAAGACTGCGTCACCATCTGTTGCGGTGCGGGTTCTCAGACCCCAGGGAACTTGCACGGGAGGCAGACCTCTGGGTAAGTGTCAGAGCGTCTGGGAAGACATTGGGGAGTGATCCAGAAAGGAGTGGTGCAGGGAATTTCCGACCCAGCGTGGCGGGAGAGGTGAGAAGCCCAGCTAGGTCCCAGGATAGTGAGCGGGTTGTAGGGCCTCACATCCCATCTAAAGGAGGGAGTGAGACGGGGAGGTGTCCCGAGATGCCCCAACTGCAGTCACAGGGCCTGGAGAGTTCTTTTAGAGAACCCCAGGCTGGGAGTCTAGGCTGTCCCGATGTGTCATCCAGAGGAAGGGATCCCCTCATGTCAGGAGGACCCGGAGCATCATTAATCAGAGCTCCAGGGGTTCGGGGGTTTGACCAGTCACAGGGTTTAGATCCTGGACTGGGGTTCCAGGTTAAGGGGTTGCCTGACCTGGAGGGTGGGGTACCTGTAATTCAGGTCCCTACCAATTTGACTCCTAGGGGTACTACTCCCAGTGGGAGGGTACGGAACTCTGGGAGGGGGTGCAGAGGGAGGAAGGTCTCTTCTCTGTCACCAGCTCAGCCACAGGGCGCAGATCCTGGGTTGGGTGGCCAGGGACAGGGTTTGCCTGCCCTGGTGGGAGGGACCTCTGTAATCAGGGTCCCCCCAAAGTTGACTCCTAGGGATACTTCTCCGGGTAGGAGGGTGCGGAACTCTGGGAGGGGGTGCAGAGGGAGGAAGGTCTCTTCTCTGTCACCAGCTCAGCCACAGGGCGCAGATCCTGGGTTGGGTGGCCAGGGACAGGGGTTGCCTGCCCTGGTGGGAGGGACATCTGTAACCAGAGTCCCCCCGGAGGTGACTCCCAGGGGTACTACTCCAGTTAGGAGGGTGCGGAACTCTGGGAGGGGGTGCAGGGAGAGGGAGGACTCGTCCCTGTCACCGATCCAGCCTGTGGGTTTCGGCTCCAGGTTGGGGAGAGAGTTGTGTGAGGGTGTCCCCCAGCGTAGGAGATGGAGGAACCCTAGGAGGAGAAGTAGGGGGAGGAGAGCCTCGCCCCTAAGGGCTGGTCCGTCTGAGGGTGTAGACCCCAGATGGGTCGACCAGTGGCAGTTTGGAGAGAAGAGAGTGGTCCAGGAGAATTACAAGCCTGAGGCTAGAGCCTCCCACTCTAGGAAGGAGAAACATCCCACTAGGGAACACCAGTGGGGTGGTTTTGTTGGTGAAGGGAGGGTTGCGAAAGAGAACCATTGGGTTCCAGAGTGGAGGAGAGACTGCAGGTGCTCCTGTAGTTGCAGGCCTGCGTCCACCTTTTTCCGCCCCAAGCAGGGAAGCCCATCAAGGCATTGATATGTCTACCCTGGCTTTTGGCTGGGGGGGAGTCGTGTTGGACTTGGCCTTTTCCCCCCAAAATTTTTCGCTTTTGACCCCCTTATCTGGATTGTCTCCCCCATGGGATTAAACCTGTATAGGCCATGAGTGGTGTGAGACACCTTGTGAAAATGTAATTACCTGACATAATGTGAGCACTTGTAAAATCCCCCATTTTAAAACTGCACCCCCATTTTAAAACTGCACCTGACTGAAATGTATTGCTTTTAAAATGGATGCCATGGCCATGGGTTTTGCCACTGGACTGACATAGGTCAGCGGTCTAGATAATATTACCCAGCTACCCCTAGCTTTTGGAGGGAAAGCCTGGCACCCAGGGTGCTCACCCCCTCCCCTAGAACCAGTTTAGGCTAGATGTGCCAACATTCTAGAAGGTCCTGGCACTGCCTGGGAGGAGGGTATAAATAGGGAGAAGTGTCACCAGAGAGTCAGTCAGCGCTGGGACAAGGAAGGAAGGGGACCTGTTGTGAGGTGCTACCGCCACATGGGCCTGTGAGCTGGGCCCTGCACCCCTATAAACCCCCCCGCTGCTGTCCCCATGGGCCCCTGACAAGGGAGGGCCCCTACCCAGGACACTGACGCTGTGGGACCTTGAACTACGCCAGCGCTGAGGGAAAGAGGTGCCCACATGAGGAGGAATGCTGTGGGCTTGAACCCCCCAGGAGGTGAGGAGTGTGCCCCTGGAGCTGGCTGTGGAACTGTTCACCCCCTCCGTGAAGTGCGCCTGTCAGACGCTGTTTGGGGAGGATGGTGCCCCCAGGAAGCTGTGGCCCCCTTTGGAAGTGCTGCTGCTGCATTGCCTTAAGCGCTGGATTAGGAGGAGCTGCGTGTCCTTAGAAGCCCTGGACTGACTACCCAGCACTGTGGGAAGAGAAGCGCTGTATTAGTGTCTCTTAGCGCTATCTTGGGTGCCTCTGCGAAGCGCTGTGAAGTTATGAGGCGCTGTACATATGGTAGCTGACCCAAGAGTGGAGGAGTGAGGCAGTGGTGAGAGGAGGTGGACGCACTGAGAGCAGCTAGTTTGTCTTGGAGGCAGACAGTCACTTCAGAGAGACGTTCCCCCTTCAGCCTCTGACCAATCCCTCCCCATACATCAACTATTAAGAAGAAAAGCAACCTGCGTGTGAAGGAAGACCCTTCTTAAACTGAGCCCCCGTAAACCCTGTCAGGGAGCTCTTAAAAGAGGATTTCCCACACTTCCAATTTCACCTACCAGCGTGGAAGAACAGCTGTGAGCCCCGTGACGCGGCTGAAGTTCCTTGTCGTGCCCTGGGGAAGCTGTGGGTCTGTGAAGCCTTAGAAGACCTAAAGAGCGTGAGCGCTGCTTGAAAACCTCCTTCCTGTGAAGCCGGTGAGGGAAGTGACTGGGGAAGAGCAGTGGCGCTGCTCCGATCGGCTGTGGGACCCCGGGGGCACCAGCCGCGTTAATCGAAGAAGAAAGCGCTTCCGCGCATGTCCTCAGCGGGAACACTATCGTGGAGGCAGGAGGGGCCTAGGGTCGGGCAGGCCCAGAAGAGCAGCGACCCCGAGGTGAGCAGCGTCCTTCCTGTGAGCGGCCGTGCAGAGGCGGGAGAAGAGTGAGCGCTTCCGCGCATGCCCGGTGGTGAAGTGTGCCGCCTGAAGAGAGCCGGTCGCGTCACCAGAGGAGCGCCGCGTCGGAGCTCCAGTCATCGGACCCCTCGGAGGAGGCAGAAGCGCCACAGCGGACGTCGTGGTAGGAAACCTCGGGCGGGGAAAGCCTTTCCTGTCTTCCCCCTTCGGCCCGACTGCTTCCAGGCTCCATCGCGCGAAGAGGACACACCCGCTGACACGCCTACAAACCCCAAGTAAGCCGGGTAGTGTGGGAGCGGGAGGCGGCAGCACCGAGTGCCTAGAAAGCGGAACAGTGGGGCTACGCCCCAAACGACTAACTGAACAGACCAAGGAAGTCTGACTCGAGGAAGTGGGCTAGTGAACTGCCCAGCCCATATTAAAATATCCGATAATTAACTCAGAGGAGAGAGGAGAAAGGTGTGCAGGGAACTACAGGGTTCCTGAGTAAAAACCCTTACAGACTAATGTTAATTGAGGGAGTAGATTCTCTACCAGAAAGGTGCAGCCTGTAAATTAACTAGAGGGGAGCCTTGCTAATTCTACTGTGTCTTCCTTTTAGCTACATAACTGGTGGGTTATGCTGTGAAGATTTACATCCAGTAGAGGTCTGTTGAGTTGAGCAGATACTCAAGAGCTGTGGGGTAATGTACTTGTTGATGAGTTGTTGAAAGACATATTGACATTGTAGACTGCACTTTCCTTTCTGTAATCTTATAGTAATGAAGTGTATTGTGACCTGAACAGCAACTGACCACAAATGTACCTTTGATTCTTATAATCTAACCGGGAAAAGTATTGAAGTGTGATTTGAGATTCATGAACAAGGTGTAAAGTAATTGCGTTTACCCTGATGAAATGTGTATGCCCCATGTTAAGAAGCCAGCTGCGCTGATCCAGTACAGGTGTTCCTGTCTGGTGTTATATGATGTTTTTCCCTTACAGGGGTTGGGTTGGTGTTGTCACACATGAGGTGTACTTACGTTAATGTTGCAACTTACAATGTCAGCCAACCCCCTAAGGATGAGAGCCCGAGTTGGCCCCGCCAGATTGGTTCTAGGGCTACTGGTCATTTAACTAACCTTTTCCCTTACAGCATGGACTTTGGACTCAACCCCTTTTTGGTCCCATGTAAATAATCCCTCTATGAAGTACTTGGCTCTGGTGCCAGTTGGCGCCTTGTTGTGACTACCACTATTCTATTTCTTTTTACCTTGCAGGTTGGAGACATAACTAAATTTAATCTTTTTCCAACCAAAGGTGGTGTTGTGACTCTTTTGTGGTGTGATTGGTGGGTCGTCTGTGTGTACTGCGTGAATGCTTCACATGTCCTCCAAGTTTGGCCTGCCCGCTTGATGCCATGCTACCCCCTTTGAGACTTGGGCAACCCCCATTTCCAACAGAATGTTTATGGGCTAAAAGCCTCACTACACAATAAGGAAGTATTTGAATTCCTGTTATGCCTGCAAGAAACTTGGTTGCTCGTCCCTATGGCTATCATGGAATTTCAACTGTCTGCAAAAAAGCGTAATATATTTGGGAGACCGTCGGGGGGCTTATCAATATACATGCAAATTAGTAGCAACATAAAAATAAAACCTCTATTAAACACAGACATGGTTCAGGCAACCCTAGTGCAAGGATTGAAATTAAACGGACACCCAATAAAGATCATTCTCCTGAATATTTACTTTAATAGCAAGGAGGCCCCCAGACACAGTGACATGAATGCGCTTGTGGATACCCTTGAGGAACTACTGAGCAGTCAACAAAATTGTGGGATTGTAATGGCTGGAGATTTTAATACAAAAAATCTTGGAATGGAACCAGATGAAGTATTGCCCACAGATAAGGTTGGAATGTTGATGAATACATTCTTAAATATACACAGATTAAAATCAACACAAAAGTGCTACGGTCTTAAATCAGGCTCTAACAAAGATACACAGGGGCTATCTAAATCAATAATTGATGATATTTTAACAAGTGGGCGCCTTTATGGGCAAGTGATGGAATTTCAAAAGCTTCCTAACCCGACCAGTGACCATCTCCCACTTGCCATAACTATCACCCTACACACGACCCGACTACCGATTATCACCTCCTTGGGTAATATCAACACGGAAGTAATTTATGCTTTGCCATGGAGACTAAAGTATACAAAAATAGATACAGCAGCCCTAAGTTGGTAGAAAAATAATTGGCCCGTATCTGCCGAAGATTCCACGGCAGGTAATATTAATGAGAACTTGATCAAGTTAACGACCATGCTATACCAACTTCTGAAAGGTAAAGAACACTCTCCAGTCTCTGTAGAAACGTCTTGTCGCCAATTTCAACCACGATGCGAAAAAGTGCAGCAAAGCAAGGAGGTACGTCAAGCAGCCCCCGTCGTAGGGAATCGCATGACAACAATCTTAAAAAACATTAAAAAGGATGGGGCACCAGACCCTAACGTATTACCAGGACAACTGTTTAAAGAAGAATGCAATTTCTGGAGAAGTATACTCACACCACTCCATCAGCATTGTCTGCCCAATACAACAATTCCAGAGACTTGGAAAGGATCTTTATTACAACTTATTCATAAAAAGGGCAATACCTTGGAACCCTCGAACTACAGGCTGATAGCCCTTTTAGACATTGAAGCAAAAGGATATGCTAACCTCTTTCTACAAGACCTGCAGACCTGGGCCGATGAAAATGAAATACTACCAAGTTGTCAAAATGGCTTCAGACCTGGAGCGTCAACAATGAATAATATTTTAGCCCTTGCATATATGAGAGAACAGACTACACAGAAAAAGTCACTGCCACTCTTTGCATGTTTTGTGGACTATTCCGCGGCCTTTGACGGAGTCAATCGGAGTCTGATGTGGCGGAAACTGCAAGGTTGGGGTATACAAGAGATCTTTTTTAAGGCAATAATTAGCCTTTACACTGGAACCTGGGTACGGGTGAAAACTTCGAGGAACTCAGCTACTAAAAAGATCCCAACAGACCGTGGTTTAAAACAAGGCTGTGTATTGGCACCTTTGCTTTTTAACTTATATACCGCAGACCTCGCTAAAACTATTCTTAATGAAAATCTTTTATCTCCGAAAATTGGCTCAAACTGTTTATTTTTAATGCAGTATGCAGATGATATGGTGTTATTAGATCACACAAAAGTAGGCATGCATAGATTATTGGACGCAACAAACCTTTACAACATCAAGAATGACCTAATAGCAAATGCAGGAAAAACAAAGGTAATTATACTCGGAAAGTATGCCGACAAACTCAGGCAATATTGGAGGTTGGGCAACCTGAAGATAACAACAGTGACCAAATACAACTACCTGTGGGTGTGGCTGATGAGTAATGGGAAATCAGCAGCTCACCTCGCTTCAGTTGAAACAAATGCCAAGGCAGTGACGTTCGCCTTGTGCAAGCTTAATTCTAAACTAAATAGCCCAACAACAAAATCCATTAGAAGGGTTATAAGGGCCAAGCTGCTCCCCTCGATTACATATGGTCAGTTAGCATTTCCTGCGGAATTTGTTAATAGCTTTGAACATATCAACTGCTGAGCCTTTAAGCGAATTTTCCAGATTACTGTGCATACACAAAATATCCTGGTGCGACTGGAATTTGGGTTGAATAAACAAAGCTACAAACAAAATTGTTATTAGTTCCGCTAAGCATTTTTCTTCACTTACACCTAGGGCTGAAAGGTACGGCTACAATAACAATGTCTAAGACCTTTGCTAGACTGGCTTAGAATCTGGGGCACAGTTGAATTGAGATACTTCAGAGAAGCTCTCTATGATTCTTGTGGCAGCAGGGTCTGGGCAACCTAGACTAGTTCAAGTATGTATGGGTTCTACTGGAACTCCTGGTTGTTGATAGCCTGTGGTTATTCCCTGAAATGGTCACGGTTGGGACAACTCGGGTTATAAAGTCATAGTGTTAACCTAGATTAATATGACTCATTTGGTAGGCAAGTTCAAGTTCAAGTTCAAGTTCGAGCATTTGTATAGCGCACTACTCACCCAGAGGGTCTCAAGGCGCTTGGGGAGGGGGTTCATTATTTGTCGAATAGCCATGTTTTAAGTTCTTTTCTGAATGAGATGTGGTTTTGAGTAAGGCGGAGGTGAGAGGGGAGTGAGTTCCAGGTCTTGGCAGCCAGGAAGGAGAAGGATCTGCCACCCATGGTGGATTTTCGGATGCGCGGGACTGTGGCGAGGGCTTGATTGGACGATCTTAGTTGGCGGGTGGGTTTGTAGAAGGATAGTCGAGTGTTGAGGCATTCGGGTCCTAGGTTGAAGAGGGCCTTGTGTGCGTGGGCGAGAAGACGGAACGTAATTCTTTTGTTGACGGGAAGCCAGTGGAGGTCCTTTAGGTGTCCGGTGATGTGATCTCGGCGAGGGATGTCCAATATGAGTCTCGCTGATGAGTTTTGGATGCGTTGGAGTTTTTTCTGTAATTTTGCTGTGATTCCGGCGTATAGTGTGTTACCATAATCCAGCCGACTCGTGACCAGTGCGTGGGTCACAGTCTTTCTCGTTTCGAGGGGGATCCAGCAGAAGATCTTTTTGAGGATTCGAAGTACGTTGAAGCAGGAGGATGAGACTGCGTTAACTTGTCTGGACATCGATAGAGAGGAGTCTAGGATGAAGCCAAGGTTACGTGCGTGGTCTGTGGGAGTGGGTGCTGTGCCCAGAGCGGAAGGCCACCAAGAGTCGTCCCAGGCAGAGGGTGAGGATCCTAGGATGAGCACTTCAGTTTTGTCTGAATTGAGTTTTAGGCGGCTCTGTTTCATCCATTCGGCTACTTCTTTCATGCCATCGTGAAGATTGGTTTTGGCGGTGTTCGGGTCTTTGGTGAGGGAAAGGAATAATTGGGTGTCGTCGGCGTAGGAGATGATGTTGAGGTTGTGTTGGCGTGCGATGGATGCGAGTGGGCTCATGTAAACGTTGAAGAGGGTGGGACTAAGCGATGATCCTTGTGGTACTCCGCATATGACTTCTGTGGCTTCTGAGTTGAATGGGGGAAGTCGGACTCTTTGAGTTCTCCCGGCGAGGAACAAGATGATCCAGTCCAGGGCTTTTCCTTGTATGCCGATGTTGCTGAGGCGTTGTATAAGGGTGCTGTGGCAGACCGTGTCGAAAGCGGCGGAGAGGTCGAGTAGAATAAGGGCCGCGGTTTCTCCGTTATCCAGTAGTGTTCGGATGTCGTCTGTCGCTGCAATGAGGGCGGTTTCGGTGCTGTGTTTGGCTCGAAATCCGGATTGAGATGGGTCGAGGGAGTTGTTGGCTTCAAGGAAGGCGGCGAGCTGGCTGTTGACGGCTTTCTCTATGACTTTGGCGGGGAAAGGGAGGAGAGATATGGGTCGGTAGTTTTTAAGTTCAGAGGGGTCTGCTGTGGGTTTTTTCAAGAGGGCGCTGATTTCGGCGTGTTTCCAGCTTTCTGGGAAGGTGGCAGAGTTGAACGAGCAGTTGATGACATCACGAAGATGAGGTGCGATGGTGGAGTCAGCTTTGTTGAAGATGTGGTGGGGGCAGGGGTCGGTTGGTGAGCCAGAATGGATTGAGTTCATTAAGCGGATGGTGTCTTCAGTGGTAATTGTGTTCCAGGCGCTAAGGTAGTTAGTTGGCGGAGTGGTATCTGAGGGGTGTGGGGGGGGTTGATCGTTGGGAGTGTTCTCGAAGCTGTTGTGGATGTCGGCGATTTTGTTGTAGAAGAAGGAGGATAACGCGTCGCAGAGGTCTTGGGAGGGGGTGATGTCGTTAGATGCTGCGGTGGGGTTGGTGAATTCTTTGACGATGTTGAAAAGTTCCTTGCTGTTGTGGGCGTTGTTGTCGAGACGATCCTTGAATGCTGATTTCTTGGCGGATCGAATCAGTTGGTGGTGGTTGCGGGTGGCTGCTTTGAGGGTGGCCATGTTGTCGGTGGTTTGGTTTTTTCTCCATGTTTTCTCTAAGGTACGGCATAGTTTCTTGGATTTTTTGAGATCATCATTGAACCAGGAAGCCTTTTTGCTGGCTGATTTGGTCTGGTGCTTTTTCAGGGGAGCTAATTCGTCAGCACTGTGGGTGATCCATTGCTTGAGATCCGTGGCCGCTTGATTAGGGTCCAATGAGAGGGTGGGAGGATTTTCGTTGAGTGATGAGAGGAGTTGGTCGGAGGTAATTTTGTTCCAGTTTCTCAGAGGAATGGGTAGTGGGCGGTTGTTGTTCAGGGTGGTTTTGTAGCTGAAGTGAACACAGCTGTGGTCCGTCCAATGGAGAGCTGTGGTGCGATCGAAGGAAATGTGCTTGCTGGAGGTGAAGATAGGGTCGAGCGTGTGTCCGGCTACATGAGTGGGGGTGTCAACAAGTTGTTTGAGTCCGAGATTGGCCAGGTTATCCAGAAGGGTGGAGGTGTTGCTGTCGTCTTTGTTTTCAAGGTGGAAGTTGAGGTCTCCCAGCAGAATGTAGTTCTCGGAGGTGAGGGCATGTGGGCTGACGAAGTCGGTGATGTCATCGCTGAATTGAGAGCGTGTTCCTGGAGGCCTGTAGATGAGGGTGCCTCTAAGTGTGGTCCTGGGGTCGGTGTGGATCTGAAAGTGGAGATGTTCGGCGGTTGCAAGATTGTCGTCGGAGCTGGTCGTGATTTTGATGGTGTTCCTATGGATGATGGCGATGCCTCCTCCTGTTTGGTTGGAGCGGTCTTTGCGGATAATCTTGTAGTTGTCCGGTATGGCTATGGCGATGTCGGGTGCTGATGATGTATTCATCCATGCTTCTGTAAGGAAGGCGATGTCCGGTGACGCAGTGTCGAGTAGGTCCCAGAGTTCGGTGGCGTGTTTGTGGACCGAGCGGGTGTTAAGCAGGATGCACTTCAGGCTGTTAGAGTCGGATATGTGTAAGGAGGAAGTGGATTTGGTGAGGGTTCTGAAGCAGTTGAACTTGCAGGGGAGGCAGGCGAAAGGGCCGTGGGTACGTCCTGGGGTGGCTTTGTAGCATTGTGGTGTGCGTCCGGGGTTGAGGGCGAGGAGAGTTGCGGCGTTGTATGTGAGTCTAGTGGGCTGGGTATGGCGGGGGCCAGGGGGTCTGGCGCTGGGCGCGGTCCAGGCGCGGACGGGCGTAGACGGGCTTAACTTTGGCGCACCTTCGGCGCGACCGCTGCGCGTAAACGCTGCGCGGTAAGGCATCTGTCATATGTAGGTGTTGGGTGGGGAGGGGCGAGGCAGGGTCAGCTGGGAGGCGGGCGCGGGGTGGAGGCAACGTTTGTGCGATACTACCGAGAGGTTTGTGTGGCCCCTCCAAACACAATGAAGTCAACCCTGAAAATGATCTATATGAAAGCCAATAATTCATGGAGCAATGGCCTGCAAACTGCCTTCACTGCATTACAGCTTGACATGACCAAATTGCAGGATCTGATCTATCAGCCTTACACAATAAAATCTATATTAAAAAAACAAGTTAGAGCATTATCTAGGGAAGAAGACATGAAGGAGTTGAATCGTTCCAAAAGTACCATTGGGACACTTGCAAGCTCCTATGAAGAGCGGTTAAGGCAACCATACCTCGACGCTGCAATAAACAAGACAATTTTAAAGCAAATTTTAAAAGTAAGGCTTATGGCATTGCCGATAAAAGATATTAACAGGCGCTGGAAAACCCTAGAGGCGATTACCACCTGCAGACTATGTCACCAGCATGAAGAATCTATGGTTCATTTGATCTGCATATGCCATTGCTTAATACACGCGCGTCACACTTTACTGAGGCCATTGTTTTTAAAATATGCGACACGTAATTGTAAGGATGCCATGAAACATTTGTTTAGCCTGGAGACACCGATGGAACTGGCTAGGTTCGCCAAATTTGCACACAAAGTTAAAGATCGTTTAAGTAAAGCACCTTGCACTTTAGAACTTCCAGACTGCACTTTGGGTATGCCTAGACTCTGATTTGCACGTTATGACATAATTTATGTATTCTGCATTTTATTGGAATCTCTGTTCCAAAATAGGTTCTTGAATGGCTGTACATACCCATTTTGTACCTTTTATTCTCTTTTCTTTTCATAACTGACACATGGGTTTTAGTGGTTTTATTATCTATGATCTGTATTTCCAGGATTTGTTTTACCGGATGTAGTACATCAAATTTGTAGCAGTCAATGATGGCTACTGTAGCAAGCAAGATTTGTGGATATTTTATAGGAAACTTTTTGCAACAATTTTTGTTAATTGATACAATAAAAAATGTCATTCATTCATTCATTCAGTGTTAAGGCACTGTGAACCAGACCCAGGAATGGAGTAGTCAATCATTGTGAAGAAGAGTCATATGAACACTTCAAAGTGCAGTGCTAAGCTCACACTGTGATGTGGTTCATGAAGCAGAAACCTTGGGCCAAAATAGAGAAAGTGAGAGAAGTCTGTAATAAAGGGAAATGCGCAAAATGCAGCAGTGAACTCTGGTTGGAGACATCTGGAAAAAAGAAGACAATTTTAGGATCACATGGAAAATCAAGAATCAGTAGGAGCACTAGGAATGGAATACAGTAGCACTGAAGTCATGTATCAGATTCAAAGACGAAAATGAGGAGATGCTGACTAAGGCTCATCAATGTGCGGAAGATGAGGCCGGAGCACCGGAACTAACACTGGAGAGACAGCAGGGATTTGCAAGCAGAATATTGTTCAAAATCATGAGTGTTAGGAGTATGCTCAATGCAAGAAGTTCTCTTTTTCTTTTTACTCAGTGTTACATTTTAAGCTCTAGTTAGTCCACAGATCGTCCCTGCTAGTGTTCCACTGTCAGAGTTTTAACTGCAAGTAATGCAAACTTAAATGTGAACTCTTCTTGAAATGTATGGGCCTGTAATTTAGGTAGGGTGACTCCAAACATAGTCAATGAAAATCTTAGTATGTTTCTGAGAAGATAGACTGGACTGTGATGTGAATCGGGGTACACAAATGTTCAAGAGTGATACCATCATAGGCCAGAAAACCAGTGCCACAGAATGTTTTGCTAAGAGGTTGAGTGGACGTGCAGTTTCACCACAAATTCAAGCACAATGTCAAGGTCCTGCTTTATATTGGGCAGAATTATGGACATATGGAAACACTGCAGCACTGAGTGGGCATCGCTTATTATAAACAAAATTGTTATTAGTTCCGCTAAGCATTTTTCTTCACTTACACCTAGGGCTGAAAGGTACGGCTACAATAACAATGTCTAAGACCTTTGCTAGACTGGCTTAGAATCTGGGGCACAGTTGAATTGAGATACTTCAGAGAAGCTCTCTATGATTCTTGTGGCAGCAGGGTCTGGGCAACCTAGACTAGTTCAAGTATGTATGGGTTCTACTGGAACTCCTGGTTGTTGATAGCCTGTGGTTATTCCCTGAAATGGTCATGGTTGGGACAACTCGGGTTATAAAGTCATAGTGTTAACCTAGATTAATATGACTCATTTGGTTAAATCAGGCTTGGAAAGGCTTACGGAGTACTTTCCTTTACAAATTAGCCTGTTTTCATTACTCCCTGGATGCTATAGAACCCTTACCTACAATAGTATTGTACACCAAATTCTGCCCAGGTATAATTTCTTTAGCATACTTCACCCAGACATGGATGGAGTCCCAACAACAGACTAGAAACGATTATTGTTGGGATGATTTGATTGATTCTGAATTATTTCTTTTTTGTTGTTCAATATTTAATTTAGTCCCAAAAATCTTTTGAAATGTTTACGATAATGAGACTCACCTTGGGAGCTTGTTAAAGTTCTGCAAAACTGACACTTCCGCCCTGGTGATTTTTTCATTTTCGTATTACCTTATCTCCTCTTGGAGGATTTGTTTTTGCAGTTTTCAAACTGCCTTCAATTAAATCTATTAAGTTGTATTT
The DNA here is from genome assembly GCF_964261635.1 of Lissotriton helveticus. Classification (NCBI taxonomy): domain Eukaryota; kingdom Metazoa; phylum Chordata; class Amphibia; order Caudata; family Salamandridae; genus Lissotriton; species Lissotriton helveticus. The sequence continues at coordinate 658,194,354 of NC_136057.1, read as the reverse complement.
TAATCGTATTCATGTTTTGATTATTGTTTTACATCGATGTAATTCCCGGCAGCGTATATACTTTTTACATTGTTATATTGTGTCATTGATTATTGATATTATTTTGTGTTTTATGGTTGTTTCATCCAAAAGAAACTTACTAACATGAAAACAGAATCTTCCTTTGCCAGTACACTAGGAGCATAACATTTTGTTCTTGTTATTACTAGCGAGCAATGATGAAATGTGCTATTATCTGAAGGCATCACAATAAATGTCATATCTCTTTTTAGATCTATAAGAAATTTATTAAGTTCAAATAGCAGAACAGGAAGAGTTTAGGTTGGTAAGAAAAACTCTTTTTGTGCCCAGTATAAATTACCCTTGAGGTGAAATTCTTAAAAGTACAGTAATTTATAATGATTAAGTGTGATTTGCTTGAAGTTGCCAAATGTTAAGTGCTTTGAACTGGAGGAGTGTCGCTCACGCTATTAAGATTGCACAGACTTGTGTAAGAAGTAGATTATACCTTCCCTGAGTGTCATATCATTTTTTTTATATAAGCAACACTCAGGTAGTAAAGCACTTATCTGCTAAATATGAGACCATCTTGCCATTTACTCATACTCTCTGCATAGTAAATAGCTTATAAACTCTCTGCCCTGAAACGTTATTTAGTCGATGATGGTTGAAACTGAATAACGTTCGACTTGCAGTTTAGCAAATTTCTGAAGCAATTATAAGCTGCAGACAATTATTAAAATCGTTTTAATAAAATGTTATTCACATATATTTAATTAGCAACATGATTATAATTTAAGGAGAAATCCATTTATTTCGAGTAGTTATGCAGTGCCGATCTATCCATGAAATAACAGTTGCATACAGTAAACTAACAAAAACATGATTCAGCAAAGAAATAGTTTTTTAAAGTATTTAGCAGAAAGCTGTGAAGTACGGGTTTGCAGTTATGTTTTCTGGTAGAATGATCCACGATCATGGTGAAAAGAAGAAAAAGGCTTTATTGGATATTTTAGATTTTAATAATAATAAATATGTTTTGTGTTTGCTGATATGTGATACAGTTATTATTTGATATATCAGTAAATATATCTTTCAAGTGTTGTTTTTGAGAATGAATATGGAATTCTGTGAAAGTAGGCCGCAGATTGCGCTAATCGCTTGCTGTTAATTACGCAATTGTTAAATAATAATAATAGACATCTACGAGACCAATGTGAAATGCAACAAACATTGGCATAGCCAGTGGGTGTCCCCTTATTGTTGCCAATGCAGACCTATTGGCGTTGCTAGAGCTTTGCCAATGCTATTCAGCATCACCCCAAAAAAAAAAAAAATGTGTCAATACTATTCATTATCAGCATAAAAAAAATTAGTGTATGCACATAAATCAACACTTGTAAAATCGTGCATACTTCCCTACGTGTCAACATTATGACGTGTCCATCATTTTGATTTATTTACCATTCCATGATGGCAGATGCCAGTTTGGTAGTGTTACATTAAAAAAAGTTCAATTCTAAAAAAGGAGCGAACCAGGAGGAACGGCAATAGGAAGTGGGGGCAGAAGAAAAACATAGACACTAGGGAGAGGGGAAAAAAGCCGGGAAGAGTGGGAGAAACAACAGAGAAGCTGAGTATGGGGAGGAGAAAGCTACATTGACTGCACACGTGTGATGGCAGTGGGTATGTCAGGAGGGAAGCAGCTCATGAGGGAAAGAGCAGGAAATCACATGCACACTCACAGAGTGCTGAACTGAAAGAAAAAAGTCGTTTCTTGAATGAGAGCAGTGGAAGGTTACAAATCATCCAATCAAAAGGATGGAAAATACGTTATTCTCTAATGAAAGGGCAAACAGAAGAAGAGTACACATGGCATTGAAGAAGAAGCAAGCAAATGAGACTAACATGAAATTTAATGAACGGTAAGAAATGGGTTGGTCGAAAGCATACTGTAAGTGCTGAAATTGTCCACAATATGTTTTCGACAACAGACAGCTAAAAACGTTTCATATTAAAAGTTGATCTCCATTATAAAATAAAACACGCATTGGACACTCACACTGTTATCAATTGCAGTACTGGAACAGAGTAGCACCTAGATACTTTCAGAATGGGTGTTTTAGAAAGTGCAAAACATATGTTTTTCATTTATAAGATAGTTATCCAAAAATAAACACCAATGGTACTGTTGTTTCATATTCATACCAGTAGTGTTGCTAAATACATTTTTAAGGTAATAGCGCATTTAGAAAGTGATCTGTGGAGTATGTTACATATTACCTATACTACACTCCCTCTCCCTCTTTGTCAGTTCATATTCCCTCTGTTTTCTATTCAATTTTTAAGGGTGGACAATGCATAATTTGTAAACATTTAAGTCCCAGGGCCCAAGATATTCCACTGCAGCTGGCTTCACTACCGATCCTGTCACCACTGAAGAATGCCACTGTCAACATTACATTCTACCCATCGCACTCAAACAAGTGTGACATTTCGGACTATCCCAGGTCACCCCAAGCTGTAGGGATGATCTGTAAGTGCTATTGCATCATTTTGTTTTAGTACATTGGATTATAAACAATATTTGTTCTGACCCCGGAGAGCAGTGAATCACACTTTTTTCCCCAGACTACTGGGGGATTTAATACTTAAAAAAAAAACTCCAAGTACAGTTCAATTTAACAATCTATGAACTGATTAGTCGTTACTGCTCAACTTTAAAAAGATTTGTCAATAACCACATCAAATACACATCCCGCCCTGGTGTAAATTAATGTGTATACATAACTCAAAATATGAAAGAATTTAGAAAAAATGTGTGAAAAGGCAAGAAAGCACCTCATGTGCGCACATCCACAGGACTGCTGGATGGTACTCACCAGTATGCCCACGTTATCATCATCGGTCACTTTCTAGCCACAACAAATAAATAAAGCAAGAAAGGTGTGTGTGAGAATTCTATAGAGGTGGAAGGTAGCTATTTCAGTGTTTGCTCAACACCAACCGTGCAAAGAGAATATGGTTCTCAAGTTAAAAATGAGGTATCACTCACGTACAGCACATACTTTATTAATTGTGAGCGTCCTCAGTTTAAAAAGCAGGCATGTCACTGGCCACTTTTAAAAGTGGCCAGTGACATGCCTGCTTTTTTAAACTGAGGATGCTCACAACAATTAATAAAGGACGTGCTGAATGAGAGTGATACCTCATTTCTAACTTGAGAACTGTATTCTCTTTGCACGGTTGGGGTTGAGCACACACTGAGAGAGCTACAGAATTTTAGTGCTGTCTGTCACACATTTATGTTGTATAACTTTCCACCTCTACAGTATTTGATGTGGTTATTGACGAATCTTTTTAAAGTTGAGCAGTAACGACTAATCAGCTCATTGATTGTTAACTGGAACTGTACTGGGAGGTTTTTTAAAGGTATTAATAATCTGGGGACAAAAGTGTGATTCACTGCTCTCAGGGGTCAGACCCAATATTGTTTATAATTGATTGAGGGGGGGGGTCCGACTCCTTGTTCCCCCTATTGCTCCCATTGTGAATGTTAGTATATTGGGTTACCAAACACTCCACTGACATTCTCAGATTCAAAATCGGCCACCATGTGTTGTATGAATGAATGAATGATTACGTATTTGTATCGCGCATGGCTACCCGAAGGCATCCCAGCGCTTTAGACAACGTTCACTCACCAAGATCAGACAAACAGGAGGGTTTTCAGTGACTTCCTGAAATTAAGATGGTTACTTTCCATTCTGAGATAGAGTGGAAGATTGTTCCAGAGTCTAGAAGCCTGTAGGGAGAAGCGTCTGACACCCATACGCACTTTCCTCGTTTTTGGAATTGCGAGGAAATTCTTATTAGAGGATCTTAGTTCCCGCTTAGGGAGGTAGGGACAGAATAGTGACTGAATGAGTGAGGGGGCTTTTTTTATGGATTACTTTATGGACCGTAACCAGGGTTTTAAATTCGATCCTCTGCTGCACTGGAAGCCAGTGCAGTTGACGAAGTGCGGGTTTGGCCGATGTCCTTCGCGGAATGTTCAGCAGCGTGCGTGCTGCACAATTCTGAACAGTCTGCAGTGTCTTGATTGTACCTTGGGGGGAGCCTAAATATACCGCATTGGAGTAGTCCAGGCGTGATAAAATCAGCGCCTGTACTAATATCCTTCTGGCTTCAAAGGGAAGAAGACTGATAATCTTTCTCAGAAGCCTAATGAGTGCGTAGCATGTGGCAGCTACCTTACGGGCGTGGACTGAGAAATTAAGAGCAGGGTCCATCCATACCCCAAGGCTCTTAATTTGGGTCTTCGGCTTGGGTGGTTGACCCAGCTTATCTGGCCACCAGCCCTCCACTGTGGTTGAAGCCTTATAACCCAGCATCATCACCTCAGTTTTAGACCCGTTCAGTTTCAGGAAGGATTCATCCATCCATTCCCGAACTTTATTGAGGCAGCTGGAAAGTCTTTCAAAAGGAGCCTCCTGGGTAGATAGCGAGATGATCAGTTGCGTGTCATCTGCGTATGTAACAAGTTGTACTCCCCAGGGAAGTACCACCTCAGCCAAAGGCCTCATATAGATATTAAATAAGGTGGGGCTGAGGGATGAGCCCTGGGGTACACCGCAGTTAAGACACATTTGAGGAGAGGAGGCATCATTTTCAAAGACTACAAAGGTCCTGTTGGACAGAAAGGAGTGCAGCCACTGTAAAGCGAGGCCTGAGACACCAACTTCCTCCAGCCTGTGGAGCAGAATGGAGTGGTTCACGGTGTCAAAGGCCGCGCTGAGATCTAATAATAATATGGCCGCATGATTCCCACTGTCAACGATCTTCCTAGCTTCCTCAATCACTGTGATCAACGCAGTTTCAGTGCCTTGATTTCTCCTGAACCCTGTCTGCGTAGTATGGAAAAGATTATTATCCTCCAAGAAGGTAGCCAATAAAGAATTGACATACTTCTCAGTAAGTTTACTAACAGTGGGCAAAAGAGAGATGGGGCGATAGTTGGCCCAGTCCTCAGGGTTAAGATTGGTTTTTTTTAGCAGGGCCTTAACTTTAGCCTGCTTCCAGGTTGACGGTACCTGGCCTGAAGTCAGAGAGGCGTTGATCACCTCCTGAATGACTGGGGCCACCGTATCAGATACCAGATTTAGTATTGTGGGGGGTGCGGGGTCATTCGGGGAGCCTGATTTTAGGTTCTTTAAAAGACACTGAGTTGTAAGGAGGTCTATCGGACCAAACTCATTAAGTAGAATTAGGTCCTTATGGAGTACCAAGGGGGGTCCAGTGGGCAGATTCTGAAAAGATGAGTAAATGGTGTCTACTTTATTGAGGAAGAATTTGGCCAATTCCTCGCAACGTACCTGGGCCAATCCTAAAGTGTTTAAAGTGGTGGTAAACACCGGCACAAATTAAGAACTGAGGGTGGCCTGACAGCTAGAGCTATCTGACAACATTAAGTAATAAAAAAAGTAGTAGATTTTATTAATAATAATAAAGTTGGGTTTAGGTCGGGCTCATTTGTCCATTGTTTGTTGGAGTGTTAATCCAGTTTTTTCAGCACCATGGAACAGCCGACATAGGCCCAAATCTACTATTTAGAACAGAACAGTGCCTTATCTTATCTAATAAGACATGGTGCTGTTTCTCTCTCTCCATGCATTAGAGCACTTTACGATGCATTGTGGCAATGCACACACCTTTGCACCATAATGCAAGCATGAGTGCATTACGTCAACCATACGTTTTTTATTGAAAGGTTTCCTGTACAGTACAAAATACCACACTTTGATATTCTGTAACAGTTTTACCACTTTGTATATGTGTAATACAGTAAATGGACTCCTTATGAAGTCTCACAGGAGCTGGTAGGTGATCGCCCCCCCCCCCACCCCCCAGCACGTGTTTTCTCACTTAAAACACACCACCCACAGCAGCGCAGTAAGATAAGTAAGGCAAGTGTGTGCACTTGGTGAGTGACAGCTAGTGAGGAATGTTGTAATGAAGAGGATGCAGCTGAGATTCAGCACTGTCAGACAGCAATTGAGACGTCCTGCAGATGATTGCTTTACGCCTCTAGGCTCACGCTCTCAACCCTCTTTACTCAGGTGTCCTCCCTCCTCGGGGTCTCGTTTTTCGACTGGTGTGGACAAGTGTCTGAATCCAACCCCTTTCTCCCATGGGTATGCTTAAGCTAATACAGTATCAGCGTGCTGGTAAACACTTGGTCTCCAGTTAGCTTAAAACTGGTTGCTCAGCAGAGACTTCACCTGTTGTGGACAAACACGTATGGATTCATTTATTTCTGCTTGGAACTTGAGCACTGAATTCATAATTTGTTTCCGCAAATGCACATTTTGTGCCATCACTTTCTAATTTTTCCCCCTCAAAATGGGAGCTTATGTCCCTGATGCTTACTGTCTGCTGACACTTTTGGACTGCTTTTTGAGCAATATGTACACATAGTTAATGTGTCAGTTTCACTCATAAACCAGGATCCAATCACGACTCAAAGGTTTAAGTTGCACCATATTAAACTGTCTACTTACACATTTGTTCTCAAATGTTTGTGTGTATATATAAGAACATTTGGAATGCTTATGTTTTTACACATCTTCCGTATGCATTTGTCAAGGAAGGGGTGATGTAGTCATATTTGTGTGAGGGATTGTTGGTATCGTTTTAAGATAGACACACAATTGACAAAGCAGACTTTAAAACCCTCGCTTCCTATACTCACACAGTGACCCTGAAAGATTTTGACTTCTAGCTTAAGTCAATGTTATTTTACCTTTGAGTGAACTTTCGAATAAAATGCAAAACCGTTAAAGAGCAAACAGTTATTAGCAATAATGATTCAGTGCATTGTAAGAATGTGTATCCATTCCCTCCCCGTCAAGCAGTAGTGTTTTTCACGATTTTTTATCATAGTTTGCTTCTTTTGCTCCTTCTTGTGTCCAGGCCTTACACCTGTGTACACCAGTTCTACCTAACGCATTGTAGTCGATTTAAAAATCTTTCTGAGATTCTGTCTATTAGAAGTGTTTTTTTTTAGTTGGCAGTGGCTTGCACCCTGTCCAAGTAGGGACCCTTATCCTAGTCAGGGTAGGTGTATTGCACAGCTACGATATCCCCTGCTCACCCCTTTGGTAGCTTGGCACCAGCAGTCAGGCTTATCTGAGAGGCAATGTGTAAAGCGTTAAAGCATTTGCACAAAACACACACAATAACACAGTGAAAACAACACAAAAAGACACCACACAAGTTTAGAAAAATAACCAATCTTTATCTGAATAAAACAAGGCCAAAAATTCAGCATACACAAAAAAAGATTTCACTTATAAAAGGTTTAAAATATTTCAGTACACAGGAACCTATGGATGTGTCACTTTTATCACAAAGTACCTGGGATGCACCAAAATCAAAGACAAAAACTGGCACAGGGGAGATGAGAAGCCCAGAAAACAAAGAGATGCGGGGAAGGTGATTTATCTATTCCTAACTGCCAGAGGAGGTAATAAAAACAGGTGATGGTTCAATGCCTTACTGCCAGAGGAGGTGATAGGTGATACGCGTGATTCCTTGCTGCTGTTCAGAAGCACCAATTTCTTGCTTTCAGGGGAGTGATGCGTTGATTCCATACTGCCAGGGGAGGTGATGCGTTGAACTCCGGACACACAGCTAAGGTTCCTTACTGCTGGGCAATGTTTTTTTTTTGCAGAACTCGACCCGAAAGGTATTGAGAGCTTTACATGAGCACCGATTCCTTTACACAAGGACACATTCTTTTTTTTTGGTAGGCACGGGAAGATTAAGCGATTTGCCCAAAATCACAGGATGTGGACGCGACCCCGAGGCTCGAACCTTTGTTTCCCAGTTCCAAAGTCATAAATCTAGCCGTCAGTCCACATCCTCTCCAATGTTGATGAAGTACTTGGCACACAAGTGCGATGCATCGAAAACCTGGAGATTCTGGGTCAATGCGACGGTGAAACAGGTGCTGCGTCAATTTTCCAGCTGTGTGGCAGGTGATGCGTCAATTTCTTCAGCCGTACAGAAGGGTCTGCGTCTGAGTCAAAGTGGGTGCCTCGGCATTCAGAGACTGGGTGCTCAGGATTTGGGCAGCGGTGATCTTTCAGCTGCACGGCAGGCGATGCATCGATTCTTTGACCACACTGAGGCAATGTGTTGGTTTTTCAGCTAGAAAGCGGTGCTGTGTCAGGAAAAACAGACGCTGACGAGAAATGCATGGATTTTCTTGTCTTCTTTGCAGCAAAGTCACCTCCAAGGGCCCAGAACTATAATTGGCACCACTTGACAGGTCAAAACTCCCAGCAGAGGATTTCAGGGGCTGCAGATGAAGTCATGGATGGCACTGAGACTTCCTCACAGGAGGTAAGCACACACAAGCTCCTGGAGAACCTTGGCAAACAGGAATCAAAAAGCAAAGTCCAGTTCTTTGACTGTCCAAGACAGAAGCAGCAAGCAGCAGACCAGCACAACACAGCAACAAGCAGATTGTCAGTTCCTCTTCTACAGCTTTTCCAGCTCTTTATCTTGGCAGAGTCTCCTTTTAATCCAGAAGTGTTCTGAAGTTATGGTGTCACAGCTCCAGTACTTATACCAGTTTCTGCCTTTTAAGTTTGACAGCAAAAGACACACAACTTGATGGACGGAATGCAGAACAAATCAAAACATTCACCCCCAGTCAAGAGATCCGGGTTAAATCCATCATTCTTTTGCTCACCATGCGAGAATGTTTGCATTGTCAGCATTCCGTCCATCATTTTATTTTCTGTAATAGCTTGGCACCATTGCATTGAAAGACCCATTAATGAGGAAAAACATGTAATGAGACAGAGGGTGATAAAAAGAATTTCCTCTTGGGCAGTCAAATTCAGAACTGTTCCATCTGTCTGTTAGAATGTATGTCATGTTTTGTAATGTTTGGGATTGTAACTAGATTTCTGGAGTTGGAGATATGTTTTGCAATGCATTTTTGTGATATGTTTATATTTTTCTTTTTGTGTTTTGCAATGGTAAATAGTGAAATATTTTTCTATAACTAACAGGTTGAAAAAAGAAATGATGATCACTTTCTAAAAGTGGCATTGTTAAACACGCAATTTAAAAACCAACTGAAAGATGTCTTTTTAAATTGTGAGTTCAGGGACCCCCAAACTCCTAATCCCTATCTCCCCCCAATTGAAAGTTACACTTGTAAGAAATAGTTCCAATGATAACCTATGGGAGAGATAGTGTGGAATTGTGGAAAACGAAATTGGCAGTATCAGGGCATGTAAAACACATCACTACATGTCCTATCTTTCACATACATTTAGAAAAAGGGAACGTTTGGGCCTGGCAAGTGGGTGCCCTTGGCAGGTTGACATGGCAGTTTAAAACTGCCCACACAAATGCTGCAGTGGCAGGTCTGAGACATAGTTGCAGAGCTACGCATGTGAGTGGCACAACAGCGCTGCAGGTCCACAGGTAGCATTTGAATTATAGGTGCTGGGCGCACACAGTGCAGTTTACCAGGGTCTAACCACTAAATGAAATATGTCAATCATGGATAACACATCATAATCACAATTATGCAGGGGGCACTTGCACTTTGGCACTGATCAACAGTGGTAAAGTACCCAAAGCTCTGAAACAAACAAGCACAAAATCAGTTACACAGTCAAAAACAGGAGGTGAGAAGCAAAAAAAGAAGGGAAAACATGCCAAAGATGCCATGTCTAACATCTTTGGACTTCAACTAAGAAGGAATAGTAATTGTTAGGCCATATAAGTCACCCTTATTCTAAGCTTAGATGTGCACATTCTAAAAGGCCAATCGGCTTTACTAACATTGTACTATGTGATATTTGTATTTAATTTTAAAGGTTTTATATAGCACTGGCTAGACCCGGAGGTATCAGAGCGCTTTACATGAGCATCAGATCATAGTTACAGGTTACATTGTTACAAAGGTTACACAGTTATTAGAGCATGGCAACACAGTTACTAGTAAGGTTGAGATAAACAATAAGCACAAATACGTAAGGGGAAAAGCAGGCAAGGGGAAAGATTCAGGGGAGGGGGTAGGAGCTGGGGAAGTAGACAGGTAATGAAGGCGGGAAAGAGGAAGGGAGGGTGAAGGACACCGCATGGAAAGAGGAAGGAAAGGGCGAACGGGGACACAAACTGGTAGACGAGTCAAAGCAACGTCCAAAGTCCAGTAAGCTGTGATCCCAGGGGGAGTGGTATAGCTTCCCTATCTCTGTTGCGGGAGGCTCCCTTTATGCAATGGACTCTCTCACAGGGGTCTCTGAGACTCCAAGGCCTACATACTGGATCCCTGCCCAAAAAGGGAAGAGGGAGTGCTTTGGCAAGTGGTGTCCTACCATACCTCAGCTGTGAGTGGCTCCCTTGGCACAGTGGACTCTCTCAGCGGGTTCGCTGAGACTCCAGAGTATAAATATTGGATCTTTCCCCAACAAGAGGAGAAGGAGTGCTTAGTGAAAGGGCACAAAGGACAAGGGGCTAGGCATACTAGCAGGCAAGGTGAGAGATTCCGGGGAGAGGTGATAGGAGCTAGGGAAGTCGACAAATAGAGAGAGTGCTAAATGGGAACATATTTAATTAATGAGTTATCATATAGCGCTGGCTAGACCCGAAGGAATCAGAGCGCTTTACATGAGGAACAATAATGTTGCAATTTACATCAGTTAAAAGTTACACAAGTATCAAGAAAAACATTTAAAGAACATTAGGGACAAGGTGAATGGAGCAAGGAAAGGTAAGGGGATAGGGTAAAGGGGTAGGAGAAAGAACATAGAGACGAGGGGAAAATCTGCCGAAGGTCCGGCTGGGTAGGTGACGGAAGGGTAGGGGGGGGTGCCAGGGGGAGGAAACAACAACCCATCTTCTCTTTAGCTATATGGTAGATCCACCGGGCATCAGCCACATCGCTTGGTCTCCACAGTCTGGGGTAAGTTCCGTAGGTTCCATGTCCTGATGTGTAAGCAGGTTAGGGGATAGGTTCAAGGTCTGGTTAATGTTTAATTGTTGTCCCAGGGAAGTAAAACAACGTGGAGGGGACGACTATGGAAGCCATCTTGGGGTCAGGCAGGGGACTGTACTGTACACTGGTACACTGGTGGCCATCCTAAGATCAGGCATCTGGCTGTTAGAGTCAATATCCAGGACAGCGGCCGCCAGAGAGTAACAAATCCAGCGTGCACACACCATCGCACGCTCAGACATGCACATGCACACCCAAATGTGAGCACACACTCTCATATGCGCACAGACGCACGCACACAAGCACATATACAGAAACATCCAAAAACACAAGCACACATAAAATCCCATGCTCTAGTATAAAAACACCCAAGAACATGCACACGCAAACACCATCACATGCACAGACATGCACAAGGACACACAAATGCGCTCACACTCTCACACACACTTAAGCACACAAACAGAGAATACCAAAAACACAAGCACACATACAATCACATGCTCCAGAACAAAAATACCCAAGGACGTACACACAAGTACATGCATACACACACACCATCACACGCACAGACATGCACAAGCACACAAATGTGCGCACACACTCTCATACGCGAAATGTCACCTATCTAATGGATATATGTATCTGTGCTTTCTGGCAATGGGGTAGTAACACTGCAGTGCCGACATTATACATTGTAGATGTATTGTACTAGTGTATGACGTAGAGGACACAGTAGTCAAGGAAGTGTCAGCTTACTGAATCGCACCTCAAGCCTTTTGAGACGCCTATGATAGTATTCAAATGCATAGGCAATAACCGTAACTAATGTATTGTATTGTATTGTAATTGCATTTATATAGCGCTTACTACCCCTGACGAGGCGTCGAAGCGCTTTTTCGGCGGGTAGCACGCTACTCCGGGACCCACAGAGGATTAGTGTTGAATTAGTATAGTGAAACATGCAAGTACATTTTAAGTGGTGGATAGGTTAGTCAGTTATTTGGATTTGGAATTATAGCAGAAGGATAGATGAAATATGAGGTAATTTCAGTGGTGTATATTAGTCTGTTACTTGGAGTGAGAAGGATAGCGGATGGATAAAAGGAGAAGAAAGATTTGCATTCATATAGCACTTGTTACCCCTGATGGGTGTTGAAGCGCTTTTTGGCGAGTAGCACGCGACTCCGGAACCCATAAAGGATTAGTGTTGAAAATTAGTATAGTATAAATATGAAGTAATTTGAGTAGTAGATATGTTATTCAGTTATTTGGGCAGTATATTAGTATAGTTGAATATGGAACATTGAATTTGAGAAGTGAACATGTTAGTCTGTTAATTTTTATAGAAAAAAAGGATAGTGGAAGGATAAAAGAGTGAAGGTTTTTTTTTTTTAAATGAGAAAAAAGGGCAGCATTTCTGTCCCTAGTCCCGATCAGTCTCGAACAGGCCCAAACAGGCAACTACCCTTGTCCTCTCCACCCTTAGCCTCGACGCCCGGGCTGAGACGCCCTAAGCCTGGCCTTTTTTGTAGCCCTAGTAATCAGGTGACCCCTTCAGCCAATGGGAACCCTAGCCCTAACATTATCCAATCACACATTAGCCCTAACTTCTAGAACCAATAGGAGACCAGGACCTTGCAGCCAATCTTAACCCTAGTCCAAGCACCCAATCAGTTCAAAAACCCTGATCTCTACGTCCAGTAATGGCCCTCGTCCTACCACTAGTCCCAATCCAAGTCCAAGCAGCCAATGGTACAGGTAAGCCCTAGTCCCTACTTCCAATAGCAAGCCTAACCCTACTTAGTCCCACACCTGGTCCAACAACCAATCACACCAGAAGCACTAAATAGCTACTTCCAATTGAAGGTCTAACCCTAGCCCTAGTCCCACCCTACTCCCAACAACCAATAACATAGGAAGCCCTAGTCCCTACTTCCTATAGAAATCCGAACCCTAGCCCTAGTCCCAACCCTGCAATGATTGAATGACAGACCGAGAAACCAGTCAGAACCCTCAAATACCCAACCAATGAGGACATTAACCCTAACCCAATAGAAACACCAGATACAACCACCAATCATTGTACCCATGTGCCAACCACCAGCACACCATATAAGGTCCCAGCAACCTCAGACAAGGTTTGCTGGCCAGGGAGTTGGAAGCTGCTTGCTCCTGTTCAGAATCTCCTAGGAGACAGACAGGCTCAATCCACAACTTTGGACTTCAGCAGGTAAAGGCTTCACTAACTCGAAATCTAACAATACTGTTTGAATAAAGCTTTACTCCCCCTGCTGGCCAAAAAACGAAGTGCACAGGCCCCAGTAAATACAGCTCACAGAAGCACCCTCTGATGTAGAAAATCCCTGTAGCTAGGGGGGGGCGGGGGGCAGGGGGGCTGGCCTCACTGGCTTGTGAACACAAAATGGTGGCGGGGGGTGCACTGTTTGAGCACACAGGCCTAAGCACAGAGCAAAGGGGAAATTTGGAGGGAAAACAGATTTGTCACCAAGGAATTAGAGGGACAAACTACAGAGGTTGGACTGCAAATCCCACAATTCAACACACTAAATGAAGGCAATCATGGGCAGGGAAAACCACACATTTAAAACACAACACAGGTGATAAAATATGCAATTACAGGCAGGATAAAAGTACAATTTTTAAATGTAACAACCACAGGCATAGACAGTAAACACAGAAAGTAGTGGCAGTGTAGCACAACAGCACATTGACTGATGCTGTAATCTGTGCAGTGGCGTAGTTTAAGCTTTTTTCACCCAGGGCGGTCCCTGTGTTTGCCGCCCAGTGACGACTGGTGCAGGTAAGAGCGGGGAGGGGAGTTGACAGACCACGACGAGGGAAAATAAAATACTTTTTAAAAAACACTTACTAGCGCTCGCCAAAATTGCTCACCTCACGTGAAGTGCTGCTACCCCCAAAAAAGTGCAGCCCAGAGTGGACCACCCCCTCCTGCTCCCCTCCCCCCGCATCCCACTCCAGCCATGCCACCGAATCTGTGCACATTTAAATGATGCAAGGGACGTTTTCTGGCAATAAGAGGCAGCGCTGTGGAACCAATCTTTTTAATATTTTCAGCCATTGTTTATATCCTGCTCAATGTTTTTAGATTGTGCCTACATGAACTGATATAAACTAGAAAAAATAATGGGAAAATGAGTTTTGTGAACGGCTTCAGTTATTCTAACAAAAAGGCAAAGTGTTTGGATGTTGTTGGTTGAAGTTTGGTCCAGTGTGGACAAAGTACTTAACTGCTGCAGGACCCCACCTTCAGTCAGTGTGGTGGGCTGCGATAATGCAAACAGAGAGATGCTCAATCTGATTGAGTGAAACACTGTTCTGTGAAACCTGTAGCCATCGAAATGAGCCAACACACGGCCATGTGTCCATGTGCAAAGAAGGCTCATTTCATCCTTCATTGGGACTGGGTGGCTTAATAGATATGCGGCCAAAGCAGGCTCCATCTGACTGAACTTTGACTCAGACAATCAACATATTCTACAACTTCACACAACAGCCTCTACGTTGTGAGAGCCACTCGGCCTGTATCATCATTAACACATCCTCCCCTGCTTTCATTTCCTCTGCCCAGGAACTCTACCCTCTAAATAGCATCCTAACCTAAAGGGAAGCCAACTGATCTTGTCCACAACTTGCAGTGTCATTTTTGTATCGGTTGTCTGTTGGATTTTGAATGTTGTTGAAGCAGGGGTTCTGACCTCGCCCTGAGCACAACGTCTTCCTTCCGCCTATGAAAGCAACGGCAGAGCTTCGCTGCTCTGTTTTCAGCGTAAACAAGCACCTCCCACCTTATGAGCTGTAGTTGTAACACCTTCAGGGCTCGAGTCGGGGTACCACGCAGGTGGACTGCGTCCCCTACCTTATTTTACCAGGAGCTCGATTATTGGAGCAAATTGAGCCACACATTCACTCTTTAGTCTCTCTGGGGCGAGATCGGAGCTCATTCAGAACGCTGCTCATGCTCTGGCTTCTCTGATGCAATCACATCCAAGGGGCGAGGGGAGGCAATGAGTCTGATGGTGCAAGCCACCTTTCGTGTCTTGACTTCCTTTTGTGACGTCAGCGTACCCCCACTTCTTTTTTTAGGACTTGTGCCCTGAACTACTTGCTTGTTCCTTCTCACTTTGTGATGTAGAGAGGAAGATACAACGTTGCTTTCAAGCCATTTATCTCTTGATGTACATTGTAAAATACGAGACACTCTGTGCTTCAACTGTTTTATGTGCCTTTTGGGGCCCTAGCTCCACTCAATTTAAAAGTGCATGATTTGCATAGGGTTGCTGATGTTTTTCACTGTACAAAATGCTTCCTTACGACGTTTCTAGAATTATTTTCTACTAAGTCAGAGGGCTCGATATTGAAAATGCCTTACACTTAGATGAATGTTACTATTAACCACATAAAAGTGTTGTATTTCATTTTCTATCCATACCACGATTGAAGTGCATATATTCGGTTTGTCAGACAGACTATCACATTACTCCTGAATAATATCACAGAGACCACTGTGTGTGAGTCTTTGTGCTTTCAAGGCCGCCATGCTGGGAGACTTCCATACACTTTCAGCAGAGGCAAAGGGATCTATACAACAGAACCCAATTAAGCGCTAGAAAGTAAAATGGAGAAATGCTCACACCATAAATCATTCTGACTTTTGGGCTTTCCTATGGTCAGATTTTCACAGAACCAAGTAAAATAATCTATTTCTGTGCTGTTGTACGTGACAGAAGTCAAGTGAATGGCCACATCACTGTGTGTGCACTGCACATCAGTGTCTACAGAAAAAAATATTTTTCTTCAAAGAGGAATGGAAGTAACGTGCTATAAAGCAAACTGTTGTTGGTGTGTTATAAAAAATATCAGATGTGCTCTGAAGAACTAAACAGAAACCATCAATACAGACCGAGTTTAGAAACATTGGCAAACGTATATAACACATAACACGAACATCCACTGTAGTAAATCCACAGCCCACACAAATGAACCACAGACATTTAATTACATAGTTAAGTGCAGCATACTCTTGAATTTAGTGGAGCAAGCTTTGACTTGCTAAAGTAAAACACTCTTTGTCAATCAGTATTTAATTTCTCTCCTGTTTAAGCCATCAGTTTCAGAAAGCCACTCTGCGATCTCCGAGACAGCACAAACACTACAGTAGCGGCCGTGGAGGGAGTTCCGTGGGGAAATCAATAATATTCTTCTAGATAAATGGGACCACAGTTTGTAAAAGCAATGCAAATTTAATTGGAATACTCCTCTAAAGTCTATAAAAGCAAAACATTGTATTAGAAAACACTATTCCACTGTGTGTCAAAGAAAAAGAAAATGTATATGACCATTGAAGGCAATAAAGTGACGTGTCTCATTTAGCAGTATTGTTGAGATCAACAATTCAATAGTGATTTGTCAGGCACCCAAGTTTAATTTAACTATATTTGAATTGAATAGTAAACAAACAAGAAACATGAACCTGCCCCTCAGATCAAGAGAAGGGCAACACATTAGAGAGTTTCTTTAGCAGACACCTACGTCTTGTATGTTTTTCCCCATGGGACATAAGTTTGATTGCAAAGCCAAACAAGAGTAAGATCATTGTATTTACACCTAAGAATCCTGGTAAAAATTAGTTCAAAGGCTTTGGTTTTTTCAATGGCTTTAAACATTTTATGAAAAAAGAGTTTTCTAGTACCATTTGAACATCTGGCTGGAGATTAGACTAGAGTTGAGAAGCTGAATAATCGACAAAGATGTCCCACACCAATCCCAAAATATAGCTCTTCCACTGAGGCAAATCTGAACTTTCATCTTTAATGTAGTAGGCAAATTCGGGCCAATGTCTGCAAAACCACAGACTGTGCTTGTAACATGGTCTGAAATCGCTTTAAAAGGCTAAGTAGTCAATCGTGACTTGAGTATAGATTATTACGAGGAAAACTACCTTTTGGAATGTATAAGTATTTATTGAAGAGTTTCTCATTGTTTTTAATTTCCATACATCAGCCATAACTAAATAATGGAGAATACATTCCCTGAACATAAAATCTTTTTTATAGCTTTTACTGAGTAGTTCTTTATATCAAGGCTGTGCTTGCTTTGTTGCATAGAAATAATCTTACTATGAGATGATGGCATTCACATGCATAGGTCAAATTCGAGCTCCACAGGTCAAACAAGCACACACACATTAATTAAGTAGAAGGGGTGATGAACAAATACTAATCTTCTGACATGTTATGTGGTAAACAAGTATGCCTCTGAAGGTGTCATTTTTCAGATTAAAAATCCTGATTATGTAAATGTACATCTGCCATCAATTTATTTTAGACCACCCTCTGAGCACAGACATCAGGATGGACATCTTAGAATTTATCCCTACTTTGAAGGAAACATTTTTGTTAAGAAACTCTTGAAGATTAGAAATGGAATTGCATAAACAGTGCAAATGACACTCTGTGCAAATGATACTCAATCTTATTTAATGTGCTTCCATTGCTCATTAAAGAGCATTCAGGGTAACCTAAGCTTCTTAAATAAAATCAAGGGCACGTGCACCGTTCCATTGCCTGTATGTTGCAAATAAGCATTGAATTAATTGCACAGTCCAATGACAGGGGATTTTAGCATAGCCCTGTTTAGCCAAAAGTGTTTGATACAAGATTAGAGAACTGAAGAATAACAAGCATTTGCAATGCAATAGGTTTCGCATTTACGAGAGTTTAAGCTATTGTCATTTTCAATGGCAATAGCTCAAACTCTTGTAAATGCGAGACCTATTTCACTTCAAAGAAGCGGCCTCATTGTCCAGGGCTGCTTGAAAGTGGAAGCGGGCATTGTGGGGAAAGCATTTTGTGCCAGCAGTAGGAGAAACCCATTAAAGAATAGAGTGCTTACAGACTAAATAAGACATACCGTGTTGCAAGAGAAGTAAAAGGACCAGTCGTCATGGGAGGTTACAAATGCAGACAAGGCGGTACCAAGGAGGGACTAACAAGACTAATAACAAGTCGCAAGCCAGCGTTCACGATGGAGAATGACACAAGCCAATGACAAATATGGGCAGATAGTGGGTGTAGCTTCAAAGCCATAGTCCACTACTGCATGCTTCGCAGCAGAGAATGCGCTGCCCAGGCTCGACCTAAAAACTCCTCGAGAGAGCAGAGATTGTTCCTTTTTATTACAGGTACAGGTTGTTTCTTACAATATCCACCAATAGGTGGTTACTAGCCATAGGGTTCTAGCCAACAAGTATTTAGTCATTTGGATCTGCCTAGGGACTTCACAGCTGACAGTCTATTCAATTGCTGTACTAGTTGGCAAAGAGCTATTGCAGTATAAAACAATTCTCACAAGCAAACTTCTTGCCATGAGTTCACGTGATGTAGTAATTCTCAATATTATCAATGAAATGTCAAAAACTCAAGGTATTATTGGGGTGATTAGAATAAAGGAACGGGGGTGGGAATGAAAGACAAATCTGAATCCGGCTACGCCCATGATTGGAGATAAACACTATATGGGACTTATTGAGGCTCTTCTCTGCTGGAAATGGCAGAGCCGAATGTATGACTTTACAATGCATACATTTACAACGCATGCCTTTACAAACACAGTTTTTACATTTACATTGCATGCCATTACAACAAATATTTTAAAACTACATTCACAACGCATTCCATTATATTGTGTTATACCTTTACAACGCATACCATTACAAAGCATACCAAGTGTTGGATAGTGTAGGGGTGACAATTACTATTCTAACTCCTGGGGTTGCAACAGTAGGGTAAGTGTTGGATAGTGTATGGGTAAAAAATACTATTCCAACTCCAGGGTTGCAACAGTAGGGTTTGTGTTGGATAGTGTAGGGGTAAAAATTACTATTCTAGCTCCAGGGGGTGCAACAGTAGGGTAAGTGTTGGATAGTGTAGGGGTACTATGCGTTGTAATGGTATGTGTTGTAATGATATGCGATGTAATGCCTGCATTTGAATTTGAATTTGTTAGGCGCGGCAGCTACCCAAAAAGGGTTTCCCGGCGCCGACAATAGACAGAGAGCAAAAACAGTAGGCAGTAGGGCAGTAAGTTGGGCTATTGATTAAATAGCCATGTCTTCAGGGCTCGACGAAAACTAATGTAAACTGTTTCTTTGCGGATGGATAAGGGAAGGGCATTCCAAAGACGAGGGCCTAAGTAGGAAAAAGATCTTCCTCCCATCCTGGTAAGTTTAACTCTGGGCACCACAACAGTGCACTTTGTTTCAGACCGAGGGTGACGAGGGGGAATGTAGGGGCGAACGAGTGACTGAAGGTACTGGGGCGCTGTTCCAGTTTTAATTTTGAACATGTAGCTCAGGGCTTTGAACCTTATGAGGTTCTCCACCCTGAGCCAATGTAGATCGCGAAGATGTTCTGAAATGGGGGAGGTTTTATGAATCCTGCAGAGAAGTCTGGCTGCAGCATTTTGTATCAGCTGTAGTCTTCGGGTCACTGCTTTATTAGAGCCAAGATAGAGGATATTCCCATAATCCAGCAGTGAGGTAATGAGGGCATTTACCACGGTTTTTTGGGTGGTGATAGGCAGCATCCAGATGATTTTCCTGAGCCATTTTATGATAGTAAAGCAAAGTGCTGTAAACTTAACTGTTTGCTGTTGCATGGTCAGTGCGTCGTCGATATTAATGTCCAAATTCCGACCATGGCTGGAGGGCTTTGGGAGATTACCCATTTCTGCTGGCCAGTGCGAAGGACTCCAGAGATTTTTATTTTTGCCTAGAATCAATATTTCGTTTTTCTCACCGTTTAATTTAAGGAAGTTTTGATTCATCCAGTTGGAGATTTTGCTAAGACCCTGTTTCAGAAGAGAGGGTGCAGAGGGGTCAGAATTAGAGAGGGAGAAAATGATCTGGGAGTAATCTGCGTACTTAAAAAGTGTTGAACCGCATGTTCCGTGATGTCAGCTAATGGTCTGAAATACAGGTTAAATATCAATGGACTGAGGATCGATCCCTGGGGAACTCCATGTGGAGATGGGTAAACCTTGGAGCATGCCGTAGCAGACGACTGCACTGCGTTGTAGTGACATGCGTTGTAGTGTCATGCGTTGTAGTGACATGCAATGTAATGGCTGCGTTGTAGTGACATGCGTTGTAAAGGATGTTGCAATGTAATGACTGTGTTGTAAATGTTGTGCGATGTAATGACTGCGCTGTAAAGGTTGTTTCCCCTCTGGCATTTACTCTCATGGATTTATCCAGACACTTTCCCCCTGGCAACACTAAACCATACTCACGGTCAACACCTTCGGGGTGGAGTAGGGTGTCACATGGGATTGGCCTTTTCATATACCAACACTACATCTTAAGCAACTACACCTTACTCCACTAATGGACTTCAATTTGTGTGTTAAAATCCTTTTCATTAACATGAAGGGCCTCAACGCCCCCCAATAAAATGGAGGCGGATCAGGCGCTACTTGCAAAATAAAGACCCAGATATCATATTTCAACAGGAGATTAATCTCCTGCAATCAGATACACCCCGCATTGCCCACCCCAGGTACCCAACACAATATTTGGCATCCTCCCCAACTAAGACTCCTGGGGTCACAATACTGTGCAAGGTTGGGATAAGTCAAGGTACACCACGGGTAACGAAAGATAGGGAGGGACGGTACATTAAAGTCGACATCCAATATGGGGCATGACCTCTCACCCTCTTCAACGTATACGCACCAAACAAGCGCAAGTTTTTTTCTTTAGAAACTTGCTGAGAGATCAAGCGATGCACGAAGGGAATCAATTTATACTAGGGGGCGATTTTAACCTGGTATGTGACCCAGACCTAGACCGTAGCTTTAGCTCTTTCCAGAGTGCTGTGGCGATGTCCACTGCATTGAAGCAAACCCTCACCAACTTATAGATGCTTGGCGCTAACACTCTCCAGACGCGCAAGATAACTTCTACTATTCCCATGTGCACCTCTCATACTCCAGCATCGATTATTTCTTTCTCTTCCATTCGCTTGCACGAGACATGAAATCTGTCTCTATGTCGGATACCTCCATCTCAGACCATGCCAACCTGGAACTACTGCTGCAAAAACACACAAGCCTAGTCCGCCTTAACGCTCGATGGCAACTACCTCTCCATATACCACGCGACCCTGTAGAAGTGTTGTAGTTACGGACAGCAATCACAGCCTATTTCACATCCAACGACCTCCCTGAAACCCCTACATTGCCTGTGGGACGCCTTCAAGGCAACTCCAAGGGGCGTCATCACGCCGATAGCGTACAGTCGAAAAGCTAGATTAGTCAAGGCCAACTTGGCCAATGAAATAAAAGCTTTGGAGAAACTTGACCTTTCGGCACCCTCTACAGCCTGTAAATGAGGCCTTGCTAGACTTTGGGGTCAATTGAGGGCGCACAGTACCAATAGGGCAGAACGAACCCTGCTGGCATTGAAACAGAAGTATTATGAGGGGGGGATAAGGTGGGGTCTATTTTGGCACACAGGTTGAGATAGAGGGAGGCGAAGGAACACATTGCTAAAATTAAACTGACATTTGACACCTGGGCCATAAGGGAAAAGGACAAACTTAAAGCTTTTCACACTTTCTACTCTGTCCTGTACAATAGAGGTCCCTCACCCCTGGGTGGGATGCATTCTCTACTCTCTAAATGCCCTTGGACCCCCTTAGATAAACAACACACACAACTTCTTCAGGAGCTAATCACACTAGATGAACTCCAACTGGCACTGAAGGATTTGCCATTCAGCAAAACACCGTATCCAGATGGACTGCCGGTTCATTTCTACAGCATTGTTTCCTACCGCAGATACAGGATCAATTACTGCAACTCTTTATTCATTCACAGACAACACTGGCCCAACACCTAAAATGGCTTTGGCAGAGATATCCCTCATCCCCAAACCTGGTAAGGACCATATTTAATGCTCATCTTTCCCCTATCCCACTCCTTAACACAGATGCTAAGATTTATATCAAAATTCTGGCCAATCGCCTAGAACCACTTCTCCCCGGATCGATGATATTGGCCAAGTCCGGTTTATTCGCCAGCGCCAAGGGGTGGACAACATGCGTCGGTTGGCTTACTTAGTAGAGAAGTACCATCGTCAAGACATCCCTGCCTGCATTTGACCGGGTGGGTTGGGACTTCTTACTGGCGGTCCTCCAAAAATAGGACCGGGGTCTACAATGGTCACCCGAATCATTGTGTTATACACTTCTCCCTAAGCGCAGGTTAAGGAAAATGGTCAGCTCACGCAACCAATACACACATGTAGAGGCACAAGGCAGTGTTGCCCACTTTCCCCCCTGCTTTTTGCCCTTGCAGTCGAGCCATTAGCCATAGCCATTCGACAATCTGGAGACATTTGGGACATCCCTTTCAGTGGCAGTGAACACAAGATAGCATTATTTGCAGATGATCAACTTTTTGGAACCCAAAACCTCATTGCTGGCTTTGATAACAATCTTAAAATCAATTGAGACCACCTCGGGACTTAGAATTAACCTTGCTAAGTCGTGGATATTGAACCTGGCAATCCCTTACAAAGACATCCCGGAATTGCAATCTCTCTCCCCCTTTCAATGGGCAACAAATTCAATATGATACCTGAGGCTTAACCTAACCTCCACGTTGTCTACTTGTCTGCAGACAAATTGGCCAGATTATAGGAGGCCAGTACTTGAGGACTTGCGACACTGGAAGTCGTTACCGCTCTCATGGTTCGGGTAGCTAAATGCTACTAAAATGTCTGTCTTACTAAAATTATTATATATATATATCAAACACTCCCAACTCTGATACCGCAAACCTCCACACAGCGCTTACAACAAGACCTAACCACTTTTATATGGGGTGGAAAGTGGCAGAGATTTGCAAACAAGCTCCTTATACTACCTCAAGACAGAGGAGGATGAGCATATCTCAAACTTTTGGAATACTAATGGCCATCACACCTCCGATATGTCTCTGAATGGATAGTTCGCGAGAGCGAGAAGCACTGGCGCCATATGGATCGGGCAGTAGCCTGCAGATCACTTTGGGATCTAGCCTGGCTTCCACGGGGATCGCGACTGTGCAGTGCTTATCTAGCCACCCCCACAAAGATAGTGCTGAAAATCTGGGACAAGGTCACAGTCACCAGGGGCCTCACCTCCTTCCCCTCCCCCAAAACACCATTAACACATATAACCCAAATTTCTCCCAGGCCTTGCAACCACATGCTCTATTGATGTGGACGGAAGGGGACTGTCATATAATCCTGGATCTTTTTGAAGGAGACAGTTTCAAAACGTTTGAGCAGTGTAAAAAAGAATTCCACCTATCTGAAGAGGCTGGATTACAATATTTCCAGATCACACACTGGCTACATACACCATTGAACACCCAAGGGGCGACCTGGCCCTTTACCCCCTTTGAGATGCTATTACACTCATATAATGAAGTTCTGCAACACTCTACCCCAATCAAACCACATACGTACCAGATGCAATGGCAAATAGATGGCACAGACAAGGTAACCCCAAAGCAATGGGATCAGCTATGGCGCGACATGCCAAAAATCTTTAAAGGCGTACCTCAGCGGGAAACCACATATAATCTTATGACAAGATGGTACTGTACCCCCCCCCAGCACCTACACAAAATGTACTGCTTCCTCACTCAACTGTTGTCATTGCCAAAACGTGATGGAAGACTTCTTGCACATATGGTGGTCCTGCCCTTTGTTGAATCTCTCCTGGAAAGAAGTACTGAGCCATATAAAAGACGTCATAGGCTCCCCTATACCAACCACTCCCACTGTGGTCATCCTTGGAATTAGGCCTATAACGCTTCTTGCCATGACTCATGTAGACTGGCACCTTATATCACATATGCTCGGAACTGCAAAACAGTTAATAGCCCTTCATTGGAAGAAACCGATCACACCACCCATCGCGATGTTGTTCACACGCCTATGGAACACTATGGCAAATGGAACTCCTCATGGCCCAGATAACACACACTAAACCTACATTTACAAGCACATGGTAACCTCTAATAGATCATTTTTCCAAATTAGAATACACATGCTTTAATCCACCTAAGCTTCGAGCTCTACAACTATTCGAGGATACCCTAATAGCCCAGTACACCAACGATTTGCATGAGACACCTCAACATGACACTGCGGGTACACTCTACCTAGTCCTGAGATGTAGTAGGGAAAACTTGGGATCCCTAAATTTGAAGAAACCCACAAACCCCCTCCTTTTTCCTGGACTTCTCTTCTTTTTAATTATTTCTAATTTTTGTCAACTGTTTTGTCAACTGCTCATTATCATAGCTACCTGTTGGCAGTAAGATATCGTTGATTGCATCAAATTATGATTGTACAAAATAAGATGCTCAGGAATGATTCAGACACCAAACTTATGTAAACCTCTGTAACCAACGGAGTGTCACACTAAATCTTCTTT
This sequence comes from Lissotriton helveticus, assembly GCF_964261635.1. Lineage (NCBI taxonomy): Eukaryota > Metazoa > Chordata > Amphibia > Caudata > Salamandridae > Lissotriton > Lissotriton helveticus. The sequence continues at coordinate 658,169,799 of NC_136057.1, read as the reverse complement.
AATGCTGTTATACGGTGATATACAAATTAAAAACCTTCTATTAATAAACAGACTTGAAAAGAATAAAGAAAGAGTGAGTAAACACACACAGGGGAGAATTTGGCAAGTGTTGGAGTGGTTCCTTCCCCACCCTTGGTGAGCACCAACCTTTGAACATTGATACTCGTGTGACCACTGAACAAAACCGGGATAAAAGTATGGTGGTACACCTTCTGCCACCTAATCATTTTGTAGTCAAGAGTGTGACTGTTCTAGTGCCATTCTGTAATTTAGGGTATATCAAAAAAGAGTGATCGGTGCCTTTGAAATCATCCCAGCACTTGGTACACTATGCCATGGAGTGCAGCTTAAAGAAAGGTCTTACGTTCACAGGAACAGCAGCAAACCCAAGTCATTGACGTCTTTAAAGCAAGCTACTGTCGAAATAACTGCTGGTCCAGACAACTCACCTCTCCTCTAAGGCTTATTGAACACTGAATGCCAATTTTGGATCACTCCAGGATGTTGCAGTTCGCCATTTGTAGGTTGAACAGGCCATTGACCGCATCATGTTGTGCCTCATGAAGAACTAAGGGGAATATTTACATGCCCCTGCGCTGCGGGTACGTCACTTTTTCCCATGTTAAAAGTGACGCACCAGCGGCGCAAGGGGTTTGTAAATAAGCCCCTTAGTTGTCTCCAAAGCTCAGGCGGCTGTTTTTACAGTATTTCACAAGATGTTATGTTATGTTATGTTATGTTATGTTATGTTATATTATGTTATGTTATGTTAGGCGGATTTGTAAAGCGCACGGCTGCCCCAGCAATAGGGCGTCCCAGCGCTGAAACCAGATTAGTACCGCTGAAGACAGCAGAACAACTTATAACGAAGGGAACAAAAACATTTTAATCGATTTACGAAAGGGCAGATAAAGCTGTAGACTACGGATGGAAATGAGGAGGGAATTCCAAAGTCTGGAAGCCAGCACTTGAAAGGAGCGGCCGCCAGCATGCACCCTCCTCACCCTGGGGACAACCACCAGGTTCTGTCCCATGGAGCAGAGTGGACAGGAGGGAGTATAGAAAGAAAACAGGTCAGACAGAATGCTGGGCGATGAGGAGTTGAGAATTTTAAAAGTGATACAAAGGGCCTTAAATTCAAAATGCCTAGCAACGGGCAGCCAATGAAGACGGTGAATAGCATTTGAAGTAGAGCAACTCCTTGGAAGCCAAGGAGCGCTCGGGCAACAGCGTTCTGAACCCTTTGGAGTATAGCAATCTCGGTCTGATTCGCTCTGATGTAGAGGGAGCTAGCATAGTCCAGTCTGGACAAAATCAGAGCCTAGAAAACAACCTGCCTGACTGAGGGATCAAAGAAGCCCAGAAGGGGTTTAAGCCCATGTAGCAGCCCAAAGCACGTCCCAGCCACCTTCTTAGTTTGAGTTCTGAAGTTAAGGGCAGTGTCCAGCCAGGCCCCCAGGTTCCTTACTGCCTGTTTGGGGGCGGGTGCCACCCCCGAAGCAGCAGGCCACCAGTGTTCACAGCACAACTCTGGGTCTCTCCCCACCAACAGAACCTCAGACTTACTAGCGTTGAGTTGTAGACAGTTGGCAGTCATCCACCCAGCGGCAGCCTCGGGATCGCTGCGAAACTTGCAGGTGTCTCGAGTAGTATCATCGGTGAGAGTGACTACCAACTGGGTATCGTCTGCATACGACACCACCGTGAGCCCTCTGTTCTTAAACACCGCTGCCAATTGTTGCATATACAGGTTGAACAGGGTGGGGCTCAAAGCCGAACCATGAGGGACCGCCTGCTTGACAGCACAGACTCTAGATGAGAAAGGAGGGGCGTCCAGCTGGAAAGTCTTCCCTGACAGAAAGGAGGCGAACCAAGCCAGCGCGCCATCGGCTATGCCTGCCTCTTCCAAGCGCCTGAGCAGAATCTGATGAGAGACCGCGTCGAACGCAGCACGGAGGTCGAACAATATCAGTGCCGACGTGCGACCGGCATCTAAAGCCTATCTCAGATGTTCGGTCACCGCCAGCAGAGCGGACTCCGTTCTGTGACCAGGATGGAATCCATTCTGAGATGGGTCTAGAAGATTATTAACCTTCAGGTATCCTGTCAGAATAGCATTGACCTGGACCTAAGATTTTTTCGAGACCCAGGGCAGGAGGGAGATGGTGCCGAAACTCTCCTACTTATTGGCATCTAAGTTAGGTTTTTAATAAAGGAACCACTTTAGCATGTTTCCAAATGCAAGGCACAGTCGCTGTGGAGAGAGAAAGGTTTATCACATGGCACACCGGGGGAATGAGCGCAGGTAGGATTCTCAACGTATATTCCGGCTTCAGGGGGTCAGACGGGGAAGCAGACTTGACCTTCCTACAAATCACTGAAAGCTTCTCCTGAGAGATGGCGGGGAGAGTAGTCGGCGAGCATGAAGTAGAGGACCGGGCCATGGGGGCGAGAACTGATGCAACCTGGGAGAAGGATTGGTAAATCTTTTCCACCTTTTCCACAAAGAAGAGGGCCAGGGCATCACATTGATCATAAGATGACAACAAAGTGGCAGTCGAGACAATAGGTGATTGCAGAGCTTTCAGTATCAAAAAGATACTTTTCGATGGATTAGTGCTGCACTTGCTCTCCTCCGCATAATAGATGGTTCGTTCTACTTGGATAGACGCATGGTATTGCTTAATAGCAGCACCATACAGCTTTTTCAGATTTTATTCATAGTTCCTTCTCCATGCTCTCTCCAGCTTCTTACACTCTTTGCCCAAGGAGGCAAGCTTGATGTTATACCAGGGACTGTATCTGGTGCTACGACCGTTAGTCGATTTTACTGGTACGAGTTGATCAAGCGCATCAGAAATCTAGAACGACACAGCTAAATCAGCCCAATGACAGTCAGCTGGGAGAGGAGGTAGAGTAGAGGAGAGAAGCTCTTGAAGATGCACAGCATCATGTTTGTGCCAAGGCCGCCTGAGAACAGGCTTACGAGGCAACCTTCTTGCCGATGCCACACCAGATAGTGTCATCACTATGAGATAGTGGCCCGTCCACTGCAGGGAGTGGGGGGGTGTACCTTCAGGAGGGCCAAGTTAGTGAAAATAGGGTCCAGCAAGTGCCCTGCAGAATGAGTAGGCCCCAGCACTAGTTGGCAAAGCTGGAAGTCCTCCAGATCTGTCAGAAAACTGCCTATATCCACATCATGAGGATTATCAAGATGCAGATTCAAGTCCCCCAAGATGCTAAAGTTGGCAGCCCTCATGGCTAGAGGCCCTATAGCATCCATAAAATCTTTAGAGGGTCGTGGCGGGCGATAAATTAACAAGCCTGACAAGGTGAAGTTGGCATTAAGCGAAATCCCGAAACGCGCAGCTTCACACCCTGCCAGAGATTCCCTCACAAAAGAACACAGGTAGAAAGATTTAAAAATGACAGCGAGGCCGCCCCCCCCCCCCCGGACCCTCTATTAAGGATCTTCATACTAAATCCCGGGAGGGAGAGCTAATCTGGGTTCTGCCATACTAGCATCAGATAAGAGCGTCCGGGGCTTCGTCCAGCAAAAGATGATCAATATCAGCATGATGTTTCACCAAAGAGTGACAGTTCAAGCTGAGCAGTTTCACCATATGGCTGGGGTTGGTAGTGGAGCCTGGGGAGGCAGGAGTAGGAGCGCCCAGGAGGAGAACCCACAATACTGACAACAGAAGGACCCCTCCGGCATCAGACCCATGAGGTGGTTGCAATGGTGGACCCCCCTCGAATGGCAATGAGGTCTGCTGCAGACTAGACAAACCTTTCTTGGCAAGAACTGGCAGCATTTCTGGTGCCTGGCGATGGCTGGACGCGGACGGGCGCAGACAGGCTTGCCTTTGGCGCGCCTTTGGCACACCAGTGGCGCGCCCGCTGCGTGCATGCCAGGGCATCAGATTTAAATACCGATATCACCTGGAAATGGAGCCAGTACACGCCAACCCAGCTGACCCTGCAGGCAAGCCCTCCGCTCAATCGGCACACAGCCGTGGCGGTCCAGGGCGGAGCAGGGGAAAGTGCGGACAGCCCTCGACGCAGAGAAGAGGGAAACAAAACAAACAACTGCTCTAGAGGATAAGACCAGCTCTTATAGACCCTCAAGCCCTCAGAAATAAAAAGCACAGAGCGCAAAGTACTATTAGATTAGAAGGAGACACACAGTTAAAAGTTGAAAGCTGAAGACCAACCTCAGCACAATCGGTAGCACGTGCACCAGGGCATTGGATTTACATACCGGTATGACCCGGAAATGCCGCCAGTACACACCAACCCAGCTGACCCTGCAGGCACGCCGTCCGCTCAATTGGCACACAGCTGTGACAGACAAGGTCGGAGCAGGGGAAAGCGCGGGGAGCCCTCGACGCAGAGAAGAGGGAAACAAAACAAACAACTGCTCTAGAGGATAAGACCAGCTCTTATAGACCCTCAAGCCCTCAGAAATAAAAAGCACAGAGCGCAAAGTACTATTAGATTAGAAGGAGACACACAGTTAAAAGTTGAAAGCTGAAGACCAACCTCAGCACATTCGGTAGCACGTGCACCAGGGCATTGGATTTACATACCGGTATGACCCGGAAATGCCGCCAGTACACACCAACCTGTAATAATGATCGGAGACTCCGTTTTGCTTACATGTATGATTTTATTAGGAGCGCCGGGGCTGTGTGACTGCTCTAGCGGTCGGCGCCAGCAAACAAGCATGGCTGCCTTCCGCTTCCTGCCTAGCTGCTTCCTGTTCCGTCCCCGGAACAACTAGACCGCTACCACATATCTCCCCCCTTTTAATCGCACAACAATTTACAAAGTCTTACTTCTAGTCCATTACGAAATCTTTAAATCTCTCCGGTACCTTGATTCTTCTTCCCACACGAGTCTCCATTCTCTCTTCCTTTCTCTCACCTTCCGTCGTACCGTTTTCTCTTCGTTCTCTATTACTCTCCACTTCTCTGCCCCTCTCTCTCTTCTCACCACTTCCTTCTCCTGTTGGCTTCCTCCCTTCTCTTCCTTCACCTTCAGATCTCCTATCTGCATCGTCGACGTTCTCTCCTTGTCTCTCACAACTTCCTCTGACATTCTCTTCCTGACTTACTCTCACTTCGCCTTCTCCTTCTTCAATGACCTGTTCCGCTCCTTCTTCTATCTCCTCCTCCCATTTCATTATCTTGCTGCACCTGGCCATTCTGTCCATAGACCATATCTTCCCGTCGCTAAGCAGTGCAGACCGGGAGTATGGCTCCACTACTTTGAGGGGTGGAGAAAACTTACTTTCCCCTTTTTTCTTCCTGATGGCGAGTTTCACCCTCACCCACTCTCCTTTGTCCAATTCCGTACTGCGCGTGTTCCTCCTTTTGTTGTAATGCACAGTGTATATGTCCTGTGCTCTCTCCAGGTTCTTTCTTACCACCGCTGGTGACCACTTGCTCTGCACCACCAATTTCTTCCATGCTGCATTGTCCTTGGTGAATGCTTCCCTACCTCTTAAGATCTTGAAGGGGCTGTAGCCCGTACTTCCGGGCGTAATGCGATATGCCCAAATCATTTTTTCCAACTCTCTTTCCCAATCCAGGCCATCTTCAATAGCTGCCTGTATGGTGCCCATTATCACCCGGTTGAAGCGCTCCACCTGTCCATTTCCAGCGGGGTGGTAGATCGGGGTGTGTTTCACTTCAATGCCGTTCCTGCTGGTAAAGGCGATCCACTTCTCAGACGTGAACTGGGGACCATTGTCGCAGGTGATGATCCTTGGGATGCCTTCGCTGACAAACGTGGTGCGCAAGAAACGTATCACCGCCTCAGTGTCCACCTGTTCCAATACTTGCAGCTCCGGCCACTTGGAATACTTATCAATTGCCACTAGCACATATTTCGGAGTGCCATCTTTGTCCAGAACTGGCCCCATTATGTCCACCGATAACATTTCCCATGGACCCTCCGGAATAGGAAATCTTCCCAATGGCGGCCTAAGCATGCTTTGAGACTTGTCAGCCCTTGCACAAGACTCACAGTTACGCACGTGCCGTTCAACTTGTGCATCGATGGCCGGCCACCAGTATGCTTGTCTGGCCAACGCTTTAGTCTTAGTGATCCCTTGGTGCCCTTCATGGAGTAAGGACATCAGCCGTTCCAATATGCTCTGGGGTGGTACCACCTTGTCTCCACGGAGTAGGAACACAGGGTTGTCCGCTATTGACAGCTCCTCCCTAACTTCCCAGTACCTTTTCAATTCCTCCTTTAAATGTCTCTTTTCAGGCCAGCCATGTGTTACGTAGCCTTTCACTGCTTCCAGATCCGTATCTTCTTTGTAGGCACTTTCCCAGTCTTGGGCACTTATTACTTCCTCGGTGTCCTGAATGGTTGCTACCACATAGCCTTCCCAATCATGCTTTTCCTCATTCTGTGCCTCGTCCATGGCCGCCGCCCTGCTCAGAAAGTCAGCCACTTTGTTCTGTGGCCCCGGTATGTGCTCAACGTCATAGACAAAGTCTAATAATCGAAGTGTCATCTTGGCAATCCTGGGTGTGGCATGATCATGTCCGCTCGACGTCAGGACACGAACTAATGGCTTGTGATCCGTTTTGACAAGGAACTTGGCCCCCCATAGATACTGCCTGAATTTCTCCACTGCCCAGACTACAGCCAGCATTTCCTTCTCCACTACGCTGAACTTCTCCTCATTTGGCGCCAACGAACGGGAGGCGAAACTGACTGTCGACATCTCACCTGATTCCTCCCTCTGCATCAGGACTGCCCCTAGGCCTCGGTCACTTGCGTCCGTGGTGAGAACGGATTCGGCTCTGGGATCGAAGCCCTTGAGGGGAATGGCAGTGCTCATTTCTCGTTTGAGTGCATCGAACTCCGATTGCTCTTCTTTTCTCCACTGGAACCTGTTCCTTTCTTTAAGCAGTTGTCTCATAAAGTGTGTCTTGGTTGCGAACTGTGGGATGAACTTGCTGTAATACTCGGCCATTCCTAGGAATGACCGAACATCCTCTTTCTTTTCTGGAGTGGGTGCCTCTTCGATGGCTCTGATGTTTGCCTTCTTGGGTGTTATTCCCTGTCCACTAATTTCATGGCCGAGGTATGTAACCGACTGAACTCCTAAGTTGCACTTGGACCATTCGGCAGTCAACCCATTATCCTGCAGCCTTTGTAGCACCTTGTGGAGTTTCGCGTTGTGATCTTGCATTGATTTCCCCATCACTAAAATGTCATCCTGGAAGAAAAGGACGTCCTTCAGGTCTTTCAACAGTTTGTGCATTATTTTCTGGAATACGGCCGCTGCCGAGGCAAGGCCGAACGGCATCCTCACAAACTCATAGCACCCGAATGGCGTGATAAAGGAGGTGAGGTGTGTGCACGATGGGTGAAGTTTCACTTGATGGTAGGCGGATGATAGGTCCACCGTGGAAAACCATGTGACATCTTTGGTTTTTGCCAACATCTCACTGATGCGCGGAAGGGGGAATTTATCAATGACAATGTTCTTATTTACTTCTCTCAGGTCTACACATAGACGTACCTTGCCGTTGGGCTTCTGAGCAACAACCAGGGGAGATAGCCATTCCGCACTCTCAATCGCTCTGATGACGCCTTCCCTTTCCAGCCTTTCCAATTCTATTTGTACTGCTTCTCTGCTGCGGAACGGGATGTTCCTCACCTTGTGCACTACCGGCACCGCTCCGTCTTTGAGTTTGATGAGATGCGTGTATTTGCTTAGCTCACCTATTTGCCCGTTGAAGACTCTCGGATACGTTGCCTGCCACAACTGCACATTCTCCTTGACTTCCATGTCCATGAGTAGAATTTTCTCTATGCCTCCTGGGTTGAGTTGAATTCCCAATGCCCCCTGGTCTTTCCAACTCAGTACAGACGGGCCTTTCTCTGCGACATACAGTTTACATTGCGCCTGCCGGCCCCTAAATTCGAACATGAGCGGACAATAGCCTAGCATGGGAATCTTTTGTCCGGTGTACGTCACCGGTCTCACATCCATGGGTAACAGAGTGTCTTTGAGAATGGATGCGAAATTGTTCTCCCACACTCTTTTCTGGACTATAGATATGGGTGCTCCACTGTCCGCAATCATCTCCAGGGGTACACCACCTATGTGCATGTCTAGCCTGGGTCTATCCGTGTTGGAGCCATCCATTTCCAAAATTTGTACGTCAATGTAGAGGAATTCCTCCTCCTCCACTGCACTTTCCTGGTCGCTGGAATCACCTCCTTGCTCTTGGTCCACCAGCCGCACCACTGCGTTTTTGGGCTTCCTGCGACATACCTTCTCATAGTGTCCGAATATGTTGCAGTAGGAGCACTTGGCCCTGAAGGCGGGGCATGCCTTGTCGTTGCCCAAGTGAGAGCTGCTGCCGCACCGGTAACACTGTGCTTTACCCGCTTTGTGTGTCCTGCCGTCCGACTGCGGTCTCGTATGGAACTCTGCTCTGCTACCACCTTGGTTCCTCCTCGCTTCATTCTGTTTCCATCGGTCATTTCTGTTGGGCGTCATCACTCTGCACACCGTTTGTGACTCTTGGGCATCCCTCTTCGCTGCCTGAGCGCACCTCTTCGACAACTCGGCCTTCTTGACCATCGCCCAGATCTCCTTGAGGGGAGCGTCGCCGTTGACCCACAGCTTCTCCTGAATGTGAGAGCTGGTGGTATGCATAATAATTTGGTCCCTAACGAGTTCATCATGTAGGGCTCCAAATTTGCAGGTGATGGCCAACTTCTTCAGTGCGACCACGTACTCGTCCACTGACTCACCGTTTTTCTGCTTTCTCTGAAAGAAATTGAACCTGTCAATTGCGACACACACCACTGGTCTGTAATGTGCGTCCAAATCCTCAATGGCGTGATCAAACACTTCCGTGTCCCCCGCCGTCCTCTCACCTTTCACTATGGTGTCATAGATCCTGAGCCCTTCTGGGCCTAAATTGTGGAGCAAAATTTTCTTTTTTCTTTTGCTTGTGAATGGGGTGTCACCCTCCTCTTCTAATGCTTCCAGGTAATTTAGGAAGTACCTCTTCCAGTCCTCCCATTTTCTCTCAGGTTCTCCGCTCTTCGTAAGGAATGGCACCAGCTGCGTGAGAGAATTGCTTTGGTTCGCCATGGTTGGTGCGTTCCTCCTTACAGTAGCTGCGGCGTTTGCCTGCCTGGCCGGACTGCCCGGAGCGTCCTGCTCCACTCCGTCGTCTCCTCTGTCCTCCTCTTCGCTATCCTCCACTAGCGTGCCCCTAGTGGTGTCGGATGTCGCCTGCCTTGCCCCTACCGCCCCTGGACGTGATGGGCCTGCTTTTTGCGCCAGCGTGTGTCACTCTGCCTGGGTGCCTAGTCACCAGATGATGTCCCTCCGCAGTGCACTGTACTGCCGTGTTCTCCTGGCTTTCAGCAGTGGTCCCTCACTGTCCTTTGGTGCCCTCTGCTGTCTGGGCGATTTTCTGGGCGTTTTTCCTGCTGGATAGGGTGGTGCACTATGCCTGGCCGGCTGGCTGTTACTTGCTTGGCAAGGGGACGTGGTGGCTCACCTTCGCGCCAAATCTTCGCTTGTCCCAGCTCCTCTGCCGCGCTCCGGAGCTTAAATGGTGTCTCACGCACGATGCGGGTGTAAACGCCGAGGTCGCGTGTGCGTGCGCGGGTCTTCAGAGATCCCGACTCGTCGCCATTGTAATAATGATCGGAGACTCCGTTTTGCTTACATGTATGATTTTATTAGGAGCGCCGGGGCTGTGTGACTGCTCTAGCGGTCGGCGCCAGCAAACAAGCATGGCTGCCTTCCGCTTCCTGCCTAGCTGCTTCCTGTTCCGTCCCCGGAACAACTAGACCGCTACCACACAACCCAGCTGACCCTGCAGGCACGCCGTCCGCTCAATTGGCACACAGCTGTGACAGACAAGGGCGGAGCAGGGGAAAGCGCGGGGAGCCCTCGACGCAGAGAAGAGGGAAACAAAACAAACAACTGCTCTAGAGGGTAAGACCAGCCCTTATAGACCCCCAAGCCCTCAGAAATAAAAAGCACAGAGCGCTAAGTACTATTAGATTAAAAGGAGACACACAGTTAAAAGCTGAAAGCTGAAGACCAACCTCAGCACAAGATTAGCACAGTCTCTTTTCAATTCATGTTCTTGTAGTACTTGCCTCAAAGGGTGATTTGCTGACCATGGAAAGATTATTGAGTGTTCCTAAATTCTAGAAAACAATCATAATAGTTAGTTCTGCCTTGCCACTAGAGCATATATAATGAAAGGGGCTTAGAGCCATCATTTACAATAATAAAAGTCGGAAAATGCTTAGAGTTATATATTTTCTTTGTGCTCTTTTGTTATCTTCTCACGGAGCAATGAATACATGACACTCTAGGAGACAAACGAAATAAGAAAATACACTGATGTTTGGCAAACAAATACGAAAATGCCACACACAAGTAGTGGCTTTCATGCATGAACCTGTGAATGCAGGCATTTGAGCGTCAAATCAAGTAAAGCAGGGTTGGATGCCATACATGCAAACGTGCACACAAAGGCACGTATGTACAAATAGAAACACATAAGGAAACACACAATACAACATACACTGTAAATGTATCAAATAGCATGACATACCATCATAAAAGCCAGACTGAAAATCCAACTACGTTTTCCTGCATTTACTCACACAAATGCTCCCACACACTTTAGCAAACCTGTGTGCATGCACACACATACATCCCCATGTGCATTCATGCACAGGTGAAAACTGAAAATGCCCAAGAACGGAACCAGGGTATAATAACATAGAAACAAAACAAAGGTTCAGTAAGATTCTTTCCACATCTCACCATGAATTTATCCTAAACTAAACTCTCTCTCAACGTTATCAATGATTTGTATATGTATTCTCCAAACAGCTGTTTTATGTCCCATACCGTTTCCAGTGGTGCAGTGCTCATAAGTGCAATGACATGAAATAGCAAAAATGATACATGTATGCAATTGGTATGTCACAAAAATGTATATACAGATTCACAGTTCGGTATGTATTCTGTTTTCTTTCTCAAATCCATTAGATAATCCCTGTTACATCATCATCAATGTTTCGGCCTACGCCCAAAATAAAATGTGTCTCCTCAGGACATAAACATGTCGTCTGCAGCCGCGGCCTGTGGAGGGAGTTAAGGTGGGGCAGGAAGGCAGGGCGGGGGAGGGGAGGGGCAGGGTGGGGGATGCTAAAAACCGGAATAGGGATAATTGGCGGTAAGTAAACTATTTAATAAATTAAAAGAATTTCATAGCGTGCCCTGCATCGCAAAATGCGATGCAGTGCGCGCTACGAAATTCCTTTCATTAATTAAATTGTTCACTCACTTACCTGCAATTATCCATATTCTGGTTTTAAGCAACCCCCACCCTGCCCTCCCCTGCCCTGCCTTTCTGCCCCACCGGAACTCCCTCCACGAACCACGGCTGGTTGTCTGGCACGATGACGCCAAGTTATATGAATCCTTCCTATGCTGGTGTGTATCTATTCAAGATACCTCCACAGTTGGCTTCGCCATCGCTGACAACCTGGGATGGGCAGTCGTGCTTTGGAGTCGCTTTGCCAGAATAAACCTAGATTGTGTCTGGACCCTTCATTCCTAACTATAGCTGAGATCAAAATATATACTTAACTGTGTTTCTATATGTACATTTTGTGACATCCTGATTGTCTATATGTATAATTTTCACTATTTCACATCACTGCATCTATGAGAACTGCACCTTTTGCACCACTAAAGACGGTTTCCTCTGTTTACAAAAAATTGGCATTGGAGAGCGCCATAAGTCTTTTTGCTACACTGCCCTACACCAATTTGAAAGGGTAGGAATGCACCGTATTTACAGGATACAGTGCATTCCTATCCTTTCAGCCAGTGCACAATTTTGTGCTTAGTGCCAACGCATGCACCCTAGCACAATGGTAAAAAGGTGCCTGCGTTGTTGGCAGAATTGTTTTTGTTCAGAAAAGGGCACTTTCCTGCACATAAACAATCCAGAGAGTACTTTTCCTCATTTTATGTGTGCTGCACAATGCAGCACACATGAAAAGAGGAAAAAATAAGGAGAAATGAAAACATTCCTCCTTGTTATGCATTATCTGGGAGGCATGAGGTTATGGCACTGCCTAGGTTTATGTGATTTTGTAAATCTAGGGCAGCGTCAAAATCCATGGGTATTGCGTGGGAACACCCACTGCAACGAGCTCTGGAAAGCCTCCATGCCTCAGAGCTTTGCGCAGCTTTGCCTTACTCCATATCTATAAGGCCAGGCAAAGCCATGCAGGGTGGCTTTGCGTTGCCTCACAGATAAGATTGAGAGGCATGGGGCTCTGGGGCGTCAAAAAAATATTGGTCCGAAGGTGCAGACCTCTTGTAAATAAGCCACTGAATCTGACATAAACCACCTACCTGTTTGGAGATTAAATACACAAAGTCATTGATGATGTTGAGAGAGAGTTTACTTCAGGACAACATCATGCTGAGATGAGGACAGAGACCCGCAGAACCGTTGTATTGTTTCTGCTGGTTAAAAAATAATTACTCAAAATGTACACACTGCTGGTAGGTCATGGTCACCCACTGTGCTCAATTTACAGTGGTGGTGGTGAATTTGAAGAAATAGAGTTACTTTGGCAGAACAAGTAAGAATTGTGTCACACGTTTGATAAGCAAAAAATGACAAAGCATTCTTAAATAAGTGCAAAATTATGATTGGTATGCAACTCTGTTTCCTTCAGTCTTATTTTAAAATACTGCAATTATGTGAGTGAACTACGCTAAATTGAACGTGTCCATCTTAAATTAGAATATATTGGCTACTCTTTAAAAAACGATTTAAACTTTACACAATAAAAGAGAGTTATAAAGTAGACTGTCTTGGCTAAACCTTTTTTCTCAAATTTTACTGGTAGTTAAAAATCCCATTATCTTCCATTTACTTTAAATATCACGAGATTATCTAATGCATTTACAAGCACCAACAAGACAATAATTGCTTCCATTGCTAGCAGTGTCATATAAATTAAGTTGACCATTTGTTTGAATAAAAAGTTTGGAAGCGTGTTTTCCTAATTCCTTTCACATGCCTCAAGAATGAATAAACCGACCAGTTATTAAATATAAAACATCATAATGTAATTGGCATGTGCAATTTCTTCTGACAGAAAGAGCCTATCCGCTTTACAAAAAATACTAAGGGGCATATTATCAAGCACGGGGTTAACATTATCGCCGCTTTAGCCGCAGAAAACTGCCGCTAAAGAGGCGATAATGGGTTTGATAATACGCCGTAGAGAATTCCCATAGAAGCCCATGTTCACACCAGAACATGGGCTTCTATGGGAATTCATAAGGGCGTATTATCAAGTCCATTATCGCTGCTTTAGCGGCCAGTTTTCTGCCGCTAAAGCAGCAATAATGTTAATGCTGTTTCTTGATAATATGCCCCTAAGTTTGGGTCTGGGGTTGATTCGAAAAGTGAGAGCAGCAAGGGACGTGCTTTAAATTTTCGCATTAGGACTTCCAGAGCCAGGAGCTTCCGAGCTGCTTGTGTTTGTCTCAGAACCTGATAGTTGGTACTGTGAGCTGCCTAGGTTTCATAGTTTTCCAAGTGATCCCTGTCACCTCTTAAAATAAATAGGGGTATATTAGCGAGACGCTCGTTAAAATTATCGCCGTTTTAACGGTAGGAAACTGCCGCTAAAACGGCGATAAGGGGCTTGCTAATATGAGTTATAGAATTCCAATAGAAGCCCAGGTTAGATGTGCAGGACATCTAACTTGGGCTTCTATTGGAATTCTATAACGCATATTAGCAAGCCCATTATCACCGTTTAAGCGGCAGTTTCCTGCCGCTAAAACGGCGATAATTTTAACGAGCTTCTTGCTAATATGCCCCAAAGTTTAATGTTCGATTCGAAGTAACTACTGTCGTCATCTATGTACTTCCCAATGTCTTAAAATATCACCCACTAATGCGTCTCATGGAAGAATACATTTTAGAAATGCACTAGTATCAGAGGGTTAACGCTGTTCATATGAGGTTATGTAAGTGTATCCAAAACTAAGCTTATCTAAGTGATATGCTTGCAGTATTCGTAGGTGTGTCTCTCTCTGGAATTCCAAAAACTAAGTAGCACTCTACAGAAAGCAAAGTCCTTCTGTGCAGATAAGAAAGGTGCAGGCTATCCCTGACCACAAACTAGAGCAAGCACTGGCAAAGTCAATAGGTCTTGCCTTTTTATACCACAGCTACAGATAGCTTTGAAGAACTATTGTTTCCAATGCAATACATGTAATTAGTTAGTGCTTTAGGTCAGTCCCTTGTACATGATTGGATGGATTTTTTTGCTTGCCTCACTTCCTTGTTCCTGAGTTGATGGTTTTTCTCTTTAAGGCCTGTTTTCAAGCATGGGCGCTATCTATTGCACCTGGTAAATAATGATGCCACAGGGTTCATTATTTAACGTGTGTGATAAATAGTACCTATGACGAGTTTCTGAGGAAACACATGCTGATTTGGTGCTTAACGAACCCAAATCTGCATGATAAGGTAATTACCATAGGGTTTTCCCATATTACATTTCAGTAAGTTTGGCCTGCCGAACTTTAATGAAGGTTGAGGTATTTAACACTCAACTTATTATTCCAACCCGTGTGTAAACAGAGCTTTATGCACAGGTCAAAAAAAATGACTGACTGACTCATAATCAGACCCCTATTCTTATGTGTGCCGCACCCATGAGCATGCCATTCTCATGGTGTTTTGATTTTATGGCGTGTATCCTTCCATTGTTTAAATCAGATCTTGCATTGCCCTGCATCTGGGGGAAAATGTCTCTCCTTTTCTATCCCTCAGAACTACTTCCTTCCCCCTGCTTCCCTCAAACCCATTTCCTTATTAGGGCTGCCCCCCCACCCCTTCTGCCCCCCGGCATGACTAAGCCCTTTATTGATCTACTTTACAATATACTTATGCAGGGACAATAATCAGGGCCACTGGAATTATGTGATTGTGCAGCAGTGGCAACTTTCGCATAATTATAGATTTGCCACATTTGCCACATTATCAGTCAGCTGTAACATAATCTGCAGATTTTAACAAATAAATTCTTTCTAGCTCAAATTGTTCAAAAGTTACTACGATACGCAGTGACATATAATGCAAAGTGGTGGAAGGCCCTTTGCATACCTGGACTGGTCACATTTCTGTTACTTTTTTCTATTTTTCGGTGTTAAATTGGTTTTAAGGAGGTGCAACTCACGCCCAGACAATGTTACCAAGATTAAAAATGATGACATAATGAAGTAATCCTATTACAAAATGTACCATATTATACCTCATAAAGTGCCTTCTCTTGCTGCATACTTTACTCTACCCTGCTGCATAATTTGGCCCTCTTCTGCCACATTATTCGAGAGGCTCTGACCGTAATATTTGTGAACTAATTAGATTGCATCAGACTGAAGTCATATAAATAGTCCTGTTTGTATTCAAATTTAAAGCCGGTGTTTCAAATGACCTCTATTTAATCAGATTAAGTGAAAGACAACATTCAAAGATAGGTCAGGCAGATATGTGGGAATCCATGGCCACCGCCTTTGAATATATTTTGTTAAGGTATTACCAAAACACATTAAAAGATGGTCACAAAGGAATGGCGCACATCCCCGGTGAACGTCTTCAGGTACTCGACGCTAAGAGCAAACACGCATTGGTAAAGTCAGTTTGTTTCATGGCTTAGACCGATTGGCTTTGCCAGGGCAGTGCCAAATGCAATAGCTCAAGCAGTTGACTGAGAATGCCAGCTAGACCTATCAGCTTTATGCAATCAATGCATTAAATATCATAAAATGTCTGCTTCTAAAAATATCATAAAGTGCATGCTTCAAAAACTATATGTGAACTCTCTATGGCACAGCTCCACAGTTCCCATAACAAAATAGGGGAGAAAAGCAAAAAAGCAAGACACTATTCAATTCAATAATCTTTATTTCGTTGCAATTGCATCATAAAAGATATACAATTAAAATACAATTTTATAGTAATCAAGACACAGGTGGGATATAGGGTGTCTACTCAGAGTTACATTACATTATCAGTTCAGTTCATCCCGGTATACATCATCATATTTGAGTCATAGTATTACGGCCAGTAAAATCATCACACATTTTGAATAAATATAGAGTTAAAAGTAGTCAACATATTTACAAGCTAAAAAGACAATTAAATTTGTAACCACCATGGCATGATAATTAAAAATTACAGCGAGATGATAAAAAATAATAACACATGGTTGGTATACTCAACCATAAAGTTGGGTACTCGGTCATCCTTTGATTATGGCGTATATAACAATCATAGTAGTATTAATTTTAAAAGGACTTCATGAAGTAGTATGGTTAGAAATGAAGACCCATTTTTAATCTAATAAAATTAACAGCAAGAAGAAATCTACTGATGCCAAACACAACTACTTGACCAGCCTCCTTATAGGAATTCAAACCAATAATGCGACATAGCGGCACTATCCACTTTTTCCTTGGCTTCGCATAACTAGGGCAAAAAAATAATGTATGTAAGACATCTTCCATTGTATTGTTAGAGCATAGAGTGCAGAGATCACTGTTTGTCTTCACCCAACTTTTCTCAAGAGCTTTAGTTCTCAATGTTTCATACCTATATTTTATATACAAGGTTTTAGCTAGTGGCGGCTGTACCTCATTCAAAAATGTCTCAAAGTGTGCCACATCTTTAAACATTAAAAAGTTTTCAGTTAAGGGGCCATGGATTTTTATGTATACAGAATCATAGCTTGTATAGGACCAGAAAGACATTTTGACAATTTTTCTTGAACCCACACTCATCGATTCCGGCTCGCTCCAAAAATGGCTAGTCCTAGTTTAACCAGCCAGGATCTTACGTGCTTTAACCAGTAGATTTTGCTGCCACTATCTAGATCCATGACTTCTTTCAACCCCTTTTTATATTCATTCAGTTCGGGGGTTGTCCATAATCTGACCCAAAGCAATAATGGTCTCAGCATTGCATGTTGGTCAGTACGTTTAATATTCAGATCCAAAAATAGTGGTATCAGCGGGGTGTTAATGGGCACTTTTAACCGCATGCGCGCTAGCGGAATTCTGCTCCTGTGCTGAGTTTTTTAAAACCGCACTTTACATGACGAGCTGGGCTCGTCATGAGCGTGCGAGGAGGCTACCTCATGACGAGCCCAGCTCGTCATGAGCGTCGAAGGGGTTAATAATCCCCTAAAGAACTTGTTCTCAAGGGTTTCAAAGGTTTTCCTACATGCTGGTCCCCATAATTCTGCTCCATACAGTACTGCCGATTGGACCTTATACCTAAAAAGCTCTAAAGCTGGTGTAACTGCCTTATTCAGACATTTATTGTGTCTTTTTAAAATTGGGAGGCAGTTTTGTTTAAACACTATTTTCGTTTTTTCTAGCTGCGGTTTCCATGCTAGTAGTGAATCAATTAATACGCCTAAATATGTGACACTAAGTTAGAGTACTATACTTCAATTTTCAGAAAAAAGTCTCACATCATATTGTTTGAGTGTTGCACGCAATGCATACAAATAGAAAACAGGGACTTGCAGCATGTGACGAGTTTTAATGTGTGACATCCTCTTTCACCCTGACTTCTTTTTGACTTTTACTTTTATGCTCTGAGGCAACCCTCAGCACTGCCTTTCGCTCTGAGGGTCACATTCAGGCAACTGATCGCTCCAGAATGCCTGCGCACAGCAGCGCATTGGCAGGAGTGACAGCAGTTGTGGAAGTATGTAGGGAAGCATGAAGCAACATTTAGGGTGCGTACAGGGTAGGAAGAAGCTGGACAGACCGTGGGGGTGGTGTGTGATGAGCAAGAAGGGACCCCATTTGGCCTGCACCGAGTGAGTGCCGACCTGGTGGGAGTACAGGTAATGGTAGGGGAAAGCTTGAAGGGACCCCACCTTCACACAAAGGGTGAAAAGCTGCCTAGCAATGGGATAGGGAAGGTCGGGGGGAAGTTAAAAGGGAAAGAGGATGGGGGATAGTTAAAAGGGAAAGAAAGAAGGAAGATGTGGACGCAGTCAGAGAAAGAAGAGCATGGGAACAAGGTCTAATTTGAGCAAGTGGGTGCAGGTGCAGGTGCAGGGCACAAGCTCTAATTTTTAGGCCCCAGCCCTTATTTTTCTGCATCAGAGATATATCGAGAGAAAAACATACGAAGCTGGAAAGGTGGAGGAAGAGAAAGACGAAAAAAACGTCACAAAGGTAGAAAGCAGGAACCTGCACGAGAGAGAAAAAGGGGCAGGGAGTATCTGGTTGTGGATTGAAGAGGCATGCAGTCAATTTACGACTATACTGTGATACTGGGTGCAATGAAGTTCAATTGCACTGGGTTTTTAAACAGAGGTTTTGGCATCAACACTCATTCTTTTACAAATTAAGCACTGAATGGGAAGTTATAGTAATAAGTTGTAGGACTTGTTCTTGAAGCCGTATAGAACTAAATGGGAATACTAACGGGAAATATGACCTTCAGCTAATGGGGTGTGGCCAAATATGGAGCAAGATGACTGCCTTTAAAATGTGCTTCAAGCCTAAGCAATTTCTCTATGGCAGTTGTGTTCAGTTTGAGCCAAGGGACAATCCAGTAAGAGACAGCTAAACTGGTGAACTGGTGTGTTCACATGAATCGTGTAATCATGCTGCAGCGGTAAAGCTGTAAAATAAGGCATCCATCAGGGAGAGAAAAAGGCTCAGTCTGAACTGGGTAAATTGTGACACCCACAGAAACAGTAGACCCTTTGGTGAAAGAACAATATTGTCAATGGAGTTTCCAAACCCAACAAAGGGCGGCATTTGCTAGGGAAGAAAACCTGAAAGTGGTGGATGGCTGACAATCCACAATGGAATCTGAATCAGACACTGAAGATTACCCCAACGTTACAATAGATGATTGCTCTGCGGTATTGCATCCTATAGCATTGTAGTGATACATGAGATGCTGATAGCCCAGTGTTGGAAATGGCCTTTTTTGCAGGGTTAGCCCCAGACTTTTTGCTTCTTCCTCCTTCATTTTTCCTGACCTGTGGTTGTTGGCAATAGGACTCTGGGCACTTTATCACTACTGGTCTGTGCTAAAGTGCATATGCTCTCTGTATAAATTGTTATCGTGATTGGTTATCCATGATTGGCATATTAGTTTTACCAGTAGGTCCCCTGTTAAAGTGCACTGAGCGTGCCAGGGCTGGTGATTCAAATGCTACTAGTGGGCCTGCAGCACTGATTGTGCCAACCACATGAGTAGCCCTAAAATGGTGTCTCAGGCCTGCCACTGCAGTGCCTGTGTTCATTTGCTAACTGCCATGTTGACCTGGCTAGTGTCCTCACTTGCCAGGCCTAACCCTTCCCTTTCTGTACGCATTGGACACCCCTATGGAAGGCCCAAGGTACCCCCCTGGGCAGGGTGCAGTGTATGTGAAAGGTAGAGCATGCACTAGTGTTGGTGACATGCTCTGATAGTGAAATACTGCCAAATTTGTTTTTCACTCTTGAAAGGCTATCTTGCCCTCAGGCTAGAATGAGGAATGCTGTGTATAATGTGTACCTGCATATCTTACCATAGGAGCAAGATATAAAATTAAAGTCTGGTATCCCTGAACTCAGAATTTAATAACCCATCTTTTAGGAAGGATGTTTTTTAAATCCTGTGTTTGAAAACAGCACTTTTAGAAAATGTCTGTTTTCTTGTCTGACCTTTCTGTGTGCCTTTGCCTGTTTGTGAATTGACTGTCTGGTTTGTGAGTAAATAGGGGCTGGGGTGGCTCCAGGAGGTTGGGTGAGTCAGCACTAGGCTGAATAGCTTCATCTGCATCTTGAGTGGTAGGAGGGGATAGAACCTGGGCCTGAAAAGGGCTGTGCCTGCCTTCCACAATGCTGGCTCCACCTCCAGCTGGGTGGCTGACGACCCTGCTCCTATCTCTCAAAGGAAAGAAATAGTCATGTAAACAGAGTGCTCCAGGACTGACCAGAACTAATTTGGACTAGGCAAAGGCCTCTCTGTCTTCAGAGAACAAAGAGAATATTGGTATAAAAAGCGGTACCCAGACCCCAGAACTTTAGATCATCCTGGAATCAAGAAGGAACCTTTGCCAAGGAGAAAAGATGGAAGACTGAAGAGGAAGGACTGACCTGCTGTGTGTTTGTGGGCTGACCTGCAGTTGCTATTCTGCCAAGGAGAGGGGAAGGACTTTGCTGTTGCTGTGTCGCCTGCTTGAAGAGATCTCCAAGGACCTGAGGAGAGTTGGCCTCCTGTTAAGAAGTCCCAGGAACAAAAGCATCGCTCCCCATACAAATCTGATTCGACGCAACCTGCCCGCTGCGAGTGGCGCATCGCTTGTTTTTTGACGCTGCAGCTGCCGCTTGGAACTTTTGTCGCATCTTCAGGTACTTTGGGCTAAAAGTGATGCAACTGTAAATTATTTTGGTGCTAACCTTTAAACTCTTTTTAAAGTCCTATTTTGGAACAGTGTATGTTGGATTTTTGTCGTTTTGGTCTTATGTAGTCTAGATAAAAATACTTTATTTTTCTAAACAGGTGTGAAGTCCTTTTGTGGTGTTTTCACTGTGTTACTGTGAGTGTTGGTACAGATACTTAACACATTGCCTTTGATAAGCCTGTCTGCTCGTGCCAAGCTACCAAGTGGGTGGGCAGGGGTTATCCAAAGAGTGTATTCCCCTTATCCTGACTAGAAGCAAGGGTCCCTAGTACCTACCTCTGCCAACTAGAGACGCCCAGATCTAACACCCAGGGACTGGGTATTAGTGATCTTATTTTAACTTAGTGTTCAAAGATTCCTCAGGCAGTTCGTGAATGCTGAAGTAGTCTACAGATCTATGGATTTTTCATTAGATTTAAATGTCATTGTTGCACAACAGTGTGGCCTTAGTACAGTTTTAATTGATAGTTTCAAATTGGTTTTACCTATTGTTTATTGTGGGGCTGTATGCACATCATGCATTGACAGTAGGTTGGTGAACCTTCTGCATGATGTTATGGAGTGGGTGGCTATGGATATTGGCACTATTTTAATGTTAGCCATTTACACAGAACTTTAAAGTGACTCCCCATCTATGGGTGTGGGTGTTTAGTTTGGTAACAGGCCAATATATGGGTTGATATGTCACGCATGGATTGGCTCAAGTCATAGACTTGCAATGTTAGTGGACTAGGGAGAAAAGTAAAGAGTGGGATATTGGTAAAGGCTGCTGAGGCAGAGGCCCCTCTGGCACAAAACAATTGGCAATTTTTAGAAAATGGAAAATACCAGCTGCTGGCCCATGCACATCTTTCTTCTGTAGCAAGTTGACAGAATATTTGACGGAACGTAGACTGGAAAAAGTATGTTGAGGGCATTCATGCACCTTCTGCCCAGATGCCAGGAGGAAGTGTTGGTTAAAATTGGAACCCTGGTATTAGAGGCCATGGCACAAATGGTTATAGTATGGCACTACTCTTATAATTTAGGATGAGGAAAAGGACTAGAGTTCCTCAGGATCTGGTGTCCCTTGTGGAGAAACTAGATTACAGAACATTGCAACAACCATGGGTATTGTAGACTTCTAGCAAGCCAGACTCACAAAGGAACCACAGTCCTCTTACTTCTTGGGTGTGCATGGGCCATATTATAGTTTAGAGCATTTGTGTACCATGGACAGTAGACAAGGGATGCATGAATTCTAAGCTCAAGGTAATTCTGATCATACCCCTGTCAATGACTGTCAGTGCTAGGGACAGGAGGAGACATGAGGGATGGAAACAGTGCATATGATTTGCAAGACCTTTACTGACACAGTGAAGGACACAGTAGGAGCCACTGATCTGTTGTGTAAAAATGATTTTGGTCAATTTGCTCAGACACTGTGCCATAGAAGGCGTGTAAAGCAGTATAGAGAGGGTAGATTATTGCTATAATGTTGGGGAAGCATAAGGCGGAAAATAAGTGTATGAGTGGCAGAATTGGTATAGCTAGATAAGGGAGTTTTAAGGGTGTAAATGTTGCATTCCAGAGCCAACCAGCAAAACAGGAAGAATATAGGGGTTTAGAGACCGAAGGGGGCAAAGGCTCATCTCCTAAACTCCCATAGGTGTATTTATGTGCTTGGAATGAAGCGGGGAGCGTTACGAATTTCTGAAGAAAATTGTGAATAGTTTTCTGGGATTCAAAACTGTGCTGGGAAAGCAGTAACCAAAGTTCTTTGCTGACTGTTAAGAGGATTTCTATGATGAGAGATGTACTCTGCCACACGTTTTTGACTTTGTGGCAAATCTCCAAATGCAGAGACATAGGGTCCCATTCACAAACTGAATTTTGTAGTACAGTTTGTAGTACCACAACAGTACTACTAAAGTACTAGAAAATGTTATTCTTTAATCTGCCAGTATAAATCCCCATGTCTCCTATCTTTTCTACGGGGAGACCATCACACATGTAGGTTTACTACATAGTGATAAAGGGGCCAAGGGAGCAGCTGTAAAATAGAACATACTTACTACTAAATGGGAGGGGATTAAGGAGGAATAAGGAGGGGTTTGGGTGGGAAAGAAAGGGATTTAGGGAGAGACTTGCACCCACCCACAAATTAGTAAGCTAATTGCTATTCATAAATGGAACTTCAAAAATTACGTCAGCCAAAAAGGAGGCCCAAAACATTAATCAATTACTCCAGCACCAAACATGACCAACCAATGGTACTGCGACAACCTCGCATTCAAAATATTGGCGATAGGGACTTAAAATAAAACCCTGTAGGAAACAATGTTAACTTGAATATTTAGAATAGTGAAAATATAAATAAATATCATTTAATGTTGACACAAATATCTAGAATTAAAACAGTTATTATTTAATTGTAAATATTATTTATTTATTAAAACATAATTACATCACTTTTAATTAATTCTATACATCACTTTTAATAATTAATAATGCATAATAAATTCAGTTTCAGTTAATTGTTTATTGTGTGATAACTTAAAATCATTACAAATTGCATAAAACGAATTTCAAAATAAAAATCGTGGTATCACATAAAAAAGAATAATTGGTACATGGTAAGATTAAAATATTAAATACAAGATTGTTTGCCTGAGGTCAAATGTCTTTTTGTGTTCTACTAACATAATAAAAAAATCATTATCACAAACTGCAACTGTCTCTTATTTGGGGATACGCAACCAGCAATGGTGGACGAAAGGCTTTTAATTTAAAATCAACCACGAGGTTAAAATGCCTTTAAAGTGCTTAGTGCTGTATAGCCTGTGATGTTTGGACCCCCTATAGTCGTTTTTTTTCAACCAGTGTTCATATTTGCTTGATTTGCTTGTCAGAGTAATTTCCTAATATGTGCAAAATATTTTACACCTCGACAAGACAGAATAATTGATGAGCCCTCCATCCATCTAATCACAGCTTGTCTGCATGTACAAATATTTATCTCATTAAAGATCACTTTTAAAAGGATTTTCTTAGGGTCCTTTACAGCTGGGCATACACACAACAAATGGGTTAATGTTACATCAGAATAACTACATAGACGACAGTTCTCCTCTTGATAGTTGTGTTTCCATGATAGAATTAAGTTCTTCGAGTCATGGATTCCCAGCCGATAGTGAACAAAGCTCTTTTTTATCTTGGAGCTAAAATGGGCTGCTAGGTAGGCTTGGGGCTTTTTATGAGTATAGGAATGTATTACTGTCCATGCATGACGTTGTTTGGACAAGATGTTTTTGTCTTCGACACAAACTCCAGGTTGTACAAAATTCTGCGGCCAGAGCCATCTTCGGCCTACCCCGGCAAGCCAGATCATCTGAGTTGCTTTCCTCCCTGCACTGGCTTTCGATTAAGAAGCGAATCACATTCAAAGCTCTTACACTGGCCCATAAGGCACTCTATTTGGTAGGGGCCTCCTACATTCAGAAACGGCTTTCTTTCTACAAGCCCACCAGATCTCTCCGGTCGGAAAATCTTGGCCTGGCAATGGTGCCTCCCATTAAGAAGGCCAGAATTGGTGGACGTTCCTTTAAACATCTCGCCCCCAAACTATGGAACTCCCTTCCCGTTGATCTCCGCCGCATCCCCAACCTGTTTGCCTTTAGAAAGGCCCTGAAAACTTGGCTTTTTAATCAGTAATTCTGTTATGTTTTTGTTGTCCTTCTCTTTTTTCAGTAATGGGTCAGAAAGCGCCGGGACACTCCTTGGAGTAGCCGTGCGCTATATAAGTCACCCATTAACATTAACATTAACATTCGAGGAGCGATTTCTTCTTGGCAGACAGATTACTGGCTTGGTTAAATATTGTCTTTTCTGCCATGCTCTCCCATACTGCTTGGATGTCTAGTTCCACCAGTGATTTCCTCAAATAGGCTCCCCAAGATATAGGTGCTTCTTGCACCATTTATGCTTTTATCGCATCCCAGCAAAGATTGTTCAGTGTACCGGGGTCTGAGGATCGAAATTTATGGCAGAGCTTTGCAAAGGAATTCATGATCCAGAACTTATGATTTTGAAGGCCAAATTCTAGCCGTTACCTGTGAGGGAGATGCAGACTTGGGAAGATTAAAAATGGCTTTATATATCTTGGTCTGTAGCTCATTCAGCAACTCTGCCACCTTGCCACACCATGTTTCCAAACCATAAGACAGAGTAGGCAAAGTTTGTGCTGCCATCACATTTAGAAGCCGGACAGCTCAATTTTTTTGTTCAGCAGTCGAAAAGCAAAAATTAATGATTGGGCTTTAGCGTTTAAATCCTGTTTATGGTCCTTGTACGAAATGCCGCGCCCCAGTTTTATGCCTAGATATTAATGTACCATTTAAACTTATTTTTCTTGGGGTCCCCTAGGCGTACCACCTTCGTTTTCTTTTTATTTACCTCTAGATATTCTTGGTCCATGTAAATTACTATGTTTTTATTGCTCTTTTCCGACCAATCGGACTTTGACTTAGCACTATGATGTTGTCTGCATATTGTAAAAAGGTATAGGCTCTTTGGCCAACATTGGCGTATGGCTCATTGCTGATTGCATATGCTTGGTTTTGTCTGCTACGAACAAGTTGAATAAACTCGGCACCAGCAGACAGCCTTGTTTTAAGCCATGTTGAGTGTTTATTCTTCTGGTTACTCTACTTCTGTTGCCTCGTTTCACTCTGGCCCAAGTTTCCCTGTGGAGGGCAATCATTGCGTCCGATAGTTTGGTTGGTAGCCCCCAGGTTTTTAATTTATTCCAAAGTCGAGTACTAGTCACTCTATCAAACGCGGCTTTCAGGTCGATGATGCATGCGAATAATTTTGTTTTCCTTTTAAGTGCTTTTTCGCTTAAAAGAACTAAAGTAGCCAAATTTGTAGTTGTTCCCATTCCTGACCTAAAACCTGTTTGAAACTTTGGGATTATACTCTTCTCATTCATCCATTCTTGAAGGTGGATAAGAAGACATGATGCATATATATTTGGCTTCTATATCAAGCAGAGATATCAATCTATAGCTTTCTGGCTTGCTATGAATGCCATTTTTAAATATTGGGTGAATTATGTTCCCTCTCTAGGAATTTGGTACAATATTCTGAAGATAGATGTAGTTGAAAAGGGGCATGAACTAGTTTGCCCAAAAATCGGGTGCGTTCCTAAAAAGAGAGTTGGGAAGCCCGTTTGGTCCTGCTGCCCCCTCCGTTCTTAATTTTGTTATTATTCCGTTCAATTGTTTCGTATTGATAAGATTTTATAACTCGTTAGTGCTAATGTCTAGCATTTGTTGATGGTAGCCTTCATGAGGCTGGAGACTAAGATGTTCTTCTCCAGATTCGTTTTTTTTACTTCAGGTGGGAATTTCCTTTTTAATTTAAAGTTAAGAAAAATACTTTTTTATTTAATTTCATGTATTTAAAATATTAAATGCATGAAACAAAATTGAATTAATAGTGCTGCCACAGCATTTATTTAATTTTGTTCCACATTTAAAATAAATATATATCAAATTCATATTTATGAGGTATATAAACTTTTTTTTACTTTTCCCTATACTTTATCGAAGGGAGACTTCACAGTCTTGTGGAGATCTTTCTGTGGTAAAATATAGGGAACATATGCAAAAGTGAATTAAACTTTATAATAAATTAGTATAACGTTTTATGTTAAATGTGCTCTTACAGTGCATATTTAGCCAGATAGCAAGTCCACCCACCATAACAACACTGAAAAATCCACATGGTTTTACAGTAGGTCCTGATTTCCCTGTACTGACTCGTTTACAGAGCTTTAACCACGAAAATGCAGACCTCGCCAAATAGGCAGCATATCAATAAACATACATAAAAGTAGATACATATATTTTGTGACAGAAAAACTGTGATGGTTTCAACCTGGAGATGAAGGAACGTCTTTGGGTCTTTTTCTTAATGGGAATAGGTTTGGGTAGAGTTGTGTGTGCTCAGGAAGACTATTTTATGGTCTTGGCACAAGACAAGAAAACGCTTGGTTGAGAGTTGTGATCCTTTTGTTTTGCGGCTTCGAAGATAAGGTTTTGTTTGCCTCTTGTGCTTATTTTGACTCTTGGAATTTCTCTTTTAGGTACGTAGGTGAGTCAAGATGAATTAATTTGCATGTGTTACAGGCACTACTTACAGTGATTCTGGCTCTGAGAGGGAGCTAATGAGGTTTCTGAGGATGCTGTAATGTAGTTTGATTTCTGCGCTCCCGAGATTAGTCGAGCAGCCATAAGTAGAATGGCATTCATGGTTGTTAGGCTGGACTTAGAGAGCCAACTAGTGTGGCATTTCCACTGGATTGGTTTGATTATGTGCCTGTATGCTGCAGGTAAGAGGCTACAGTATGAGTCAGAAAGCTTAGCTGGTGAATGTACTAGCTGGATAAATGTGTGTATGTGTGACTGTATCTAACCTACATGTTACACACAAAAATATTTTATTACATGTGTTACAGAATTTGGCGTGCAGATTACACAATGCATCTATGAAGGGGTTCTCAACAGCCTGCGTTACTCTTTTGGGATAATAACTATAGCCCACTGATCTGACAGGTGTTTCCAACATTTTGGAATATATATTTGTATAGTGCCATTGGAGAAAAGAAGCCACGGTACCTTGAAGAATGGATGATGTCCAGAGTTAACGCTGCATGATCATTAAAAAGTGGTGATGTTATCTCAGATTCCACCAACATATGTAATGATCTCATTATTGATATGAGTGCTTGCTGCAGGTCACTGGAACTCACGCCCTACTCTACTCTGTACTGGGAGTACCGTGCCTCATTCCAATACAGATTGTGTGCTTCCAGCCGGGCAGCAGAACTCTTTCTTCTCACAGTGCTGCCCAGGGGACATCTCTGATTTCACCTCCATCAATAAGAAGGCTGGCCCCGTTAAGCAGCAAGACACGTTCCATATATGTGGGTGATTGTTCCAAGTTCTTTTGAAGTTCCCAGGGAAATTGCTAAGTACTGCAAGTGCACGTTTGCACCACCCGCCTTCACTCTCTGTGTCCAGCTGGGAAGGTTTACCTGCTATTCCCCTATATGTCAGCTGGATTGCTTGTGCCAGCAGAGCTTTCCACGCCCATGCAGGAAGGATGGCCTAGAGCATTTAGGGTGATTGAGAGTGGGTCCAGATCGTATGTGGCGGCAAAATTAATTATTTTCAAGATTTGCTGTGAAATGTTCATAAATGTGCGCCCATTTCCAGTTTATCAGCCATGGAGGTCACCATTCCTGTTTCCCCCACGGTCTCATCCTTGAGTGGCTCTCTCTATGTCACCTACTTGCTGACCTTCAAAGTCCGCCCCATTTGACTGGTAGTTACAGATATTCCACCATTCTATCCTGACCCTGCTCACACCCTGAGCTTTGTGTCATCCAGTCACCTTCTGACCTCCGAAGATCTGGCAATTGGTGCCAGGAGCCCATTGGCCTGCTACATAGTGGACTTTGATGCAAAGCACAGACTTGCCTCCCTCTCTCTCCTTGAATCTCAAAATTTCCCAGAAGAGAAATAAATGCTGTTTGCACTGTGCTTCAGTGTATAATGCGCTGTGAATACGAAAACACTTGTATGATAGTTCTGCAATGGCTATTGCTCATCATTTCTGGGGATGTTAAAATACTTGGAATTCAACTGAAATCGTAAGATCTTCAGTACTGCAGCACATCTTTCAGAAACAAAATTGAACACCAAAACCTTATGTAGGTAGCGCAGCGCTGCTGGAAGCGCGGCGCGTTCTATTTCATATCTGCTCTTTCCTCTGAGGCTGGAAGCGCTTCGCTGCGCATTGTTTTTAAATCGCCCGTTTTTTCACATTTGTTATTTCTGGTCTGTTTTACTTTGTTTTTAACTGCCCTCCTACCTGCACTCTAATTGTTGAGCACCGCCGCTTGGGCGGGTCCGGGGTCTCCGTGGGGGGAAGTTGTGGCGCCGCCATCTTGGAGCGGGTTGGCTGGCTCAGGAGGAGCCACTCCCTTCGTGCGCTCAGTGCGCAGGTGCTGGCGAGGGACGCCTATTTAAAGCTCCTTCCCAGCGCAGCGGGATCGCGCAGCGGGCGTGTCCTCGCGTGGCCGGAGTCGTGCCAGAGTCCTGCCCGTCTGCGCCCGTCCGCGCTAGGGACGCGCGGGGCTCGGGCTAGACTCTGCTGGTTGGGAGAGCTGTCCCTCTTGTTTTGCCATGTTGGTGTACTCCAGTGATACCCTGCGGGATATTGGGCGTCTGTCGGTAAGTTGTTGTCTACCCCCTATACACCCTCTAACCGGTCCTCATCAGTGCCCCTGCGGCAGGTGGACTTTGGATACCCCCACCCCAATTCGTCATCTTAACCCGGCAGCTGCTTCTCGGAGCTATCGCCCGGGTCATGCCCTCCGCATCTTCAGTCTTAACGCCAGGTCTCTGGTGTCGCATTATCAGGCCGTGTTTGACCTGTTACAGGATGAGGCCCCAGACATCGTGGCCATCACAGAGACATGGCTGAAGGATGATGATTCGGCTATCATTAACCTGGCATTCCCCCCTGATTTTACTGTCTTTACCCTGAATCGATCTACGAGGGGAGGGGGCATTGCTCTTGCTATTCGATCTGGCCTTACTTGCAGCTGGTCTGGCTTGTCCATTGCGGGGTGTGAGAGTGCGGTGTTCAAGATTCTTGTTACCCCACATTTTTCACTCTCGGGGATGCTGGTTTATCGTCCCCCTGGGAGCGAAACGGCGTTTAGAGCTGCCTTCCCTGATGTGGTTAGCTCCCTGGTGGTAGGCTGTCCCAATTTTTCCATCTTGGGCGACCTTAATTTACATTTCGACAAATCCAGCATCCCTTCAGTCTCTGGCATTCTTGCGGATCTGGAGGCCCTTCAGCTTACGCAATTGGTCCGACAGTCCACCCACACAGGTGGCCATACTCTAGATCCTTTTTTCACCAATTTGGTAGATGCCTCTGTTATCGCCGTTTCACCCCTAGGCTGGACAGACCATTCTTTGGTTGACATCAGTACCCCCTTGCCGGGTAAGATCATCACCCCCCCTGCAAAGCTGGTTGCGAGGTGACATTGGAGTAAATTACGATTGGAAGACCTACATCGTGTCCTCGCCGCGGAGCCCTTAGAACCTTTCTCTACGGTTGATACAGGATACGATGGGTTCTGCGCCTGGATTTCCAAGGCGCTGGACGCTCTTATTCCAATTACCGCTTGCAAAACCAGCTCGAGGGAGGCAAGTCCGTGGTACGATGGCGCCTTACGGACACTCAAGGGTAGTTGCAGGCGTGCAGAGAGGGCTTGGCGGAAGGCGTACGATATCGGGAAAAAAGCTACGTATCTCGCTTCCGTCAAAATTTACCATCGGGCTGTTTGCCAAGCTCGGGCAGCTTTTTATACTGCCGAAGTTCGCAGCAGCTCTAATCCCTCTAAAACCATCTTCAAACTGATGAAGGATCTCTTAGCAAAACGAACGGGCGCCCCGACGACCGGCTCCACCACCCACTGTGAGGCCCTGGCTCTGTTTTCTCGGGAAAAGGTCGAAAACATCTATAAGACGTTCCCTTGTATAGGGCCTCCAGTAGAGTCTCCGACTAACATCTACGGAGACATCGTTTTGCGTGAGTTACCCCCGTTGACATCTGCAGGGTTTGACCTTTTGGCGCACCAGGTTAAGTCTGGGTCCCCTGCCGACCCGCTTAGTTCCACTCTCTTCAGAGACCAGTCATTCGTGGGCCGGGCCGTGATACACTCCTTGATTAACATCTCGTTGGAGTCTGGCACGGTACCCGCTAGCTGGAAGCGGGCGGTGGTTTCTCCCATCTTAAAGAAACCTTCTTTGGACCCAGACAAACCTGAAAACTATCGGCCCATCTCCCTGCTTCCTTGGCCTACCAAAGTGTTAGAGGCTCACGTTAACAAAGCTCTCTCAGCTCACCTTGTCCAGGCTAACATCTTGGACCCCACCCAGAACGGGTTCCGTGCTGGTCACAGCACGGAGACCGCCCTTCTCTCCATGGCTGAACATCTCCGCTCGGTGATGGATGCGGGGCAGACTGCGGCGCTCGTTTTATTAGATCTGAGCGCCGCGTTTGATACTGTCTCTCATCCCATCCTGTTGCATCGCCTGGAGGAGAGTGGCCTGGGTGGTTCTGCACTCCAGTGGTTCCGGTCCTTCCTTGACGATCGTTTCTTTAGCGTTGCCATGCCACCGTTCCAGTCCCAATTCCATCCTCTGAGACAGGGGGTGCCGCAAGGCTCCTCGCTGAGTCCCACGTTGTTTAATCTCTACGTGAGACCGCTGGCTGAGGTCGTCAAGCAATGGGACTTGACTATGGTCTCATATGCTGACGATACTCAGCTAGCGGTTTCCATCAGCGGGGACCCGGACCGGGATGCCCCCAGGTTTCAGAGTGGACTTAGGGCGGTGGTGAGCTGGATGAAGAACAACTGTCTCCAGCTCAACGCGAAGAAGACGGAGATCATGATCGTCGGTAGGAGGGCGGATCTTTGGGGGGGACAGGTGGTGGCCTAAGGAGCTGGGGCCGGCCCCGCTTCCGGTCACTGAACTAAAGAACCTGGGAGTATGGATGGACCCTGTGCTTTCCTTTGAGGTCCACTCTAAGAAAACCACGGCCTGTTGCTTCGGCATCTTACGGTCGTTGCGCCCCATTCTGAAGTTCTTTGACCACAGTACTAGGCAGCTGATAGTCCAGGCTACTGTGTTATCTCGCCTGGACTATGCAAGCTCTCTTTTGGTAGGCTCCAATTTGGCTGAGGTTGTTCGCCTCCAGCATGTTCAGAACGCCGCGGCGAGAGCCATAGTGGGCTTACCCCGTACTAGCCCCGTTTCCAGCACACTGAGATCTCTGCATTGGCTGCCCGTCAGAGCCAGAATCCAGTTTAAAGTGCTGTGTCTGGCGTTCAAGATCCTGAGGGGAGAGGGTCCCCCAATCCTTGCGGACCTTTTGTCCTGGTATGTGCCCTCCCGGCCCCTGAGATCCTTGGGTCACGCTCTCACTGTGGTCCCTCGATTCAGGTTGTGTCGGGCTGGTGGCCGGTCCTTCCGGGTCAGAGCGGCTCAGCTCTGGAACTCCCTTCCGGTAGAGCTGCGGTTATTAGATGACCTTTTAGCTTTTCGTAAAGCTTTAAAGACCTTTTTGTTTTAATAAACTCGCCATCTGTGTCTTTTATCTGTTGTGTTTCCACGTAGGTGTTGCATATTACCTGACACGCGCCAGGACGCCCCTTAGCTGGGGCAGCTGTGCGCGTTACAAATGTATGTAACATAACATAACATAACATAAATGAGCGCTGTGATTCTTTTACTAAAACACATTTACTCATGGCACTTT
This sequence comes from Lissotriton helveticus, assembly GCF_964261635.1. Classification (NCBI taxonomy): domain Eukaryota; kingdom Metazoa; phylum Chordata; class Amphibia; order Caudata; family Salamandridae; genus Lissotriton; species Lissotriton helveticus. The sequence continues at coordinate 658,137,864 of NC_136057.1, read as the reverse complement.
TTTGATGACCTCTTTGTGAATACAAACATTCCGAGTCAGGGAAAATCAGTCAGAGTAAAGGAAAATGTTCTTGGGGAAGTACATAGCTAATGTGATGCAAGAGAGAAACTAAACCAAAACGGAGCTGCTCTTACAGTGAATACCGCGGTGAATAACCGATTTGCTTTCAGCCACATCAATGTATGTAAACATTCGTATTACCTAGTGTACTATGTGGCACCAAAGCATATGAACCAATGTAGTGCTCTGATATTGTTTCAGCATCAATCCGCTATGCCCCATATGTTTTGGGAAGTATTTGACCCATGTGTAGTACTACATGCTGCGCTTACCTTCAAATGGGCCATTGTTCCACACATATTAGCTGCCACAGCAGGACCACTGAGTGTGGCCTGAAAACGTCCTATGAAGCTTCCTGTTTTCACCCTCTTACCACAGCATGAGCCACACTTTCCCTGCAGCTAAGAAAGATGCATTGTACCTTTCTAGTAGCAGGACATTTTATGGAAATTTCAGGGCAAACTGCAAAATAGAAAGGCAGTGTAGTTAACTTACAGGCGGAATTAAAGAATCAGCAAGTGATTGGAGCATTAGGTACCTATTCCTCATATAAGTAGAGCTCTATTTTAAGTTTTTGGAAATTCTCATAGGTTTTCAACTGTTTGCAATTTGCAGCCGTCCATGGAATAAGCAATATAGTGGCACACATCATATGGCCGTCATGAAATAAGGCTCGGGTTAGGTACTAGGGCAGCACAGAAGTTCAGCTTCTGGCATTCAGGTGCTTGTTTGCCAAAATTCAGATATTTTAATTTTCGCTCAACGTTTATGTATTTGAAATAGAACAGGTAAAGACAGAGTTCATCAAGTGAATATTCAGGTTGATAATATGACTTATAATATTATTCGAGTATATGGTTTGTAAAAAGAGAGACTAAACCACTTCGTGCGGATTATTTGTTATATTGTGGCGGGCTTTCGTTCAATAATCTGCGGTGATGAAAATGAGATCAATAAAACAAAAGGACAGACGCAAACGTGTGCGTTACTGCATATATAATGTGCTGTCTGATCTACAACAGCAGCTTCGAAGAAAACAGACATTTCCGTTCTGTATTCGGCTGAAACAGTTTTAACTATTTGACATTTAATTCAATAAATATTGCATTTCGGTACACGCCTGCATGGTACCAAATGGTATTTAAAGAATTTTGCAGACTTGCCTGTTCTCTTTGTGAACGTGCCATAATGTGGGTTATATAATTTGACCCTCCTTTATCCCACTCAAGGTCAACAGATGGGGTGGGATGGGGCTAGATAAAGAAAATATGTTTTATGTAAGCACACTTGAAATGGAGCAGCTTTAATGTAAGAGCCCCTAGAAGTAAAGCTGTGAAGTACCACTTTGCTGAATGTATTGCTAACAAAAAGGCTTACAACGCAGTAAGTTAGAGTTGTGGAAATGCAAAGCTCGATGCAAAAGGAGCCCATATGGATGCATGCAGAGTTAATTCTTACGTCTCATATTTAGATAGGTATGCATCTGTTTGAGGATGGGCAGAAGGGGTTGAGGTGCTGATAGATTATCAATTGTGAGCACTGATTCCCCCATGTATTAAATAAGGGTGCCACTAGTAACACTTCCTATTGAGCTCTCGAGAGGCAATGTAAATTGATACTTGTATAGCGCACTACTCACCCGCAAGGGTCTCAAGGCGCTTGTACGAATACCGCTGTGGAACCCATCCTGGCTTTCCCTGTGAGGTGTCCACTCCTGGGCACCCCCAAAGTGGAGGCCAGGCATCCTTAGCGTTGTGGGGCCCGTTGTGGAGATTAAGCAAGCTATTTCCCAGAGTTGCAGAGTGGGACTCCATGATTGCAATAGGCACCGAGGCGAGAATTATCAGGTCCGTGGAATTTTGAGCCCAAGACCCGCCGAGGCGGGGAATTGAACCCTGGTCCCGGGCTAGACCTCTGCATCAGGGTCTGCCGCTCTAACCATTAAGCCACACTTCTCCACCTTAGGGCCTCATTTATGGGAGGGGGGGTTGCAGAGGGCAGCACAGCAGGCCTTGCTGCTGCACTGCCCTATGGCAAAAGAAAAGGGTAGGAATGCGCCATATCTACTGGATGCAGCACGTTCCTGTCCTTTTACCCTGTGCCAACGCATAATGGGCTGCCATGCACCATGGTGCAAGGGTGCCTGCATTGCAGGGAAGATTATTTTTGTGCAGGAAGTGAAACCTTTCTGCACAAAAACAATCACAAGAGGCTTTTTCCTCTTTCTATGTGTGCTGCGGAATGGCCTTATAAATATGCCAGTGGCACATTGTGCCACCGGAACGTCATAAATGAAGCCCTCAGTTTTTAGTGGACTCACTACGTAAATATCAATGACATCGAATTTGCAGAGGAGAGGTAGATATTTTGCAAGGGTGTCTCTTGACTGCATCTTCGTTAAGCAGGGTTCTCCAAAGTCGGCCCCGGAGGGCCGTATCCATGCCAGATTTTTTAGGTAACTACATTTATCTAAATGGTGATATGCTAAAACTGAGCACCCTGAGCACCAATAAAACTGAATAAGTGAGTTAGAGACAGACTGAATGGGTAAGGAAACTTATACAGGGCACTATATAGACTTAAGAACCTCTAGCTGTTTATTGTCCGGTGACTATAGACTTTCTGCAATATACTGTGGTACTTGAGCTCTGCTTTCAGTACAAAGCATCTTTTGTTGGATTCAGAAGTGGTATGATGGTGCTCCCCTGCTAAATATGGAAATAACCACCTCATAATTAAATGAATATGTGGATCATATACGCTTCTTATAAAACAATAGGTAAAATAACTGATTCAAAACGCCCACGACCAGCAGATGGTGTTTTCTTATATGTACACTCCGTGGGAGTACACATTGCTGTGAAGTATCTGGTACTCTCTTTGCTCCTCCACCAAAGGATGATGGAAGTCATGAATCTTCCTCTTGCTCCTTTTAACTCTGGCACGTTTTTAGGTCTCGCGACCTATCAATGCGCGCAAGCGCATTGAGCGGAGCGAGAATTCATGTCCTCGAAACGCTCGTGAAACCAAGGGTTTCGTTCGTGCGGTTTTGTTTAAGTTCACGTGAATCACGTGATCAAACAAGCACGCGCATCAGCCTCTCTCCCTCCTAATTGCATTTTTTTTTAACGGCCGCCGCACAGCACATCAAAGGGCTTCGCCCAGAGTGCGATCTGCGGCTTCTCCTCCCCTAATTAATCATGGGCCGTACTTTCAGTTTCCCAGCCGCGCACCACTCACGTCTTTTTTTTTTTTATTGTTTTCGCGTCCTTGTCTTCAGAGTATTACCTGCCGTCCAGAGTGAGCTTCTACTGTAAGTAGGTTGTTTTACTTTACTTTATTTGGCTCTCAACGTCTGGTTAGTCTTTACACATTTGCTGTTAACCACACTGCTTTAATTAATAGTCAAATCAGCCACTGAGACTTTTCATGCGCAGCACTCTCCTCAATGCGTGACTTCAAAAGAACAGCTCGCAGCTCGCTCCGCTTCCCTTTTCACTTGCGTACTGTTCGCTCTGTCCCGTTCCTCTCCAGCGCTTAAAGCACCAAGTCTTTTCTCACACTGCACTCTCCTTACAGCGTGACATAAAATAACTCCTCACTGCTCACTCTGGCTCGTTATCCACTTGCGCTTGTGACATCGATTTATTTCCTACGCAGCACTCTAGTTTCTTCGTGACAATAAATCAACGGTTCGCTGCTCGCTCTGCATGCCTTTTCCACTGCGCTTATGGCACTTGCTCTTGGACATGCCATACTTTACATTTCAAATTTAAGCTGCGCAACAGTTCAATCTATGTGTGTTCTTTCCAACAGTGCTACAATTACATTACGCTGCTCGCTTGCCTTACAGCTGTTTTTTTTTTACGCGACAGCTTTCGTCAATTAACTGTCTGATTTCTTTTTTACTCTGGATCTGCGCTCATAGGCTAAACTCCCAGCTGTGCTATCCTTACCATTTGCGTTTCAATTCCTCCACTTCACTGCATCGTCACGTAAAACACTTATCTCAGCCTTCTTGCCATTTTGAATCTCCTTCCTTCTTCGCAGCACAAGTCTTTCGGCAGTTTTTCTCCTTTGTCCACATTGCCTGCAGGGTGTAACGTGTGTCTTCCCAGTCAGCTTAGACACAACATTTCAACCTTTCCCTGCCGTTACTCCTCACCTAAGCTGCTTTACACGTCGATTTGAGTTCGTGTTCGGGGTTTTAATCTATCTCTGACACCATGTTATGTCTAGCCAAGCGTCGCCAAAACTGTTGTAGTTCAAATGGGGACACAACTTGATATTAGTCTTCAGGAAGTAGTTAATGTCTGTTTAGATAGCTTGCTTTCCACATTATAATGAGGTTCCCTGTTTCTGATATCCATGATTCACCTCTGTGTGTCTTGCTGCCTTCCCTCGACTTCAATACTCTCCTGCCTCTGTGTTCTGCATCCCTCTCTTATTTACTTTTAATATAATGTTTTTACTTCACGCACCCAAACACGTATGCTTTGACCTAGATACTGCTGCAAGCTTCTAATTCTCTTTGCAGTGTGGTGCGTTGTTTGTGCACTTTCCATTCACGCTTCAATTCCCTCCCCCTCCACCGAAACAAATCGCGTCACTCTGCTGGCCTCTCCACTCCCCACGCCACCCCCGCCTCTTTATCCTGCAGCAGGCCGAGAGGGAATGCCATAAAGAAACCTTTCTAAAATCTCTGCTGCTCGGGAAGTGCCCAGTGCACCCATCCTCACAGGCCCAGAGAGCGCTCCCAGATGAGGTGTGACCAACAATGCAGTTGTTTTGAAAAACAGACATTTTCAAATATATGCAAATCCCTGAACAATTTAACAGTCTGCGAATACTGGCAGCTACTAACTTTTTAAAGTGGCACTTAAAATCGAAAAACATGTTTGCTCCTGGCACACCAGTTGTAAATGGCTGTGACTACTTTGCTTACGTGTAAATTATTGACGCCAACACACGCAAGTCGCCTGCATCAGGCCCCTCACACACTGCCCCCTCACACACAGACCACTCACACAGACCACTCACACTGACCCCTCCACACTGACCCCTCACACACTGCCCTTCTCATCAGTTATCCCCTCCATCTGGAACAACCTGCCTGAGAGCCATCGGAAGGAACACAACCTCCTTCCTTTCAGGAAAAAATTAACCCCCCCCCCCCGGTCGTGCAGCACCTCCCTCATTGACTCGAACCGCTTCGTCTTTCCCCTCATTAACAGCCTTGTTCTTTGGCCGGCTGTAACAACATCAACTGTTGCATGCCTAAACACTTATACAGTACAAGGTTTAGCCGTGCAACAGCTGATGTTGTTGCACCAAGGATATTGTGCTGCAAAACTAAATACTTATAAGGTCCCACAAGCGAGACCTATTGGCTAGGCCAATGCTTGTTTATAGGTGGAAAGTGCACAATGACAAATAAGTCTTCACTTCCTTGCTGGAATGACAATGTTCATTCTTTGTTATAGAATATATAAACAGCTAAAAAAATGATTATATTTAATAACTTTACCCAGTATTGATAAAACCTCGCCCATTCTTGGTTGAAACTAGACTTAAATGAACTATTATCAAAATGCAACTTTAGCCACCAATGAAAGAGAATTCCCTTTCACCAACCCATAGTTCACCCAATCTGTCTCGCCTCGAAAATAGCACTCTTTGTGGAAGGCATTTTTAACTATTCACGCTATGGAAAACGGAGAGCAATTTCGCATTGATTTGTATCTTGACCAATCAATCACAGTATGTAGTAAAAGTCAAAAACCACATCTGTTCTCTCAAGAGATAATGAACTGCAGCCGACTGTATCTCCCATTTAGTGATAGTACTAAGTGCATGGACATCCGTGGGTCAGCTGAGTTCAGGAGAACTCTTAATTCATCGAGCTGTACTTTGCATACCATAACTAGCAAGTTTCACTCAGGCCCGCATATTAATGATATTTTTTTAAAGAGTATATATTGCTCACGTATACATATAACTTCATAATGAACCAAAATGTATTTACATGGGTAAAATAAGCAGCATCATAGGTAAATGAAGAATGGTAGTGATTGTTTCTTAATTTTTTTAATTTTGTATCTTTTACAAATAATTACACTAGTATCATGGTACTTTAACAACAAGTCAGTGGACAAAGAGTAAAACATGCCCTGTTTCTTATGTAAAGGTCTTGTTTTTTGAAGCAGATACAACGTATTGTGATATTCAAGTGGTCAATGCAGATACATGTTTAATTGCATATTTGTAACCTTAATAAATTGGGAATATCGAAATGTAATTAACTGAGAAACACGTTTACACAGTTGAGATTTAAAAACCTGACATCCACTGGAAGTATGTAGAAATAGGATTAGATTAATGCCATGAATTTTTGGCAGTCCCACATCATTTACTGGTAGGGTAAAGGGCCATAAATTATCTGATAATGAGTAAGGACTTGTAATTTTGCATTTTTTAGAGTTCATACCATTAAGCCTACTTTGTAATTAATCAGTAGCTCTGGGTAACTACTTGTATGCAACAAAACCCCCGAGGTGGAAACGTATTGCACAACAGTTAAATCCTCTTTAAAAGTCTAACACCTCTAAATGGAAACACGTTTCCATTTGCTTTCTTGGCATTGCCAATAGCAAAGCACACATTAACTTTAAAAGAAACAACCCTTCCTAAAGAAAAAATGTGCGGTACAAATAATGACCTGTGTTGGACTTGGCCCTTTTTGCAGGGTCATTCCAAAACTTTTTGCCTTCCTCCTGTATTTTTTAGGTCTTGCCTAGCAGAGTGCATGTGCTGCCCTGCGAGACTTATTGTAAGGGGCTTTCAAAAGCTTAAAACACACGGGTAACCACAAGCATTAGCCACACACGCACAAGCCTGGCCTATTGCTTGCGGTTACCCGCACAGGTGCCATATGTTTTGAATTATCGTTTCCCAGGCACGGACGCGATAATTCAAAACATATGGCCTGGTGCTCGATGTCGCGCACGTCGCCACTCATGGGACGCTGCATTCTATTTTTTTTAAACTTCCAGAAATCGCTTCTTCAGGCAGAGCGCGTCCATGGCTGGTACTGGTATGGACGGTATGTGAACCTGCAAAATACGAAACAACCTATCTACACTCATTCATTTCTTTCCTCATACCAGTAGTAACACGTATAAGAAAGATGTTTCAGCCTGAAAAACAGATTGGCAGCGGGGCAAATTTATTTGGCTCTCTGTGTTACAAAATCCCACTAGAAAGCACTTCTGTCTGGATATTAACCACAAAAATACCAAGATCAGACTAAACACCAAAAAAGAAAAAAACTACGTCTGAACATTCCGAGGGGCATTTATGTTCTATTTATAAATGGGACTTAACATCAATGCTTACTCAGCTTCTAATCATTCTAGGGGTTGGAAGGAACCAAGCACAGGTTGCTTAATTTGAAGAGGACCATATGGTACGCTTAAGTAGGCAAGCCGGGATCAGAACCCGGGTCCCAGAGTCAACCTTTAGCCAACAGGCGTACTTTATGTAGGGAAATGTATGCCATTATCGTTAATCTCCTTCTTGTGGTCGGTCGTATGAATAATATTTTCCAATCAGTAGTCTACGTTTTTTAAAAGTTTGTGACAGAGATTGCTGACAGTGTAAGTTCACCCCTCTCTGAATGAGGGGTCTTATCATTACTTGAATAATACGAATGTTATTACACGTAGGCGGTTATAGGGCACTACTCCATCTGAATTAGAAAGTATACATTTCAGATTACATCTTTATACCTGCTCCTTTACATTTAGACACCGTGCTTTTTCAATAGATGCTGAAATGGTAGGACGTGAAAGGCTGGGTCCAAACTGAGGTGGCATGGTGAGCAAAAAAACAATGGATTTAACCCAGATCTGCGACCAGGGGTGAATGCTTCCCAATGTCCAGCATTCCCTCCATCATCTTTTTGTGTCACTAAAGTCAGTAGGATGCCACGATATTTCAAACGTTAGAAAAAATAGTTATTGCATACATTTCTATGTATGTCCTCCCAGGCGCCACAAACAGCTATAACTGGTTCATAGCGCTGTACGGCACGAAGTGGCTATCACGATACCCAGTTAAACCTGTTCTCTGCTTATACTCCCCAGTTTCCCTCTTATGATCTCTTGCGATTGATATGGGTGAAAATAAAGTGGATAGAACTGATTAGTTTCCAGTGTGCCTGACATCCATCCATCGTGAAATCACCATGAATTGCTGACCTCACCTGTATTAGCAACAGTTTCTGTTTCTATGGCATAGAACTGACAAGTATTGGCATAGCCAAAAGATCTCGCCTTTGGGACCTTATAAGTGTTTAGCAATGCAACACTTGATGTTGTTCACCAAGGATATTGTGCTGGATAACTAAACACTTATAAGGTCCCAAAGGCGAGACTTATTGGCTATGCCAATGCTTGTTCTGAACTGTTGTTGGTGGTTTTATGACTCTGGGCACGTTATCACTGCTGATAAGTGCTAACCTGCATGCGCTCTCTCTTGTAAACTTTGTAAGATTGGTCTACAACGGATTGGCATATTCAATTGACCTATTAGCCCATTGTACTGTGGCATCCCATATACCTAGTGCCAGTAAATTAAATGCTACTGGTGGGCTTGTAGTGCTGCTTGCACCACCCTCCGAAGTAGCCTTTCAAACCTGTCTCAGACCTCTGCCACTGCAGAGCCTGCGCACGCCGTTCACTGCCGCTGTGACGTGGCATAAAAAGTGGTTGCCAGGCCTGCAACTACCTTTTTACTACATATCAGTCACCCTTAAGGTAGGCCCTAGCTAGCCCTATGGGCAGTGTGCGGTGTAGGTAAAAGATAGGACATGTGCCTTAACTGTGCGGCATGTCCTGATAGTGACAAACAGCCTATTTGGTTTCTCCCTGCTGTGAGACTGCCCTCTCATTGGAATGCATTGGGCATTCCTTGATATGTGCTTTAGTTGTAATTCCTAATATGATAGGGATAGCGTGATCAAGTTTGCTTATTGGTGAAAGCAGATTTATTATTACTATTTTGGAAATTCCACTTTTAGAAGTGGGCATTTCTGTGTGCTATATGTCTTTATGCCCTGCCTGATGTGTATGGACCATCTCGTTCTGACTGACAGGGGAGAAGGTATGTCAATTTACTCCTAGAGTCCCTGGGGGGTGAGGTGTGTCCTGCCCTCCCTGGGTGACTCAGCGCTAGGCTGAATAGACCTTGGCTGAATTTAGATTAGCGGGAAGAGCTGTCCCTTGGACCTAAATTGGCCTGGTCTGCATTGGGAGTGGTGGAAGGAGTTGCACCTGCACCTGAATAGGGCTGTGCCTGCCTTCCACAATGCTAGCTCTGCCCCCCCTGTGGTGTGACTGAGGCCAAGGCTTACACTGGGAATGGGGGGTGTTGTGCACTTGTATTTTAACTGCCCCCAGACAAAAGACACTTGAACTATGAGTAAAGGGACAGTGACCCCATGTACAAAAGAAGATACTGAGTGGACTTGTAACCAGACGCTGCTGGTTCTGTATGAGGCCCTAGGGGATTGTTGTGCTGCCAGGGAGCTTCATTCTGGACTTTACCTGTGTGCTGGCCTGAGCCTGCTTCCTGCTCGGGCCCAAGTGATCTCCCATGGCTCTGTGACTTATTCTGTGTGAGTTGATGCAGCACGTGGTGAGTGCTGCGTTGCCCACCTTGCTATATTGGAAGAGCATGATAAGGGCTATTCAGGGGTTGGAGTGTGCTCTTTCCATTTTCTTGGGAGAGTGCCGGTGCATGTACCTGAGGACTGGACAGCCTTGGTGTGCAACACTTCTTGAAAACGTCAAGGGAGTGGTGATTTTGCAGCGGAGTGCAGCGGCCGAGGCGGAAGGTGCTGCCCGTGCCAGCATGGCCCCTTGTCAGCGAGACCAGCGTGAGGGAATCTGCAGTATTAGCTGGCCACATCCCTACAAGCCCATGAGGAGACCCCATCGTCGGCAGCCACTCGGAGGAGTCCCCGTGCGGAAGCTGAGCCGGCACGGACTTAGCTCTGTGTCATCCGGGCCCTCGGGGTTTGGGCAGCATTTCACCAATGACCGGCCGTAGGTCTCCTTCCATCAGCGCCGAGCCAAAGAGGGTAGACAAGCCCAGAAGGGTGCTGGAGCCGCCAACTCAGTGGAAGTGTGAGGTTCTTTAAATTTGACTCCATCTTACATTTGTCGTCATTTTTGTGTTGCCTTTACACAGGCTGCTCTATTCATGAAGTGTCTCTGCCCTCTGGACTGCAACGTGTTGAAAACCTCCCTCTGCCCTTGCTTTGAAATCAATCTCAGACACCAGCTGGCCTAAATGCATACAGACATGTCCTGCCATTACTGATTGACCTATAGGTGCTGTAATTAATTTACTTGTGGGTTGGGCAGAAACACGACGTAAGGGGGACGTTCTGGTTATATGATGCTTTTTTTTAATGTTCTCCTATTGGCTAATATTTTGCAGATCTTGTATGTCCATATTAGGTATTTTGCATGCTTGCAGAAGCTAGGACTGCCCCTTTCTTTTATGCTGAGTTTGTAACCCTACTACGTAATGAACAGGGGTTCTGCCCAAATTACCCTCCCATACCTGGGCAAGGAACATCACATGGATGAAAAAGTAGAAAGAAAGGTACTGAGGGACAAATAAAGCAAATGCTACTTCAAAACAGGATACAGTTTATTAACCTGTTTTCTTCAATATTTTTATCAGCAATAAATGATATGATTTTTTAAGAAGGACAATATAATGAATCACAGAGAAAGAGGTGACCAAAATATATACAGTCATCAAAACTTATAATTGCAATATATACAGAATATATACAAATGTGTACCCTAAACAAAACGAAAAACAGGGGGGGGGGAAACACAATTAATTATCTGTTGACGCAGTCACGGTTGCGTTTCCGCCAGTAGTATCTTGTGGCTTCATCAGGACAAGGGTACTGGAAAAATATATACACATAATAAAATTTAAACAATACCTAAAAACACACTATGCCACAAAAATCACCTCACCCGTTTGTGATAATGCAATGTCCACCAGAAATCGAGGAATGTGAAACTTAAGAAATCACTCCAAAGCCCAAAAATCATTCCATCACTTAAAAAAGAAAAACCAAAACGAAAAAACAAATCATCCAAATGGTGAAAAGAATACACAAGATATATAAACCCAATCACCAAGAACACACTCTTCTATCTACCACGTGCCTCCAGTCGGGTATCTGTGGGTGCATGCAATCTGATGTAATCAACCCAATCGGACTCAAATATGGAAGTCACCACGAGGTCTATGTACCTTAGAAAAGATGTATAAGCGCCCCCCCCCATAAAGAGGGGACACCACCCTGAAGGATACAGCCAACCTCCTCCTATGGGACAAACAGTTCGATCTCTCCTAGATACTATAAGGAGAGAACAAAATTAAAATCTATCACGCATATGGACTGCAAAACTCAGAACACATAGGTACTAATGCATTAACAAAATCTCCTAGTTGGACTAATATTAGAGAAACCATGCCACATGCGAAAGTCTTGCCTACCTCCAAAAATATCAATTCTGGGTGAACAGAGCAAATTAATTCAATGGTATATATTTTTAGACGGGAGCGCACAGAAGGATACAAAGTTCCCCTGGGGGGGGGGGGGGTTTATCTTAAAAGGAGAGATAAATACAGAGTAGACCGTCAAGGAACCAGGAGATTCCTCTATCGGAATTAGAGAGCCTCACACACCCAGGGCGTTTAGGTGTGGAACACACCCTGACCGTAGGGTGTCCAGTGTCATCATTGGCTCACTGCTCCTCGTCAGACCGGCGCTGCAATGTCTGACGGGGTGCCAGCAGGCACCCTTTTGGCGGAGTTCTTTTATTCCTTGCCGACGGTGTGTGTGAGTCAGGAAGAGGGTAGTGTAGTCGGTGCAGAGAGTGTGAGTGATAAAAAGGGTAACCGGTCCACAATAAAATTTATTGGTGTGGCCGCTTCCCTGATTAAAAGGGGGTAAGAGGGGAGCGAGGGGCTGTGGTGAGTTTCAGAACCTAGCTCTACCCCCTGGTGTGGTCAACATGTTTCTCGCCATCCGGCGATTCGTCAGGACCAAAACACAGTACTACACGTGGAAAAAGGTGCAAAAAAACCAAAAAACGAAATAAGGTACAGATACAACCTCACTGGGTCGGTTGAGAAGAGGGCCTAAGGTCCTGCTCTAATTAGGCGACCTATAGGGTGACAAATGAGAAAGCAAATAGACAGAAACACAAGTTCAAACATGTCTCACGAAAGTAATTATACTTTGATAAGGTATAAGGTGACTCTGAAAAATATTACTCTCCACATTGTTGGGTATGGGGGGACTGAAACGTGCAAGAGATACATTCATAGAGATTATTCATAATCAGTTTAGTGTTAGCACATTTCTAATCTCTCACTGGAGACCTCAGAAGATAATAAATACATGATTAAGTAGCCGAATCCATCCATGCAGCACCATGGCCCAGGGGACACCCAGGGAAACAAAACAGCGATTTCTTACCCTAAGAGGGATTAAAAAGGGCCTCGCAGTCTGCTCCCGTGAGGCCAGCGCTGTCTGGTGGTGATGCCTGTGGGAGGTAAAGGGGCAGGGATGTGGTTGAAATATAAGGCATATGTGGTGTGGGGTAAGGGGTAAGTGGTAAGTAGCAAGTCAGGGGTGCCTGATGCTGAGACTACCAAGTACTAGCAAGGGAATGAGGAAGTGGGCAGGTGCGTTAGTGAATATGAAGGGAAATTATTGAGTCACCCTTCCAAGCGCACTTCCCGCTATGCAAATACTAAGACATTGGTAAAAGTTAAGGTCAAGACAGAGCCCCCACGGTGGAGACTCCAAGTTATCGGTGTGATTACTACCGAGCGAACACTCACTGGTGACAGCGACCTCGTCCCTACCATGGTGGAAAGCTGGATGGGTCAACTAGTAAAGCTGTCGATTGAGTCAGCAGATAGCTATGGGCGAGGCTGCCAGAGTGTGGTGCAATCTTTAAGGCAGATGGCTGATTGCACGGGGAGGAGGGTGCATAGACCGAGTGGGGGGAGTGGGGGGGGTTGTTGAGGGGTGCGCGATGCGCGGGGGTGGAAGGCTAGGGGACGAAGCCAAGGACGGGAGGGAGAGAGCACGCGGGCTTACCTTAGTCCGGGCGCCGGCACGCCAGAGACACCTACCCCTCACGCTCGCGGCACCTGGTCAGGGTGCGGAGCGACTGGTGCATAGTCTTGGTGTTTGCCGTATATAAAGAGGCTGGGAAACCGTGAATGAACGCGTCACCGGTGCATTGGTGATTGGCGCGCGTCATCCACGGGCGCACCGGTAACCCGGAACTCAAGGTGAACGTGGCGGCCATGACAGAGTGGTAAAGTGGTCCGCTTAGTGCGCAGCGCGCATGCTCGCCTCAGAACTCGGAACTCCGAAGGTCAGTGTCAAACTCTGGTGTTTGTGGCGGCCATGATAGAAAAAGCAATGATGCTGCCATTAATTGGCTGTGTAGACTGCATCAGGAAGCGTGCGCCCTTTATTAAGACTAGCGGTACTTGGCTGTTTGTACTGCCTGAGGGCACACCGGGGACAGTATAAATCTCAGTGTATAATATACAGGCAGGATGAAGTAGTGTTTGTGAGGGGTCTCCACTTATGTATAGAGGCTACATGCCCAGAGGGTGCATGGCAGCCGGATAACCGCGATTAGGGTGGGAACTGAAGATTGGCGAGGAGGGGGAGGAGGAAAGGAACAGGACAAGAAGGGGGCAAGGTTAGGGTTGTTAGGGATTGGGGATTAAAGGCCACTAATCCCCAATGTCCACTAGCAATTGGTCAATCAAGGAGAGAGGGTGAACCAGAACTGGACAGTGGTTCACCTCGAGACAGAGGCCCAAGGGACTGCATCATTGAGTCCTACTATATCCAGCTGTAGGCGGTGCACCCATCGCTGTTCCAGTTTGAATAATGCCTGCCTGGACATGCCTGGTTGAGACTCAAGCACTAGCCACTCAAGGCTATCTGCAGAGTGGTTGTTTTGTTGATAATGTTCGTACAGTCTCGTGTGGGTCCTGGAGCACCGTATGTTACTTTTGTGCTCCGTTATTCTCAATTTTACTTGTCTCATGGTCTATATTTTTAGACGACCACCTAGGCGTATCACACGACCCCAGTAAAGTCAACAGGAACCACCTGTAGTCGGGGATAGAGCAAAAAACAAACAAGCGGGAATCCGCATTACTCCCCACATGTCCATACCTATACCACTCGGGACTATCCCTATATATATATACCACTCGAGACTATCAACTAATCCAACACGCGAGGTAAAGAACAAATGTGCCTACCTCTGAGACTACAGCTACCCCGATCACCAAAAGGCTAGAAAAGCACGCAGCGTTCATCCTACCGATCCGCCGTCAGAGAGTCAAACAACAAACTAACGGTAATGACCACTGCGTCATTAAATGGGCGTGTGAGAAAAGGTTCCGTTCTGCGTGCGGGAGTAACCAACACAGAAACAGGACTGGGGGCCGTCACGTTAGAGATGACGAAGGACTGAAAAAAACATCCTATCAGTGTATATCTATTCTTAACCACACAAGCACACACCCAGCCACTCGAAAATAAACAAAATCAAGGAAGAAATGAAATCAAAATAAAATTAGTACCATCACCCAAAAATGTGCACAATTTTAAACAGGGGGCATTGTATCAAAACATCCGGATTAACAATCTCCACATGTAAAATAAAATCACGATGCATAGGAAAGAAAATCATACACGGTGCAAATGACATTGTGATCTCACGAAAAAAGAGCAAGTTCTGAATTTACAATGTACATAGAAGAAAAATTATATCTATATTCCATACGAAAATTACTCGTTACATATACACACCCTACTCTATTCTACAGCTACTTCTCACAGACAGGACCCAAAGAGAGTACTCCCGATAAAAAGGGAATCATCAGGGGCACTCATCTACGGATCCAGTCAAAGTCAGTGACAAACCTTAAATTAATGCCCGTAATTCATCACGGTCATTGAGGCCCCTGGTCGTGGTGTGGTATATCTCGATTAACCTAGCTTCTGTGCAATTTAACTTCCGTTCTAGCTCTCCTCTGTTTTTAGCTGTTACCACTACGAGTACGGCCCAAGTGAGATCCTCTTCATTGTGTCCACACTCTATGTAGTGTTGGTAATGTTGCACTAGTGGAGCCCCACTAGTCTTACATCTAATTCTAGATTTGTGTTGGCTTATTCGCATTTTGATGGCTTGTGTAGTCTGTCCTATGTAAGCTAAATTACAAGGACAAAATACCACATACACAACGTTCTTTGTGTTACAGTTGGAAAATGAGCGCATGATGTGGTTCTGGCCATTAACCTCAATGCTTTTTAAATCTTTAGAATTGGGGCACACAGCACAATTCATACAACGAAAGTGCCCTATTACGGCCGGCAGGCCTAACAGGGTCCTGGTATCTTTTTTAATCATGGGTTCTCTACTGGCTCTGACAAGATGCTGTTTAATGTTCTTTCCTTTACGGAAGGAAAACAGTGGTAAGGGGATATTCAGATGGTCAATGATTCTCCAGTTTCTTGAGATGATTTGTTTGACTTTATTCGCCTTAACATTAAACGTTAAGACACAGGTCATAGCAGTTATCTCATTTTTTCCTTCTTTGGGGGTCAATAAAGTCTCCCGAGGAGTATACCACGCCCTTTTGAGGGCGGCTTTCACTAATTTCCTCGGGTACCCTCTGGAACATAGTTTATTCACAAGAATTTCAGCATTGTTAAAATAGTCATTCTTGTTGGAGCAATTGCGCCTGATACGCAAAAATTGCCCGTATGGTAAATTCTCTAACCCTAAGCATATAAAAGGCCTCTGTGTTTTGTACTCTTTAGACTGCCTCATTCAGTTGCTAAAGGCTTCTGTGTGACGTAGTCTCACTTAATTAAGTTTAATAAAGATGTCTTTTCATATTTCAGCTTCTGTGCCAAGTTCTTTGTATTAGTGAGACCCCTGAGAATGAAGATTACAGTTCTTCAAGTGGGGAAACCGCTGAAGGTCTCCCGGGTAGAGAATCCGCTTGGGCCCACTATTGCCGGCCAGACCGTTGGGGGGCATTGCACTGCCTTTGGTGGCATTGTGGGGCTGCCTCACTTTTGACCAGGATCAAGGTCCCAGCCCCATTCAGAGCCACAGCACGAGACTGGGAGAGGTCTCCGACGCATTCCGGACATTTCTCGCAGCTGCAGTGCGTGGTCGCGTGCAGCTGCACTCCTACCTGCTGTTGGAAGGTACTTTCTTGACTGGCATCACGGGGTGAGACCTCGACGAAGGCCCCCGACTCTCGAGTTGGGAGTAATCCCCAGAAAATGCTGCATTCCCTGATGTAGACAGGCAAGTGGCCCAGAAGCCTATGCAGGGGAAGACAGAGTTACTGTATAACATGTATTTAGAGTGCATGTGCCACTCTTAGGGTTGTTTAGCGTTATGTTTGGTAATGTGAATTTGCAGGGAGAAATTCCTATGTGTCGTGCCTAGCCTACCTACTGCCTTTTGTGCCCTGATCTACTATACATATCATGTATGCCTTGCATTGGTCAGGATCACAGGCATTATCTCAGGAGTGCTTATATGTGCATTGAAGGTGGATTTATGATGTGTGCACGCGGACAAGTATTTACTTTAGTACACTGCTGGTGTTGTTATGATGATTGCCTGATTGTGATTTATGTAATCCCTGTGAAGTCATGACAGGTGCGTAGTGGCAGAGTAATATACGTGATTGTGTTTTAATCTGTTTTTATGGATAATACAAAGGATATTTTTATACAACCTTGTGTGGAGTCTCTTTTGTGGTGTGCCTAGTGTGTCACTGCTGTGCTGCTGTGGATAAACCTGGGATAAACCTGACTGCTTTGCCAAGCTACCAAGGGGGTGAGCAGGGGTTATCTTCAATGTGTAAATCCCTTGCCCTGACTAGAGTGCTGTGTTCTGCCTTGCTTAGGTCCATACCCGAGCCAACCAGAAACCCCATTTCTAACAACCTGTTAGTGTATTCTTTTGAAAACAACATATATTCTGGATGTACCATATACAAAAACTACAACATCTTTTTTTCACTGTTTACAATGGGCCATGGAGTGGATGGGGGAGCCTAATTAGCAGACTAATCCCATCTTTGGATTAGGGACCAGTCAACCTCACTCATATGTTTTGACGGTGACGCGTTTCCAACTTCTTAGAGGCATTTGTATGAAGGTTTTACTCTGGGTTTGGAAATTAGATATGTGACACTGTGATGGAAACAGGGAACAGGTCAACATCCTTATAAGTCTGCACATATGTAATAACGCTAAGGGCAGTCGCGGCCGGCCTGACTCACAGGTGGAGGGGTTGGTTGCATGTTGGTTTGTTGACTGGGAAATTACATTTTATTTTTTAATTAACTTACTTTCCTGGGTCCTGCTCGGTCTCAGCTCCTGGCAGGGTCCTGTGGAATAGGAAGCATCCAGCCTCCATCCCTTTCCCTAAGCCAATAACAATGCTTCAATGGCAGCATTGTGATTGTTGGAGACGGCGCCCAGCCAGGCGCATATGGGGAAGCCATTTCCTCCATGTAGGCTGCATGCTGCCTACATGGAGAAAAGAGAGAGTGTGCCTGACTGGTTTGGTCTGCCCCAGAGGGCTGACCAAACAGTTAGGGCTCACAGCATTGGGCTAGCCACTCCTCCCCTTCCCTTCAGCAGAATCCCCCAACCAAAGCCTTCTGCTTTCTCGCAGTGCGAGAAGCAGACACATAAAATCATAGTTTTATGTTTCTGCTTCTTGCACTGTGAGATAGCAGTGGGGCGACACTCCTCCACCCTAATGAATGAGCCGCCCCTGGCTAAAGGAAACACCTCACAGTATACCACATTTCAATCCTTTTAACAGTTCCACAATGGCTGTATGGGCTTGTTAGAAAAATATTTATTTCTCGACTTCAAATGATTACCATCTTTCTAAGTGCAGCGGCAGTCCTAAATGTTTTCTTGCTGTCACGTGGTCCTTCAAGGGATTGTCTCCAAGTGGGTGTACCTTCTCAGCCGGGTCCGCTCTTAAATCAATAGTCTTACGCTATTCCACTCAATGAGGTCGAACTTATTCCTATAAAAAAACATTACACACAATACATGATTCCTCCTCTCATTATTGACTATAAAAGGAAGAGAATGGAAGCTCTTAGCGAGTTAAAGTATTTTGAGGAAACTTCAAGTAACTAGAGACATAGACCCCAGAGTAAGTATGTGTATCTGAAATGATCTGGATCATCTATGGTTGTTGGGGTACTTTGTGTTTGAAATATTTCCTGGGATCCCAGCCCCCTAATCCTGAACTGGATCAAACCCAGTACTGCATTTAAATATTAGTCATGTAATTTGCTCAGCTAACAAGCAGTAATGCACATTTAATTTCAACTTTAAACTATACAAAAATACAAATGCCAGTAGAAAACATGTTCTCTTTATATATAATAGTAATATCATAAGTGCAAACATGTGAATGCAGATTTCGGGCTTTTTTTTCTCTTAGTCATTTGTTTTTGAAAGTCTTTTCCATGTTGATACGTTTTCGAAATATCAAAAGTATTAAAATAAATAAATAAATAAATACATGCCTATCATGCCAGATTGAATTGGCCGGATGTCTAACACGCCATAGCACAAAAACGATCTCTTCGAAAGGGAAGCAGGCCTAATTACTCTCCACATTATTTTGCTCAAATTGTGTCCAATTAGGAAATCAGTGCTATAAGTAAATGGTTTGGGCGAAAGGATGCCAGGCATTTAGGCCGGCCTTGTGTTGTACTTCCCAGATGAAAGTGATATCTGGTTTGTACAGTCTCAAGATTGTGTGCTTAAATAATAAACAATGCAGAGTACTTTCTAAAAAAAAAAATTGTTTTATTGATTCGGAGCACATGAATTCAATGGTTAGTGTGGGCAGTTACCGGGTAAGTGATTGCTTGTTCACACAGAAAGAGATGCATTGTCGCAAGGAATAGACACATCCAAGAGAAATGTTCTCTTGAAAGCTGCATTAAAAAGGTTCGGTGAATTAACCAGTCGCTAAAAAGATGTGAGATGATGGATATTTTTCAGGGTGGACAAGTGGTAGTCTAGAAATGGAGAAATTAAATGAAACCAAAACAGTTGCTGAATTAAAAGAAGGCTAAAGTATTTGTATACATTTCCAGTATATTGCCAACCATTGCACAACCCATTGAATTTATGGTCTTGACCTAAGTGTACTTATGCTGAGCCACGTGGATGTGCCACCCATGCGTCATTCCATCACTCTCAGACCTTGCAAGTGTTGTCAGGAGCAGTGCAGTTCTGCTTTGCAGCTGGGAAATCCATACCCTAGCCTAGGCCATCTATTTATCGAAGGCGAAGGGCATTCATTTTACTACCACCCTTTCCACCTCGTGCTACTGTAACTGTGAGTGTTCATTCGTATCTGACACGAGCAATTCCCCAGTCTCCCCTTTGTCCTGCCAAGGGTCCTTCTGAATGACAGCAGTGAGTTTTCATTTCAGAAGTCTGCATAGATGTTCTTATTATGCCATTCGTATGGCGAGGTGAGGGGTGCCTATTGTGCCTTGTCTAGAGATGCGGCTCCACATTCTTGACCTTCTTCTAACATGGGATTTGCAACCTTGAAGTTGAGTTCATTTATCTTCTTATATAATATGGCTTTGTGAGGCCCCACCTGTGCTACTCAAGTTCTAGTCAACTTCTGATGTGCCACGTGAGCTTCATTCCACAGCACACTTACCTCCAGATAGCATTACCCTTTCCATCAGACACTCTTACTTTATTGGACATAAACATTGGGGCACCAATAAAATATTAAAGATGGACAAAAAGATGGATGGATTGATGGACGGACGAACGTACGGGCAGGTGGGCAAGGCAGGCAGACACACACACACTTATGCGAAACTATACCATGTTACGTTATGTTATGTATCAGACGAGACAACAACTTCAGCTTTAACCTTCCAGAGGACAAAACGTCTCTCACAGATGACAAATTCACTCAGTCCTCTTCTCTAGAAAGAAACCACATCTATCAGAGGAATAACCCACTTGGCTGCGACCTGCGAGACGGCATCGTCCCCTCCAATTATTTAATTTAGTGGCCTGTTTTATAGTTTTAATATAATCAAAGTGTATTAGAGATTTGATTTGTGTCTTTTAAGAAACGTTGAAATTAAGCATCAATAAAACATTTGGAGCTTCAAGACATCTCACTACAAACCTCAAATAATTAATGGATAGCATCATCTTCCTTTTAAAGATTGGCATATCTTTCCAAAACAAGCAAAGTGCTCTGAGTAATGGGGAAATAGAACATTCATTTAACCGAGCAACTGCAATCCTGACAGAAGATTGTTAATGGCAACACTCCAATACAGAATTACTGAAACTGAAACAGCATTGATATTTGCCTGGTTGCCCACAATGGAACCTCTATCAATCTTCACACAGTGAGCTGGCTTGAATGAACTTCCCCTGTCTTTGGCATAGAAAGTGTTAGCTAGTACTCATTATGCCGTAGCAACATGGTATTTGTTTCCATTTTATTTTAAACTGAATTGTTTCAGAAATTGTTGAAATAGATAAACATCACTCCGTAAAGGAAGCAGTTTTAGACTAGAGTGCTTATTGTGGTATTCCAGACCTATAGATTTTTTTTTTTCTTTCTGTTTTTTTACTTAGGGGGAGTGCACTCTAATCCTGCTTTCTCGTTCTTACCACCTAACTGATGGAAAATCGTAACTTCAGTTTGTTTTACCTACTCAATATCCCCTCACAGTTTTTCCGCTGTGAGAGCATAATGAGTCGAACCTTAATGTCAAACTCTTTAATCTTAAATAGATACTATTTTACATTCATGCCTTCAGCATATAATGCGCTGCAGACGCTTACCTGTTGTCCATTGTCACATCTTTGATTGGAATCCTATTTTAAATGCCCGCATTTCACAGTTTATTATACTTTCTTTCTGTAATCTCTTTAGTCTCATGCTTTCTTCGTACAGCCCCCTCTGTTCATTGACGCATCTAACAGGCATTCTTGCTGTTCAGCAAATGAATTCTGCACCTCTGCTTTCCTTAGCGTATGTGCTGTCTTGTCCACATCTCATCTTTGCTACTTTCCACCTGTACAAGTTTACACTTCTCTCTGGATGAAATTCCTTAAACAATTGATTTTATTTTTCATTTTAGCTTCTACTATTTCTTTCACCTTACTTAAGTAGCATAAAGGCTTTAATTAGTTATATTTATTGCTCTTTTCTAGTATCTACTATTAATTGTTTGGTCCTATCTCCCTTTAGACAATCCACAATCCACAATCTTGTGTAATTCCGTTTCCGCTATAATATTTTCTAGCTGTATTATTGCTCTCAGATTGATGATGCTCTCCCCACCAGAACATCTCAGTGTCTGGGTAGCTCCACTTGCATGATCCTCTCTGCTGCAAAAGTTGAGATGCTTCGGGTTATTACCTACCACCTTGATGATCCCCAACAGTAATAATACATTTTGTGCCACTTATATATTTATTCAGATGCTGCTTATTACGCCAGTGTGAAGGATGTTCAGGTTTTCTCTCACTGATTTAGCTGACAGAATCTGTGATAAACTCGTGTTATATGTATTTAATTCTAAGCTTCAAATAAAAAGAAACTCCGAATAGTGTGGCCATGCTCCAATTAGGATTTTTGTTCTATCTCTTGTCATGCTCTTCCATGAAGACATGCTGATCCGGGTTTTTATTGCTCGAATTAAACTGTGGTGGCTCGCAGAGAGAGTGCTGTGGGGTAGTGAGTCGGGCGGGGAAGGGGCAGAGTGGGGGGTAGTGGACTCGGACATATGACGGATTTGAGTAAAGTAAGTTATTAAATAAATGAAATGATTACCCTGCACTCGCGGCATCGCCAACTCGGCGATGCAGTGAGCGCATGGTAAATAGTTTCATTTATTTAATTACTTACTTTACTCCTGTCCATCGTATGTCCGAGTCCACTACCCCGCCACCCTGCCCCTTCCCCGCTCCACTGGAATTTAAAGCACTAACACACAAATCTGTCCAAAAGTAAGTTCTAAGTGAGAGACAGAACAGTTATGGCATGTTATCACCTGTCCTCTCAAGTACATTAAGGTATATGCAATTCATTGTAGTATAAAGACTCAGTTGAAGGGTATCACTGTCCACTATAGAAATAGTCACTGCAGTGGCATAAAACAAAATGATGGGGCCCCCCTGCAGAATGTGATGAGTGGCCACTAAGTCTTGCATTTCTCAAAGAAATTCGTCAGCCTTGAGCTGAATGGGGGGCCCCTGAAGGAATGGGGCCCCTTGAAAGGTTGGCCGCTCCCTGTACCACAGAAGCCTCCATTACACCACTGAATCAGTGCTGATTATTTCTGGACATGTGTTTCAGTCTAATGGGCTTTCATCAGCTGAGAACGGTCCTAAGCTTTGGTGGCATTGAACAAATTCCTTTCAGTTACTCTGTTCAGTACCTCTCCAAGCTCAAGTGCATCTCAAATGGATTGTCAGCCACAACAGATACCACTGGGAGCAGCCTCAATTTTACATTTTTAACTTCCTTCCCCTCTTGAGGATTTTCACTTCCTTGATTATTTTCTAGCTTTCGTTTTTGGCGTAGACCATCAGGACCTACTCAAAACTGCTCCAAATTAGGAAAGAGTTTAAGTCGCACCTCTTTCAAGAACACTACAACACACTGTATTCACCATCTACAACCTAATTTTCTCTTCTACTAGTCATTGACTTAATATTTGTTTTTGATCTTTTGAAAAGGTTTGAGCTATAAAAACAATAAATAAATACATACATTTTGCATATCTGAGTCACTTTTCTGTGTGTTGGTTCGATGAGTAGCATTGTCAATGTCTATAATTTAAACGCAGAAATTTAATATACTTAACACTAGCTTACCCGTCACGCGTTGCTGAAGAAAGGAAATTTAAGGAAACTTGTTATGATAACATTCAATTTACATTGTGTCATTTTTATTGAAACTTATTCATTTTAATATGGAAAACATTTTGTTGTTTTAATTCAGTTTTTTTATTCAAGTGCTTGTGGATATACAAAATGTTTTGGTTTTCCGTCTGGTGCATAGACGAATAAATCAGAAGGTTTTCCGATGCGTGAGCTGGCCACATACAGTTGTCCATGTGAGAAGCACGGATTCTCCAAATCTAGTCCACACACTTGCAGCGATTGTCCTTGTGCTTTGTTGATGGTCATTGCAAAAGCGAGTCGCACCGGAAAGTGTAAACGTTCAGTATTGGAAAGATTATGAGGGCCCTGGGTGGCCGGGGGGCGATATTTATTTATTTATTTATTTATTTTTTTAGCCAGAAACCTTCGTGGGAGTGTAGTCAACAACTGTTAACAATTTTTTTTTAAATTTTTAAATTTTTTAATTTTTACTTGTTTTAGCCAGAAACCTTCGCGGGAGTGTACTCAACAACTTCCCAAAGTTTCATGTCAATCGGATGAATGGTGTAGTAATGAATAAAGGACAAACAGACATACTTTGGTTTTTATATATATAGATAAGTTTCTATTGGGTTATATTTCTTTCAATGCCTCCATTGATTTCTATGGCAGAGTGTTGCAATACTTGTAAGTGGTCATCTGTTGTGCATGATTTACTCTAATGCAGGTCTAGAGTACATTCAATCAATCAATCAATCAATCAAAATGTATAAAGCGCGGCTAATCACCTATAGAGTATCCAGGCTCTTGCATGTCCTGGTGGAGCCTTTTGGAATTCTGGAAGTGAGGTAATGATCAGGAGTTGTGTGGGAAGGCTATTCCACGTCTTTCCTGAGATGTGGGATTTACACCTGTTTTGACACCTTTAAAGCGGTAGTAAGTTTAGAAGTGTAGTTTGTGAAGTGTTATGTCATTTCTCTTGTGTTGGTATCTGTATTAACACGTCCCTGAACAAACACCCCACCATAAATTTCCCTAAACCCCTCTCATTCAGTAGTAAGTATCCTCCATTTAGGTCCCAAAATATTCACTCTTGCTTTTTCCGACGGCATAGACCTCATCTTTTTCAGACAGTAATTAGATTACTAGCGTTCACTTTTTACCTAATTGTCTATTAATACCAGAAGCCTTGAAAAAAGCCCCAGGCCGGTGTGTCACAAGGGGCCAAAAACATTTGGCATATTCAGAATTCACCATTAACTCTTTGGCTCTGAATAAAATTTGCTTTCAGAAATAAAGATTGATTGGAGACTAAATTTACCAAAATATTTCTACACATTGCTTAAAACCGTCCACCTCAATTCTCAATTTCAGTGTGGTTCCATGTGGGATTAGTGGTTTGGCCCACATTAGGTTCAGGCTGTACTCAGAATATTCAGTCTGTTAAAAGAGAGCCTCTGCTCTTTACCCCTCACAGCAGAACAACAACTTGAACAGTCTAGAAACCCCCCTGTTGGGTTTGGCCCTTTTTGCAGGGTCATCCCAGAACTTTTTTCATTCCTCTTATATTTTTTCTGGCCTGTTGTTGTTGGTTTTAGGACTCTGGGCACTTTATCTCTGCTGATCAGTGCTAATGTGAATGTGCCCTCTATTGTAATCTTGGTAAGATTGGTCTACACCTTTTTGGCATATTTATTTTACCTATCAGTCACTTTTACAGTGGTATCTTATATACCCAGGGCCAGTAAATTAAATGCTACTGGTAGGCTTGCAGCGCTCCTTGGCCACCCACTAAAGTAGCCTTTCGAATCTGTCTCAGTCCTCTGCCACTGCGGGGTCTGTGCACACAGTTTACTGCCACTGTGACGTGGCACATAAGGTGGTTGCCATGTCTGTGACTCCCCTTTTACTACATATCAGTCACCCCTAAGGTAGGCCCTAGCTAGCCCCATGGGCAGGGTGCGGGGTAGGTAAAAGGTAGGACATGTGCCTTAACTGTGTTGCATGTCCTGATAGTGACAAACAGCCTATTTGGTTTCTCCCTGCTGTGAGGCTACCCTCTCATAGGAATGCATTTGGCATAACCTGATATGTGCTTCAGTTGTAATTCCTAATATGAAAGGGGTAGCGTGATCAAGTTTGGTATGTTTGGAACAGTGGTGATAAATGTTGTGTATTGGTGTTTGAGGATTTATTATTACTATTTTAGAAATGCCACTTTTAGAAGTAGGCATTTCTGTGTGCTATGTGTCTTTGGTCCTCTGCTAGGATGTGTATTGACTGTCTGGCTTGGAGTGACAGGTGTTAGGGAGGTGCAGTTGCTCCAGAGAGCTCTGGCTGGTTAAGCACGTGGTGGGCACTTCTAACTTCATTGCTAGGAGCCCAAGAAGAGGCCTCCAACTTCGCTCAGGACAGGCGCCGTGGCCAAGAGGCTGCCGAAAGTCAGGCAGTGTCTGAGCCTGATTGTGGGTGGGGCCCACGGCCACGAGCAGGGAACTTGATGGAGAATTTGCTCCGTATGCTGCAATCAGAAGAGAAACTGCAGGTGCGCACTTTCCCACAAATGTGGTGGGCACTTGGCATTCCTGGGTTTCTGCACCCAAGAGGAAGCAGAGAGCCCGGGTGTTGCGGGAGAAGCCTTAACAGGGTCATACGCGCTCTTCACCTTGTTTGTGGCTGGACGCCAGGCGGCTGTTGCCTGGTTGTGGGTGGGGCTCACGGCCTCGAGCCATCCAGCGTAGAAGGGAAGCCCATTGAGGCTTTGCTAAGTGTGTTGAGACCGTACTTGAAATTCTAACTCACCCAGAGTAAGGTTGAGTCCGGGCATTGCGGGCAGCTGCCATTGGGGGAGTTGTCTTATCTGGGGGGACCAAGTGAGGTCTTCCTGACCCTGAGAGGTCTCCCACAGAACTGACTTGCCAGCAGCTGCACTGCGCCTTTCGCGACAGCTGCAAATTTGGTGCACTATTGGGGTCTTCTTGTTGCTGGATTGCACCTGTGACCCTTGTGGGGCAAGCCCAGAGGGGGCCCCTAGACCCACATTACCACATTTCCTGAGGTAGGAAGGCGAGTGGCCCAAGAACCTACGCAGGGAAAGGCAATTGCCCTGGTAGCAATGGTGGCATGCCTAAGTTGAGCATAATGCCATTAGGTGATGTGTGCAGTCTAGAGTATGTATCCTATTACCCTGCTAATGATTTATGTGTCATGCAGTGCAGTTTAGGCCTAAGTTGGGCCTGATGTATTTTTGGTGTGTGCCCTGCTGCAAATGTTTACAATGTTGCAATGCTAATTATGTTTATATGCATAATGAGTTATGTTGGGTACAGTTCCTACCAGTAGTTATTGGGTGGAGACAACTGTAATGTTTATGACAATGGCCCGATTGGCCCAGTGATTGATGTAATCCTGTAAAGGCATGACAAGTGCCTGGGGGCACAGTGTAGATATATGAGGTTGTTCTAATGTGTGTTATGGGCAATTCAGAAGCTATGTTTATACAACCTTGTGTGGAGTTTCTTTTGTGGTGTGCCTAGTGTGTCGCTGCTGTGTGAGTGTGTTGCGCAAATGCTTTATACATTGCCTCTGGGAAAAGCCTGACTGCTCGGCCAAGCTGCCAAAGGTGTGAACTGGGGTTTTCTTCAGTATGTAACTCCCTTGCCCTGGCTAGAGTTGTGGTTTCTGCCTGGCTGAGGCGCATGCACTAGCTAACCAGAAATACAATTTCTAACACCCCATCAGCAAAGGTTATCAAGTAGTTGTTGCCCCGGCTTTTGGGTCCACACCAACAGACCCAGTTGAGCAGTGTGAACCATAAAAATGTAGGAGTTAGTCAGTCAGCCAATGTTCCTTAACTGGAAATCACACTAACAGAATGATCACACATAATGCCAAACAACTGAGCCGCTGGTTTCCACCAATGGTCATTGCAAGATATCTGGTGGCCCCCACCATGAGGGCCTACCCACAAGCTTGATAGAATTGCCTTCACTACCTTCATACGCTTTCTCTTTTCATACGCTAACTACTGAGGCAAGACTTTTTTGATCACAGTCAATTAGTCACAGAACTCTGATGGGGTGAGTTTTATCCTGCCCATTCCCATATGCACACTCCAACCCTCACCGTGCTGAAGGACCAGGTATTCTGTATCACTTTACGTGATAACATTATTGACTATTTCGACTGCAATCTCAATATTTCCGCTACCCAGACGTTAGAATGGGACTCATTTGAAGTCTCAATATGAGGGCCCTGCATTGCAACAGTTGTGGGAGCTTGAAGAGCTCTTCACACAGACCTACACACTAGCATGGAGGCATTGTACAGGCTGGAGACTCAGGTGATTGGAAATGGTGCTCACCAGCATGTGCTCTTGGCTTCCTGTATGAAGCACTCTCAGCTGCTTGAGGGGCTACTGTGGAAAATTAGTGCGTTTTGGTGAACATTATCTGCGCCATCTTGCCTCTTCCCCTGATGCCACACTTTTGTCGTGCGCTCGCCATTTTAAGATGCCCCGGTCAGAACAAACCCTTTTGCATGCCGCTGGCCCCTGACATAGCCCTTTGCCTTCACTACGCCTGCACGCTGACCACCCCCTGCTTGCACCTGCCTTGAGTCATAAACCCCTCTTCGGCGCTGCTCTGCCCCCGGCCCTCATCCTGTTCCCAGCGCGACACCTCCCCGCCTTCCTTTCATGATCTCCGGCCCTTAGATGCAAACCCCCTTTTCCCCCGTGTGCCCGCTTTGTCCTCCCCGTTCCCAAGCCGACACCCAGCTCTGCCGATACCATCATTGCCCCTCCCCGTACAATAGAAAGCTTCCCCCATCAAAGAATCCCCGGGTTGATCAAAGCCCCCCCCCCCCCCCCCCACCATGAGATCCGATCAGACTCCCCACATTCCGTGAATCGGCGGATTATCCAGCTGCGCGATGTTCATCACCTGTTGTGACTAGGGTGGGGACTTTAACTGTAAATGTGTGTGGGAACGGGCCCAAAGGGGAGTTCCGAGAATGTCTTTTCCGCACATCAAAGCTTTAAACATGTATGTGTAATCTGCAATAAAGTCATAAATGTGGATATAAGAGGCCAGGCCTCAGAAATACAGTTAGAGCACCTCAGAACGATACCTTCTGTCCGTTTCGTTGTGTTCTCCTCCGGAGAGAATAAAAAAAAACCTTGTTTCCTGCTTTCCAGTCTCCAGCGCCTGCCTCTTCATTGATTTAAATAACTAGAGGGTCACAGAGGCAATACCGCCGGGCAAATATCGATTGTCCCCGACCCGATTGAAACTGTTTTTACAATTGGCGTCCCAAGCGTGGGGCCCATCAGCGACTCGTGGATCCAGTGGGAGAGGTCCCGACGACAGAGTGAACGACTGCAACGATCGGGAGAGCTCTTGCCCAATAGACCCTCGTCTGGCAGCCGATCATCCGAACTTCACTAGTTCCGAACAGACCTCTCTCGAGTGATCTACGGTCCTGACTGGGAACCATCAGGAGTGCCGTGAGAAATACGAGAAAAAGAGGACGATCGGGCGCTGGATTCGGAAGACAAGAAACTGTCCACATGGTCCGGGTAAGGTCGTGTTGCCACGACAAATTGCGAAAGAATTTGTTTTGATTGCTTGATTGTCAAAAAATACTAGTATTGCCTTGTTTATTTTTATTTAGAGATTCACTGTCTACAAACGGAGAAGCAACAGGCTCTCTCTCCCTTTGCAAGCAGTGGAGGATAAGTAGGGTAGCAGCCGTGCTTGTTCTTTTTCTCCCCCACTCAATAATTGCTTGAAACTGAACTGTTGTTCACAAACTATTGTTTCCTGGAGATTCTCTGTCTGCAAGCAGGGAAGAGACCATCCTTTTTGCAGATAGTGAAAAGGGTAGGTAACGCAGATCTTTGCGGTCCTACTCATTCTCCCCATTGTTATTTTGATGGTCTTTAGGTTTTTTTGGTTCCATGAGGTATTCACTGCCTGCAAACAACGTAGAATAGAAATATTCTGTCTAGTCTTTGCACCTAGTGATAAGATAGGCAGTGCTGACTTTTTAGTCCCTCGTTACGAGCCGTCATGTCTGTCTTCTCCCCATTGATAAATAGCCTGTTTAGCCCGGACCGGGTGTTAGAGGTGGACCATATGGCTCCACTAGAAGGCACCCCTAATAAGGACATGTTCATAAACTATGGGTTAGTCACCATAGCTTATAATAAATTATGGCACAGGTATACCGAAGATAGCCAAGACAAACAGTGGCCACTGGCAGGATCCTTTGACCTTGATAAAATAGAAACGTTAGAAATAGCCCTTCGAAATAATAAGACGACGCCAATTATGCTCGACAGTCTCGGTATGTGGCGCAGAGAGGCTACGAAACGACAGAGAAAAGACGAGGATAAACCAAGTAGGGAAATATACCGACAGGACAACCCCAGGACACCGCTACCCACAACTTATCCCCCGACACTATACAAAGGACGACCAGACTTAGGGTCAGACCAATGCGCTTTTTGTAGGTATGTCGGACACTGGAAAGCCCAATGCCCGACTCTACTGAGCGTGAGTAAAGGCAAAGGGCCGACAAGAACGACAGACCGACAGTACGAGAAAAGGCGCGAGACAGAGGAGAACTCGACTTACATAGACAGACCAGACAGAACCACCACGTTTGATTATGCCCGATGGCACAGATTTCGCCAGGAAAATCTCAGCGGCATGATCAAGTTCTCCTAGGTCGGGCAATGTCAAGACGGGAACCCAGCCTCGTTTAAAATTCACAGACGGAAAGAGATAATTATGACCAATAACTGTTTTTATATTTGTCTTGGGTCTTTGTATGTCGTACTTGTACTGTCCCCCGTCTGAGTTCGTGTGTACGTAATGTACAAATCTGCGTCATCCCTCTACACGTGTTTCCGTGTTACTCGACCCCTGTTAGCAGAAACTTAGCATAAAAGCAACCTGGAAAGGAAGAAATGATAAAACAAAATCCGTAGACCATTAATAAACTTGAACTTTTAATTTAACACAACAAACAAGGAATAATAACGATAAACTGTAGAAAATGAAAGTCAAACAGAACATTCGTCCCCCCCCATTCTGGAACCTTCCAAAGTAGGGCAGGGTTACGGCTACGCCCAACCAACGGCAACCCATATAAGGCGAGCCCCGCCGCCAACTCTTGGTCAGGAAATCTTAACGTATGGGGGAGCCGGAGGAGAGGCAGGAGCCCGCAGCCTGGGCATTTGCAGGTAGTCCCGCCACATGTCTCCTTGGCCGGCCGCAACGGGCCTGGAAAGACTAAGGTAGTCCCGCCACATGTCAAAAGGAGAACGAGGCACCTCTTCCTTTTCTCTTCCGTCACAGCCGTAGCAGTCCTGGACGGCGGGATGTCCTGCACGTACCTCCACAACAATCTGTCCAAGTTGGGCTGGGAGGGAGAGGCGACGCGGATGAGCCTCTCCCACCTCCACCGGTAGGAGGTTTCCCAGCCCCCAGCCGGCGCCGAACACCCCCAGTCAGGCGATGGTGCCCATACTTCCACAGCACCGGACACACCATGGTGGCACCCCAGTACTTGCGCAGCACCGAACGTACAATGGTGGCACTCGGGGAACACCGGATGTGGAGAGGCCTTCATGCGGGGCGATGAAAAGGAGCGGCATGGAGTGCACCGGGAGAAGGAGACGATGTGAACGAGTCTCCCTTGCCCCCCCCCAGGTGAGGGCATCACAGCTGCACCCCAGCTGAACGTCCCGCTCTCACAAAACAGGGACCTCTTCCTTTCACTCCGAAGGGTCTCTTCCATTCTTGCAAACTCGACGAGAGTGGCCCCTGTAGGGCCTCAAAATGGCGTCTGGATCCGCTGGAAGGCGGGCCCCGGCCACTAGAGTAACTCTGGCCAGCCATACAACACGAACATTTGTCCCATGGAGCACGAGCCCCCATCTCCGACAGCATCTTCGCAGCCTTGAAGATCATACAAAGGTCCCCGGCGGAGCCTTCGGCCTTTGCAGGTTTCCGGTAAGGGACGGCTGCTTCGATCGCCAACGAAACAAACATGACATTGCCACACCTTCTGTTAGCGTGAATTCTAGAACTGCCGAAAAGGACTCTGGTCCAAACTGCCAGTAATGGAAACATTTCCCCCTGATGCTGCTTCCGGACTGTGCCGGCCCCGCCCAAAATGGCGCTGGTATCAATCGGAACTTACGAACACCTCGTGGTGTTCCTTCGCACTAATATAAACTTGATGTTCTGAGATTTTTGTGATCCTTTGTACACTTGGCTAGAAAAGACAAGGAGAGCTCACTCGACGAACAGTATGAAAAGATCCCCGTTACAAATGTTGATTACGAATATACAGTGTATTATATTTTTATAACTGATGTAAACCTCATTTACGATGCATACGTACGGTATGCATATAAGAAATCTGATTACGACTGTTATGATTATGTTTCTAAATTATGAAAATATATGCCCCCGAACCCCCAGCCAATTAATAGACGTTTTAGTCTCTCACAAATGAATGAGTAAACTTTCCGATGTTTTTACTGTTGCCAACGACCCCCCCCCCCCACTGTACGCACTTTAGCCATTGCCACGACCGACCAAGTACGACCACACCCTCCTAAACCATATGCTGAAATGAATTTGCAAAATAAAGTCTTTGAAACTATGGACGGGTATTGCATGCTTTATTTTAAAACAATATGGGATGGGTAGGAAAGTTCTTTTTCTGTGCACCCTACTCTGCTCTCTCTTTAAGGTTAAAGGAAGATGGTTACCCAGCCCTGGAGGACGGATCGGATCGACAACACGACACTCCGTCTTAAAAGTACGCGACTGACTCATGAACTTTCGCGTAGAGGAAGACCGTGACTTCCAAGGATGGGTAAAACGAATGGTGTAAACGAGGGAATGTAAAAGGAGGGTAAAATGAAATAATGTAAATATTGTAAAGCACAACGTTCCAAAGTAGCAGGGACCCAAGAACCGAAGAACTTTAGAACGCCACGGCGTTGAAAGAGGTTTAAGGATCCCGATAGTGAGATATATCCTTTGACTAGATACCTCGCACTAGGCCCCTCTGGTTTCCTTTTTATGTTTCCCCGCACACGCCCTACATGAACACACTACCCCCCCCGACTCCGAAAACCATATCCCCGGGGACCCTGCCCCAAGGAGGAAAAGACGAGTAAGAGGTAAGTAAAGGACTTATGAATCCATGTATTTGAATGCGCGCGAATGCTGTCTCCCCCACCCCCCCTCTTTTCCTCCCTCTGCAGGTTACGTCAGAAATTACAGCCGAGGTGTGGCGAAGATCTGAGACCTTGCCATGTCTAAATACACGAAACGGACTAGCGCCGCAGGGTGGTGCCCAAGCACGCCTGCAAACTACTCACGTATCGAACAAGCCCGAAAAATTAGCACAACCTGATAAAAAGTGACCACCCTTAAACCAGACCGGAAGAATGAACCCATGTCACGTATGATGCGAAACTGTGAGGGAATGTGTGTGTGTGTGTGACTGAGGCGTTGACCCAACTGATCAAAGGACCGAGAATGCGAGAAAGTGCGACAAAATGGTACCTCCTTTTTCTTCTTTCCTTTTCTCAAAGCACGTCCCCTCTACCCTGTCTAATGCTCAAACTGCATGATTACAAGATTCTAACGCGGACTTGTGAATACCCTTTACTGTGTAATGCACTAAATAGCCTTTCTTGAATGCACTGCCGCCCTCTCTGTTGCACGTGTACTATTTAGCCTGCCGTTGCACTCTTTCTCTCTCACTCTCTCTCTCTCTCTCTCTCTCTCTCTCTCCCTCTCTCCCTCTCTCTCTCTCTCTCTCTCTCTCTCTCTCTCTCTCTCTCTCTCGCTCTCTCTCTCTATTTTTGCACTACCACTCCCCCGAGTGGTTAGCCCCGAAATTGGCAGATTGCCACCCCTAGCACACCACCTAATTGGCTTCAAATACCGTCAGTATTTGCACAAACGTTTGTCTTTAAATACAATCACCCTGAGGCCACGTCATTACCTCTCCTTTTCCGCTAGAAGTCAATGAACCCAGGTTGGGCCGTAAGGGAAAGGACAGGTAAGACGACAGAGGTTCCCTAATCTGGCCCGAAATAAGGGAACTACATGTCAACGGCTCCTATAGTATAAAACAAGGACCTCAGAATACGCGACCCTCCCCTCCCCGAATCGTCGCAATACCCAACCCAGAAGAACGATCGCCCCCGTTACCTCCCCTGTCTATGTCCCTGGTTGTTTCCCATAAAACCCCTGTCCTTCCTAGTTAAAGTAACCGGGCTGTAAAAGGTTACGTAGGACCCAGAATGATGTTTTACAAGGTTAACAGACTAGACCAAGGTAAAGAAATCATCAAAATGAACCCCGCAGTAGGTGAAAAACAGGATGCACCGATAGAAAGGAAATGTTTAGCCATGTTCGTCTCTCAGCAAAATACCTGTGTAGTACCATGTTGACGACTCACTGTACCCTTTTGTAAATGTGAAACTCTAGAGAACGGCATATCTTTGCCAGATTTGTCTCCCGGAGGTGGGTTACCATCAGATGAACTGTCATGCCTGTAATAAATGATTATGAAGGAAAGTCTTAGTAAACCCAACAGGTCCGCCACCGGTCATTCATATGCCGGTTGTGAACATTAAATGTAACGGACTTTTTCATTCTTTACCTGGAGCTGGGAGAGAAATAGACTTTTTGATTATCTTCATCCGCAAATTTTCTAAAAAACTGTCTTTTCAAACTTGTTTAAGGGTACTGCTGTTGGAGGAGAGAAGGACCGGATGTGGGAGCACGAGGCCCGACTGCAGACTAAGGGACACCTGCGACATTAGTCAAGGCGAGACCACGACTGAAAAGAGTTGCAGGACGAGGCACTGTTTTCGACAGCGTGAAAAGAAAGGGTCGACCTGATGCCCCTGCTCGACGTCCAGTGCCTGTCGACAAGTCCCCGCTCTCTGAATTCCGTCACACGCCCGCCTATTTGAAGTCTCTCGTTCCCCTAGTTTGTTCCTAATTTGGCCTTGCTCCATCCCCCTTTTTCCTCTGACCTACCCTATGGACTGTTTTGAACGCTCTTCTTCCATCGGAACTTTCTGACAATCACCTCAAAGGACACAGGGCGAAAAGGACCTTTCCGACCAGAAACGCGAGGAAAGGGTCGTGCCCTGCAACGCAGAACTTAGAACAGAGCTGGACTTGTAGCTCCACCGCCGGTGCTCAACAGCGCCAACGAAAGACCACAAAGAACAATGAGAACTCGTAAAACTTCGAACATTTGACATCCTCAATCACCGTTTTTTGCCTCATTTCTCTCCCAGCCGCCATTGTATTGATCCTGCTCCAAACCGAATCTGAAATATGTGTTAACCTGCCAGTTCACGTTATGATATGTACTTGCTGCTCGCCGTTTTTTGTATTTCATTCCTATGACTTTCCTGCTGAACAAATTTATCAAAGTTTATCAAATAGGTGCACCTCCTAAAACTAGAAACCTCAAAATGTATTGTTTACAAACTCTTTTTCTAGGGTTCCTACCGGTTTCTTTCTCATGCCCACCACAATAGACCAGAGTAGAAAATGAACCAGCAAGATGTCTTGAATATGTTAAAGGAGGGACTGTGGAAAATTAGTGCGTTTTGGTGAACATTATCTGCGCCATCTTGCCTCTTCCCCTGATGCCACACTTTTGTCGTGCGCTCGCCATTTTAAGATGCCCCGGTCAGAACAAACCCTTTTGCATGCCGCTGGCCCCTGACATAGCCCTTTGCCTTCACTACGCCTGCACGCTGACCACCCCCTGCTTGCACCTGCCTTGAGTCATAAACCCCTCTTCGGCGCTGCTCTGCCCCCGGCCCTCATCCTGTTCCCAGCGCGACACCTCCCCGCCTTCCTTTCATGATCTCCGACCCTTAGATGCAAACCCCCTTTTCCCCCGTGTGCCCGCTTTGTCCTCCCCGTTCCCAAGCCGACACCCAGCTCTGCCGATACCATCATTGCCCCTCCCCGTACAATAGAAAGCTTCCCCCATCAAAGAATCCCCGGGTTGATCAAAGCCCCCCCCCCCCCCCCCCCACCATGAGATCCGATCAGACTCCCCACATTCCGTGAATCGGCGGATTATCCAGCTGCGCGATGTTCATCACCTGTTGTGACTAGGGTGGGGACTTTAACTGTAAATGTGTGTGGGAACGGGCCCAAAGGGGAGTTCCGAGAATGTCTTTTCCGCACATCAAAGCTTTAAACATGTATGTGTAATCTGCAATAAAGTCATAAATGTGGATATAAGAGGCCAGGCCTCAGAAATACAGTTAGAGCACCTCAGAACAATACCTTCTGTCCGTTTCGTTGTGTTCTCCTCCGGAGAGAATAAAAAAAAACCTTGTTTCCTGCTTTCCAGTCTCCAGCGCCTGCCTCTTCATTGATTTAAATAACTAGAGGGTCACAGAGGCAATACCGCCGGGCAAATATCGATTGTCCCCGACCCGATTGAAACTGTTTTTACACTACACTATACCAACTTTGTGGCACATGCAGTGAAATCACACAGAGGATGACACATCTGTAGCCCTCCTTTCATGGCTAATAAAGCAGGAATCACCTCACCACACTATCCCTTCCTTTAGGATTCCTCAAAACCATATGCCCTCATTTAGGTAAATATACTCCATGCATTTGTAGACCATGAAGCAGCACTTTAGCTGCCACACAATGTTCACTGCAGGGAGAGGTATTAGTCTGCTTGACTGATGTTTCCTTACCATAGGTTGCCCCAGAATAGCATCTAGAACTAGGCTTCTCTATGACTGTAGCCGAAGTAAAATAAGTCATAGAGTTACTAGCTACCCACAAAACTCCTGGATAGCCTCCGGCTGGAGTTCTAGCTACCCACAAAACTCCAGGTCTGGATAGCCTCCTGCTGGAGTTCTATCACAAATCGTTTCTCAACCTTTCTCCAAATAACTGGCACAGATATAAGAGGCTTAACTGGAGAAAGGCCTCCTCTAGCCACATCTGAGCAAGAACCTGCTTATCTTTATCTGAATACCGGGTAGGGATGAATTAGATCTAACCTCATGTAGACCACTGATAATCTTAAACACAACTTTAAGCAAGGTATTAGCAGAGTGCTTTTACCACTCATCCCACAGCTGGTGCACAATAATCAAACATGTTTTGTGCCTTGTGGGAAAAATTCACTCAATTTTCAAAGGCTCTTCAAAGGGTTATGGAGGCTTGCCTGGGACCATGGCCCCAGGTGACATGCATGGACCTAGAAAAAGCATGTGATTGCTGAGCTGGCCATCCCATTTTCAACTACTGGAAAGCTATGGTCCGTTTCAGGTGCTTTATTGCTAGGGTTCATCTTTGATATACAATGCCATCAGCCCGGTTCCGAACAGGCAGGCTTGTGTCAGAAGCAAAAGGAATTCACAGGGGCATCAAACAGGGCTGCCGTTGTCCCCCTCTTCTTCTCTTTGGTGATGGAGCCACTGACTATTCTTTTATGCTGAAAAGGTGCCCGCTGCAGAATACCGATTGGAGACAGAACACAAGGTGTCTCCCTGTATGTCGATGACATTTTGCTCCATATTTGATACATGGCAGCATACCACACTGACATTGCTAACATCTTTGCTGAAATCTCCGCCATCCAGGTCAATTGGAGGAAATATTGTTTCTTTACTCTCCAAGCTGGAGCGGATGAATACAAAGTTGACAATGGCAGAGGAGCACTATCATGGCACCCCTCCACATTCCGATTTCTTGGAGTTCAAATATACAATGACGAAAGTGATCTACCTGATTGATACCTCACAAAAATGGTAGTGGCAATCTGTGACCAGGTTACATCCTGCTTTCCCTCATGGGCTAAATAGGTCTATCCGTAATGGTTTTGCGACCTGGTCTATAAAACCACCTACCTAACTTTCCTCTCATGCTGGCAGTTGTATTTTCCACACACATGATTCTTTATTGGGGGACTTCGTTTGGTGCAATGAATGTTGCTGGGTTACACCATCCAAGTTCCGCTTACCTATGGTTAGAGGAGGTTTAAGAGCTCCTAATCATCAACACTATTATTTAGCGGCGTAGCTACAGTGGGTGAGTCATTGGTTTGCTGCATGCCATCTTGATCATACCGCCTTTACTCAATCCCCCTGCCACCCTGAACATCTCCAATGGCTTTTCCATTCAGTGCAGGCTGCTCCCCGCACTCTGAGTAACCCACTACTGCATCATAGAAGCCTGCACATTAGAGCACCAATCCTCCCTTATAACCCCATCATCCCTCTTGTGGGTACCCCACAAAAAAGGCTATTTAACATATGTTAGGTTGCAACACTGTCACAAAATAGGCTTTCTAACCTTAAGAGAT
This sequence comes from Lissotriton helveticus, assembly GCF_964261635.1. Classification (NCBI taxonomy): domain Eukaryota; kingdom Metazoa; phylum Chordata; class Amphibia; order Caudata; family Salamandridae; genus Lissotriton; species Lissotriton helveticus. Next base: position 658,100,300 of record NC_136057.1, on the reverse strand, counting down.
TAATTCCAAGATGGGTCTCTAATGCCTTTTGATGAGCTGGTGCCGCCGCAGAGCATCCACAGAGTGCAGTTTCTGATGTATCATGCACTAACCTGTATTCTGAGAAACTACTGAGCCACTAATTCATGCTGTGATGCAATACCTCAAGCTATGGCAAATGGGGAGCAGCAAATTATCTATTTGCTAAAGCTATTGGAGAACACACCCAGACCTCCCTTACCAGCCTCTACATCAAGTGAGAGACAGAGTGCGGACAGGTTTTACCAGATAAAGAATGGTCTAGAATGCTGGCTAACCCAGCCACAATTCCCCCGGAATGCAAGGTTCAAACTCATCCAATGCTTTGTACTTATTAGGGCATAACTATGTCCTGTCAAGATTGAGAATTTTTTACCTTGTTGCCCCCGCTGCCACATTCATGCTGCTGACCTACGTCACATGGTGTGCTCTTGCCCCTCATGTTCCTACAACTGGTCAGCACTGATTGCACAACTAGTTCATATAACTGAAAGTAACGTCCTACCAAGCTGGGAGGTATGTGACTTGGGGTTGTACCAGCACACCAAATGAAACAAAACAATAGCTTGATTAAGCTTGCTGTTGGCTAAATGTGTTGCAACATGCCACTGGAAAGACCCTCTCCCTTCCACAATTGCGACATGGCAATAATTGCTAAATAAGTGGGCTGCAGCGAAGGGTACTGTCCTAAGAATTGAGAAAGCCAGAGGCCTCTGGAAAAATCCTATCTTTATGCACTAGGATGCTCTGTTGCTTCTCTTCAAACCTGTGATCAAGGATGACTCTTTCCCACTCTCAGCAGGATACCTCCTTCTGTGCATTCAAGTCCACCCGCTCTTGATATTATCTCGAGGTAACATTACCCCGACATCCCACACCTCCTTGGTATCCTCCTTTGGTCCTTTGGTGATGCATTGTTTCTAGCACCTCTCGTACCAGTGTAGGGTGACAAAGTACTTAACATCACACGCATATACAAAGACAATGAATCATACGTGTGTAAATCAATAAATAGAAAATGTTTGATAAGGCAAGGAGGACTACAAGGTGTAGGATGCACGTCACCCATACTGGTAGGCATTCTGAAAGAGTGCCTGGTCTGAAGAAACTCAAACTCAGGATTCAGAACATAACACTGTAGTTAGCGTTGACTTTAATGATAGCATTTATTACTACCCAAACAAACTTTTTTTAGCAACATCAGGACAATGAAAATCTGGGAAGAAAACATAACTTTCTAACCTGTACCATGCAGCTTGCATGCAGCTCTTTGATGGCAGTTCATAGCTCACTGTGCTAGATTACATGTGTAACTTATAAACTGCACAGTATCAAAAGAATCTCAGAGACAAAAGCAGTAACCCACTGAGCTCTGCACATAAAATACTTTTTTTATATGCATGGTGCACATTCTTTGCAGCAGACATATTAACCCTCTGTGCTACCTTTGATGATTCAAAACTGCCACTAAACAAAACTCCCATCTCTCTCCAGCAGGTACATTAGTCACCAGAGTTATCCTGACACTTTAATTCTTGCCTGAAATCTGGATATATAAGGAACTTTGCAGTGCCAGCCCCTAGTAACAAACCCCACCCTCACCCTTCCAGCCTCCCAGGGAAACACAGAGTACGACCAGCACGGCCTTGCTATCCCCCTCCAATGGTGCCCCTCATCTTCACATAGACCCTCTTTCATGTGTATATAATTAATTTGATAGTGTTACTCATCCGAAGTATGTACAACAGGGTATTGGAGTGCGTTACATCACACACATATATAGAGACAATGCCTCATAAATGTGAAAGTCAATGTACAGGAAATGTTACTTAAGACAATGATGGCTACATGGTGAAAGAGTCAGATGTCATCTATATTGGTTGGCAGTGGCGTAGCATGGGCATGGGCGTGGCCACAGGGGAGGTTGCTCTGGGTGCAATAGTCTTCGGGGTGTAACATTTAACAAGAAAAAAAATGTGTGTTTGAAGGGACTCAAGTCACATCATTACTATTGTCTGTAAGTGCAGGTTATGATTTCTTGCCCGCCTTTCTCCATAGAATTGTTGCACAGAGCCATTCCCTCCCGCATGTCTCATGGCCTCGGGCAGGTGGAAGGCTGCTTGCACTGTTTCCCCATGGCATGGGAGCATCGCTGCCCAGAGGAGGGTCTCTTGTGGTACCACAGTGCCATACAAGGAATCCGTTTCTGCTTTTTGGCAGGCAGAAGGAATATTTCAAGCCAGAGTTCCGCACTTGCTGCCTGCATCATGTGTCGGGTTGGGATGGCGGGTTGAGTCACCTGGGGGTGTGACATCCATTCATTCTTTCATTCATCATTCAGTCTTTCACCATTCATTCTGTCCTTTTATCTGTGCACCCATCAATATCCAAACGTATTCAACCATTTCCAAACCTACCCATCACCTATCCTTCCATCCATCATTTCACTCATTCATCCCTCCATCCATACATTCACTCATGCATCCATCCTCCCTTTCTCTCTCCAGCCCTTTTTCACTTAGCCACCCATCCATCCACTCATCCACACATGAACCCATCCATTGACCCTATCCATCCTTTCACTCACGTATCCATCCATCCTTTCTCTCATCCATCCACCCACCCTTTCACTCATCCAACCATCATTTTTCCCATCTACCTTCCCTTTCACTCACTCATCCATTCTTACATCCACCCTTTCACTCATCCATCCACCCATTAACCCTTTCACTTATCGATTCATCAATCCATCCATTATTTCACTCATCCATTCACCCATTCACTCGCCCATCATCCACCCTTTCACTCATCCATCCATCCTTTCACTCATCAATCCACCCTTTTACCTATCCATCCATCCACCCTTTTACCCATACATTCACCTTTCCACCCATATATCCACTATTCCACCCATACATCTATTTATGTACCCTTTCTCTCATCCATCCTTCCCCTCAATCATCCATCCATCCTTTCTCTCATTTTCCATCCATTCGCCCTTTCACTCATCCACTCATACTTTCACTACTCCACCCAGCCATTCAACCATTATTTCACTTATTTACTCACCCACCTTTTCACATTAATTATGAGCTAAGCATTTGTCTGCAGAGTTGCAGACAGAAGAGACCCATCAAGAACTTTGCCCTTGCTGTCGTTCCTACATAGCAATCTGAAAACATGGAATGCATGAGTCATGCATGATGCACAGTGCCAGGACGTGAGGTGACTGTGACATGGTGTTGTTTCCTGGGGGTCTCTTCAAAGGGCAAGTTCGATGTAATTAAGGGCTTGTTTAAAACACATAAAATAAAAATCTGCTCTTAGCATAGTGTGCTGCCCGACTGGTATTCTGCTACTTCTGTTATTGCATCCAGATATATAATAAATTACACCTACAACAAGCCAGGACTCTTTGCTTTGTCAATGGTTTTTAGTTGCATAAAATGAAAAAGCAGCAGCTATGGCTTCGTTGTGTATATTAAAAATGCTTCAGTTCTAAAAGGATGAGACTGTGAAAGATCTATAACCCCTTCTTTTTACCTTCCATCGCTGGATTCTTTTCATGAACTGGATTCTGTACATTTCTTCCATCTGGTGACTTGCAACATTTTTTATTATGTACTGTTAAAACAGAATGCCGTGCCCTAGACTGAGGCACGAGGAGGCCCACCACATGCTGTAATAGCCCAGACTGGCCCATTGTCATTCTGGATATGGCAATCAGCCGGCATACAGAACAACAATGAGTGTGGTGGGGCTGCTCTTGGGCTCAGAGAATGAGTGTGAGGTGGCCCCATCAGGGAATTGAGGCTTCTTGTAGAGATACAGCACCGCTCCCTGCACTGCCCAAAATTATGAGGAAAAAAAGTCCAAAAAAGGGATAATCACAGATAATAGATGTGAGATCCTAATCACGGATGGTCTAACACATTTATGGATGGTTGGTCACCCTAATCATCACAGAAAAGGGACATGAGATCCAAATCATGGACGGTCCGTGAAATTTATGGACGGTTTGTAACCCTAGTCATCACATGTTGTCTTAGTTACATGCAGCCTCTATTTCTCTATATAGCTGTCGGTACCCACTATTGCTTTGTTTATAATGTCATTCATTGGTGTAACAACAGTATATTGTAAATTCGGTACCTGTATGTCAAAAAACAAAATAAAGAGATGTTTAAAAAACATTACAAATCACACTAATACATTTTCTGCATAATGTTGAGTTTGCTGTAGAACATTTCATTGATTTGAGTTGGGCGGAAGCCTTATTCAACTTGAGCCAGTGAGATCCACCGTAATTATTTTAGGGGACTGGTATTCTTTGCTACCTCCCTCAGTGTCCCAGGTCTAGAGTTCCATCTGCCTTAATTTTTGGAGCAAGAGGCTACAGATTTGTCCCGCCTTTATTTTCAGTAAGGTAATGTAACCTGAAGAAGAACAACAAATATAGGGCCCGATTCACAAAAGCAATCTGAGACAAAATCCTCACTTTACGACTTTGAGCATTCACAAAAGGCATTTAGGAGTAGTAAAGTTAGGAATCCTAACTTTACTACTCCTAAATGCTTTTTGCGAATACCAAAAGTCGTAACGTTAGTATTTTAGTCTCAGTTTAGGAGTAGTAAATTTAGGAATCCTAACTTTACTAATCCTAAATACCTTTTGTGAATACCGAAAGTCACAACGTTAGTATTTTGTCTCAGTTTAGGAGTAGTAAAGTTAGGAATCCTAACTTTACTACTTCTAAATGCCTTTTGTGAATACCGAAAGCCGTAAAGTTAGGATTTTGTCGCAGATTACTTTTGTGAATCAGGCCCACAGTGATCTTGTATTGGCACGCCCACTTCTATTTCCATTAGCTACAATTAACAAAAAAATAACTGTTGCTCACACTTTCACACAGTGTGCGTGCTGCACCCTGATCAGGCTGATTGTAGAGCCAATGGGTGAGACATATCAACGGTGGTCGGGGCTCCATCCATAGTGGTGTTGAGCTGCTGCTGTGACATGATCAAAAAGTGATGCAGGCAATACCCGCCTTCTTGGGATACATGCTGTCCTCATTAATTGTAGGAGAGTATGTAGCCTTACGGCAAGAGAGGTCAACCTGGAAGCTGGGGAGCTAGGTTCAAGGCTCGGCAACGACGCTCATAATTCTGTGACTCTGAGCAAATCACTTAATCTCTCTGTGCCTAACAAAAATGAATGTGTCCATCTGTAACACAATTGGTGCTCATGTAAAGCGCTATGATATCTGATATTTTCAGGTCGAGTTTGCTCTATATTAATCTCCCCCCCAAAAAAATCAGCCTCCACCAAAAAAGTTTGGGACAAGCACTTTTATTTTTTTTTACAAATTAAGCTCTGGGGGTGTGATATAAATGTGTAGATTGGGGAGATACTGCAACCCTCACTTTGTGCAGTACAGCTCTGAATCCTTTACAGTTGTCAGTGTGCAGTGAGTGACCTTATTTCAGAGATTTGAAGTTTTAAGATTCTGTTGTGTGTTGTAATGTTTTACTTTTTGTAGCCAGAATTCCAATACTCAAGCTGGCTGTCACTTTTATGGAAGGTGAACTCGTTCGCTTTAAATTAAGTGCTTTTAGAAGAATAAACTAGACTTAGTGCCATACCCTATTAGAGGTGTCTTATAAAACCAGTGATTCAATATCTTCCCAACTTTGTCAACCTATTTTTATCCCAATGGAGAGACTGACACGTAAGTAAAGGATTAGGAACTATGGGAATTTTCAGGATGCCTATTCTATTGTGCTGTTGTTTCTCAATTGTGTTGCTTCCATAATTCCAGTCGTGAGCAGTGACACTGGTATTTTATGACACCATTTGGTCTGGTCCCCAAGATTACTCAAGATATTTCTGACACACGCAAAATGGATATTTTTTGTCCATCTGTCTCTGATATGAAAATATGGATCAGGTGGCAGGGAGGAATCCTGAGGAACCTCACATGGTACTAAAGTAAGATGAATGTCTGTATTTGAAGAACAGAAGATATCAATCGTGTGTATGCAATCATCTGCAAAAGTAGACACGTCTCTCCTAGTCTCTGGGTCACATGGCTAAAGATAGCGGTCACTTTGCACAGATAGATAGATTGCATGTGGACAGGCCAGCTGTATGCTGGTCCTCGCTGGTAACCGGACTATTTTTCAGGCAGGGTAGAAATAGTTTTCTGGAAAACAGCCAGCTGTCTCCTGTGAATGGAGCTCTTATGATACATTCCTGTTACCTTGATGCGCAGGACTCTGCTTTGCTTTCTGTCCTAAGATAAGTTTCCTTAAACTAATATTTTATTTGGTTTAACTTTCCAATAAAAAACTCAATCACAAAAAGGCCCGAGAATGTTTCCTTGGATATCTGTGCTCACTTCTAAAATAAATGCTGCACAAGCACTGCATGTTGAATCTGCGTGTTAGTCATCAGCGGGATAACATTTCATGTCGTGTGCATTGCAGACCTAGAAAACCACTTGGGACGTCTGTCCAATGTGTATGTTTCATGCGGCACATTGAATGCTGCTCCCCGCGAATAGGCCTTAAAGGTCTCACCCTCCCAATGTATTTTCGGAACTAAAAACTGTGCAAACCCTGCTTCGTCCTCAGAAGGATGCCACATCACTCCATATCAGAAAAGGGCCATTTACCTTGGTTTTGTCTTTCATTTTTCAATCAGTGAATTCTGCGTCTTGCAACCTTTGATTTCTTCAATTTATCCAAGCAATTAACACACCTGATGATACTGACATGCAGAAGGAACATCCAAGGCTCAATACATGTCATCCTACTGATATCAAGGCATGGTTATAGAACCTGAGTAACACAGGATTGATTTTCATTTAAAGCACTGCATTGTCCAAAAAGATGACAAGTGTACAGGCCCATATGTTAGGCATGGCTCCCATTTAAAAAAGATTTAAAATACTTCACCTTTTTGAATGGAACCTGACTTAGATTAAGATATCTAAAGCGTATGACAACCAAATTCCATGATCATAGCATCCTTGATCCATTCTTTGATGCACCACTTCTCAGAAGTGTTCTTGCAATTTGGTGCTTCTAGTGTGTGCTATTATAGTGCACTAAAACCTTCTGGTGAAACAGCGTTATATAAAACGTGTAAATAAATCAATCAAATATTACAGGTAAATATTACTTCGCAAGTTTTTGCTTTTTCTGCTTGCCAGTGGTAAATCCTTTCCCAATTCCCATCAGCGTATATCCAAGGCGCCTTTGAAGCATCACGGTGGATGGCCTCTTGAACTCTGCAGTGCTAAACATCATCACACTTAAAAGGGTAATGGGCCTGACAACTGCCCGGAGTGGGGTATTTTGTCAACCCCTGAAGCTGCATCTAACTAGGAAAAAACATGTGTTTGTTTGAAAACGTGTGAATGGTTATGAGAGCCCTGAGTGGCTGGGCTGGCTTATGTCAGGAAGTAGAGTGCGTGCAGGCTGCCATTCAGCAGTGTAGGACACACAAAAGGGCGTCAAGAACTGGCCAGGTGGCAGAAGGGGGCTGGGTACGTGGCCGAAACTCTTTTCACTAAGTACATGTTGTACTACTTATTTCCTGCAGAGACATTTGAAATTGTAAGGAAACGCGTAACCTTTACAGGTCAGGACTTTGCTTTGTACCATCTGCAAAACATGTCTTGACAGAACACATTTGCAAGGCTTGTCAGAAGCCATGTGCGCCTATTCCATGAGAGGAGCGTGTTTAATGCAACTACAACTGGCTACCTTTAGGATTTAGTTTATTATTCTTGCTATTTTCCTTTGTGTGTGATTAAACTGTTTCTGTTGATGCTCCTCTTTTAAAGCTCTGCAAAAACATGTCCACATTTCGACAATATGATCTGGGGTCGGGGGCAGGCAAAAATTTGCTAAAATGCAAATGAATGGGACTGGTTCCGCCAGAGCTCCTATAAAATGACAAGCATCCGTTCAAAGTTTTGAAGGACTTAGATAAGGCCCCTAAACCCTCATTCTCTCTTTAGTATCCCTCACCAGTATTCCCATTCGTTCAAATAGGAACAATGCAAATATCTTACGCAGAATAGAATCAGGTAAATTCCACGAACAAAAACTATAAACTTATATGAAGCATAATTTTACTGAACGAAATTTCCACCTTTTTTAATATACAAATAAAGCAACTAAAATCTAAATGTTGAACGTGCTCTCATATGATTGTTTCATATGCGCTTTTAATAGTTAAAGCGAATTAAATGAATTACTCTAGAGAATAACACTTCATTTGCACCAGAAGGTGCTGTCTATCAGTGAATTATTTAATGATTGCTGATGAGGGAAACGCTGCCCAGTTTCTGCAGTAAGGGGGTGGAGTTGGTGCTGGTGAAGAACTATAGCAAATTAACTGTTACTGCATACAGAGACAGACAGACAGAGCAGCGCTATGATGCGGAGGAGCCGTTTTGTTAGGTCTCATCTAGCGACGCAACGCATGCACTACCCGCCTTGGCGAGAACTATTGTTGTGTGTTTTGCTTCAAAGGGGAACAGGAGAAGTGCACACGTATGGACAGGAGATGTGCACGCCTACGGGTGATGTTCACACATGCACATCTCCTGTCCCCTACGCGTGCACATCTCCTGTCCTTCCCTCTCTCCTGCTCGCTGTGCCTGCACGGACAGAAGCTGGGCACGCGCAGACAGCTTGTTTTGTTTTGCTTTTTTTGTGCATCAGGAAACCTGCTGTGTGACTGGCTGCCTGTGAGGCAGCGTCAGGAAAGTTGATAAGGATACAACAACACAATAGTAGGTGAGTCACATCTTTAATCAGGACTTCCGTACGGAGTTTATTGGAGCGTTGTCTGTGCTGTTTCATCCTGTCTGTCAGCCTTGTGTCTACGTGTGCTTTAAGACTGGCAGGTGGCTGGGATTGCACAAAATTACACACTCAGCAAACCTTAAACCGATGTGGAAACGAGACAACACAGAAAAGAAAGAACTCAAACTACATTCCCAACATCTTCTGGGGTAAGATAGAAGGCAACATTTTAAAAAAGAAAATACTTACGGACTGTGGAACACTGTGAGAATGTATAAATAAATAAAACAGGACATAAAGGCATTATGCAATCCACAACAGGGTACAGCGAACCACCTTGTGTGAAAAAATCGGAAAAATAAGGCAAAGGTAAACAAGACGATCGTACCCTGAACCATAAGCCCATTAAGAAGGGATTTTGGCTTTTCCCTCTGTGGAAATAAAATTGACAATTGTGCCCCATCATTTCCCTGTTTCTGGGTGACAGCCATTTTTCTCAGACAAACACCCATTTTGTGTGTGACATGCTCTCAGCAACTTGTCTGAAAACTGCCCTTCACACCCCCATTGAATCTTGCACAACCCCCTGCTCCTTGTGGTCGAGCCAATTCCAAGAAGCCTGCCTGTGTGCCTTCCCCCAGTTGTGCCAGAGACTCAGCCACATCCTGTCCATTGTTGGTAACTCAGCCTGTCACACCAACTGCCCTGTGACCACCCCCAACTAATAGAGGAAGCACAAGGTTGTACACTGTGAACACACACATTTCTGTGGTTCTGCCAATTCTGGGAACCAGCAGCAGATAGTTCCTGTTCTTAACTGTAAGACACCCTGCACCTGGCATCTTAGTTCATTGACCACCCCTTCCTGTGCTTCAGCCAATTCCCAGAACCAGCAGATAGTTCCTGTTTTAAGAAATAGTTACTGCAAGCCAGAGAGCAGATGGTCTCTGTTTTACACAAGATAGTTCCTCTTTTTGACATGAAGCACGAGCACAAACCCCAAATGAGGAAGCCTCCCCCTTCCAACTGTCAGACTATTTCACATCGCAAGTCCCCTCACGAAGCCTAAGACACGCCCCCATTTCTTCACAATCTGCTCCTCTTGCTAATTTTTGTTCCTCTATCTGCCATGACCTGTTTGTTCCTCTATTTTGCCTCATGACCAATGTTGCAGGGTTTCTGTACTCACACAGAACTGTGCACAGAGGAGTGGAACCTCGGCAAATTAGGGTGTCCCAAAACTTACCTTAGCAACCAACTCACCCCTTACCGAGCTAGCTACAGTGTCTCATTGGACATATCAAACTCCCAATGTTTAGACAAACCAGAACATGAACTTACAGTACCTCAGGGTACGTGGGACTCATGAACACTCTTTTGTTATATTATCATTACAAACCAGAACTTGGAGTAAAGAAGACACATGTGCATTTGAAATGTTTATTTACTAATGCCGTCTTCTCAGGCGCAGTATCTTAGATAATACAAGTATACTTATTATCAGTATCAAAATTATCAGCATAGTTACTAAGACATAAAAAGCGAATGGTGACAGCATGTTAACATGCTGTAATGAATAAGAGTTAACAACACTTATATCTCACCCTCCCTAACACATATATTATATTCTCCAGTATTTGGGGTGTCTTTCATAGATTCACATGCCTGAATCATTCCCCGTCGTCGGAGTAGGAGTCCCACGGTATATAAAAAAGTAGTAATAAGCCATTTGTACATAGCAAATAACAGTTACAATAAACCAGGAAGTGAAGTAGCCTCAGCTACTAATGAAAAAACTTCCACATTAGTGACCATCCAAGTCATTATGTTAGACCAAACTGCAGCCAATAAGGCCACAGCTCCCACCTAGGTATTCTCCCCAGAGACCCAGGCTGTCAGATTTTTTACCGCACGTCGTGTGATAGGGAGTCTCTCTGAGCTCTGCTCAGTTTTTTCTTCTTCAACTTTGAAATTTTGAAAGTTTCTTCTTTCCAACATGTCCACATCTAAGTCCCTTTTCAGGGCTTGTGACTCTTGTGGCAAGGCAAGGCTCTTCAAGGAAGACCCTCATTCTCTCTGCATTTACTGCTTGTATCCAGACCATCAGGCTAAGGAATGCAAGATTTGTCGCACTTTTCCAACTAAAACCCTCAAGGACAGAGAGGGTCGCCTCCTACTATGGATACAACGGAATAAGGACAAGGACTTGCCACTCTCTGAGGTAGGAAGTTTGGCCTCTATGTCCTCTATGGGATCAAGGAAGAGAATAGCTGAGGGTACAGTAACTACCCCTAAGGCTAAGGTGGCGAAACAGGCCCAGCACGCTGCTGAGGAACCTTCAACTTCTAAGGTGAAGAAAGCCTGTCAAAAATCTGTCAAACAGCCTGTCATTAAAAAGGCTGTCCCTTTATTGTCACCTCAGAGGCCTACAACCAAGACAGCACCTTCTCTGCCGGTTTCCTGTCAGACTGCCACTACAGTGACTTCTACTGTGACCTACTCCTCACCAAAACCCTCTTTGGTGGTGTCCTCAGTGTCCTCACCTACTTATGTGCATGTTCAAATTCGTCCCATCTCGTCGACGAAGAAAATTCCTACCGTCGACGAGCCTCCGTCGACGAAGCCCTCTCCAGCGTCGAAAAATCCCATCCCGTCGACGATGACACTACCGTCGACGAAGAAAGCCTTGCCGTCGACGGCTTCACCGTCGCCGAAGCACCCGTCGACGGACTCATCGTCGACGAGGAAGACTCCGTCGACGATCCAACCGTCGACGAAGAAGACACCGTCGACGGCCCCGTCGACGAAGTCGTCGTCGACGACGGCCTCGTCGACGAAGAAGACGACGCCGTCGACGGCCCCGTCGACGGCCCCGTCGACGGCCCCGTCGACGGCCCCGTCGACGGCCCCGTCGACGAAGAAAATTGTCCCGTCGACGACGAAAGTTGTTCCGTCGACGACGACGTCGACGACATCGAAAAATGGTTCGTCGACGAGGCCTCTCCAGCCACAGTCGTCGACGACGGCGAGTTCGTCCCTCAAAGCAAAATCTATGCCACAGGACTTCTCGGTGGCCCAAGGGAATCCAAGGACGCCAAAACTGTCAACTTGCACAGATCTTCAAGTATGGTCGGCAAAGAGCAGCACCATATCGTTGCCTTCTCCAGCAACCACTGCTGCGATTTTACAACGCCCATTACAGTCTGCAGGTATGTCACCACTCACGATGCCAGACAGGCTTTTGGATTCCGACGAGGACTCTGATGGAGACTTGTTTCCGGCAGCTACAAGTCCATCTGACTTACTCATACACGTTAAGGAACAAGAGGAGGAGGAGCAGGTGACGCAACACACAGAGTTGGATCCTGCACCCCCGTCAGGGACACAAATGCCCATGGAATTATTCAGAAATTTGATGTCCATGTTGGATGATTATTATCAACGATTTCCGCCCTCGGAATCGGGCGAATCACACATCACTTCCCCCCCGCCTAGAGGTACTCCGCATTCAGTCCCTCCTCCAAGGGAAGAATCGGTACATGCCCCATCCATACCGGTACCATCTACTCAACCGGTGGACGACGTCTCTGAAGAGGAGGCTCATGAAGAGGGAGAATTGGATGACTCGGATTCGTCGGAGTATGAAGATTATCAGGCTGACTCCCCTGCTCCAGATGAACAGCCGAAGGCTGAATCACCACCGGTGGATATTGCAAATTTCCATAGAATTATGGATAACGCTACCAAACGATTTCTCATTACTATGGAGACAAAACAGGATGATTGTTTCCTGTATGATTTCAAGAATCTCTCCCAAAGACAGAGCTGGTCGATACCGATCATAGAGTTTATTTGGAAAGAAGGTCTGAAGATCATGGCCACTCCAAACTCTTTACCTCCAGTTTTGCCACGAGTGGATAAAAAATACAGAGCGCCTGCTTCTTCACCGGCTTGCCTGATTGGACAGGCCAAGACAGACTCAGTCATTGCACAAGCAGCTCAAAAAAGGGCGAAAAACCCATCATCTCAAATCTCCACGCCTACAGATAGAGACGGAAGACGACTCGATACCATTGGCAAAAAAGTCTCCACTATGGCAGCAACCACAGTCAGGGTTGCTAATTCTATGGCGATTCTTGGCCGATACGATAGGCAAATGTGGTCTGACATTTCGCCTTATATTAACAAACTGCCTGAACCGGACCGGTCTGAGGCGATCAAAATTCTACAAGAAGGGGAGTGTGCGTCTTCAGAGATCATTGACGCCGCAGTGGATGTAGCAGCTACAGGCTTCAGACAATTGGCAGGAGCCGCAGTCCTTCGGAGAGAGGGATGGTTAAAATCTACATCTTTTAGACATGAAGTACAGTCCAAGGTCTTAAACATGCCTTATGATGGCGAGTTCCTATTCGGCTCGCACGTGGATGAAGCTTTGCAGGCCATCAAAAAGGATACTGAAACTGCACGATCTTTGGGCACTCTGCAGTTTCGTAAATCTTCCTTTCGTGGCACAAGAGGAAGGGGAAATTTCTCCAATAGGGGAGGATATTACCAACAGCGTAACTACACCACTTCTCAAAACACACAGAGGTACCAGCCATACAAGCAACAGCCTTATGGCCAAAGACGTAACTCTTACACACAGCCCCGAGGAAAACCAACATATCGTGGAAGAGATAACACCAACAAGAAGTGAGGTTCACTTCCTGCCGCCAAAGTGTCCCCGCCAAAAACAAATTGGAGGAAGAATATCCCAACATTACTCAAAATGGTCCAAGATTACTACAGACAAATGGGTGCTGGATGTGGTATCCAAGGGACACATTTTAGAATTTGTAAAAACCCCTCCAAATTCTCCTCCAAAAGGGCCGCCCCCAGCACATCTCAAGGAACTCTTCATCCAAATCAATTCCATGATTCGAAAAGGGGCAATCGAGAGAGTACCTCGACACCAGAGAGGGACGGGTTTCTACTCTCGTTTTTTCTTGATACGCAAAAAATCAGGGGAATGGCGCCCAATCCTCGATTTGCGTGCCCTAAACAAATTCATCAAAAAATTAACGTTCAGAATGTTAACACTCCAGGAGATCCTACAGTTTTTGGCAGAAGGGGACCACTTGGCAACACTCGACCTTCAGGATGCCTACTTCCACGTCCCTATCTTCCCCAGACACAGGAAGTTCCTAAGGTTCAGAGTGGCTGGCAGGGATTTCCAATTCAAGGTGCTTCCCTTTGGGCTACGTTCAGCCCCGAGAGTATTCACGAAAATGCTAGCACCCGTAGCGGCGCACCTACGATTGCAGGGGATTCAAATATACCCTTATCTGGACGATTGCCTTATCAAGGCCAATTCCTACGCCACAGCAAACGACCATGTCCAAACATGCCTTTGCCTCTTTCAAAGCCTGGGGTTTTCAGTGAACTTCGAGAAGTCAGATCTAATTCCATCTCAAAGAAAGTCCTTCTTAGGAGCAACACTGGATTCCAAGCTCGCCCAGGTCTTCATTTCAAACGAAAGGCAGCAAAAGATCAGGACGATGGCCACCACACTCCTCAGAAAAGAGTACGTTTCTGTCCGGAGATTCAAATCTTTCCTAGGGATGATCTCTTCGTGCATCCCTCTCACTCCAAACTGTCGTCTGAGGATGAGACCATTACAAGAGGAGCTCAGTCACCAATGGGTGCAGGTATCGGGGTCCTTCGAGGATCTCATTACACTGACGCCTCGAATGAAGGACACAATCCGGTGGTGGAGTCAGGCACGCAACCTACAAATCGGCTGTGCCTTCCTCGCAGAGGTCCCAAGATTCATCTTGACCACGGATGCCTCCCTAGAAGGTTGGGGCGCTCACCTTCAAGGGATGACGATCAGCGGCAAATGGGACGCTCAACAGAAGAAATGGCACATCAATCTGCTGGAGTTACGAGCCATTTTCCTCGCCCTAAAATCCTTTCTGGCAATCCTACAAGGCTCCACAGTGTTGATTCGAACAGACAACACAACGAGCATGCATTACCTGAACAAGCAGGGGGGCACAAGATCAGCCCGGTTGTCTCAACAGGCTCAAGAGATCTGGACTTGGGCTCTGGATCACGACATCAACTTGTCAGCGGTGCATGTTCCGGGAGTAGCCAATGTATTGGCAGATTCGCTGAGCAGATCCAAGAACAGCACTCACGAATGGGAACTGCATCAGCCGGCGCTGGATCGGATCTTCCAGAGATGGGGTCTCCCCGATCTGGACCTGTTTGCAACTTCTCAGAACAAGAAATGTACTCACTTTGCGAGCTGGATTCCCCACAGGGACTCTTGCGGGGACGCTCTCTCACTCAATTGGGAACGGATCTTTGCCTACGCCTTCCCGCCAATTCCACTCATACCCAAGGTCATCAAGAAAATGAGAAAGCAACCGTGTCGAATTATCCTGATTGCTCCACGGTGGCCACGACAATATTGGTTCACGCAGCTTCTCCTTCTATCAGAATGCGAGCCAATCCAACTGCCCAGAATTCCACACCTTCTAACAATCCAAGAAGGCAAGGTGTTTCATCCAGACCCTCAATCTCTGAAATTATCGGCTTGGCTCCTCAACACCACGAATTTGCGCACTTGAACATTCCACAAGACTGTCAGGAAGTCCTGGCCAATGCTAGGGCGCCTTCCACAAACAAAACTTACAAACTTAAGTGGAAACGTTTCTGTGTTTGGTGCCAAACTATGAATTTGCATCCAATGACTGCGAAGCCAGAAGAGATATTACCCTTCTTTCTGCAGCTCGCTAAATCAGGTTTGGCGCACTCAACACTCAAAGTGTTCTTAGCCGCCATATCACGATACCGTCAGGACGGTAAGACTTCTCTATACTCCTCAAGGATAATACAACAATTCTTTAAAGGCTTATTTCGTATGTTTCCACCTGTACGCCGGCCACCTCCATCTTGGCATTTAAATATAGTCCTAGCACAGCTTCTTCGCCATCCCTTTGAGCCTATTCATAAGGTCGATCTCAAGTTCATCACTTGGAAGGTTGCATTGCTGCTGGCACTAACATCAGCCAGACGAGTGAGTGACATGCAAGCATTCACCATTAAGCCACCATTCTTGCAATTCACACCTGACTCTGTGGTACTACGCACCAACCCGAAGTACATGCCCAAAGTACCATCGGATTTCCATCTCAATGAGCCTGTGATACTTAAGACATTTTTTCCCAATCCGCAGTCACCAGCTGAGCGGACTTTACACACATTAGACATTAAGAGATGCCTTAAATTTTATCTTTCAAGAACAGCTGCCATCAGGAAGACGGATCAGCTATTCGTGGCATATGGCAGACCAAGACAAGGGTGTGCTGTTTCAAAACAGACTATCGCCAGGTGGGTCTCATCCACGATAGGGTTATGCCATCAACAAGCAGGTAAACCCTTACAGACCTTACCTAGAGCCCATTCTACAAGAGCAGTCTCCTCTTCAACTGCGCTATTTGCTGGTGTGCCTCTCCCGCATATTTGCAGAGCAGCAACATGGTCCAGCAGGCACACATTCACGAGGCATTACTGTCTGGATTCTTCAAGCGACACCGATGCCTCGGTGGGGAGAGCAGTCCTGCGACATCTGTTTCAGTAAGGTGAGCCTCTGGTGTTCTCTCCCACCTCCTTTCCACTCTTTACGCTTTCTTATGATGTTGCATTGCTTTCTGTTTATGCATGATAACTATGTTTTGGCGTATAAGAGCGACATATTGTGTTACTGCTAACTACTCGGATTCAGGCATGTGAATCTATGAAAGACACCCCAAATACTGGAGAAGAACAATAGTTACTTACCTGTAATCTGTGGTTCTCCAGTATTGGTGTCTTTCATAGATTCACATGCACCCACCCACCTCCCCTCAGAGTCTCACCCAGACTGTTATGATATAGCTCTATATACTCTGGTACACTCCAGTGCTACAAAAATCTGACAGCCTGGGTCTCTGGGGAGAATACCTAGGTGGGAGCTGTGGCCTTATTGGCTGCAGTTTGGTCTAACATAATGACTTGGATGGTCACTAATGTGGAAGTTTTTTCATTAGTAGCTGAGGCTACTTCACTTCCTGGTTTATTGTAACTGTTATTTGCTATGTACAAATGGCTTATTACTACTTTTTTATATACCGTGGGACTCCTACTCCGACGACGGGGAATGATTCAGGCATGTGAATCTATGAAAGACACCAATACTGGAGAACCACAGATTACAGGTAAGTAACTATTGTTCTTATTAGCTAAGAAGGTCTCTTTGGGTTGTTTTAGGGCGGGCCCATACCTTAGTGTCCTAGCATGAAGGAATCACATCAGCATACACCAGCTCTCTCTGCATGTGCACCGCATCAAGTGTGTTAACTATTCTCCTGCAAAGCAATATCAATCCCGCCTCAAGCCCAAGTTGGCAAAAGCTGCACTTGTGTTATGACTATGAAGGCGTGGAGATCAGACCTCATAACAATTCCATATCGTGTTGCTCCTGAAACTTCAGCACTCTCCGTGCAGACATGGTTTATTAAACAAAACTGATATCAGAGCAATAACATATTATTCTCACATACACCACGGCAAACCACTAGGTTGAAAGCTAAGTCAACAATTAAGGGTCGTGTGCAGAAGTTGCAAGAAAGGAAAAATGGCGTTTAAATCTCAAATGTACCTATGCTAACTTAACACGATATAAGGATATATAGGAGCTATACAACACCCCCCCATGATCCGAGAACGGACTAAATAAGATAACAGAAGTGCCATCACATGAGAGCAGAATCCAATTATAAACGAGCATGAATAAAAATTCAATTATAAAAACTAATGCTAAAAAATAGCCCACAAGTATAATGTGGCTCAAGCCAATAGGCAAGCAAAAATAAAATGTCTTGACCAAAAGTCAATAAAATCAAGGAAATGCTATCAATCAGCATGTCCATTTGAGGCAGTGTCTATGATAAGACTGTATATGAAAAGTAAGCTGCAACAGCCTCCAGGAGGAAGTCACTGTCCTCATCCGAAAACAGTTCAGCCATCCAATTTAAAAGATGAAAGGAACATACGTGATCTTCCAGCACCGGATCCTCTATAACCATCAGAGGACAGCTCGGTGGGTTTTCAAGAAAACTTTGTTCCAAGAAATTTTGCGCTGCCGACAACACATCCCAGGGACCCATTAGTCCATGTGCCACCGCCAAGGCCATAATCCTTTCGTCAGAACAAACCAACTCGTGAGCAATGATAGGACTCATCAGTTGATCAAAATCGACGTCAGAAGATATTGGTCCGCAGAGACACAAATCAATGGCCCAAAGGAAATCACAGGTCAGGCAGCGAAATACAGGCTGGACACAGGTGAAATAGGAGAACCGAAAAGATAATCCAAACGCCGTGCTTAGAGTCGCCAACGGCAGTGTGCCATAATAATCAAGCATGCGGTTGCGAAACCGCGTCAGTAGCAGCTGAGCGTGGTCTTGCACAGGAAGGGCATCCATATTTAAAAAGGCAGAAAACCACCAATGCGCCAGCCGCTAAAGCAAGTAAAAACGGGAACCCTCCAAATAAGGATGAAAAAATAGAATGGAAGAAGGCAGGGATGACTCCAAAAATCTTCTCAAAGGAAGTCACGAGACCACCGCTAACAACTTTAAAAAAATGCGCTAGGCCCGTTGTGGAGGATGCGTTAAAGATAGAACGGACCATGGCTCCGAAATGCAAAGGCAAATCAGTGTTTAAAAGAGCCTGAACCTCCGTACGGGTGTTAGCAATGTGAAGCACGAAAGTTTCACGGGCCGAGCTCAAGGCCACCTCTTTCTGGGACAATAGCGCTCTTATTCTAGCCATGCCGCTGAATTCTGCTCCCAAGGTCGGTATCTGTGGCCAAATGGAAGACTCCCTATGTTCACGTGTGGGAGGATAAAGAACGTTTCTGCAGCAAATAACTCGCTCACTAACTGTTACTATGAAAGCTATACCTTTAATTAAACCACAACAGTTTTCATTATTGAGCATTAAATAACTACCATTCTCTAACAATTTAAACGTGGGGATGATAGCAGGAACTGGCGTGCCCTGTAAAACGCAAGCCATATTCGGTCGGTCCTTGTTACATGAACCGTGTAACTGTATGTGTCTGCACATTAAAGAATGATCTGGCGTCTCAGTACACTCATCCCCTGTTAGATAAACCTCCTGTTCATCCTTGAAACATCTGTATGTGTATGGGAGTGACCAGACCTCATGAAGAAAACCGCTACCTAAGGGTTCAAAACGACCTATTGGCACATATTTCATACAATTTGAAAACTTATATAAAGCAAAAGGCAGTGTTATTAAACCGTGGATAAGCCACGTAGCAGCAGTGGCTTCTGCCACAGAAAAAGGTAAAGATTCCAACCTTTCAATATGTAGCATAGAAAAGGAAGCATCACACATTGAAAGCAAGCGTTGTTTGTCTGTCAAATTAAACGGTGCAAATAAAGAGGAAACGTTCATGTATCCCCAGGGAACTTTACCCATTTTCAGAGTCTGAAGTGTCCATGCAAACTGCATGATTGACCGTAATTGATTTTGACCATGGTATAATACT
Organism: Lissotriton helveticus; assembly: GCF_964261635.1. NCBI lineage: Eukaryota > Metazoa > Chordata > Amphibia > Caudata > Salamandridae > Lissotriton > Lissotriton helveticus. The sequence continues at coordinate 658,080,857 of NC_136057.1, read as the reverse complement.
GACACTTCATCATGCACAATATCTACAACAGACGACACAATATTATCTAATGTGTAAATTCTAGAGGAAAGCACATTAATGCTATTGTCAACAACTGCAAGCACTTTCTCAAGATTCGCCTGATCAATAGCCCTAAGGCGTGAAGCAGCCTCAATCTGTGAGAGTTTCCAAATTTCATTGTAAACCCCATATAACCACCTTTTCGACCTGCCACTAGCTGGGCCTTTAATGAAATCATTCAAATCCACGTCTGCATTCAGTTTGGAAAGGTGATACTTAACCGCAGGTAAAGTTGAATGTTTCAGCCAAGCTTGACACAACTTGCCCACAGAGTAAGAGGTGACAGTATGACTCAAATCAAAACGGGGATCAGATCTAACAGTCTTAAAACCGTCAGTTATATTTAAAAATCTTTTTTGGCAAGAATCAGCACTACGGTGCCAAAGCAGCCAACCCTTGGGATTCATACTGGAAATGTTAAAGGAGGAATTAAGAAGCAGAGCCTGTATATCTTTAATGGACAATTGAGTAAAATTACTCCAATTCTCATATTCCTCCAACTCCGGGAAAGACGGGGTGTTTAACCTTTTAGATGTAGCCAATCCAAAGCATGTGGTCTGGGAAATGGTTTCATTTAAAAACAAGATATGATTCGGGATGAGACATGCACGGTGCAAAGCCTCAGTGCCTCGTACCTGCCAGGCCCTTGAACCCCAAACCGATTTAAGGTCTATTGTTTCCTTCCATAACTCATAGCCCCCAGTAACTAATTGATCTAGGAAGGCCTTCGAATACAACAATTTTGTATCGGTAAGTCTAACCTTGGACAGTGGCTGTTTGTGAAATCTAAAATAAAAGGACTCGGGATTGGACTGGTTAAAGTCAGTGAAATAAGTATACTTTTTAAGAAACGTTTCTGAAGTCCCTTGTGTAGGCGCCGGGCAATGTTCCCACTGAGTAAAATTAACAGCATCCCTTCAGGAAGATGTCTTGTGTAAGAAGTGATTGCCATAATGTTGGTAACAGAACAATTCACCATAATTAGCAGATTCTAAATATAAATCCTCAGCATCAAAAGCAGCATAGTACTTCAAATCAGAAAACAAACTTTCCACAGCATTAACATCCCAATCATCAGAACGAATGTTTTGTTTCACCACATCCCCCATATTAACTCTTAGTACATTAGGAACATTAACGACTTCCGTTGGGCCATGAATCTGAAAACGAACTGCATCCCACGCGATTCCATCCAGAACAGGCCACGCTGTGATGTTAACCAAAGTCAAGTCTCTTTTTAATCTGTGTGTAGAATGTGAAGAGGAAAGTGGGGCCAAAGTTCCATTTAAATGAGTAATGCAAGTTCTCTCCTCGACATAGTGTCCAATCATAATTCGAAAAAAATAAAACACAAAACCAATTGACATAAAAAGGTAAACCGAAAAAAGGACCAGCCAAATGTATATCCAAGGAGGTATCAAAAAATGTTTTTTAAACAGGCTAGCATATACCGCAATTTGAGAGGGTTTTTTCGAGGCAAGGGAAGCAGAGTCAAAAGAAAATCTGGATTCCGTGGCCAAACGAGCTTGCAGGTCAGGCATGGACAAATCAGTGGGGTATGTATAGTCTGCCTCATCAATGTTAGTTCCGGGTAAATTATTTAATAATGGACTGGAAACAGCAGGTAATTCGATGGCCACTTCAGGTTCAATATTAGAAGCAGTGGGCATAATTGAATTTCTCACAATGGAAGGACAGGAAACAGCTGGTGTCATGCTAAGAAGAATCGGCCACTCTGTGTATCTTGACATTGTCAATAGAAATAAACCTGTTTTCTTTACGACCTGGAAGTGGTGGTAAAATGACTGTTCTTGTGCCCTTCACTCCAAGCACTGGGACTGGAGCTCGATAGGAGGGACCAAACTCTTTCTTGTTGTCGATCTTCTCTCGAACCAGTTCTCCAACTTGGGGTAGCCAGCCAACTACCGGGATCTGCAACGCATCATCCGATGTGGAGGGCAAATGTTCCTTAGCAAGACTGTCTCTGGTCTTTTGTAGATTCTGTAAAACATTGCAATGTTCATCTGCGTCAAAGGAAGTGGCGCGAACCACAGAGTCTAGACCGTCAAGGTCAGGGACGTACATCTTGATGCCAAAAAGCATTTCGTATGGGGTCCGCCCACCCAGAGACCTTCTAGGGAGATTATTAAGAGCACGCTGCACGCCATAGAGGTGAGCCAGCCAGTTTCTGCCAGTGCCTATAACTCGGGCTGTCAAAGATTGCTTTAAATCACGGTTCATTCGTTCAACTACACTATTACCCTCAGGTCTGTAGGGTGACGAAAACTTGACTTGGACCCCCATCGAAGTCATGGCATCCTTATACGCCTTAGAGGCGAAAGCCGGACCCTGATCCGAATGGAAGGTACCACAGGCAAAAATCCCTATAAAGATACGCAAATCTCTAATGACAGTCCGCGAATCAGCGCTGCGATGTGGCCATACCCACACAAAGCGTGTGCATGAGTCAACTGCTACTAAGATGTACTTATATGCAGTATCAGATGAAAAAGGACCGCAGTGATCTAAATAAACACAGCCCAGCGGTTTATTAGAAATGTACAACTGAGTCTGTGGCGGACGCGTAGCAGTTGAAGGTTTAATCTGCTGGCATATGTCACAAAGAAGGACATAATCACGCGTCTGTTTGTACAGTCCCCGCCACCAGAAACGTAGTTGTAATTGAGTTACAGTGGCCGAGACGCCCGCATGCGCAGACGCCACACCTTCATGAGCCGCTGTAATCAAGTCTGCTCTGCGATCCGAGTTGGGAATCAGCCGTTCCCCAACTTGAGGAATTGTCACAAAAGGAACCTTTTCGGGACTTAAGTGGTATTTATACTTCGAAGGGAATCCCGCAGGATGTTTACTTCCCTTCTCCGAGGCAGCAATCGCTGCCAAGATGTCGCTATCAATCTTGGTTTTAGACCTAGTAACTGCTGCAACTAAGTATGTAGATACTGCTGATTTCGCTGCTTCATCAGCAAGCGAGTTGCCAACAGCGTGAACTCCTACGCGCTGATGACCGAGAGTATGAATCACATAAACGAGTGGCAACATAGCCTTAAGCTCTGCCACTCGAACCCAGATCATTTTATGTTTTATTGTGCTACCCTTGGAATCATGAAAATCATTTTGAATCCAAAAGAACAAGTTTTCATTGTAAGACTGGACACAGTAGTAAGAATCACTTACAATTAGAGTAGTAACACTCGGATCTGCGTACTCCAAAGCTAGTAAGAGAGCACGAAGCTCCGCCAATTGTGCGGTGCAATCGCCCAGGGGCAACGTGTGTACCTCCCTGGAAATGAACTCATCATTCAACATAGCACCGACCACAATGGCGCATGCGGAAACGTAGGCATGTTTAGAGCCATGCGCAACCTGCGCCGACCCATCAGTGTAAATGATGCAATGGAAGTCCTCCAAAGGTCGCATAGCCAGAGGAGCAGGATGAACGAATTCATACTGCAAGTACTCTTGCGACCGTAAGGAGGCGTCAAAAATAAACATGACATCCGTGGATGACAATGACGCAGCCCACTGAATCCACCGAGGGTGCAAAGCTTTTGAATTTGGTACACTGGCTTTCGTGACTGCCTCCAAATGAGGACAGGGTGTTACCACTAGCATGCGTTTCCCCTGAGACAGTGCTCGTTCTTTTAGAATTGCCATCTGTACAGCAGTTAAAACCTTTTCCACTGTGGGAAACCGCATCTCAGCCGAAGTGTACAAGTGTGACTTGTAAGCAATAGGTACTGTGTCACCTTCATTAAAAGTGAGGTATGTGAAACCCACCGTCCCAGGAATTATTCTTATTACCAGGTTGGTGTGGTTATCACGAGTCAGTAAATATTTAGAAGCGAGCAGATCAGCCTGCAAGGATTGCAAAATGGCTGAATGCTCAGGCAGCCAGCATGATTTTGAGAAAGTTGGTTGTATCAAAGCATACAAAGGCTTGATACGCTGGGCATATTCCGGAATGTAAGTTCTGCCGAAATTCAAAAAGCCCAGCAAAGACTGTAATTTTTTCAGTGTTGTAGGAGCGCGCAATTGTGCGCATTTCTCCAAGAAGTGAGGAGCCAAACCTCTACCTTCATTGTTCAGCTCATAGCCTAGGAACAACACCATGTGTTCTGCAATGTGCGATTTTGCAAAATTAAATTTGTAACCCATGTCTGCAAAGGTACAAATTATGGAATTCACTCGACACAGATGCATCCAAATTTCGTCGTCTGTGAGATAAATATCATCCACATAAGAACATGCATCCGGATCGATTCCCTCCAATAGTGTGACTATTCTGGAGGTGAAGACCCCTGGACTATTTTTGTAGCCCATTGGGAGTCGCCGGAAGCATTTTTGCACACCAGCGGACGTAAAACTTGTCCATTGGGAGCTAAAGCCATCCAGTCTGTGGGCATAAAAACCATTGGAAATGTCAAGCGTTGTCTTGAAACGCTTACGCACTAGACTATCCACTAGGGCAGAGCCGTGAGTATTCTGTACTGCACAGTTACGGCAATGCGAGTTCAAATGCCGGTAATCCAATACCAAACGATATGATCCGTCAGGTTTGGTCACAGTAAAAAGGGGATTATTCATTGGTGACACACACGTTTCAATAACTCCCTGATATTCCAATTGTTCAAGGATTTCTGCGACGGCCGCTTTAGCTTCACGCCGTATGGGATATTGAGGCTGAGGCTGCGGCTCAGACCGCAAAGGAATTTCGTGGCATGGGGACAATTTGTCCCAACCACATTGGTTGCGGTAGAGAGCCGGTGCAAGAGCACGAGCCCACTCTTCTGCAAAATGCTGCGCATGCTCAGTTGAGACAGTGTGCGCGAAACTGGGAAGGATTACCTCCTCCCCTCGCGGCGCTGCGAGCACAAAAGGTGGGGGCCAGTCAGCCTCGGAAAGCAAAATGTCGTACGTAGACGAAAGGTTCTCCCAAAATACCCCTCTGACAGTACGCTGTATGTCACCTTCAATTAACAGGACAATTTCAAAAAGTCTTTCAGGGGGAGCTAATCTCGTATCGGCTGTTTCTATTACAACAAAAACTTCAGTCGCTGTCACCCTCAGTAGTGGACGGAGCGCCTCTCTGACTATGGTAATCTCCGCCGCGCTGTCCAGCAAGGTCAGAGCCCACGTCAGATTCCGAAGCCGCGTTCTCACTATCTGTGGCATATCTATGCGCTGTTAAGGCCGCGACTTTCTTCTTCGCAAACTGCGGACGCTTAGGCGTAGAATCCTCCTGCTTCACTGCGCCGTCTGTCTGGCGGGACTGACCACGTCCTTGCTGGCCACCACGTCCACGTCCACCCCCTCCTCCACCACCGGTCTTCTGGGCCGATCTTTCCTGAAAGGAACGAGGAGAGCGTTGATCAGAACCCTGAAAACGATCAGGTGATTTAATCATCGCGCGATCGCGCAAATCATAAACTTTGTCTGCCGGTGCAGGAGCTTGTATTGCAGGAACAGAATCCTGAGTTTGCCTAGTCTGCTTCCCCTGTGTCTGTTTTTTAGGCCAATTCTGTTTCTTGAACTTGGGCTGGGCATCTGACACTGCAGATTGCCCCTGAGGTTGTTTTTTCTCCTTCACCGGAAAATATTTCAGACCTCTACTTGTGCGGCCTATTGTCTTATAAGCGGCCACCACAATCTTTGCTAACTGGCGGGGTTTGTCGGCATCGGGCAGAGCAGCCAAAGCATTCGACACCTGAAAGTTAACTGCATCTCCTTTAACATTGGAGAGAATGAGATCACTTACAATCTCAAATGAACCACACAGGCGCATACCCAACTCAACCGCTGCCTCTGGACCGTGATCATTCTGAACACGTCTAATGATTTCAGGCAGGGCATTCATAGACGGGGTGCCGAAGCACCTCGTATAAACTGCCGCAAAAGTTTTTCCCCAGCTTTCACAGTCAGCAAGTTCAGGAGTAATATCCTTCGGTAGAGTAATCGTTAACATTCTATGTTTATCAGCAGGAGTAGAATTCGGAAAAACCGCCTCCAGTTGATCAAACTTCTCCGCTAGCCAGAATGGGAAGTCATCGTTGTCAACAGGACGCGCACCAAAAACCGAATTAACCATCACTGGATTGAGACGCATTCCGCCTCGATCCAAGGGAACGGCCGCACCCCCCTGGGGACCACCAGGAAGATGTCGACCGATGTATTGCACTAAAGCACGAATCACGGAAATGGAAACAACATGTAACCTGCGAATTTCTGCAAGGGTACAAGCCCCGTGATTCGGGTGCGGGGTAAAGCCACCCAACGCAGGCCAATTGGTACCTGGAATTGAGAGTGGACCTAACCTCGCAGCGGACAAAGAGTGGGGGAGGGCGCCATCAAACCAAACTCGATGCTGCCAATGATCAATAGGTATTTCCAATGCCCTGTACGGCGTATATACAGCCGGGACATCCGAGGCGGTGTAGGAGTGGAACAAACCAGAATTAGCGTCCACAGCCGGAAACGTAACCCAAGAGTAAAACAACTCGTAAGGAAACGCCGGATCTGCACATACCACGAAAATCACAGCCATCCCATCTACTGGGACCTGGTACGTCTGAAGATGGTTGCGTACCGCTACGCGACTATGCTGCGCAATAGCCACCGCCGCCATGACAACACTGGAAACAAGAACACACAAAGAATACTCTGTAGCACAACTGGGTAGTAATTCAAAGAAACCGTTTAAGAAAGAATCAAGCTTGAATAAAGACCTATTTCAAAAAATAGGTAGGTTTCACCGACACCCCGTTTTCCGGAAACGGATGTGAAGGGGTTAAGGCATGAACGATAAACTACTCGAGTGTCATGATATAAGACCACCGAAACCGTTGGGCGCCATGTTGCAGGGTTTCTGTACTCACACAGAACTGTGCACAGAGGAGTGGAACCTCGGCAAATTAGGGTGTCCCAAAACTTACCTTAGCAACCAACTCACCCCTTACCGAGCTAGCTACAGTGTCTCATTGGACATATCAAACTCCCAATGTTTAGACAAACCAGAACATGAACTTACAGTACCTCAGGGTACGTGGGACTCATGAACACTCTTTTGTTATATTATCATTACAAACCAGAACTTGGAGTAAAGAAGACACATGTGCATTTGAAATGTTTATTTACTAATGCCGTCTTCTCAGGCGCAGTATCTTAGATAATACAAGTATACTTATTATCAGTATCAAAATTATCAGCATAGTTACTAAGACATAAAAAGAGAATGGTGACAGCATGTTAACATGCTGTAATGAATAAGAGTTAACAACACTTATATCTCACCCTCCCTAACACATATATTATATTATTAGCTAAGAAGGTCTCTTTGGGTTGTTTTAGGGCGGGCCCATACCTTAGTGTCCTAGCATGAAGGAATCACATCAGCATACACCAGCTCTCTCTGCATGTGCACCGCATCAAGTGTGTTAACTATTCTCCTGCAAAGCAATATCAATCCCGCCTCAAGCCCAAGTTGGCAAAAGCTGCACTTGTGTTATGACTATGAAGGCGTGGAGATCAGACCTCATAACAATTCCATATCGTGTTGCTCCTGAAACTTCAGCACTCTCCGTGCAGACATGGTTTATTAAACAAAACTGATATCAGAGCAATAACATATTATTCTCACATACACCACGGCAAACCACTAGGTTGAAAGCTAAGTCAACAATTAAGGGTCGTGTGCAGAAGTTGCAAGAAAGGAAAAATGGCGTTTAAATCTCAAATGTACCTATGCTAACTTAACACGATATAAGGATATATAGGAGCTATACAACACCAAGACTGTATAAATGTCCTGCTGTTGAAAATAAAGACCCCCACTTCAAGAGAGAGACTTGAGAGATTGCTCCTGTGCCCGCTTGGCGCTGGAAGCGCTCCCCTTAACTCGAGTTATTGGTCTCCTCCTCCTTCATTTCAGCACCACAGACTCCTCGCTTTGCATTGACAAGAAATTATGATTTATTAAGCATAGAAATTCAGAAATTAGGTAATAAGTAAATTTAATTTACCACACCTCCCCAGCATCAAATACATTTTTTTACAGAATGATCTTTTTCATTGTACTTATGAATTCAGAGCCGGATGTATGGATTTAGGAACCCTTAGTCCCACATATTCTCCTGGTGTCTCAGGAAGCATCACAGCTGTGCATGGGCAATGCCTGCGAGCAGAGGGGGCTGGTATCTTTGAGGGTTTGTTCAGGGCTTTGCCTTAGGCTGTGAAAAGCAGGGGTAGATGTGTATGGGGTTGGGGCATATGACCTGGCTGTAGGCTGCGGTAAATCCATAACTATGCAGTAAATACTCCAGAAACAGAATCACATAATTACACTCACCATTGTCTAGTGTGTCATCAACAATCTATTCATGAAATGTAAACAAATTCTAAACATTGTAATTGCAATCAGTACTGTTAAATGTATCTTTAAAAGCAGTCTCAATAATCATTTCTTTCATTAGGAAAAATGTTTTCTTTAATTTCCTTGTAAAAACATTTGGAGCTCTTACTGCCAACTTTGGATGTTTAGAGTACCTTTTATAGATAAACAAAACAACTTCGGAAAGTTGTATTATAGCCGATTGCGGCCAGAGTCCTCAGTAAGAGATTGCTGGTGTCATGCACATGCAGTTAGAAAAAAAAATCACAACCGCGCAATTATAATTCCAGTCCCCAGAAATATTGTGGATATCGGTTAGGAATGTGATTTGTAACAATACAAAGGGTGTTTTTTCCTAAGCTTTTTATTTCTTAACCCCTTGGCTGCGGGGCGTTTTCACCTGCTGTGCGGGGTGGGGATGGGGGCCGCGGGTGGCGCCCCGTGCTTGTGACGAGCTCAGCTCGTCATGAGGCACAGTGGAGCTGCACTCATGACGAGCTGAGCTTGTCACGACCATACCCGTTTTGGAACGTTCAGCACAGCGGGGAAATTATCCCCGCGTGTGAACGTCCCAATGGTCATGACGAGCTCAGCTCGTCATGAGTGCAGCTCAACTGTGCCTCATGACGAGCTTAGCTCGTCATGAGCACGCAACGGGTTAAACCATACAATTACGTACAGTGCTGTTCTTTTACTACAGACAACTAAACAATATAGTCCACTTACTGTTTTCAATAAACAAATTTAGTGTTAAAAAAACCACACATTTATTGTCTAACTACTCTAAAATGCACATGCAGTAGAAAACATATACAAATGGTACTGTGTGTAATATGGTCCTAAATTGCCTTCCTTGGGTCTGGAGACGTTTACATACAGTTATCTGGTATGTATCCTCTATTTATTAAAATGTATTGAGATGTGAAGATCCCTTACGAAAACAAGCATTTGCAATGCTATAGGTCTCGCTTTTACGCAAGTTTGAGCTTTTGACAATGCAAATAACAATGCCTTTTATTTATTTTTTCGTTTTTGAAACATAAATAAAAGGCATTGTCATTTACAATGCCAATAGCTTAAACTTGTGTAAATGAGAGACTTATTGCGTTGCAAATGCTTGTTAAATTTAGTCACAGACCACTGGATTTGTAGGGAGGAGGTGAACGTCAGGAAATGAGGCAAGGATACACAAAGCATGATGGGACAGGACACACGAGAAGGACAGGGAACTGGAAACTGGAGAATGCCTCCAGAACGGCCTTAAAATAGACATAGGCCACAAAGGAAGCATTATGATTGGCTGTTTAGTTCCCAACGTTCAACTCTGGGTGCTAATGTTAGTCACACTAACATATTTATCTAATATAAATAAAAGAACACAAGCTCTTCAGATAATGACGAAGACCCCATTGAAGTCAACTTCCTCAAGGATTAGATTTATTGAAAACTGGAGATTTTAACATACAAAGTCATTTACTCATACAATGCGGTGCCAACCTTAGATTTAAGTTCCATAAGCAGGATGAGAAGAGAAGTTATCAGCAGTAACCCTGAATAATCATTGGAAGCGCCATGCTCTAACTCTTCCCCACCCATAGCCCATCTGAAAGGTCAATCCCATTACCTAAAAATCATACAGTTTTATTTTTGCAGCATTAATAGGAAGTTTATTTTCTTTACTACTTCAGAGTACATTGTAGGCCCATTGGCTTGTAATTTAAAAGTAAGGTATCATCCCATAATATCCAGCCTGTATCATGTGACTACCATCAGGTGACCTACCACTTTATTAGTAAATAATAAATCTAACGATTATGTATACAGTGACCTGCAAAACAGAGATTGAACAGCACTGGTCCAAGAACACAGCCCTGTTTCATACCTCTATTGATGAAGATGTTGGAGGATGAATGGACAACTTTATCTAGAATAACCCTTAATGAAATGCATTGATAAGGTGATAATCTGGCCCCACCTCATCAAACTTGAACACAATGAATCGCGGTCCACTCAAAGAAAGTCAACAAAAAGTTGATGAAGCAGGCATAGAGAGGGTTCTGCAAACACATACATTCATGTGAGTGATAAGTTGGAATAAAAAAGATATTATATAAAGTAGCAGAACGAGAGCTACACCTCTCTGACAATGTTTAAAATGGCGCTTGGCATCAAAGAAGGATCAAAGGGGCATATTACCAACAACTAGCGATAATTATCACTATGTTGGTTTAGCGGCGATATTTTTATCGCCGAGCTGCGGCGATTTTTATTGCTTAGGAGCCTTGATATTATCAAGGTTTATCTCCTAAGTGATAAAAATCGGCCGAAATGCATGAATATCGCTGAAAAGTCAGCGATATTCATGCATTACCGAGCTAATGCTCTTAGCCATGTTATCCACCTACCATTGGATAACATGGCTAAGAACTGCTCAGGGTCAGGTGTTAGCTTTTGGAGATATTCGCGCTTAGCGCGAATATCTCCAAAAGTTGGTAATAGGAGATAGCGATGTTAGCGACTGTTTCCAGTCGCTAACATCTTGGCACGCCCACTTTGCATGTTATTAGTGATAAATATCACTGACATGCAAAGCGGGGCCCAAGATGGTCGCTATCTCCTACTAGCTGTCGCTAACTAGTGTTAGCGACAGCTAGGTAATAGGGAGATAATTATATCTCTGATTTCTGGGCTTTTAAAGCCAAAAAAGCGGAGATAAACCCCCTTGATAATATGCCCCAAAGTATTTTATGTAGAATGTTGAACCACGTTTGCCTCATAAGCTCTATCGTCCTGTCAATAGAGGGTGGTGCTGAATCACCCTTTTAAAAAATTGGTCAGAGAACAGTTTCCCTCCAGGAGTCAGGAACTCATTCAGTAAACATACTTTGGTAAACAAGGGATAGAAAGTCCTTGCCCAAACATATGATCTGCATAGATAATTGGACTAGCACCTGACAGATTTACTTTACAAATATAATATTCTACAGTTTCATTCAAGATGTCCTGAAATTACAAGTATCACCCAAACAGAGTCACTGATATTATTTACACCAGATGTAGTAGATATCAGATTTATTACATTTTCAAAATTTTCTTTGATCCTTAAATTGAATATTTTGAATAAGTTGTCACATTTGGTCTCCCCATAAATGTGTTTCTCTGCCCAAGCATACTTTGTATTGTTTCAGAAGCTATGATTCAGCAGTAAGCAATTGAGGAATTATCCTATTTACCAGTAAAGGCTCTTCAACTCACACCGTTTTTTAACCCCTTGCATCCGGGGCTCATTCCCCCGCTGTGCTGGGTGGCGCGCACAGTGCCCTGGTGCTCATTACGAGCTCAGCTCGTCATGAGCCACGGTGGTCGTGTCATGACGAGCTCAGTTCGTCATGACCACACCCGTTTGTGTGGAACGTTCGCACAGCAGGGGACTTAGCCCAGCATGCGAGCGTTCGAACGGTCATGAGCACACGAGCACCGTGGCTCATGACGAGCTCAGCTTGTCATGAGCGTTCAAGGGGTTAAGAAAGAGAAACCTGATAGCTCAACAATCTGCAGTCTACCACTTCATCTCACTCCTTGAAATGTTCTCAAAAAGGATTGCCCACTTGCTGTTGAGGGAAGTTGAGGAGTGGGCTAATGCTTATGGCCTAATCAAAAACAGAACATGCAGGGTTTAGACCAGAACACCTTCACACCGAATTATATTGTTCATAACACAAGTTGTGCAAAAGGAAAAACATTTGTTTGGTTGACTGGATCTCTGTATTTGATACAATTGATTGTATCAAACACAGCCACTGAATGCCACGGCTAGTCTTCTGTTCAACATCTCCAGAAGATCAAGAGTAAGACAGCAACTTTGAGATCTACACTGGCTTCCTGTGGCCCACAGAGTGCAATTCAAAGCTCTCACTCTGGCCCACAGAGCCCTGCATTGTCTTGGAGCAACGTTCCTTAGGAAGCGCTTTGCTTTCTATGCTCCCAGCAGGTCTCTGAGCTCAGCCACCCAACGCCGGATGGTGATTCCCAGATTCCGTAGGATGCGGCTTGGAGGTCAGTCTCTCTCTGTGAAAACAGCCACAGCATGGAACTCCCTTCACTTGGATTTACGATATATTCAGGACTCTAGGCTGTTTAAAAAAAACTTCAAACTTTCCTCTTTAAACAGCTGGTTTAAACTCCTTGCTCCTCAGGTCACGGTAACTTTGCACGCCAGGATACTCAGGAGTAATTGTGCGCGATATAAAACTACTATAACATAACATAGCATTGTCAATTGCCATGGTCCAAGCTTGGAATGAGGGAACTCCTGCTAGGACTACTTACTTTAATAGTTGCTCTCCACACAGATGCATGGATACAAGCTAATGTTAGCCCTGTTGGTATGCATACAACTAGGGTGACAACACATAATGGTCTCAAGTAGGATTGTGTTATTGCCTCACTGCTGTTATTCCACTTTATTCATGACCTACCCTCAACATTATTGCAAGCATATGGTAACTCCCCTATAATAAACAATCCCTATGTTAATTCTCGCCAACAATTTGGTTATTTTGAATTGTACACCTATGAGGCTGCAAAGGCAACTGAAGGATTTGGAAAATGACTGTGTAACAAATAGTCTTATGATTTACACAACAAAAATCAAGGTACTACAATGAGGGAATCTTACAATGACTTTTGCATGGAATATATTTGATTAAAACTGAAAATGTTGCTGTGCATACCAGGATTTTTATAATTCACACTCATTAAGTATTCTCCAGGACATATTCTACCTTAGCAGACCTTTACAGATTTTATAACAAAGATGGGGACAACACAGTAATTCCTCTACTAAACGATTAGTATTCATTGTAACCTCCTAATTGAACTGCAACAGGTATGCCCACACATGGGTCCCAAGCTCACCATGCCACTGAAAGCAAGCTGTATCCTACTGAAGAAGTCCAAGTAGGTAGGTTTAAATAAGTGTTACAGTTCAGAGAGAACTTAGTTTGGCAGTTTGGGCTGGACTGTTCTTATTAAAGTAGGACCATGGCTTATTTGCAGATGACTAGGTCCAATCTCAGGTAGCACTTTGGACAAAATGATGATGGTCTGGAATGCAGCCCGAAGTAATTACGAGTGGCTTCGATTAATTCAAGTATTCTATCCACTGCTTTTCTGTATACTTTCAAAACAGGTACATACGGTACATCATGCTCTCAACTCTAAATCATTGTCAATTTGAACGGTCAATAGCCAAGTAAATTAACTTTGTGTACTTCAGGTAAGAAGTCTTGCATCATTCATCATATCACTCTCAGTGTGATATTTATAAAGTGCAAACTTTTAACCAGGTCTCCTGATGCTCATAATGTGGAGTGGTCCCAGCACTCACTGCTTTTCAACAGTGTTCTGGCAACATTCAGGGAAGGACTTGTCTGGAATCACAACATGTGAGACACAAGAAGGAGGAGGCTAAACAGCTGAGTGCTTGAAAGAATCATGCTAAAACTCAGAATCCAGAAACTCTTGCAGCAAGGTCATCATCAAAGTTCATGTTCCAAACCAGTGTCCTATCATTTAATGGTCCTGCCTACGATGCATGCTGCAGGTTTTGGCTAAATCGACCAATCTTACATTGAGTTCCCCGAAACAAGCCTAGTCAAAGAAAATTCTGTCAAAAGCATGAGCATAGTTTGAGGCTTCTTCAATCCTGAGCAACTTCAGGACTTTAATCAGAGCCAGCTTGCCTGTCCAATTAATTACCCATTGGCTATAGCTGCCAGAGAGGGAGGTACAGTTCAGGGTGGGGTGAAGAGGTTGAAGCTCCCAGTTGCTGAGAGTTTTGTTCCTTTGGCTGGTGGTAAAGGTGAAGCAGTGTGCCAACATATGTGACAAATTCTTTTTAGGAGGGGTTTTCAGGGTGCCCTTGTGTAAACATGGAGAGCTTTGTTCAGACCAAATGGGGTGGATATCCTGTCCACCGTACTACGAGTGTTATGAGCTAGGATGCGCCTGTAATACTACAGATGGGATATGCGCCATGTTGGTGACATAGTATCCCATCTGCCAACCTACAAATAAGGCTCAGCATCTTCAGATAGATTGTGGGAGGGATGGAGAACCCTCATAACCCCTTGCAGAAGAAATCTACTGATACAACATGTTGTTTGTTAAATATCATCTGCCTTCGCTATCACAAAACCCTTGTGCCCTTTTACCTCTCGATAGTGCAAATACTATGACATGAAAATGACTGAAAAATGAGGATGATGGGAATGTCCCAAACCACCCTCCATGAAACATGAACATTTTCCTTCATTCATAAGTAAAGACACATAGAATAATTGACGCTGTCAATGAAATAATTTCCAGTTCAACTCGAGTAATGAACAAACCTCTATCACTAAAGCAACTTACACACTATTTGTAAGAAGGGTCTTATTTAAAGTGCCAGTGAACCCAATCAGAGATTCACGCTTAAGAGAAACTGTTTAGAATTCTTTTCAAACGGTTTTATGTCCCAAGAGAATTTATGAAAACAATGTTTACTTGTGTTGCCAGCAGAGAAAATCCAACGTTGTATAGATAAGCCCACTTTAAACAAAGTGTCTGCTCTGTTTATTTTTCAATTTTTCTTTTTTATACTTCCTATGTCTCTGTAGGCCTCATTGAGCTCTGGCGAGTCCGAGTGCCAGTAGTTCAACCTACCGAATTGTTTACAATGATTGATATGGTGAAATTACTAAATTGCAGTTTGAGAAATGTCGGAGTCGGGGAACTGCATGTCTTCTTTCACCACACCAAACTACAGAAACACATTTAGCGTGTTCTATTGGGCAGACAGCAAAGCCAGAGTGCCAGGGGCTCTAGTATGAGTATGACAAATTGCCCCTATTTCCTAGGTAGGTAGTAAAAATAACATGCTTAGGGTGCAGTGCGAATCTTACACCTCTCGCCCTGGTGCCACTGAATCTGCTGACCAATTGATAAATATAGGCATGCTTGTCTACAGGACGTAGTTCCTATCCCTAAAATAGAGTTATGAATACACATCTCTGACTTTCCCTGGATGGGCCTTTTAAGCCCTGTCCAGGGGGGAAACATCACTTACAACGCAACTTTTACCACGCAGTGCCTTTACGACGCAACTTTTACAACGCAAACCATTACAACGCATTGCACTGGGGGGCGCTCTAGGATAGGGAATGTATTTAATATACTATCCAACACCTTCCCTACTATCCACGGGGACTGGAGTTGGAATAGTAAATTAAATAAATCACTATCCAGCGCCTAAAAGCACTATGCGTTGTAATGGTATTCGTTGTAAATACCGCGTTGTAAAGGCATGCGATGTAAAAGTATGCATTGTAACGTCATACATCCGTCCAGGGAGATAGGGTTCCTGGACCATGTGAGTAGAGTGCCGTGGATCTGGATCAAAGTGTTCTTATTAATCTGTCCTCTTTCTCTCTTCTACAATGTTAACGACATGTAGGGGTTGGCTAAAAGTCACAATGTAAAAAACAACCTATGCTAACCCGGTAATAGTATTGCTAATGTGTTCTTGTAAAAAACCAATAAAGAAAGTTGAAACGAAGTATTCCACATGAAAAAAAAAAAAATAGAAGAAAGACAAGAGAAATAGCAACAGTGAGCCTGGTCAAAGCCGACTAATCGTTCGTTTAACAACAAAGCAGCAAGTACATATATATTTCACCGCGTGTCACGAGCACGACGGTATGGTGATTTACATTTTTTCTTAAATATTACTATACCTACAATTTTTTTGAATACATTTTCAAAAGCTAATACCGCGTCTGTTGTCCTTACACAGATTCGAGCCTTTGACCAAAAAGATATAGCGAACAATACGTCTACTTTGCTTACGTCAAAATGTCTTAATAATAGCTCTCGTGTATTTTTTACATGAAAATGCCATCTTCAAAACTCCACAATAACCTTAATAACTATCAACCATATATGGTTTTGGTAAAACAGACTACAAATACTTTTGTAAATGTTTTAACAAATAAATAAAAATAAAGACTATGGGTCATATTTAATGAACAGTAGCGCAGTACAGTGCAGCAAGTTACCTGGCTGCGCTGCAATGCATTACTCGAAAAGGGCAGGAATGCACCATATCTAAGGCATATGGCGCATTCCTGACTTTTCACCCTGCGATGGCGCCCTTTATGCAGACTAGCGCCAATGCAGGCAAGGGGGCCTGGGTTGCATGCAGAATAATTTTTGTGCAGGAAGAGATACCTTCCTGCACAAAAAGAATCCTGAGAGGCATATTCCTCTTTCGATGTGTGCTGCATTCTGCAGCACACATTTAAATAGGAAGTTACAAGGACAAATAAAGATATTTCTCCTCATTATGCATCTCCTGGGGAGGTTTATTTTATTGGTGCATTCCCAGGTTTACAAGGTTTTGTAAATCTGGAATGCGTCAAAAACCATGCGAGTTGTGTGGGAAATCCCACACAATGCCTATGGAAGGCCTACCCCGGGCAGGGTAGCACAACGAGGGCCAGTTTTAGCGTTGGTGGCACCAGGTGCGACAATTTTTGTTGGTGACCCCAATTACCACCTCCGCTATGGATTCTCCCACTACCACCCTTTAAAAGTGCCCCTTAATTATCCATAACCACTCTCTCTCAGATGCATTTAATTTGTTTTATAGCGCCACTCATACCAGTGTAGGGGGTCAGAGCACTTTACATCACACACACATTACACAGAGACAATAAATCATACGTGTGTAAATCAGTGTATAGGAAATGTTACAACCAGGTGTAGGAGTCACATATTATCCATACTTGTAGGCAGTATACTTTAAGAGTGCAAGGTCTGTAGTAGCACAAACTCAGAATTTAAAACATAACACCATAGTAGGGGTTCTTTTTAATAATAAGAATTGATTTCTACCCAAATGAACCCTTTTTAAACCTTAGGATAATGAAAGAATGTGAAAAAATGATAACGCACTAATCTATACCTTGCAGTTTCCATGCAGCTCTTTGATGCTGAACTCAGAGAAGACTGAAGTACTCATCCTAGGCTCCACCCCTCCATTTGTGATGACTCCTGGAGGCCCGCAGATCTTGGACCTCCCTCTAAAAGCCATACACTACGCACAAAATCTCGGCTTCATCTTGAACTCCTCGCTCACCATGCACCACCAGATCAACGCCATCTCATCATCCTGCTTCCACATGATATGCCTGCTCAGAAAGATCTTCAAGTAGGTCCCTACCAAGTCCAGAAAGACAGTCGCCCATGTACTCATCAGCAGCAGACTCGACTACACCAACGCACTCTACACTGGCATCACCCAGAAACTCCTCAAGAAATTGCAAAGTATCCAGAACACCTGTTTCAGACTCATCCTCAACATCCCCCACCACAGCCGCATCACCAGCCACCTGAGAGACCTCCACTGGCTCCCAATCAACAAAAGAATTACCTTCAAGCTCCTCAAACACACTTACAAAGCCCTAAATGACATGGGACCTGCATACCTCAACTGCTACCTCTCATTCCACGTAACCACCAGGGACCTCCGCTCTGACCAACCTGCCCTACCTACCATCCCACGTATCCGCAAGATGCCAGTCGGGGGAAGATCCTTCTCCTACCTATGCACTACCTTACAATAAGTCGAAACTTCCACTAGATAAAAATCTGATGTTTCGCCAAGAAGAATATTCATCATCCGAGTTTTCTTGACATTTTTATTGTTGCATGAAACTTTCAGGAGGCCAGGAACTCAGCAGGGGCTTTAAAACCATAATATGCTTACAAAACGGGTGTCCCCACCCAAAGTTAGCCCCCGGTGCAATGGCACCCGATGCACCGCCCTAGAGCAGGCCCTGAACATAATGCAGCAATTTGCACTGCTTTGTGTTACTCCAGATTATTGAAGCCACTCAAAAGTAAGCAAAGTGGCTTTGTGTGGTTTCAAAATCTGTTTTAAGATTTGCATCACTCTTACACCATGTTGCATGGTGCAAGAGCGCTGCACACCGGGTAATAAATATGGCCCTACATTCTCTGGCCTACTGGGATAGCTGCAAGTCTATTGTAATGTGTGAATGTACCTCTAGTTACTATCTTGCAGGTGGAAAGTAAGCACTCCAATCCATGTCTGTAATTGTGTGTTTGGAGGAAAGTTGAAAATCGAGCATCTTCCCTTGGTGGTGAGGAATCCTACTCAACTGCAAAAAGAATTGGCAACTTTTATTTGTTCATTAAGAATTGCTCTTAAAACAGTGGTATAATTCCGTACTCTGTTCAACTACATGCTTCCGCCTCCCTCAATGCTCCAAGAGGTTTACAAATAAAAGAAACATGTGTTGCTTCGGTGTGTGGCATTGAATGAAAATTGAGGTACTTACTCAGTAGACATCTAAAGGGCTGAAATATTTGATTTACATTAAATATTTAATGTTCCTACCAATTTTTAATAGTAATTACGAGGTGCGATCATGATTTACAAGTGAGGTTGGAATTAATCATAGTTTGTGAAAACTACCTTCAGACTAAATAATTCCTTATTTATATGAGGCTAAATGCTAGTTTGTTTTTCCCACACAGCCAAGCTTGAGTGGTTATACATTGGTCAAGCAGGATGAATGCCAAAACTAGCGAAACTGGAAAAATAAATTCTTGTCACGAAGAAGTGCTAAATAAGGCTAGCATTGTCCCAGGTGTGCTAAAAGCATCACTGGACCACCAGGAATGTTGTTTCTCCGTGTAAGCGGCCCTTTAACAAGGGAACGGCTTGCTCCGAACAAGGAACCAACAGCATTCTCTCAGCCCCAAAGATTAGGGGTTTAGCCCGAGTCTGCTAGTTTGGGGGAAGGGGTTATAGTCGCATTAGGCCTCATTAAATGTATGTGATAAACAAAATGATATGCAAGCTCTGTGGAGCCAGGTCCTACTAGCATGAAATGCACACCCATCCCATCTTAGCCAGAAATCACACAGGCACACCATCCTGCTGGACTGAAATTGCACACAGTGCAACTTGAACTCACAAGTACTCCGCTCATCCTGTACTCACACAGGCACCTTTCCACACTGCACCAACACCTCTACATGCCTCATTCTGCACACTGGGGGGGCCTCCTTTCAAACATCACTATTTTGACGTTCAGGTGGTGCAGTGTGCCATGGCATAATTATAAGGCCTCGTAAAGCCACTTTACTTGGCATTTCATGGCCTTTTAAATATGTGCCCCTTTCATGCAGAAAACTGTGTGAAGGGGGTGTTCCATGGGTGTTGCTGTGGGTGTTCCCACGTAACACCCATTGAACCTGACCCATTCCCAGATTTACTAGAAATCGTAAACCTGGGAATGTGTCAGAACCTAACACCGCTGTAATGAGGAGAAATTTGTAATTTTTCCTTATGCTTACCTTTTGCTATGTGTGCTGCATTCTGCAGGACACATAGAAAAAGGAAATCGCCTGAATTTATTGATGTTGTGTGTTCCTGCACAAAATCAATGAGCCAGCAATGCAGGCACCCTTGCACCATTGGTGCAAGCGTAAACACAACAAAAACACACTCTGAGGCTCTAGATATACCCTTTTCCTTGTTCATCATAGACACCGTACAATTTTGTTATGTTTACTGTTCGAAAAGAGAAGTATGGTGTCTTACCCTTGTCTTCTCTCAATTGTGTTTTCATCCATGGAGCAAGGGTGCCAGCATTGGTGCACTGCAGTCCATGGTGCACCGGCGCTGGAGAAAAGAACAGGAATGCGCTGTATCACATAGATCATATAGATTTGATGTAGGGCAGCGCCGCAGGAAGGCCTGCGGCGCTGCCCTATGGCAAAAACTGAGTGTGCACAGATCGCCCTCTACATAGGCATGAAAGGCATGAAACTCAGACACTTTGCTCACAATGCACTCACACAACCACATCCCCATCCTGCACTCATTCAAGGGCACTCCTCACTCTGCACTCAATCAATCAATCAATCAGGGCATTTATGTAGCGCACTACTCACCCAGAGGGTCTCAAGGCGCTAGGGGAGGGGGGTCCGCTACTGCTCGAACAGCCAGGTCTTGAGTTGTTTCCTGAAGGCGAGGTGGTCCTGGGTCAGGCGGAGGTGGGTCGGGAGGGAGTTCCATGTCTTGGCGGCGAGGTAGGAGAAGGACCGTCCCCCTGTGGTGGCTCTTCGGATGCGGGGGACGGTGGCGAGGGCGTGGCCGGTCGATCGAAGCTGGCGTTTGGGAGCGTAGAAGTTGAGGCGACTGTTGAGGTATCCTGGGCCTTGGTTGTGTAGGGCTTTGTGTGCGTGGGTGAGGAGACGGAAGGTGATTCTCTTGTTGACCGGGAGCCAGTGCAGGTGTCTCAGGTGTCCGGAGATGTGGCTGCGACGGGGGATGTCCAGGATGAGTTGTGCTGAGGCGTTCTGGATCCGCTGGAGTCTCTTCTGGAGTTTGGCGGCGGTTCCGGCGTAGAGGGAGTTGCCGTAGTCCAGACGGCTGGTGACGAGGGCCTGGGTGACCGTCTTCCTGGTCTCGGTGGGGATCCACCGGAAGATCTTACGTAGCATGCGCAGGATGTTGAAGCACGACGAGGAGACGGCGTTGACTTGTCTGGTCATGGAGAGGGAGGAGTCCAGGATGAAGCCCAGGTTGCGTGCGTGGTCTGTTGGTTGGGGTGCGCTGCTTAGGGCGGGGTGCCACCAGGAGTCGTCTCAGGCGGAGGGTGAGGATCCCCGGATGAGGACTTCCGTCTTGTCCGAGTTCAGTTTCAGGCGACTGGTCTTCATCCATTCGGCTACCTCTTTCATCCCTTCGTGAAGGTTGGCTCTGGCGGTGGCGGGGTCGTTGGTGAGGGAGAGGATCAGCTGGGTGTCGTCGGCGTAGGAGATGATGTTGAGGTTGTGCTGGCGTGCGATGTCTGCGAGGGGGCTCATGTAGACGTTGAAGAGGGTTGGACTGAGCGAGGACCCTTGAGGAACGCCGCAGATGACTTCAGTGGCTTCAGATCTGAACGGGGGGAGGCGGACTCTCTGTGTCCTTCCGGCGAGGAAGGAGATGATCCATTCCAGTGCCTTCTCCTGGATTCCGACATTGCTGAGTCGCTGCACTAGTGTATGGTGGCAGACAGTGTCGAAGGCCGCGGAGAGGTCTAGGAGGATGAGGGCCGCTGTTTCTCCGTTGTCAAGCAGTGCTCGGATGTCATCGGTGGCTGCGATCAGGGCGGTCTCGGTGCTGTGGTTGGCTCGGAAGCCAGACTGCGAGGGGTCGAGGGATCCGTTCGTCTCGAGGAAGGCGGCCAGCTGCTTGTTGACGGTCTTCTCGATGACTTTTGCAGGGAACGGGAGCAGCGAGATGGGGCGGTAGTTCTTGAGGTCGGTGGGGTCGGCTGATGGCTTCTTTAGTAGAGCGCTGAGTTCGGCGTGCTTCCAGCTCTCCGGGAAGGTCGCGGTGTCAAAGGAGGTGTTGATGATGTCCCGCAGGTGGGGTGCGATGACAGCGTCGGCCTTGTTGAAGACGTGGTGAGGGCAGGGGTCGGTCGGAGATCCGGAGTGGATGGAGTTCATCGTGCGGACGGTATCCTCGGTGCTGATCGGGGTCCAGGCGCGGAGGGTGGTGGTGGGGGGCGGTGGTTCGGTCGTGGCATGCGTCGGTTGAGTGCTGAAGCTGTTGTGTATGTCCGCGATCTTGTTGTGGAAGTAGGAGGCGAGGGAGTTGCAGAGGTCTTGCGAAGGGGTGATGTCGTTGTTTCCGGCGTTGGGGTTGGAGAGCTCTTTGACGATGTTGAAGAGTTCCTTGCTGTTGTGTGCGTTGTTTTCCAGTCGTTCCTTGAATGCAGTTTTCTTGGTTGCGTGGATGAGTTGGTGGTGTTTTCGGGTGGCGAGCTGGAGGGCAGTCATGTTGTCATGTGTTGGGTCTCTGCGCCAGGTTCTCTCGAGGGCTCGGCAGTTCTTCTTGGAGCTCTTGAGTTCGTCGGTGAACCATGGGGCTTTCTTGCTGCCGGGTCTGCTAGGCGGGGTCCTCAGGGGGGCGAGGTCGTCTGCGCAGTCGCTGATCCACTTCGTGAGGTTGGTGGCCGCTTGGCTGGGGTTCGTTGCGCTGGTGGGTGGGTTCTTGCTCAGGGAAGTCGCGAGCTGGTCGGCTGTGATCTTGTTCCAGCTTCTGCGTGCAACCTGTTGCTGTTGGTGGTGGATCGTGGTCCTTTTGAAGCTGAAGTGGACGCAGCTGTGGTCCGTCCAGTGGAGTCCGGTGGCGAGGCTGAAGGCAATGTCCTTGCTGGATGAGAAAACTGGGTCGAGTGTGTGTCCGGTGTAGTGGGTGGGGGTGGTCACCAGCTGCTTGAGTCCGAGGTTTGCGAGGTTGTCCAGCAGGGTGGTGGTGTTGCGGTCGTTGTTGTTCTCCAGGTGGAAGTTGAGGTCCCCGAGGAGGATGTAGTCAGCGGAGGGGAGGGCGTGCGGGCTGATGAAGTCGGCGATATCTTCGCTGAATTGTGTGCGTGGTCCCGGGGGTCTGTAGATTAGGGTGCCTCTGAGGGTGGTCTTGGGGTTGATGTGGACCTGGAAGTGGAGGTGCTCGGCGGGTGCGAGGGTGTCATCGGTGTTGGTCGTGATGCGGAGGGTGTTCCTGTGGATGATGGCGATGCCTCCTCCGGTCTGGTTGATGCGGTCCCTTCGGATGATCTTATAGCCGTCTGGGATGGCGATGGCAATGTCGGGCGCTGAAGAGGCGTTCATCCAGGTTTCCGTGAGGAAGGCGACGTCTGGTGAAGTAGTGTCGAGCAGGTTCCAGAGCTCGACGGCATGTCTGTGGACGGAGCGGGTGTTGAGCAGGATGCATTTCAGGTGGCTGCTGCTGTTGCTCGTCTTGGTCTTGGTTGGTGCAGGAGTAGTGCAGGTCCGGATGCAGGTGAACTTGCAGGAGTGGCAGCAGAAGGGTCCGTGGGTGCGTCTCGGGGTGGCTCGGTAGCAACCCGGGGTTTGGCCGGCGTTGAGTGCGTAGAGTTCGGTGGCGTCGTAGGTCCGGCGGGAGGGCTGGAGTCTGCGGGGGCCAGGGGTCCTGGCACTGGGTGCGGTCCAGGCGCGGACGGGCGCAGACGGGCTTACCTTTGGCGCGCCTTCGGCGCTCAGTCGGTGCTCCCGCTGCGCGTGTCCGCTGTGCGGTCGCTGAGGGGGCGTCATAAGAAGGGAGCCGGGAGGGCGGGTCAGCTGGGAGGCGGGATCGTGGTAGCCAATCGTCTAGCGTGGGGGCGGGGCCGCAGGCAGGCAGCGGCGGGAAAAAACAGGTGCAGGCAAGCGGCCGGCCCAGCGGCGGCTGGGGCGCTGCAATCGGCGTCGGCTCTCAGCGGCAATGTGCTCAGGCAGCAGGAGGCTCAGGAGCAGGAGAGGTGAGGAGCGTGGGGGCGACCAGGCCGAAGGCCGACACACTTTTCACTCAGACATATTGTTCACCTGCACTCATGCAGGCACACCACTCATTGCATTTTCCCACTGAGCTGGCAGTGGCTCCTTGTAATCCTACCCCACAGTCTCTCTCTGACAGCCCTAACATGTGTACGTGTATATTCCATTGGGGAGCAGCTGGGTACCGAGTGGGCATGAGACACTTGACAGCCTCCTCACCCCTATGTGTTGCCAACAGTTCACATTGAGGAGCCTAGGCCTGGTGAAAGAAGGTAAGCTACAAACTGGCAGGTTAAAAAAAGTAGCAGTTTCAAAAAGGAGAATCAGTGAAATAAAGTATTTGCCTATGATCACATAATGTGATCAATCAGGAAGCCAGGATTGATTAAAAAATTGTTTCATGCTGTGCAATGACTAGATGGGCATCTCTGACCTCAAAGGTATATGCTTACTTCATAATTCTCAGAGAAGGTGATTAGAGCATGGGTGGCAGGCAGAATTCTGTTGTGATCAGGAAATCATACACCATGGCTTTTTCCTGCAGATTCCCTTTTTTATTAGGACATAACTATTAATTGTCATTAAAATTAAGTGCTGTAAAAACGCCTCAAAAATTCAATCTTGTGCCGCAAAAGTTTTAATTTGCGCCGCAAAATTTCTCAATCCATGCCACAATATATTGCGTGTGAGGGTGAATTACTATGCCACTTGTTAGAAATGGGGTTTCTGGTTGGCTAGGGTACACACCTAAGCCAGGCAGAACCCACCACTCTAGTCAGGGTAAGGGAATTGCACACCCGAGATAACCCCTGCTTGACATCTTGGTAGCTAGGCAGAGCATTTAGGCTTATCCTGGAGGCAATGCGTAAAGCAACACACACACACACCAGTAACACACTAGGCACACCACAAAAATACTCCACACAAGGTTATAAAAAAATATCCTTTGTATTATACACATAAGACTAGGCACTCTTCATAAAAATGCATATAAAACACATAAGATGAAGAATCACATAAACCACTGTCCACAAGCCACTTGTCAAAAAAATGCATATAAAACACACAGACCACAAATCAAATAAGTCACTGCGCCACGAGGCAGTGGTCATAATATGGCCTGTAGTGTACTAAAGTGCATTTTAACAAGTTGCATAGACCATACATCACCTAGTGCACTAAAGCACTCACTTAGAAGTTGCACATGTTATGACTCACTTTGTAAATACAGGCAAAACTGCATTAGATCGCCATTAATTTGATAACTAAGCAGTATGGTGCAAACATTCCTTAATCCGAAAACGCAGGAAAGCTTGCTTTTATAATAGGGCTTCCCCTGCAATCCTGTCCAGGCTTCCTGTGCTGCGAAGAAATGCTCTACCAGCTTCCATGGAGCAGACAAGAGGCAAAGTTCACACTGGTGCAACATGAAATTGCCCATACTCTTGGGACCAGCACCCTGGCTGCCGGTTGCGAGTGTACCGTCCCGGTGCACTTGCGCTTATTCTCGTGATGCCAGCCCATCCCTGATTAAGCCCAGCAACAGGACGACTGGCTCACAGTGCCCCCAGTTGGAATCTTTGTGAGGGAGAGGGGCAGAACAGAACCACAATTGTGGGTGCCCTCGCTGGGTCTTCGATACGACAGGCGCACGGTCCTCCCTTTGTTTCCCCAGCTCACCGAGCCTGCAAGGCTCCATCCGGCAATGTGCAGGACAGGGGGCTCCTCACACAACTTTCGGGTCCAGCAAGGATCTTTCAGGCTTTCTTTTTTATTTCCCTGAGACTTCCAACAGGAGGCAAGACCACACATCCCTTGAAGATTCTCCTCAAGCAGGATACCATAGCAGGACAAAAAGAGTCAGTCCTTTTCCTCCACTACAGACGGAAGCAGCCAAAGCCAGGCCAACCCATCCCTCACTCAGAAAAGTCAGCGCTCCTCACACAGTCCTTCCACTCTTCCACTTGGCAGGAAACGGCTAGTTGCCAAACCCCTTTGTGTTGTGAGTAATGACTCTGCTTAAACGCTCCCATCATAACTGACCTGCATTATTTGGGGTCTTTCAATAGCAGGTATATCGGACCTGGTATTCACTCGCATAGCTGGTAACTATTGAATTCCTTGCACTCTGAGCACCAGCATGGCAGTAGTGTAAGACTCGTGATAATTTCTTTTCAACCACTGGTCCTGATGAATTGCCACTAGACCCGTTAGGGGCTGCCTTAGGCAAGAAACATGTCAACCTTTCACAACACGCATGCCCTTTAGGATCATTGTACCCGGCTAGGGCATTTTTGTTTTTAGTGAAGTTAGTAAGCCCTAGGAATGAAATTTAGGCACTAGGGTCCCCCTAAACCTTTTTCAATACCACACTGCACTCACTACACTATTTATTCCACATACCCACACACACCAAACGGCTTCAACAAAAAGATCTCTGCCAAAGAGCCTCTTTGCCAGTACCCGTCGGGCATTGCAGTGCCGGCCCGACAAGCAGAAAGCTCATATGATGAAGCATGACATCCCCCTGGGTGGTGTGTAAGGGCACTTTTTCATAGACCTGAACACTCTCACTTACACTTAGGAACTTCATACCGTTCAGTTATATCTAGTACTCAGTTGGGAGTGCATGTACAGGAGCTGCTTAAAAATCTCCCAGTTTCTCTCATTTGGATAAAAAGTAAGGAGATTCCCACTTTCTAAAATCATTTACAATGCCAATAGCTCAAACTCATGTAAATGTGAGACCTGTTGCATTGCAAATGCTTGTTCCTCCTATTGCCTGTTAGGAACTGCATACTCTATTTTGTTCAATTACTTATGGGCATGTATGCTTGACCTGTGTAAAAGCCCTAAGTCCCCCATCTAATAACGGGGATACCTTGGTGCGCTTTTTCAGTATTGAATGTCCCATGTCAGCACCTGGTGGTGATTGGGCACTATGATTCTCTCTGTCACTATCAGGCAGCGGGGCACTAAGCTGCCTCTTCTTAGTATCTGGTGATGGTGCACTAGAATGCTATTTGTCGGGGATTTGATGACAGATCACTATGATGACCTTTTTCAGTGCCTGGGGATGGTGCACTATGATGGCCGCTGTCAGGATCTGGTGCACCAGAATGCTCCCTCTCTGCGATTTAATAAGGGGGCACAATGATACCCTCTTTCAGTGCCTGGTGATGTGGCTCTCGAGTGCCCTTTATCAGTATCTATTGACGGTACATTAAAATATTCTCTGTCAGTAATTTGATAAGGGGCGCTGCGTTGCTGTCTTTCAGTACCTGGTGACCTGGCACTCAAGTGCACTAAGAAGTTCCTTGTCAATGTCTGGTGATGGCACCCTATGAAGATCTGTCAGTATCTGGTGATATGGCGCTGGTGTGTGCCATGAGGTTCCCTGTCAGTATCTGGTGATGGCACACTATGAAGCTCTGTCAGTATCTGGCGACCTGGCACTCAAGTGCACTAAGTGGTTTCCTGTCAGTATCTGGTGATGGCACACTATGAAGCTGTGTCAGTATCTGGTGATGTGGCATTGGAGTGTGCCATTAGGGTCCCTGTCAGTTTCTGGTGATGGCACTTTATGAAGCTCTGTCAGTATCTGATGATGTGGCACTGAAGTGTGCCAGGAGGTTCCCTGTCAGTATCTGGTGATGGCACACTATGAACTCTGTCAGTATCTGGTGACCTGGCACTCAAGTGCACTAAGAGATTCCCTGTCATTGTCTGGTGATGGTGCACTATGAAGCTCTGTCAGTATCTGGTGATGTGGCGCTGGAGTGCGCCATGAGGCTCCCTGTAAGTTTCTGGTGATAGCACACTATGAAGCTCTGTCAGTATCTGGTGATGTGGCGCTGGAGTGCGCCATTAGGCTCCCTGTCAGTTTCTGGTGATAGCACACTATGAAGCTCTGTCAGTATCTGGTGATGTGGCGCTGGAGTGCACCATGAGGCTCCCTGTCAGTTTCTGGTGAGAGCACACTATGAAGCTCTGTCAGTATCTGGTGATGTGGTGTTGGAGTGCGCCATGAGGCTCCCTGACAGTTTCTGGTGATAGCACACTTTGAAGGTCTGTCAGTATCTGGTGATGTGGCGCTGGAGTGCGCCATGAAGCTCCCTGTCAGTTTCTGTTGATGGTACACTATGAGGCCCCTGTCAGTATGTGGCGATGGTGCACTAAGAGATACTATGTCAGTATATCTAGTGATAGTGCAAAATGAGGATCCCTGTCCCTATCTTTTGATGGTGCACTACGAGGCTCTCTGTCAGTATGTGGTGACTTCAGCACTAGAATGCTTATTGTCAGTGTTTGATTCAGGAGACAGTAGGACACACTCTTTCAGCATCATATCTGGTGAGGAGTGCATGACGCAGGCAGAAGTGGCACCATAATGATCCCTGCCAGTATGTGGTGCAGGGAGCAAGTGTCAGCCTGGGGCATCAGGGCACTGCCAGTATCTGGTGCCCAAGTGGTAGACTGGGTCTTGAATGTTCCTTGTAAAAGGAATCTAAGAAGTAGTTGCTCTAATGTGACTGGGCCATATGAAAAGTACCTTTTTTCTTCCAAAGACTGACCCAGGGCTTCAAGTGGTATGGCAGAACTGGGGGTGAGGGGGCAGGGAGGACTCCCAAAGGGGCATGGCCTCTGTAATTAAGGGCTGGCTTAAAAACACTTAAGCTAACAACCTGTGCTTGGCATAGTGCGCCATCCGAGTGGTATGTTGCTGTTTCTGTCATTGCATCCATATATATAATACAGCAAGTAACATATACCTACAATAAGGCAGGACTATTGGCTTTGTCAATTGTTGTTAGTTGCATAAGATAAATAAGCAACAACGATGGCACCGCTGTTTATAATGTTGCAAATGCTTCAGTTCTGCAATGATGAGACTGTGAAAGTACTATAATGAGTCTCTTTGACATTGCATGAAAGGCAGGGAAGGCTGGTACTGCTGCAGAGTTAAGATATTTTGTTTTTCACCCTGAGGATGAGAGCAGAAATGGAATGCCCGATACGGAGCCGTCTCAGCACCGGTTTTTTAGAACTGCTGGTGCTGAGCACCTGCAGGACCCGGCCCACTTAAAGCCCTGACTGCCCCATTCACTGTAGATCAACTTCTTCATAGACTCCTTCCGCTAGAGGTGGGTGAGTCAACGAAACTTGAGCCATGCTCGAACCAGATGCTTGCCGCTGTTAGAAGTCCTTTTGGAACCTTGAACCAAAACGAGTCGAGTTTTCACCGGAGGCCATGTGGCTTAGTGGCTACAAATATCAACCATGTAAGGGGGAAATGTCCCAATCCCGACCTCCGCTCCACGGCAAATCTCCCCGAGTCATAAAAAACGTGTAGTCTGTGCCTGTTGTGAAGAGCTCATGTGCCCGTGAGCAAGGTTACAGCTTTGTGAAACTTAAAAAAATAAAATGTAGGTTCTGTTTCCCACACACTAATCTCCTCTTCCAAGATTTAAGGACAAAGCATTAACCTTTGATGTCAGAAAGAGATACCCAGCTAGTGGCTGAATCGCACACTGTGAAACTCGAAAAACCAGGATCAGTCCTGGATTCCCTGCTTGACCAAAATATAGGATGTAAGCAAACACTTTATTTCAGTGAGACTTTTTGGGGATCATTATCACACATCAGAGCACCTCAATGTAGGTGAGTTAAGGATGTGCGCTGTACAAAAACCTCTGTTATGTTTGATTTAATAAATTATGTTGTTATGTGCATAAGAAATATCTAGGTCACATGTACGGTGCACACGACAACCGATGTGCCTCTTCATTCACTCGTGCTATTGTTATCAAGGTGGGGGCCAGAATGTTTCTCTTTCTCTTTAAAATACACCACTTTTAATAAACTCTCCTCAGTGCAGAGATGCAATCCGATGTACTAAGGTGAAACGATTTCTCGTTAAAGTAATATGCTTTTTTGCATTTTTAATACAACATATCATATTCAACATGTTGTTTAGTGCATGATCTATGTGCCAAAAATATTGAGAGCCCGGCTCCTACCCTGGCTCGGCTCTCCCTGTTCATCAGTTGGCTCGCACACCTCTTCCTTCCACACGGCACATAGGGGTCCCAGCCAGAAGTCTGACAGTTTTATTCCCCCTTGCTATCTTGCCCTCGAAGTGCCCCTTCCTCGGCCTCCTAACACGCGGCTCCATTACTCCAGCCCAACCTGGGCTATCTTCACACCCTTTGCCTTAACTTCCAAGGTCCCTAACTAAACTTTCTCTGGGACCACTGGGGTCTTCCCGAAGGCCAGCGGGTTGTCATGTTTCTTGCCTAGTGCCGAGCTTACACGCTTTACTTGTATTATTTTTCAACTTCGATGTTGTGTCGTACTTTCCCTGGCAGTGCTCTGATCTGCTCACTCTCTCGTTTTGTAACCTAGGTCAGTTTTATTTCTTTGTGTAAATTATTTTTATTTTATTTGGATATAACCATTACGACTTTGGGCAATTCCTGTGCTCTATTAAATGCACAAATACAATAAACTGAGGGGAGGCATGCGGTAGTCCCTGTTATTGTGCGGTGTGCTGTGCCTGTGACTGGGAAGGGGGCACTGCTATTATCTGTCTGTCAGTATGCGGTATGGATATCGGACACAGGTCTGTTCCTTGTTAGTATGGGATCGCAAAAGAAGCTAATCCAATTCTGTCCATCTTAGAAGTCAATTATTTCCATTTAGGGTGGGGGTGTATGGCCCTATACACCCCCTCACCCTCACACAGGAGAGTTGTGGATATCCGGAGCGGTCTGATTTTAGCAGGTGATCAGGCACCTCAATTCTCCCAAATGCCAAGAAAAGGATGATGTTTGTCACATGGGCCTTATGTAGGCATTGAGCCTGTGATGACATGGAAGGACATAAAAATGAGTAAACCGAGAGCGAGTTTGACAGTACTTGTGAATGTGAGTACAGTGAGAGAAACAGAAGAGCAGGCTTTACAGGATCACGTGTCGAGGCGGCGTGCCCGCGCACTTGTCCCAGCCCCGTCACGGGGGTGTTCTAGGTGCAGGGGAGCCATTGTGTGCACTGCTAGTGGAGCCGACGGGGGGGAGAGAAACTGAAAGCGCGCGATGCATGTGCTGCCAGCCTCCGGGGACAGGAGATGTGCATGCGTAAGGAGTGCACATCTCCTGTCCGTACTCGTGCACATCTCCTGTCCGGGCGTGCCACCTCCTGTCTCCCTTCGGCACAGAAAGTGACAACAATAGAGCTCGCAAGGTGAAGCAGTGCATGCATCGCATTTGATAGCGAGACCTAAAAATCACCTTTACCAAAAGTTGCATTAATACATTCTGAGTTCATAGAGCCTAAACTCAATTTCTCCATCTTGTCCCTAAGGAAAGCGATACTTGTAAGATGTTACAAAGCAACTCCTATGTTAACCTATGGTACAGATAGCCTTTCAATAGTGAAAAAACACATAACCAGTATTTGGCTTATCAGGATATGTCACACACACACCAGTGCCTGTCCTACCTTTCACATACAGTGCACCCTGCCCATGGGGTTACCTTGGGCCTACCTTGCCAGGACAAAATGGCAGTTTAAAACTATGTGCACATACACTACAGTGGTAGGTCTGAGACACATTTAAAGGGCTACTCATGTGGGTAGCACAACCAGTACTGGAAGCCTACTAGTAGCATTTGATTTACAGGCCCTGGAACACTCTGTTCACTTTATTAGGGACTTACCAGTAAATATAAAATGCCAATCATAGATAACCAATCATATCATGATTTACACAGGGAGCATAGGCACTTTAGCACTGTTCAGCAGTAGTAAAGTTCCCAGAATCCTCTAGCCAACAAAAACATGGTCAGAAAAATAGTAGGCAAAAGGCAAAGAAATTGGAGATAAACCTGTCAAAAAGGCCAGATCTAATACCACTTGTCAATGTATTCAGCAGCCAGCCCTGTGTCACACATGAAAACCTTCCAAACCCAGACATATCTGAAAAGTAGAGAGAGCAAGGGAAATTACTGAAGGTATTCACTTCAAGAAAACTTTGCAACATCATACATGTCTAAAAAATATATATTCTGGGGAATTCATCATGCTATGATTTGTTTTGTTTTTTTATTTCAAAAGTTTTTCATTGAGAACATTTTTTAATACAGTACAGTAGTAATCTAGTCAAATAGACCTTGGACTGATCCACAGGACCCGATGAATCATTCCAAGAAATGTGTGAGGTCCTACAGATCTACTGGAACATTTAGTCTACCATCACAGTTTCTGTAGTCAGTACAAATTTTATTGGACACCATATGATTCATGGGTCAAGCAGATCCAATCACCATAGTGAATGTTTAAAATATATGTTTTGCTGAACTGTTCAGGGACGGAAGACAGTAGAATGCCCTATTCTGCCCTATTTTATTGTTTTAGGACTGGCCGGTCAAATAGAATTTTGTAAATGTTGAGAACAGCGAGAGCCCCTGAAAGGCAAATTATTTTAAGGGCCTGCAGGGTAGCATCAGCCCCTGTAAGTCAAAGCTTTTTCTTTTTTTAAAGCCCTGCAGGAGGGACCATGGCATTGCTCTGGAGCATTTCTTAGCACATTTCTTTTAATGTTCCACTTTTTCAGTGCTTGATGTCTATATTCTGGCACTACCTAGCACTCCCATGCTCTTTGCATTACACACCATAGTCTGTTTACTATAATTGTAGTGTGAGAATTTGGGGTTTTGATTGAGGGTGGTCTGAGTCCCTGTTAAGCAACAGACACCACCCTTATCAGGTTGAACCACTGAAAGTCACTAAAGTAACCTGTGTCTACTGGTAACTTGGCACAAAAGCAGTCAGGCTTAGCTTAGAGGTACTGTGTTAAGTATTTATGCAGTACACAAACAGTAATTAAGTAAAATCACAGCACATGTAATATGGAGAAAATTGTAACAAATAAAATGACACAAATAACAAATGAAATCCAATCAGTAAGAACCGGAGGTACGGATTTTTAAAGATGTTTGTGAAATCTAGCACCTAAAAGATCAAGTCACCAACTGTGGGTATCTTTTGGGGAAAGTCACAAGATATGGCCGACCAGCATGGAGCGTGGTTCATTTTTACAAGATGGCTTGGGCTCGGTCTCGGCTTGAAAATTCTGCAATCTGTGTCCAAGGTGGAGTTGTCTGGGAGCACTGGGTGAGGTGTTGGGGAAGCCGTTGACAATTGCGAAAAAAAGATTCAAGTTGGGGAAGCTGGATTTCTAGGTTGAGGACATGGTGGTCATTGATGGAGAGTCCAGCACCATTAAGCCCAGTGAAGATTTTTGTCTTCAGAATTTGGCAGCATTTTGGAAGTTGAAAATCTTCAGCTGGAAGAAGTTGCAAGCAGTAGCCAAAGAGGGCTTTAGGAGTCCAGATACCATCACTCGAATGTCCCGCTGAACAGAAGTTGCTGCTATGTAGAAGAAGGTAGCAGGAGGTACCGAATAGTCAGGGTGACTAGTGATTCACCTTGGGCAGTTGGGTCCCAGTCTTCTGTCAGTCTTCTGGCACTTTGTTGTGAAGATATTTTTTATGTCTCAACATTTAAGGTTAGGAAGGGGCAGCACCCCTAACATCACTGCCAAGGGTCCAGGACCAGGTTACACCACATGGGGTGTTAGGACCCACTTCAGCAGAGGCCAGGTGTAGGGTTCATGGTCTCTGGAGCTTGTCATGTCCCAATAGCTCACACAGGAGGACAGCAAACTAGCCCTTGGAGTCTCTCCGGTAGCCCTTAATTCAAGAAGATGATATTCTTTCTTCAAGCATCAAGACAGGCCTTAAGCACCAGTTAGTCCATGGTGGTCATTGATGGAGAGTCCAGCACCATTAAGCCCAGTGAAGATTTTTGTCTTCAGAATTTGGCAGCATTTTGGAAGTTGAAAATCTTCAGCTGGAAGAAGTTGCAAGCAGTAGCCAAAGAGGGCTTTAGGAGTCCAGATACCATCACTCGAATGTCCCGCTGAACAGAAGTTGCTGCTATGTAGAAGAAGGTAGCAGGAGGTGCCGAATAGTCAGGGTGACTAGTGATTCACCTTGGGCAGTTGGGTCCCAGTCTTCTGTCAGTCTTCTGGCACTTTGTTGTGAAGATATTTTTTATGTCTCAACATTTAAGGTTAGGAAGGGGCAGCACCCCTAACATCACTGCCAAGGGTCCAGGACCAGGTTACACCACATGGGGTGTTAGGACCCACTTCAGCAGAGGCCAGGTGTAGGGTTCATGGTCTCTGGAGCTTGTCATGTCCCAATAGCTCACACAGGAGGACAGCAAACTAGCCCTTGGAGTCTCTCCGGTAGCCCTTAATTCAAGAAGATGATATTCTTTCTTCAAGCATCAAGACAGGCCTTAAGCACCAGTTAGTCCAGTCCTCTGAAGAACAAGGCAGGTCTCAAGCAACAGGACATTCCTCTGGTAGAAGCAGGGCAGTCTTCTGCAGAAGAAGGCAGGCCTCCAGTAGTAGGGATTCTTCTGCAGTACAAGACAGTCCTTCTGAAGTCTTCCACAGGCCCAGGAGTGTACTGAAGAAGTGATTCATGAGATCCAATATTGTTACCTGGCGCTAGCCTTTGAACTGGGGGTGACATTCTGGCCATCCCAACATCTGATTCTGGAACATTCTTGCCTCTCCCTGCCAAGGCTCTAGGTAGTCTGCAGTGAGAAAAGACTTGTGTCAAGTCCCTTAGTATGTGCTGGAGGCAGCCCCTTGAAATGTAAGTGGGGCAGGGGCCAGCTCCGCCCCACCCATCCTGGCAGAATGGCTGATCCTGCCAATACCTAGTACTCCTTTGTCTCACTTTCTAGGAGGAATACACAGAACAGCTAAGCTATTCACAGTCAAGTAACCCAGGACACAGGCAGTAGTCACAAACTGTTTCATAAGTGTGACTTCAAATCCGACTTTACTTTTAAAGAGGCTTTTACATCTCAATACATTTGAGTTAAAACTTGAACTTATATCTGTTCCCATTCAAAAGTTAAAACTTACTAGATGTGATAAGGTAACCCAATGCTATCCAATGGAAGAGATAGGCCTTGAAGTAGTGAAAAATGTAATTAGAATGTTTTCATTGCCAGGACATATAAAACGTAAAAACACATGTCCTCTTTTTTAAATAAAATACACCCTGCCCTCTGGGCTGTTTAGGACCTACCTTAGTGGTGACGTATACGTTGTAACATGGAAGGCCTGAAAAACTTGTTTTTTTTGTTATGTCAAAGTTTCAGTTTTAAGATTGCACTACGGGCTGCAATGACAGGTTTTAAAGTGCTACTAATGTGGGTGGCACAAAGAGGGCTGCAGACCCTTTAGAAGCATTTAATTTAGAGGCCCTGGGTACATGTAGCGCCGTTTACTAGAGCCTTACAAGAAAATTAAACGTGCTAATTAGGTGAAACAAAATTGTACCAAGTTTTAGAGAGAGTGCAAGCATTTTAGCACATTATAGCAGTGGTAAAGTGTACAAAGTCTTAATATCAACAACATTCAGGACACATGAGGGGTGAATGCCAAACGTTTGGAGTTGCCTCTATAGAAAGGACCAAGTACAACATGTAATAAACAGACTCCAAGGGAGCAGTGGAGTGCACAGCAGCAACCCTACCACATGCGCTGTGCAAGACATTGCAGAGAAGAGTTGATTTTTTTTATTTTTAAAAAGTGTATTGTTCAGTGAAGTATGCCCTCCTGCCCAGAGCCTACAAATAAAGGTTGTCTATCCTGCGAATATTTAAATGAAAACACACACTGGCAAATCTAAAATACCTTTCATTGGCGAGCTAGTACTATTGCTATTTTTTTTCTCTTTTTTCTCTTTTATCTTTTAGTGCATATGCAGCAGGACTAAACATATAAAACATGCTGCTACCTAATCATGGTTGACCTTTGCTTGCAATAAAAATGTTAAGTTTAAAGAAAATGTACAGGTATGCCCATTTTAAAATTCGGAGTATTTAAATAACAAGATTTTAGAGTGTTCTGTGCCTTTTATTATCAATATTTGTGAAGGAGACAAGCTATCCCATACATACATTTAAAAAAAAGTCACCGAAGGGAAAGAAGCGATTTTAGGCAGATGTGAACAATCGTGTAATGTGCTGCCACTCAAACTGAAGAGAGCCAATGGGTAAAGTGTGCTGACCTATTGCACCATGCTCTATGCTGTGATAGACAGAAGCAAAATGTGAATGGCAGTTTAAAAGAACAATGAATGAAGCCCCACTATATATGCATACTATGAATTACTTTTTTTGAAAAAACAATAGTCTGGCGAGGAAGTATGACGTTACAACGCATACATTCACAACGCATACCATTACAACTAAACTTTTACAACGCAGGATCCATTACAACGCATGCCATTACAATGCATGCCATTACAACGCAGCTGCTATTACAACGCATGCCATTACAATGTAAGTATGGGTAAGTATTTATTTATTTTTAATTAATGGGAATGTAATAGTAGTGTAAGTGTTGGATAGTGTAGGGGTTATAATTACTATTCTAACTCCAGGGGGGTGTAATAGTAGGGTAAGTGTTGGATAGTGTAGGGGTTAAAATTACTATTCTAACTCCAGGGGGCGTAATAGTAGGGTAAGTGTTGGATGGTGTAGGGGTTAAAATGTAATTAAATACTTACCTATACTTACGTTGCAATGGTATGCGTTGTAATAGCAGCTGCGTTGTAATGGCATGCGTTGTAATGGATCCTGCGTTGTAAAAGTTTTGTTGTAATGGTAGTGCGTTGTTTTAGTTGCGTTGTAATGGCTGTTTCCCGTCTGGCGAGACAGCTAAAACTGTCTTAAGAGACAGACTTGTAGAGCACACATGGTTGCATAGCCTTAATATACACTCTACATCATTTAATAAACATTTAAATCTGGAGCTTTTTCTCAAGGCCACCAACTAAAAGCGAATTTGTTCGAGATTTTATAGCAGGTCTCACTGTGAACGTGTTGAACGGAAAACTGTAAAAGAGAAGTTAAACTCATTTCACTTAAAGAAGACATCTCAACAAAAGCCCCAGGGCCTATTTTTGAATCGGGTTTGACCTGGGTCACATGTAAAGCCTTGACCTGGAGGTGAAAGGTTTTGAACCGTTTTGTTCATTCTTGTTAAAAGACCAGTCAAATTTGACACAAACATTTAAGGAACCATTTTGCTCATCTCTTAATCAGTCTGCTTAAGAGCTTATGCCGCAAGGACCAAGAGACAAAGACTATTTAAGCAAGTATTTTTGGGCAATGAGTGTGACCGCGATGCCAGCTCTATTAGTTCTTAATTTGTTTTTGCATGGTGTGTAGCCCACACAGATTCATAAACACAGATTCCTATAGTGTTTTACATTTTCAAAAAACTGTTTCCTTCAAAATCAAGCTTAATGACTGCTGGGCCTTTTAACAGTCAAGCTAGTAAGCAACACCGAATTTTATTTTGCCACTGCATAGTATTCCAGCTCATGAAACCCACTCCAGGAACAAAGGGGCAGATTTACAAGCCCCTTGCGTCATTTTTGTGCTTCCGTTGCGTCACTTTTTGTGATGCAGTGCTGGCGTAAAAATGTGGCCCATTTACAACGTGACTCATCTAGGGAGATGCGTCACTTTGTAAAGCCCTGCGTCACACTATACCTGCGTCACGTATAATGTATGCAGGGTGGGCGTTACAACGCAAAAAAGCCTTGCAGAAGTATTGCAGTTACATCTACAAGATGTCACTGCACCACTTCTAGAACACCACTGCATCAAATTCTTACGTTAGCTTTGAGCAGGCGTAAGGAGTGATGCATCATAATGAGGATAAGCTTGTCCATGCATTGCTAGAGTTGCCTTGTGCTTGTGACACAACTCCAGCAATGCTTGACTTTTGCGTCAACAGATGCGTCAGCATTTCGGACGTATCTGTCAATCCTTGTCCCGTGGTGTTGTAAATACAGCGAATCCATGGTGACGCAAGGGTTTCTCAGGGTTGCGCAGAGAAAGTGACGCAACTTTGCAGATGCGTCACTTTCATGTAAATCTGCCCCAAAGAGCTTTTTTTTTTTAAAGTTTCAAAAATCTTTATTGAAGCAATGTTTAAGCATTGTGCGGTACATCAGTGCAATCAGCGAATCGCAGAATACAGTACATCGCAAGTACACGGCACCTTCCCGCATCAAAGTTTTCCTT
Organism: Lissotriton helveticus; assembly: GCF_964261635.1. Taxonomy (NCBI): domain Eukaryota; kingdom Metazoa; phylum Chordata; class Amphibia; order Caudata; family Salamandridae; genus Lissotriton; species Lissotriton helveticus. Next base: position 658,042,798 of record NC_136057.1, on the reverse strand, counting down.
TACAATAATAATACCCCTCCCATCCCGCCCATGCCATTAAAACAAATTAAAGATTAGTCAGCAGAGTCCAAAATTCAGTCCATTCACTGTACCCATAGGAGACATGGTTGGCAGAGACACCATGCATTACTCATGAATAGAGGCCCCATCTGTATCAGAAAAAAAAGGTACTGCATGTCCGCCCCCCTCCCAGATCCCTCCTCCACACCCCACACAAACATAGCAAGCAGAAATGACATTTTCGGCATATATGGATTGAACAGATGTAGCAACCTCCCTCAGCAGTCGTTTCCTGTTAGCGTCTAATCCCATCTAACTCACCATTTCCTATCCATTACTGGTGAGGTGATTCCACCTCCGGTTCCGTGGCCACTATAGTACTTGTAACAGTTCTCTCGCCCTCAGTCTCAGAAACTGCTTTCTATTGAAGTAAGTATGCAGTAAATGGGCCCCAAATGTCCTTCAGGCGCGACTTAATGGGTAGCGTCTCTGCATAGCAGCTCAGGTTGTCCTGCCATGTGGTCATAGTGTGTACTGAGCACTTAAATTTAGGGGCTCGGCCCCTCCCCCAGCGGCAAGCCACATGACGCTTTGCTAGGGGTAGAGCCATGGCCAGGAACTTTTTATGTGGCGTGTTTATATTTTGTGTCAGTCCTAAGAGGGCCATTAGCGGGCAAGGGTCCAACTGTAGCTCGATCATATGTAAGAGACCTTCAAAAACGCGTATTCAGAAATCGGCCACCTGGGGACAGCTCCAAGCTAAATGAAAGAAATCCGCCCCTGCGCTGCCGCACCTAACGCATCTATCATCTTCCCTAATATGCAGTCTGTGAAGTCTGATCGGGGTGTGATACAGCCTATGTAAAAATTTGAGGTGTATGAGGCGCAGCCTGCAGTTACCAGTAATAGCCTCTGTATTTGAACAGCTGCTCTTCCATTGATCGTCCATTAATGGGGTTCCTAAATCCCGGTCCCATTCCTGTCTGGCTGTAACTATATGAGATGGCGCAGCAGCCTGTGTATGTCGGTATAGAAGAGACACCGCATGGCCCGGGGGATCTGCCTGCAGAAATACGTGTAAGGGGGCTAATGTCTCCGGTTCCTCAGGAAACGCAGGGGTGGCAGCCTTCACACTCTGACGTAGTCGAGTGTAGAGGAAATTGTACATTGTTGACGGTGTGCGCGGGGCGTACAATTGTTCCAGTGTTCGGAATTGTCCTCCCAAGTAAAGATCCCCCCAGGTGTAATATTTCAGGTTTTTAAGCATTTTGCTGCAAATTGCCTCGCACGTAACCTTCAACAATGGGTTATTCAATATAGTCATATTAGGAGAGTAAAGCATCGGGGATCCTGGCTTGCGGGCTATGCGCTGCCACACTACTACCGTACAGTCCACCGTAGATGGGTCCCTTCCGCGCTCTGTAACGGAGGTGAACAGGTAGGCTGCCGGAGGTGTCAGGGCCGTGTAGCCGTCTTCAACTGCCAAGTGAGGCATGAAGGGCGGTGGGTGGAACAAGTACAGCGTGAAGTGCGCCGGTGCACAGTAATAATAAAATTCAAAGTTAGGCACCTCGTACCCCCCTTGATGGTAAGGCAGCATCAGCGTACGTAAACTAGGTCGAGCTTGTTTCCCGCCCCATATGAGTCTCGTGAGCTGTGATCTGAGAGTGCGAAAGCAGAAACTACCGGGGTAATATGGGATGTTAATAAAAAGATATAGCAGTTTGGGCAGTAGTATCATCTTGATCAGTGAAATCCTTCCTGCCATAGACAGTGGCAGTCTCAGCCATTTGGTGATATTGTCAATCATTTTAGTTATTGCAGTTCCATAATTTGCTCTCATAAGGGCGTCCTTATCCCTGGTGATGTGTATTCCCAAGTATTTAAGCTCTTCCATCTCCCAAACCAGGGGGTAGTCGAGCTGATGTGTGTGAGTATTGTCAGTCAGGGGGAAAACTGGGGATTTGGACCAATTAATTTGTATTCCCGAAATGGCCCCGAACTTAGTGATCTCTCGCAGTATCGGGTTGAAATTATCCCGCGGCTTGGGTACATATAAAGTTATATCATCCACGTATAATGAAATAAGCAGTTGCCTGGCAGGATAAATCAAAGCCTTATCATTATGGTGTTGGCGCAATTTAGCAGCTAGGGGTTCGATGGCTATGGCAAATAGTATAGGAGATATGGAGCATCCCTGGCGGGTGCCTCTGGAAATGGGGAAGGGGGAGGATCTGGCTCCATTAGGAGTACTGATGCTGTTGGCTGGCAATAGAGTAATTGTACCCATTAGAAGAAGGACACAGGCATACCCATACAGCCCAATGCCCCCATCAGGTAATCCCATTCCAGGGAATCAAACGCCTTAGTGGCGTCAAGAAAGACCGCCACTGCGGCACAGTTGGGGTCTATGTCTTGTAAGACCGCTGCAAGCGTTCTAAGATTGTGCGCGGTAGCACGGCTCGGGATAAATCCCGCCTGATCTGGCAACACCAAGCGTTGCAGGAGTAGATTGAATCTTGTTGCTAGGACCTTAGCGAGTATTTTCATGTCGCAATTTAGCAGCGACAGGGGGCGATACAAGTCACAGCTCTGTGGGAATTTCCCAGGTTTAAGAAGGGTTATGAGCAGGGCCTCTCGCATGGTCTCTGGTAAGCATCCCTCCTCGCGCACTGTGTAGTAGACTTCCTTAAGAATGGGGGCTAGTATTGGGGCATATGTTTTATAAAATTCTATCGGTAATCCGTCTGATCCCGGGGCGCGCCTTGATCGCATTTGCATGATTGCTTCCATAATTTCGTCTAGTTCCAAATCGTGATTCAAAATTTTTTGTTGGGTATCACCTAACCAGGCCAATGCTGTGTCATTCAGATAGGTTGCGAGGTCAAGAGGTTCCCCTCTTTGGGAGGAATACAGTTTACTATAGAAATCTGTGAATGTAGAGAGGAGATAAGGAAGGTTCCTTCGGGCATTACCCTTCACGTCCTGTATAGCCGTTACATAAGTAGAAAATTTGGGGGGTCTAATCACAGTGGATAGAGCCCTCCCTGGGTGATCTCCTTCACCATATACTCGAGCCATATGTGTTTTCCCGCAAAATCTACTCTCCCTATCAGCCAAGACCTCGTATTCCGTTAACATATTGCGCATAGTGGCCCTGAGGGTTCGGTCGTCTAGGTTCGCATTGATAGCAGCTTCCTGTAATTTAAGTTTCTTTTCTAAGTTGTTGAGATCTGTGCGCAGCGATTTAAGGACTCCCCCCCCCATTTGGCAATGCACCATCCTCGAACCGTAACTTTAAAAGCTTCCCACACTGTGGTGATGCTGGAGACTGACCCTATATTTTGCTCCAAGAAAGTATTTATATCTTGTTCCAGCTCCGCCTGAAATGCAGTGTTTTGCTAATGTAGAGGATTAAGGCGCCAGCTCCTATAAGGAGAGTGCCGCATCGGCGTCACCAAGTCCAACATGATGGACGAGTGATCGGAAAACGTGCGGGCTAGGTGTGTCAACCCGGCACAACCAAGTGGCCATTCCAGTAGATACAAATATGTATTCTAGTCTAGCCCATGTAGTGTGGAACGCTGAGTAGTGAGTGCTCTCCCGGCCCTCAGGGTGCCTGTGTCTCCAAGAATCAATTAAGTAATTGTCTACTGTGAGGGTCTGCAGTGTTCTACAAGAATTAGTGTAATGCCCTGGGGAGGCGTTGGACCTATCGAGGTGAGGTTGTAAAGCCGTATTGAAATCCCCACCCCAGATCACATACGTAGTGCCAATGTCCTGAATTTTGTCCCACAATCGCAGGAGGTTTTGAGGGTCATCAGTGTTGGGTCTGTAATAATTGGCAAAGGTGTCATCATGGGAGTGGAGTCTACCCCAGAGTAGGCAGTACCGCCCTCCAACATCCGTCTCCGATCCTCCCGGTACGAACGCCACCCCCCGCTTGACCAAAATTGCAACTCCACGGGCATATGTAGCGTATGATGCAAAGCACCGTTGTGAGGCCAATCGCGAGACAAAGAGGGGCGTAGTCGCGGGGCATGAGTGTGTCTCCTGTAGCATAGCGACCTCGATGTGCTGCTGTTCTAAATATGCTATAGCCTGTCTTTTTTTCCTGGGGTTATTGAGCCCACGTACATTCCATGACAGTATCTTCATTCCCTGCTGTTCAGGTGTACCCTCCATCGGTATCATAATATCAATAATCAATAATCCACAACTCTGCTACATATAGTATGTGATGACTCAGGTTCGATTTGGCATGCCCCTCCCTCCACCCACACCGGCATCCCCAACTGGCTGGGTACATAATTCCCACCCTCCCAAAAAACAATCAAGAAACCAAATTAGAGGACACGCCCTCAGACGGGGACCGCTAGGGGCTTTCACCGCACCCACTCAACCTCACTATCTCACCCATCCTCAACCCCAGCCATCCGGGGGGGTCATTCTGACGGGACGGAGGCGAGTGTCCGGGCGGTCTTATGAGTTAAGCAATCTATAAATTGTGTAACAATACATCACCAGTCAGCATAGTGTCCAGAGTTCCCTGGATTACAGCTCTATTATTTTTCTTAGTCCATTGAGCATCGTGGTGTCATCCGGGCTCCGACATCGGCAACATGGGACCGGGATCGCCAACGGACAGAGTCTTCTCGGGGTGTTGACCTTCAGTCGCGCTTGAGGTATTCCTCCACTTGCTGAGGAGAGCTGAAGAGATGTTGTTTTCCTCGGTGGTGAATTCTCAGCCTCGCAGGGTATAACATAGCATACGTTATTTCTTGGGCTTGCAATTTCTTCTTTACAGCCGTGAATTTACGACGGACCTCCTGCACGGCCTGCGTGCAGTCGGGATAGAAGGCTAAAGCGGTATTCTCGTAGCGCAATTCACCCTTTTCGCGTGCCAAGCGCAGGACTGTGTCTTTGTCGCGGTAATTCAGAAAGCGCATTATCACGGGGCGCGGCGGGGATCCCGGGGGGGGCATGCGGAGAAGGATCTATGTGCCCTTTTAATAACCAGGTGCGCTGAGAAGGCGTCTTTGCCAAAGAGATCAACTAGTAGACATTCCTTAAAATCCTCCAACCGCCCTGTGTTGGTCGACTTTGCAAGGCCTAGCATCCGCCCGTTATTCCGCCGGGAACGAGCCTCCAACTCCTCATTCTTGTCCTCGATGATCTTTAGGAGTTTGTCCATTTGTAGCGTGTGTTGTTTAGTAGCAACCGCTCCATCTTCCATCCCTGACACTCTTTGCTCCGCTTCTTTGAGTCGCTCTTCATGCTGATCGAGTTTTGCTACCACCGACTCCAGTCTGCTGCTCATTGCGTCCATTTTTGAATCAATCGAGGTGAGGCTTTGTTGCATCCCAACTAGTAGCGCCTATCATCCCTCATCCCTCGTCTCCGGTGGATCCTCTTCCTCACGCTCTCTCGAACTGGAGCCAGGCGTCTTGCGCGTATCAAATGTAAGTTTTGCTTGCTTGGGTTGCGTTCTCCCCATGGTTGCCTGCTAGCTGCACTTCCTGTAGGGCTGAGATGAGCGACACGGGGGGCAGATGCTCTATTTTCAACTGTGAGACCGTCTCCCGTATGTACACCCTCACCTCCTGCAAGTCGCCCCTAATTGTCTTCCAGCCGGCCGTGTCCAGAAGGAGGGAGCAGTGCTATGGTAGCTCAGGGCAAATGGGGGTCTCCGATCGTCTAAGGCGCTGGTAAAGTAGTTCTGGTGCGCCTGTGGTGAGTTGTAGGTGCCCGTATCTTATATATGCATGAGGCGGCAATCCAGGGATCCCAGCGTTGCGCAGTCAGTTACTGGTAGTGAGCTGCGGCACCTCACATCCCCCTTGTGCCGTCCGCCCCTCTCGTTGGCCTGCACCACTGTTGCACGCGTCCCAAGGCCTCTAGCAGTCACCGCCATTCTGCTGCGCCGGAGGGGGTATCTTCTTGCATTTATGAGGAATAGCGGCATGGGGTACACTATATGTCCCTGACAGTGTCCAGCATATGATCGCCTGCCGTTTCAGGTACCAGCAGGCTCCCACGCGGCAGTGCAACACCAATATCAGTTCTCCCAAGGCCGGCGGCAATCCCTGCTCCTCACCTCCGCTCCACGCCAGGCTTACGACCTTGTCAGCAATCCTCGACCGCACCACACAGGTTCAAGGGCCCCAGTCTCCTCTACTCTCCCGGGCCACGCGATCGCAGCCCCCGCTAGGGCTGTATCTCACCAGGGGGGGGGGGGGGCAGGCTCCAGACGCAGCGCCGTCGACTTACCGAAGCTGCGTCAGGTTGCGACCTGCTTCACGCTGCGGCCCAGTCCGCCTCAGGCTCGTGTGGAATATGTAGCCGGTCAAGCGCTTCAGGCTACCTGCACTTCAAGCCGCCACCAGTTTCTGCTGTCCACCGTGCCCTCTCACAGCGGCCCTTCGGCACCAAAGTCGGGACACAGCTTCAGTGCCTTGTCCGCTTCCCAGTGGCGATGTCAGAGGGTCGTATTGCTCAGCCAGGATGGGGTTTATGATTGAAAAACCGCCTGTGACTGCGGGAGCCTCACAGCAGTGCGGCCATCATGGTTCAGTGCCACCTAGCGCCCCTGCCCCAAAGTGCAACTCAGACAATTAATTTCTTGAATAATCTTTGTGTAGGTGAATTTTCTACTTTACTTTAAATCAACATTTTTTTTACAACCTACCCTTAATAGTGTTTCAATATTGTAATTTCCCAATTTAAAAACTCATCCTTAAACCAATGGCTCACCTTCTTTAATTCAACGAAATGCAATGTGTTTCAATACATTCGATCAACTCCTACGATTAGAAATCTCACAAATGTTCATTTCCTAAACAAAAAGATTTACCTCTCATACCATTGCAGGGTATTTTGTAGAGAAGAAGATATACCATGCAGCTATTGAAGGCCCTCCATATCTTTGGGCTAAGCACAGAATCAAACTTCGAGCTCACAGAGCTACGCTTTATTTCTATTTGGCAGGGAAAGGGCTGAAAAAGAACGAGTTATGAGCAGGCCATCACCAGCACGCAAGGGGGTTCCTGATGACCCCATCAAGCAGTAGTTGAAGGCCCTTTGGTGTGGGTGAGGTAGGGAATATATATGATCCTTCACCTTGGGGAGGAATAATCCATGCACTTGATTTGTGCAATGGTTGTATATAGTGAAATTGACCTTTTACCATTTTGTCTCTAGTGGGCATTTAGGTGGGCCTTAACTTTTAAGATGAGAAACATATGCATTATTTACAGGTAATTGTTTTATGTTTGAGCAGGATTTTCACGCATTCCAACATACAATCAATTCACCTTTATTTATTTTTTGCCGCTGTTACGAGATTATTATTTTTGGTGCCTAATTTATTAATTTGTAAAATGAACACAGCAGTGGAATGTGTTGTAGAAAATCGCACGAGATCTGCTATAGCTAATCTTTACTGCAAAAATACTGAACTGTTTATGCCTCGTGTAACTAAACATTTTTGGCTGGCGCTGTTACATGTCCTTGGTGGTAAATTATCAAGTACTTGGTAAAAAAAACCTTTAATCACCTAATTGTGAATGCAAATTTGTGGAGGTGGTGATGTGTGAAGAGAATGCTTATAATTGTTTGTTGTTATGTGTTTCGATGTGGTGGTGCCGTTTTAGTTTGTTTTTTATTTTATCTTTTTTTCAACAAACTTTATTGGGTTTTTCTTTTCTATTGGCTTCGCTACTCAAGGAACTAAGTGGAAGTGGAAGACATGGAAACAAACATCATATAGGGCATGGATACAAATGCGGATATATACTATAAGAGAACAAAACAGCCTACCTCTTGGCCATGTCTTCACTTGAGAACACAGGATGTACGGTGTTTACCCAGTTAGTCTTGGATTAGCAAACAAGCCGTATACCCAACGTGACTCCCCATCTACCCACGGCCACCTGCAGTAACAAGCAGGAAAGAAATATAGCGACAACCCATGTTACCCTGTCTCCAGCACGTGAGTTCTATGGTGTGAGGTGCAAGGGGAGAGGGCAGAGTGCATGTAGGGTCAAAGGTAATTTTTGGTCGTTATCCCCACCAAGGCTCCGGGTTCCAGCCACACCGGAGCTCAGTTCTTGGCATGTGCAGCATGAAGTCGTCCTTGTGAAAAGGGAGTTTTCTCATCTAATGTGCAGGATGTCAGGCTGGGTGTGTAGTCGGTCACAGGGCCATCTAGGTGGTGCCTCTCTGTATCGTTTAGGTCCCAGAGATCTATCATCTCCCTTCTCGGATTTCATTAGGTCCTGCACAAGAATGTCCCACTGGTCTGCAATGAGGTGTTGCCGTAAGCCCCTGTTCTCCTCACTGTGAATTGCTTCCACCCAGAATTGGGCTTCTGTGCGCATGGTCTCACTCAAAGGTGGCTGTTCAGATGTCCATGTCATGGTCATAAAACGTTTGGATAGGAGAAACAGAAGGTCATAGAACCACATCCTCTCTTTATTTCTGGAGGACCTTGGAGTGGTGCCTAACAGACAGGCCTCAATAGTTGTCAATGGTGTTTTTTTTGTGAGCCCGACTATTGTACTCTGAATTGCATCCCAATATTGTCTCAGCGAGGGGCAGTCCCACAGAACATGCTGAGTGTCTGCTGGGGAATGATGGCAACATGCACAGTCAATGCACTTCCCCGGGAAGACGCAACCTATTTTCTTGGGCAATAGAAAGGCCTTGTGTAAAATAAGAAACTGTATGAAGCAGAATCTCACTTTGCAAGAGACCCTTCGATGTCCTTCCCAAGACTTCCTTGCATAACTACACTAGGGGCTGTAGGAACCTGTTAGTGTGTCCTCTAATTGTTCTATACCACCAGGTCAGTAGTCTATGGGCATGTCTCATGGTGTGTAATGTCTGAAGCTGGGACTTAGTAGGAGGTATAATGGATGTTCCTTCCCAACACTGCCATACGATATTCTCTAATCCACCCATATCGGAGAAAGTGACCCTGTGTGAGATCATGTAACATCTGGAGATCCATTGGCACTCCGTCCTGATATAAATCCCCCAGGGAGTGGATGCCCACCTCCTCCCCGTCCACTGACTCCCAATTTGAAAGCGATCTCGACACCAAAGGCCTCCGTTCCGCTCGCGGAATTTGGGTAATTTCACGTTCCGCGGAGAACGCGAAATTGCCCAAAATGCTGCATTCCGCTATTTCACGAAATTTTTTGCTTGTTCGCGTTCTCAAATGCGTGTTTGTGAGATATTTCCCCCTGAGCACGCAAACAGCGATTGCGAACAGTAAAAAAGCATCACGAGCAAGCAATTTCCGTGTGTTCACGGAATTTCTGCGTGTTCGCGGAGATTTTTTACTGTTTCACGGAAATTTGCATAACACGATTACGCAAATTACGCCCAGTCTAGTCCATTCAGGGATAGAAAGGGGACCAAGGGGAGTGAGGTACTTTTGTAGGCTCAACACTGTGTGCATGAGATGATGTTGTAACATTAGCCATAGAGGCTATTTTCCTTTACTCAGTACTTACCGGCTGCCAGGGCTAGCCGCTGGCCTCCATCCCTCCCGGTCTACCGCAACATCTGCGTGCTGATTGAGTGGAGGGAGGACTGGTTGGTGTATTTGCTTCTGGTGTGCCATTCTTCAGACGCATCTTGGGAGAGAGGCGGTCTAGTCTCCCTCTCAGGCTCATTTCCTCTGAGCATAAAAATGGAGGATGGCGCTGATGCACAGTGGACCCTCGCAGCAGGTGTGCCAAAGGCAAGCCCGTCTGCACCCGTCCGGGCCTGGATCACGCCCAGCGCCCGTCTCCCTGGTTGGACAACTCCAGACTCAGTGAAGAGCATTAGTTGAAGAAGCCCTATTATCATTGAGACCCCGTGGTAAGTGCCACCGCACATTGTTTAATGCTTTCTCCCTGACCACACACACCCACTTCTTTCGACCTAATCATTCCAGGTGCTCAAGACCCAAATCGGCAAGAAACGTAGCACAAACTGCAGAGCACGATCAGCAGAGCAGGAAAAATGCTGGCCTAACATACACGAATATTACATGTATGCTTTTAAATAATACGAGGTCCCTAGTGAAGCATCACTTAGAGTTTTCCGATTTAGTTCAGGTGCAGCATGCTGATATTGTGTTCATAACTGAAGCATGGGCAGATTCAAATTCTGACCCAGAAATTTTTGCGGCCACGCACCCCGGATTTGCCATCCATCAGCTTGACAGGCAAACAAAAAAGGGAGGGAGGCTGGCTGTTTTATATCAAAACAGTTTGAAAGCTACTTTTGAGCCGTTAACATCCTCTGGTTTTGAGGCTCTAGCATTCTCAGTGCAACCGCCTAATACGCAGCCCTTTAATAAGGGCCTGTTAATTTACCACCCACTGGGACCTAGATGCGGCTTTGTAGATAAGTTTAGCACGATTCTCGAATTCTCAATCCCAACTTTTCGGTGCTAGGTAATTTTAATTTCCATTTGGAAATAGAGACTGACTCGGACTCCACTTAGTTGATCGACACTATAAATGCGCTTTAACTATCCTTAATCTCTAGAGGTCTGACGCACAGGGCTGGAAATATGCTAGATTGAATTTTTTCAAATCATCCATCTATTAACATATTACTATTACTTCCTCTTACCTTGTCCGACCACTGAGCAGTTAATTGGCAGCTATAGATTCAGAAAACTTTTTTGCAGAGAGATGTAGCGCAACAAAGCCCAAGTAGAGCCTATCATAAAATTCAGCCAGCCGAACTGAAAACCATCCTGAAAACCATCCTGGCAATCAGATGACAACCTGGAGCAGAGAGATGAAAAGTTGATGGCGGAATGGTGGCCTCAGGGCTAGGCCTTCTCCCAGAACAAGCAAATAAAGTAACAAAATCGATTTTTTTTTGCTGGAAAAAGAACTGAAGCTTAAAGCCCAAGTGAATAAAATTACATCTTCCTCATTTTATTCTCTGAGGCTTGTAAAAAATATTGCAATGTTTTTGTCATCAAATCTTTTGAAGACAGAAATCATCACACTGGTACTTTCAAGGCTCGATTACTGCAACAGCCTGTATCTTAATATTGCATGAGGATCCCTGAATAAGCTTCAGACTTTGCAGAATGCAGCTGCATGATTTCTCTTTAAAATCCCTAAGTATGAATCAGCTAGAGGAGCCATCAGGAAACTCCCACGGTTCCCAGTCAAACAACGTATTAGGTTCAAGGCTCTTTGCCTGGCCTACAAATCACTGCAGGGACCTGGGGCAGCCCGGTTCAAGGATAAGCTCAAATGGTATACCCCAGGGAAGACGCTTCTTTCAGGTTCAGCTATGAACCTTGTAGTCCCCCCGTTTTAGGAGGACAACGTGGGGTGGGAAGAGCTTTTTCAGGACCACAGCCTTTCTTTGGAATAGCCTACCTTTGGAACTAAAAGCTGCTCCCTTGCAACTTACCTTTAGAAAGGCCTTAAAAACCTGTTTCTATGGCGCCAAGAAGACGTTGAGCAAGTTGTTGCATTTTATAAATCACTTTCATATTCATGTTCAGTGCATTGTTCACAAGGAGGCATGTCTGCTCTTTCCACCTCTGCCCCAGGAATAGCCACATGTTCAGTGTTCCATCTTGTTCTTAAGCAGCTGAATACTCTGTTTCATGCAAATGGATTCCTGCCAACCATCTGGTCGGCCCCTGGAGCTGGGCCACCAGAAAATACTCTTAGAAGTCCAGGCCTCCCCATCCTCCCTTTTTTAGGGACAACCTCACTTGTCCAGTGATATGGGTCACCCCCACTTCCCCATATAAGGGAAGTCAGTAGAGAGTCTAGTACTCCAAATAACTTTTCTGATATCACTAGTTGACAGTTTGTGAAGTAATAAAGCTGTCTTGGGAACATCGCCATCTTAGATATAGCTATTCGGCCAAGGACAGATACCGGTAAGGTGGTCCAGAAGGCAATCTGGGATGGCATGGAGCTCACTGCCTTACCCAGGTTATCATCTAAGAGATCCACCTGAGGATAGTAAATATTATTTCCCAAATACCTGAATGTGGTGTCTGTCCATTGCAGGTCTTAAGTTCCAAACCTGACGGTTTTGTGTGGCATGTCTGGTTTCAACTGAAAGATCTGGGATTTTGTGGGGTTAACCTTCAACCCCTCCATAAATTGGAGTAAAGTTGGCCTCCACATCTCTAACATATACCAACCTACCACCCCCATAGAGCAAAACCAAATGCATGATGCTGCTCAGCAGTAGCCCCCAAGGCAAGCTATTATCCCTCAGCCATCTGGATAAGGGTTTGATGGCGAGTGTGAATAATATAGGAGCTTCTGGGCAGCGCTGTCTAGTGCCTCTTGAGATCTTATATGGAGCCAGTGCGATATGTACTTGCCCATTTTTGCTTTTGCCACAGGTATGCCATTAGGAGCCAGAACCATTTAAACATGTATACCAAAGTGCCTCAGGGTTCAGAATAGACAGGGTAACCAGAGAGTGTCAAAGGCTTGTTGAAGGTCAAGGTCAACGCATGCCACTCACTGGCATACCTCTGGGGCTCTTTCCATAATGTGATACAATCTCTTTATGTTCAGGGATGTGTCTCTTCCTTGGATGAACCCATTCTGATCATTGTTGATTAACAAAGGGAGGGCCAGAGTAATTTCACCACCAGGATTTTTCTTAGGATTTTATAATCAGTGTTCACAAGAGAGATGTGGCGGTAGGATGAAAAGTCATCCGGTGTGTGCCCTGGTTTCAGGATCAAAGTTACTATTACCTCACTGGTCATGTCAGGGAGGGTGCCAGAATCTAATTCCACCTCTTACAAATGTTTTAATCGGGGTATCAATTGTGCCACAAAGGTCATGTAGAATTCAAGTGGGAGGCCATCTGATCCTGGCGCTTTGCCATTCGGTGGTTGTTGTATTACTTTCCAAGTTTCCTGATTCATAATTGGGGCTGTTAGTCTCACCAACAGGCTTTCAGGCATTGCCATAAATGGCATATCTGCTAGGAAAGCGTCTATGGCCTCTTCATCTGGAGGGGCATGATAATAGTGATAAAAGGCTGTATCGATATTTGCTCCTGTGTTGAACTTGCATCCCTCTCTTGTCTTAATGGAGAGGACTGATGAGTGGGTTATCTGCGATTTACTTATCCATTTCATGTGAGCAGGAGTCCAGACCTGGCACCTGCCCAATGAGCTCAATGTCACGAATGAGGAGGCCATGGCAGCATTGAATCTAAAGTAGTCCTCAATGGCAATGTTCAAGGCATCCCGGGTCTTACAGCCATTGTGGCTGATGTTTCAACACCCTCCCCATCCACATGTGATCTCCAGGGGTTATGATCTGAGAGTGTTTTCCCTAGGTATGTAGCATGCAGGATTCCTCCTTGGATAGCCGCAGGGCCAGACTTGTAATCTAACTTGGCATGCAGATTGTGTTGGGGGGGCGCGAATAAAAGGAGTATTTATTGTCTCATATCCGGATTCTGGACCCTCAAGAAATCTGTTAATGCCCAGTCACGCACCCAGGTCCGAAGAGCCTTGGCATTGCGATATGCCTGAGCTGTAGGCAATGCGAGGTACGAGCGGCCTCCTCAACATTGCATACTGAGTTAGCCCACCTCAAAGAGCCATAGTAGGATTGGCCAGGTTGGAAAACGGTGGGGTAGGGACACCAGTATGCACACCGATCGACGGGTGCGTAGATACTGCAGAGGACCAATGGGGAACCATCATCTCTCCCTCTTAGGAGGACAAACTGCTCTCACTGGTCTCAGTGCTTCTCCTCCAATTGAAATGGGATGTTTGGATGTAGCCATATTACTGCACACCCTGCATTTGCAGAGTACGAGGTGTGATATAGTTCTCTATGCCATTTGCACCACAGCTTGTCCTCCACTCTGCCCATCAGATGGGTCTCTTGCATAAATGCTATTTGGGCTCCCCAATGCCATAAGAAGGAATGTATTCCATAGCATTGTGTACATGTCCCACTCCCCACACATTCCACATCCCAGCTGTATATTTACTTGTTTATGTCATTCCAGTTTGTGGAGAAGCAAAAAACTAATTTTGATGATGGCCTGTGGTGTCTTTCGCAAATCACTAGGGGATGCCGATCGTCAACTCTGTTCTCCCACCAGGTGAAAATAACCTAACGTTGTTCAACACCTCTCGGTCTGGTAGGGGGACAGTGCTGGACCAAAACTAAATATTTGAACTGTCCAAACTATAGGGGACAGCAGAGGTTTGTGCAGGTTAAATCAAGGGTGTTACTCTGCTTATAGGGAGGGCATTGGCACTAGTGATTATGAACATTGGGGAGGTGTTAGGCCTATCAATATAGGATAATTGTAGACTGCTGTGTATTAGTGTGATTTTTTTAGGAGAACGGGGTAAAAGGCACAGACCACAACCAAATCCACACTCGCAACCCAGGAGGAGTGGGTGGGAAGCGAGAAGCAGGCTGCGTACTGGGAGGAACCCGCTGTGGGAACCAGAGGGCACGGTTGATAGGTTTAGTGCTATATAAGTTTCACGTGAAGATACTACACCAGCTCATGTGCCATCTGTGGAGTCACCTCGTGTAGGCCACTGCAGGAGTCACTGTTTTCAGAGCAGGACCAGTCACTTCTGGATTCCACAGATCACAGTGAGAATCATCATCTCTGGAGTGCTTCTGTCTCGGCCATGCCGATGATCTGTCCTATCCGGTATACTGCGGGGTGGAGTGCGCACCACAAGCTCTCCCCTCTTCCCCCTGCCATGTCGGTATGCCTCAGCCTCCATCATCACTGAGGAGGACCCAGAGCCCTCCGCTTATCTCCAGATCCTACCTGAAGGTGGCCAACCCAGGTCCAGGAATCCTCTGGTGAAAGAAAAAGATGAGTTACTTGATCTGCTATTACTTTTAGCTTAGTTAGAAAAAGCAGAGCATATTTCAGGTCAAGTTCTTGCAACCGTTTCTTGACAGAAAAAAGAGGTCCTTTGGCATTGAACTGCCAGAGTAAAGTCAGGGAAAAGCATTACTTTGGAATTGTCCGCCATCAGTGGCCCCACTGACCTGACTGTGTTGAGTAGAAGATCCCGGTCTTGGTAGTTCAGGATTTTTGTTACAGTGGGCCTCAGAGGGGCCCACGGGGGGCGGGGGGCTACCAGGCCAGGACCCGGGTCACTGCTCCACAGCATACATGAGGGAGAGCCCCAGAGGGCACAGCCACTCCTGCAACGACTCCTCCACAAAGGCAGTTTGATTAGAGCCCTCCATTTTTTCTGGTAGACCCTCAATGTGGAGATTATTGCATCGTGCCCTACCTTCAGCATCCTCAGCTCGATGTTCTAAGTGCTTTACATGTTCCAGTAGTGCACATAACTCTTGGTAAGTGGCTTTCGATTGAGGCACAAGCTCAACAATGTAAACCTTAGAACCAAAGTGTTGGGTGAAGTGATTTATGAGAGAACATTGATTCTGTAGGTGTAGCGCATTATGGACGTTGCTTCTGGAGGCATTGTTAGAACCTGAGACCACCTCCCACACTGGTAGAATTGGTATTCAGTCCATGATTATGTTCCAGTCCCTTATTGACACATTGGCACATTTACCAGTGAGGCCAGAAGAAGAAAAGGGATATAATAATAGGTTGCAGCTAAAAAGTACACTCCCCGTCATTTCAATAGTTGTTCTGACTTCTGAGAAACAAGACGTTTCAGGGCCCCAGGAGAAAAGCTCTTCAGAGTGCTGAAGGTCCTGCGTTAGCACTTGCTTAGCTTAAGTGTGAGATCTCACTGAAGAATGCCAATAAGTGCTCTTGTACAGCATCTAAGCTCTTGGCTTGAAAAGGACAGGAGCTCACCTTTAAGTGCATTGAGGATCTTTTTAATGATGCAGGGTGCTCTTGGATTTCAAGATTTTGGACTGCAATAGAAGTGAGTGTGTTTGTCTAATGCAGAATAGTAGTGTTTTGAGGGAGAAAAGGTGCAGGTTATTTTTAGAACTTCCTCATATTTAAATAAGTGTGCAACTAATGAATACATTTAAAGTCCTGAAAAACACTTCAAAGAGACAGGTCCAGCAACAATAATTAACCAATGGCAATTATCGAGTGTCATAACAAATGGTGTGTTACATTCAGCAAATATCCGATGTGAGTTCAACTACTTCTGTACATAATATCAGACATGACTAAAGCTGTCTGGCTTGTCCTGTGCATCAACTATCTATCTATGTCTTAAAACACATATATATCCCTATCACACAGTAATTTTTTTTAATTCTGAGAAAATGTATTTATTTTCCATATTAACTTTAAATTCCAGCTAAATTTTAACTGCACTATTTTTAAAGTTTGATGTATACCTATTCTTTTTTTATTTCTTTTGTCACCATTGGACTCTGTATTACTCTTGAATGGAATTCTTCCAGCTCACCCTCCTTAAAGAACTGATAGACACATTTTTGGCATTTACATGTGCTGGAAGCAGGAATTTTGAAGATTATTGCATCGTGCCCTACCTTCAGCATCCTCAGCTCGATGTTCTAAGTGCTTTACATGTTCCACTAGTGCACATAACTCTTGGGAAGTGGCTTTCGATTGAGGCACAAGCGCAGCAATGTAAACCTTAGAACCAAAGTGTTGGGTGAAGTGATTTCTGAGAGAACATTGATTCTATAGGTGTAGCGCATTATGGACGTTGCTTCTGGAGGCATTGTTAGATGCTGAGACCACCTCCCACACTGGTAGAATTGGTATTCAGTCCATGATTATGTTCCAGTCCCTTATTGACACATTGGCACATTTACCAGTGAGGCCAGAAGAAGAAAAGGGATATAATAATAGGTCGCAGCTAAAAAGTAAACTCCCCGTCATTTCAATAGTTGTTCTGACTTCTGAGAAACAAGACGTTTCAGGGCCCCAGGAGAAAAGCTCTTCAGAGTGCTGAAGGTCCTGCGTTAGCACTTGCTTAGCTTAAGTGTGAGATCTCACTGAAGAATGCCAATAAGTGCTCTTGTACAGCATCTAAGCTCTTGGCTTGAAAAGGACAGGAGCTCACCTTTAAGTGCATTGAGGATCTTTTTAATGATGCAGGGTGCTCTTGGATTTCAAGATTTTGGACTGCAATAGGAGTGAGTGTGTTTGTCTAATGCAGAATAGTAGTGTTTTGAGGGAGAAAAGGTGCAGGTTATTTTTAGAACTTCCTCATATTTAAATAAGTGTGCAACTAATGAATACATTTAAAGTCCTGAAAAACACTTCAAAGAGACAGGTCCAGCAACAATAATTAACCAATGGCAATTATCGAGTGTCATAACAAATGGTGTGTTACATTCAGCAAATATCAGATGTGAGTTCAACTACTTCTGTACCTAATATCAGACATGACTAAAGCTGTCTGGCTTGTCCTGTGCATCAACTATCTATCTATGTCTTAAAACACATATATATCCCTATCACACAGTAATTTTTTTTTTATTCTGAGAAAATGTATTTATTTTCCATATTAACTTTAAATTCAAGCTAAATTTGAACTGAGTCCGCCCGCGATCACCGAATAGGAGGGAACCTCTGCATGGTCATGCAGAGTTCCCTCCTGTCCAATTAGGATGTGACCGTCACCCTGGCAGTCACATCCTCTATTTGTAACATTGCGGTGGGTGCGGCTTCAAGCTGCACCCGCCGCAATGATACAAATCCATACATTGCATTTGTATGCATAAAGCGGCAGGCACCACGCGGTGCCTGCTGATTTCTGCATACAAATGCAGGGGGGTACCATAGGTACCCCCCATGTGCACCCTCCACCCCCCCTTCACCCAGGGGGCCCGCTACGGTCCCCCGAGGTGATGATCTGCATGCTTTTCCTCGGCGGAGAATCCGCCGCGGAAAAGCATGTTTTCCCAGCCATCCTAATATGTCTGGCGGTGTCTGAGAGACACCGCCACCATATTAGGCCTTTTCTGCCGCGGTTGTAAGCCAACCGCGGCGGAAAAGCGGCGGACTGAAACCAGGACCCACCAGCCATCCTAATGTGGCGGTGGGTCTTTGGTGGGTCCGCAGAGGATTTTCCGCATCCGCCGGGCCGGCGGTGGCTTCCGCCGGCCCGGAGGATTCGGAAAATCCTCCATTGTAATGTGCCCCTATGTTAGAAAAAGAGAACTTTCTATAATACACACCAAGACCAAAATGACAAAATTCCAATCAGTACAACCGTACGAATGCAATTTTTAAGGAATTTTTGTAAAAATAACGTCAAAAATAACAAATCAATCAATCATATCATTTGTAAAGCGCACTACTCACCCGTGAGGGTCTCAAGGCGCTGGGGTGGGGAATGCTTCTACTGCTCGAAAAGCCAGGTCTTGAGGAGTTTTCTGAAGGTCAGCAGGTCTCGGGTCTGCCGTAGGTGGATGGGGAGGGTGTTCCAGGTCTTGGCGGCGAGGTGGAAGAACGATCTGCCGCCTGAGGTCGCTCTTCCGAAGCGGGGGACTGTAGCGAGGGTGAGGTCGGCAGAGCGGAACTGGCGGGTGGGGGTGTAGAAGCTGAGTCGTCTGTTGAGGTACGTTGGGCCGGTGTTGTGGAGTGCCTTGTGTGCGTGGGTGAGGAGCTTGAAGGTTATCCTCTTGTTGACCGGGAGCCAGTGCAGGTCTCTTAGGTGGGGTGTGATGTGGCTGCGGCGAAGGATGTCGAGGATTAGGCGTGCAGAGGCGTTCTGGATGCGTTGGATCCATCTCAGGAGTTTGGCCGAGGCTCCTGCGTCGAGGGCATTTCCATAGTCCAACCTGCTGCTGACAAGGGCCTGGGTGACTGTTCTTCTCGTTTCAGTGGGGATTCACTTGTAGATCCAGCGGAGCATGCCGAGGGTGTTGAAGCAGGAGGAGGAGACAGCGTTGACCTGTTTAGTCATGGAGAGGGTGGAGTCGAGGGTGACCCCTAGGTTGCGTCGGTGGGTGTTGGAGCAGTTCCCAGTGCGGTCGGCCACCAGGAGTCGTCCCAGGCCGAAGGGTTGGATCCGAGGATGGGGACCTCCGTCTTGTCCGAGTTCAGCTCAAAGCGCCAACTGTGGATATCTGGTTATTCTGGAATGGGACAATGTCACAAATTCAGGCTGACCGTGATGGAGCAGTGGCTGGCTATGAGGACCCAATTAGGCCTACTGAGCAAAGTACTTTAAATCTAGGTTTGTGGAGAATTTCGAGGATCCACACCGAAGATGCGTGGTGCAGCTGAAGCGATGCATTGGTTCTGAGATGTATTGAGGCTGCGATGCAAGGGCCTGCGTTGTTATCAAGGATCCCGTCAACAGAGCTTATGATGCAAAGCCCAATGTTGAGAATGTGGTGCACAATCAGGGCAATGAGTCAGTTCCGAGGAGCTGCAAGGCTGCAATGCAGACCAAGCGTCATTGTTGAGGCTGCCATCGATGAAGGAGGCAAGGGTCTGGGCTGGGGACAGTAGCAGTTCTGAAGGTGTTATGGGCTGTGGAGCCAATGCAGGTGGACAAATCTGATCCAGTTCATAAAGCAGCTGTAGCGATTTCCTGGCGCATTAGGAAACATCATCTCTGTCGTCCTGAGAAAAGCGCAATCTGTAGAATAAAATGTACAAAACTACATGTCCCAGCATCCTTAGGGTTGACATTAGTCAAGGAAGAAGGCGGTGCATTCTTAAGGGCCGCCCAGAGAACAGGAAAGTGCTTGTCAATTTTCCCTCGAGGTGTTGGAATGGCGGATGGTGCTCCCCGCCGGAGTTCAGCTTGAAGAAAGAAGAAAAGCTGTATTTCACTGTATGAATTCATCGAACTTTGTTTCCTAAAGGACTGCGGAAAAGACTCTGTTTTTGGTCAGGTATTCTTGTCAGTGGAAGCCTCACGAGGATAATTATCTTGTGTGAATATTTATTCACTTTGAACAAGCCCCCGAGTAGCAGCTGTACTTTTAAAGCATAGGCGCGTTTAAAAGGACATGCAAGATATTTGTGAAAGTGTTTATTTTAGAGGCGCGCCTGAAGCAAAGACGCCTTCTGTTCTAAAGCTTTCCTAGTGACAAGTTCTGTGAAGAAAAAAGAAAGACTGTTTTTCCCCGTGGCTGGCCTTTTTTTGTTTATCTTCATCAGACTGTACCTGATAAAGACAAAGTTCGTGTCAGAACAAAGCTTCAGCAACACCGAGATTTGCTTAGTGTGGTATGAAGAAATACCATTAAAGAAGAAAAAAGTGCTGTTAGCTTCATGCACAGATTAAGGACTGTTAATGGTTGGAAATCATTAGAAGGGTTATGCTTTTGAAGGGATTGGATTCCGTGGACTCATTCTGCTCTTGAATACTTATATAAAGCAGAGAGTGTTATTACAGAGACAGCCTGTGGGCTCAGGGTGAGTAGGGAGATGAGCATAGAAAATATGTCAGTCTAGTTATTCTCTATGCATTATTGACACACATTCTTTGTCGTCCTCCTGTAGTGTGCACATCTTTTGGGGTCTGCGCTGACGGCTGGCCGGGACCACGAGTGATACACTGAAGCCACAGCTACTTTATTATTTTTTCCCTTTCCCTTTTTTTCCCTGGGGGCACGGATTCACGCAGAGGTATTTATCTAGCCTCTGTGGGGGTTCGTGTTTCAGGGGACTAGGGGGGCTAACATCACACATCGTCTCCGTTTGGCGTCTGGAAGAGGTTAGTGGCTATTTTACTATTCTTGAGCTACAGCCAATCCTGATAGCAGCTGAGATGCTTTGGTTCTAGTTCGGGTTTGCGCCGGGCAGAGGAGGAGATGCCTGAGTAATGCTGGTACCATAGAGACTAAAGCGATACAAAAGGGGATGATGGACGGAGCGTTTGAGCAAATTAAACACTCACCCCCAGTCAACTGATCTGGGTTTAATCCATCACCATTCTTTAGCTCACTCTGCCACCCCAGCTCAGACACGGCAATATGCAAATCAGTCTGACCCTGTGCCTCATGGGAACAGTCCAGCTAGAACTGCAAAGCCATGTCTTCCCTGGACCGGAAACAAGCATCCTGGGACTGGTTTCTAACATTGCAGCCGTCATCAGCCAGGCTAGCTTGAACCCAGTGGCAAAGTGAGCAAGGGACTCACGTCTGAGCATACCCTGCCAACTTAGGGCGAACAAAGCGATTCAAAAGGGGATGATGGACGGAGCGTTTGAGCAAATGAAACACTCACCCCCAGTCAACTGATCTGGGTTTAATCCATCACCATTCTTTAGCTCACTCTGCCACCCCAGTTCAGACATGGCCATATGTAAATCAGTCTGACCTTGTGCCTCATGGGAACAGTCCAGCCCGAACTGCCAAGCCATGTCTTCCCTGGACTGGAAACAAGCATCCTGGGACCGGTTTCTAGCATTGCAGCCGTCATCATCCAGGCTGGCTTGAACCCAGTGGCAAAGTGAGCAAGGGACTCATGTCTGAGCATACCCTGGCTAAAGACGGCTGATAGCCAGAAACCGGCCCTAGGATGCTTGATTCCGGTCCAGGGAAGACATGGCTTGGCAGTTCGGTCTGGACTGTTCCTATGAGGCACAGGGTCAAGACTGATTTGCATATGGCCATGTCTGAACTGGGGTGGCTTGGTGAGCAAAATAACGATGGATTAAACCCAGATCTGTGACTGTGGGTGAGTGTTTTGCCATTGTGCAACATTCCATCCATCATTTTGTGTGTTTTGCGGTCCCATAGAGACTGGCAAAGCACCCTAAGCCCACTTTCCGAGGGTTCAGGACTGGAGAGGCACCACTTGACAGGGTAGATTCACAGATGGTAGACTCCAGGTGCAGATGCCAGGTCATTGGAAGCCTGTTATCTCTCTGTGGCTGCAGATTAGGAGGCGAGCCAACTAGCCCTTAGAGTCACTCTGAGTTCTGTGTTCAAGAGATGCCGGTCCAGTCGTTCTCACCCAGAAAAGAGGGCAGCAGTCAAGACCAGCGGGTCAGCAGCTCCTTCAGAGTAGCAGTCCAGCAGAGTGGCACTACAAAAATCCTACCTGGTAGCTTATCCACAGGTCCAGAGGTGAACTGAAGTGATGGTGTTTGAAGTCAAGTATTTATACCAAGTTATGCCTTTAAAGTGTGGAGATGATTCTAGAGTCATGCTTTTGAAGTGCACAGGTGCCCTGTGTTCCCTTCCCTGGCTCCAGACTAACTATGAGGGGTGTGCAGACTTTTTTGTGGAGACAGGACACTGCCTATTCAAATGTAAATGGGGCAGAGCCCAGCTACTCCCTTCCTTCCTGCCAGTGATGGCCCATCCTGTCACACCTAAGCTCCGCATTGTGTGAGGCTGTCTATGAGGAGTACACAAAGCCCAACTGTCACCAACACCCAATCATGTGACCTAGAAACAGGCTGTCGGCACTAAATGGCTAAGGCAAGAACATGACAATTTTCTGAAAATAGCATTTTCAAAATTGCAATTTAAAATCTGATTTCAACATGTTAGGATTTAAAATTGTGATTCCAGAGACACAAAAGTGAACTGGTTACCTATTCCCATTCAGAAATTACACTTATAACATGTTATAAGGTAATCCAATGTCATCCGATGGGAGAGGTAGGCCTTGCACTAGAGAAAAACGATTCAAGAGTTTTTTCTACCAGGATATGTAGAGCTTAAGTTCAAACTTTTAAATACACTGCAGCCTGACCATGGGGCTGTCCAGGGCCTACCTTAGGGGTGACATATGTATTAAAAAGGAAGGTTTGGGCCTGGCAAAAGGTTTATGTTGCCAGGGCAAAATGGCAGTTTTATACTGCACCCCCACACGCTTCAATGGCAGGCCTGAGATGTTTAAAGGGCTACTTCAGTCCTGCAGCCCCAATTGTACAAAAGAAACAATTGATGGATGGAATGCTAAGCCAGATCCACCCTGGACCGGAAACAAGCATCCTGGGACTGGTTTCAGGGCATTCCCCTTCATCAGCCAGGCTAGCTTGAATCCAGTGGTGTAGTGAGCACATGACCCACACCTGGGCATACCCTTCCCACTTAAGGCAACATATACAAAGGAAACAATTGATGGACGGAATGCTGGACAATAAAAATATTCAACCCAAGTCACAAAGATCTGGGTTTAATCCATCATTCTTTTGCTCGCCACACCACTGCAGCCCCACTTGTAGCATTTAATTTACAGGTGTTGGACACATGTACTGCCACTTGACCAGGGTCTTACAAGTAAACTATATATGTCAGTCTGATATAAGCAAATACTATAATGTTTTAAGGAGACAGTAGAAGCACTTTAGCACTTGTCAGCAGTGGTAAAGTGCACAGAGTACTAAGGCCAACAAAAACAAATTCAGCTAAAAGTATGAGTGAAATTAAAACGTTTGGGGATGTCCCTACAGAAAGGGAAAATCAAACAGTCTCCTTCATGTATAGTAATAAAATGTATAGCACAACAGATAGCTTATAAAACATTGCTAGTAAACAGTTATGTCATTCAATGTTTTTTAAATTGAACATTCTTTTAACAATGATAAGGGTGTCATGTTTAGACAGTGGTATCTTGTCTTTTTGTGGCCTATACTTGCAATAAGACATAAAAAAATAATCATTGCTCTTGTCAAGGTCAGACATATTGGCTTTGCCAGTGCTTGTTACAGTTGGAGTCTTGTACACTCTAACTACTCTGGGACGACTTGAAACAAGTCTTACAATACCTTCCATTTTTTGTTGCTGCACATTCTAGCTAAGAGAGCAACATTTTAATCAGCAATTGAAAACGTCAACTTCACGAGGAAACATTTTTAATTCGTCAGTTATTTTAACTTGCATTCACTCATTAGCAACATACATTATGCATACTTGTTAATGGTAAATATGTTAATATATATTTCTAACTAGCATAGGACATGGGGTGAATTCCTCTGATGACTACCTAATTTGTCTTGTGTTTTTTTGTGAAAGTTCTTGCCAATTTTTTGTTTTTTTTGTCGGGTGGATTCAAAACATAGCATGGCTGTATGACAACCCGCAAAGGTTTGGCTCATTACACATTAATGTGACTTTATATAACGAAATGTTTTATTTTCATTTAGAGGATACATTTTTGCCTCGACACACGGATATTCCCCGTACTGACTGTCCAACCCCTGTACAGAAAGAAGGAACATTATTGCCATGTTTGAGTACTTAGCAGATAATCTTCTTGTGTATCTGTGTTGACATAGAGATGAACACATGTTAATTCGTATCATATGTAAATAATAAATATTTACTCTTTTGGTTCGGTTGCCGTGGTAAAGACACACAGTAAAACTATTGGACTGTCCAAACTTTGAAAGTAATGATTGACATGAAAATAATATGACTTGCTGATGGATTTGAGTGACATCTTTACATCTTGCTTCTTCCCCAGCAGAAGCATTCCTTAACAAAATATGTGAGGAAAACAGGAGCATTTGTTTTAAAGTGTCAAGTTATATTGTCAGACATGTTTGGCCTTTGAATAAGCATTGCAGTGCAATGAGAAGTGGAAATATCTTACTGTTTTAAGGGGTCACTTTCCTATAATGTTTCCTTGTTTTAAAATTAGAAAATATGCATATCTGTTTTTTCTTTAATCAAATTCTTACAAGATAAAAATAGTGGCACCTTTATTAGTGTTTAGTATTTCCATTATTGGCCTTGTTTTTCTTCATCATGCTTTTGTTTTTTATACAAGTAAATTAAATATACCAATTTGTTGTTGGCCACTTTCACCGTGTTTTAGGGACAGATCGTAGCCACTTTAGCACTGGTTAACAGTGATAAAGAGCACAGAATCCTAATGCCAACAAAAAAAGAAATCAGAAAACAGGAGAGGTGAAGACAAAAAGTTTGGGGTGACCCTGCAAAGAGAGCACAGTCCAACAGGAGGAAGTTCTGTCATTGGCTGACAAAAATGAAGACTAGCTTGATACCCTAATTCGATTGTATTATCCATGTTTTCTGTATTAAAAGTGGTCATCCCACCATGGTTAATTGCCCCGTACTGCAAAAGGCAAACTTGGACAAAATCATAGACAAAATAGGGATGACTGGGAGAGACCATATTTCACATATTTATTCCATTAACTTTCAGTACATAGTAATGCTTTCAATTCTAATCATTGGTTCATATACGTACTGAAAGATAAAATACAATTTATAGTGAGGGTCACTTTTCAAACTTATATTCTGTGGCTCTGCACCCCTCAGCTTCACACTTTCTAGCGCATTATTCCTTGGGCCTAATCAAGAATGACTGTTCCTTAATGTGTAGTTACCTAGTACACGGCACTCTATATTCTGTGCACACTCCTGTTCTGAAAGTGAGAAACCATGCCTGGGGACAGCCAGAGCATGTGCAGACCAGTGCATAAAATGCACCCTCTGACGGAGATGGATTGAAGAAAGAATCGTACTGAGAAGAACATATGTACTGCACTTTAAGAGATGCCACACCACTTGAACACAGGGAGGTAATAGGGAGGGTCATTTAGTCTTTTGATGCATCCATCTCAATTAACTTCATGGTCAGCTCCAGGAAGCTTGTTTACCTCATACACTAAAAGACTGTGAAGATATCAGGCCATTGGTTGGGGGCCAAAGATTACACCACACTCAATCTAATCCAACGGAGATTCCATGTTGCATTGATGCATGGCCAATTACCTTTGAAGAATGGACCGATCACTATGACAATGAGAACCACAGTCAGCCCACTGATTCGCTTGCAAAAATATCAGCTCTATGCCATTAGATCCATTGGTGGATGAGTTGCCTGAACCACTGATCTCAATATATCCTTGAGGTCATGGAAATATAAATACCATTAGGGACAACTCCGTTTGTATCCTTGCACAGGTGATACAATTAGGTCCATAAGGTGCGTGTGGGGAGGATGGGGAGCAATCAAAAGACATAACACATTTTCAGTTGCTAATCCCGAAACAAGAGTTATACAATTAGAATTGCTACTACAACTCATTGCTTATAACGATATACTTCAAACTATTAACTTAAAAAAGTTATATTGCACTAAAAAAACTGACCTAGCAGCATTCCATAAGAGTCTACACCTGACATTATTTTAGTGACAACAGTGATTACTTGGACTTTACTGGCTACCCATATGGCAAAGAATACCCTTGTATTTGACTATTCATGGCAAGGGAGGGGGATGCAGGAGTGAGGGGCGTGACCTGGGTCTTTTTTTAACATATTGTCCATTATCCCAGCCTCTCTCCTAACTTCCACTGGCCCATGTTTCATCTGTTTTTTCCAGCCCTCACAATCTTAGTTATTACGTGGGAAGCATATATATTTGTTTAAGATCTGTTATGCTATTTCCTTGAAAGAACGATGAGATATTTATGGAATGGTAATCCTTGACCTGCAGAAGGTATTGGGCAGGCATATATATTGAGAATCCCTTTAGACTTTTATCTAATGTGGAACTGTCAAGTATTGTCTGCGAGTCTGAGGATGGAAGTAGATTGGCAGACGAGGGTTTCTGTACAGGCTTTGCCTCCAGGCTCTTTCATGGGTTGCCCATGAGGTAACTTAGAAAGTTTGGTGAGAGTGGCATTGCTTACTTGTGCTGGCTTCAGGTATTTTAATCTCAGTAAACTGATGTAATGTTTGGGTGCATCAGGACACAGTCAGAGGTGCATGCTCCTTGTTCGCTTTTCTGTTGAAAGATGCTCTTTTTTCAACATATAAATGGCATGCACAAGGTACTTTTTCTTTTACAATCAAAGTACATATTGCAAATGTGTTGTTGGATTTTTGGGAAAAACAAGGTACATAACTTCAGTGTGTTAAAGAATGCATTGTACCTTGCAAAAACAATGTTTGTAACTGATTTGCTGTTTAATAGGCATGTCATATGCATCCACAGACATTTTAACTCACAGGGGGATGTGTACAAGGAAGTGGAGGAGCGCGGCGTTAGCCTCCTTGGTTTGTAGCCACACTCAGCCACTTCGGAAATGCAAGGCTGCACCATATCTACAAGAATGTGGTGCAGCCTTGCGTTTCCCCATGAGAACGCAACGCAGGCACCCTTGCACCATAGTGCAAGGGAGTCTGCGTGCAGGGGAGGATTGTTTATGTGAAGGAAGGTCCATAAGGTGCGTGTGGGGAGGATGGGGAGCAATCATAAGACATAACACATTTTCAGTTGCTAATCCAGAAACAAGAGTTATACAATTAGAATTGCTACTACAACTCATTGCTTATAACGATATAAGGTGTACCTTCCTGTAAATAAACAATCCTAAAATGCCATTCTGTCACTTTCATATCTGCTGCTTCATGCAGCACACATGAAAATTACAAAATTACATTTTTTTGTACAGGTTTGTTAATGTACAGGAAGGGGCACCTTCCTGTACATAAACAAACCATGGCATTTTGCTTTTTCCATGTGTGCTTTAAAAGGCAGCACACATGGAAAAAGCAATTACGAGGAGAAATAATGCATTTCTCCTCGTTTCGCCAACTGAAGACCAGGATTTACCTGGTCTTATTTTGGTGCTGCCTCCGATGTAAGCCACCCTTGTGCATAAGGAGGAGTGTCAAAATTAATGGGTGCTTCGTGGAATACCCACCGCAACACCCACTGCCCACCCCTTTCACGCTAAGCAGAGCATGAAAGGGGGCCTTATGTACAAGGCAGTGTTAAGCCGCATTAAGTGGATTAACTCTGCCTTGTACATAAGGCGCAGCCCCTATCGCCACCACAACGCCGGTAAACATGACGTTGTGGTGGCGTTAGGGGCTTGTACATCTGCCCCACATTGTTTCTGTCTTTAAGGCCAGCCTGAGTGCACAAATTATGCATTTGCACAGTCCCTCTTCATTCATCAGACTTTCCAAACGGTAGCAGAGGCTTCGTGCTTATCCGGAATGTGTCAAATTGATCAAAAGATCGAAACTCTTTTTCCATTGATCATGAGGCACATTTGTATGCTAACAGTTTCCATATGTCCACGGAGCCAGAAAAGACAGAACAAAGTGCGCTTACCTGGACCCCTGCACAGTTTGCTCAAGGTTACACAGTTCGAAACAGCATTGGAATTTAATCTCTGATTTCAACAAGTAAAAGCGTTTTCTTTCAATGCTAATCTAAACTGAAGGCAAATGCAACTCATTTCCAGTGAATAAACGTGCATAGAGTCATTCTAAAAGTTGCCAGTTGGGTGTGATTAACTGTAGTTTCTGTAAAGTGTTAACATTGATACTGCTCCATTTCAAGCAAGTAGTAAACTGCTGTCTCTCAAATTACCACTTCTCGGTGCCACACAATATAGCATTTAAGATTTATTTTGAGGTAAGCTTTTAAGTGGCATGCCCGTTTACGTTTCTTTGGGGCTGTCCTTAGCTGTAACATACAGCACTTCTTGGGTATTTTCGTTTTTATTCAAATTCAAAGCAGAAGCATGACTTTTTATTCGAAAGTTGTGATTTTATTCATTTTAGCACATTCACATGTAGAACCTGAAACGGTAAATATTTTCAAAGGCCACTGCCATGGTTAGATTCCATCATATTAAATTAAAATAAATTGAATTGAGGTCATATTGTTTTTATTAAAACGGTAGCTCGTCTCACTTTCACTCATTCATAACATATTAAAGCCCTCGCCTTGCCCTGCCTAGGTTATACAATGAATTATGCCAGACGACGTGTTTTAGGCTGCAGACAAATGTCTGCCAAAAAGTCCAATTGCCTAATATTCTTTAGGGATCCATCATTTAGACATGTAATATTTACTAAGAATTTTATTTATTAGACTTTTTTTCAAATTGATTACTAAAAAGTATAAGATAATGCTGGTAAGATAATGCTGGTAATCATCAGATTTTAAACCATGCCATATTTTATTGCAGAGGCTGGCGATTTGGACCTAAGGTCAAGGACTGCAGCAGCGCTTTGCTGTAGCCCACGCGCGCTCTCTCAGCGCTACATTGCATTTTTAAACCTCCCGTTTTTTATTTATTTTCATTTCTTTTTCCTTTTCCCCTGGTTTTAACTTCAGGGTTTCTGGCCACTCACCCGCACTTTAATTCTTTGTAAACCCACCGCTGTTGAGCGGTTCCGGTTCCGGGGAGGCAGAGGGCGGGGAGCGCCATCTTTGAGTGGTGAGGAACTGTGGGCCCCATCTTAGAGCGTCCTTACGCTCGTGGACTGGGGGAGCTGCCTACTTAAGGCGGAGCCGTCTCTGGGTCAGCCTGGCGATTTGGACCTAAGGTCAAGGACTGCAGCAGCGCTTTGCTGTAGCCCACGCGCGCTCTCTCAGCGCTACATTGCATTTTTAAACCTCCCGTTTTTTATTTATTTTCATTTCTTTTTCCTTTTCCCCTGGTTTTAACTTCAGGGTTTCTGGCCACTCACCCGCACTTTAATTCTTTGTAAACCCACCGCTGTTGAGCGGGTCTGGTTCCGGGGAGGCAGAGGGCGGGGAGCGCCATCTTTGAGTGGTGAGGAACTGTGGGCGCCATCTTAGAGCGTCCTTACGCTCGTGGACTGGGGGAGCTGCCTACTTAAGGCGGAGCCGTCTCTGGGTCAGCCTGGCGATTTGGACCTAAGGTCAAGGACTGCAGCAGCGCTTTGCTGTAGCCCACGCGCGCTCTCTCAGCGCTACATTGCATTTTTAAACCTCCCGTTTTTTATTTATTTTCATTTCTTTTTCCTTTTCCCCTGGTTTTAACTTCAGGGTTTCTGGCCACTCACCCGCACTTTAATTCTTTGTAAACCCACCGCTGTTGAGCGGGTCCGGTTCCGGGGAGGCAGAGGGCGGGGAGCGCCATCTTTGAGTGGTGAGGAACTGTGGGCGCCATCTTAGAGCGTCCTTACGCTCGTGGACTGGGGGAGCTGCCTACTTAAAGCTCGCCTCATGGCGCGCAGCGGTGACGCGCAGCGGGCGTGCCTTCTCTGTGCCTGAGTCGTGCCAGAGTCCTGCCCGTCTGCACTCGTCAGCGTCTCGGAGGACGGCGAGGCGGCGTGGTAGGCTTTTTAAACTTAGTGTTCGTCATTTTGTGTGGTAACGCTGTTATGGTATGCTACTCTGCTAGTGAGTTATTTGCGCTTAGGCGCTCTGCTCCCTCTTGTCACCATGTGTTCCCGGGCGGTCGCTTGCTCAGGAAGGGCTGCTCGGCCTGTGGATGGAAGTTGTTCCCTAAGGAAGAGTATGCCCCTGGACATAATTCCCTCCAGTACCCCTGTTGTCTGCTTAATACCAGATCACTCAGCAAGCATTCCACAGACATCTGGAATTTGCTTACCGACTCTAAAATCTTGTGTCTGTTTCTCACTGAGACGTGGTTGAGCAAATGCTCCGCCCCCGATATTGCCGCTGCTATCCCCCCAAATTATACCATCGTTAGGAGGGATAGAGATAACGGCAGAGGTGGTGGAGTGGCAATTATAGTGGACAACAGTATCCCCTGCACGACTTTTGCAGTGGAAAACATTGCTGGCAGTGAGGCCTTGGAGTTCATTCTTAAACTGTCTCCCAGCCAAACCTGCTCAGGGATTATCATCTATAGGGCTCCTGGATCGCTGGGCACCTTTTTTGATGATCTGCAGGCCGCTCTCGCAGTGCCGTGTCTTAGATCGGAGCACTGCATCCTTCTGGGAGATTTCAATCTACACATGGATAAGCCTTCAGACCCCGACACCATCAAACTCTCTGACATCGTGTGTCCATTTGGGATGACTCCCTATGTTGTCAATGCTACTCATGACAAAGGCCATGTGTTGGATCAGATTTTTTCCACTAGGATTATAGAGGCATCTCCTCCTATGCCAGTCTTATGGACCGACCACTATCTGATCAAATTTTGCATCTTAGCTGCCGTCACGTCGGGCGCGAGAGGAGTGAGAGACGCAACAAGAGTGTCCCGACCTTTTTATCGAGTCACTGCGGACATGCTAGCAGATGCTCTGGGTCGGTACCCCTGTCAGCTCACAGGCCATCTGGAACAGGATCTGGAATTGTTTCAGAAATGGCTTTCTACCAGACTGGAGGAGTTGGCCCCTGGGAAGCCTAGTAACTTTGCGGGTAGACAGGTATCGGCCCCCTGGTTTACTCCACTCTTGGCCAGGATGCGCCAAGACTGCAAGAGGGCAGAAAGGGACTGGAGACGGAGATATGACTTGGAAGACAAGAGCAAATACAAGGAGCTTATTTGTCTCTATCATAAGCACATCTTTGAGGCAAAAAAGGTGTATTTAGAACACAGAATTGATGCTGCTGAATGTGTGAGTAAGGAAATCTTTAAAGTTGTTCGGGAATTTGTGTCACCTGTATCCTGCACACCTAAACATGCTCACACCGCAGCCTGGATCAGGCAACTTGGTGAATTTTTCACCAATAAAATCAAACTCATCCAAGGCTCTTTTTCGGCATCGGGGCTTTCCCCTGGGGCCGACCTTCCAGCATCTTTGTTTTCAGCAGGCCAGGATGCTGGCCCTCTGCTTTGGGACTTCCCTTCTATCTCTCATGCTTCTTCTTTAAATCTGCTCTCTCGGCTTAAATAGGGCTCGACGCTTGATCCCTGCCCTGCCAAGTGTTTGGGGAAAATTGCATCGGCAGTTAATACTCTGCTTAATCCCTTGCTTAATGCCTCCCTGATCTCTGGAGAGGTACCAAATGCATGGAAGCACGCCCTTATCCTCCCGCTGTTGAAGAAACCATCTTTAGACCCTCTTGCACATGTAAACTACAGACCAATCTCCCTCCTCCCCTCGCTGGCTAAAGTGATTGAGAAGCACGTGCACCTCTCTATTTCCACCTTTATAGAGAGCAATAACATCCTGCACGACTCGCAGTCGGGCTTCCGTGCTAATTTTAGCACGGAAACGGCTCTTCTTGAAATCACTGATGCCATTCGTGAGATATTGGATGGAGGGGGAAAAGCCATCTTGGTCATGCTGGACTTGTCGGCGGCGTTCAACACCGTGCCCCATGCAGGTCTCCTTGCAAGACTCTGGGAGATAGGCTTTTGTGGGGCGGTGTGGAACTGGTTTAAGTCCTTTCTGACCAACCGCCGGCAAGTGGTCTGGGCACCTCCGTTCTCCGCCGAAATGCCGCCGCTTGATGTGGGGGTTCCTCAGGGTTCTATCCTGAGCCCCACCCTTTTTAATATCTATATGGCCCCTCTTGCAGCGGTGGCGGAGTCTTTTGGTGCCCAGATCATATCCTACGCGGATGACACCCAGCTTCTTTTTTCATGTGGCAGGGGGGAAAATTTCGACAGCGGGCGGATTCAGGAATGCCTCGAAGCCGTTTTTAAGTGGTTTCAGGGTCACAGTTTGAAGTGCAACTCGGACAAGTCTGAGTTGCTTTTCTTTGGCTGCCCGCCCGATCCGGGCTGGAAGTCATGGTGGCCTGGCGACATGTCTCCACCCAACACTGCATCAGTAAAGGCGAAAAATCTTGGCTTCCTGTGTGATGCCGACCTCTCCCTCAGACCCCAGATCATCGGGCTGACAGGGAAATGTTTTGGCATCCTTAAAATGCTAAGGAAGTTCCTCCCTTTACTGTCCCTCCAGCACAAAAAAATCACTGTGCAGGCCCTGATAGGGTCACGTCTTGACTACGTGAACGCTCTTTATCTGGGCCTCCCTAAATATTTGATGGCCCGCTTGCAGGTGGTGCAGAATTCGGCCGCTAGAGCCATCTTTGGACTCCCGCGAAGGGCGCGGGCTTCGGAGCTTCTTGAACAACTCCACTGGCTTCCGATCGCCAAGAGAGTCACTTTCAAGATTCTGACTCTGGCTTTCAAGGCGCTTCACCGAATTGGCCCAAACTATCTTTGTAAGCGGATCGCCTTCTATGTCCCTAGAAGAACGCTTAGGTCTGCTTATGAGGCCAAAGCTGTGGTTCCTTCCATCAGGCGCACTCGAATCGGAGGTCGCTCCTTTCGGTACCTTGCACCGCGTTGCTGGAACGATCTCCCTCGATCTTTAAGATTGGCTACCAACTTGTTAGCCTTCAGAAAGGAGCTAAAGACCTGGCTTTTTTCCCGGTAAAACCTGTCCTTTCCTGGAGCAATGTTATGCTGTAAACTTTTCCTTGTCTCTCTCTTCGCCAAAGCGCCGGGACACTCCTAGGAGTAGCCGTGCGCTATAGAAGAGCCAATTTAACATAACATAACATAACTAATCATTCAGCCCAATTCACAAAGCCATTGGTTGTAAAAGTACTTTTATGATATAAGTTGTGGATATACTCGGTCAAGGCATTTGCAAAAGGTGACCTTGCAGCCATAGATCTTTTTACTGCTTCAAAATGTTGTACCATGGTCTGATGATATCAAACAGGAATATATACTCACAAAGGGTGGGTCGAGACGTAGTGTGCCTTGAACACTTGTGATTTCCATAAACAGGCCGGTGAATAGACCTACACAAACTCTCTCTGAACCTTTCCCACCCAGTCAAGGGCAGGATTAAATTCCCTTGAGTGTAGAAAAAAATCTCTACAGGAAAACGCTCAATGAGTAGAGATGAGGCAAAGGCGTTAGGATTTTAGAATCAAATTACAGTTTGATTTCATTTTAATAGCGATCTAATCAAAACTGAAGATCGACTTCACAAATGAAATCAATGACACAAAAAATGTATTGACATTGAAGGATTCCATAAGTGATAAGTTAGATCATGTGCAGTGAAGTCTAGTAATTCACTAGACTTTCTATCTGCAATTACTTAAAATATGCTATGGCAAGTAATCCTATTTTAGAGTATACATATTAAAATTAAGTATGTAGATACATGGTTTCAACATAAACTACTGGAGGCAACAAGGCAAGAGATTAATTAGCATTACTTTATAATGACCCCTGTAGAAAAATGCCTCTTTTTGCATGATTACCCCCTTTTTCTTGGATTGGTGCTCCTTTCCCTCTTTGTATGTGTTCTTTACAGTGCAGCACATGTACAAAGTCGGAAAAGGAAGGAGAAATGAAAGCATACTTCAAAGGGTGCAGTTTTCTGACCCTAAACGCTGTGTACTTTATTTAGTAAATAGGGTTTAGCATCAGAATCCTTGGGGGTTGCATGGGAACACACATGCTTCACCCATGATATGCCCCCTTGGTGCAAAGTAATGGAAAGCAGCGATATGCACTGCTTTGTGTTACTTTCAAATTATTTCCACCACTATATAAGTTTAGCACTGTAAAGTTAATCGTAAAAAAAGATTTTGCTATCATTTTCATCACTTTTGTGAACAATCTTAGTAAATCTTCCATGCCAGCCATGCCCCCCTGTCAGCTCTGATGTCATCAACCTCATCTGTGGAGTTCTACAAGCAGCAGCGGCTCCGTCGCTATGGCGGAGGAGCGTAACCCCCCAAAAAAATGGCAGGAGAGGAAATATAAAACGATAATAAACATTTGTTATATTTTTCCATTCCTGCCAAGTCTGAGAAGTGGGTCCTTGAGGTGACAGGCACTAAGGGGAATGGTAGGTACCCTCCCTTCATTGTGCATGATGGTTTACCGGCCGTCTCAGGCTGGCCAAACCCCCATGCGCATGAAAGCTCTCTCCAACCCAGCAACCAACGGGGTTGTAGAGAGCAGGAACAGACTCCCAATCTGTCCAGGAGCTCAAATCGAAGGTGTTCAGGCCAATCCTGAAGCTGCTCTTATGTGTGAGAGCAGTTTTAGGATTGGATGCAGGGCATTCTGGGACCTGTGCCACCTGCAGCCGAGGAGCAGAAGTGCACGACATGGCCAGCTGCAGGTTGTTTTTTTTAAATTGCTTTTTAAAATGTTATCTCCATGAGCCCCATCCCGCCTAACCCCCTGCCCCACTCCGCCACTTGTCCAACTCACAGGCCGCTACTTTCCACAAGGATTCTCACTCAGCCCCACTCTGTTCAATGCCTACATAACCCAATTTGTAGCATAATCTGTGCCTACAAAATCAACATCATATCCTATGCTGATGACACCCTCTGCACCAAGAAGCCAAGCAACTGGCCCAGTTTTTCTTCCTGCATAAATGAAATCGCCAGATGGATGAAAAACAGTTGCCTCAAGCTCATTTTTTTAAAATTTATATTTTATTGTTCCACAGTATCTCGACAAAATCAATATAGACATTTATATCACATCAAACATGCATATGCTCAGCAAACAATCCCCATATTCCAATGCCAATTTTACGTTTCTTCACCCCTTTAACTGAATATAAACTGAACTCAAGATCAAATACATTTTACATCTTTGTCCTCCAACGTTCAAAAGATGGAGGATCAGGTTGGAGCCATTCTGCCGCAATACACAACCGTGCTACAGTCATGGCAATGAAAATCAAATATCGATGTTTAAATAAGGGGGCGCCCTTCCCTAGTTGAGGCCCCAAACCCAAAAGCATAATTCTAGAAGTTATAACAATCGGCATCCCAATAATTCTACTTAAAAAATGTTCTATACTAACAAAAAAAATTGTCAAGTGACCACAACTGAAAAAAATATGCAACATATCGGTATTATCCCCCCCACATCGAAAACATTTACCATCTTGTCCTGTTCTACATTTAGACATACGTGCTTACGTATAGTACAAATTAAAAAACGTTTTGTAACATTGTACATGCAAATTAGCAGAAAGTAAAGATTTCCTTGACATTAAAATAGCATCTTTCAAGAATATGTTATCGACCCCCAAAATTGCAGACCATTACCCATCATATTTCTCTAAATCATCTTTTCTATGCTATAATAATAACTGATAAACCTCCCCAATTTTAGCTTGTCATTGAATGGCCGCGACAACTATATTGGGAACCAATATCATTATTTTCCGGGTAATGAAATTGCAAATTTGCAAGTATTTAAAAAATTGGGACTTAGGCAAGTTATACAATCTAGACATATCCACAAAAGAAGTTAAGGAACCTTCTGTATCAGCAAGATCTCCCAGTTGAATAATGTCTTTAACCCGCCACCCCACAGCAACCCCATCCCAGAAAATAGGGGGAAGAAGTCTGGTAGCATTAGTAGGGGTATACCAAGATAATTTCTCAATATGGCATAGCTTACGTGTTCTTTTCCAAACATTGAATACCAATATTAACACTTTAAACCTTGTCCGTTTAAAATAACTTCCATCTATTTCTTTAAATAAACATTGTCGTGCCTCTGGTCCCAGCAGCATCATTGCCTATATCTTCCCCAGTCAATAAGATCTGCATTTTTAACAGAAAACATGTATAAAAATAAAACATAAAATCAGGGATTGCTAATACCCCACGTCCAATTGGGAGAGTCAAGAATCGCATAGCCCTTCTCGGTTTACCAGGTGCCCACACAAATTTAGAACAAATAGACTACAAATGTTGTAATTGAGACGTGGTAAATTCTAATGGTACCGCTCTGAACAAATATAATACCTTGGCTAATACATTCATCTTAATAACATTGCTTCTACCAATTAGTGGGAGGTGAAGTCGTGACCACTTATCTAATGATTCCTGAATATTACGTAATAACGAGACCCAATTGGTGTCAGCTAATTCCTGCAAAGATGATCTAATTTTAACGCCCAAGTATGTCACTTCTCTTCCAATTCGAGCATCATCCAGAGTAACCGTTTCAGAGATTAACACTTGCGTTTTAGCTGTATTTAATTTGTAGCCTGATTCTTGACCGAATACTGTGGCAAGCCGCTCTATCTCTTGAAGGGCTAGGTAGGGATCCGAGGTAGTTATTGCAACATCATCTGCATTTGCACATACAGAATATGGGATATTGTGTACCATAAAGGGTTTAATTAGGGCATTATTACCTAACTGTTCAATAAATGGGTTGATATATAATGCGAACAATAACTGTGAACAGGAGCACCCCTGTCTAGTGCCCCTAGTAATGTTCACTGCTCTGATAATAATCCCATAGAGGCAATTTTGGCGACGGGTGAAGTGTACAAAACCTGAAGGTCAGTAAGAAACCATTGACCAAAACCCAAATGCTGCATTAGTTCCTACAGGTATGCCCACTCCACATGTTCAAACGCCTTTACTGCGTCCAGTAGGATCAAGCCCAGATCACGCTTTTCCACATGGGCGACGTCAAACAATATCACCACCTTATTAATGTGCGTAATTATGTTACGTTCTGTAATAAACCCATGTTGAGTCCGTGATACCAAAGAGCTAATGATTTTAGACATACGGGTGGCCAATATCTTAAAATAGACTTTACTGTCACAATTCAGTAATGAAATTGGCCGATACGAGCCAACCAGTTCAGGATCTTTGCCCTTTTTACTGAACACAACTATAGTAGCCTCTGCCCAAGATTTAGGGGCACATTCCTCTTGTGCAGCCCTAAATGTATTCGGCATGTCAATTTTGATTAAATTAAAAAAAAGCTTATAAATCTCTGTAGGCAGTCTGTCGGGTCCGGCAGCCTTTCCCAAGTCTAAGCCATTAACCGCAATTTCTACCTCTTCCATTGAAATGGGCTCATCCAACATTGCAATCTCACTGGAATCTAGATGTGCTATAACCCCATCCAGTAAATTAGTAAAATACCTATCATCCAATTTTTGTCGGGTATATAAAATTGATGCAAGATGGATAAAATCCTTTTAGGTTCCTGACAGACTAACCCAGCCTTATCTTGCAGGCCCTTAGTCCGCCCAATAGATTCCTTCCTACGTAACCACTGTGCCAAACAGCGACCCACAGCTTCCCCATGTTCAAGCATTTATTTTTTATTTGCCAAGTATTTGCGGGCATTTTCCGTATTCCAAATCCGTTGTATTTTAGCCCTTGCCTGTTCGGTGGCCTCTTCTAACTCTGAGATATTGACCGCCCTTGATCTAGCCCCCTGGATTAATTTACCCTAAGCATTCTTAAGCATTGCATCCAACACCTGTATCTCTGCTTTTTACTTCGCCTCTGAAGCATGCCTTAATGTCTATTGATAATAAAAAACTCGCTAATCCACCTAGACAAGATAGCGCCCGCTGCTGTGGACGTGTAGGTTGAGCGTTCTTGCCGGCTCATGACTCTGCGGATTTTCATTACAATGTTGCAACATTTAGACCCGGAGAGATACAGTTATCGGTGCCTTTTTTAAGAGAGAGCTCTCTGAGCGAAACAGTGAAATCCTACCTTCTTTCCTGAGGCTGTTAGCGCTGTGAGAATCGGCAGACCCGGCAGACTCTGTGTGCCTTGGACTCGTGCCTCACCGACACGGCTTCTCTGATGTGGCTGTGTGCGTGGGCGGACTTGATTTCTTCAACGCCGGGCAAAGCGCGGTTAGTTCAAACGCGGTGGGAAAATCTCTGCTCGTTCGTGGGGCAGGTGAAAACTTGTTGGTGGAATCACTTGAATCGATAATCATGCCCCCTAAGGGAGGACGAGGCAGACCTCGCATACAGGACAACGCGCAAGACACCGCCCAAGACGGGAAAGCACTGGAACCGTGGTGAATTCAGGAGCAACCTCGGGAGAAAACACAGGAGCTGGGAACGCCGGTTCAGAGGTGAGAGCTGGTGGTGTTTCAAGTGTATCGACGTTCACATATAAATCGACAGTCAGGGATAATAATATGGCTCTTGACTGCGCTGCTGTTAGGGGTAAGGAGGTAACAGAGACAAAGAAAATTCCGGCAATATTTTCCATTAATAAAGAAAAGCGACAGGGGAAACAACTGCCCCCCCTCAGCCCCCCTACCTATACCTGTACGCGAAGTTTCTGTTGGTTTGAGTCAAATGGATGAACAGGCTCCCGCCATTGTAAATATGAGTAAGGAGGCTTCGGCACAGAATGAATCGCCTGCCCCGCCAGCTGCTGGGATCTTTGTAGAAGTCATAGAAAATGGTGTGGACTTTCAGTTTAGTGATATAACTGCCTCAGTACCTCGTGGCGATATGGTGGTGGAAGAACAGAATGGGGATTCCTATGGCTAATGCAGAGGGTGTGGAGGCTAGTGTAAATGGGGACGCCAGGGCTCCTTTAACAACTGGGGGCCAGTCACACACGCACGATGCTGAGTCGGGGGACTATTACTCACTTTCCGATCAATCAATGTCATCTTGTGAAGATCTTGTGCGTCAGTATGCTGCACAAATGAGTGTTAATGAGGACAGTGATCACAGTAGCCTACTGTTGGAGGAGTCGGGAGAGCAGAGTGAAGGAAAGTCGGACACAGTCCGTAAGAAGCTAGAGCTAGAGCTGACACTGGTTGATGGGGGGAGCAGTACAGAATTTTCTGGTCAATTACAAACACAAACACACCACCTTGCAGAAGAAGATATTTCCCTTTCATTAATCTACCAGTCTATTATGTCTCACCGCACTGAAACGCGGGAAGAGATCCAGAGTTCAAAACATTTGTAGAAAGTTACAGAATTCAGTTCGGAGGATGTCAAAATCTCACGCGGGTTTTATCTCTCAGTTTAATGAGGCTGAAGCCTGAATCTCTAATCTGGAAAATGATTTAGCCCAGCAAAAAACTGTAACTGCTTCTTTTCAATAAGCTAGGGATGATACAGCCTGGAAATTGGCAGATATTTAAAATCGGGCACGGAGGAATAATCTACGTATCCTTCAGATTCCAGGGGGGAAGGAAAGACAGAATCCTCGGCGCTATATTGTGGAACTATTTCAAATTGCCTTTCCGTAACTTTCTAAATGGGACTGGGACCGTGAAATTGAAAGAGCTCATCGCTTCCCTTTTATTAGACGTAGTCGTTCTGGTAATGAGATGTTAAATGAAAAACCTAGAGCTTTCTTTAGCTCATTCAATAGTTTCCCTGCATGAGAAGAGGTTTTTAAGTTAGCACGGCCTTATATAAAAGATCAAGGGACGATTTTGAGTTCTTCGTGCAACCTGATTTTTGCAGATCTACAGTTGAGCTCCGGTTGCAGTTGCATGAATTGATTGTTCGATTTCAGGCCAATGGAGCCCAATCTTACTTGTTGAATCCAGCAAAATTGAAAGTGGTCTTTAAAGATCGTACGCATTTTGTTACTAATGAGGGATCTGCTAAAGAGTTTCTGAATTCTATTTAATATGGAGGGCTTATGTAATGGCTTATGGCTGCAACAGAGTACCTTGTTATGTAACACAGGGGTATGTGTATACTGTTATATTTTTGTTTTTCCTTTCTTTTTGAAGTCTGAATAGGTTCACATGTGCATGGGCAGATTCGTGAGGGTAGGCAAAGGGGTATACACTCACCTGCATCTACAGGACAATGAGTCCTAAAGCCTTGTTTCAGGAGGGGGATCCTTTGGGGTGAGGGGGAGGGTTATGGGGGTGTGTCACAAGGGTGGGGAAAGACAGAAGGTTTAATCGATTATCATTATGGCAGCTAAGGGGGTAAAGATATGTACTTGGAATGTCTCTGGTTTAAATAATTGGAGTAAGAGAAATCGAGTCACAGCAGAATTACGTAATATTCAGCCTGATGTGGTCTGTCTCCAAGAGACACACATTCCTTGGACACAACGGTCAGTTTAGTGGCTTCACAACAATCTTCTATGATTAGAGGGGTGGCAATATTAGTTAAGGATAATAGGGTTACAATGGGTCGCTGTTTAGCGGATAAAGTTGTCAGATGGGTTATTGCAGACTGTAGTATTGGTGTTACTAAATATACAGTTTCTGTTATATATGGATCCAATTGGGATGATGCTTCAAGTTTTGAAGAATTAAATATTGAATTAGCTACATGGGGGTCTCCGCTGATCTTATGTGGGGATATAAATATCAATCTAGCAACTTTAGATCTGCAGACAGGACCACTGGGGTATCTTGGGCAGAAGCCACGGGTGTTTAAAGCCCTGTATAATCTTTTAAGTGATCATTCTTTGATTGACGTATGGAGCAATTTAAATCCGACAGACCCGGGGTTTACTTATTATTCTTATCCTCATAAAAAGTTTGCGCGCCTGGATAATTTTTTTAATCTGCTTTTTCAATAGGTGGTGTTGCAATTCAGATTTTGCCGAGGATCACGTCTGATCATTCTGTGATGACATTGACACTCACTGTCGCTACTCACTATTCGCCTATGAGGACATTTTCATTTGATCGGAAACTTTGTCTAAATGAGAATTTTAAAGAACAGTTGCCTCAAGCTCAACACAGATAAGACAGAAGTAGTAATCTTTGGCAAAGACACCTTGCTTTGGGACTCCACCTGGTAGCTAGACTAGCTCAGGTCCACAACCCTGCTTGCAAACCATGCAAAGAGCCTAGGAATAGTAATCAACAACCAACTCACCGTAACCAGCCAAATGAACACAGTCTCGGTATCCTACTTGCACACACTCAATATGCTCAAGAAGGTGTACACATTGCTGCCAACCAACACTTACAAGTCTGTCACCCAAGCCCTCATCATCAGCAAGTTGTACTATGGCAATGCACTCTATGCTGAAATCAACACCCAACTGACCAGTAAGGTCCAAACCATACAAAACTCAGAGGCCAAGCTCCCCCTCAACATCTCACCCCACACTCACATCGTCTTGCACTTCAAAGATGTCCACTGCCTTCCAATCCACAAACGATAACTCTTACAACTCCTCACACTCACATACAAATCACAACATTGGCACCATGTACCTCAACAACAGCATACACTTCAAAATCTACCAAATACCTTCGCCTAGCTGAACTCCTACTAGCACACCTCCACCCCTGTATGAGCAGAAACAGGTCTGTCAGTTGTGCCTTCTGCTACATTGTTCATAAAGCCTGGAATGACCTGCTCATGCCAATCAAAGCCTCTTCCTCAGGTTATGAATTCCACAATAAATTGAAGACCTGGCTCTTCACCTAGCCCCAATGCTGTTGTAGCACATACAGCTTCAGTGGCAGGATATCCTAGCTGAATGCTAGACGCTACGTCCATACCCAAGAAAAAGCGACTGCTGACAACGTTCAGGCCCAGTACCCAACATCTCTTGTGCAAAGCCAAAGACAGTGCACTGTAGATTATGTCCACATCAGGCCTGGATAAATGTCCTAGTCAAAGACCAGGCCAATGCCACACTCCCAACTGTGACACACACTCATGGAGTAGGAGAGTTTGTTCAGTGAATTTCAAAGTTTTTTTGAATGCTAATTTCTAACTATAACGTCCCTGAAACCTATGATTTCCCCTTGAATCCTGAGGGACCATGGGGGCTAACTAGCCAACCAGGTCCTTCCAGTAGGTGCCACAGATTTGCGTTGCAGAGAGGTGGTCCCAGGCCATGCCCCTTTTTACACTTCTCTGCAACTCAACTATGTGGCGCTTACTGGAGGTACCTGGTGGGCTAGTTGGCCCCTAGGGACCCTCAGGATTCAAGGGGACTCAATCCCCCAACTTAAAACGCATGTTTGCATTTGCATACTTAGTGCCCCGGAAGGTGGCCATGAAGGGCTTAAGGAGGGGAGCCGCGCGGCCCCCTCCCAATGTGTGTCAAGCCACGGGGAGGTGGTGGTCCCCAGGGCTCAGGGGGGGGGGCTGCTTGCATACTTAGTGCCCCAGGGTGATGGCTTGAGCCCCACCGCACCTTTTTTCTTTTTTTTAAAGGAGAGCCGCTGGGTGGTGATGGTCCCTGGGGCTGCCGGGGGGGTGGGCTGCTTGCCCCCGCTAAACATAAATAAAGTCTAGGGGAGGTGGTGGTCCCCGGGGCTGTGGGGGCCCTTCCGGTCCCTGTTATTACTTTTGCGAATGTCCCTGGGACCTGGCTCACCCGGGGGTTTAATATTAAAGACGCGTGAAGCTCGCGCTTCATTTTTTAAAATGTTATCAGCAGGATTCGCGCACCCAGCACTAATTCTGCCATGTAAAAAAATGTATGCTTTTTTGGGCCCTGGGGGTCCTTGTGGAACCCCCCCAGAGCAGGCCTAAGGGGTCAGGGTATTTCTACCCTGCCCCCCTTTCTTGTTTTTTAACCTTTGTTTTACTGTTTTCTTATGACTCGGTTCTACCGAGTCACTAGATTACTGCCAACACTTCCTGGTTTGGAGTGTTGGCAACACATCAGAGTGAAGCTCGTGCCCGGGAGGGTTCGCAATCCCACTGCGCCCAAAGATATCGCTATTTTTTCTTTTTCCAATTTCCCAGGAACTACTGAACTGATTTTCACCATTTAACAAGAAGGGTTCTTTCTGAACCAATGGCTACCTTTTTGCTAAATGTGGTTGTTAGATCTGGGGGTCTCTAGTTGGCAATGGTTATCACCTTTGTCCAAATAGGGACCCTTACTTCTAAGTCAGGACAATGGGATTATTCTGCTTAATAACCCCTGCTCACCCCCTTGGTAGCTTGGCACGAGCAGACAGGCTTATCTCAGAGGCAGTGTGTTAAGCATTTGTGAATATACACAGTAATACAGTGATAGCACTACAGATGGACACACCACAGGTTTTATAAAAATAGGTATTCTTTATATAGACTTAAACACAAGACCACAAATGACAAAAATCCACAATACTATACTAAAGGTTACTTAAAGGATGATAAAAGTCTCTTAGTTCAAGTTGTTGGTAAATGCGCCAAAGTTCTCAACAAAGTTCTGGGATGCGGCACGCAAAGTAAACAAAAGGCTCGCAGAAGGGGAGATGCGTCAGTTCCGTGACCCGGGGGAACGGTTGCGTCCTTCCTCAATGCATGCGCAGAGTAGGGGACTCGTCGTGAGCCTTATCGGTGCAGAGGTGATGCGTAGATTCTCGACCTGTTGCGGTGCGCAAGATGGCGCCTTGATGCGATGCGATGCCGCAGCGATGATCCAGTTGCGATACGAGAAGATGGCGCCCTTGATGCGGCGATGCGATGACGCTCGGGCAGCCTTGTGATCACTCTGTACTTCGGAGCTGCGACAGGCTCTGCTATGAGCTTCTCCGGCGATGCGATGACAGCTCTCTCAATGGGTCGCGCTTCTCCGGCGATGCAACAGCAGACAGCTTTGATGAACACACGCTTCCAGGGAGATGCGACGGACTCTCGCTTCTCCGGCGTTGCGATGATTGCAGCGGCGACACGCTTCCTCTCGATGCGTCACGCTTCCAGCTCCCAGCGGCAAGCAAGTGACTGGAGTCAGAATTCCCAGCAAGGAAATTCAGGAGGGAGCTAGAGGTGAAGTCTTTTGGCCCTGAGACTTCAGCAGGAGGCAAGCACAGTTCAAGCCCTTGGAGAATATTCTGTAGATGAAAGTCCTTACAAAGTTCCTTCTCCTTTCCCTTGGCAATGAAG
This sequence comes from Lissotriton helveticus, assembly GCF_964261635.1. Classification (NCBI taxonomy): domain Eukaryota; kingdom Metazoa; phylum Chordata; class Amphibia; order Caudata; family Salamandridae; genus Lissotriton; species Lissotriton helveticus. The sequence goes on along the minus strand of NC_136057.1, from coordinate 657,998,606 downwards.
TAACCACTGCAGGCCAACCCAGCAAACAGCACACTGGCAGAGGGGCAGTCCAAAATCCTGCAGCTTCCTTGGTTCTTCTCCTTGGCAGAAAGGTTTCTTGTTCCAGAAGTGATGTAAAGTCTGTGCGACTGGATCCCAATATTTATGCCCCACAATCCTTTGTTCTCTGAAGGCAGAGAGGCCTCTGCCTAGTTCAAACCAGTTCCTGAGCACTGTGTTTACATGACTCTTCTCTTCCTTTCACTGTGCAGGGCAGAAACATCAGACGCCCCACAGGAGGTGGAGCCAGCACAGGGGAGGGAAGATGCAGCTCTGAAGCACTCTGTTGACAGGATTCCCCTTCTCCCTTCACTGTGCAGGGCAGAGACATCAGACAAGCCACAGGGGGCGGAGCCAGCATTGTGGACGGAAGGCCCAGCCCTATTCAGGTCCCAGGTGCACTCTCCCCCTCCCATCTGGAGGGAAATCTCCCTATTCACCACTGGGCTGTACCAGACTGTCTCTTGGAATTTCCCCAGCCCTGTCACACACAAACCCAGACAAGGAATACACAAGTCAGCAGAGGCGGGCTCAAATGGTTAGGTAAGCAAATACCTACTTTCTAAAAGTGATATTTGCAAACACAGAATATTAAAATTAACTTTACTAAAATATGTATTTTATTATTCTGAGTTCAGGCATGCTAAACTCGAATTTCTACCATGTTCCCTGAGTCAGTTAGGATTGTAGGGATGTAACAATCTTCACTGCCCATTCTAGTCTATGAGTACAGGTAGCCTTCAATAGTGAAAAACGAAAATGGCTGTAATTCACTACTAGAACATGCTACACACATCAGAGCATGTCCTACCTTATCCTTACAATGCACCCTGCCCTTGGGCCTAGCATAGGGGTGTCTAATGGGAAGCAAAGGGAAGGTTTAGGGACTGGCAAGTGGGTGCACTTGGCCAAGTCGACATGGTAGTCACAGACTACCCACAGTCCTTGCAATGGCAGGCCTGAGACACATTTTACAAGCTGCTTTTGTGGGTGGCACAACCAGTGCTGCAAGCCCACCAACAGCATTTGCTCCACAAGCCCTGGGCACACATGGTGCACTTTACTAGGGGCTGACAGTAGATCAAATAAGCCAATTATGGAATCCAATCAGTATATCAATTTAACATAGGGAACACTTAAATTGATATACTGATTGGATTCCATAATTGGCTTATTTGATCTACTGTCAGCCCCTAGTAAAGTGCACCATGTGTGCCCAGGGCTTGTAGAGCAAATAACATAGGGAGCACTTGAGTACTGAGGAAGAAAGATGGCGGCTGAGTGAGAGGAGCCGCGGAGCAGTAATGTGTGGTGGTGGTGCAACATACCCCTGGACCTCCCGAATTCTCCCCGTATGGCAGTGAAACTAACGACTGCTTTCATACCGTGGTAGAGCCTGCAGTTGTTGTCTCATCTCCTGATGTACGGCGACGTGTTTGGTCGCGTGAGAGCGAGCCCCGTGGCAGCCCGAAAGATCCATCAGCTGAAAGCAAGTACCGAAGCCGCAGCCGCAGGTGTGCTACTCTGGCTGTTTACGGCGGCACTCGCTTCTTGGTCGCGGCGCGAGCGGACTACCGGGCGTGTCTCCTGGTTTCTGGCGGCATTTGAGACCCGGCGGAGGGCGAAGCTCTGGAGCGATTTCTGTTGGTGTGGGCGGCTTCAAGGGTGCCCAAACTCGAGGATGGCCCCGAAGGTAGCCTCCGGTACAGCAACCAAGGCAGCAGCGGCGGCGGCCGCAAAGAAAAAGGCTCAGGCTCTACGGGCTGCTCCTCACACAGCAGCTGACTCAGCTGAGTTAGCAAACACGGCGCAAATGAAGGAAGCGGCGCCGGAGGCCGGCGCAACATCAGAGCGGCCAGAGGTCTACGAACAGCCCAAATCAAATAAACAAACAGTGCCGAGGTCGAAGCAGATTACCTCAATCCCTGAGCTTTTTGCTCGCAGCGGCCAAAACCAGAAAAATATAGTAAGCACAACCCCTCTCATATCAGCTAAAGAAGGGATACCTGAGCCTGATTCAGATACTTATGCTGCTCCATCGGTGGCCACTAGGAGTGCACTACAAACACCTACATTAGAATCTGCAACAGAAACTAATGCAGTTTTACCCGATACAAGGGGAGAAGGAGTAACTCAGCTGATTCCCGAACCAACGCGCGCAGAGATAATCGATCAGGAGTGCGAACTAATTGATGGGGTAGCAATTGGGGAAGACACAAATGTCTGTGCTCCAGTTACATCCCCATATATAGTGGATTCGACGGCTACCGAATTCATGGATGCCGCTGCCACTCAGGACACACTGAAAGACACACTAAAAGAACCCGATTGCAGGAAAAGGATAATGTATTATGCCTCCCCCCTGCTGTAGTGACCTTGGCAGAAGGAGTGGAAAGCGAGCAAGAGAAGGAGAAGGATAGTAGCGAATGCTTCTACTCTGTGACCGAAGAGGCCGAGTGGTCCGATGATGAAAGGAGCTCTTCTCAAGAGGGAAGCAATATAGAGACAGATAGCGACCCGGACCTAACTCCCCCTAGTACGGCAAAAAGACCAGCTGGTAACGCTAAGATTCATATTCAAGCACATAAAGATTTGAGCTGGGATCACTCCTCAACTACACCATTACAGGGAACCCAGTAGACCGAGGCCTCCCATCCCCCCCTTTTGGACGTTATCTACCAGACGATGCTTACGCACAGAGAAGAAGCTAGACAGGACACAAGGAAGTCGCAGTCAGCGATGCGTAAGTTACAAACTGTTGTTAGAAAATTGTCAAAAGCTCATGCTAATGTGGGGGATAGGGTAACTAATTTAGAAGAACGGATTGTCGCGACTGAGTCGGAGGCTGCATCTGCATCACTTAAAGTTGACTCTCAGGCGGCGCAGGTTGTTGATATCCAGTGGAAGCTGGAGGATATGGAAAACAGATTAAGACGCAACAACCTGCGCATCCTGGGGGTCCCAGAAGGGATCGAGGGGTCGGACACGAGGGCTTTCATTATTACCCTATTTAAGAATGCATTCCCTGAACTAGCAGACTGAAATTGGTCATCTGAAATTCAGAGAGCCCACCGTACTCCATTTAAAATTCGTGCTGGGACTACTCCTGATAGACCAAGGGCAGTCCTTATATTTTTAGGACACTTCATCCTCAGACAAATCATATCTGATAAAGCCAGACCTGATGCCAGAAGAACAAGCGAGGGCATATCTTTTTTTGTAAGACCAGACTTTTGCCACGCAACGGTCGAGAGGCGCTGGAGACTCCGACAACTGATCAAGCCTCTCCAGGATAAACATATGCAGGTCTACCTGGTAAACCCAGCACAGCTTAAGGTTGTGAGAGAGGGTAAGACTCAATTCTTCTCATCTGAGGTGAAGGCTAAGGAGTTTCTGGACTCATTATAACCTGCCAAGATGGGGAAGTGGTATTAAATGAGTCTAGATAAAAATGTATGGCTGGAGAAACAATCAAATTTCACTGCTTTCAATAGGGTGCTGTGTTTAATTCCCATTTTTTCAAGGGGACAGGGAGCTAGGAGGGGGGTATCTAGGGGTAGGATATGTTTTGTTTAAAGAATGATTTTGGTGATTCACAAGTGCACCCACACACCACACTGCTGCATCCAACCACCAACGCACAGACCTCGGTCTGAGCGCTTCCAGAGGGAAAGGGTGGGATGGAAGGGGGGGAGGGTGACCCAAGGGAGGGTCAAGGACGCAAGGGCGGTGGAGGGAGGGGGGGGAAGCAAGGAAAAAAAGAAAAAAAATTGAGAATTGACGCTATAGAAATTAGACCTGTATGGCTTTACCTGTATAGAATGTTCATTGTTAGTAACCAAACCCCGGATTTAAAAAGTATGAGATGCCTGAAAAACGATAATGCTTAGTCTTACTACCTACACGATTAATATAGGGGGTTGAACGACTGGCAAAAAAGAGCCAGACTCACAGAGTTTGTAAAATCTGAACCCATCGACATCTTGTGTATGCAGGAAACGCATCTTTCATGGGCAAAAAGAAAACTGTTAAAATTTGGTGGCTTTGAGATGCTTTCATGTTCCTCTCAGACCTCAACAATAAGAGGTGTGGTAATCTTGGGAAAATTAACTTTGGGGTGGGCCAAACGGGCTAAATCAGATCCGGTGGGAAGATGGGCTATAGCGGAACTAGGATGTGGGTTAACGGTCTGTGGGATTTATGGATCAAACCACGATGACCCTACAGTGTTTGAAGTATTGGAAAGTGAACTGTCAAGCTGGCCCGCACCAATCTTGGTATGTGGTGACTTTAATATCTCAATGGACTTATCCAGCAATGTCCCCTATATTGGTAGGGAACCAAGAGTCTCAAGGGCACTCCTTTCCATGATGTCATCACATGGCTTAGTCGATATATGGGGCTTAAAACATCCTGACGACCCAGGCTTCACGTACTTCTCGTGCCCCCATCAGAAATACTGTAAATTAGATTATGCTTTAATCTCCTCAGGAGAGATTGGGAAAGTTATCATTAAAAAGCACCCTAAAGTCCTCTCGGATCACAACCCGTTAGTAATTAGCCATAATGGTCTAGGTCCAATCAGGAAAAGAAGATCTTGGACATTTAACCGTAAATTACTAGCTGATGCTGCATTTATAGAACACCTACAAAACTGGACACGCGTGTTTTTCGACGCAAACCAATATAGCGCCTCGAGAAACTCGGTCTGGGACTCGTTTAAAGCAGCATTAAGAGGGGAAGTAATTAGCTACACAGCTCAGCTAAGGAAAAAACAACAGGATGACAAGTATAGGCTCCTGGGTGATTTGGTTAAGGCAGAGGAACAGCATTGTCTGGAACTTTCTTTGGGGAAGGAGAGTACTCAGAGTCAAACTAAAATCTGCCTGATTAAAGCCAAGATACAGAAGCAATTGGCCGAAAAGGCATCTATAGATTACTGGACCTATAGGAAGAAAATGTATGAGACAGGGGAGCAGGCTGGGAGGGCACTATCTTTAAGAATCAGGCAAGACAGTGTTAAAAATGCCATAACACGCATACATGATGAGGGACGAGATTATACTGAACCCCAAGATATTGTATCAATATTTGAAAAATGTTATGAAAATTTGTATAGGGAAGATGCAGGAGATATACTCCCGAATACCGCAGGCAGACACTACCCAGACCTAGGCCCCAAGCTAAATCAAGGTGAAATGGCAAGCCTCGAGTCCGATATAACTATAGAAAAAATACTGGAAGCACTATCTCAGCTAGCCGCAGGTAAAGCTGCTGGCTCCGACAGTATACCCTTGGAGATCTATAAATACTTGAAGACTGAGATCACGCCATTTCTGCTAGATCTTTTTAATGGAATTATATGTACTGGTATAATTCCGGATACGTGGAGAGATACCAACATAGTTGTATTCCATAAAAAAGTAAAGCCAAAAGAAAGCACTGGATCTTATAGACCGATCTCTCTTATAAATTCCGATAACAAACTGTACGCAAAAATCATAGCCACAAGGTTGGGGAGGGTCATTGGCGGCCTCGTCTCCCCCTGGCAGCATGGCTTCATCCCTGGCCGTGGCACAACGGACCATGTAAGAAGAGCTATATCCATATTTGAGGCCCATGCTGGGGGGGAGGGGATCGCCATGATCCTCCTCGATGCCGAAAAGGCATTTGACCGCGTTAGATGGCAGTACCTCTGGGATGTACTACAGGAGAGAGGCTTCGGTCCAAAAATATTGATAGCTATCAGGGCCATGTATCGCGACCCGATGGCTCGCATACAGATGTTGGGTCTGAGTTCGGCCGGGATTAGGATAGAAAGGGGCACCCGCCAGGGGTGTCCCTACTCACCAATTCTATTTGCACTGTATATCGACCCGCTGATCAGGCAGATATTGGTTGATAACAGCATTAAACCAGTAATAACCAATGGGTTCGAGAGGAAAATCCTAGCATATGCCGACGACCTGGCGGTCTAACACCTGATCCGGTAGAGACCATGCGAACACTAGTAGAGATTACCAAACAATTTGGATACTGTTCTGGGTATAGGCTAAACGAGGCAAAAACACAGGTGATCTGCTCAAAGAATATAATAAAAATGGATCAACGGTATGTTGATTCTGCTATATATCTGGGGGTTACTATCAGGGCAGAGACAGGGTTAATCATACGGGATAACTTCAATCCACTCCTTAAAAAAATAGAAACAGACTTAAAACTTATGGATGCACTACATCTGTCTATTATTGGCAGAACAAACGTTCTGAAAATGACAATGCTGCCCAAGCTTCTGTACCTATATAGGTCTATCCCTTTTTTAATCGAGGAACAAATGTTAAAAAAAACTGAATCCATTTTCAATAGCTTCCTGTGGCAATATGGCAAGATTAGAAGAGCAGCCAAATATATGTCTCTTCCCCAGGAACTCGGAGGCCTGGGCGCCCCAAATATAAGATTCTACCATTGGGGATGCTTAATAACCCAGATGTCTATATTATTTAAAGCTGGTGGTAGGGAGAGACATACTAGGGATCCAACCTCAAATCTATATATTCTCCCCTCAATATATGAGCAATATATGAGCTCCTTATGGGGCAGGAAGCCGTGGGTGCTTTATTGAGAAAAAATGGGCGCAGATTTTTTTTAAAAACTAGGCTCAAGGTTACACTGGGAGCTTGGGACCTATGGAAAACACTTCAGAAATACCTGCAGATTCCCAGAATTAATAGACATTCACCTTTATGGAAATCAGGTTTCTTTCCGAACTTAAGAATGGATGGGGCCTGGAAATGCTGGGAACAGCACGGCATTCAGACGGTAGGCGATATTATGTGTAATGGTAAGGTGATGCCATTTGAAGCTATTCAACAGAAATACGACCTACCTATAGGCCATAGCTTTAAGTATATTCAAATTGCACGAACTCTTAGCGCAGAAGTACTAGCCGCTTGTTCTCTCGCTCCCAGCCCTATCCTCGATTATGTAGTGAATGACGGTAACAGGATTAGGGTAGTCTATCAGGAGCTGCTGGACAGGCTACCTAATGACCTGGAGAAGCATGAGGCAGCTTGGGCAGCGAAACTACAGGACCCAGATGTAGATCTTGACAAAGCCCTATCCCTAGATAAGCAGGTACTCAGGTCCTCTAATCTGAAGGCACAACACTTCATGACTATTTTCAATCTATATTACACCCCCTCTAAGCTACATGACTGGGGGGTGAGAGAAGATAGTAAATGTCCTAGATGCCAACAAGACTCGGCCGATTTGGTTCATATGTTTTTCTTTTGCGACAAACTTGCCATAATTAAAACCGAGATCGAGAAATTTCTGGAGGGGCTGCTAGGCTCGAAGATCAGTCTATCCCCAACAGTTATGATACTCGGGATTGATGGTAAACTAGGGCTGAGTGGAAGGAGAGAAGTAGAGGCTCTAATCTTTCTAGCAGCAGCTGTTTTACGGATCCTGATATCAGCTGCTTGGAAGGACTCCTCTCCCCCGACTTTCTCAATGTGGCTGGCCAGATTCCTTGCTATACATAACATAGAATCCTCGCTTTATCTCTACAAAGGCAAAAAACTGCGGGATTTTGGTGTTGAAATGTGGGCTCCAGTGAAGTTATGGAGGGAGGGTACCTCTACCAATGCTGCTCTGATTTAACTTATTAATATTTAGTGTGAATTTTATCAACTTTTTCTACAAAGATATATATGTATATAGCTATAAATCGTTTTTCTTATGTGGATTGATCATCTTGTGTATCCTCTGTATGCTCAGGTAGTAATAATATCAAATCTAAATTTTGTATTGATGTATTATCGGGATGATTTATTATATGAATTTTGTGATTTTTTATTGATGTATAACACCTGTATTCGGATGTCTTTCTCTTACTGTGTCAATTCTCAATAAAAAAAAGAAAAAAAAAAAAGGGAGCACTTGCACTGTGGCACTGATTAGCAGTGGCACAGGGCCCAAAACATACAACCAGCAAAAATAGGTCAAAACAGAGGAGGCAATCCATCAAAAATGGAAGGGAGACTCACGCCAATGATGTCAGGTCTAACAGCGGTGTAATTCTGTTCAGCACTTCGGGCTGTAGCTTTGTCTGAAGTTTCCTATGGAAAATAACATGGGGAAAACATGTTTTCGGACCCCCCTTTTTTCTCAGCCCCCGCTACATAAATTACCCCAAAACTTCCATGACAGGAGCTGACTGGAGCACCCCACTAGGTTTACAAATTTAACGAAGATTCGTCAAACGGTGCCAAAGATATTGGCAAAAGAAAAAAACGCTCTTTGAATAGAAACAAGGTTCTAACTATACCTACCTACTGGCGACCGCCAATAGGTAATATATATATTACTCTTTATGACGTTATGGTGAGGGTGTGGTTATGAAACCTTAATGTATACTGAAACCAATCTGAAATTCACTAATACAACTGTAAATATACAGTTTTCAATGCAAATTAAAACTGAAAAAAACTGAAATTCACCAATTATTCTTTGCTATGCAAACAATAATTTCCACAATGTGGCAATAAGTAACAACACCTAAATGCTCAACATCATTGAATAACCACACATTCTCAAACTAATAAAAATGTGTTTGTAGACTTGTCAGTGATGGTGTTAATCTCAGCCATAATATAATTTATGTTATTTGAAATTGCATCAGTCACTGTAAGACTGAAGTCATGAGCATCATCTTCAACCAGTCACTATGCTCAGACAATATGGTCAGCCAACCCTTGCTGCACATGACCAAAATCCAGGCTGAAGTGAAGGTTGGCTAGATCCCTGGCCGTCAGCCAGTGCATGTCTTTTGTGGGTGTGCAGTGTGGGTTGCCCTGTGGCCTACCTTTTGATGAGACCCTATATTCAAAACCAGAGGTCACTAAGCCCTGCTATGTACGACCTTCATAACTTCATAAATAGGAGGCCTGGCCTCTTTTTAATTATATATTTTTATATATTTTTATTATTGATAATATTTTACTTTAATAAGTTATCATTTTTGGCAGATATGTGTTTGTAGACTCTGACAGTTGTAATTTCACAAAGCCAGACCCACAGAGTTCACATATCCTTTGATAAAAAATGTTATTTTTTGTTATTATTTTCTCTTTTGGGTCACATTGCTTCCCCTACTTCCAAAAGAGTTGGGGGCTCAGGGGATGCTCACCCTGCCCATTTATTATCCTTTTTTAGGACGGGGGAACAAGTTTCATGTCATATCATGGCAGCTTCAACAGAAAATATTGTATAGCAATCAGCTGATCAGAGCCTTTTTGATCCATAAGTACAACTTTGGGTCTGCGGACCTGAAATGGATGACTGGAACTGAAGCTCCATTTATGAATATATGACGTTATAACACATGCAGTTACAACGCATGTTTTTACAATGCAGTATTTACATTACAACTACCATTACATTGCATGATTTTACAACGCATGTCATCACAACGCATTTTTTAATACTACCATTACAACGCATAATACTTTTAGGGCAACAGTAGGGGAAGTGTTGGATAGTGTAGGGGTGAAAATTACTATTCCCACTCCAGTGAGTGCAACAGTAGCGTAAGTGTTGGATAGTGTAGGGGTAAAAATTGCTATTCCCACTCCAGTGAGTGCAACAGTAGGGAAAGTGTCGGATAATGTAGGGGTATTCCCATGTAACCCAAACCCACACCCACCCTAATACTAAAAAAACATCTATTACTTACCTTATTATGCGTTGTAATGGCATGTGTTGTAATGGTATGCATTGTAGTGGCATGCGGTGTAGTGACATGCGTTGTAATGGCTTGCGATGTTAAAGGCAGTTGCATTGTAAAGGTAATTTGTTGTAATAACTGCGTTGTAATGGATGTTTTCCTTCAATTTCTGTCCATGGACAGTCCACATACCTGAGTTCTCGGACTGTCCATTGACTAACCCTTTAGAACCTTCTATTATTTAACCATTTAAAGCCCAAAATATGCATTTTTTCTAACACTAATTTCCCAAAAACTACTGAACGGATTTACAACAAACTTAGATAAGACACTCCTATGAGCACAGGTCAAAATTCATGTCAAGCTTTGTGTAATCCCTTTCAGGTTATGTTCTCTAACGAAGAGCAAAATGTCCTTGGAGCTAAAATGTGAAACACGGTTTTTTGTCCTGTTCTTCCCCTTTCTCATGGATAGATCTGCCCGAAAATTTCCATGCCGAAACTAATCCGAATTCTTTTTTTTCCAGACCTTTTCATGCAATTTAATCAAATGGAGCCAAAGTTATCTGTAAAACAAAATTCCTTTTTTCAATAGATACTCTTATTTAACCATAAATTCAGAGTTCCTATCACTGATATATAATTGAAAACGTGAGTTTTTTGGCTACAGAATAATACATCGGCTGACATTTCGTAAGTATAAGTCAATCTATATCTTAGCAGCATTTTCCTTTACTGTGGGGTGGAGTCTACCCTGCCCAGCAGCTGTAACCACAAAGCTCTTTAGATAGTTTGAGGATCTGGAACTTTGTTTCTCACTTCGTAAATCTACCCTTGTATGCTTTACAGCTATGACACCCAGAGAACAGATTTATGAGCCCCTGAAAGCTGATTCAGAGAAAGGCTCTGCTGCCATAGTGCATTTGAAGTATGTTAATGCTGCAGCTCTCTGCTATTAAAGACCACTGGTGCAAAGTATAACTAGACGCCATGACGTCAGCAAAAGAGGCCAGCTCAGAGAGTCTTATATGTTTATTTGGTGATAACTAATGTTCTAAATACATGTGAAGGAGAGTCTGCAATGCACTGGCTTAGACAGTGTTTGTGATTTTAAACATGAGTCAGATTTTGTTCAAATAAACATACTGATCCCAGTCTTTGCATCCTGTTAAACTATCCCTGTTTAGCTGTACTAGTAACCCCTTTAATAAAGCAACTTTCTTCTAATAGTTTGCGATGATTACTGAGCAGCTGCAATTTGTTGGAATTGGCATCCATATTGTTGCAATGAATATGTTGTCATTAGTCCAGTGCGAACAAAGACAAGCAGCCTTTGATCCCTCTCTGGATTTTCATCTCTTATCCACTTTTAATTTTTAAGTTAAGATGTAGTTCAATGTGTATGTTAGCAAGTCGAACTTCTGGTATGTGCACATGTTGTGTCTGTCTTTCAAATGGCATGAAAGCAAGTGCTGCAAAGGTAAACGGACATACATGAAATGTAATTAAACTAGGAAGAAGAGAAGGAATGACTATGATTTAGCTACTAAAGTGAAGGGTCAGAATGTAATAAAACATTATATTCTGACATTTTTCCAACACTATTTAGGGAAATAATATATACTAAAACATGTAGTACTATAACTGTGCCTGTGATGCGAGGTCCTGCATCATCATCAAGGATGCCATCGATGAAGGTCTATGATGAGAAGTTCTGCGACAGGAATGTGTTGGGCAACAGCGGTTCTGAGGAGCAATGTCCGGAATGTGTAGCGCAGTGGAAGCTCCGATGTGGAGCTGCGAGGAGATGCGCTGTGCACAATCAGTTCTCTCCAAGAGACCTCGGATAGGCTTGCGGAGCACCTTCAGGCCTACTTCCAAGACTCCATAACTGGGCTGGCACCATATGGGGGTAAGATTCTCTGGTGACAGAGCTGAGGCTCTGGGTAGTTGGAGCCTTCTCAGTCCCTGATGCTCTGTTAAGGAGGCCATCCAACTAGCCATTGGAGTCACTCTGGTTGCCCAGGATTCAGGATGTAGGTGCAATCCTTCAATCAGGCAGCAGGGCAGCTGAGTAGCAGGGCAGCAGAATAGCAGTCTTTCTTCAAGCCATCACATAAATCTAGCAGGGCATGATGCCATGCAGGTATCAGATCACTGCGACTGGTATGCTCATTAACAGTAGCAACAGCTTACCCTCCAGTGATGCCCTTTTAGGCGTCTGTGTCACTGCGATGTTCAGGGCAATGTCCACAGCAATGGCTTACCTCTCCTCTCCCTCTCTGCCAGTACAAGATTCAGTGTGCAGGGCCTGCATAGTGGTGCTCAGGATCAGCCAGTCACACAGCAACATTTTGTTTCATTCTTCATATCTCAGTCCATTCGCATGTGAGTAGTGTTCAAGTGCATTATAGGTGGTGTATAGTGTACCTGAGAATGCTGGTGTGTGTGTATGAATGCAGAATGAGGAGTGTGACAGTGTATTTGCAGGGAAAGAGGTGTACACATGTGAATGCAGGGTGAGCCATGTGTGAGTGTAGTGGGAGCTGTGTGCCTGTCTGAGTGCTGTTGTGCATCTGTATGAATGCAGGGTGAGAGATGTGCAGGATGACAGGTGTGCCCCTGTAAGTGCAGGTTAAACGTTGTGAATGTGTGAGTAGTGAGTCAGCTTGGATGTAGAGTGAGAAGTATGCTTTAGTGTGAGAGGAGAGACTGAGGTGCCAGTGTGATTGCAGTGTTGTGCTTGTTTGAGTGTAGTGCTGTGTCTGTTTAAGCGCAGGGTGAGTGTAGGCATGTGTATGCATGATGAGTGAAATGCAAGTATAAAGTGAGCAAGGTGCCTGATTTACTGCAGTGTTAATGCAGGGTGAGAGGTATGCTTGTGTTCATGCAGGGTGCAGTACGTTAAAGCATAGACCTGATGGTTTTGACAATGCTTGTTTAAGATTTCTTGCACATGCAATGCCTGCTCTCCTATTCTACTAAACCTCATAGTACTGCTCATTGATGCAACTAAGTTTGTTGCTGCAGCATCAACTTTTTAATCTCATCTGTTAACTTTACCTCTTTAAATACTAACTAAATGTTAGTGATAGCATGTAAGGTAAGTTTCATATCGTGTGCTTCATCAGAATGAAATGACTCTCAGAAACAAGAACGTCTAGAATTACATAAGGAAATAGTGAGGCTTAACCCATATCCACTAATTCAACACACTCCCTATTTAAGTATATTGCTTACCTTCATTGCCATTTGCACCTGTTTCATCCTAGGAATTTTTGCACCTGTTTACTGTTCCTTTCTCGCACTTTATGAAATGTTAGGATGCACACATATTTCAATATCTGCAACACCAATGCTATAGAATGAGAAAAATGTTGTGAATATGAGTCTCATATTGCAACATGGAGAATTTGAGCACACTTCTTACTTTTCTGTAAATCTGTGTAATATAACACCTATATAACATTTACCTACAGACAAAAAAATTGTTAGCAGGTTTGTTGGAGAAATGTATTCTGATAACAATTTTGTGTTCTGTTATGTTTGTGATTCTGCTACCAACTAGCTTTACATAGTTTCCGTTTCCATTAGAACAGATTTAGGCAGATGACTGCGCTCATTTATCCTGGTAGAGATGCCTAAGTGCTCTGCTCTGCCAGTTTTCTGCAGTCAATGTTAATAAAGATGGATTGGAGCAGAACATTTGTTCTCCCCTCAGGGACCAATATCCCTTCCACGGTTAATGGTTCCTTATGCTTAAAGTCTAAGGTATCATAAATCCTGACTGCAGTTTGAAGCCTACACTCTAGCGTGACTAATCCGTTAAAGGGGTTCAGCACAATAATTAGATTATCGAGCTGGTTTTTGCTTGGTGTAAGATTGCCTTCACCTTTCTAATATATTTATTGACTCTTATAATTTGTCCATCCCTAATGGAATCAAAAAGCTCAGTTTACGGCTGTGGACTGACAGGTCAGTAACGAGTATCCTGTATCAACAGCCAGGAATGCCTCCAATTCCCCTTTTGAGTCATGCACAAGGAGCAGCATTACAGAAGGTGCAGTTAGTGCAGAAAGAAGAGTCTCCTTCTTCCAAGTGTACCACCTTGAAGCTAGACAAGGGGCAGTCATGTTGAATGGGTAGATGAAGTTGCTAAATGAACATTGCTCTATACCTACTTCTTCCGAATGATAGCTCTTCTATTGAAAGCTGATCTCCGGGTCCCCTCCCCTTTTTTATGGGCAATGAGAATAATTTACAGGAGTGAACGGACAATCAAAGAGGGCATGGCGGTCCGGGTGTGTGCCAGGGTGCCCCATTGTCCTCCGAGCAATGGTGTGCGGGCCTCATCAATGAGAGTTACAGCAGGAAACTGCACTGGGAGTCCCTGGCCCTCAATGGTCAAATGGCAGCTGGCACCAGGTCACAGAGGTCGCATGCCTTAGATATGGGTGTAATTCATCTTTAAGACATTGTGTGCACTGGCTATGGAATGACGATTTGTGGTATAAGCAGGGGCGCAGCTACCATTGGTGCAGCAAGTGCAGTGGCACAGGGGCCAAGATAACCGGACGGCCCATTGAACCCTAATAATTGCTGTATTTTATAACACAACATAAATAAAGGGGCATTTTCGTTGCTTGTTCCAGGTCCCAAGACACCCAAGCTACATTAGCGGATGTAGGTGTGTAGAGTTTCGTGCGGATATATGATTTCATTGTAGCACATTACAGGGGTGAGCTGCTTTACCTCACCTTTGACGTTTTATTGCATTACATTACATAATATTACACGAACAAGCCCATAACTGAGTGATACATTTTGAGTGCTGTCCATTTTTGAGAGACGTCCTCTCTTTTTAATAACGCCACATTCACAGTGACACTAAATTGAGATTGTGACAGCATTTTGAATATTTGCTTATAAACATAAAACAGTTGTCTCAAGAAATCTCTGTAGGTTAGGTGATTGCTGCTGAGATCGATGTGCAACCTTTAGGAATGGCTAAGTTTGAATCCTAAGAGGGCCAACTCAGAATTCCATCCTTCTGAGGTCAATATGACCACTATTTCATTCCTAATAGAATGCCTATGATTTACTGTGCTATGCAGTGATACATATTTCTGGTAGCAAGAGCAGCCACTTTAAAAATAAGTGTTACTTTTGATAACACATGTTATTGTTGTTATGCATGGCTCTCACTGACAACCGTTAGTGTAAATGTCAGATTCTAAATCTGATAATTCATTGCTTTGAGGTAGCAAGTTACAGATTTCGTAACTCACTGTTGCATAAAGGAATTCTGGGCTGCCTTGGCTGGGGTCTGTGAGAGACAGTCAGAGCAGCTTCTGAAAGAGGGGAAGGCACAGAGAGGGGTGGATGCAATGCTTTCAGGTATATTTTAATTTGGGACAGGGAAGAGGGGCCATTTTTGTATGGCTCCCCCGTTATTCCTCTGTTGAAAGCAGGGGTAGATTTCCGTGGGCCATTCCTAACATAGACCTAAGGATAAGTAAAATGGGAAATAAAGGGATGATTATTCACATTGGGGTTCTGCGTGACATCATAGACAACACTTGCTTCACTCTTGTCTATTTCATGTCACTAAGAACACATCTGTGAAAACATCCCTATAATTCACTGTTACGCATCTACAATTCTGCATGCTATGCTTGGCTCTATTATAGAACCATTAGCGTGAACAACTGGATTCGAAATACAGCAATTTACTGCTATGATGTAGAACCAGTGTGTAACAGAAATTGTTAGTCGCTGTTCCTCTGCATTAATGGAATTTCATGCTGCTCTGGCTGGGCTGGCTGAGAGTCTGCCACAGCAGCTCTGGAAAGCAGGAAGCACACCGTTTGGATGGGAGGGAAGGCACAGAGAGTAGTGGGTGTGGGTAGCAGGAGGCCATGTATTTTGTTTTTTAATTTGTGACAAGGAGGAGATGCCAAGTTATCTATGGCTCTCACATTACTCCTCTGCCTCTGTGTAGCAGTTGAAAGCAGGGGCAAACGATTCTGGGGACTATGCATTCCATACAATTATAGATGGGGAAAAGTGAACTACAAAGATGTTTTTCACTTTGAGGTTCTAAGTGACATCATAGACAACTTAAGCTTCGTTATCTATTTGATGTCACTTTGTACCCCGCCTGAAAGAAAAAGATCCCTATAATTTTCAGTCACCGCTCTATTATTCTATATGTTTTGTATGACTATCAAAGAGACCCTTGACCATGAATGAATGGAATCTAAATCAAGTAATTCACTACTATAATGAAGCAATGATTGGTAACAAAGCTTGTTATCCCCTTCACCATAAAGTAATTCCAGGCTACTCTGGATGGGCTCTCTGCCCCTATGTAGCAATTAAACACAGGGGTAATGATTTCGGGGGACATACATAACATATAATTATAGATTTTTATGTCTTCCGCCTATATTGTCTATTTGATGACACTCAAAACGTCTCGGTGGAAAACATTTCCATAATTAACTGTTACCTATCTATAATTGTAAACATTAATGTTGTTAGCAGCAGTAGTAGTAGTTATAATAATTTAAAGCTGAACAATGATAGTTCACAGTAAGAATTTGTATAACTGGAGCTTTTTTTCTTCACTTGATTCTGAGGTTAGTGTTCTTGATAAATGTCTGTATAGGAATTTGTTTAATCTAGATCTTCATGCAAAATATATATATTCTATCGATGTGTCTTAATACTCAGTAAAACATGTATATCTCACATTTTGTCTTGTGCATCCATTAGTCTACCAGTAAAGGATTAGAATGTGTGGAGGATCTTGCCAGGTGCCCTGTGAGACTTTTTCACTGGGTAGGCAGGATGTTTTAGCAAAGTAAGTACATGTTGCTGACAACTGTTGTGACTTGAATATGCCAAGTCTGGATCATGGTAAGACAACCCAAGGCTTTTATCCTCCTGTGGTTGATATATGGGTTCAATTAAATCGTGTGATGATATCACCTGTTATTTAGAACTAGTAAAACTTTGATATGAAGCACTGCATGAAACAGGCTTTTATTAATCCCAAAGTATTGTACCCTTATAGGGAAGGTCCGTGGCAAACCGTTTTTGTCTGGCCACTAGGGTTATTCTAAACATTTCTGATTACAAGTAGAGATGCACAAAGTTTTACTTTTGCCTGCAAAGCAGGAAGAAGTCGGGAAACAAGATTTTACAAAAGCGGAAGACATTTGCCCAATACACCAGCATTCCTTGATACAAAGTTTAACTTTCTTCCTAGCAGCTGAAACTCCAGCCCAAGAATGACAGGATTTCATACTGCAGTAAATGTAATCCCAGTTTTCCCTACAATAGCACAGGGCTGATCTTGGCCTTCAATAGCAACAGAGAAACATTGGAACGCCATCCATTCTCCAACATTTAGAAGCTCTGCCCCAGGAAAGCTGCCAGTCACTCTGTACCTTGGGAGGGCGGGGGGAAGGAAGGCAGGGCAATGTTGTAATTAGACAGGTAGTAGCAATATTTTTTACAACTTTGCAAAGCAGGTGAAGTTTTAAGAAACGTGTACTCTAAGTTGCGATATGTTGAGCTTCATCTTGTCTCATATCCCAAGTATTTGGTTTGTTCCAAGTCGATTTGTCCTTTGGTAAATATCCTCACATTGCATGAGTGTGCAATACGTATCCATACATTTTGTGTGGTTGTGGCACTAACGGCTTGCTAGCATGTGTTTCTAGGGCTTCCTGTTCAGGTGTCTGTATAAGTTGTCACTAAAAGGAAAATTCAAAAACATCTTTTAGTGTAAACTTGCACACATGGTATGCTAAGACCAGTGCTCTAATGGTGTTTTATGCCACAGATATCCATTCACTCACCTATTTAACTGTGGTTCCTATGTAAAATGCTCTGTTACACATCTTGGATCCTGGAAATGTATTTATTCATTTATATATTGCTTGAGCGTATTTGTTGTTTATTATTGTCCACATTAAGAAATGGTTCTTTGGGCCTACCGAACTCGTAGTTCTTCCACACCATTTATCTGTGGTTGAACAGCATGGTTTCCACTGGTAGGACCTCCACTCTGCCAGTGTAAACCATTGACCTGGTTGTCCCTTAATAATTTGGCCACCAGGCTATAGTAGCTATGCCAAACAGCAGTTGTGAGGCAGGTGCAGATATCTAGTTTTGGCAGGTGATCCTCTGTCAGGGAAGAGAGTTAATAGCTTCTTGCCACCTTCAAAACGAGGACCTTTGTGCGCAAACTGAGTCTGTAAGTCTTCACAATACTGTATATTATTAATGCCTAGTGTACAGAATGGATTGATCTCTCTATGGGTTCATTCTGCAAGCTACAGATGTTATACCCCTTACAAGGCCAGAGAAAAGGAAAGGGTGAGTTCTATGGCTGGGTGGAATTGACAATTCCACTTGCAGAATCAGAAGAATTTGGGTAATTCTGCATTATTCTTGTGACCGTGTTACTCTTGTAACGCGGAATTACTGATAAATTACAATTCTGCCACTCCACTGCCTGAATGAAAATTGTGCAGTGATTTCTAAAGTTTAGAAACCACTGCAAACAACACTTAGCACCCTTGCATACTCTGTAGTGATTAAAAGTTACAGAGTGGTATTTGGCCTCAATATATATTTAGACAAAATTCATCCTCGCTTCCAGTTTTGAAAACAGCACCAAATAGCCACTCATCCCAATCCTAAAATTCTGCAGATGCTGGCGGAAGTTTGATGCAAGTCCGCAGAATCAAACTCAGAAAATTCTGTCCCTAGGGAGCTCTATTGGATGATCAGTTACCAAAGGGCTTCAGATGAGCAAAATGGATGTTACAAGGGATCACAGTTCATAAAAAGTGCAAGTCAGGATGATTTCAGAAGTTCATAAAAAGTGCAAGTCAGGATGATTTCAGAGTATGAAATTATAAAATGATGGGAAATTACCCAAATTGGTTTAATGAGAAGCAACACAACTTGAAGAGACTGGCCTCAACATCCGAATGGCCTGGAAAAAGGGATCACTCCAGAAAAATAGACCAGGATTGTCCATAATAGGTTTTGTTTGCTGAAGATAGAGCTTTCCTTCATGTGCACCTCTTGCACCAACTGTGAGTGAAGCACCAGTTGTAATCATGCTCATTTACCATAAAAGTAGGACTGTACATCATATGCATTCTTAAGTAGTTGCATAGGTATTCGCTCATGGCATCATCTGGATGAATGGGCTAAACATGCTGCGATTATGTGTTTAAGTGCAACCACACACAGAGCTAGACTATCCTCATGGCGTAGCTTGTGCCGAGGCAGTAAACAGGAGAAACACAAACACTTGAAACTAAAAAAATACTCGCACAATACAAGTTATAATACATATCTCCAACATAGCACTAACATACCTTACCATAGACTATTTCATTGCTGTCTAGCTCACTTGTGCCAAGCATCCCTCTCAATCCAGAGAGCCAATTGCACCAGGACTTAACTATCTTTTTTTCAGCAAGGTTCATATTACATGCCTGTAACATGTATAAACAGTGTTTAAATGACCTATAGGAGACTTGTCTGGTACCAAAATCACACACTTATAGCTAATTGAACATGGTACCACCACCCTTCCAGAACTGAAGAATAATTCAATACCTAAAACACGTCATCTTAGGATTTGTACAGACGTTTGAAAGAAACCTGATAACAACATGCTGGAGGCTTCTTAGACAGCCAACAATGCAAAGAGGCCACAACAGTTGCAGAATGTGAACTATATAAATGCCAATAACATAGAAAAATTAGACACATAGCCACATCACCCCATTCTGAAACTCTTTGCAATATTTCACAAACAGATAAAAGAAAAAGTTGCATTTTTGGGATCTGTTCCATCCATAATCAGACAACTTTATGTTAGACCTGACATCATTGGTGTGAGTCTCCCTTTCATTTTTGACGGATTGCCTCCTCTGTTTTGATATGTTTTGCTGGATTTATGCTTTGGGCAATGTGCCACTGCTAATCAGTGCCACAGTGCAAGTGCTCCCCATGTTACATTGATATACTGATTGGATTCCATGATTGGGTTATTTGATTTATCTGTCAGACCCTAGTACAGTGCACCATGTGCGCCGAGGGCTTGTAAGTCAAATGCTGCTGGTGGGCTTGCAGCACTGGTTGTGCCACCCACAGAAGCAGCTTGTAAAATGTGTCTCAGGCCTGCCATTGCAAGGCCTGTGTGCAGTCTAGCACTGCCATGTCGACTTGGCCAAGTGCACCCACTTGCCAGTCCCTAAACCTTCCCTTTGCTTCATATTAGACACCCCTATGATAGGCCCAAGGGCAGGGTGCATTGTAAGTATAAGGTAGGACATGCTCCGATGTGTGTAGCATGTTCTAATAGTGAATTACAGCCATTTTCGTTTTTCACTATTGAAGGCTACCTGTTCTCATAGGCCAGAATGGGCAGTTAGATTATTACATTCTTATATTCCTAACTGACTCAGGGAACATAGTAGAAATTAGAATTTAGTATGCCTGAACTCAGAATAATAAAATACATCTTTTAGTAAAGGTTATTTTAATATTCTGTGTTTGCAAATACCACTTTTAGAAAGCAGGTATTTGCTTACCTAACCATTTGAACCTGCTTCTGCTGAGTTGTGTATTCCTTGTCTGGGTTTGTGAGTGACAAGGCTGGGGAATTCCAGGAGACAGGCTCGGACAGCCCAGTGGTGAATAGAGAGATTTACATCCAGATGGGAGGGAGGAGTGCACCTGGGACCTGAATAGGGCTGGGCCTTCCCTCTACAATGCTGTCTCCCGCCCCCTGTGGCTTGGCTGATATCTCTGCCCAGCACTGTGAAAGGAGAGAGGGAATCATGTCAACAGAGTGCTCCAGAGCTGTATCTTCCCTCCCCTGTGCAGGCTCCACCTCCTGTGGGGTGGCTGATGTCTCTGCCCTTCACAGTGAAAGGAAGAAGAGAGTCATGAAAACAAAGCGCTCAGGAACTGGTTTGGACTAGGCAGAGGCCTCTCTGCCTTCAGAGAAGAAAGGATTTTGGGTATAAATATTGGGACCCTGATCCCAAGAAATTAGATCACTTCTGGAACAAGAAACCTTTCTGCCAAGGAGAAGAACCAAGGAAGCTGCAGGAGTTTGGACTGCCCCTCTGTCAGTGTGCTGTTTGCTGGGTTGGTCTGCAGTGGTTGCTTCATTGCCAAGGGGAAGGAGAAGGAACTTTGTAAGGACTTTCATCTACAGAGTAGTCTCCAATGGCTTGAACTGTGCTTGCTTCCTGCTGAAGTCTCAGGGACAAAAGACTTCACCTCTAGCTCCCTCCTGAATTTCCTTGCTGGGAATTCTGACTCCAGACACTTGCGTGCCGCTGGGAGCTGAAAGCGCGACGCATCGATAAGAAGCGTGTCGCCGCCGCAGCTAAAATCGCCGCTACGCCGGAGAAGCGAGCCTTTGTCGCATCTCCCTAGAAGCGTGTGTTCATCGAAGTTGCCTGCTGTCGCATCACCGGAGAAGCGTCACGCCATCGAGAGAGTCGCCATCGCATCACTGGAGAAGCGTGTCGCAAGGCCTGTTGTGACTCCGAAGTACAGAGTCGTCGCAAGGCTGCCAGGGCGTCTTCGCATCGTCATCGCATCGCCGCATCAAGGGCGCCATCTTCTCGCATCGCATCAACGCGCCATCTTGCGCACCGCAACGAGCCGCAGGCCAAGAATCTACGCATCACCTCTGCACCGGTAAGGCTCACGACGAGTCCCCTACTCTGCACAATCATTGAGGAAGGACAAAACCGTTCCCCCGGGTCACGGAACCGACGCATCTCCCATTTTGCGAGCCTTTTGTTCACTTTGCGTTACGCATCCAGGTACTTTGTTGAGGACTTTGTCGCATTTAACAGCAACTTGATCTAAGAGACTTTAATCATCTTTTAAGTAATCTTAAGTGTAGTATTGTGGGTTTTTGTCGTTTGTCGTCTTGTGTTTTAGTCTATATAAAGAATACTTACTTTTATAAAACCTGTGTTGTGTCCATCTGCAGTGTTATCACTGTATTACTGTGTATAGTCACAAATGCTTAACACACTGCCTCTGACATAAGCCTGTCTTCTTGTGCCAAGCTACCAAGGGGGTGAGCAGGGGTTAATAAGGAGTGTAATACCCTTATCCTGACTTAGAAGTAAGGGTCCCTATTTGGAAAAAGGTGATAACCATTGCCAACTAGAGACTCCCAGATCTAACACTTTACATATGAATAAACAAATATAAGCTAACATTGCCAAAGAAGGAGCTTCACAAGTATGTATTTGTTTATACCCAAGCAGGAAATACAGAACATAAAGTGGGACGTAATTGGCCCAGACTGTTTTCTGACCCCTGCATATGCCCATATTTGCTCAGGGGTCAGAGTTATGACCAGGGTGATATTTAATGCATCTATGTAGTACGGAAAGCATTCAATATTTCACCCTTCCTTAAATTTTGGCATGTCAAACCTGCTGGAATTTACCATACCATGTGGCTATTGGTGAAGTAAGCACTAAAATCTGCATGTCATTATCCAGAAACTAATAATGGATGCTATTTAGTGCACTTGATAAATAACACACTCTAGAGTACGGTTGTTTATTCAGTGCGATAAAAAAGCAACTGGATTCCAATATACTCAGAATGAGGGCCATTGTGTATTCACTCTATTAATCATTTTTGTTTAAGTTTGACAGATGTGTTACAGACAATTCAGGCAATATTGGCCATATTTCCTAAGCATGTATGTAGCTTTTTTGTCATCTTTGTACTTTCATGTATGAGTAGTTGTGAGGAACCTTTGAAATGAGATTGCATGCGTTCAGGCCTACCCGGATCATTGGAAGTTTCTTAATACCTTCAAACATAACTTGAGACCTAAAATGTAACCATTGATTACACTTTTTAGCGAATGAGCCTGTAGGTAGCTGTAATGTGGTATAATATCAAGGAATGCTGCGAGATGCATGACGCTATGTGTAGGAAAGTAGGATCTGCCCCTACTTTTCGCTTGACGTGATTTTGTTTTTGACTAGTCTGACTGGGATCTTGCTAATCAGGACCGCAGTGTATTTGCTTTTTCCCTAAACTGTTGTGTTCAGTACCTAGGTACATCCCAGTTTGGATACAGGGGTACCCTTGTCATGCCACCCATGAGAGACCATTCAAAATGGAACTACAGGCTTGCCATTGCATCCTGTGTAAGTCAGTGCATGCACCACTTACGAAAGATATAGGTTTACTATATCTAAGGGGAAATCTCCTAAACAACGAAGCTTAAATCACGACTTACCTGAACAACGAAGTCAGAACAACGAGGAATCCCGAACAACGAAGTCCTAAACCACGACTCTTCATTTCAACAAATTCTTAAACCACGACTCGGACTGCTGTACCCAATTAGGGAGGCAAAATTATGCTTGGCATCTCTCTGTAAAACGTGGTACGTTAATCTTCTTTATGCTGTCCCCGGCGCTCCTAAACCACCCCACCTCTCTTCATTTTAATTAGGGAGGCAAAACTATTCTTGGCATCTCTATGGAAAACATTTTTACGTTATTTTTCTTCGCACTCAACCCTTGGAAACGGGAGTGCCTGGTCCTGGAATTTTTTTTTTTTTGTGTGGCACATAACTCTCTCCGCCCCCCCACCCCTCTTTAACCATTGGAAACGGCAACACAAGAGGCTTGCTAAGGCCTACCCCTTTCCTTGCTGGCGGACTCTAATGAGCGCGAGGAAGCAGCCAGCTTTCTTCCTGCTTGGTGGCAAATCGAGGGAACAGCGTTTTTGGGAATGTTCTCAGGCTTAAGATATATGTCTTTAATATAAATTACTGTGTTAGGCCCGTAGATGGCACTGTTAGTTTGTTAGTCAAAGAAGATATCGCTCTGTGCAAAATGCGACTGTCTGTCACATTTGAAAAGGTGAAAAAATGGAGATTGGCCGTTTTATTAAATGTTTTAATTAAGTCTAATCATTATTAAATGAAAAAAATGAACAAAAATCAATTTAAAAAAAAAAAAATTCGGAAAGAACTTGCTTTTTAACTATAGTTAAAAATAGTGCACTTTGTGTTATTTTAATTTAATTTAGTCAGCATTCTAGTCGAAATAAAAAAAAATGGTGGCCTAATATTTTAAGGATTATTAGTGTACATTAGTGTCATTTTGAAAGTTAATAAGTATATGTAAAAAACGATTTTTAAGACTGAAACATACAAATGTTTAAATAAATAGACTTCTTTAATATAATTACATTTTTGAACTGTCTTTCAAAAATTGGTTTAAGAGAACGTAGTGGTAGATTCAGGTAATATGGAAATTTATTATTTTTCGTGGTTTAGTAAGTCGTGGTAAAGAAGGTAGTGGTTTAACTTTGGTAGTGGTTTAGCCTTCGTGGTTAAGACATTCGTTGTAAAAGTGGTAGTGATTTAGTCATACAATCATATCTAAGGGGCACTGCACTTAAAACTTATAAGTCACCCCTCTAGCAGGCCTTTACAATCCTCGGGCAGGGTGCTTGGTTCTAAGTGAGGGGGTGTCCCTGCATGAGCAGGACACCCAAGCAGCCTACGGAGTCCATTCTCACGGGTTATCAGTGAAATTTGTTTTTAATCTCTCTTTAGTTTTCACATTTCCTAAGTGACCCTGATGTGCGTCTGTACTTAATTTCTATAGTAATGTCAAAGGAGGTAGTAATCTAATTTCCCTCAAAAGTCATTCATTTTCATTGGTCAACTCTTCTTTAATGGTAAGCCATATTTTTATCAAACCCTTGATTTCTCCTGATAGAATGATTTGCATAACTCTACTTAAGTCTTCATCCTTTTCCAGCTCCTCCTTCCAGACATCCTCTGTCAAAGCACCTGAGGTTATCCCAGACGCATTAATGACTTCTTCTTCTTCAAAGTCATCCAAACGAACCTCATCTTTTTGTACATTTACTAACCTGGATAAGCAGTCAGCAGTAACATTGTTTACCCCAGAAACATATTCTACTTCAAATTCTAAATCTTGCAGACCAACCACCCATCTCCTGATTCTAGATGATATAAAGTTAAATTCCTTCTCTCTAAAAGCTCCTTAAGTGGCTTATGGTCCTTACACACTTTGAATGCTGTTCCTAAACTTGTTAAATGCTCGGAAAATGAACAAAGCTTCCTTCTCAATTACAAACTAAATCAATTTGCCACATGTAAAGATCTTGAGTCACAATCGATCAAACATTCCCTACCCTCACTTTTTTGTTTCAAAATCAGTCCAAGACCTTTTGAATGCATATCATTGACAAGGTAAGCTTCATTACCTGGAATAAATGCCTGTAGATTGGGTGCTTTTCTCAACTCATCCTTTAAATTTACAAATTCTTGTTGGCCTCCCATAGACCACACAAACCGTTTATTCCTTACCAACAGACTTCTTTAATGTACAGACTTATCTGCCACATTTTCAGTGAACTTACCATGATACTCTACAATACCAAGAAAAGAAAACATTTCCTCACTTTGATGATGATTCTGTTAGAGGTACTACAGCATCCACATCTCCTTTTTTTGGTCCCACTCCTTCTCGAGAGATTAAATTTCCTAAATAATTTACTTCTTTTACTAAAAATGTACACTTTTCTTATTTATGCATCAAACCAGCATCCAAATGTCTCTGTAAAACCTGTCTTACACAGGCAATTTGTTGAGACATGTTGCACCCATAAATTAACAAATCATCCTGGTAACATTTCACTACCTCAACTCCTTACTGAAACAATCATCCTTTGGATGGCACATGCTACAGACACAAAACCAAATAGCAGCCATCTAAATTTGAAAGCACCCATGGGAGTGGCTGATGATTTCAATTCCTGAGAAGTTTCCACTAACTATACCTGGTGATATACGGTGGTAAGAATGAGTCTCGTAAAGTATTTTGCACCTGCCATGGTTGACATGATTTTGTCAATATTAGGAAGTGGAAACCTGTCAACTATGACTTTCCTGTTTAATGCTCTTTAAATCGATACAACGCCTAATATAGCCATGCCCTTTTAAAGCTACAACTGAAGGTGCTGACCAATCTGTTGCTTCAACAGGTAACATTATCTCTTGCTCAGTCAACTTATTCAATTATTTTTCCACCTTATCCTGAATTGCCACTGTAATATTTATCACTTTGGCTGCCATTGGCCCAGCTCCTCTTTTAAGTCATATTTGATGTTTGTAATGCTTCAACCATCTTAATCCTTCCCTAATAAGGTATGAATATTGCAACACAAAATGAATTGAACTTGTTTCTACATCTTGAATTTGCACCTGGGGTTCAGCATTTGGGTGGAGTGTAAAACCTAATAAGCGTTGATGATGATAATGAATTCTATGAACATAGGATCTTGGAGGCAGCCAATAAACAAAAAGAAACAATTAAAATCCTGAAGGAGCTGAGTCAAAAGCAGACGCATGAAGCGCCCACCAGCCAGAAACAACGCAATAAGTTCCTGTTCTTCTTTTTAGACAAGGTATCCTGGCAGATATAGATAACTCCCCCTCTAACCAACATGTTGTGGAAAGGGCTGAGCCACATAAAGATAGGGTAGAGTTGATCACCTCCTTCCAAATGCTCGACCAGGAGACTCTGTGCCGCATCGCCACCAGAATAAAATCGGGCTCACCCGCAGATCCTTGTCCACCAAGGGTTTTTAAATTAGCGCTCCCGGCGATTGAGGGAGAATTTCTCTCCATGATGAACCTCTTGCTGGAAACAGGGAAGGTCCCTAGGAGATGTAGAGAAGCAAGAGTAATCCCCCGTCTCAAAAAGATAGGAGCAGACACTACCAACATGAAAAACCTCAGGCCCATATCCCAACTTCCTATTTTGGCCAAAATCATGGGGCAACGCATTCTTCGAACCTTATCAATGTTCATGGAAGAACACCAACTACTCCGGGACAGGCAGGCAGGCTTTAGGAACCACCACAGTACCGAATTGGTGATGCTGTCAGTATTGGATGAAAATAGGATCACAGCTGACAGCGAAAGGCCGTGCTCCTTGACCTGTCGGCAGCGTTCAACACGGTCAACCATCGCCAACTCCTACAAAGAATTCAGGACATTGGCATTAGGGGGACAATTCTCTGTTGGATCACCTCCTTCCTGACGGATCGCACCCTAAAAATAGGAAATGGGTGATTTTGTGTCCGATAAAGGGTCCATAATCTGTGGAGTCACGCAAGCGACTGCATTGTCCCCACTTGTGTTCAACATATACCTCAGACCACTATTGAGGGCTCTGGCCCACAGGGACTGCCAGGTATGCGGACACACACACAAATCATCCTACAAATAGAAAACCTCCCACAAGCCCACACAAGGGTGAAAGACATACTGAGATGTGTGGTAAACTGGATGATGGCCAACTCTCTCAAGATCAACCTCGATAAAACAGAGGTGTTGGCCATCACTATGGACTGTAACCCATGGACCACCCAATATTGGCCACATGAACTGGGAGACACCCCGTCTCCAGCTCCAGTGGTAAAAAGTCTGGGCATTAAAATAGATACCAAACTCTCACAGGCCTACCAAATATCAACCATGTTCGTGACCTGTGTGGGTCTGCTTAGACAGCTGTGGAAATTATCTCCCATCCTTTCTTTCTTGACAATGCGGACACTGGTAGCCACCCTGATCCTGTCATGACTTGATTATGGGAACTCACTTTACATTGGAATGCCAGACATGTTACTTGGCAAACTCCAGGTGGCGATGAATGATGCGGTGAGGCAGATTTTTAAGCTTCCCAGATGCACCCGGGCCTCACCCCTACTGTAACAATTGCACTGGCTTCTCATTAAACAGATGGCTACATTTAAAGGCCTCTGTATCACCCACAAGGCCCTGTATGGTCAGGCACCAAAACACATCAAAGAACGTGTGGTGAAATACATACCTGGCCACACCCTAAGGTCTGCCACAGAGGGCCTACTAAAATGTCCACAGTTTAATTACACCACTAAAGGTGGATGAGCCTTCTCGGTCCTCATCCCGCAACTCTGGAATAGGCTGCCAGGCCATCACCGCTCCGAAAGAGCCCTTCTTCCATTTAGGAAGAAACTGAAGATGTTACTCTTCACAGAAGCCTGGGCATAGCATCTACTACTTGGAGACTACATTCACTTCTGGGAGTATAGCTAATCTTCTCAAAGCGCTTAGAGACCTGCTGGTATTAAGCGCTCTATAAATCACAATTAACAATAACAATGCAATCCAATTAAGTCATCACCTTTCTTAGAGACGTACATTTTCCCAAGCCAGTTCAATACATGCCTCACGATAACCATTTATGTTTATGGGTTGACTCCCATCCCCACCTTACCTTATGCCCATGGCACATAATTTAATCTTTCCATCAAACCACTGTGTGTATGTTTTGTTTGAGATGATGATCAATTGAGAACACAAATCAAATGTCATGTTCTCCATTGTGCCATAAATCTTCACATCTCCCGCTAGGGTGTCGCCTCATGAATCTGCAATATGATTCACATCCCCACTAGCATGTTCTTCCCATGAATATCCTATTTGGGAAACTAGTTCTTGGGTGACTGTCTTTCTGTCCTTACTGTGATCCTTCCGTGTTTTTCCACGTACAACACTTACTAAAATTACCTTTTTTACCACAACTATGGCCTGTTACATTCCATGATGGCCAAATTCTTGCATTTGCCCTGTGTCCACTCCTTCCACACTGAAAACACTCACCACCAAATTTCACTTAATCTTCTTTCATGCAACCATCTTTATCTTTCATGCACAACTTACTTTTCAACTCACAATTTTGTCTACTTTATCAGTATGCATCAGTGGACATATTCTTTCTGCACTAAGAGTCATTCCACACACATTAGCATAATGGCAAAACATTTTTTTCCACTTGCTCCCATGGTCTGTGACTGCCGGCCACCACCCCACCCCTTAACATGCATACTACAGTTACACACTTATCAGGCCAACAACAGAATTCTTTGGAAGGCAGGGGGTCTCGTGCTCGAGACCCCCCGGCCGTATTTATTAAAATATGAAACAAAATTAATATTTAATAAAAAAACATTATTTACATAATTATTAAATGCAAAATTCAGACATTAGATTTACATCCAGTTTAGACAGGTATGGTGGGCTAATCTTAACAAATGTCTAATACAGCGTGGTTCCTAACCAAATCTAACATCCTGATATCAATTTGCATTTTAATAATTTCTGGTCCTACGGCAAGGTCGCTAACCGGTGTCAGATCCTTTTACCCAGCTATGCTCTCACGTCCGAGATGTGCATGCGCAACAAGGGCCCGTTTACCCTCGTGGGCTCCGTGAACTCCATTTAACCATAACAGGAGGGCCCTTACACTCGCGCCCTTTGATGACGTCATAGTGTATGTGCGGGGTGGCTACCAGCCTGAGGAAAGCGTGACTCCCCTCCCCCGCACCCAAGCAAGCGGATATCCTGCCCCTGAAGTTCTGGGAGAGACCAATGGCCCCTCCCCCTGGGCGACCCCTTTCGTGAATGGGGCCCCACCTAAGGACCTTAAATTGCTGTTCACCGATTATGACCTTACCGCCAGACCCACATAATAAATACGACATTACTAATCTAAGAGGGAAAAAAGGCCTAAGGAAAAAGAGTTAATGCAACAGCAAAACACACCCAGAAAACATATACATATTAACATTGCCTGTAAACGGGGAAAAAAGGCCTAAGGAAGAAAGACATTTATTCTTACGACATTGCATAGCGTTACACCGTATACCTACCAGTGTCCTCACCAGAATTCTGCTACAAGGGGATGGAGGGTGGGGAAAATTAAAGGCCCCACAGCGGGGCGAGGAGCGAGCCTGGGGAGCGCGGGCACAAAGAGGCCGCTTCCCGCGCTCCCCAGGCTCTTAAACCCCCCTACGCCGCGATCCCGCCCCCTCGACCCGGAAGCGCAAAACTGCTTCCGGGTCAACTGGCGGGACGCGCGGTCCAACCAGGACTGGTGGAGGGGGGGGCCGGGCCCAGCCATGTGTGCGTGGGGACCTGAAGATTACTGTATGTGCAGAGCAAAATGTACCCCCAGGAAGAAGAAAAATAAATAAATACAATTAAACAACTGTGGATGACAACCAAAACCAGACTTGAAGAGTCAGACTGATAAAAAGTGCTTGAAAGACTGATGTTAAATGTCAGCTCTTCATAATAATCTCACCATGTCTGAATTTCAATGTATCACTTTCCTTTACTTGCTGAATACTAAAATGTATACTCTACTGCACTTGTGCTACATTTTCCTGATGCAAATGACCAACATGAGCACAGAATATATCTTCTGTTGTCTCCACCATAAGCAAACAAGGAATTCTGAACTTTAATAATTAAGCCAAAAATGTACAGTTTTGTTTCACAAATCTGTGCTTGCTCACAAATGTAATGCCAAAGTTGAAATATCGATGAAGGTGTGCCTGTCACTGTGACAGTCAAAGTGCTCGCAAAGCGCTCTATCACACTAGCGCACTAAGGCTAATATATCGAGGAAGGTGTGCCTGTCACCATCACCGGCAAAGTGCTATATTACACTAGCGCTCGCAGCCAAATGCTGATACCGCAGTTGAAGATTCCCATTGAATATGCAACCTAAATGTATGCCTGTCACCATGCCAAACGATGCTCCCGAAATGCTCCAGTTGATGGAACGAGGCATTCTCCCGATGGCTGTTATCTCAAACAGGTAAAATGGCTGCTCAGTACTTGAAATTGCTTGCTCTCTAATTACCCATGATGGCGGAGCGATGCATGCAAATAATTTTCTTTTTACAGTGCACACCACGTTAACAATCCGGGCTGTTTCTACAGGCAATTTAGCTTGCCAGCAAACAGTCCTTCTGAAAGCCTCCCAATCATCCAACTGCCTGTATGCGTCTGACCTGCACCTCCAAACAGTGCCTCCGCCAAGTGCTGTCAGCTCCAAATGAAGATTCAGTGAGTCTCTCCTTTCTGCCGCAATGCTCTTGCTCCAGTCTCACAGCTCAGCCACATCGCTTTACTAAAATGAGTAAGTGACTACTTTGTGAGTCACTTTTTCCTTCATTCAGAGTACTGGATGGAGGTGCCTTCACACTTCTAATCTTTAAAAAGATCCCATCGATCATCGCCAGTGTAACGAGAAGACATCAAACTAAAAATGAGTGACATCAACTCTTTGTTGATTGTAAGTAGAGGAGTATTACATGAAGGCAACCCACTCTACAGAGACCAGGAGCAACTGCCGAAGCAACAGAAAAGTTCTCCCAGATCTCCATAGTCATTGTAAGTGCTACATTCTATATTGCATTACAACACTGTACATTGCATACTGCACAACATGCACATGCACCATTGTGTACTTTATGATATACTACAGACTTCTTTTTCAGTGATCTTGAAAATGGTAAGTGAGTGATGGGCAGCTAGCTGTAGAGGTTGTCAGTGTCTATTGTAGATTTATTTTTCAGAGGTAGGACCTGGACTGTCTTGAGAGCTTTTCCGGGAAGATGTTTTGAGTGAGGGAGTCATTGACAATGGTGAGTAGGGATGAGTTAGCTTTGATTACAGATGAGGGTAAGATATATTTATAGGAGAGTCCTGTAAGGGAGTTGAGTAGGTCAATGAGATCTGTGAGAGTCATCGCTTTGAAGGATGACAGCTGTGAGATTCCAAGATAAGGGATTGATGGAAATTGCACCTGAGTGTGGGATAGGTGGGTCGGACAGGGTGTTGATTCAGTACTTGATTGTCTTAAAAAATGTTCTGCTTCTGTTGGTGGCCTCATTCATGGTGCTAACATAGTGTTTTGCTTTGGCTAATAAGATGAATTGTCTGCATGTTGCACAGAGAGACTTCAGTATCATGAGGTCATCGTGTTTTTTTTTTCGTCCATACCATTTAGTCGAAAACTCTACATTAACTTCATTGTGAAATTGGATTTTCTAGAGAATGATAGAAAGTCAAGCAACATTTTTCATTCTGGGCTTTCTGAATATAAGAGTGCGGGGATTTGAAAACATAGATGCTTACCACTTCCTGGGAGGGGGTTTTCTAGGAGGGGGAAGCAGGCACATAGTTTTAGCAGTGATATCTTTCTGGTTATTACCCAAAGAATAGGAAGTACGGAACAGGGAGTGAGGACAGGTTCCCTGATTTAACATATTCAGATTAGCGTGAATTGGTCATCGGGAAGCAGCCCAGAGAGGGAACCATGAAATGAACAGTATTAGAATATCCATTTTTTCCAAGAGCTGTCTTGCTTCTTTGAAGTGCAAGAAGGACCTGAAGCCTGACCATAAAGAAAGACATGAACCGCATGCGTTTAAGGCAACTTTGTGGTTCCTGGAAAATATGCAAGTTGGATATCATGCCAGAGTTCACATGCTCCATCATACAAACACAGATCAGTACTTTTTATCATCTAAAGGAAACTTTATTTTTCATCCAGAGTTACATGTTATGGTTTAGCATGTTGGCCTACTTTGTGTCCATTATCTGTAGAGTTCAGGCCCTGTTATGATGTAACAGTCCCTTCTTAGGCCACGGAGGGCATAACCCAAATGTTGTTTTAGAAGATATGCACATAGATTCTGTGTTATCAGTCAAAAGGATCTCCTCAATGAAATGTTGAGTTTCTCTTACTTGTTTTCCTCCCCGATATTCATGTTGGAACTGCTGGTGGGTAGTGTTTCAAACTGCTTTAAATACCAATGATATGATCAATGTAGAAAGGTTATTGTTTTGTTCAAGAATGTGTTTACTTGCTGATATTTGGCTTTGGCATTTTAGTTCTGAAGTTGATGAGCATGTGAAGTCCATACCTTATTGGCTTTAATTCAAGGATTTAAACAGAAAAGATGTAAGAGCCAACTTTGTAAAGATATATTCTAGTAATAAGGTTTTGTGAAATTGTATATTCCAACCATATTTAAATATTGCAATCAGAACTGGTATTATATAGATTTTGTTTTCTGAAATCACATACAATATTCATTATAAACAATATGTGTGTGCTTCCTCATCACACACCACGTGTTGAATTATAGATGATGAGATTCCCCTATACCCATTGAAGAAGGATTCTCTAATACAGTCATAATTAAATAAATGCACCGCCTTGCACTCCGAAAACAAGAATGATGAGCAGCTTTGTTGATATTTCTCAGAGGTTACCCTTACTGTATGTGAGATCCCCCTGGGGTGCAGATTTTAGAATGGAGGCAATTGAGCTCTGCAGAGGAAAACCTAGCTACTGAACAAGCATGGGAAAACCTTTGTCAAACCACTTGGACATTGGTAGCATGCAAGGTAAATGGTTTTGTTCAAAGGACTGGTGTAATAATAGCTGAGGATCTTTCTATGGGTGTTCAAAATGAAAATAAGACAATAACAACCAAGAGCTGCCTCTCGGTAGCTTCGTTAAATTGTTTTACGTCTGTTTGAGTTAACAGAAGTGATAAAAGTTTCCTGTCCACCTGGAGTTCTGGATCCTGTGCCACATGCAAGCTCAATGCTGTTGCAGCTACTCCATGGTGCTTTAAAGACCCTTCCAATCTCCTTTTCAAAAAAAGCAATAAGGGCCTCCGAATAAATTAATCAATTATTTTCATGATGATTAGCCAAATGAAAGACACTCCTAGTTAGAATCCACGAGAGATAATGAAAAAGGTTATTGCTGTCTTAAAACAGGGTGGGTTTAGGGAAATTAGAGTGAAATTAACATAGGCTACGTTAAAAACTGTTTATAATGAAATATGTATTCTTGATCATTAGTACCATAAATATGCTGTTCGTGAATCTGAGGAAAGTATTTTTTAATTGACTCACTTATTGTGGTCACGACTATTTTGCATAACCTGTTGTTGGTCATGTGTGTCTGTGTTGGCATTACCTCTCTTCAATCTTAATGTAAATAATACAAATTAAAATATAATCAGGTGTAATGCTGGTGAAACTCGTGTTATTTGCAAAAGACATGATATAGTTCAGCTGTGAAGAGAATGTTCTCTTTAAATTGCTGCAGGGGAGTATCACAAGCCCCATTAAGAAGTTAGTAATAAATTCAGATAAAGCCAAGACTTTCGTAGTAAGGGTCTGAAGAAATCACAGAGAAGGTTCTGGGACTACGGTAACTTTCTAGAAAAGGGGTGTTGATTCTAGACCCAGCAGGATCTTAACAAAATTTGTTTTTCAAAGTAACATTTGACTATATAAATTAGTTCCAGTTGCTCTCATCGTCTGGTGAAGCGATTTTTCAATCAAAGTAATTTGTGAGGTGTATTAGACTGTGGAACTCATTTTTAGGTCTCGCCTGTCAATGCGCATGCGCATTGAGCTTGCGAGACTATGGGGGCTTAAACAGACTTTAACTAACTTGCGCGATTTCATGGCGATTCCTTTCAGTGCCCGTGAAATTTAACCTCAATGCGCAAGCGCATTGACATTAAAAGCGCGTGCACATGAAAGCGTCAAGGCTCCCTCCCACGGCTATCCCCAGCATGCGCTGTGCCTCAGGCATTTCTCCTCCCCTAATTTATTCACTGCCACGGCTTTCGCTTTGACGGGCGCCGGTCCGTCTCTCCCCTCCTGGCCCCCTCTCCCTTTCTCTAGCACGCTCATACAGTCCACAATAAACAAACGACTTGAAACTGAAATCGCCGCCGGTCCGTCTCTCCCCTCCTGGCCCCCTCTCCCCTTTCTTTCTAGCACGCTCATACAGTCCACAAAAATTGCAGCCTAAAGAATTAAAAGAAGACGTGCAAACTCCTTTTTGAAATCGCCGCCGGTCCGTCTCTCCCCTCCTGGCCCCCTCTCCCCTTTCTTTCTAGCACGCTCATACAGCCACGGCTTTCGCTTTGACGGGCGCCGGTCTGTCTCTCCCCTCCTGGCCCCCTCTCCCCTTTCTCTAGCACGCTCATACAGTCCACAATAAACAAACGACTTGACACTGAAATCGCCGCCGGTCCATCTCTCCCCTCCTGGCCCCCTCTCCCCTTTCTTTCTAGCACGCTCATACAGTCCACAAAAATCGCAGCCTAAAGAATTAAAAGAAGACGTGCAAACTCCTTTCTGAAATCGCCGACGGTCCGTCTCTCCCCTCCTGGCCCCCTCTCCCTTTTCTTTCTAGCACGCTCATACAGTCCACAAAAACAAACGAGTTCAAACTGAAATCCCCGCCGGGCCGTCTCTCCCCTCCTGGCCACCTCTCAGCATACATTGTATACATTCATACTCTAGGCTCGCATCACAACTTCGAGTCACTGTAGGGGTGTATAACTTTCAGTACAAAATACTTGGGCACAAACAGGCACTGCAATACAGCCGTGCTCACATTCAAGAATTAAAAGAAGACGTGCAAACTCCTTTCGGAAATCGCCGCAGGTCCGTCTCTCCCCTCCTGGCCCCCTCTCCCCTTTCTTTCTACACTCAAATATACAGACCAAAGAAATGAAAGAAGACGTGCAAACTCCTTTAATTCCTCTTCAGCCAGCCTCTCTCCCATTGAGCAGCATACATCAGCTCATACCATTTCGCAACACCTTTGTATAAATTTCCCTATTCACACACAAATCAACCAGCATCTCTCTCATTCAACATCATATATTCGATACATTCACATACATCGGCTCAAAACAAAGAAAAAAAACGTGCACATTATTTTAAATCAGAAGCATCCACCCTCTGTCCCATTCAGCAGCATACATCAGCTCATACCACTTCGCCACACCACAAACACAAAACTGAGAGCAACTTCGAGGCACAGGAGGGATGGCTAGCTTTACTTTAAACATACTTGTGTACAAACTTAATAAAAGACACAGACTCACCACCATTCAGCAGGCATACTATTTCCCCCCCTCCCTCTACAGCGTGCTATGGAAATTTGGGGGATTGTATCTCTAGTCTTGCACCTAATAAAAATTTCCGATGTTGCCATCATTGGAATAACGTTACTATAACATTTACAATGCTTGGGGACAATAAATACATGCGAAAATTTACAGTATGTCTTTTGGGTCATAAGGGAGATTGCTTTTTACGAACGAAACAAACACAGAGCCTCTCTCCCATCCACTTCACTAAACACTCCACCCAACCCCCACAACACCCACCAATACGTCTGTACCGCTCGGACCACTCTTCAATTCCATTTACATAAACACACAGGCCCCAGACTCCAAGGCTTTCGTAAACAAAACTACAGGATGCTAGAGTGCTTTAAGCGCCGTCGTCAAGATTCTAATCAGTTGTGAAGTTGCTTTTGGGATATGCTAATTTGAACAGCAGGATGCGAGCCGGTTGTTAGCCCTAGAACTCCAACAACAACAACAACAAAAAACACATCCCACTGAAAGAAAAAAAAAACACTGGAAACGTGACTCTTTTTTTAACAAAACTCCTATAGTTCACATTTTGCACACAGACCTAAAGCTTACAAGTTACGACTTACGTTCTCTTAGGGTACATACAGCCTCAATCCCATTGACCAACATACATTTGATACTTACAGATTCTAGCCTCTATGCTTACATTATAAAACTTTGAAACACCGCAAGCAATAAAAAATTAACTACTTACAGTCATAGGAGGGGGTGCTGGCTTTCATTAAACATACTTATCTACAAATACAATTAAAGACACACTCACTCCCATTCAGTTCCATACATCAGCTCATACCATTTCGCCACAACTTTGTCAACCTTTACGTCTTTCGAAATAAATCAACCATCCTATCTCCCATTCATCAGCATACATTTGATACATTCAGACTCTAGCCTCAAATATACAGCCTAAAGAAAAAAAAGAAGACATGGTAACTCCTTTAATTAATCATCAGCCAGCCTCTCTCCCATTGAACAGCATACTTATGCTCATACCATTTCGCCACACCTTATGATTAATTTACCTATATACACACAAAACAACCAGCATCTCTCTCATTCAACATCATATATTGGGTACATTATTTTACATCTGAATTATCCAGCCTCTGTCCCATTCAGCAGCATACATCAGCTCATACCATTTCGCCACACCTGCTCTCCCATTCATCAGCATACATTAGATACTTTCAGACTCTAGCCTCAAACATACAGCCTAAAGAAATACAAGAAGACGTGCTAACTCTTTTATTTCCTCATCAGCCAGCCTCTCTCCCATTGAGCAGCATACACCCCCTCACCCTCACACCCCTCACGCTCACACCCCTCACCCTCACATCCCTCACCCACACACCCCTCACCCTCACACCACTCAAGCCACAGATGGGTGTGTGATGGGAGGACGCTCAGCTTGCAGGGCTGTGCTTCTATCCCCTGCTGCACTCTCCTGCTCTCTAGAAATGTGGCATAACAACAAGAGCTGCCATCAAAGCCACGTAAATACAAATCATGTTGCATTCCAAATGCTATAGGTGTCACATTCACAAAAGTTAAAACTATTGGCATTGTAAATGACAAAGCTATCAATTTAGCTATTTCAAAAAACTACACCAAAAAAAACCATCATTTACAAGACCATTAGCTCCTACTTTTCTAATGCGAGACCTATTGCATTTCCAATGCTTGTTAGATTTTGGTACAGAGCAGTGCTTAATTTAAGCTGGTGTTGGCACCGGCACCTATTTGTGAACACTGGTAGTTATCACAGTCTACCTCTTGGTGGCGCTGAATGTGCAATTTAGACATGACCAGAACAACAGTTAGTCCAATATACATGAAAACAACTAGTATCTGCCGCCCAATCCATTCTTAAAGTTTTGGGGGCCTGGAATAGTTTGAATTGTTAGACTTGCAGAAGTGTGATGGTTAGGAGTTGTGTAACTACAAATTAAGCACTGGTACAGAGGTAAGCAAAGACGGTTTTTCTGAATGCGAACAGGACGCCAGCGATTTATTCCAAGAGGCGCCTGACGATCATTTTTGTAGCATTAATTGCTTATACACACGATAAAATTATATGAGCCCTGCAAAAGTTGTCTTTCAGCTGCACGTAATCTACTTAGAGGATTGTTTTCTTTTCTCATAATAAGACTGTTGGTCCTGAGGAGAACTCCGCATTGGGGAGTTCGAAACGCGTCGACCTGTTGTTGGGCGCTTCTGTCAAATTGAAACTTTCAAAAATAGTGTTCATTAAAAAGGATTAATACTGCTATAATTATATTTAACACATTAACCATCATTTCCAGAGAGTGTTCACATGTAAAAAGAACCTATATAATTTTTTGGATATTAGGCCCTAAGTATTTTTTGCTGTGTGGTATGATTGTAGATGGATGAAAGGTTTGGCCAGAATGAAAGTTTGGATGTGTTGTAAATATTGTAAATTGTTCTGTACAGTATATTTCTATTTGTAAAGATTGATTGCATTTGTGTACATACACATAAAAAGTGTTTGTTTATGTAGATAATTCTTTATCCACTAGTGCAAAAATAAATAAATAAAACTAGTGACGCAAATTAAAAAACGGACCGTTATGTTTTGTTCATAGAGGTCATTCTAAAAATAGCCAAGCGATACCCAGTATTGGCAGTTGTGTTGTTGTTTAGATTATTTGGGCTCAGCCTTACTGGTTCGGAGTCACGACCCTGTGTCGTTTTTTCAGAATGTGCAATTTAGACATGACCAGAACAACAGTTAGTCCAATATACATGAAAACAACTAG
This sequence comes from Lissotriton helveticus, assembly GCF_964261635.1. Lineage (NCBI taxonomy): Eukaryota > Metazoa > Chordata > Amphibia > Caudata > Salamandridae > Lissotriton > Lissotriton helveticus. The sequence goes on along the minus strand of NC_136057.1, from coordinate 657,960,093 downwards.
TATCTGCCGCCCAATCCATTCTTAAAGTTTTGGGGGCCTGGAATAGTTTGAATTGTTAGACTTGCAGAAGTGTGATGTTAGGAGTTGTGTAACTACAAATTAAGCACTGGTACAGAGGTAAGCACAGGCGTAAATCAGCAGTGCTCCCATCCTAACAAGCTCCTGGTCCTCCCACCCCTCTTTTTAGAGCAGGGATTACTCTGTATTTACACCAGCTAAGCCTCACCTAGTGGCAGCAGTGTCAACCTTTGACCTGAAGGCCCATACGTCACAGGGCTGTCAAGTGAAAAAGATGTTACCTGCCATACTAAAGTGGAGGGACTGTCATTTGTTTTCCCTCCTCAGGAATGCAACGTTATGCATGGTAGTCCACAAAGGAAAACCACACAATGGCTCCCCCATGAAGGGAGAAAGCTCAATGCATTTCAGGATCTTCTGTTTGCTTACTAAACACCTGTTTTGTGAGTTTGCATTTGGAAAACAAAAAGTGTGCCCAATTATAAGAAATCCAGGAGTTTTCTTCCTCTTTCCATGACAGATATAGTTTTTCAATAAGCACATGTTAAATGTGGAACTTTTCTCATTCAAATATTACCACAATAAAGTATCAGTATATGTTCTTGGGCATCTGACAAAAAACCCAAGCCAAACTTCCAGTGCACCACACGGTTGCTTACTTTGGTACCCCAACTTGAAGGGGTTTAAAACGCTTAAATCCAAACATTTAAACACATATGGCACTTTACCTACTATTTTCGCCTTTGTAAATCCTCATGGAGTTTAGATCTAACGGAGGAAATACCCATTTGATAGCCAAATTTCAAAATAGCAAAAGTTAAAGCAACTTTTCTACTTGATTCTTCCACTATAATTTGCCGGAGCAACGAAATCCTAGTTAATCACTTTTAGTTGACTATATAAGGGTATGAAAAGGTAATGTCATTACGTCATTTTATATATTATTTTTATTTTAGACATTTGATTTTAACACAGTCCTCGCTTAAGAAAGCCCTGGGGCGCTACAGAGGTTTTCCTTTTGCAGCATCACAGACGTCGAATGCTGACCTGGGAACGGTGTAGTGTTTTGGGGGACCAGATGTCACATGCGTTCCAGTGTCCTGACAACGACCTCTAAACCATTCGAGTGCACTGACTGCTAGAGCTGCAGTGCGGGCCCAAAAATGCCATTCTGGGCGTTAAGCTTGTCTGGGCTTTTCCTACAAACAGCTGTGATTGTTTACGGTGAATGGGTGTTTGCTGTCGGTGCTGGTCGCAGAGGCACAGCTATAGAGACACTGAGTACACGGTGGGGGGCCATGGTAGCTCCGGTGTCTCTGCTGCTTACGTGATGTTTACGGAGAGAGCAGCACAGGGGGGGGGCACTTGGACTCCCAAAGTCTGCTAGTGCTGGACTAATGTCAGTAGCTGAGTATGCTGACTCTGTCCTAAACCTAACAACTTTAAAATGCATCAGCTGTGGGTAGTGACAGGAAACATTGGCAGTAATCAGAGCTGCGGCAGGAGAGAGGGGCTGTCACAAGGGAAGGAAGCAAGGGCAGAATATAGAGAAGAGATGTGGTGGTGAGCAGTGACTTGCAGACGAGAGAGAACGCTGAGAGGAGAGAGAGCGGGAGTAGTAAAAACAACTGAGACAGGAGAGGGGAGCCGTGACAGGAAGACAAGCAGTGGCAGGGCAGGCATTGGCTTGGGTGGGAGTAGCCATGTGCAGTATGCCTTAAGCCTCTCTTGCACTTGAGAGTTGGTGGAAGCAAACACTTGTAGGTTTCCCTAGTGACTGCATTCGAGCAGTCATTGGAGCAGCATGGCATGGCTGGTGCTTAAGTATGGCACATCTTGGTAGGACATACTGCAATCACAGCTCTGGCTTCCGGGTGGACGTATGACTTCCATCTCAATTCCCAGTCGGAGGCCCAAAGTAGGCTAGCAGTTTAGAAAACCTATAGTCCAGGGAGGTGGGAGTTTGCGTCGAGTACCCTAAAGAGGGCACACAAAGCTGGATAGGGCAATAATTTTGATTCCATAGCTCCTCCCTACAATTGTTTATGTCAAAGTAGGCATTCTGAGATTTTCCATCGAATTTCCTTTTGTGTACTTCCCCAAAAGGACTGAGTTGTTGTTGAATAATTGCCTGTTTTAGACCTGTACCTAAGTTAAACCACGCAAAAAGGAGAGTTTTCTCTCCCTCCCCAAAGCCACCCTTCCTTTTCTAGTGCAGTCTATAGGTGTAATACCTCCCTGCCCTCCTCCCCTCTATAGACTTATGGCGCACACATGTACTTCAGGCATTATGAAAGTGCAATAACAGTTTCAGGTCTGTTGAATTCCAAAGTCCTGAAAGGCTCAGGCAAGCATATTTTCTGAGACCTCCTGAAACTAAATCCCCTCCATGCCTGAAACTCAACTCAGAGAAAAAAGAAGTCCTCATCCTCAAATCCACCCCCTCTGCATGGGACGACACATGGTGGCCCCCTGCCCTCAGAAACCCACCCACCTGACAGACCATGCATGTAACCTCAGCATCATATTGGACTCATCTCTCACTATGAACCACCAGATCAACGCCTTCGCCTCTACATGCTTCAACACCCTCCACATACTCTTCAAAACATTCAAATGGATACCCTCTGTGTCTGGAAAATCGGCCATGCACACTCTCATCACCAACAGACTGGACTACGGCAATGCCCTGTATGCCAGAATCAATGAAAAACTCCTTCGCAATCTCCAGACCATCCAGAATGCCACAGCCAGACTAATCCTCACCATCCCTCAGCACAACCACATCACCCAAAACCTCTGTGACCTCCACTGGCTCCCCGTTGAAAGAAGAATAACTTTCAATCTGCTCACGCATGCCTACAAGGCACTCCACAACATCAGACCACAATACCTCAACAGTCGTCTCTCCATCCACGCGCCCAAGAGAAACCTCCACTCCGCCAACCTCTCCCTAGCCACCGTCCCAAGGTTCTACAGGAACAGAGCAGGTGGAAGGTCCTTCTCCTACCTCACAGTCAAGACCTGGAATGACCTACCCTTTCACCTCCGGTAAAGCCCAACACTTTGCCAATTCATAAAAGACATCAAGACCTGTCTCTTCAAATTACCGCAATGGAGCTGCAAACACTCTTCCCACCCCCCACCCCCAGCGTCTTGAGACCCTAACCGGTGAGTAGTGCGCTCTACAAACCCCTGATTGATTGCTTGATTGATTCTAGTCCCTCACTCTAGCTGCAGATCTACGTCATCTCAGATCCCCACATAGGATTTCAATATTGAAATGACACATGGAGAAGCCTAGTGAAGTAGTGCTCAAGAAAATATATCAAAGGGAAGCAATTGCTCATTTGTTGCCATCTACCACAATTAAACATTTTGGTCTCTAACTATTGGCTTAACTGGACTTTCAGTGCCTTGTTGTTGCTGACGAAGTATTGACTACCACTGTTTCCCATTCATTTCTTTTTTCTACTTAAGTGGAATCCTCTTCTTTATTTATTTATTTACTTGAGATTTATATAGCGCTGGCTAGACCCGGAGGTATCAGAGCACTTTACATCAGAAGAGTTACATAGGTTACCCGATCACACATTGTCACAGAAGGTACATCAATTACAATTTACATCTGTTGGATCATGGCTGTAGAAGGGTAAGGGGGTAATGTAAAAGGGCGACGGGGAGGGAGATTAAGCGGAGCATAGGTACAAGGATAAACAAAGCAGGCAGGGGGAGCGAGATTCAGGAGAGAGAGGAAAGGAATAGGGGCAGTAAGCAAAGAAAGAAGGAGGGAAGAGGTGGGGAGAGGGTAGGAGACACAGCGAGGAGACGAGGAAGTAACTGTGTCTGATGTCCGTCTGGGTGGGAGACGGCTCCCCGCGGTAAAGGGATCATTCCCATTCTTCCATTATGTGTGATTCCGTTGTCGCGATGGACTGTCTCAGCGGTGTCGATGAGACTCCAGGGTATAGATGCTGGATCCCTCCCTAACAAGGGGAGAGGAGTGCTTTTGTCACAGACACACCTAGAAGAATGAAGGAGAGAAGAGGAGGGAGAGGGGGTAGAAAACCCAGCATGAACACAGTGTCTGACTTCCAGCAGGGTAGGAGACGGTTCCCAGAGGTAAGGGGATCAATCCCAGTCCTTCACTATCTGTGACTACCTTGTCACTCTGGACTCTCTCAGAAGGGTCTCTGAGACTACAGGGCAAAAAATGCTGGATCCATCTCCAACAAGGGGAGTAGGAGTGCTTAGGACAAGGGCATACTTATGGGGGCCAATTTAGGGAGTCAGGCTGGTAAGGTTAGATAGGTTATAAGTTACACATTGTTACAGAAGGTGTGTCAATTACAAGTTACATCCGTTGGTTCATGGTGTAGAAGGTTAAGGAGGTAATGTAAAAGGGCGACAGGGAAGGAGAATAAGCTGAACATTGGCACAAGGATAAACAAAGCAGGCAGGGGGCTATATATTTATATATATATATATATATATATATACATATATATATATATATATATATATATATATATATATATATATATATATAGCGCTGGCTGGACCCGGAGGTATCAGAGCGCTTTACATGAGGATTAAGACGTGTTACAGCGTTAAATCAGTTACAGTTACATTACAGTTAAATCCATTGCTAGTGCATTCAATGAACATAGAAAAACAAGACCGATGTCTTTCATTTAGCAATTCAATTTGCGCTTAGGAGTTCATGTAAAAATTCAAACCCCGTGATCATACCACAGCTGTCGGGGATTTGCGCTTTGGGATTACCCTGTGTGCTTCTGGCTGCCAGAGCAGGGCACCTCCAGATAGTCATTTTTATTGTGCCCCTGATATTTCCTAGTAGTGCAGGTCTCCAGGACAGTCATCGGTCCATGTCTCAGCCTCGGGCCATTCAAGGAAACAGATGATCAAATAAAGGGGGCCTCTCTCAGCCCGACAAGCAGGAGACAGCTGACACTCCTCCGGGCAGTGCCATTGAGAGGTGAACTCAGTAATAGGATAATCGGCAGAGTAAGTAGTCCTAGGATCCCGGGATCGGGCCGCAGAGGCAGATGGGTGGAAAACATGAAAGGCCACAAACACAGTCAAAGCATCGCTTGACTGTGGCCTCACAGGGAATCGGGAGTGGCGATGAAGAAACCACTCACCGTGGCCAGAGAGGACAAAGGCTGCACGGCATCAGGGAGCAGCTCCGGTTCTAGATCTCGTAGGGGCGCTCTGGTGGGAAACAAGAAAGGCCTCAGACGTGTCCAAAGCAGTGCACATCTGTGGCCTCACTAGGAAAACTGACCATCAATATCCTGAGGGCAACTCCGAAAAGGCCCCACCATGACCAAAACATACAATACAATAGAGAGTGACCACTGCGCCTTTAACTAGGCCGGGTCACCCCCTTGCCTCCCACGCCTGCCGCCGCCTGCCTCCTGCTTACTGCCGCTGCTGAACGACCCAGCCGCCGCTGGACCGCCCGGATCTCCCCCTGCCTCCCACGCTTGACCCAGGGATACAGAACCACCGCCGGACGCCCAGAGGTTCCCGCCCAGGGACACAGAACCACCGCCGGACGCCCAGAGGTTCCCGCCGCTGCCTCCCTGCGGCCCCGCCCACCACCAGCCCATTGGCCGCCCCGCTCCCGCCACCCAGCTGACCCGCCCACCCGGCTCCCTACTTATGACGCCCCCAGAGCGACCGTGCAGCGGACGCGCGCAGCGGAAGCACCGAAGGTGCGCCAAAGGTAAGCCCGTCTGCGCCCGTCCGCGCCTGGACCGCGCCCAGCGCCAGGACCCCTGGCCCCCACCGACGGAAGCCGACCCGACGGACCTACGACGCCACCGAACTCAACGCACTCAACACCGGCCGAATCCCGGGCTGCTACCGAGCCACACCGAGACGCACCCACGGACCCTTCAGCTGCCACTCCTGCAAGTTCACCTGCAACCGGACCCACGCCACACCAACACCCACCAAGCCGACCTCCTGAAGTGCATCCTGATCAACACCCGCTCCGTCCACAGACACGCCGTCGAGCTCTGGAACCTGTTCGACACCACAGACCCAGACGTCGCCTTCCTCACGGAAACCTGGATGAACGCCTCCTCAGCACCCGACATCGCCATCGCCATCCCAGACGGCTACAAGATCATCCGGAGGGACCGCGTCAACCAGACAGGAGGAGGTATCGCCATCATCCACAGGAACACCATCCGCATCACGACCAACACCGACGACACCCTCGCACCCGCCGAACACCTGCACTTCCAGATCCACGTCAACCCCAAGACCACCCTCAGAGGCACCCTCATCTACAGACCCCCGGGACCACGTACCCAATTCAGCGAGGACATCGCCGACTTCATCAGCCCACACGCCCTCCCCTCCGCCGACTACATCCTCCTCGGGGACCTCAACTTCCACCTGGAGAACAACAACGACCGCAACAACACCACCCTGCTGGACAACCTCGCCAACCTCGGACTCAAGCAACTGGTGACCACCCCCACCCACTACGCTGGACACACTCTCGACCCGATCTTCTCTTCCAGCATGGACATCGCCTTCAGCCACGCCACAGGGATCCACTGGACGGACCACAGCTGCGTCCACTTCAGCTTCAGTAGGACCACGCTCCACCATCACCAGCAACAGGCTCCCCGCAGAAGCTGGAACAAGATCACTGCAGACCAGCTCGCTACTTCCCTGAACAAGAACCCTCCCACCAGCACAACAAACCCCAGCCAAGCAGCCACCAACCTCGCGAAATGGATCAGCGACTGCGCAGACGACCTCGCCCCGCTGAAGACCCCGCCGAGCAGACCCGGCAGCAAGAAAGCCCCATGGTTCAACGACGACCTCAAGAGCTCCAAGAAGAACTGCAGAGCACTCGAGAAAACCTGGCGCAGAGACCCAACACCGGACAACATGACTGCCCTCAAGCTCGCCACCCGAAAACACCACCAGCTGATCCACGCCACCAAGAAAACCGCTTTCAAGGAACCACTGGACAACAACGCACACAACAGCAAGGAACTCTTCAACATCGTGAAAGAGCTCTCCAACCCCAACGCCGGAAACAACGACATCACCCCTTCGCAAGACCTCTGCAACTCCCTCGCCTCCTACTTCCACAACAAGATCGCGGACATACACAACAGCTTCAGCACTCAACCGACGCACGCCACGACCGAACCACCGCCCCCCACCACCACCCTCCGCGCCTGGACCCCGATCAGCACCGAAGACACCATCCGCACGATGAACTCCATTAACTCCGGATCTCCGACAGACCCCTGCCCTCACCACGTCTTCAACAAGGCCGACGCTGTCATCGGATCCCACCTGCGGGACATCATCAACACGTCCTTCGACATCGCCACCTTCCCGGAGAGCTGGAAGCACGCCGAACTCAGCGCTCTACTCAAGAAACCATCAGCAGACCCAACCGACCTCAAGAACTACCGCCCCATCTCGCTGCTCCCGTTTCCGGCCAAAGTCATCGAGAAGACCGTCAACAAGCAACTGGCCGCCTTCCTCGAGACGAACGGTTCCCTCGACCTCTCACAGTCTGGCTTCCGGGCCAACCACAGCACCGAGACCGCCCTGATCGCAGCCACCGATGACATCCGAGCCCTGCTCGACAACGGAGAAACAGCGGCCCTCATCCTCCTGGACCTCTCCGCGGCCTTCGACACTGTCTGCCACCGTACCCTAGTACAGCGCCTCAGCAACGTCGGAATCCAGGAGAAGGCACTGGAGTGGATCACCTCCTTCCTCGCCAGAAGGACACAGAGAGTCCGCCTCCCCCCGTTCAGATCGGAAGCCACCGAAGTCACCTGCGGCGTTCCTCAAGGCTCCTCGCTCAGCCCAACACTCTTCAACGTCTACATGAGCCCCCTCGCAGCCATCGCACGCCAGCACAACCTGAACATCATCTCCTACGCCGACGACACCCAGCTGATCCTCTCCCTCACTAACGACCCCGCCACCGCCAGAGCCAACCTACACGAAGGGATGACAGACGTAGCCAAATGGATGTCGCACAGCCGCCTGAAACTGAACTCGGACAAGACTGAAGTCCTCATCCTGGGATCCTCACCCTCCGCCTGGGACGACTCCTGGTGGCCCCCCGCCCTGGGCAGCGCACCCAAACCAACAGACCACGCATGCAACCTGGGCTTCATCCTGGACTCCTCCCTCTCCATGACCAGACAAGTCAACGCCGTCTCCTCGTCATGCTTCAACATCCTGCGCATGCTACGAAAGATCTTCCGATGGATCCCCACCGAGACCAGGAAGTCGGTCACCCAGGCCCTCGTCACCAGCCGTCTGGACTACGGCAACTCCCTCTACGCTGGAACCACCGCCAAACTCCAGAAGAGACTCCAGCGGATCCAGAACACCTCAGCACGACTCATCCTGGACATCCCCCGCCGCAGCCACATCTCCGGACACCTGAGAGACCTGCACTGGCTCCCGGTCAACAAGAGAATCACCTTCCGGCTCCTCACCCACGCACACAAAGCCCTACACAACCAAGGACCAGGATACCTCAACAGCCGCCTCAACTTCTACGCACCCAAACGCCAGCTTCGATCGACCAGCCACGCCCTCGCCGCCGTCCCCCGCATCCGAAGAGCCACCACGGGAGGAAGGTCCTTCTCCTACCTGGCTGCCAAGACTTGGAACTCCCTTCCGACCCACCTCCGCCTGACCCAGGACCACCTCGCCTTCAGGAAGCAGCTCAAGACCTGGCTGTTCGAGCAGTAGCGGACCCCCCCCCCCCAGCGCCTTGAGACCCTCCGGGTGAGTAGTGCGCTATATAAATGCTCTGATTGATTGATTGATTGAATGTGTCCTCACAGGGGGGGGTCAGATTGGACACAATCTGGGGTGGTACTTCAAAGGAGGATCACCAATCAGGCCACCCAGCAGGACAGACTGTGGAGACAGAAAATCACTCACCATGGCCTCACTGGGGGACTCAGTCAATCGCCATCTTGTGGAGTGTGATTCAGGAGGGTCATCGCCATCATGTGGAGCAACACTCAAGAGGACTCAGCTATCAAGCAGAAGGGGCGGCGAGCGGACTTGCGAGACCAGGGGCAGCGCGTCGGCAGTGCGCAGAACTGGTCAAGGTGCTCCGGGAGTAGATCAGGTGTAATTCGGGAGGCTCGTCGATGACGCAACAACAAGGTCACCAGAGGATGCGGGCGAGGGCTGAGTGGTGGAAGGGCATAGATCCGGCCCCCCGATCTCTGGAGGAGGCTCGACCCGAAGGGCTCCCAACACAGCAAGCCAGCAGGAGCAAGCAATCCCAGTAGTGGGGGATCAAGACAAAAACACCACTTTGGGCCTCCTCAGCATCAGCGCCGATGAAGAAAAGGTGACGAGCAGAAGCAACCCCCATCCAGACCAAATTAGTCCAGCAATGGAGCGGCGAGTCCAATGGTGGAACAGCCCCGAGACAGTGCGACAGTGGATGTAGAAGTCGCAACATGTCCAGATTCGGAGGGCTTCATCCTGGTGAAGAGCGGCGAGGTGGGCAAGGTGAGAGGAATGTCGGGTCCCTGTTGTTCATCCCTGAAGGGTAGCCACGTTGCAATACCAAGTCCGATGCAACATGGAATTAGATGTAAGTAGATTGGAGGCGTACAACATTGATTTGCATAAGGTGAATTACAGCCAAACTGAATGTAAGTCGGCCATCAATGCTCATTTTGATTGGAGGACTTATACTTACTGATGATGGAAACATGCCACAAAAGATGCCCAAATTGAGCTACTTTTGAATGTCGTCACCCCCTTATCCATCCTTGGATCAAAATGCACCAAACTGTGTTGCCTTGTTAGTTCTTTCCAATCAAAAATATACCGCCTTCCTCTTAATATCTTCATTCAGTAGAATGTGGAAAAGAAATTTCACCCAATAGTTGTGTATGTCAAAGGAGGAAATGATGGACTAAAGAAAGGACTGAAGTTCAAAAGTGTGTTTTGCTCTGCTTTTAGCAAACGTTAACTATTGTTGATTGTCCAGGATCGCCTCACCTATCATGTGGTTTTCAAAGAGATGGAATATAATGATAATATGAAGTAACTTTCGGGCTATTATTTGGGCCAGGCAGTGTGTGCTACCCGTTCTTCATTATACTCTTTATTCAGCCTTCTGATGGGCTGGCCATGTTGGCTTTTAAGTTCCTATTGCCAACGCATACATGTGTATTTAATTGCCATTTAGTTTTAAAGGCACAGTATGAGCCGGAAGTAATACAAAAAGAAAGAAGAAGTAAGCAGTCACAGCAGAGGTGAGAACAACAAGAAGGGGATTTGAGATGGAAGATTGGATGATGAAATGAGAGAGGAGCAGTACCACAAGAAGTGTGCTATGATGGTTGAAAGAATGGAGAGAGCAGAGACGGACTATAATGTTATTGACTTGAAAGACAGGTGGCAATGACGTGAAAATATAACTCTGACCTTCAGTACCACGCGTCGTTGCCACAAGTACAGTATAAACACACACATTTTTCTATGAATATGCTTTAAAATATTTGAAGAACTCATGAAATGTGGTATATCTTTAATGTCCCTGAGAAATATTAAATATGCTGCAACTTTCCTTGAAATTGAAGAACAACAAAACCCTCACATATTTCGTTCTTAAACTTTTGCATGTGTGCATTTGCTTTCCTGTACTTTTTTAATCACTGACCAGTGGCGGCTGTCATTAACTAAAAGTAGTGGGCGAGCCCATGAAAATAAAAAGGTGGTGTGCAGACTCTGGGAACATTAAAGCTCGGCAGTGAATAAACACTAAGGGACTTGGTCCGCCCGCCATCCTATCGGATTAGGGACCGCCCGCCATAAGGGCGGGGGTCCCGTGGGGGGTATTAGGATGCGCCCGCCACAGTGGCGGGCGCATTCTGCATTTTTAACATTGTCGCGGGCGGTGCTCTCAGCACCGCCCGCCACAATGCTAAAAATGCATGTGATGCATTTGCATACACAAAGCGGCAGGCACGGTGCGGTGCCTTCCGCATTGTATATGCAAATGCAGGGGGATACCACAGGTACCCCCCATGTGCTACCCCACCTCGCCTTCACCATGGGGGCCCGAAGGGGCCCCACAAAGTGAAGACCGCCTGCCTTTCCGTGGCGTCATTGCCGCCACGGAAAGGCATTCCCCAAAGCCCATACTAATATGGCTGACGGTGTCTGATAGACACTGCCACCATATTAAACCTTTTCCGCAAGGCGACCGGGGCAGAAAAGCGGCGGACGGTCTTTCCGTCCGCCGCGGTCCCCCCCGCCATAGTAATATGGCGGGGGAAATGGGTGGCAGGCGGGTGGCGGGCAGACAAGGATGTCGGGCGGATCGCCACCGCCTGCATGGCGGTGGCGATCCGCCCGACATGCTAATGAGCCCCTAAGTTACCAACACGCATTACATTAAAGTTTTAAAGTTACAATGTTTAGCTTTAAAACATTAATGTAATGCATGTCAACAATTTAGTTTGTATATTTTTTTTTTTTTTTTAATTTTAGCGATTTGTATAGCGCCTGGTGACCCAAGGGCATCCCCGCGCTGTAAGGATATTGTTTATCCTGTACGGAGAGGGAGGGAGGAGGAACAGTTATTTCGGGAATAGGTGCGTTTTCAGTTTTTTGCGAAAGGTCAGGTAGCTGGCTTCCAGTCTGAGGGTGCGTGGGAGGGAATTCCATCTCACGGCCGCTTGCACCGAGAATCGTCGGCCTCCGGTGCGGGTCCTTTTGAATTTGGGGACGTTGGCCAGGTGCTCACTGTCTGAACGGAGGGATATGGATGCTTTGTAGGGGGTGACCAGGCTGCTGAGGATAGTAGGGCCAGTTCCGTTGATAAGTTTGTGTGTTGTACACATGGCTTTGAATTCCACTCTTTGGCGAACAGGGAGCCAGTGCAAGGCCTTGAGGGCTGGTTTTGCTGACACTCTCGAAGGAAGGTTCGTGAGCAGACGGGCCGCAGCGTTCTGTGTCCGCTGTAGTCTAGTCAGGGTGGCCTCTGGAGCGCCCAGGTAGACCATATTGCTGTAGTCAAGACGGGACAATACTAGCCCCTGGATAAGAAGTTTCCTAGAGGCAGGTGGTAGTAATGGGAGGATCTTACGGGTGGTGCGCATGAGCCCAAAACAGGTGCCAGCAGCATATGAATGAAGCAAAATGAAACATTCACTTTACCTTGTTGCACGTCCTCCGTTCCTGGTGTTATTCTCCTTGCCCAGCGCGGGTCCCAGCCAACTCACCTAACCAGTACAGATGCTGCTCTCATGCTGTTAACCAGCATGAGAGAAGTGCCCGGATTGGATGGAGAGGGTTGTCTGCACACTCCCAAAGGCACTGGAGGCCTGTGATTGCTCTACTCCTAGCTACGACAATTCCCCACCCCCTTTTTGAAACTACTCCTAGCTAAGACAATTCCAGTTGGAGAGGTTTAACCCCTTGCCGACGGAGCCCCGCCCACTCTTCAGAACCCCCGCACCGCAGCGGAAAAACCGCCGTGGTTAACGCGTTAAAGTGCACATCAGGCTGGTGGCCATCACAAACCTGCCATCCAGAGTGACATGCACACTTTAAACTTGTGCACCACTCCGCCGCCCCTGCTGCCAGCCAGCAGTAATTGGCCTGCCCTCACAACTAGCTTGGGCTAGCAGAAGAAAATTAAAATGGCGATACAATCATTTTTTTTATTTTTCCTTTTTCTAAGGCCTCAGCAGCGGGAGAGGCCCTCTTCCGTCCAACAGGAGAACACTGTGCTGTCACTGACAATCACTGTATTCGGTGTGCATCAGATTTTGTTTGTTGTTCAAGTCTGGTCACCTTTGGTGTTCAGGGTTTTTAATGGTGAATTATAGAAACTAAACTGGGAGGAGAGAGGAGTGGTAATGTAATTTGGACAGTACCAAACAGCAATTTTTTGTGTTTCTGATGCAATATCATGAATGGTTAAAATGTGCGGCTTAGGAAGAAAAGATGAATTGATCAACACTCCATTATGTATGCTCAAGTGTTAGCACCAGTATTAGAATCAGATCTTTTGACATCAACAATCAACAGTGAATGCCACCTGGTTAAGGCAGCAGACATATTACATGACATGTACAGCATAATAACGTGCTTTACAACAGAAAAATCACCATACACCATACATTTCTAAACAAAGCACCATTCTCTGGATCATCTTATTGGGAAAATTAGAATGAAAAGCTTGCTCTGAATGGCAAAGCCATGGTACAGCATTTCTCCAAAACGTTCATCAATTGCAAATGTTTTTTCCACATTTTTAAGGAATATTCTTAAAGCAAAATACAAATTTGACTGCATCAGCTTTTGGAAAAGACTGATGAAGGAGTCCACATTAAAATTACATGCAGTGCCAAAGTGTGTTAGACAGAAAAGTGAAGTCCAATTCTCACCGATAAAAATGTGTGACATACTGTGCCCGTGATATGACATGCTTTGGATTAGTCCTGAGAAGAAAAAAAACAATAAGCACCCTGCATGCATAATTCTTCAGACAGAGGGATGGACAGGTAGCCAAGATAATGGCTTTATGAAATCTGCAAGGAACAAGGGAGCAACATGGCATCCATGGCAATTCAATGGTCTAATATGTGTGTCCAAATATTCCCATGGATCGAATCCATGATTGGATCCTAAAGGGAGGAGAGGCTGCCGGAAGCAGAATTCAGTCCAAGGCGATCAAGGTGCTGTTTGGACATGCCACTAGAAAAGAGTGGGCAATATGGTATTTTGTAGAAGCATGCAGTCGCTGCAGGGTGTTGTGCTTCAACCAGGTCAAGACATTTGACAAGTAACAAGTGCCTATATCAATCAGTGAACGATGCGGCTGTACGAGTTGAGTCACGCATCAGGTGGATTTATGCTGTGCCCCTAACTAAGCACAACTACGAGCACAGAAAGTTCATCTAAAAGTACCAACAGTCATCTGACACCCAACTGGAATTCACAAACACCAGGGGTCACAATACCTTCACTGGGGGTGTTATGATGCGGGGATCGAGAATACCATTGGTAAGTGGAAATGGCCCTAATGCACTTCTTCCACCTTGTGAATGGTCAACTGCATAGGTAGTTGCACATTTTCGAGGTATCTATTTGTGAAAAGAAAAGGGGCCCCTGCCTAAAAGGATAAACCCTAGCAAGGAAACTAAACTTGTTTAGGAAGAAGGAAATTGGCACCGGGTTATGTGCATATATTTACATCACACTGGTGAACGCTAAAAGTAATAAAGTCAATGCCTAATTAAATTTAGTATGAAAATATTTTTCTTTTATTTTATTATGATTATAAACTTAGTTCAGATATTTTTGAGACAATTGATAACCAAATATATAATTTTTTACATGTGTATAATAATAATAATGGCTACAATCCAATTGAGGGTTGGCAGACACAGACATTATCCGAAGCCCTTGTCAGCCTGGGCAAAAGAAAACATTACAGAATCAACAACCAGTTAGAATCGGACTGAGAGTTTCTGGACAAAGAAATTATTCAAGGCTCCTTTTAGCCTTGCTAAAAGTATCAACTTGCATATACAGAATTCCTGAGGAAGGCTAACAGCCGAAACGCGTTGAAGGGGAATTATTTCTGTATTATTTGGAACAATTTATCTTGTGTTTGTTTTGAATTGTAAAGCACTAATTTGTATTATACACATGTAAAAAATTATATATTTGGTTATCAATTGTCTCAAAAATATCTGAACTAAGTTTATAATCATAATAAAATAAAAGAAAAATATTTTCATACTAAATTTAATTAGGCATTGACTTTATTACTTTTAGCGTTCACCAGTGTGATGTAAATATATGCACATAACCCAGTGCCAATTTCCTTCTTCCTAAACAAACATTTTCGAGGTATGCCATGTTGTCCCATTAACCCAAGGAAAATGCTTTAATGTACAAATGGATCACAGTGATGTTCAAATGAATGTTGGCTATTTTGAGCAGACTCCAGCATTCTGCAAAGTTCCTTTGTATGATGCATGCTCAGCTGACAGAGATATCTTAAGGCATGGGCAAGTGGGCAATGGTCCAAGATTCCACTTTCCAACGGTCTCCTGGCAAAGTGATCTTTCTCTCTCTTCCTCTAACATGTAAATATTTCTTAATCTCGTCCACTCTCCACTTTTCTGTCTGCTTCTCACTCTTTCTTGCTCTACCTAGTGTCATCCTAGAGATTTTTGGGACACCAGGCAAGACATACATTAGCTGTGTTTGTGTGACTTTAATTTTTAAAAGTTTAAGTATAACGTTTAAGTATTGTTTGCATCACAGAGGATTGAATTAGCAGAAAATGTAAAATAAAACTAAAAGTTGCTTCGAACATGCTGCTTCAAAATATGCCATGCCCTGGGCCCTAAAGTCCTTTAAGATGAGATTGTGATTGTGCTATATGTTCATTTCTTTAGCTCAGTCCACTCCACACCATTTCCATGGTTGCCTACAACTTTGGTACCACTTTGTACCAGTTTCAAAATTGAGAGAAATGATGCATCTAGTCTCCGTGCGTATCTTCCTTAATCACCAGTTATTGGAAATGCCGTTTTCCATACTGTAATTTTTATTTTGTTATAGTATGCATGTTTAATACATTTTGTAGTGTACTTCAAACATGCAAAAACATCGGAATCTGAGCACTGTGAATTCGAGTCCAATGCAAGAGAAAATATAACAGCATTGGTCATCCATGCGCCTCAAACCATATCAAGAGGTTAGCTTAAAATGTACTGTTCATCTAGTTATTGTCTTTTTCAGCAGCAAACAGCAAAAAAATCCGGTATTATTTATATACAAAACCTGGCATGCCTGTTGGAGACATTGGTATCCGCTGTGGCTTGGTAATTTCAGATTTCAATATTAAACAGTTCACTAACTGAATAATAAATAGAATTGAATGCAATATTCATTCACGCTAGTGAGGAAGACAATAAAGACAAATGTAAATGTCAAAATGGTAACTTGCTCAATTTCTCCCAAGGAAAATAAAACAACAATAAACATACTATAGACACAATTTCATATAACCAGAAAGTGTAAATATAAAACCATAATACATATTAGCAAAAAAACGTTAAAGCTCTTAGACAGTAGCGGTTTAAGTAACTAAAAGTACTTCATACAAAGTATGTATTTGAAGGTAAACTCTAGTGCTGCACATTATAGAGAATGTACTGCCTATGATGCCTCCACATTTCTTTGCCACAGACACACATGCACTGTGTCTTAACTGCTCTGCACTCCCTGTTATTTGCTGTTATGATACAAGTTAGAGATAAGGGTGAATTATGGCCATAAGTTATGAGCACATTTTATTAAGTTAGTCCAAGATTAAAATCATGAATTCTTGCGGACCAAGTTCAATGTAGAGAAATGCATCGAGATTGGGTGGGGTGTGGCTGCACGTCTGGAGGATCTTCCTTTTTCCACATGAACCCAGTGGGTCATGATCAGGAATGGGTCGAGTCGTACCTTTCTGTTGAAACATTCTCCTGCATGTCTCACTGACCTCAATTAAGTAAAGCAGCGAGATTTACTCCTTTGCTATATTTACTAATCACCAATCCTAAGGGCATCAGCATAGTTGAGAAGAATTGATACCAAAGTGTGTGGTAATTGCTCCAGGGCTCTTAATACATAGGGAGTTATCTGATACTACCTAGAGATAACCTATATTCTATTTAAGACTCAGGGGATGGAGATATTTGCTGTTTACTCTGTCTCAGGCTGATGTGGCCCACCTCATTCACTAATTAATTGACACAAGGAAGGAAGCAGGAGAAAATTCCTAGAATAAAGTTGGCCTTGCTGTTCCTGTTCTCTGTGGTTTTAAAGAGGGAGACATATCCTCAGGTCTCCCTGTTACTTTCATCTGTAAGGGGAGAACAGAGGCCCTTGTCGCTGACCAACAAAACGCCACAAAATCCCCCTGAGCAAAGCAATGTTATTTCCACCCAGCGCTCGACTGTACTTAACATGATGGACAATAGAAGTGCCCCCTTTGTCTGTTTTGGCACTTTGCCATTTGGTAATTCCTTCTTTAATGTCTACGCCTCCACCTTGAAGTCATCGCTGTTTAATTGATGTTTTTTCATCTGCCCCGCTGTACACTATCTTTTTTTGCACCATACTCCTCCACAGTTGAAGCTAACAATTCCAGCTCTGGGGGGGTATTTTCTCAGGGCATGCATTCAGTGCTGATACAATGGCAGCACCCTTCACAGTACAGATATTCGAAGCAGGCAGGGATCGCTCAGTTATTTGGATAATTCTATGCTAGGGTGACGGAGATCATAGCCTTCACTACAGAGGTACGTCAGAGGACTGTCCAACCAAAATTAAATGACGTCGTAAGTCACTGACATAATAGAGATCTTACCCACTCAACTTAAAATGATGCTCTTCATATTACATAAGTGTTTTATCTACTGCAAGACTAAAATAGGTATATGGATGAACTGTAAAGGCAGAAGCAGAGTTGTAAGAAATAAAAAGAAAGCTAATACATGTAAATGATCGGAGTGGCATGTGAGGAAAGATGAACATTTATTGATCAATCCATGCCAAAGACTTATGGGCGGGGTCTATATGGACTGTTTATGTTTTTATTATTTATCAAACGCAATAAATATTAAGCTTCCTGTTTAATGTGCCCAGAATCTATGTAAATATGTTTACCTGCAAATGTTCCCCAAAAATTCAATGAAGCAGCATATCATCCATGAATTACCACTTTAAAATAAATGTCACATATTTGGTATTCTTTTTTTAAAAAAAAATTATTTCGGTTAGGCTCACATCATCCATTCAAGTCACTGGAGTTGCATGGGGCTTTCTTCTCGTACATATTTTGCACTGTATTACAGGACTAATGTAGAACATCTTAACACTGTCCCCTACTGCTCAGATTATCCAACAGGAAAATCTGATGCAATAGTATGAATCGACATTGCATGTTAAGATAAAGTGATTGCATTTATCATACTGTCAATATATGAGGTAGATGTGCCAGTAAGCCTCTCAGCGACATAGAAGTGCATTCTTTTTTTCTTTGACTAAACTTGTTTTTCTGTGGAGCCATTTGGTCTGGCATACTTAGAGAGAAAGGAATGACAGCAGGCAAGAGCCCGTTTGTGTAACTCCTCAGGGGGTTGCAATACAACAATCCATTATCCAGTTGCCTTGTTGGAGCTAAAAGATTTTATGTGATAAATGTTTGAGTATAGTACATTTGTTACATTTGTAATCTATAAACGTGTATTTTTCAACACGAAGTTTAAGAGAAAAACCCTGGAATTAAGATAAAAGCACACATTCGCCAAATGTATTTTCCAATTAGTGATTGTTCCGTTCAAATCGCCCTAGGTCGGCTAGATATTCCTTTTCTGTGTATTAGAGCTCGGTTTTCTGAACTTTGGGGACTATAGCTTTTAGGTTATTTTGGTGGATATATTTTCTAAACTTTGAGGACCATATAATTATTAAATTATTTTGGCAGACATCACATTTTGTGCTATTTTAAGAGTCCCCAGACGAATATTTCTAAGTGTCTTATATGGTATTTTACAAAACCTAAAGTTGTGCACCTTGCCTCTAAGAGGATATACATTTACCATATTTTGTTTTTATAGATGGTAATTCATCATTGAAATGCTTTAAGATGCAGCAATGTAAGTGGAAAATGTAGTTTCACCACGAGATTTACTTTCTTAGCCTGTTTTCTAAGCTGCAATACAGTCAGGAGTGGGCTGCATTTAGATGGCATTAAAGTATTCAGAGCTGCCATACTTTATCCGCAATACTTTTTATCTTTTTTTGGTTCAGCATGATTGGTCCTTTGGTAAAAACCTTGCATGAATTCAGACATATGTATAAGCAAAATAGCATGTCAGTCAGTGGTAGTCAGAAGCATTTCGCATTCCTTACTCTTCAAAAAATATCAGCATCCAAAAAGCACGGTCCAAAATTGAGCCTGGCGTTTTTGCATGTACTGTACCTCTTTATTTATTTATTTGAAAAGTTTTATATAGCGCTGGCTAGACCCGGAGGTATCAGAGCGCTTTACAAGAGGATCAGCGAGTTCCAGGTTTACGAAGTTACATCCATGAAATCAAAGAATCACAGAGGGAGGAGGAGGGGGAGGGAAGGATACACAACAGGGTCAAAGCACTCTCACTTGCCTTTCACTCACCTCCTTTTGATAAAATATTTTGTTATTGGGTATCTCCAAAGGATTCATCTAGTTGAAAATATTTTAGAGCATAAAATGGCTGATGGAAGTGGCTGCAATCGTTCAAGAGATTATGGGCTGTAAGAGCAATGCACAGAACGGTGCAAAGTAATAAGTTACTTAACTGCTGCCTGCTCATGAAATTAAGAAAGTTACCCTCACGCTGCCACTGAAATCATGACATAGGTCCGCCTCAGCTCAGGTAGATCATCTAATCATAGAATGTGATGCAGAGTGGGTGATTTTATAAAATATTTTCTTTGCCATCCTAGGTTTTTGATGATTTCTTATTTATTTGAGTTCTATAGCATCACACTCTTTAATCTGTACTTTCAAGGTTTTCACAATAGCTAGCTCTCTTTAGGATATGCTGACAGTACACTAAGTTGCAACTAGCAACATCAGTGTGCTCCTCAATAAGCCAGGGATGCTGTTCAGTTATCCAGTGGGTCTGCCCTGTACTATTTCTTTTCCCAACTTTATAAACTTGGATTTCTAGCCTGGCATGGGCTGATCTGCTATTCTGGATTCCACTGCTTCAGAATTGAAGTTTGCAATGCTTAGGTCTCTTCTCCTGTTCTCATCCAGATAGTTTAGGTAGCTGGAAGCAAATATAGGAGCTACATGAAGGATACATTGCTGGGGTTGTCCAGAGAGAAGTAGGAGGGCGCTTAAAGAATATGTGTTTGTTGTCTATCTTTTCTAGTGGTTCTATACTGGGTTACGCAGCCAGGACCTCCACAGACAGATTGAGACATCAGAGGAGGATATGCGTGTGTGTTCATGGCAAAATTTATGACACCTGAGAGTCCCTGATGATCAATTGCTGGACCAAATAATGCCTACTGATATGATTCTGTTGCAATTGTTTGGTGTATAAAAAACTGCCCAGGACATAGTTCTCACATGCCTTACTGATGCTTTAAATGGCTTATCTGAAATCCAAGAACTTTGAGGAATGAAAAAGTAAACAAGTGTTTTTTCTGAAACGTGAATATGGGTAACGGTTCTGATACTGATGACCCATACATGATTTTATTGGGTGCACACTCAGGGCCCGATTACGAGTTTGGTGGTGCGGCACTGGGTCTGCCCCTCCACAGCACTACCAACCCCGTGGTGAGGCCACCCTCCAGATTACTAGTTTCTTCCTCTCTGGGTGGCTTTTTACTGATATTCCTAGGGCGGTGCCTCAAAAAGATAGGCACCGCAATGGAAACACCAAAAACAGTTCCTGTGTGGCATGGACTGAAAAGCCCATGCCAGGCAGAACTGGTGTGCATGCACACAGGGGGACACAAGATGTGCCCACCTGTGTGCATCCACATGGCACAGAGGCACCAGGGGGCCCCCTTTGTTTCCTCTCCGCCGGAGTTTTCATGGATGAGGAACTGCCATGAAAACACTGGCAGCGAGGAAACTCCTAATATGCTTGGCAGGACCGCGGCAGTCCCCCCAAGCCTCTACACCGCCGCAGCACCACCGGAGAATGGCAGTTCCCTGAGGGCTTCTGAGGGGCTGTGGCCGTCCCACCCCATCTAGTAATAGGGCAGTGGGGAGACTGCCACTGCCACGCCCAGCGAGTCTAGCAGTCTGTGGACAGCCAGACTCGTAATCGGGGCCTCAGTGATTTGGCACAACCTTATTAGAACAGGATGTAGGGAAAGCAAAGTGGCTCATAGTAGCACCGAGCACACCTACCTCTCCCTACCTCTGCACCACTCCAAATCATGTTTTTACTTTCATTGGTATTAGTTTATATCTGGTAGAGTGAGAATGTGATATTTATATTTAAAATGGGTTCATGCCATATCGAAATGCTTTATGTAGTACCAGCCATAGCTGTTACTCAATAATCAAGTATGCTTGACTTTAGCAGAGTAACTATGTTGACTGTGCCATTGTCATATGAAAATTGAAAACATTACCGCTTAAAATATTTAGATACAACAAAAACAAAGTAAGGTATATTCATGGAACTAAGTCATGCGGCGTGTATAAAAATCCTTAACCCTAATTCTTCAGGTGCTTGTTTAAGCCTACTGGATGTACAAAAAAAACTATTGACACTGCAAATGTCACTCATCCCATTAACCACCCAGACTCTTTCCTTTCTCTTTCTTTGTTTGGCTTCTGTGCGGCTTCCTGTTACAGATGTAGCCACGGGTCACGGTATTCATTGCTTCAAGAACTGCTTTTAATAATATTTGCCATGTGTTACTGCTCTTTCATCGAAACCATGTCTAACCTTTCTTCAGTTTCTAGGAGATCATGCCCCTTCTCTTTGTTAACCTTATATTCTGCTCCATATTCGCATCGCCTGTTTCATAATTTCAAACACATTTAGAATTATTTATGAAATGTCTAAGAATGTTCATGTTTGAGTGCATATTTACAAGTTAGAGGACATAAATGTTGATGCTCTTTCCTACGAAAATATAATTTATAAGACTTGCTTTTATATTGAACTTCGAGACTGTGGGATTGGCTGAATTGCTTTTAGTCAGAAAGTTATTTATGCTTGTTTGCTTAATAGAGCTGTGGGTTTAACAATGAAAGCGGAAGACTTCAGATTCGTTAAAAAACTTTAACGAGCTATGCCTTGTATAAATGGGGTTTTTCGCTTTTTAAGTGAATACGTAGAGCCTGTTTCAGAGGAGTTCAGTGAGAGGACAGAAACCAAAAATGGCGGAGCTCCTTTCTCCATCTTCTGCATGGCTTTGCCTAATTTAAGAATTTAGGAGGTATAACACCATCCTAATGATAAGCTCGTCACTAGTTCTACCATCTGGAACACCACAGGCGGGTCAAGATGCTACTAAAAATTGTGTTGCAAAGCCACCCTGTTCAGGATGGCTGGTTCGTCTCAGTTTCCATCAATGCCATCTCAGTTCTACTGATGTGCTGATTTGGAAAGTTGAACAACTCACAAAATGACAATTTGTGTTTTTTAAACTTGCGAGCTTTATGAAGTTTCAAGACTGAACTTTTTTTTTTAAAGGAGAGGCAGCTCTAGAGCCTGTCATTGCCCCGGTAAAATGTTAAGACTACTTTAAGATGCTACAAGGGGAAACTACTGGACTCGTGGCACTTATCAGCCACCTCGCCCCTGCTTCAGACCCCCCACCCACTAAATGACCCAAGTTCCGCATACCAGACCCTCGCAACTACCACATAAAAGTCCCTACTTTCACAAATTAAGTAGGAGAACACATGGCAGGTCTGGCATGGTACTTAGCGAGAATGGGGACCTGCTGCTCAGTTTAAGATTTGATGGTTGCAGAGCAGTGAGCAAAATGGAAGTGTATTAACACAGAGTATGAGGCAAAGAGTCAAGAGAATGACTCACCAATTTCGATCTCCTCTGAAAATCATCCAGAAAAAGCAAGGCTTATTAGAACACACTCTGGTAAGTCACCAAGCAAGAATAGCAGATAATTAGAGACCTCAATGTAAATAAAAGCTAAGGAAGATGTAAGAGCAGAAACAATAGTGAGGCATTAAATGTCCAGAAACTAGGATTAAATAAAAAATTTGAGGAGGAAGAGGGCAGGCAAGAATAGAAAACTGTCGAGGCAACTCAATATTTCATGAGAATGCTGCACTTGATTCCTTTCCAATGTTTCCGATTTAAAAGCATGACTTAGCCAGGAATATCGTATGGCTGCTGCAGATTCTTACCATACGTCCCCACTTAAGAGCAATTTCGAGTAATTGTTGAGGGTGTGGCTCAATCGTGCAGAATTGCCAAATAACTACCTAAGAAGAGTAATTTTGCATTTAGCACAATTTGTTTGCACAAAACTGCCTGCTCGTGTCCAAAATGGAAGTGAGATGCATTTTTGCAGTAAGAAAAAGCACTAGATGCAGCAAAACAAGATTAGCAAGTGCAAGTGTATGCGGCTGCTTGCTAAATGTGCTCTTGGGGTATGATGTTTCCCTATCTTACTACCAGTTCTTAGGGCTATTTCCTTAGAGCAAAATGCACCCTCATTTCCAGAATAGATGTGTGAATGCATTTTTGTGCTAAGAAATAGCGCTAAATACAGCAGAACACGATGAGTGAGTGCGAGCTACCACTCGCTAAATGTGCTCTCGTGATAGGATTTTTTACACCAAAAATATGCAGGTGGAGTAATAGCGTAATTATCAGCAATCTTGCATCAAAGAGTAATGCAGAATTATCTAAATTACTTCGATTACTCTGGCATTATTGAAATTCAGGAGAGGACACCCACTCTAAGTGAAATACAGAATTGTACCGCTTTTGACTGTTGCTTGACATCGGGTTGAAGGCTATAAAGAAGATATCCATCCTGGTGAACATGATAGCATTCCACTTAAGAGGACTGATACAGTAAGTCAATCCTGATAAGACATTAATACAACACAACAAAACCGGGGGTCTAAAAGCCAACAAGTTATTATGGCTAGCTCACTACACTCTCTCAACAGTAGAGTGTTGTCCTATAAACTTCTGGATAAACCATGAAGTTTAAGGAACTCAAGAAATGATAGAAGAAAAACTATTGAGAGTGATATGTTGTAGGGAACAGCTTTTCATGATGTCCGAATAACCATCAACTATTTACAATGATCAGTATTATCATTTGGTCAAACGGCTCAAAAAAACTTTATTAAACACAGACACACCTCCTATCTAAAAACAGAACAGTGCAAACAGCAGTTCGAAAAAATAACTGCCAAAAATGGCTATTTTTGGCAGTTATTTTTTCAAACTGCTGTTTGCACTGTTCTGTTTTTAGTTAGGAGGTGTGTCTGTGTTTAATAAAGTTTTTTGTGAAAAGGCACACTATCCTATTTTACTCACCACTTTATCCATTTTTGTGCACTGCTTTCATTTTTTCACATGTCAGTTGCCCGCTGGACTATCTAGAGTGAATGTGGGCGGTATTCGGCTGAGTACCTGTTGGGACGGTGTACTCTATTGATCAAGAGATACACTAACCTGTTGAGCCATTTGACCAAATGATAATACTGAACATTGTGAATAGTTGATGGTTATTTGGACATCATGAAAAGCTGTACCCTACCACATATCACTCTCAATAGTTTCTCTTCTATCATTTCTTGAGTTCCTTAAACTTCATGGTTTATCCAGAAGTTTATAGGACAACACTCTACTGTTGAGAGCGTGTAGTGAGCTAGCCATAATAACTTGTTGGCTTTTAGACCCCCGGTTTTGTTGTGTTGTTCATATTCTGTTTGGGGAAGTGTACCTGGGCTGGTCTTAAAATTTTCCCAATGACCCTCCACCTCTCCGTGTGTATTGTTAAGACATTAATACAAAAATTATTGTCTTGGAGCATGAGAGCAGAATCCATTTGTTCAGCTTTAAAGGGTTTCCCAGCATTTAGCGAGAATCTTTGCAGAGTTTTACCTCTCATCGACAGAGAGGACTGAGGACGGACATTCAGTTGAATTTTAGAAAGTTGCAAAAGATAAACTGCGAGTGGAAGAAAGAGGTTAGGAACATTTGCCTGCTCAATTTGAGGATGATGGAGAGGCTGTGTCTTTAATAGGACTAACATTCAAAGTGCAGTATATCAATAGCCTCCCCAACACCTCTAGCTGTAACAGCAAACTAATAGCCATGGTTTAACGCAATATAGCAACATTGAGGTGAATGTTCTCAGGCAGTGACACAGACAACTGTCTCAGTAATGTTCTGTTGGACCTGCCCTTTTTGCAGGGTTATCTCCAAACATTTTGCTTTCTTCCTCCTATTTTTTTAGACCTGTTTTTGTTGTCTTTAGGACTCTGGCCACTTTACCACTGTTGTCTGTGCTAAAGTGAATACGCTCACTGTGTAATAGTGATAGGTTTATCCATAATTGGCATAATTGATTTACTGGTAAGATCATAGTAAAGTGTACTGAATGTGACCAGGGCCTGCAATTCAAATTCTACTAGTGGGCCTGCAACACTGATTGTGCCACCCACATGAGTAGCCCTTCAACCTTATCTC
Organism: Lissotriton helveticus; assembly: GCF_964261635.1. Taxonomy (NCBI): domain Eukaryota; kingdom Metazoa; phylum Chordata; class Amphibia; order Caudata; family Salamandridae; genus Lissotriton; species Lissotriton helveticus. The sequence continues at coordinate 657,934,783 of NC_136057.1, read as the reverse complement.
AGATCTGTCACTGTAGTGTCTATGAGTGCAGTTTTAAACTGTCATGTCGACCAGGCAAGTGCACCCACTTGCCAGGCCCAAACTCTCCCTTTTATCACGTGTTACCCCTAAGCTAGGCCAAGGGTAGCTGCATGGGCAGTGTATGTAAAAGGTAGACATATATTGGTGCGTTTCACATGTCCTCATGGTAAAATACTACTAATTTATCCCCTTTTCTAACATGTTCAGATGCTAATTTTTGGTTAGTGTAAGAATCTGAGAAATCCTAGAAACATGCATGGTTTATGCCATTAATGGACCCACTAGGTGTGGTAAATGGGGGCCTGTTACTTGCAGTAACCAAAAGTAGGAGTTAAACTGCAGAAATATTCAGGTGCAGTGCATTTTGTGCATATTTCCTATTAGTGATTGCAAATTATTTGCCATTGTTAATGAAGACAGAGTAATGTAATTATTGCACTATTCAGATAATTTGTAATGATCAGTGTCACAGTGGGAGCTCATATACCTGTGCCCAGTGGAGTGAAAGTGGACACTTGCAATTTGCAGCTTTAAGTGAGGTTGGACTCACTGGATTCCTGATTCCAAGAACCTGAGACAGACAGAATTGAGCATTAACATGTATATATATTCAAAAATGGGACACTACCCCTGAAACTGGACTTTGCTTTGGTTAAATTATCACTGTTAAAGGGCAATCATTTTTTTCTGTGTTTCCGGATTTACTCAGGAAAATTAGACAACCCTGCTAAACTATTGGGAAGCAGTGTGAGGGGAGACCATCTATTGCAGAAGCAATTTCCTGAAAGTAGACGTTCACCCATATGGAGAGATCAATGCTCATTAGATATTTCAATAATAATAGATAACATTTGAGCATAATGTTAAATAATTGTTCTGCATATGAGTTCTAAAGAGTACAACCATTTTGTTCAAACAGTGATAATGGCTTAAACATACAAAGTAAAACTGCACAAGCACTTCTCAATTAAAACAACAAAAGGTGATGGATGGAATGTTGCAAATATCTAAACCACTGGAGATTTCTTAGTGTCTTTGAGATAGTCATTCTTTTTTGCCCTGATCACTCCCATTTTTTGATTGATGCTGGTGGTTACTGAATTATATTGTGCCCTGGACCCAGCTAACCAGACCCAGGGCCAGTGCTCTTTTTAAAAAGTATATGGTAATTAGATATAATTACAATTGGTATGACAACCTACCTGTAATCCCAAAGTATATGGTAAGGGATGTCGTTTTAAAGGCCAAACAGATATAATGCACCTAAGCGCACACTGCTGTGGTGCCTGCTGTCATTTTAAAAGCCAGCCCTGTTTTAGGCCTGCTTTTAAAGTAAAACTATGTCCAAATTCAACTTTGTAATTAATGATGCTTCCAAAGTCTTAACCTACCTTATTTTGACAAATAAGTAACCCGTATGGTCTACCCTAGGTGACCCAAGAGTAGGGTGCTGTGTTAAAATAAGCAGGGACATTACAAAATATGTTTCATAAGCCCTGCTGAGGGACAATCTACCAATTTCATTTCCCCCATTATAGTACATAAGCTATATAGACTAGTATTGGAAGGCTTTATTAAACTTGACTAAAATCTAACTTTGGACAGTAGTGAGCTAAAATATTAATTCAATAAAGTATAAATATTGGACTTGGCCCTTTTTGCAGGTCATCCCTAAACTTTTTGCCTTTCTCCTAGCCTTTTTTCTGACATGGTGTTGCTGGTTTTAGGACTCTGGGTACTTTAGCACTGCTGTTCAGTGTAAAGTGCATGTGCTCTCTGTGGAAAATATGGTAAAGATTGGTCTACACCTGCTTGGCATATTTAATTTACCTGTCAGTCCCTTGAAAAGTGGTATCTCATGCCCAGGGCTGGTAAATTACCTGCTACTGGTGGGCTTGCAGCGTTGATTGCGCCACCCACCAAAGTAGTCTTTCAAACCTATCTCAGGCCTCTGCCACCGCCGGGCCTGTGCACGCAGTGTTACTGCCGCTGTGACATGGCACCTAAAGTGTGTGTCATGTCTGTGACCCCACTTTTACTGCATGTCAGTCACCCCTAAGGTAGGCCCTAGCTAGCCCTATGGGCAGGGTGCATCGCAGGTAAAAGATAGTACATGTACCTTAAGTGTGTGACATGTCTTGGTTGTAACAAACAGCCATTTTTGGTTCTCACTACTGTGGGACTGCCCTCCCATGGGAATGCATTGGGGATTCCCTGATAAGTGTTCAGTGGTAAAACTGATATGAGATGCGCAGCGTGGTCAAGTTTGGTATATTTGGAATATTGATAAAAAATGTGACCTGTGGGGGCTTGCTGCTGCTGGGTCCCAGGAGGAACCGCCACAAGGGACTGCCCCCCTGATGGAGGGCCCTGTGAGCTGGCCTGCCTGGGCCCAACTCTCCCCCTTTAACTTTGAGGGCCCAGCTCTCCCAGCTCTGCCCCTCTACAACTGATTATAGGGCCTCGTGAGCGCTGCACCTGTGTCTGGATGCTCCAGTAGGAGAAGAATCCCGGTGTGGGGATTCTCCCACCTTACACTAGGCCAGAGCGGAGTCTACCCTGCATTTTGGATGCCCGTTGACAGCTGGAGCCCACCCCACATTGCCGCTTTTGTGGCGAGTGCACACCCCGCAATTGTCTTTATTCAAAGAGCAGGTGCCCACCCCGCATTGCCTGTGAGAGAAAAGCGGGTTCTGCTGAGGGACAATCTACCAATTTAATTTCCCCCATTGTAGTACATAAGCTATATAGACTAGCATTGGAAGGCTTTATTAAACTTGACTAAAGTCTAACTTTGGACAGTAGTGAGCTAAAATATTAATTCAATAAAGTATAAATATTGGACTTGGCCCTTTTTGTAGGTCATCCCTAAACTTTTTGCCTTTCTCCTAGCCTTTTTTCTGACATGGTGTTGCTGGTTTTAGGACTCTGGGTACTTTAGCACTGCTGTTCAGTGTAAAGTGCATGTGCTCTCTGTGGAAAATATGGTAAAGATTGGTCTACACCTGTTTGGCATTTTTAATTTACCTGTCAGTCCCTTGAAAAGTGGTATCTCATACCCAGGGCTGGTAAATTACCTGCTACTGGTGGGCTTGCAGCGTTGATTGCGCCACCCACCAAAGTAGTCTTTCAAACCTATCTCAGGCCTCTGCCACCGCCGGGCCTGTGCACGCAGTGTTACTGCCGCTGTGACATGGCACCGAAAGTGTGTGCCATGTCTGTGACCCCACTTTTACTGCATGTCAATCACCCCTAAGGTAGGCCCTAGCTAGCCCTACGGGCAGGGTGCATTGCAGGTAAAAGATAGTACATGTACCTTAAGTGTGTGACATGTCTTGGTTGTAACAAACAGCCATTTTTGGTTCTCACTACTGTTGGACTGCCCTCCCATGGGAATGCATTGGGATTCCCTGATAAGTGTTCAGTGGTAAAACTGATATGAGATGCGCAGCGTGGTCAAGTTTGGTATATTTAGAATATTGATAATAAATGCTGAGCAACGGTGTGCGCAGATTTATTATAACTATTTTAGAAATGTCAGTTTTAGAAGTTGGCATTTCTGTGTGCTATGTGTCTGCCTGCCTGATGTGAATTGCATGTCTGGCTTTTCAGTGGCAGGGGCTGGTGAGGTGTGTGTGGCTCCAGGAGGGACAGGACGAGTCAGCACTAGGCTGAATGGGACATCTGCATTTGGTGTAGTGGGAGGAGTAGTCCCTGGTCCCTGAATAGGCCTGGCCTAGCCTGCACGTTGCTGGCTCTGCCCTCCTGTGGTGTGTCTGATGATGAGCCCCCACCTGACAAAGGGGAAGAGGAGCCTTGTTAACAAAGTGCTCCGATTCCCCCCTGTACCAGTTGCATCCCGTTCCCCCAAAGCATTGTACTGCAGACAAAGGAAATGGTAATATACATATAGGGGCTGTGACCCCATGAAAGGTGAGGTTTTTGAGCTTCTTGTGACCTGTGGGGGCTTGCTGCTGCTGGGTTCCAGGAGGAACCGCCACGAGGGACTGCCCCCCTGATGGAGGGCCCTGTGAGCTGGCCTGCCTGGGCCCAACTCTCCCCCTTTAAATTTGAGGGCCCAGCTCTCCCAGCTCTGCCCCTCTACAACTGATTATAGGGCCTCGTGAGCGCTGCACCTGTGTCTGGATGCTCCAGTAGGAGAGGAATCCCGGTGTGGGGATTCTCCCACCTTGCACTAGGCCAGAGCGGAGTCTAGCCCGCGTTTTGGATACCCGTTGACAGCTGGAGCCCACCCCACATTGCTGCTTTTGTGGCGAGTGCCCACCCCGCAATTGTCTTTATTCAAAGAGCGGGTGCCCACCACGCATTGCCTGTGAGAGAAAAGCGGGTTCCCACCCCACATTGCACCATGACCCAAAACGAGGGAAAGACGAGGAGCCGCTGCTGCTACCGATGCGAGCGGCAAAAACCCAGAATGCAGGCAAAACTGCCTGGCTGTGGGCGGAGCTGTTCCTGGAAGGAGGACGGGAGCCTTCTCTGCCTCCGTGTCCGGAAGTGTCAGCGGAGATCCAGGCGGGAGCCTACTCCGTGCTGCTGCCTGTTAAGAAGAAGAAGTAGAACACGGAGACTGTGCTCCGTGAGACCCTGAGACCGGTGGGAGCCAACCCCACCATTGTGGCCTGGTCCGCTGTAAGAGCCCCTGTGAGTGAGGCTGAAGGTGAGGAGTCCCGAGGGGAGGGGTTCGGCCGGAGCCTTGCGAGCCATTCCCTCCTTCCCCAGTCTCTGAGAGGGAAGTGGGACGCGAGAGGCCCCAGGAGAGAAGCCAGGTTGGGGGACATGGTCGGGGGCTTCTCCCTCCGGTGTGCGAGAGGCTAGAGGAGTCGGTACGAGCCCCCGGTGAGTAGGGGCTGAGCGCAGAGGCACAGTTGGTGCCAGTTCCGGACCTTTCCAGCTGCACCTCCGATTGCGGGCAGCTGCAACGTGTAGGCCAGTTTATTGCAGAAGCACCGGCGAAGGACTTCAGTGGCTTAGTTGGTGCCAAGGGGCATATTTGTACTTGGCTGCACTGCAGGAACGTGGGCAGCCGCAACACGGGGCATGTTTCTTGCTGTGGGAACCAGGAGGGGGTGAGTTGCACCCCATGCCACCAGCACATTTGCGCTCTGTGATTTCGCTGCGGTGGCAGCCAGGGGCCATTTTGAAAGCCCTACCTTTTAGAGCCCTGACTTTTCCGACAAGGGGTAGTTTAGCCCCAGAAAGGCCAGTTGGGCTGGGGTCAGTCCATGGTTAGTACCTGTGTGTACTGGAAGGGCGCAAGGCCCTAAGGGGTGGCATACTGTGTTTATGTTAGGTTGTTTATGCCTAAGGTGATGCCTACTGCTAGTGCATAATGTGGTTTATGTCTGATAACATGCATACAGTGTTTTCTGCCTAGTGTCATGCTATAAAGTTTTAGGATGATGCCAAATGTGATTTATGCACCATGATTATTGCATAATGTGTGTATGCTCGTGAGGCCTACTGCGTAATGTGTTTATGCGGCCAATCAATCTCAGTTAAGGCAGCTTCTGCTTGGAATGCCCTCCCCTTGTTCCTTAGAGCCTCGCCGACCATTACTGTTTTTAAAAAGGAACTTAAGACTCATCTGTTCAATGCTCCACTCTAACAGATCGTTCTGGCTTTGATCCATCACTCCTGTTGTCAAATCACTCACCGCGCCAGGATACCCTGTGGTAATTGAGCGCGCTATAAAAGTTTTAATAATAATAATAATAATAATAATGCTTAGGAGGTTTGGGCCTAATGTATTTTATGCCTAACGTATTAACGCTGAGGTCATTATTATACCAGTAGTTACTGGTTGTGTTTATGTTTACTACCTGCATTCTGATGGTTCTGACCGTGGCCCGCTTGGCCTGGTCCTGTAGATATAGTCCACTGTGAACATTGCCTAGTGCCGGTTGGCACAGTATATATTGTGTGATTATGATTCTAATGTGTTTATGGTAATACAAAGTTTATTTTTTATATAACGTTGTGTGGAGTTTCTTTTGTGGTGTGCCTAGTGTGTTGCTGCTGTGTGTGTGTTGAGCAAACGCTTTACACATTGCCTCTGGGATAAGCCTGACAGCTCGTGCCAAGCTACCAAGGGGGTGAGCAGGGGTTATCTTCAGCGTGTAACTCTCTTGCCCTGACTAGAGTAGTGGTTCCTGCCTGGCTTAGGCACCAGCCCTAGCCAAACAGAAATCCCATTTCTAACACTATCTATAAACAGTTGTGAGGTAAAATATTAGTTCAAAGTGTCTAAATAATAGTTAGAATAAATCCAACAACTTGACAAGGTTAGCTTTAATATAACAATGACAGAAAATAAGTTATACATCTTGATTTTCTGATGTGCCTGAATCCAGCTCTAGAGCTGCCTCTGCTTATTAACCATCCTTTGACAGGCTGAGCCAAACTGTTCTGATGAGGTGTGAAGTGGCCTAAAAGGAAACAAAGACATCTTTTAGGAGGAAATCTGCAAGCTGCAGAGCAAAAGGCAGCAAGGGGGCTGGGTAGCCAAACTAGTGTTCAAAGTAGGTAATACACTTAGGACAGGACCCAGACCCAACCCTACTTCCTGTACCCCTAGCCAGAGGAAGGCCCCTGTAATTGAATTAGCAGAGGTGCTTGAAGGGGAGTGTTAGGGAAAGTTAGCCACACCTGTAGGTAGGGCTAGCCAGACCTGAAACTCTATGAGAGATGTTCTCCATTTTGGTTTTTAAATAGAACAGTACTTTCTGGGACAACAATGTGCCACACTTCAGGGATAGGGGTCATCATTGAGCTTGGCACCCTGCACCCCATTGGTTAGGGGTGCCCCCCCTGCTTGCCTGCCTAGAGGCCAGGATAAATATGGGAGAGCTGCCCAGCAACTAAGATCACTGCCTAGAAGAAACAAGAAGAAGAACGACTGCCCTGCTAAACCCATTAGTCTGCATCAATAGGACTGCACTCTGAAGGAGTGCACTTGGTGCACACTTTGGGCTACAACAAAAGAAGGACGGTGACTGACTCTAAAGATTTGATGTGAGGACTCCCTGAAAACAACAGGTCAAAAGATCTCCACCTGCATCATCTCCACCAAGAAGAACCAAGCTGGACAGAGTTCAGTGAACTTTTAAGGATTTGGCTAGGTGCATTGTGGGTCTTGTAGTCCCAACTTCCCAAGGAACACCTAGGAGATTCTAGAACCTTGGATTGGTGTTGTAGACACTTCAAGAGCCCAAAAAGAATTACTAGACGAAGATCCAGAAGTTTCAAATAATTTGGAGAATTTTTGTGAATAAGCTCCATAAATTGACCAAAAAGTCGTCGAGAGCCCATCCGCCGACGTCAAACCGCGACCCAGCCTGAAATTCAGGTTCATCTTGCTGAACTCTCCAGAGCTCCACTGAGGCCTTGCACTGAAGCAAGCAACTGTCATTGACTTGCAAGCCAGGCTGATAAGGAGCCTCACTCAACGTCATGAGAAAAAGCTCCAAAAAATTGACTGAGGCAGAAGGTAAACTCTTGATAGGGCCCTACCGCTCACTGTATTCGGTCCACACTGATTGCGGTCAGCCTGAAGCTTTGACTTTGGGTCAAACGCGACCAGAAGATCCAAGTTGACACTTTTGGCTTTTAGGGACAGGAACATATTTATTCTTTAGAAATTCATATCTTTTGTTCACTACATTGGATTTTTTTAAATTTTTTGGTATCATTCTGGTCATAAAAATATTTCCTACTTTTATAAATTGGTATTGGTGGTTTATTGAGTGCTGCATCTTATTTAATGTATTGGTGTTGCTAAATGCTTTACACACCTGTCTCCTAAATTAAGCCTGTCTACCCACAGCCAATCTTCCAAGGGTTGAGCAAGGATTAATTTTTTGAGAACTTGACTGGATCTTATTTGTGACTGTTGTGTTATTACTCATTGTAGGTACCTACCTGCACCTACTAGTAAACCACCATCTAATAATGTCATATTCCTTTGCCCACTGAGATACTACAGACATGGAGTAAACAGATGAGTATCACTCTGGGTCTGCTCCAAAAGCAAAATTCCAGCCTAGTCTGCAAGGCCACATCTCCTCTGAACACGAACATAAGCCACACCACAGCAGTTTCAGCCTTGTTGCCTCTCATCAGGGTAGTGCAGCTTAGATTTCATGGCCCATAGGAGCATATGCTCCATATCTGGCATAATCCTTATATTTCTTATTATTTATAACTTTATGGCAATTGAATTTCATCAGGGTATTCAAACACAGATTAACTGCTTAATAAAGCTTTTCATCCCCCGAAGAAGATATCTCCTGAAAGTAGAACTACACTCATAAAGAAAGATTATGGAATGCTAAAGGTTCCACAACAAACAGGGAACCTTTAGAGAAGTAAAAGTTTGGATTTACATAGTGAGGACAGCTCATGCAAAGAATAACACGATAAGCCATTGGCCATTGTCTGAAAGTTAGCTTCTTGGTTTGATACAGAGTCCCATTGGAGGCAACAGGAAGTTTATCACTTTTAGACAAGTAGATGGGCCCTTGTTCACCATGGCATCCTTGGCATGGTTTCCCCTGACTTTTTGCCTCTACCTCCTGTATTTTTAATGGTGTACTGGATTTCGATTTTGCTGGCTTAGATGTTTTGGGCACTTTGCCACTGCTGATCAGTGTCAAAGTGTAAGTGCTTCCTGTGTAAATTGTTAATTCTAATTGGTTATCCATGATTGGCATATTTGATTTACTGATAAGTCCCTAGTACAGTGCACTACATGCCCAAACACTGCAATGGCAGGTCTGAGATACATTTACATGGCTACTCACGTGGGTGGCACAATCAGTGCTGCAGACCCACTAGTAGTATTTGATTTACAGGCATGTGCTGGTGTGTTTTACATGTCCTGATAGTGAAATACTGCCAATTTTGTTTTTCGCTATTGAAAGGCTATCTGCCCCGTAGTCTAACATGGGATTTGCTTTGTAACAACATAGAACTATAAATTTCTATTGGAACAAGATGGAGAAATGGAGTGAGAATTTAATGAGACATCTTTTTAGGAAGATGGTTTTTATTTTTGTGTGTTTGCAAATGCCACTTTTAGAAAGCAGGTATTGTCTTGTTTAAACATTCTGTGTGCCTCTGCTGTTTGTGTATTGACTGTCTGGGTGTGGAGTACCAGGAGCTGGGGATGTGCATTCACTGTAGACAGTCACAAGGGGGGTGGAGATGTGTCCTGCCTTTCCTGGGTGACTCATAGCTGGGCTGAATAGACCTTGGCTGCATTTAGAGTGGTAGGAGGAGTGTCACGTAGACCTGCATAGGCTGTTTCTCCTTTGCACAAGGCTGTCCCCACCTCCTGTGATCATGCTGCACCAGAGAGAAAAGAACTGGTTTGGACTTGGCTCAGAGACCCTTGCCTCAAAGAGAACAAAGAGAACATGGGGTGTAAGTATTGGACATTAAACCCCAGAGAATTAGATCACTTCTGGACTCAAGAGGAACCTCTGCAAAGAAGAAGGGCTTAAGAGCTGTAAGGAGGGTTACTGCCCATTTGCTGTTTCTGCTTTGCTGAGTTGGCATGCAGTTGCTCTTTCTGCTGAGGAGAGGACAAAGACTGGAACTTTGCCGTGTACCTGCTTGAATGAGAATCTCCAAGGGCTTGTGAGTGCTTGCCTCCTGTTCTGAAGTCTTAGGGCCACAAAGACTTCACCTCCACCCACTGACCAGCACCTGGACTCCCCTGTGGACTCCTCTATTCAAAAAGGGTGCCAATTCCAGTTCCTGGGCCATGAGAATTGTATGCTTGGTGCTGCACCGAGGCTGGGGGCACCGCTCGTGATGTGCATAGTGCACTGCCCCACATGCACAGCTGCTCTACACTCTTCGATGCCTGCAATTATAGGCCTTCCCGATGCCATAGCTTGCACCGATGCCGTCACTGGCAGAGCAAGCATCACATCATTGCAAAGCCGATAACCTACGAGGGTGACTTCATGAGCTCTTTAATGTTGCATTGCCTCACTGGAACTGACGCCTCATTGCCGATGCTGCATAACTACCCATGTCCTGTATTCAATACCTCACCTCCTCACGGGCGTGATGCCTCGCCTCCCCTTAGGGAAACTGTTAGAACTGGGGGTCTCTAGTTGGCAGAGGTAGGTACCACTGTCCAAATAGGGACCCTTGTTTCTAGTCAGGGTAAGGAGGAACCACTCTTTAGATAACCTCTGCTCACCCCCTTGGTAGCTTGGCACAAGCAGTCAGGCTTATCCAAAAGCAATGTGTAAAGTATTTGTACCAACACTCACAATAACACAGTGAAAACACCACAAACTGACTCCACATCAGGTTAGAAAAATAAAGGTATTTATTCTAAACTACACAAGACCAAACAAAATGACAAAAATCCAACATGCACAGTTCAAGAATATAGTTGCAAAAGAGTTCTTAAGGTTGCGATAAAATAATCCACAGTTGCGTGAAAAGTTCAAAGTTGCGTTACGTTTAGCCAACAGTACCTTTTAAATGCAACAAAGTTCCAAAGCAGAAGCTGGTGTGGTGGAAAACAAGCGATGCATTGCTTCTGAGACCCTGGAGAGGCGATGCGACAACCACGCTGCAGCAGCGGGCGTGTTGCGACGAATCCGGTCTGTATGGGGAGGAAGGCGGACTTGTATGGATTCCTGCGCGTAGGTTCCATAGGAAGTTTTCTCTCGCAAAGGTACGATGAGATGATCTTTGGAGTTGCGACGATCTCCGGGGCGACGATGCGCGGACCAGTGGTGATCTCTCTCTCGCAGCTCCTCGGTCCGATGGCTTCTGAGATGACCCTCGCAGTGACTCTATGCGGTCCGCAAGCAAGCGGTGCGGCGATCTCAACCAGCGACGACACTCGCAGCGACGGTAATCTTCCCATACCGGTCTGGTGCATCCCGCAAGCAAAGGATGCGACGGTTCTGGCAGCGGCCACAGGCGCTACGAAGATCTCGACCTTCGTAGCGGCGGGAATTTCCTCGCACTGTCGGGGATGCGCTCCGCAAGCGAGCGATGCGACAAAACTTGCAAAAAGTCTTTAAAAGCTTGGTTTCCAGCTTCCCAACACAGGTACAACTTCTAGAGGCACCACAAAATGGCCACGCATTCCAGGAAGGACAGGACTCTCTCAGTAGAGTTCAGGGAAGCTGGGGGTGAAGTTCCTGGGACTTCAGAACAGGGAGCCAGCTCTTCTCAGGCCCTTGGAGATTCCTTCAAGCAAGGGGACACAGCACAAAGCAAAGTCCTTCCCCTCTCCTTGGCAGCAAAGCAACAGCAGGTCAGTCCAGCAGAGCAACAGCAGGACAGTCTTCCTTCTTCAGTTTCAGCTTTCTCCTTGGCAGAGGTTCCTTCTTGATTCCAGCATGATCTAATTTTCTGTAGTCAGTGGTCCTGTACTTATACCCCTAAAAGTCTTTGTTCCCTTTGTGCAGGACGGCTCTGAGCCCGGTCTGAACCAGTTCTGGGTGTTCCTTGAGCACTTTGTTTTCCTGGCCTCTCCCTTCCTTTCAGAGAGAGGGGCAGGGTCATCAGCCGCCCAGCAGGAGGTGGAGCCAGCATTGTGGAGGGAAAGTACAGCCCTGGAGCACTTTGTTGACATGATTCCTTCTCTCCTTTCACAGTGCAGGGCAGAGACATCAGATGCACCACAGGGGGTGGAGCCAGCACTGTGGGGGGTGGGCACAGTCCTATTCAGGTCCCAGGTGCAAGTCCTCCCTCCCATCTAGATACAAATCTCTCTATTCACCACTGGGCGGACTCATTCTGTCTCCTGGAATCCCCCATCCCTGTCACTCACAAACCAGACAGTCAGTTCACTAACCAGCCAAGGCACACAGAAAGTTCCGACAAGAGAACAGCTACTTTCTAAAAGGGCTGTTCTCAAACATAGGATTTAAAAACCACCTTTCCTAAAAGATGTGTTATTAAATTCTGAGTTCAGGGATAACAGACTTTTATGTCCTGTCTTGCTCCTATGGGAAGATATGCTGGTAGCCACTGTAGCCAGCATTTCCCATGATAGCCTATGGGCAAGATAGCCTTACAATAGTGAAAAATGAAAATGGCTGTAATTCACTACCAGAGCATGTCACCTGCACCAGTACATGCTCTACCTTTCACATACACCGCACCCTGCCCAAGGGGACACCTTACGCCTTCCATAGGGGTGACCAATGTGCACAGAAAGGGAAGGGTTAGGCCTGGTCAGTGGGGACACTGACCAGGAGGACATGGCAATTCACAGACTGCACACAGGCACTGCGGTGGCAGGCCTGAGACACCATTTTAGGGCTACTCATGTGGGTGGCACAACCAGTGCTGCAAGCCCACTAGTAGCATTTGTATCACCAGCCCTGGCACGCCCAGTGCATTTTACTAGGGACTTCTGGGGGATATAAATATGCCAATCATGGATAACCAATTACCATAACAATTTACACACAGTGCATATGCACTTTAGCACTGATCAGCAGTGGTAAAGTGCTCTGAGTCCTATTGCCAACAGCCACAGGTCAGGAAAAATAAGTGAGGAAGAAGCTAAAGGTTTGGTGATGACCCTGCAAGAAGGGCCAGTTCCAACAGAAAGAAGCCGGCTTTGCTTTTGCACCGATGCCTCACCTCCATGACACCCTGTGTTAGACCCAGCTTCCTGGGCACCAGGGCACTCAGGGGTAACTGCGCTCCAATCGCATCAACTGGAGTGTTCCCTCACTGGTGTCCTGGGACCTCAGTACTAGTGGAGCCAAAACTGGATAACCAAGTACTCCTCTCCAGCACACAACTCTATCAGGGTAGTGAGACAGAGCAGTCCAAGGCTTACTCATGGAGGTGAGGTGGGGTTAGACATTTCGAATGTAGTGTAAACCGTACCAACAGCTGATAAACTCAATGTCCAGTCAGTGCTTTACCTTTTATAAAAGAAAAGTACTTTGATACACTCAAGATAATTTTACTACACATAAAACTAGGATAAACAGTGAAAACCATATGTCTCTACAACCATCTGGGGCAGAGTTCTGACCCCAAACAGTATTATAGCGCCTAGACGCCAAGCACTATAAAAACACAGTTAACATGAAAACACACAATAAGTATTGCATATTACATACCATGTTACAAAGGGCTGCTCTCATTCACTAGGGCCTTGATACCAATCTTTGGATTGAAAGGATATAGTTTCAGCATATGATGTAAATTCAAATGTTCTATATCAGCCCCATAACCCCCCACAAATAGCAACAGAAGTGCCCTACCATCGTGAGTGAGGATACCGCTCTAGTGGTGTCAGGGATCAGGCTACAGGTGCCTGATGTCTGGGCACAGTTTACTGGAGTCCCACTAGTCCAGTAGCCACTGGCTATATGTAGGAGGGTAGTGGCTGGACATCTCATTTTGGAGAACCTGACTACAATACAAGGAGAGTGAGGTGATTGCTGCTATTAATAAATGAGTCTGGCTTAGAACATCCAATTTCTCTTTGGAAAAATAGGTAAATCTCTGTTTCCAAATGGTTGTTATCATAGATCTGAACTGGGTTATGATTCACATATAACCATCATTGAGGGTTTGCAGTCCTCTAATGGAGCCGGGCCAGATGCCAATACAAGAATGCCAACAGGGCATGTCCAATAAAGGGGACTTATTTTCTTCTCTCACTTTTTTAAAATATCTCATTGTCAGCCCTCTTTCCATCATATTTGAAGAGATTAATTCAAAAATCCAATGCGCAATAGAAAGGGACCTTAACATATCTCAGATATAAGCATAAGATTGTATTGCTTAGACGGGTAGAGGCATTTTTTACGAAGGTCTGTATTATTGCTCTTTACCAACTGAGCTCTGCATTAAAAACACAGTTTATACACAATCATTACTTTTGAAATAGGGTACCCAAAGTTGCATACGTTTTAAAAGCTAAACTACAAATAATAAATTAAATTAAATACAAAATAGTATTCCATCTATCAATAAATTAACTTTAATCTTTAATCTTCTTGGAGTTAAACTGCTCAGAGAGAATGTACGTTATTGCAGAGACCACGTATCTTCCATCCATTAATCAGTGCACAAAGAATTGCCTGTGCACGACATTAATTTGCATCGAGGACTTGCTCAAGAGTTAAAATGTAACAATACACCTGCTCGTCAGTTACTTTGCAAGGAATTTCTGTCCATTAGTTATTCCACTACACAATTCCAGCCATCATTTAATATGTCAGAGAAGGCTTGCTAGGATGCAGAACATGTGAATCAGCGACCAGCCTTGAACTTTCTCTTTGAAAGGGTTTCAAGCTGTGCAAACATTACATCCACAAGAAGACTAGAGAGCACATTGTGTCATTAATTATTAATCCATAGAACAAAAGATAGTTTATAGTGCTCATATTTAGTATTTGTATGAGTTCTTGGATGCATATGTAAAGTTTCCTTGTAAAGTACTAAGCACTTGCATTTCATGGAAACAATGGAAATGTCATTGGAATAAGCCTGCAGTATGTACATCTATGAATCCAACTACATAATAGGTCCTCAGAGACCCTTAAATATTTGCCGGCTAGGAGCGAACACAGGGAATGTTAATGGGTGACTTGACTAACAACTGCTACGCCCTGTTGAGCAGATGTGAAGTAATGTTGCAGCAGAGAGGCTGTCATCCCAAGTGGAGCCAGTAAATGTAGTAGTTTATAAGCCCCCATGGCCACAAGCGTCACAGAGAGGAACATAAACCACTGTTCTGCCACCCAGTAAAAAAAAGCTGGAAAATCCTACGGTATCTTCTAAATAGCATTATTTTATGTATTGACTTGCCTTAATGCCGTCTATGATGCAGAAATCATGTTAGATTGAATGAAGTGGCATATTTTTCACTAATAGAAGTTTGCTAAAACAGTTTGCCACCAGAATGCCTGTTGATTAACCACTGTGCCACATGCCTGCACAGCAAGTGTCTCCTATAACTAGGTCAAAACCGAAATCTCGCATCTTTGGGGCACATTTACCAGCCCCTTGCGATATGTTTATGACACCGATGCATCACTTCTGTGACGCAGCGGTGTCATAAACAATGCGTCTCCATGCGACAGATTTACAACGTGACGTATCTAGTGAGATGCGTCACGTTGTAAAGCCCTGCGCTACATTATATCTGCATCAAGTATAATGTATGCAGGGTGGGCGTTCCGTCGCAAGGAAGCCCTGTAAAAGTGACGCGGTGAAATCTACAAGATTTCACTGAGTCACTTTTACGTCTATGCTGCGTCAAAAGCCTGCGCCTGCTTGAAGCAGGCGAAAGGAGTGACACAGCATGTTAGACATAGGGCGCCCCTGAGCATTGCTGGAGTCGTGTCATGCTTGTGACACAAATCCAGCAATGAGCTGCCCTTACGCCAAAAGATGTGACATGCATCAGTCTATCCTTACGCCACAATGCATCGCATTGTACATGCGATGCATCCGTGGTGCCTCAAGGGTATTCCTGCGTGTCTCATCTTTACTGGTGCATCCCTGCTGATATGCAGGGGTGCGTCAGTCCTCATAAATCTGCCCCAATGTATTTTCTCTAATATTCAATGTCCTTCCATTTGTCTGGCCCTTACCCTCATGTTGGACAGGTTCTCAGCAAGACTAAATGCGGAGGGTTTAAGAACAATCTTCATCCAAGGAGAGCAGAGACAAAAATAAACAGGATGGGGAACGGACCAACTTTGCCATCAGTAATGCAACTTTAGTGATGAGAAATGTTTCAGGTTCTGTGAACATGTAACCCTTTCAATGCAGAACTCATAAGTTTAAAAAAAACCTTAGTTTCAAGGAAGAACGTTTGTTTGAGAAGCGCCCTTTGAAAGTTGAAATGCCTTAGTGAAGACATTGATATTTCAAAAAATGTATTTAACATCTACCTAAGAAATGCCTTTGAAACATCTGCTTTGCTTATCCATCCCTGTATAACACTCCTTAGGGACATCTATAATATTCAGTACCTCATTTTAATCTAAAACTTTAAGTGTGATATCATTAAGGAGATATCAGCATGAAGGCTCAGTAAGTTAAACACTTGCTGCTGAGATGTCATGATCTGCAGGTCATCCCCAACAAGGCAGCATCAGCCGTACATTCTTCTGAGGTCAGCCATTTTAGTACAATTAAATTGGGTAATATTAACACTTGTTATTTGCAGCACTCGGAAAGGACAGAACATTGGTATGGTGCATTATAGTGAACCCAGATCATTATCATTACTTTTAGTTGATCTATTGATGGGGTTTTGATTGACATACAAATATAAGTTCCCAAAAGATTTCTACCAAATCAGAATTCTTACCAATGCGACAGCAGTTATTCCATTCTGTGCGCTCCTGGGTAATTGCAACTGCTTGACACACGGAGTGTAGATACATTTCTACAATGTTATAATTCATGTAGAGTGATAAGATGTATTGCCACTTAATTTTCTAAACCCTGATCAATGAAAATGCATCTTTAAGTGATGTATCATTTAGATTTGCCTGCAAAATTGATTGTTCCAATGGCAGGAGAATGGGTCAGTATAAAAGACCATCTAAAATGTTCATGTTAGCCCAGTTTAAGAAGCGCAGGTACGTTTTGCATGGCCCTAAATGTTCACAGATGCCATTTCTTGAGACTGAAAACATTCACTGTAGTTACCTTGGGTGTCACAGAATAACAATCTGAAATCTGTGGATACTGTTGGAAGACAAGAGGAACAACCATAAGCAAGTTAGTCTCATCCTGCTCCTAAAAGTGAAAGCAGAGCAATTGGGTAGCGTTGTCTCAACCATTCCTATGGCAGTTTTGTGATAATAGTGTAGTTCTTCTACTTGGAGGAAGGTATGCCACAAGACCAATCTTGGGCTACGATTCATAAAAACTTTTTTTCAAAGAATTTCTTAAGCACAGACATTCAGAAATGTCAGGATAACATCAGCTGCTGAAAAATGCTGTGAGTGACATCCTTTTGGGATGTGCCTAGTTCGCAAGCAACACTTTATTGATGAAGTTAATGAGTCTGCAACACCATTTCTAATGGTGCAGCAAGCTCACCAGTGATGGAATCTGTTGTGACCTGTATGCTGAGTGGACAGGTAGAACAGACATGTTGTTAGATCTGGGGGTCTCTAGTTGGCAGAGGTAGGTACCGATGTCCAAATAGGGACGCTTGCTTCTAGTCAGGGCAAGGGGGATACACTCTTTAGATAACCCCTGCTCACCCCCTTGGTAGCTTGGCACGAGCAGACAGACTTACCAAAGGCAATGTGCAAAGTATTTGTACCAACACTCACAGTAACACAGTGAAAACACCACAAATGGACTCCACACCAGTTTAGAAAAATAAAGTATCTTTATCAAAACTACACAAGACCAAAACGACAAAAATCCAACATACACAGTTCAAGAATTTGATTTTAAAAGAGTTCTAGGGTTTGGGTCAAAATAATCCAGAGTTGCGTCACGTTTGGCCCAAAGTACCTGTAGATGCGACAAAAGTTCCAAATGGAAGCTGCAGCGTTGAAAAACAAGCGATGAGTCACTCCTTAGACCCGGGGGAGGCGATGCGACAGCCCCGCTGGACGCAGCGGGCATGTTGTGATGAATCTGGTCTGTATGGGGAGGGATGCAATACCTTGTATGGATTCCGATGCGCAGGTTTGGTAGGAAGCGTCTCGCACAGGCACGATGCGACGATCTTCAGGACGTCGACGATCTCAGGTGCAGCGGCGATGCGCTGCGTTGATCTTCTCCTCTCGCGGCCCCTCGATTCGATGGCTCTGCGATGATGTTCACAGTGACGTGATGCGATCCGCAAACAAGTGGTGTGGCAATCTCACCCAGCGACCACAGGCTCTGCGACGATACTCGCAGCAACAGGAATCTTCCTGCACCGGGGCGATGCGTTCCTCATCGAACAATGCGGCGGTTCTTGCAGCTGCGATGATCTCGATCTCCGTGGCGGCGGGAATTTCCTTGTACTGTTTGGGATGCTCACCACAAGCGAGCGATGCGTGAAAATTGCAGATCGTCTTCTTTTCTCATTGTCCAGCTCCCAAATAGCAGGCACAACTTACAGTTGCCCTACAATTGGATCAAGCACTCTAAGAAGGGCAAAACTCATACAGCAGAGTTCAGGGGGAAGCTGGGGGTGAAGTCCTTTTGTTCCTGGGACTTCTTAACAGGGAGCCAGCTCTGTTATGGCCCTTGGAGATCTCCTCAAGCAAGGGGGCAAAGCAACAGCAACGTCCTTCCCCTCTCCTTGGCAGCAAAGCAACTGCAGGTCAGCGCACAAACACACAGCAGGGCAGTCCTTCCTCTTCAGTCTTCCAGCTTTTCTCCTTGGCAGAGGTTCCTTCTTGATTCCAGGATGATCTAAAGTCTTGGGGTCTGGGCCCCAGTATTTATGCCAATATTTTCTTTGTTCTATGAAGGCTGAGAGGCCTTTGCCTAGTTCAAATCAGTTCTGGTCAGTCCTGGAGCACTCTGTTTACATGTCTCCTTCTTCCCTTTGAGAGAGAGGGGCAGGGTCATCAGCCGCCCAGCAGGAGGTGGAGCCAGCATTGTGGAAGGCAGGCACACCCATATTCAAGCCCAGGTGCTATCCCCTCCCACTACTCAAGATGCAGATTGAACTATTCAGCCTAGGGATGACTCACTCAGTCTCTGGGAGCCACCCCAGCCCCTGTCACTCACAAACCAGACAGTCAATTCACAAACAGGCCAAAGCACACAGAAAGGTCAGACAAGAAAACATCTACTTTCTAAAAGTCATGTTTTCAAACACAGAATTTAAAAACCATCCTTCCTAGGTCCTGGGTTATTAAATTCTGAGTTCAGGGATACCAGACTTCAATTTTCTATCTTGCTCCTATGGTAAGATATGCAGGTAAACCTTATACACAGCATTCCCCATTGTAGCCTTTAAGCAAGATAGCCTTTCAATAGTGAAAAACAAAATTGGCAGTTTTTCACCATCAGAGCAAGTCACCCACACTAGTATATACTCTACCTTTCACATTCACTGCATCCTGCCCAGGGGGAACCTTGGGCCTTCCATAGGGGTGTCCAGTGTATACAGAAAGGGAAGGGTTTAGGCCTGGCCAGTGGGGATACTGGTAAGGTCAGTATGGCAGTTAGCAACTGCACACAGGCACTGCGGTGACAGGCCAGGGACACCATTTTAGGGCTACTCATGTGGATGGCGCAATCAATGCTGCAGGCCCACTAGTAGCATTTGAATCACCAGCCGGGCATATTCAGTGCACTTTGCTAGGGACCTACTAATGAAACAAATCTGTCAATCATGGATAACCAATCATAATAGTATTTTACCCAGGGAGCCCTTGCACTTTGACACTGATCAGCAGTGGCAAAATGCCCAACGCATCTAAAACAGCAAAAATAAAACTCAGCACAACATCAAAAGTACAGGAGGCAGAGGCAAAAAGTCAAGGTAAACCACAACAAAGATGCCAGGTCTAACACTTACATTAATAGTACCCAAAATAAAAAGGCATAAGTGCTAAGCGAAAGAGACACGATCATTCATTCGGCAAATCTTACCGAGTTTTTTTCAAATCAATGCTTGAACTCGTGGGGGAGCAAGGACCTCTGCCTTTAGTAACACGCTGTTGGGATACGGGGATAAAACAGGGAGAAATCAATAGTTAAGTATGTCATGAGTAGAAAAACCGGACCCGACTAGGGCAGGCACAATAGTTTTCTCTACTATAACCACGTCCCAGGGTGGGCATTGGGACTCGGTCTGCCCATTGCAGTGATAGCCCAGAAAGTGCCTCCTCCGCCCTCCGGGGTGGCACTGGAGAAAAAACATATTTCTTCAAGGTGAGCTGTTGCTGACAAATTGTCTCTCCCGGCGCCGTGCAGTTGCAAGGTGCTGCGTGTGAGAAAGTGTCATCTTTCTTGAAATGGTATGCCCCCACTTTTTGCTGAACTGCTGATGTGCTTTGACTGAGTGTGCCCTGGGCTTCTGCCAACGAGGTGCCCAGGGCCTGTATTCCTTCCCTAAAACTGTGTTGAAATTAAAACCCAATTGGCATCTCTGGCCACCTGGCAGCCCCTTGTAAAAGGTACCCTAGGTACCCAGGGCATGGTGACCAGAGAAGACCCCTAAGGGCTGCAGCACTTATTGTGCTACCCTCAGGGGCCCTGTACCCTGACACCCACACACTGCTTTGCAGGCTGAGTGTCTAAGTACAGAACTAAACAAAGAGTCGACATAGCACACATCCCTGTGTGCCATGCCCACAAAACCCACTGCCCTGGCATACATAAGCCACCCCTCTAGCTGGGTGCCCTATGCCAGTGTGTGCTCACAGGTGCATGAGCCCTGTGCCCCTACAGTACCCAGGGCCAATCCAGGGCACTGTAAGTGCAGTGATGCCACTAAAAGTATATGGTGCCGGGAGGTTGTCATTATGAACTCCACGGCACCATAATGGCTACACTGAAGACTGACTAGTTTGATATCAAACTTCTCAGCACATTAAACCCACACTGATGCCAGTGTGGGATTTATTGTAACATGCACTACAGAGGGCATCTTAGAGATGACCCCTGAAACTTAACCTGCAATCCACATCTTGTCTGAGGGGCTGCCTAGGCTGCCACACAGCAGTCATGTTGCTGGAACCCCTGGGTGGAGAGCCTTCGCTCTCCTGGGCCTGCAACAATGCACATCCTGGGATGAGATGCCAAGCCTCCTCCCCCAGGATGGGCAGGGGAAGCTTCAAAGGCATTCCGCCCTTGTGAGCTTCTCTAGACCATTTGCTGTACTCAGCAACTGGCCCCCACCGGTTCTGACCCCCACTCTTGTAGGAAGACTGGCAGGAAAACCTACGTCAGGAAAGGGGGTTGCCAACCTGTGCCAACTCCACCTCTCAGGTGGGAGAGGCAAGGTGAAGTACGACCCCGGGCTCTGGCCATCTTGAAGATGGGGAGTCCTGCCCAATAACACCTAGACTCCTGCCCCCTCCAACAGGAGAGGAGCAGGCTAGGGGGTGTACCCACCCCAGGACAGGGACCCATTGGTCCCTGCCCTTGCCCTACCTGTAACACCCCTAAATTTAGTATTTAGGGGCACCCTGAAACTTCCTTCCTCAGATACCAAATGCAACAATAAGAAGACCAAGAAACAAGGAGACCTGCCGTGCAGCTGCCAACAAAAGGACGACGCCCGCTGACTTGACCCCAGAATACTACAGGCCTGTTGATCCTTGAACCTGCTCCTGTGAAACTCCGGCGTCTCCTGCGGACAGCAATCTCGACAACCCCGGAGGACCTGCCTGCCTTGAACCTTCCAACACACTGGGACTCCCATGTGCATTGGTTCTGCTCCCACAGCAATACCCCTGGTGCCAGCCAGGAACTGCGAATCCAGCCCACTCTGCACCCGCCAAGCCTGGCCTGTACCTGAGTGACCCAAGACCACGAGGACATACCCCCGGTGACTGGGACCCAAAGTCCAGTGTCCACAGACCCCCCTCAATGACCCAGACGATGCCTGCAGCCTCAGAACCAGGGACCCCTCCAACCGCGACCAGCCAAGCGTAAGATTTCCCGACACCAAAACACACCCCTGTACCCGGCGCCCCACAGCCCCCTGTGCCCTCCTTTGGGGTACCTACCTCTTCTCCAAGATCCCAACTTACCTCTCGAGGTGATGGTCGCACCTGAAGAATCTCCGTCCCCGAGCCTACAGCCTTCGTTCACTTTGTAACTTTCCTATTGGATAACATTGAGCGCCCATCGGCTCAAATGCACCCTGCACCCAGCCGCCGAGTGCCTCTGGAAGTGCACCTACTACCCTCCTCTACTTCCCCACTTGGCCTGAGTAAGTGACCAGGAGCTCAGCACCCACAGCCGTGTGGCCTGCCTGCTTGCAGCCACCCTACCCTCCATTGGATTGTTGCACCCTGCTGCCGCTGAGGGTGTAACAACTGTACCTTCCCTACCGTGGAAGATCCCTGAGTCTATGCCCAGACCCTTAACTTCACCAGTCGAGTACTCACCTGAAAGCCGATAATTCACTTTCCTTCCATAGGCTAACATTGACTGGTTTTCACTGAGATTTCTTCTAAGTGTGGAGTTTTGAAACTTTAAAATATTCATCTAAAATCAGCCGATTAACTAATTCCAAAATACTCACCTGTGATCAGGAGGGAAGCCAGTACTGTACCTAGTAGCCCAGTACTGAACCAAAAAAGTAATCCTAACTGTACTTACCAGTAACTTGAATTTTCTTCCTTAGGAAACCATTGACTGTTTTTCTCTGAAATTTCTTCTGTGTCGATTTTTGCAAACTAGAAATATTCCTTAAAAATCGTACTAAATACTAAAACGTAATTATTTACCTTAGGTAAAGGTCCCAGTGCTGAACCTAGGAGTCCAGTATTGGATTACAAAAGTAATGAAAACCTACTTTACCTGTGGCTTGAATTTCCTTCGATAGGATAACATTGCTAGTTTTTCACTGAAAAGTTTCTAAGTGTCAACTTTGAAAATACATTCATATTCTTTAAAAATCATAACTGTAACCAAAACGCTTTTAATTAACGTTTTACAGCTTAGGTCACGGGACTGAATCCAGGATCCAACCCTGGGGTTAGAAAAGTAATCCTGAAAGTAATCAACTGCATTTATGTAGAAAAACCCATTGAGCTCAATGTTAAATTGTGTTTAGAATTGTGTTGCCTATTGCAACCACTGTAGCTATTGTACTTACAAAGTCTATTACCTTTCTGCAAAGTAATTACCTAAAGTCACTCATATTGAGAAAAGTATATTTTGATACCTGTTGGTTCTAAAATAAAACCACTATATCTTTTGATATAAAAACAATTGGCCTAGAATTCAGTTCTTGTGTGTGTGAAACCTTTTGCTGTACAACAAATGCTTTACAATGTCCTCTGATACTGCATTACTCCTCGGCCAAGCTACCACTTTAGAGAGTAAGGTCATATCTGACTTTAACCTCTATTATGCCTCTGGAGATTGGAGACTCTATACACATTGTACCTTACTTTGGTCCAGTATATATAGAGCCACTTTCTTACACTGCACGGTAGGAGCTGGTGATATCCGTCCCTGCCCCGGTCCGCGCCATCACGTGTGAAACGTGTGCGACCAATGGTTGGTTAGAGGCAGAGTGAAAACTAGAGCATCGACTTCCTACCCCATCTTGGATGTAGGAACAATCAGTGCGCATGTGCGGTGTATCCAGCCCCCGACAAAAATAAATATATCTCATGCAGGCCACGCTCACAATAGACATGTGGAGCGTGCGTGGAGTGCCAGTCCAGCATGCCCGTGTTTCAACATATTACTCATCTCTGGTATATGTGCAGAACTAACTACCTCGCGGGAGGTAGGAACTGTGCTAAATATCTCCTAAAAATAGCAAGTGAGCAGCTCCACAGTTATAATTGTAGTAAACAGAAACTTGATCTAATTGGACCCCATACCAACACCCGCTAGTGCTGCTTCTATAGGGGTGTTGTCTGTCTAAACCTACAGTGGCCAATACTGAGTAACATGTCTGCTACCAAAGGAGACAAAAACCCCAGGCATAAATTGGTCCCACCTCAATCGTGGTCGAGAGAGGTGAAATGATTACGGGAACTAGGGGCCGTATCTGACTCGACGTAAATGTGGTGTTCCTACATCTCTAGGCTTATGTACGTTCGATGTCATATGTGGGATCTAATGCTCGAGGATGGTTAGAGAGGGAAATTAGTGGCCTGTGTTTGATTGCGACGCCCAAGTGGAATCGCTGGTTTGATGGCGTTGGTAAAAACCACCTTCTTTATCCTTGTGTGTTTTGTTCACAGAGGGCACTGCACTGTATATTTGATATATGTTTTCTGTTGGTTTTATTTCAGGTTTCCTTCGGAGAGCACATTCCTTTTTCATTCTTTCTGAGCATACACTCTACCCTAGGAGTGAGGAGGTAGGGGTAGTACCTATGGGTTCTTTCTTTTGTTAGTCCTGATGAAAGCCAGGGTATTTGCGGTAGCCGGTTGAAACATGTCTATATTTTGCAGAGTGAAGAGTAGGGGGTTCATTATAGCCTACCATACCATCATCCACTGGTCTGTTAATGACCCTTTTCTCTGATCAGGGAATCCAACATTATCCTCTTCTACTCCTAAGTGAGCATGTATCCTTAAGCACAGTCCTGTGCTGCCCTACTCTGGCATACCTCTGTGATTCTCCCCACACCTCCTGACCAATCTCCTGGGGAAGGAAGTGCTCTTTATTGTGCTATTTTAGGACCTAAAAGGATTATTTGGTGTGGAGTTCCACAAACTGTTTAGTTGGATTGACAAATTCCTCTCCCACGCTTTGCCATTGTGGAAATGGATAGAGATTTACTCATGACAAACGCTGGAGTAATTTCCCTATCCCGTTGGGTACAGAAACAGAATACCTTCAAGCTGTGTCTGTGTGTAAGGGGGTTCTTGAGGAAAAAAAATGTTTTTCATTATGAGGGAAAATGAAATAAAAGGAAAAATTGCATTTGCGCATCAGGGACCGCATTTTAGAAAGTGCCCTGGGGGTTCAACAGGCATGTGCACCTGCTTTCTGCGCACCCGGGCACTTTGGTATTTCAGAAGGGGATGCAGTCGCTCTAATGCACATGTAGTACCAGCGATATCTCATTTGCATGGGGGTGTGACCCTATGCAAATGATGTCATTTCTTTTCCTCTGTGCCGTGCCGTATTATGGACATGTGTGCAAAGACAAAGCAGCTGTCAGGAGGCTGACTGACAGTCGGCCACAAAAAGATAGCACATTTTCAATGCACCTCCTGATGGCAGCCCTCGTGTTGAGGTTAAGGGGTCCTATGGATTCCCCAGACATCCCCCTACAGGCGGGTGCAGTCACTCACTGCACCTGCCTGCAAGTGGATCTCTCTCGCCTCTTAAAAGTGCATACAGGTTATTGCCTGCACAGTGAAACACGGAGAAGCTCTGAATCAGCAACTCTTAATTTCACTTGAATGCACTGCTCCCAGAGCAGGGCGGATCCATGACTGTCGTCAGGGCAGTGCATTCAACATAATAGAGCACACTTTCCTTGTTTGGGCACAACACACCTGTTTGAAGGTGCACTGTGCAAAAACAGGGGAGTGTGCTCTAAGTGTAATAAGGCTCCAGGTTGCCTTTCTTCAGTGTGCAGTTATATCCTGAGTAAACTACACATGTGGGAATATTAGTCACGTTAAATCCCCCATAACATGCTTAGGAAGCTGCAATGACTGCAGCTTCCCAGGTGTACTAGGAATGTTTGTGAATTCGAAAAGGTCGCTCAGGTGAAAGCATGGAGGCAGGAGAGGACTTTTCTCCCTCAGATAAGCATGAAGAAATAAAGCTAACCTGTGCCAGCAGCTGCAGCGTGAAACACACCGAAAGCAGCTTCAGTTTGAGGGCATCTGTTTAAGGGCTTACTTTGGATCTCTGAAGCTAAGTGGAAGAGACGCTGTTCGAGTATTAGCTCGATTCATTGGACAACATGCACCTTTTGCCAGCTAGAAGATGTGACTCCTGTTCTCAATTTAAAAGGATTTTTGGCAACAGAGGGCAGAAACCTTGTCAACAATTCACTTGATTCAAATGCTTTTAATGGCTGCTCAAGTGGCTCATGGAAAAGATTACACTGTAGGGGGGTTGCGTGATCAGTGTGCAGCACATGGTTCTGGTAAACCTAGCTTTCGTAAAGTAGGAGCATGGCGGACAGACACCAGAATACATATACAGAGGGTGGTTACTCTGCACAGCAGCAGTGCTGATTCTGTTCTACGGATCCGCGCATGTGTTTACTTCTCTGCCATACATTAGTGCAGTTCTTTGCATTCTAGTGCCTGAGTAAAGGTCCATCCGGACGGATTCAGATGTAGCGCTGGCTGCTATCTGATTAAATGCTTAAAGAGTTTAACGCAGGTTCAACCCTTCAGTGCGACCCCTCAACTCTACAGAAGCTTCCCACTCAGCCCCGGGCCAATGAATATATATGAGAAATGGGTGATTGACGGCCCGTCTTCGGATTCTGCGGGGGTGGGGGCGAGGAGGGAGGTAGGCATCATTTTGCATTTTGGAATTTATGGACTAGAGCATGAGGTGTAGTAATGGTATTTGAACAAATGACAAATGCTGGCATCTGCTGTCACCAACTACTTGGACACGCTCTGGGAAGCTTCGCATTCGTTTTCCTAGATACACGTATCCAGCAGTAATACAACTGCATTTTTATAAGACTTAAATCGAAAATGTTCATATTTTTAAATGTGAGGCATCTATGTCCGAGCAGACCTTTATCCCCCCAACGTCAATGATATAGTCAGAGTTGCCTTCCTTTTAGAATTGGTAACTAGACAACTAACTCCTTCCCTTTTTTAGGTCTCGCCTAGACGAAAGCAAAAAGCGAAGCTTTTTGCTGTCTAGGGAGACTACTTATGTCGCCACTTTCCAGGGATTCCGGGGAATGTGGACAGCAGACTGTCACGAGCGTCTCCTGCCGGAGATTCTACCTCGTGAGCGCGCACGTCGTCACTCACGCATGCGCACAAGCAAAGGCATCCACACACTGCATATACACACACGCACCCCCCCTTAAACATACACACGCGCACACAGACAGACAGACGCACGCACAAACACACTCAAACAGACACACACACACGCGTACACCCCACCCCCACTCACCCCTCCTCTCACTCAACTTACCTGTTCTGGCGGTGCACGGCGGCGGCTCCTTCTCCCGGGTGGCGGTAGCGCTTTGCGGGGCTCTCTCACCACATGAGAGCCCCGCCTTCCCCATGCGCCCGGCCGCTCTTCACCCGGTCCCCCATCTCGGGACCGGGACTCAATGCGGAGCCTTCGTGGCTCCTCGGGCAGCTCTCTCTGTCTCTCGGCGCGATGGGGCAGGACTTCCGGTTTGGGCCGCGCTGGCATTGGCCGGCTTCCCAACCGCTTCCGGGTCATCGCGGGCAGCGCGGCGGCCCGGCACAGCCATGATGTTTTCGAAAGGCAAGGCAATTTTTTGGAGGCCGCGCAACTGACTCTATGGGACATTTTGTGTGCGGTCTAAATTGGCAGCTTGTCTATCCCTGAGCTTATCGGACTGCCGCATCCTGGAGCAAGACACCACCAGTTGACGATGTGGAGGTGGCGGGGGTGAGACGAAGATAGAGGCAAGCAGGAGGTGAGCTGGAGGCGGGCGATCAGCTGCTGTGTAGTTATCTTTTGCAACTCTATTGGGCATTTGGAAAACAGTTTGTCTTCCCCGCTGCTTGCTGGGGGTTTCTTTTTTTTCCTGGGCTGAAAGGAAGAGAACAGAGAAATCGGGAGAATAAAGAAGGGAATAATGGGTAAACTTTTGAAGAATGTTAATGTCGTCAAAATAGACTCTGCAGCCCGTCTCAAAGCAAAGATACGCCTGGGCACGGATAGTGGCCGCCGAAGGAATGAGGGGTATACCTATCCTACACTAACGTTTACTTATCTTGCTGTTACACCCCCCTTCCCGCCCATTGCTCATGTTCTGTTGCAGTGAATAGAGATTGGACAGTTGAGCGAAATCACATTTAAAATGTCATTATAGTCGATGCCTGCCATGAACTTATGGTGTGGTTTTTGCTTGTACTACCTGCAATGAGTCATGGCCTGTGCGGATTTTATTTTTGTTTGGTGTATTGTCTCAGAACAAAACATGTAGAACACCCAACTTCCATTCAGGGAACATCACAGGAAGTGGCACCACACAAGCTGAGCCAGTGCTGTCACTATGACGACATGAACCACAGATTAAAAGTGAGGCATGTGTTAATTCCATGCACAGAAAACGGTCTCCCGAATTTTCGGTGATAAATTACCCCAAACAATGTCCATTATTAGCAAGGGTATCTGTGAGAAATAGTTTTTCTGGACTCAAATCTTGCATGGTTCAATAACAATAATATATTGAATGAAAATGACTGAAAAGAAATTAAAAGAACACTGTTGCGACTTTTTATAACATTTTGCAACAGCAATGTTTTTGAGGTATGCCCGAGATAATATATATTTTTTTAATCTGCTGTAGTGAGGATTTTGCAATAACGAGGTGAAACTGATTGGCTGATATTGGGGTAATGGCTCCAGGTACAATACATTCAATCCTTTAGGGGAAATAGACATTTGATAGTAGAGCAAAAGTGATAAAGTGATGAAACTCCTCTGATGGTCCTTACTTGGAAATCTAGAAGAACGGTTCACCATTGTTTACTCTGATAAGCAATTTTATAGTACTTCCCAGCATCTTAAACCTCAAGACCATATGAGGGTTTTGACTTCTTGCCATTTCCACACATCCGCTAAGAAGGTCACGTTGAACTGCCCTTGATGCAACACACTCTGTGTGTGTGTGTGGCTCTCTGTGTGTGTGGCTCTGTGTGTGTGTGTCTCTCTCTCTCTCTCTCTCTCTCTCTCTCTCTGTGTCTCTATGTATGTGTGTGTGGCTCTGTGTGTGTGTGTGCGTGTGGCTGTGTGTGTGTGTGGGTGTGTGTGTGGGGGGGTGTGGCTCTGTGTGTGTGTGTGTGGCTGTCTGTGTGTGGGTGTGGGAGCAAATGCAATATGTCTCATATTTGCGAGAGATTAAGCTATTGGGATTGTAAATGACAATGCCATTTATTTATCTGTTTTCAAAACCAACACATAAATAAAAAGTTTGTCATTTACAATGCCAATAGCTCTAACTTTTTCCAAGGCGAGACCGTTGCATTGTAAATGCTTGTTTTACTTTTTGTACATAAATCAGTGGTTATAAAATCATGGGTAATTGAGAAGCCACGAGTATGTGTCTCTAGATTGGGACTGACAATGCTCCACAGGCACTAGCAAGAAGTGTACAAGACACCAATAAACTATACAAGCAGATCTCGGGGGAGATTTAAAAAACTTCACTCACCAACCCAGCGGGAGGCTGCACTGCGTTACGCAGTAAGAAGGGAGCAGTAGCGCGCCATATGGCTCTCTCCTCCCCTTTCGCATGCACCGGTGCTGATTTCAGCTGCTGTGCGCCATACACACACCTTATCACTGTAGCACCAGGGTGTGTGCATGAGTGTAGGGTCACTTTTGTGATGCAAAACCAGTGCAAAAGGTTTGAAAATCTCCCCCAATATCTTATATGCATCTCTACCTGCTTCACAGTGATCTGAACAAACATGCATTGAATGCCTCTGTCGTTTTCCATGAAGTGTTCGTACTGCGTGAGCAGTGCAGAAAGAGAGGGTTAATTGGTACAGACATTATCTGACTGTGGTGTCTCACGCATCCTTCACAGATTAAGCAAACAGAACATTAATGAGAGCGTTATGATTTATGTCGCAATGTCTCCTAGGGGCACACCTTGGATGTTTTACTTTTATTTCGGAACACTCTGAGAAGGTACATATAAGTAATGTCTGAATTACAGCTGCAAAAGAAACTTTCCTTCAGTGAGCATACGAGTCAAATAATTATTAAAACCGGAATAAACCTGCAATGCTTTTTGCCTGAGTTATCAGCAGTGTTGTGTACATGCTGCTGCCAATGGGGAATTAACCGATTAAAGTACCTGGCTAAATTTAATTATTTCTAATATCTGCATTTTCTTCCATGCGTCCACCTAGGGTTCTTGAGCCATTTTCACTTACAGCAATATTGTTTCCAGTATACAATTTGCTTTACTTTGTTCACCTATTTCCTGTGACTGTTTTCATTCTCCGACAGATCCTCCTACATACATTGCCATCCTGGCCCAATGGCATTTCCTTCTTGTAGCCAGCACCTGCTCTTTCTCAGTTCCGCCGTATTTTTTCTTAACCCTTCATTTCCTCACATTTTTTCACGATTCCCTTCCCGAAAATTGTCGCTTTCACTAATGTTTTGAGATCTTGGTCCTAGATCTATCACAGAGTCTTTTGTTCCTGTACTATGTCTAAGCAGTCATAGTTGGGCATTTGATGTTGCACAATGATCATTTCAATGTAGTAACATTACTTCCACAGCTAGGATTATAAAGTCCTCTTTTTTTCTGAATCTCTTTATTATGTTACTAGCATTGCTTAAAACACAAACGCTAACGTGCAGATAGAAGGATGCCCATAGCACAAAGCTCTCTTCACATTCCAAAACATTTTGTGCAAAGGGAGGCGCATGAAAACGCTGTGTTCTATTTCATTAATTTTATTAGATTGGTTCTGGTGATCTAGGGTCGCAACAATTGTCATTGCAGGGATTTTACATATTATGGAACACTACAACTTTCACAGAAAGGAGGAAACTCTTTGACCTTGCCTAAATTGAGGCACAGGTACGTTAGTGGTGGCTGTTAACAGAGAGTGAATTGCTCTACAATCAGTAACTCCTGGGGCTCGCAGCTTGTGAGCTGGAGAGGGATGGCTGAAATAGGGATACAGGAGGAGAGTTCAAAAGGAGAGCCTGAAGCCGGTGGTGCTACAAGAAGTGAGTGCAACCAAATGGTGGAGGAGAAAAGCAGCATACAGAGGGATTATAATGGTGATTGAAATGGTGAGAAGGATACTTTGAAGGATGTGAGATATTGACTAAGGGATGAATTTTGAGATTTGTTTTTTAACTATACATGAAGAATCCAGCCTGATGTGAGCTGGGAGTGCCTTGCAGATTCCAAAGCTAAGTCTATAGAGGATGTGACTTGGGGCATATCATCAAGGAGAATTCCTCCTCTTTAGCGGCCCATTTCGGCCGAAAAGCGGCGATTTTCCTAACGCCCAATCATCAAGGACACGCTAACGAGTGTTTCCTTGAGTAAGCAGCCCTTCAAACGCTACTTTGCATGTCAGCGCTGAACATCACTCATGTAATGCAAAGTAGGCATTCCCCGACATTACTCCGTGGAAACCCGCGCTGACACTGCAGCGCACTATTAGGAAGCATCGAGGAAACCCGCAATGAGATTAAATAAACCGTGCTAACCGCGGTTATCGCGGGTTTGTTACGCCTGGTTGGAAACTGACCTTGCCATACTTATAATGGCAGGTGGATTGTACGGCTGAGGAAACGGGGCATATTATCAATGAAACACGATAAATATCGCATTTCCCCCTTGGCACAATTCTGTTTGATGCCACTATCGCATGATTTTTTCACCGTGGAGATATGCGTTGTGATAACGCAATATCTCGGTGATCAAATCCTGCGATACGCGGTGTTAAACAGAATCACACAAAGCGGGAAATGCGATATTTATCACGTTTCATTGATAATATGTCCCTTCAGGTCGTATCCTTCTTAAGTTGTCCCAATACGAGGCGCAGACAGTCTTTCTGGGCTACTGCTGTTACCCAAAGCTTTTAGTTTATGCGACACATAAACAAGGGCCTGTTCAGGTGTAGTTCCATCTAAGAAATGCATGTAACTTAAAAGGAGCTGCCTGTCAAGCCAAACAGAACAGCATTGATATACAATTGCAACAATGGCTCAAAGTGGAATCATTAAAAACTGGGTAACAATTTATTGGAAATAGTAATTCCTCTCCAAAGCCAATCAAATTGACTAAAAAGGCGTGAGATTTGCTTATCCTTTTGTTGTGTGGCGATTTTGATTCTGTATGTATTTTCCCCAATTCATGCCCTTATACAGGTACAATTCACATTTCCCATATATAGGCATAGAAATCCAGTCCTTATTTAAGCATAGTCCTTACAGCCCAAATACAGGCATAGCTACTTCCATCCGTTCATCAACGTCACAACGATTTCTTGGAAAGCCAGACTCTTAAGCAGAAGGGACTTTCCCTAGCCTGAATATTGATTTCTCCAAGAAACTCATTATTATGCATGAACAGCTATTCCTTAGGGGTTCATCCATGACGTTCATATGCCCGACTTTACGTCAAAGCTGGCATTCCTAAACACCTTCAAGGTATAAATATACGTTCACTTGCTATGGTAAAGCACGGTGTGGTTCGGTGCAGTTGGACTACCTACTTGCACGACGCAGCTCGCTACAGCAAGTGCCGAAGGAAGCCAACTCTCCAGCTGACGCACTGATCAGAAGCTGTCCTCCTCTGCCGAGAAATCCAGCTCCAGTGTTTCTGACTCCCCTTGCGGGGTGTTGGGAAATCGAGTCCATGAAAGAGATACCAACCTCTCTCATTCTAAGGTATGGAGCAGATTGGAACCTAGAGAAACCTTTGGCAATTCTTGGCAAAAACTAAACCTATGCTAAAGACCACACTTACTTCCTCCCTCGTACTAGACCTAGGTTAGGTACATTGAGGTAGGCTTATTTTAGAAGCACCAGTTGAATATTTTAGCCTGTGTTATTTATGTATGTATTTGTATATGTCATAGCACCAGACAATGCTATTACAGTATTATTTTATACTTCTGTTTACGCTGTACACATTATACTTTGCATTCTGTCTAACGATTGTAGCAGTTCACCTCTCTTGCATGAGAAAGAAGACTGTTCAATAAACCCCTTTTATTGAACCGCCGTCTCTCTATTTCTATGCAAATCTGTAGAAACAAAGCATGCACGATTGACTGAGTAAAATAGTTATCTATTGTTTCCACGACTCTGAAGATACGTTTATATTCTTTGGAAACAAAGTTGTCATGTTTATAGCGGTTGCCAGAAACGAATCCCTTCTTGTGTATTCTAGAACGTTTCTAGTGACCTCTGAGCTAGCTGGCACTAACAATTAAGTTTAATATATTCGATAGAGACATACTGACCTCAGTCCTATGTCACATCTATAGGATATATTATTCCAATGTGCAGAGCCTATTGGGAATATAGAAACTACACTACACTCTCACCAAAGCGAATCATTTGCTAAAAAATAGATTAAAAAACCACATTAAAAATAAAATCAGTGCCAATAGAAATTTGCAAAAAATAATTTTTATTGCGAAGTTCTTTTTTTCAATTCTACCGGCTTTGTTAAGTGGTTGAGATTCAAATTCAAGAGACGACATGACCTCATTGCTCATGATATTAATTAAACTGTCAACCACTGCTGGTAAAGGGTGCTACTGCAAAGCGGATTCATGATGTTACCTTTAGTCATTTAAAACCAAAAAAAACCTAGGTAGCTAGCCATGTTTTGGGCTGAGTTTTTTCACAGACTTCTGCAGACAGTATATTAAAGCATCAAACTACCTATCTACTGTCTTTTCTGAATAGATGTATAACACTCAATTACACCTCAATATACATTTATGAATTCCAGTTCATTAATTTTTATACTAAACAGAGGTACTTGATGATGAGTATGATTTGCATTTGCTCAAACACTGTGTTAAAAAGAAGAGTTGTGCCAGCATGCATAGAAAGAGCAAAACACCATTATGGATTGTTTATGTGCTGGACGGGACACCTTCCTGCTCATAAACAATCGTCCCTGCAACATAGGCACTGATGCACTATTGCAGCTAATTTAGCGCAATGGAAAACACAGGGATGCGCCTTATTCTTGTAAAAACGGTGCATCCTTGCGTTTTTAAAATGTTGCAGGGTGGCACTGCAAAATTTGCTGCAGCACTACCCAGTCCAAAGATCAGGGCTTGATCCATCACCGTTTTTTAGCTCACTGCACCATCCCAGCTCAGAACCTGGCTATATGCAAATTAGTCTGTTCCTGTCCCAGTGCATGATGGGAACAGGGCAAACCAAATTACCAAGCCAATTCTTATACTGGGAAGGAAACAAGCTTCCGGGGGCCGGTTTCTGGCATTTCAGCCGTCGTCGGCCCGGCTTGCTTGAATCCTGATGGTGCAATGAGCAAGGGACTCACATCTGAGTATACCCTTCAACGCTTATGGTGGACAAAATGATTCAGAAAAGGGGGTGGTGATGAACAGAGTGTCTGAATTAAGCAGACCACTCTTACCCAGTCCAAAGATCAGGGCTTGATCCATCACCGTTTTTTAGCTCACTGCACCATCCCAGCTCAGAACCTGGCTATATGCAAATTAGTCTGTTCCTGTCCCAGTGCATGATGGGAACAGGGCAAACCAAACTACCAAGCCAATTCTTATACTGGGAAGGAAACAAGCTTCCGGGGACCGGTTTCTGGCATTTCAGCCGTCGTCGGCCCGGCTTGCTTGAATCCTGATGGTGCAATGAGCAAGGGACTCACATCTGAGTACACCCTTCCACGCTTATGGTGGACAAAATGATTCAGAAAAGGGGGTGGTGATGAACAGAGTGTCTGAATTAAGCAGACCACTCTTACCCAGTCCAAAGATTAGGGCTTGATCCATCACCGTTTTTTAGCTCACTGCACCATCCCAGCTCAGAACCTGGCTATATGCAAATTAGTCTGTTCCTGTCCCAGTGCATGATGGGAACAGGGCAAACCAAACTACCAAGCCATTTCTTATACTGGGTCCCCGGAAGCTTGTCTCCTTTCTGGTGAAGAATTGGCTTGGTAGTTTGGTCTGCCCTGTTCCCATGATGCACTGGGCCAGGGACAGACTAAATAACGGTGATGGATCAAGCCCTGATCTTTGGACTGGGTAAGAGTGGTCTGCTTAATTCAGACACTCTGTTCATCACCACCCCCTTTTCTGAATCATTTTGTCCACCATAAGCGTGGAAGGGTATACTCAGACATGAGTCCATTGCTCACTGCTCCATCAGTGAGGAAAAGTCAGTCCATAACGCACCTGATGCCCAGGCTGCTGGCGCAGGACGCCTCTTATTTTCCATCTTGAACAATTACCAAATAAAGAGACGGGCGCTGGAAGCAGGAAGACAAGAATAGAGTTTTATTTCTCATGAGGAGAGCCTGTCATTTCGGACACTCGCATAGTGTCTTCAGGAGGTGCTCTAACAAGTTCTCTGAGGCTTCGTCTTTTATACACATGTTTATGATGCACAAACATTCCTTATTACAATAAAGACGCTTTCAAGTAGAAAAAGGCATGCTTGGAATCCCAGCTTCAGGCCTATTCCCATACCAGTCGCTCAGATGTCATCCTCCCCTCCTGAATGTAACAAGAGACATTGTGATCTCTCAGCCGGGCATTCCTACAGGACACGAGGGCAGGAGGGGATGATCAGGTCAGAGGTTGGTCAGGTGATAAGGTCGGACACTTCGGTTGGTGTATCACGGTTTTGTTATGCTGGGCAGGGAAAAGGGGGATGTACATCCACGAGGCTTGGTCTTAGGACTTGGGACCGGGTCGAGAGGCCAAGTGCAGCCGGGGGGGGTTGTCAGCTGAGGGGAAGGGTGTTCTTGGGAGGAAATGGGGGGTGTGGGTCAAGCAGGAGTGCTACTTCTAGAGCAGGGTCACGCAGAGGGAGAGGGTCTCGTGGCTGATGCATGAGCAGTGCGCGCGGGGAGGGGTGCCGGGGATAGATGGGCAGAGAGGCCATGGTGTCTAAAATGGCTGTCGTGTACGTGTGTGCATGGGTCTATGCTGGCGGGATAACACAGTCAGTGTTTAGCGATATCCGTTCTGCTTACAACAAGGGGTACAGTGAACACAAATGAACGCCGCTTATGTACATATACATTGCCATTTTCAACAGTCGCCGCTTTTTTTACATAAGCTAGTTCAGTTCTAAACAGTCGATACGATTGGCGGAATGCGGTACATATGATTTTTCATTTGTTGGGTTATTCATACAAGTCTAGAGATCGGCATAATACTTAGTTGGAGTCAATCAGAAAAAATGTTCCGAAACATTATAGAATCAAGTCCAGACTTTCTCTCCGGTGACATCAACATACAGTAAAAGTACTCTGATACCTTCGGGTCTTATCAGTGCAATAAGAGACTTTTGGAAAACTAAATACATGAGTGACCGATGAAACATTTTTGAAAGAAATACAAAATTGTTGAAGGAGGGATTCAATTCGATACAAGCACTTAGTCAAGGGGTGGGTAGAAAGTTCAGGAAGGGGGTTTTCGTCACAATGTCTTTTTAACAGAGTCCGTCTTCTTTTGTTGGCGCTGTTGAGCACCGGCGGTGGAGCTATAGGTCCAGCTCGTATTCATCCTTACGCGTTGCAGGGTGCGATCAGTCCTCTGCTGTTAGATCACAGTCCTGTTTCCTAACTGATCTTCTTAGGGGTGCCTCATGCTGGGCACCTGCGAGTCTTTCTTCTTTCGTGGCAAAAACCTTATTCTATAGTCAAAAGTTATGCGAAAAGGGTGATGTTGTTGAATAATCAAGGGAAGAGAGGGCGGAGTGGGATCAGATCTTTGAGCACACCAAGGGACCACAAGGAGCAAAGGATGGCGAGCAGGCAGGCCCATCAGTCGGGCTAAGAGGGACGGGGACTTCAGGCACGAGTGGGTCAGCAAATCGAGGGCTTCAAGGCGGCCCTTTATTCCTTCATCTGCCGAGTTTGAGAGTGGTGCCTCGTCCCGCGTCTCGTTGCTCTGTGGCTCCACCTTTGGCTGAGGTCACACGTGCTCCATGATCTGTGGCCAGGCTGTGCGTCACGTCCAGCTCCTCTCCTCCGGTGATTGTATCTTTGAATGGGTACAAAACAAGTTTTAGAAAAACTGGCAGGAGAAGACATTTATACATCTCAATTCCGTCCCCAATCCTATGTGGGTGGGTGATAAGTTCAACGGTCACAGTCAGAAGTCATCACTTATGGAGTATGTAGGAGGGCATTACCATTGAATTCATAAACCTGTTTGGCGTTCATTCGTGACGTATGTGGAGAGAAATTGGACCTTTATACACAGTGTATTATATCAAACTCAAAATCGAGTCCTTATGTAGAGACTCGCCCTTTTTCTTTTTAACCCAAGTATCGACAATCTTACATTTCCCTTCAGGGTCGGCTAACTCTTGCAAACGGGAGCGCTATCGTCAGGAAGAAGGAGGGGGGGGGGGCAGATGTTAAACATGCCTTTCTTGGGGAATGACCATTAATCAAGGTCATCAATTACGCTTCGAGGGTAGCTGACATGAAGCTGGGGTTAATCGGGGGAAGCGGGGACGCTTTGGACAGGGAGCTGGGGTCAATCGGGAGAATCGGGGGGGCACTTTGGACATCCGCACTTAAGTGCAGAGGGGCGAGGTAATCTGTGCATTGGGAATTGTATTTCTAGCGAACTGAAAAACAGAAGGCCATTGACGTTATAGTCCCCCTATAAAAGGCCGGATTAGGGGACATCAGTCGTCTTACCTGTCCCTTCCTTCATTACCAACTCGGGTTCTATCATTTGGCAGAATGGAGAGGTAGTAATATGGCAAGTTACAATCGTTTTAGTTCCTATCGATTTTGCCGAACACCTTTGTGTTCGAGGAGACCCAATTACGTTGGTGCCGGGGGGGCACAACGCTACCATACAAGGGAGGAGGGACCAGGGGGGCTTTTTAGAGAGAGAGACAGAGAGTGAGAGAGTGAGAGAGAGTGAGAGAGAGAGAGAGTGAGAGTGAGAGAGAGAGAGAGAGAGAGAGAGAGAGAGAGAGAGAGAGAGAGAGAGAGAGAGAGAGCGAGACCGCACTCTAAATGGTCCATTTGGTACACGTATGACATAGAGAGAGAAAGAGAGAGAGAGAGAGAGACGTGTACAATAATGGGTCATTCAGTGCGCGCACAACACAGAACAACAGGGGTTAAGTAATACGGAAACACAGGCAGAGGGATGACGTAGATCCATACATTACGTACACACATACTCAGGTGAGGGAGACAGTACATGTATTATATACAAAAATCCAAGACAAGACATATAACCGTTATTGGCCATAATGATCTCTTCCTGTATGCTGCGCATCCTCAGCATCCTAAGCTCTTTTTACCCTTTTCTTCCCTTTTATTGTCGGCTGCCTTTACTGGTCTTTGTGGTTTTACACACTTACGCCTTTGGCAACCGGTCAAGAACTAACCTGGTCGGGCTAATGTGTTTCCAGGCTGAGGCAACAGTGGGTGTCAGTTTGGGAGAACAATAGGGCAGCTCTGAGTTTCCGGTCCATGAGGGTGTGGAAAGGATGTAGTAATTTCTAAACACTGACAACATTCCTAGTCCTCCAAACGGAGGGTACTAGAGTAAACCTCACCTCAGAATATTCTTTTAAACTTTCCCTATTTAGTTAAGTGTAGAATGCTTAATCATAAGTGCACGTCATTTTTCGTTGTATTATTCGGGGTGCCAAGCGAAATCACATTTTGTATTTTCCGCTTCAGGCTGTCCTCTCAAGCGCTAAGTTCAGGGTATTGTTCGCTCATCGTGTGTAGGTACCATAATCGAACGCCTTTTTCCCGTCTCTTCGTCCGCTAGATCACTATTTTCTTTTTCGTATTTTAATCGACGTTTCAATGTGACCTGCAGAAAGAGGGAAAAGAAGGGAGCGGGGGCAGCATTTAAAAAAACACATCAGCGCGCATAAACCCGAAAAGGCTTTTACTTACTACATACTCGGCCTATCTCCACGGAACGCAGTCCTTGCCAACTCGGCATTTAAGCCCAGATGGACCTTTTAGTGTAGGAGAGATGATTATCGGAAGCCGATGGATAGCATAGGTCACCCAAGTGTGGTATTACGGATCGTATGTAGGGAGGCCAGGTGGCACTCCTTCGGGGCGACTTAGGGGTATTTTTAGCACAATTTTCCTGATACAGGTAGCATATAAAGTATAGGCTGAATTCCAGGGTCTTTTAGCGGTTGCTTTAGGCTGTACAAAAATGTGCAAAGTACATACAACAAAAACCTGGACCATTCATATTTGCAATATTTCTGCGTACTATACTTTTTAAGCCTTAACTCATCGAGCTGAGCCATTTCACCTGTAATTCAGTTATATCGGAAACAGTGGTCATTTATTCGAAGCTTACCAATTTACACGTGACAACTACGTACGTTTTTCTCCAAAAATCTTTAATAAAAAATGTCGGTGCATAAATACGGGCCTACAACCCCGTGGGCCGGCCAGAACTGTACATGTGGGAATACTTATTAGTGGAAAACCTAATGGTGTCGGTGGTCGTTGATTTCATACTAAAAGTGCGACAAGTGCAAAAAAATCATATCGAAACTTCAGTGTGAGCAAGTATCATAAGTGTTGAAATTTGAACTTTCAATAATCATGATGCGCCAAACTTAACAACAATTCATTGTCTGAAGGTTCAATCAGCACCCATCTCACTTCAATTCATTGTCCAAACACATAATCAGTACCCATCCCATATCAATTCATTGTGTTTAAAAACTGTATACATATTTCATGACATCAAGGCTGAGCAATCGGGGTACAACAAAGAGTTGAAAGTTTCATTTGTACCAGCGCCATTTTGGGTGCAGCCAGTCAGATCCAGGCATAGTCAAAACCTCTACCAACTCGTGGTTGGCCCAGAGCCTCTTTCGGCAGTCAAAAAGGTTCCATTAAAGGGCAACAGAAAGGATCGGCAGTATGAACCATCAGTCAAAAGAGGGGGGAGGGAGGCAAAATTTTTCCCTACCGGGTCATACTGGGTTTTTCACCGGAACTGATCCGAACTGTAGTCTGCAGGATTTTAGTCATTCAAATTGAGGCTGGCGTCAGCATGGGAGCGCCGACGTCCCGCGGCTACATTTTCATCGTTCCGCGGGCAATCATGGCAGTCATTCCCCATCGGGGGTATCTGCGGGAGTCGGGGACCCCCGCGGCTCCTATAGAATCTTCAAGGTCGAGGAGAACTTTTATGATGGTGGGACTCGTTTCTTAATCAACAAGCAACCAGGCCATTCCTTCATGCTGGGCCCGCTCTTGCAGGGTCGACCGCCATTTTGAGAGTTCGGCAGCTACCGGCAATCGCGGGGTCAAATGAGCAGACGGGCTTCAACCTGTCGGGTGAGGCGTCGCAGCACCGCCACAGTGGACGAGACCCTGCTGGGTGAGTGGAGCGTCGCTGCACCGCAAGAGTGGACGAACCCTTTGCCGGGTGCGAGGAGCGTTGGGGGTGCAGCTGGGGAGCCTTCACCTGGGGAGGTGGGAGAGGCTCGTTCGCGCCGCCTCTCCCTCCCGGTGCAC
Organism: Lissotriton helveticus; assembly: GCF_964261635.1. Lineage (NCBI taxonomy): Eukaryota > Metazoa > Chordata > Amphibia > Caudata > Salamandridae > Lissotriton > Lissotriton helveticus. The sequence goes on along the minus strand of NC_136057.1, from coordinate 657,894,708 downwards.
CCCACGGCGTCTCGCTTGACATTTGTTATGGCCGGACCAGGCGATGAGGACGAGGGGGGGGGTCGGAGGCATGTGCAAGACATCCCCCCCCAGTGTTGTCGCAGCCATTATTGAAGAAGTGGGGACGCCTGGCACGTTTTGGGCCGGGCCTACAGCCGATGGCGGCCGGACGCTTCTTCGCCCCGGCCCCAGGAACGGGTCCCTTGGTTCATCCGGGGGACAGGCCTTGGCACGTGGTGCCGCCTTCGGGCTATTCGCGTAGTGGTCCTTCCACCCCAGGCCGCCCCTGACGGTTTTTTGTAGACTTTAAAACGCCCAAAAACTACTAGAAAGTAGCCCAAAGTAGCCCAACATTGCTACTTTGGGGAAGGAAGGACTGGAACGGCGTCAGGCAGACGGCGAAATGCATTGTGGGTTTCGTTTGTCGATGCAGCCGTGTGTCATGTACATAGTTGCTTTGAATGTTTTTTTTTTGTTAAAAAAAAATAAAACGTGTTCACCTGTTACTTCGCTATAGTGCTGTATATTTTCTATTATTCGCCTAAGGTTTGTCGTTAATTGGGCGGGGTGGGTGGTGGAGCCAAGCTGTGTCGAAGTCATAGCGCTGAGTTCGGCTTTCCTCACCAGTTTCATATCTCCTGAGGGGTTGTTCCCTATGTTTCTATTTCAGCGAGGTTGAAAAAGAGATCTCGTCAGCGGCCTACTGATTTCACTCGATTCCTTTTCTTTTCCCTAACGATTTTTATATATATATTTTCTTTTTCTCTTATTTGCTAGCACGATACAGAGGCTAATCCGCATTTTTTTATTTTTTTATATTTGTCCTTTTGTATTAGGGGTGCCCTCCTGGCCGAGCCAGATGACCTACCTCTAACAAATGGTCCAGGTGGAACTGGTTTACCAATCAGTGGGGAGTAGATAGGCATGATAGATTACAACGGGGGACAAAGGTCCGCATTACCTACCCTTCATTACTTGCAAAGACTAGACAGAACATTTCTATTCCACGTTATTTGCAAACAGAGAATGCCTCAAAAGAACTATTCCTTGAACAATAAATGTCCAGACAATCAATCAATCAGTGGGGAGAAAAACAGGCATGACGGATTACAACGGGGACAAAAGTCTGCATTACCTATCCTTCACTATCTGCAAAGGGGGTGGCAGAATATTTCTATTCCTCCCTGTTTGTAGACAGGGAATATCTCAAAGAGCAATAATCGATAAAAATCGATAACAAACAATCAATGGGGAGAAAGATAGGCATGACGGATTACAACGGGGACAAAAGTCTGCATTACCTACCCTTCACTATCTGCAAAGGGAGACAGAATATTCCTATTCTGCCCCGTTTGTAGACAGCGAATGTCTCAAAGAGCAACAGAGCAACCAATCAATCAGTGGGGAGAAAAATAGGCATGACGGATTACAACGGGGGACAAAAGTCCGCATTACCTATCCTTCACTATTTGCAAAGAGAGAGGAACGTTCCTATTCGTCGCTGTTTGCAAACAGAGAATGTCTCAAAGAGAACCAATACTTCAAGTAGCAACCGAGGCTAAATGAACCAATCAATGAACAATACCAGTATTTTAAATACTGATTCCAAAACAATCAATCAATCAATCAATCAGATGGATACAGCCATCCTACCAATCGGACGTAAAGACGTCCTACTTAACCTTACCCGGACCGGACCATGTGGGCAATTCTTCGCCTTCCTTTTTCCAGCGCCCCATCGTTCTCTTTCTCCATGTTTTTACCGCAGCATTCCTGTGGGATTCCAGTCAGGACAGTAGGTCACTTGAGAGAGGTCCGTTCAGAATTGGTGAAGTTCATTCAATCGGCAGCCGGACGAGGGCCCTCTCAAGGCAGGTATACTCCAATCGTTTAGATGTTCACCCCATCGTCTGGACCTCTCTTACCGGACCTTATGTCGCTGATGGACCCCGCGTTGGGGCGCCAATTGAGGAAAAGTCAGTCCATAACGCACCTGATGCCCAGGCTGCTGGCGCAGGACGCCTCTTAGTTTCCATCTTGAACAATTACCAAATAAAGAGACGGGCGCTGGAAGCAGGAAGACAAGAATAGAGTTTTATTTCTCATGAGGAGAGCCTGTCATTTCGGACACTCGCATAGTGTCTTCAGGAGGTGCTCTAACAAGTTCTCTGAGGCTTCGTCTTTTATACACATGTTTATGATGCACAAACATTCCTTATTACAATAAAGACGCTTTGAAGTAGAAAAAGGCATGCTTGGAATCCCAGCTTCAGGCCTATTCCCATACCAGTCACTCAGATGTCATCCTCCCCTCCTGAATGTAACAAGAGAGATTGTGATCTCTCAGCCGGGCATTCCTACAGGACACGAGGGCAGGAGGGGATGATCAGGTCAGAGGTTGGTCAGGTGATAAGGTCGGACACTTCAGTTGGTGTATCACGGTTTTGTTATGCTGGGCAGGGAAAAGGGGGATGTACATCCACGAGGCTTGGTCTTAGGACTTGGGACCGGGTCGAGAGGCCAAGTGCAGCCGGGGGCGGTTGTCAGCTGAGGGGAAGGGTGTTCTTGGGAGGAAATGGGGGGTGTGGGTCAAGCAGGAGTGCTACTTCTAGAGCAGGGTCACGCAGAGGGAGAGGGTCTCGTGGCTGATGCATGAGCAGTGCGCGCGGGGAGGGGTGCCGGGGACAGATGGGCAGAGAGGCCATGGTGTCTAAAATGGCTGTCGTGTACGTGTGTGCATGGGTCTATGCTGGCGGGATAACACAGTCAGTGTTTAGCGATATCCGTTCTGCTTACAACAAGGGGTACAGTGAACACAAATGAACGCCGCTTATGTACATATACATTGCCATTTTCAACATCAGGATTCAAGCAAGCCGGGCCGACCACGCATGAAATGGCAGAAACCGGTCCCCGGAAGCTTGGCTCCTTTCTGGTGAAGAATTGGCTTGGTAGTTTGGTCTGCCCTGTTCCCATGATGCACTGGGCCAGGGACAGACTAATTTGCATATAGCCAGGTTCTGAGCTGGGATGGGGCAGTGAGCTAAATAACGGTGATGGATCAAGCCCTGCTCTTTGGACTGGGTAAGAGTGGTCTGCTTAATTCAGACACTCTGTTCATCACCACCCCCTTTTCTGAATCCCTTAGTTGATATAGGGTTCGAGTCCAAGAAGGGGTTCACTGCATTAAGCAGTCATTGGTTAGAATGTTGTTGCTTGATATAAAATGTACATAATTGTCTTGCATGCAGACTGTGTAATTCATACATGAACATCCCATTAAACTGCATCTAATGAACCTCTGGTACATTCATAGATATTGTATTTATTTCACCTTATTAAATTGATATCTAGTGGGCAGAAGCTTGATAACGTAAAGGGTGTTTATGATCGCTTCCAGCTGGATGTCCTAATCTTTGTTCACCATGCTATTATCTTACTGTATGTTCCAGTCCAGCTTTTAATTCTTCCTGCTCCCGTTCAATTACTGTAGGGCTTTATTTCTGATAACCTTTTTCATGAGAATATGAAACTATAGGTTGCTTTTTGATAAACATTTACTTTACGAATCGAAAGTACGTCTGCTTCTTAGTTAATTTGTAATCTGCTCGTGTGTTTAAGACGTGTTCCCTCACCACAGTGTCATGTCAGTGGAAGCCTCATTCATAGCGCACAATACACTTAGGTACCAACATGTCTGGTCAAGTACTGCTTGTAAAATTCCAGTGTGGTTTTCCAAATCCTAAATATAAGTTTCCAGCTATGGGCAAATAAAAGGACATAGACGTTGGAGCCATTCATTACACTGCTAGCCAGGTAGGATGTTATTTGAAAAAGGGCCATAAATGTTATGCAATACAGCATGGCTAGTATGAATGCCTGTAGAGGTACTCTGCCTGAAGACAGACCCTTAAGGCAGGAGTAGGTTACATTCTTCAAGGTTGGCCTTGAACTGGGAAGTAATTATTCTCATGATTATATATCCACAGGAGGAGTGACAGTTATGGGATAGTGGTTGTAGTTCCTTAATAAGCTTGTTAGTCCCTCCTTCATACAGCCATGTCGTCATTTGAATCTTCCCATGGCTACTGGCCCTTTACTTGGTTGTTACACAGTACGTGTACTTTTCTTTATTGAACCGGGACAATGGTGACCGCTTGTTTGCAATGCCATAGGTCTTGCATTTGAATGCAAGACCTATTGCATTGCAAATATTTTTCCATTTTACTGCCCAAGTCCGCAGCTGCTTCTACCAGCAGCTGTTGGGGCGGGGAAAATCGAGTTGGAAACATTTTCCGCAGCTGTGTGCAATTTGCATTAGTGAAGGGGCACTGATTTGGAGGTGAGCTCTTGAAGTTTTGTGCAGTGTCGATTATCGGCTGCTTGCAAAACACGCCTCTATTCCACGCAATGATATCTATGCTGAAGGTGTTCCAGCCGCACCGCTCAGGGTCTGTAGGTAAAAGCACCCAGCATGCTGCTTTTTGGGATGAGTGCTGGGAGAGCATGCTCTGAGGGAGCCGGGTGGCATGGGGGCTAGTTGTAGGAAGACAGTGGATGTAAGGAAGCTATGCTGGATTTCCACTGGTGTGGGCGTACAGAACAATGGATGAACGGTGTACAGAGCACAGGTCGCTTCAAGTAAAATAGCAACCTTACAATGCCCCCATCTCCCGCCTTGGCAATGGCTGGTGCTGCCACCATTTCCTACTTAGCTGTAAAAGGACAAGCCAGCATTGTTTGTGTGTGTGTAATTTGTTTATGATTTTAATATATTTGTACCAAGTTAGACACAGCCAGTTGAGACCGTGTTAATTGTGCAAGGTGGTCTATGCAGGCATTGATGTTGATGTGTGTGTGTGTTTTTATTTTTTTAAATCATGAATTGCGTTTATACTTTAAACATCACTCGGCTCCACTCATAGGTGCCTCCTTTAAATGAATTTTAAGCCTAGTTTAGAGGTTCGTTATGAACAGTCAACCGCTTCCGTTAACCGCACGTTTCGGTGCATTTTGGGAATGCTGCGTCATTTATGCTGGTGGGATAAACACATTGGATCCCGATCGTTGGACTTGGCCCTTTTTGCAGGGTCATCCTTGAACTCTTTTGCCTTCCTCCTAGCCTTTTTTCTGACATGGTGTAGATGGTTCTAGGACTCTGGACATTTTTGCACTGCTGTCCTGTGTAAAGTGCCTTTGCTCTCTGTGGTAATTATATGGTAAAGATTGGTCTACACCTGTTTTGCATATTAAATTTACCTGTCAGTCCATTGTAAAGTGGTATCTCATATACCCGGGGCTGGTAAATTAAATGCTACTGGATGGCTTGCAGCGCTGATTGCTCCACCCACCAAAGTAGCCGTTCAAACCTATCTCAGGCCTCTGCCATTGCAGGGCCTGTGCGCGCAGTGTTACTGCTGCTGTGACGTGGCACTTAAAGTGTGTGCCATGTCTGTGAACCCTCTTTTACTGCATGTCGGTCACCCCTAAGGTAGGCCTTAGCTAACTCTATGGGCAGGGTGCATTGTAGGTGAAAGATAGGACATGTACCTTAAGTGTGTGACATGTCCTGGTAGTGACAAACAGACATTTTGATTTCTCACTGCTGTGAGGCTGCCCTCCCATAGGAATGCATTGGGGGTTCCCTGATAAGTGTTTCAGTGGTAATTCCTGATATGAAAGGAGCAACGTGGACAAGTTCGGTATATTTGGAATAGTGATAATAAATGCTGTGCAATGGTGTGTGCAGATTTATTATACCTATTTTAGAAGTGCCACTTTGTTGGCACAGTGTTGGCATTTCTGTTTGCTATGTGTCTGCCTGCCTGATGTGGATTGCATGTCTGGCTTTGGAGTGACAGGGGCTGGTGAGGTGTGTGTGGCTCCAGGGAAGGCAGGGTGAGCCAGCACCAGGCTGAAGAGGGAATCTGCATTTGGAGTAGTAGGAGGAGTAGTCCCCTGACCTTGAATAGGTCTGTGCCTGCCTGGGTGAATGCTGGCTCTGCCCCCCTGTGGTGTGTCTGATCACCGATCCCCCACCTGACAAAGGGTAAGAGGAGCCTTGTCAACAAAGTGCTCCAAAGCCCCCCAGAACCAGTTTAGGCTGGTTCCCCAAAGCCTGTGCCAGGGCAGACAAAGCACATGTTAGTATAAATATTGGGGCAGTGACCACACAGAATGTGTTGGGCTTTTGTGCTTCCTTGGGACCTGTTGCTGCTGGGCCCCAGGAGGAACCGCCACGAGTGACTGCTTCCCTGCTGGAGGGCCCTTTGTGCTGGCCTGCCTGGGCCCAGCTTTGTCCCTGGAACGTCAAGGACTCTAGCGCCCCGAGAGCACTGTATTTCTGCTCCTGGATGAGCGGTAGAGTTTCACAGCACGGAGCTGTGATCGGTTTAGAGGGAATCCCGACGTGGGGATTCCCCCGCAATTGTGCTTATTATATAGCGGGAGCACACCCCGCATTTGTGTTGGTAATAGTGGGAACCCACACCGCATTCGCCCAGAGGAGAGGAGAAGCAGCTCGGCCGGCCTAAAATCCAGGCAAGCTGCCTGACTGTGGGCGGGGCCAGGTAGCGGAAGTGTTGGCCTGTGGAAGAGTGGGGCTCCCGTAAGCAAGAGAGAGCCCGGCATGTGGCTGAAGTCTGGCGGCTGAAGAAGGAATAGACCGAGGCACATTGTCGGTGCCTGCCCCCGCCGCATTGAAGGAGACCGGAGGAGGCCGAGCGAATTGAGGGAGAGCCCCGCTGGGTGGGCTTCCCATTATCCCATGTCCGTTCCTGTCTTCCACAACCAAGAGAACGGAGGAGTCCAGCAGAGCAGTCCCGGTGAGTGCGGTTTTACTTGTGCAGTATTGGTACCGAGAGCAGTACCAGAAGAGCCCCGGTGAGTGGGACTCCCCCGAGGCACATTGTCAGTGCCTGAAGCCACGGTGGGGCTCCTTGGGGCACCAGGGTGCCAGTGCTGATTTCCTTTTGGGAGCAAGGTTGATTCTCTGAGTCCCAACGTGGGGCTCTCACGGCACAGTGGTGCCAGTCCTTCTTTATGCTGATCCCAGCTGCCCTGCGAGAGCGCGGGTATCTGCTACGTTTGGTGGACATTTTGTTCGATGAGGAAGGGATGAGTTGCACCCCACCCCAGCACATCTGCACACTGTGTTTTCGCTGCCGAGGCAGCCAGTTGGCCATCTGGAAGGACCCCATTATGCCCTGACATTTGGGACAGAGGGCATTTGAGCCCCAGTGAAAGGCCAATTGGCCTGGGGGTCATTTTGGAGGATGATTTATTGTATAATGTGTTTATGCTGGTGAATTATTGCATAATGTGTTTATGCTGCTAAATTATTGCATAATGTGTTTTATGCCTAATGTGATATAATGCTGAGTACAGTATTCCACCAGTAGTTACTGGTGGTGTTTCTACTATTGCTACATGTGCTTTCTAAAGGTTCTGACAGTGGCCCAATTGGTCCTGTCATGTATATATAATACCCTGTAAATATTGCCTAATGCAAGTTGGCACAGTATATATATATATATATATATGTGTGATTATGATTCTAATGTGTTGTGGATAATACAAAGGCTATTTTTTATATAACCTTGTGTGAAGTTTCTTTTGTGGTGTGCCTAGTGTTTTGCTACTGTGTGTGTGTGTTGCGCAAACGCTTTACACATTGCCTCTGGGATAAGCCTGTCTGCTCGTGCCAAGCTACCAAGGGGGTGAGCAGGGGTTATCTTCAGTGTGCAATTCCCTTGCCCTGACTAGAGTGGTGGTTTCTGCCTGGCTTAGGTGCATGCCCTAGCCAAACAGAAATCCCATTTCTAACACTGATGGTCTGCCCGAAGACTCCTCAGGGCTGGAATGTGGTGGATGTCTTGCACACATGGCACAGTGCACAATTTTATGATATGAATTTATTTAGTGAGCAGAGGCGCTCTTCTTGGATTCCTTCTTTGTTTGGTGCTTTTCATTTGAAGGGTGTTTTTTTACAAAGTGCCAATTGTCCCTCCCTCCATGCATGCTATAAAGCACAGCCCGCCCTGCACCAGTAGGTGAAGCCAGGGCCCTACTACAGCTGGAGTGTTTTTGATTAGGCCAAAGATAGCATTGACAAAACACAATGCCACACTGCACATTCAAATCACGGAGAGGGCTGGAAATAGCCCCCCAGCTTTTTCTCCTGCGCCAGAACAGTGTAATCACAGAGTGAAAGGTGTTGGAGCGCTTTGTTAGTGTTTATAGCTCCGATCATATTAACTCTCACTTTAAACTTTGTGTCTGTGTAAATTACAACCCTAACAAGTCTTCCTCACTGCACTATTTATCACTAATTAGAAGACGCCTTAGGCGGGTCTCTTCCTCTGATATTTACAATCTAACAAGCGGTCGAGAATGCCCTTTATTGCAATGCATTAGGTCTCACATTTGTAAGAGTTTAAGCTAATATTGTAAATGACAATGCCTTTTATTTGTGTTTTAAAACTCAAAACATAAATAAAAGGCATTGTCATTTACAATGCCAATAGCTCAAACCCGCATGAATGCGAGACCTATTGCATTGCAAATGCTTGTTTATAGAGGTTAGGAATTTTCAGGTGTTATAATTAAGTTAATTGTAAAGAAGGGGAGAAGATCCTTGCTTTATCAACAAGGATGATATGTGGAAGGCAGATAGGAATTCAGGTGTAGGGTTTTTTAGGCCAAGTGTACACAGAATACCTTTAGTAAATGCGGTTGCAATTTCCTCACCAACTTTTACCAAATGCACTGTTATTGTGTGAATTGACCTATGTACTAACAGGTCAGTTTGCAAAATACTGCAAGTTGCAGTTCAACATACCTCATTAATATTAATGAGGTAGGTCCCAAGTTAAGGGACCACTGAGATTCGCTGCCATTACAGGGGTGGTAGTCTGAGGGAGTTAGCAGACCACTGTATCAATGAAAAAAATAGTAGTTATATTTTTATAAATACAATCCGTTTTCGCTAACAAAAGATGAGATGTATTAAAAAAATGAAAAGATTCATAAACTTTTTTCTGGTGTAGGCAGTGATCCCATGAACACTGCCTACTCCTAAAAATGAGTTTGTCAACATGTAAAAATGGGAAGGGGGTTCCGGTGGGACCACCTTCCCTTCTGTGAATGGGTCCCCACCTCCCTTGACTTGTTGTTAAAGTATTAGGACCGGATTCACAGAACTAACTTAAGACAAAATCCTAAACTTACTACCATTTTGGTATTCACAGATGGCACTTACTCATTTTGGTATTCACAGAAAGCACTTACTCATTTCGGAATTCACAGAAGTTGGGAGTCTTAACTTTAGGACTCCTAAATGCCTTCCGTGAATACCGAAAGTCTTAGAGTTAGGATTTTTCTCAGTTTAGGAGTAGTAAAGTTAGGACTCCTAACTTTAGGACTCCTAAATGCCTTCTGTGAATACCTAAAGTTAGGAGTCCTCACTTTACTTCTCCTAAACTGAGAAAAATCCTAACTTTAAGACTTTCAGTATTCACAGAAGGCATTTAGAAGTCCTAAAGTTAGGAGTCCTAACTTTACTACTCTTAAACTGAGAAAATCCTAACTTTAAGACTTTCTGTATTCACAGAAGGCATTTAGGAGTTCTAAAGTTAGGACTCCTAACTTCTGTGAATACCGAAATGAGTAAGTGCTTTCTGTGAATACCAAAATGAGTGAGTGCCTTCTGTGAATACTAAAATGGTAGTAAGTTTAGGATTTCGTCATAAGTTAGTTCAGTGAATCTGGCCCTTATTGATTTAAACCACAATTGTAGTCGCAAAATATTGATACATACCTTAAAGAATCACAAATTGGAAGGGTGCCTCAAACCTGCCCCTTCCAATTTGCAATTTGGTATGTACTCGGAAGCCCATTTTGATATTGGTAAATTGTTACCAGATTGCATTTTGGGGTTTGTTCATTTCCAAAAGCTATTTTTCAGTCGCAAACGAGCCTATGTTGCAAATCAGACCTTTTGCCCCCACAAAATAGCTTTGGACATAAGGTCCTTACTTGCTGAGGATAGGAGAATGTTATCCTAGCAGAATATGGTTTTAGTGCAAAGAGGAAGTTCTCTGGGAAGAGAAAGAAAGTGTTTCGTTTTGATCTGTGGGTACATTCACTTCTCAAGTGTACAATCACTTGGGAAGGTTGCAAAAAAGTATGGGTTGAAGAGTCAGGTCCGAGTTAAGTTTGGTTTTCTTAATTTTGTCTATAAATCATGCACCTATTGTTAATAATATTTCAGTAGAGTGTGGATAGTGCAGAATGTGGCTGGGGCAGCCTCAGGATGCTTTGAATAGGGTTTGGCAATGATTCGGAAAAGGAGAATAACTTTTCTCATGACACTTTTATGAACACCTCTAGTTTAGCTTGTGAACTTGTAGTAAATTGGAGAATGCCTTGCATCATGGGGCTGATCTGTTTTAGAGTCTAGATACAATCTGCTTATTCCACTATAAACATGTAAATACAGGCGTCCCGTAATCTTGATTGGTTAAAGAGGACAAAGACTAAGGGGCTGATTGCGATGCCATAGTAAACGTCTCCAACCCTGGGTCGGAGCTGATCCTACGGCATCGTAATCAGCTGCTCGGAGTAATTACCATCCGACCCATTTGGATGGAGTCAGTTGGAAAAGAATCAGAACTGGATATCCAAATGGCTTCCGACAGGCCCGCCTGCCATTCGGAAAGCCTCCAGTAATCCCAAGGGCGGCTCTTTCCACCCAAAGGATTACAATGTCGGATTACAACAGCCTTTCTGTGCCGGCCTTTCCGACACAAAAAGGCTGTTGGAAGTGAACTTTGGGGGCCACAGCAGGGTTCCAATGGGTGCACAGCCTCCGGTTGGAGGTGCCCCCCACTGTTCATCGCTGCACCCCGTGGCAGGTACCTCAAGGTGCCTGCTACAGGGTGTAGGGATGAAATGCCGCTCTTCTCTTTACAATGAGAGCATGCATTCTGTTCGGAATGCATGCTCCTATTGTAAAGTATAGGAGTGCGATTGAACAGTGTTCAGTCTCATCTTAATTGCTGGGTTCGGACCACCGATAGGAGTTCAGTCGGTCCCCGTACCAAATCGATGTCAGACGGACTCAGGTCCGTCCGTCATCGAAATCGGGCTCTTAGTCTGGAAGTTAATCCTTAATTGGTATGTATTCAATTTTCAATGATCCACCAGAACCTCAGCCTTCTTAACCTGACTTTACGACACTTGTGTCACTTGTATTATTCAACATAATATTTTTAAATGCAATACCAGATTTTCTTCCACTTGTATTTACTGTTTCCAGTACAATGGCCAAAAATACTAGGAAGAGACATTACATTGGATTTTTACAATGTCATTATTTACGTGGTTATATATACAAGCTAAACAAGATGGAGGGCCATATGTAACAAAAATAGGAATTGAGAGTTCCTAAGTGTGATTCTCACCAAATTGCAATTAGAAAATCGCAGTACCTAATGTACAAAAAATTATTTCTCAAATAGTCATTCCTAAAGGGTTTGCAAATTGAACGACCTCATGAATATTAATGAGGTAGGTCACGATTTGCGACCCATTAGAAATTGCAGCCGTCACAGGGATGGTGGCATGCTAGGGTCAGCAAACCACCATGTGCATTATTGCCTTTTAATAAAGCAATCTGTTTTTTAAATGCAGGCAGTTTTCCTTAAAGGAAAGTTGAATGCATTTTAAAAGAAAAAAAATGAAACTTTAAAGTTTTATTTTCTGAGAGTAGGCAGTGGTCTTTGTGACTACTGCCTGACATTAAAAAATATTTGTTTCAGATTTCACAAAGGGGATTCTTACCCCTTTGTGAATGGTTACCAACTTCTTTTAGGTACCAGTAAAATATGAATGCTTCATGACTGTGTTTCGGTCGTAAAACATTCTTACATACCATTGCAGATCTGTATTTGGAAGGGACTCTCTACACATGCCCTTTGCAAATACTGAATTGCAAACACAAATTTTGATTCAGTAACGTATTACAGAATAGCAATTTGCGCTTTCTACATATGGTACGCCGAGCATAAGACAACTTTGGGACGAGGATAACGGGAAATGACCAGGATGAATAGCAAACAATGTTCTCTTCTGGGAGGGGAAAACACGTTACCTATCAGTGGAGAGTGGCACCTTATCCCTATCACTCTATAAACTGCTACTTTATACTTTGAAGCAGAGAGGCCCCAGCCAGGTAATGCAAAGTGAGTCCAGAAGAATCCAGGTCAATAAAACAAAAAATAAATACCACAGAAGAGACAACAACAGAAAACGACATTTATAAAAAAACAATCTGCCCAGCTTTTTTAATACACGGAATTGTTTCTTCAGTCAGTCAATGGGTGAATGGTGGTAGAATAGCTGAGTGCATGAATAGTTCAATAGCATCACTAAGTGCATGGATTAATGAATCATTTATCAATCTTTTCATCCATCCATTTATCTCTGTAGCCACACATCTACTCACTCACTTAGTTATCTAATCTTTCACTTACTCACACATTCATTCATAACCCATGCCTTCAAGCATTCATTCAGCCAATCATCTACTCAATCACACATTCCTCCATCCCCCTATCCACACCTCTGCCAAATGTCAGACATTAACACATTCTGGGGTTTTCTCTGCATCACTCCATGGTCCAAAGGATCCAACCATTGACTTGTTATCTACATCATCTCTCCTATCTCCAAATCCTATGCTCACAAACTTGGCACTCACTAAAGACATATTTTCATTTATTAAATATTCCAAACCTATTCTTTTTTGTTATTATTTTATGTTTATGATAAACCACCCCTTCTCAAATTTAGAGCCCTTCACAAGCTAACCCCGGATGCCCTCAGCTCAGTACTGCAGGCGTATCCCCTTGCTAGCAGTAATAAATTAGAGCTTGATGCCCCCAACTTGGGAGATTGGATAAAACAGGGTGTGGAGACCATAGCACCCGAGACCCTACGGTCCCAACGGACAATACAGCGCTCTGCACCATAGTTTAATAAAACCCTGCACAAGCACAAACGTGTCTGTAAACAGTTGGAAAGGTTGTGGAGGAAAAACTTTAGTACTGATAGTAAATCTCTTTACAAAAAAGAACTAAAAATGTACCATCTGAAAATTTTAGAGGAGAAGAAACGGTTCTTTGAAGCAAAGATTGAGATATCAGCCAATAAAAGTAAGGACATATTTAAAATTGTAAAAAGCTTTACCTCTCCTCCTGTAGTAGCCTCCAAATGCGAAGCCTCAGAAGCCTGGACACACAAAATAGCCGATTTCTTCCACAGGAAAATAGTCGATATTCAGACGTCCCTCAACTCTTCTGGCTCGATCAACATAAAACCTATATATGTCAATCTTTCACCTAATGCCACTTTCCTTAAATTCCCCCTGATTACACTAGTACAATCTCTTAAAATCTTGAAGAATCTAAAATCTGGCTCACCAGCTGATTGTTGCCCTGCTAAAATACTGGCATCGGTGGCTGAGGTAATCAACGCCGAAGTTAACTCGGTGTTGAACCTATCCCTGAGCAGAAGCCAGGTTCCAGCCATCTGGAAACAAGCCAAAATTCTACCACTGTTGAAGAAGCCTACAGCAGATCCTTTTATAGTGTCTAATTAGAGGCCCATTTCGCTCCTGCCTTCCATAGCTAAGGTCATTGACCATTACGTGAACTTTGTCACCACCAAATTTATGGAATCGAACAATTGCCTCCACCCGAGTCAATCAGAATTCCGTGCACATTTTAGCACTGAATCAGCTCTCATTGAAATATCAGAATCTATCAAAATGACTCTTGACTCGGGCCGGAGAGCGGTTCTAATATTGTTAGATCTATCTGCCGCGTTCGACACCGTGCCCCATGAGAGACTCCTACAGAGACTGAGAGACTGTGGGGTAGGGGGCACGGTGTTGAAGTGGTTCTCGTCGTTCTTAGAACACCGTAGGCAGGAAGTCTGGAACCCACCTTTCTCCTCCCTCATGCCTCCTACAGTGGTGGGTGTCCCTCAAGGTTCTATTTTGAGCCCTCTATTGTTTAATCTGTACATGGCTCCCCTCGCCCTTTTGGCAGAAGCAGCGGGAGCCATGATTATATCTGATGCAGACGACACTCAGTTACTGTTCACCTGTAAAAAAGGAGAGGCTTTGGATGGTGACAAAATCAGGAACTGTTTAAGACAGGTCTTCTCCTGGTTTGGCCACAATCAGCTTCAATGTAACTCCGCTAAATCAGAAGTTATTCTGTTCGGAGTGTCGGACCAGGAAGTCTGGAGAGAGTGGTGGCCGCCCGATATGTCCCCCCCGCAGACCTCTGTGGGAGTAGCCAAAAACCTAGGGGTTAAATTAGACAACTCAATGAACATGAAGAGCCAAGTTCGATCAGTGGTCAGTACTTGTTACGGAACCCTGAAAGTGCTCCAGAAATTTCTCCCCCTTCTGTCCCTCTCCCACAGAAAGACTGTGGTTCAGGCCCTTATCACCTCCAGGCTGAACTATGCTAATGTCCTCTACCTAGGTCTCCCAGATTGTCTCCTCAGTAAACTTCAGGTTGTGCATTACTCGGCTGCTAGAGCCATCCTGATGTTGAGGCAGAGAACTCACATCTCGCCCCATCTCAAGGAACTACACTGGCTCCCCATTCGCCGCAGAATCCAGTTCAAAGCCCTGTCCATCGCCTTTAAGGACTTACATGGTATTGGGGCTGCCTACATCAGGAGGAGAGTGAGCTACTACACACCCGCTAGATCCCTCAGATCTTCTCACCAACTTTGGATGAGTGTGCCTAAATTCGATTGCTCCCGCTTAGGAGGGCGCTCCTTTTAAGTCCAGGTTGCTCACCTTTGCAATGAACTCCCGATAGCAATCGGACAAGCGCCAGCCATTCCGCACTTTAGGAAATTATTGAAGACATGGCTGTTTCAGCAGTAGCTCCGGCCCCTCCCCATATATGCGCCTCCCCTCTTTATCGCTCTGTTTTCGCTAGCGCCGGGACACTCTTCTGA
Source organism: Lissotriton helveticus (assembly GCF_964261635.1). Classification (NCBI taxonomy): domain Eukaryota; kingdom Metazoa; phylum Chordata; class Amphibia; order Caudata; family Salamandridae; genus Lissotriton; species Lissotriton helveticus. The sequence goes on along the minus strand of NC_136057.1, from coordinate 657,879,666 downwards.
GCAGCTGTGTGCTCTATAAATATGATAAATAATAAATAAATAATAACCCAATTACTTACTGTTAGCTTTGGTGGCTCCTCTTTATCCAACATGCTGCAATATTGGTGCCATAGTACCTCGTCGTCCATGCGTCATCCCCTGCAGCCTGTATTTGTGCATCTTCGGTTCAATGCAATAGTACTTTTGGGACTGGAATATTCTTCAATCTTGCCTTCCTAATGGTTTAATGTAGTTAAATAGTTTGTTTATGTTGTTCTATACAGGTTAATGCATTCATGACCATAACCAGTACACAAACGTAGTGAGATAATCCTTTATTGCAATAAAGTTAAGAACCCGGGTTTACAAAATAAAGAATGCTATGACCTGAGACTGGCCAATTATACTGCTTTATTGTGTGGTTAACTTAGAGTTGGGTTGTTTTTCAGAACTGTGGGATCTGAACCGCACATCAGTCTTCCATCGTCCAGCCGGGGCCCTGGACCTCCGTGTCATGCTGCTGGATGAATACCAAGAGCGTCTGTTTGTGGGAGGCAGAGACCTCGTGTACTCTTTGAGCCTGGATCACGTCAGTGACAATCACAAAGAGGTATGCTTTGTGCCCGAAAGGATAAGTAAAATAGGGCCCCGCTCTTATTCCACACATTTCTTCTGAAATATTATTGTTTTAAGGCAAAGTTTCATGAGTTATAATTGTGTGGTGGACTTAGAAATATAAGCTTCTGGTTTTTGAGGTATTCACTGCTCCAAAACACATTTTCATCACATCCCATAACACGAAGCAGAAGAAAGGTCATAGTCCAGATGCAGTATTCACTTCAGTCATCAATTTATACAGTTTGGAAAATAAAAGCGTTCTGACGCGTGCCTGAGTAATTCCATCAAAAAGCCAAAAACAAACCATAACCTCAAGCTCCCGCAGGAAGCCTTTCAGGACCACTCCCTGTTGTTATTTCTCTTGTAGTTCATACTAACTTAATAGCAGCTCAGTTCAGATATTTAATCCAGGAAACCAAGCCAAAAATGCCTGCACGTGTCAAGCATCACAACTTTACTAACATCAATCTGAACAATATTCTTTGTTGAACATTGTATGAACTAACAAAAGGGCCGATTATGATGGCGGACGGACCTGAGTCCGTCCGCCACTATAGAGTAGGAGGGACCGTCCGCAGGGGCTGTGGCGGTCCCTCCGTGCAGATTAGGATGTGACCGCCAGGGTGGCGGTCACATCCTCAATCTTTAACATTGCGGCGTGTGCAGCTTCAAGCTGCACCCGCCGCAATGTAAAAAATGCATGCACGGCATTTGCACGGAAAAGCCGCCATGGAAAAGCATACTTTGTACTCCATCCTAATATGGATGGCGTTATCAACAACTAGCGATATTTATCACTAAATGAGGTTTGCGAATTTTTTTATCGCCGCGCATCACCAGATTTTATTGCAAAGATAACGTGCTATTAGCAACGTTTATCGCCAATGCGATAAAATATCCTGCGATAGCGGCGAAATGCGTGAATATCGCTGGAAATACAGCGATATTCACGCATTATCGCTAAGAAGTGGTCTGAGCAGGCGATAGGTTTTGGCGATATTCGCTTAGCGCGAATTTTTTCATCGCCACGCCTGCATTGATAATAGGCGATAGTGATGTTAGCAACTGCTTTCAGTCGCTAACTGGTTGGGTACGCCCACTTTGCATGTCATTAGCGATAAATATCGCTAGCATGCAAAGCGGGCCCCATACCGCTCGCTATCGCCTACAAGCTGTCGCTAACTGCTGTTAGCGACAGCTTGCTAATAGGGCGATAACATTATTGCCGCTTTGTGGCCGAAAACGGCCACTAAAGCAGTGATAATCTCATTTCGCCTGCCTTGATAATATGCCCCTAAGTCCTCTGTTTTTTTTCATGCCCTCCAGATGCCAAAAACCTTTGGCAAAAGATTAAAGAACCTATAAATCCGAAAATGCCCACTTTTTATGTTCAGTTGTGTTGCTAAAGTAACACGTTAATCTCACCTTCCCAAATACACCGTGTGTAATAAACAACGGAATATGTTACATAAGGGACAATGCACAAAATGGTTACAGGGGATGATCCATTGTTTCATGCTGTATGCTAGGTATGATGGAAGAAAAATGTGAATGATAATGTGACAGACCAGTAGTTGAAGCTTCCTGACCAAAATCCCCCTAATGTATGTATGTTATCTGTGATATATTTGGGAATAAAAATAGTCAGCCGAGACAACTAAAGGGTTTTCAATACCCGACCTAAAAAAGCCAGGCGAAGGACTCTTAAAGGATATATGATTGGAGGTAAGAAAGCTGTAGCTATTCTGCTGTTATACGTTTGAATGCAGCATATTCCTGGTGTTCAGCCAGGCTGTGTATTTAATTATGAAAATGAGGGAAAACCAAATAATATAGTATTAAACTTTCTTCGCTCCTGTCACTGTATTTCCACAGACAGACGTGCATGTGTTAACATGAGGGAAAACCCCAAGAACTCGTTTCCTCCCCCTGTTTCCAAACCCAAGCATGTTTGTGGTTTTCTTCTCTATAATCCTCTATCCCACTCCTCAATCAGTAAACGAGTTCCTTGCCCAGTAAGTCACTCGATAGTATAAAAGTTGCCCTTCTCTCTTTCATTGCTTCTTAGTTTGAGAACCTCCCTTACCACTCTGCCCCTATCCATGCCATATTTCCTCATCCTTTATCTTGTTCTGTTTTGCCTAGTGCTTCATGTTAACCTCTTCCATGCTCATGACGAGCTAGGCACACTGGAGCTGTGCTCATGACAAGGTGAGCTCGTCATGAACAATGGGCTTCAAAGCTTCTCAGCACAGGAGGGGAAAAGCCATAGCAGCCAAGTGGTTTAAGAAATCTCTTTACTAATTTGCATACAACCTGGCATAATCCGCAACAAGAAACTTGAGGCATGGAAAAGGCAATACAACAGGCTCTATTTACCGAGGAACTGGCCCAATCCCTGTAGAAATTCTATACTTGAACTCACACCATGTAATCCCCACTATGTGGTACCAAGACTACTCCATAATGCCTTCTGTTCCCGGGCCAAGCCGGGTCCCATCCCCAGTTCCTCTCTCCTGGAACGTTTTCCTCAGCATGTTGCCAAGGTCCCCCTACCTTCTTGTATTTACAGGGGCAGCCAGGTGCCTGGTACATCAATTTTTCATAGCGCATATACCAATCTACCTTGGATTCCCAGGCCCTCTGAGTTGGGATTTCTCCAGGGCACCACAGCCATTACATCTTGGTTCTCCGCCATCAAGGCGGTGTTGCAAAAGAGTAAAGAGTATCGGTTCAGGGATTGTTCTCCATAGATTCCCAGGGCAATCAACTGGGGGGATGTACAGCCTATGACTGTAGATATCCTCATTCCTACTTCCCCCAGTTCATCTGAAGTTTGGAGCATCTCCATATGCTATTTAGTAGTGTGCCTTTCTGTCTGCATTCCCACAGACACAATTCTGAGATTGCGTTCTCCATTTGGAACGGTCTAGTTCTAGTGAAATAGAACCTAAGAAGGAGTTTTAGTTTGATCAGTTGGAACCCGGCTCAAAAGTCCGCCTTCCGAGGGTACCTGCAGGCTGTTTCCCAATTATCTTTCTCCAGTCTATCCAAATCTCCTTCCCATTGTCCTCAGAGATAATCCAGGGAGGGTGTTGTTATTGTGTAGGAGCGTCGAGTATAATTTAGAGACAGCATGATCAGTCAGGGGAGCCCAGAGTACTATTTTCTAGGGTGAATTCACCCGGGCCTCCCTAAGCACCTTAAAATGTGGCCAAACTAGATGTTGCAGATGTTGGTATCAGAGTTATTGGGCTCAGGATAGTTCGTATTGGTTTTGTAATTTGGGGAATGGTACCTACAATCTCTTGCCCCATTCACAAGTCCCACAACTTGGATATTCCAATCAAGTTCCATTTCGCAAGGCATTCAACAGCCCTCAGTCCCTTCAACAAAACAATGGCCCATAGTGGGGTTGCTAATGTCAAACTATCCCTCCAACCAAGGCCCTGGTGGCCTTGTGCCAGATTCCGACCACTACCTCCAAGGGGGTCAGCAACAGATTCATCCCTTGTCCATTGTATAACAATTAGACATTTTCTTCTGGGTCCATTGCACACCTATCGGCCATCACAGAGGATTCCTGCTACAAAGAGAAGGCCCCGTCATTGACTTTCTGCAGCTGGGCAACCCATTAAAAGAAACAGAGGACAGAGGGGCGTTTGAGTGAGGGATGCACATGCTATCCTCAGTCTCCCAACATCCCAAAGCAGGCTTTGCATGACTTGTGTCACCTCTCCAAAGAACGTAGGGCGTAAAGAAATGTGGGGAGGCATATCATTTCATTTCATAAAGCTTTGAATAAATAGGACTTCAGCATGCACCTGAAAAACAGGTGTCCAGGTATTATGTCCAGCTTTAAGCTGACTTGAGCCCCTGGCAGGGCAAATGTGGCTGCAGCCACCTGGTACAGCTGTGGAAGATCAATGGGAACTGCCCCAACTCCAGCACCCATTTTGATGCAGATTGTAAACTATCGCCCACGTGGTTTTCAAGTTTTTCCCAAGGCAGATCCTCCATAAGAAATCCTATGTCTGGGGAAATGCAGTTCATTGTGTTTCAAATACCCCAACAATATTGAAAATCTTTAATTTAATACTGAGGTAGTGGCAGGGCTCTTTTGTAATACCACTATGAATGAGTGTAGCAAAAAGCAGGGTTAGTAAAGCAAAGGGCCGATATTGTAATGCAGTATGCAGGCAGATTCCATATGCTGTTTTAGGGTCTTCCTTCAAATATATTGTATTATTTGTACTATATATACGATTATTGTGCCCTCAATTACCTTCCTGTGTTTTGCCTGCCTTAATCAAGTAGCCACTTAACACTGACACAAGGTACACAGCTCACTTTTTCCAATGCAATCTGATTTTCGGCTAATACATTATTTTGGAATTGTCTTGCAAAGGTTTTTCGACCAGTAAATGTTGTTATATTTACAGATACGATGGCCAAGTACAAGTCAACAGACAGAAGACTGCCAGAGGAAAGGAAAGGAATCGGTAAGTCATTCTAATTACATCTAAAACCAGAAATATTTTCAACTGTGGTCATAACTCTTAATGTAATAAACATAGTTTAATCAAAAGCAAAAACTAGTGCTTAATAGTTGTGTCATTGTCAAATGCTGTGATTTGTTGTCTTGTAGAGACATGTATTGATATTTAATGTTACCAGAAAGATAATCGCTGTCAAACATGAAGGTAACAGAGCACGTATCCAAATAGACAGGTACATGTGGGGGACCATAGCCAAAGTAAGTGCAAAATCACAAATTCTATGGGCTATTATCATAAATAGCCTTCGAAGGATTATGCACTAACATTACTGAGTTGAATTTCACGTTATTCAAAATCTACTTTGCTTGTTTGGTTGATCTCAGGAGACAATTCCCTTCTTGTTTTTACTTAGACTATTGCACGTGTAAGAACTGCCTACAACCAGGTATAATTTCTTTCATCTATCCATATTTACTGGTTCTTTTAGAATTTCTGTGGCTACCCCATTGCGACTGTTTCAAGTAAAATCATTGCACAAATGGAAATAAAAAGAGCTCCATACACTCTAACCAAACTCTAACTTCTTTACTTCCTTCACAATGCTAGCCAGACCTACTATTATACATTGCACTAGATCGTCCCTGAATAATGGCCTTTACCAAAGGTGTCTAACATTCATCCACAAGGGAAGGTGCTAAAGCAGATTTTTTAGGATTTCTCTTGATTATACTAATGATTCCAATCTATCTTCATTGGATAAACACATTGTATTGTATTGTATTGTTTTGTTTTGGTAAAGCGCAAAACAGCTGCCCCAGCGAAGAGGCGTCCCGGCGCTAGAAAACCACAGACCCTGGCCTGAGAATGGAAGGTGAAGAGGAGGATTAGGGGAGGGGGAATAGATGCGTTTTAATGGCTTTTCGGAAGACCAGTAGACTGTCTATGGAACGGATGTTTTGTGGCAGATTGTTCCATAGTTTGGCTCCTAGGACCCTAAAGGAGCGGCCGCCCATGCGGCAGAGTTTTATGTGAGGAACGCACAGGAGGTGCTGGTTAGAGGATCGTAGGTTACGTGATGGAGCGTAGGGGGTGAGAAGAGATCGCAGCAATGTTGGGTTTCCAGATTTGATGATTTTGAAGGTCATGATGAGAGTTTTGAATTTAATTCTAGAGTCAACAGGTAGCCAGTGTAATTTTCGAATTGTAGCTCTGGCCGAGCATCTGCGAGGGAGGCCGACTAAGGCTCTAGCCGCAGAGTTCTGCACGCGTTGTAGTCGTGCTATCTCTCCTTTGTTGGCGCCAAGGAAGAGTACATTGGCGTAGTCCAAACGCTATAGGATGGTAGCTTGAATAATGAGCTGGCGAACCTTGGCGTCAAAGAAGCCAAGTATGTGGCTAAGACTTCTCAGCAGGCCGACACAGGTGCCAGCAACTTTTTTGGTGTGGGTCTGATAGTTAAGAGAGGCATCCATCCATACTCCTAGATTTTTAACTAGGGATTTGGGGGGTGGGTTGGTGCCTAAGGAGGACGGCCACCAGTGCTCATTCCAAAGGCTGGTGTTTTTACCAAGGAGTAGCACTTCTGTTTTACCAGCATTGAGCTGTAAACAGTTGTTTGTCATCCATTGGGCTACTGCGGAGAGACCGTTTTTGAATCTGGAAGCGGAGATGGAAGGGCCTTCCGTCAGAGTGATGGCCAGCTGTGTGTCGTCGGCGTACGACACTAGTGTCAGGCCCCACTCTTTGGCCACTGTCGCAAGTGGTTGCACATAAAGATTAAAAAGGGAAGGGCTCAATGCCGAGCCCTGCGGAACTCCCTGTGCAATAGGGTGAGGATTAGATAGGAAGGGGGGTGCTGAGACCCGAAAAGATCTGTCCTCTAGGAAAGATCGGAACCACTCCAATGCAAGGCCAGAAACTCCGAATGTTCCAGACGATTAAGAAGGATGTCGTGGGATACCGTATCAAAGGCCGCGCTGAGGTCAAGAAGAATCAGCGCAGCACTTTGACCGGCATCTAAGATCGTCCGGAGGTGCTCTGTGGTAGCCAGAAGAGCAGACTCAGTGCTATGGCCTGGTCTGAACCCATTTTGTGATGGGTCCAGGATGTTGTTTTGGACCATGTGCTGGGACAGAATACTGTTTGCATGGGCTTCAGCGAGTTTGGACAGCCATGGGAGCAGGGAGATAGGTCGGAAATTTTCCGGTTTGGATGGATCTAGGGTGGGTTTCTTGATGATGGGTGAGACCCATGCTTGCTTCCAGGCAGATGGTACACTCGCTGAGGAAAAGGAGAGGTTCAAGATAGAGGTCAGGGAAGGAAGAAAGAAGTTAAGTGAGTTTAAAAATTGAGTCGGGCGCATGGGGTCTGACGGAGAGCCCGTTTTAACTTTTCTGCAGTTTGGTGAGGCTGTCAATGGAAATTTCTGGGATGTGGGTCAAGATGGTATAATTGGGGGAGGGGATAGGGCTTTTAGTGGGGCTGGGGGAGTGCTGGGGATAAAATGTATAGATTTTCTGTACTTTGTCAACGAAGAATATGGCTAGGTCTTCGCATTGTTGCGCAGAGGAAATACTGGGGGGGGGGATCTACCGCTCTGAAGTTCTTGAACAAGTTTAAAAACTTCTTTGGCAGGGGTAGGGCTAGAATTGATTTTATCTGCATAGAAGGCGGTTCGTGCAACGTGAATGGCTTTATGGTACATTTTTTGTTTTAAAAGATAATTGGTTTTATCGTCGTTTTTATATTCCCTTCTCCATAAGCGCTCAGCTCTTTTACAGTCTTTGCGCATGGTTTTGAGGGTATCGTTATACCATGGGTTGGACGGTGAGTTACGTCCTTTCGTCCATTTTGCTGGGATAAGGGCGTCTAATCCTCCCGTAATCCAATCGTGAAACGTGCTATAAATTACATTGATGTCAAGGTTGGTCTCATGATGGAATTCCCCAAGGATAGCATGGAGATCACTGATGGATAGTTTGTGCCATGGTCTTTTTAGACGGCGAGAGGGTATGATTTTGTGCATTGTTTTATTGACCTGAATAGTCAGTTTAATAAGGTAGTGATCTGTCCATCCCATCGGTAAGGGTGCCTCTGTTTTAATCCCCTCGATGTTTGTAAATACTGGATCTAGGATGTGACCAGCTAGATGCGTTGAAGTGAAAATAAGAGAGTTAAGTTGCAGGGCAGAGAGGTCAGCAAGAAGATTTTTGATGGTGGAGTCACTAAGTAGGTCAAAGTGAAGATTGAGATCGCCTAATATGGTGAAGTTTGCATTCTTTGTCACTAGAAAGTTAGCTGTCTCAAGAAGAGCTTCAATAAATTTTGAAGCAGGTCCAGGTGGGCGATAGATGTAAAGGCCCGACATGGTGAAGTTGGGATTTATAGCGATTTTAAAATGTGCACATTCACAGTCGGGAAGTTCTTCCTTGGTGAATAAGCATGAGAATAGTTTTTTATAGATTATAGCGATACCTCCGCCTCTTCCATCCCTGTTTAGGGTCGACATAAGATAGTCGTCTGGAAGCGTGAGGTTAGGTATGACTGAAGTGCCATCCCGTAGCCAGGTTTCACAGAGGAAGAGGATGTCAGGGCTTTCATCCAGTATGAGGGTATTGACCTCAAGGTGATGTTTGGTTAGTGACCTGATGTTGAGATGGAGGATCGTAATGGGGGTAGTATTGGGTAAGTTTTGTAGTTGACGGATGTGGTGGGGGTTGACTGTAGTGAAATGACAAGTTTTACATTGAAGGCAGGTGAGGCCAGGCGTACCTGTTATGTGGGCACAGGTCCGGCCAGAGTTCCAGGCAAGTAGTTGTTCCCTGTTGTAGTGAAGGGGTGTTGATGAAGTACGAACAGGGGGACTGGCGAGAGGCGAAGACTTGGCGATGACGGGCGCAGACGGGCTTGCCTTAGGCGCTCCCGCTGCGCTCGTCCGCTGCGCTTGCGTGGGATGCACATTTATAGAAGGAGAGGTGGGCGTGGCCTCACGGGTGGGCGTGGCCCAGCGTTCGAGCCGCGATGGCGGCAGTGGAGTCTTTCCCTGACCCAGCGCTAAGATCCGCTGTAGCAGGGTGACTGCTTGGCGAAAATCCAGGAGAGTGCTCAGGGTAGGTGCACAGTGATTGTAAAATACAGATAACACAGATCACAATATTTTTAAAAAAAAGAGCGAGCAAACACCTCCGGCTTCCGCCTCAGAGGTCAATAGTTTTCCTCAGAGGTCTAAGTTGGATATATGACAAGCTTTGGCAAAGCCAGAAGATTCAGTGCTGGCTGCCAGCCATTTAGCTTTGTTAGTGTTTGCTTTAGTTTGTGATATGGGTTTTGAAAAATGTCAATGCTGGATGATCTGTCAGATCCTCACCAAGATATAAACAATGGCTAAAAGAAAAACAATTTTGGGTCTCAAACATCACATATTGCCATAGTTGTCCATGGAACTGAAGGAAGCTACTTTGTGTGCAAATCTGCTCATAAAAGAACAGAATACTGTCACACATTGTGAAGTTAGCCAATGTTGAAGTGGACTGACCCATTGTACCATGCTGTATACTGTGGCTAGCGGACTACACATGTGAATGTCACAACAACAGATCAATGTATGATGAAGCTGGCTTATAACCCCTACAACTAAGTATATTATGTGTATAATTTTCGTAGGATCAAAAACCCTTGGATAATGTCAAACACAGCCTAGATGTGGCCCTCATGGATTAACAATGGAGAATGAAAGACAATTGCGATTCTCCTATTAACATGACCAAAGAATATGGATTTCATTAAAGACACAGAGGCTAACATTATGCATTAATCCTTTAATGCAACTCACAAACAGCCGCTTACGTCATAAAGAAAAGAATAAGAATGTGATGACAACATAGCAACAATATAAGGCATGAGCAAGGGCAGAGCTGCCTCTTTTAAATGCAATGAAGCAAGGAGAAAGTCAGCAAAATCGAGGTGCAACTTGGAGTAAAGGGTGATGAAGAAGGTGAAAACCAAGGAAGGAAGTGAAGGCAAATCCTTGAATGAAAGACAATATATGGTACATTTTTGAAATTTGTAACGTATCCTGGCACTGGCAAGTGAAACAGAAAGCCAAATCTAAGCGGACGGATGAATTAACTGGAATGAAGTAATGGCCAAACGTGGTTCCCCGGCTCACTGTGTCACTGGATTCAAGATGGCCTGGCTGATGAGGGTTTATCCCCAAAACCAGTCTCAGGATGCTTGTTTCTGGTCCAAGGAGGACCTGGCTTGGCAGTTCGGACAGGACTGTTCCCATGAGGCACAGGGTCAAGACTGATCTGCAGATGCCTGGGTCTAAACTGGGGTGGCATGGCGAGCAAAACAGTGATTGATTTAGCTCATATTTATTGACTGGGGGGTGAATGTTTGATTTGCTCTGCATTCGGTCCATCATTGGTATGTCTTTTGCTAGATTGTAACTGTTCCCTGAATAAAACATCATTATATTTGTATCAAGATCCCAGGTCTCTCAACATCTGAATAATATCTACACATACAGGCGCCCTTCCCACTTTTAGAAATGTCTTTGAGATATTCTAGAATCCAAACATCTTGCCAAAGTTCTTGAACATGCATGTAACAGGGAAATATTTAGGAGTTGATTTCTCTATAGATATCAGTAGGGGTTGTGCTTCTTAGATGTCATAGGAGATCATGGGTGGCTCATGTTACAAAACTCATTGTGTGCACTTTGGAAAAGGATATTTGGGTCCTGGTTTTTATCAATCAGGAAACATATCTGACCCACAGACCCTACAGTATCCATAGTTCTGCCATTGTTTTGTCACTACCAGATTTAGAATGTGATGTTGTTTTCTTTACTGATGGCAAATTTAGAATACTACATGAAATTGGATTATTTTTTGGGTTGAATAACTATAACCCTTGTCAGGTTGTACCTTCAAAGTCACTAAAATAACCTGATCTCCACCCCCTAGTAGCTGCAGCATAGAACAGATAGGTTTATATATTGAGGCACTGTGCAAGGTATAGTATCAAACAGTAATAAAATCAAAATACAAAAGAATACAAATTTAAACCAAATTGAAAAAAGAGTAACAGTTAATACAAACATGGCAAACATCCAAAGGGGTAACCTGAGATACGTATTTTTACATTTTTAATAGGAATTGTGCCAGAAGCACATAGTGATAGTCAGTTGTTGTGGTAGACCAGGGGCTATGCACAATTTGAGGCTGCCAGCGATGGATTGTGGGTAGGATATACCAACCAGGTTCATCCTGGTCAATGATTCGGAACCGATGCGAGGAGGTATCTATCCCGCAAGCCGCACAATAACTATCGATCCCGCACATTTGGGTCGCCACAAGATTCCTGACAATTTTATATGGTTGTTTCAACCCAGTCACAATAGCACCGTGAAGCGGATGCTTTATTTCATTGGTGGCAGCCTTTTACTGGAGTCGCTTGGAGTACTGTTGCCTTTACACAAAGCATCGTCTACACTGCATGATCCCTGGACTCTGGAGCTACATCCACCAACCTACATTTACCTGGTCTCGAGCAGGGGCCGGGTCGGAAGTATCACCGGCTTAGCGACCTGTGGTCCTTTTCTTCCGCGCTACAGCCCTGATGAGTCGTGCAAGCATTGTTACCGCTTGACGACGAAACACGTGTCGGCTGGCCGTCCATGCAAATAAAGAGGAATCGCACTACTTCGCTTCCCCTTTGTGTTCTGTACTATGTTACTTGTACTCATCTATGCCCATTGAGACATCTCTCTCTGTACTGCAATTTGGTGTGCATTTGGTATTTGTTTTCACAATGCTGCTCCAACTAATGGGTAAAGGTTCTCAGGGCAACCCTACTCACTTTGGGTGTTTTCAAGATGGCAACCATTTTCAGCCACACTAAACATGGGCCTTGATTGCTTTGTATGTGTGTGGGGGGAGTCTACTGTGATAATCCTAGTGTCCTCCCACACTAACCAATTTGAAGCAGCCACAGTACTCCCCATAAACCCAGAGAGCGCAGTCTGATAAAACAAAGCAAGCTTTTTCAGCAACCAGACAGTGGATACGCAAGAGTCATTTTGGCAACCTGTTACCCTTATGCTTAAATATATATGTATTTATTCAGATGTATCAAAAATCTAAATTCACCTTTGGACTGGAGTCTCAATAACCATTAAAAATTGTTTAATATTTAATTTTTTTAGCTAGTCAAATTTCCAAGATACTGTATTGTAATTTAAATGTGTACTTTTGTTTTCTACATAGGCCTGCAACCGTGTAAACCAGTTTTGGGATGCTAGACCAGTTGGGATGCAGTTTTGGGATGCTAAAAGTAGCTCATGTACTACTGTAGTGTAGTTCCTATCATCCCAATAGGCTCTGCGCATTGGAATAATACCTACAGCAGTAAAGGCCTAGACCAGACGTTAACTAGGTCTACTACTGTCGATACTAGACTTAAAGTTTTGGGTTTGCCAGCGTAGCTCAGAGTTCACTAGAAACTTTCTCGAATGTTCAAGGAGGACTTAACTTCCCTGATTAGACAAGAAGGGATTTAGTTTCTGACAACCATAGAACATGACAACTTTGCTCTCCCCTAATCAAGAGTATATCTCGAGAGTCGTGTGAACAAAAGGCAATTTATTTTACTCAGTCAGTACGTGCATTCTTAGTCTCATCAGATTGTAGAGAAAAGGAAGAGACGGGCGTGTTCAATAAAAAGGTGTTATTTATTGATCAGTCTCTTTTCTCATACAAGAGAAATGGATCGATATTATTGCAATACTTATAGTTAAGTAAAGTGCATACATTAAAAGCAATAGTATAAAATAATACTGTAAAAACATTGATATGGTTTCTAAGCCATAAGATGTTTAAAATGAATAAAATATATTACATACACATATACATTTGACTAAACGTACTCAACTGGTGTTTCTAAATACGCCTACCCCGTGTACCTGACCTAAGTCTAATACGTGGGCGGTAATAGAAAGTTACAGTTTAAGTTAAGTTTGTTTTTGCCAAGTGAATAACTAAAGAATTCTCTGTGAGGGGTTATTCAGTTCTGTACCTGGAATCTAGGTTGAATGAGGGATGGTATTTCTCGTCTCTGGTCTCGATATTCCAGGCTGCCTGCGAGGGCTACCCAGAAACGCCGGTGCTGGATTTCTCGGCAGGAGAAAGCAGCTTCTCTCAGCGCGTCAGGAAGGCGGGGCTGCGCCAGCGGGGTCTGCTCTGCTCTTCGCTTCGGCAAGTATGGCTGCTCCGTCTCGTCACCACGCGTGTGTTTGCATAGGGCAATATCGGTAATATTTATACCTTTAAGGTGCCGAGATTGACGTAAGGATGGACATAGATACGTCAATAAGGATGTCATACGACTTGCTCGTTAGCACATTCTTTTGCTGAAGTTCTCGGTGAAATCAAAACAATGGCCGCAGGGTTTTGCCCAGGTTGTCATAGGTTTGATTTGTTATGAGAACTCCGTATGCCTTATCAGGGGCTGGAGGAATATCGCTTGTCTAATTAGATCGCAAGCGTTATGACCTAATCAGATAACACGTTCCTGTGCCGTAGTGTGACTGCGTCAGATAACGGTATCTGCATCATGGGGGTTTTCTGCCTCATGGGCTCACTGCTAGTTAACTTGTTGGTTTGTTTAACCAGAATAGGGTCAGGAATAGGGGGATCGATTCAGAACCTATAGGAATACATCACACCCACTCCACGCTAACTATGGTCATATTTACTAATCTATGCATAGTATAACATAGTACAACATACTATAGAGTATAGTGTATACCTTACCACCCCAAAATACATAAATGCATTTTGAAATTTTCAAATATACTGAAAAATTGCAGTCATATGTATTGTATGCACTCAAGCTGTAGAATAATGCCAAAGTAATCGCATTTGTATACATTATTGCTATTTTGTATATGAGAATTACACATGAAATGGCTCTTAATACAGAAGAAAAGTTCGAGACCATTTCATCACAGAATATAATAACAATGAACATACCAGCGGGCAGCTAATGTCTATAAGCTATCTAAAATTTAGAAACCTTAGTTCTCTAAGAATAGTTCTTACTCTAAGCAGAAGATAGTGTCCCGAAAAATATGCAAAAATATTCTGGGGCTGCTGAAAAATTGCTGTCCGTGAACTGGAGGGAAAATTGTTCATGTGACTTTATTTTTAAAGTTGAAGGCCGAATTCAGGGAACGCCGTGTGCGAGCTTGTTCAAAAGTCTCTATTTCTGTTCTGGCGAGAACATCATATCATTTAGGCTTTCGAAAAAACTGTCAACAGCTTCCTGGGAAAGTTCCACTAACTCGGAAATAGGTGTAATCATGCATTCGTGCGCATGATTGTCTCCATTGACATTCTGATTCGCATTGCTGACAGAAGGTCGTACCTGATCGATGCTGCTTTCATCTTGAACTTCACTACCCATCAATCGTAGTGGTGAAGCTTCCACGAATGCCGTCATCAGGATTGGCAGCCTTTGAGGGCAGAACAAAGCATGAACCTTGATCGGGCTCAACAATGTTTCTGCATCCATTGGCGCATCCGATTGTAGCGTCAGACAGGTGTCTAACACGCATTCTTCTCCGCATAGCAGACACCTTAATACAGGTAAAACACATCTTTGCCACATTGGTCGAAATGATAGAAACCAAGTCATGTTCAGGTCTCTAAGCCGGGAGAGTCCCAGGATTTTTGATATCCGGTCCCGGTATCCAATGGCTAGGATTGTTTCTTCCCTTGTCGCAAGAGTTTTGTCTGTGACATGGGTTGCCATAACGAAAAATAAGGACTAAGAATAGGATTCCTGCAATTAGTCCCAAGATCAGGGGAAGTCCGCCAAAAATCAAATGGACGAAATCTGGAAAAATACCCAGTATGGCTTTGAATGGTGTTAATGCCATCGAAAATACTGTCTTAAATACCTTTGAGACCCCATTGGTATCAGAAATATTTAAGATTTCGTTCAGAATTTCCGCAAAATGTATGGGGGAATTAGTTGATAACAATGAATGTATCTCTGCAGTCGTCCTTGCGACTTGCAGATCATACGTTTCTTTTGATGACGTGAGCCTTGTAGGCGTCTGAAGAAGCACTGTTTTCATTCTGCTTAAAGTATCTATTCGAATAGAAGTAATTTTCAAATTGGGCCATGCCCTTGCCTCCCTGTCTGGAAAGGAGCTGGGGAACAATGAGCGTCCACAGCACTTGACCTTCGCAGTCGTAGTTACTAGATAAGGAGTCCCGGGCATAAGACTACAACATCTGCGGTCTACAATTAGAATGTAACTCCCATTATAGAGCCTTTGAAAGAATGGTTCTATTTCTGTTGCAGGTGCGCCTTGCTGGTGACATGAAAGGTTGTATGAATTCCCTTCACAGGCTCCATGCAAACTAATTCCGTTACACAGAAGTGTGCCACTTAGTGACATCGCACAATTGTTGCCACTAAGAAACACTTTCTGTCCTTTATTACTGACACATGCATGTGAATAGGGCAGGTTCCATGTTGTTTTAAGGTACCCCTTTCCCAATTTCTCGTACATGCCAGCCTGTATATATTTTTGGCAGTATTGAAACCTGAAGGTTGAGATTGGAATATTTATTATCCCATGTATTATCCATTCACTGACAGGTCGTTCTGACATTGTCACTGGTAATCTTTCGAGTTTTTCAATGCTCAAGATTGTATAATCAGCACCCTTTTGTGCCATACTGATTTGTCTATCAGTAAGGTTAAAGATTTGGAATAGTGACGTTGTGTTGATTGAACGCCAAGGCACATAGCCTGAACGTAGATTTTGTAACGTCCAGCCAAGCTGTACAATAGAGCGCAATTGTGACTGACCGTGTTGTAATAACAGTAAGTCTTGCGACAATATGTCGATTGCTGAAGACACAATGCTGTCCAAAGAAAAAATTCTGGAGGACAGAGTCATTAACCCATTGTCCACTACAGAAAGTGATTTTTCCAAATTAATACGGTCAATTTCCGGTATTCTCTCTGCTGTTTCAATTTGAGTAACCTTCCAGGCCTCATTGTATGCTGCATATACAGAGGCTGCTATGAAACGTTTTTGACGCTGTTTGCGTGGTCCCATTATGAAATCACGCAAGTCAGCACCATCAGTAAGTAAAGTTAGGTGTTGCTTAATTTCTGCCAGTGTGGAAGTTTGTAGCCATTGAAGGCATAATTTTCCCACACTGTAGGTTGTTATTATCCCTGGGTGATGTCTTTGAGGATATCTAGGGTCTGGCCTGGTCATTTTGAACCCCTGTGTTTTTTTCAGGAATCTGTCTTGACAGTTATTAGTATCTGTGGGCCAGATCAACCATTGTTTCCAATCAGGATGTGTTCTGTTTTGGTTTAATACATAATTTACGTCTATCTCTTCATCTGTAGAGCTATTGCTGAGCATTGTTGGCTTTGGAATAGACGGTTTATTTAAGTCTTTGATTTTGGCTAGGCCAAGACAGGTAGTTTGTGGAACAGTGTCAACATTTGTTCTGGGATCATGCAGGCTCTAAACAAAGATTCTATACCCTGCACTTGCCATTCTTTTGTACCCCAAACACTTTTCAATTCAACATTTTTGTCCCAATAATCAAAACCAAAAGTATTCATTTGTTCAAAAAATGAGTCTGAATATATCAATTTTGTGTTGGTTATCATGGTCTTTGTCCCTGTCTTGTTTGACAATTTAAAATAGAATGCTTCAGCATTACTTGTGTTAAAACCTGAAAAGTATGAATATTTGTCATAGAAGGTCCTTGAGCTTCCTTTTGGAGGGGTTGCACAATGTTCCCATTGATTATAATTTAAAACATTTCTAGGTTGTGCAGATCTATGTAAAAAATGGTTACCATAGTGGTTATAACAGTACATACTATCATAATTTGTAGAACCCTGCAAATAATCATGTTTGGTAAATTTAGCAGACATTACTAAGTCAGACATCATATTATTAATGCTTTCGAAGTCCCAATCATCAGCAAATGAGCTTGGTTTTGCAAAGTCACTCAAGGAGATCTTAATTTGGTGTGGATATTTCAGGATTTCGACCGGACCATAAATTTCATAGTCAGTGTTGTCCCAGGCTACCCCACCCGGTATCGGATTGGCTGTGAAGTTGACTGAAGAAAGTTCTCTTTTCTCGATGTGTGAAGATGTGTGTGGTTTGAGGATCAAGTTGATTTTCTGACTTGCTGTGTCCATTTTTGCATATTTTCCCTCAATGAAGCGTCCCAAAGTTAGTATCATGATGAGCCAAAGTATGAGGATAAATGCACCAAAACCCACCCAAAATTCAATCCATGGGGAAATCAGATATGTTTCTTTCAGTTGTTTCAAAAGTTCCTTAGCTTTATCTTTAAAGGTTTTTGATGATGGCTGTGTCTTTGATTCACTGAAGCCTTCAGAGGAATCATCGAAGTTTATGAAGTAGCCGGATGCTGTTCTGTCAATTGTTCCAATTGCTTCAGGATTACTGTTTCTTGCATTTTCACTTGGTACTTCATTATAGATTGGTGTGTCTCTGCTAAATGTTTTTATTTGGGTTTTCCGAGGTCTCAGTTCTATTGCATTGTTGCATAGTCCTTGTTGTTCTTCTGTAGGCGTTTCGAATGTGATGAGCCTCTTCGTTAGGACCTCTGTACTGGTAGCAAACCTTGGTGTTCTGCTACTTATTGGGAGTCCACCTGGCCTACTGTTTGTTATCGGCCACATGTTGTGGTTTTACCAGGTCGATGGATACAACTCGGTTCTCCTTTTTTCCAGCAAGTGGCGGTAGTACAACTGATCTTGTCCCGTTGACAGACAAGACAGGAACTGCTTTTCTGTAAGAAGGCCCAAATTCCTTCTTTACCGCGATCTTTTCCCTGACTAGATCCCCGACTTTTGGAATCCAGACAGGTCTTGCTGGGACAGGTGGTGGTTCTTCAGTGGTTGTTGGCTGTTGTTTCAACTTTATGTTGCTCAGGTCTTTTCTTGTTTTGTTTAAGTCCTGCAAAATAGCCAAACGGTCTTTGATATCAAAGCTTTTTTCTTCTACCACTGAAGTCTGACTATCAATGTCAGAGATCAACATCCTAGTTCCAAATAATAATTCGTACGCAATGAATCCCTTCAGAGAATTTCTTGGCAAGTTATTTAGACTACGTTGGACACTTATTAGATGTTTGACCCACCCAGCTCCCGAACCTAATATCCTTTCCGCTATAGATTGCTTTATGCCTTGGTTTTTTCTTTACACCATCCCGTACCCTCAGGAAGGAAGTGAGAAGATTCCCGCTGGGCTATGCTCATTTGGTCATGTTTCCCCTCAGGCTGTTGGGCTAGAGTGAAGACAATGGTCAAACGTAGCATGCTCTTAGCGTATATGCCATTTAGACTCGCAAATCTTTGTATAACAGTCCAGACGTCAGCCGAGTGCTGGTGATCTACATTATAAGTGGAACTAGCCTGTATATGTTAATCGCAACCCTTCCTTTTTACTCCTGATTTTTCCTGGAGTAAACCGACGAGGTATTAAACTGTTTCTCTCCCCACTGCGATCTCTGTTGCAGTTTGGGCAGTTTTTTACAAACATGGTGTGACGCAGGCTCATGCCTGGCCACCAGTACCGTGATTGTAATTCTTCCAGAGAATCTTCTAGTTTGAGGTGTCTGAGACCCTCGCCCATATGTGCGTCTGCGATTAACAAGTTTCTCCTGTCCATGTTTGGAATCACCCTATCCCCCACTCCAGGGATTCGAGCAAAAGGGACGGAGTTTGCATCGATTATGTATGTATAATTGAGTGGATAGTTGATCGGTAACGCTGAGCAGTCGCCTTTTGATGACGTTTTCACTGCCAGCACTGTTTCACCGTCAATGTATTTTAATGTACGCTTTTTTCGAACTACGGGAGCCGATTTAGTGGCTGCCGCTGTGGCTGTTTCAGCCAATGAATTCCCTGCAACGTGAACGCCATCACGCTGATGACTCAGTGAGTGTGTCACGTGAGTCTTTGGTAGTTCTTTTTGTAAAAGAGCTATTTGTTCCCAGAGCAGTTTCTGCTTTATTGGTGCATCTGTGTCATCTTTGTAACCGTTTCGAATCCATGTCTGCAAATCCTTGTTATATGATTTGACGCAGTAATATGAATCTGACACTATAAGTGTCGGGAATTCGCGATCCGCATTATCTAGCGCCATTTTCAAAGCTAATATTTCAGTTTGTTGTTCTGAATTAGTTTCTACTGAGTGTGTTTTTGTTAATAGAGGTTTTAGTTTACCTCCGCGCCACACTTCTTTTGTAATCCCACATGTGGGGTTGTATGCCTGTTCGCCCCAAACGGGGGGTTGAGCATATCCGTCTGTATAAATTACACAGGCGTAATGTCGTAAAGGCAGAATATCGATTGGCAGAGGGTATGTTTTTTCATATTCTAGATTTTTTAATTCTTCTAGTTCTGGATCAAAGTAATAGTATACTTTGTCCGTTGTGATTGAATTCACCCATTGTATCCATTCCGGATTCAATGTTGTTGTTGGTAAATTACACGGTGTTGTTAGTGCCTCAAAGGCTGATTTTGCTGTTCTGACTGTGATATGTCTACCGTCAGCTTGATCTTTTTCTCTAGCTATTGCGGTTTGAACTGCACGAACAATTTTTTCTTTGTTGCTGAATTGCTGTTCAGCTTCTGTGTACAAGTGTGATTTGAATGCAATTGGTACCTTTTCTCCCTCATTAGAGGTCAGGTATGTGAATCCGCATCTCCCTGGGATGACTCGAATCACAAGATTGCGTGTGTTATCACGTGTTTCTAATTTTGTTTTAATTAGCATGTCTGTTTGTAGGGATCTCAAAATTTCTGTGTGTATTTGAGTCCAATTGGATCTTTTGAAATCTGGTTTTATCAGATCATAAAGGGGTTTGACCCTTTCTGCGTAATTTGCAATGTATGTTCTTCCGAAATTTAGGAAGCCTAGAATCGACTGTAGGTTTTTTAGTGTTCTAGGTGCTTGGATTACGGCACATTTCTCTAGGAAATTGTCAGCCAGGCTTTTGCCTTCACTTGATAATTCATATCCTAAGAACAGGACTGTCAGATGGGCAATTCTGGATTTTTTAAAGTTGAATTTGTAACCCTCTGCAGCGAACCCAAGTATTATGGTGTTCACTCTTTTCAAGTGAGTCTCCAAGTCATCATCTGTTAAGTAAATGTCATCGACATAAGATAATGCTTCATCATCATATATTTGTAGTAATTCTGTTACTCTCGCTGAGAATACTCCCGGGCTGTTCTTGTACCCCTGGGCTAACCGACAGAATTGTTTTTGAGTGCCATTTATTGAGAATGCAGTTAAATATCTGCTCTCTGGTGCTATGTTTTGACAAAAGAATCCATTAGAGATGTCTAATGTTGTTTTGTATTTTTTGCGCACTATGTTATTCATTAGTGCAGCACTATGTGAGTTTTGCACTGCAAAAGTTTTGCAACATGTGTTAAGGTGTCGGTAATCCAAAACTAGACGATATGAATTGTCTGGTTTGGAGACCGGAAACAAAGGGTTGTTCATTTGTGAGGTGCAAGTTTCAATCACCCCCTGGTATTCTAGCTGATCTAGTATTTCATTTACCTGTTTTTTAGCTTCTTGCTTAATTGGGTACTGCCTTTGTGCAGTAGGTTGTGATTTTAACTGGATTTTGTGAGGAGGAGAGTCCTCATCCCCTCCCACGTGATTTTTATATAAAGCAGGAGCTAGAGCTACTGCCCACTTTCTGGCAAGTGTGTATTTTTTATGAATTGGGATATGATTTGAGAAGGCAGGCATAATTACTTCTTCGCCATGAGGGCACTCCCTGACAAACTCTGGTGGCCAGTCTTTTTCAGCTAGAAGGATATCATAGCCCTTGGAGAGATTATCCCAAAATAGTCCCCTTATTTTCCTAGTCTTATCTCCCTCTATACGCAATGTTATTTCGTATATTTTGTGAGGTTTGCTAACTCTGGTGTCCGCAGTTTCCACTTGAAGATATTCATTCGTGTCCACTGTCTCCAGATGATTCATAAGGACTTTGCGAGCTATGCTCACTTCTGCTGCGCTGTCTAGCATTGTCTGAGCCCATTCTCCGTTTTTCAGTTGTGTCCTCAGTATTCTCGGCATTGTTAACTACCTTGATACTGGCTACCTTCTTTTTTGGAAATTGTAATTTCTTTTTTAGCTGAGCACGTTCCTTGTCTTTGGACTTGGTGTGCTCTTCTCTTTGTTCTGATCGTCCTCTTCTTTCCGATTTCTGCGAGGAAGTCTGAAAAGATTGAGAGGGACGTGTATCAATGTCTTGATATCTATCAGGCTTTTTAATATTATCCCTATTTCTAAGGTTATATCTTTTCCCAGAGGGGTCACTCTGAGGTGACCTGTGTCTTTGGTTCGGAGATTTTTCTCTTCGCCTAGGAGACCTTCCTCGGGACTGGAATTTCTTTTCTTTAGGATTGGATTGTTTGTTTCCATCCAAGTTCTTTTTTGGTGATGTAGAATTATTATTAAAAAATATTTTTTCAGGACTTTCAATTAGTTGCGGTTTTACTGGTATTCCACCTAAACTATCTCTACCTAGTTCCTCATAGGATTTTTCTATGATTCTGGCAATTTCAGCTGGTTGGTCTGCTATATCTGTCTCTTTTAACCTCTGGCGGATCGCCACGTTTGCTGCTTCTCCTTTTATGTTGGCTAATAGTATAGCCGAGACCTGCTTGAAGTCTTTTAGTAATTTCATACCAAGAGTTAAAGCGGGTTCAGGACCATATTCATCTTGAATTTGTTTTAGCACATCTGGTATTACCGAAATGGATGGAACACCGTGCGTTTTTGTGTAGATGGAAGCAAAGACTGTACCCCAAGTGTCACAGTCCTCAATGTGTGGTGCGATTCCCATTGGAAGACAGATAGTCAGAATCCTGTGCTTTTCTAGCGGGGTGGTGTCTGGAAACACCGCCTCTATTTGGGTGATTTTCTGCGCTAGCCAGAATGGTATTTGTTCCCGTTTAGCCGGTACTTTACCTAGGCAGGACTGGATGTTCTGTGGTGTAATTTTATTTGTGTTCCCCTGGTGAGGGGTCAGCTGTGGGGGTTTAATCGCTGGCTGAATTGTTGAAGTCCGCATCACATATTGGACTAATTGTCTGTGTATTTTTATTAGTTGTTTTAGCTGTGTTAAAAGGTTTGGTGCAGACATCCCATCGATGTCTGGATGTGGTGTGTATCCGGCTAGGACCGGCCACGTTGCTCCTGGTCTACCTAAAGGACCGAGCCTGGTGATGTGATTATTGTGTTTTAGGGCGCCATCAAATAAGAGCAAATGCTCTTGAAATTTGAGTGGTACTTCCACCTCCTCGAAAGGAGTGTACGTTTCAGGAGGTTCCTCTATTTTGTAATAGTGGAAGTACTTTGTTACAGGATTTGCTGCTGGAAAATTTATCCATGAATAGTATACCTCTGTCTGCCGATATTCGTGTGCCTCAATTACGAATATGACTGTACCACCTCTAGGTGTCAGTCCATTTTCTATAAGTTTTATGGTTATAGATTTCCTTTTGATGACCGGAATGAGTATTATATCCTCGTCTGCTGCCTGCATGGTAGCATCAGCTGCTGCGAGTTCAGTTGCTAATCTAACTGCCTCTCCTTCATCCTCATTGTCTGACATTTTACTGTCCAAAAGGTTTTTTCTTTTGTTTGCAGATCAGGTTTCTTATGGAAACAAAGATTAGATGCACAATATTTTGGAACCGTGTATCCTTCAACGTTGACTTGTACCAAGAACCATACATAGGAGTTCCCTCCTGCGAGGTCTGGCGGATATAACCTTTCACCCACTCCAGACGTCTTTGGAGTATTTGGGAAAAGGGGTCTGAATGAGAAAGCACGACTGAGTTACTCTAAATGTCTTACGTTAGTTTTATCGCCCTTTCCAAACGCGCTGGGCGCCATGTAGTGTAGTTCCTATCATCCCAATAGGCTCTGCGCATTGGAATAATACCTACAGCAGTAAAGGCCTAGACCAGACGTTAACTAGGTCTACTACTGTCGATACTAGACTTAAAGTTTTGGGTTTGCCAGCGTAGCTCAGAGTTCACTAGAAACTTTCTCGAATGTTCAAGGAGGACTTAACTTCCCTGATTAGACAAGAAGGGATTTAGTTTCTGACAACCATAGAACATGACAACTTTGCTCTCCCCTAATCAAGAGTATATCTCGAGAGTCGTGTGAACAAAAGGCAATTTATTTTACTCAGTCAGTACGTGCATTCTTAGTCTCATCAGATTGTAGAGAAAAGGAAGAGACGGGCGTGTTCAATAAAAAGGTGTTATTTATTGATCAGTCTCTTTTCTCATACAAGAGAAATGGATCGATATTATTGCAAAACTTATAGTTAAGTAAAGTGCATACATTAAAAGCAATAGTATAAAATAATACTGTAAAAACATTGATATGGTTTCTAAGCCATAAGATGTTTAAAATGAATAAAATATATTACATACACATATACATTTGACTAAACGTACTCAACTGGTGTTTCTAAATACGCCTACCCCGTGTACCTGACCTAAGTCTAATACGTGGGCGGGAATAGAAAGTTACAGTTTAAGTTAAGTTTGTTTTTGCCAAGTGAATAACTAAAGAATTCTCTGTGAGGGGTTATTCAGTTCTGTACCTGGAATCTAGGTTGAATGAGGGATGGTATCTCTCGTCTCTGGTCTCGATATTCCAGGCTGCCTGCGAGGGCTACCCAGAAACGCCGGTGCTGGATTTCTCGGCAGGAGAAAGCAGCTTCTCTCAGCGCGTCAGGAAGGCGGGGCTGCGCCAGCGGGGTCTGCTCTGCTCTTCGCTTCGGCAAGTATGGCTGCTCCGTCTCGTCACCACGCGTGTGTTTGCATAGGGCAATATCGGTAATATTTATACCTTTAAGGTGCCGAGATTGACGTAAGGATGGACATAGATACGTCAATAAGGATGTCATACGACTTGCTCGTTAGCACATTCTTTTGCTGAAGTTCTCGGTGAAATCAAAACAATGGCCGCAGGGTTTTGCCCAGGTTGTCATAGGTTTGATTTGTTATGAGAACTCCGTATGCCTTATCAGGGGCTGGAGGAATATTGCTTGTCTAATTAGATCGCAAGCGTTATGACCTAATCAGATAACACGTTCCTGTGCCGTAGTGTGACTGCGTCAGATAACGGTATCTGCATCATGGGGGTTTTCTGCCTCATGGGCTGACTGCTAGTTAACTTGTTGGTTTGTTTAACCAGAATAGGGTCAGGAATAGGGGGATCGATTCAGAACCTATAGGAATACATCACACTACTTTTAAATAACATGCACCCTGTCTTCTGAGCTACAAGGCCTAAATAGGGGTGACATATTTATATTTCAAATTAAGGTTTGATCTATAAAAAGCGATTATTGTGACAGGTTGAATTGCAGTGTCTAAACTGCCACATTCAGGCTACATGCTGGGACTGAAGCCATGATTTACACTATTACTGTTGTTAATGGCACAATAGGTACCGCAGTCCCCTAGTGGCATTTAAACTACGAGCCCTGGGTAAATTTTGTACCACAAACTAGAGACTTATAGGTAAGTTAAATAAACCACTTAGAATATGCCACGTTGTCCATGTTTAAACGGAGAGCAAAGGAACTGCAGCTCTGGTTAGTGGTCTGAAGTGCACAAAGTTTTAATGCCAGTTAAAAGACAGAGGCCAGGAAGAGGTGAAACATATTTGTGGTGACCACACAGAAAAGACAGATTTCTTACCATCACAGCTGGTGGTTTTGATTTCTTGCTACGAAGATGCTGCCTCTTCTGTTGAGGAGTTTACCTTTTTTGCCCATTGAAGGAAGCTGGTTTTCTATGTACTAAACCAAAATGAGGTGTAGTGTGCAGAGAGTCCAGGGGTTCCCCAGGGGCTTTACGAAGGCTAAAGGAAATAATACTAATGCTCTTTTGTGGTAGTGTGGGTGAGCTGTTAGGCTTATCCGAGGGTAGTGTTAAGTATTTGTTGTGCACACAGTGGCAATAAATGAGACACACACTAAATTAATAAATCTTAGACCAATTTATAAAAATAGTGCTTGGTTATATTTATTTTGCAGAACTACAGAACTTTGTCATAGGTAAATACGTTTTTCAATCGGAATACTTTTTAGTTTAAAAAATAAACACTGCAATTTTCAGACTTTGCAATGTAAACCTATAGGAGCAAGAACACATTCAACATACAGAGGGATAACCTTGACTTACAAGACCAGTCTTTAGAAGTTAAGGTCAGTGTTGAGCAAGAATCAGGTCAGCACCAACAAGACACCACCTGCAGCACAGGGGTAGCCGGGTGAAATGTTTGAGGTCGGGCGCCCAATACAAATCAATTGGACTGGGGAAATCAGACAGGGACTGCTTACACGTCAGTAGCAGCGGCTGTGAGGGCCAGTCTTTGGGGGTTTAGGCAAAGACTAACAGGACCCAAAGTAGCACTAGCAGTACATCACCAGTGGCCCAGCGGCAGCCAGGAGTTGGGTGCTAACACAGCATTGGGTGCCCAATTCAAACCAATGGAGAAAAGCCCAATTGGACAAGAACTGCAGGCTCAGCCAGAATGCTGGCAGCCACGGCCGGTGGTAGGTGTAACTGCAGGGCGGTGACGTAGGGTGGGGGAGGGGCAGGGTGGGGGGTTGTAAAGTATGGATTATGGACTTTAACAGGTAAGTAAACATATAAATAAATAAAACGAATTTCGATGTGAGCACTGCATCACCAAATGCTATGCAGTGCCCCTCCCCCTCCCTACGTCACCGCCCTGCAGTTACACCTACCACCGGCCATGGCTGAATGCTGGTGGAAAGAAACCAACAGCTGGTCAGGTAAGTTGCATTTCTCGGGATGTAGGGACACCTTTTGTCTCCTTCACCAAGGCCCAGGATGGACTTTTTTGTGTGTCAGTAGTGGTTTACCAGCGCAGGTTGTGGTTGAGGGTGTCTCCATGCAGAGACTGAAGGCAACATCGAAGAGTCCAGGAGAGGTCTGGAGCAGGAGGGAACCTCGCTGGGGCTGGTGGGCCACTTGGACTTGTGCCCGAGGCATCGGGTGCAGAGGTGGAATTGGGGGCAGTCTTTGTGGTTCTTCAGGTCGCAGAGTCTTTACTTTGGAGATAGTTGCTTTGTGAACAGGTCCGCTGTTCTTGGGAGATCTTGGTCTTCATCGAAGGCAGGCAGTCCTCCCAAGGTTCTGGAGGTTACTGGGCTGCAGGACAAGTCATCTTCTGGTGGAGAGTCATTGATGGCTGCAGACAGGCCGGTAGGGCTGGGACCAACTCAGTTGGTCTCTGCAGTCTTCTCTGCTGGTGCAACACTGTAGTGTCTGGCTCTTCTTAGGTCATCAGGAACTGAAGCTCAGGGTCTGGAGATGCCTCCTAAATACTAGATTTAGGGGCTTTACAATGGAGTGACATGCAGAGGCCTATGGGTCCATTACCTGTGGTGTCTACGCTCTCTATTAATCCCACCTCCTAAGCCCAGCTTTCGTTGGATAAGTCTCACCATCTTTAAGATAGTGAGCATTGGTAAGGTTACTTCACCTTGCCTCCAGCACCTGAGGGATTGAGTAGGCAAAGGGGAGCACACCTCTTATTTTTTCTAAGTTTTCCTGCCTGTCCTCCAACTAACAAGGGGATGAGGACCAAAAGGGGGCCTGCTCCCTCTATTAGGAGAGGCTGGAGTCACATTACAAAGGCGGCAAAGCCTTTGAAGCTATCCACCACGGATGGCTGTTCCTGATCAGGGGGTGGTGTGAACACCTCCACCCAGGAAAGGCATTGTTCTCGCCCTCACAGCATGCAGTCACTCTCCCCATGAGGTCAGAGCACTGTCTGGTGGTAGTAGGCTGGCTCAGTCAAGGCGGGGACCACACAACTGATTTGTAGGTTTCAGGGGACCCCTGTACGGGATCCTGTGTGCAACTTTTTATTACATCTGACACTGGAATCAGTGCAGGTTTATTATGCTGAGATGTTTGGTTATGAAACATCCCATACTTCAGTGAAGCCATCATGG
The DNA here is from genome assembly GCF_964261635.1 of Lissotriton helveticus. Taxonomy (NCBI): domain Eukaryota; kingdom Metazoa; phylum Chordata; class Amphibia; order Caudata; family Salamandridae; genus Lissotriton; species Lissotriton helveticus. Next base: position 657,852,434 of record NC_136057.1, on the reverse strand, counting down.
AGCTAGAGAACTCATAATGATGAGTACCCAGCCCATGTACTTACTATGTCTTCCCAGGTCACTTACAATATCTAGGAATCAACTAGGATATTGCAGAGGGCTGAAGCCTGCTAGACGAGTGTCTTACCTGATATTGCACAGGGCTGGGGCCTGCTAGACTGGTGTCTTACCTGTATCACGTGCAGTATCTCTGGGCATGGCACACAGGAATGTGTGCCATGTTGACTGTTCAGTTTTATCTGCACCAAGACAAGCAGGCTGGGTGCATGTGCTTGATGAGGGGTCCCTTAGGGTGTCACAATTTGTGCTGCAGTCCTTAGGCACCCTCATTACCTCAAGGTCTTTGTACCCGGTGTATCTTCTATGAGGGACTTATATGTGAGCTAAATGGGTACCAATTTTGAAAACAAAGTGTATAGATAAGGGAAGGCAATCTGGCACAGGGGACCTGGTTGGCAGGGACCCTGTGTATTCCCAGTAGATATTACATCATTTCCCAGGCAAAAAGTGGGGCTCACCATGTCCAAAAGAGGCCCTTTCCTACACCCATGTAGGTAGAGGTAGGGACTTACCACTTTGGGAAGAGTAATTATGCACTAAAATGCGAGTAGTGTGTGGAACATCCTAGTGGGGTTCGCTGACAATAGTGATTATCTGAGTACATTTATTGGCTACCTATTATTTGTCCAGATGTGTAGGAGGAATGGTGTTTCGTGGAGCTTATCAGGTAGCTGCAGGAAGCATTTTCAGCTTTAATACATAACACAGGAAAATAAGACTCTTAACATTGCAGAGCAAAGGTACAACTGGATTTAAATTTCTGTAATTTGAAGACAGTTTAAATACACAAGGTGCCTTGGCAAGAGATTCGGAAAGCATAGTCGATTATACCAATTAAAAGTTGAACAAATGAGTCTTGCCATGTTTTTGGAAGACTAAATGCATGAAGATGCACAGAGATCAAGAGGCAAAGCAATGAACAAAATGATAGCTAAGAACGAGAGTTATGCAGGGTATCTGAAGTAGGAACTGGAACACGGTCCTATGAGTGCAATGATTGAAGTAGGATGACATATTACCCCGTGCTGCATGCTGTAGTGGGAGTTAGCAAAATGTCAATGATAGGTGAACAGACCAACGGAAAGAGGACTAACCCAAAGCCCTCTACGTATGTACGCATGCATGTATTTTTTATTTAATATTTCTTAGAATACTTGATTATTTGAGGGTGGCAGGGCAAGCCCAGACCTAAGAAAAAAGGATGTTCTTTGGGGAAATCCAAAACAGATCCAGATGATCCTCTCAACAGGGTGGAATTGCTTCCGCTTCAAGAACATTGGGAACGAAATTCAAATTAAACAACTAGTTAAAAAGTTAGACCAATGAATTAAAAAGAATTTAAATTAAAAAAGTGACAACCACTGATCCTATAACCTATTGTGGAATAGAAGTAATTGTTTGGTCAAGCGAACAGGTTCGAACTTCTGACTGAATGTGGAAGAGTAGTTTCTAGAGAAACTAAAAGTCATGCTTGTACTGATGGAAAGAGACGCCATATTCCTCAATGACAAAATACACAGATGTTATATGTATTTTTGATAGAAGGGTACCTATACAGTTCCACATTCTTTTTATGATGGGAATATTGTTAACAAAAGATAGTGGAATTTCAAATAATGAATCTATGCCAGGAGCATGATTTGTAAATCCAGTTACTGTCATACAAATAGGAGCATTGGGCTCTATAACAAAATTAAAAGGATAAGTTGTCTCGATGTACACTTTTTTATTGTCTTGAGCATCTCTTATTACACTGCCTCACAGGATAAAATCGCAATTAGTGAGAAAGATACATTTTCCTATTTCTGTGTTTTGATTACTTATTTATTTTCCAGCAGTTTTGGAATGCTAATCAGATTTCGCATTCTGAAATACTATGAAAAGTTTACATAAGTGCAAATACTGTTCCTTATGCAACAATATTAAGACATTCTTGAAAGACTTCTAGTGCAGAGTACGTTACCCACCATAACTCTGCACATTACAAGTACCAACACAAAAAATATTTGTTTCCATCCCTGCCCTTTGGGCTTATATTTCAAATTATCATATTTGGGTGTTTCCTAAATGCTGCTTTTTCTTATCAAACATGATTCACAAATAATTCTTAGAAATAATGTTTCTCTTATTAGTGGGACGCGAAAAGGCGTCTCCAACAGGCCAACAAGCTGACTTTGAGTAGTAACTCGCTGCTTGCCAGGCAAGTTCTGGGGCGATATCATGAAGAAATTCTACACTATCTGCCAGATTCATCAAGCGAAAAGCGCTCGCAAAAGGGCCAGAATCTGAGAATCTGGCCCTTTGCGAGTGCAATTTTTGCATTTGGGATTCATCATCCCAAATGCAAAAAATCGCTAATAAAGAATTCGCAAATTTGCGAGGATTAGCATTTAAGGAATCTCTGTTAGAGATTCCTTAAATGCTATTCATGAAACATTTAAAAATTGCGAATTCGCAATTTAGGACCGCTATTTACCACGAAGTCAAACCTCGTGGTAAATAGCGAAAACTTAGAAACATGCATTTAAATGCATTTTTCAAAGTTGCATGTTACACACACACATGTCCTTTGGACATGTGTGTACACTACATCAGTGTAAATTCACATTTCAGGGGTGCTACAGGGTGTCCTTTGGACACCCCTGCACCCTTGAAATCGCATCCCTCTTTGCGATTAGCAAATTGCTAATCGCAAATAAAGAATAACTCCCCATTCATTCCTATAGGCCTGTAGGCCCATAGGAATGCATGGGGAGTTATTCCTTATTTGCGATTAGCAATTTGCTAATCGCAAATAAGGAACATGTAGGAATCGCAATATTTTTTGCAATTCCTACATGAATCCCGTTTTGCAAGTCCTTAATAGCGATTCCTTATGAATCGCTATTAAAGACTCGCAAAACGGGTCTTTGATGAATCTGGCAGCTAATGTATAAACCTTATGCACTTCAAACGCAAAACATAACCCTTGGATTACTCATCTCCAGGTGATTTACTTCTAATCCACACTGCAAAGCAATCTACGCCTGGTTAAGTGAGCCTTCAAAAGCTGACAGTGCAAACACAGCATGCAGCCCTCTCTCTTGTCCACTAAGAAGCCTGATAATAAATGTGTCAGAGTACACAGTTTGACCTATTGATTTTATGTATTTCCTTCTTCTTTCTGCCTCTCTTTTCCATATTCCATCATTTCTTCCTCTTTCATCCTTTCTTATTTCTCTCATTCTCAGTTTCTTTCTTTGTTTCTATATTTGTTTCTTTCCTTCTTTGTTTCTTTATTTCTTTCTTTCCTCTGTTTCCTTTCCAACTCCTTAATCTTTCTTTTCTTTCCTTTTTTCCATCTCCTCTTTCATTCTTCTTTCCTTTTCCTCTCTCCTTCTCAGCTTGAAGCCTTTCCTGTGTCCTTCTCTTTTTCTCTCCATCGTCCCTCACTGCAAAGCAATCTATGCCTGGTTAAGTGATGCTTCAAAGCTGACAGTGCAAACATAGCATGCACCCCTCTCTCTTGTCCAATAAACACTGTCCACTAAGAAGCCTGATAATACATTTTTCCGAGTACACAGTTTGACCTTTCTCTTTTGTTATTGTTTTATGTATTTTTTTCTGCCCTTTTTTCCCTATTCCATTCTTTCTTCCTCTTTCATTCTCCCTTATTTCTTTCATTCTCAGTCTTTGTTTCTTTCCTCCGTTTCCTTTCTTACTCTTCAATCTTTCTTTTCTTTCCTTTTTTCCATCTCCTCTTTGATTCTTTCCTTTTCTTTTCTGCTTCTCAGCTTCAAGCCTTTCCATGTGTCCTTCTCTTTTTCTCTTCTGCGTCTTCACTTCCTTTCCTTGCCTTCTTCTTTCATTTGTTTCTTCATTCCTTTCCTCCTCAATTTTGTGCCTTTATTTGTTCACTCTCTTTACGTTCTTGTTCCAGTTACTTAGTATTACTTCTTGCTTTATTTCATTCCTCTCTAACCCTTTCTTCTTTCTTTCCTTTCTTTCCTTTTTGCCTTTCATTGCTTGCTTCCTCTACCTCTATCCTCCTTGACATCTTTTCTTGCTTTCTTACTCTCCTATTTTTCCTTCCTCTCCTTCTGTCTTCCTCTCCCCTCCCCTTCCATTCTCCCTTTGTTCCTTCCTCAATCCCTCCTTCCTTCCTCTCATTTGCTCTTTCTCTGCTTCTTTTTTCCATTCATTTTTCCTCCTTTCTAACAGTTTTTATTTTTTTTCATATTCCCCAACTTATCCTACTCCTCCTTCCTTCATTTGTTCTCTTTCATTCCTTTTTCCTTTCTTTCATTCTGTCTCTCCTTTCTTAAAGAGCTCTAGCCTGTACATGAATCTCTTTATTCAATTATTTGTATGTATTGGTCTCTATTTATTTGCTTCAACACTATGCACTGGGTTTGCACCGTTTCAAATGTAACACACCCAGCACAATGCTTCAGTAAATCGGGACCTAAGTGTTGGGCTGAAAACTATAAGGTGCCAGCCAATTAATTCACACAATAAAAGAGTGCCGTGTCTAGAATGCAGAGCACAGGGAGGAGGAAAGACGAAATTCGTGAGAGAGAAAGTGAAAATGGTTGGGTTTCAAGCAGCACAGCAGCTCACAGCTCTGCTCAGGATGATCAGTATATGTCCAGCTCTTAGACCTGGCCTTTTTTGGTAGATTTATCCCGAAACTTTCTTCCTTTTGCCCCTTATTTTTCTGAAATGTAAAACAAGAAGGGAGTGGCCCCACTCTCCAAGAGGCAGGGCACCAAATACAATCAATGTAAGAAGAATTTCTCACCTGGGTAAAAAGTTATAGATGTCAAACCGAGTTGCAAACAACCATACATAAACCTTAAGTACACTCCGACTCCCATTTGTATTCACAGATAAGGACCCAAAAAACAATTATAAACACATGGACAAAAACTAATCCTGGTATCACAAAATTTCTTTTATTTAAAATCACAAATCAATACAATTAAAAATCAAATTTGGAGCCAGCTAAAAAATGTATGTTAACAAATTCATACATTAGACAGACAAAATACTCAAAATACATGAGAGATAAGGAACAAGTGAAACATTAAAAACATCATAATTCGGTTATGCGCCACTGTGGAGGGACAATTCTGTTAGAGATTTTACCCGGGCCTCGCCGAAGGTTTTCACTCAGGGCGGGCTGGCCCGAGCGGTCACTGTGCTTCTAGGCCGCACTCCACTCCATGGCTGGCTGACGTCTAGACCAGAGGGTCCCAACAACTCTAAGTAAGCCCCCTAAAGGTGGAATAATCCACAGACTCCCTTGGGAACGCCGGGTGAATGTAAAGACATTCCGGGAAGAGTCCACCACAGAGGCTGCCGTCCCACCGGGGAAAATTATTTCATTCCCGATAGTTGAAGGGCAGATCGCCCTCGAGATTACTGAACAGGGGGCAGGAGCCCCATATACCCTGTAAAAGGAGCGCAAGTGGTGCTATGTCCTGCACTTGGGGCATAAATTACCGCAGACGGTTAGGTAGGAGCATAGGAGTGCATGGCCCTCTGTAGTAAAAGTAAGATGTGATGATTCATGTGTTGTATTTTATGCCCTGTTGTTGGAGGTGATGTCATTTATGCCTTACCATGGCAGTATTTGCCTTTTATGTGCATAGTGAGGGTGCTATGTGCAATATTGGCATAATATGTTGATAATGTGCGCAACCTACCAGTATTTACTTGATTACACTACTTAACTAATGTTTTGATCAGTGCCTAGAGGCAAAGTGACTTATGACCTATGTAATGATGTGACTAATGCTTAATGCCTAATGTGGTCTAAATGTTTTTTTAACATACTACACAGTGATTCATGGTCTAAGGTATTTTTATGTATATATAATACAAAGGGTATTTTTGATGTAACCTTGTGTGGAGTCTCTTTTTGTGGTATGCCTAGTGTGTCACTGGTGTGTGTGTGCTGCTGTCCTAAAGTTAGGAGTCCTAACTTTACTACTCCTATACTGAGAAAAATCCTAACTCTAAGACTTTCGGTATTCACAGAAGGCATTTAGGAGTCCTAAAGTTAAGACTCCTAACTTCTGTGAATACCGAAATGAGTAAGTGCCTTCTGTGAAAACCAAAATGGTAGTAAGTTTAGGATTTTGTCTTAAGTTACTTCTGTGAATCGGGCCCTCCATTTTTTGTACACTTTTGCTGCCTCGCTCATCTGTTGCTCCCTGCCACTGTCCCACTACTGTACTCGACTGGTGCACATTTATTTTTAATTCTTTACTTTTTGGTTTTTTTATGAGGACCCAGCAGATGCAAAATGTTGCTGGTCTTTTTGCTATCTTTTTCATGCTGTAGCACAATTTCTTTGTTAACTGTTATTTTACCGCGGAGCGCTAGAGGGCGTACGGCAAGATGGCCGCACTTCTGTGAGGCTCTGCCCGACCGAGCCATAATCCGACAAATATATTTGCTGCATCGCGTTGTCCCTGGACCTGTTAATGAGCAGAGCTGCCTTCCACTAACTGGCGGCGTTCCGTGGAGGAGCTGGAGTCCTTGCTGGGACCTGCTGTGTGCATGGTGGGGGCCGCACTGCGCTGATACCGATTGGTTATAAAATGGCAGCCGCCGCGCAACTGTAAACTGCCTGGTGCCGGACAACCTGCCCGCCTGCATCATACTCCCACGCGCCCCTGTACTGTGTGGGGAGCCGTGCTGGAGGGGGGGTGCCTGCCCGTGCTGCGTCATCGCCTGAACCCGGTACCGGGAGAGAGGAGACCCAGCGGCGGCGAGCGGCAGAGCGGTCTACGGGCCCAGATCCTCGGAGAGCCTGGAGTTTGGACGGCCCTGAAGACTGAGGAGCCCTACCTTGGTAGGGAGCCCTCGCTGGGGCGTTATGTTTGACCGGCACCCGTCGGCGCTGGCGGCGGTGAGTGGGGTCGCAGCGCGCCAGGGGCCCGGGTCGGGGAGGTGGGTTCGGGCCCAGGTGTTCGCCGGGTCCTGCGAGCTGCGGCCGGTGCGGGGTCTGGTTGGGGAGGCGCGCCTGGTGGGAGTTCTGCGCTTGGTGCACGGTCCTGGCGTGGGCTGGGAGTGAGAAGAGACTGCCTGCAGGGACATCAGCACTCGTCTTTGTGCCTGCCTGCATACTCCGCTGTGGGGCCCACATGGTGCATACAGGTGGTGTACCTGAGGAGAGAGCATTGTGTGGGCCTACTGCGGGAGGTTTCACTGGGGCCTTGCTTAAGCAGTGTGCGGCCTCGTTGTTAAGATTGCCTGTCACATCAGTGCAGCTGTGCCGCCTCACCCTGTGGAGCATATAGAGACCTTGCGACCTGGGCCCGGGAGTACATATCTGCGCAGTTTGAAAGTACAGGCGGTGTTTTTCCCTGTGGGGTGATGGAGCGAGATAGAAAACAAAATTTTGTTTAAACTCGTGAAGTCACATTTCCATAACATGAATAATAATATTAATGATTTGTGATATGTCGTGCTAATACAACTTAGATTAAACTTTACACATGGGGGGACTAACATGTGTGCTCATAAACGTGCATAATTGTTGCATCTTTTGTTCGTGCAAAATAATAAAATAATTTATTGTTTTCGTTTTTGTCACTACTAACTGCTGCAAACTTAAAAGAAGCATGTGCTTGTTTTGCTTTTCCTTGTCTGTGTGATGTCATTTCTACTATTCTAGGTGCACATAAGTCTCATGGATTAATGAAGACTGGTAGATATAAACGCTGCTTTATTTGTTTGCATTTGCTAGGTAACATTAGATTAATCGGGTGGGTTAATTAATTAGTAAATCCTGGGGTGAATACAGAATCTACATTATTTCTTACATTAATACTTTTCTTGTGTTTGTTTTATACTAGAAAGCATAAGTTACCTGCTTTTGGGCCTAGTTTGCTCGAGTTACAAAAAGGCTGAATTTTACTTCTGCAAAAGTCACGAGACGCCCATTCTGAAGTAAAGTGTTCGTCAAAAGCTGCATTCACAAAGCAAAAACTGACGTGCTATCATCATTCTGTCGGACGTGGCCAAGGTCGAAAAAGAACATTTTGTCAGCCCTTAACTTGGCATCCGCGGAAGTCAATTGGAAGCAGTGAGAACATTAATGTACATTTGTTGCAAACCTAGGAAGCTCCTGGTTGCATTTGGAAAGACAATGGTCTTTGAGAAACGTGACCTAATGGAACTTTTGAAATATGGGTGACATGTCACTTGTCACTCTCAGCCAATGGGACGTCGAAGATTTCTGAAAACTTTCCTTTGCGTAGTTTAGTTAGTGTAGAAAGGTATAAAAAGTCATGCCCCTAGGGATGGGCTGGCTGCTGCTTTCTGACTTTCTGATGAGGGTGAAGTGCTGTCGGACATTGCGTGGAGCACGTAAGAATCCTCAAAGAACTTTACTTTAATTTCTATCTATTTAGCTCAGTTAGGGACTTAGGTTTTAGAAATGCTAAACTTTAAATATTTACTTTAACTTCGATTCAATTGCTTAAATTGTATTTTTCACGTTTCTTTGCAATCATATTTGCTTCAATGTTAATAAATTACTTTTATAAAACTATCAATTAAAATACCATAATTTAGTAAATAAAATCTTACTTTTGACAAACAAGCTGGTCTTGGTTATTCAGAAGTGCAGGTTACTATTAGCTAGATCACGTCACCAATGGTGGTCGTTTAAATGGTTAGGATTTGTTATAATGACAATATTCTTTCCGCTAATGTATAATTGTATATAGTTTGTAAATTAGGTGTATATAGATTTAATCCGACCACCTGATTCAGTAGGCCCAAAATATGTCAGGTTTATAAATGGGTCCATAATTTAGTATAGAATTTTGTTTATAGGTTATGAAGTTGGGTAGTGTTGTTTATGATATATTTTCTATAGGCCGCTGGATCAATTCTCTGGTAGCAGAAATTGATGGTTGCTAAGGGTAACCAAGGTAATATGTTGGTTGCTAAGGGTTACTAAAGTGTTATGGTATGGAAATAGGATCGACGTTTTAACACATGTTGAGTTCGTTTTTCGTGCTATCTGTAAGCTATACCGGTATAGATTGTGTGGCGAGAAATTAGTCACGCAAGCCATCTGTTCTGTTTGTAGTGATATCGCCGAGTATCACAAGAGGTATCGCCGTGTACCATAGTGTTGTCGCCGAGCAGCACAGTTTTAGGGCTAGGTGTGAATCTTGTATAGTGAGGGTTTTCTAAGAAATTAGAGCAGCATGAGAATAGGGACAAAGCGCCTTCCATAAAACTCACTGTGATAAGAGTATTAGTTATATCCGAGCTTGAAAGAAGGGTAAAGTAGCGTCGGTGCATGACTATCTATAAACAGGTTAGAGTCCTGTACGGGTACATGTTTCATATCTATAAACAGGTGAGAGCCCTGTACGGATAACGTCGTTATTTTGCTAACGGTGCATGATCTCTATAAACAGGTGAGAGTCCTGTACGGATTTCATGTGTGTTCGAAATTAGGGAATTTTCAGTGTGAAAGTGCGAGTTTGATTTGTATTTTATGTTCAAGTGGAACTCTTAGAACTGTCACTTCGCGGTGCGTTCAGAGCAAAGCGAGTTCATAATTATACGTGTTAGAAGGGTGGGGTAAGGGTTACTCTACTGACAATTGGATATTATCCTTAGTGTGAATAGCGCCGTCTATTCCGAAGTGTGGATACTTGAATGTATGTAAACTATCCTAAATAGTGAAACGAACAGATGATGTCCTTATAGTCATTGTTAAGAATTAATTTACACTGAAAAGTGTTCTTAAAATGGCGCTGTGAAAAGATTTTGTGAAGGAGGGGTAAGCGCCAGGAGTGAGAAACGAGAAACCGCAGCTGCTGTGTACGTCACAGAGCCGCGCTGGGATTGGGTGACCTACGTCACAAGCTATATTCTGATTGGCTCTTGAGTCTCTGACGACCTGTAAGCTGATTGGTCCTTCAGAAAAACTCCATTTTATTGGTTGAGCAGAAAAGTGACGTAGCTCAACTGTCATTGGCTTGTTGGTGTGTTTCGCGCACGGATTGGTTGTTTTGCGGAACATCCCGGAAATATTTTACGAACGATTTTGTGAATTAGATTTAACTCTTAAAAATGAGTTATCATTTTAAACATGTTGAGAAAAAGCCAACATTATTTCAGAAGTTTAAGAATTTATTTTCACCTGATAAGAAAATTGAAACGCGAGGTGGTAAACTACTTCATAAGTATAAAACACCTGCAGCGTATATGGAAGGTGAATATGGATATCATACTGTCTTATGGTTCGATAGTTGGAAACGCTATACTAAGAACGACGGTGTTTTAACTTGGCCTGATGATGGTTCATTTAATGTAAAAGTCTTGAGAAATTTACGAGAGAAAATGAATGCTCTTGTTCCGAAACCGAGACCAACTCAATTTGAAGCTTTAGTTGAGTGGGAAGATGAGATGTATCAGTTACAAAGAGAAGCTAGTGGAATTAAAAGACCTTCTAAAAATCCACCTTGGAAAAGAGAAACTCATGAAGATAGATTGCGAATGTGGAGACAGGGAAACATGAGTGAAGGATTGTATTTAATACAAGAAATGGTAATGGGTACTCCTACAGGGAAATCTATGGAAAGTGAATCTGAGGATGCAGTTATGGAAGAAATATATACTACAGCTAGAAAGAATCAACCTTTGAGACCTCCTAGATCATGGTCTACTCCGGTGGTTTCTACTGAAACTTCACCGAGTGCACCTCCAATTAATGAAGCTCCTAAACTTTATCCAAATAATTGTGAAATCATTGAAACACCTAGAAGACCAGAATTTGATAATGCTCGAAATTAAGGTAGACATTTTACAATGGCTCCAAGGGCAAGAGAAGCTCCAAAAGATTATACAAGAGAGGCAAGAAATGTTGAAGATGTCGATTATAATGAATATTTAAGATCTAAAGAAGAATTAATAAAAAGAATGACAAAAGGCATGGAAGCTGTGACAGTTCCAGTAACGATTGGTCCTGTTCAGCCTGTATTTGACCAAAAAGAAACAAACAAGACAGGATTAACTATTCCTTTGAATGCAGAAATTCAAAAGGTTGCTGAAAAATTTTATTCAGACTTATCTGAAATAAACTCTTCTAAATCGAGAATGCCTGATTTAACCTTTAATGAGGATTTATCTCCAAAAACACCAATGGGTGCTATATCAGATATAGGGAGTCCTGAAGTCAGGGTAACCACACCAAAACTTGATGTGGCCAAATTAAAAGCAAATATCGAAGAATTAATAATCGGAACAATCGGTCCAGATAGTTTAAATTACTATCGAGATGATGAACTACTGTTCATTTGTAAAAGCATTCAGTGGAAAACAAAAAATAAATATGATCAACTAGAGGATCTAGCAGCGGAACTTGAAATCGATGTAAGCAAACAAAAGAATTTTGCGAAACATTACAGATTAGACTTTTCAGAAAGTGACATTGAGAGTTTGAACTCAATGGGAAGAATAGTACATATAAAAGATTTGATTGTTTATATCAAAAAACTAGGAGAACTGAATAAGTGGAGAGTAAAATGGACGAAAAAGAAGGAAGATGAAAGATTGGAAAAATTGTCAAAACAATTTCCAATGAGAGAAATTGCAGGTGGAGGATATGTTCATGTCCCTTGGTCGAGACAGGACATTCTGTTGTTTATGAATGACTTTCCAAAATTGAGGGAAAAACCAGTGGAGTGGTACAGACAAGTAGATAGATATATCAAAGTGTCAAAAGTTCTGTGGATTGATTTGGATGGATTTTTTGACATTGTCGTTCCATCAGATCTTTGGACAGAATGTAAAATATCGATTAGTTGGCCAAAAACAGAACCAGAGCGAATCAAAGAAACAGGTGCTCCAAATCCACTTGTAATGGATTTTTATGAAAAAGTGATTGTTTGGATGAAAAACAAAATTCCACCCAAAGAAGTCGATTGGGTTAAAATAGAAAGGACAGAACAGGAAACAAAAGAATCAGTTCATTCTTTTTATGAAAGACTACTGTTAATCTTTAAACAATATAGTGGTTATGAAAAACTAGACGAAAAGGATATGAGCCATTTTGTCTATAGATTTGTTTATGGACTAAAACCTGAAATTGGAGAAATGATCAGAAATAGCATTGTAGGATGGCAATCACTATCTGTAGATGATATTCTAAGAAAGGCTAAATATTGCAGTGATGAAATAGAAGTAAAACAGAAAAAGCTCAAGGAGAAAGCCATGTGGGCTCAGGTAAAAGTGGCTGAGCAACAAATTGCCAGCATGGGTAATAAAAACACTAATTTTGTTCAAACTGGAAATACAAACCAAATACAAGGAAAGTTTAAAAGTAATAATTTCCCAAAGAAATTTAGCCCAAAGATTGAGGAGTTGAAACAAAGATTACCTTGTTTTAATTGTGGCGAAATTGGACATTGGAGAGACGAGTGTCCTCATCCTCCTAAAAACTTAAAGAATCCCTTATTAAATCCACAGATGCAGAATGGTGTTGACCTGCAGCGACAGCTACAGATGCAACAGGGGTTAAACGAATTAAATATTCAGCGACAGTTGCAGCAACAGCAACAGCAACAGGTGAATAATCGTCAAGATCAATTGCCACAACCACCTTTTCCGAATTGTGGGGGAGTTCAAAAATATAATCCAAACGTGGGATTTCAGGGAAGTGAACAGGTAATAAAAACGCAAAAACAGCAAAAGCAACAAAGAGTTCAAATGCAAAATGCTTCACAACAATTTTTATTAGCAGAAAGTCAAGACAGCGATTCTGATGATTATTGCTGACGGTGCCCGAGAGAGGAGGAAGAGTGTGTTGTTGGAGCCACTCTTGAGGTTGACCAGTCTGGTCCTTTTGTAAACGGGAAAGTTAATGATGTAGACATCACTTTTCTAGTGGACACTGGTGCTACCCGTTCTACTGTTAGATCAGTGGAAATTGAAAACCTACCTCTCTCTGGGGATACCATCCAAGTTGTCGGAGTAAGTAATCAACAAATTAAAACTGACTTAACTGATCCAGTTCCAGTTGAAATTGGAAATTACAGAGACAAACACAGATTTGTGGTTTGTAATAGTAGTCCAGTGAATCTATTGGGCAGAGACATCCTATGTAAAATGAATTGCAGAATATATTGTTCTCCTGATGGAGTTGAGTTACAAACAATGGAGGAAGATGGTTTATACAGAATGACAATGATGATGATGGAAGCAGAAGAAACAAAATTGTTTCCTGCATTTGAAGAAAAGGATTTACCTGAAGAACTCAAGGAAACAGTGAAATCTGAAATATGGGATTTTACTGGGAACGAGATGGGTCTAATGAAAAATGTAGATCCAGTAAAAATTACATTGAAACAGGGAATAGAATTTCCTAACATTCCACAGTATAAAATGAAAACAGAAACAATTGAAGGTATTACACCTATAATTGAAAAATTAATCAAACAAGGCGTATTAAAAGAAATGGAGAGTAGTCCTTGTAATTCACCAATTATGGGAGTTAAAAAGTCTAACGGAACATTTAGAATCGTACAAGATTTGAGAAAGGTTAATCAAATTGTCGTTCCATGTTGTCCTGTGGTTCCAAATCCAGCAGTAATTCTATTCCAGATTCCACATGATGCTGAATGGTATACAGTCATTGACCTTTGCAATGCATTCTTTACTGTCCCCTTACATCCAGACAGTTACGAAATCTTTGCTTTCAGATTCCAAGGTAAGACCCTCGGATGGTCAAGAATCCCTCAGGGCTATACAGAAAGTCCTTCAATCTTTAATGAATTGTTAAAAAGATCATTAGAAGACCTAGATTTACCTGGTAGGTCAACGTTAGTGCAGTATATTGATGATCTGTTGATAGCTGCAAAGACAAGAGAAAATTGTGTGACAGACACAATAATTCTGTTAAATCGCCTTGCAGAAGAAGGACATAAAGTGTCCCCAGCAAAACTACAGTTTTGCAAACAAGAAGTAAAATATCTTGGTCACAGAATTGCAAAGGGAAAAAGACAAGTAACAATAGAGAGAATAAAAATGATTCAAGCAATGTTACCACCAAGAACACAAAGACAGGTCAGGATGTTCTTGGGAATGGTTGGTTACTGTCGTCAATGGATAAGTGGATTTTCAGTAATTGCAAAACCACTACAAAGACTGACAAAGTCAGATGTAAAAGATCCAATTATTCTCAATAATGCTGAGATGGATTCTTTTGAAAACCTGAAAAAGAGCTTATGTCAAGCTCCTGCTTTAGGTATGCCAAATTATGAGAAAGATTTTGAACTGTATTGCAGTGAGAGAGAAGGATGTGCATTATCTGTGTTGATTCAGAGACATGGAAATCTAAAGAAACCTATTGCATACTTCTCTGCAGTTCTTGATCCAATTGCAAAAGCATTACCAGGTTGCTTAAAAGCAGTTGCAGCTACAAGTATTAGTCTCGAACAAAGTGAGGGGATCATTATGGGATTTCCTGTGAAAGTTTTTGTACCTCATTCAGTAGAAATATTATTGACAAGAGGTAAGACTCAGCACTTAACAAGTAGCAGATTGACAAAGTATGAGAAAATCATACTAGGAGCAGATAATGTTTCAATTTCAAGATGTTTGAATCTGAATCCTTCTACATTACTGCCTGATTCTGAAATTGTTGATGACATTGAAACAGAACATGAATGTTTAGATGTCATGGAATTCTGCACTAAACCAAGAAAAGACATCAAAGACAGACCTTTGTCTGAATCAGATTTTGTCTACTTTGTAGATGGCTCATGCTTAAGATCCGAAGGAGGTGTCTTAAAAGCTTCATATTCAGTTTGTACAGTCAAAGATGTTGAAGAAGCATCATGTCTTGAAGGAGTTCGTTCAGCACAAGTGGCTGAATTAATTGCTTTGATTCGTGCATGTGAAATATCAAAAGATATAAGAGTTACCATCATTACTGATAGTCAGTATGGGTATGGAGTTGTGCATGATTATGGACAACTCTGGTCACAGAGAGGATACATGACATCAGCAGGATCACCAATTAAAAATGCAGTTTTCATTAGGAGATTAATTGAAGCAATACAATTGCCGAAAGAAATCGCCATTGTTAAGTGTGCAGCGCACACTAGAGGAATTGATTATATTTCCAAGGGAAATGCCTTCGCAGATGAAACAGCTAAATACTGCGCAAGGAAAAATTATTCTTACAATCGGGAGAGGAGTAAAGAAACTGATTCAAATTCATTAATGCTAACAACAGTTGTAGAAACATGGCATGAGATTAGAGATTTACAAAATGAAGCAGAAGATGAAGAAAAAGACTTGTGGTTAAGATCAGATTGTAGACCACGTGAAGAAGATGGAGTGTGGGTTTACAAAGATGGCAGAGTAGTCTTACCAAATTGCTTGATTGCTGACATGGCCAGATTATATCATGGTCCAGCACATCTAGGAAGAGATTCTATGGTTAGACTTTTCAGAGAAACATGGTTCAATACTAAGTTCAGAACTATTGCAGAATCTTTTTGTCAAAGGTGTTTGTCATGCCAACAAATGAATCCAAACAGAAAATCAGTGGTGGGGACAGGAATAATTGGTCGAGAGGGTGGTCCCTTTACCAGATTACAATTGGATTTCATTGAAATGCCCTTACACAATTGTTTGAAATATGTGCTTGTAATTGTTTGCTTGTTTTCAAGATGGGTAGAGGCTTTCCCTACACGACATTGTGATTCAATTACAGTAGCAAAACTAATGCTCAGAGAAATCATCCCAAGGTACGGTTTTCCAGTCACTATTGAGAGTGATGGAGGAAGCCATTTTGATAACAAACTGATGAAGTTAATTTGCGAAGCTTTGAGCATTGAGCAGAAAATACACTGTGCATACAGACCAGAGGCATCAGGGGTGGTTGAACAAATTAATGGAACAATTAAAAACAGAATTGGAAAAATGTGTCTTGAAACAGGTGTAAAGTGGACTGATGCTCTTCCACTTGTTTTGATGTCATTAAGAAGTACACCAGATAAAAAGACAGGTTTGAGTCCTCATGAAATTTTAATGGGAAGAGTTATGAGGCAAGCTTTTGTACCTGTAGGTAAACTGTTGAGCATAAATGACAGTGCTATTTTGGATTACTGTAAAAGGTTATCTGATATGGTAACTTCTGTGTCTAATCAGGTGGGAACTGAAGCACAATCAAATGAAAAGGTTTTGACACATGATCTGAGACCTGGCGATTGGGTCAGAACGAAAGTACATCGGAGAAGGAATTGTCTAGCTCCTAGATGGCAGAAGCCTAGGCAGATAATTTTGATCACTACTAATGCTGTAAAGTGCAGAGGATTGAAACGCTGGATTCATCCTAGTCATACTATTCCAGTACCAACTCCTGAGAGTTCTGATGTTGAAAGTGATACCACAGATGATTCTGATTCTGAAGCAGAAGGCGAAACAGAAGGTGAAATAAATCCAGATTCTGAAGATCGACAAGAAAGTCGACATCTGGAAACTGTGCCAGTGAATGGAAATTTGACAAGAAAAGACTTGGAAATCATTGAAATAGATTCTGAAGGTGAAGAGAATCTGTTAAAAGGAAAGATAACTGAGGATTCGGTTGTCTCTATCGAAGACAAAGAAGCAGAACAAAAAGAAGTTTCAGACCAGGAGAGTATCGAAAGGCAGAGAACAAACTCTGAAGTAAGGAACAGAAATCCGAAATCTGGGAAGTTGGGGGTAATTGAAGAAGAGGAGGAAGAAGAATTACCGAGTACCAGTAATGGAAAACAAAGTGAAGTTCCTGAAGGAGTGAAATTGCCGAATAGAGAAGTTCCTGAGTCAATTGAAATTTCAGACTACGAAACTGAAGAAAGTGACGTGGATGGTGAAAGTGAAAACAGAAAGAAAAGGACTTGGAAGTCAGAATCAAATAATTCTGAACCAAAGAAGAAGTACGTGAGAAAAGCAGACTACTGGCCTGGTGGAAGATTGAGAGTCAGATTAATCAAGAAACCAAAAGAACAAGTTGAAGAAATTAGTAGTCAAAAGAGTCCTGGAAAAGAAGTTGGAGTTGGAAGGAAGATTGAAGTAGTGTCGAGAAAAGGAAAAAGAATAGTGAGACCAAACCAAAAATACAAGTCTCCTGAGTGGACTTATTTAGTAATTCCACCTGTTATTGACATATATGGTAGTAGTGAAGAAGAAGACGAAGTCCAAGAAATTAGTGACAATGATTGAAGTACAGAAATATTAAATTAGCAAAAGGCTGAAGAAAATTTGTTAGTTGACACAAGGTCGAAGAAAAACTGTTTAGTTGAAGAAAAACTTATGTATGACATAAGGTCGAAGAAATCTTGTTTAGGGTTTTAAAAAAATATATATATATTTTAAAAGGGGGGTGTAAATATAAATTTAGAATTTTAAAATTTTGTTTTATTTTGTTTTATTTTGAGGCTAAACTAACCAAAAATGCCTTATGTTAAGGAGAGCACTTCAAAGTGTTCTGTTTTTAAGAGATGCTGTAAGATGACTCTGGTGTGTCTGCTCATTTTAATTCTGCTCTGGTTGGTTTTAGCTGTGATTATCCCTTTGGAGATGAATAGAGAATTACACAAAGTTAACATAACAAGCAAAGCTCTGGTTAGCCAAACTAAACATAGTGTGTCTGCAAAAGTTATTGATCATCACCCTAACATTCATCAAGATAAATCAATTAGTGATTTTTCAAGTAATACATTCACAAAGCTATTGAGTGAATATGTTAAGGTAATGGATGCAAAAGACTGCTACGTCTGCGTTAAGTTACCTGCTTCTGTTTCTGAGGGAGTAACATATAATATGCTTCCTCTCACTTATGCTGTAACATGTAGTGTGTTAACTAGCTTATTTTATCAAACTGGACGTTTAGAATATTACTATTCAAATTATGATGAAATTTTTGCAAATATTAAGATTGAAAATGCTTTAAATAAGCACAAGAAAGCAAAGCAAATGAGAGAATTTTTCCTTGTTACTAACGAACTTACTTATGAGTATGCTTATAAAAATAATCTAACTTGCAAATTAAGTGCTGAAGGAAAGAAATTTTTGAATATGGTTGAGGAGAGAAGAGCAATTTATAAGAGGAATGAATTAGTCAAGCAGACTAAGTCTAATTTCTGGCAGAAAGAGGATGAGAAGTTAAATGGCAAAATGCTTGAAAATATTGCAATTCACATAGACAAACCAGTTAGTGGAAAACTTTGCATTAGAAGAGATAACACACTTTTTGATAATTATTTTGTAGGTGCAAGTAACTGTGAAGATACTTATCAGATTTTGGGAGGTTGGGGATTCAAAGGTGGAAAGGATCCAATCTTTCCTGGGATTTATTTTGTTTGTGGTGACAAAGCCTACTACAACCTTCCAGACCACTGGTATGGAACTTGTTATGTGGGAATTGTTTTTCCTAAAGTGTTTCATGTTGACAGAGATTCAGAAGGATTGTTTAAAATTCATAATTATATAAATAGAGTTAAAAGAGAAACTTTTACTGAAGTTCTGGGAGATATTTTTCAAGCAGTAATACCTTTTGTTGGTATAACCTTAAATGCAGGGAGAATCAGAAAATTATCCACTATAGTTGATAGATTATCAACTGACACAGCTGATGGGTTTCAATTAGTGAATGTTGAAGTTATTGCAATTAGATCCATGGTAATTCAAGACCGCCTTGCTTTAGACATACTCCTAGCAAAAGAGGGAGGAGTCTGTGGCATTTTACATGTACAACATTGTTGCACATATATACCTGACGAAAGTAAGAATATTGAAATGTACATCAAGAATATTACACAAATGCATTCAGAGATAATTCCTTTAGAAGAAGATGATTTTACAGGGAAACTTTCAAAAAGGTTCCAAGCAATTAAAAACTGGTTTCACGATATTGGAAGTTCAATTCTTGGCAAGATTTTGGCACCTTTGATTATAATAATATTCATTTTTATTTTGACCAAAATAGGTTGTTTGTTACATAAAAGAAAGAAGCAGTTGAAAGAAAAGAAAAGAATCTATAAACTTAGAAAAGAAGAAGAAAGGGAGATCGAATTACAGGAGTTACATAGAGAGCGTTATGCTAATTCCAAAGATTATGCAGAAACAGACTTTTAGGATTACTGATACAAATGAATTTGAATCGATTTCTCGGAAATTTAAATTACCAAAGTTTTGAGTGCTGGTGTGGTGATTTGTTAATCACCAGATGAGGGAGTTGATGGAGCGAGATAGAAAACAAAATTTTGTTTAAACTCGTGAAGTCACATTTCCATAACATGAATAATAATATTAATGATTTGTGATATGTCGTGCTAATACAACTTAGATTAAACTTTACACATGGGGGGACTAACATGTGTGCTCATAAACGTGCATAATTGTTGCATCTTTTGTTCGTGCAAAATAATAAAATAATTTATTGTTTTCGTTTTTGTCACTACTAACTGCTGCAAACTTAAAAGAAGCATGTGCTTGTTTTGCTTTTCCTTGTCTGTGTGATGTCATTTCTACTATTCTAGGTGCACATAAGTCTCATGGATTAATGAAGACTGGTAGATATAAACGCTGCTTTATTTGTTTGCATTTGCTAGGTAACATTAGATTAATCGGGTGGGTTAATTAATTAGTAAATCCTGGGGTGAATACAGAATCTACATTATTTCTTACATTAATACTTTTCTTGTGTTTGTTTTATACTAGAAAGCATAAGTTGCCTGCTTTTAGGCCTAGTTTGCTCGAGTTACAAAAAGGCTGAATTTTACTTCTGCAAAAGTCACGAGACGCCCATTCTGAAGTAAAGTGTTCGTCAAAAGCTGCATTCACAAAGCAAAAACTGACGTGCTATCATCATTCTGTCGGACGTGGCCAAGGTCGAAAAAGAACATTTTGTCAGCCCTTAACTTGGCATCCGCGGAAGTCAATTGGAAGCAGTGAGAACATTAATGTACATTTGTTGCAAACCTAGGAAGCTCCTGGTTGCATTTGGAAAAGACAATGGTCTTTGAGAAACGTGACCTAATGGAACTTTTGAAATATGGGTGACATGTCACTTGTCACTCTCAGCCAATGGGACGTCGAAGATTTCTGAAAACTTTCCTTTGCGTAGTTTAGTTAGTGTAGAAAGGTATAAAAAGTCATGCCCCTAGGGATGGGCTGGCTGCTGCTTTCTGACTTTCTGATGAGGGTGAAGTGCTGTCGGACATTGCGTGGAGCACGTAAGAATCCTCAAAGAACTTTACTTTAATTTCTATCTATTTAGCTCAGTTAGGGACTTAGGTTTTAGAAATGCTAAACTTTAAATATTTACTTTAACTTCGATTCAATTGCTTAAATTGTATTTTTCACGTTTCTTTGCAATCATATTTGCTTCAATGTTAATAAATTACTTTTATAAAACTATCAATTAAAATACCATAATTTAGTAAATAAAATCTTACTTTTGACAAACAAGCTGGTCTTGGTTATTCAGAAGTGCAGGTTACTATTAGCTAGATCACGTCACCAATGGTGGTCGTTTAAATGGTTAGGATTTGTTATAATGACAATATTCTTTCCGCTAATGTATAATTGTATATAGTTTGTAAATTAGGTGTATATAGATTTAATCCGACCACCTGATTCAGTAGGCCCAAAATATGTCAGGTTTATAAATGGGTCCATAATTTAGTATAGAATTTTGTTTATAGGTTATGAAGTTGGGTAGTGTTGTTTATGATATATTTTCTATAGGCCGCTGGATCAGGGGCACCCCTGATTGTGCGCCCATTGTCCCTGGGTGTTATACTTCGGAGCAGCTGTGGGGGGTCATAGAATTGGCAGCTGGGAGACACTATAGCACTGTGACCTCCGTATCGCCCCGAGGCCTGCGAGGCTGACCTGTTGAGCTATGGGGTGCCCTTTGGGGGGGTGCGTACTTTGGACCATCGCTGGGTACTAGGAATCAGGCCTTGGAGTTGGCTACTTCCTGGGCCCTTCTCGGAACTTGACCACTTGGGGTGCTATTGGCCGTGGGGCCCCTGTATCTTCTCCTCTTCATACCAACTTGCGCAGGACAACTTACACTCCCTAGCATGGGGCAGACAGACAAGAAGCAGTCACGCCTAACTTTTGAGTCCCGCAGGGCTCCCAAGACGCCGCAGAAGGTGGCCTCGGACTCAGAGGCAGATGTACACACAGATGGTCCCCCCTCACTCAAGGCCACATTGGTGGCAATGCAATGCACGTTACAGTCAATAGAAGGTGCGATGACAGCGGTGAACCATAGGCTGGACCACATGTCTTCTCAATTAGAGAAACAGAATGCCCGAATGGGGGAGATGGAGCAGCGGGTTTCGGCGGCGGAGGATGGGCTGTCCATGGTCTCCGAAAAAACCTTAAACATGGACAAGGTGCCATCCATCATCCAAGCTAAAAATAAGGATTTAGAAACGCGATCCTGGCGCAATAATATTCGGATTACCGGGATTCCGGAATCTACAAATGTAGGAAAGTTGGAGACCTATGTAGAGCACCTCATTACAGACATTTTTGGCACGGAACAACTGTCCAGAATGTTCATTGTGGAAAGAACTCACTGCTCTCTGGCGGCGCGCCCAGTCCCGGGAGCCACCCCGACCTATTATAGCTTGTGTTTTAAATTACAGGCACCGCGATGCCATCTTGCGTATGGCTAGGGAGAAGGGCACAATTTTGCATCAGGGTAACACTTTGGCCTTCTTCCCTGACTTCACGGTTGCTATCCAGGCTGCCCGGCAGGAGTTCAGCGCTGTGAAGCAATTTCTGCGCAATGAGGAAGTTCCCTATGCCATGCTCTATCCCGCCCGACTTCGCATAGGTGCGGTGGGAGAGAATAAGATCTTTACCTCCCCGAAAGCTGCAATGGAACACGCTAAGTCCCTGAAGCGTAGGAACCGAGACTCTATGGTGGCACTTGAAGAGGAGGACTAGTAACTGCTTGGCTTTACTGTGTTACTAGATGTCGTGATTATGTTTCTTGTTTTTCTTGATAATTGCATGTGGGGTAATGGGTGCACAGCCTGTTTATGGTTTTAGAGGTAGCCTCTAATCACATGTGTGCTACACCCAATGTGAGATTTGACTAGTTCAGTTAACAAATACCTGCTCACTCCTATTGCACTATAACACAGGACTACTCTTATGGGTCTGTTGTGGGCCTTGCTGTCCTTTTATGTGGGGTCCTGTATGAACAGTTTGGGTTGCTGTATGCTCCTATAGAGGCGTTTGGCACTATTGGATTTTAATACATTGTCCTTGGACATGTGATGCTTTTTTCTCCATTGGTTGCTCGGTCGACTCCTGCTTTGTGGGAGGGTCATGCCTCTGTGCCCCCTGACTTATGGGAGTGCCCCAATTCTATTTCACTAGGGTAGGGTGGGGGTGGGGGTTGTGTTGGGTGTTGGGATGGCTTTGGCATGGTTGGGGTGCTGAAGTGGGTGGGGGGATGGGGGAATGTGCGTTGGGGTATGAGAAATGTTTTTTGTTCTCTTCCAGTCATGAGATCAGACCATATGGATTTAGTCACTGCATGCTATTTGACGATATGAGATTTATTGCCATGTCTCTGCTTTTGTCATTCTTTTGTCATGAGTAACACTCTTAAATTTGTTACTTGGAATGTTCGTGGCCTTAACATGCCCCAAAAAATTAGGTTAGCGTTTGCGAGCCTTGATCGAATGGGAGTGCATGTGGCCCTGTTGCAGGAGACACACCTGACGACCGAGTCGGCCAAAAAAATAGATGTGCGCTCGGCGGGTGTGAGAGTATCATCTTCCTATTCAACTTATGCTAGGGGAGTGTTGATTTTGGTGAAAAATGGGGTTCCCTTTACAGTGCTTCGAACTGAGATGGATGATTGTGGGAGGATAGCGATCGTGCATGGTCGATTGGGTGGTGAGAGTGTGCTTCTTGTGAATGTCTACGGGCCTAATATTGGTGACCCTTCTTTCTATTCAGATGTGTGGCGCAGAGTCTTGTCGTTCCTGCCTGCGGCACTTGTGTGGGGTGGGGATTTCAACCTGTGGTTGGATGCCAATATGGACAGACATGGAGCTGTCGAGGTCAGGCCCAAACAGGCAACAGACACGCTTCTGGGGCTTAAAGATGCGGGTCATTTGCATGATATATGGCGCCTTTGCCATCCCACAGCTCGGGAAAGCATGTTTGCATTACCGGCGCATGGTTCTTGGTCCCGTATTGACCTCTGGCTCGTATCGGAGACGGTCTCTACTTGAACAACAGGGGTGCTGCATGCAGCCCGCTCCTTGTCGGATCATTCTCCGGTGTTCCTGGATATGCGGATCCCGGAGTGCCACTTACCAGCTTTTGCCTGGAGGCTACAACCTTCAGAGCTTAAGGATACTGTTTTTAAACAGACCATAGCAGCGGCGATTAGGAATTATTTTATCGAGAATGAGGGCTCTGTAGAAAGTGCAGGAGTTGTTTGGGAGGCCTTCAAGGTCACCATCCGCGGTCCCTGTATCGGGGCTCAATCGGGGGTTTTGAGGGACATTCGCGTAGAATTCGGAAGTTAGCTGCGGACATTTCGCATTTGGAGCGCGCGTATGACCTGGACCCTACATCTTCCAAGCTGGCGGAAATACGTGACCTAGTCTCCGAACATAATGAAGCGGTGGATCAAGAGCTGCTACATTGCTCGAGATGTAAGATAGCTCGATACTATGGCGAGGGTGGAAGGCCTAGTCGATCTCTTGCCCAAAAACCTGCGGAACCGCGCCATCAGGAGGCTGTCACCGAACTTCTGGATAATAGTGGTGAGCCCCGGCATTCAGCTGAGGACCTCTGCGATATTGTGCTAAACGTTTGTACCGATTTATATGCGGCTAGGGATTCTCCCTCTGCTGAAGAGACGCATAACTATCTTGACGATGTGGTGCTGGGTTGGCTGTCCAATGGGCACTGGGAATACCTAGTGCAACCCTTTGATGAGGAAGATGTGAGAGAGGCCATTATGTCACTACCGACCTGCAAGGCGGCGGGTCTGGATGGCCTGCCGAGCGAGTTCTATAAAGCATATGTGGCAGTGTTAGCCCCACGACTGCTAGCAGTCTACGCTGAAGCTTACTAGACCAAAGTTCTGCCACCTTCTCTCCAAGAGGTCCTCGATATCACCTTGCTAAAACCTGATAAACCTCCCAGTCAATGGTGGCCGTACCGGCCACTTTCAATAATTAATATCGATATGAAAATCCTCGCCAAGATGATCGCTACACGACTCCAACCTTTGATACCCCTGTTGGTCCTGCCGGACCAAACAGGTTTTGCGATGGAACATTCCACAACGCATAATTTACGAACATTGTTTTCCACATTACACTACTTTGAGCCTGACTTCCAAGCTGTAGCTGTGCTGCTAGATGCAGCAAAAGCTTTCGACTCCGTCCACTGGTCCTACATGTTTAATGTACTAAGTAGGATGGGATTCCCCCCTTTTTTACACAGTGGCTAAAGGTACTGTACAACGGACCGGTTGCACGGGTGCGTGTAAATGGCAAGGTGTCATCTTTATTCCCTATTGAGCATGGCACCCGGCAGGGATGCCCCTTGTCCCCTATGTTTTTTTCATTAGCGCTACAGCCGCTGGCATGTAAACTACGCCAGAAGCATTCAGCCGCTGCGTTGAGATTCAGGTAGCGCCCACTGATCGTCTCCTTATTTGCGGACGATATGCTGCTTTAAATCCGAGAGCCATCAGTGTTTCTGTCTCCGCTACTCAGGGAATATGTCCAGTTTGAGAGATTTTCAGGACTTGGAATCAACTGGTCCAAATTGATGGTCTTTCCACTCACGAAGTACACTAAGGAGGTTGAACTCGATTTCCCATTGTCCTGGACTTCCGATACCGTGAAGTACCTGGGAGTATGGATGCATCGTGACCCCACAGTGGTGGTCAATGAGAACTATGGGCGTACAGTTACCTGCATATCTGAGCAGGCTGAGCGGTGGTCTCACCTTCCCCTTTCCCTGGCAGATAGAATAGCGGTCATAAAAATGGTCTTTTTGCCTAAGCTGCTATTTTATTTTTGTTACTATACCCATTCGCCTCAACATTGTATTGTTCCGCACCCTGCAATCAGCTCTACTGACGTTTGTGTGGGGGGGGAAACAGCCTTGTTGCCGATGGGATCTCTTAATGCAGCCATTTAACAGGGGGGGCTTTAAGGCTCCAGATTTAAGATTTTCTTATTTATGTGCGCAGGCTCACTTCGCACACTACTGCATTACCCGAAGCGCTTACAGCCACATGTGGCTATAGAAGCAAATGCAGTGCTGCCTGTCCGGCTACAGGCGATTGTCCTGTCGGGCTGTTCAGGTGGGCCAAGAATTGAGATAAACCCTCCACTGTGCACGTCTTGGCGCGCGCTGGCAGCCAGAGCTCAGCTGCCCTACCTGTATGCCCCATTACTACCCTTAGCATCTCACCCGGAGATAACAGCGGCGCGTGAACCTACTCCCCTGACACAGCTAGCAACTGCCGGCATTACTAGAGTGGGGGATTTATATAAGGATGGCCACTTTAATATGCTGCGGGAGGCACAAAATGGTGTGGAGCGCGGATTCATGTTTGATTTTTCATATGTCTGCGCACGCCAGGCTGTTCGTGCTGTACATCCTGATTATCCGGATGAGCCAACTGCGCTTCGTGCACTACATGCCTTACTCTCTGGTGAGTATTGCAAGGGATTAATTACGAAGTTGTACAATTCCTCGCTGCGGGAGCGGGATCAGGAGTAGTGCTCCTCATGTCTGCGTTGGCAGGCCACGATAGGCCACCCCATCCCTCCAGAGGTCTGGACGGCGTGCTGCCAAATCACAGGCCGACTCACAGCCAATTGTAATTTCAGAATTATTCACTTTAAGAACCTGCATCAGGTATACCACTCTCCTGTGCAACTATACAAATATGGTCTGAGAGAGTCGGCGAAATGCGTGAGGTGTGGGGCTGCAGATGCAGATTTTTATCATGTCGCCTGGGTGTGCCATGATGTGTTTGCTTATTGGACTTCGGTGGTTCGCATCCTATCAGATAAGGTGTTGGAACCGGTGAGTTGTACACCTGAGCTGTGCTTGCTGGAATATGTAAACCAGCTAGTAGAAGTATTGTGGCGATCTCCACTTTGTTTGCAAAGCGAGCAGTGGCGCAGCATTGGGGATCTAGGTCAGTGTCCACTATCAAACAGTGGCTCCGGGATCTAGTTTATTGTAGGGATCAATTGAAAGTGTATGAGGAGGAGCTACCTGAATCCTCCCGCCCTAAGGACTTTTGGGCACCTGTTACGTCCTATTTGATGTCTAACCCTGATATACTCTAAATGTCACATATCATGAACGTGTTCTTTCTATCATCCTTGGATTGCTCCTGTATGGGATGAAGTACTGTACCTGGCCTCCCTCTGGCAGACGCACATTAAGGCAATGTTTCATGGGGCCTGCCTTTCTTTTATTGATCAGTGTTTTGGCATACAGACCATGTGCAGCTATGTTTAAGAGCAGAAGTGACTATGTTACGGATAATGACTGAGAGAGGGTTGAGGGGGTGGGGTGGGATGTTGGGGTTCTTTGAGACTGTAAGTTCCGATTATGCAGCTGTATTGTCTGGATGTCTACTATGTATGACCTGCTTGAAACCAATAAATAGATCTAAAAATAAACAATCTGTGATTTTACTGTTTTAAATGGCCCTTGCCCATGGTGTAACAGTAAATATTATAATGACAAAATGTCCACCAGGGCGTCATGTACATACTTGCATAGCCACTGATCCATCTTGAAATGGCTTTAGTTTCATATTGGTGGGCCATGCATCTCCAAGCATGTGCGTGCCTTGTGGCACATGTGTGAATATGTGGCGTGATGCATTGGTGGCTATTTTGGCGTTAGCTAAATCCTGTGCGACTAAGCACTGGCAGCGCCAATATCTCTTTTATTTTACTGCTGAGAAATGTTAGCTTTCCTTACGCTTGTTTCATAGTGCACATACCTAAACATTGACGCTATTGCAACCTGTGTTGACACTCTCCTTTCTTCTGCAGAACGAATGTGCAAACTTTGTCCGTGTCCTTCACCATTACAACAGAACTCATCTCTTAGCGTGTGGGACTGGAGCTTTTGATCCAGTCTGTGCCTTTATAAGGGTGGGACTACGTTCTGAGGTAAGAAGAAACATTTTGAAGTAACATGTTATTTGCTTGCTTGGAAAGTTCACATCGATACTGTAAAACTTTTTTTTTTCCTTCAGTAGATAAATATTATGTATTTTATTAATACTGGTGAAACATTTTACATATATTTTATATAAATGCATATTGCCCATTTTTATTAAACCCAATTTTGAAAATTTGCAAAAATATTGTTTCCTATATAGTTTGGACACAATTTTAACTTACTGCAATTTGTCTTTTAACTACCAGAAACAGCATGTCTATCTATAAATTGTTATACATAACTAAATCACTAAAAATAGATCCCATGAAGTAGCATTCTACCTGTGCTAAAATCCTTTCGGCGCCTCGCCAGGGGCAGTAAGCATTATATATATATATGTCAATAAAATAAACTCCAATAAATATTAGTACAACACTGAGTCCCGGTTTCGAGGTAAACATATATCTCTGCAGTCCCTTGGCAATTACACCGGCCAATTATCAAAGCAAAATTCCAAACTATGGTCTGAATTTATAATTACAGAGATCCCAACCGCCTTAAAAGTACATTAGGATATAATGCTCTTGTAATATGGTAGACGGGACATCTGTCATGTTTGCGACAGAGTGCTAGTCTGCCAAACTCTAAAGCAGGACCTATGCTCTTTTCAGCTTTCCTCACACATTTGCATTCTCACTAAAACGAAAATGCAGATGCAAATCCTTCCTCTCTCTCTCTCTGCAGCTGTCTGTACTAAAGGTAAAACATGAAGCATATCGGGCATTTATAGCTAATCCTACACAATACATGGTCCTGTAACATCTTGGGAAATGAATATTCATTCAAAATTGCCCCGAAAATATACATTTCTTGAACTTAATCCTATTGCTTTGTATTATAATGCCTCTTCATTAATTATTAACCTTTCCTCAGTCAGAAGATCCTTTGTTGTTTACATTTCTTTAACTATATACATAAGAAACAATTGGTTTCTAGCCTGCATAAAAGGTATGGCTTGTATGATTGCCTCACTGTACATATTTGCAAAAGGAGAAGGAAGGCAGCCGTTTGTCATCACCATGGCATGAGAAGAAATGTTATGAACACTTGGCTGAGGACCTCACAGGCTGTCTGCGAATGTGCAGTGGCCTATAACAGAACGGTGAGACAAGCAGACAATGAGAAACTCACAACGATCACCAATGACTGTAACCACCCTCACACTCCTGACCTTTGTGATGAAGAGCAGGGAATGTATCATGTTTGTTCTAAGGTGGGGGGCTGATGCGCTCTTGACATAGGGTGCGAGCGAGGATTAACTTAGCAATTGTTTTTACTGAGTGTACTGAGGGTCTACAATTCTTTATAGGAAGCATATAACTTCAGGCATGCAAGACATAAGATTGGAGAAACAGAGTTTTAAAACACCTCATCCTGTACCCTAAACCGATTGGCTCTCTTATATTCAATCATCATGCCATCATGACCACTAAATAAATATTCCTTAAACAGAAAAGAAGGGGTATGAGTAATGCTATCAAGAAATGTCGGATACATGCTCCTTCAAGGAGGGTGGTACAGCTAGTGTTAGCGTGGGAAATACATCTAACCAAGGCAGAAGGCACCAGACTTAGAAAACAGAGAGCCTATTGCTTAACATGGCTTACTCCTCATAAAACCAGGGGGCTGATATGGGTACGCCCAGGGGCTCTTTATAGATAGAAACTGTGATTTTGGATCCTAAAGGCAGGTGTGTTCTCATGGAAGGAAGATTAGATGGAGTGGAAATACTACTGGCAAGTGTGAATGCACCAGACTTAGGTCAACAGGCTTTTCTTAATGCATTACAAAAACAAATGTCACACTTGTCTCTCCTACACATGAGGAGGGATGGCTTGAACAGTGTGATTTATATTCACTTAGCTAGGTGGCATCCACCACTGCTCAAGACACCTGTGATGGACTCTGAATAGGCTCTAATGGAATAGTTTGACAACCGGAAACTGGTTGACACGTTGCGATTTCAGAACCCCTTATGATAGGGTATATACTTTCTGCTCCCTGATACATTACTCCTTGTCAGATTTGTATGGAGTTTTCTGTACAAAAATACATGCATGCATTAGTGACACAGGCAGAATACCTTAGTAAGATAATTTGTTGGGGCATGGCATAAGCATATTTTACAAAGTGCTCGCAAACTGCTGCACTCAAGGACCCATCCTTTAGGGTAAACATCCTTTACAACGCAGTGTTTACACCACGCGTCCTTTACTACGCAGCCATTTCAACGCAAGACGTTAGTACGACTTGCGCTGGAGGGCGCTCTTGTTAAAGGAATAGTTTGATTTTCTATTCCAACACCTTCCCTACTGTTACGTGGGATGCAGTTGGAATAGAAAATTAAACTAATCACAATCCAGCACCCTCCAACGCAAGTCG
The DNA here is from genome assembly GCF_964261635.1 of Lissotriton helveticus. Taxonomy (NCBI): domain Eukaryota; kingdom Metazoa; phylum Chordata; class Amphibia; order Caudata; family Salamandridae; genus Lissotriton; species Lissotriton helveticus. The sequence continues at coordinate 657,822,719 of NC_136057.1, read as the reverse complement.
TTGTAACGACTTGCGTTGTAATGGCTGTGTCGTAAAGTACCGCAATCATTTTGATTGCGTTGTACTGACATACATCCTCATTTAGGGACATAATTACAGCCAAGGCCTTGAATTGCTTTGCAGAGAATGTGGGCCTTGTTGGAATGGAGGGTCAAGGCTTTACAGGGTCACCATATCAGAATGCCACAAGGCATACAGCATATGCTTAACCAGAACATGAATACAACTTACAGGGTCTAGAAAAGAATGTCACTCCAAAACCCTAAGCTGCAGGCAGATTTGTAAAAGGGGAGAAAATTGTGTCCTACGCTCTTAGAAAGAGTGAGATGCCTAGATTACAAGCCCTATGCCATGATGTAAAACGTAAATGGGGACAGAACTCGAAGGTTGAACCCCCAATAACAAGTACCTGTTATGATCATGGTCTATTGTTCACACACATGAAATAATAAACCAAGAATTCTCTGCAGATTAGGCAAAATTCAAAATATATACAGAGAAAGACACGGCGGATGAAAAAACTAGGGGATTATCTTGACCTGTCAATACAGAGGAGTCTAACCCCAATGCAGGTGAAGGATCTAGATGCCCTAATATCTATATCAGAGATTGAAACATCACTGATTTGGCAAAAGAAAAACTCGAGGTAAGTATAGTTTGCCATCTGAATATTACTCAATTTATACATATGTTCTTGCACCAAGATTTAACAAGATGGTTGTGGTGTTAAAACTGAAGTACACTCTGCCACTCACCACCAGAGAGGCACTGACATTATGCTTCCCAAATAGCAGAATATATGCACTAGTTAGAGTATCTTTCAACTCCCTTTTTATGCTGAACATAGATTACAAGGTATTGAGTAAAATATTAGTTGAGTAACTCCTTTCAGTCTTTTCAACGAATATCAACTCGGATGATAGCAGATTAGTTTCGGCCAAAGTTTTTCCAAGTATTCCAGGTGACTCTGAAATCAGAAGCGATGCTCACAGTTGTTTCCATAGACATTGAGAAAGTGTTCCACTTGATCAGCATTTGTTTATGGTTCTGTGAAAGAAGGGCGTCGAGCCAGGCGTGATGCAATGGATTAATGTGTTGAATACAGAGCCAACATTTTTTATATGCCCCCATGGGCCAAGTCATATAGTTGATATATGATCTGGCGATTGAGCCCTAGTTACCATGATTGGCAGGGTAACATCACAGTAGCTTGGAAACAGCTGGCACATCAAAAGCTATATAATTACATGCAGACGATGCAATATTGTATGCAGGAGATGTAAACAAAGGGCGAGGCCATATGATCAAAGCACTGAAATTGGAAAATCGTTAGGGTTGAAAGTAAACGGAGACAAATCAGGTTTATTCCCAGTGAGGAAAATTAAAGACAGGCAAACAAAACTTTTCCCTGGCTTGAATTGGTTTGAACCTTAACAGGTAGTACACCACATTTTGATACTCGGGGTCCTGGTTTACTATGGAGATACTGACATTATTGCTGCTATAAGGCTTTATTGGCACTTCAAAGAAGTGTTTTCTTCGGGAGGAAAGATTTTCTGTCGTAACAGTGTGACTAGCTCTATCATTATTAACGTATATGACCTGAAGCTGTTTTAATTAGCCAACCAAAAAGTTTCATAATTTCACCATAAAAAACATCAACATTATTACAATGTAATCCAACAATCAATACGTGTCATATTTCCAGTCACTAGGACTCTGAGCGAATGCAAGATGCAAAACAAATTCAACATTATTATACTTATAGATAAGTCACACTAAACCTTGTGAATTTAGTGTCTATTGAATCCTTATAAAATGTATACGTTTAGATAGTAGAAATCTTGGTATATCTTGTGCAGGATCATATTCTTTCTGTATGCCAAAGAGGCAATTACTTATTGTGTGTTAATTTACTTTTTTGCATCTTATTCTGCTATTCACTAACACACATTACCTATATTCATTGATTATGCCGTCTAAATGCTTTGACATACCATTCCACCCATCTCAAGGGTGATAGCATTTTGCCCATTACCTATTAATATAATGTAACATGTGGGGGGAAGGGGGCGCATACAATGAAACCCCAGCTGCTCCATCAGGCGGCTAGGGTGAATTGTCATTGTTTCCTCGTTAATAGAACTAGGGAGTCATTCCATGGCCGAGTTACTGTTACTTTTATTCAGTCTCCATCACCTTACATCACTCAATATCTTGCTGGCTAAATTGGCCAATCTTTGTAGTTTAGATATGTGATGTGTTGTGTTTATGAGTCTGGTGGTCTTCCAGATCATTTCCACTTGCCCTTTATCCAGCAAGAGCTCTAGATACATGAATCTTACAACGAAACCACTTGGGCCTAGGTATTTTTTGTACTATTCAGATGTATTTAGATACTGTCTGATAAAGATTTGGTACCCTACCAGGCTTGTTTTCATTGAGGTGTGCTCTAGTCATAGTCAATTAGAATCTGACACGGGTGTGATTGGAGTTGCTGGAAGGTCTATGGAGAATATAAGCAAATATTCCCTGGTTGATTCCCTCTCTTGTGATGACACGTGACTGTTTCTTAATACATTCTGAGTCAGAAGATTGTTTGAGAAATGCATTTTTTTACTGGTTTTTGGAATAACATTAGCTTAGTTTTTGTTTTACATAGTTGGACCTAGAGTAGGCATGTGACTAGCATGGGCTGTATGAGCGTAAAACCATCTTTCTGCCACTTGGTGCCATGTTGGAGCAGAAAACTGCAGATAGCTTTCAACCCTTCTCCAAGAAGCCCAGTGCATAGCTTGGAAGATTTTGAATTCAAGTCTAGACGCCAGAGAGGACCATTGGAGGGTATTTCATGCTGCCTTCAGGTGATCATCCCTCCTAACAATATAGATCAGTCAAACTGCCGGATGTTGCAATCTTGTACCCTGCCTTTGGATTGTTTGAAAGCATTGTATTGATTATATTAAAGTAATCAAAAACTTAACAATAGTTTCTCTTAATATTTGCTCTGTACGAATGCTGTGAACTTTCAGAGCTAGATGAGTTAAACAATAAAGCCTTTTAACTTCCTTATTTGGTTGAAATTGGCAAGATCTAAATTAAAATGAATGCCCATGTTTCAGATTTGCAGGTAGATTTTGCCAACCGTTTTAAACATATTTTGCACCCTTTTTTGCTATAACTTCCTCATGATGTCTGTTTTTTCATCACTAAGACCAACCTAGGTCTCATGGTCAAAAGTGCAATACACTGCTGGGGGAACCGATTTGCATCATTGTAGCATGATTATCTTAGTTCAGGGCAGGTACGATTTACACACCATCTTTTGGCACAGTAGTTGATGTTATTCCCTTTGATATAAAACCAGGTTACATAATTTTTTATTTACTCACATATTTTTCAGTAGTTTAATTCATGAGACTATGATCCTACAATAGTGCATCACATCTAAAGCATCTTCTGCACTTAAAACTTGGATTTATAGTGCACCAGACATACTGTGTAAAGCTTTGATCTGAATGCCGTATCTTTTCCCATAAGAGCAGTAAACCAGTTTCTTTATTCTCCATCCATGGTGTTCCGTATCAGTGCCATGATGCTCCTTGGAGTGTTAGGTGCGCTATATAAAACCCCATTTACATTACATTACTTCTGAATTGTCCTCTATATTTTCGGTAGCCGTCGTATTGATCCCTTCTGTCTTCATCTGTGTAACATTACTTGAGTTACCTCCGAAGCACATTTTTTCACAAACCTCTATATGATCCCCTATGGATGCCGTTTTTGTACTGTTTCAAACACCCAGTGCCTTTGTATGCCTACTTTTTAGCCATACTCCATCAGTCCATGTCCTTTTCCCGTTCTTTCAGATTGGGTGGTGTTCCAGAACCAGTACAATGCATCCACATTTCTTCTCGCTTGCATCAAACATAAATTACAAAATAGTTTTCTGGGTTACAGTCATTGAGATAATTTGAGGTGTTCCAAGAATCCTGAATTTATCTCTGCATTTTTCCTCGGACGTTTTTCTTAGGTTATAGAAGGTTTTTCAGCTGACATATATCAAGAAAGAAATAGTTTTTTAGAAGTGGTGATGGTTGGATAGTTAAAGGGTCTAATGGCTATTTCTTTTACGATGGACCTATTCATGAAGTGACGATGTTAATAATGAGAAGAATTCCTTGATCCATGATACGGGACGTGAGACAAGCAATCTACTATTTTCTTCATTAGTTCCATGTCAATGTACTCGAAGGCGATGGTCTTGATAGTAGATTTTGCAGGCAGATGGCGTTTATTGAGATGTTCACAGTTAACCTTTTGAACCAAGGAATTATATTTTGTCCTTTCACCGAATATGTTTTTAATTTAGGAATGAGTCAGTTAAAATAATGCTAAATACTCTTATCATTTGATGTATTACCACATTGATGCAATTGAAAATATATCCTTTTTTAACTGTTAATGTATTGTATTACTTTGTGTTTATTTCTGAGTTGAAGATGTGATACCTGCTTTTCATTTTCATGGCATTAGCTGGTGTGCTCTCTTTTGCACAATTTGCTGAATGTCCTGTTTCATAGGTTTAGTTCTATGCTTTAGGAAGTGAATGTCTCTATTCATTGCGTCCAATATATTTATTATGTATAAAGCATCTAGATGATACGTAGGTTTGGTTTCTCTGGTGGTGTGTAGGTTATCTGGAATATAATTGAGCTCAATCTGATTCTCTCTTCAAACTGCATTGTAGGAAGCTGGCTTTTTATATGACATACCAAAATTAGGTATGTTGGGAAAGATTCCAGGGGTTCCCTTATGAGTGGACAGGGTTAGTTCTAGCAATCTTGTGGTGCTCTTCTAGGAGGTATTGTGGTCGAGCAGCCTTAGGTTTATCAGAGAGGAGTGTTAGACATCCTCAAATGAACTCAACAGTCGAAAAATGATGCACACGACTCAATAAGGAAATGCACACCAATTTATAAAAATAACACATATTTGTATATATGTTTAGGCACCAGAATCAATGTGATCAGGTAAGTATATTTGGCAAGATAAATACTTTTACTCTTAAAAAATGGACAGTGCATTTTTCAAAGCTGCAATGTTAACCTACAGAAGGAAAAACTAGTATGGCACTCAGGTACAGTACAACTACTTAAGAGACTAACCTTCTGGACTTGAGGTGAGTTTGTGGCAAGGTACGAAGCAGCACCAGCAGGTCACCTCGAGCGGCACTAGGACATCCAGGTGCAGGGGTACAATACAGCATCGGGTGCCCAAGGCTAGTAAATGGGGATCGGTCTGAGGGAAAAGAAGCTGCAGGTCAGGACTGGGAGGCCACTCAGGTTGAACCAAACAAAGGGCTCAATTCTATAAGATGCAATGCTATGGGACTGGGGACACCAGTGGTTCTCTTCTCCTCGTATTGGTCTGACTGGGTGCAGAGGGTCTTTTAGGTGTCGGGTTTCCTCATCACGGAGCACTCACGGTTGAGGGGCCTGCAAACAGAGGCAATGTCAGAGAGTTCAGGAGGGGTAAAACCAAGGTGGAATCTGTCTCTTGCGGGCTTGGGGACCACACTGACACCATTGGTCCAATTCAACATGGGCTGGTGGGATTGTGTCCAGTGGTGCTTGGTGGTGTCAGGTTTGATGGTTACGGAGTCCTCATGATTTGTCTTGGGGGGCCTGCAGTATGCTGGGGAGGAGTTCCGCTGCTCCAAGGAATTCTTGATTCTTTATTAAAGTAAGGCAGTCCTCCCAGGCAGTAGAGGCATGACAGCTGTAGGACGAGAAGTCTTTGGCGCATGTTTGATGGTGAACAGCAGACAGGCTGGAAGGGCTGGTACCAAGTCAGTTGTTGTTCTTCAGTTTTCTGCTTTCAAGACTCTTTAGGGTCCTTCTTCTCTGTAGGTCATCAGGATCAGACTTTTGGGTGCCCAGGATTCCCCTAATACTAAATGTAGGTGATTAGGGAGTAATACCCAATGGACTACTATTAAAAGCCAGCAATTTGTACTAATCCAAGAAGGCTTTATTTGATTTCAACCATCAACAGAAAACAGGTCTCAACTCCAACATCTCCAGAGCAGGAATGCCCCCACCACACCCGTGACCACACTCCTTCCATGAACATGACATACAAATATTCCACAAGCTCCAAGGTTGGACAAACAAGTAGATTACAACACATCCCTTTTACACAATATATGAACAATTATAAATATTGTTAATATCTTGAACATAAGAAAACAAAATAAAGAAGATAAGAAAAATTCAACACATTAGCATTAATAGTAAACAACAAGAACAAATAGAAGAATAAATAGAAGATCCAGAACTCTAATATAAAACATACTCTTTGAATTTCACAGGCACATGTTTGGGCCTAGTCGAACTAGTAGAATTGTCACTGCTTGTACCTCTATTCATAGAAATAGTACTTTGAACTCTAGTCGCACAATGAGTTGTCTCAACAAATTTAACAAACCTAGACATACTCCAAGTACAGCCATTGTTCAAAGCCACAACATTTTTCTTAATTGCAGTGATTACAAAAGGGCCTAGAAAATTGGATAATCCCTTGTGACAATTTTTAGTTTTTTTTTACCATAACACGATCTCCCAGATTCAATTTTTTCACTCTTACTGACATTTTGCTGTCATACCGCATTTTATATTTCTGCTGGTACTCAGCAACTTTACTCCTTTTCAATTCTCCAGTCACACCCTTCCTCTTCCAAACAGGAAGCCCCACTGGATTCAACTTGGAACTCGCTATCCTTCCTCTCAAGACTTCAAAAGGCGATTTCTGAGAAATAGCATTGGGAACTGTGCGATGTGCCCACCAAGTTTCTCTCAAGACATAACTAAAAGAAATCCCAGAATCATGTGCTCGCTGGGCACAACTCTATTCATCCTCTCTGTGAGGCCATTGGCCTGTGGAGAATATAAAGCTGTCTTTTGATGGACAATTCCAAGACCTTCAAGGAAATCATACATCTCATGAGAAGTGAACCGCACCCCATTGTCAGTGACTAGATATTTGGGTATACCCTCTGAGGCAAAAACATCCTTCAAAAACCCAATCACTGACCTTGAATTCACAATACCCATGCACTTGGAAGTCACCCACTTTGAAGTGTAGCCCACCAAAGGAACAACAAACCTTTCATGGTAAGGCATTAAATCAAAAGGTCCCATTATATCTAACCCCAACTTAGTCCACACAGCATTAGGTATCACCACAGGAGAAAGAGGAGCTTGACTTGGTACATGAGATTCGTCATTAATAGCACATAGGTGACAATTTATAACGACAGATTCCACCATCCGATCCATTCCTGGCCACCAATACCTCTCTCTGACACGTGCCTTCGTAAGGCTCCTCCCTAAATGCCCCTCATGAGCTAAGATGACAACCTTATCTTTAAGCTCATCGGGTGGAACCATTCTGTCACCCCTCATCAAATTCCCTCCACAAAAAGTTAGATCATCCATTACAGTCCAAAAAGGCTTCAAAACAGGATCCAGATCTTTGTAACTTGGCCAACCCTTAGATACAACATATTTAAGAGCAAGAAACCCTTTATCAACAGCAACACAAGATGACCCTCATCTTTTAACAAGGAATTCTCCACCAACCAATTTACACATTCTAATTCTTCTCCCACTTGTTGAGAGTTAACTGGTAACCTTGATAAGCAGTCAGCTGATATATTGTTCAAACCTGATATGTATTGTACACGGAAATTAAATTCCTGCAGACCTTCACTCCACCTCTTAAGTCTAGGAGTCATATTGTCACTATGATGACACGAAAAAATCTGAACCAGTGGCCGATGATCGGATTTCACTATAAAAGGAATCCCCCACAAATAAAACTTAAAGTGTGTATTCCCCAAAAACACTCAGAGCCTCTGTCCCAATACAAGAGTAATTAACTTCAGCTTCTCTCAAAGCTCTGGAGGCAAAGGCTACAACTCTTTCTTCCCCATCTACAACCTGGGAAAGCACTGCTCCTAGTCCTTTGAGACTAGCATCAGTTGTAAGAATAGTTTTCAACTTAGTATCAAAATGACCCAAAGATGGCATTTTGCTAATTTAAGACTTCACTAAATTGAAAGCTATCTCACATTCTGATGTCCAAACAAAACGTACTCCCTTTTTCAACAACGCTCTTATAGGCTCAACCACACTGGCAAACCCTTTTACAAACTTAGAGTAGAACTCTGCCATACCAAAAATGACCTAACCTGTTCCTTATCTTCTGGTGCAGGGGCTTTAACAATACTGTCCGCGAGTTGCAACTTAGGTTGTATACCTTCACCTGAAATAACGTGACCAAGATAAGTAACAGACTCTAGTCCAATATGACATTTTTACATCTTAACAGTAAGTCCTTTCTCTCTCAATTTAGTCAATATGGATCTCAAAACATTCTCATGCTCACTCTCATTCTTACCATACACAAGTATGTCAACCTGAAAAAACAGAACGTTTGACAAACTTCCAAGAACCATTTTCATCACTCTTTGAAAACAAGCTGCGGCCGAGCCAGCCCAAAAGGCATTCTTAAGAAACGATACGCTCCCAACGGTGTAACAAAGGATGTTAAATGCCATGAATCCTTATGAAGAGTAATCTGATGGTACGCAGATGATAAATCTAGTACGCTGAAAATTTTGGCCCCCTTTAGCAAACTAATAGACTCTGATATGTTGGGTAGAGGTTGTCGGTCCACCCAAATCCACTCATTGAGTCCGCGTAAGTCCACACACAGCCTCACAGCAGACCCACCATCCTTAGGCACCAAAACCACCGGAGATAGCCATTCCGAGGCTTCGATTTCCTCAATCACACCCAATTTGAGCAACCTTTCAAGTTCAAGTCTTAACGGGCCAACCATCAAATTTGGTACCCTCCGTACCTTATGTACACAGGGTATGGCTGAATTTGTTTGTATAATCCGATGCTCAAAACCTTTGAGACAACCAAGAGCATCTGAAAATACCTCAGGAAAGTCGTCAAAATATTTACTCCTAACATCCACATCATTAATTGACAAAACTTGCTTAAGTGGGTCATTACACTCTCTATCAATCAACATGACTTGATCTTCTGGCTTCTTGGCATTAGGATTCAAAATTATGCCCAAGTCATTTTGATGCCACCAACCCAGAAGATTATCTCCTCTCACAGCCACATACACCTTCCCCACAATTTTCTTCCCTTTGAACACAATCTATGCTGTCACATACCCCACAACATCCACACGAGACCCCCCATAACTAATGGAAGAAATATCAGGAGGAAAAACTTAACATTTTCAAGTCCTATTACCTCATCCCAAATTTTGTTTCCAATTAAAGTAAATGGGGAACCGGAATCGGCCATTACATTGAACTCATTACCATCCACAGAAATGTTACAGAACGGCATAACAATCTTATCAGAGTCAACTTTCCCATCAGTTTCTGAAATACTTGAAACAACCACAGTGCGAATACTGTCAGAAGTACGACCCTTCTTTGCAGATTTGCAAACACAAGCATAATGTCCCTTGATTCCACAGTTGATGCAAACTGCTTCTTTAGCATAACAATTGGGAAAGCTTGAAGAATGAGAGAGACTGCCACATCTATAACACCGCATCCTTTGAGTATCTGTATTATTTTTCTCGCGATCAAAAGTACGTTGTTGACGTAAATCACGTTGGTTATGTGATTGGGTATCTTTGTGAGTGAAGGTATGACTTTGGTTATCTTTTGAGACAATCTTGTTCTTTGTAGTTAAAGATACTTTAGCAATATTGTCACAAATCTCATCACTCAGATCATATTCCAACATGGGGGTCGATTATGATTGTGGTAAATCCACATTCTCCGGGCCGGTGGAAGCCACTGCCGGCCCGGAGGATGCCGATTCACCGCCGCGGACCCTGAAAACACCCCCGCCAGATCATGATGGCGGTGGGATCAGCGGCAGACGGCAGGTCCGTCCGGTGCTGATCCATGGGGTGTTGACCGGAATTTGGTGGCGGTGTCTGCAAGACACCGCCAGCCAAATTACGATGTGTGTGCAAACATGCTTTTCTGCAGCGTATTTTTCCGCCGCGGAAAAGCATGTGGAGATTTGCTTCTGGGGGGCCCTTTTGGGCCCCCAGGGTGTCGAGGGGTGGGGGGTGCACATGGGGGGTACCTATGGTACCCCCCTGCATTTGCATGCACAAAGCGGCAGGCACCGCACGGTGCCTGCCGCTTGATGCATGCAAATGCAAAGCATGCATATTTAACATTGCGGTGGGTGCTGCTTTAAGCAGTACCCGCCACAATGTTAACTATACAGGATGTGACCGCCAGGGTGGCGGTCACATCCTAATTCCGATGGAGGGAACACCGCTGCCCCTGCAGACGGTCCCTCCACCTCGGGGGTGGCGGACGGACGCAAGTCCGTCTGCCATCCTAATCGATGTCTTGACATTTCTTTGTACTTGTTGTGTCATCATGTTCACGATTTTTCCTAATTTCCTTCACCCATGAAGACGTATTCTCAACACCTTCTACAATTGCGATGGCTTCCATTAATGTGGGATTTTTAGACAAGAGATTTTCCTGTACTCTTGTGCTGTTTGTGCATCTCACAAGTTGATCTCGCAACAAGGAATCTGACAGGTCACCAAACTCACATGTACGTGCTAATGTTTTCAAAGAAGCAACATAGGTTCCTACATGTTCCGTGGGACCTTGTAGTCTCATGAAAAACCTATGACGTTCCAAAACAACATTGATACGAGGTCCAAAATATTTTTCCAACATCGTCATGGACATCTCATATACATCAGTGGGTTCACCATCACCATTGCCAATAGTTATGAGATCCACACTATCATAAATGTTTCTACCTTCCACCCCTAAATTATGTAGAAGTATGGCTTGCTTTCTAACAGCTTAAAATTTTTCTCCCCCAATTATCACTATGTAAGACTCAAAATGATTCTTCCACCTTTACCAGGGAAGGATGGGTTCTCCTTTTTCAGATAAAAATGCAGGAGGTTGAGACATGCTGGTAGAACTAACAATGTTTGTTAAGTAAAATGAACCAAACGATCTTTACAGGTAGTGTAACACTTTAAATTGACATGCCAAAAGGAACAACACAGCAGAGAATGCCAAAGTGAGTTTATTGCTTTTGAGCTCAGTTGTCTACTTTTTGTAAAAACACTGGTTTTATCGTGAAGCGTTCTGACAGTCACAAGATTAAATTCAGTCACAAGATTAAATTCTCACCGTAAATAAAAATCGCGCTGATTACAATCTTGTTTTGACATTGTTCCGATGAATCGCTCTGGTTACTATCTCGTTTTGTCACTGTTCCGCTGTAATTTGCTATTTTGGCCCAATCCAAGATGGCCGCCACGTAAAATGCGTGATACGTAATGCGTGATGACACGTATGACGCGTACAATGTCAATATTGCATCGAACACTGGAACACAGAACGAGCAGGATCCACAGAGCACAAGGACACCGCTCATGCTAACGTTTGAAGATAAACAAGTTGGGAACTGACACTTACTTTAAGAGATTTCGTTTTGTATTAAATCCATGAGTTCATACCAATGCGTTCTTGCGAAGCTCAAAAACTATGATCTTCAAGTGAAGAGAGTTGACAGCCAGCCAAATCTAAATTAGAAATCCAATCCAAGGTAGTTGAGGAATAGTAAATCCAAAACCAATCCAAAAGGGTTTACAGGGGAATCGATGGTTGCAGCTTGTCCCCAATCAAGAGCTCCTCGTCGCCAATATTAAAAGCCAGCAATTTGTAATAATCAAAGAAGGCTTTATTTGATTTCAACCATCAACAGAAAACAGGTCTCAACTCCAACATCTCCAGAGCAGGAATGACCCCACCACACCCTTGATGTCATAGCATTCTCATTCCATGAACATAACATACAAATGTTCCACAAGCACCAAGGTTGGACAAACAACAGCTACCTACCTCTGGGGTTGTCTTCTGCAGTGGCAGGACTTATGTGTTTGGTGAGGGGTCCTTTAGGGTGGCACAATGCGTGCTGCAGACATGAAGGTCCCTTTTTAGCCCCCCTCTCCTAGATGACAGGCGTATCTTTCACTATCGAAATACAGGGAGTACCAAAAGGTATTTACAATTGGGGGAACAACTGTAGAGTTTTGGGAAAGAGATCTGGCACCAGGGACCTGGTTAGCCGACATCCAGTGCATTTCCAGTTAAAATCACATCTCGAATACCAAACAAAATGGGTGTGACCATGTCGAAAAGGGGCACTTTCCTACATGCATGTTATCATATTATGTCTTGATAAGAAGGTGTGTGCTTAAATATGATTATTAGGTTTGTGGTTTATCGCTTGATACAGAGTACAGTATATGTACTTTAAATTATAACAAAGAACATAAACCAAAAACGTATCTACCTAATGAATCATATTACCAAAATCTAAATGTACTTCCACATCCAAATTAAACAATACAAATACAATGAAAACAAATATTATGAATATAACCTGATTGTGGTAATAAATAGTTGTACACACATATGGGAGGAGTTCACTGTACCAGTTGCTGTGCTGTACTTCACAGATTGCTAGCTGCTATTTCCTGATTAAGCCAGCCTTCTCTGGCTGAAGCAACACCTGTAAATCCAGAGAGAGGACGAGAGGGGCCAAGGCAGAGTCCAGGCATGTAAAAGTCAGGATGGCAAGGAGCAAACTGACTCCTTAAGTACATTAGCTGAAAAACTGCTACTCAAGTTTGGTACTTTGCACCAGACCTACCCACCAGCATCCCATTGCTGTTCCACTTGTTCTCTCAGCGATGGTGTGTGCCCTTTGTTGTTGTGATGGGCTTGCTATCTCCAGCTGCAAGTTGGTTCTGCACACCCAAAGCTAGAAGTAAAAGTGACAGATGATAAGTCAAGCAACCCCCGCCATGAACAGTGTTGTAATCAATGAGGTCCTATTAGATGTTGCATTGATCTTATCAAAGATGTCATATAACAGTTCATGGGGGATGTAATATGTGAGTAATTATCAGTGTATGGAGAGGATGCAAGTTATAGTTACTTCAGCTTAACATAACCAGTGAAGTTCAGTGATTTTTTTAGTTTAAAATCTAACATTTTAACAGATATTTTCACCTAACTATAATGTCACTTTAATCTTGGTTTTCTCAGAGATTTGACTTTTTCTAATGCAAAGTAAAATATTTTAACCATACCTAACTATCATGTCACTTTAACCTTTGTATTTATTTCATGAATTTCTAGTTTTTTTTAAATGTGATATTTAATTGCCATACCTAACTAGGCCTGCCCTCTGCCACGCCAGCCACCTGTGCCCAACCCCCGTGGGCAGCCAACACCATGCTGGGCATGGACTTTGGCCGTGTGCAGCATGTGGTGACAGCCAGGCCCTGTGCCAAACCCCTCGGGGTGGGCAGGTCCCCACCAATAATCCTTTTTTTCACTGGGCCGCTGTACCACAGTACTGCTGCAAACATTTCAGGATGCAGGGTCTGACATCAACCAACCACAAGGGGCTGAGGGGAGGAGCCACAGGGCCTGCAGTTCCCCTGCCAGTACCCATCCTGTGAGCCAGCCACAGCTGCAATTGTTTTTTTTAATTTCGGGAGGCCTATCAACTGGGGCCTTTTTACTTTTATGGGGAGGGAGATACAAAGACCCCATTCCAGCACCTTTAGAGCACTAGGGACCTCATCCCCTGGGGCATTTTTTTTAAAGGGGAGGGGCATGTGGACCATATCCGCAGGGCATTTATCATTGATTAATGGAGGAGGTACAAGTACTCCATCCTTTAGCCAATAGTGGCTCCTGGTACCTCATCCCCAGGGGCTTTTATTTTTTTAAGGGGAGGGGCAAATGACCCCTCCTCTCTGAGACAGTAGTGGCCCTCAGGACCTCAACCGCCCTGGGCCTTATGTGGGTGCCCCAGTGCCAATCTGGGCATCTCCCAAACACTATGTTGGTCCTGCAGGGGAGCCTCGGGGACTTCAAGGTTCTGCACATGCACCCATACTGGATGCTTTGGGAGCCGGCAGTGTTCCTGCGTGGCAGGAGTAGATGTTTTTTTATCTTCCTACTGAATGGAAGCAATCTTAGTTTCCCTGCACCCTAGATCATGAGCAGGAAAATATGTGTCTGCTCCCACCCAGTGGGAGCATTTTTAAAGTTCCAGCCCGGTGGAAGCAGACTTGTTTCCCTGCCTGCAAAACTACTGTGTCATGGGGGTGGGCTCTCTGGGACATGGTGAGTGAACTAACCCAAGCTCAGGGAGGGGGACTGAGCATACCTCCCTTTTAATTTATTTTATTTATTTATTTAATTTATTTTATTTAAAACATTTATAGAGCGCGACTGTCACCTGGCAGGTATCCTGGCGCTGTTAGCTGCTCCTGGGGTTTAATGACGGGGGGGGGGAATGGATTATGGCTGACCTGTTTAGAGGGGTGAAGGAAAGAGCCATGTTTTGATTCGTTTCCTGAAGGGGAGGAGATGAGGGATTTGACGAATGTCGACAGGCAGACTGTTCCACAGCTTGGCTGCAGCTACTCTGAACGATCTTCCCCCCATCCTGGCCTTCTTATATCTGGGCACTCTCGCCAGGCAGGCAGTTGTGGACCTGAGTGTTCTGGTGGGGGTATACCAAGAGAACAGACGTTGAAGAGGTCTGGGTCCTGCACCATGTAGTGCCTTAAAGACCAGGCAGAGGGCCTTGAAGGCAATGCGTTGCTTCAAAGGCAACCAGTGCAGCTCGGCCAGTGCAGCCGTGGCCGAGGATCTCCTGGTCCAGCCGAGAGCCAGTTTGGCTGCTGCTGACTGAACTCGTTGGAGTCTGTCCAGTAGAGTCGCAGGAGATTCAAGCAGCAGGCCATTACAGTAGTCAAGGCGACTAAGAATAGTACACCTGACTACTAATGCTCTGGCGGAAGAAGGTAGCAAAGGCAAGACCTTGCGCAGTGAGCGCATAAGGCCAGAGCAGGTAGCGACTGTTCTTGAGACCTGCGTTTCCATGCTCAGTTGGTGATTTAGCATGACGCCCAGGTTGCGGACACTGGTGACAGGTGGCGGGTTGTTAGAGTTTTCCGGGGGCCAGAACTCAGCGGGCAAAGGGCGGGGTATACGACTCGCAAGACAGAACAATACCTCGGTTTTCGAGGCATTGAACTGGAGGGAGTTCTGGTGCAACCAGCTCGCAGTGTCTCTTAGACAGTCATGGAAGGCTTGCAAGGGGATGGAATCTTCGCCTTCCCAAGAGAAGAGGAGCTGGGTGTCGTCCGCATAGTTTACTGTGGTCATGTTATGTGATTTAATTAACATGACCAATGGTTTCAAGTTTAGCCCTGGGGAATTGAGTCGCCAGGACTTATTGAAGTCTGTGGCGGGGAGCTGCATGCTCCCTCCCCTTAATGCTAAATTGGCTCAGGTGGATAGGGTCACCACAGCCTTTTAAGGCTCGGGGAGGGGGCATTAAACCCCCTTCTCTTTAATTTGAGTTTGGCCGTGGGAATGGGACTCCTTCTCTCAATATGTTTTTGTGCCACCCCCACGGGCCAAGGCCCACCCAGAGGCATTTTTTAAGTAGTGCTGATCCTCTACAAACATGTGGCAAAATGCGAAAAAAATAAATTGTTTGGCCCAGGGGCGGTCCCTCTGGGACCTTCATCCACCACCCTAGGGGGTCAAGATATCCCTCCCCTACCTCTTATACATTTTTTAAAAATCTTTTTCTAGGACTCTGGACTTAGTCCCAATTCATAAGATGGTTGCTCCCATATCATTGATCAAGTGGCTGTCAATCAGATCTCAGCTTGATATATGTTAGGTCAGCGGAATCCTCTACAGTGTGACGTATACAGGTTTTGAGAATTAACAGATGAATATCACATCACAAAAAGCACACTTTCTGGACCAGGATCCATCTTTCTGCCAAATTTGGTGGGAATCCATTCAGCATTTTTTCAGTATCGTAGCTCAATTTTCCTATGGAAAAATGAATTGAGAAAACATGTTTTGGGAACTCCTGTTTTCTTGACTCCTGCTTAACAGATCTCTCTGAATTTTTTTCCGTAAGCAATGGTGATGGATGAGATTTCTTCCCTGAAAGATTTGTGAAGTTTATTGAAAGGGATACACAGTTATTAGGAAGACAAAAAATTAATTTGGTGGAGTAGTGAGATATAGTTGCCTTAGGTCATGAATTATACTATAACTGATGATTTTCTGCTTTTTTTTGTTTTGAATTTTACTGTGTTACTGAACATTTCACCTAAATATAATGTTAATCTAACCTTTGTTTCTTTCAGTATATATGTATATATATATATATATATATCAACAACACGAAGGGTAGCCCTGATGAAAGGAAGCCTCAGACAGTTGAAATAAATCCATTTTATTAGAGGCTCGACTTGCCAGCAAATTTCAACGTGAACAAGGAACTTCCAAGTGTCTCTTATCCCTCTTGCCAAACGCGTTTCAGGAACAATGGTTCCCTTTCTCAATGGCTTGGAACTGCATCAAGTTCGTAATGCTGCCTCGCACTATTTTATCTTCACGGGCCCTGCTCCAGTGGGCGTGGCCACAACAGCCTTCTGGGACCTGTAGTGCGAAGAAATTAAACTCAAGTGAGTGCCTCGAACTTTGCAGGAAAAATTACATAGTCTTAAAACCCCAGTGGGTTGAAGTCAATGGCACGTTGAAAACTGCCCTGCTTTGTAGTAGAGTCTCAGGACACTGTCTTCCATGTGCGCCATCACCCACACGGCGATAGCACAGGTCCGCTTTTCGAGCAGCGAGCTTCCTTTCGCGGCTGGCAAAGCCGCTAATTTATCAACAACACGAAGGGTAGCCCTGATGAAAGGAAGCCTCAGACAGTTGAAATAAATCCATTTTATTAGAGGCTCGACTTGCCAGCAAAGTTCAACGTGAACAAGGAACTTCCAAGTGTCTCTTATCCCTCTTGCCAAACGCGTTTCAGGAACAACGGTTCCCTTTCTCAATGGCTTGGAACTGCATCAAGTTCGTAATGCTGCCTCGCACTATTTTATCTTCACGGGCCCTGCTCCAGTGGGCGTGGCCACAACAGCCTTCTGGGACCTGTAGTGCGAAGAAATTAAACTCAAGTGAGTGCCTCGAACTTTGCAGGAAAAATTACATAGTCTTAAAACCCCAGTGGGTTGAAGTCAATGGCACGTTGAAAACTGCCCTGCTTTGTAGTAGAGTCTCAGGACACTGTCTCCCATGTGCGCCATCACCCACACGGCGATAGCACAGGTCCGCTTTTCGAGCAGCGAGCTTCCTTTCGCGGCTGGCAAAGCCGCTAATTTATCAACAACACGAAGGGTAGCCCTGATGAAAGGAAGCCTCAGACAGTTGAAATAAATCCATTTTATTAGAGGCTCGACTTGCCAGCAAAGTTCAACGTGAACAAGGAACTTCCAAGTGTCTCTTATCCCTCTTGCCAAACGCGTTTCAGGAACAACGGTTCCCTTTCTCAATGGCTTGGAACTGCATCAAGTTCGTAATGCTGCCTCGCACTATTTTATCTTCACGGGCCCTGCTCCAGTGGGCGTGGCCACAACAGCCTTCTGGGACCTGTAGTGCGAAGAAATTAAACTCAAGTGAGTGCCTCGAACTTTGCAGGAAAAATTACATAGTCTTAAAACCCCAGTGGGTTGAAGTCAATGGCACGTTGAAAACTGCCCTGCTTTGTAGTAGAGTCTCAGGACACTGTCTCCCATGTGCGCCATCACCCACACGGCGATAGCACAGGTCCGCTTTTCGAGCAGCGAGCTTCCTTTCGCGGCTGGCAAAGCCGCTAATTTATCAACAACACGAAGGGTAGCCCTGATGAAAGGAAGCCTCAGACAGTTGAAATAAATCCATTTTATTAGAGGCTCAACTTGCCAGCAAAGTTCAACGTGAACAAGGAACTTCCAAGTGTCTCTTATCCCTCTTGCCAAACGCGTTTCAGGAACAACGGTTCCCTTTCTCAATGGCTTGGAACTGCATCAAGTTTGTAATGCTGCCTCGCACTATTTTATCTTCACGGGCCCTGCTCCAGTGGGCGTGGCCACAACAGCCTTCTGGGACCTGTAGTGCGAAGAAATTAAACTCAAGTGAGTGCCTCGAACTTTGCAGGAAAAATTACATAGTCTTAAAACCCCAGTGGGTTGAAGTCAATGGCACGTTGAAAACTGCCCTGCTTTGTAGTAGAGTCTCAGGACACTGTCTCCCATGTGCGCCATCACCCACACGGCGATAGCACAGGTCCGCTTTTCGAGCAGCGAGCTTCCTTTCACGGCTGGCAAAGCCGCTAATTTATCAACAACACGAAGGGTAGCCCTGATGAAAGGAAGCCTCAGACAGTTGAAATAAATCCATTTTATTAGAGGCTCGACTTGCCAGCAAAGTTCAACGTGAACAAGGAACTTCCAAGTGTCTCTTATCCCTCTTGCCAAACGCGTTTCAGGAACAACGGTTCCCTTTCTCAATGGCTTGGAACTGCATCAAGTTCGTAATGCTGCCTCGCACTATTTTATCTTCACAGGCCCTGCTCCAGTGGGCGTAGCCACAACAGCCTTCTGGGACCTGTAGTGCGAAGAAATTAAACTCAAGTGAGTGCCTCGAACTTTGCAGGAAAAATTACATAGTCTTAAAACCCCAGTGGGTTGAAGTCAATGGCACGTTGAAAACTGCCCTGCTTTGTAGTAGAGTCTCAGGACACTGTCTCCCATGTGCGCCATCACCCACACGGCGATAGCACAGGTCCGCTTTTCGAGCAGCGAGCTTCCTTTCGCGGCTGGCAAAGCCGCTAATTTATCAACAACACGAAGGGTAGCCCTGATGAAAGGAAACCTCAGACAGTTGAAATAAATCCATTTTATTAGAGGCTCGACTTGCCAGCAAAGTTCAACGTGAACAAGGAACTTCCAAGTGTCTCTTATCCCTCTTGCCAAACGCGTTTCAGGAACAACGGTTCCCTTTCTCAATGGCTTGGAACTGCATCAAGTTCGTAATGCTGCCTCGCACTATTTTATCTTCACGGGCCCTGCTCCAGTGGGCGTGGCCACAACAGCCTTCTGGGACCTGTAGTGCGAAGAAATTAAACTCAAGTGAGTGCCTCGAACTTTGCAGGAAAAATTACATAGTCTTAAAACCCCAGTGGGTTGAAGTCAATGGCACGTTGAAAACTGCCCTGCTTTGTAGTAGAGTCTCAGGACACTGTCTCCCATGTGCGCCATCACCCACACGGCGATAGCACAGGTCCGCTTTTCGAGCAGCGAGCTTCCTTTCGCGGCTGGCAAAGCCGCTAATTTATCAACAACACGAAGGGTAGCCCTGATGAAAGGAAGCCTCAGACAGTTGAAATAAATCCATTTTATTAGAGGCTCGACTTGCCAGCAAAGTTCAACGTGAACAAGGAACTTCCAAGTGTCTCTTATCCCTCTTGCCAAACGCGTTTCAGGAACAACGGTTCCCTTTCTCAATGGCTTGGAACTGCATCAAGTTCGTAATGCTGCCTCGCACTATTTTATCTTCACGGGCCCTGCTCCAGTGGGCGTGGCCACAACAGCCTTCTGGGACCTGTAGTGCGAAGAAATTAAACTCAAGTGAGTGCCTCGAACTTTGCAGGAAAAATTACATAGTCTTAAAACCCCAGTGAGTTGAAGTCAATGGCACGTTGAAAACTGCCCTGCTTTGTAGTAGAGTCTCAGGACACTGTCTCCCATGTGCGCCATCACCCACACGGCGATAGCACAGGTCCGCTTTTCGAGCAGCGAGCTTCCTTTCACGGCTGGCAAAGCCGCTAATTTATCAACAACACGAAGGGTAGCCCTGATGAAAGGAAGCCTCAGACAGTTGAAATAAATCCATTTTATTAGAGGCTCGACTTGCCAGCAAAGTTCAACGTGAACAAGGAACTTCCAAGTGTCTCTTATCCCTCTTGCCAAACGCGTTTCAGGAACAACGGTTCCCTTTCTCAATGGCTTGGAACTGCATCAAGTTCGTAATGCTGCCTCGCACTATTTTATCTTCACGGGCCCTGCTCCAGTGGGCGTGGCCACAACAGCCTTCTGGGACCTGTAGTGCGAAGAAATTAAACTCAAGTGAGTGCCTCGAACTTTGCAGGAAAAATTACATAGTCTTAAAACCCCAGTGGGTTGAAGTCAATGGCACGTTGAAAACTGCCCTGCTTTGTAGTAGAGTCTCAGGACACTGTCTCCCATGTGCGCCATCACCCACACGGCGATAGCACAGGTCCGCTTTTCGAGCAGCGAGCTTCCTTTCGCGGCTGGCAAAGCCGCTAATTTATCAACAACACGAAGGGTAGCCCTGATGAAAGGAAGCCTCAGACAGTTGAAATAAATCCATTTTATTAGAGGCTCGACTTGCCAGCAAAGTTCAACGTGAACAAGGAACTTCCAAGTGTCTCTTATCCCTCTTGCCAAACGCGTTTCAGGAACAACGGTTCCCTTTCTCAATGGCTTGGAACTGCATCAAGTTCGTAATGCTGCCTCGCACTATTTTATCTTCACGGGCCCTGCTCCAGTGGGCGTGGCCACAACAGCCTTCTGGGACCTGTAGTGCGAAGAAATTAAACTCAAGTGAGTGCCTCGAACTTTGCAGGAAAAATTACATAGTCTTAAAACCCCAGTGGGTTGAAGTCAATGGCACGTTGAAAACTGCCCTGCTTTGTAGTAGAGTCTCAGGACACTGTCTCCCATGTGCGCCATCACCCACACGGCGATAGCACAGGTCCGCTTTTCGAGCAGTGAGCTTCCTTTCGCGGCTGGCAAAGCCGCCAATTTATCAACAACACGAAGGGTAGCCCTGATGAAAGGAAGCCTCAGACAGTTTAAATAAATCCATTTTATTAGAGGCTCGACTTGCCAGCAAAGTTCAACGTGAACAAGGAACTTCCAAGTGTCTCTTATCCCTCTTGCCAAACGCGTTTCAGGAACAACGGTTCCCTTTCTCAATGGCTTGGAACTGCATCAAGTTCGTAATGCTGCCTCGCACTATTTTATCTTCACGGGCCCTGCTCCAGTGGGCGTGGCCACAACAGCCTTCTGGGACCTGTAGTGCGAAGAAATTAAACTCAAGTGAGTGCCTCGAACTTTGCAGGAAAAATTACATAGTCTTAAAACCCCAGTGGGTTGAAGTCAATGGCACGTTGAAAACTGCCCTGCTTTGTAGTAGAGTCTCAGGACACTGTCTCCCATGTGCGCCATCACCCACACGGCGATAGCACAGGTCCGCTTTTCGAGCAGCGAGCTTCCTTTCGCGGCTGGCAAAGCCGCTAATTTATCAACAACACGAAGGGTAGCCCTGATGAAAGGAAGCCTCAGACAGTTGAAATAAATCCATTTTATTAGAGGCTCGACTTGCCAGCAAAGTTCAACGTGAACAAGGAACTTCCAAGTGTCTCTTATCCCTCTTGCCAAACGCGTTTCAGGAACAACGGTTCCCTTTCTCAATGGCTTGGAACTGCATCAAGTTCGTAATGCTGCCTCGCACTATTTTATCTTCACGGGCCCTGCTCCAGTGGGCGTGGCCACAACAGCCTTCTGGGACCTGTAGTGCGAAGAAATTAAACTCAAGTGAGTGCCTCGAACTTTGCAGGAAAAATTACATAGTCTTAAAACCCCAGTGGGTTGAAGTCAATGGCACGTTGAAAACTACCCTGCTTTGTAGTAGAGTCTCAGGACACTGTCTCCCATGTGCGCCATCACCCACACGGCGATAGCACAGGTCCGCTTTTCGAGCAGCGAGCTTCCTTTCGCGGCTGGCAAAGCCGCTAATTTATCAACAACACGAAGGGTAGCCCTGATGAAAGGAAGCCTCAGACAGTTGAAATAAATCCATTTTATTAGAGGCTCGACTTGCCAGCAAAGTTCAACGTGAACAAGGAACTTCCAAGTGTCTCTTATCCCTCTTGCCAAACGCATTTCAGGAACAACGGTTCCCTTTCTCAATGGCTTGGAACTGCATCAAGTTCGTAATGCTGCCTCGCACTATTTTATCTTCACGGGCCCTGCTCCAGTGGGCGTGGCCACAACAGCCTTCTGGGACCTGTAGTGCGAAGAAATTAAACTCAAGTGAGTGCCTCGAACTTTGCAGGAAAAATTACATAGTCTTAAAACCCCAGTGGGTTGAAGTCAATGGCACGTTGAAAACTGCCCTGCTTTGTAGTAGAGTCTCAGGACACTGTCTCCCATGTGCGCCATCACCCACACGGCGATAGCACAGGTCCGCTTTTCGAGCAGCGAGCTTCCTTTCGCGGCTGGCAAAGCCGCTAATTTATCAACAACACGAAGGGTAGCCCTGATGAAAGGAAGCCTCAGACAGTTGAAATAAATCCATTTTATTAGAGGCTCGACTTGCCAGCAAAGTTCAACGTGAACAAGGAACTTCCAAGTGTCTCTTATCCCTCTTGCCAAACGCGTTTCAGGAACAACGGTTCCCTTTCTCAATGGCTTGGAACTGCATCAAGTTCAAGTTCGAGAAAGGGAACCGTTGTTCCTGAAACGCGTTTGGCAAGAGGGATAAGAGACACTTGGAAGTTCCTTGTTCACGTTGAACTTTGCTGGCAAGTCGAGCCTCTGATAAAATGGATTTATTTCAACTGTCTGAGGCTTCCTTTCATCAGGGCTACCCTTCGTGTTGTTGATAAATTAGCGGCTTTGCCAGCCGCGAAAGGAAGCTCGCTGCTCGAAAAGCGGACCTGTGCTATCGCCGTGTGGGTGATGGCGCACATGGGAGACAGTGTCCTGAGACTCTACTACAAAGCAGGGCAGTTTTCAACGTGCCATTGACTTCAACCCACTGGCGTTTTAGGATTATGTAATTTTTCCTGCAAAGTTCGAGGCACTCACTTGAGTTTAATTTCTTCGCACTACAGGTCCCAGAAGGCTGTTGTGGCCACTCCCACTGGAGCAGGGCCCGTGAAGATAAAATAGTGCGAGGCAGCATTACGAACTTGATGCAGTTCCAAGCCATTGAGAAAGGGAACCGTTGTTCCTGAAACGCGTTTGGCAAGAGGGATAAGAGACACTTGGAAGTTCCTTGTTCACGTTGAACTTTGCTGGCAAGTCGAGCCTCTAATAAAATGGATTTATTTCAACTGTCTGAGGCTTCCTTTCATCAGGGCTACCCTTCGTGTTGTTGATAAATTAGCGGCTTTGCCAGCCGCGAAAGGAAGCTCGCTGCTCGAAAAGCGGACCTGTGCTATCGCCGTGTGGGTGATGGCGCACATGGGAGACAGTGTCCTGAGACTCTACTACAAAGCAGGGCAGTTTTCAACGTGCCATTGACTTCAACCCACTGGGGTTTTAAGACTATGTAATTTTTCCTGCAAAGTTCGAGGCACTCACTTGAGTTTAATTTCTTCGCACTACGGGTCCCAGAAGGCTGTTGTGGCCACGCCCACTGGAGCAGGGCCCATGAAGATAAAATAGTGCGAGGCAGCATTACGAACTTGATGCAGTTCCAAGCCATTGAGAAAGGGAACCGTTGTTCCTGAAACGCGTTTGGCAAGAGGGATAAGAGACACTTGGAAGTTCCTTGTTCACGTTGAACTTTGCTGGCAAGTCGAGCCTCTAATAAAATGGATTTATTTCAACTGTCTGAGGCTTCCTTTCATCAGGGCTACCCTTCGTGTTGTTGATAAATTAGCGGCTTTGCCAGCCGCGAAAGGAAGCTCGCTGCTCGAAAAGCGGACCTGTGCTATCGCCGTGTGGGTGATGGCGCACATGGGAGACAGTGTCCTGAGACTCTACTACAAAGCAGGGCAGTTTTCAACGTGCCATTGACTTCAACCCACTGGGGTTTTAAGACTATGTAATTTTTCCTGCAAAGTTCGAGGCACTCACTTGAGTTTAATTTCTTCGCACTACAGGTCCCAGAAGGCTGTTGTGGCCACGCCCACTGGAGCAGGGCCCATGAAGATAAAATAGTGCGAGGCAGCATTACGAACTTGATGCAGTTCCAAGCCATTGAGAAAGGGAACCGTTGTTCCTGAAACGCGTTTGGCAAGAGGGATAAGAGACACTTGGAAGTTCCTTGTTCACGTTGAACTTTGCTGGCAAGTCGAGCCTCTAATAAAATGGATTTATTTCAACTGTCTGAGGCTTCCTTTCATCAGGGCTACCCTTCGTGTTGTTGATAAATTAGTGGCTTTGCCAGCCGCGAAAGGAAGCTCGCTGCTCGAAAAGCG
The DNA here is from genome assembly GCF_964261635.1 of Lissotriton helveticus. NCBI lineage: Eukaryota > Metazoa > Chordata > Amphibia > Caudata > Salamandridae > Lissotriton > Lissotriton helveticus. The sequence continues at coordinate 657,798,441 of NC_136057.1, read as the reverse complement.
GACCTGTGCTATCGCCGTGTGGGTGATGGCGCACATGGGAGACAGTGTCCTGAGACTCTACTACAAAGCAGGGCAGTTTTCAACGTGCCATTGACTTCAACCCACTGGGGTTTTAAGACTATGTAATTTTTCCTGCAAAGTTCGAGGCACTCACTTGAGTTTAATTTCTTCGCACTACAGGTCCCAGAAGGCTGTTGTGGCCACGCCTACTGGAGCAGGGCCCGTGAAGATAAAATAGTGCGAGGCAGCATTACGAACTTGATGCAGTTCCAAGCCATTGAGAAAGGGAACCGTTGTTCCTGAAACGCGTTTGGCAAGAGGGATAAAAGACACTTGGAAGTTCCTTGTTCACGTTGAACTTTGCTGGCAAGTCGAGCCTCTAATAAAATGGATTTATTTCAACTGTCTGAGGCTTCCTTTCATCAGGGCTACCCTTCGTGTTGTTGATAAATTAGCGGCTTTGCCAGCCGCGAAAGGAAGCTCGCTGCTCGAAAAGCGGACCTGTGCTATCGCCGTGTGGGTGATGGCGCACATGGGAGACAGTGTCCTGAGACTCTACTACAAAGCAGGGCAGTTTTCAACGTGCCATTGACTTCAACCCACTGGGGTTTTAAGACTATGTAATTTTTCCTGCAAAGTTCGAGGCACTCACTTGAGTTTAATTTCTTCGCACTACAGGTCCCAGAAGGCTGTTGTGGCCACGCCCACTGGAGCAGGGCCCGTGAAGATAAAATAGTGCGAGGCAGCATTACGAACTTGATGCAGTTCCAAGCCATTGAGAAAGGGAACCGTTGTTCCTGAAACGCGTTTGGCAAGACGGATAAGAGACACTTGGAAGTTCCTTGTTCACGTTGAACTTTGCTGGCAAGTCGAGCCTCTAATAAAATGGATTTATTTCAACTGTCTGAGGCTTCCTTTCATCAGGGCTACCCTTCGTGTTGTTGATAAATTAGCGGCTTTGCCAGCCGCGAAAGGAAGCTCGCTGCTCGAAAAGCGGACCTGTGCTATCGCCATGTGGGTGATGGCGCACATGGGAGACAGTGTCCTGAGACTCTACTACAAAGCAGGGCAGTTTTCAACGTGCCATTGACTTCAACCCACTGGGGTTTTAAGACTATGTAATTTTTCCTGCAAAGTTCGAGGCACTCACTTGAGTTTAATTTCTTCGCACTACAGGTCCCAGAAGGCTGTTGTGGCCACGCCCACTGGAGCAGGGCCCGTGAAGATAAAATAGTGCGAGGCAGCATTACGAACTTGATGCAGTTCCAAGCCATTGAGAAAGGGAACCGTTGTTCCTGAAATGCGTTTGGCAAGAGGGATAAGAGACACTTGGAAGTTCCTTGTTCATGTTGAACTTTGCTGGCAGGTCGAGCCTCTAATAAAATGGATTTATTTCAACTGTCTGAGGCTTCCTTTCATCAGGGCTACCCTTCGTGTTGTTGATAAATTAGCGGCTTTGCCAGCCGCGAAAGGAAGCTCGCTGCTCGAAAAGCGGACCTGTGCTATCGCCGTGTGGGTGATGGCGCACATGGGAGACAGTGTCCTGGAACTCTACTACAAAGCAGGGCAGTTTTCAACGTGCCATTGACTTCAACCCACTGGGGTTTTAAGACTATGTAATTTTTCCTGCAAAGTTCGAGGCACTCACTTGAGTTTAATTTCTTCGCACTACAGGTCCCAGAAGGCTGTTGTGGCCACGCCCACTGGAGCAGGGCCCGTGAAGATAAAATAGTGCGAGGCAGCATTACGAACTTGATGCAGTTCCAAGCCATTGAGAAAGGGAACCGTTGTTCCTGAAACGCGTTTGGCAAGAGGGATAAGAGACACTTGGAAGTTCCTTGTTCACGTTGAACTTTGCTGGCAAGTCGAGTCTCTAATAAAATGGATTTATTTCAACTGTCTGAGGCTTCCTTTCATCAGGGCTACCCTTCGTGTTGTTGATAAATTAGCGGCTTTGCCAGCCGCGAAAGGAAGCTCGCTGCTCGAAAAGCGGACCTGTGCTATCGCCGTGTGGGTGATGGCGCACATGGGAGACAGTGTCCTGAGACTCTACTACAAAGCAGGGCAGTTTTCAACGTGCCATTGACTTCAACCCACTGGGGTTTTAAGACTATGTAATTTTTCCTGCAAAGTTCGAGGCACTCACTTGAGTTTAATTTCTTCGCACTACAGGTCCCAGAAGGCTGTTGTGGCCACGCCCACTGGAGCAGGGCCCGTGAAGATAAAATAGTGCGAGGCAGCATTACGAACTTGATGCAGTTCCAAGCCATTGAGAAAGGGAACCGTTGTTCCTGAAACGCGTTTGGCAAGAGGGATAAGAGACACTTGGAAGTTCCTTGTTCACGTTGAACTTTGCTGGCAAGTTCGAGCCTCTAATAAAATGGATTTATTTCAACTGTCTGAGGCTTCCTTTCATCAGGGCTACCCTTCGTGTTGTTGATAAATTAGCGGCTTTGCCAGCCGCGAAAGGAAGCTCGCTGCTCGAAAAGCGGACCTGTGCTATCGCCGTGTGGTGATGGCGCACATGGGAGACAGTGTCCTGAGACTCTACTACAAAGCAGGGCAGTTTTCAACGTGCCATTGACTTCAACCCACTGGGGTTTTAAGACTATGTAATTTTTCCTGCAAAGTTCGAGGCACTCACTTGAGTTTAATTTCTTCGCACTACAGGTCCCAGAAGGCTGTTGTGGCCACGCCCACTGGAGCAGGGCCCGTGAAGATAAAATAGTGCGAGGCAGCATTACGAACTTGATGCAGTTCCAAGCCATTGAGAAAGGGAACCGTTGTTCCTGAAACGCATTTGGCAAGAGGGATAAGAGACACTTGGAAGTTCCTTGTTCACGTTGAACTTTGCTGGGAAGTCGAGCCTCTAATAAAATGGATTTATTTCAACTGTCTGAGGCTTCCTTTCATCAGGGCTACCCTTCGTGTTGTTGATATATATATATATATATATATATATATATATATATATAGATATACAGTTTTCACCCAGCACAACAATGGTCTTTGGAGGAAGTGGAAACGAATATGTATATATATATATATATATATATATATATATATATATATATATTACAGCTCCAGTCCTTTTAAACCTATACCCAGCCGGGTCAGGAACAAAGACACAGCACTCCCGGGCTCAATTTAAACAGCGGAGGTATTTTATTCAGGCAAACGCGTTTCGGGACAGCGTCCCTTCGTCAGTGGTTCAACAATGGATCACGCAGTTTCATGTTTTTAAATGAGACACCAGAATTAGTGATAAACATTGAAAACGGACTAGAGCGTCCACAATAACATAGCGCCATCTTAGACTGGTTTCAATCCATGTTTTCGGCATGATAAATCACAGTGTTTGTTAATATTTACATTTAAACATTTTGCCGTGTATCGGCCAGTGCACGAAAAAGCCCGTTTTCATATTTTCATTCGTGTAAGGGAATTTACTCTTACGATAGGGATTTGTGGTGTGGATTATTCAATAGTCTCAATGACAATCATGGCCCATCGACCTTGATACAGTTTCAACTGGAATTTACCTCAGATTAAATCTTGCCGTGTATCGGCAATGGCAGCCGATACAACCTCGCGGACAACAAGAAGCAAGAGAGGCCAAAGATGGTAACACAAAATGATTCCCTAACGATTGTCAACCTGTCAAATAGAGCTCTATCCTTGAGTGAGGAATCAGTCTTAAAACTGGGATTGACCTTCTGCCCGAACACGCAGATGGAATACACACAAACGAGGATCGATCTCTATAAATTTGTCAGGAAGATCAAGCTGCACAAATACTTTAAGGTGAAACCAACAGCCAAAGAGATGAAGTACCTACGGGGCAACAAGAAGGGAACCGATTTGTTGAGTGTAAATGACTTAACCACATGTGAACTCCTGGAAAATTTGCGAGAGGGCAATGAACACGATGAAAACATTTCTGACAACTCTCTCACACAGAGACTAGTAAATGTTGACGTTGAACAAGAGGCTCCAATTAGTGGACTTAAGCTATCATCGAAATTTGTACCTCAAACTGCAACGGATGCCATTGACATATTCTCTGAGGCGGTCATCAGGGATCTGATGGCCATGAGAACCATAAATAGTGGACCCAATAAATTTAACATCACGAAGGATCAGAGAACAGCAATAAAAACATTGGCGGAAGATAAGACCATAATTTGCAAACCCTCCAACAAAGGAGGAAATGTTGTCATCATGTCACGCGACGACTACATTGAGGAAGCAAAACGTCAGCTACAAGACACTAACTGTTACACTCAAATTGATAAAAAAGAATATCTAACAAGCATTGTAATTCTCCATGAACTTTTGAAAAAATGGCATGGCAAACAAATGCTTGACTTAGAGGAGTACCTATTCTTGAAGACCACCAACCCCACCATACCAACCTTTTACCACCTACCTAAGGTCCATAAAAATATGAATAAACCACCAGGACGACCCATTATCTCCTCTATAGGAGGTTTAACAGAAAACCTTTCAAAGTTTTTAAACCTCTATCTCTTCGAATTTGGGAGTGCTGTGTCTTTGTTCCTGACCCGGCTGGGTATAGGTTTAAAAGGACTGGAGCTGTAATTTTGAAACGCGACGCACCGACGCGTTCTTGCGGCACCCGACACAAAGAGTGACCCTCGCTACGGTGCAAACTGGAGCCAGAATATATATATATATATATATATATATATATATATATATATATATATGTGTGTGTGTGTGTGTGTGTATATATATCTATATATATATATATATTAGGAAGATTAGGAAGGACCACGTTTCAACAGGAAAAGCATTTTTTGTTTTGCTAATAACTTTGGCACCCTTTTGAAGAACCGGGTTATATAATACCCAGCGGTGCCAGGGGCACGCCCAAAGCCTTCGGGTTCCACCTGTCTTTAGAATACAGAGACACGGAAACTTATTGGTGGCGTCAAAGATCAAATTTATTGGCTGCAGCCAGTAACAGAAGTCCTAGAAGTCATCACGGTATGAGTTCTCAGGAGACTGCTCAATTTTACAAAGCAAGTCATCCCTTTTTATGCCAAAAATCACATTCCAGACAAATACCTAACATTTACAAACTGTCCAATCACATGTATCCACACCAGAGGTATCGCATGACAGTAAAACCCACTTTTCAGTTGCCCAGCCCATGATCAATCATCGGTCAAACCCAACATTCTTCTTTAGAGAGGTCGAACGAACCCATAATAAACAAGCATTAGAAATGCAATCGGGCTCGGATTTATTTGAGTTTGAGCTAATGGCATTGTAAATGCCAATGTATTGTTGCTATGTGTTATGGAGTGTGTTCATGTGGTGTGTACTGCTAGGGATCTCCTTGTGAATGTGCCAATATTGCACCACTTGCCTGTGATGTCCTTCTTATGTGTGAGAAGCTTGCACCTCTGCTGCCTGTGGTCTCCTTGTGAGTGTAGGAAGCTTGCACTGCTGCTGCCTGTGATGTCGTTCTTGTGAGTGGATGAAGATTGCACCTCAGCTGGCTGTGGTCTCCTTGTGAGTGTATGCACTGTCATTGCTAGCCTGTAGATATGCACTATCATCGCTAGCCTGTAGATATGCATTGGCTTCACTAGCCTGTAGGTATGCACCGTCATCGCTAGCCTGTAGATATGCACTGTCATCACTAGCCTGTAGATATGCGCTGTCATTGCTATCCTGTAGATATGCGCTGTCGTAGCTAGCCTGTAGATATGCATTATCATCGCTAGCTTGTAGGTATGCACTGTCATCGCTAGCCTGTAGATATGCTTTGTCATCGCTAGCCTGTAGATATGCACTGTCATCGCTAGCCTGTAGATATGCATTGGCTTCACTAGCCTGTAGATATGCACCGTCATCGCTAGCCTGTAGATATGCACTGTCATCGCTAACCTGTAGATATGCATTGGCTTCACTAGGCTGTAGTTATGCTCTGTCATCGCTAGCCTGTAGATATGCTCTGTCATCGCTAGCCTGTAGATATGCACTGTCATCGCTAGCCTGTAGATATGCACTGTCGTCGCTAGCCTGTAGATATGCACTGTCGTCGCTAGCCTGTAGATATGCACTGTCGTCGCTAGCCTGTAGATATGCGCTGTCGTTGCTATCCTGTAGATATGCGCTGTCGTTGCTAGCCTGTAGAAATGCATTGGCTTCACTAGCCTGTAGATATGCACTGTCATCTGCACTCTGCACCGGCACTCTGCACCGGCACTCTGCACCGGCACTCTGCACCGGCACTCTGCACCGCCACTCTGCACCGCCACTCTGCACCGCCACTCTGCACCGCCACCCTGCACCACCACTCTGCACCACCGCACTGCCACTGTGCACTGCCACTCTGCACCACCGCACTGCCAATCTGCACCGCCACTCTGCACCACCGCACTGCCACTCTGCACCACCGCACTGCCACTCTGCACCGCCACTCTGCACCGCCACTCTGCACCGCCACTCTGCACCACTGCACCGCCACTCTGCACTGCACCACCACTCTGCACCGCCACTCTGCACCGCCACTCTGCACCGCCACTCTGCACCGCCACTCTGCACCGCCACTCTGCACTCTGCACTGCCACTATGCACCGCCACTCTGCACCGCCACTCTGCACCGCCACTCTGCACCGCCACTCTGCACCGCCACTCTGCACCGCCACTCTGCACCGCCACACCGCCACTCTGCACCGCCACTCTGCACTCTGCACCGCCACTCTGCACTCTGCACCGCCACTCTGCACCGCCACTCTGCACCGCCACTCTGCACCGCCACTCTGCACCACTGGACCGCCACTCTGCACTGCCACTCTGCACCGCCACTCTGCACTCTGCACCGCCACTCTGCACCACCACTCTGCACTCTGCACCGCCACTCTGCACCGCCACTCTGCACTCTGCTCCGCCACTCTGCACCGCCACTTTGCACCGCCACTCTGCACCGCCACTCTGCACCGCCACTCTGCACCGCCAGTCTGCACCACCACTCTGCACCACCGCAGTGCCACTCTGCACTGCCACTCTGCACCGCCGCACTGCCACTCTGCACCGCCACTCTGCACCTCTGCACCGCCACTCTGCACCGCCACTCTGCACCGCCACTCTGCACCGCCACTCTGCACCGCCACCCTGCACCGCCACCCTGCACCGCCACTCTGCACCACCACTCTGCACCGCCACCCTGCACTGCCACCCTGCACCGCCACTCTGCACCGCCACCCTGCACCGCCACTCTGCACTGCACTGCCACTCTGCACCGCCACTCTGCACCACCACTCTGCACTGCCACTCTGCACTCTGCACTGCCACTCTGCACCACCGCACCGCCACTCTGCACTGCCACTCTGCACCACCGCACCGCCACTCTGCACCGCCACTCTGCACCGCCACTCTGCACCGCCACTCTGCACCGCCACTCTGCACCGCCACCCTGCACCGCCACCCTGCACCGCCACTCTGCACCGCCACCCTGCACCGCCACTCCGCACTGCACCGCCACTCTGCACCGCCACTCTGCACCGCCACTCTGCACCGCCACTCTGCACTGCCACTCTGCACCACCGCACCGCCACTCTGCACTGCCACTCTGCACCGCCACTCTGCACCGCCACTCTGCACCGCCACTCTGCACCGCCACTCTGCACCGCCACTCTGCACCGCCACTCTGCACCACCGCACTGCCACTCTGCACCGCCACTCTGCACCGCCACTCTGCACCGCCACTCTGCACCGCCACTCTGCACCGCCACTCTGCACTCTGCACTGCCACTATGCACCGCCACTCTGCACCGCCACTCTGCACCGCCACTCTGCACCGCCACTCTGCACCACCACTCTGCACCGCCACACCGCCACTCTGCACCGCCACTCTGCACTCTGCACCGCCACTCTGCACCGCCACTCTGCACCGACACTCTGCACCGACACTCTGCACCACTGCACCGCCACTCTGCACTGCCACTCTGCACTGCCACTCTGCACCGCCACTCTGCACTCTGCACCGCCACTCTGCACCGCCACTCTGCACTCTGCACCGCCACTCTGCACCGCCACTCTGCACTCTGCTCCGCCACTCTGCACCGCCACTTTGCACCGCCACTCTGCACCGCCACTCTGCACCGCCACTCTGCACCGCCAGTCTGCACCACCACTCTGCACCACCGCACTGCCACTCTGCACTGCCACTCTGCACCGCCGCACTGCCACTCTGCACCGCCACTCTGCACCTCTGCACCGCCACTCTGCACCGCCACTCTGCACCGCCACTCTGCACCGCCACTCTGCACCGCCACCCTGCACCGCCACCCTGCACCGCCACTCTGCACCACCACTCTGCACCGCCACCCTGCACTGCCACCCTGCACCGCCACTCTGCACCGCCACCCTGCACCGCCACTCTGCACTGCACTGCCACTCTGCGCCGCCACTCTGCACCGCCACTCTGCACTGCCACTCTGCACTCTGCACTGCCACTCTGCACCACCGCACCGCCACTCTGCACTGCCACTCTGCACCACCGCACCGCCACTTTGCACCGCCACTCTGCACCGCCACTCTGCACCGCCACTCTGCACCGCCACCCTGCACCGCCACCCTGCACCGCCACTCTGCACCGCCACCCTGCACCGCCACTCTGCACTGCACCGCCACTCTGCACCGCCACTCTGCACCGCCACTCTGCACTGCCACTCTGCACCACCGCACCGCCACTCTGCACTGCCACTCTGCACCGCCACTCTGCACCGCCACTCTGCACTGCCACTCTGCACCGCCACTCTGCACCGCCACTCTGCACCGCCACTCTGCACCGCCACTCTGCACCACTGCACCGCCACTCTGCACTGCACCGCCACTCTGCACCGCCACTCTGCACCGCCACTCTGCACCGCCACTCTGCACCGCCACTCTGCACCGCCACTCTGCACTCTGCACTGCCACTCTGCACCGCCACTCTGCACCGCCACTCTGCACCGCCACTCTGCACCGCCACTCTGCACCGCCACTCTGCACCGCCACTCTGCACCGCCACACCGCCACTCTGCACCGCCACTCTGCACTCTGCACCGCCACTCTGCACCGCCACTCTGCACTCTGCACCGCCACTCTGCACCGCCACTCTGCACCGCCACTCTGCACCACTGCACCGCCACTCTGCACTGCCACTCTGCACTGCCACTCTGCACCGCCACTCTGCACCGGCACTCTGCACCGCCACTCTGCACCGCCACTCCGCACCGCCACTCTGCACCACCACACTGCCACTCTGCACCGCCACTCTGCACCACCGCACTGCCACTCTGCACCGCCACTCTGCACCTCTGCACCGCCACTCTGCACCTCTGCACCGCCACTCTGCACCTCTGCACCGCCACTCTGCACCTCTGCACCGCCACTCTGCACCGCCACTCTGCACCTCTGCACCGCCACTCTGCACCGCCACTCTGCACCGCCACTCTGCACCGCCACCCTGCACCGCCACCCTGCACCGCCACTCTGCACCGCCACTCTGCACCGCCACCCTGCAGCGCCACTCTGCACCGCCACTCTGCACCGCCACCCTGCACTGCCACTCTGCACCACCGCACCGCCACTCTGCACCGCCACTCTGCACCGCCACTCTGCACCGCCACTCTGCACCGCCACTCTGCACCGCCACCCTGCACTGCCACTCTGCACCACCGCACCGCCACTCTGCACCGCCACTCTGCACCGCCACTCTGCACCGCCACTCTGCACCGCCACTCTGCACCGCCACTCTGCACTGCCACTCTGCACCACCACTTTGCACCGCCACTCTGCACCGCCACTCTGCACCACCACCCTGCACTGCCACTCTGCACCACCGCACCGCCACTCTGCACCGCCACTCTGCACCACCACTCTGCACCGCCACTCTGCACCACCACTCTGCACTGCACCGCCACTCTGCACCGCCACTCTGCACCGCCACTCTGCACCGCCACTCTGCACCGCCACTCTGCACCGCCACCCTGCACCGCCACTCTGCACCACCGCACCGCCACTCTGCACCGCCACTTTGCACCGCCACTCTGCACCGCCACTCTGCACCGCCACTCTGCACCGCCACTCTGCACTCTGCACCGCCACTCTGCACCGCCACTCTGCACCGCCACTCTGCACTGCCACTCTGCACCACCACTCTGCACTGCCACTCTGTACCGCCACTCTGCACTGCCACTCTGCACTCTGCACCGCCACTCTGCACCGCCACTCTGCACCGCCACTCTGCACCACCACTCTGCACCACCACTCTGCACCACCACTCTGCCACTCTGCACCGCCACTCTGCACCACCGCACTGCCACTCTGCACCGCCACTTTGCACCTCTGCACCGCCACTCTGCAACGCCACTCTGCACCACCACTCTGCACCGCCACTCTGCACCGCCACCCTGCACCGCCACCCTGCACCGCCACCCTGCACCGCCACTCTGCACCGCCACTCTGCACTGCCACCCTGCACCGCCACTCTGCACCGCCACTCTGCACCACCGCACCGCCACTCTGCACCGCCACTCTGCACCGCCACCCTGCACTGCCACTCTGCACCACCGCACCACCACTCTGCACCGCCACTCTGCACCGCCACTCTGCCCCGCCACTCTGCACCACCACTCTGCACCACCACTCTGCACCACCACTCTGCACCACCACTCTGCACCGCCACTCTGCACCGCCACTCTGCACTCTGCACCGCCACTCTGCACCGCCACTATGCACCGCCACTCTGCACCGCCACTCTGCACCGCCACTCTGCACCGCCACTCTGCACCGCCACTCTGCATCGCCACTCTGCACCGCCACTCTGCACCGCCACTCTGCTCTGCACCGCCACTCTGCACCGCCACTCTGCACCGCCACTCTGCTCTGCACCGCCACTCTGCACCGCCACTCTGCACCGCCACTCTGCACCGCCACTCTGCACTCTGCACTGCCACTCTGCACCCCCACTCTGCACCCCCACTCTGCATCCCCACTCTGCACCCCCACTCTGCACCGCCACTCTGCACCGCCACTCTGCACCGCCACTCTGCACTCTGCACTGCCACTCTGCACCACTGCACCGCCACTCTGCTCTGCACCGCCACTCTGCACCGCCACTCTGCACCGCCACTCTGCACCGCCACTCTGCACCGCCACTCTGCACCGCCACTCTGCACCACCACTCTGCACCGCCACTCTGCACTCTGCACTGCCACTCTGCACCACTGCACCGCCACTCTGCTCTGCACCGCCACTCTGCACCGCCACTCTGCACCGCCACTCTGCACTCTGCACCGCCACTCTGCACTCTGCACCACCTCACTGCCACTCTGCACCACCGCACTGTCACTCTGCACCGCCACTCTGCACCGCCACTCTGCACCACCACTCTGCACTCTGCACCGCCACTATGCACTAGATGGTATCGGATATTGCTTGTTTCACCTTTGGTCAGAAATCTATAATTTTTTCCCTTCTGGCTCTTTTTTGTTGTTGTTTTTGTTTTGTTTTCAAACCAGTACTGTGGGAGTTTGAAATGCGCAAACTTTTCCCCATTGCCAGCTTACATGTGACAGTTTCCTGCAAGGTCCTACTATTCTCGTCTCACACATCGAATCCTTTTGTACCTGGTTTCCACTGTTGCATTCAAAACAAAATATTAGAGCGATTATCTTTGCTGTAAAATTGGTTTCTGTAATACTGCATATGATCATAAAGTTGTCCATGGAATCTCCAATTGACTGTTGACCAAGTAGTTGAGGCACTTGGTGCCATCAAGTTTGATTTAAAGCGTGGGGCATGCCTTATGATCTATGTGCTCTCTTGAAGGCGTTTATATTGCTATTCAGGCTTGCAATGTAACTTAGAAAATCGATTTTAAAATGTGACTTTGAGAAAATGTAACACTGGTCTACGGCACCCGATTGATTAGTCTTTGCAGCATCTTAGGGTCTTCTATGCACTGCATGCATGTCATACTGAAAACATCACTCCATGCGAATAAATCTGACCTGAATTGTATGTTTACATCCGTTCTCTTATATGTGCTGGATTGCTTAGTGTGTTCTGCTGTTGAAGGAACACTTGTGCTTTTTTATGCTAATGTAGTGAGGGCGCGCGCAGTCCAGTGTCTGTCAGGAGCGGCTCTGGGAAACGAACATACACGGGAACTTAAATGTTAAAAGCGGCACCATCTGGATTGCATTACACGGCCACTCTGACAGCTCCTAATTAAGATTAATCACTCAGCCATGCTCGTTCGCGCACACAATATGCCACATCGGCCACGCGTAAATTACTTATAGCCTATCAGGTCAACGCTACAAAAAAAACAGAACAGCGAAGACGAATCACTAGGCAGATGCCATAAAAATCTAAGGAATGTGCCTGGAAAGAGCCCTTTCTGAATTCCTTCTTCTTTCGATAGCATAAGATCTCGGGAAGCTCCGCCTCCCCACTTCGTGGAGGCGGAGGCCCGAGCCCTAAAAAGGGCACAACCCAATCGTATATAGACCATAAAGAAAGGAGCAGAAACAGGTGAGAGTAGGATAAGGCATATTTGTGTGCAGTAAAAGTTTATGATGTCCTGTGCTCTGATCCTTAATCTTGATCAGCTAAAGGGCAGGAACTGGTTTAACAAGGTCAGCTTCAGGCAACAGGGTCAGTTCACTCAGGTCAAACAGGAGTCAGCACAAACTGGAGCTTAGGTGTAAATGTCCTTAAAAAGACTAGTTCAGCCTCAGTCATCGGCCTATGTGAGGGCAACCACAAAATGGCTGCCATACACAAAATGGAACCCAAGGGTTCAGAACAAAATTCCTAAATACGTAGTGAATCCATCGGTCTAGCATGATGAAAACACTCATACTTGCCGCACTAACTAGTTACGGTTCGCTAATATTAAATTCGTAACGAAACCATGACCTTTATGGAACGAGTTCAGAATTCACGGAACCTCAGACCTCCTTTTGCCCTTACATAGGCAATAACCTAAACTCACGTCAATCTGAGTCCAGGTCTATATTCATCAGATCATGTTGCTGGAGCATAATCCTATTACTTAGTACCTCTCTTGGGACAGGCCTCCTTGCACACGTAGTAGCACAGAGGCCACATATAGCAGGAGCGCACTGCACACAAAGACAGAACAGGAAAAGAATCGCTAAAGCCATCCCAATGATCATCAGAATCTTCCATCCCCAAGTGGATAACAATCCCCAGAACCATCCCATCAACGACCAATCTCCTTCGTCCATGTGTACAGACTCGGAGATCTTATGTAGCTTGGAAATGGCCTGGTACACTGTAGGAGCATTGTCTGGAATAAGAATGCAGCAGCTCGATTGAATCAATTTACATACCCCTCCTCTGTCTGCAAGTATGACGTCTAACGCAACTCAATTCTGCAACGTCATAAGACGATCCGATTGGAGCTCAGCAGTCAAATTACTAAGGGCACCGGCAGTCTCAACTATGGTGGACTCAACCACTCTCGTCAATTGCCGTATATTCCTACTATTAACCATCAGTCCCCAAAACGGCAGGAAACCCTTAAGAAAATCTCCCAATTCTTGTCCTGAAGTATCTTCCTTAGTGAAGACACCTCTAACTACTCTAGTTCTGTGGTAATCTGCCGCTGCAGTATACGAAGGGGGCAACAGATACAAAACATAACATGTTCCCGAAAAATCATGGGGCAACCATGTATATGCTCTATCATAGCACACAAAATACGTACCCTTAGCTGCTAAAAACGGTGGGGAAGTCTGGGACGCAAAAACATATGTCTCAGTACAAACACACTTCCCTAATTGAGCTCTCGGATTCTTGCCATTACCTTGCAGACATAAATGACCACGATGGGGCACGATCCAAATCGGGGATGATTTTTCCCTTCGCTGCTTTTCACTCAGACTAACACCATATCCAGTCACGTTCCAACCAATATAAGCTAGTGTCTCATCTTTAGGGATAGTCTCATAGGAATCGATTCCTCTAATCATATCTACTATTCCTTTCACTAGAGCACTATTACTTGGATTATCTTTCATAGAACGCAGTGGGTAAACTTCATGGGCATAAATAAACATCGTCCTATATGCCCATACAGATCTATTATAGCTGAATGGCAGAACCAGGTAAGGAATACCCTTATCCGTGGTATGAGGCATAAGACCACACACCCAGCAATTAGTGGTGTTCACTACTAACTGATGCTGATGCAGAAGCAGCACAAAGGAATTATTAACGAATTCCAATCTTCTGATAGATTCATGTTCAGGCAAAGGATGAAAAGAATGCGAAGAAGTAGTAGTAGGAAAAGACATAGGTTGTATGGTGGGTGCAAAAGTCACTTGGAAAGAAAAAACAAGATATCCCACTAAAAACATCGTTATGCTAACTAACATTAAAAGACTTGTTATCAAAAAACATTTGCTACTCATTAGTCTACACAGTCTCGTCTTAAAGTTCATTTTTACAACAGCTCTCTCAATCTCAAAAAACTCCATCCTCTAACCGATGCTGTTCACGGCGGTTGGTTTTCTTCTGCTAAAGAATGCTTCTGTCAGCCCAGGGAACTCCCTTAGACCAACCAGAACAGTCGACCTTGAGTCTTCGGCTGTACTCCCTAGTCTTTGCACCGTGACCCTACAGCTGAACCCGGATGGTGGTTCACAAAAATATACCAAAAAAGTTTCTTGGCTGAGAGAGTTCAGTTCCAAAAATCAAAAAGGAATTATTCACTTTATTAGTTCATTGTCCCTAGGTCGTAGATTATAACGGTCTTTTCCAGGCTTCGTTTGACTTTGGAATAATAGTTCAGGTTCAGTAGTGTCCAATCTTAGAGACAAAGGCACAGCTTCTTGCAGAACATCGTCATCTTCTTTCTCGGAACCTCTCCATACCAACTCAGCATCGCTAAACGGTGCAAACTTCGGCACCCTTTCAGTCTCGGAATCTGCAATACCTTCACGGACCCACTGGTCGTACGGCAGAGGCAACGGTGCTCTCTTACAATGCCGTGGATCCAGTTCTTTTTCCCGAAAACTTTCACTGAGGTCCTCGTAGACAACAAGACTTGCTGTGGGCCGGTCCAGCGGGGCTGATCATTCTTGGTTCGCTGAAAGTTCTTCACCAAAATCCAGTCACCAGGATTGAGGGTGTGACCTGGATCCACAGAAGATGGCGGCAATTTATCATGAACCTGTTGATGCAAGACACGTCATTTAGTCGTTAAGTCATACAAGTAGTCCACTAGCATAGGATAATCGATGTCACTGAACTTCGTTGGCCTCGGCACTCCCCACACATTTGCCGGACGGCCAAAAACTATCTCATAGGGACGAAGGCCTATTCGGGAATGTACTGTAGTTCTAGTTGACAAAAGTGCCAACGGTAAAGCATCGGGCCATTGGAGACCAGTGCTCGATTGAATCTTGGCCAGTTTCAGCTTTAGAGTGCCATTATAGCATTCCACTAAACCAGCCGATTGGGGATGATTCGCAGCGTGAAACTTCTGACGAATTCCCAACCCTTCACACACTCTTTTCATCACCTTCCCCACGAATTCACTTCCATTATCACTCCATACCACCTTGGCAATCCAAATCTAGGGAAATATTCTTTGACCAGGACTTTAGCAGTGGACGAGGCAATATTATCTTTTAGGGGGTATGCTTCTACCCATCTAGAAAAGGCGCAAACAACTACAAGGACATACTTTAAATTATTGTACCTTTCCATGTGACATCCAATTGCAAAACCTCGAACGGATACGTCGGAGGAGCAAAGTGACCAGCTGGAGTTGGGGTTCCATTGCCAGGATTATACATTAAACACACCATGCAATTCTTGACCACATTCTCCGCACACTTGGGAATTCCAGCATTCTGCCATACTGGAACCAACAACTTACAAATCCCTTTCACACTAATGTGAGACAAACCATGTGCCATTGTAACCACCGCAAGCACATACGCATCTGGTAACATCCATCTTTGGTGTTCTGACAATTCAACCCAACAGCCAGTCGAATCCAATCTACCCGTAGTTTCTCTCCAAACATTCTTCTCACTTTCAGTAGCTTCAGCCTGTATTGATTTCACACTCTCAATCATATCTTCGCACATTCCAACATCACCAATCCATCTTGCAGGGCCTGCAAAATACATTCGGCTCATCAGATTTCTTGCTGTGTCTTTCACAACTTCATCCGCAAACGCATTACCACGGCCAACATCATCCGTAACCTTCTGATGAGCTCTACACTTCACAATCGCAACTTGCTTTGGCAAAGTAAGTGATTCGAGAAGCTCATTCACCAACTGTCCATGCTGAATCTTAGTCCCATGGGATGTCAAGAATCCCCTTTCTTTCCACAAGCGTCCAAAACTATGAGCAACACCAAACGCGTACTGGCTATCGGTATACACATTCACTCTCTTTCCTTCAGACAAAACACACGCTCTCGTTAATGCAATCAATTCCGCTGCTTGTGCTGAATTATAGCTCACTCGTGCAGTCTCAACAACTGTGCATAATGTCGTCACGGCATATCCTGCAGTCGTGTCACCATTCGGAAGCTTGTAGCATGAACCATCAACCCATAACGTACCATCAGGATCCAGAAGAGGAGAATCTTTTAAATCGATCCTACCCTTCGTCTCCTCTTCCGTCCTCAGAAAACAATCGTGCTGTTCCTGACCATCTGTATCCACAGACATCGGCAACAATGTTGCTGGATTTAATACATTGCATCGCTTAATATGCACATGACTAGCCAAAAGTGTCAACTCATAACCCGACAACCTTGCACTAGTAAGGTGTTGAGTTTTTGTCCGTTTAATAAAGTATCCACTGCATGTGGAACCATCACAATCAACGTATTATCCATCACCAGTCCAGCAGACTGTCGGATAGAAACAGCCGCTGCAGCTCTCAAGCAACTCGGCAACGCTCTAGCTACTGGATCTAAAGTTGACAAGAAATACGCACATGGACGCTGCTTATCACCAAATTGTTGCGTCAAAACTGACAATGCACAACCCTCTCTCTCATGGACGTACAGTGTAAAAGGCTTCCTGTAGTCGGGAGTACCCAACACAGGAGCAGAACACAATGCATCACGCAACTCAGAAAAACTTTTCTGACAATCGTCAGACCAAGGAAGAGGATTCGGTGTATCCTTACAAGTCAATGCCAATAGAGGTTTTGCCAATAAAGAAAAGTTCGGAATCCACTGTCTACAATACGACGTGATACCCAAGAAAGCACGCACTTCTCTCTGCGTACTAGGCACAGTCATTTGAGCAATCGCTTAAATTCGTTCTGGGGTCAACCTTCTTCCCTCCTTTGACAAGAGATGACCTAAGTAGGTTACTTCTTGGCAACAATACTGCAACTTAGAAGGTGACACTTTATGATGCAAGTCCGACAAATGTCACAACAAAGAAAGAGTAGCTTCTTTACAAGTTTTCTCATCATCAGCGACCACTAACAGATCATCCACATACTGAATAAGAGCAGCACCAGCAGTCAACACAAGAGTATCAAGCTGAGTCTTCAAAGCCTGGCTATAAATAGAAGGACTTTCGCAATAGCCTTGGGGAGCTCTCTTAAACCGGAAGCTTCGGCCTCCTAAAGAGAAGTCAAAAATATCTCTACTTTCCTCGGCAATTGGAATGCTGAAGAAAGCATTCTTCAGATCTATAACCGAAAACCAGGCAGCTGAAGCAGGAATCAAAGTCAACAAAGCAGTAATATCCGGAATAACTGGAAACTGTGGCACGACAATCTTGTTAACCTCTCTAAGGTCGATCACAAACCTATAAACAGGTGTTAGACCTGGCACCTTGGCGTGAGTTTCCCTTCCACTTTTTGCTGTTGTGCCTCCAATGTTTTGATGGTGTCTGCTACTCAGGGCACTGCGCCACGGCCAACCCGTGCCGCAGTGCAAGTGCTCCCTACTGTAAAGTGTACATATGATTGATGTCCATGATTGGTTCATTGGATTTACTATTAGTCCCTAGTAAAGCGCACTAGGAGTGCCAGGGCTTGTGAATGCCAATACTGCTAGTGGGCCTGCAGCGCTGGTTGCGCCACCCACAGAAGCAGCCTTAAAATGTGTCTAGGGTCTGCCATTGCAGATCCTGCGTGCAGTCTGGTACTGTCACCCTGGCTGGGCAAGTGCACACACTTGCCAGCCCCCAAACCTTCCCTTAACCTTCATGTTAGTCACCCCTATAGTAGGCCTGAGGGCAGGGTGCATTGTAGTGTAAGGTAGAACCTGCCCTGATGTGTGTGGCATGTTCTAATAGTGAATTACTACCAAATTCGTTTTTCACTATTGTAAGGCTACCTGTTCCCTTCTAGGCCAGATGAGCTGCTGGAATTATTACACTCTATAATCCCAGCAGGCTCAGGGAACATGGTAGAAATTCGTGTTTAGTATGCCTGAACTCAGAATAATAAAATACTTCTTTTAGTAAAGTTTATTTTAATATCCTGTGTTTGCAAATGCTACTTTTAGAAAGTTAGCATTTGCTTGCCTAACCATTTCAGCCCGCCTCTGCTTGGATGTGGATCTGACTGTCTGGTGTGTGTGAGTGACAGGGCTGGGAGTTGACAGGTAGTGATTAGCAAGAGGACCCCTTAATGGGTGGTGGGAGTTTCCCCTGAACGATGCATCAGGCTGTGCCCCTGCCACCACAATGCTGGCTCCGCCCTCCTGGGGAGCGACTGATGACTCAGCCTGCACCTGGCCCAGGAAGGACCGAAGCTTGTAAACAAAGTGCTCAGGCCACTCCTGCCCTCTCAATGCCGGCTCCGCCCCCCTGGGGAGCGGCTGATGTGCCTGCCCTCACACTGAATGCAGAAGTCACCAGTACCCACAACAAGTACTCAGAGACTGGAGCAGTTATGCAGAGGCCCCCCTGGCTTGCTAGAACAAAAGAAACTGGGTATAAAAGTAGGAGCCCTGCTCCTTGTAAATTAGATCCTGTTTGCGCTACAAGAGAAACTCTGCCCGAAGAGAAGGACCTGGAAGGACTACAAGGAGGAGTGCTGACTCTGGCCTGTGTCTGGTGCCTTGCTGCCAAAGGAGAGGAAGAGAAAAAGACTACAAGAGACTTTTACTTTATTTTGAAACTTTGTGCCAAACTCTGCTAAAAGATCTCCAAGGGCTTGCTGCTGAACTTGCCCCCTGACCAGCGCTCCAGGAACAGTGAGCGCTAACCCCTGACCAAAGCATCTGCTGTGTGTGCTGCTTATCGCTGCAGCGCTGCCTGAGGAAGACAAGAGCATCAAGCCCCCCTGCACACCGTGACCGTGGGTGAGCAGATCGCCATAGCAACGTGAAGCCCAGCCGCCGCTGGCCTGAACACCGTGACGGCATCTGCACCTGACCCCACGAGAGCAAAGTAACGGAGGACCCGTCCGGTCCAAGCACCGGAGTCTACTGGGCACAAGCGCCGTGGATTCCCCCGCAAAGACGGACTGCCGCCTTGTCATCTCCCTCGCTAATCAGCGTCTGACCGGCTGCCCCGCTGAAGGGACATCACCGCGATCGGCACTTTGGCTGGGTACGTCCCGCACTTGGGGACCGTACTGCCACTGCGCCACACCCAGCCGCCGCCGTCAGGACGGACGAGAAGACTGAGTAAAAGGACCTGAGCCCCATCGAGCACCGCCGCCCTGGGTGACCCGTGACCTGCTGCCTCGAGCCGCAGCTCGCACCGCCCGTCAAGGAAGCAACGCGACGTGGGACAGCTCCCCCTTCAGCCGCCCTCTCCGAGGATCACCACAAGAAGTGAAAGGTACTGTCTTTGCCCCTCCGCGGCGCGAGCGTCCTGCAATCTGAGCTCGCACCGCGCGGTCTGACCTCAGGCACCCCGGGAGCCTCACCGCTGCTGTTTGCTTGGCAGCGCGAGCCGCCCCAGAGTCAGAGGCGCGCTCTGCTCTGGCCCCCGAGGCCCCGCCTGACGCTCTCCGAGGCCCGCGGCCCCCTCTCCCCGAGTCGAGCCCCGAAGGGTGACTCATTTCGAGAGCGGAGACAGCGGGAAGCGCCTTGAAGCGCTATAAGACACTGGAACCT
The DNA here is from genome assembly GCF_964261635.1 of Lissotriton helveticus. Classification (NCBI taxonomy): domain Eukaryota; kingdom Metazoa; phylum Chordata; class Amphibia; order Caudata; family Salamandridae; genus Lissotriton; species Lissotriton helveticus. The sequence goes on along the minus strand of NC_136057.1, from coordinate 657,778,325 downwards.
TTCTAAAGCTGGGCAGAAGGCCCAAGAGACCGCATTTATTCAAGAACTGTGCCTTTTTCATAAAGAGTAACTGGAACCTGCATTTGAAGTAACCAAGACTGTATTTACAAGCCTGCTTGAGATTTATATAAAGAACATATATTTTTACAAATACAGTTTGGTGTCATTGTGTGGTGGGTTGGTTGTGATGGTGTGATATTGCAAATGTTTAACCCTACATGCCCCAGAGATTAGCCTAAGACTGCTTAAGCCACACTACCTAGAGGGTAAGCAGAGGTTGTCTTGAAGGTAACCCTCAGCCCTGACGAGGAAGAGAGAGGCCCTGCTTGTCGCCAGTGTTGCACTGCGCCAACCAGAGACTCCCCCTTCCTACATTGGTGGCAGCGGTGAGGATTCGCGAATTTACATTTGCAGTGTTTTACCTTAGCTACTGACCATTGCATAGTGATTACAGTCCAGTAACTTAGCCACAGACTTTTTGATTTTTTAATTTTGCTAAAGAAGAAGATCCCTAGTGTTGCAAACATGCCTGGCACAGACAGCGTTGATGGGGCGGAATCCCTGACCTCTGAGGTGTTGGAGGTAGAATGGGACCCATCAAAGTTGGATGACTACAAGAGGAAAGAACTGTGGAGCTTTATAAAGAAGTTCAAGGTTCCCCATGCAGGGTGCAGGAACAAGGATGATTTCTACAGGGCCCTGAAAGCCTGGAGTGAATCAAGGGATGCGCCTGTGGATCCTGTGATACCTGAGCGACCAGACAGCGTCCACAGCTTTGGCAGAGGCCTGTCGCCAGAGGAGCTGGCAGACAGACAGGCAACCAGGGATCATGAGATCAAGATGGCAGAATTGAATTTGAAGGGCCAAATGGAGCTTGAAAGCAAAAAAATGGCTCTGGAAGAAAGAAAACTCCAGTTTGAGTTTGATGTGAAAATGAGGGAGATGAGTCTAAAAGAGAAAGCCTTGGATCGTCCTCCCTCTGGTGGCAGCACAACACCGGTGCAGGTAGAGTCAAGAGTGCACATCCCCAAAGATGTAGTTAAAGAGTTCTTTAAGGGGGATGACATAGGACAGTGGTTTAGGGCATATGAGGTAGCCATGCTTTCCCACCGGGTCCCTGAGAAGGATTGGGGAGCGGGGTTATGGGGAAGGTTCCTTAGCGAAGGAAGGGACACCCTGCTAGATTTGCCCACTGAAGACCAGAGATCCTATCCCCATATGAAAGAAGCTTTAATGACCAGGTATGGGCTTACCCCTGAAATGTATAGGCAGAAGTTTAGGGGGTGTAATAAGCGGCCTGGGAATACGTATGTGGAGTTTGTGACTTTTTTTTGCAGAGCACTGGATGGTTGGGTGAAGGGTAACAAAGTGAATGATTTTCAAGGTCTCTTTGATTTAATTGCATGGGAGCACTTGTCTGATCAATGTTTTCCTGAGTTACGCCAGCACCTGATTGATAGCAAGTTGTCCAACCCGAGGAAACTTGCTGAGGAGGCGGACCGCTGGCTCAGCACCAGGGTCCACAAGGGTCCGGTGGGAGACTCCGCCAAGGGTGGGCAGGGTCCCCAGCAGAAGAGTGGGGGGGACAAGGGAAAACAGAAAGGGTTCCAAAAAGGCCCCCAAAGTAATCCCCAAGGGGACCAGCAGAAAGGTTCTCAGCCTCCCCCACCCCCTAAGCAGAATGGGGCCCCGACAGGTCGACCTGTTCCAAAGGGGCCCTTCAATTGTTACAAATGTGGTGACCCGGGGCACATAGCCAGTGACCCCAAGTGTCGCCTGTTTGGAAAACCAGCACCCACTGGTGCTCCGCCCCGACAAGTGACCAGTGTTCACTTAGGAGAAGAAGTGATGGTCCCGGGGGGTGGAGATCCTGTTCAGATGACCCTAGTCTCACTAGGAGACAGTGAGATGGTCCCTGCAAGCTACCTGCCCTCTAACACTAAAAAATATGGGCAGGTGGTTACCATCAATGGTAAGAAAGCTGAGGCTCTTAGAGACACAGGAGCCAGTGTGACTGCAGTGAGGCATCACCTGGTGTCTCAAGAGCAGGTTGTACCCCATGCCTACTGTAGGGTTGTCAACGCTGACAATTCAGAGAGTCAGTGTCCGATGGCTCAAGTTCCCTTCGAGTGGGGGGGGGTCTCTGGTACTCTGCAGGTCTGTGTGAGGAAAGCCATGCCTGTTGACTGTTTGCTAGGGAATGACTTGGAGGACTCCCCTTGGGAAAAGGTGGAGAAAACGACTCACCTGAAGATGGTGGGTCTACCTGACTGGGCGTGCGTGACCACCCGGTCAATGGCAGCCAGTAGGGGTGATCAAGAGGTCCTGGGGCCTGACGGAGAGGCCCAGGAACCGGCCTTAGGGAGAAGGCGCAGGGTGCGCGGGAAACCGGCCCCTGAAGTTCCCACGGTCCAGGAGGAAGCAGACCTTGAGGGGGATGCCCTGGAGCCTACTGGGGAACAGATTGCCGAACTGGGGGACCTGCCTGAGCTGACCCATTGGCAGCAAGAAGGAGGCCCCTCCAGGGAGGAATTCTGCAGGGAGCAGAAAGAATGCCCTTCTCTCGTGGGTATGCGGCAGCAGGCTGCAGACCAGGCCAATGGTGTTCAGGCCAAAACACATTATGTGTACTGGGAGAATGACCTCCTGTACTCAGAGCCTAAGGCTGCTGAACCTGGGTCAGCCCGTGTGCTGGTGGTACCCCAGAAGTTCAGAGCCTTCCTACTGGGACTGGCTCATGATGTGCCTTTAGCAGGACATTTGGGGATGGACAAGACCTATGACAGGCTTGTCACCCACTTCTACTGGCCCCAAATGCACAAGAGCTCAGATGCTCATTGTAGGACCTGTCCAACTTGCCAGGCAAGTGGGAAGAGCGGAGGGAAGAACAAGGCTCCCCTCCAACCCTTCCCTGTGGTCAGTACGCCATTCCAACGAGTGGGTATTGATATTGTTGGGCCTCTGGACCCCAAGACAGCCATGGGCAACAGGTTCATCCTGGTCTTGGTGGATCATGCCACCCGGTACCCTGAAGCCATCCCTCTGAGGACAGTGACGGCCCCCGTGGTGGGGCGTGCACTAATGGGAATTTTCTCCAGAGTGGGGTTCCCTCTAGAGGTGGTGAGCGACAGGGGGACCAACTTTATATCCAAGTATATGAAGTCCCTTTGGCAAGAGTGTGGTGTAACCTACAAGTTTACCACACCTTACCATCCACAAGGAAATGGGTTGGTTGAAAGATTTAACCGAACCCTGAAGGGCATGATCATGGGCCTGGAAGGTCCAATGAGGCGTAAGTGGGACGTCCTCTTACCATGCCTGCTCTTTGCATACCGCGAGGTGCCACAGAAGTCTCTAGGGTTCAGCCCCTTTGAGCTGCTGTATGGCCACCCCGTGAGAGGACCACTGAGTTTGGTAAAGGAAGGCTGGGAGCAATCTCCCAGGAAACCTCCCCAGAATGTATATAGCTACATGCTGGCCTTCAGAAACCAAACCAGGCGCTTCAGACAACTTGCTGAGGCAAATCTGGAAGCAAGCCAGGAGGAGATGAAGCGGTGGTACGACCAGAATGCCACTCTGGGAGAGCTTCAGCCTGGACAGGAGGTGTATGTCTTGGCCCCAGTGGAACCCTGTGCACTTCAGGATAAGTGGACAGGCCCATTTGAGGTTGTGGAGCGCAAGAGCTCAGTGACATACTTGGTGGACATGAAGACGCCCAGGAATCCTTTAAGGGTCTTACATGTCAACCGCCTCAAGCCCCACTTGAAAAGGTCCGAAGTGGGCATGCTGTTGGCCACTGATGATGGAATGGAAGAGGAGTCTGAGCCTCTTCCTGACCTCTTAGTGGCCTGTGAGAAAGATGGGTCAGTGGATGGAGTTAACCTCTCACCCACCCTGACCCCAGAGCAACAGGAAGACTGCCGCCAGTTGCTGGGGCAGTTTCCAGACCTGTTCTCCCTGGTTCCTAGTGTCACAGATTGGTGCGTCCATGATGTGGACACAGGGGACAGCTTACCTGTGAAGCACAAGGCTTACAGGGTAACTGACAGGGTACGGGCCTGCATCAAGGAGGAGGTCTCCAAGATGCTTGCTCTTAGGGTGGTTGAGTCTTCCAGCAGTCCTTGGTCCAGCCCCGTGGTCTTGGTCCCAAAGGCTGCTGCGCCGGGAGCCACACCTGAACTCCGGTTCTGTGTGGACTACAGAGGACTCAATTCAGTCACCAAGACTGACGCGCACCCTATCCCCAGAGCTGATGAGCTCATTGATCGGCTAGGGGCTGCCCGGTACCTCAGCACGTTTGATTTAACGTCTGGGTACTGGCAGATCGCCTTGACCGATGGGGCAAAGGAGAGGTCAGCATTCTCCACACCAGATGGGCATTTCCAGTTCCGGGTTATGCCATTTGGGATGAAGAATGCCCCTGCCACCTTTCAGAGGTTGGTCAACCAGGTGTTGGTCGGGCTGGATGAGTTCAGTGCCGCCTACCTGGATGACATCGCAGTGTTCAGTGGCACCTGGCCAGAACACCTGCGGCACCTCTGGGAAGTGTTGATGGCGCTGCGCAAGGCAGGCCTCACAATCAAGGCAAGCAAGTGCCAGATTGGGCAGGGTTCAGTGGTGTACTTGGGACACCAAGTGGGGAGTGGCAAGGTGGCACCCTTGCAACCCAAAATTGAGACCATCCTGGCTTGGGAACCCCCCAAGACCCAGACTGCAGTGAGAGCCTTCCTGGGGCTCACTGGGTATTACAGGAGGTTTGTCAAGGGCTATGGCACTATTGTGACCCCCTTGACAGAACTGACTTCTAAGAAGCAGCCCAGGAATGTGATTTGGACTGACACCTGTCAGAAGGCTTTTGACACCCTGAAGACTGCCATGTGCACGGCGCCCGTGCTCCTGGCTCCTGATTTCTCCAAGGAATTCATAGTGCAAACAGACGCTTCAGAGCATGGTGTAGGGGCTGTTCTCTCACAGATGACTGAGGAGGGCTTTGACCAACCCGTAGCCTTCATCAGTAGGAGGTTACTTCCACGGGAAAGTAGGTGGAGTGCAATAGAGCGAGAAGCATTTGCTGTGGTCTGGGCGCTGAAGAAGCTAAGACCCTACTTGTTTGGGTCTCACTTCCGGGTTCAGACGGACCACAGGCCCCTCAGATGGTTGATGCAAATGAGGGGTGAGAACCCAAAACTGTTGAGGTGGTCCATCTCCCTACAGGGTATGGACTTCACGGTGGAACACCGCCCTGGCACAGATCACGCCAACGCTGATGGTCTGTCCAGATTTTTCCGCCTTAGTGATGAGGAACTCCCTGGGGAAGGGTAGTTCTCCCCACATTTCAGCTGGAGGGGACACGTGTTAGACCTGGCACCTTGGCGTGAGTTTCCCTTCCACTTTTTGCTGTTGTGCCTCCAATGTTTTGATGGTGTCTGCTACTCAGGGCACTGCGCCACGGCCAACCCGTGCCGCAGTGCAAGTGCTCCCTACTGTAAAGTGTACATATGATTGATGTCCATGATTGGTTCATTGGATTTACTATTAGTCCCTAGTAAAGCGCACTAGGAGTGCCAGGGCTTGTGAATGCCAATACTGCTAGTGGGCCTGCAGCGCTGGTTGCGCCACCCACAGAAGCAGCCTTAAAATGTGTCTAGGGTCTGCCATTGCAGATCCTGCGTGCAGTCTGGTACTGTCACCCTGGCTGGGCAAGTGCACACACTTGCCAGCCCCCAAACCTTCCCTTAACCTTCATGTTAGTCACCCCTATAGTAGGCCTGAGGGCAGGGTGCATTGTAGTGTAAGGTAGAACCTGCCCTGATGTGTGTGGCATGTTCTAATAGTGAATTACTACCAAATTCGTTTTTCACTATTGTAAGGCTACCTGTTCCCTTCTAGGCCAGATGAGCTGCTGGAATTATTACACTCTATAATCCCAGCAGGCTCAGGGAACATGGTAGAAATTCGTGTTTAGTATGCCTGAACTCAGAATAATAAAATACTTCTTTTAGTAAAGTTTATTTTAATATCCTGTGTTTGCAAATGCTACTTTTAGAAAGTTAGCATTTGCTTGCCTAACCATTTCAGCCCGCCTCTGCTTGGATGTGGATCTGACTGTCTGGTGTGTGTGAGTGACAGGGCTGGGAGTTGACAGGTAGTGATTAGCAAGAGGACCCCTTAATGGGTGGTGGGAGTTTCCCCTGAACGATGCATCAGGCTGTGCCCCTGCCACCACAATGCTGGCTCCGCCCTCCTGGGGAGCGACTGATGACTCAGCCTGCACCTGGCCCAGGAAGGACCGAAGCTTGTAAACAAAGTGCTCAGGCCACTCCTGCCCTCTCAATGCCGGCTCCGCCCCCCTGGGGAGCGGCTGATGTGCCTGCCCTCACACTGAATGCAGAAGTCACCAGTACCCACAACAAGTACTCAGAGACTGGAGCAGTTATGCAGAGGCCCCCCTGGCTTGCTAGAACAAAAGAAACTGGGTATAAAAGTAGGAGCCCTGCTCCTTGTAAATTAGATCCTGTTTGCGCTACAAGAGAAACTCTGCCCGAAGAGAAGGACCTGGAAGGACTACAAGGAGGAGTGCTGACTCTGGCCTGTGTCTGGTGCCTTGCTGCCAAAGGAGAGGAAGAGAAAAAGACTACAAGAGACTTTTACTTTATTTTGAAACTTTGTGCCAAACTCTGCTAAAAGATCTCCAAGGGCTTGCTGCTGAACTTGCCCCCTGACCAGCGCTCCAGGAACAGTGAGCGCTAACCCCTGACCAAAGCATCTGCTGTGTGTGCTGCTTATCGCTGCAGCGCTGCCTGAGGAAGACAAGAGCATCAAGCCCCCCTGCACACCGTGACCGTGGGTGAGCAGATCGCCATAGCAACGTGAAGCCCAGCCGCCGCTGGCCTGAACACCGTGACGGCATCTGCACCTGACCCCACGAGAGCAAAGTAACGGAGGACCCGTCCGGTCCAAGCACCGGAGTCTACTGGGCACAAGCGCCGTGGATTCCCCCGCAAAGACGGACTGCCGCCTTGTCATCTCCCTCGCTAATCAGCGTCTGACCGGCTGCCCCGCTGAAGGGACATCACCGCGATCGGCACTTTGGCTGGGTACGTCCCGCACTTGGGGACCGTACTGCCACTGCGCCACACCCAGCCGCCGCCGTCAGGACGGACGAGAAGACTGAGTAAAAGGACCTGAGCCCCATCGAGCACCGCCGCCCTGGGTGACCCGTGACCTGCTGCCTCGAGCCGCAGCTCGCACCGCCCGTCAAGGAAGCAACGCGACGTGGGACAGCTCCCCCTTCAGCCGCCCTCTCCGAGGATCACCACAAGAAGTGAAAGGTACTGTCTTTGCCCCTCCGCGGCGCGAGCGTCCTGCAATCTGAGCTCGCACCGCGCGGTCTGACCTCAGGCACCCCGGGAGCCTCACCGCTGCTGTTTGCTTGGCAGCGCGAGCCGCCCCAGAGTCAGAGGCGCGCTCTGCTCTGGCCCCCGAGGCCCCGCCTGACGCTCTCCGAGGCCCGCGGCCCCCTCTCCCCGAGTCGAGCCCCGAAGGGTGACTCATTTCGAGAGCGGAGACAGCGGGAAGCGCCTTGAAGCGCTATAAGACACTGGAACCTTTCTAAAGCTGGGCAGAAGGCCCAAGAGACCGCATTTATTCAAGAACTGTGCCTTTTTCATAAAGAGTAACTGGAACCTGCATTTGAAGTAACCAAGACTGTATTTACAAGCCTGCTTGAGATTTATATAAAGAACATATATTTTTACAAATACAGTTTGGTGTCATTGTGTGGTGGGTTGGTTGTGATGGTGTGATATTGCAAATGTTTAACCCTACATGCCCCAGAGATTAGCCTAAGACTGCTTAAGCCACACTACCTAGAGGGTAAGCAGAGGTTGTCTTGAAGGTAACCCTCAGCCCTGACGAGGAAGAGAGAGGCCCTGCTTGTCGCCAGTGTTGCACTGCGCCAACCAGAGACTCCCCCTTCCTACAACAGGTGGCTGAGAAGAGTCAGTGCGCTTCAGGACAGGCAAAACAGGACTGTTACACACATTACCTCTCGTTTCTTCAATCACATCTTTCTCAATCAAATCATAGACGATCGCTAAAAGCGCTCTTTCACCATCGCTAGAAATCCTATATTGGGGAATACGCGGCAATTTAACATTCGCTTTAAGCGCTACAACATAAGGTGGATTCTCCAAAAGACCCACATCATTAGGAGCAGTAGCCCAAAGAGTATCAGGGAGAGAACGCAATTCCGGTGGAAGCTGATCTTTAGACAAATACATCGTAGAGATCACTTTCTTACCCAATGTAAGCTGTACTCCCGCAGGAGAACAACGTAATGTTGCATGCAACCTTTTCAACAAATCCAAACCCAACAAATTCTCACCACAACCTGTTGTTAAAATGAGAGGTGCTTCCAACTCACAAGGCCCTATAGAAAGATACAAGGGACTAGAAACTGGGTTACGAACTGGGGCGCCAGAGAATCCTACTGAAACATTAGTTAAGCCAGACAAAGGTGCGCCAGGGAGTTTAGAGTGCATGATAGAACTCTTCGCTGCACCAGTATCCAAAAGAAAAGGCTCTACCACACCCGATGTGGCTACTGCAACATAAGGCCCACTCTGATCTACTGGAACCGACACTACTCCCTCTCTTTGTCCATGGCTGTCCTAGCAATCATTATAGTCAGCATTCTCACTCTCAACATAATAGTCATCAGCATAGTACTGAGTCGACTGACCAGATGCAATTTTCTGTTGATCAAAGCAATTCATATAATTTTGTGGGGGAAAGGAATGTTCGTTCTGAGGAAACGCACCACATCCTCTACCTCTTGACACTTGCTGAAAACCATCACGGCCTCTTGGGGCCGGCATACCACTCGCGCGTTGTCGTAAAACAGGGCACTCATTTTTATAATGACCTTCCTCCCTACAGTACGCACACTGATTCAAAACCAAGGGGGGTCTTGGAGGAAAATACCCAGCGTTCTGTTGCGGTCTCTGAAACTGTGGAGGCTGCTGAAACTGTGGGCGTTGCTGTGACTCTTGCTGATTCGAGCGAGGCGGATACGCCTGCTGTAAAAGAACCTTTGTCTTTAAGTCTTTTGTCTTTTTCTCTGCTTTTTCTTTCTCGTCCTTATCCCTATTCTCATAGTACTGTGCAGTCGCCAATATCTGGGCCGACGATGAAACAGCCCAAGAACTTTCAGAATCTTTCAACTTATTAGAAAGTTCAGGGAGCAAATTAAAAACAAATTTGTGCACAAATAATCTTTGCCCACCTTCCGTACTCATGTCCTGACCACTATGATCTATAAATGTTTCTTCAAACCTAGTGAAGAAATCAGATACACTTTCATCTTTCTTCTGCTTACATGCTGTTAACTTATCCCAATTCACTCGTAAAGCAGACATCATTGTCTTCATTAAATTAATAATTCTACCTGGCAATTCCGTAACCAAAGGTTCAGGTTTAGCACCTCCCTGTTGTCTACCATCTGCAGCAATAATATTCTCCCAAGTATCTCCTAATTCTGCCGCATGATTCTCATGACGAATCTTCGCCCACAAAGGTTGTGGAACTACATTACCCATCAACATGTCGATGTCGGCTAAATTCATAATACACGCATTTACTGTCTGACCCAATTCTTTGTAATAACCAGCAGGATTCTTACGAGGATCAGGTAAGGTCTGCTTAAGAGCCAAGACCTCTGCTCTCTTCCAAGGGACATGTACCCATACTCGCTGAAAATGAGCAGGTGCGGCAACAATACCCTGATTTACATTAGCCTGAACTGCTTCCTACCATACAGGAGGAACTTCTCTCATGGGATACTGTCTCGCTTTTCTTCTAACAGAGGAATCAGTTTCAAACAGTCGCTGAGAAGGGAAATCGCTCCTTAACGCAAGTACCATCGCAACTGCATTCTCAATTCCGGGACCCACTATCGTCCCTTTCGCAAACTCAGACTGGACATTTAGCAATTCTACAGGGACTGAACCCAAATCATTATCTTCCCATTCCTCACGAAGGAAAGTACACATAACTTCAAAAACATACCTTTGCTTGGGTGCTTCCCACTGCTGGAAAACATCCATAACTGACTCTAAGTTATACCTCGAAACATTCGAAACCCATCTGCGAGCCAAGAGATCTAACACTGCCCGTTCTTCGGGACCAGGTAGCTGGCTACGCATTTGTTTATGTGCAGAAACAGGGGTCATACTCAATGACCCAAAGAAAGGAGACAAAAGACCAGTAACAGTATCAGTCATTCGTTGTTGAGCAGAAGGAGAAGCTGTCATAAGGACAGGAGACAAAGTATTTTGAGGTGATAGAAGCGTAGGGTTAGTAGCAAGAGAAGTTGAAGGTACAGGAGAATAAGGCAAAGTAGTTCCAGACAAAACTGATAGCAAAGTCGGCGGCCCCAGAGGAGGTTGCGCCGTAGGAGGAAGAACCAGCTGAGAAGGAGCCGGGGGCTGAACAGCAACAAGAGGTTGTGCAACTGGAGATGCGGAGGTGCCGTAGCACTCTGTGCATAAGGGGGTGGTAATCTCAACAAATGTGACATCAAAGGATCCTTCTCAGGGTCCTTTGTTGCATTCTCAAGAAGAGATGGCAAAGCTGGATAACATTTATCAATAGCCATATTATGTTGCCTATCTGACACCTCAATTGCTTTATCTTCTTTGTTTTCTTTAAACTGCCTAGCAGCTTGCATTATTGATACATCCTTTTCTCTTTTATCTCTTTTAGCTTGTTTAATTTCTCGTTGTCTGGCTTCTTTACGCCAAAGGCGAAAGGAGTCAAACATTGCCGGCCAGGCTTTCTTCCTAAATAATTTAGTTTCTAAATTGTCTAAAATCTCTGTATTAAAGCTACCATGTTGGGGCCATTGTAAAACACCATCTTTTCTAGTGTAGTGGACCCATACTTCATTGAACGTAATGGGGCCCACGCCGTGTTTAGAATAGAGCTCATAAGTCGGAGTTCCAACCGGAGGTATCGGACACGAATCCTCCAATCGGGAATTCCTGTTACAACCACAACCGAAACAAGTACCAAATTTGCTACGATTAGGCATCTTCGCTCACTAATCGAGCTTCAAACTTCAAGGGATTATCTCTACCGATACGCTCGTAAATATACAAAACCCTCGGCTTTGGAAATTGCAATTTTCAAATCAAAACTAAGGACCAAACAAACTAAGAACCAAAGGACCAAAAACTAAGGACTGGGAGCGACCACTTATACTTAACTGAGGTATCAGTCACGCCACCAGAAGACCCGTCTATCCTCTCCCCGTACAAAGCATCACAAATGGGTCCAAGACAGGGCGACAGTCAGGGCAGCGGTCCTTCGTAGCCGTCAAGAAAGCGGGAAGCCTCGCAGAAAAGACCTTCAGTCCACGTTCGACATGCCGGGGTCGATGAAGTGGTGGCCGTCCTCCAGAATTTTCTCAAAAAGCTCCTCACGAACCTCAGGCTTGGACCGGTACTGCTGAAGTCGCCCCACGTTGGAAGCGCCAACTGAAGAACCGGATTATTTAATACCCAGCGGCGCCAGGGGCACGCCCAAAGCCTTCGGGTTCCACCTGTCTTAGAATACAGAGACACGGAAACTTCTTGGTGGCGTCAAAGATCAAATTTATTGGCTGCAGCCAGTAACAGAAGTCCTAGAAGTCATCACGGTATGAGTTCTCAGGAGACTGCTCAATTTTACAAAGCAAGTCATCCCTTTTTATGCCAAAAATCACATTCCAGACAAATACCTAACATTTACAAACTGTCCAATCACATGTATCCACACCAGAGGTATCGCATGACAGTAAAACCCACTTTTCAGTTGCCCAGCCCATGATCAATCATCGGTCAAACCCAACATTCTTCTTTAGAGAGGTCGAACGAACCCATAATAAAAAAGGGCACAACCCAATCGTAAATAGACCATAAAGAAAGGAGCAGAAACATGTGAGAGTAGGATAAGGCATATTTGTGTGCAGTAAAAGTTTATGATGTCCTGTGCTCTGATCCTTAATCTTGATCAGCTAAAGGGCAGGAACTGGTTTAACAAGGTCAGCTTCAGGCAACAGGGTCAGTTCACTCAGGTCAAACAGGAGTCAGCACAAACTGGAGCTAAGGTGTACATGTCCTTAAAAAGACTAGTTCAGCCACAGTCATCGGCCTATGTGAGGGCAACCACAAAATGGCTGCCATACACAAAATGGAACCCAAGGGTTCAGAACGAAATCCCTAAATACGTAGTGAATCCATCGGTCTAGCATGATGAAAACACTCATATTTGCCGCACTAACTAGTTACGGTTCGCTAATATCAAATTCGTAACGAAACCATGACCTTTATGGAACGGGTTCAGAATTCACGGAACCTCAATTTGACGAATCTTCACAAAGCTTTCAAAACTAGCTACCACTCACATCAACTGCGGTTTTGAAAGTTTGGAGGTTATTTATAAAATGGCAGCTGAAGAAGAAGGAGGTCTCAAAACTAACCCCGGGAGGAGACCTCCGCTTCGCCCACGGAGTGTGCAGAGATTCGCCTTCACTGCGTTCCGCTGAGAATGCGGAGAAGACAAATCTCTACATACTCTGCAGCAGAGCGGAGTTGGCCAGCCCTGCCTCCACCCCCCTATTAAGAAGTAAATTAACAGTAATTAAAAAAAATGTAAAACCACTTACCTCTTTACTGCGGCATCACCGAGCTGCCCTCCTCCTCTTCTTCTCTGTACCGGTAATGTTCATGAAAACTGCGCATGCGCACGCACCCTCGCATAAACAGTTTTATTAAGCATTACTGGTCTAGAAAGATCTTTTTTTAATTTGGTGTAAATCCATTCAGTAGTTTTAGAGGGATTAAAGAAGGAGTATTTATGTATCTCTAGGGACGTGGAGCCCCCGTGCATCTGACAGATTTTATGATGAGATCTGATTGGCTGCCACCACTTCAACCAGGAAGTGGTGGCAGCCGTCTTGGGACTCGGACTGGGCCACATCCCAAGAGAAAGCATAAAAAACCTTGACCCTCTGCGTCTGATGGTCTAAATTCACAGTGAATATGCAGCAAATTTGTTAAAATCATTTTTTGGGCCCCCTGGTGGGCCAGGTCCCAAGGGTATATTTATAGGTACATTATGGTGAAGGGCGCAGGCAGCCCTCCTCCCCAAGTTGCTTTCGGCCTGGGGACCCCATCTCCCGCGGCCTAGCCTTATGTATAATTTGGAGTCGGCACACAGTCCCCCTTTGACCCTGTAGTACTCTTCCCCCAAAGTCTGACCATGCTTAAAAAGGGGGAGCAGTGCATGCATCCCCCTCCTTCGGCCAATTTTGGCCTTGGGGACCCCAGGGCATGGCCACATTTAAAAAGGAGGAGATGCCCACACAGCCTCCCTCCCCAGACCAATTTTAGGACCCCAGGGCCCAGCCTAAATTTGAAATTATAAAAGGGAGGAAGCTACAGGCCCTCCTTCAAGAGCCAATGAATGGACTGGGGACTGCATGCCCTAGGGTCAGTTCCAGCTATGTACTGGTGTGACCTCCACCAGAACATAGCCGTTTCCCTGCTTGCCCTGGAATGGACAGGGAAACCTGAGTTTGCTCTCACTTGGGTGGAGCAATTTCAAAGCTGCCACCAAGTGTGCGCAAACAAGAAGTCCACTCCCAGCTGGAGCTTAAAAATGCTTCAGCCCGTGGGGAGCAGACTTTAGATCTATTTTCCTACCCGGAGAGGGAAACAGATCTGAATTTTCCTCCCTCCGGCATGGAGCTTGATTTTTAGCAATACTGGGTCCTGATGGATGTGAGGAGCTGGCTGTGACCACAGGGGGCTTGAGACACCCCCATTGCCCCCAACGAGGAGATGATGGGTCCCCTAGGTGGGCACCAGGACATCCACCCTTTCTTGGCTGGACCCTGGGGATGGGGTCTCCAGGACTGAAATCCACCTGGGAAGGGTGGCAGTGTTCCCCCTCTCTCTTTAATTATTGCCTGGGGCCCAGAGGATGGTGTCCACTGGCTATGTTTGGCAGAGGAGAAGGGCTGCATGCCCCCCTCTAGTGATTGGCCAGGCCATGGAGGATGTGGTCCCCGGGCCAAAATTGAACTAGGAGGGAGAATGCGTGCCCCCTCTAGTAGTCGGCCAGGGCCCGGGTGATGAGGTCCCTGAGACCTAATTGGTCTGAGGTGGGGGACAGCATGTCTCCTCCTGCTCAAATAATTGGCTAGGCCATGGAGGATGGGCCTGGGGAGGAACTCTGCATGCCCCCCTTTAAAAAGGTAGATGGCCCTGGGGATGGGCCGAAATTGACCCAAAGAGGAGTGCTGTGTGCCCCTCTCCCCTTTCAATATGGCCGCGCCCCAGGAGATGGGGTTGTTCAAAGAACGGGAGCTGCATGCCCCACTCACTCATAATTATAGTGGGTTTGCCAGGGCCAAAAATGACCTGGGGAGGGAGTTCCCATACCCCTCTACCCTTAAAAAATACACCAAGCCCAAAGGGATGGGAGCCCTTGACCATAAAATTCCCAGGTGGGGGCTGCATTTTCCTCTCCTGGGTTGGCTGCCTTTGGGGGGGTTGGCTCAATGCGGGGGGTTGGCCATGAACACCGGGGGGTGGCTGAATGGAGTGGTTTGGCTATACTCGTGCCCTCGCAATGGACTGCTAATTACCCCATATTACATCCACATGGAATAATCGTCCATGACATCATTGATAATATGAGTAAAAGATTTGCAGTAAAATTATTGATGAGAAAACTGTGCATGGTGTTGGCACAAGTTATAGTTACATTTAGGAAGTGAGTTATAGTTACATGAGATAACTCTAATGATAACTGCTGAATTTCTATGGTCTTGTGTGTGTACATTTGAACCTAACTATAACGTCCCTGTAACATTATTTTGTTGTTGTAAAATACTAAGGTTTTGAAAATTCTATTTCCTAACTATAACGTCCCTATAACCTTTGGTTTTTTTCAGTGAATTTATAAATATGCATAACCCTGAGAGGCAAGCTAGTCAAAGTGTGCTGACAGCCATAGAGGTATATATATTACATATATTTATATACGGATTACACATTTACACCACAAACGCCACTGTGTAGTTATAGCTAGGTCAAGGTAGACAATGGAACAGTGTTTTTGTTTCCTAATATCTTTTGTGCCATTTGACAATATTGCACTCATCTCTCAAGGAAAAATGGGGCCAAAAACAAAATTTTCCCTTGTTAATCCCATAGGAAACTTAGCTCTCTGATACAGGAAAACCCGTTAAAACACTAAGCTTGGGAAAACGTTAGAACTCAACTCAGAAAACATGTTGATTTGCTGTAAATCCATAAAGCCATTTTTGAGAGACTGGAATTTAAAGAAGCGCTCAGGTTAGACTTAAATAGGTTAAACATTTTAGCATATCTAGATGTTTGGTCATGCAGGAGTCACATGCTACCAAAAAAGGGCCCTCTAATTGGTCCAGTCTGAGGGCCAAGTCCACCAACACCATAGGACGCTCTCACAATGTCTGGATATTGTCATCAGTGATCTATTTAAGGTGACGATTTGAGAGGTCAGTGATATTATTTTACAAGTCATGAGTGATGTAATATGTGGGGTCATAAGTGTTGCTTAACGTGTGTTCATGTTATATTTAGCTTAGTAAATTCAGTGACTTTACCATATCTATCTATCTATCTATCTGTCCATTTACCTATCTATCTATCTATCTATCTATCTATCTATCTATCTATCTATCTATCTATCTATCTATCTATCTATCTATCTATCTATCTCTTCACATATGTATATATTTATATATATACATGATATATTCATCATATTAATAAACTTCGTAATACAGAAGCTGAATAAAATGTGATATATAGATATGTGCTAAATCAAATTTGCTGTGGGACACCAATGAAATAATTTTCTGCACATATAAAATACAATTATGAGCTCCACAATGCCACCTGCTTCATTTGCCACTGGCCATCCACCCTTTATTTACTTACGGTTTTCAACCTTTTTCCCTAGTCATTTTGTCTGCTTTTTTAGTTACCTTTGGAACCTTTGCCAAGGAGAAGAGATGAAGAGCTGTGAGAAGAGTACTGCCCCTTTGCTGTGTGCTGTGTGGGGTTGGCCCATATTTGCTGTTTCTACCAAGGAAAGGACAAAGACTGAAACTTTGCTGTGAACCTTCTTGATGAAGGATCTCAAAGGGCCCCACTCCAATCAAAACAGTCTGCCCCACTCTAATCTAAAGAAATGTGCCCCACTCCAATCCAAAACAATCTGCCCCACTCCAATCCAATCTGCCACACTCCAATCCAATGTGTCCCCCTCCAATCTAATGTGTCCAACTCCAATCCAATTTGTCCATCATCCACCCCACTCCATCCCAAACCACCTCACTCCATCCAAATTCGCCCTACTCCAGTCTCACCCACCCCACTCCAATCCACCCCTCTCCAGTCCAAACCACCTACCCCAAATCCAATCCACCCCACCCCACTCCAGCCCAATCCACCCCATTCCAATCTAATCATCTCCTCTCCAGTCTCACCCACCCCACTCCAATCAACCCCTCTCCAGTCCAATCCACCCCATTCCAGTCCAACCCACCACACCCCACTCCAATCCAATTCAACCCAACCCATTCCAAAGCCAATCCACCCACTCAATTCCATTCCACCCCATGCCAATCTGCCCCACTCCAATACACTCCACTGTAATCCAATACACCCACCCACCCCACTCCAATCTATCCCCCCACTCCAGTCTAATACATCTAATCCACCACAGGCCAATCCAGTCTAGTACATCTTAATCCACTTCAATCCAATCCACCCCACTCTAAACCACCTTAATTCACCTCACTACAATCCATCCCACTTCACCACACTGCAATCCAATCCAACTCACTCCAGTCCAATCCACCCCATTTCTGCCCAATCCACTCAAAGCCAGTCCACTGTACCCCAATACAATCCATCCCGTACCAATCCATTCCACCCCAATACAATCCAATTCAACCCACTTGAATCCACCCCTCTTTAGTCCACCCAACCCATATCCACCCACCCAAATCCAATCCACCCCACTCAATCCAATCTACCCCTCTCACTCCAATCCACCTCACAACACTCCAGTCCACCCCACCCCACTCTACCCGCCCGATCTGATCCACCCCACTCAATTGGCATGCTTGTAACCCACATTCTGAAAACTGGAGCCACTAAAAAATCCTTAGCTAAAAGACATTCACATTGACAACGCCTGTAGCTGTTGAATTGCCGAGACGTATTGGCTTTGCCAATGCTTGTTTTTGGATTGCATTGTCCTTTCAGTTCGTATTTTGTTATTGTATCTTCTATTTATTTAACTGATGAGCATTAGAAAAAGGTAGTGCCATGCCGAAGTTACATTTAACCGTAAGAAAAAAAAGCTTTGAGACACAGATTGTTGAGCAAATCTTACAAGTAATTTTGAACACAATGAGACGGATCACAATACATTTTTGGCTGGTGCTATTTGATGTCCTGGGTAGTAAGAAAAAGCAGTGCCTGGTGTAGTTTAACATGTTTTATGGTCTAACCTCCACCCAGTAGTAAAATGCCTAGAGGTTTGCAAGCACAACTTAAAATATGCATATTAAGCAGAAGGCTGTGGCACATAAGGAAGGCTATTTCGTAAATGTTCTAATAAAAATGATAGTTTGTAGACTGAGAAGAAAGCTGTTAAAGTAGTTGTTGCCAGCAAGGAAACTAGCCAAATTACGGGAAGACCCGCTCAGACAGACTCAAAGATATTTTAGGCCTTAAACACATGGCAAAATGAATGCATTTATGATTTTAATGTCTACACACAAGGATACTTTTGCATAATTGTATGCAGGTTCAGCTCTATGGTGGTGTGACCGGTGCCACCACACCAGGAGCTGGCTTCCTCGGGGCGCTGTGTTTGCAAGTTTATTATGTTTTTAAAGCACCTGCTGCCTGCGTTTCTTTCCTCCATCAATTGCCAGGCCTCACAAAAATGTCAAGCTAACTCCTGTGTTTAATGTTCTTCCTGGAGAGAGATTAGATTGTTGTTCAGTTGATGTTTTGACATTTGTGAGGGTAGTTGTTGGACTTGGCCCTTTTTGCAGGTTCATCCCTGAACTTTTTTACATTTGTCCTGTATTTTTTCTGACCTGTTTTTGTTGGTTTTATGACTCCGGGCACTTTTTCACTGCTGATCAGTGCTTAAGTGCATATGCTATCGATATTATAAATTGATGTTAGTGATTCCATGAATGGTTGATTTGGTTTACTTGTCAGACCCTAGTACAGTGCACTGAGTGTGCCCAGGGCTTGTAAACCAAAGGCTGCTGGTGGGCTTGCAGCACTGGTTGTGCCACCCATTGAAGCCGCCTGTAACAGTGTGTCTCAGGTCTGCCATTGCAGAGCCTTTGTGCAGTCTGGTACTGCCATGTTGACTGGGCAAGTGCACCCACTTGCCAGTCCCTAAACCTTCCCTTTTCTGCATATTAGTCACCCATATGGTAGGCCCAAGGGCAAGGTGCATTGTAGGTAAAAGGTAGGACAAGCCCCGATGTGTGTGGCATGTCCTAATAGTGAATTACAGCCATTTTCGTTCTTCACTACTGCAAGGCTACCTTTTCCCATAGGCCAGAATGGGCAGTTTGATTATTACATCTTATAATCCTAACTGACTCAAGGAGCTAGTTAGAAATTCGAGTTTAGTATGCCTGAACGCAGAATGTTAAAATACATCTTTTAGTGAAGTTGGTTTTAACATTCTGTGTTTGAAAATACCACTTTTAGAAAATAGGTGTTTTCTTGCCTAACTATCCAAGCCTGCCTCTGCTAGGTTGTGTATTCCTTGTCTGGAGTTTGGGTAACTGGGGCTGTGGGGGGTCCAGGAGACAGGGTGAGTCAGCAGAGGGCTGAATAGAGAGATCTGCATGCAGATGGGAGGGAGGAGTTGAACCTGGGACCTGAATAGGGCTGTGCCTTCCCTCCACAATGCTGGGTCCATCTCCTGTGGTGCATCTGATGTCCCCCGCCTACACTGTGAAAGGAAAGAAGGAGTCTTTCCAACAAAGTGCTCCAGGACTGACCAGAACCGGTTTTTACTAGGCAAAGGCCTCTCTGTGCCTTCAGATAACAAAGAGAAAATGAGTGTAAAATGGGAGAACCAGACCCCAGAATTTTCTATCACTTTTGGGGAACAAGAAGAAACTTTTGCTGAGGAGAGGAACCAGAGGAACTGAGGAAGAGACTATCCCTAATCTGAGTGCTGTCTGGGGGATTGGCCTGCAGTGGTTGCCTGACTGCCAAAGAAAGGAGAAAGGAATTTGTGCTACTTTCATTCAAATTTTGAAGGATCTTCAAGAGTTTGCGATAGTTTGCCTCCTGCTGAAGTCTCAGGGAACACAGACTTCAGCCACCAGCTCGCCAAGAGTTCTTTTGAAGTGCCTGCTGTAGTTTTGGGCCTTCTGAGGGACTGCTTGTTGCAAGGAGCTGGAATTGCGACTCATGAAGAAGATGCAAGTCGCCTCCACAGCCTTTGTCGTCGCATCACTGAAGAAGGGTGTCGCTGCTGCTGCTTTGCCTCGCAGAAGCGCCTCGCATCGCCGGAGAAGAGTGTCCCACGCATCAGATGCCGTTGACTCACCAAAGAAGCATGTTGCAGGGCCTGTCGTGGCTCAGAAGAATCGAGTCACCGTCTGGCCTGCACGCATTGTGTTGCATCAAGGAGAAGACAACAATTTTTTTTCATTGCTCTGGATCTTCATCGCATCACAGCACTGCTGGTTGCCTCACCATGGAAGCGCATTAAGAAACTGATGCATCACCTCCCCAGGTCGAGAAGAACCGACTCATCCCCTATGCCTCATTAGGGACCCGACGCATCACCGTTCTTGCGTATAAGGAACCGACACATCACCTTCCTTGCAACACTTTCATTGTATAGCGTCACGCATCCAAAGGTACATTGAACTCACATCTTACATCTTAAAGAGAACTTAGCTAATGCTACCATTTTTTAAGTACAGTATTGTGGATTTTTGTTGTTTGTGGTCTTTTGTTAAGTCTATATAAAAATACTTATTAGTATACTACAACTTGTGTGGTGCCCATCTGTAATGTTGTCACTGGGTTACTGTATGTGTTCACAAATGCTTTACACACTGCCTCTGAGATAAGCCTGTCTGCTCGTGTCAAGCTACCAAGGGGATGAGCAGGGGTTATTTTAAGAGTGTACCCCCTTACCCTCACTAGACGCAAGCGTCCCTATTTGGTCGAGGGTACCTACCTCTGCCAACTAGAGACCCCCAACATCTAACAGTAGTGCAGAGGGTTAATATTTCCGGCTACGAAGAACATGTACCATGTAGATTACAGAGTGCATGTAATGTAAGTAGATTAGCAGGTTACTGCTTTTAAAAGAGACATCCTTTTGTTACTTGCAATTTATAACTTAACATCCTGATATAGAACAGTGAGTTGTTAACTTTCATCAAGAACTGCATACGTACTGTAAAGTATACATTAGAGCATAGATTAATGTTGCAAAAAGGGTTAATTTGGGTAGAAATCGTAAAACTCCTAACTATGCTGTTTGTTTTTTGACTCTGAGTTTGTGGTTCTCCACACCAAGCACTCCTAAACTATACTGCCTACTAGTATGGTTGTGACTTCTACACATTTAGTCCTTTGGCTTATGTAACATTTCTTATAAGCTGATTTACACACGTATGTTTGTCTCTGTGTAACGTGTTTGTGATGCAAAGTGCTGTTACATCCTTTACTGGTATGAGTAGCGCTATATAACTAATTCATTGCATCAGAGAGAGTAGTTATGGATATTCGGTCACTGCTAAAGGGTGCTAGTGAGAGAATCCATGGGGAGGTGGTCATTGAGGGGGGCGCCAACTAGCACTGTCGTACTGGGCCCCACCAGCACTACAGCCAGCCCTGATGGTATGACACACAATTATGCAGTTGTAAATCCCTCACAAGGGTTGGGGAGTGGCTGGACCAAAGCTTAGTTTACCTTGACAGTTTGTTAAAGCCCATCAAGGGTAATAACATAGTCTAGCTGATCTAACAGTCCATCTACAACAAACATTCCACTATTAAATTATTAAAGAATGTTATTATTGATTTGGATGCTCTCAAAATGTTGAGAACACATAACAGCTTCATGCCCATGGTGTATAAAGATATAAAATGCAGAAAAACACAAGATTCCAACAGTAAAAATATTTTGAGGTACTAAAAGAAAGCTATCAAGTTAAAAACGTTCTTCATCCAAATGCAATCCTCTGCTCTATTCCATACTAGCCCACGTTGTAACAATATTTCAGCATGACAAAGAACTCGTTCTGCCTTCTTTGGACATCTGATCCATCTTTAAGCTCGTACACCAGCTCCAAAGTTGAGAAAGCATCTTTCCGTGGGAACATATCCATCCATCTTCAGTCTTATGAGGGGTATGTACGATTAGACATGGGTGCAGCTCTGAAACAACTTGAACAAAGTACTATCTCATGAAAAATACGGAAGGACAGATGTTTTCCTAATCCATAGCCAAATTTACCAATACATGATTGGTATTCAACTGTTATATGAATGAATGAATACGTACTTGTATAGCACATGGCTACCCAAGGGCATCCCAGCGCTTCCTGTGACACCAATCAAACACCACTGATCAAGGAAAGAGAAAAGTCTTCAGTTGCTTCCTGAATTTAAGATGGTCAGATTCAAGGTAAATGAAATCTGGAAGCTGATTCCAAAATTTGGCTGCATTATAAGAAAACCGCCGGCCTCCAGTCCGTGCCCGTTTGATCCTGTGGACTGCAAGCAGTCGCTTATTATTGGATCTTAAAGTCCTCTTGGTGCAGTATAATTGCACCATGAACTGAATCAAGGAGGGACCATTACCAGAGATGGACTTGTGGACACTACACATGGCCTTGAACCTGATTCTTTCCTGAACAGGAAGCCAATGCAGCCGACCAAGCTCCAACTTAGCAGAATTACGTTTCGGGATGTTCAACAAAAGGCAATCTGTAATCTCTTAATAGTTCCCTGTGGCGCACCCAAGTAGACTGCATTTGAATAGTCCAGCCCAGACAAAATGAGAGCTTGAACCATCATCCGCCTGGCATCAAATGGGAGCAGAGGAAGGATCTTACGTATCTGCCTAAGAAGACCATAACAAATAGCAGCAACTTTGCATGCTTTAACGGTGAGGTTCAGGTTGCAATCCAACCAAACGCCCAGACTCTTAATTTGTTCCTTTGGGACAGGCGGAGAGCCAAGACAGCTGGGCCACATAAGATCTAAATTATTGGGGCTGCATGGCCCAGGATCATAATTTCTGTCTTGGGCCATGCAGCCCCAATAATTTAGATCTTTTTAGCTTAAGAAAGGACAGGTCCATCCATTCAGATACCTTTGCAAGGCAGGCAGCTAAGCCCGGCTCAGATGTGTCTTGCTGACTAAGAGATACCACCAGTTGGGTGTCATCAGCATAAGTAACAGTATGGATCCCCCAAGGAAGTACCACCTCCGCCAAAGGCGTCATGTAGATGTTAAACATGGTGGGACTCAGTGAAGATCCCTGAGGAACTCTATACTGCAAAGGCCTTTGCTTTGAGAATGCTCCTTCTTCAAAGACAGCAAGAAATCTGTCTGCAAGAAAGGACTCTAGCCATTTTAGGGCAATGCCTGCTACTCCCACCTCCCTGAGTCTTTGGATCAGGATATGATGGATCACAGTATCGAAGGCTGCGCTGAGATCTAATAAAATAATAGCAGTGCAGCCTCCGTCGTCCAAGATCTTTCTTGATTCTTCTACCACGGCGAGAAGGTTGTTTGAGCTGTCTCAGAGTATGAGTATACCATGCTTTCCTATTCGAACCTACTCGATGGCATAATTCCTTCTTCGGGAGAACTATGTCAAGGGAAGACTCCAGCCAATTATTAAAATTCTCATTCGCCATCGAAGGATCAGAATGGGGAATAGGAGTGGAATCTAAAAGATAAGTTGCCCAGCTTTCCACTGAAAGTTTAGACCATATGCGGCCACATTCTTTAGTCCTAACAAATGGCTGCAATGACTCTTGAGGGGTCCAAATAAAAGATAATAGAAAATGATCAGACCAAGGCACCGCAATGGACTCAGCCAAAGTAATATCTGAAAGATTTGTTAGAAAAACCTAATCATACAATGTTTACTGTCAACATTTATTTTCTCCTGTTAGCTACTCATATGTATGTACCTAGTTCTCACTTTTCTTTTGTGTAACAGGTGAAAAGGACTCTGATACTCTCACTGGTTCTAGTTTGCACTATAAAAAACCTTATAAATAAATAAATAAATACTTGGTTTGGCATCCTGGTTTTTAACCCTGTGACCTCCAAAGACTAAACTGTGTTTCTCCCTGGACTCATAAGGGTTTATAGAAATGGTTAGAATTAATTTATTATACATTTGATATATACATTTGGATCCTTGTCGAAGATACCTGACGTCTAGGTTATCCGATCAGCATTGTACACTTTGAGAGTATACAGTGCTCTCAAAAGATCTAATGAAGAGCAGTCACTTTGTCGATCTAAGGACCCCATATCTTTCTTCAGGTTTCAGTAACAACTGCTCTTGTCATACTGTATTCCTTATCTCACTCCTGTAGGGCTGATCAAATGGAGGTAAGAATTCATTCCACATAACCTGTCGTCCAATTTCCTTCCCGACAACCATCCTCATAAGAATAGATTGGGAGAATACCATTAATTGATTCAATCTTAGTGCATCACATTCCTTTTCAACTTCCAATATTGCATCAACACTCTGACAGTACATGAAAAGATATTGATCATAAACACCCATTTAATTTACTAAAGTGACATCAAAACTTTCTTCAGTGGGTCAATCCTTTTCTGCGTGCTACCAAGTCGCCCTGACATTGCAGTCTGGCTTGTCAACCTATTCAAAGTAACAATACCCTCAGCACCACTGCGAAATTTCCTTAAACAGTTTTTCTACTGTCACAAATTTAAATATGCCCATAGAATGTACATTATATCTTAGGATACTAAAATATGTCCTTATTGTATTGTTAGGCTTACTTTTGTTTTCGTTTTTGCTTCCATACAATATCTGTGGGTTCTTTTTAGTAAATAATTGTATTTTAGTTAATTTTATCAAATTATTTTGCATGACATTACCCTTTTTCTGTTGTCACAATTTGTACTGTACTTGTTGTTATGCCTTAAAGAGAATGTGTTTCTTCCATTTCCTCAAAACTTAGCGAGATGTGAAACCTCATTAGAAAATTGTGACTGCCCCTTCTTTTCCACTACTACCCGGCTATTGACTTCTCCACAATGAGAATGGGGCAATTTTCTGTAAAGTAACATGATTGGACAAGCATGTGGAGAATGTGGATATCAATGAAAAGTCAATAAAGCAAAAGACTGAAGCAGAATGTGCTGCACCTAATGGAGAAATGACATATTGCAGTCAGGAGCACTACAACAAAAGTCATTACTAATATCAGGGAAAAAGGAGGGTTGGGGTGAAAGACAAGAATGCTGAGATGGAGGTTAATTGCTTTTGTATCAAGATAAAACAAAAAAGTGCCATGAGCAAGAAAATAAGAAGAGATGTTATATAAATTATAAATAGCGAGAACGTGGAATAGAATATGGAGGACTGAAAGATCTTGTTTTGCACATAAATAGGAATGAGATGATTGTCCCTACATTTTGATGAAGGTGACCAGCTTCGTGTTTGCGAAATGTTATGTTATGTTCTGTTATGTTATGGTA
The DNA here is from genome assembly GCF_964261635.1 of Lissotriton helveticus. NCBI lineage: Eukaryota > Metazoa > Chordata > Amphibia > Caudata > Salamandridae > Lissotriton > Lissotriton helveticus. The sequence continues at coordinate 657,753,453 of NC_136057.1, read as the reverse complement.
TGGCATGGTATGTTATGTTCTCTCTGAGGGACATATTATCAAGGACCGGTGTGAAAATTATCACCGTTTTATCGGCAGGAAACTGACGATAAAACTGTGATAATGGGCTTGATAATAGGCCCTTGTTACTTCCCATAGATGCCCATGTTCTTGTGTTAACATGGGCTTCTATGGGAATTTACAAGGGCGTATTATCAAGCACATTATCGCCGTTTTATCGGCAGTTTCCTGCCGATAAAACGGCGATAATTTTAACACCGGTCCTCGATAATATGCCCCTAAGTTCTTAAGTAAAAGTTAGGAGGCAGCCTGTTTTAGGCCAAGATATAAGGAGCGAGGTGGTTAAACGAGTTATGATAATGAAGTGTTACCAAGCATAAGATATATTGTCTACTGTCAACGCAGGTATGCAATGAACATCTGGTTACCCTGATGTCAGTGGAGTGGACAATGTTGCTGTCACAGAGTGCTCTTTCAAACGTCCTGTTGTCCAGTTCTCACATAATCTTTAGCATGATAGCTGCACTCTAGTCCGATACGTTTCCCTGCACTTCATTTAAACCTATCTTTGTAATAATGTTGTCGATTCTCGTGAAGGCATCCATAGCAGTGCTAATAGTGTCTGCATTCCAACGCCAGACCAGTCACATTGCTTTTGAAGACTTTAGACACTAGGCAGAACTATAGGGGCAGGCGCAGGCCAGAGAGCAAACACAACACGGCCTCCGCTGAGAGGCAGCTTGTCCGTCCGGGGAAGCCAAGCATCGACCTTCCAGATGGAAAGCATTTACCATCGCAACAGGTTGCCCTGTTGTTGATGAAAGGCAGATGATCCCACTGTTAATGAAAATATGAAAGCAGGAAAGCAAATATCGTAGTGTCATCAAGGGTAATGAAGAGGACCGCCTGGGCTGAAGTTCAAGGAAGAGGAGGTAACATGTTACTCAGAGAACATGATTAAACCAGCAAGAGATTGAAAGCACAAGAGCAACGAGTTCAGCTTGTAGGCCTCCTGCAACGACTTCGCTGTCCATCACAATGGGTGAAAATTTAGATTCCCACCGTCGTTTTTAAACCAAGCCAACTGCATGGAATTGAAAAAGATGGAAACTATTAAAAAACAAAAATTGCAATTTGGATGTTAGCAAACATTAACATTTTTCGCGAGGCCCGAGCATAATTAATATCTGTAATTGCTTGGAATTCATACACACTGCTGGCTAATATTTTTTTTTAAACCTACCGGTGTGTGGGGTATTCATTGTGTTCAACACCCATGCATCGCATTAGAACATTTGTTTTGTTGGGTATTTGTTGCTTTTGATTACCTTTTTGTTACTTTGTTTTATATATTTGTTTATGTCTTCTTTCTACGCACACCCCATCTAAACAGAAATAGTGATGCAATGTCCCACAAACTGGGAACATTTATGGCTGGTATCTCTTCATGTATAAGGCATCTATACAGATAGGAACATTATTTAATGAGTAAATCAGTCTTATGGCTCGAGCAGCTATGAGCCTCAACTCATTCAATCTGAGCAGTGTTTATCATACTTATTCATTTACTATTGTGTTTCTTTAATATTGGTGATATTCTGGACAACTTTATACACTATTATTACCATGTATGACTAACGATGGCTGAAAGGTTTTTTCGGACTGGTGTTGCAATAATAAGCACTTAGGAAATATGTACATTTTGTTATCCTCTGGCTTATGAGTTGGGAGCAAGAAGGCACCCACCCACCTGAAAAATGCTGATGACTTCTGAGTTGATTTGGGAACATTTATGCAGATATGGCGAACATATGTGTTCAAACAGGGGTATAATTCAGCAGTAATCTCAAGGGACGGCTCCTTCCTACTGGCCAATATAGTTTGCTCAGATTTTATGCAAGCCTTTAGATGGAAGTTGGAACTCAACCACTCAGTCTCGCCTTTTTCCCTTATTTACATTTTCTGCAGATAAGTACTCGCTGCCTCTCTTATTTGTCTTTTAAAAACTGCATTCTACAGTCTTTTTCCGACCATATTCAACCACGAAAGAATTTGAACATGAATCTTTGCAACTGGTTCCATTGGCTTACCTTTCGTTCATAGTTCAGTGCGGCACTGACAGCAGGTTTGGCTGCAATATTTGATTTAAGTATAATTCACTGAAAAAGCAAACAGTTACAAAATAAGCAACCTCATCCATATTTGGGATGTTTTTCATAAAATGCCAAGGTTTATCTTAGATGGTGGTGGTGGTGGCACCAGCAATGAATATTTTGTGACTTAATTTCCTGTCCGCTGGAAAAACATGGCTCATCTACTCCAGAAGGCAGTTAATCTATTTATGAAAGGTTGTGGCTGGGTAATTACTTATCTTCCCAGTCAATCTAGACCTTGTCTAAATCACATCGCTCTTTTCTCCACTAACCGGGAAATGATGCGCTGCTTCTTCGACAACAGGAAGTGGGGTACATCAAACACTTCCGAAAGACCAGTTTCTCCCTGAATGCTAAGCCCCATGCCCCTACAGTGTATGGCAGCATTACAGCCAAGTTGGGTAAAATGGAACTGAACCCCCGTATTTTTTCCCAGTCAGTTGGTGACTGGTTCGGCTGAAACTAAGAAAAATACTCGTAGAGTCTGATGTTTACAATTATAGGCAATAATCTTCATTTAAAAAACCGTGTCATAGTCTGGCTGAGGTTAATATATCCTTTGACACTCACAATGCCTCTTCTTTTTTTTGCAGTACTGTGTTTTCTTGATTTGACATGTTATTGTCTGTGTATTCTTTCTGCATTGGGTTGCTTCCTTTAACATTCATCACAATTATGTTACGAATAATGCTTCCTGTTCTATATCTTATCGTCCCCGGCCTAAACTTCATCGATTGGCACACTTTCCTGACAATATTCATAAACATACGGGAAAGTCAAAAGAGATTTTTCTATTTTCTTGTTACTGTAAATATATATTGATGACTATTGTACACACAAAACTACTCTAATGAAGTGTCCTTTACTTTTCAGCTGTGAATTTTTATATTTCTCCTGCTAATAAATTCCCGGAAAATAACTAGAAAGCAAGTGTCATCTCAAATAAATCACTGGTAGTCCATACCTGTGATCGTACAACCTTTTTTCTGAGGTTCAACCCTTTCCAGAATAGAAGTGTAGTAAGAAAACTGATATCAATGTGCAAGTGAATACTAGGAAAAATTGTCAAGCCCTCGCCACTCTGCCAAGACCGGGAATTCGTTCTAATTTGAGTAACAGTTTGAATATTTTATTTATGGGGTTTAGAAACCTCACTGCAAGATGGCAAGTGAAAGAAGAGGTTACTGCTTTAGAAAAGGTAAAATTCATGAAATGAGTCAGACCTCATTGAAGCTCTCTGAAAGTAATCAGTGCTTGTGTCTATTACAAAAGATTTAAAAAGATGTAAAAAACGTGGAAAAATGATGATCCTTAATATGGTAGGTTGACCCAAGATACATTCAAATATTCTGATTAGCTCTTGTATGATGAACCTCTAACATAGTTTACATAAATTGCGATATAGATTAACAATATCTTATTTTAGAAAATGTTTGCATGGAATGCTGTTAAATAACTAATTGGGAAACATGTCTTGGATGATTCTTATGTGTAACTAATTGCCCTGGTCCACATTATGAAAACTCCACTTTGACCCTGGGAAAGGGAGATTACTCTGGCGTCCACTGTATAGTCAAATAGTGTACCCTTAAAATAAATTACAGGAGCCACATGGCCTTCAACCAAAGAAACAACCTGCTCGACGCATCAAAATCCATCTTTTGCACCAACCATAGCACCGAGGCCGCCCTGACCGCTGCCACTAATGACAGCAGAAGCCTCCTCGAGCAGTATGAAACAGCAACCCTCATCCTCCTCGACCTCTAAGCAGCATTAAAAACCGTATCCCACCACACACTCATCAGAAGACTCCACCATGTCAGAATCCAGGAAAACGCCCTCAAATGGATCACCTCCATCCTTGGAGCCCAAGAGCATCATCTGTGACGCTCTCCAAGGCTCATCCCTCAGCCCCACCCTGTTCAACACCTACATGATGCCTCTGGCCGACATCATAAGAATATTTGTACCAAAAAGAGAGTAAGGGTATTTTATAGGTACCTACTCCTTGAACCCCTAGGTTAATATAACAAAAACAATGACAGGAGTAGTCTCCAAGACAAAAAATATTAATAATTCTAAAGCAGATAAGAGATGAATAAGTGACAGAAAAAAGAAATAATTTCTTTTTTAAGAAACCCCTCACTCACCGACCTGGTCGGTGACATGCTTCATCATCGGGGCCCACCCAAGTGACCGAGTGCCACTTAGGTGTGCTACGACGCCTGCAACTGCAGCGGAGCTGGTTGTTTTTTTGTGTTGTATCCTCGGGACACCGCGCTGGCAAAATAGGTTGATGGCGGGCTGACGCCGACCGACAAAGCGCTTGGAGATCAGCCACCCGCGATGTCCATGAGGCACATTTAGCACCCCATTGAAGTTCTTACACAGAATGCTGTATATAGAATGACAACCGTGAGTACACAGGAGTTGCACTGTAGGGTCTGAGAAGGGTGCACCTTAGCGTGTGCAGACCTCTCGTCCCTTCTATCCTGGTCCTGAAGAAAACCTTAAATTACAACAGGTTGAAACATGTCGACCATATTTTTTAACCACTTCCAGATACCATATGGCCAATAGCACCATGAGCAGTATCACACTTGTTTTAAATTGGGTTACACGGACTCCAGAATAAATAGTTCCAAAGGAGTATCTGTTGTTTACCGTTTTAACTCACTTCACCAATATTTCCACTTTTCACCCCTCACTACACAAAAAAACAACCAGCTCCGCTGCAGTTGCAGGCGTCGTAGCACACCTAAGTGGCACTCGGTCACTTGGGTGGGCCCCGATGATGAAGCATGTCACCGACCAGGTCGCTGAGTGAGGGGTTTCTTAAAAAAGAAATGATTTCTTTTTTCTGTCACTTATTCATCTCTTATCTGCTTTAGAATTATTTATATTTTTTGTCTTGGGGACTACTCCTGTCATTGTTTTTGCGACATCATAAGAACCCAATGAATCAACATCACCTCCTACGCATATGACACCCAACTCATCCTCTCACTCACAGGCCACCCCCGCACTACCAGAACAAACTTCCACAATGCCATGATGAGCGTCGCTGACCGGATGAGGAGCAACTTCCTGAATCTCAACAGAAACAAGACTAAATGCTGTCCTTTGGGGAAAACACCACCCTGTGGGACGAAACCTGGTGCCCCCCCGAACTCTGACCCAATCCCACCCGACTAACAATGGCTACTACCTCGGCATCATCCTGGACAGCAAACACACCATGTAGCACTAGGTCAATGCAGTCTCCACCTCCTGCTTCCACACACGCCTTATGCTCTGAAACATTTTCAGATGGATCCCTGTCAACACCAGAAAACCATCATGCAAACCCTGGTCACTAGCCGGCTGGACAATGGCAACACGCACTATGCCGGAATCATCACCCAACTTCTCTAGAGACTCCATTCTTTAGCGAATACAGCGGGCAGACTTATCCTTAACCACCCCAAACGGACCCACATCACCCCCCCACGTCAGAAACCTCCACTGACTCCCCATCCAGAAAAGATTGAAGATGCTGGCACACACCTACAAGGCACTCCACAACCAGCATATATCAACCACTGCCTGAAATGCCACAAACCCGCCTTTTGTACACGTTTGTTAAGCGCTACTACTCACCCATGAGAGTCTCAAGGCGCTGGGGGAGAGGGGTTTCGGAGGTTCCAGTCCAACAAGGAGGGGTCTGTCCCCTCCAAATGCAAACATTGCCTTCTCCCCTGGGATTTCAGAAATGGACTCAAGACCTGGCTTTATGGCTAAGACCAGCAAGCCCACAACGCCTGGATACCATAAGGAGTGAATAGCAGCGCTCAATAAGTACTAATTGATTGATTGGTTCAATAACATAAGTAACAGCTTGGGGCTGAGAGCTGAGTGCACAAACACATTTTTTCAACTTGGCACAGGAAATGTGTACTTACAAAATCCACTGGGGACATTTCTCATGCAACCTGGCCACATGCTTTGCTGTTTTAAGCAGTCAGAAAGAGAGCTGACTTCCATAAAGGAGAACTGATCCAAAGAAGTTGCCTAAGGTGTCTGATGACTGTGTGTCCTACATCTTCCGAAGGGTGCATGCTTCCTTATAGTTTTAATGTGCAAAAATAAATATGAGAAAGACAAACACTGAGCAGTTGTGAAAAAATAAAGGCTTCCAAACTTTTAGTTAAAAAATGTTTAACATATATTTAGAAAGTAAAAAAAAATGATGCAAAGGTTAAGGTCTAGGGTTACAGAATGGGCGAGGTTAGGAATAGAGATGGGGCAAGGAAGGAAAAGCTTGTAAGCTTGTGGTAAGGTAAACAATAGTTCTTGCATTTGCGTTAGTATTCAGGTAGTGGGGTAGGATAGGGCAAAGGGCACTTCACAGGTAAGGGTATGGTTAAGGTTTATATTTTCAGTTAGGGCTAGAGTAAGAGACATAATGTGGACAAAGGCAGGGACTCTTTTAAGGGTTATGGCATTTCGGGCATATGAACACAATGAGAACACCTTTAAGATTATAGGGTGGACCACCATGTCTAGAGAATTGACAATAACATGCAGAAAAGCAAGGACACCTCTGATTTCTGATGCTCTGCCAGTAGAGCTAAATAACAAAAGAGGAATGCCAATACTGATAATCAATTCAAAGCGAAACATTTTTTAAACCAAAGTACAGATCACGATTCAATTCTTGGATATGCTATTAAATAGCTGTTTATTCAAAAATATGTTAATGATGCACGTTTTTGAATTAGTGCTGCAGTTCAAACAATATTATATAACAAAAATGCACATCAGGAAACGAAAAGTGAAGTAAAACCTCATCCATACAATCACTCATTACTCATCAAACATATCACAATCAAACCACTAACATTCAAACATTCAAACTGTATACCTCACCCAATCTGGAGGATCAATAAACCAGTTGGTGAAGTAATAGGTCTCCTACAAAATCAAAAACATTCTATAATGTTCTAAAGAATACACCATTAGCAATTCAGTTGAATCCTAAGGTTTTCATCATAATCCACAATCTTAAGTGTATAAACGCAACTCAAGGTGCAAATCAAATGAGCACCAAGGCGCAATCAGCAGACCCAAAGGCCTACGCGTTTCGAATCCCTAATGATATCAGGATTCTCTTCAGGGCCAATTGTCTCTGTAAAAAAGAAACAGAAGAAACCATGTGTCTAAGATCTAAAACCAAGAATACTAGAGAGCGCTACTACACCTAGGTAAAGACTCCAGCTTACCAGTCTGTCTTTAGCCAATAGATAATATTCCGAAGTGTAGACTCTTATAGAAGTGAGGAGGGGGAAAAAAGAGGGGAAGAGAGGGAAGGATTATGTAAACAATGCGTGCTTTAAAACTCGCAAAAGTGTGTAATGAACATAACAAGCGTTGTACCTAAGCAAAAATGCACTGTGTCCTCAGCTTGCTGGTACCATTTCTTCAGCTCGCTGGAGTTGAATAGGAGGACCTAATGTGAAGAAGGCGACCTTTGGTTAACCGGGAGATTATGGACATGAGCCGCAAATTCACTGCAGGGTGCAGGGGCCAGAAATGTGTAAAAACGGCAAGATCTTACCGTGCAAGTCCTCGTACAAAAGCGCGGTAGAAGTTGTGGAAAGTCAGTAGGGCGTCGTCGGGTTAGTCGAACCGGAGCACCACACTGCAAGAGAAACCATCGCGGAGTTAAGCCGACTGCGGCATGTGTGGTCATAGGGGATTGCTGCTTCATAATTCGAAGGACAAACGATGTTCGGGAATCGAGGAAATGGGAAAGATTACCGTGAGCGCCGGAGCAGTGGCCGCATCTTCACTTCAAATGGCACCGGGAGCACAGGACGTGTTGCGCATGCGCGGGCTCAATCGGTTCTGGGTAATGTAGTCCACGGGGTGTCATGGCGGGGGTTGGCGCCCCGAGGGAGCGTGATAACGAAACAAAGTTCTCTTTACCGTGATGGAGATTGAACCTGTGAGATCAGGATGCCAAAGTGAGACAGCAGATGCTGGGCCGATATGTGGAATCACAAAGGCATTAAAAGTATGAGTTAAGTGCCAAAGGGAATGCTGGGGCTGGTAGTTCCATTATGAACGGACATGGCTATGGATTATCTATTTGACGGGCGGGCATAAAAATATGGGGTCAGGGTTAGGCGCGCTACATGGCAGAGTGAGTGAACAGCGATGGTACAAACAAGTTCAAAGGGGAAGGAATTGGAGACTCAGTACGCAGAATGGGACCACAGAGGTGGCAAGAGTATTCTGGGGTATAAAAGCAGAACAGAACTGGATGTCACGGGAGCATCCATGTGGGGGTCTCTACAGTTTGTACATTTCTGTTAGTTCATTGAGGCCTGACACGGCCGTGTCAAACTTCACAATCAAAAGTGCTTCCCTTTTAGATAATTTAAGGTCCAAATCACCGCCACGTAGATCTTTTTCGACTTTGGAGATGACAGTCCATTTGAGGTCGCTTATTTGGTGTTTCAGTCTCGTCCAGTGGTTTACAAGTGGCGCCGTTTCCACTTTATTCTTAATTCTGGATTTGTGTTGTGCAATGCGTTGGCGGATTTCCTGGTTGGTTTTTCCAATGTATAAGAGTCCACATGGACATAATACTCCATAGATGACATATTTAGACTTGCAGTTACTAAATGAGTTATGTTTCCATGAAATTCCATTATGTTGGAAAAGTGAACCTTCCACAGTCAGGTCGCAGCATAGACACGTGCTGCATTTGTGATGGCCTAAAATGGGAGTTAAACCCATTAGTTGTCTCAATATAGGCTGTGCTTCTCTGGGAGCCGCTGCTCTCACCACATGATTTGCGAGACTGCTCTCTTTTTTGAAGGCGAACAGTGGTGGTGCCTGTAAGCTTTCATCTAGGTTCTTTACCAAGTGCCAATTTTGCCCGATGATTTTTTTGAGTTTATTCGCATTAGTAGAGCTGAGCACACGTTTGTGAGCAGTCACTGGCAGAGATAAGCCTTACACCCAAATATTGCAGTAGAAGATAACACAAATATTGAATCTAGGGATTCAAGTGATACATAATCAGCAAATCGAAGGTCACAAGTAGGAATTGCTGAGGGTTAATCACAGCATCACATTGTACATTTCTGGAATAGGAAAGCAGACAGCTGGAAACTGCAGAAGGAATTAGGGTAAAAAAGACCAAGAGCGGCCTTCACATCTCTTCTGGATGACAGCAGTCAGCCGTAAACGTACTTTTAAGCATAATATTGGAAACATACCTATGGATTTATGATTGTTATTTTGAAAAATAGCAATTTTTCATTTCCACACATTTATCCCAGTGGCAATCATATCAATTAATAATGACACAAATTTCTACTGATTAACTCTTACCACACATGGGATTGCATGCATTGTTAGTATCGAATTTTTAAACCAAATTTGCTGTTAAAGCAACAACAATTGTTTCAATGAACTCTGATCCCACTAGTTTTAGAAACATTCATATTTTTCTCATCTGTTACCATTAAGTTGCTATACATTTTAAAGTCACAATATCATAATTATATTGCAATATCTTATTATAAATGTATCAGCACCAGATAGAACATTTTGGCAACTCTGGGATGCCAAATTGGGACTGCAGGTGTTGGAGGTAAATGATAGGCCACACATGATTTAACACAAGGGGAAAGCACAGAAATTCTTCCAATAATGAAGGACAAATACATTGAGGCCTACAACAACAACAAAAACCTTCGCCTCCGTTCCCCTCTGACAAAAGGAAGTGGTGTGGCGCCGCGGCCAGGCCGACTGACGCTGGAATCTGGGGATCCCAGTTCGATCCCCGGCGCCAGTGGCAGATTAACCCAGCACCATGAGACTCTGGGCAATAGCTTGCTTAATCTTCCTGACGGCACCCAGTTCCTGGACACCCTTAAGGGAGATTGTTCGCGCTTTACAAATGTGGATTATTATTATTATTAATAGAACTTCTCTATTAGGAAGAAGGTGGACGAATTGCAACTTCCAACAGTTCGGATTCAGTGGTTAGTAACATGCAGTTTTGACCAGTGTTGGCACCTGCCATGATTTTCAACACTGTGGATAATCTAATATATTTGTCAGCATGACTAGAATTTAGCATACTTGTCTGATGTCAAGAAGAATTTAGCAATACCTTATCCACATATATAAATTTTACTACAAATTTGCACTTTCTAATTGACGAAAATGTACAGTGATTGTACAGCTCCTTTCACAAAATGGGCTAACTTCTATCGACCTAGCCCCATTGCCACATTTGTGTGGTAGGAGGACAGTGACTCCTTTTTGGAGACCAGGACTGTTTTTTCATCATCAAACATTGGCCCGAAGCAGGACACAGAAAGGCAGAAAAAGGATAAAGAAAACAGTGGCAAAGAAAGTAGTAATTAAAAAAACCGCAAGAGTAAGATGAAAGAAAAGAAGCGTAGCATAGAGAAAGAAAGACGTATGAGATAGTATCAAGACTAATCTGCCTGGATATAGGTCAGCAATAGTGTTCATCAGCACTGACAGCAGGCTCCTAATTTCATCGTCGACTGGCTCCAAATAAAAACATCTGGCCATTGCACTTATTTTTACAGAGTAATCAGTACCTGGCCCCAGCCGCTGGGGACATTCTGTAACGGTCCAATTTTGCTTCTGTGAGTCAATCACAAATCTAATGTTGGTCTTCAATGGAGCGACACTTAAGACTCAGAATATGCATTCAGTCAGTCCCCTCACACTTGTTGCTCAAGATATCGACTTCCTATCATACTCCCTATCTTTCTTGGCACACCCATGATACTCATCTGGAAAAGCAATATCAAGGTGCTTCAAATTTAGCGAACTACTTTGTCAATCCCTAATAAGCATTTGCTTTGAAAATATGTGGATGAATATCGATCTGTGCAAATCCAATCCCATGCTTTTACCCCATATTTATCGGTGTGGGGTTTGTCTTTGCAATAGCATGCAGAAGGCACCTCTTGAGGGGTTGGATAAGTAAGCATCAGGATGGTCTCTCTGCTTCTTTGTCCTTCTTCCATGGTCTCCCATCAGCATTATCTGCTGTGAGTCAGGTGTCATTCCTTTTTACGTTTGTTTCATTCATAAATATTACAGAGAATTGACATAAGGGTTTTTCACAATTCCCCTCTTGACTGATTAAGCTCGTCCACATTTGACCACTCTAAAATGAACTCATTTTCTTTATCAATTAGTACACTGATAATCAATCCAATATTAAAATATCATTATCAGCTGAATTCCGCTTCACAAGGAAATCTCACTACACCATTTTACTTTCTTAAAACAAATTAATCATAACGTGTATTTGTAAAGCACATGTTCACTCAGAAGGATATCTCGGCTCTAAATAACTGTTTATTTTTCCCTACACAATGGTACTCATTTTATTACCCAAGGAAGATGAAGGGTTGGGAGCCATCCTATTCACAAGCAGGTACTTTTCTGCATGTATCATAAACATTCGCCAACCTCAACATTTTTTTAAAAAAATTGTTATTTTTTAATGGCACAAACTCGACCCGAAGGTATCAGAGGCTTCACATGAGCACGAGTTGCGTTACTGATGGACACTTTCATTTATTGTTAGGCACGGGATTTGCCCGGACTCACAAGATGTTTTGTTCCTGCCGAGACTCGAACCCGGTTCGAGGTCAACCACTCTAGCTGTTAGGCCACATCCTTTTCAACAGGAGCTCTGAGGTCCCCACAAATGATATTGCCTTTCTGCTTACTATTGCTGCAAATCTCCCTATTTTATACTAGAGAGTTACCTCACTCGCACATCCTCTGCTGTAAACGGTTAAATCCATGTACTTTTCAATTACACTAATTATTGAAAGTCAAAATGCATCTTTCTTCACCTGTGCTTCTTTTAAGACTATTAATTTCGCATATGGGGGAGATTTACTAAGCTTTTGCGCCATGTTTGTGTCACAAAACAGCGCGAAATAATTTTTTCCTAATTTGCTTTCCAGCGCTACACTTGTTTAGCGCTGGAAATAACATAAAAATAATGCAAAGCAGGGCATTGCGCTGCTTCACATTACTTTGCACCGGGGACATGTCAAGGGTGGTGCATGGGCATTCCCATGCAACCACCCAAGGTTTTTCACGCTAAAGCCAATTTACTAAACACAGTAGATTGGGTTTAGCGTGAGAAAACTGCACCCTTTTACACTAGGCAAAAGGAAGGAGAAATGCTTTAATTTTTCTTCCTTTCCCGACTTTTCATGCGTGCTGCACTGTGCAGTGCACATACAAAGTGGGAAATGCTTTCCCTCGTGTCTAGGCATAGTATTTTGTACAGGAAGGATGTCCTTCCTATACAAAACCCATGCTGAACTCACACACACACACCCTAGCGCTAAGGGGCTAAGGTGTGTGGGTGGCGCACGGCAGCTTTAATGAGAACTGGCTCAAGGGAAAGGGGAGGGAAGAGCCATATCTGTGAAAATATGGCGCTCTCCTGCTCCTTCACTGTCACGCAACGCTGTGCAGCCTCGCGGGGTTCTGCACAGTGTTGCGTGGAGATTTGGTAAATCTCCCTCTAAGTGTTCCACGAGTCAGCATAATCTCTGGCACCAGAAAATTTGTCACTGCACACCGTATGTAACTTTCAGTGGCAATCATCAAACTTCAAGACCAAATTTATTAATTTGATTATTTATTTAAAACTTTATGTCAGTTCTTTATATATCCGAAATGTACAACAACAAATTGATAGTCAGTATTTGAATACAGTGGGTACACGATGTATTGATGACAAGAGAACAGAGGGCGGGGAGTCTGTGATGAGATAGCGCTCTGCGGGTTCCTGGGTGAGGAACAAACTCAAGGGTGGGTCTTCGGATAGTTTAATAATCTACACCAGGGCAACAGTTACCAGAAGGCAGTGACCAGAGGCACTACTGACTAAAGTATTGCACTGCTTTGGTTTCTGTCAGAGGTAATTTTCTTTAATTGCTATTGTGTTTGTGATAGTATGAAACAATTATAATCAGTGCTGGGATTTGCCTAAATTGATGGAGGCACGCATTCAGCTGCTTGAGGCAGTGCATCTGAGACCTCAAGATCCTGCAGTTCGGGGCTCTGGCTTCTTACCGAGCTCTGAATTACCTCTTGTCTTCCAGCCAAAGACAAACTTGTTCATATCTTGCTTGTTTACTGACATTTCATCCAAATCTGCTTTTGTCTCTACTTACTTTCAAAAAATGTGGTGCTTGCTATTGTTGCTTTGTAGGCACTGTCTTTTAACTATACTTTGAATACATAGCCTTGCTTATTTTTTCTTTCATAATCTCTGGATCTCTATTTTAGTTTTTGAAAAACATGGTGCTTCACGTGCTTGTCGGTGCACACCATAAACACATTTTAACTAAACTGAGTAGTGGAAATCTCAATTTTGATATTGTTTGAAGAATGTCTTGATTGTAAACTTAAGCCTTATTATTCTTCCAAAAGTTATCTAAGATTATGACATCTGCATTGGTGCTATTAAACCGCACATTTACAGTAATAGCAACTGCCAGAATAATACACAGACCTGAAAAGATTTTCATCTAATTATTCATAATTTCTGTTAACATTTTTGCTTTTCATTAGCTGCTGATGAAACGTTTTGACTACTTATTTCAACCAAATATTTTTGCCCAGAGCAATAACTTTTTGATTTATTCCAGAAGTCGCACTCAAATGCATAGTATACAGATACATACTGTAAAAATCTAATGCTGTTTTTTTCATTCATAAACCTATAGCTGTGCATGCGTTTACACTTTAGAATTACGAAGGTATGTGCACCTAAGATATGTATTCACGTAAATGTCTGATTTAGTTCTGTTTTGTGAGTCCTCCATGTGCAAAGTCTATATGTTGGAGTACAAAATGTTCACAGCACAAAGGTTAATGTTTGGTCTGGTTCGGGAACAGTGAACCGGAGGTGACGTGACGAGTCGATGAGCTACGCGGTGTGCTCCAAGCAGCAACCTGAGTACCGAGTGCTGTGGATCGGGAGCTGTGTTCCGCCAGCCACAAAGTGTGAGCCTTGGGCTGCATGCCAAAAGTGGGGCGGGGGTAGTGGCGGCTGGAGTGAAGCAGGGCAGCAAACTGCAAATTGAGTGCTGGGGCCGCATTCCACAAGCGAGCGGCAGCAGTAGGAGTGGAGCAAGGCCCACACAAGGAATGGAGCATTGCAGCGAAAATAGTCAGGGCTTTAAGTGGGATGAAAAAAGGCACCAGGACCAGATGAATTCACTGCCGGCTTGTACAAGCACTACCTACACATTCTAAAACCCACAATGAAAGAGGTCTACACGAAATGTGTCCAGCAAGGACGCATGACTTCGACTATGGCAGAAGCCAATATAATAGTAATACCGAAAGAGGGCAAAGACACAACCGAGGCAAAGAATTTCAGACCAATATCACTTATCAACGTAGACTGTAAAATATACGCCAAAATTCTAGCCACCAGGCTAAACGCCTACCTACCCAAGCTCATACACTGCTCACAAGTAGGGTACCTCAGGAACAGAATGTCCCACGATAACACAAGACTGCTATGCCATATAATAAATCACTCCGCCAAGAGCACCAACGCAGCGGTCATGATAGCCCTTAATGCTGAGAAGGCGTTCGACAGAGTATCCTGGCCCTTCCTGGACCAGTGCATGCTGAAATCCGGTTTCGGCCCACAATATAGGAAGATAGTGCTGGCCCTCTACAGTGCCCCCAAAGCACGAGTTGTACTAATCGGAGGGACTTCACAAATGCTGCATCTAGGCAGGGGGACCAGGCAAGGATGCCCACTTTCGCCAGCCCTGTTCCTGTTAGCGATAGAGCCCCTCCTAAACATGATCAGAACCAACACAGACATAAAGGGCATACCAGTAGAGGGAGAAACCTTCAAGCTAGCGGCATATGCAGACGATGTGCTAATAATCACAGAGGACCCAGAGAGATCAATCAAAGCATTGATGGAAACGATAGAGAAGTATGCCCAGGTCTCGGGATATAAACTAAACAGGGACAAATCGGAGTGCAAACCCTTGAACGTCCACACCACTAAGACGGTACTAGGCCAGTCCGGCCTAACTTGGCAACAGAAACCCATTAAATACCTGGGCCTCCCCTTCGAAAGAGACCTCAGAGCAACACTAGAACACAATGAACAAGCCATACTACACAAAATAAAGGAGAGAGTGGAGAGCTGGTCTCCCAAATTTACCACGTGGTGGGGTAGAGTAGAGACGATTAAAATGATGCTCACACCTATGGTGAATTACATGCTGAATATGCTACCATTGATAAATACAGAAGACTTCCACAAAAGACTAGACAAAATGCTGAACAGCTTTCTGTGGAGGGGGAAAAAGCCCAGAATAAGCCTAAACAAACTCAGGCTGACAAAAGACCTGGGAGGCCTAAACATAACTAACTTCAGAAGATTTCAGACAGCATGCATAGCAAGACAGGGATTATACTGGCTCGCACCTAGCACAGAATACACTCCGGCGTGGTTAACACTAGAGAGAGAACTATTGAAAGGAATGAACCCCATCGCCTTACTTACAGCCACCCGTCACCCAGCAATAAAATAAAACGCCATCCTAAACAGCACAAGGAAAGCGCTCCTGGGCATAGATAAGATAATGAGCACAAGCATAAAAAGAACACGGTTGGAATCCATATGGCACAACCCCACAATAAAATATAGAGACAAGACCTTAAACATGCACACATGGTATAAACACGGCATCACAACGGCTAGCGACCTACTGAAACAAGGCACAAATGCGACATTCGACATACTCAAGGCCGAACACAATCTAGAAAACATAGAGCTGTACAACTTCCTGAAGATTAAGGTAGCTATAAGAAGGGCAAACCTGAATGAACTAACACCCTCTCTCATATAATATGCCATCAACCTCAACAAATTAGGACACCAAGTCACACACCTCTACAAAGCCCTAGGCCCAAAATCCACCAAACTGAATGACAAGGTCAACACCTACTGGGGCACACTAGTGGGCAGAGCACTGAGTGAGAAGGAAAGGGCGGAGCTATGGAGGTCCACATCCAGGGGGAAGGTTACCACAACTCTGAACCAGACAGAATTCTGGCTCATACACAAGGCATACTGGACCCCCGCCCGCCTGTCAGCCATGGGAATCAGGGAGACCTGGCACACCTACTCTTCCACTGCTCCAAAGTCAGAACCTTCTGGAACACGATAGAAACACTGATAAACGAGATCACGGGGGCCACCCTGCAACTAGACTTCCACAGCCTGGCACTGGGGTTCACATCCCCCTCAATAGCAACCAAAGAAGACAGCGACCTCACAGATCTTCTGCTAACAGCAGCAGTCAAAACGGTTCTGTATAATTGGAAAGACACAGGGAAAGCCACACCTAAGACATGGCTCAACTGGGTCACTTTCCTAAGGGGGGCGGACACCATCACAGCGAAACACTCAGCCAAAACACATAGGCAGTCAAGCATGTGGGAGTCCCTAGACAATTACCTCTCATCACACAAACCGCCATAGGCAGCAAGGCCAACCACCCACTAACAGTAGCCGGGCAGCAGAACTCCAAATAAGCCACACACCAGGGAAGCGCAATGCCTCCATTCCTCCTCGTCTATCTCCTCTACCTATCTCTTTCGCTTGTGGCCGGGGGGCGGGACAGAGAAGGACAATCAACGCAACCCGGGCACGGGGAACCGAGGGACAAACCGCGCTCGCACGATGAGATTTGGACTAACATCAATAAGACTGGAAGCAGGAAATGAACAAGTCGAACAACCCCCCCTCCCCCCGCGGGCGTTCTTTCTTTCTTCCTCTCTTCTCTCACTCTCTCTTTTCCACCCATGTATATGTTATGCTCCATGTAAATATATATATTTTTTTCTACAATAAAAAATTACAGAAATAAAAAAAAAAAAAAAACTGGGGGGTCTCTCAAAGGGGCGGGGCCAGTGTAATTAAATCTGTGCTTACCATAGTGTGCCGCCCGACTTGTATTTTGCTGTATCTGTCATTGCATCCAGATATATGATACATCAAGTAACATCATACCTACAACAAGTCAGGACTATTGGCTTTTTCAATGGTTGTTAGTTGCATAAGATAATTAAGCTGCAACTATAACTTGTATATAATATTGAAAAAGATTCCAATTAAGTCCCTGGTGACACCCGACAATGATGCTGCTCCTGAGTTTTAGAAAGAGAAGAGAAATCCAGAAAGAAAATGACTCTTAAAGGATTTCCCTTCCCCTACAACACTTACCTGGCATGACGTCAAGCTGTAACTTCTCCACTACTGAGAAGTGAGTAGTGCGGGCAGCGCATATCCATGTGGCTGCTGTCTCAAAATGGGTTTCTATCGGGCTGTTCTGCGCCCTGGCACTTTTTCCGGACTGCAGTGACAGCAAACAGATGTCACTGCAGTCCGGGCAAAAAACGGACCGCCTGTGTCAGGGCTCAAAACAGAGCCCGAGAGAGACCCGTTTCGAGGCCCCCTGACAAAAACTGCCGGTGCTCAGACCCGGCCCACTTAAAGCCCTGAAAATAGTCCAAGCGGGAGACACAGGAGAAGGAGAAGGTGGGAGAGGAAAAGTCGACTGGAAGCCCCATGGGTATTGGAGTCACTGGAATCAGGTGAGCCCTCAGGTCCTGGCTTTTGAACCCATTGAGGTCGAACCAGTGCACCATACACAGAGGCTGTAACAGTTGCAGCAGCAGGGGAAAGAAAGGGAGAAATAAGACCCCTGCTATCCTCTTCCCTTATAAAGCAACACGCTGATCGGCCAACAAGTCTATCTGCCAGTCAGCCAGCTAGCCCACCATACCACCAGACCACCAGTCCACCAGTTCAAGAACCCACCCTGCCGCCCCACTGTTACAGCTAATACCAGCCACAGTAAGCCTCAACGCACCGATATGGGCCGACACAGGCCGTCAACATGACTCATTAGTAAGCAGCCGCAGGCACTAGTCTCACAGGGTAGATGTGCACGGGCGCTGCGGAGGCAGCCAATCTAGGTTGTGGTGTAGCTTGTGGCCCCGGCTTACTAATTACCAGTTGCTTTTAATTAACACCTGCCTCATAACACCACCAGCCCCCCAGCTTCTCACTATCTTGCTATTTGTGCGATCTGCAAGCATGTCAAAACAATCACAGCTCGGCCCTCATCACCCCACTTTTAACTGTCCAAGCAAGATCAAACAGGACCAAACAGGACTAAAATGAATCCGCAAACAGAATAAATACAAGCGAATTCCAATAGGAGGTCTGGGAAAGCACGGGGTGTCCCAGGGCAGCACAAGAGGAAAGTCACCAAAAGTCTTTGAAACCCTAACACAATGATGGGTGAAGAAGAAAAACCCGGGCCGGAAGTAAACACTCATCTCACAAAATAGGATGACCTTCCAAATGCACTGTTCAAGCAGGACATTAACTTCTATTATCTCTCTTCAACAGTATGTATAGCTCCAACACCATCCTGCCAGCATGGAGAAGGAGCATATTTAATCAAATAAACAAGAGAGGCAGCCAATCATCACCACTAAATTTCAGGCTAATAGCCTTAATAGATGCTGAAGTTAACTGCACGCCTCTTGTGTACTCCAAGAATCCAAGCATGGGCAAATGAGAACCAGTTAATACCAAAAACCCAAACGGGATTTTAGTTGTGCATGGGGACAATATCTCACTATCCTGGCTGAAAAGGGAAGACAACAAAGAGGTCAGCTATTTACATGCTTTGTCGAACCTCAAATCAGCATTTGACAGAGTCCCCCGTGCCTGCCTTTGGGCAAAACTGGCATAATGGGGCCTTCCTGAAAAATTGTTACATTCGATTATCACTCTGTACAGAGACACATGGGTACAGTGCAAAGTAGGCAATGGCATTAGGGTCACGTCTAAGATCCAAACCAACCACAGCCTCAAACAGGGGTTGGTCTTGACCCTCTGTTTATTGCACCTCTATCTGGCCGACTTATCGACTATTGGCACAAGTGGAGTGGCAACATAGAAAATAGGGCATTTGCAATATGATTTAGTCATTCTAAGCCAGACTCCCGATGGCTTAAACATGAAGATAAATGCACTGGTTGGCTACATCAAGCCGCAAGGCCTGGAGTTAAACCTAAAAAATATCAAAGGGTATATACTTGGTTAATGCAAAGACAATATTCCCTATTTGGTTTGTGAAGAGCTAATGCATACAGGTTCTAACCTCTTAAAAATATTTGGGAATAGCGATAGAGAGTCACCTGACCTCCAACCAGCAGTTTGCCATGATGCAAGCAAAAGCATACACTTTATCTTTTGAATTTAATCAGATACAAATGAAGATCAACTGCCCAAGATATCAACATCTGCTTGCATTAAGGGCAACACAGCTGCTACAGACAATGTCATATAGCCTGGAAATTACCCACGGAAAAGAAGCAAATTTATTCAAACATTTATAATCAAATGCTTAGAAAGTCATCTTCTGCCTACCGAGTTTGGTTTTACAAACTCATTTATGGTTGGAATTTGGCCGAGTGAATCACATACCACAGAGAATAAATTGAGTTTCAGGTTAGCAAAAATGTTAACAATTTTTGGGGAGCGTACTTGCCGTCATGAAGCACAGTTTAGGACTAAATTAAGCCTGAGCCCTCCCCATGGAAAGAACATCCTTCACTCGACTAAGCAACACACCGGCCAGAGTTTTGCACAGCTGCAAGAGAAGAACACATTAGCTGCCAAACAACATGCATGGACGGTTATATCCTCATATTAACATTTGAAACCCCAAGCCTACTTAACAACAAGTTTCTCACCAAAGCGAAAGCATCATTTTATGATATTTCGTTTGGGGCAGTTAGAAACGAAAGACCTAATCTCTTCCTGTAAGAGTCAGCAGACAATTTTAAGCTTTCGCCTATGTGGTATAAACATTAGTCATTAACTTCCATTTTATGTGCATGTCCAGTACTTTTGGAAGGAAGCTACTTAGACCTGCTTTTCTACAACACCAAGTGTGCACTTGCAGGAAAGATGTACTTTGATGGCTCAGCAGAGACTATATCACCCTGGAGTGTCAGAAGACTAAGGGCCAAATTTATTAAAAAAAAGAGTTTTGCGATTCTCAAATTGCGATTTTTAGTGATTCGCATTTAGAGAATTGTAAAAGGCAATGTATGTAGGCTTTGCTAAATAATTTGAGAATCCTACATATTCCTTATTTGCGAATCGCAAATTGAGAGTCGCAATTAAGGAATACCTTCCCATTCATTCCTATGGGCTAGGAGGCCCATAGGAAAGAATGGGAAGACATTCTCAATTTGCAATTACCAATTAAAGATTTACAAATTGGGAATGTAATTTCAAGGTTGCAAGGTTGCCAGAAGGACAACCTGTTGCACCCCTGAAATATGTATGTGTGCACATTTATTTTGCGCACAAACATGGCCTGAGAGCATATATGTGCGACATATGGCACTTCTAAAAAATAAAAAAAGTGCTTTTTTAAAGAAAATTGCAAATTCCCACCAACTTGAAATTGGTGGTAATTTGCAATTCCTTAAGGCCAAATAGAAAATTTCTGGAGCTCCCAGAATTGCATTTAAGGAATTGCAATTTGCAATTCCTTAATTGCATTCACAAAATAGAGAATCACAAATTTTGCAATTCTCTATTTTGCGATGGCCTATTGGGATGATACATCCCAAAAGGCGTTTTCCAATTCGCAAATCGGCCGATTCTGAGGATCAGCCCATTTGCAAACGGGAAAGAGTCTTGATACATATCGCCCCTAAATATCTTTGCCAGGTGCAAAAATTGCTCTGCGATCCCCTGCAGTTAGTGCCACAAGAAAATAGGTCCTTCCACTCCAATGGTTTTTATCCTACACTTCAACTTGCTCTCTGGTGCCTTCCCACCCCACCAGCCGTCCATCCTCAGAGGGGGCAAACCAAGGCTCTTTAACCCATTGAACACAATAAAGGGCAGTAAGTGCGGGTCAAGTACAACTTGCCTTTACTAGGCAGGTCTTGAATCCATCGAGGGGCATACCACAGCATAGTCTTAGCCTATTTTTGCATGCTGAACCTCCACTTTGCACTTTATTGAACAAAACTGAGCACCTTAATCTAGTGTGTTTTAAAGCCACCGAGGTCTGGGGTTACTATTAAAAACTAATACTTCTTGCATTTTTTTTATTTTATGTTGATCAATAATAATGGTTGGATTGAATATGTAAAGGCGTTTATTAGTCATGCATAGTAAAACTATCTATCTATGATGTCAGAATTGTTAAATCAACTTGTATAACCGTTTTTTTAAACATTGTGTATTTTTCATGACCTTGAATTGAAATGATTGTAATTAATCAATCAATAAACTATTTACTCTCACTTTTTCATTTTTTTTTCATTGATCATGGATGATCCCTGAAATGAGATCCAGTACTACATGCCACCTGTGAAAATAGGAGACAGTGGGACTAACTAACATTTTGTGCTGAGTTTGTATTCCAAAAGTAACACATATATGTGCAAAATTTTGGCTGGAATGTTGCCTGAGAGTAACATAAAGCATCACTGCTTTTGTATTACTTTGCATCGGGGGAGGGGCTTTGCATGGGTGGTACATAGGTATTCCTGTGCAACCATCCATGGTTTTTGATGCAAAGCACACATTTACTAACAAACCCATTGATGCAAAGCTCTGTCTACAAAAAATAACACTTCCTTGAAGCTGGCGTTGAAAAGGAGAAATTCTTTTATTTGTCCTAACTTTTCACATTTTGCATGTGTGATGCAATGTATAGCACACATGCAAAGTACGAAGTCTACCTTTCCCATACAAAATGTATACAAGACATCACGCACACCCTTCCACTATGGACCAGAAGTATGCATGTGGCCCTAGGCAGCCTAGTTGGGTGCAAGTGCTAGGGAGAGAGCAGGAGAGTGCCGTATAACAATAGATGTGGCGCTTTTCTGTTTTCTTTCGCTCATGCAACACAGTACAGCTGCTTTGTTACTGCGCTGTATTGTGTGACATCTTTGTAAGTCGTAGTCATTATGTACTTCCCCAAGCATTCTATAGCAAATAGTCCTGGATCAGAGAGGCATAGCTTTAGATATGTAAATAAGTGAGGTAAATGTATTGTTAGTGAATATCCACAACGTAAAGCATGCATGGGTGTTACTCTCATTTATATCTCTTTTTCTGGCTCCTTTGGCCTTCTTGCGAAGACCACTTCTTACACATTCTAGAAGAATTTATGAATGCAGAATTCATGGACAGTACTTTCATATGTATAACTTACACATTTGTGCCTTTGTGAATCATTACAATGCTATGCATTTCATCACTCTGGCATATGTCTCACTAGCCACGGAGATTTTTTTTTAGAAACAATTTCATGAATGCAAAGCAGGACTTTTTCATGCAATTTACCTTCCAGGAAAATCTGTTGCTTTTGAAGTTTAGCATAAAGTGTCAATTCCACACCTCAGAAACAATGCAGTAGTATAACCTCCAAGTGGTTCTTTGACAGAATACCAAGAACAACAATATCATGACATTAGAATATTGTGGCAAACATATAGTCTACAAAATATCTAGTTTGCATACTGTGTATGTTAATTACCAAAATGTTGAGTCAAAAATATTTTGGAACAGAATAGCATCAACAACGTATGTTGAAATATTCATATATAGCCCCTTGTATGTAAATATTTAAAATATTGAAATACAAAATAAAAATATAATCAGAAAGTAATTTCAATTATCTTTTTTAATCTGTTCCTCGATATTTTTGACTTGACGATATTGCTGAAACAGTATTTTTGCAACTCGATATTTTTTAAACTATATTTGTTTCATCCTACATTCCAAATATGTCTTTGTCTGAATGCACAATGTAGTATATACTTCAAATTCTGATTATTGGAAACTTTTCCTGTAGCTAACATCCCACATGGTTAAACACTGGCTGCTGTGATCTATGCAATATTTAAAGTTTAATCAGTTACAACTTTTGATGCTTTTATGTTCATGCTATTATCATAGCAATCTTCACTTCCGAGCAACTCGCAAGCAATACTACTTTGATATTCTATTTATAATTGTTACCTTCATTTTTTTATAAACAGCTACTTTTCCTCTTATGAATAAACATCATCTGTGCTATTCTGTTAATATTTATATTCATTTATCATGACTCAGCTTTCCCTGTATTCTTTGCCAAGCTGGATGAAAGCATTTCCCCTCTAGGCAGAACAGGAATGCCATTATGTATGCCCCGCTGCTAGAAAATCAACTGCAGACAAACCTTCCTTATATTTTCCAGTTAACGCATAAAATATACTTCTATAGTACAACTACGATTGCATTGGAAGGCTGACTGAGATATTACTGTTAACTTAAAAGAAATATATTCAATTTTCCCTCATAATAAATTTATATTCAGTTATTAAAGGTGTGATTCAAATAAAAATCTTGTTCAGGTTAACGAAACACATTAACAACAATGATTAAAAAATGCAATCAATTAATCAACCAATGCAACTTCTCAGGACAAATGATGGTAGATAAATAAAAGGTGGAAGAACAGACAGGGAAAATAAACTTGTAGCAAATATGTCATTTGAGTTTTTGAGATAGCTATACTTTATTTAAAATCATTTATGGAAGTAAAACTATCTTTTATATGCAAACGTATTCCATTAATATTTATCTTCAAGCCAATATGACAAGTTTTCACAAATCCAGACTGACATATTTCTGCTATTAACTTGCTGAGAAAAACAACTATGCATTTGCCTCAAACTATGTGCAAAAGGTACACCAGAGTGTTAAAAACAAGTTCCTGAATTAAAAAAAGCCTTTCCAGTTTTCTGCGGAAAAGCACTTTAGGACAACTTTATCTATCTTTGATCAATGTAATGTAATAGCTCCCAGATACTGAAGCCTGGTGGGTGCTATTTAATCCTATTTTTTTGCAAGCCAATGAGATCAGTTTTCCTTTTCTTTAAATCCAAATGTTTTTTTTTACATGTGCAATATTGCTCCTCTGCCCTGAGTGCCCAACTGCGAGTATCTAGTGTAGTCTATTGTGAAGTTTGACTCTAGCCTCATACAATCAGGGGCGTGTGCAGGGACCCGGGCATGTTTCTTGATATGAGAGAGGTCCTGATGCTGTCTTAGGACCTGGAGTGTTGTGCCAAGCCTGCCCCTCATTTCAAATACAGTGGAATACTGTCCTTGTCATGGATTTCACCATGTAGAACACTTGTGGCATCATATTGTGTTTTGTGAATTCATAGTCGTTACCAGTCTTTTTATTCACTGTCACTGGATTGCAGTCCTCCGGGCTCACTCATGTGCTAGCTCAGATCCTGGCACTAGTATCCTCAGGGTATGTTGAACCTGTTTGTGTATGTGACCTGTATGGTCTGAGGTGCCGGGTTTTTAGGAACCCGGTGGTGCCAGGGGGTAGCACCCGAGGACCTCTGAGTTCTCCCTTGTTCCGGACCACAGAAACACGGAGTCTTCTAGTTACCGTCAAAGATCAAGTTTTATTGGTAGCTACCAAGTAACACGTGTCCCAGAAGTACACTGCACGGAGAGTAGGTTCTCGGGAGACTGTTCGTTTTTACAGAACCAGCCGTCTCCTTATATACAAAAATAATAGCTGCAAGCAAGAATTCCCGAGTTTATGATATGGCTATATACATATTTCTACAATAATACAAAGAGCAGAGTCATGTAAGCAAGCCCATATTTTAGATGTCCAGTTTGTTGATAGATTACCCAGTTAGGCCTGGAACTCCCATCAGATATCGATGAAACCTTAATAAAGGAAGGCACAACCCAGTCATAAAACTGGCCATAAACAAGGAATGTGGACAGGTGCATGTTTGCAGAAAGCATGGTCTGTATGTGTGAATGGTTTGTGGAATGTTATGTATTGATGCTATCGTATTCGGCCACTGGGCGAGGAGCTGCCCAAACAGGTTTGGCCTAAAGCCATGGAGTCAGTTGGGACAGGTCAGGGGGAAGTCATGAAAAGGTGGACGTGTCCCTTTTGATCAAGCTCGACCTTTAATTGACTTAACATGAGGGCAAGATGCAAGATGGATGCCGTTCACAAAATGGAGTTTAAGGGATGGGGACGGAAACTACGATTTTGGGGTGTTGGCAACCCTCGATTGTGACGCAAATACATAGGAATGATGTCCTAACTATTATCGGTTCATAGATACCAAAATCGTCTTGGTGCGTTGAGGTTTTGTGACACGGGTATTGGACCTCGATATCGGGTAAACACCAGGGTCCGGATTTTTGAGAACCACAGACCCTCCTTTTGCCCTCATATAAGGCAATAACTCATGCTAATCTGAGTCCAAATCGGTATGAAGAAATTCGTGGAGATGTTGCTGTAGCATCATTCTGTTACTTAGCTCGTCCCGTGACACAGGCTTCCGTACACACGAGGTAGCACAGAGGCCACATAGTGCAGGAGCACACTGTATACATAGGCAAAACATGAACAGAAGTGCCAAGGTCATCCCAATGAAGATCAACATTTTCCATCCCCAGGCAGTGATCAGCTCCCAGAACCACCCCAGCAGGGACCAATCCCCTTTCTCAACGTGAAGGGAACCAGATATTTCGTGTAGTTTGGAGATGGCCTGGTATACCGTCTGTGCGTTATCAGGGATGAATATGCAACAACTGGATTGGATGACTCTACACACACCACCACGATCGGCGAGTATGATGTCTAAGGCAATTCGGTCCTGAAGGGTCATAAGTCGATCCGACTGAAGCTCGGTTGTCAGATTGCCAAGTGCTCCGGCCGTCGTAGTCACGGCGGATTCAACTATCCTCGATAACTGGCGAATATTTCTGCTGTTC
Source organism: Lissotriton helveticus (assembly GCF_964261635.1). Taxonomy (NCBI): domain Eukaryota; kingdom Metazoa; phylum Chordata; class Amphibia; order Caudata; family Salamandridae; genus Lissotriton; species Lissotriton helveticus. The sequence continues at coordinate 657,727,317 of NC_136057.1, read as the reverse complement.
ACCATAGGCCCCCAAAATGGCAGAAAACCCTTGGCGAAGTCAGCGAATTCCTGACCCGCGGTGTCATCTTTACTCACGACACCCCTAGCTGTCCTTGTCCGATGGTAATCTGCTCTGGCCGTGTAGGTGGGAGGCAGCAGAAATGAGATAAAACATGTACCTGAGAAATCAGGGGGCAACCACGTGTAGGCTTGGTCGTGGCAAACGAAATACGTGCCTTTGGCTGCCAAAAGTATAGGGGAAGTTCGGGAAGTAAATACGTATGTTTCCGTGCAAATGCTCTTTCCTAACTGTGCTGTGGGGTCCCTACCAATACCCTGTAAGCATAAGTGACCTCGTGGGGCACTATCCAAACGGGGCGGGATTTCTTTGCTGCCTGGCTCTTGACCAGGTAAACCCCATGTTTGGTCACGTTCCTACGGGTGTAGGGACTGAGTTCATCTTTGGGCATTGTCAGATATGTGTCGATATCCCTACTCATATTCCTTATCCCTGCAATTAGTGCCTTGTTATTGGAATCGCTCGCAGTGGAACGGGTCGGGTATGGTTCTAGGGCGAATAGGAACATGGTCTGGAAAGCCCACAGAGAACCATAGTAGCTGAATGGCAAAATGAAGTATGGGATCCCCTTATCGGTTGTGTGTGGCATAAGTCCGCATATCCAACAGTTTGATATGTTCATTACGGACTGGTGTTGGTGTAGGAGCTGAATGAAAGAATTGTTTACAAATTCGAGTCTTCGGGCAGACTCGTGTTCAGGTAGAGGGTGAAAGTAGTGTGGAGAAATAGTGGGAGGAGATGGTGGCTGGGTGTCATTCGAAAAGGTAACTTTAAATACGAATAGAGTATAACCAGTAAAAAACACAAGTATGCTACATAACATTAAAACACATAGCATCAGGAATCTTCTTTTGGACAGTATTGTGCATAACTGTTTTCCGAAGTTCGTGAGTCTGATAGGTCTCTCTACCCTTGGAAACTCCATCCTCTAGTTGCTGCCCGCGGTGGTTGATTGATTCTCCCAGGGAGCGCGCTCTGCTCAGTCCGGGGTAACTACCGTGGACCAATCAGAACCGTGGACCTAGAACTTCCCAGTTGCACTCCCCAGACTTCAACCGCGACTCTAGCAGCAGAACCGGATGGCGGTTCGAAAAATCAAAAATGAGCTAGTTCCCCTGGGACGAGAGAGCTAAAAAAATCAAAAAATAGTTCTTAGGGGAAAAGGGAAATCACATTAGGTCAATCGTTTATTAGTCTCTTTGTTTAGACCGCAGGTCGTACCGTCGTTTCCCAGGTATGGTGTGGTCTTCAAACAGCGTCTCAGGTTCGGTAGTGTCCAATTGCATAGACGGCGACACAAGTCCTTGTAAAATATGATCACTCTCTTTTTCAGTACTAGTTTCTTTCAAACGTGCATCGCTGAAAGGGATGAAGCGAGGTACGGATTCGGTCTCGGAGTCGGCAAGTCCTTTGTTGACCCACCGGTCGTATGGAAGGGGTAGAGGGACCCGTTTGCAGTGGGTCCCATGTACCCAGTTCTTCTTGCCTTCCACCCGAACAGCAGATCTCGTTAAAAACAGCACTAGGTGCGGTCCGGTCCACCTCGGCTGTCCGTTGTTGGTGCGCTGGAAATTCCGCACCAAAATCCACGAGCCGGGCTCGATGAGGTGACCTGGATCGTCAGAGGCTGGTGGAGAGGAACTGTGAACCTGTTGGTGTAAAACACGCAATTTAGTTGTCAATTCGCACAAATAGTCAAGTAGTACGGGGTGTTCTATCTCACTTAGTTTCTTGGGTCTTGGCACGCCCCAGACGTTGGCTGGGCAGCCAAACACGATCTCATGGGGGCTAAGTCCTAATCTGGAGTGGACAGTCATTCTGGTTGACAAAAGCGCTAAAGGCAGTGCGTCAGGCCATTTAAGACCTGTACTGGCTTGGATCTTGGCTAGTTTGAGTTTTAGAGTGCCATTGTAGCACTCTACTAATCCAGCTGATTGGGGGTGATTTGCAGCGTGGAATTTTTGGTGGATGCCTAAACATTCACACACTCTCTTCATCACACATCCTACGAATTCACTTCCGTTATCACTCCAGACAATTCTAGGCATACCGAACCTTGGAAAGAACTCTTTGACGAGTGCTTTGGCAGTTGATAAAGCGGTATTGTCCTTAAGGGGGTACGCTTCCACCCATCTTGAAAAGGCGCAGACAACAACGAGCACATACTTTAGGTTGTTGCACCTCTCCATGTGGATGAAGTCGAGCTGTAAAACCTCGAACGGGTACGTTGGAGGCGCAAAATGACCAGTTGGAGTTGGGGTTCCCCTCCCGGGATTGTACTTCAAACACACCATACACTTTTTAACCACATTCTTTGCATATTTTGGGATATTGCTATTCTGCCATACTGGGGCCAATAGTTTACATATTCCTTTCGAACTGATGTGCGCAATTCCGTGAGCCATCGTTACTACTGCAAGTACGTATGCATTAGGTAATAGCCATCGCTGGTGTTCTGATAGTTCGACCCAACAACCATTCGCATCCAATCTACCTGTGCTTTCTCTCCATTCATTCACCTCGTTCTCAGTTGCTTCGGCTTGTATCGATTTTACGCTTTCAATGGTGTCCTCACACATTCCCACATCAGCAGTCCATCTAGCGGGACCCATAACATACATCCGACTCATTGTGTTCCTTGCAGTTTCTTTCGCAACCTCATCTGCCAATGCATTTCCGCGGCCAACATCATCCTGAATCTTTTTGTGTGCACTGCATTTTATAATGGCGACTTGTAGGGGCAAGGTGAGTGACTCAAGGAGCTCATTAACTAGCTGGCCATGTTGTATCTTTGCACCATGGGACGTAAGGAACCCACGTTCACGCCACAATCTCCCAAAACTGTGAGCCACACCAAAGGCGTATTGGCTGTCAGTGTACACATTTACTCGCTTTCCTTTCGCCAACACACATGCTCTAGTAAGCGCGATAAGCTCTGCAGCTTGTGCAGAATTGTGGGAAATGCGCGCGGTCTCTACAATGGTGTATAATGTCGTTACGGCGTATGCTGTGGTCGTATCACCATTCGGCAACTTGAAACATGAACCATCAACCCACAAAGTATCATTGCATTCGGGAAGGGGAGTGTCCTGTAAGTCTACTCTCCCTTTTGTCTCTTCTTCTGTCCTGAAACAGCAGTCATGTTTGTCAATCTTGTCTGTCTCTGTCGGGATGGGTAATAACGTAGCGGGGTTGAGTGTATCACACCTTTTTATGTGGATGTGACTTGCTAGCAGGGTAAGTTCGTAACTGGATAGTCGAGCGCTAGTAAGATGTTGTGTCTTAGTCCTATTTAGCAAAATGTCGACTGCATGCGGAACCATAACGATCAGAGTGTTATTCATGACTAGTCCAGCAGACTGTCGAATGCAGACAGCTGCTGCTGCGGTTGCTCTTAGACAACTGGGCAGTGCCTTAGCCACTGGATCCAGAGTTGCCGAAAAATACGCGCATGGGCGCTGTTTGTCCCCAAAGTGTTGCGTTAAGACTGATAATGCACAACCTTCCTTTTCGTGGACATACAATGTAAAAGGCTTACTGTAGTTGGGGTTTCCCAATACAGGGGCCGAACACAATGCATCACGCAACTCGTGGAAACTCGTCTGACAATCTTCAGACCAAGGCATAGGATTAGGCGTGTCTTTGCGGAGTAGTGCCAGCAAGGGCTTGGCTAGTAGTGAGAAATTCGGTATCCATTGTCTACAGTACGATGTAATGCCCAAGAAGGCTCGAACCTCTCTCTGTGTCCTTGGGGCACTTAGTTCTGTAATTGCCTGTATTCTTTCTGGTGTCAGTCTCCTTCCCTCCTTCGATAAGATGTGACCTAGGTAGGTTACTTCTTGTCGGCAAAATTGCAGCTTTGAAAGGGAGACTTTGTGCTTCATGTCACATAAGTGACGCAATAATAACAACGTGGCTTGTTTGCAAATCTCCTCAGTGTCTGCGGCGATCAGTAGATCGTCTACGTACTGGATCAAAGTTGACCCATCTGGCAGCACAATTGTGTCTAGTTGTGTTTTCAGTGCCTGACTGAATATAGATGGGCTTTCGCAGTAGCCTTGAGGAGCGCATTTGAAGCGGAAGCTTCGTCCTCCTAAATTGAAGCCGAAAAGGTCTCTACTCTCTTCGGCGATCGGGATGCTGAAGAAAGCGTTCTTCAGGTCAATCACCGAGAACCAGTCTGCTGAAGCTGGAACCATTGTCAATAAAGCAGTAATGTCGGGGACAACTGGAAACTGTGGGATAACTACCTTATTTACCTCTCTGAGGTCAATCACAAACCTATACACAGGGGGCTGTGAAGGATCAGTACGTTTTAAGACCGGTAAAACTGGACTGTTACAAACGTTCCCTGTTGTTTCTTCAATAACGTCTTTATCGATCAAATCATAAATGATCGTTAACAACGCCTTCTCGCATTCGTTAGATATTTTGTATTGGGGAATACGTGGCAATCCAACATTGGCTTTCAAAGTGATGACATACGGTGCTATCTCCAAACGACCTACGTCATTGGAACCATTAGCCCACAGTATATCAGGAAGTGATGATAATTCAGTTGGAATACCTTCTTTCGACAAATACATTGGAGAAATGACTGTTTTCCCTAAGGTAAGTTGTACTCCCGAGGGAGAACAGTACAAAGTCGCATACAACCTTTTTAGCAAATCCAATCCTAACAAATTTTCACCGCAACCTGTTGTAAGAATGAGCGGTGCTTCTAATTCACAGGGGCCAACAGAAAGGGGTATAGGACTAGAGATCGGGTTCCTAACAGGGGCGCCAGAGAAGCCTACTGAGACATTCATTTCGCCAGACAAAGGTGCGCCAGGAAGTTTTGAGTGCATAATAGAACTTTTCGTAGCACCAGTATCCAGCAGAAATGGCTCTGACACTCCTGAGGTAATTACCTTGACATAAGGTCCATCTTGGTCTACTGGAACTGAAACAACTCCCTCTCTTTGTCCATGGCTGTCCTAGCAATCGTTACCCTCATTGTCGTGTTCGGTGTAATAGTCGTCAGCATAGTACTGAGCTGACCTAGACGATGTGTTATTCTGTTGGTCAAAGCTATTCATGGAATTTTGAGGCGGAAAAGAAGCTGTGTACTGGGAGAAAGTTCCACGGCCCCTACCTCTGGGGGCATGTTGAACACCTCTCCCTCTTACACCTGAAACACCGTTTAAGCGTCGCGCAAGAGCCGGACAATTACTCCTAAAATGACCCTCTTCCTTGCAATACGCACATTGATTCGGGCCATACGGAACACGCTGGTGGGAAGCCTCGTTTCCTTGCGCGTCTCTAGAATACTGCTTATTCTGTTGATAATTGGGCTGGCTAGCCATACGAGGCGGATAGGCCTGTTGGAGAAGAACTTTAGTTTTTAGATCTTTCGTCTTTTTGTCTGCCTTGTCTAGCTCGTCTTTGCGCCTGTTTTCGTAGTACTGAGCTGTTGCTAGAATCTGCGCTGACGTAGAGACAGCCCAAGCACTCTCTGAATCTTTTAGTTTAGCACACAGTTCGGGAAGCAGATTGTATACAAACTTGTCTACAAACAATCTTTGGCCACCCTCGGTAGCCATATCCTGACCACTATGGTCAGTGAAAGTTTCCTCAAATCTCGTGAAAAAGTCAGACACATTCTCGTCTTTCTTCTGCTTGCACGCGGATAGCTTGTCCCAGTTTACGCGTACTTCAGGCATAAGTGTCTTCATGTACACAATAATTCTACCGGGAAGTTCAGCTATTAACGGCTCAGGCTTGAAACCACCGACTTGTCTAGCATCTGTAGTCGCAATGTTTGCCCTCGAGTCACCTAATTCTTGGTCATGATCTGCATGACGTATCTTACTCCATAAAGGATGTGGAACAACGTTCCCAAACAACATGTCTATATCCGCTAAATTCATTATACATGAGCTGGCAGTTTGGGACAACTCCTTATAATACCCAGTCGGGTTTTTACGGGGATCGGGTAGTGTCTGCTTGAGTGCTAAAACTTCGGATCTTTTCCAGGGGACATGTACCCATACACGCTGGAAATGAGGCAGAACCAGTGAAACTGCAGTTGCGTCACCTTCCCTCCAGACCGGAGGAACCTCTCTCATGGGGTACTGTCTCGCTCTTTTCCTGCTGGATGTACCACTGTCAGAGGATGACCCAGAATTACCACCCGTACTTCTATGTGATAATAATATCTCAACTGCTTTTTCAACGTCGGGACCTACAATCATACCCTCCCCAAATTTAAATCGTACACTACACAACTCTTGCTGGTTGGTCTTCTGACCATTATCTACCAAATCCTCACACAGAAAAACACACATCTGCTCAAAGACGTATCTTTGCGTTGGTTCATCCCATTGACGAAAAACGTTCATGACAGACTCTACATCATATCTTGCTGTGTCCATAGCCCAATTTCGTGCTAACTTATTCAAACATTCCCTTTCCTGATAATCGGGCATTTGGCTTCGTAATTGTCTTCGTTCCGTGTTAGGGGTCGTTTTAGGCGACCGAAAAAGTGGTGAAGGAAAGTTAGTAACAATGCTGGCCGTTTTATGCCAGACGAAAGGAGAAAGTGGGGGAATAACTGGTGGTAGAACAGAGTCACGCAAAGTAGAAACAGAAATGTTCGTAGAACGAGTATCAGAGAGACTAGAAAGTGTGCTAGGCGAAATTTTAGAAGGAACAGTAGGAGAAGTAGATGTGATCGGTGAGCCTTGAGGAGGCTGCGCCAGAGAAACAGGAGCCAGCTGAAGAGTAGCCGGTGAGTGCGGTAAAGGAGCCTGTATAACAGCTACCAGAGGTGCAACTAAAGGTTGCGGAGGTGCTGTGGCATTTTGTGCATAGGGTGGTGGCAAACTTAGCAAATGAGCCATTAATGGATCTTTCTCACGCTCTTTTACTGTCTCTCGCTGAAGAGATGGCAAAACGGGGTAGCATTTATCTATTGCCATTTTACGTTGCCTGTGCAACTGCTCACTTATTCGATCCTCTTCGTTGTCTTTAAATTTTATCGCGGCTTGCATTACTGAAATACCTCTTTCCCTCTTATTCTTCTTTTCTAATTTAATTTCCTTCTGTTGGGCCTCTTTACGCCATAAGCGGAAAGAGTCAAACATCGCCGGTCGGGCTTTCTTCTTGAATAGTTTGACTTCTAGGTTATCTAAAACTTCTGAGTCGAAACTACCGTATTGAGGCCATTTTAAAACACCATCCTTGCGGGTGTATTTTATCCATACTTCGTTATATGTTATAGGACCTACGCCGTGCTTTACATAGAGCTCATACGTTGGGAGTTCCAATTGGAGGAACCGGACAAGATTCCTCTAATCGGGAGTCCTTACTACAACCAAGACAAAACAAGTTTCCAAGTCTGCTAAAACCAGGCATCTTCGCTCACTAGTCTAGCTTCAAACTTCAAAGGATTATCTGTTACGATGTATCTCGTGAATACACGAGTCCTTCGGCTTTGGGGCTTGCAAGTACCAAATCAAAGCGTATCTCAAGGATACCAAAAACTAAGGACAAACTAAGGACTGGGAGACGCTCCACTTATACTTAACTGAAGTATTTGAAGATCTGTGACGTCGCTAGAAGACTCGTCTATTGTTTCGCTCTACCAAAGATCACTGGGTCCAAAACAAGGCGATAGTCAGGGCAGCAGTCCTTCGTAGCCGTCGGGACGCGGGGAACCTCGCAGCAAAGACCTTCGGAACCACGTCGACATACAGGGGTCGCTGAAGTGGCTGGCCGTCCTCCGGAATTTTCACACGAAGCTCCTCACGAACATCTGGCTTGGACCGTCACCGCTTGATATCGCCCCGAGTTGGGCGCCAACTGAGGTGCCGGGTTTTTAGGAACCCGGTGGTGCCAGGGGGTAGCACCCGAGGACCTCTGAGTTCTCCCTTGTTCCGGACCACAGAAACACGGAGTCTTCTAGTTACCGTCAAAGATCAAGTTTTATTGGTAGCTACCAAGTAACACGTGTCCCAGAAGTACACTGCACGGAGAGTAGGTTCTCGGGAGACTGTTCGTTTTTACAGAACCAGCCGTCTCCTTATATACAAAAATAATAGCTGCAAGCAAGAATTCCCGAGTTTATGATATGGCTATATACATATTTCTACAATAATACAAAGAGCAGAGTCATGTAAGCAAGCCCATATTTTAGATGTCCAGTTTGTTGATAGATTACCCAGTTAGGCCTGGAACTCCCATCAGATATCGATGAAACCTTAATAAAGGAAGGCACAACCCAGTCATAAAACTGGCCATAAACAAGGAATGTGGACAGGTGCATGTTTGCAGAAAGCATGGTCTGTATGTGTGAATGGTTTGTGGAATGTTATGTATTGATGCTATCGTATTCGGCCACTGGGCGAGGAGCTGCCCAAACAGGTTTGGCCTAAGGCCATGGAGTCAGTTGGGACAGGTCAGGGGGAAGTCATGAAAAGGTGGACGTGTCCCTTTTGATCAAGCTCGACCTTTAATTGACTTAACATGAGGGCAAGATGCAAGATGGATGCCGTTCACAAAATGGAGTTTAAGGGATGGGGACGGAAACTACGATTTTGGGGTGTTGGCAACCCTCGATTGTGACGCAAATACATAGGAATGATGTCCTAACTATTATCGGTTCATAGATACCAAAATCGTCTTGGTGCGTTGAGGTTTTGTGACACGGGTATTGGACCTCGATATCGGGAAAACACCAGGGTCCGGATTTTTGAGAACCACAGGTCCATGCATTGTGTGTATGACTGAGTAAATTGAGGCGTGTGGGATCCATTTTTAATACCCCTTACATGGAGGTGAGATTGTTTTCCCAGAGTGTGGAAGTGTATTGTTGATATTCCTGAAACTGAATGGAGGATTCCAAGACACTGAAGAGAGAAGATAAAGCTCTCTTAGAAATTCAATTTTGGCTTTTACTGAAAGGTGTTGATGATTTGTCTTACTGTAGCACTGCCATTTGGTAGCTGGTAGGACTAAATGTTAGGACTGCATTCTCTGTTGTTCAAGGTGAAAGGGACACCTTAGGTGAGGCCAACCTTTTGTCTTTTGTCAAAGCACTATTTAGTGAGCTGCACCTTCCATTGAAAAAGTATTTTTGATTTGCGTATATCAATTACTTTCATTGAGGAACCACTTTGTGAAGTCAACTAATGCATGGCGTGTCTAAATTTGAGCAGTTCCTGCAGGTAAAAGATATAAAAGTAAAGTCAAAAAGAATTGTTTTCCTATTTTTTCTCCCATAGGAACTTTTGCATACACCTGCAGGCAAAACCATTTTTTAACAGATTTACAGAGAAAGCATTTTATATTTGGTTTAATCTACATTAGTTCAATTGTTTTTGAGATATTACAGTTTGAAAAATACACAACGTCTACATTTGTTGAACTTGGCTACTGCTTTTTGAAGATGCATGAAATCTGGCAGACACTTATGGCCTGATTTAGAATTTGATGGATGTTAAGCTTTACTGTCAGGGATGCATAGGGCACTACCTCTGCCATCCTGACTAGCTACCTCCCATCAAATTTAGAGACGGCTTCTGTCCAGGGGTCATCTCTGTACATTGAAAGAAAGCTGCAGTTAAAGCAGTTACTTTAAATGTACAACATGCTTGGTGGACAGCTTCTCTGGTTTTGACAGCTGCTCCCCAAACATTTAAAAAGTGTTTTTTTTTTTAAGCAAATTCCCAAACTGGAAGTTTGTTAAAGTAAAAACAAAAAATGAATGACCATCGGTAATGGCTAGACCTCTACTCTGTCCTGTGACAGTCGAAACCGAAAGGTCCATCTATTTCTAAGTGAGGTAGGTGGAGTGAGGGTTTGGTGGAAAGTTACTCTATCATGTTTGCAAAGGAGTAAAATGCCCTCAAAATGTTTTAATCAAGCCTCTAGTATGTTGAAATTATAAGTTTGATACTTTAGAGTGCATGTAGAGCCATCAAATTGTATTATATATTCTGTATATATGTACTGCAAACACAGTTTGGCAAACACCAAATTGAAAAAGCCCTGAAATTTGGCAGTAAAAGAGTACATCACACAATGAACACCATAATCTATGAAACCGGCATGTTTTGTTGTTCATAGACATCTTTATTTTCTACATGCTGTTGGTAGGCACAGTTTCTGAGTACAGTTCTATTTTTAGAGTAAAACTACTCAGGGGTTTTGTTTGTAGGTGTAAGACATTTTGTTATGGAAGCTAACATGGGACAACCTCTTTTTGATCCCCACTTAATTTTCTTTTCCTGGACAAAACTGCACAAAATGTTGCCTGCTGGATCTTAGCTGTGTGTGCTAAGTGAGTGCCATATTTAGTTCATGTCTTTCAATGGGAGTCTAAGTTATAGCAAATTGAACAAGCATTTACAATGCAACGGTTTCGCCTTTGACAAAGTTAGAGCTATTGGCATTGTAATTGACAAATTGTTTATTTATGTGTTGGTTTTGAAAACAGATAAATAAATGGCATTGTCATTTACAATGTCAATAGCTGTCCTCGTGCAGCCTATTCCATATTCATGCGGGAAGGGGCTACCACTGCACGCGCAGGGCTCAGCGAGGCTGACGAGGAGATACCAACCCACCCACGGGGAAGGTGGGGCTCGGGGAGAGAGGGGAGGGCGCAGGAGGGGAGGGTGGAGGAGCAGTCAGTAAGCTGGCATGGTGTGCGTCTGCACCGCTAGAGGCTAACAGCTGTGTAGGAGGTGGCTGGAGGGCACGTAGAAGTCACGGCAGACCATTTCAGTATGATTTTTAAAAGTACCGCGACCCCATAAAAAGTAATACTTAGTTCCTCCTCTGCATTAGATTGTTTTTTTTAACATAAATAAATGGCATTGTCATTTACAATAGCAGGGCAGGGCACAGGGAAGGGGGGAGAGGAGAGATGAAGGAGAGCTGCGGGCTCAGGGAAGGGGGGCGAGGAGAGACGAAGGAGAGCTGCGAGCTCTTGTTGTAATGCTTGCATGGATGAGTTGGTGGATGCATGCATGGGTGCATGCATGGATGGGTGTATGGATGGGTGTATGGATAGATGCAAGGAATGGGTGGATGGATAGATGCATATATACAGCCAATCCCTCAACAATGTATGCAATCCACCAACCCATCCAACACCCCATCCATGCATCCACCCATACATCCACGCATACCATCCATCATGCATCCATCCACCCACTGTGTCCCACTCCGACCCCTCTAAATATAACTCATTTTTTCTGTATATAGAGATGACTGTATTCACTAGTATATGCAGTAGACCTTTCTACTCTAACATTCCTATGTGACTCTTGCAGTACATCTATTCATATCCCTTCCATATGTATATAGAAATATAACGAGAATCAACAGTCTCTTCTTTGTGTGACTACATCTAGTACATTTCAATTGTTTTCCTGTTTGTATCTTTTACTTAACGCATGTAAATCAAAGTCTTTAGGTTTGGCAACTGGTTCTTATGTAAAGCGCTCTGACACCTTCGGGTAAAGTTCGCGCTACAAAAAATCACATTAAATAAAACTTTACCCCACAAATCCAACCATCCATTTGTGCCTAGGCTTACATTTTACGGCCTCGAAGCACACAGAGAAGGGACAGTTTACTAAGTTGAGGCTTTGTAGGGTGCATGGCAGGGGACAGTTTTAGGCGCCAAGGGAGGGTAGCGGATTTCCACCTCCTGGTGATGCTGCGCTTAGCTAAAATGAGAGCCACGTCTGCAAATTTGGCCTAGACTTCATGACCCTTCCTCCGTGGGTAGATGCCTATAAGGCAATTTTCAGCCTTGTGCCATGATGTGTCCCCCACTACTTCCCTCGGGGCTGCTGTGACCTGGCTCTAATAATTGAGTAGGGCAGGCCCAGAGGGTGGCAGTGGGAAAATCCACTATTTCGTTAAGCCTACCCCCAACACCCAACTTCCCAAAACAGAAACCTGCAAGAAGGTTCCTCTTTAGTTGTACAAAGAGGCTTTCCACGTTGCTTGTTGTTTCGGCCTTCATTTCCATTTCCGCCACTCCTCCGGAGATAAGAGACCCTCACAGTCGCACGTTTGCTGTTTAGTCAACATTTGTGGGAAGCAACTTGACGGACCACAAAGTGTGTGGTGGACTTCCTTCAGGACAGAAGAGTATGATGTGCGCAGTGGTCGAAGGGGCGTTGTTTTCTGATAGTTTCATCCCCACGGATTTCATTCGGCTTCCCATTCAGAATCACTCCACATTACCCTTCTTTGACACTCAAAGGTCAATTCAAAGGGATTGGGTCCCTCTGGTTCTTAGCCCGCCAGTCATTAAAAACCGACATTGTAACAGGCCCCTGTCGGGTCCTCGTGAGCTTAATGCTACAGGCAGACTCCGATTTTTTTTTAACAATAACTGTACAAACGTTAAGGAATTCCATCTCAAGGATGCAGGACCTGTTTACGTTTCAAATTGTGTTAATCGTGCATTCTTTGATTGTTTGCTTTTTCCAGGATATTGATTTATAGTTTTTCTTGTGCAGCATGTTGCTCTTATATGGAGCCGAGTCTCTGTACCTCTGAGTTCACTTTGTGAGTGGCTGTTAATCACTTGCATAATTGCAAGCGCTGGAGCGGAGGCTGTAGACCGCGTTTTTCTGAAGGTGTCAGTCAGTCACATTGGGTAATAAAAGTGCATCGAACACTTGCTCGTCAAACACTGGACTCTACAGAACAGTAGTCACGAGCTTCAATTGAATTTGTGATTTAAGTTTACTTTTTAGGCCATGTCCTGTTCTTGTTTCTGTAACGTGTACATTTTTTATATTCTCCTCATGTAACGTACTTGGTTCTATTGTGAAGTGCAGTGACACCTTTGGGTAAAGTCCGCACTATATAAAAATACATAAAAATTGCTAAACCTCTTAGGCCATACCCTTTTTAGAGGTCTCCTACTTATTTTATCCCACGTAAAGTCATCGGTGTGGCTTCTTCTTTCGATAGGGAGAGATCTTGGTGTTCGAGCCACAGCTGCCGACTATGCAACTGGGAACCGCCAATTTTGCAACTGTTAACCAGGTTCGAGTCCTGGCATTGCCTCAACAGCCTGTGATTTTGGGCACATCACCTAATCTCCCCGTGCCTGATTTCGTGATTACAAGCTGCTTTATGATCTACCCAGCATGGAGTAAATCTCGACGCTAATACGTTGTTGATTCGACACCATTGCTCGTGATTGAAACGGGATGTCCATGTGAGGGCGAGGGGGTACCACTAGCTGAGCGCGCCTTGCCCTCCCTGAACCTCCCGCCCGCATTTTTCTCCTCTAAACGTTGTTTTTCTCACCTTTTTAATCCACCCCGCCCCCCTTGGTGGTGTTGATTAGTGGTTGCCCTTAAATGTTTTCTTCCAGTAGCCAGCTGTCAGACTTTGCGCATACACTTTTATATTTTGTGGTCACAGAAGTCTGTATGGCTTGTACCTAAATAGAACCATTTTAAACTGTAAGTGGCTTTCTGAATCATGCCTAAAAACTTCCTTCAGGACAGAAGAGTATGATGTGCGCAGTGGTCGAAGGGGCGTTGTTTTCTGATAGTTTCATCCCCACGGATTTCATTCGGCTTCCCATTCAGAATCACTCCACATTACCCTTCTTTGACACTCAAAGGTCAATTCAAAGGGATTGGGTCCCTCTGGTTCTTAGCCCGCCAGTCATTAAAAACTGACATTGTAACAGGCCCCTGTCGGGTACTCGTGAGCTTAATGCTACAGGCAGACTCCGAGTTTTTTTTAACAATAACTGTACAAACGTTAAGGAATTCCATCTCAAGGATGCAGGACCTGTTTACGTTTCAAATTGTGTTAATCGTGCATTCTTTGATTGTTTGCTTTTTCCAGGATATTGATTTATAGTTTTTCTTGTGCAGCATGTTGCTCTTATATGGAGCCGAGTCTCTGTATCTCTGAGTTCACTTTGTGAGTGGCTGTTAATCACTTGCATAATTGCAAGCGCTGGAGCGGAGGCTGTAGACCGCGTTTTTCTGAAGGTGTCAGTCAGTCACATTGGGTAATAAAAGTGCGCCGAACACTTGCTCGTCAAACACTGGACTCTACAGAACAGTAGTCACGAGCTTCAATTGAATTTGTGATTTAAGTTGACTTTTTAGGCCATGTCCTGTTCTTGTTTCTGTAACGTGTACATTTTTTATATTCTCCTCATGTAACGTACTTGGTTCTATTGTGAAGCGCAGTGACACCTTTGGGTAAAGTCCGCGCTATATAAAAATACATAAAAATTGCTAAACCTCTTAGGCCATACCCTTTTTAGAGGTCTCCTACTTATTTTATCCCACGTAAAGTCATCGGTGTGGCTTCTTCTTTCGATAGGGAGAGATCTTGGTGTTCGAGCCACAGCTGCCGACTATGCAACTGGGAACCGCCGATTTTGCAACTGTTAACCAGGTTCGAGTCCTGGCATTGCCTCAACAGCCTGTGATTTTGGGCACATCACCTAATCTCCCCGTGCCTGATTTCGTGATTAAAAGCTGCTTTATGGTCTACCCAGCATGGAGTAAATCTCGAAGCTAATACGTTGTTGATGCTAATACGTTGTTGATTCGACACCATTGCTCGTGATTGAAACGGGATGTCCTTGTGAGGGCGAGGGGGTACCACTAGCTGAGCGCGCCTTGCCCTCCCTGAACCTCCCGCCCGCATTTTTCTCCTCTAAACGTTGTTTTTCTCACCTTTTTAATCCACCCCGCCCCCCTTGGTGGTGTCATCGGTGTGGCTTCTTCTTTCGATAGGGAGAGATCTTGGTGTTCGAGCCACAGCTGCCGACTATGCAACTGGGAACCGCCGATTTTGCAACTGTTAACCAGGTTCGAGTCCTGGCATTGCCTCAACAGCCTGTAATTTTGGGCACATCACCTAATCTCCCCGTGCCTGATTTCGTGATTAAAAGCTGCTTTATGGTCTACCCAGCATGGAGTAAATCTCGACGCTAATACGTTGTTGATGCTAATACGTTGTTGATTCGACACCATTGCTCGTGATTGAAACGGGATGTCCTTGTGAGGGCGAGGGGGTACCACTAGCTGAGCGCGCCTTGCCCTCCCTGAACCTCCCGCCCGCATTTTTCTCCTCTAAACGTTGTTTTTCTCACCTTTTTAATCCACCCCGCCCCCCTTGGTGGTGTCGATTAGTGGTTGCCCTTAAATGTTTTCTTCCAGTACCCAGCTGTCAGACTTTGCGCATACACTTTTATATTTTGTGGTCACAGAAGTCTGTATGGCTTGTACCTAAATAGAACCATTTTAAACTGTAAGTGGCTTTCTGAATCATGCCTAAAAGATTCACCCAGTGTGATTTTCGGAGGCTGAATACCTGATCCGGTGTGGTGAGAGGGGGCCTCGGCATACGGGAGAAGCATCAGCCTGGAGTTTGGTGTCCTGAATGAAAAAAACATGGCGACGAAAACAAACAAAACAAGTCAGGTCCCGGGCCGGCCAGCCAATCACAGCGCGGCCCGGGGAATGACGTCACGGGGGTGTCCCGGGCCGGTAGCCAATGACAGCGCGGCCCGGGACAAAGGGGCGGGGCTTAAAAAAAGCCAGAGAAACGCCCCCGAATCGCGTTTTCTCGAGAAAGCGCGATTGACAGCCTCTGTCTCCCAATGGCTAGCCTCCATTTTTTGGAGCTAGCCAATGAGAGACAGAGGCGGTGCCGACATCCATACTGTTGACAAAAGTTTTCGATCTGGGAGGGGCACTTCGTGCCCTCGCCAGGTCGAAACCTAAAAATGGCTTCAAGGAAAACTGAACCATAATAACACAATGACAACTGCAGCTGTGTGTGGGGGAGATTCGGCTATTAATTGAGGAGGTAAAGGGCATAGGTATCCACCACAGGTAATAACCACACCTCCTGTCACTAAATTAATGTGAGCTCAAACCCATGGTAGTTATGGTACAAACCAGGCAGGCTTAACTTCGAAGCAATGTGTATAGTATTTATGCAGTACCAAAACAGTAATGAAGTAAAACTACAACACACAAATCCTAGACCTATTTAGTCATATACAGCACATTTAAATAAACAAAATGACACAAAAACAACAAAAATCCAATTAGGAAACGATAGTAATACATTTTTAAAGTGAGGTTCAAAATAGTGTCAAAAAGAATTAAGCACCAATTGTAATCATCTGTTTGCACTTGATCGGTATTTAGGTGCAAGTTAAGGCTGACAGTGATGGAGCGTGGGTTGGATACATGAACCACGTTTGAGGGGGTTGAAAGTTTTAACTTCGAACTTAATCTCTGTAATAAATTCTCAGTGGGACAAGGCAGCAGACTGTGGCTGAAGAGGGCTCCAAGTTGTGAGCCTCTGAATGAGGTCTCGATGAGGCCATTGATATTTGACAGGATGTCTCTGAGCCGGAGAAATTCGAAACTTGCCCAGAGAGGGTCCATTGGTGGATTAATTGTTTTGGCACATTCATCCTGTGTTTTCTGCCTTCACTGTTTTTGGAGCTTGGATTCTTCCAGGGGGTAAAGGCTGCAGGCTGTAGCCAAACAGGGCTCCACATGGCCAGATACCTTCTCCGCGAGTTCTGCTGAAATGATTTGCTGCTGTGGAAATGCTCAGAGTGGGAGCAACCTTAATCTTCAGCTTAGTGGCAATGCACCTTCGTTGATTGACTGGGCAGGCTGCTCCTGCTCCTCTGGACTTTTCGTAAAGCCAAAAGAGTCCCATGTTTCAAGGTATTTTAGGAGGACACCAGTGTAGGGTCCAGGCCCTTGGAAACAGCATTTAGAGGGCCAAGACCTGCTTTAGCAGCAGAGACCTGCATCAGGGTCAGTGCAGGTTCAGTTGAAAGTGTGTAGCTGGTCATTTTCAGAAATGCCTCTTGTTGCTTGTTGTGCCTCTGTTGCTTGAACAGGAGATTAGCCTTATGACCATTGGATTCCACTTCCTTGTCCTGAGTACAACAGAGTGAGTAGGCACAGTCTACTAGGCTCTTCTCAGGTCACAGACGGAAGATCTTGCCTACTTCTGTTTTTACAAAAGGTCAGAAAGTGTTTTGAGGAGGGTACTTTGTGTGCATGGCACCAGCCCTTGGGTGGGGTGACTTTTGGTGTCTGCCTAACCAAGAGGGTAAATGTTTACATGAGCAACCCTACCCACTTTAGCTGCAATTCCTGTGTCTCATATGGCAAACAATCCTACATAGCCCCTTTATGTCTAAATCTAAAGAATATGCTGAAACCCTTCTACCCTTGTTTCCCAGAAGGGGTGGCCTGGGAAATAAGGAACCCCATCTGTTGGCACTCCACACCACTTCTTGGGGCATCTTCTCTCCTAATAGGATTGGCGCCTGCGTAACTGGGGAAACAAAGAAGGACCCTGCCCAACTGTCAGCTAACATTTGCATGTGCCTGGGTAGGCCTTTTTGAAGTTAATCAAGTTATTGGGTACTGCCCTGATGTTCATCGTACCAGATAGTGGCATCTCCCTACACCCATGCCTTTGTCTTGCTCTAGGAGCAATTTTCATACCTCATTACGTGGACCTTTTAGCTGTCAGGTGACAGGTGGAGCTCATGTAAATGGGCCTCTATAGGCTTTAGGCAGAGAAAATGTAACTTTCTAAAAGTACATTTTTCAAAATGTTATTTAAAATCTGACTTAATCAGTGAATTTGGCTTGAAATAAATATTTCAGAAAGTCCCGACTGAAATTTGTAAGTGTTTGCCAGTCTGGGATAACATTATTAAATGTAATATAAATTTCCATTGCTATTGTATGGAACAGACAACCTTGCTACTGGGAAAATAAAATAGTTTGAGGGGCTTTTTCACTGCTCGGACAGGTTTTCATATTAAACTATTACACGTCCTACTTTTAAATGTCATGCACCCTACCTTATGGGCAGTAAGGCCAACTTAGAGATGACTTATTAATATTCAAAAGGAGGTTTTAGGCCTGTCAGATGGGTTATTTTTACAGGTCGAATTTGCAATTAATAACTGCCCAGCCAGGCTAAATATAGTAGTACTGCAGTCATGTTTACCGTTTCATTGTAATGGATGGCGCAATGGATGCTGCAGTCCACTTATGACGTTTAGCTTACAGGTCCTCAGCACACCTTTGCACCATATACTTGGGACATAGAGGCAAGTTAAATATGGCAATTAGGGTAAACCAATTTCATGATGTTAAAAGGGCGAACACAGGCACTTTATCCCTGGTTAGAAGGGGTAAAGTGCACAGATTTCTTCAGCTAGCCCCCCTATTAGTCATTAACAGGCTATACCATGCTGCATATTGTGACCTTTTACCTTTTACAGCTATGAATAATGAGAAAGAAAAGAGGAATCACAAAAAACTAAGGCCATGAACCACACAAGGTTCCTACCCTGCGGAGAGAAGGCAGAGTAAACCTAAGCTCAAAGTACAGCATGTTTAATCCCAGGGAGAAGGGAATGTCAATCAATACTCTTTTGGGATGTGGGAGCTCTTTCAAAGCATCACTGAAGGAACATGAATCACTCCTTTTCAGTCTTTCAGAACTCCAGAGTTTAGTTCGTCTGTGTAAGATGTAAAATACATTGAAGGTGCTGTCATTTCTCACCATGGGGGTAGTATTGAAATAACTCCTTACACATATCCATGATCATCACGACTTACATATACACATCTGTTCACTAATCACTTTCACATGTCAGGAAATGTTTTCACTTGGGAGCCACTGTATATATTAATATTGTTTCTATCTGTTAGCAAAATATTTTACCCAGTATTAGCAGCAAGGGGAAAATCAACAAACAAGCACCTCAATCCTGTCGTGCTGAACACAGTCACTTCAAGCTTGTCAAGTGTTTTTTTAACATAGGATCACACACATACTTTTTCATAGAAAAACACAGCATGCTTTGTCTCATCTCGTGATGTTTTACAGCCATACACTATTAGCAGCTCGGTTATATTTATGGTTTTATTTTTCTCTAGCACAGACGTTTGCCTCATGGCAGCTTCAGGGCACTTTGAGCATGGCAAGGGAGCAATGGAAAGCTGTTTAGTAAAGTCAAACGCAAAATAGTTTCAGGTTCGAATCAAAAACAACATTGGCCTGCTCTAGTACTTGTTCTTAGAGGTAAGCAAGGCATTGTGTAGTGCAAACATCTTTTAACAATGTATTATGAAAGCATATTTTTCAAGGTAATAATGTGAGATGACAATATTTGCTCATATTTAAGAACACAGATTAAAGTTGAAGCACAGCACCGCCACAACAATGCAACTCGGTGTTGTAGAAGCATACCACAATAACAATAAAACAAATTCCTAATAACATATATCATTATGCAAAACCAACAACATATGCAACACAACAATATACAAAAACACACCTTCAAAATGAAACAAGCCAGCAACACAATGACAACACAAGGGTGACACAGAAGCACAATTGATCAATATACCAACACACCAAAAATGCACATTAAGCACAAATTCAAAACAACTTAATAATACACTAATTCATAAAAACGCTACATAATTTTGTAGTCTCAGACTGTGTTGTGTTTTTGTGTTTGAAGTGTTATGGGGCCAAATGTACAAAGCATTTTTCCATACGCAAACTACCCGAATTGCAGATTGGAAAAATGCTTTTTCAGATGTACAAATGCAAAATGGGATTCAGTTACTTGTTACTGAATCGCAATTTACATTTACGATTCTCTATTTGGAAGAGGCATTTTTTGAGCAGACCTTCCAAATTACCTTAATACTGTTTTGCGATCAAATACCAGTCTCAAAACAGTAATAATTTTCCACCATTTTAAAAGTGGTACTAACCGATATGTAATTGGGACCACTGCCCGCTCTTAACAAATGAAACTGCAAAGGTTATTTTTTTCTTTTTATACACTTCCTATTTTCCTTTAAGGAAAATGGGCTGCATTAAAAAAATATATTTACTGATTTATCAAAAGCCAGTCACAGACTTGGTGGTCTGCCAACCTCAGCAGGCCACCATTCCTATGATGGCTCCGTTTCCTAATGGGTCGCATATTGCGACCTACGTCAATAATATGCATTAGATAGGTGTATTTACTCAAAAGAGTTTCATACATTAGGAATACTGATTTCCTAATTGCAATTTGGAGAAATTCGCAATTAGGAAATCAGTATTCCTAATGTTAGTATATCTGGCCCAGAGTGTGTTATATTGGTTACTGTGGTGCATTTATGCTTTTGTTCTGTTTAGTTATTTTGTGCTTCTTTCTGACACTGTTTGTCTGTTGTAACAGTATACTATTGTTTTATTGGGTGTGTATTAAGTGGGTGTATTTGTTTTGTTGCTGTATTTTTTATGGTTATTCAGTTTTAGTGTGCTGCCATTTTATTTTGAGTTGTTCTATTTCAGTTTTTAGGTTGCGTAGCTATGCTGTTGTGGTGCTGTGTTCTTTGATGTCACTGTTTTATAGTTTGTTATGGTATTGATGTATTGTGTTGTTTACTCTGTTGTATTTTTTCATTGCATTGTGTTTTGTAGTGTTCTACTGTGCTTGTTCTATTTAGTTTCGTTTGTTGTTTTGGGCTCTGTTAAGTTTTGGGGTGTGGTTATTTTGTGGTATATTATTGCATTGTGCTGTTGTGCATTGTTAATGTAGCATCGTCAACAAATGTTATTTGCTTCTAATTTAATGCAGCCTATTCCTTTAATGTTTCTGTAACAAACAACCATTTACCACTGCCTAAGGTGATAACATGCAGTTGCTCAAGAACATACCTTAACTAAGCAGTTCCTGTGCTAACATTATTTTGTAAATTAAAAAATACTTCGAAAGGTTTCTTTCAAGAAAATGATGTTCACTGAGTTCTAGAGGACAGAGTCTGGAAAATAAAGGGACCAAGCACCTTCATGAAGCAACTTACTTTATGTTTTAGGTAGCTGAATTTATTTCAAGAAATCTTTAAAGTAATTTTAGGTAGTCAAATCACCATTTATAGGGGCATATTATCAAGAACGGCGATAAAATTATCGCCGCTTTAGCGGCAGGAAACTGCCGCTAAAACGGCAATAATGGGCTTGATAATATGTCCTTGTGAATTCCCAAAGCAGCCCAGGTTCTGGTGTTAACCTGGGCTGCTATGGGAATTCACAAGGGCATATTAGCAAGCCCATTGTCGCCGTTTTAGCTGCAGTTTCCCGCCACTAAAGCGGTGATAAGTTTATCGCAGTTCTTGATAATATGCCCCTCAATTTTTTCAAAAGTTTAACAAAATTTGAGTGTAAAAGATAGACTGAATGGCAAATATTTATGGTCTATTTTTAAGGTCAAGGCTTTTAACATTTAGTGCCTACTCTCTGGTCACACAATGCAACACTTTATTTAAAAAGTATCTATATAGTTATAAACTGAAAAGTGATCACTATGTCAAAAGGATGTATGTCATCTTAAAGGGTCAAGCAAAACAACAGTTACTTGAAAGAACCAAGTGGACAAGGAGTCTTTGAGAAAAAAGATTAGTCAACTTGCCTCTACCATCCAGTCATCTCTATAAAGGGCAAGTTGTTTTAGATGCTTATCCAGCATTGGTAGTTGAACAGCAGTCTTTGTTCTTGAATTCAGCCTCAAAACAAGTTGGCATTATTAGAGAAATTAATGCAATGACCCAGAAAGAAATTACCACAGATACATTTTAGAAGATGGGTAGCAAAAGAAGCAGTATGCTGACAGACACAGGTTCTTATGGTCTGGGACTGGTAAATGGAACACCTTGTGAAATAAACTGGTCGGATGGCAGTAGCTGAAGTATGACACTTCCAAATGTGGTTCAGCAGCACCCATCTGCCTAAGGCTCTGGTGCAGATAAACATGAATTATACAATAAAGGTTTTAGAGATAAAACACAAAATATGGTAACAGAATTATACAGTTTTAATTCTCTTATAAATCCATATGAATTTTGCTCATAAAAAGATGAGAATTGTAACTAATTTCGATATTAGTTGACAAGAGTGAGAACCCAACTTAAATAATAATCACAATCCTTGTCACTAAATAAACCTGTGCTTAACCCTTTAGGTGCTTGGCACAAAGCAGTCAAGCTTATCTTAGAAGCAGTGTGTAAAGTATTTATGCATTACTCAAATCATAATGAAGTGAAAATGCAACAAAAGAAAAATCCCAAACGAACTGAGAAAAAAGAATATTTTAATAAATAAATGACAAAAATCCAATAAGTGTAAGTGAGATATATACTTTTTTTTACTTTTCATTCAAAATGGTGCCAAAAAGCACAACTTGCCAAGCGCAGTTATCTGGGCACACTAGACTGGGTCAATGTCATAAGTTAAGGCTGGCCACAATGGAGTTTTGGATCGGCTAGGGGGTCCAGGTTTGTCCAGGTGGAAAGTTTACCATAAAACAAAGAAACTGTTATGGAGAAAAAGTGGTTATTGATGAGTCATCTGAAGGGCAAACTGAAAGCTGGATCAGAGTGGGTTCCTGGTGTGGTCATTGAATATGGGGAGGAAAGCTTCAAGCCATTGAAGTCTGAGGTCTGTGCCCAAGAAGGCCTCGACATTAACAGGTTGTTGTTTGATGTGGGTCCCAATGAAGCTGTCTACGTTCAGACTTAGAAACCTTTCTGGAAGTCAGATTTCTTTCAGCAAAACAGAAAGCTGAGGTCAGACGAGGATTCACCATCGAAGGCTGGGTCTTCAAAGAGATAACTTCAGTTCTCCAGGCAGAGAGTTGGAAAAAAGTTTCTAAGGCCAACTTCTTGCAGTTGAAGCACAGGAAGAGTACACTCTACCACCAGCCAAGGAACCTGGAATTGGTGAACTCCACTTGGAGGTTAGGACTCGCTCCAACAGATGCCAGCAGCAGGGTCAGAGATGGTCCAGTTGGTAGTGGTCAGCTGGACAGTTGCAGAAAAAGGCATCTGGAAGCTTGTTGTGCCCCTGTAGCTCAAACAGGAGGTCAGCCAACTGAGTCTTAGAGTCATTTCTGGGGTACTGGGATCCAGGCAAGAAGGTTCAGCCTTCCTTCAGGTCTTTCAAACAGCAGAGCAATCCTTCTTCTGAGTCTTCACAAGTCCAGTAGCGTTCAGAGAAAGGTAGAGAGGGTGCCACAGTTTTGCCCAGTGCCAGCCTGTGGATGAGCGAAATTCCAGGCCACTCCCTAGGCAATGGGGTTAAAAGTTCCCAGGGGTGACCTTGCCCACTTTTGCAGAACTTCCTGTGTGTTGTACTGTAAACTATCCCACAGCCCCCCCTTTCCTCAAGTCAACATGGCAGAACCCTTTTTCCCTGGTTAGATTGCCCTGTACTCACCCATAGGATTGGCTATGATAATGGTCAGACCTTCCCTTGAAGTCACTCTTCTGGAGAAGATCACCCATCCTACTTGGTTTTGAGCCAAGCTGACCAGCAACAACAAAAGGGAGGCAGGCCTAGGTGTGAGCTGCATCTACCGGTGACAGGGAAGACATCCTTTAAAGCTCAGGAAGGGGCTACAAACCGCATCCCAAGCCATCCTGCTCAAGGAAGAATAACACCTCTTCTCACCCCCAAGCCTTTTGTACACTGTCTGGGAGCAATCCACATCTCACCACAGGAAACCCATCAGCATTCACGTAACACTGAATACTGCCAGAAAGGTTCCCTTTTGCTGAGGCATGAAAATGTCAACTTTCTAAAAGTGTAATTTTTAAAATAGTAATATAAAATCAGACTTGTAAATTGAGTTGGATTTTAAATTGCTATTACAGTGAGCTCTTGAACCATTTTTCTAGCTGCCCCTAAACTGACATCAAGCAATATAAGTTGTTATATTGTATCCAGTGCTTGCCTGTGGGAGACCCAGCCTTGCCATAGTGAAAAAGGACTTTGGAGCTCTTTAACTGTTAGGGCATGTAAAACTTTAAATATGCATACCCTATTTGTTAAATGCCATATTCCCTGCCCAGTGGGCAGTTAGGGCCCACCGTAGGGGTTACTTAAAATCAATACAAAGGAAGGTTTAGGCTTGGAAAAGGGGTTGGTTTGCCAAATCGAACTGGCAGTTTATAATCTGTACACTCAGGCTTCATGGGCAGGTCTGGAGGCATGTTTTATGGTGCTACTTTAGTGAGTGGCCCAATAGGTGCTGCAGCCCACAAGTAGCATTACATTTACTGGTAGTACTATATACTAGGGACATCAAAATGGGCAAATTGGGTATGTGCCAGTTTTGCCAGTTTTAAAAGGGAGAGCATAAGCACTGGTTAGCAGGAGTAAAGTGTCCTGTCCTATGGCCAAAAAGAGGGCTTCAGCAAAAGAAGGCAGACAACTAGGGGAATGACATGCAAATATGGTCACTTCCAACAAGAACATATACATGAATGCACATAAATTAAAAGTATCCTTTGTTTATGAAAAACTTGAAAACACATGTCAAGTCCAAAGAAAGTTATGAGCATAAGTGTTGCAATTATCTTTTCATGATGCTATTTAAGTACTTAAAGTGTAGCCTCTGTGATGCTGCCTCATAAAACAGCACATCAAAATAATTGGCTAGTTTGTCTGCACGTGGGGCCTAACTAACAGAGAAGTTGTAAATCTCAGTGCCTCACTCTAATGCCTATGACTTGCAATCATTTGCAACATTCACCCAATTCATAGAACCACAGCTTATTTATGCCCCACAAAAACAAGAATGTTCATATTTGATTGGAATACACCTATCTGCTATATCCCCAGTAATGTGCATTATCAACTTTAGTGATACTCAACAACCCTAGGGTTCAGGTTATTTGACATTTCAGTTTTAGGTCTCACCTGAGCCATCGCGCATGCGCTGCTCTGCGCGGCTTCTAGTAAGGACTTTCAACTTGGACCACACGCTTGTACGTGTGCTTTTCTTTTTGCTCTCACGCTATTGGCCTTTGCGTGCGTCTTTCTAAGAAAGACAGCACGCAATTGGCCAAAGGCAGGTGCATGTCCTGCCTTCTCTCTCCCCTGGCCTAGGGAGCTCAGGAGCAAGCAGCAGTGCGGCTGGGTGCCTGCTGCATACCTAACATGCTTTGCAGTGTGCTCGCACAGCGCTTGTTATTTATTGAGTTTCTCTTTCTGCTGACATGTTCCTGCGTGGACACGTATCTGCCGTAGCTGTGCTAAAACGCTCTTTGCCGGCACTTAGACCGTACTGTACCCTGTGAATAAGAGACAAAACCGTTGCCACTGCCAAATAGGCCACTTCATTTTTTGGACTTTCAAAATGTGAAAAACCAAACTGGATCTGCAGAGACTCGAAAGCCTGATACACAGGCTACACACAAATTTCAGCAGCAAACCACTCCTCAAGCATTTAGCTAAAAGGCTGGAGAGCCCTGAATTACACAAGAGGGCAGTAACATGCTCACTGCTCCATGGAAGATGTCTGTCCCAGAGTACAGCTGAGACTCTACGTGTTCACTGCCAATGTCTGACGGAGCACTGCAACAAATATAAACTGGTTGGAAGGGCACAGTTTGTACTCACACACAGACAGGTCCGATCCCCCAGAAGCCCTCCAGAGCGCGAGCAGTAGTGATCGCGCTGGGGGAAGGATGCAGTGTTCCAGGCAACTCTTAGATCAGCTTGGTCTGGAGGGAAAGATGCGAGGGTGCAGGTTGTGGATGTGCCCAGTTGACATCCGGTATCACTTTCTGTCGTGCATTCCGCTGCAGTTCTCCAGTTTCTAAGCGAACAGGTCTAACCTCAACTGAGAAAGTGGATCCCAAGGACCCGGGTTTGATGCCAGCCTTGTTGTGTGGACAAGAGAACCTCCCACTCTGGAAAACTCACACTGTCTCTGACGCTCATGTTCTGAATCGGTAAAGGACACTTGTAAACACTGGTTAGAGTAATCCGGCCTCAAGCGGACAGCACCCCAAACTGTTGTATGCATAGCACCTCTTGTAGCAGGTGCGCTGCTCCGTGCAGCTAGGTATGCGCGCCACAAAATATAAATATGCACTGTTAAGCCTTTAAACTTCTATACTAAGAATGTGTGCAAGTGGTAGAAAGCAGTATCGCCATAAACAGAGAATCGCGCACTCTCGAAGCCATGTTGGCAGGCACTACCCCCAGCTGTCTAGGAGCTCTGGTTATGTTAAGGAAGCTTGCACTGCGGATATCAGTGCCCGTGATTTATATTCATGAATCTTCATCAACACTGACCCTCTATAAATGCAGCCAAAGTAATTAGTACTGCCAAGAAGCAATATAGGGAAAATCTAGGTGTGGTGTAAGAGAGGGCCAAGCTTTCTTTGCACAATCTGAGTACATACAGTAGTGCACGCTTTTCCTAAACACACACACACCCACCCACAAAGAGCAGGATCATCAAGGGAAGCAGCAAAGCAAGCTATGTTCAGACACAGAACAGGTATCACATGGGCTTGGGCCGTTTATTTATATGTTTTTAATTTAAAGTGCTACATTCGGATTTGCGAATAATTGTGGATGTTGAGCCGACGACAAGTCTCAAACACAGGTCCCCAGCTCCCAAGTCGGCAGCTCTCACTCCTGTACCACAACCTCTCTCTCTGAAAGCAGCATACAGTTCACTCTCCATGCTTGATCCATCGGTAAATGGTTGTTAGCTTTAACATGTGCTTAACACCATAACGACGTCACGCCCACTGCCTTTGTCTTAACTTTCTTTTCTAATACACACATCAGCCCAATGGCATCTGATGCAGTATTTCCAGAGCCATGCTTTGCCATACCCCCTAAGGTCTATTGTGTGGTGTGCAATACCGGCAGGCTTGTGGAAGGGAAGTGGGCGGGGCATACAATCGTCTATCAGAGCAGATGACCTTTGAGCTGGGGAAGCAGGCTCGAGTTTTTGCAGAGACACTCAAGTACCCTGTGATTCTGGGCAAATCACTACATCTTCCCGTGCCTGAAAATGAAAGTGTCAGTCTTTAATGCAACTGCTGCTCCTGTAAAGCGCTCTTATACCTTTGTGCCAAGATCGCACTAGATAAAACTGAAAAAACAAAAGGCTGCGTCCGCTAGCCAGCCCTAAGAGTGAGCAGCCATTTCTTTTACATAAACACACCCATATACCAAAAGGTCCCTCTCACCTATGTATGTCCCCAGGGTTCCATACCACACACTGTCATCTTCAACCTTTGCATTGAGATGCTTGGGATTCTACTCACAGTTAACAGCATGAGAATTACCAATATGATGATGATTCACAGCTTCACTTGAAACTAGAGGTGCTCCAAACACCCAGTACCTCTATCACTGCCTGCACCTTTTCCATACCTCAATGTCCACCATTTACCTGAAGGTTAACACAACCAAGATAGAGTCCCAGTTATTTGCCAATAGCTAGCAGAAAGGGTAAACCTTGCACAGTTACATGGATCTGTTTTTGTACCTCAACTTTCACCAAAGGCCAAGTGACTTACATTCTTCATGGTCACCAGCCTTACCGTCAAGTAACATATTGCCCAAAATTAAAGACGACCTAGTACAAGCTCTCTCTTCTAAAGACACTGACACTATTTACTCCAGAAAGAAACTTTAGAACTGCTGTTCAATCCCTCATCCAGTTAATACCCTTCACCCTAAAGCATGTCTCATCCAGAGCTTACAGAAATATGATCACATCTCCCCCATCCTGGAAGAACTCCATGTTGCTCTCTTTGGGGGTCCACATCATCTTCAAAACCAGATGCATCAAAGTCATCATGACCAGCACCTCCACTTATCTTGCAACAAGATCGATTTTTCTTATGGACCTCAGCATACCCGCGGCCAGGACACCATCCGACTGGAGGCTAAGAAGAATATAAAAGAAAAACAAAGTAGCAGCCCTTTTCCATTTATGCACCTATAATCTAGAACAACATATCCTTTGAAGTGACACTACTTAAATTTAGAAAAGAGTTGAAGATGTACCTCTTTAAAGATTAATACATCGCTATCAGTGGCATAGCTAGACTTACTGCCACCTGGGGAGGACCCTAAGTTTGCCACCCTGTGAAAGTAAGAGCGGGTCGGGATGACAGGCGACTTGTTCCAGGGTTGGAGATGGGTCTGACGGCAGGCGGATGGCTTGTTCTCAGGGGACGGGGAGATGGAGGAAGTCGACAGACACAACTTGCTCACCTCTGCCACCCCCAAAAACAGTGGCACCCTGTGCGGACCACTTTTCCGACCTCCCCTGAGCTACGCCAATGATCGCTATGCAGTAACAGTACAGTTCTGCTCCCAGAATCCAGCTACCAACCCTGTCTTGTAGACGTTATGCTTGCCTTTGACCCTGTACAGCACTTCACTACATCTTGGCTAAGTTTGCTATGCAAATGCCACATGTATATATACATATAAAGACTCCTCATCAAATAATGTAACAAGGAGGGGCGAGGACAGCCAAGCATGTGCCACCGAGATAGGTATAGCCCATGGAGTATTTGTGCAAGTCATGGATTGCATTCTGTATGGTACTGAGCAGTTACTATTTTTGCCAGTTGCTGCCCCGTTGAATAAAATGTTGGTGTCACTCATGTCTCATTTCACTACACTCCTGACACAAATGCAGGCGATGCATGCAATTTCCCATAATTAACGCAACACTTACTTCCGGTGAATGTTGGTATTCCCTTACAAATGTAGATAGCGATAGGAGAGGCAGTGCAATTTTTTTATCGCTGAACTTTCATTGCAAACACCCGATTCTCACTGAAAACAGAGTGCTCACTCCTTGATGGGTGTGATTTATCCCTGAGGAAAAATGTGCCCATGTTGCACAGTTTTTTGCAGCAGAAAGTGCCATTCGTGCATCGTTAAATCCACACTTAAGGGCAGAAGAGCTTTGAGAGCTGGGCTCGCAGTCATGAGGTCAATGGTATGCCCACAGCTCTGCAGAGACAGATTGTGCTTTTTTTTGTCTTCATGTGCCACGTCGCTGAGCTCGTGATATTTTCGAAGTTTCACAACCATTAATAGTCATTTAATTGATATAATTTGATGCGTTCACCATAGGAATCAGTCTGTAATATTAGGAAACATTTCTCTTTTAGATGTGGTTAGCAAAAAAAAACCTCCAACTGTAAAAATAGTCATACTTCGTCAAATTAATGTATTAACGTGTTACTGAAATGACAAATGCATAACATTTATGAAATTGGCTTTGACTTCGTATGGAAAATGGCGGATTAATGCTAAAAAAGAGTGACTCAGTGGCCTTTCCAAATAATTCGCAGCAGTCATTACGTGGCCCTTTCATCGCTTGAAGCAACAGTTGGGAATGTACTCAAAGCAGAACTGTGCATCTGCGAGCATTTATGGCGGTGACACCCTGCTTTCTGCCTGACTCGTTACCGTGCACTGGGTGCCTTCACCAGCCACATTTGCATGTATACATTTATCCTCCCTCGCTGAGAAGGCGCCCCATTGACTGAAGCCAATGGTTGTTTAGAAATCCCAGCTGTTACAGCAGGAATACGAACAGTGATCGTGGCCTCCGTTCAGTGCTAGAATATCTGCGCCTCGTGCTCTGGTGCAGGCGTAGATGGCCTCCCAGAGAGAACTGTTATTATATATCTCATGTTGTTTTTGTAAATGGTACTTTGGCTTTTGTTAATTCAAGTTATGGAAATAACTAATAAACACGCGGATAACGTAGTGGATGTTATCCAGGAGCTAAGCTCATTCCATTAAACCATTAGGAACAATAATTGTACTTTGTTTAAATCCACTTCAAAGTCGGAGGGCTCGAGCTTTTATATTGTTGATGTAGACTGTACAGCGAGTTCTAAAGTGGAGAAAGTAAGCAGGCCGTGGGGGGTGCAGCTGGACCGCTGAGGGGCTCGCGACAAACACCTACCAGGGGCGGAACCCACGAGTGGAAGGAAGTTGAGCCCAGGAATATTCCAGGCGCCCGATTGATCAATGTGGTTCAAAGGAATCAATCTGTAGGGGGCCCCTGGGAACATCACCGGTTTATAAGGGCAAGGGGTCCCCGAGGAGGTCACGTGCCTTTGCCATTGGCCCACCCACCCAGGCCAAAACAATGGGCATCACAGCCGTGGATATTGGGTAGGGTTCAGGCCGCCGAGGGGGAGACAACACAGAGGGACGAATCTATGACATAATATCGACAGACAGAATATCTACATACAAAAATATCGACACAAAAATATCGAAATCAAAAATATCGGAGTCATATCTTCATAAAGGTAAGTACAAAAATATCGAAAAATTAATATCGTAGTACAAAAATATCGAAAATAAAAATATCGTTTTTTTAAATATATTAATAATAATGTAAAAATAATTTTAAAATACATATAAATTTACAAATATTAAATAAAAACATTAAAACATAATAAAAAAATTAAAACTAATACATATACATTTAAAATAAATTAAAAACTCTACATATAAATGAACACAAAAACTATTAAAACGCATGTATTTACAACGCATGTTTTTACAACGCAGGTACCTTTACAACGCATACCATTACAACGTAAGTATTCGTAAGTATATATTAATTTTTTTTATTTAAAAAAATTGAAAATAATATAATTTAATTTAATATAATTTAATGTAATTTAATTTTTTTTAATTACATTTAATTGATTTAATTTAAATTTAATTTTATTTTATTTTTACCCTGTACCGCTGTACCCCAAAATCCCAAAACTGACCCTGAACCCTAAAAATACCCCTGTACCCCAAAAACCCAAAACTGACCCTGAACCCTAAAAATACCCCTTTACCCAAAAACCCAAAACTGACCCTGAACCCTAAAAATACCCTTTTACCCAAAAACCCAAAATTGACCCTGAACCCTAAAAATACCCCTTTACCCAAAAACCCAAAACTGACACTGAACCCTAAAATTTTACCTTTACCCAAAAACTGAAAACTGACCCTGAACCCTAAAAATACCCATTTACCCAAAAACCCAAAACTGACCCTGAACCCTAAAAATACCCCTTTTCCCAAAAACTGAAAACTGACCCTGAACCCTAAAAATACCAAAAACCCAAAACTGACCCTGAACCCTAAAAATACCCCTTTACCCAAAAACTGAAAACTGACCCTGAACCCTAAAAATACCCCTTTACCCAAAAACTGAAAACTGACCCTGAACCCTAAAAATACCCCTTTACCCAAAAAATGAAAACTGACCCTGAACCCTAAAAATACCCCTTTACCCAAAAAATGAAAACGGACCCTGAACCCTAAAAATACCCCTTTACCCAAAAACTGAAAACTGACCCTGAACACTAAAAATACCCCTTTACCCAAAAACTGAAAACTGACCCTGAACACTAAAAATACCCTTTTACCCAAAAACTGAAAACTGACCCTGAACCCTAACAAAAAATTAAATATATTAGCACATTAACTCTAAATAATTTAATTACATTATTAATATTATTTAATTACCAATTAATTATTAATTAACAATAACACATTAAATATATTAGCACATTAACTCTAAATAATTTAATTACATTATTAATATTATTTAATTACCAATTAATTATTATTTAACAATAACAACACATTAAATATATTAGCACATTAACTCTAAATAATTTAATTACATAATTAATATTATTTAATTACCAATTAATTATTAATTAACAATAACAATAAAGTAAATATATTAGCACATTAGCTGTAATTAATTTAATTTACTAATTAATATTCTTTTTCCCCAATTAATTAATTAACAAAAACAAATAATTATATATATAAAAAAATTACTCTAATTAATGTAACTAACTAATTCATAATAATTAATTACCAATTAATTATTAATAAAAATATGTACAAAATTATATTAATTAATTAACTAATTAATATTAAATAATCACCAATTAATTATTAATTAAAAATATTTACAAACATATATTAATTAATTAATTATTATTAAAATACTTCCCACCCTATTCCCCTATAAACCCACAACCCGCTCTGATACTAAAACGCAAAATGTAAACAAATTTACAAATTTTCAAACATACATTACAAAACATGTTTAACAAACATATAAACAACATAATAAAATACATAACACTAAACAAAATTTCGATATTAGTAAAATTCGATATTAGTAAGATACATACCTCAAAAAAACGATATTCTGTCTGTCGATATTTTGGACATCGATATTCTCTACTATCGAAATTAAAACATCGATATTATTGTATATCGATATTTTAATTTCGATATTTTGTCTCACTACCCAGAGGGACAGCAGATGGAGCGCAATAGCCAAAGGAGGAGCTACTTTACTGAGTGCCCTGGGGATGCCTTACAGCAGGGGCACGGGTGAGCAGGCTATTGGTCAACAAGGGGACTGCAGAGGGCAGACACAGCACTTGCACCCCGGGTTAGGCACAAGGGCCACCCACAATACTTGGCAACAAGATGTAGCCTAGATGTTGCAGGATGTGCCAAACCCTTGCAGAAATGGGGTATTCACTCACAGGCTGCTGTTACAGGGTTCTGTTATGGACTAAACTGATTGAACTGGAGCTACAGACAATTTGGTCAATAATAACGTGTTACGCTTGGGTAAAGAATTTTTTTAATGCATTGTTTGCTCAAGTTATGTGAATAAAACTGCGGCCGTTTTGCACCATCAAAGGACTTATGTGTCACCTCTGGGTGGTAGGGTGACCAACTGGCATGGGTGCATATTCAGGACGGCGAGTGTAAAAATTCAGGACAAAGGGTCAAAATTCAGGACAAAAATTCAGGACAAAAAGTAAAAATTCAGGTCAAAACTTCGGGACAAAAGGTACATTTTACAGACGAGACAGAGGAGGTCGCGCAAGAGTATATAAGTAAGTAAATATACAACTACTTAAGTACAAGTCAAAATAAGTTTATATAATGTTGGGACAATTGTGCACTTCACGGTTTTTCAGTATGATCGCTGCTTGCTACCTTAGACGATTCAAAACTGGTATCTCGCTCCAGCAGGTACATAAGTCACCAGACAATGGTGAACTACACCTGAATATAACTGAGGCCGCTTTTATTGTTGATTGAAAACTACTGGATACACAAGGAACTTAGCAGTGCCATCCCAAGTAACAAAACGTCTCACCCCCCTTTCCAGTCTCCCAGGGAAACACCGGATGCCCGTTTGGCCAGTCCGGCCTTGCTACCACCCTCCAATAGTGCCCCTCATCTTCACATAGACTGTCTCTGATGTGTATTTAATTTCTTTTATAGTGTTATTCATCCCAAGTATGTAGGGTAGGGTGTCAGAGTATGTTACATCACACACACATTATGTAGAGACAATGACTCATATAAACGTGAAAGTCAATGTATAGGAAATGTTATTTAAGATAATGGGTGCTACAAGGTGTAATCATTCTTTTATATATCATTCAGTCTTTCACCATTCATTCTGTCCTTCCATCTATGTGCCCATCTATATCCAAACATATTCAACCATTTGCAAACCTATCCACCATGTATCCTTCCATCCATCATTTCACTCATTCATCACTCCATCCACCCTTTCACTCATTTATCCATTATTCATCCACCCACCCTTTCCCCCATCCATCCGTACAGTCATCCATCCACTCTTCTACCCATCCATCTATTCACTCATTTATCCAGCCACTTACCCTTTCACCCATCCTGCCTTCCTTTCACGTACTCATCCATCCACCCAGTCACTTATTCTTCCACCCATTCACCATATTAGTCATTCATCCTCCCTTTCTCTCTCCATCCCCCTTTCACTTATCCATCCATCCTTCCACCCACCCATCTACTAATCCATTCATGAATCCATCCATTAACCCTATTACACATCCATCCATTTTCTCATTCATCCACCCTTTCACTTCTTCACTCATCTATCCATCCTTTTGTCCATCTACACCCTTTCACTCACTCATCAATCTTTACATCCACCCTTTAACGTATCCATCCATCCCCCTTTTTACTTATCAATTCATCAATCCATCCATCCTTTCACTCATCCATTCACCCATTCACTCGCCCATAATCTACCCTTTCACTCACCCATCCATCCATCCTTTCACACACCTATCCACCCTTTTACCCATCCATCTACCCTTCCACCCAAACATCCATCTATTTACCTTTTCTCTCATCCATACTTCCACTCATTCACTCATCCATCCATCCTTTCTTTCATTATCTATCCATTCACCCTTTCATTCATCCCGTCATCCTTTCACTAATCCATCCGGCCATTCACATATTCCTTTACTTATTTACTCACCCACCTTTTCACATTATGAGCTGAGCCTTTGTCTGCAGAGTTGCAGACAGAAGAGGCCCATCAAGAACTTCACCTTGCTGTAGTTCCTAAAGTAAGGGGTGGCATGCGGTGGCGGAGGGTTCACTATGCCCCTGCACATAGACAATCTGAAAACTAGAAGTCATGAGTCATGCATGATGCACAGTGCCAGGACGTGAGGAGACTGTGACATGGTGTTGTTTCCAGGGCTTTAGGTTAAGTTAAAAAACTGGGAGGTCTCTTCAAAGGGGGTGTTCGATGTAATTAAGGGCGCGGTTTAAATCACCTAGACTTAAAATCTGTGCTTAGCATAGTGTTTCGCGCGACTGGTATTATGTTGTTTTTGTCATTTCATCCAGATATATAATACAGCAAGTATCATTACACCAACAACAAGCCAGGACTATTGGCTTTGTCAATGGTTGTTATTTGCTTAAAATAAAAAAGCAGTAACCATGGCTTTGTTGAATATAATATTGAAAATACTTCAGTTCTAAAATGATGAGATAGTGAAAGAACATAACCTCTTCTTTTTAACTTGTTTCACAGGCTTCTTTATGTAAACTGTTTTCTAACATTTCAGCCTGGGTATTTTACCTTTTATCTAACTGAATGCCCTGCTGTACACTGAGGCAGGAGGAGACCACCACATGCTGTCACACCCCAGACTGCCCCACCCCAGACTGCCCCATTCACATTCTGTATGTGGCAATTAGCTGGCATACAGAGTAACAATGGGCGGGGTGGGGGCTGCTCTTGTGCTCGAGGAGGAGTGCAAGGCGGCCCCATAAAGTGGTTAAGGCTTCTCACAAGGGAGCAGTGCTGCTCTCTGTGATGGCCAAAATTACGGACAAAAGGAGTCCGTAAAAGGAATCCTCACGGACAACGGAAGTAAGATGCAAATTACGGACAGTCTGTGAAATTTACGGACGGTTGGTCACCCTACTGGGTGGTTGGGTGCATGATAATGGCATGGGAGCTTAGGGGGCGATCACCCATCTGGGAGGAGTTATGATAAGGAATGCTTTGTTGTTCCTGCTGTGAAGGGTGGGTCAGGCCCACTCAACCCTCAGGACTAATGAGCAGAGTTCACCAGCCACATTCGGATTTAAGTTCAGGTTTTTCATACGCAAGTGGGAGAATTAAGTTAAAAAGAAAGAAAAGAAACTGGCCTCGAGACGCTTGCGGGGAGAGTACAGGTGGAGCAAGACATATGATTGCATTAAAGAGAAATACATCATCATGTGACTTTATACTGTTATTTTGCATGTTGTATTGAGATATGCTTTTACTTCAACAAACATATTTTGAACTTAAAAAAAGTGAAATACATCAATAAAAGAGTTAATAAGGAGGCTGTGGTCACCAGGACTGGTACACTGCATCAAGCAATTAGCATTTAAAAAAGCTTTTAGTACGCAGACATCCCCTCAAGAGTGCAATTATCAGGGTTTTGAGAAATCATTTGTATAACCTTGCGAAGCTAGTGCTCCATAAACTCTACGCGGTTCTGCTCTGTGTACGGAGAATAAACCAGAGACTTGGAAAAGCACCCCAGGCAGCTGAGATTTCCTAAACTCAGCCATGTAAAATCTGCCTTGAATATGGAACATTATATAAATGAGAAATGTGCTGTACACTCAGCAATTAACTGGAAGTAATATAGAGTAAACCATCCGGTGTTTTTAAGCTTCTAGTGCTATTTTAATTATAATGAATGGGTTTTTGTTGTACGCTGAGTCCTCGGTTGAGCAGAGTTAATTAATGTGGTGCTGGGTGTCTGTTGAGTCATCTTTTTTTTGGAAGATTTAACTAGGGTGGCGCTGGTTGTAGGGTGAGTCTTCTGCTGAGCAGAGTTAACTAGTGTGATACTGGTTGTGGGGTGAGTCTTCTGCTGAGCAGAGTTAACTAGTGTGGTAGTGGTTGCAGGGTGAGTCTTCTGCTGAGCAGAGTTAACTAGTGTGGTACTGGTTGTAGGGTGATTCTTCTGCTGAGCAGATTTAACTAGTGTGGTGCTAGTTGTCTGTTGAGTCATCTGTTGAGCAGTGTTAACTAGTGTGATGCTGGTTGTCTGTTGAGTCATCTGTTGAGCAGTGTTAACTAGTGTGGTACTGGTTGTATGATCAGTCTTCTGCTGAGCAGTTAACTAGTGTGGTACTGGTTGTATGGTGAGTCTTCTGCTGAGCAGAGTTAACTAGTGTAGTGCTGCAAGAATCACCAGCACAATGACCAACAAAGGAGAACGATTGTGGAATTAGAGTAACCAATGACCTGAATGAGAAAATGAAGTCAGTAGGTTTATATCGCCTATGCTTTGATCTAAATCTCATTGGTTGTTTTTCTCAGTAAATACATGGGGATGAGCGAGCACTGCTTCTAGAAAAGGTGAGCTTTCTTTTTTACTATGTTGCGCGAGAAAAGATAAATCCAAAAAAAGAAAAATATAACTCCGTATTATTAAACCTTTTGCGTGATCTTTCATTCGTTGATTCGTTGATATATTTTATATGACGACCTGTGTTTAGACAACCAATGCATTTAATATGATATATCATAGGTTAGTTTGGATCATCTTTCCTTTGTCATCTGCTCGACTGCTCAGACAAACTGTACTGGATCCATGAATTTATGCTTGAGTAGGATTTCCCTTTGGATGAGTTCCAACTCACTCAAGCTCAACAGCGAGAAGGCGGAGGTCATAGTTCTAGTGAACAATCCCCATCTATAGTGTCCTCATCAGTGGCCAAGCCCTTGTGTAAGCTGTCAGATTTGTCATCCAAAGTAAAAAAAATTGTGTTTTGGTTGGATCCGAGACTAACCATGAAGCTTCAGGTGGCCAAAATGGCAGCGACCTGTTTTGCTGTACTGAGATGGGCAAAGAAGATAATTCATATAATACCTCCTGCAGCCCAACAAACTGTTACTCAAGCTTTGATCCTGTCAAGAATAGACCATGGGGACATTCTCTACTTGGGGGCTGAGAAGGCATTCTTCTGGAGCATTCAAGTAGTCCAAAATACTGAAGCCAGGTTACTTTTTCACCTCCCCGAGTATGCATCAGTATCATATTTCCTCCAGGAACTCCAATTGCTGCCCAGGGAGAAGTGTATACACTTCGAAGCCTTATGCTGCATGCACAAGGTTAG
This sequence comes from Lissotriton helveticus, assembly GCF_964261635.1. Taxonomy (NCBI): domain Eukaryota; kingdom Metazoa; phylum Chordata; class Amphibia; order Caudata; family Salamandridae; genus Lissotriton; species Lissotriton helveticus. Next base: position 657,689,820 of record NC_136057.1, on the reverse strand, counting down.
ATTTGCTATGGCTCCAAGATACATCCAAGATCTTCACAGCAGTATCTATGGTCCAACCAGTCCCGCTGCAGGGTACCTGCTGGGCAGGTCTTTCTCTTATCTTGGACCAACGTTATGGAACAACCTGCCTGAAACAGCGTTAAGCTGCTCTTCCCTTACTGAGTTACGCAGGTGATTGAAGTACTGGCTGTTTTAGCACAGGGCTGCTTTTTTGGTTTAATCTAACCCAGCCGCGGTCGGCAGTGGGAGGTAATGCAGGGTGGTGACGTGGGGAGGGGCAGGGGCAGAATGGGGCATAGTAATGTATGGACAACAGAGTTTTACAGGTAAGTAAACATTTAAATAAATAAAACGAATTTCGTTGAGTACACTGCATCCCAAAATGCGATGCAGTGCGTGCAACGAAATTCTTTTATTTATTTAAATGTTTACTTACCTGTAACACTCCGTAATCCATACATTACTTCCCCCCCACCCTGTCCCCCTCCAACCCCACCCTCCCCACTTCACCGCCCTGCATTACCTCCCACTGCTGGCCGCGGCTGATCTAACCTGAATCTAGCTCCGGGAAACCCCCTGGGCTAGCTGTGCGCTGTATAAGACATAATGATAATAATGTTGGTAAGCACCTGAACATTTCATTAAAAAATCTATTCTCGACTGTTAAAAGTAGTCCGATGACTTGCTTAATCTTGGAAGTATGATGCACAACGAAAATAAGTATTAGAAACGGAAAGTGCAAATATGTTAAGATTTTGTTAAAAACGATGCCGCTAATATTTATGTTTTACATGAGGTGAGAATCTTTGATCAGCAAAGTATGTGAAGATAAACCCCAGTTAAATTAACAAGTGGAACGCAGTAAGATTAAACATGAAAAAAATCATATCTTGAAAAATGATCACATGCCGATGAGACCTTGATATAAACAAGAAGAAGCAAGGAATGTTAATGAAAATACTTCTGCCTGAAGAATGTTGCATTTTTATACCAATTACAGCAAATGATCTATTCGTGTTGTCATCATGTCTTGTGATACACTATTTCTTGAGATTGATTCAGTGTTTGAATGCATTTATAACCCAAGTCCCTCTTCAACACTTACCAATGCCAGGAAAGCAGAGATGCCTACTCTTGAAAGTTGAAGAGAACAAAACATATTCTAATAGCATTAAAGGAACTTGATGACAGAAGTAATGTTTGAAAAAACCTGGGCCTGTCGACTTTGAATGTCATTCTTCCACTCATAATATTAGGTTATCACATTATAACAAATCATCATGGGATAACCGAGAAGATAAAGAGCATGATGCTAGACACACTTTGTGGTCCCAAAGCCTGTGGTGCACAAAATCAGAGACTGTGTAATCTCAAAGCAGTGATTTGCAGTGTTCTAAAGGTACCGTGTAACTCAGAAAAATGTCAACCTGAATCGATTAAGGTGTGTGGAAAGAACTCTCCCCCCCCCCCACCCTCCTGTGATGTCACTAGTAAACACGTGCTTCCACACTGATTCCCTCTGCGTCATCTGCATCTCCAGAAAAATTAGCCAAGCAATGCAATGTTAAATGATGGCTTACTTTCTTGCCTGCTTTCTTTCACCTTGTTCAGGATCAGAGGCTTAGCTAGAGCTTGTGGAGCCCTGGGCTATCCCTCAGATTGCTGCCCCCTGTGGTGGGGGGTGCTGGCACGGCGAGCACTTAAAAGAGGTCCGAGAGACACATAATATCGCCGCTAATCGTTACCTTGATCATGCAAATTACATGCACATACATGCCACCGGCCAAGGCTACACAGTTGAATACACCAGTGACTGGCAACACAAAAGAGAACACACAGACTGCATGATCTATCTGGGGACTCAGAAAAACCACATCTTGGCGCTCCTCCTGCGCCCAAGTCCCAGATAAAGAGCCTCGGGATCTGGCTTGACACTGCCCTTGATTTCTCTGTCCAGGCTACTAAGACTGCTGCCACTTGCTTCGGACTAATGAGGATGCTCCGGCGGGTGCTCCCTTTGCTCCCTTTCCAGGTGAGGAGGATCATGGTCCAGGCCCTCATTCTCTCCCGCCTGGATTACGGGAACGCTCTCTACCTGGGAGCACCGGCTTCGGTTCTTCAGAGGCTTCAGGTCACACAAAACAGTGCGGCCCGCCTATTGTTCAATCTGTCCCGGCGGCAGTCGGCGAGGAAGGCTCTGAAAGACCTCCATTGGCTCCCAATGGCTGCCAGAGTGCAGTTCAAAGCTCTGTGCATCATGCACAAATCCTTCCACCGTGTAGGCCCAGCGATTCTGCACCCTCTGGTTACGCCTTATGTCCCAACACGCCCCCTTCGGTCTGGTACCCTGCAGCTGGCCACCTCCTCTAAAATTAACAAAGCCCGTTGGGGTGGCCGCTCTTTTTCCCATTCGGCAACCAGACTCTGGAACGCCCTCCCCTTTGCCATCCGGGGTAACAGCAACCTCCTCTCGTTCAGAAAGGCCCTAAAAACGCATTTGTTTGCTAAATCTCGCTGATCTGCCCCGAGCCTGCGCTAAAACCATTTTATTTTCAAGCGCTGCGAGGCCCCAGGGCAGTTATGCGCTATACAAATGCAATTTTTCATTTCTTTCATTTCATTACATGTGACATCCATCAGAGAGCTGCATAAACAATTACCTGCTAATCCCCTCAGCACAATGCAAACATGCACATATATGACACTGTTCAGGGAAGGAGGGCCAGTGTGAGGGAGAGAGGCCAGAGAGTTATGAAAAGAATGAAGAACGCCGTGTGAGGGAGAGAGACCAGGGAGTGATGAAAAGAATGAGGAGGGCCGGTGTGAGGGAGAGAAGCCAGGGAGTGATGAAGAGAATGAGGAAGGCCGGTGTGAGGGAGAGAGGCCATTGAGAGATAAAGAGAATGAGGAGGGTCGGTATGAGGGAGAGAAGCCAGGGGGGTGACGAAGAGAATGAGTAGGGTGTGAGGGAGAGAGGCCAGGGAGTGATAAAAAGAATGAGGAGGGCCAGTGTGAGGGAGAGATGCCAGGGTGTGATGAAAAGAATGAGGAGGGTGTGAGGAAGAGAGGCCAGGGAGTGAGGAAGAGGATGAAGAGTGGCGGCGGTGAGCATGACATGTTTACAAAAGAAAAACAATTTAGTGCCATGAGGCGACTCAGTTCTTGGTTGTGAGCACTAAAGTTTTTCTAACAAAACACATGGTAGCATAGGACACTGTAAGCATAGCACAGGTTGGGGAAGATAGGCATCCTAAGAGCAGGGTGGGGTGCGTACAGTAGAGAGAAATGTCTGCACCTGTGCTTCTGCGTGCCCCCCGTGACCCACTGCAGGATGTCTCTGGTTTCCAGAAAACGGCATTAGCCGCTTGGCAAACTGGAGAGAGGGCTTCATTCATTTTCCTAATGGTCTGGAAGTGCAGGCAATGGTGGGGAGCTGAGAGCCGCCTGTGGGCTGAGCCTGTACCCGATACCCCCAAGTCTACCCTGGGCACGGGAAGAGAGCCAGGAGTCACTGCCCGAGAGAGACAGGGGCAGGGAGGCAGCGCTAGGGCAGGGCTGCCGAGCCTGTGAATGACAGGTCTCCTCAGCGACGGAGCCATGTCTTGCGTTTGGTTACCTTACTCACGGCATACCCACTTCTAATGCCCCACCCGAGGCCAGGCGGCTTCTGAGGTCCGCTTTTGGGGCAGAGCGTCGAAGCTGGTTTGCCGCACTTACTGCCTGAGGCTATACCTCCAGCACTGCACCTACCCCGTTTGTGCCGCCATGATGCCAGCCCTCATATACCCTAGCGGGTTGTGCCATTCGTCAACGCTATGCGTAATGCCCCCCCTCTTCCATTCTTTAGAGGACACATAAGTGACAGTGGAATAAAACAGAATGATGGGGCCTCCCTGCAGAATGTGATGAGGGGAGATGAGTCTCCCATATCTCACAGATATTCATTAGCTATGGGCTGAAATGCGGCCCCATGAACAGTTTGGGGGCTGTGAAAGGTTGCGGCCTCCCTGCACCACAGGGGCTGCACGGACCTGAGTTACGCAACGGATAAAATGTGATGGAGGAGGCTTGAGGAATCTGGCCGTATGTAAGGTGGGCTGCAGGTGGGAGATATTAAAGGGTGAGGGGGCATCCAAAAGGAATGATGGGGGGCAATTGGGGCATGCTTACCCGTTCCTCTTTCCAACACCACCCTTCAGGGGCTTCAGAAACCATTTTGAGTACCTGTGCACACTGTGATACATTTGTTACATAGGCACAGGACACCTCCTCTTTCAGTTCCATGGGTCTCACAGGATGCCCCACAGAATCGAGACAGAAGCAACTGCATAAACACAAGCCAACATTCTTTCCATCACCATGTTAGGAAGAGGGTTGAACACACATGTGCACTATGGAAAACTTTCTGCAAATGCACTTGTCCCTCTCTTCCTCGAGACTGTCTAGCAGGAAGTGCTGTAATAATTGAAGAGAGAGACTGGTGCAAGTGAAGATACATGTTATTTTTGCACTAATACAGATGTTTAACCCCTTTAGAGCTTGTAAATAAACCTCCCCAGTGCTGCGCTGTCCATTGGAACTAGTGCTGAATGGACGTCCAACGGTCGTGCGCAGCACTGGGGAGGTAGTGGCCGTGACGACCGTTGGCCGACGGCAGCAATTAAGGGGTTAACATACCCTCTATCCAAAACCTAGGATGGTAGAGTTTTGGCAACGCACAGGTTTTGGACGTGTAGACTTGCCTCCACCACCCAAAGCACGAACAGCAGTATCAGATGCAACGCTAGCATGTTCATTCAAAAGCAAACATCATTGTGCACTGCCTCAAGGTTTAACGTTTTAAGAGATTTTGAGGGCCTCTACCTTAGAGGCTTCGGTGTCAGCCACCCCTCTGGAAAAAAAAGTTTAACTCTTACCTCACTCCAGGATCTTTATGGCAGGCAGTTGGTTCACTTGCTGCAGCAGCCGCCACCAGCTAATCGCCCAGCACAACACTGCCACTGCCCCTGCCCCTGCCCCAGAATTGTCTCCTCACGAGAGCTCGTAGTGGTAAAGCGAGTGACGCGTCACTGCTACGTGACCATCGCGAGTGCTGGCGAAAAAATGTATCCATGAAGTCTTAACGAACCAAGACACTTCAACGATGACCTAAACCACGAAGTACGGAACCACGAAGTACGGAACCACGACTCTTCACTGAGGAACGGAACTGGACCCACGTGGGTTTGAAGGCTGACGTCTTGTTTTGGAATGGGAAAAAATGTTATGCACGTCTCTTCTCCCCGCCTCACTACACATTTTATGCTGTTTGATTCGCCAGTGTAGGAGCATGACGTCACTTTTCTCCGCCCCCTCTCTTCTCTGAACTGAACAAAATAGAAAATGATAATGCCTCACATTATTTGGAGATGGCCACATTTTTAAAATAAAAATTAATTTTCTTAATACATGCCTTTTGAAAGACATTCCTGCAAACAATTTAAGTGGAGTTAAAAAGAGTGTTTGGATCCAGTTTGCATTTTCAGGTAGGACAACATTTTTTGAAAGATATATTATTACTAGTCTTTCTACGTATTTTGAAGTATGGCTTTCAAGACAAAAAAATGTATATTTACGAAATCCTGACTTTTAAATGCAAAGATTTCATTGTGCTTCACTCTGCTTTAATGCGCTCACCGAAGAACACAGCTCGTAACGTGTTTAATGAAAACAAAATGGCATTAATTGGTAATGGGCATTTTAATCTGAATAAAATCATTGTTTAGGAGGTAGTTGTTAAAAAAGTAGTGGTTAAGGACAGTTTGTTGTTTAGCTTTCGTTGTTGAGGAAGTCGTGGTTTAGGCAGTAGTTAAGTCATAAAACCTGGTAGCGCTCGCACACTACAAGATTGACGACCCAGGCTGGGACGGACGGACCAACAAGCATGCAAAAAAAACGGGTGGCAATTGGCAGCACTGCAGGCACAGCAGTTACACGCAGGTGACACTAATCAAGCATGCTTGGCCTCTTGTTGCACTTTCAAATGCAGCGCGGGTGGCACTGGTGGCCTTTATAATTTATTTGGGGACACTGACACTACTGTGACTCACAGTAGTGTCAGTGTCCCCAAATAAATTATAAAGGCCAGCGGAACGGGCCACCAGTGATGCGCGGCTGCCCCAAAAAGAGTGCCGCCTGGGGCACCCCCTAGCTATGCCGGTGCTCAGGATTCCTTATATCAGGACTAGGCAGTACTAAGGAATCATCTCCCCTGACAGCCAGAGGTAGTTGCAAACCCACAGATAACAGGGAATTTCAGTACTACGTGCTAGCAGTGGTTCATAGAGCATCTGTCAATAGGGTGCCTGATCTCTAATCCTGTATTAAGCGATGGGAATATGTCTTTAGGTACAGAGAGTGAAAAAAAGTAACCGAGGATGGTGAGTTGTGTGCCGTTGCAAGGGAAGAGGTGAGTAATGCTGAGGGTGGTGGTTTTGAGTGGCAGGACACTAGTTACTTTATTTTTCCCATTTTTTGCCAGGTGGAGGAGGTAAATGACAAGTGTGTTGGAGTACACAGCAGGACACCAAATATTAAATTTTTGATTATTTGCAAAGGGAAAGTCTGTGTTGAGGATGATGTCTTGAGGTGGCTAATTGCCATTCATTTTTAGGTCTCGCCTACGCAGCGTGCATGCGCTACTTAGGAGAGAGACCTGTAGCCATCAGCACAGCTTTCCCTGCAAAGACGTGCATGTGTTGCATTGCTTACAATGGAAACGCGTGCACATCTAGCGATTTCCTTGCGGGAGCACGCAGCGCCATACGGTAGTGCCCTATGGTTGCACGCTCCTGCAAGGGAATCTCACAGGCCCCCTCTTTTATGGGCACAGTTATTCGTGGGCTTGCTTTGTACCTGTGACACAACATACAAAGCAAGCCCCGGAATAACTGTGCCCATTAAAGAAAACAATCCACGTGCACAAAGAACTGTAAAAGCTGAAGACACTTCGGCTTTATTTCTCGTGTGCGCGTTAGTTTTTTTTCTTTTCTGTAATGCGGTGAAATAAAGCCGAAGTGTCTTCAGCTTTTACAGTTCTTTGCATGCGTGTTTGTTTTCTTTTAGTGGAACAGTTATTACAGGGCTTGCTTTGTACCGGTGACACAACATATAAAGCAAGCCCCAGAATAACTGTGCCCATTAAAGAAAAAAAAACACGCGCGCAAAAAACTCTGGATTTATGCCCGAGGTTTGCGTTTGCCCGTGCCCTGCGGTCGGTGACTGAGGCATGAGTATATTTCACATGGCTGTTCCTAGGTCTGCTATTCACCACCTCCCGCCCCCTGAATCCTTCAATCGACAAGTTAATCTGAGACCCTCACAGAGCTCACAGGCAGCCCACCTACTTGGTGTATGCTATTGTGAGTGGGGGCGTCTATAAAGTCATATTTATCCCCGTGGTCCCTCTCTTCTCCTGACTCGGTATTTACATCTCCACTTGGTCTTTGCTACATTCCCCTTCCTCGAACACTCACCCCTTCCTCCCTGTATTCAATCCAGTCTGAGTTTTCTCTCCCTTAAGTCCTCTCAAATCTCCCGCCGTCTTCCCATTCCCCACGTTTTCCTCTCCTTTTATACCACCACACTTGTCCCCTTCATCTTGTCTCCCCTTCTCTTCCCTTCCTATGGTTCAGAAGTTTCTCTTGCCCACTTTCCCACCATCTCCACCCCCACCTCCCTCTGCTTACCTGCTGCTCGGTACTGCGGCTGGTCCTCTGAGAATAGTGGCACCCTGCACCCGGTAGGTCCTTTGTCCCCAATAGTATCCAGATGAAGTTGACAATGCCCGACTCCACTGCCCTCGCTCCGCTCTTGTCGCTGAAATCTGCTAATCTCCCCTGCACAGGTGCGCTCTTTACCTGTTTCTGCCGCACGGTCCAATCACAGCTCTGGCCTGAGCGAGGGCGGGCAGAGCGAAAGTTACCACCAACCGTTTTATGCGTAACTGTCGCACAGTGGTTTATGGTTAATAGTGACTCGTGTCTATGGGTCTAACTAAATGTGTTAGTGCTAAAAGAGCCTGTGCCATAACTTTACTTTAAAATGGCTGTGAAGATTAATCGTTTTCTGACAAGAACACGCATTTGCAACGAAATACTTCTTGCAATTGCGAGATTTTGAGCTATTGGCACTGTAAATGACAGTGCCTTTTATTTATTAAAAATGTGTTTAAAAATCCTGCAATAATAAAAGGCATTGTCATTTACAATACCAATAGGTCAAAATTTCTACAATGCGAGATTTATTGCATTGCAAATCTTTTTTTAATTTTTTTTTAGAGTGACTGTACAGACACGTCCAATCCAACCATGTTGTGTCTCGCTACCGCACTGGAAGTTGCGTTAGAGGGATCCATGGGCATTAATACACGAAAAGTAAAGTGCCCTCTTGTTCCCCGTTTTGGTAGTAAAAGACAGCCATATTGAATAGGGGTGGGCGGGCAGCTACGCTCCGTCCACGGAGCATGCGTAGTGCCGTCTGCTACGCATTTTGCGGTGCGGGCGTAGTAGCCAGCACTACGCATGCTCCGTGGACGAGCGTAGCTGGCCCGCCACCCGCCTCCCTCCCGCCTCCCTTTCTCGCTAGAAATGCGCATGCGCGGGCGGCCACGCATGCGCATTAGGGTTCAAGACGCGGGCACTGAAAGAGACGAGGGAGCCCCGGGACGCGCGCGGACCAGGTAAGTGGTTTTAAACTTATTTAAACATTGAAGGGGGTATTTACTGAGGGCGGGAGGGAGGCGGGTGGTGCGTAGTGGGGCTACGCGAAGTGCGCAGGTGGGCGTAGTTTCTCGCCCACTTTGCGTAGCTTCGCGAAGCCCCACTACGCTCACTACGCCCAGGGTTAATATTGAAGTGCAGTGGGTCGTGACTTTGAGCCTGGTGCTGCATTAAGGCTGTCTATTCCGCTTCTCCAGGAGCCCACAAGGTTGGGGACACATCCAACCCTGCAGCACAGTTGTTTGCCAAAAACTTCACATCACTGGGCTCTTTAGAAACAAGCATTGGCATAGCCAATAGGTCTCGCCTTTGGGACCTTATACGTTTTTAGCCATGCAACAGTTGATGTTGTTGCACAAAGGATATTGTGCTGGATAACTAAACACTTATAAGGTCCCAAAGGCAAGGCCTATTGGCTAAGCCAATGCTTGTTTATGTTACTATAGATGAGGAGATTTAGCCAGAGGTTTGTGGGGCTGTGAGGCAGGACACTGCATATAAATAATTGCAGTATATAAACAGCACAAGGATGTGGAGCTGAGGCCAAGGCCATGTTTTGCATAGCTCCTCAATGATTTGTCTTCCCTTGTGCAGCTGATCGGAGCATGGGATGGAATTTTGATGGATACATATATCATAAAAGTGTAGATGGCCATGTGTTAATATCATGCAGTTTTCTATCTCAGGGTTCAAGAGACGTCACAAGCACATTAAGCTTTTTTTTTTGCCTCTTCAATGTCACTTGAAACTCCTTGGTGGAAAACAATAATTTTAGTGTCAAATAGCCCTTTGTTATTCCATTTATTATTAGAGCAACATGGTTTTGTTGATATGACCATAACTATCGTCTGTTCTAATGGTCCAAACTGTTCCACTGTGATAGTAGTCTGATTGCATTAAAAATGTACTGCATATAAAATATTTTAGTGAATTTATTCTATAATTATATTCACTGTAGCCACTCTTCATATGCCGGTTGTTGCCTTTGTTTTGGGATGGATTATAAATGAAGGGTTGCATCTAATAGTATTGTCAGTTGAAGATGTGGCTGCACCAGCTTCCTATTCCCATCGCAAAGAATCTCATTCACGAGTCATGGAATCCTAAGATCACATACTATTATTACACTCCGACATGTGAGCATCGGTTCACTTTAGCTTCTAGATACCAGGTTCAAAGCGTACAGCCTTGCACTCTTGTAACTTTGAAGTTAATTATTTACATAGTGTTTTGCAAGATCAATCGGGCTTAATATGTATATCAACACAGAAGGGATGTTCATGCCTTCAAAGCAGTTCTGCTGCAACCACATCATACAAACTTTAGCGCACAGTGGAGGCCTCCCTCCAGGTCTCTTGGAATCCTTGAGCAGAAACAGGAGTGTTTGCTTGAATTGCTTTTCTGAGACAGGACCTATTACTGCAGCAGGATAAAACCTGTTATGGGATTCTGGAATTACCTGTGAAAATCAAATCAAGGTCTGAAGCGCCGGGACACTCCGCGGAGTAGAGCGCTATACAAAACGCCCCCTAACATAACATAACATAACATAACAATGCAAGACCTTAATTTGTTAAAAAATCGGCCATTTCGTAGGATAAATCTTTAAATGGTGAATCAGAATTGCCCTGTGCTGTATTATTTGTAACTCTGCGTCTGGTGGAAGGGGGGCTTTGGAGATGGACTACTTTATACTTGGAGTTAAGCACAAGATTATCTGCTTTGCTGAGATATATTCGGCCTCGTTTGCAAACAGTCCCATTGGGTGACGGTCATCGGATAAAACGTGGGTAAAGTCGGCCAGTCCAGTGCAACACCTGCTCAGGGCCGGCACCCAATAGTATCAATCAATCAATCAATCAATCAATCAATCAGGACATTTGTAAAGTGCGCTACTCCCCGCGAGGGTCTCAAGGGGCCGGGGGGCGGTTGTGTGGGGGGGGGGTGCTGCTACTGCTCGAACAGCCATGTCTTGAGTAGCCTCCTGAAGGTATGTCTATATTAGTTTCTATTCTAAAATAGCATACACATACTATGTTACGTAATTAGTTTCTATTCTAACATAATTATGGTATGCATATATATATATTAGGTACTCTATATGAGTGCTTTACTAGAATGGTGGTTGTATGACGTTACAACGCATGGCATTACCCGCATGCCGTTTCATCACAAATCTTTACCCCGACTTGATGTCAGGGGTGCACTGGAATTTGGAATAGTTTAATTTACTATTCCAACTCCAATGTGTGCAACAGTAGGGAAGGTGTTGGAATTAAATCCAACACCCTCTATCCCCTCCTACACACCTTTCGCGTTGCAACGGCATGCGGGGTAATGGCATGTGTTGTAACACTTGTGATGTAACAACTGTTTCCCTAAGCAAATGTTGTCATAGGTGTCAGTGAACATCCTTTCCCTTAAAAAGGCGATAAAAAAGAATGAACTAAGTAATTCTTTCACACGTTAACACATTTTCAAACAGTATGGTTCTGTCAGCATGTGGTTCCTGATTCCCCCAACAGGGTATGAGGCAGAAGACAATGGGTGCCTCAGTGTACGAGTTGCCTCATGTTGACGCCTTGGGGCGTTTGGTGCCTGCTCTGTGGGGCAGACCAGCAGGTAGAACCATTAGGAAAGACCACATGTTGCTTATTGCATTCAATTGGAAAATCTAAGAGCTGCAACATGCTCGCAGGGCCTGTCTACTCCGGTTGCATGGCTGAGGAGGAAGAAACTTAGTGGAATCACTCACTGAGCTTATTCACTCCAGATTTTATGCTATCAAATTTGGCATCATTTCAGAGAAATGCCTGACGTAGTGCACAAAACTCAGTTTGACGGACAACACATAGTTGAAACCAAAATATCAAAGCAACCAGCCAGATACATGTAATGTGTAAGAAATGTGTATTTTTTTTTCAATGACTTTATTTATCCATTTTTTGCTCTTGTTTGAAGGATAAAATATTCCAACTGGAACCTCAGAGGATTGAGAGGGGGAGAGGAAGGTGTCCCTTTGACCGGAGTTCCCCATTCAGCTCGACTTTTATTGGTAAATATGTTTTTTATTTGAGAGTTTGGCGTGCGCCTCTTCAGTTTCTGAGCACATTTCCCCACTCTCTTCAACTCTTAACCTTTCAGCCTTATTTCTAATGGAAGCTGACAGGCCTGGAATTGTATTTCACTTCAAAATTAATCCGAGCAAATGAGCTCGGTGCATTTGAGTATGTGCTACCTTACATGAATCCTTTTACAGAGATAGCGGCTGCCGTGTACGGTTACAGATTACAATCTACTTATCTAGGTCTTCTGGGCAATAGTGAGTCGATTGTGTGGCTCTGAACTTCAAATGAGAACTAAAGTGAAGTGTTGAGTAGAGAAGGGCCCGATTCTGCATTCTTGTGTGAAGGGAAGGCAGACGCGCAATGTACTGGCTCGCAGATGCTGGGCAGTATCATTACAATCCAATGTCCAGAATTTAATCAATGTGGAAAGAGTTCACGTTTTCATTACCTTACAAAAGGCCGCATTCGCATCAGGGGTCAGTGTCATATTACTGCGCTTTCCATATTATGTGACATATCAGGAAGGGCGTTTTTCACCACATTGCACGCATAATTAGAAAATTAGAAATAAAAAGTTAGATAGTTCTTTGTTTTTGCTTATTTAATTTGTTGGCTGACTCTGTGGAGCGTAAAGTTTAGATCGGAGAGTAGCAGTGTTGCATCATCTATAGGGATTTTTATCAAAGAAACTGTTTTTCTGGGGGGTTTTTGGAACATGGGATAGTGAGCGTACAATAGAATCAGAGAAGAAGCGAGCAGGACAGCCCTGGGTTCCATGTTCATGGGCTGTTATGCAAACTCAGCTACAGAGTTGTATTTAAGACTTCTTCTACAAGTTCCTCTTCAAGTTTTGGGTCTTGAGGAGTTTAGTGAATTGCAAGGGGGATGGCTCAAGTCTGCTTTGATGGGTTCGTTTTTCTACAGCCCAGGGACATAGACTGAAAATGTTTGCCTCTGTGTTTTCTTCCTTGCACTTTTCCCGGTTTAGTCTGGTGATGGACTGGCATCAGCTTTTGTGCTGCCTGCTGAAGACCACAACTTCTCTGTCAAGTGTGGCGGTGACTTTGCCATCAGTGCTTTATAGATGTAGCAGCCAAAGCAGAGGGGCAGAGATTGGAATTATGTGATCGAATTAGTGCTTCCCTTTCATGAGGTGTGTAGTTACATGGAAGAGTCTTTTAATGGGTGCAAGAGGTGTATATAGAGAATGCCAATCCAGAGGGTATTGCCACCATTTAGATGCAACAGGATCAGTTCCTGTGAAATAGGTATGTGACACTGGCCTCAACTAGTTTAGTATCTGAAATCTGTTTTTCTCATTCGCTTTTGCTTTACAGCATAACGGTATTGTCTGTATTGCAAGTAAATGCCTATGCTACTACCACACTCATCAACCTAATTTATCAATTGAAGACTCCCAAAGTAGCAGCAAACTACATGCTCTTTTTAATGTTTAATGATAAGTGTGTTATGTTAAGTGCTTATAAGTAAGAAGTAGATGAACCATACAAAAATGAAGTGCTCAGAAACTCCCATGTATTGGTTCACTTTAGGAAGTTCATTCGTCAGTTCACCTATCTCTCCGCTATGCTAAATCAGCACGTAAGCATGCAATGTTCATGACAAAAGGAGCAACTGGTGCAGCAGTGTGTGATGTACTTGATTAGCACTATGCCGTGATCTCATTCTGGATCAGAACCATGGAGTGATGGTGGGTGGAATTTCATGAGTGACAGTTGAGATGGAGCTGGAGTTGAGGGGTAACTGTGCTTGAGGTGTCCTGGATAAAAGTACACTTGGACTTGAAGCTGTTGGCCTTTCCATAACAAGTGCACCTCCAGCACTTGATCACACAGAGCAGGAGAAAAGTAAAGTGTGAAAGAACAGAGAATATACTACCATTTGAACTTTTTTTTTTTTTAAATATGTTTATTGCGGACAGCATAGAAGACATAATCAGACAGTCTACTCTTAGGCGTAAGAAGATAAGGATAACCAAGGGTACCATACAGGATAATACACAGCCATACGGCCCACATCCCGGAGGCCGGGTGGCGTAAAGTCAAGAGGCGCCTCAAAACAGAAATAGACTTAACCAATTGTATAGAGTACACATGTAATGCATGTCTCCGCTGTTTTTATTTCTTCCCCCTCCTACGTCGTCCATCTATCCCGTCACCCAACTATCTTCACAGATAATGTTCGCATCAAAAACACAATCAACATAAAAAATAGAACAAACCCCCTCCTATGTGGCATCGATAACAGAGTACGTGTAAAAGCTTGGTTACCTCTTCTCGGCCCAGCAGGGTACAGTCATCACCATATTAAGCAATTATATGGGAATGTAGACAATTCACATAACAACCTAATACGGAACAGAAGTGCGCGCCCATCGGGACACTACCCCAGACCAGACCCCTCCACCTCTCCTCCTGCCGCAACCTCCTCAGATTCAGACTCCTCAGGGGTGAACAGTTCGGCACTAGTTGCATCCGAGTCATCACCAGACAGCCCCTCAGCACACATCACCCTCCAAGCCAGTAGGTCTTCCTGAAGCCTCTCATCACGGCGCGTGCTCTGCATGTGTGTTTCCTCAGCCACGGACCATTCCCTAAAATCTCTAAGCCAGAGGGAGAACTCGGGGGCCCTCTCCCCCATCCATGCAATAGCTATGCATCTCCGTGCTAACACCAGGAGCAACTGTAGCAACTTGTAGGATAAATTCCTCTTTTTGGGCTTGGGTACCAAGGCTAAGAGACAGTGAAGTGGGGCCAATGCAATCCGGAGGCCCGTAACTCGGCCAATGCGCTCCACCACCGCCCTCCAAAAGCTACCGACCTGCGGGCATTCCCAGGCTAAGTGTAAGAATCCAGCTCCCTCCGTCCCACACCTAGGGCAATTGTCTGTCCGATCCCCTGAAATGCGGGCCAGGGAGACAGGGGTCATGTAGGTGCGATGTAGAAAATTAAAGTGGATCAATTTAAACCGTGCATTGCACGACACTTTCCGGGTCAGGAGCCCAATACGTTTGCGCTGCCCCGGCTCCAGGACCATCCCTAAGTCCGCCTCCCATGCCGCCTAGGACGGAGCGACCCGTGGTGTTGAATCCCGTCTCATGGCTGAGTACAGTAAGGTGATCAGTCGCCGACCCCTGCCGCAGGAGAGAAGGATGTTGAGGGTATGGGTCAACGGAGGCGCCTCCGGGAACTGAGGCCAAGTCGCCCTCACCATCTCCTGCAGTCCTCTGTAATGCAGGTATTGTCCCCTGCCCAGGCCGAAGGTTTCCTCAGCGCGCTCAAAGGACACGAAGGAGTCGTCTGGGTAAAGATCAGCCAGAGTCTCACACCCACCCTCCCGCCACTCCCGGAAGGACATATTCTCCTCCATCAACCTTACCGAGGCCAAAATCCACACTGGCAGTTCCCTATGAAAGGGGGAGCGCTTCAAGATCCGCTCGGCAAACCGCTGCCAGATCCCCGCCGTATGGCGCACCACATAGGGCAAGGTCCCGTTCGCCCCCGTCCCTGCATCAGCGCCACCTGCATCAGCGCCACCTGCAAGGCTGTTTCGTCCGCTCTTCCCGCCAGGAGCCGCAGCTCCCCGTTGTCTGTGCCCGCGAACCACCGTGCGGCCGGCAGGAGTTGTGCTGTATAATACTAGAGGTCAAACCTCGGAGCCTCAAGGCCCCCCTCCTCCCAGCCCCGGACCACAGTATGCAAGGCGACCCTACTACGGCCGCCTGCCCAAAGTAAGGACGTGAGCAGCACGTTGAGCGTGCAAAATATTCGCGGGGGGAGCGGGCACAGCGTATTTTGCAGGACATATAATATCCTGGGCAACATCACCATTTTGGAAACCGCCACCCGCCCCATGAGAGACAGGGGGAGCGTATTCCAGAAGGACACGGACTGGCGCAGAGAGCATAGCACCCTCTCGGCGTTACGGACCAGCAGTTGCTCGTCAGACGAGGACACCTGAATGCCCAAATATCGGAAGGCCTCTAACTCCCATCGCAGCCCCAGGCGCGGGAGGCTCCCTCCCGGGTCCACGTCACAGCCTGCTAGTGGAAAAATCAGGGATTTCCCAGGATTGATGCGCAGCCCAGAGGCCGCTCCAAATCTGTCTAGCAACCGCAATAGGACGGGGAGCGATTCGCTCGGGGAGGTCATACAGAATAGGGCGTCATCCGCATAGAGGGAAATCACATTCACGGTGTTCCCCACCCTGATGCCCCACTGTTCCATCTCCGCCCGAATGGAGACCGCCAAAGGCTCCACCGCCAGGGCGAAAAGGAGAGGCGACAGGGGGCACCACTGGCGTGTGCCCCTCCCCAAAGACCACTCTTCGGAGCGGGCCGACCCAAGCCGAACTCTAGCCCGGGGAGCCCCATAGAGGATCCGGATCCAAGCGCAAAACATTGGCCCCAGCCCCACCATCTGGAGCACCTCCAACAAGTATCCCCAGCAGACCGTCTCAAAGGCTTTAGCCAAATCGATCAACACCAGGACGTGTGGCTCCTCACTGCCACGTACCTCATGGAGGATATGGTTCAGACGCCTCAAGTTCATTGCAGTATTACGACCAGGGATAAATCCACACTGGTCCTGATGGACCAAGTGTGCCATGTGAGGGGCCAGCCGAGTGGCCAAGAGCCTGGTGAGCATCTTAACGTCCGTATTGATCAGAGTGATAGGCCGGTACGCCGCGGGGGCGCAACTGTCGCATCCGGGTTTCAAAAGCATACAGACCTCTCCCTGATTCATTGGTGGGCGGAAGGACGCCACACTCCCGGGCCTCATTGTAGACCTGCAATAAGAGGGGGCCCAGGGCATCCCCAAACGAGTGATAAAATTCTGGCGGAAAGCCATCTCTGCCCGGTGCCTTAGCACGCGGGAGGGCGGCCAACGCCACTTTAATCTCCTGGAGCGTTAACGCCGCGTCGAGCTCCTCCGCAGCCTCCCCTGAGAGGGCCTGGAGAAGCAATCCCTGGAGGTAAGGCCGATAGGAGGCCTCCGTAATCATGAGGTCAGCGGTGTACACCTCCTGTAGGTGAGAACGAAGGACCTCGAGGATAGCAGACTCCGAGTGTACCATGTCACCAGTGGGGCCACGCAAGGCAACTATCCGCTCCGGTGCAAATTCTCGCCGAAGTATCCAGGCCAGCAGTCTGCCGGACTTGTCCCCCTCACGGTGGAGGCGCTGCCGATATTGACCCAAAGTATACTTGTCCAGACGGGTAAGAATGTCATGGACGGACACCCGAGCCCCCCTCTCCGTCGACTGGTCCGAGGTGACTGGATCCGGGAGAGACTGACAGCGCCGGAGTCTATCCTCCGTGTCTTGCAACTCACAAAGCAAGTGCTTCCGGACTCCATATGTGAGGCCCATACAGGCACCACGCACCACCGCTTTCAGGGCCTCCCATTTGGTTGAGTAGGGCAAGTTACCGGCGGTCCAGTTCAGATCTATATAATCAGTCAGGGCTGTCGCCACATGGTCTTTCCCCACCTGGTCCTGTAGGAGGTCTGTTGGCATCCGCCAAGTACGGGGGCGCATAGCTTGATCAGCCCAGGCCACTTCGCACGTCACCGGGGAATGGTCCGACAAAAAAAAGGGCCTGGTGGGTAACCGTCAAGGAGAGGGACGCAGCAATATTGGCCGCAAGTATGCAATCCAGTCTGCTATGGGTGCCATGTGTCGGGGAATAACAGGTGTATAACCTCTGAGTAGGGTGGCCTGTGCGCCACACATCCACAGCTCCCGGATTGTGCATCACTTCCCGGAGCCTCGCCGTCATGCGCGGCTTCGTGCCAGAGCGAGGGGGACATCGATCCAAATCCGGATCCAATACGCAATTAAAATCCCCGAACCAGAGGAAAGTGGCATCTAGATCCGAGACAATAAGGTCCTGAAGACTGGGAAAGAAGCCAGGGTCATCTACATTTGGTGTGTATGAATTAAGGAGCATAAAATCCCTACCATCCAGCTTAACCCGCAGCAGCAGATACCTGCCTTCTATGTCTGCCTCTACATACTGAACAGCACAGGGAACCCCGGGTGCCACCCAAATCAGGACCCCCCTGGCATAAGTGGAGAAGGAGGAATGGAGGACCTGGCCCCTCCATTTTTTGGACAGGTTCTGAGCACCCTCCTCATTCAAGTGGGTCTCCTGGAGACACGCAACAGAGACCCCATGTCGTCGAAGGAATGAAAGGACCCTGTGCCTTTTGGTGCAAGTGCCCAACCCGCGCACGTTCCAAGTTAAGAATTTAAAACCCATAACAGACAATGACGCCCATCCGGGCTCTCTAACACACAGATTGTGATCCACCACCCCCTGGGCCGAGCTCCATCCAGGTCAGCAATCTCAACCCTCAGGACCAGCCACACACGATCCTGAACCATCACACTCTTGATGCCAACAACAACTCCCCCTCTCAACCCCTCCCAACCCCCACGAACCCCCAACCCCACCAATACCCCAGAACATTCCCCACCACCCCCACCCACGAGCAAAAAGACAGCTAGAACAAAACATGCTATCCTGCCCTCCCCCTGCCGGTGCCAGGATGTGCACAGACACCCCATCCGTTCCACCCAACACTCACACACACACAACCAAACCAATACCACCCACCCTCCCCCTCCCAGCTCCCCGCAGGACCCAAACCAGCATAGCAGCCCCTAGGCTGACTAGAAATAGGAACCAAATAGACTCCCCGCCCCAGAGTCCTCCTTCAGCAGGATACAAGTCCTCCGCTCCGTCTCACCATCCCCGGGCAAACAGTATGGGCCACAGGCATCCCCAACAACCAGAAATACAGCCAAGGCCCTCCCAGGCCGAGAACAACGTAGCACATACCAAACAGTACCTCAAGATGGAGCCGTCTCCACCCGTGGCTCAGACATGCCAGTCTCCGGGATCACCAGGACCATAGGGTCCGTACCCGGCACCGTATCCTGTAAGGTGTCCGGAACCAAAATTTCCCCAGGGCCGGGTCAGCCCGGGGACTCTGGACCTGTCTCCTCCCCAGAAGGTCTCAGAAGCAGTGCGCCATCCTCACCCACCATGATTCTAGGCCCCTCGGGACCTTCGGACTCAGACCGGCGCCTTCGTCTTCCACGTCGTCGCCTTTGAGGACGGGGTCCCCACGTCTCACGGGGTCCCCCACGTTCTCCCGGTAGCAGGTCGTCGCCCCGTATATCCAGCCACTCCCCCACCTCCGCTGGGGACTCAAAGAAGTGCGCACGTCCCTGCGAGATCACCTTGAGCTTGGCCGGATACAATAGCATGTATTGAAGCTTCATCTCTCGGAGCTTTTGTTTTACCCCCAGGTAGGACTTGCGCTGCTCCTGCACTTGCTGGGCGTAATCAGGATATACGGAGATGCAACTGTTTTCTATAGTGAGATTCGCCGTCTCCCTCGCCGCCCGCAATATGCAATCCCGGTCCTTATAGTTCAGGATCTTTGCGATGAGTGCCCTCGGGGGCTCCCCCGGGCGCGGAGGCGGAACCAGGGCCCGGTGCGCCCGCTCAATAACGAAGACATTCGACAGGCCCTGTGGACACAGGTGGGTTCGAATCCAGGTCTCCAGGAAACGCTCGGCGTTACCCGCCTCCAACCGTTCTGGTACCCCCAGGACCCTAATGTTACTGCGACGCGCGCTTCCCTCCGCGTCCTCAGCTCTTCGCTCCAAGGCATCGGTCGCGGCCGTGAGGTGCATTACCGTTTTCTTGAGGGAGGCCACCTCGCCTTGCAATTGGGTAATGTTGCCCTCGGCAACCGAGACCTTATCCGCCACCTTCCGAAGATCCGTCCGTAAGAGATTAACATCAATTGAGACAGTCTCAATCTGTCGCTCCAGCGCAGTGTGGGAGCCCTGTATAGCTTTCAATAGTTCGGCCCGGGAAGGCTCCGCAGGCCCATCCGCACTCTCCTCCTGACCCGTCTGTCGCGTAATTCGTTGCGACTACAGCCGCTGGGTAGTGTACTGTGTAATGGTGTTGGGCTGGGTGGACTTCGACATCCTGTCCTTGCGCATTGCCGGTCGTCAAGAAAGTCCCAACGATCCCTCCAGGGGAGTTCCAAGGACCTCTTACACCCACCATCCCCCAACCGCGGGTCTCCAGGCAGCTCCTCAGGTCGTATGTCTGGCACACCCCACCGCACCTCCAGCTCGCACCAAGAGGCGTCAGAAATGGGGGGACGCCAAGCAGGGGCCAAGAGCGCACTCGCCGCAGCCCAGGCCAGTCCACACAGCTATATCCAGGGCGGGGGGCCCACTGCACCCCCCAGAGCAACAGCGGCAGTGGGGGTAGACCAAGACGACAGTCCTATCCCCCCTGGGGCGCCCGACAACGGAGTGGAGCACACAGGATATTAGGCGGCAGGCACGAGCAGCACCCCCCTTCCCCGCCAGGCAAGCGGTGGGGCCCGTGGCAAACAGGCCGGTACAAGGAGCAAGCTCGTCTCATCAGGCCGGTAGTTCGGTGGGCAGCCGCTCACCCCCGCTCTCGCTATTCCAGCCGCCCTGGCTCGCGGGTCTCACTCCAACAGCGCAGCACCCATGGGGGCAGTCTGGGCCAACAATCCTATCCCCCAGGAGCCTCCTGATAGAGGAGTGGGCCTCTTAGGATGATAGGCAGAAAGTCCAAACAGCATCCACCCCCCGTGCCAGGCAAGTGTGGGGGCCCGGAGCATACAGGCCAGCGCAGGGAGCAGGCCTATCCCGGAGGACCGGGGGTCCGATGTGTCGCCTCTCACCCCAGCGCTCTCGGGCACCGCCGCCCCGGCTCCCAGGTCACACTCCAGTAGTTCTCCAGGGGCGGTGGGGCACCACGGTGCGGAACACGGGGGCCGCGGGCCGCTCAGGCCTCAGGTTTCTCCGGGGATGCCAGCGGCCGCACTGCCGCGAGAACAAAATGGCAGCCCCGTGGGGGAGGGGTGCAGAGCCGGACCCGCAGGCCCCGCAGCACCGCCCCCACTACTGCCGTCGCAGGCTCCAGCCAGCCTTCCGAGTCCCCGGGGCAAAGGATGTCTCTCACCAATTACGTTCTCCCAGTCGGGGGGCACTCGCAGCAAGATCCAGGCCGCTCCCGGGGGAAGGGCCTCCGCTCCGTATCACCTCGCTGCCACCGAGTCGAGGCTATGCAGCAGGAGTCTCTTGTGGAGCACAGCAGCCGCACACGGATTTTAGCAAGGCGGAGCCTCAGGTGGCAGCGGGCTCCGCCGTCCCCATGCAGCACCACGACCCCAAGGAGTGCGGCAGGCCGGTCTGCTTCCGCGACTCCACTCGGGGGTACTGGGGTGAATGTATGACATTGTTCTACATTCTGTCCATCAACTGTGTTTTTTGCAATTTCACCCCGAGTGGGCTGGGGATGCTCAGACGTGAGTCCCAGGCTCTCCATACCACTGGAGTCAAGCTATCCAGGCTGATGAAGGCTGATAGCCAGAAACCGGTCCTTGGATGCTTGATTCCGGTCTGGGAAAGACATGGCTTGGTAGTTCGGACTGGACTGTTCCCATGAGGCACAGGATCAGAGCTGATTTGCATATAGCCAGTGTCTAACCCAGGGTGGTGTGGAGTGCAACAAAACGATGGATTTGGGCCCAGATCCTTGTACTGGGGTGAATGTATGACATTGTTCTACATTCTGTCCATCAACTGTGTTTTTTGCAATTTCACCCCGAGTGGGCTGGGGATGCTCAGACGTGAGTCCCAGGCTCTCCATACCACTGGGGTCAAGCTATCCAGGCTGATGAAGGCTGATAGCCAGAAACCGGTCCTTGGATGCTTGATTCCGGTCTGGGAAAGACATGGCTTGGTAGTTCGGACTGGACTGTTCCCATGAGGCACAGGGTCAGAGCTGATTTGCATATAGCCAGTGTCTAACCCAGGGTGGTGTGGAGTGCAAAAAAACGATGGATTTAGGCCCAGATCCTTGTACTGGGGTGAATGTATGACATTGTTCTACATTCTGTCCATCAACTGTGTTTTTTGCAACTCCAATCGGGGGTAGGCCGCAGACCACCGTCTCACTTGGACAGAGACCCAGCTCACTCGCCTTCAGCTCTACCATCGAGGAACCGCACCTCAGACCTCCGGCGACATCCAGAAATGAGGCTCCCGGTATGAGAAGGACATCCGGCTCTCGTTACCAAGAAACCGCAGCCCAGGTAGGATAAATAATCAGGATATTAGGGTCCTCAGGACGGGAGCCGGTGGAGCTCACGTCCTGTCGGCCATGCTGCTTGGCCACGCCCCGTGACCATTTGAACTTTTGAGTAGAATGGAAGAACTAAAAGGCCACATAAACGTCTGCATTCCCAACATAGGTATTGATCTGATAGCCTCTGTGTCTGGCTTCATGAAAGAACTGGCACCAGATTACTGTGTATGATCTATTGCAATCCATGATGTTATATTGAACATGTAGAAAAGCAAAGCCAACACAGTAGAAATGGTTGAATGATTGACATGGTTCACCTGAGTGAAACCACATAAGGTGTGTCTACCCACATGCGTATCTATTGTAATTCTGTAGGTATGCATGGCATGATAGTTGGTGTTCAGTAATTAATTGCTTGGGCACCATTCCTGACAGTACTCCAGTTTTTCATTAGTCATCATTTATTTTCCTGCTCGAATCCTGCAAATAGAAGTGTTTGTGTGAAGCTGTAGTCTCTCCTTCAAACACTGCGTGTGCACAAGAACTGGCCAGCACTGTTTATGATTTAAACATCAGACTGGCACGTCTTGAGCTCCCAGGCTTCACGTACCACCATTATGGCAGATACACCAGGTGTAAATTCCTGCCAAGACTAGTCATGGAAAGGAAACAGCGGTAGGGAGGCCTCTTCAAACATAACCAGCGTAGAACAGAACTAGGGTTCTCTGCAGGAAGATACACCCACTCAGCTTCTCCAGCTTGAACCAGTGTGTCAGTGGAAGCAGCCAGACAGGTACATCAACATAGTTCTCAAATCTTGGCATCAAATTGAACTGTGAATAGAAGATTTCTCTGTGGTAGAGAACTCCATCAGTGCAGGCTTCATCCTGTACCTTTTCAGCACTAGAGGACTCCAGGAGCGTGAGCTTTACATATCTCTTATCAGGACCTTCTCAGTACATAAGGAGTTTCACTGTATTAGCTTCTTCTAGGAGTGTGTTCTCAGTGCTATATAACCCCCCAGACCTAGAGCTTTACCAATACACACCTACCAGATCTTCTGTTTTTCAGGGCAGTATCAGCCTCCCCAGCAGCATCTTCAAAGAACCATACAATTTCCATTCCCCTATCAGTGTCCTTTCAGTGCTAGAAGACTCTAGCAGTGTCAGCATTTTCCATAGTCGTCTTAGCGATATAGGGCATATGCAGAATGACCATCTCATAGTAATTCCTTTTCTGTAGTTAAAGATATCATATAATGCTCAGTTTACTCCTGCTGTTTCAGAAGGTCCCAGCAGTGTTAGCTGCTTTTAAAAGTTCCTTCTCTGCAGGGGCAGCTCCTCCATGTGGGCGGAGGAGCTTTGCCCCACTGATCTCTCGCGTAATGTAAGATGGTAATATAAATACAATTTTATGTTTCTGCTTCTCACACTGCGAGAAAGCAGAAGGGTTTGGTTGGGGGCGCGGGAGTTGGCATCCTTCTCTAGGGCCAGGGAGAAGTGGCTTGCCCACTCTGAGGGCGCTGACTGTTTGGTTGGTCCCAGGAATGACCAAACCAGTCAAACACACTCTCCCTTTTCTCCATGTAGGCTGCATGCAGCCTACATGGAGAAAATGGCCTCCCCACAGAAGCCTCTGTGATCGGCGTCCCAACCAATCACAACACTGCAATGACATTGGCTTAGGGGAGAGGAGGGAGGCTGCCTGGTCTGCTTCTTGTGAGGAGCAGAGATGACACCGGACCAGACCGGAGATAGCCTGGCTGATGAGGATTATGAATCCGAAACCGGTCCCAGGATGCTTGTTTCCGGTTCATGGAAGACATGGCTTGGCAGTTCGGGCTGGACTGTTCCCATGAGGCACAGGGTCAGACTGATTTGCATATAGCCATGTCTGAAATGGGGTGGCTGAGTGGGCTAAAGAATGGTGATGGATTAAACCCAGATCAGTTGACTGGGGGTGAGTGTTTGATTTGCTCAAACGCTCCGTCCATCATCCCCTTTTGTATCACCGGACCAGACCGGGCAGGCAAAGGTAAGTTACCTTTTTTCTTTTTTCTTTAAATTAAACCTCAATCCGTGTGCCCCCACCCCGCACGACCCCTGCCCCCCACCCGTGAGTCATGCCGGCCGTGATTGCTTCTCTTCGTTTAAGGACTTCAGCTGCATGCTCTTCCATCGCAAGTGTGTTCTCACTTGTAAAGGATCCCACAGTGTGCCTGTTGGACCTGGCCCTTTTTGCAAGGTTATCCCCAAACTTTTAGCCCTCCTCATGGTTTTTTTTCGAACTTTTTTTGTTGGTTTTATGGCTCTGGGCACTTCATCACTGCATGTGCTCTCTCTTGTAAACTTGGTAAGATTGGTCAACACCTGTTTGCATATTTCATTTACCTGTAAGTCACTTGTACAGTGGTATCCTATATACCCAGGGTCTGTAAAGTAAATGCTACTAGTGGACCTGCGGCGCTGCTTGCACCACCCACAGAAATAGCCTTTCAAACCTGTCTCAGGCCTCTTCTACTGCCACCATGACATGGCACTTAAAGTGTTTGTCAAGTTTGAGACTCCCCTGTTACTACATATAGGTCACCCCTAAGGTAGGCCCTAGGTAGCCCTATGGACAGGGTGCTGTGCAGGTAAATGGTAGTACATGTGCCTTTGTTGCGTGGCATGTCCTGGTAGTGACAAATGGCCTATTTGGTTTCTCACCGCTGTGTGGCTATCCCTCTCATAGGTTTGCATTGGAAATTACATAATATGTGTTTCAGTGGTAATTTCTGATAGGAAAGGGCTAGCGTGGTCATGTTTGGTAGGTTTGGAGTATTGGTGATGAAACCAGCTTATTGGTGAAAGCGGATTTGTTGTTATTATTTTAGAAATTCGACTTTCAGAAGTGTGCATTTCTGTGTGCTTATGACTCTTTGGGGCAAATGTGCAAGCCCCTATCGTCACCACATCATCACTTTTTCAGACGTTCTGGTGACGATAGGGGCTTAGCCTTATTTACAAGTCAGCCTTAAGCCACTTAATGTGGCTTAACGCAGCCTTGTAAATAAGGCCCCCTTTCACGCTATGCTTAGTGTGAAAGGGGTGGGCAGTGGGTGTTGCAGTGGCTGTTCTACCACAACACCCATTGATTTTGACGCTGCCCCTATGTACAACGGCAAAGTACATAGGAGGCAGTGCCAAAATTAAGACTAGGAAAAACCTGGTTTTAACTTGTCGAAACTGGGAGAAATGCATTATTTCTCCTCGTTTTTGCTTTTTCCATGTGTGCAGCCTTGTGCAGCAGACATGGAAAAAGCAAACTGCCATGGATTGTTTATATACAGGAAGGTCCCCCTGCAGGCTGCGGAGCTGAGGACCTCAGGCTGTAGAGCTGAGGAGCTGCAGGCTGTGGAGCTGAGTACCTGCAGGCTGAAGAGCTGATGACCTGTAGGCTGAAGAGCTGAGGACTTGCAGATTGCGGAGCTGAGGACCTGCAGGCTGAAGAGCTGAGGAGCTGAAGGCTGCGGAGCTGAGGACCTTCAGGCTGCGGAGTTGAGTACCTGCAAGCTGCTGAGCTGAGTACCGGCAGGTAGCGGAGCTGAGGACCTTCAGGCTGCAGAGCTGAGTTCCTGCAGGCTGTAGAGCCGATGACCTGCAGGCTGAAGAGCTGAGGACTTGCAGACTGCGGAGCTGAGGACCTTCAGGCTGCGGAGCTGAGGACCCGCAGGCTTCGGAGCTGAGTACCTGCAGGCTGCGGAGCAGAGGACCTGCAGGCTGTGGAGCTGGGGAACTGCAGGCTATGGAGCTGAGGACCTGCAGGTTGCAGAGCTGAGGACCTGCAGGTTGTCCAATCATGGCC
Source organism: Lissotriton helveticus (assembly GCF_964261635.1). Lineage (NCBI taxonomy): Eukaryota > Metazoa > Chordata > Amphibia > Caudata > Salamandridae > Lissotriton > Lissotriton helveticus. The sequence continues at coordinate 657,663,970 of NC_136057.1, read as the reverse complement.
TGTAATCACTTGTCCTGACTCTTTAAATTATCTGCTTTTTCTGAAACACTTTAGTTTCTATATGCACCCTTGTTCCTGCAGAAGTAAGCTTCGATATGCAGTCTTGTTCCTGCAGAGGTATCCTTCTATATGCACCCTTGTTCCTGCAGAGGCAAGCTTCTATATGCACCCTTGTTCCTGCAGAGACAACCTATCTGCACACGTTAGCCCCTCGTGCATCATCGTGAAATTATAACTGCTTAAATGATTAATCTTTCCTGAAAGAGACACTATGTTAGCTTCCTGTATGGCTCCAATCGGGGCACGTGGTGATGTCTCAACGACCCCTACAGATACATTCAGACATACCTGCAGCGACCGCGGTCCCACATAAATGCAAAACATTGGTGGTGAAATGAAAAATGCACCTAAGCATGTAAAAACCAATACAAATACTCTAGAGTGAGTGCCCTTGGATATAACTGCTTCTGTGTTTCAACACATATTTGCCAAGTTGACAGTATGAATCGTATTTGCATGTTAACGATGAATGAAAGAAAGAACATTTATAACGCGCAACTAAAACCCGAAGGCATCAAGTGCTTCAATAATGTGAGTGGGCCTCACGAAAATGGCATTCTTCGGTGTGGTTTCTGATAGCGTTATCACGAAGTAAGGGGGCAATCTATTCAGCAGCAGAGCTGTAGATAGCAGGCTGGCGTCACCGGTGCAATCACCTCAGTATAACCACGCAGCTCTGTCAGATGTATATGCCTGTCGAGACCGGGCTTATCATGGGACGTCTTACATGTAATAAAAGTGGATACACGTCTAAAAACACTCAAGAATTGAGTTATCAAGTTATAGAACGCAGTCGATTATGACTGCGGTATTTATAGCATGCTGCAGCTGCCAAGATCCCTGGACTGCATCATCCCACCCCCACATCATCAGTGAACTAGGCACGCTTCATAACAGGAAACATAACATATTTGAGAATCTTCTACCATTTACTTCAAAGGCCTACATATTTTATCATTATCCTAGGGCCACCTATACTCTTTCCCTATAACTCAGGGGCTTTTATGTGCGATGTGTGTAGTTCCTCCCCACTCCTGTGACCATCCCCTTAAGCCACTCATAATATTAATGTGTATCTTGGATATTTTCCAATACTCTTTTATATTTGTTTAAAGAATGCCTCTGTTGCACTCTTGTTTTTATCTCTGTGCTAAAACAGTAATGGCATATGTTGCATCCCTGGCAGCCAACTACAACAAGCATTTGCAATGCAATCGGTCTCGCCTTTGGGACCTTATATGTATTTAGCTATGCAGCACATTAGCCTGGGTGCTGAAACCTGTACTGTTCTTTAACATAGAGGGAAAGTAAGCACCAAACTGCGTGACACGCCAGGTATGGGAACACATGGAGAGAAATATTTCCTTTCAGCGGGATATGGTATAGTGCAAAGCTCTGTTTTTTTTTTTGTTTAAATTTGTTTATTGGATTTTTTTTGCCTCGTACAGTCATCATGACAGTGATTATGCAGTACAGTGGTACATTTCTACAAGTACAAAATGCCAGTACGGGACGAATATACATTTTCATACAGTAATCCTGTGCCGGTCGAACCTTCCATGCACTTCAGTCCGTTAGTGTCTACCAGCTACCCCCTACAATTGCATCAGCTCACCCCTTACAGAGTGGGGAAAACCGTTGTGAATATTTGTCTCATCCCACATAGCTGGGTAACGGTCCTGTGTCATGTGGGCACGTGTACTGACATCCCGGGTATAGCCAACGGGGCCAACTAGATATGTGCCTGTATGCGGTGTCATCTCATCGGTGACTACAGATATGTTCCAATAAACCGCTGGAGAAAAGGGGGATACCCCTTCCAGTTTCTAACTTTTCCAACATGTGGACCAAACTTGTCTGGAGGGGAATGGGGATTTAGGGGGGAGCCGGGAGCTACTAACCATGTTGCTGTGGGGATGGGGTTATCCCCGAGTATAATCTATGGTGGTGTGGGGGGAAGTATCGTTATGCGCTGCGTTGCGGGGGCTCAGGTTACGGGTCCGGGCATCTTGCGAATTAGTTGGTTATGGTCTTACTGGGGCTAAGGGGGCTGTGGTGGCTATGGGGGCCTGGGATTGCGGGGCCGCCGGTGTCTCCCGTGCGTGTGTTGCTTCCTTGAACTCGTGCAGTAGCTGGGCCCACTCTAGTGATATAGGGTGTTTACGGTGTCCCTTCACCTCCTCGTCTCGGAGTGTCTCTTCCTCCGCCACTCCCCATTTTTGCATGGCGCCTACCCACGCTGCTTCCGGTGGTCCCGTAGGGGACCTCCAATGATGGGACCACCAATGCATGGCTATCCCCCTTTTTGCCAAGAGAATGGCCAGGGATAGAAAGTGACACTGCACTTTCTCAGTTTTCCGCCTGTGGAAAATCCCAAGTGCGCAGGCCTCCCATGTGGACATGGTCGTGATAACAGTGATGCCTTCTAACGTTCGATGGACCTTGTCCCAAAATCCCTGAAGTATGGGAAGTCCCAGAACATGTGTTTAAAATCTGCGTCCGGGGTCTGACAGCAGGGGCAGGCAAAGTCTGTGTCTGGAAAGAATTGATGCAAGCGACGTGGTGTGAGATAGGCTCTGTGGAGAATATTAAACTGTATATTACGGAATCTGGCATTCCTGGAGACTTTTTTGGGATATTCTAGAGCCATGTCCCATTCCCTGTCGTGCACTACCCTGCCTATATCCGTCTCCCATTTCTGACGTAGAGGTGGAAGGGATCGGAGGAGCAATGAGCGTACTACCTTGTAAAGCTAGGTAACCAAATGTTGCCCCACCCCCATGTGCAGGATCGTGTGTATCACTGGGTGTTGTATGGGCTCCCCTGTTGTGGGATTCCAGTACCGTCGGCTACTATCTATTAACTGTCTGTGGAGCAGAAATTGTCCGGGAGGTAGGTCGTACTGTTCCATCATCTGATCATATGACTTCAACTGTCCATCTTCAAAGAAGGATTCTACCTCCATGACGGATAGATCTGTCCAAACCTGGAGGATTCCCTGCGTGTAGTAGGAGTCTCCCTGTGGGAACCCTACCAGTGGTAACAAGGGTGAGTATGGCGGCCGCGTTTTGGACATGCGGTGGACACGCATCATACAGGTGCGGTCTATGGACATCTGTAGTGGTCGGGTACGTATGGGCTTAGTGCCAGGCAGCAGCAATCTGTGGAGTGCGGGTTGCGGCGTGGGACCGTCTGTGGTGATAGGTTCGCCTACGTGTCTCCCCACTGTCCAATATGATAACCATTGGAGCTGGGCCGCTAAGAAATACTCTTCGAATGCTGGTGCTCCCAGACCTCCTTCCGTCGTGGGTAGATATAGTGTGGTTAACGTGACCCGTCGCCGCCCTCCGCCCCAAATTAGTTCCGTGAGGAGACCCTCCAGCTCTTTGAAGAACGGTTGCGGTGGGATTACTGGAAGGTTTACAAAATGGTACAGTAGCCTAGGGACCATTATAATTTTTGCCAGAGCTACTCGGCCTATGGGCGCCAGCGGTAGCGTTTTCCAGAATCCTATTGCCGCTCGGAGGCCTGCCAGGGTTTTATGATGGTTTCCTGCATATAGGTCCTCCGGGGTGTGATATAGTCGTACCCCTAGATAACGGGTGGCGTCTGCTTTCCATGCCAAGGTTTGGGCGCCTATCCGGATCTCGAACGGGCCATATGGGGGCTCAGCAGGTAAAGCGAAGATTTCCCCCAGTTTACCTTGAGGTCCGAGATCTCCCCGAAGCTTTCTAATTTTCTCCAAATGCTTGTCAGGTCGCTGGTGGCGTCGCGTACATAGATCAGTAGATCGTCTGCGTATAGGGATACGCAGTGCCTAGTGCCTGCTATAGGAATCCCCCAAGTCTCATCCCCCTGCTGCAGACGCATCGCCAGGGGTTCGACCGCTAGGGCGAATAGGAGGGGCAACAGTGGGCACCCCTGCCTAGTTCCTCTCGCCACCACGAACTCCGCGGAGATGTAGGGGCCCATCCTGACTCTGGATGTGAGGTGCGTGTACAGAAGTTTTATGAATGCTATCAGGCCCGGGCCAATATTATTTCGTCTGAGGACATCAAACAGATATGGCCACAAAAGTATGTGGAATGCCTTTTTGAGGTCTAATATGAGGCATGCCGCATTGGGAAAAAGCCCTCGAGTCGTGTCCTGAATATGAAATAGTCTGCAGAGATTGTGTGGCGTGTTACGGTTCGGCACGAACCCACATTGGTCGGGGTGGATTAGCGGGGAGAGGATTTGGGCATATCTTTCTGCTAGTATTTTACCCAATATTTTGCAGTCCGTGTTGAGTAAAGTTATTGGCCTATAGGACGACGGGAGTGTAGAGTCCCTGTGTGGTTTCAAAAATGCAACTATGATCGACTCCCTAAGGGAACCTGGGAGTAACCCCACCTTGAGCGCTTTGTTGAACATGATGACCATTTGTGGGACCAATTGGGCTGAGAAGGTGCTATAATATTCGAGCGGGAACCCATCCAACCCTGGGGCTTTATTACTGGCTAATGCTTTTATCGCCTGTTTCACCTCCACTAGTGTTATCTTTCGCTCTAGTCCTTTCCTATCTTCCGGTGGGACCTGCGGGAGTGTAAGGGTGTGAAAAAATGTGTCTGTTGCTTGGGGGTCGCTCTGCCACGGGACTCTGTAAATGTCGGAGTAATATGTGAAAAAAACGTGTAAGATTGCAAGTTGGGAGGTCTGGAGCTGTCCGGTCTGGTCCCTAAGTTCAGTGACTGGCTTCACTTCTGTGTTATGTCTGGCTAGCCAGGCCAATAGTGTCCCCCCTCTATTGCCTTCTCGGTGCATCTTAGCTGCATAGACTCTAAAATTATATTTGCGGAGGTCTCAAAGTGTTTCCATATATCTCGTTTTGGCTTCAGCCACTCGTTCCGGACCAACTCCACCACGGTTGTCTGATTTTTTTAGGGTTGCTAACGTGTCTTCCGCGTCTTGTAAGGTCCTCTCCAGAAGTCTGCACACTCCCACTACCTGCTGTATGCATTGACCCCTCGCCACCACCTTATGTGTGTCCCATTCTAAAAGTCTAGAGGACGCCGTCCCTGCATTAAGTGTAAAGTGGCCATGCAAGTGTTCCCCATGGTCATGTGTAAAAACCGGATCCATGAGACAGTCCCGGGGGAGCTTCCAAGTGGGAACTGGGCTGTGTGGTGGTTTCCAAAATCACCCTTCCCACATAGTCCGTGTGGTGTACCTTCGCGTGCAGGGCTGTGGAGCATAGAAACCTATCCAGGCGTACCCTCAGATCATGGAGGACAGAGTGGAATGAGTAGAGTCTCGTGGTGGGGTGTTGTGCCCTCCATGCGTCTTCCAGTGCCCACTGGTTCACCCAGACGTTAAATAGTTCCGTCTGTTTATGTACAGGTGATTGTGCCGGGGGGGGGATGGGAGCGGTCCAGGGTCGCGTCGAGGACACAATTGTAATCTCCACCTAATATCCATGGGGTGTGGGTGTGGTGTGCCAGTGTTTTCGTGAGGGTGCTCCAAAACATGTGCTGTTCTGTGTTAGGAGCGTAGATACTGCCTATCAGCACTGATTGCCCATCCAACAGGCCTTCCAATAACACATACCGTCCTTCCTTATCTACCACCCTGAGCTGTTCCTTGAATGGGACACCTGGCCTCACCCAAATTAGTGCCCCCCTGGCAAACGCGGAGTACCCAGTGGCACAGACTATGCCTCTCCATTTGCGCTGTAAGCGTCCAACCTCCGTAGTCGTCAAGTGGGTCTCTTGCAGTAAGGCTATGTGTGTTTGCTGGCGTTTCAGGTAGGCGTATACTGCATATCGTTTACTTGCCGTATGTAGCCCTAGTACGTTCAGTGTAATGAACTTTATGTCCTTGTTAGGGAGTTTTGTCATGTCAACTACCGGGTCACATAGGGCCTTGTTACCTGTAGTCGGGGTGCGCAGCGGGGACCTCCCCCACCCGCACAAATACCCCCCACACGTCCATTAGTAGTCCAGTTGTTTGCCCCCGCAGTGTCAATAGGAAGGGATAAGGGATAGGAAAACATAATAACAATTCCTGGGAAACTGTCCCAACGTAAGGGGCCTATCGCTGGACACAATAAGTCCAAACTGTACATCACGTACTGTCTCTAGCTCATTTCGTGGAGGGGGTTGTTCGGCGTTGCCACTGAGGGTCCGATGTCAGGCTACCCACTGCATAGTGTATTTGTAAGTGTGCTCGCAGTTGCCATTACCTGCACCATTGCGCCGCTATGCCTTCCTGTGTTCACCCTACTGAAGTCTCCTGAGCGCAGCAGATTCGCCATCCTGTGATGTTCAAAATAATGTGTCAGTTGTTTGCGGTGTCACCAGTGGTGGGGAGATTGAGCCATCTCTGGAGGCGCGTGTATCGCTGTGTTCCTCATCTTCAGATGTGAAAAGGTGGGGGCCGCGTTCTCCTCCTGAGTCGTCAACTGTGTGTCGGGCCTCTGCCGCCGCTCGCAGGGCTTTCTGTCTGTCCGCTATTATTTGTTCCAGATCCAGGGAACCTCTGGTGTTGGGGATCACCGGGCGGTACAGTTGTGTGAGGGAAACCTTCTTGAACCGTTGCCTCCGTTTGCTGGAGAGGGTGTGCCGCTGTGTGGTTCACCGGTCTGGCAGATCGCCATCGTGGTGTTCCAGCCATCGCCGCGCTTCTGCTGGATCTGTGAAGAAGTACGTCGTCCCTTCATGGATTATTTTAAGGCGAGCTGGAAAGAGGAGCGCATATTGCACATTGTATTGCCGGAGGGTTTGTTTGACCGCCTGGAACTTGGCCCGTTGGCGTTGTACGGCCTTGGAATAATCAGGAAACAGCATTACATGTTTGTCTTCCACCCTGAGTGTTTTTGCTTGTCTGGCTGCACGTAGTATCGTGTCTCTATCTTGATAGTGTAGTAGTTTAAGCAAAAACGGTCTAGGTGGGGAGCCTGCAAGTGGTCTTCTGGCCGGGACCCGGTGTGCGCTTTCCACTGAAAAAAAGGGCGTGAGGTCCTGGGTTCGGGTGAATGACTTTATCCATGTTTCTATGTATCCTATGGGGTCCACCCCCTCCAGTCCTTCCGGCAAATTGAGAATGCGTATGTTGCTCCGACGGGAGCGACCCTCCAAATCATCGGCCGTTTGTTCCAGGGATTTCTCTTTGGTTTGTAGTTCTTTGATGGCTTCTTGGTAGAGGTGGACCTGTGGCCCTAGGTCATGAAGCGTCTTCTCCTCTTGGCTCACCCTCTCCGCCAGCTTCCTGTGGTCATCTCGTAGGAGGTTAGTGTCTGATGTGAGCTCCCCAAATTTGTTTTCCATGAATAGCCGGGCTTGCTCTATGGCCGCCAGTACCTTGTCCAGCTTGTTCGACGTCTTTGTTTCGTGGCTGTTCTCCAGACTTTGGCCTTCCTGAGGGACCTGGGATGGGCGATCGTCTTGTGGCCGGCACTGGCGTCGTAGTTATCGTGCGTTGCTGTCTCCCCATCGCCACCGCCTTCGATCGACTGGTGTCGGCGACAGGTCTCTTATCTCCAGGTAACGCTAAGGGTCCTCAGATGAGGGCGCACTCTCCGCTTCCGCCCCCACTGCGAGAGCGTGTGGCCTTAGCCCTGTATAAGGGAGAGGGTCTCTGTGGCCACTCACCAACCGATGTCGCCCACCACCGGTCTTTGCTGGACGGTGCTTGAAACTGGCGCGTTCTCGGGGGGTCCTCACTGTGAGTGGGGGGCCCTCCCAGGCCACCAGTGGATTTCTCCCTGCCGGTATGCCGGTACTGCTCCTTCGATTCCAGCCGGGTCGTCGCCAGGGTGATCGTCGGGTTCGGGTCTCCGGCCGTCTCGGACTTGGCAGGAGCGACCTACGCGAGCGCCTTTGTGTGGGAGCTGGGATGAAGGTGCACATCGACCTGGCTCCCCGGCGCTATATGTGGAGTGAGAGTTGGTGCAGCAAGCCACTATTCCCCACTGGTGGCCCAGACTCCAGCGGGGGGTTTCTCACGATCTCACAACTGGTCCACCTTTCTGCTGGCGCTCGAGACAGGGGAGATAGGGGTCTTCCTGGCTGTGATCCCCTCAGTGGTAGGGCAGAGTGTTGTCTCGTGGCCGGTGTGGGGTTCACCTGGTCCCGATGTGCCGTGTACACCTCTGTGGGGGGGGCCCCCGCGCACGAGTCCGCTTCAGCCCTTATCCTGTAACCCCTCTCCCCGATGGCAGGTTGGAGGGGAGGGGAAGGCTGTATGCCTGAGGGGTACGGGGGGCACCCCGCTACAGACACCCCTCGTGGTCCCACAAGTTAGTCGCTCCGTTCCCCCCATGTTGCGGGACCTCGCATGCTGGCTCAGGCTGTGGGCCGGGTTGCTGTTAGCGGCCCCTATGGCGGCAACTAATCGGGTGGCCCAGGGAGGTCGGGAGCAGGGACGTGGAGCCGCAGGCTCCCCAGTCTCCCGTGGTGTACTCACTGCGCTGGTGTGGTGAGGCTGGCTCGGCCCTCGGGCGGCCGCCATTTTGGGGTGAGCCTGGTTTGTCTCTCTTCGGCGCCGTGTGCACGCCGTGCCAGTGCGGGGATGCCGGCTCAGCTCCCGGGTGGCTCTCAGGTTGCAGTGGGACCGCTACACCGCATCCTCACCCCCGCAGCTCGTCACTGCCAGTCTTCCGACCACCGGAGGATGGTCGCCGCCATTTTAGGTGAGCCTGGGGCGCCTCACACTTGGGTTGATTCGGGTCGCCTGGTGCAGATGGGCGTCATTCAAATACAGCGGAGTCTCCCTCTATGGCGCTCTACCATGGTGCTATAGTTTTGGGCTGGTTCATGGCTGGCTGTGTGGAGTATTTTACCGGTTGTGTGGGCAGCCGACCAGATAACTAGGGAAGTGCGTCCGCCATCTTGGCCGGCTTAGCCACGACCCCGTGCTAAGCTCTGTTTTTAATATAAAATCAGGGCCTTCAGTGGTCATATCACTGAAAATACAAAATTTGAAAAAATATTATTGTCTACGGGTGCTCGTGGAAGACAATTTCTATGGACTGGAATTTAGAGAATGCTAAAGTGATTCTGGTATTTTACTGACCTCTGCTGGTCGTTTTCTATCAAGAAAGTTAAATAAAGGCAGTTGCAAGAAATTTTTTAAAATGAAAGTCCCTCAGCAGAAAGCAATTCTGGTATTTTAATGACCTCTGCTGGTTATTTTCTTTCAAGACAGTTAAATCGACAGAGCCAGTGTATTCCCTGTTGCAACAAGATCCAGTTTAGTTCCACACCCGATACGGCGTGCCTGCCCCTACTCCTGTGGTTCCATAACTGTGCGCCGCGACACCCCGGTGCACCGCAATGAGTGGCCATTGGCGCCACGCACGATTTGGGAACCTACGGGGGAGTTAGAAATGCCCCCCCTTCATCATCCTGTATGATGATTTGGGCCATGAGTGGCATGTGTACCTACACGTCGTACGTGCTTTCCGAATGTATAGTCTCCATACGGCCATACCTGTTGTGAGCAGCGTTTGAGCCTCGTTTCTGCTGCCTGCCCGCCGTGCCTCGTGGGGACCCTCTGCTCAACTCTAGGAAATTGGTAAGTGAAGTCCGCCGCCGTAATTGAACAAAAATGCAAATAAAAGCTGACTTGTGAGGGTAAATTATAGTCCGGTTCTCATAGCTGCCATGGTTTCAGATTGCATTGTTTGACATATTCATAATTTTGCCGGCACTCGTGATTTATTGAACTAAAATGCACAAAAGTGACTTGTGAGGGTAAATTATAGTCCGGTTCTCATAGCTGCCATAGTTTCAGATTGCTTTGTGTGACATATTCATAATTTTGCAGGCACTCGTGGTCGGCTTACATCACGCCCACCGGTAAAAAAATGGTGAGGAGCCACGGCCAACTGCCGATTAGGTCAAGGGAGCCACAGGTCAAAAAAGGTTTGGGAACCACTGCCCTACTCGGTTGGCAGACACTGGATGGTTCACATTACACGTTTTTATGGTTTTAATCACTGCCATTATTATTCTTCGTCGTTGAATAAACGTCTCATCAGGACGTACTTCTCCCACCTTTAGGTCCACTTGCTATTAGTGGCCCACCTACCCCACTGAGACGCATTTCGAAGGGAACTGTGACATTGTCCACTGTTCTGCACTGACCCCCTGGCCGGGTTGGAATTATCACCGACCTTGTGACATCGCATGATAGTTCTACACCGCCACACAGCCCTGAAGAAGTCACGGGATACTTCATACATGTGATGAAACACGTGTTGGCAAGTTGCTTTTCGTTGTTTGATTCATTAAATGCATTTATGTAACATAATGGTGTCGACCAAAGATATTCATTAAATACGAGACATTACCACCGTGGGTATATCCTCATCACGTGTGCCCAGGACTGTGTTCCCACAGGTAAATGGAACAGAAAAAAGTCCCTAAGAAGAAGCAGACAAGTCCCAGGGCTGATCTCCAGAGCCCACAAAGTGCATACACATATAAGTATATACTAAAGTATATAAGTATATACTAAAGTATATACAAGAGGTCTCGAATGCTCGACCTAAAAACGAACCTTGACACTTATCTATGAGAGCCCTGCGTCACATTTGCATAAAGTGGTAAATGCATGACGTAGGGTTCTGGCTTTGAGGCATGAGTAATGCGACGCAATGTAAATTGCTCCATCTTCTTACTCTGCCACCCGGGAGGAATTCCACTGGTGTTGCAGTGGGTTTTCACTCCCAACACTCATGGAAGTTGACTCTGCCCCGGATTCTAAAAATCATGTCAACCTGGGGAAGTGCCACATCTATATGCCTTTTGAGGTGAGGTGCAATGAGGAGAAATATGTTTATTTCTCCTAGTTTGTTCCTCTTTCTAGGTGTGCTGCAAAGTGGTAAACACCTCTTAGGATTGTTTTTGTGCAGTAAGGTGCCCCTTACTGCACAAAAACAATCCTGCATGCAACGGAGGCAGCCTTGAACCATGGTGTTAGGGTGCCTACGTTAGCACTAGACTGCCGTAACGGCGCCTGTGCAGGGAAAAAGGACAGGAATGCACCATATTGCTTAAATATGGTGCATTCCTGTCCTTTGTCTTTGGAGTAGGGTAGCGCAGCAGGGTTCTTTGATGCGTTTCCCTATTCCAAAATCCCATAAATGAGCACACTAGTGCTTTCTGCATGTGTTACTAGTACTTGTCTAACAAAGGCTTTGGTAATGCAACTCTAGTGGACTTTATAACAAACAATGTCACAGAAAATTCTGAAAATCATCTAGGGATTACACAGCTCAGAAGCAGGTCTAATTGTCAACAGCCAATACCAGTGGGACATTCATTAGGGGATGAGTGCTTTCTCAGCTATTGAGATTTGCCCAGCACTGTCACAGCTTCATACCATACTGTGTAATATGATTTGGTTCACATTTTTGGTTTTAATCTTTTATAACTGGAATGTTCAAGGTCAAATTCTTTATTCGATAATCAAGTGACCATAAAAGCAGTCGCGGCTGGCATTAATTAAGCAGGGAGAGTGGCGCGGGGAGGAGGGAGGGATACTTGAATAATAAATAATAAAACATACCTGTCTGCCGGCTGGGTCCTGCGTTTTCTCGGCGCCAGTTCCTGCTGTCCTGCCTCCGGCAGATACAGGGAGCAGGCAGCCTCCCTCCCCTCCCCATAGCCAATCACAATGCGGCAATGATAGAGTTGTGATTGGTGGGGCTGCCGTCCAGCCAAGGGCTTACGGGGAGGCCATGTTCTCCATGGAGGCTGTATTGCAGCCTGCATGGAGAAAGTGCAGAGGGCCAAACAAACTGTCATTGCTCCCTCAGGAGTGGGCACACCACTCCTCATCTGCTCGCAGAGCAGCCCCGCCCACCCACCCGTACACAACTAAACATAAAATTGTAATAACAGGAAGTTATAACCATTTTATGTTTCTGCTTCTCGCATTTCCAGAAAGCAGTGGGGCGAAGCTCCTCCGTCCTGGTGGAAGAGCCGTCCCTGCATAAAATATATAATAGAATACAATCTTACATAAAAATGACACATCAGCATATAGCATATGAACATTTAGTTCAATGAATAAGGATAGAAATGGGGAAAAATACCTTATCATCTCAAAATTCAAATGAAGCTAAGAATTTTTGACACGTTATCTGATCTGAAGCGTATGGCACATCGTTTAAAAGTGACGACTGAAGTACATAAAATCGGTGTTGACAGTGATTGCAAAACACCATAACTGCCCTGCATTGCCTAAACATAGCTTGTTTGGAAAGAGTTAAATGTGCAACTTCCTCAATCAAGAATAAAACTTACAGAATAGTATAAACTGCAGCATGTTTTGTGCAGAATAGCCATCACATAGGCAAGCAGTTACATTTTTGAAATATATGCCCTGCACAAGGTAGACCACCAGGTAATGTATAATATTCAGCCACAATCTGGTCAACAGGATTCTATGGTGCTAGCTGGATACCCAGTGGCGGCTCACATAGGGCGTGCTGCGGGGTGGTGAGGCGGGTAGAGGGAGGGGCAGTGTGGGGGGGGGTTGTAGACTCGCACATGCGATGGAACGGAGGATTGTAATAATTACTTGCCTCCGTTCCATAATATGTGCAAGTTTACTACCCCCACCTTGCCTCTGCCCCGTCCCGCCCCGCAGCAAGCCCTATGCGAGCTGCCACTGTGGATACCCAAGATAAGTAGGACTCGATACCAGAGCTACTGCATATCAAAACATGGGTTGAAACAGGGGGCTTCTCAGAGACTCTATGCAGTCTTTCATTTGTACATTTAGTCAAAAACATTTCCCTTAGCAGTTTGCAAAAGCTATCAAAATAAGTAGTCAGGTTCCCAAAGAGATCAGGTAAGTTGAGGCTATTACACATAGTATGAATATATGCTACCTAAGGGATTTTTCATCCTCGCTCAAGTTTGAGACAGTCAGCTAAAACTGACCGATTAAACGAAGTCTCATTATTTGTCCATATCTTTAGCCATAACAAAAGTGGTTGTAACTTAACAAGATTGTTTATGTAGCCTAACCCCACTTCAGATTGGCAGATATAAGTACTGGTAGTTTTCAGTATGGCCAGCAGTCTTTTGATAAAGGTGTTCTGGACCCGCAGTAATCCGGGATGATCAATAACTCTCCATAGGTCTGCCCCATAAATAGCATTTCAGCAACATTTTGCCTTAGGATTTAAAAACCTTCACCCACCCATGGTGAGGCTTTTCATCCTAAAAACAGAGAGGCATATTTATGAACCCTGTTGCATTGCCCTTGCAACACGCAACGTGGTGCAAGAGCAACGCAATTTAAAAATGTGAATAATGAAGCCACACAAGACCACCTTGCGTGGCCCTGAAAGGCTTCATAAATCTCGAATAAAGCACTGCAGCGCTAATTGCTGCTTGCCTAACTCTGCACCGGGGAGGTGTTCCATGGGTGTTTTGTTGAAAGCTCCTAAAACAAATTTAAAATCACATGTCTGGAAAATATAGCACAACCGATGACTAGGCTCAACCTTAAAAGCCTGTGTGTTTTACAAAACATAGAAACAAATAATTCACTCCTATACAACTACACTTACAAAATGACTCTGCCTTACATTATTGCCAGGGCAGCCAGTAACATTTAAGAATGATGTCTAATTAGTAGAGGAACATACAGCACACCCAACTAGGTAACTTAAGCAAAGGTCAGCATTTTTTGTAAACAATGCAACCACACTGATACAATCGTGGGGTAGTGAGGATATGTGTAAATTGCACAAGCCAGTGTTCCCACAGTGCTTTGCAAAACAGATCTTTGAAAAACAGTACATACAAACTCCATGACGTTGAACGAGGTCACGTTGCAAGTTACCAATCTGGAAACCAGCTGGGACATCAGGCATGACAAAAAATAAATTCAATGGACAAACCATTCATTCTGGTTGAAGTGGTCCGGTACTTAACAGACCCTCTTCATAAGGGTCAGACTCTGAAGGGGTTCGTTCACCATAAAAAAAGCCCAAGAGACCTCATAGACATACTGCGCTTTATGACAGACATTGCACTTAGTTTTATCCTTTAAAAAATCATGAAATGCTTGCACTAAATGTCTGTGGACATAGAAGGTTGCCCCCTCCACTTACACCAAACCATGGACGCGCAACCGGCGAGACATGCAGAAGGAGAGGTCAGGAAGAGGTTCTCGGTTCTCTGGGAAGCAGGTTCCTGCTCTGACGACGGGTGGCAGTCAGCACGGAAGGCAGCAACAGTGTCATCAGCCTGCAGCAGGCTGCAAGCACCGTCCTCGATCAACAAAACTCAAGCCAGTGGAGAGGCATGAGCAGCCTCAGCCACCGCCCAGCAGGACTTATGCCGAGTGTGCAGCATGATTCCTGAAAGCCGACGAGATCCACTCTTTGTTACTGTCACAGATGTTACCGTCTTCTTAAGCGGTGGCACCCACAAACAAGTCATGAGGTTTCAGAGAAATAAAATGGCAGAGGTGAGCACCCAGGAGGAAGAGAGGCTGCTGCATGAGTAGTGCGGAAGGGGGACAGAGAGGGACAAGCAGCTAAAGTGCGAGGGCAGAAGTGAAAGAAAAAGTGGTAAAGCTGTGTGGGCTCAACAAATATACAATTAAACTTTGTATGCATATGCAGCCAGAAGCACGGCACACAGATTTCACACTGCTGAAATAAAAGCTGTGCTGTGTGGGTTCAACAAACATGTAATTAAACTTTGTATGCATATGAAACCTGAAGTGCAGCACACTGATGCTACACTGCTAAAATAAAAGCTGTGGGAGCTCAGTAAACATATAAATACATATTTTATACACACGGTCCAACTGTAAATGCCATCATCTGAGAGCCTTTCACTTGAAAAGCACACCATTCCAAAAAAACAAGCAATATCCAATACATAAACAATAGTGCACCTCAACTAGCCTAAATAAACAGGAGGCACCAAGTGCATGTAATCGGGCCTTTAGCCATGGGAGGCAACCAAACACAAAAAGGAGGGAAAAATACAACCAATGCTCCACTAAAAAGGCAGGTTTTCAGAAAGGCACACAAAAGAAGCAATTAAAACCAATGAGTGTGCATATGCCTAGAGGAGATACAGCTTGCTCAAAGATAGCACATGTGCGCTGCCTAGACTCGACCCAAAAACCAGATCTAAGGGAATGTAAGTTCACCTTCCAATGTGGTGTATAACATTCATCAGGACCTATATTGAAAAAGCGTTATAACTCTGCAAAGGACAAATCAAGTGATAATTGCAAAGGCTACAACCACACAATTTGTGGCTTGACCAGGTTAGTGAATATCTGAGAAACAGAGAACAAAAATTCATACTAAAAAGCAATCCTAAAAAACAATGCATACATAATTGTTCTTAAATAATGTATCTTGAGCAACATATATGCCACTACACCGCCCAATATACTGAAGCCAGAATAGGCAGCTCCCCACTGTGATATGTGGACATGTCATAAACTTACCCGCAATGTCCAAGAATATCAGTTACCTTGCCTAAACATATAGACAATAGACAAACATGGGCAAGACTAAAAGACATAAAGCCCCGGTAAGTAAACAGAAATATAATGCACAACAAGACATCCATATGTCCATATGATCTGATTACTCTGTGAGAACTGTTCAAGCCTCTTATTAGCTAACTCACACCACCTTTTCATGAAAACCAATTGGCTATGAAAACGTACCACACACAGGAAAGTACTCATGTGAAAATCAGTACCGAGCAGGGGCTCATGACATACCTCACTACAGGTCCGCAGCCTTCTTGCCAATCTGTCTATGGTGAGGAGCAGACCTGTTCTGCTTCAACCTATATTTCAAGCATGGGCAAAACAGGATGCCAAGGCACATTATCTACAGGAGATTGCATGAGAACTGCTAGGAAATGTAGTCTCAAGAGCGTGTCGCCAATTACTGACAGGAGAAAATGGGGAACATGTATTTCTTTCAGACAGACTTCCTAGTACCAGGCAAAGAATACTGGGAGTAGTAATTCCAAGCACATTTCACAGTTTATTTAAGGAGGGAAGGGACAGTTTCTTTATATATTATTTCAGAGAAAACTGTCAGCTTATTACAGTAGACTGTCACGAAATGAAAGAAATCAGATGAATTTCAAAACCAAGACAGACGATCTATTGTGAAACACCCTCAGTCATTGACTGGTCTTAGACTGGACGTACATCTCATTAAGGTGACAGGCACATGTTTCAAGAAATTAGGAAAACACGCTCAGAAAAGGGGGGGGCTTAGTTAAAAACAAGAGAAGCCTGAAAGAGCAGTAGACCAAATAAAGTACCTAGCTAGGTTCTGAAAACAGCTTGAGATTAGATTGAAAGAAATCCATGGTATATCATCATTCAGGTATCGGAACACCCACCATTGCTCCTTTTCAAGTAGGATTTCCTGTCCATCCAGGCCTGCACCTAACCACTGTGGTTTGGGCACTAGAAAAGGTCACTGTCACTGTGGCCAACTTCAAGAAAATGTAAAGTTAGTTTTGTGTTGTTGCACTTACAACAGATGGTGCTCCTCTATTCAGAAATCCTAATCCTCGCTATGAGCATAGGTCATGCCAACATAACAATGTCCACAGGGGTATGTAATCATATATACAAAGCCACTGCTATTGCATTTTCTAAAACGCTTCAATGCCCAAAGGTTCTACAACCCCAGGTCAAGTTCTGTAATCTGTTTGGTGAACAGGCACACAGACAAATAACAGAGAGAAGGGTCCTAGGGGATATTTTTAAGACCTGGCACGGACACAACCCCCAATCACTTAACGTATAAACAATACAAGTGTCTATGGGTCTAATCAAGGAGACTACCTCAATGACATCTGATTCTAACCATATTTCTTACAATTATGAGACATCAGTAACATCCTTAGGGTTTAAGGAAGCCCATCAGTAGCCACTCGATACCGCCCTTCATCATCTGGTACTCCTTATGGTATTACCATAGTGTGGCAAATATGATGATATAGTGGACCTGATGGTAGTGTCCCACACCAATTGATGCCACACTAGGTGTGCCTTCAGATGTACTGCTGGTGGAGAGGAGTGATGGGAAACAAAATTGCAGTGCACAAAAAGAGAAATTATAAGGAAAAAAGTGGTTTAAAATAGGGTAGATGAGAGACTGTAGTTTATTATTTCGCTCTAATGCCAAGATTAAAAACAGAGCAACTAAGGCAGTTCTGACAAATATCTGCCCAGGTTAATGTTGTTAGGTCGACATGTTTCAGCAATAATGGACCTTCTTGTCCTTGTCTTCCCCAGGACCTTGTAAAATCTAATTGCTACTGCAATGTATGATTGACACAAAGAAGTGACTGAAAAAAAAATGATGCCAAGTTCCCTCAGAAAATCTTGCATCTCCTGCGAGACTGAGTCCCATTATCAGTTACCAGCTCCTCACGAAACCCCTCACGAAGAAACACTTCCTTAAGGAAACCAATAACAGAAGATGAATTAACACACTCAACAACCTTGACTTCAGGCCATTTAGACATATACGGGCATATGCATCAACAATCGGTAATACATGTCGGTAATAGCGAAAATTAAGGAATCGCTATTAAGGACATGCAAACCGCGATGCATCAAACTAATCGGTAAAAATTACCGAATCGGTAATAATCGCTATTAAATTGCGAAAGTACGACAGCGAGAGTAGCAAATACCGAGTTAGCTAATACCGATTCGGTATTAGTGAATCCGGTATTTGCGAATTCGTTAATAGCGAAAACGGGAAATTTACGCGACGCCTCGGAAGCAGGCCGATGACATCACAACCAGGAAGTAGGACAGCCACGTTGCATTCAGTGTTCGGAGTAGCACAGAGGAGGAGGCAGAGCACAGGAGCTGAGGACCCTGACAGAACCAGTAGCAACCAGGACAAGGCAAGCAGGACAAGATGGAGAAGGAGGCCCCCCAGCAGGGAAAGGACACACCCCGAAAGCGAAAATGCAATTTTTCTGATAAGGAGCTGGAAATCCTAATAGAGTGTGTGACCAGCAACAATGACCGACTGTTTGGGAAGTTGTCGCTGAAGGTGCCAGAGGCAGAAAAACGAAAGACGTGGCTGCGCATCAAGGACAAGGTAAATGCCTGCAGAGTCACCCACCGCAGCATCGACGACTTAAAAAAACGCTGGTATGACCTGCGTAAGAGGGCCAAGGAGAAGATAGCGCAGAGGGTCAAGGATGCTGCTGGCACAGGAGGGGGCACATCCAATGTGACGCCTAACACAGCCCTGGAGGATCTAGTGGAGTCCACCATAGAACCGGAAGCTGTTGTGGGGGTCACACCTCTGGACACCTCTGGTGCTGCGGAAGGAGGACAAGGTAAGAAGCATGGCAGCGTATTAATGCAGCGTGTACTAAGTCCCTGCCCAATCCCCCATGCCAGACCCAGTGCACATGTAGCGTTGCCCTAAACACATACCCTCACCACTGTGTTGCACCATGGGCGTTGTAGCCAATACATGAATGGGTGCATGCCAGAGCCCAGAGATGAATCCAGCAGCAAAGGGCAAAATGTCAGTCAGAAAAAGTAATTTATTGTGAGATGCCACAGCTATTGTCACATACTATACCATGATAATAACTATGCACTGTTTCACACACAGATGCATCCCCCATCGATTCTGACGACAATGCCCGCCTCGTCATCTCAGAGACACCAGTGTTTTCAGATGCGGAGTGCTCACAGGGAGCTGAAGCCATGTCCTCCCCTTCACCACCACGGCGGACAACACCTCCACCATCCCTGCGGTCCAAGACACCACCACCACCACCACCATCCTCGCGGTCCAAGACACCACCACCACCACCACCATCCTCGCGGTCCAAGACACCACCACCACCACCAGTGCGGGCCACTCCGCAGAGCCGCAGAGCAGATGTTCCCTCCCTGCCCGTGATGGAGTCGGATCACAGTTCAGCACACCCAAATGTTCCACGCCAGGCTGTCGTCACTCCAACCAGCCAAACTGCAGCATGACAGCGCATCAGGCAGAGGGCTGTGCCCCCGGGTCGGGCTTCTGCAAGACTAGTCGATCTGTCCGAAGGGTACGGAGTTGTGGAGACCCGGATGCTGCGTGTCCAGCCCCTGCAGGGGAGACACATGGGTGCCATGAAACTCTCCATGACCAAACTTTGCACCAAACTAGGCAACATGACTGACACTGTGCGTGAGCACACCACTGCCGTAGCTGCCGGCAACAATGAAATCAAGCTTTGCCTGCAAGAACTGACACGTGCCGTAGTCGCAGGCCAACAGAGTGAGCGCCGGCGTCACAGGCAGATCATGCTGGCAGTGAATACAACTAACAAGGCCATTAATAAGCTGTGCAACAGCACGGCTGTGCTGTCCCGCAGGTCCGTGTCCCTGCAAGTGGACCTAGGTCATTATTGTGGGGATGTGGCAAAGGCCCTTGAGAGGGTGACCACTGCAGTGGAGCAACTGCAGCCTGGGTCAGCCAGTGTCAGCAGTCTGGGAGCGGAAGAGGGGAGTGAGGCAGCCTCCAGTGTCAGCAGTGTCTCCCTGTCGGAGACCAGCGGGCGGAGGCGCAGTGGCCGCAATGCAACTGCCACTGACTCCCATAATGTAGAAGCCGAGGAGTCACAGGACAAGAGACTGGGGGTACGCGGCAAACGGAAGTGAACATGTGGCAAAGTCACACTGTCCTTGGTGACGTAACCATGGCCAGACTAAAGTGCCGCACGCATCACCCGTTCTGAGAAGGGACAATTATAGTTTGACTTTAACTGCAGCAGCAGCATGTTTGTGTTACGTATTTCTGCACCAGTCAGGTGTCCATGCCCATTAAACCCTTGCAAATCTGATCCTGTTGTCTAGTCACTCTCTTACCTGTCTCAGAAATGATTCCGTGTGATGTATGTCCGCCTCCTTTGCCCTTCAGCTGTGTTGGGCACATGCGCCTGTCGGTGTTGGGGGGGGTTGCTGTGCACGTAGTTCATCCTCTCCGTCCACCTCTATGGGTATCCCCCTGCGTGTGGCATGTTGTGCAGGATGGCACACACAGCAATGATCTGGCAGCAGGTCACTGGGTCGTACTGCAAGGCACCTCCAGTCTTGTGCAGTATTCGGAAGCAGCTTTGAGGATGCCGAATGTTCGCTCAACCACATTCCTTGTGCTGATGTGTGCTCTGTTGTAGCGCTGCTCTTGCGGTGTAGCTGGGTTGAGATAGGGAGTGAGGAGATATTCACGCAATGCGTATGCGCTGTCACCTGCAGGATGGGGAGAGAATGGTAATCAGCATGAATGAAAATATACATGTGGGGATGTAGTTAATGGAGAGTACGATGATGCATCTATATGTACCTAGTAGGTGTCCCTCTCCGAATTCACCGTTGATCAGGCGCCTGTGGAGGCCACAGTGACGGAATATGTAGGCGTCGTGTGTGCTCCCGGGGAATTGGGCTACAAGGTCCGTAATGATGTACACCACCTGCACATTGATAGAATGATATGACTTCCGGTTGCGGAATATGTATTTGGTGGCTGATGGAGGACAGATGGGGACATGCGTGCAGTCAACACACCCTATGACATGGGGGAATTGTGCCACCTGGTAGAATTCCCGTTTGGTGCGGGTCAGCTGCTGGGGGGTTGTGGGGAAGGTGATGTGGCGATTTATTAATGTCAGCATGGCCTCTAGGAACCGATGGAAGAAGCGTGCTAAAGCACTTTGCGACATGCCTCCAGTCTCAGCTATTACTCCCTGGAAGTTTCCAGACGCAAGCAGGTGCAGGCAGCATAGGACCTGCACATGGGCTGGTATGGCGTTGGTCCTACGGGTCTCGTGCTGCAGTAATGGTTCCAGGTCTGCTATTAGGCGCATTATCATGGCACAGTTGAGTCTATACTTGTCGTACACCTGTTCCTCGGTCTGCCCCAGCAAAGTGATGCGCACCCTGAAGATCCTGTCCTGTATAATCCTCCTGCGCTGGGCCTGGGCGTTGATCCTCCTCCTCCTAGCAAGCACGTAGGGGGCAGCCATTTTGGTTGACATGTGGGGTTTTCCAGGGCATTTATGAAGGGTTACTGATTGTCAGCACCTGCTGATGGGGTTAGAATTTTTTTTCTGTCCTTCAGTTAACTTTACCTCCTGATTGTGATTCCCCTTATTTTGCTCATGCTAAATAGCGATTTTAGGGATTTTCCGTATTAGCGACTTTTCATGCATACCATTGCGATTCGTTAATAGCGATTCGGTATTTCCGAAGTCAGCTTTGGGGTTCGGTAATTCCGATTGTCTGTTTAGCGATTCGGTAATTTACCGCGGGGGATTTTAGCGATTCTTTATTTTTTTCCGATTTATTGTTTGATGCATAGCATTTCTGGTTTTGCGTTCGGTATCGGCCTGTTTTACCGATTCGGTGTTTTACCGGGAGGTATTTTCGTTGATGCATCTAGCCAGCTAGTCCACAAAAACCAAAGCATACAAGGTTGACCCACCAGAAATTCCAAACGGTCCAGCAACATCAAAAGCCAGCTTAGACCAAGGCACATTTTTGAAAGGCACAGGATCAACAGGGGACTGATGAGTGACTTGGGACTTGTCACTGATAACGCAAGCACAACAGTCCCTGACAAAATGCTCAATGGATCTATCCACACCTGGCCACCAAAAGTCCTCGCGAATTCTGCGTTTCATCGCACGAATACCCTGGTGACCTTCATGAGCGAGATTCAATATTTTTGCTTGCATGCACTTAGAAACAACCAAAAGACCACCCCTACGTAAAATGCCATTCACCAAGGACAACTCATCACAAACCCTCTTAAAAGGTATTAACACAGGAGATAAGTCGTTGTTGACAGGCCAGCCATGAACTAAAAAGTCCACAACCACTTTAATTTCCTCATCCTCAGACAAAGCACGCAGCCACTCTTGCTCAGAGAGCGCACCATTAGCCACATCAACCACAGCACCCACAGCACATACCACATCAAGATCATCATCAGAATGAAGAGGGAGATCATTAGCCAGAGGAAGACGAGAAAGACAGTCAGCAATGTTGTTTTTGACACCAGGTACATACTGTAAACGATAATTAAACTCTTGCAATCTATATTGCCATTTGGCAATTCTGGGAGTAGCACGACCATTACGCTTAGTGGTGAAAAGGTCCACCAAAGGCTTATGATCGTTCCTGAGAGTGAATTCATTGCCCCACAAGAAATTCCAAAAATACTGAACGTCCCACCATAAGGGCGAGCTTGAACAATCTCTTTTTTCAAGACGCAAAATTGATAAGCACACTTGTCACACCATACAAACTTAACATTCTTCTTGAGAAGTTCCCTTAAGCATGAAGTCTTGTCAGCAAAATGCCCAACAAATTTCGCCTAGTACTCCACATGTCCCAGAAAGGAGCGCTGTTGGTCCTTATTGGAAGGTGAAGGAGCATTTTGAATAGCATCTAAACTTTTAACCTTCGGTTCAATCTCTTTGTTAGAGATGTGATGCCCTAAATAATCAACACCCTCCCAAAAAAATGTGCACTTATCCTTCCTGAGTGTTAAGCCATAAGATTTTACAGTATCAAGAACTAATTTTACCCTGCTGTCATGTTCAGCCACGGTGGGTGCATGTACCAAAATGTCATCCTGGATGAACACGACACCCGCTGTGTTCCTAAACAGGTTACCCATTAAACGTTGAACCACAGCGGAAGCCGATGCCAGGCCGAAAGGCATGCGTTTGTAAGGAAACGCGCCCTCCGGAGTGACAAAGGAGGTAATATATCTGGAGTCCTTGGAAAGCTCAACCTGATGATAGGCCAAAGAAATGTCGAAGGAAGAAAAATACTTGGCCCCGTCAAGCGTAGCCAACATCTCATTGATATTCGGCAATGGTTGGCGGTCAATCCAAATATTGGCGTTCAAATCGCGCAAATCCACACACATCCTAAGGGACTTATCAGCCTTACGTGCAAGAACAATGGGAGCCAACCATTCGACCCCTCAATGGCCTCAATGACATCCATGCGACACAACCGTTCAAGCTCCTCTTTTAGTTCAGCACGCAAACTCAAAGGAACTTTACGCACTTTGTGTGCAATGGCTTTAGCGCCATCTTTTAAAACAATGCGATGTTGAAAACCTTTTAGTTTCCCATGTTTATCACAAAAAACAGCAGG
This sequence comes from Lissotriton helveticus, assembly GCF_964261635.1. Taxonomy (NCBI): domain Eukaryota; kingdom Metazoa; phylum Chordata; class Amphibia; order Caudata; family Salamandridae; genus Lissotriton; species Lissotriton helveticus. The sequence goes on along the minus strand of NC_136057.1, from coordinate 657,640,717 downwards.
ACACATATTAATCCACTCATCACCAGACAAGTGTTTCACAGCCACATCGTCTGAGGCGTTGGAAGATGAAGGGAAAGAGTAAAACTTAGAAGCTTCACGCCTAGATATAACCATGTCAGGATGGTTAGGATCAAGGATGATCCCCAGTTCCCCTTGTTCTTCCCAACCTAGCAAATTTGCACCATCCTTAACAACAAACACAGGGCCTGAGGCTGTATCCCCACTGAATTCTAAACATGCATCAAATTTGCCCAAGCCTTCAACTCTTTTACCTCCATAAGCAAAAATGTTGATATCAGATTGCTGGAACTGAATGTCGCCAGATGTTCCAAGATCTTTAATATTAACAAGAGTGAAAGGAGACCCCGAATCAGCCCAAAAATTCACACTCATGCCATTCACACGAATCACACAAGTGGGTGATTTCCTCTTGCGTGAACTACCAATGGACGCAACAACACCATCAGAATGTGTGATCGATGAAGATAACATTAGTAGCATATTATCATTCTCTTCACTAGAATCAACAATCTCCTCCTCCATTCACTTGACTTGAGCAGCACCTTTGTTGGATGCTGAATTGGTCACAGTAGCCTTGCAAAAATGAGAAAGATGCCCTTTTTTACCACACTTGAAGCATGTTTGGTTCAAAGCATAACAGTACTTGGCATTACCAAGATGGTTCCTGCTACCACAACGAAAACAAAAAAGTTGTGCTCTGTCCGACTTGGTCTTAGACGGGGGTAAAGTAGCAGAGTTACGTGAAGAGTTATCCGAAGGAACTTTAGTGGCTTTGACACTGTGTTTTGCTGATAAAAGTTTCACCTCAGAAGATTGAGAAGAATTACTCATCTCCTTCATACAAAATTGTGAATGCTCGATGCTTTTGGCAAGACTAATTGCAGTTTCAAGATCAGGGTCATCTGAAGCTAAAAGTTTCTCCTGAATTTTCTTGTTGCAAGTACGTTCGATTAATTGATCACGTATGATCTCATCCCTGAATTCCCTGTAATTGCACGTGAGAGATAAAGTCCTGAGAGCAGAGACAAAATCATCGATGGACTCTCCAGAGATCTGAGCACGTTGTAAAAATCTATGGCGTTCAAGTATAACATTCTTTTTAGGATCGAACCTTTTTTCCAAAGTTTTTATCAAAGATGCATAGTCATCCACAAGTAAGGAATCCCCATCATCACTACGAGTGCTAACAACTTCAAGAGTTAAGGTTTTCACAATACTTCTACCCTCGGCACCCAAATTGTACATAAGGAGTGCCCTTTTCGTTTTGGTGGTGAATGTGTCACCATCAATGGCCTCTAAATAACTTTCGAAAGTGTCCTTCCACTGTTGCCATAACATAGGAGGTGAACCAGGAGATTGAAGAAACGGTGGAGGGGCCGCAATATGGTCCATGATCACAGATTACACATGGGTGAGTTGGTGCCCACACTAATAGAGATTAAATGCACCGTAGTGAAAGATAATTTGCCAAAATAATATCCAAGAAATGTGCTCTGTTCACAAGCACTCTGTGCAGATTCGTTCAATCCAACGGAAAAATATTTAATAAAACCACAAGAGGGCACTGTTGTAAAAGAACACTATTAAAACTATCACCCAAAAACGGTATTGCCGTGTGAAAGCTGTTGCCCAAAATCAGAAAATGAAAGAGAATGTCTCAGCTTAATTGCATGTCGGCAATAATCTTGGAGTGTAGCAAATGACAAATAAATCACAATCCAGGTAACAAGGAATGAGCGCTGACTAAAGGAGAAAACAAACCTTTTGTTCCCACTCTCTCACACTAGTTTATTCCGATGCGTTGTGCTCCGTTGCCATGGGAACGAAGGACACAGAGAATGAAGCCACAAAATGGGTGCCAAGTCGTTTTGACGTCCTTTCGTTGGAAAATCGACCTTGTTTAGCCGGCGTCTGCAACGCGGTTCCAACGAGGTTTTTAAAGGCGATAGAGCACACGTGACGTGGTCCTGCAGAAGCTCAAGCGCACTCCTGCATGTCACTAGCAGCTCGCGCCCAGGACAAAATCAACTGCCTTGCCTCCCAAAGTCGTGACTCACCGATGCCGATACCCCGTCAGCTTGACCTCCCGAAGCTTGAAACAGCGCAGCTTCGGAAACAGCACACACGCCAACACAGCGGCCGGGAAAGGAGTCAAACTTGAACAGCACCAACACAATGCAGAGGAGCGAAGCCAGGAGAACAGGAGAGCAGCAAGAAACAGCGCAGAAACGGGAGAGCAGGACTGGTCAAATCGTCGCCAATGAAAAGAAGAGCTGACCACATGTAAGTTGGAGCCTCTTTATTCTTGACCAGTCCCGACAACTCCCAAGCAGCAACTGCCAGACCCCCACATTCTGTGTTCCACGCAAGGAACACGAACATAAGAAGATTCTCAGGTAACACAAAAGAAGGACCCAACACTTTCACTGTTTAATCTACACTTTCTCTGCTGTATGCTATCTTTTATATATAGCCTTTGGTGCAACCTAAGTGGCAAAGCAGTCCCGGGAAATGGGCTGCAAGGGGACATAGTAGTACCGCTGTGCATTAACTCAATACTCATCTGTAACACACATGAAAGAGCAAGGCAACCCAACACATACTTGATAACATGACAAGACACTTGCCCACTAACTGTTACAACTCGTCACCCATATTGGAATTCGAGAAACGCCAACCACAGTTCCTGCTCAGAGCTTTGGACAATGTAGATGGTATATATAACCAACACTAGATGAGCCCATGCACCACCACATGTTATTCCACATGTACCAACATGTCTGCCCCCCTGCAGAAACACACCTTTATACGTCAGTGAAGTCCCTTATTCTTGTGCCGTGGATAGCTGGGGCTGTAGGTGGGCTTCCTAGGGAGTATGCTATGACCCAGCCACAGTTTTAAGGACATACACAAGCATCTTTTAGTTAAGCAAAAAAAGAGGTTTAGTACATTCCTCATCCACAAGGTGCTTTTTTATTCCCACCTACTCATTCCTTTTACAGTTACCTATTTGTATTTCTTCTACCAGATTCTTCAAATGATGAGGGATAATAAAGTGGTTTCCCTAAATGTGATTGGCATGACACCCTTTCTTAAGAGGAAGAAAATCTTAACATATCTCCTCACCCCGTACCCAGACTTGGCATCTATATAAGAAACACACATATCTGGCGAGTAGAGTCCAAAATTGCAAATAGGGTGGGTCAGGAGGAACACCATGCCATTAAGCAGACGCCCTGAGACACAGTAACACTATCCCCAACTAAACTGTATCAAAAAGGGGGTTAGCCATCATAAAAAGAAAAGGCACACAAAATGTGTTTGGACCCGGCAGGCCATCGCATCTTCCTCAGAATGACAATACAAACACATACTATACTTATAGGATCCCAAACACAAGAGGAACACCATTTGAGATATTACTCAGTCACACTGTTAAAATGCCTTTACTCGAACATTCTGCTTGAAGGGGACTGGAATATCCCCCCAGGCCACATTGGGACAAATGTGCTTTATCACAAAACAATCCAGATCAAAATAGGCTTAGTGCTAACAAAACCGTCACCAGGGCAGGGGCGACTAAATATGTCCTATTACTGACATCCCGCAGACAAATGAAGACTTGTTGTGCATCTACCCAGCTGAAAATGACCATACGGTACTATCCACCCACACGATACGGGCAGTCAGCAAGGCACTTTTGAGTGGGCAAGTAATGAGGGCAGTGCTTAATTTGAGACAGTGGGGTGCACCAACACTAATTTTTGGGGTCCGACTCTTATTTCTTCTTATCAGATATTGACTGCGAGGAAGACAGGTACATCGCAGCCTCTGTGGAACTATTTTCTAGAGAAAGTTATTAGAACAATCAGCCGTCTCATAGAGGACGTTAGATTTTAAAAAGCTGCTGCTGAGGACTGAGATGAATTCCAACACCAGGACTCTTGTTCTAGGACTTTCAAAGGCTCTAGCTTAGATCTTAGATCTTAGAGGCCTCCACTTGTGACAACCCATGGATCTGGCAGAGTCAACTCGTTTAATATATTCATAGATGAGGAACTTTGAAAGGGATGTGTCGGGCCTTTATCACGATTTCACTATAAGTTCTTGCACCATATATCACTCCAATTTAATACGTCGAGGACTCATAGGCTTCCCCTAGCCTACACTGATGAAGACTGTAAGCATTTACTCATAAGCCATGAGAAAGCGTTACTAGAAGCCACCCTAACATTCAGTTACTATAATATAATCCACATATGGCACTGGACACCAAGCGGTAACACAACACAGGGCTTCTGCGGGGTGCCATTGGTTGGATATGCAAGCTCCAGGGTGAAATATTGTAGATGTCCTTTGAAAAAGCCAAGTCCTGGCCTCTTGTTGGGTGGTCGTATGGAAGGCCATGAGGGATGTCCTGTGAGAAGTTGTCCCCTAGCATGTCAGCGGCCCTGCTACATGAAGGAACAGATTACCCTGAAGTCATATACCAGATGAACAGATATTTCTCAACCACGTTAGCAATAACTGAACTTTGTAGCCTTAGACTTTGAAGAGGCCCACTTGGTTCAGATATACCTGAGTGCAAGAAATACATAAAACAGCGGCCTACAAAAAAATACCTATAAAGTGAGTAATCAAATGGAAACATTTGAACGCAGTTGATGCAGATGCATGCAGAATTCCAAAGGTTAGGATAAACCAATTGACTTGAGCTTATAACACGTAGAAATACAATCGGACCACCACACTACTCCATCGACACCTTTTATAGATGATACAGGCATATCTTAAAGAGATCAATGATCCATACGGCACATTGCTATGAATACGGACCATGTATAAGGTCAAGAGTGCAATCTGCAGGGTGGGAAGCTAGCACTTTATACGGACCTAAAATGTTGTAAAACTATTACTCCTATGGGATTTTGACATTATGTTTCGAAGGTAGTAACATCGGCATTGTTGTTTAGTACATTTGGACCAATACAGATGTAACACTGCTTTCCATACTAGACTGTATTTTACTTTTTATCAAGAAACTTTCAATCAATAAAACTAATTTTGCTGGTGTATGCTCTAACCGACAGACAAGAAACACCTAAACAGACCTGTTCTCTTGCAGAACCACCGGATACATAGATGTAAACCTTCTGATGAGATTTAACCATCTCCAAATGTTTGGAGAGCCAAATGGGGCTCCAGGTCCGTGAACTTAGCAATTAATGCTGCATATAGCTACTGTATATCTACATATAATCCAAGGCCTGCGCTAGGCATGGGCAGTGTGGGCAGCTGCCCAGGGCCTTGCACTGAGCTCACCAGCATGGGGCTCGCACCAGTGCACCACACTACCAGACCTCTTGTTTACATGCTGATGCCACTGAAAGAAAGGTGTCTCCTTGCAATTAGGGTCCATGGGAGGGGCCCCTACATGGGACTCTCAGGTATGGTGCCAAGAGGCCTAGGGCCCAATTGCAAGAAGACACATTTTGCAGGTTTGGTTTCCAATTAGGCTTCCTGCCCGGCTGCCCATTCAGAGACGCTGTGGTATGCCCTTTGTCCAGCATGTTGGCGCCCCCACAGTTCTAACTTTCAGCCCACAAGCAATTCTCAAACCTTCAGCCGTATAGCAGCTGTAAAAGAGATGCTTGTAGGTGGCTGAGAGGAGAAGCTGCAGCCCAGGAGGTGTCTGCACAAAGCAGCTTCCTGAGCCCTGAATGTGTCACTTATATAAATTCGAGGGACCTAGCATATTCCCTTTTGGCCAAGAGGCCCACAAATCCTAGAGCCGCTGCTGGTATAATCCATACATCAACATATTGTCCAGAGGTACTATAATGATTCATGCCAATGACAGAAATATCATTACTTTAATGGGAGTTTTCAAATCCCCAGGTGATCTAAGGAATTCTGCGTATTAATAACAGAACCAATATCTACTACTACAATGTGCATCTCCAGTACACAGTGCAGTGCCTATTAGCAGCACCTCACAGGCCTAACAATCACCCCTCCACTTGGCACATACATTTGCTCTGGAATGCCCTGACTCAACATTGGGGGTTGAACCCACCTACCTGTTATCGAGCTGGCTTTGAGCTTTGACAAAATTAAAGACCTAACGGCCGGACGCCATTGTGGTCAGCGCTCTAGCAGTCAGGCTGACTGGCTTGAGGCAATTGAGAGGCATATTTAAGGCAGAGGGAAAGGTGGGTCAGCCTTGATAAGGCAACCTATTACTGCGCGTCACGTTCTGGCATCTGTGCGCTGTCTGCATTTTTAACGCCCCGTTCTGTCTATTTTTAGTTTAAAAATAATGTAATCGTTTCCCCTTGCTTTTAATCCACTCCGCATACCTGCACTATAATTGTGCCCCACACCGCGGCTTCAGCGGCTCTCCAGCTCGCTCCCTGGGAGTCTCCTCGCCATCTTGGGGGTCTGAAGGGGACGTCGGCCGGACGCCATTGTGGTCAGCGCTCTAGCAGTCAGGCTGACTGGCTTGAGGCAATTGAGAGGCATATTTAAGGCAGAGGGAAAGGTGGGTCAGCATTGATAAGGCAACCTATTACTGCGCGTCACGTTCTGGCATCTGTGCGCTGTCTGCATTTTTAACTCCCCGTTCTGTCTATTTTTAGTTTAAAAATAATTTAATCGTTTTCCCTTGCTTTTAATCCACTCCGCATACCTGCACTATAATTGTGCCCCACACCGCGGCTTCAGCGGCTCTCCACCGCGCTCCCTGGGAGTCTCTTCGCCATCTTGGGGGTCTGAAGGGGACGTCGGCCGGACGCCATTGTGGTCAGCGCTCTAGCAGTCAGGCTGACTGGCTAGAGCCCTATTTAACCTCAGTATGCAAACGCGCGGCGTGTGCGCGCGGCGTGTGTGCCGCAGTAACGCCGGAGTCGCGCCAGAGTCCAGCCCGTCTGCACCCGTCCGCGCTAAGGACGGGCTGGACAAGTGGGCGACTGGCCCTACCGGGGGTGGACACGTTTGTATCAGGTATTCTCATCATGATCTGATCAACCTTAAACCATCTTCGTTACCGTGTCACTATATGAACCCCCCGGAGGCTATTCAAAATCTATCCCCCTGTTGCAGGTGTTTTCGGACAAGCTGCCCGGGATTTGTTTCACCATCTGGACCCACTAAAGCAGGCACTAGTGGTAAACCTGCGCTTAGCACGAGGAGGGAAAATTGATTCCTTATTAATGCGAGATCTTTGATAAAGAACAATATTGCCTTTAAGGACTTTGTCTCGGATAGAAGACCCTCTTGGGTCTTCGTTATGGAAACGTGGGCTAAAGACTCCTCGGGACCGGACCTGGTGGAGGCGGTACCGGAGGGTTATACGATGGTTAGGCAGGATAGAGTGGGATGTACAGGTGGAGGGTTGGGCATCCTTTATAAGGATTCTCACTCCTGCCGTATTACCCCATTATTAGTCCTTCAAGATGCCTTTCAGGCCCTCTATTTCTCTATCAATGAAGCATATGCTGCTCCATTTATGGGCATTCTCATTTACCGTCCCCCTGGGCCTAGAGCAGATTTTGGTCAGCATCTGCTCAGCATTTAAGAAGCTTATTTTGGTTGTGAGCACTTAACGGTACTGGGAGATATGAACTTCCATCTAGAAAATCTAGAGGCCAGTGAAACCCTCTCTCTCCTAGATGCTCTATCCGCTTGTGGGCTGCAGCAGCTAGTCAAGGGTTCCACCAACCAGGCGGGCCATACGTTGGATGGGGTCTTCTCGAATGACAGTCGGCTGACTATCGATGCCCCTATCCCGCTCACCTGGTCGGACCACTTTGCGGTCCCCTTGGAATTGGTTGCTGCTCCTGCAAACAGCAAGCGGAATGGACCTAGTAAAATGGAATCCAGGCGAAATCTTAAGAGTATAACTAATGACTCACTTGCTTCCCTGATTCCCACTATGGCTATTTCTACGGAGGAGGATGTGGGTGTGGCTGTACTTAAGTTAGAAAATTCCATCATAGTAGCTATGGATGAATTTACTCCAGCCTCCCTACGCTACTCTGCCAGAAAAAGGCCGTCGGCCCCTTGGTTCTCGGAGTCATTAAGACTACTTAGACAGAGTTGTAGGAAGCAGGAACGACTCTGGCGGATCAGCTGGGCTACGCAGGACAGGGAAATCCACAAATCCCTTTTGAGGGGATATAAGGCGGAGGTTATGAGAGCAAAGCAGGAGTATTTTACAAATCTTACTACCTCGCTTACCTCCCCGAAAGAGTTGTTTAAGATCGCGGACTCGATGTCTACCCTTTAGACCCAGGTCCCAGTCGCTAGCACACAGCAGCTCTGTGATGATATTGCCCAATATTTCCATTCAAAAATTGTCTAAATTTATTCGGCCTTAGAGTTACAAAGGGCGTCAATATCTTTCTCCCCCTCTCCATCCATCCCCCCTCAGTATCTGCGGGGTTTCTTTCCTGGTGTGTTTGTCCAGTTTTCCACCTCTTTCCCTTCAGGAACTGGATGTTCTCTTGAGTAAGACCAGGTCTGGGTCTCCCCTTGATCCCTGCCCACTTAAACTTCTTAAACAGTGTAAGGAAACTCTCTTGCCCCCATTACTGGACATTATGAACAGGGCAATGCGGGATGGCATTTTTCCCTCTCAGTGGAAGAGGGCGGTGGTTAAGCCCCTTTTGAAAATGCCTACCCTAGACCCGGAGGTTCTTAAAAACTTTCGCCCAATTTCGCTGCTCCCAGCTCCTGCAAAGATGTTGGAAACCCATCTCAACCAGCATCTTGCAACATTTCTGGAAACCTCTGGTCTTTTGGATCATTCGCAGCATGGATTTCGGAGGGGTCATAGCACGGAGTCGGCCCTTACCATAGTGCTTGATAACATCCGCACCAGAGCTGATAAGGGCCAGACTTCCCTCCTCATCCTGTTAGATCTTACGGCTGCTTTTGATACCCTGTCCCCCTCGGTGTTAATATCTCGGCTGAGGGAGATAGGGGTGGAGGGGCCAGCACTCAGTTTGCTGGCCTCCTTCCTTGACCAGAGGGAACAGAGAGTTAAGTTGGGGGAGTTCCTATCTCCATCCAATCCTGTGCAGTGTGGGGTCCCACAGGGGTCGGCATTAAGCCCGACCCTTTTCAACATCTATGTGCCCCCACTTGCCAGGCTCATTAGATCGTTTGGGATGGAGGTAGTCTCCTACGCTGATGACACTCAGATCTTGGTGTCTCTCGCCCAGTCCGTCAGCTCCTCTGCCTCCAATTTTAGACACTGTATGGAGGCAGTTGCTCAATGGATGATTGACAATTCATTGAGGCTGAACGGCGAGAAGACAGAGATCCTAGTGTTCGGTGGGAAGGAGGACATCTGGTCCGCGGAATGGTGGCCTTCATCTCTGGGAGCTTGCCCTGTACCCACGGCCCTGGCTGGGAACCTGGGAGTCTTGATCGATCCGGCCCTTGCGATGGGTCAACAAGTGAACAGGACAATATCCACTTGTTGGGGTATTATCAAGATCCTGCGGAAGATCAAACATTATCTGTCCCTGCAAGCCCGCAAGCAAATTGTGGTCGCATTAAAAGCTTCCCGGCTCGATTACTGTAATGCCTTATATGCAGAAATAAACAAGGGCCTGTTACAGCGACTAAAAATTGTGCAGAATGCTGTGGCTAAGTTTGTGCTGGACGTGCCTAGGCGTTCATCAGCCACTGCCGCTAGGAAATCCCTACATTGGCTTCCGATTGAAGCCAGGATTTCCTTTAAGGTTTTCTGTTTGATCTATGGGGCCCTGAACAGGAATGGGACGGGAGGAATAAGAGACCTGCTGGTTCCGTATGCCCCCTCCAGAAACCTTTGTTCCTCCAAAAAGTTCTTGTTATCAGTCCCCCGCGTTTGAAGTGCTAAGTGGGGAGGCAGGGCTTTCTCTAGCCTTGCTCCGAAATTGTGGAACACTCTGCCCTGTGAAATCAAGTCTCTGCCATCATTGCAAGCCTTTAGAAGGGCTCTGAAGACATGGCTCTTTGCCAAAGCCTACCCTTAATTTTGGGATCTGCCTTTTTTGTGATTTTTTTTCTTGATCGGCGCCTTGATGCCTCCGGGCTAAGTAGCGCTATATAAGTCCTCATTCATTTCATTTTAATTTCAAAGACCTTGTGGCAGTGAGTGAAGAATACTGTATAGTGACCGTGCATCACATTCGTTTGCACTCCCACTGCTCACAATTTCCGACCTGTGCAGGGCATGCATGCATGCAAAGCAAGATGCTGAGAGGTGACACACAAAACTAGCGACTGCTCATAAATAAATAGACCTGTAAAAAAGAGTAGTTACCCTGTATGTTTTCAGTCATTATACTGTTTATACCGCATTTTTAGAGAGCGTATAGTGACTGTACCTGGTCAGTAGACCTTGGACAGCAACAGGGAGGAAACCCCAGCGTTTCCAGAAGTCAAAATATTTGGAGAATGTCTTTGGGCAGATTACATTTCTTACTCTGATTGCAGCTGTCTTGCTTCTCTTTCTCTCTTCGTAGTGCTCAGTTCTCAAACCTGCAGTTGCTTGGGTGGCTATTACGTGCTGAACTTAAACCGTTTTGTATATAATGCTATATTAAATTGATATCAGTCTGTAATAGTGCATTGTAGGTCAAAAGGGAACCAGTATTTTATAAGTCAAACATTAGTAATCGTTTGTTTTGCTCCTCACAACAGATGGCAAACACTTTTTCCCGGTTATACGCACGGATAAACATGAAGGAATATCTATTTTTGTCACATAGCGGCTTTCAGTGTCTTTATGGCTTGTTTAACTATTGTATTTCAAATTGTAATTAAGCAAACACCTACCAAATACAAATATTTAGTGCAGCAGCTGGAGCTTTTCTGAGTCCTTGCAATTCAGACATGATAGCGTGTGCCACTTGAACTACTGGAAATACTTTGCAGTGCAAATCATATCACAAAACATCATCATTACATAATTTTCATTAAAATTAAGTGAATTAAAGATTAAACTAGAGACGAAAAGATGTTGCCTCCTCAGTCGCGGGACTGGTGACCTAGCTTATCCACTTCCCCTGTCCTTTGCGCCGAGCCCACTTACCTTATAGACCATCCTTTTGCCCAGTAATGGACAATTTGCTCTGAGAGGGGCAGCAAAGGCGAGGCAGTTGACATTACATAGGCGGTTATGCATCAGCCATTTCATCCCTGTCCAATTAGATGCCAATGGGGCAGAAAGGAGTATGGACTACTTGCCAATAGGAGACTTCTCCCCCCATTGACTTTACTACCCTGCCTCCTCCCTCCTCATTCGTTAACTATTCTTTCCCTGGATTCTCCTCCTGACTCACAGACAGACATTGAGGCTGCAATGAAGGAACTTGGGCACCTAGAGATATCGACAGAATAGTGAAGCCAGTACACCCTCCATTCAAGCCCCTGGACACTCCTGAAGCGAGGGACAGCCGGGGGACTTGGTGAGAGAGATACCGGGAAATGAAGGGTGGTACTAGGAATCAAAAAAGATAATACATTAACAAATGTAAAAAATGCACTGTCATAATAAAATATCGAAAAACTAGCTTTGGCACTGAAGTTTATAGGCAGGTGCATACAGCTGATTAGACTAAATGAAACTCGTAGTAGAGGACTGACAGTGGTGCAGCAAAATGTGAATGACATTTGAGCAGATACATGGATGCCTCTATATATGTATATGTGTATATGTGTGTATATATATTTATGTATATATATCCTTATCTTCAACACGGTCTGCCACCGCACACTATGAATACGCCTCCACAACGCCGGGATCCAAGAGAAGGCCCTGGACTGGACCACCTCCTTCCTCTCTGGTAGAACAGAGAGCGTCCGCCTCGCCCATTCGGCTCCAAAGCCACCAAGATCATCTACGGCGTACCCCACGGCTCAGCCCAACTGTTTAACTTCAACATGGCACCTCTCGCCCACATCGCCAGACTGCACAACCTCAACATCATCTCCTATGCCGATGACATCCAGCTGATCCTCTCCCTCACCAAAGACCCCCACACCGCCAAAAAGAACCTCCATGAAGGAATGAAGGCCGTCGCCGAATGGATAAGGAACAGCCGACTGAAGCTGAACTAAGACAAGACAGAGGTCCTCATCCTCGAATTCACCCCTTCGGCCTGGGACGACTCCAGGTGGCCGACCACACTGGGAACAGCTCCAACACCCACCGACCACGCACGCAACCTAGGGATCATCCTCGACTCCACCCTCTCAATGACTAAGCAGGTCAACGCTGTCTCTTCCTCCTACTTCAACACCATCCGCATGCTCTGCAGGATCTACATTTGGATCCCCACTGAAACGAGAAGAACGGTCACCCAGGCCCTCGTCAGCAGTAGGTTGGACTACGGAGACGCCCTCTTTGCAGGAACCTCTGCCAAAATCCTGAGATGGCTGCAATGCATCCAGAACGCCTCTTCACACCTGATCCTCGACATCCCTTGTCGCAGCCACATCACACCCCACCTGAAAGACCTGCACTAGCTCCCCGTCAACAAGAGGATAACCTTCAAGCTCCTCACCCACGCACACAAGGCACTCCACAACACCGGACCAGCGTACCTCAGCTTCTACACCCCAACCCGCCAGCTCCGCTCCGCCGGCCTTGCCCTCGCCACAGTCCCCCGCATCCGAAGAGCGACCTCTGGTAGCAGATCTTTCTTCCACCTCGCCTCCAAGACCTGGAGCCCTCTCCCCACCAACCTACGGCAGACCCTAGACCTGCTGACCTCCAGATGACTCCTCAAAACCTGGCTTTTCGAGCAGTAGCAGCATTCCCCACCCCAGCGCCTTGAGACCCTCATGGGTAAGTAGTGCAATTTACAAATGATATGATTGATTGATTGATATCATTTTGTTTAACCGCCACCGCAGATTCAGTTTCAAGTGAGTTGTTTATTTATTTATCGTGCTGTTACGCGTTTCGACAGGATCCCTTGCCTTGCTCACACACTGAGCTCCACTGCTCCTCTCCCTTTGTTGGTAGGGTCAGCCACATGATGCGATAAACACAAACAACATACTCTCTAAATTTAACATTTGTTGTAAAATCATCCATGTTCAAACATCATGAATGTTACAGATTTAAAATCATGAGTTTAACACCTTCCAAAACGTGAATACTAATCATGAAAACTTTAAAGTTAAAATCAGATATTTTTCACATGCTGTCACTTTCTCTTTTCTTGATTTGCTTATATCTCTATTTAGACTTTTTAAAATATCTTTTCTATTTTTTTGCTAATTCAAATTTTATTTTTTATTTGTTGAATGAAATGCGAGAAGTGTTTTCGTGCTGCCCAATATTTGAACCTGTTTTTTTCGTAAAATTCCACCAAACAAAATTTACCAAAGTGCAACCAAGCTGTGCCCCTTGGTTATCGATCAATCCCCTACGTTTTTAGCATTCGCACCCCAATGATTCTCTTTCGCCTTATTACATAAATGTACAGTGAAAACAGACATAAATGTCAATCTATGCAATAGTATAAGAGACCAGGAGTCTCACCTGAAGAGAGAACAGATTGTTTATACAACTAGCCTGTTCAAGTTAAAGTCTGCCAGCAGGCTTGTAATAAAGTGCAAAATGCACTATTTAAAGTGCAAGTGCATATATATATGTATTAACTACTGGCGGTAGTGCAAGTAGATATGTATAGTTAGGACCTAGTTTCCATAGGAAAAGTGTTTTGGTTTTGCCAATAACTTTGGCACTGTTTAACAAATCCTCATGAAATTTTCAAAATTAGTATTACCCTCAGTTCAACTGCTGAGTCGAAAGTTTTGGGGTGATCTGTCAAGAGGAGGCCAAAAAAAGGGAGGTTTCCAAAACGCGTATTCCCCATGCAATGTGCCATAGGGATTTCGAAGATGACTACAGCCCGAACCGCGGAAAAGAATTACGCCAAATTTGGCAGAAAGCTAGCTCTTGATCCAGAAAGCGTGATTTATGTTATTTGATGTAAATCCATTCAGTAGTTTTAGTGATATTAATTGAAAACCAAATGTGTATATCTAGGCATACAGACCCTCCAGGAAATCTGTGTTTCCATGCGCCAACGCAGGGTCCTGATTGGCTGACCGCATTTTCAGGTTGTGGCTGCCATTTTATATCTCGGGAAATGGTCCCTGTGTCTGAAATATTGCTTGCATACTAATTGAAGGGGTTGGGTGAGAGCTTTCCTGACCTCTTGTGTATGTTATAAATGGGGTTAAAGCATGTATAATGGGCAGTAAAATGCTTGGAAATGTTTTTGGGGTGACTCATGAGACCCATGGACCAGTTGTGGGGCTCAGTGCGGCCCCTATGTAAATCTGCATTGGATCTGCAAATGAAAAAATATATACTCTCACACCTACTTTTACACCCACACAGACACTCTCACACCCACTCTAACACTCATACAGACACTCTCACATCACCTCTGACACCCATGCAGACTCTCACACCCATTCACATACCCATACAGACACTCTCACACCCACTATTACACACATACATGCTCTCACCCCCTGTCACATAAAGATTCTCCCACACCCACTCAGACACCCATACAGACACTCTCACAACCACTCACATACCCATGCACAAACTCTCACACCCACTCTGACAACAAATACAGACACTCTCACACCCACACAGACCCTCTCGAACCCTGTTACACAAACAGACAGCCACTCTCTCACCCATAGAGCTACTCAGTGACGTTATAGTTAGGCTCTGTAATAATATAAAAACTATCATTTTGAAACAACTAAATACTCCATTCCACCAGTTATCGTTTACTGTGCTAACTTTAACTTGTGCCACAACATTCACTGCTTAAGGCCTTTACATATTACATCACTCATGACATGTTAAATGACATCATCGATGTCATCACTGCGAGACAAGAGAACAGAGTGACTTTTACTGGAGCAGTGTCCCCTAATGAAGGGCGTATCCCGCCCGAAATGCATTGGGATTTAAATAAACACTGCTTGGAACGAACCTTGGCATCTGTCGTGTATTAACAAGAGGCTCGGATGGGCACAGTTTCTACATGAGAAACATGGGAAATACGTCAAATGAACCCCGTATGTGGAACATTGTTTAAGCAAATGAATAGATATGCGTAAAAATTGAGCAACTTGGAAAAATGGACTAAAATGATGGATGATCAGTTGAATTTAATAGCCATGTTGGCGCTACACTGCTGTGCACTGGTTTGGGGCTAAATCTGACGCCTCATCTCTGTATAAAAAAATCACTGCTGGCTCGCAAACCCTTCAAGCAGCCAACGCCCCGCAATGCACTGACTTTGGAAGTGCGATGTATATGGTTGGCCACATGCCTCAACCCCGATAGGTACCCCTCCACTGCACATGGCACCCAACTTCCTGTGGATAGCCAGTGCCCTCTTGCTGGCCAACACCAACTATGATCTTGCAGCTCCCCATGAACACCTACCCCTCATTTCATTTCTTAAATGTATTTTTTGTTATACCACAGTTCTTCTGTGGAAGCACATGGCTAGCTGTGCAAGGTCCTGCAAGGGTCCCACGGTACCTACCGGGGCCTCACTGAGTCCCACTGGAGCACCACTGGACCCGCAGCACAATGTAGTTTTTTTTAGTTTGGCCTTAAAGTCTCTCTGTATCACCCTCACAAGGCGTATGGAGTCTAGGTAGCAATTTTTACCTTTCGTGTTGCGGCCAGCCAATTCGATTGATATGAGTCCTGCGTGAGCGTGCTGGCCAACAGAAAAAAGCATTTGCGACCTCTCCTTTGCTCCAATTTTTGCATTTGCAGTTCCAGTGACTCAGTGGGAGTCCACCGGGATTAACTGTCAGTTCAGTATATCTATCAATTTTGAAACTTAATTTCTCAACAACCTCTGAACAGATATACACTAAATCACAAAAAGCACACTTTCTGGGAGGAGACCTAGCGTTCTGAGAAATTTGGTGTAATTCTGTTCCGCTGTTTTCTCCGTATTGTTGTCTAAATTTTTCTATAAAAACATGGGAAAAAGTGTTTTGGGATTCCCTCCCTTTTTCTCAGTCCCCGCTTGATGAATCACCGCAAACTTTCCAGCAAGGAGCTGAGGCACTTGAACTTTTTGGGGAAAGTTTCATGAGGACATGTCAAACAGAGCCAAGGTTATTAGAAAAACATAAAGTGCTGTTCCTATGGAAACTCTGAATCATGTACAACTATACAGTGCAGCCGCTGCAGTGTCAAATATTTATATAAACATATACTGGCTCTAGACTCAAATGTGCACACACACTACAAGTTGGCTGTTATGGTTATTGTTAGAAATTGGGTCTCGTGTTGGCAGATGTTTGCACCCTGTCCGAGTAGGGACTACAATCCTAGTTAGGGTAAGTCAGATACACAACCTAAATAAACAGAGCTAATGTTCCTGGGTAACTGCACCAGACCCTTGGAAATGGATTAGCTGGCCAGACAACTGGAGTGACCCCTCCCCCAAGCCCTCCATCAAGAGCTTAGGGATGTGACTTGACCAGAATCTTTCTATGGATACCCAAGCTCAAAAACTCTCAGCTGCTTGCTTCGGTATTCTCCGCTTGATCCGTAAGATCATAGAGCTTCTCCCAGAGCAGACACTGAAAACGGTGATTCAAACACTAGTGGTCTCAAGATTGGACTACAGTAACTTAATGTACCTAGGTGCCCCCTTTGGCATCGCCCCCAAATTTGTAGTCAATAGGCTGCAAGTTGTTCAAAATGCAGGGCCAGGATGATACTAAAAATTCCCAAGTGCAAGTCAGTGAAAGCCTCATTGAGCAAACTACACTGGCTTCCTATCCAATCCAGGGTCAAGTTCAAGGCATTTTACCTAGCCCCCAAAGCCAGCCATGTTATGGTCTCTCGTCTCCCCTTATGTACCCAACAGGTTCCTCGTGTCCTCGTCTGATTTCCTAATGAGCACAACAAGAATAAAAAAAGCCAGATGGGGAGGGAGATCCTTTACTCATCTGGTCCCGAAACTTTGGAACTCAATAACAATTGAATTGAGACTTCTGAAGGACCTACATAGCTTCAGGAAGAAACTCAAATAATGGCTCTTTCCATGATTGCCACTCCACACCGATCTGTCACTCTCTCTGCAGCGCTGGGAATCCCTGGGGCAACTATACACTCTATAAATCACATGACGATAAACCTGTGCCCACCCTGTGGTACCTTGGCACGGAGCAATCACGCTTAAGTTAAGAGGCAATGTTTAAGTATTTGCAAAACACTGAAATTACTGTAACACTGTAAAACACTACAAAAAGACTCCACACCAGTTTAGAAAAATATAGAATAGTCATCTGTATAAAACAAGACAAAACAAGACCAAAAGGACAAAAATACAATAAGTTGAACTTGAGATATTAATTTTTAAAGAATAAACAGCAATGCAGTGCATAAAAGTCAAAAGCGCTTAGGGGTTACTTCAGGTCGTGCGCTACCAGAATAAATCCAAAGTGTCAGATCGACTGCTAAGGAATGCAGGTCGGCTACAGGACCCACGCAGAGCTCAATGAAAATGTACCTCTAATGGAGCAAGCGTCGGAGTCGAAAACTAGATTTTTCAGTTCCGATTAATGCAGTTGGGTCGATGCGTCGAAGTCGAGCTTCACAGTTGGGTCGCGTGTAATTGTCGAACTTCTTATGATGTAGGCGCTGCGTGAGCATTGAACCTCCAATTCGATACCTCGGATTTTCGCTGCATTTGATGTTGAACTTCACAGTCAGGTCCTATATCGCCATCGAGCCACGCAGGGATGTCTTTGGATCGGCACGGCGTCAACATGGAAAAGTATTGTGTCAGTTTCGATCAGCGCAAAGTCATCCCTGCACCGCGTTTTTCAGGAAAACAGCTGCAGTACCCAATTTCAAGACGCAGGACTGGATTGGCACCTCTTGGCAGGTCAGGACTCACAGTTGGCAGAGTCCAGCTGCATAAGCAGAGTTTAAAGAAGTCTTTGATGGCCCTGGGACATCATGAAAAGGGTGGCAAGCCAGCAAGCTCTTGGAGAAACCTGGGTTCAAGGATGTAGAGAGCAGGTCTAGTCCTTCTCACTCCCAGGCAAGCAGGAAGCAGGCCAGCACAGCAAAGCAGGTAGCAAACTTGCAGTCCCTCCTATAGCACAGCAATCAGCAGGCAGTAGGCCAACACAACAAATCAGTTAGCAGAGTGGCAGTCCCTCCTACCGTACAGCAGCTCTTCTTTAAGGCAGGATGTCATTGGTTCCAGCAAAGTTCTGATTTGGTGGTGTCAGGGGTCCAGTACTCTTACCCAGGTGTGCCTTTGAGGTGGGGAAGACTTCAAAGAGGACTTTGAAGATCACAAGGTCCTTGCCTTTCCTGCCCTGACTCCAGATTTACTACAGCGGGTATGCAGTTCTTTGGGCGGGGACATACTCCCTCCCAATCTACCTCAGTTTGGTGATGGGGAATGATGGGACAAATGTCACACTCCAGCTTCCTGTGTGTGTGATTGTCTCGAGGGAATGGACAAAGTTCAGCTGTAACACAACTCAGACGTGCATTCAGAAACAGGCAGAGGCACAGAATGGGTAAAGTAAAAAAAAATGCCAACTTTCTAAAAGTTTTTTAGTGTGGGGTGGAACTGCACTCCTGTACTCAATGATTAGAATAAGTTATATGGATGGTGAAGAAATCTTAGCGTGCTTACTAGTGTGAGGGTTGTGTGCCAAACTCCCTCCTGAGTAACAATCATGTAAATACAAGCCCTAGGAAACCCAGGGCTGCTAGTCGCACAGCAATTGGGCAAAACGCCTCTATAATTTAAATGGTATTTTTCACAAGTATTCAAATGTTCAGGTTAACATTTATTTTTCAAAGAAAAGTTATCTTTCTCTTCCACATTATACATCAAAATATATATTAGTATCTACTTGTTTCACAAAGTATTCATGGTCAAAAAACATGAAGCACTTGAAAATATTAACACAACATATTTTCAATCCAAGTGAAATTATAATAACGATTCATCAGTAATTGAAATTCAAAAAGCAAAACCCAATGCATTTCGGGTGCTTAATGCACCCTTCTTCAGGGGATTAAACAATTGCAAACAAAATTCAATGGTCCTTGAGTGATTGATCTCTCAGATTGCGGGTTCAACAGGATCTAAAAAGCAACAAACCAAACTCTAATAAGTAATTCCATATATACAGGTTACATCTCGCAAAAACGTGCTGGAGTGAACACTGAGGAAGAGCAACCAAAGGTACACGCCACCATAAAACACCCGTGTTTCATAGAGCCATCACTAAATATAAAGTGTGCAGGTCTAAACAACTTATAAAAGAAAGCAAGTTTAAAAAGAAGTATTTACATTCTCAGAAGTTAGAAGCATGCTCATAACTATATCAACCTATAAAAACGTGCTGCGGGTAATTACACCAAGTATGCTACTGTGCTCGACTTTTACCCTTTAATCCAAAATTGCCTGAAAGGACATGAAGAAAACAAAAACGTACGTACGGTCCTATAAACAACTTTCCATTGTTCTTAATTGCTTGTCCAGCGAAAGGCCTCTCTGTACCAACACCTGAATAATATATAAGTACCGGTCTGTTACTACTACCGTCCAACATGCTTTCAATAAATCACTGCTTAACTTCGACCAAGTGACATCTCTTACCGCCACTCGTACATGCCAGTCCACACGCTGTTCAGAAAAAGTCGCCCTGCTGCTCTCTGCATTCAAATAAGAAATGCTTCATGAGTTATTAGTTATGCGGCAGCCACCCTTACCTAGATATTTAATTGTCGCTTCATACGAACACTAACCTTGCGCCTCCAACAACGGCGTCCTGAATGATTTCCCGGTGCGAGTCCGCCCTGCCGATCACATGGTGCGGAACTCGCCCGGTTTGTACTACCTCACTAGATACAAAGAAAGGACTATCTTAGCGCTACTGTGATTCTCCTCATTGCTTATGGCGGTCTCGTTGTTTACTGCCTTCTGCGTGCTATGCACCTCAACTACACACGTCATGATGATCTTCAAAGAACCCATCTAAAATATTGTTAAATATTGTGAGGTACGGCATCATGCTGTGATCAAAAAGTAATTCTAGATATATCCGCATGTTGTTATGTTACTCTGTTATGTGGCAACCTCTGCCCTGATATCAAAAAAATTTCGCTGTGTATATACAGAAGCTATACAAATATCTAAAAAAAGCAAACTGAATATGAAAAGGGTGCGAAAATAAATAAAAATTGCTTATAGCAAAAAAGCTCAAGTGTAAAAAACCTCTAAATACCACGGACTCATCCATTATGCTGTTAGCTTAATCGTGTACTAACTGAAACTGCGAATAGATTGGAAAAGGAAAAAGAAGATAGCATAAGTAGGTTTTAAGACTCAGTGTTCCTCCTTACAATCTGACATAAGTTCTGTAATGAAATTTATAGAAAACACACAAGTTCGTAATGATCATTTAAACCATTCGGATTGATTGTTCCTAAGAATTTAATCCAATGTGTTTCCCTTCTAGCTAGAAGTGTATGCAAATCCAATCCTGGACTGCGCTCTATACATTCTAGGACTGTGTACCTTAATTGGGGAATTGAGTGTTTAGCTTCTACCCAATGTCTTGCCAATGGGGAAGTTGTAGTGCGATTCCTGATGCGACTTTTGTGTTCTACTATGCGAGTCTTTATTTTACGACTCGTGCGCCCCACGTAAACTAGTCCGCAAGGACACTTAATCGCATATACAACTCCTTCTGTGTTGCAATCTGCATTATGTCTTAATTTGATGCTCACCCCTGAGTGCGGATGAGGAAATTGATCACCTGTGATGACGTTACCACATTGTCCGCAGTTATAGCATTTCATCATACCCCTCTCTCTTTGTCGGGTGGTTCTTTTTTGAGGTTTCAAAAGTTCCCTTAGATTCTTGGTTCTGGTATGTGCGAAAAGGGGACTGCCATGAAATACTGTTTTAAAGTCAGGTTCATTTTCGATTAGTTCCCAACGATTCCTGATTGCTGTTTTAATTTGTGTTGCTTGCGTGGAATTCTTGAGAACAAATACCTCGCGTTGCATGGGTATCTTTTCTTTAGGAGTTAAAAGTTCATCCCGAGTTTTTCCTGATGTTACCTGTGCGGCTTCGTTGAGTATTTTTTCTGGATAACCTCGCTCTTTGTATTGTTGCATCTGTGCTATGATCTCTTCCTCGCTTCGTGCATCATCCGATGTTATTCTCTTGATTCGCATCATCTGCGAAATCGGGAGATGTTTTTTCAGACTGTAAGGATGCGCACTCGAAAAGAGCAGTGCGTTGTTCACATCTGTTGGCTTCCTGTATACTGACGTGGATAGCCCTGATGGTGTTTTGCTTATTTCAATGTCCAAAAAGTGGATCTTCTGTTTTTCTATACTATGTGTGAATTGAATACGAGGGTTCCGTTCATTCAGTTTGCTGATGCTCTCTTCCAATTCATCTCTGGTACCTGTCCAGATGACTAAGATGTCGTCTATGTACCTCAAGAAAACTGCTGCGTGTTTTTTCCACATATCATTAGAAAATATAAATTGATCCTCAAAATGGGCCATGTAGGTATTGGCGTACGATGGTGCTCCAGGAAAACCCATCGCTGTACCTGTGCGCTGTATAAAAAAGTTTTCCATCCAAACAAAATAGTTGTTGTAAAGTGCGAAATGTAATAATTCTAGTAGGAACACTGCTTTATCGTGATCAATTTCAGAGTTTAACAGTCGCCATTCTATTGCCTCCAGTCCTTCTTCATGTGCGATAGAGGTGTATAGTGCAACTACATCAATAGTGCAGAGCCAGATGTCATTGGCAAAAAGATGTTTTTGTGATTCCAGTTTCAGTAAACAATCTGTGGTGTCCTTAACGTATGTCTTCCAGGATTGGACCAACGGTTGGAGGTAAAAGTCAAGATAGTATCCCAGAGACTCGTGGATAGATCCACACCCTGCTACTATTGGTCGAAAAGGTGGTTTAGTTCTGTGCTTGTGCACCTTCGGTAGCATGTACAGGGTAGGAATCTTAGGTGCAGAGTTGAATAGAAATTTCCTTGTATTTGCGTCTATAATGCCAGATTCTAAAGCTCTGGACAGGAACTCGTCCAGTATTCTCAGTAATTCATTTGTGGGGTCATGTTCCAGAGGAAGGTAAGTATCTCTATCTTGAATGTGTTCCCTAACACTCTTGTTATAAAAATCGGTGTCAAGCACCACTAGAGCTCCTCCTTTGTCTGCTGGATGAAATGTCACTGAAGAATCTTGTCTCAGCTTGTTAAGGGTACGTCGTTCTTTTGGACTTAAGTTTTGATGTTGTTTTAAACCATATTGTATTGATTCTAAATCCTTTTTAACCAGGGATTCAAAGATGTCAAGGGTCTTATGAGAGATTGGCGATAAAAATCTACTCTTGGGTCTAAATTTCTTCTGTTCAAGCGTGAGTTCTTGTTGACTAGGGTTAAGTGTGAAAAACCACCTTAGCCTTAATTTGCGCATGAATTTGAAGAGGGCTACCTCCGTTTCTAATGCATTGGATGTGTAAGAAGGAACAAAAGAGGTTCCTTTATTAAGTACTTTGGTCTCTTCTGAAGTTAACTGTCTTGATGAAATGTTAATTACCAAGGAGTTCACTTCTTCACAGTTCGCTGTGGCCTGCCTTGTTCCTTGTGCACTTTTGGTTTTTCCGCGCCTTGTATTTCGTCTTGTTGTGTTGGTGTTTTGTCTGGTGGAATCCTGATCGGGGGACCCTCCCCTAAAAAAGGACCACTGCTTTTGGAAGTGGTAGCCGAAGTCTCCATGTTTGGTGCGGTGAGATGTGTCAAAGTAGCAGGGGGCCTCTGCATCGTTAGATCCTCATCTTGTACTATGCTCTCCTCGGACGACGCTGCATCTGGTTTTTTGAAGACCCTCTTCTGTGCATATTTTTCGGCCCAAGTGTAGACCTCGTCCAACTTGTAATCTATAGTGTCCCTTCGGAACTTGCGAATCTTCCTTTCATGTACTTCCTTTGCGTGGGTATCAAGATTTTTGTTTATTTTTTCAAGTACTTGATTCCAATTCTCATTTTCCATCCGGCTGCTTATTTCGTTTTTTAACTTATTGATATCAAAACTTAATTCGCTTAACAGTGTCGATATCTCTTCTATTATAAGCAAGATTAAATCAAGCGAACATTTATTCAGAATAGCGTTCCAACGGGCCATAAAGGATTTGTTGTATTTAAAGAGCATTGGGCGTAGAGCCACCCTTAAGCCTCTGGGTATACGCTTGACTTTATGATATTCGATCAGCGTTGTTGCGTGTAATCTTTGATTCACTTCTTTTCTCATTAAATATTCGAGTTGTTTGAGTTGCTGCGTAGTAGTTCCCGTTGATGTGCCGTATTCCCTTTTCGAGTGCGCATCCTTACAGTCTGAAAAAACATCTCCCGATTTCGCAGATGATGCGAATCAAGAGAATAACATCGGATGATGCACGAAGCGAGGAAGAGATCATAGCACAGATGCAACAATACAAAGAGCGAGGTTATCCAGAAAAAATACTCAACGAAGCCGCACAGGTAACATCAGGAAAAACTCGGGATGAACTTTTAACTCCTAAAGAAAAGATACCCATGCAACGCGAGGTATTTGTTCTCAAGAATTCCACGCAAGCAACACAAATTAAAACAGCAATCAGGAATCGTTGGGAACTAATCGAAAATGAACCTGACTTTAAAACAGTATTTCATGGCAGTCCCCTTTTCGCACATACCAGAACCAAGAATCTAAGGGAACTTTTGAAACCTCAAAAAAGAACCACCCGACAAAGAGAGAGGGGTATGATGAAATGCTATAACTGCGGACAATGTGGTAACGTCATCACAGGTGATCAATTTCCTCATCCGCACTCAGGGGTGAGCATCAAATTAAGACATAATGCAGATTGCAACACAGAAGGAGTTGTATATGCGATTAAGTGTCCTTGCGGACTAGTTTACGTGGGGCGCACGAGTCGTAAAATAAAGACTCGCATAGTAGAACACAAAAGTCGCATCAGGAATCGCACTACAACTTCCCCATTGGCAAGACATTGGGTAGAAGCTAAACACTCAATTCCCCAATTAAGGTACACAGTCCTAGAATGTATAGAGCGCAGTCCAGGATTGGATTTGCATACACTTCTAGCTAGAAGGGAAACACATTGGATTAAATTCTTAGGAACAATCAATCCGAATGGTTTAAATGATCATTACGAACTTGTGTGTTTTCTATAAATTTCATTACAGAACTTATGTCAGATTGTAAGGAGGAACACTGAGTCTTAAAACCTACTTATGCTATCTTCTTTTTCCTTTTCCAATCTATTCGCAGTTTCAGTTAGTACACGATTAAGCTAACAGCATAATGGATGAGTCCGTGGTATTTAGAGGTTTTTTACACTTGAGCTTTTTTGCTATAAGCAATTTTTATTTATTTTCGCACCCTTTTCATATTCAGTTTGCTTTTTTTAGATATTTGTATAGCTTCTGTATATACACAGCGAAATTTTTTTGATATCAGGGCAGAGGTTGCCACATAACAGAGTAACATAACAACATGCGGATATATCTAGAATTACTTTTTGATCACAGCATGATGCCGTACCTCACAATATTTAACAATATTTTAGATGGGTTCTTTGAAGATCATCATGACGTGTGTAGTTGAGGTGCATAGCACGCAGAAGGCAGTAAACAACGAGACCGCCATAAGCAATGAGGAGAATCACAGTAGCGCTTAGATAGTCCTTTCTTTGTATCTAGTGAGGTAGTACAAACCGGGCGAGTTCCGCACCATGTGATCGGCAGGGCGGACTCGCACCGGGAAATCATTCAGGACGCCGTTGTTGGAGGCGCAAGGTTAGTGTTCGTATGAAGCGACAATTAAATATCTAGGTAAGGGTGGCTGCCGCATAACTAATAACTCATGAAGCATTTCTTATTTGAATGCAGAGAGCAGCAGGGCGACTTTTTCTGAACAGCGTGTGGACTGGCATGTACGAGTGGCGGTAAGAGATGTCACTTGGTCGAAGTTAAGCAGTGATTTATTGAAAGCATGTTGGACGGTAGTAGTAACAGACCGGTACTTATATATTATTCAGGTGTTGGTACAGAGAGGCCTTTCGCTGGACAAGCAATTAAGAACAATGGAAAGTTGTTTATAGGACCGTACGTACGTTTTTGTTTTCTTCATGTCCTTTCAGGCAATTTTGGATTAAAGGGTAAAAGTCGAGCACAGTAGCATACTTGGTGTAATTACCCGCAGCATGTTTTTATAGGTTGATATAGTTATGAGCATGCTTCTAACTTCTGAGAATGTAAACACTTCTTTTTAAACTTGCTTTCTTTTATAAGTTGTTTAGACCTGCACACTTTATATTTAGTGATGGCTCTATGAAACACGGGTGTTTTATGGTGGCGTGTACCTTTGGTTGCTCTTCCTCAGTGTTCACTCCAGCACGTTTTTGCGAGATGTAACCTGTATATATGGAATTACTTATTAGAGTTTGGTTTGTTGCTTTTTAGATCCTGTTGAACCCGCAATCTGAGAGATCAATCACTCAAGGACCATTGAATTTTGTTTGCAATTGTTTAATTCCCTGAAGAAGGGTGCATTAAGCACCCGAAATGCATTGGGTTTTGCTTTTTGAATTTCAATTACTGATGAATCGTTATTATAATTTCACTTGGATTGAAAATATGTTGTGTTAATATTTTCAAGTGCTTCATGTTTTTTGACCATGAATACTTTGTGAAACAAGTAGATACTAATATATATTTTGATGTATAATGTGGAAGAGAAAGATAACTTTTCTTTGAAAAATAAATGTTAACCTGAACATTTGAATACTTGTGAAAAATACCATTTAAATTATAGAGGCGTTTTGCCCAATTGCTGTGCGACTAGCAGCCCTGGTTTCCTAGGGCTTGTATTTACATGATTGTTACTCAGGAGGGAGTTTGGCACACAACCCTCACACTAGTAAGCACGCTAAGATTTCTTCACCATCCATATAACTTATTCTAATCATTGAGTACAGGAGTGCAGTTCCACCCCACACTAAAAAATTTATACCCACAGTGCCAACCAGTGGACTAGCACCCAGGAATTATCATGTCCTGGCAGGACATTTCAAATTTAACTACAAACCAGGCAGAAACGAAAGTTTACTCATCGGAAGAAGCGGAAATAATTTATGCCTTAGTGAAGGAAGTGAGGGAATACGGCACATCAACGGGAACTACTACGCAGCAACTCAAACAACTCGAATATTTAATGAGAAAAGAAGTGAATCAAAGATTACACGCAACAACGCTGATCGAATATCATAAAGTCAAGCGTATACCCAGAGGCTTAAGGGTGGCTCTACGCCCAATGCTCTTTAAATACAACAAATCCTTTATGGCCCGTTGGAACGCTATTCTGAATAAATGTTCGCTTGATTTAATCTTGCTTATAATAGAAGAGATATCGACACTGTTAAGCGAATTAAGTTTTGATATCAATAAGTTAAAAAACGAAATAAGCAGCCGGATGGAAAATGAGAATTGGAATCAAGTACTTGAAAAAATAAACAAAAATCTTGATACCCACGCAAAGGAAGTACATGAAAGGAAGATTCGCAAGTTCCGAAGGGACACTATAGATTACAAGTTGGACGAGGTCTACACTTGGGCCGAAAAATATGCACAGAAGAGGGTCTTCAAAAAACCAGATGCAGCGTCGTCCGAGGAGAGCATAGTACAAGATGAGGATCTAACGATGCAGAGGCCCCCTGCTACTTTGACACATCTCACCGCACCAAACATGGAGACTTCGGCTACCACTTCCAAAAGCAGTGGTCCTTTTTTAGGGGAGGGTCCCCCGATCAGGATTCCACCAGACAAAACACCAACACAACAAGACGAAATACAAGGCGCGGAAAAACCAAAAGTGCACAAGGAACAAGGCAGGCCACAGCGAACTGTGAAGAAGTGAACTCCTTGGTAATTAACATTTCATCAAGACAGTTAACTTCAGAAGAGACCAAAGTACTTAATAAAGGAACCTCTTTTGTTCCTTCTTACACATCCAATGCATTAGAAACGGAGGTAGCCCTCTTCAAATTCATGCGCAAATTAAGGCTAAGGTGGTTTTTCACACTTAACCCTAGTCAACAAGAACTCACGCTTGAACAGAAGAAATTTAGACCCAAGAGTAGATTTTTATCGCCAATCTCTCATAAGACCCTTGACATCTTTGAATCCCTGGTTAAAAAGGATTTAGAATCAATACAATATGGTTTAAAACAACATCAAAACTTAAGTCCAAAAGAACGACGTACCCTTAACAAGCTGAGACAAGATTCTTCAGTGACATTTCATCCAGCAGACAAAGGAGGAGCTCTAGTGGTGCTTGACACCGATTTTTATAACAAGAGTGTTAGGGAACACATTCAAGATAGAGATACTTACCTTCCTCTGGAACATGACCCCACAAATGAATTACTGAGAATACTGGACGAGTTCCTGTCCAGAGCTTTAGAATCTGGCATTATAGACGCAAATACAAGGAAATTTCTATTCAACTCTGCACCTAAGATTCCTACCCTGTACATGCTACCGAAGGTGCACAAGCACAGAACTAAACCACCTTTTCGACCAATAGTAGCAGGGTGTGGATCTATCCACGAGTCTCTGGGATACTATCTTGACTTTTACCTCCAACCGTTGGTCCAATCCTGGAAGACATACGTTAAGGACACCACAGATTGTTTACTGAAACTGGAATCACAAAAACATCTTTTTGCTAATGACATCTGGCTCTGCACTATTGATGTAGTTGCACTATACACCTCTATCGCACATGAAGAAGGACTGGAGGCAATAGAATGGCGACTGTTAAACTCTGAAATTGATCACGATAAAGCAGTGTTCCTACTAGAATTATTACATTTCGCACTTTACAACAACTATTTTGTTTGGATGGAAAACTTTTTTATACAGCGCACAGGTACAGCGATGGGTTTTCCTGGAGCACCATCGTACGCCAATACCTACATGGCCCATTTTGAGGATCAATTTATATTTTCTAATGATATGTGGAAAAAACACGCAGCAGTTTTCTTGAGGTACATAGACGACATCTTAGTCATCTGGACAGGTACCAGAGATGAATTGGAAGAGAGCATCAGCAAACTGAATGAACGGAACCCTCGTATTCAATTCACACATAGTATAGAAAAACAGAAGATCCACTTTTTGGACATTGAAATAAGCAAAACACCATCAGGGCTATCCACGTCAGTATACAGGAAGCCAACAGATGTGAACAACGCACTGCTCTTTTCGAGTGCGCATCCTTACAGTCTGAAAAAACATCTCCCGATTTCGCAGATGATGCGAATCAAGAGAATAACATCGGATGATGCACGAAGCGAGGAAGAGATCATAGCACAGATGCAACAATACAAAGAGCGAGGTTATCCAGAAAAAATACTCAACGAAGCCGCACAGGTAACATCAGGAAAAACTCGGGATGAACTTTTAACTCCTAAAGAAAAGATACCCATGCAACGCGAGGTATTTGTTCTCAAGAATTCCACGCAAGCAACACAAATTAAAACAGCAATCAGGAATCGTTGGGAACTAATCGAAAATGAACCTGACTTTAAAACAGTATTTCATGGCAGTCCCCTTTTCGCACATACCAGAACCAAGAATCTAAGGGAACTTTTGAAACCTCAAAAAAGAACCACCCGACAAAGAGAGAGGGGTATGATGAAATGCTATAACTGCGGACAATGTGGTAACGTCATCACAGGTGATCAATTTCCTCATCCGCACTCAGGGGTGAGCATCAAATTAAGACATAATGCAGATTGCAACACAGAAGGAGTTGTATATGCGATTAAGTGTCCTTGCGGACTAGTTTACGTGGGGCGCACGAGTCGTAAAATAAAGACTCGCATAGTAGAACACAAAAGTCGCATCAGGAATCGCACTACAACTTCCCCATTGGCAAGACATTGGGTAGAAGCTAAACACTCAATTCCCCAATTAAGGTACACAGTCCTAGAATGTATAGAGCGCAGTCCAGGATTGGATTTGCATACACTTCTAGCTAGAAGGGAAACACATTGGATTAAATTCTTAGGAACAATCAATCCGAATGGTTTAAATGATCATTACGAACTTGTGTGTTTTCTATAAATTTCATTACAGAACTTATGTCAGATTGTAAGGAGGAACACTGAGTCTTAAAACCTACTTATGCTATCTTCTTTTTCCTTTTCCAATCTATTCGCAGTTTCAGTTAGTACACGATTAAGCTAACAGCATAATGGATGAGTCCGTGGTATTTAGAGGTTTTTTACACTTGAGCTTTTTTGCTATAAGCAATTTTTATTTATTTTCGCACCCTTTTCATATTCAGTTTGCTTTTTTTAGATATTTGTATAGCTTCTGTATATACACAGCGAAATTTTTTTGATATCAGGGCAGAGGTTGCCACATAACAGAGTAACATAACAACATGCGGATATATCTAGAATTACTTTTTGATCACAGCATGATGCCGTACCTCACAATATTTAACAATATTTTAGATGGGTTCTTTGAAGATCATCATGACGTGTGTAGTTGAGGTGCATAGCACGCAGAAGGCAGTAAACAACGAGACCGCCATAAGCAATGAGGAGAATCACAGTAGCGCTTAGATAGTCCTTTCTTTGTATCTAGTGAGGTAGTACAAACCGGGCGAGTTCCGCACCATGTGATCGGCAGGGCGGACTCGCACCGGGAAATCATTCAGGACGCCGTTGTTGGAGGCGCAAGGTTAGTGTTCGTATGAAGCGACAATTAAATATCTAGGTAAGGGTGGCTGCCGCATAACTAATAACTCATGAAGCATTTCTTATTTGAATGCAGAGAGCAGCAGGGCGACTTTTTCTGAACAGCGTGTGGACTGGCATGTACGAGTGGCGGTAAGAGATGTCACTTGGTCGAAGTTAAGCAGTGATTTATTGAAAGCATGTTGGACGGTAGTAGTAACAGACCGGTACTTATATATTATTCAGGTGTTGGTACAGAGAGGCCTTTCGCTGGACAAGCAATTAAGAACAATGGAAAGTTGTTTATAGGACCGTACGTACGTTTTTGTTTTCTTCATGTCCTTTCAGGCAATTTTGGATTAAAGGGTAAAAGTCGAGCACAGTAGCATACTTGGTGTAATTACCCGCAGCACGTTTTTATAGGTTGATATAGTTATGAGCATGCTTCTAACTTCTGAGAATGTAAATACTTCTTTTTAAACTTGCTTTCTTTTATAAGTTGTTTAGACCTGCACACTTTATATTTAGTGATGGCTCTATGAAACACGGGTGTTTTATGGTGGCGTGTACCTTTGGTTGCTCTTCCTCAGTGTTCACTCCAGCACGTTTTTGCGAGATGTAACCTGTATATATGGAATTACTTATTAGAGTTTGGTTTGTTGCTTTTTAGATCCTGTTGAACCCGCAATCTGAGAGATCAATCACTCAAGGACCATTGAATTTTGTTTGCAATTGTTTAATCCCCTGAAGAAGGGTGCATTAAGCACCCGAAATGCATTGGGTTTTGCTTTTTGAATTTCAATTACTGATGAATCGTTATTATAATTTCACTTGGATTGAAAATATGTTGTGTTAATATTTTCAAGTGCTTCATGTTTTTTGACCATGAATACTTTGTGAAACAAGTAGATACTAATATATATTTTGATGTATAATGTGGAAGAGAAAGATAACTTTTCTTTGAAAAATAAATGTTAACCTGAACATTTGAATACTTGTGAAAAATACCATTTAAATTATAGAGGCGTTTTGCCCAATTGCTGTGCGACTAGCAGCCCTGGTTTTCCTAGGGCTTGTATTTACAACTTTCTAAAAGTGGCATTTTTAGACTTACAATTTAAAATCTGACTGCACCATAAGTTGTGATTTTACATTGTGAGTCCAGAAACACCAAACTCCAAATCTTTGTCTCTTCCGAATTGGAAATAACACTTAAAATATGTTTAAGACAATCTCAATATTGACCTATGATAGAGAAAGTCCTTGCAGCAGTGAAAAACGAATTTAACTTATTTTCACTACTAGGACATGTAAAACTCAAGAATGCATGTCCTACCTTGTAAATAATGTAATCAAAAGCAATTTCTCTTGAATGACTTTATATCCTTGATCTCATCATACACTCATTCATGTATGCAATGGTCAAATATCCACATCAAGTTATTAAACAGGACATTAATTGTATCTAGTACCCTGTCTCATGGATTGTGGGGCCACTCTCTCTTTTTAAGACACCTTGTAAATACACTGCACCCTGCCCATAGGGCTGGCTAGGACCTACCTTAGGGGTGACATATATGATGAAAGGGAAGATGTGGACCTGCAAGCAAGTTAACTTGCTAGGTCAAAATGGCAGTGGCAGGCCAGAGCCATGTTTTAAGGGGCTACTGAAGTGGGTGGCACAATCAGTGCTGCAGGGCCACTACTAGCATTTAATTTATAAGCCCTGGGCACATATAGTGTACTTTCCTAGGGACTTATACGTAAATTGAATATTGCAATTGTGGATAAGCCATTATTATAATGCTTTGAGTCTACAACATTTGCACTTTAGTACTTTTTAGCAGTGGTAAAGTGCCCAGAATCCTAAAGCCAGCAAAAATTAAATCAGCAAAAAGGAGGTTTGAAAGCAAAATGTCAGGGGAAACCATGCCAAGGACGTCCGGTCTAACAATTATGAACACAAACAACAGCTGCCATAACTTGTACCAATTACCATGGAGTTCTCTTGATATCTCTTTACTTTCTGTATAGCTGGCAAATTCATATTTTCCGCATGGCGTGGGTCGCGAGATATGTTATGTTAACTGGATTGGTAGAGCGCGGTTTGCCACTCTCGAGTAAGTGTATAGGTGCGAGAGTTGTACGGGGTTAGATGAAAAGCCAGGTCCTCAGCCTCTTGCAGAATTCAAGAAGGGAGGAAGAGGCCCTAATGTGTAGAAGGAGGTAGTTTCATGTTTTGGGTCCAATGTATGAAATGGCTAGGCCTGCTGCTCTGCTTTTGCAGATACTGGGGGACTGTGCGAGAAAAAGTGAGACTGATTGCAGGTGTCTGCTGGGTTGGTGGAATTGAAGGCAGCTATTGAGGTATGCTGGAAAGTTGTACATTGACTCATGTAATGTGCTGTGGGCATTGGTAACCACGACTGGAGAATTTGTTTTCGTGCAGTGGCAGTTGGCCAGACCAGGTGTATAACTGCCAATGGGCTGCCAAGCCCAGCTACACTTGTCGTCCAAGCACAGTGGGATTGACTGAAGGCCCTGGCTTGTGGCCTGGTCCTGCTCCCAAACATCCTAGGCAGCCAGATCCAGCATGGGTGACTGACCTCTGCTGTACAAAAATGTTGGCCCATAGAGCTTAGTTTTGGCTTGGCCTTGTTTTTTTGTTTGTTTTTGGCTTTGTGGATCCTAGTTCAAAACCACAAATCCAAGACAAGCGTCATGCCCAGGTAGCAGAAACCTAGGGCTCGTTTCTGTGATGCATACTGCCTCTTTCAAAGGTTTGTGTGGTATTGGTTGTAAGTGTAATGTTGTGCGCGTGTCTTGTCTCGTGTGTGTGTAGCGCGTGTATGTATGTGCGTGCGTAGAATGTATGGAATGTGGGGAGTAGGGAATGTTGGTGGAGTAGAAGCGGGCTGGAGGAGAAGGGTGAAGGTTGCTGTTGTGTTCGGTGTCGCTGTTATCTCATACCTGTTAAAATAAAGAAGAAGTGCAGAACCAGAATCTGCCTACGAGTTTCACTTGCAACATATGGCGACGAGCGGGATTTGACAGCTTTCAGCGGCACTGAGCACGATTCCGGAAAAAAAAAAAAAAGAGGAGGAAAAGAAATAATCGTGAACGGATAACCTTCGTAACGGCAAACCTACGGATTAATGAGGATTACCTGACCAACCCTCCTAGCATTAAACCAGCGGAAGCTTTACTCGGTAAATTAACTTTGATTCCAGCAGCGCCCACCTTTTTCAGGATGCCGCCGTTGGTGAGCATTTTTCAAGGAAGCATTTTTCAAGTAGCCCGCGAGTAACCACCTCGGAGCATTCCACGCGACTTACTGTGTGACGTTGAGCTCCCACCTCGGAGTGTTCCATGCGGCTTGCTGTGTGACGTGGAGCTTCCGTGGGCGTTCCATTGATGCAGCTGTGAGCTTCCGTAGTCGTCTATCGTCATCACGTCCGATGACACGACGTGGCAGCCATTTTGTTGTGATGATTGTATCCTAGCAACATTCAATATACACCGAGTGCTAGATCCGACGCTGCTGTTTTTTTTTGTGCGTTTACACTGCTGGTGTTCTTCATGTGCTTACTTGGAAAGGAACTTTAAGTAAGCATTCAGTTATGATTTGATGTTCCATATTTTAATTTTTATAACTAGTCAACTAAATATTAACATTGAACTTTGGTGAACTTTTTGACAAGTTAATCCAAAAACATCCACAATACTGTTGGCATTGGTGAACATTGGTGAACTTTTTGCGCAAGCATCAGTCCTGTTTGGATTGTTGTCCCCATTCTTCTTGACAATTAATTTTCTTTACTAACCACAATGTCTTCAATTCTTCCGCCACCATTCTTCTTGGCGGAATCTGGTGAACCTCCCATAGCATGGGATTTATGGCTTGATATGTTTGAAGCATATGTTGAGGTTTTGGCTGAGGAAGAATCTTCTCAGGAAAGAATGGTATCTCTACTCAAACACAGACTTGGCGCAGTGGGGTTAAGGGAGTTTAAAAATTTACCTAAAATTGAGAATGCTGGGGACATGGGTGTTTATCAATGCGCTGTCAAACAGATGCAGGAAAGGTTTGGGAGGAAAATTAATGTGGTAATGGAGAGATTCAAGTTTTATTCGAGGGCTCAAAAAGCGGATGAATCAATTGATCAATATGTTTCAGTACTAAGCAGTTTGGCTGTTACGTGTGAATTTGAGAGCATGACTTATGACCAAGTCTTACGTGACCAAATTCTTATGAAAACTAAGTCAAAAAAGATTCAAGAAAAGTTATGGTCATCGAATAGCACTTCATTGAAAAATGCAATTGAAGTAGCAAGGGGTGTGGAGATTTCGGACCAATGTATTTGTGAAGTGAGGAATGAGAAAAGCGATCTTGCATCTGGTTCAGTTAATGAGATAAATAGGGGCGATAAATTTAAAAATAAAATCGAGAATAAGTCGATTACGAACTATACTAATAAGAAAAGCAATGAGAAAAGCAATGAGCAAAAGAAGTTTTTGTGTTATAGGTGTGGGTCATCCAACCATTTAGCAAACTACAAGTGGTGTCCTGCACTTGACAAAATTTGCACGAATTGTAAAAAGAAAGGTCATTTTACTAGAGTGTGCCACAATTTCAAGACCAAAGTTAATTGTATTCAAGAAGATGATCAAGATGACATAAATTACATCCAAAATGATGATGCCTTTCATGTTGTAGGTGAGATCTGCAGTGTACACGACGAATTAGCTAAGGTGAAGGGTAGAGTTAAAGAGTTACCATCTACTATTGTTAACATTGATGGTTTAGATGTTAAGATAATGGTAGACTCTTGTGCGTGGTACACCATCATGGACATGGATCAATTTAAATCACTTTGGCCGGACAGATCGTTATTGGTTCAGGATGTACACCCTGGGGGTTATACTGGACATAAGATACCCTTAGAAGGATTCATATTTGCCAAAATTAGTTTTGGACAAAATTCATGTCATGGTAAAATATATATATCTAGCAAGGGTGCAACCATCTTAGGCTGGCCGCACATGTTTGATTTAGGCATGAAAATTGATCCTCGTTTAGAGTGCCCTGTTTATTCCATTCAGGATGATTGTCGTGAAATGAATGATTATTCATTTTTAAAGGAAAAATGTCCTGATGTTTTTTCCAATAATATTGGCAAAATGATTGGATTTAAACATAAAATTGTTTTAAGGGAGGGCACATGCCCTGTGAAGCAGAAACAGAGAAATGTACCCATCAGTTATAGAGAAAAATTGGGTGAAATACTTAAAAAATTGTGCAAGGATGAAATTATTGAACCAGTGGAAAGCTCAGATTGGGTTTCGCCAGTCGTAATTTCTCTGAAATCCAATGGCGATTTGCGTCTATGTGTTGACTTAAGGTGTTTAAATGAAGCTATTTGGGTTGACACATTTCCCCTCCCAAATTTGCAAGAACTTACATCTTCTGTTGGTGGGTCTTCTTGGTTTTCCAAGATAGACTTAACAAATGCTTATCATCAAATCGTTCTTGATGAATATTCAACACATTGTACTGCTTTCATTACCACTGAGGGGATGTTTAGATATAAACGCATGCCATTCGGTCTTGCAAGCGCGTCTGCAGTATTTCAAAGAGAGATGTGCAGGATCTTACAAGGTATTAAAAATGCTAAGGTATTTCAGGATGATATTTTAATATATGGAGGTGACAAGGAATGTCATGATGAAAGTCTGTATGCTGTTCTAGATGCTCTGAAGAACAGTGGACTAACCATCAAAAATGAGAAATGTGTGTTTGGGAAATCTGAAGTAGAATATTTAGGACACATAATATCCAAAGATGGTATTCGACCTAAAATTAGTCATGTTGATGCTATCTTAGCTGTTCCTGAACCTGCAAATAAGGAGCAATTGATGTTGTTCTTGGGGTTAACAGAATTTTATTCACGCTTTATTGAAAATTACGCTGTGAAAGTTGAACCATTGAGACTCTTACTAAAGAGGAATGCAGTATTTACATGGGGCGAGCATCAAAAAATGTGTTTTGAAAAATTGAAGAAAGAAATAGTTACTACACCATGTTTAAAACCATTTTTGCCAAATGCTAAATGTATATTATCTGTGGATGCGTCTGGTCATGGCATTGGTGCAGTTTTTTCTCAATGTGTTAAGTCAGAAAAATGGGTAGTAGCATATGCTTCTCGCACGTTAACGAAATCGGAACAAAATTATTCCGTGATAGAGAAGGAATTATTGGCGGCTTCATGGGCTGCTGAGAGATTTAGGATGTATGTTTGGGGAAAGAAATTCAGGATTTTTACCGATCACAAACCATTGGTTAACATCTTGAGACCCGAAGGAGGAAAGAATTTGACTCCTAGGTTAGCCCGGTTGGCTTCAAAACTACAGATGTTTAGTTTTGACATTGAGTACATTCCCGGTAAAGACAATGTAGTTGCTGATGGTCTTTCAAGATTACCAAATGTGGATTCAATAGGAAGTGAAACAAATATGGATGGTGAAATAGCCTTCACTATCAAGGATGTATTTTTGATAAATGAAATGGTTGCTGACAATATTATTTCTGAGGCATCTTGGATGTGCGAGATGGACAAGGACGCAGTTTTGAAGGAGATCAAAAAGTTCATAGTTGATGGGTGGCCAAGGGAATCCAGCTTACGTGGTGAGAGTGCTGCGTTCTCAAAGATTAGAGAGGAGTTGTGCATTGTTAATGATATTGTTCTAAGAGGTGACAGAATTGTGCCTCCGGTGGGGTTAAGAGAAAGTATCGTTAGAAAGAGTCACATGGGGCATGGTGGTATGTCCAGTACAAAAAGAAGGGTTAAGGAGTGGTTTTGGTGGCCAGGAGTTGATTCTATGGTAGATAGATTAGTAAGGGATTGCAAGATTTGTGGAGCTAGTGATAAAGTAGCGAAACCATTGAATGTACCTTTAACTATGGTGGAATTACCCGAGCATCCATGGCAAAAGGTGGCGATTGATTTCATGGGTCCATTTTCAGCTATATCTGCAAAGGACTGTTATGCTATTGTATTGGTCGATTATTATTCGAAATGGCCTGAGGTGAGAATGGTAAGTGGAATGACTACTGAGGTGGTCATTGAGTTTTTAGAAGATGTGTTTTCAAGGGAAGGTGTTCTAGAAATGTTGGTTTCAGATAATGGTCCTCAGTTTGTATCACAGAAGATGGAGGAGTTCTTGGTAGTAATGGGTATTAAGCACATAAAGTCATCTTTATATCATCCCGAAAGTAATGGTCAAGTTGAGCGCTTCAACAGGGTGGTTAAGGAAGTGATTGAATTGGCATTGAGCGCAGGCTTACCCTGGAGGAAGGCGTTACTAGAAAAATTAACTGCATATCGTGTGACTCCGCATTCCGCCACAGGAAAGACGCCTTTTGAGGTTTTGAGAGGTAGAAAACCATTTACTGGGTTGGTTCCTTGGTGGTTGAGGAAAAGAAATGAGAGAATGCAGTGCAGGAACAAAGATATTGATAAGGAAGTCAGGTCTAAAGTCAAGAATTATCAGGATCGTAGCCAGAGGTATCATGGAGATAAACGGAATTTGCCTTTGGTGAGGATTGGTCAAATGGTTCGGGTGAAGAATCCTAGGATTGTGTTGAAGGGTGAAAGTGTATGGTCCAAACCCTTGAGAGTAGTGAAGGTGTTTAGTACTGCAGTGGAATTAGAAGATGGTAAGAGATGGAATTTTCGACAATTGAGTTTTTGTAATGAGAGAGGTGGTGCGGTGGATTCTTTGTCTGGTCCTAATTCTGGTGGAGTTGATGAAGGGACGTGCAGTGGATATATGTTAGGTGATGATTTTGGACTAAAGAAGGATGGGACGTCAACTAGTATTATGATAGGTTGTGATGCTAGACGAGATACAGGAAGTGGTATTAGAGACATTGTTAATGATGTTTCATCTCGTTCTGATGTTGGAGTTGAGAGTGGCAATTTACGTCGTGGCAATAGAACAAGGAAATTGCCTTCCCGATTTTCTGACTTCAAATTAGGGTAGTTGTGTAGTGGTGTCTTTAATTGTTGAGGAGGAGGGTGTGTGGTATTGGTTGTAAGTGTAATGTTGTGCGCGTGTCTTGTCTCGTGTGTGTGTAGCGCGTGTATGTATGTGCGTGCGTAGAATGTATGGAATGTGGGGAGTAGGGAATGTTGGTGGAGTAGAAGCGGGCTGGAGGAGAAGGGTGAAGGTTGCTGTTGTGTTCGGTGTCGCTGTTATCTCATACCTGTTAAAATAAAGAAGAAGTGCAGAACCAGAATCTGCCTACGAGTTTCACTTGCAACAGTTTGCTGTTCTCAATTAATATCTGCATGGTCCACAGAACATTATGGTTTGCACAGCCCAGGCACAAAGCTTGCCCTGGATTCGCTGCACCTGTTCCCGCATCTTAAATGGTGGCAGGGGTCTAAGGTACCTATCATGGTACCACAGACCTCGGCTGCCATTTTAGGTGATAGGATATACAAACCCCAAAAACGTAGAGCAAATCCTATTACTCATTTAAATTATTTTTCTAAATTTACTCGAAGGGGGGAACCCTCTCTCTTGCACCCGGAAATAAAAACAATTGGATTTGTGGTACCAACTTCGGAACTATAGTTCTGAGAGGGATGACAAGAGGAAAGACTCCCTTGTCCAATCAGATTCCTTTTTTATATCTGGATTCACAAAGGATTGATGAATCCTGAATGACACAAATGTAAAAAAGTGTCAACCCGTTAAAGTCTGCTTGGCAATGTTTTCAAACACTCACATCTCAAAAAACACTGATTAGGTATACACCAAACGAATAAAAGCATGCCTTCTTAGCAAAGTTCTAATTTCATACCAAGTTTGAGTAAACCTGTTTACAGTTTGGGCTGTAGGAGTGAGCGAGTTGTCCCCCTTAACTATTTTGCCTCTGCAAGTATATGCAATAAACGTGCCATGCTGGACCTTAGCAGATTATGCCAATCAATTTCCAAATGTTGTGCAAATTCTTCCACATGGTCAAAGTTATACGCACATCAAAAAATGTGTTCTCAAAGGTAAGTGTGTGTGAACCATACCACACAGTGGCAAACAGCACTTAGTACCATAGTATTGTATTGTGTTGTATGCATATTTATATACGGCCCTGTCATTTTCTGGCTGTTCCAGTTGTGTTATTTATATAGCACTTCATATCCCTTGTAAAGTCATGATGTGTTTCAATTTTCATTGGGTTCCTTAATTGCTCTTTGGAGCACATGACTGAAAGTGTGTTGGTTATGGATTTGCCTATTTGGATATCCAGTGCAGTGTTTGAGGTATGATGGCATGGTTGCTTCTGCGCATAGGCATGGGTGTTTCAGAAAAGTGTGAGAGTAATGCAGGCTGATTTACTTATCTGACTATGGGTGGGCATTATAACAATTTGAAACTACTATTGATATCCATTAAAAGTATTAAATGGAGTCTTCTCCAGGAATTACAGATGGCAACCTAATGAGGTGCGGTTAGATGAAAAAGGGTATGAATTGGGGTCTACCTATAAGCAACAGAGGAGTGAACTGTGTGGTATTGTTAAACCACCAAGGAGCATTACATTGAGTTTAACCAGGAATCCCCTCATTGGGACAGGGTTAAACCACCAGGGGTATGCGATAAGTAGACCTTGAATGTACTGTTCATCCACCAATGAGTATTACATTTATCGCATTGACTTTACCCAGAAACACCGGATGAGCAGCTCTTTTTAGACAATGTTCAACCAACAAGGAGCATTACAACTGAGTCTAACAAGGATCCACAGCTCAGTAACCAATTGGACCAACTCTCAAGCTGTATGGATACAAAATTAAATTTCCATCAGATGCGCACCCATTTGGTCACTATTAAACCACCAAGGAGTGTTATATGGTTTAGAGAGAATCTACCCTGGAACAACAGATTAATTTCCTATTGTAGGCACTGTTAAACCAGCATTCTGTTTTAGCTAGACTCTTCCTAGCACCTTTAAATCATCAGAGTGTCAAAAAATCATCAGAGTGTCAAGCACTATGTATGCAGAAACAACCAATGAGCAATTCATTAGAGGCACTGATAAACAATCAAACAGTATTATGCAGAATCTACCTAGGAGTGACGGATGACCAACCAATTAGATGCACTGTAAACAGTCAAATAATTTAATTGGGGCAATGAAG
Organism: Lissotriton helveticus; assembly: GCF_964261635.1. Classification (NCBI taxonomy): domain Eukaryota; kingdom Metazoa; phylum Chordata; class Amphibia; order Caudata; family Salamandridae; genus Lissotriton; species Lissotriton helveticus. The sequence goes on along the minus strand of NC_136057.1, from coordinate 657,600,592 downwards.
GAGCAACATATTATTAGCCCTTGAAGACACACTTAAGCTGTTCGGAAGTACTAATGGATTTCCGGGAGTCTACGCTAGAGTACAAGATGACTAACTCTTTGGTGGTTGGGAGGGCAACAGATGCTGGTATCTTTCATTGTGGGAAATTGCTCTCCATTGTAGCCATATGATTGTGCCTGAGGTATTGTTGAATTAGAATATAGAGACTTCCCAGAAGCACTGAAAGCATCGCAAAAAACTCCAATGAATCTCAGATGATGTCAATGCAGATGTGGCAAGATCGTCCTCTGAAGGCACTGCTAAGACACCAGCATATTATGCCTTTAGAATCCAAGAGAGCCGACCAAGAACCAAGCACTCAGGGTAATGTTACACCAAAAAACACATAATGCATGGCATTTGAGAGTTCATCCCTTGGATTTACTGTAAAGCCATCTGAAAATGTTGTGTCAGGGCCAGGATGTAAAGCCTGTAAATCAGTGAGTTACCCTGAGTTATTACATTCTTTATGCAGGAGATGGTATTTGCGGTCGTGTGGGCTGGAAGGTACCAACTGGAAGAATGTATTTGGTTATGTAAGTTGAGGTAGTAGGAGATGAGAGCAGAGGTTTTTGTGAACCCTGCCATTTTAAATCTGCCTTACATTGAACTGACTCTGATATCTTTTTACAACAAATTACTAACTGATTTTGAAGTATTTAATTGTGCACTAGATTCTGCTTTTATTATTCATTTCGGCAACTATACTATCTCTTTCATATGAACAATCAAAACACCAATCATTTAAGTGATTTGAGGGAAGAATGTTCATGTGACCATGAATTATAAGGAATAAAATACTATCTACCCTACATTTTAAGCATATTGCAAGTTTCATTTTTATGAGTTATTTTCATTACGTAGTGATATGACCTTAACAAAACAGCTAAAGCTATCTATATGTCAGACATAAAACGGGTTGTATGTAATGTTTGCAGCACAAGTTATTTATTCAAGAATTTTACATTCAAACAGAAGCATCGTTTTTTGCCTCTGGAGCTTCACAGAGCATTGAGCCATTTAAAATGTTTCTTAAAACCTTCTTCCCAAATACATTAAGGATTTTACGAGTTCTTTTTTACTGTTGCCAAGAAAGCGTGCACTCGCCTGTCATCTCAAGTGCTCCAAAGTCCTCGGTCCTTTGCTTTAAAGCAATTTTTATACATTAAATGTTTCTGTGTGCTTTCTACTCAGGTTTTATAGCAATACTTTGTAATCATCATCTAAATGAAATGGGCACAGAATGTTTCAAACATATAGCAGTGCTTTGCACATAGGGCCCTGTCCATGCCAGACATTTAAAAAAGGAATGCATTTAACTTGAAACCTTGTCTGACCTCCAGACTAATTGTACATTGCTGTCTCAAATCCTATTACTTTACCTTCATAATGTGGGAATTATACAGGTTTTTAATGAATTTTTAATGCTACGTTCATATTTAGTTCAATTATTGTTATATTTGCTACTTTTAGAAAGCCCTGCCACGCCAAGTTTCTATATAATACACCTACAATTTCCTGTTGAGAGGCCACTCACCTTAGAAGCTTCTCTCTGTTTGACATTGAATAGGACTGAAATGTAGATAAGACATCCATTTCACTTACACTGATGTATCTGGTATCCTGCCGAGTATGTGGTGGAGATTGGGCACTATCAACAGTAAATGATGACCTGTTATTGGTCCTAATCGTAAGGGGGAATGTTCAGGAGAATATAGCAGGCCTGACATCATTCTTGACCACTGTGTGGAATTGTGATGAACGAATGAAGAGGCGCTTGACTAAACCATGGACATAAATTAGGGCAAGCCAGGAACCGCTTCTGCCACCAGACGCTTGTTCTTCGGACCCGGGCACTAGTAGACCTGGTCTCAGAGATCATCGAGGCGGTAGCAGGAACATAAAATAAAGAGGGCGCTAACTTCCCTGTTTACTTCTGTAGTTTCAATTTACTTCTGTAGTTTCCACAAAATATCCCTGTTTACTTCTGTAGTTTCCACACACTGCATTTCCTCTATCCCCTAAGCAGCAAATTGGCCGCTGTTTGAGCACAAAGCATCAGCAGGATGTCAACAAGCTCAAAGGCAGCGTGATGTCACTTCTGCTCTTGGCATTTTGTTGTATTGACGTCTGTGCTAGAGATAGTCTTGAGTGTCTCTACTACTTTCAGTAAACCACCTTCTGCATTGAAAAGTGGTCGACCGAAGGGAAGCAATGGTTCAATTCTGAGGCAGTCAGATAAAAGCAGAACAAAATAAAGAAAGAGGTTCTGAATCATCGAAATTCCTTGAAAAGCTTCTCGGCGCCCCTTTATGTAGGTGCCACTGTGGTAAAGATCAAAACCTCACTACATCGGTGGCATTGACCTCCCTGTTGGTGTTTCTATTTATTAATAACACCAGTGATAATTTATCACCTAGGTAGTTTTCAGTTTTCAAGGTACTGGGTGGTGAGCTGTCTGGGAAGTGAATGTGACACTTTAGTACCATGGAATAGCACCAGGTACTGAAGGTACCACAGCTAAAAAACAAATATAAGCATAGGGAGTTAGCTACCAATGGCACAAAACAAATAAAAAACATTGATTCAAAAGATAAATATTGTTAGCAGTAAAAAGCTGTAGTATTTGTGGAAAAGGTATGCCACTTAAACCCTCCATATTATTGTCATGTTTTCTCAGAAAAGCTGCATGTAGTCTAGTCTCAGAAATCACAGCCCAGGAATACATGGTTGGTTTGAGGGCCTTCTGGGGAAACATTTTAATGCTAGTCACAATTTCATGAGATCATCTGTAAGAAAGGACGTCATTCTGCAATAATCACTCACCCTTTCCTGCTACTTTTGCTGTGTTTGCACTAAACATGTACCTTTAAAATGGCTACACTCAATTGTCTTATATAATTTCCATTAAACCCACCGTATGCTTACACTGGAGATATACCAGTGCTATAGGAGCTGCATCTCATCCCTGGGATTTAGAGTGTGGTACACCGCCAACATGTCTGCTAATGTGTATGGTTCCAGAATGCAATTTAAAAGCTGCAGCAAAACATTTCATGCTTACTGAAAATTATTAAGTCATTTTGGAAACCGATGTTTATACAATAGCTAAATCACACATAAAGAATGCATGTGGTGCAGCGCAGCTTTGGCCATCCTTTGCTGAAACAAATACGTCACAACTTCATAACGGATACATGGCAGGCGTGTGCATTTAGCACATAATTCTTACATGGCCTAACAATATAAAAAATAAATGTTGCAATTGACATTATAACTAAAGTGCATTTACTGTAGGACGAATGGATTTACTCAAACTATGTGTTTAGCTATACCACATGTGAATTGATGAACCATACTTACTTAGTAAATATGTAATCGGCCCCTTAGTGCCAGATGCACTAACACCTGTTTGCGACTGAAAAATAGGTATTTTTTATGAACGAGATCCATTTTAGGAGTTAGTAGACATTTTGGGTTTCTGGAGGGGGTGTGTTGTGGGTGTCCTTTTTAACTTGTAAATCAGTACTATATGCATCTATGGTTTGCTATCAGAATTCCAGTTGCAAGATACTGCCTTCCAAGTTGGAGTAGTAACCTATTCACAAAAGGGAAGCAATAACCTTTGCCCCAATTCCTCATTGTGGATTAGGGTTGTTTATTTATTTATTTATTTATTTATTTCGATTTAATATAGCGCGTTATAACCCGGGGGTCTCTAAGCGCTTTGTCAGATACGCACAGCAGACATTCAACAGGGCCATCCGAAAGTTTACAGCCCCATCCAGGCTTGTTGGAAGAGCACAGTTTTTAATTTCTTCCGGAAGCACAGCAGATTAGTTTCTTTCCGTAATTCCACCGGTAGCTTGTTCCAGGCTGTTGGAAGGGTACTAGAGATAGCGCGGCCGCCAACAGTGGCCAGCCTAAAACGTGATTGGGTGAGGAGAGTAGCTTCCGACGATCTTAACCTCCTGCCCGGCCTATAGGAAGTCAGGCGGGCCTTCAGATATCCTGGTGCCTTTCCGTATAGGGACTTGTGTGCAATACAGAGCCCTTTAAACAGAACCCTCTGCTTCACTGGCAGCCAGTGCAGCTCCCGCATAAGAGGAGATGCATGCGTGTTCCTCGGTTTCTTGAAAATGAGCCTTGCAGCGTCATTCATTACAACTTGTAACTTATCCAGAAGTTTTTGAGGCAGGCCAATATATAGCGAGTTGCCATAATCTAGCCTCGCTAAGATCATAGCTGAGACCGCGCGCTTCAAGGTTGAGAAGGACAATAGTGAGGAAATTTTTCTTAGCTGTCGGAGAAGGCCAACACAAGTTCCCACCACCACCGTAACTTGTCTCTGCATGGATAGCTTGCCATCCACATGGATGCCCAGGCTTTTTACTACCGCCGCTGGTTTTGGGGGAGTCCCTAATTCTCTTGGCCAGAAGCCATCATTCCAAGGGTTGCCAGCAATAGTGATTGGCAGCACCTCGGTCTTATCAGGGTTGATTTTTAGCGAATTCTTAGACATCCAATTAGCTGTGTGTCTAAGGATATTTTGTAATCTCGCAAACGCCTCTGGCTCGTCTTCCATTTGGATAACAATTTGAGTGTCGTCAGCGTAGTTATAAACCTGGCAGTCCATCTGATTGAGCAGTGAAATCAGAGGCTGTAAATAAATGTTAAATAAAAGGGGTGAAAGGGCGTTCTGAGGAAGTAGGCAGTGGTACAAGTGACCATTGCCAAGTCTTACAAAAACTTGAAAAAACATTTTTTAAATCCCCATTTCATTAAAGTAAATCAGGCTGATTTTTAAAAAAAAGTTCTGTAACAATCACAGACATCATGGCCTGCTGATCCTTACAGGCTAGCATCCCTGCGATTTTGATCAATCAAATGAGTCACAATTTGTGGGCAAACTAATTAATATTGATTATTTGGGTTGAACTTTGACCCATACTCTCTTTCTTTATTTTCTGAACCCACCTATTTGTATATAGGTCAGTTTGCATGATAAGTTTCTGATTGCATAAGGGTTGGTCAGAAATTGCAACCACTGTTTCCAACCAACAAATAGCATATCTGGCCCTACGGGTCAGATGTACTAAGGGTTTAAACATTCAGAAACCCTCTGTTCAGTAAATGCGACGGTTTGTAAATGATGAAACCCTTTTTTTAAATGTACTTAATTCATTTAGTGATTCACAAAAAGTTGTCCACAGGTTTGCTCCTTCTTCAATATAATTTTTGTATCACATTTTCTTGACATGCATGGCCATAATGAATGCATCCATCAAATGCCATCTTTTTTTGTATCTGAAGGTCACACATTGCCCACATGTTGTCCCTGACATAAATCAGCCCTGGTCTGAGTGTCTCTGTACGAATTTGCGATTGCTTTACTCACCTCACTTGTGTTAATCATTATCCTGCTGTGCCTTCAGCTGACAAAATGGAGGAATGTATATTGAATGAGTTGATTGATTTGATTTTGATATTTTTATGCCAGCATTAGTGAGGGCACACTTTCCCCAAAGACTAACTTTGCCTTTATCAAGTTCTTTACACCCTAAATGCACAGTAAATGGAGTTTGATTTAGGGAATTATGCCTGTTTTGGAGCTATGCATCTCAGGGCTTTGTTAACTAAGGTAGTCTCTATTTTGGGCATCTGAAAGGTGTTAAATGCCTGATAACTGCAGGACACCTCAGATTCATGGCTTTGAGTCTAGACAATAAAATATTCAAAGCCTTTGAGGAGACCAATAGGTATCTGTAGGAAAATGCCTCTTTTTACATGATCACCCTCATTTTTGTATTGATGCAGCTGTTGGTTTGTGAACTGCTTGGCATATTGCTGCAGTCTACTAGCGACATTGCAAAACATGACTGTAGGCCTTCCACCAGAAATCTAGTTGTGCAGGTTTAAACTGCAAATTCGGTTTGTCAAAATAACCCCTTTTGGTAGCCAAAACCCCCTTTTAAATAATATTAAGTCATCCTTAAGTAGGCCTTAAAAATCCATAAGGCAAGGAGCATGATATTTGTCTTTGTAATTGTATTTATATAGCGCTTACTACCCCTGTTGAGGCTTTGAAGTGCATCACTATGAGTAGCATGCGACCCCGTAACCCAAGGTTCGTGGTTATTGTGATTAGTCATGTGCTCTTAAGAAAGAATTGTATGCATTTACTCCTGTTACTTTGCCATACATTATATTAATACCAGTTAGGTGTGATTATTACTGGGGGCTATGTGGTTTCACATAAATGGTTGGTGAGATAGATAGGCTAGTGGGGATTGAGCAATGTTACTTTACATGGATAGCGTTTCACAGAGGAGAGGTTGTGATCTATGAAATCATGTATCACCAATTACAGAATTACAATAATATGGATTAAGGCAGACATGAGACTGAGAGCAGGCTATACACAGAAATAGAAGGCATGCTGAAGATGGAAGGTAAGAGTGTACAGTCACTGAGAAGAGGCTGTGATCTATGAGTTGAGACAGTTTCTGAAGTACAATAAAAGGGATTAAGACATGTGTTAGAAATGAGGATTCTGGTTGGCTAGGGTATGCACCTAAGCCAGACAGAACCCACCACTCAAGTCAGAGTAACGGAGTTACACACAGAAAATAACCCCTGCTCACCCCCTTAGTTGCTTTGCAGAGCAGTCAGGCTTATCCCAGAGGCAATATGTAAAGCGTTTGTGCAATAGACATACACACACACACACACGCACATACACACACCAGTGACACAGTAGGCACTCCACAAAACAGACTCCACACAAGGTTATATAAAAGTATCCTTTGTATTATACACAAAACACATAGACCACAATCACATCAATCACTTTGCCACTAGGCAATTGTCATATCACATAGATCTTACATCACTTTGCCCCAATGCAATAGTCATAATGCAGAAGTCATAGATCACTTTGGCAAGTAGGCAATTGTCATACCACATTTAGTGCACTGAAGCACTACTTACTAGTTGCACATATCATAAAAATCATCAGGGAAACATTGGGCATAAGATTCCAGTTAGTGCAGTAAGGCAATGCTTTCAGATTGCACCCATCAGGACAACAACAGGAAAAACCATGAGTGTACATATTGGGCTGCCCTTGCAGCAAGACACATTTTTAAATGGCCTTCTTCCACTTCAGGGATTCTCTAACCTTATAAACCGGGAGCCTCCATCAAGGTCTGTCCCGTAATTACTGCAAAAAATGCCCCAAAAGTGAGTGGTAGCTGCCCACGACACATGGAGCAGCCACCGAGGAATATGCGGTGGGCCGTCCACTCTGCTTGTGCCAATGGTGCCAGCCATGCCCCTGTAATGCTGAACCAACAACAACAATGCTTCCCTAGGTTGGGGTTAGGACGGGTGGGGCAGACACCCCCTTCTGCAATTGGTGGGGAGACCTCGCTGGGTCTCCCACAGGCACAATGGCCTCTAATTGCAGCTGCCCATGAGTGCAGAGCAGCTGCGACGGGCAGAGGTACTTGCTCGGTCCAGCCGGAACTCTTACCAGTCAGGCCGCTACTAGAGCTCTACCTGCTGCCTCAGGGGTGGGAGGCGCTGCTCCTCACTGCTTTGTGTGGCCCTTCTACTTCCAGGCAGTGACGTCAGGAATTCCAGGCGGGCGTTTTGGTAGCATGGCAATTCCGGTGACTCTTCTTCCTTCCCTTGACAGCGCAGCCTCGCATTCCAGGGAATCAGGAAGGGCCGCAATCTGCTGCCACTGGTTGCTAGGCAGTGCCTGGCATTCCAGGGGGTCTCACTTCGCAGATGAGCGGCCTCTCTCTGCTTTTTCCTGCTCTCTCTCAGACTCAACCCATAACCTGGCCAAAGCGGTGCAATTACGGGAGCACAGGAGAGCCTTCCCAGGGGTGAAATACACATGGAGCTCCCAGAAACACAGGAGGCTCTGAGCAAAGCATATCTCCCAGGAACAGTGCTAGGAAGTTCCCAGGGAGAACGTGAAGCATAAGGGAGTTCCAACATGCACAAGGAACTTCCATTAAGGTAAAAGTCCAGAGAAGTTCCAATAATCACCAGGACATCCAGTAATTAAAAACATATGGTAGTAAGACTTTGATTTTCCTGAGGAGCCCAGCACACACAAGCACTTGGAGATTCTTCACAAGCAGGATACCATAGCAGGGTAAACAGAATCAGTTATTTTTCTCCACCATAGACAGAAGCAGCAACTGCAGACCAACCCACCCCTCACTCAGAAAAGGCAATGCTTGTCACACAGTCCTTCCACTCTTCTTCGTGGCAGGGTCCTCTTGTTCCTTGAAGTAATGTAAAGTCCTGAGGTTTTAGGTCTAATACACCAATTTGTCATTGTTCTCTGTGCTGCAAGAGTCTCTGAACCCAGTCCAAACCTGTACTGTCCTCCCTGGTGCAGCATGACAACAGGGGGCAGAGAAAGGATTTTGAAAAAGAGACACAGCCTATTCAGGTGCAAGGGAAACTCCTCCCACCACTCTAAATGCAGACCGGGTCTATTCAGCCCAGCTATGAGTCACCCAGGCAAGGCAGGACATACCTCAACCCACCCCCCCCCTGGTGACTGTCTAAAGTGAATACACATCCCCAACTCCTGTCAGTCCAACACCAGACGCTGAATACACAGACAATCAGAGGCACCCTGGATGGTAAATTGATTTCTAAAAGTGGCATTTTCAAACACAGAATTTAGAAAACTCCTTTACCAAAAGGTGCGTTCATAAATTTTGAGTTCAGAGAGCCTAAACTCCATCTTTAGGCCGAGCCTGGGCAGCTCATGCACTGCTTTGAGAGACATGCTGTGTACGAGATTAGGCTTGAAGCCCCACCCACTCTCAGTCTATATTTTTCATTGGCTTGTGTCATTGTTTTTCATAAATGCGGGCTTCAAATTTGTTTACGGGCATGTTAGTCCCTCCTTAGTACTGCCTTGTCTTCATTTGTATTCTCTCATGAGGACTGGTCCTTTTACTTCTGCTGTAACACGGCATGTCTTATTTTGTCTGTAAGCACTATTTTGTTTAATGAGTTTCTGGTGCTGCAGGCACAACATGCTTTCGTGCAACATTCAGTGCGCCATGTGCGCATTCACTTTCCAAGCAGCCCGGGACAATGGCGGCTGCTTCTGTAAAATGAAATAGATGTGGCATTTACAAGAGTATGAGCTATTGGCATTGTAAATGACAATATCTTTTATTTATGTTTTAATTATCAAAACAGTCAAATAAAAGGCATTGTCATTTACAATGCAACAGCATAAACGTTCGCAAAGCTTGTTCTATCTTGCCTCTAATGAAGTAACACATGAAAAAAAAAGGTTACAGTGCAGCCCTAATGATAAGCCTAAAGGACAGACAGCCTTCAATAGTGAAAAATGAAATACCCAGCATGTCACAATAAGAACATGTCACACACACCCGTACATGTCCTACCATGTCCTACCTTTCACATATATTGCACCCTCCCCATGGGGGCACATTGGGCTTAACCTAGGGGTGCCTTACATGTAAGGAAAGGGAAGGTTTGGGCCTGGCAAGTGGGTGGATTCGCCAGGACAACATGGCAGTGGCAGGTCTGAGATACGTTTACAGGGCTACTCATGTGGGTGGCACAACAAGTACTTCAAGCTCACTAGCATTTGATTTACAGGTCCTGGCGCACACCGTGCACTTTACTAGGGACTTACCAGCAAATCAAATATGCCAATCATGGATAACCAATCATATCACAATTAATGTAGAGAGCATATGCACTTTAGCACTGATCAGAAGTGGTAAAGTGCCCAGAATCCTAAAGCCAACAAAAACAGGGTCCGAAAAAAAGTAGTCAAAAAGACAAAAAGTTTGTGGATAACCCTACGTAAGGCCCAAATCCAACAGCAGGCATGAGACTGAGAGGAGACTGTACAAAGAAAAGAAGGCATGAAGAGGATGGTAGGTAAGAAGAGGATCACTAAAGAAAGAAAGGGGATGAATCAAGCGGAAATAAGTCAAGGTTAATTTTTCATGCAGAGTTTTATGAATATAGTAGGACACGTCTTTCTGAGATAGCAAGCAATCAGAGGATGTAAGCTGGAGAAAGAAATATTATAAATAGTGTTCCAGATCCAGGGCAAACAGCTTAAACATGTGATTCTATGTGTACACATCATTTAAACATTAGGAGCCCTACCATGTTGTGTGCTAAACCTAGGACAGCTCTTTTAAACATACTTAAGCATAGGACATGTACATGTTTAATCTTAAACATGTCCTTAAAGTGACAATGCCCTAAAACCAATCTTTTTTAATAGTGAATCAGGTTTAGCTCTACCATAGGAAAGCATTGAGATGCTTTATTAAAGTTAATAAAGTTATTTCTGCCTAGGCACCAGATAAAGAGCCATTTGTTTGACTTTTTATAATATTTATTACAAATTCAATTAATTGATAATGTCAGATTTGTAACAAATATATTACAAAAGTTCATTTTAAAAAGTTACCTTTAATCTTCCCATAACCTATAGAAGCCCATTTACCTAACCGTACAACTATCACAGAGAAGCTGAATAGCTCCTTGATTAGGTGGGAAGTGGCTCGCAGAGCTGAGAAAAAGGCCTTTATGGGATGTTGTTTCTCTGACAGGATGACTATCAGGGCAGTGCCCAGGCACTCATTTATCTTCAAAGGGGCCTGCCGTATCTCAGATGATGTAGCTCACATCTCGGCTTGTCCCCTCTACTGTCCTTCTGGGCAGCCAGGGGCCAATCCCAGTGGGAGAGGAGCTCCTAAAGAGCTGGTTTTGAGTGACCACAGGGCAAGGTTTGCTCCTTTCCATGACCACTCCTCTAGGGGAGGCAGAGGAGCATGTACAGGGCAAGAAAGGTTCAGTTACCTTGGGTTTAGTTAGAGTGGGGGATTGTGGGATTCTTTTCAGTTGGGCACACAGGAACTGCTGCAACAGTGAGTAGAGTTAACCCTGGGACCTTTTTCCTATTGATCACAGAGCACTTCTGGGCACATTCTTCAGAAGCATACTGGACCTGTGGTAGACATAGTAAGGGCTGCACCTGCTGTTGCGAAAATGTGAGGAGACCCAAGGAGGTTTGACCTGCTTCCCAGGACAGATGTGAACTCCGTGGATCAGTTGGTTGACCCCCTGTTAAGCTACAGGGGCAAAAAACAGCAAGAATACCACTTTCCTAAAAGAGCCCAACTGACCACTTTCAACTTGACCTACCCAGGACCATGTGGGTGGCTTCAATTAGAGTGAGTTCTGATCTTACATGTGCTGTTCCTGAGGTCCTGGAACCCTGTGCTGGTGTTAAAGTGTACACCACCTACCCAGACTGCAAAGGTTGGGATTTAGAAACTCTTTCCCAATGTTCTGCCTGGAGAACTGACAGAGGCCATGGTCACCAATAAAGCCCTTTACGCTGAATCGTTGGTCTGCCTCAACTTTCTGGTTTGCCATGCTGACGGAAAATCGACTTCGAGAATGTCCGAATATAGAAATCATCACCAGAACTGAGGTCAAACAGCATCTGATTGTCATTGATTCCTTCCTGGGCACAGAAATCATACTTTGCCCTCTCTGACCTTTCCTTCCTTTGTCTTTGACTTCCCCAGGACCCCGCGATTCAGCAACCTGCCATCATCAAGCCCCGCTTCTGATCTTACAGCTTGCCCCACTGACGACTTGTCAACAGATTCTTTTTCTCTATAAACCTTTTTAAGTCAGAATTTAAATCTGACACCAGAAGGAACCTGGCCCCTTCATCGGACCTATTGCTGTCAGACTTAACATTTGCCTTTGACCCAGTCTAACACAACCACCTGTCCGCAGTTGGGATTTTGCTCTTTTTGTTGCTATTTGTATTTAAAAGTTAAAAAAGTAATTTCCCTGGTTTGCTTTAATGTATTTTTTTCGGTTTGGTGTCATTTTGTTCATTAAAATATTATCTGATTTTATAAATTGGAGTGGGTTTTTATTGTGTTGGATTTTTGACTTTTTAACTGCTTAGTTATTGCTAAATGCTTTAAGCATTTTCTTAAGTTCAACGTTTCTGCTCTGTGTTTTAACTACAAGAGGTTGATCCGAGGTTTAAATTACTGAAAACTTTACTGGACCTAACAAGAATAGTAATATTGTTACTTGTGGTGGACTCCCATCCACCCCAGTTAATTTCTCACAGTATCAAATCAAGGAAGTCCTTCTACATCCCCAACCGCTAGCTACGCTCTGCCGATCTCTCACTCGCCACCGTCCCACGCATCTGTAGAACAACCACCAGTGGAAGATCCTTCTCCCACCTCGCCACCAAGACATGGTACACCCTCCCACTGAGCTTTCGACAGACCCAAGACCTACTGACCTTCAGGAGGATACTCAAGACCTGGCTGTTCGATCAGTTTCCACCCCCCCCCAGCGCCTTGAGACCCTCACGTGTATGTAGTGCACTTTACAAATGATTGATTGATTGATTGATTGATTGATTGAGGAAGTCTAATTGTTCTTGAACCATTTAGCAATGTCTGACATCAACAGGATAGTTCTCAGTTGAGGTTATAACACAAATGCTCTGAAGATAAAGCTATGCTCTTATATTTCCTCTCTTCCTTTGCCTTGTATGCCCCTGCTTCCGTAAAGGTTAAGAGTACCTTAGGATATGATATGGCCATTTTTCTACTCCATTGGGCATGGCATCATTTAAGCATTTTGACTCACAGCATTGTAAAGTGATGCTTCCTATTTCCACAGAGGCCTTAAAATGGGGAAATAGTAGCTGGAGTTGGGCCTATTTTTTTAATGTTTGACTCCTTATCCACCTTAAATTATAGGCACTGATGGGAATGGGTTATACAAGGGAGGAACTCAGGTCCCTTTATGAACATGACAACTTTTCAGGGAATCCTGAAGGCACTTCACTCCTGTACTGTGATTGCAGCTTTCTGGTAGGTCAAACAAAATTGCCATACCCATCTTCAGGGTTGCCGCTCCAGATGAAGATAAATAAGCCAAGTTGGATGCACTACTACTGAATAAATTGCCATAAAATAAATTCACTCTTATAATTCTCTGGCCTGCTTACCAGCCCTGCTTTTTTGGAGCAAATTTTCGTTGTTACCTCTTTATGTAGCAGTGTTAGTGTTTCAGCAATCAGGTTAAGCAGTGTTCTCCCTTCATCCAAAGACTTTTAACTTTAATCAACTAGTTTTCCAGATATCTGTGGAGAATGAGAACTAAACTGCTTGGTTGAGCGGATGAAATGGTACAAAAGGGGGTGGTGATGGACAGAGCATCTGAACCAATCAAACACTCACACCCAGTCAACAGATCTGGGTTTAATCCATCACCGTTCTTTAGCCCACTCTGCCCCCCCAGTTCAGACACGGCCATATGCAAACCAGTCTGACCCTGTGCCTCATGGGAACAGTCCAGCCCGAAATGCCAAGCTATGCCTTCCCTGGACCGGAAACAAGCTTCCGAAGACCGGTTTCTGGTATTTCAGCCGTCTTCACCCCGGCTTGCTTGAATCCAGTGGCAAAGTGAGCAAGGGACTCACATCTGAGCATACCCTGCCAACTTATGGCGAACAAAATGGTACAAAAGGGGGTGGTGATGGACGGAGCATCTGAACCAATCAAACACTCACACCCAGTCAACAGATCTGGGTTTAATCCATCACCGTTCTTTAGCCCACTCTGCCACCCCAGTTCAGACATGGCCATATGCAAATCAGTCTGACCCTGTGCCTCATGGGAACAGTCCAGCCCGAACTGCCAAGCTATGCGGATGTGCAATCCAGGGCAATATTAGGCTTCCGCACTTTGCATCAATACCAAAGCCCAAGGGTCCCATCTTCTGTCAGCCTACTGAATACTTGTTATTTTATTTATTTATTTAAAGAGTTTTATATAGCGCTGGCTTGACCTGAAGGTATCAGGGTGCTTTACATGAGAATCAACAATGTAACAGAAAAAGATCAACAATTACACATTGCATCAAAAAATAGGCAATACATTAGGAGAGGAGAGAAAGGAGAGGAAAAGTAGTGGAGGGGACAGGGGAGGTGAGAGAGGGAGGATAAGGGAAGAGACAACAAGGAGAGACGAAAGGAAGTCTGTCTAAAGACCGACTGGGTAGGTGACGACCAAGGAGGGAACCCATGGCCCATCTCCCCTATAGCCAAACCAGGTAGCTCCATCGGGCATCAGACAAAATAGTTCAGTCTAAAGTGGTGAGGGAAGAAAGTTCCAGAAAAAACAAACGGTGGGGACCAAGGGCAAGGGCAGGTGAGGGCAAAGGACAGAAGTTGGAGAGAGTAGGATTGGAGAGGGGTGAGCTAACAACAAGTATCCTTGTTGCTTAATACCCATAATATTATTAATGATCAGAAAAAAACATTCTCAGAGCCTCGTGGTGGATCCATCTTGCCGTGCACAAAAAGGAATCCAAAGGTTGGTTTCCGAGACCTAGCTCGTGTCAAGGTAAATGACCTGATTGGTCACTGATACCTTTCAAGAAAGAAACATTACTTTCTAGTGTCCCCTCACTCACCGGGGTTGCCCCACGGTGACATGCTTCATCATTGGGGTCCTCCCAGTTCTCTACGAAAAGGGGCGTGCTGCGACACACGGACTACGCAGGAGCACTTTGAAGTGAAAGACTATGTGTTTTGCAAAGCAAGTCATGGAGTGGGTGTAGGTGAGTTAAAAATACCATGCTTAGTGGGCCTCAACAGATTTATTATGCTCCTAGGCAGGTATATTAAAAATGGGGTGGGATCACTGTTATTCAACCTGTAATGAGGATTGATTCAGTGAAAGGTCGACATATTTCATGCTACCCCTAGCATTTCTTCAGGACCATGCAGGGACCAGCCCTGCATTTGCCACTCCTTATGTCCATAGTTGCGGAGAATTATAGGTAATAATAAAAAAACTTAAAGATTATAGCATGCGTTCGTTTTTAGAATACATACGTTTTAGTACTGAATTCAGATGCTGCAAAAATAAAAACACATCATTAGTAGCGATCGCGCCCCCCCATCAGGGAAGGGTCACATAGTCTCTTTTCTAGCTGCCAAAATACATCCGGTGCTATGGTGTACTATTGTACCTTAATGGTACGTGCAGGCTTCCATGCCAACTCCGAATCAATTGCCACATGGAGTGATTGTGAATTCACACACATAAAACAAGACAAAACTAAACTATGCCCTCATATGAGGTTGATCCCTTTTCAGAGACAAAAAACATGCCACATAAACAACAGTCCCAGTTATCCTTCGCTTGCTGTACTCCCACTTCTTTCTCCATAGACCTACTGGAAATCTCAAGCTAATGGTTTGGAAGTTGTATGATTAGGTTTAGAAAAGTAGTGCCTTTCATACTCAGTGAGAGCTGAGGACCCCCTTTGTTTCCTCTCCACCATGGTTTACATGAAGGTCCGAATGCATGGGATTCATATGATGTGCTTCCTAGACAGGTAGTTTTTTCATCTACTACCTGCTGTTTCCTGGAATCCAAGCGCCAAGATACTCCATGGAGTGG
Source organism: Lissotriton helveticus (assembly GCF_964261635.1). Lineage (NCBI taxonomy): Eukaryota > Metazoa > Chordata > Amphibia > Caudata > Salamandridae > Lissotriton > Lissotriton helveticus. The sequence goes on along the minus strand of NC_136057.1, from coordinate 657,584,999 downwards.
TAGTGCGCTATATAAATCCCTTTTCACATCACATCACATCACATCACCTCAATGACACCGCCAGCAAAGAGGAAACTCGTATTATACTTGGCAGGACCGTGGCGGTCCCGCCTCTGACCGCCGCAACACCACCTGTGAACGGCGGCTCTCTGGCGGCATCAGCAGTCCCAGGGTGGTCCAACCACCCAACTCGTAATGGGTGGTCAGACCACTGGTTCAGCAGTAGCTGGACTGCCACCACTGTGGGCCTTGGACCGCCAGACTTATAATCAGGCCTTACGTGGGGAGGAAGGTGCTCACTTTTAAAGCACTTTCTGAAGTGTGTCTTTAGGTTTTTGCATCAATAATGGTGTTTGAGGATCTACTGGCTTTGTGCCTGTCTCTAAGGTGTGTGCTTCATTCGTATATTTAAAATAGGGCTCGGAGTACTGAAAATTAAAAGTAGGAAGTAGAGGCATGTTGCCTTTTAAACTCCAGAAAGGGATGCCATGCGTATGACTTTTAAGTATGATTGTTTAAAACAGGTTCGTCTGTGATCTTACATATTTAACACATTCACTTTGGATTTGGAACTTTAAGCCTTTTCAGTATGCATGTCTTTCGGCAAATTCATTTAGTATGAAGGTTTTATTGCTGTTCTCATCATGCCTACCTAAAGGCATTATTGTTCTAAGTATGTGACATTGAAAGTCATCTGCTGTAGCTGCCTATAAATAAATTGTGCTCCGGGCTAGCAAGTACAGCATGACATAGTTCATTAGTTTAAAAGATTTTCTGTCCTCAGTCCAAGTAAAATTCATTCCTGTCTCCAAAATTATATTAAGCAAATCATTAGTGGACAAATGGGTATTTTCTGTTGTCACATCAGGCCTCAGCAACACTGCACGGGAATCTGAGCTGGCAAACATCCACAGCATCATAAAAAACATCCTGCAAGCAGCTCCGTATTACACACGCAATGTTTTGCACATATATTGAAAACTGACATGAGCACTGAGGGTCTAATTAAGAGACGGGTGAATTGAGAGGAGTATTTACCTCATAGTCTGATATTTAATATATGGAAGAAGTAACTCCTATTCTGACTTCCCCAGCTCGGAGTACAACATAGCATGCGGAATTAGGGGCCTCATTTACAAGTCCCTTGCGCCACTTTTACGTCATTTTTAACATGGGCAAAATTACGCAAAAGTGGCACCTGGGGCTTGTAAATAAGCCCCTTAGTATTTAATGTTTACCAGTCATTTTTCCCATCCCATACAATTATGCTATATTTTTATGTAATGCTTTAGTGTAACAATAGTGCCATGCATTTTATACAGTTTACAAATAGCTGCAAATAACTGCAAATCTTTTACTGCAAAGAAACTCAGTTAATTTCATTCAAACTTCCCTCCCAAATAATCATACTCCAAGCCTCACTTAATTTTACTTCCGATCACGAGATAACAAAATTTCAGCTTGTTAGTGTTAGATTTGCTGCACAGTGAATACAGAAAGATGGTGATCTGCTTATAAAGTATCAAGTAAAAGTGTTCCGTGCAGGAGAATTCAGCTAAACGTGTAACCCAATTAACTGGATGGCCAGTTGTGGGCCTATTTTATGTGTGTTTTAACTTTGTTTCATCTCTTCGCCATACATTTTTTTAAAACAGCAACAATACATTAATGATGGTAAAATTGCGTGATAGATACCAGTGGCGGCTCCCGGAGGGAGTGCTGTGAGGCGTTCGTGCGGGCGGGGGAGGGGGTAGGGTAAGTAATCAAATAAATAAAGGTAAGTAATTAAATAAATAAAACAATTTACCTCGTGTGCACTACATCACCAACTCAGCGCTGTAGCACGTGCAAGGTAAATTGTCTTATTTATTTAATAACTTACCTGACTCCTGTCCGTTGTAAGTCGGACTCCACTACCCCCCACCATGCCCCTCCCCGACCCCACCACACCGCCCCGCAGCACTCCCTCGGCGAGCCGCCTCTGATAGATACTAGTTCAACCTGTGAAACCGTCCATATAAGCTGCTTGAAGAAAGTCTTAAGTTTCGTACAAAGTTGTCCATGACAAGCTCCTTTGCGACCAAATGACTCAACTTGTGGAAAAAGCCATTCCCATCTTGTTGCACTCACTATTAAGCTGTGCAAAATAACGAGTAATTTTTTGGTACATTATGCCTGCTGGCACAGCCATCATCGGTAGGCATGTGTATTTTTTGTTGTTGGCGTGTGTTAGAAATGGGATTTCTGGTTGGCTAAGGCTTGCACCAGAGCAAGGCAGAAACCACGACTCTAGTCAGGACAAGGAAATTACACGCTGAAGATAGCCCCTGCTCACCCCCTTGGTAACTTGGCAGGAGCAGTCAGGCTTATCGCAGAGGCAATGTGTAAAGCGTTTGCATAACAAACACACACACACAGCAGCTACACACTAGGCAAACTACAAAATGAAACTCCGCACAAGGTTATATAAAAAATAGCCTTTGCATTGTCATAAACACATTAGAAACATAATCACACAATATACACCTAGCATGACATTAGGCAATACATCACATTAGACCCAAACCTCCTAAGCATAAACACATTACGCACTAGGCCTCACCAGCAGAAACACATTACGCCATCACATTAGCGCCTTGCGCCCTATCAACATAGAACTGACCCCCTGGCCAACTGGCCTTTCGCAGGGGCTCAAAATACCCGCTGTCCCAAAATGTCAGGACTGGCTGCGGATGCGGCAGAATCCCAAAGTGCACAATTGCGCAGGCCTAAATGTCGCAGCTGCCACTAATTGCTGTGCAGCTGTAATAAACGGTAGGCATGGGCACTCACTGTGCCCTCTGGGTGGGTCCCCACTGGGACTCTGTAAAACAAAGCTCGAGACAAAATGGCCCCATCGTTGGAGCGGCCCGCTCTCTTGTGGGACTGCTCAGGCACTAGGCACTGCGCCTCAACTGGCGCCAAAAAATGATTTATGCTGAGAAATGCGTTCAAGCACCACTACAGGACTTCTACAAAAGATCTGTCCCAACGTTGCAGCTGCCCGCAACGGCGGTGCAGCTGTGGCATGAAAGTGAGCAGCAGGGTTCCAGCGCCCTGCTTTGGAGCTCTTGTAACCAATTTGCACCCCCACGTTGGAGCAGCCCACTCTCCTGCGGGTCTGCTCTGCAGCACGCGGGGCTCTCTCCTAACCACACCGCAGCACCGCTCCTCTTTTCCGGCCGGCCTCTGCTTCCGTGGATTGACCCCGCCCACCACCAGGCACCTGGCTTCCAGGTCCCCTGTCCCGAGTCGTAGCGGTGATTTCTCTCGGCGGCTCCCTCAGTCAGTGGTGCAATGCGGGGTGGGCACCCACCATCAAAAAGGCACCAAAACAGCGGGGTAGGCTCCCGCTAAGGTCATAACACAGCGGGGTGTGTTCCCGCCACAGTAGATGCAAATGTGGGGTGGTCACACACTTCACAAACCTAAAAAGGCAGGGTGGGCTCCTGCCTCACTGAACAGCAGAAACATGCAGTAGAAATGTGAGGTGGGCTCCCGCGCTGTCAAACAGCACTGCAGGAGAATCCCTACATCGGGATTCCCTCACCAGACGTTGTAGCTCCGTGCTGCAGGGCCCCTGCACTCCCCCCGTCTTGGGAGAGAAAATAAAGCACTCATGAGGCGCTAAAATCCCCAAAAAAGTCCAAGGGGCATAGATAGGCCCAGGGAGGCCAACACATAGGGCTCTCCAGCATGGAGGCGAGCCCCCATGGCGGTTCCTCCTGGGCCCCAGCAGTGGAAAGCCACCAAAGGTCCAGGAGCAGCACATCTTCATGGGGTCACAACCCCAGTACTTATACATCATTTCTCTTTGTCTGAGCCAGCACAGGGCTTTGGGGGAACCAGATGCAACTGGTTCAGGGGGGATTTGGAGCATTCTGATGACAGGGATCCTCTTCTCCATTGTTAGGTGGGGGCTCGTCATTAGACACACTACAGGGGGGCGGAGCCAGCATTCACTAGGGCAGGCACCATCCTATTCCGGGACCAGGGACTTCTCCTCCCACCTACTCCAAATGCAGATGTCCCAGTCAGCCTAGCGCTGACTCACCCTCCCCCTCCTGGAGCCACACACACATCACCAGCCCCTGTTACTCAAAAGCCAGACATGCAATTCACATCAGGCAGGCAGACACATAGCACACAGAAATGCCAACTTCTAAAAGTGGCATTTGTAAAATAGTTACAGTAAATCTTCGCACACCTTTCCGCAGCATTTATTATCACTATTCCAAATATACCAAACTTGACCACGCTGCGCCTCTCATATCAGGAATTACCACTGAAACACTTATCAGGGAATCACAAATGCATTCCTATGTGAGGGCAGCCCCACAGTAGAGAGAAACCAAAATTGCTGTTTGTCACTACCAGCACATTCCACACAGTTAAGACACATGTCCTACCTTTTACCTAGATTGCACCATGCCCACAGGGCTAGCTAGTGCCTACCTTAGAGGTGACTGATATGTAGTAAAAGGGGAGTCACAGACGTGGCGTAATAATGTCTTTTCCACTTTATAATTTGTACTTATATGTTAGACTGTATATAGATCTAGGGCTCCTTTTAAGTGTTGTTGTTTTCTTATGAGCAGCTCCATGGAGCTTCACCTTGGTGATAGAATTCTAGGAATGATGAGACGTCAGTTGGACCTGACTACTCAGTCCTGATGGATGGGATTTTCTTACTTCTCAATAAATACAACTTATTTCAACCTCTATATCATTTTTCTTAATTTTTATTGGATCTTTCACTTGCGACGAGGATGGGATGCACCACATGTTAGATATATTAACTTTAAAGAACCATTTTTGAGAGAAGGACACCCTCTAAGAAGAAAATCTCAACATCAAAGTCAATTGATGTTGATGATGAAAACCAGCAACTCGTGAACTATTTTCGTCATTTTCAAGGAGAACGTGCCAGCCGTCACACCACGGGGCTAATATCAGGTTCACCGTAGCTGGGAATCACCACCATCTGATACGACGCGGGGCATTCTCCCTTTCGCGTTTTTGGGATAAATCGCAAGGAGGACGGACAAGTTCACGAGTTGCCGGTTTTTAACATCAGGTTTATTATAACTGGAAACCATCTGTGCACACAAACTACATGGGGCGGCCTCTCCCCCTACAGCTGCATTTGACGTTTATCGTGGACTATTCAATCCTGCCATAATTGGGTGGCGTTCTTGTAGATGCAGTACATTCGTATAGTATTGACTACTTATGAAGTTGAAGTTAAAATATTTATTAAGCGCACAATTACAAGGCGGTTCCTTGACGCTAGGGATGCAGACACAGGAGGGCAGAAAAGGGCGCTAGAGCTGGAAGGCTTGTGAGAAAAGTAGGGTCTTCAGTGCTTTGTGGAACTCAGGATAGGAGGCAGAAGATCTAATGGTGAAGGGGAGGGCGTTCCAAAAGGTAGGGGCAAGGACAGAGAACTTATCCAGAAAGTTCTGGCTTAAGGCAGGAAATCTCCTGTATGAAGCCAGCCTTCTTGATGGATAATCTTTTAATCAGTTATTTTTAACTTGAATAAGAGACAACATATCATTTTCGTCTTGAAAAAGGATGTGCGCATTATTATTATTATTTATTATTATTTATTGCATTTGTATGGTGCGACAGCTACCCTAAGGGTTTCCCAGAGCCCTGGATCTGTATTACTAGTAAGGAAGCAGGGAACAATTATTGATCAAACAGCCACGATTTCACTCCCTTGCGAAAGCGTAGATAACTGGGTTCTAGCCGTAGTTGAGGGGGAGTGAGTTCCACAGTGTCAGTGCTATAAAGGAAAAAGAGCGACCTCCTAGTCAAGCCCTTTTTACCCTGGGAACAATTAATTTCGCTTGATTCATTGAGCGTAAGTTACGCGTGGGTAGATATTTCTGTACCATTTTGCATAGGTACTCCTGGGCTGCTCCTGAGCTGATCCTATACATATAGCACAGCGCTTTAAACTTTACTCTGCTGTTCACTCTCAGCCAGTGTACTTTTTTAAGATGTTCTGCATCAAGTCATTACACCAAAACGCGTCGACGCATATTATTTTGAATTAAACCCGAGGAACCATTAGGGGGCCATCAATTGATACTAGTGGGACACGTTGTTCAGATTCTAATCGGATTCATAATTCATGATGTTTTTCCAAATGATTCACTTTTTCTGTCTCTGATGTATACTTTTTTAATGATTAGGTAGATTGTGCATGTATAGGAATACATTGTTTACAGTGGTTTTATTTATTAGATGTTTATATCAATAAAATTGTAACAGAATTTTTCACGTTGAGTTTTCTCCTGCAATAAATTGTATTCCATTTTATTTTGAGTTTAGTTTGTATATGTATACCATGGGGCATTTTGATCTTTTGCACCGGTGTGAGTGAAGTGTGCTTGAATTTTGGTTATCTTCAGTAGGTTTTTCCAAGGGTCTCTCTCTTTTTTTGAATTGCATTGATACCCAGTCCCTTGGTTGGTGGGTCACTCCCAATATTTTTTAGACTATTCAGGAACAGTACATCCAGATATAAAGTGTTAATGCTTATGAGTGCATAAAAATACATAAAGTGCAAACTGCCTCAGTTATACAATAAAGTGCTAATGTAATAGTCAAGAATCACAATGAGAGAAGAGAGACTGAAAATAAAAGAGAAAGAAAGAACAGAAAACAGTTTGTTGGATAGTACTGTGTCTAACTACAGCACCTTGATACAATCTAAGCATCTCTAAGAGAGAAATAAAATAGTCAGTGTAGTTCACTTCACCATCTTGGTAGTCCTCAAGATTTGAAGAATTAGGAGGGTTCTGCTTTTACAACTTTCTACGCTGTAAAATTTATTGTTGCAATCTTCAGAATCCCTCTACTCACAAACACCACCACCCATCCCTTTAAAAATTGAAACCCTATTAAGATTTCATACCCCACCTCCTTTAACATATTCTGCATTCTTCCACACACTGCACACTTTTGTTAATCATATGCCGTCAGACAACTTAGAATCAGATTTGTAAACCATCGTTTAATTTGATACAATCTAAATCCACTAATCCCCTCCATTGGAACACATGAGAGAAACTACATGCCTCCTGGCTGACATGCATTTTCCTAGCCTTTCCCTTTGCTCAACAATCTTTGCTTGGATTTTTTCCTCTATTACACCTCCTGCCAAATTTCTCTGCTTCAGTCCTGATGTTGCACTTGGCCCTTTTTGCAGGGTCATCCCTAAACTTTTTGTTCTTTGCTTGGATTTTTTCCTCTATTACACCTCCTGCCAAATTTCTCTGCTTCAGTCTTGATGTTGCACCTGGCCCTTTTTGCAGGGTCATCCCTAAACGTTTTGCCTTCCTTCTGTATTTTGTCTGACCTGTTTATGTTGGTTTTATGGCTCTGGGCACATTACCACTGCTGATCAGTGCTATAGTGCATATGATCTCCCTATTGCAAATTGATGTATGGATTAGTGATTTCATGATTGGCTGATTTGGTTTACTTGTTAGACCCTAGTACAGTGCACTGAGTGTGCTCACGGCTTCTAAACCAAATGCTGCTAGTGGGCTTGCAGCACTGGTTGTGCCACCCACAGACGCAGCCTGTAAAAGTGTGTCTCAGGTCTGAAATTGCAGTATATAGTACAATCCATAAATTTCAAATGAGATACAGTATCAATCACAGTCATAACGAATAAACTCCCAAAGCCCAATCAATTTGCTGGAGACTTCTGTTTATCAAAAAACTTTCTTCTTTCTTTATTTTGATAGATGATATTTTCATTCAGTTATTAAAAACATGATGCATAATCATAGCCGACGGGGCGCGTTTCGTCTCCACGAGACTTCTTCAAGGCTTTATTTATACTCTTTTGTTTGTACTTTCAGGTAAATCCTGCTCCAGGGAGCGCCCAATAATTTAAATTGCGTATTCCTATCACTGGTTAAATCGTGCTTGTCAAAAAACAGTAGGAATTGTTCTCCCAAAGTGGTGTGGTTCTGCCTCAATCACCCAGTGATTCCAGTGCTGGAAGTGTCAATTCTAGATACTCCACCGATCACAAGTGCAATGCCTACTGCGAACAAAAGATTATAAATAAAGCCTTGAAGAAGTCTCGTTGAGACGAAACGCGTCGCGTCGGCTATGAATATGTATCATGTTTTTAATAACTGAATGAAAATATCATCTATCAAAATAAAGAAAGAAGAAAGTTTTTTGATAAACAGAAGTCTCCAGCAAATTGATTGGGCTTTGGGAGTTTATTCGTTATGACTGTGATTGATACTGTATCTCATTTGAAATTTATGGATTGTACTATATCATTCTTGATATTCTAAATATATGAGTATGTGCTGAGCATTCTTGATTCTAAAATGCATTAAGTGCACTATAAATTCACTTCCTGGCCAGGCTATTGAAGCCAAACTTCTACTAGTAAACACTTACAATCAAGGGGAAGATCTAGTTTTAAGCTGGGCAACATTCACTGAAACACTTGCCGTACAGCACAAAAAGCCGGTATTGGGAAAGTCAATAATCATAAAACTCAAAAGCTGTACCCTAGCCAAAGAGGAGAATCCAGCCACCAAAAAAGGTCTAATCAGTTGTGGAGAAGCCTCAAAAGGTCACCCACGGACAAAAAACGTGTAAATTATTCTGGATCCAGAGGGTCTGATCGCATGCGTTTTTGTTTACGTTGTGGTGTGGGAGGCCATGGCCCTATGTGTCCACTTCCGGTGGGTTACTGGTAAGAGTCCACTGGGCAACAACCTGGTCTGGTGCACTCTCGAAGTGGAGTTGAGTCCCTGTGCCCTGATGAAATTGCCACAAAATTACTGGCAATGAAACATGTCAGCCGTTCAGGATAAAATGAATGAATGAACGGGGATTTGTATTGCGCGAATTAGCCCAAGGGCTTCAAGGCGCAGACATCGGACAAACACATAGTCTCAGGACATCGAGAACAGGAATTACTGGTACGCTTTGGTGAAAAGCCAAGTTTTAAGATGTCTGCGGAAGATCAACAATGAAGGTTGACTGATCAGTTCTGGAGGGAGGGAATTCCATAATTTGGTGACCAAGGTGGAAAAGGCTCTACCTCCCCACTTTGCTCTAGAAAATCTGGGGACAGAAAGAAGATTTTTGGAGGCAGAGCAAAGTGTTCTGCTGGGAGTGTATGCACAGACAAGAGGCCTAATGCCTTCCGAGCCAGATCCATAGACAGCCCTGTGGGCAAAACAAAGAAGTTTGAAGGAGATCCTGGAATGAACCGGAAGCCAGTGGAGACTCTTCCTAGCCTGGGTTACTGAGGCAAGCCTTGGGAGGTTCAAAACCATCCTGGCTGCAGCATTTTGTACCATCTGAAGACGATGGACAGAGCTCCTATTTATGCCACTATACAGGGCATTATAGTAATCGAGCCTTGAGGAAACCAGGGCAACTGTAGCTTGTTTGCAGGCAGCAGGAGACAGATAGGAAGCAATCTTTCTCAGGGTCCCAATGATGCCACAACAGGTGGATACAGTTCTATTGATCTGAAGGTCAAAGGAAAGTGCAGAATCCATCAAGACTCCAAGGTTCCTGGCAGAGTGGACCAGGTGGGGGCAGTGCCCAAGGGAGGCCGGCCACCAGTCATCAGACCAAATCTCTTGGTTTCCCCAAAAAACCAGGACCTCCGTCTTTTCCCCATTTAATTTAAAAAAGTTCTGAATCATCCACTGGGATACTGCCTCCATGCAAGATCTGAACTTGAGGGCTGAGTCGTTGACCGACTGTGTGATAGAGACCATGATCTGAGTGTCGTTGGCGTGCAACAGCACCTCAAATCCAAAGGATCTCACCACTTTGGCAAGTGGGGTCATGTAGATGTTAAATAGTAGGGGACTTAACGAAGAGCCCTGCGGGACCCCACATTGCACTGACTGGGAGGGAGACAGAACATTTCCCATCTTAACTCTCTGTTCCCTTTGATGGAGGAAGGAAGCCAATAAGCTGAGGACGGAGCCTCCAACCCCAATCTCCTCAAGCCTAGAGACCAGGACTGAGGGAGACAGGGTGTCAAAGGCTGCCGTAAGGTCGAGTAGGACCAGAAAAGTGGTATGGCCCCTGTCGACCTTGGAACGAATGTTGTTAATAACGAGAGTAAGGGCAGACTCTGTACTGTGGGCATTACGAAAACCATGTTGAGAAATATCTAACAGATTTGAGCCCTCCAAAAAGGTAGATAGATGGAGGTTAAGATGAGCCTCGAGGATCTTAGCCGGGGCTGGTAAAAGGCGAGATGGGACGAATGTTTTTAGGACTCCTGGATCCAAAGAGGCCTTCTTAAGCAGTGGTTTAACAACTGCTGTTTTCCAGAAGAGGGGCAAAATCCCCTCCGAAATAGCCAGATTCATGACCTCAAGTAGCGGGGGTAATAGCCACCTCCCTACAGGCTTTCAGAATTTTCAATGGGCAAGGGTCCAGAGGCGAGCAAGATTTGGTGTTATCAAGGAGGCGATTTAACTCTTCCAAGGTCAGCTGAGGGAAGACAAAAAAAAACAACTTGGGAATCCCATCCTGGAGAGGTGTGGGAGGGGGAAAAGACAGTGCGGGGTTAGCATCAAGCTCCGAGTTGAGGATTTCAAGCGATTGATGGATATCAGCGATTTTTGAATGGTAAAAACTGGCGATATAATCGCAGAGCTCCCGGGTCTCAATGATGGAATCCACTGTTTTAGGCACAGACAGGGAGTCAATGATTTTAAAGAGATCTCTGGAAGATTTTAGTGAGGCAGTCAAATTGGTATAGTAGATCTTTTTTTCCTCAGCTATTGCCCTTTTATATTCCCTTAACAAAAGTTTGTCTTGTATTTTTCCAGGAGAATCGGGATGAGCATGCCAGTGTCTCTCTTTTTGTCTACATTTCTGCCGTAACAGCCTAAGACGATCAGAGTACCAGGGCAGGGGGGGCTATTTAGGGCGGAATAGTGCTGCTTGGCGGGGGCCAGAATGTCTATCGCACTCAAAAAGGCATTAGAGAAGCCTAATGCCGCCGCGTTAGGGTCCGACCTTGGAAGGGAGCTAAATTCATCCATAAACGGAGCAAGGGTTTCAGTATTAATCTCCCTATAATTCCTTCTCAGTTCCCATTTCTTACATTTAGAATGGTAGGGGGCAGTAAAGGTAGTTTTGAGCTTAAAGGACACCGCCAAATGGTCTGACCAGGCTAAAGGAATAGACATTCCGATCGTCAATCTGGTGTCGTTTGAAAAGACACCATTGAGTGTGTGGCCATCTAGATGAGTAGCACCTTCTACAAGTTGAATCAGGCCACACGCGGCTAGGCCTTCTACTAAGGACGACGTGTCTCTAGAGTATGCGTTTTCTAGATGAAAATTAAAATCACCAAGAAGGGTAAGATTAGGCCTGTTGATGAAGGGCTCTAAAAGTTTCAACAGATCTTGGGAAAACGTAGCTCTGGGGCCTGGAGGCCTATAATATAAAATACCAGAAAAAGAGGCTGTGGGGGTAAAGTTTATAGAAAAGTACATTGCCTCAAAGTTATCCAAAGGAGAAGAGAGGGGGTCAGTGCGGCAAGTAAAGGAATCTCTAAACAAAATTCCTAGCCCACCGCCTCTGCGACCTGTTCTATCCATCCTGGTCAGGGCATAGCCCTTAGGGATAGCATCAACCAGATCGGGGCCTGAGGTATCCGATCCCCAGGTTTCAGTAATGAAAACCCAGGGGGGTTTCCTCAGCGAGACAAAATCACAAAATGCCACATTATTTTTAGCTAAAGATCTTGCATTAATAAGAAATTCCACATCCTTTATAGGATTTGCAATAGGCTTAAATGCCCCAGGGTGAACCCGGTCTTTCCTGGGGTGTCGAATCCTGATATGTCTTAGATCATGACTATAACAATGCGTACTAGGGAAGTCATCGGGGGATAAAGTATGATGGCACAATTTAAAAGGAGGCTTCAAAGAGAGCAAGGTAGAAAGAGTATACAGCTCACTATCAGCTGGGGGAGAGTAGCAAGGTCCAGCCCGTCTGGCCCGTGGCGCGAACTCAGCGCGGACGGGCGCAGGCGGGCTTTACTTTGGCGCGACTTCGGCGCGCGCCCGCTGAGCGCGTTGGCTGTGCGTGGAGAAAGCCATCCGTACTAAATAGGGTGGAGCCTGCGTTTCGAGCCCCGCGTGACCCTCTTGAGCCAATCAGTGCGGGACCCCAAATGTTTGGTCTAAACATGCCATTATATTTTTTTAACTGATTGCGAACGCTATCTAAAATTATAAAATATGTGTGACAGGTGTCCGCAACTCAATTTTAACCTGGGGAGAGTATAGTTCACCTCCCTTACACTGCGGGGACTTTGGATGTTAGATAGATATCACTTTCATTGATACACCTTTCTCTTTTACTTTTCACACTAATTAGAGTTAGGTCACATTATTTTCTGTCAGGAAAGTGCCGATGATGACAGAGTGATCCAACTGGTGAGTATCTACCAGTAGCTCCATGGGTATTGCTTACGTGAGGCACTTTCTGTCCCACCTCATAACTTTTCTACTTTGTTAGCCTGTCCTGGGACTATAGATTGGTGGGCTCCCGACTTGATATGGGTTGGTTGATTTTATACATTTAAATAACACAAATGGGTGGGCATGACTAGATAGCCAGCATTGACCCACGGAAGAAGTAAGGTGTGATGCTCATTTAAAAATGTAAAAATGTAATATACATGTGTTACCATATAACCAGGCCTTTGTGTTTTTAAGTTTATGAGTGGAGGGCGTCCTGGTTCTTTTTTCCTCTTATGCTCCTTTTTGTGAGATCAAGATGACTCTACTCCAAAGTGCAATGGAATGCTGTGCGTCACTATCATCAAACGTTGTTTCTGATAAAGTAATGGCAAAATTGTTATTGGAATGCCAAGTATTGCAAGCCTACAGTGGGTCCTCCTGCCATTGCTTAGTGGTGTCTGAAGTGAACTCAAGAACACTCTGAGCAGGTATCAGGGGAGACTTGGTTACGTTTAAAATGTTTCTAAGCTTAGAAGAACCTTGGTAACTCTTTCTAAAATTCTCATATTCCTTCCGAAAAGAAGAAACAGAAATTAACCATTAGTTGCAGTACAGTAACACTTGCATCCCCTCCAAATTGAACATTTTTGAGACCCATTACCTTCATTAATACTTTTGGTGCCTAGGCAAAGCCGAAATGAAGCGCTTCAAATTGAAAGTGGTGGTCTCCCATATTGAAAAGTAGGAACTTCTGTACGTTTTTATGAAAAGGAATATGCAAATAAGCATCCAAGTGGCCTTGAGATGCCAGAAAGTCCCCTGGAGTGATGTGTGGCAGCAGGGGGCTGCCCGCCTACAGAGGGACGGTTGTAAAGCCTGATCAGAGACTAAAGGCTATAAACAGTGAGTTTCATTCACCTGCTTGCAACAGTGGATCACAGGGACTGATTACAGGCCCATGGACAGTGGGAAACAGTGCATGACCACCTCACCTGAGCACAACATTCCCTGTGCAGGGTGGGTTGTATGTCCTTGCCAGGGGCCAGGTCCTGTGGCCCACACCCACTGTTCAAAGCCAGAGGATCTGTTCCACCCACAGAAAATGGGTTGCATGGTCTAGCCAGCACAAGGTGCTGCAGTCTATTTTTTCTGGACACAGCTTTGGGCCTTGAGCAGTCTGGGGCTGCCCATCCATGCAGAGTGTGTTTCAGGCTGTGCATGGCTGAATTCAATGCGCAATAGGTGTCCCACGACTATGGAAACTGTTCACAGCTGAAGACTGTGTGCAGTTGGGGTTGAATGCCCACTGAGGAAAAAGAAAAGACAGTGTGCAGAGGAATTTGGCTGATGGTGGCTGTTTAGGGACATAATTTGACACGTTAACCCTTACTTTAGCTGGGATAGAGAGCCTTACCATGGGTTATGCTCTGCATGCAACCCCAGCATGTTTAGCTGCCCTTCACAGTTTGTCTACAGAGCCTGCAACCATTCCCTGTTATGGTTAACGGTCCCATTTTAGACCTTCTCATGTCACACAGCCAAGCGTTAGAGAAGAACTCCTCATAGCCCTTGATGAAGGCCACCAATGACACTGGTCCTTCAGATCTTCTTCTCTGCATACAGCTCATTTGACAATACCATTCTGTTAAACAGGCTAAGGTAACTGGCGGGGGTATCCGGGAATATCCCTTGAGTGGAACCGATAATTGGCCAGAGCCAAAAAATAAGCATTATCTCTATTATTTTCCAATGAAGTGTAAGGCGGAGTTTCTAATGGGTGCTTTCTCCTTCCTTTACTCTTCATTATCTGCTTTTTCCCCCTCACTTGAGAATCTGATAAAATGTCAAATGTAGTCGGACGATATCCAGATTCACTTCTGCCTAGAGAATTGCAAACCCAAAGGGGTAGTGTAGAACATTGCAAGCACTCACCCCAAGTCAACTGATCGTGGTTTAATGCATCATCATTCTTTAGCGCACTCTGCCACCCCAGTTCAGACATGGCCATATGCAAATCAGTCTGACCCTGTGCCTCATGGGAACAGTCCAGCCGGAACTGCCAAGCCATGTCTTCCCAAGACCAGAAACAAGCATCCTGGGACCGGTTTCTGGCTAATCAGCCATCATCAGCCAGGCTAGCTTGAATCCAGTGGCAAAGTGAGCAAGTGACCCACGTCTGGGCATACTCTGCCAACTTAGGGCAAACAAAGTAAAACCAAAGGGGAAGATGGACGGAGTGTTGAACATTGCAAGCACTCAGCCCCTGTCAACTGATCTGGGTTTAATCCACCATCATTCTACAGCTCACTTCGCCACCCCAGTTCAGACATGGCCATATTCAAATCAGTCTGGTCCTGTGCCTCATGGGAACAGTCCAGCCCGAACTGCCAAGCCATGTCTTCCAGAGACCGGAAACAATCATTCCTGGGACCGGTTTCTGGCTAATCAGCCATCATCAGCCAGGCTAGCTTGAATCCAGTGGCAAAGTGAGCAAGTGTTCCATGTCTGGGCATACTCTGCCAAATTAGGGCAAACAAAGTAAAACCAAAGGGCAAGATGGACAGAGTGTTGAACATTGCAAGCACTCACCCCCTGTCAACTGATCTGGGTTTAATCCAGCAACATTCTTTAGCTCACTTCGCCACCCCAGTTCAGACATGGCCATATTGAAATCAGTCTGATCCTGTGCCTCATGGGAACAGTCCAGCCCGAACTACCAAGCCATGTCTTCCCTGGACCAGAAGCAAGCATCCTGGGACCGGTTTCTGGCTAATCAGCCGTCATCAGCCAGGCTAGCTTGAATCCAGTGGCAAAGTTAGCAAGGGACCCATTTCTGGGCATACCCTGCCAATTTAGGGCAAACAAAGCAAAACCAAAGGGAAGATGAACGGAGTGTTTAACATTGCTAGCACTCACCCCCAGTCAACTGATCTGGTTTTAATCCATCATCATTCTTTAGCTCACTCCGCCACCCCAGTTCAGACATGGCCATATGCAATTCAGGCTGAACCTGTGCCTCATGGGAACAGTCCAGCCCAAACTGCCAAGCCATGTCTTCCCTAGACCTGAAACAAGCATCCTCGGACCAGTCTCTGGCTAATTAGCCATCATCAGCCAGGCTAGCTTGAGCCCATTGGCAAAGTGAGCAAGGGACCCACGTCTTGCAGGCGGAATCACTTTGGCATAAAGTCTCCTAATGCAGTGTGATTTTGCATGATGCAAAGTTTCCTTTGTTTGAATGGAAAACAAATTAAAGTCATGCTCCAAGGAATTCGATCAGAGTCTTCCACATTTGTCTGGCCTCATAATTTGGGCATTACCCCCACCACCTCTCAACAAGACAGAGTATGGGCTTTTTTATTTGATTCGGACCACTACTTTACTCCACAAATGTTAAGGTAATCAACTCTTTCCCACCTTTAAAATACTCCCTTTCAGGCAAACAGCACACAGAATAAAGCTAACTCATGCACTAGTTCTAGCTCGCTTGGATTCCTGCATCAAAGTTTATCTGACCTTAAAAAAACACATCTTCTGACTGCAAAATTAAGAAGCTAAAATGTGCCTACACTTATAACAAGCATTTGCAATGCAATAGGTCTCGCAGTTTTTAGATTTTGAGCCATTGGCATTGTAAATGTCAATGTCTTTTATTTATGTGTTGGTTTTTAAAACGTTAAATAAAATACATTGCCATTTACAATGCCAATAGGTTAAACTCTCACAATTGCGAGACCTATTGCATTGAAAACGCTTGTTTTTAAAGAGAGTTTTATATAGCGCGAACTTGACCCGAATCGGATATCAGAGCGCTTTACATAGCACCAGTTGCATTACACGAGGACACATTCATTTCTAGGCACGGGGAGATTAAGTGATTTGCCCAGAATCACAGGATGTTCAGCGTCACTGCCGAGACTCAAACCCAGTTCCCCATGTTAGAAGTCAACCGCCCTAGCCCTTAGGCCAACTCCTCTCCCATCCCAGACCCAAGAATGGTAAGTTTAGCTAGAATCCTAACCTTTAACCCCTAAACCCAAGAAGAAAATAGAGGCCTGAATATGACATCCGGACACGACCCCTGAACTCTGCACACCTTCGAAAATCATCAGAACCAGCCGGGTCCAAAGCCTGCGTAAAGCTCCGACCCCTCTTGTGCTCACACTCCAGTGTGGGCAGGAGTAACGGATGCATCTACCTCTGTACATTTACACGTACGTTTGGAGTACAATCACATACTTTAATTCTAAAGAATTCCAGGAGGACTCTGGTGCGTAAGCAGTTACACCTGTGTGAAAGTGTTAGGCCTGATGTTACTCATGCCTAAGTGTTCAGCAGGAGGGTGTTTGCACATTTGTGTTTCTAACCCTCTACATGGACAAAGGGGGGAAATAGTTCTGCTCATGGAGAACCCCCAGAACCTACTCCCCTATCGATGTTAAAGGAGCCGCCTCCCAAAGGTGGATGGAGATTTACTCCTCCCACTGACAGAAGTAAATCACCAACTCTTCTAAGGCTTGAGTAGGCCACGAGAAAGGTTGTGAATATGCCCAAGTTCACAAGTGAGTGTGCGGTTACCGACGTTTCCACGCTTTCAGGTGTCCAAGGGACCGGATTCATTCCTTTGTGGTGTTATGTGTGTGTAAATCGGTTTACAGGTGTGAATATCCAGTAGTTTTTTTTTAACATAAAACGTGTATTTGCTCTCAAATCACGTCCAATGTGCACCTTTACACAGCTTAAGCACCTTTGGGAATTAGGTTGTAAAGACCGAACCATCATTGTAACCCGTAATTTTACCCACATGCTAACACCACACTTTGGGCCTTGAACTATCCCTACACCTCACACTCACTTCAAAAGAAGTTTAACTTGAGTGCACTACGACACTGCTCAATATGCGCCCACAATATGGAATCTGTCAGCCTTTCTTGATGCCTGCGCTGCTGGAAAGACCAGCTCCTGGTTACAGACGACATTCACAGGCGCGGAGTTATTTTAATATTAATATCCACAGTATGTTTCGATTATGCTATTTTCCCTGCCTCGGTACAATGCAGGGATGTCTACTTTTGTTTGTGTGTGCACGAGGTTGTGCCCATGTCTTTCATTAGCAAATAAAAAAGTTTTGTAATTGACTGATGGTGTGATGCGATCCACACCAGACCGGACTCTCTCTTCGCCGTGACCACCAGGAGGAATAATAAAGAAACTCACTGTTAAGGGTAACTACCTCGGGAGGATAACGAGCCGAGCAGGCCCTGCCCGGCGGATTCCCAACAGTGTACAGCGAACTCTGCAGTGAATCCTCCGCCCACTGAGATGCCCAGTGAGTTTGCCTGATGCACTGACACATAGCTGTGGGAAGAGGCGTGTCTCCTGTTTGTGTGACTACTACACACACACTCTTGGTGACACCGGAAGGACGTCTGTTCATTGGCCACTCACCGCAGTATCTTCGCCGAAGATATGTAAATACTCCTCGTAGCAGGGGGCAATAGACCCTCACCCCTTCCCCTTAGAGGCCGATGCACTTGTTGCAGTCAAGGCATTACTCTCGGGTGGGGGCTTCACATGGGGGTAGAGGGTAGAGGGTCCAATGGCAGGCCTCCGTTTCGAGAGGCCTGCCAATGGAAAAAAGGGCCGTGGCTTCATGCCGTATTGAAAACCCCTCCTAACAATATCCCTTTGCCTGCTACAGCGCATGCGCTGCTAGCAGGCTTCGACCTAAAAAGTAGTCTATATTTTGCACAAGAAATGTTAGGGCAACGATCCGGGCTACTTTCAGACTCTCACAATACTGTGGTCCAACTAGGACTGTGTGGTTGATACAGAAAGGGTCTTTAAAGAATCTAAATCATGATGGTAGATACTTGGGAGTCCAGGGTCAGAAATTGTGGAAGGGTATTAACCCTCTACTACAAACATTAGCAGATTACATAAAACACATTTTTCACTGTGTAAACACTGGACTGGTAAAACGCCTCCAATGTGGCACATGGGGGACTAACACACTATTTGTGTGCCTTTTCTTAGTCAGGGGAGGACTACAAATAACAAAGTCAATAATTCCACTTAAAGCAGCTGAGCAGCAAGTCGACTCTGACGGACTCTAGCAAGTCAGTATCACAAATAGCACATCCTTCAGAACTGCATGAGGGTTGGCCAAACCCCCCACCAGGTCCACCCTTTCAGAATTTGCTCCTGGAACATGAACGGGCTTGGTGTAAAGGTGAGGGATGACAATTTGTTATCATTTCTATGCGATCGTGAGATCATACTTGTGCAGAAACTTGGCAGCAGTCGCCAACACAAATCATGGAATTCAAAGAATATTTTAATGCAGCAACAAATGAGGTGAAGTTGAGAAGGGCCAAAGGGGGCATGGTGCTTTACATTTTGATAGACATGTGGAAGTGGACTTCTACCCAGATTGGGCATTGCACAAATTAGAGGCCTGCAAAACGCCAACAATATTGTCCTCCTTATTAAAACCCCAAATCCAGCTGCAGCGGTCGATAGATCAATTATTGGGGTATACCAATGATCCACGACTAGGTTCATTGTTTAGATACTGAGGAAGCAACAGGCTGCCTAAATTCACCTGGCAGGCTGACGACAACATTTTTGAATTGGTTAAGACCTATAACTAACTTGGTGTTCATCTAGATTCCCAACTGACTTACTAACTGCCCCTAAAATCAAGAGGAGCCATCGCTAAAAATCTGCTGTTTGCATTTCAAACTTTGAAACACAAGGCACAAAACACCTCAATGCTTCATCTCCTTCATGCCGTGGGTGTCAAATTCATGCCCTCAATATATTACGCCTCGGAATCGCTTAAAGGGAAAGATGCCAAACCCTAAACATCTTACATTCGAGCCTCTTCAAGAAACTCTTTGCAATTCTGCTGTATCTCTCTCAAGCCTAAATCAGACTTGAGTTTGACCTGCTCCACCAGGGTCCAATCAGGCAGGGTGCCCTGGTACAATTCTGCTGGAGGACGAGGGAGCCAAAGTAAAATCATTGGCACATCAATGTTGGATGGAAATAGAAAGGAAGGCCCACATAAAGAAATCTGGGGCATATTATCAAGGGATTTATCTCCACTTTTTTGGCTTTAAAAGCCAAGAAAGCGGAGATAAAATTATCTCCCTATTACCTAGCTGTCGCTAACACCAGTTAGCAACAGCTAGTAGGAGATAGCGACCATCTTGGGCCCCGCTTTGCATGTCAGAGATATTTATCACTAATGACATGCAAAGTGGGCGTGCCAAGATGTTAGCGACTGGAAACAGTCGCTAACATCGCTATCTCCTATTACCAACATTTGGAGATATTCGCGCTAAGCGCGAATATCTCCAAAAGCTAACACCTGCCCTGAGCAGTTCTTAACCATGTTATCCAATGGGAGGTGGATAACATGGCTAAGAGCATTAGCTCGGTGATGCATGAATATCGCTGACTTTACAGCGATATTCATGCATTTCGGCCGATTTTTATCACTTAGGAGATAAACCTTGATAATAGCAAGGCTCCTAAGCGATAAAAATCGCCGCAACACAGCGATAAAATTATTGCCGCTAAGCCAACATAGCGATAATTATCGCTAGTTGTTGGTAATATGCCCCTCTGTGTTCCCAGTACTACAGCACTCAATCGCAACACTGCGATTAGAAGATGTGTGGCACACCCCTATGGAGTATGCTGCTTTTAAATGTATCACAAATAAAGCTGTCACACATTAATTGTTTGTCATTGATAAGGCTATGGTAGCAAGCAAAGGGCATGCATGAGAGATCATCCCATCATGCGAAGATTGGGGTTCCCAGTCATTTCTAATAGCACACTTTTCCGAGGCCAAGAATGACGATCTCATGCTTATACATCTTAGCATGTTCATGTCATAAGAACTTAGCCGCCATGGAAACAGCAGAGGACTACTTCAGAGTGCTGGCTCTGTGGTCATATCAATTAATCTTTGCTTCATCTACTGTGTGTTTGTCCGGCCTTGTTAACACAAAGCCAAAGGGTATTCTTGCAAGCCCCTATGGCCACAGGAACCCCACTTTTAGCGAAGTTCCTGTGGCGATAGGGCTTCACCTTATACACAAGGCAGTGTTAAGCCACATAACGTGGCTTAACGCCGCCTTGCAAATAAGGCACCCTTCCATGCTATACTTAGTATGAAAGGGGCGGGCAATGGGTGTTGTGGTGGGCGTTCCACTTCAGCACCCATTGACTTTGACACTGCCACATATTTACAAGGCTGGCGTAAATATGGGGCAGTGCCAAAATGAACACCGGAAAACCTGGTCTTACCCTGGCAAAACAAGGAGAAAAGCTTTATTTCTCCTTGTTTTTGCTGTTTCCTTGTGTGCTGCATTGTGCAGCACACATGAAAATAGCAAAATGCCATTGATTGTGCTAACGCGGGATTACTGGTTACTAATTATCTTACCAAATCCCAAACTATGTCGACTGAATCGTTGGTACCTGTCTTGGAGTAAAAGGTAATCTCGCAATAAGTCAATCAATTTAAGAACTTACACCACTCTAAATGACCACTGACCAAAATTAAGTTTTAAAGATTTAATATAAAGTCAAAGATAACTGAAGATACAAACTTCTCAAAATGAGATTCAACAGGTAAATTGGTATCACTATAAACATGAACTTCTTGAATAATCTAAGTCTGAAAAACAGAATAATAAGTACAAGCTCGAAAACCATCAGGGTTGCCAAAATGGATACAAGTTGCAACCTCAAAGTCATTACAGAAAAGAAAATTAAGGTTAGTCTGTCCCTACACTATTTTAAATGACATCCCTACTTAGCAAGATCTTAACCCTCTAGGTGTCAGCCGTGGTGACTTCCTAAGAAGATCACGCACTTCTCTTTGTCTCTTCTCTGATAATAGGTCTCTCCTGATCAGCCTATCTGCCTACCCATCCGCTTACTTAGGCTCCCAAAATCATCTGCTCTGCTCTCCTCCCGGGTCTCTTTCCCTAATACCAAATCACATTTTCAATAGAAACGCCCCTTGGGACGCCCCTCACGTGGTACATCTTTGCGCGGCAAACTCCATGATGGTACTCTTGAAGACCCTCGTTATAGTTGACCTTGGTTCCCAGGCTTCTTCTTCAGTGCGCTGATACCCCCAGAAATTCCTGGAAACTCCTACAGGCCTGCGCAAGGCGCCACTGAACAAAGTCCCTTTCATTCGAGCTGATTAGGACCCTCGCACCTGCATACAGCTCGTCCTGCAGTGGGCCTCAAATTCCAGACTCCACCATATCTTTAGTCATAAAACACTCTCAAAGCTCGGTGCTGGACACCTCTCGACCTCTTCTCTAACGAGCACATGACGATTTAAACTACATGACATTATCGGCTCTGGCCTACTTGATTTACATGCAGCAGGTCCCTGCACTCTTAAAACGTTAACTTGATTTAAACAGCAAACATTCTTAACTAGCATACGTTTCTAAAATAACACATCTATAAAGCATATACTTTTAACCCTAAGTTCAATAGTACATTTGGAAGAACCATGTCAACCTTATCTCACATTAATTTAGCAGCACGTTCAGGTTTGCTGTGAATTGCCCTAAGGCCTACACATAATACTGGATTTTCAAAGTTACATTTAATTCGGACATGATTCTTTTAACATGAGAACATGAGGTTTTCACATATATTCCAACATTTCTACATTAATCTCACACCGTTATAATTATAGTTACTCTACTTAACATTCTATACATTTCACTACTGATTATAAACCACTCTGCATATTTCACTCCTGGATATAAAACACTCGTGTGCAAAACATGTTTAAACTAACTACGTGCTTGTAAATATGGCGTACTTATACATTTTTTCCAAACTTGTGCTCCCTCAGTCCCCCCTTTGATGACCTTCAGGGGTCATCATCACCAAGACACTAAAAATGTAGAACCCTTCAAAGTGAAGACAGGGCAGTTCCACCTCTTTTCATATTCTCTAATGCTTTCAGACTCTTATATTGAGTGTCCTGCATCGCTGTCAACTCTTCTTCCTGTTTCTTCATAGCTCTCTGTAGCCTATTTGCTTTATAACATTGATACAAACGCACCAATCCCCACAAAGTGATTACACAAATCACAATTATGATGATGGGTTTCAATATGTACCAAACGATACCCTTTCCTAAGTTGGCAAACCAACTTCCAACTTTACCCATTCCATGACCTACTTTTTCCCACACATTTACCTTTGCCAGGTCCTCAATTTCGTAGTGTATGGCAGTGATGTTTTGTATATACTTCTCTAGAGGCTTGGAATTGTCTGGAATGTAAGTACAGCATTCCTGGACCTTCAAGGCCTTACAGACTCCTCCCTCTTTTGCTAACAGAACATCTAGAGCAAGTCGGTTCTGAAGAACCATTGCCCTAATCGATTGCATCTCCCCTTCTATCAGCATCAAGGATCTTGCAGTACTGGCAGATAGCCTATCTACGACTGTAGCTAACCTCCTGATCTTAATGTCATTCATTATCAATCCTAAGAAAGGGAATGCAGCACCGAGTACATCTCCAACTACTTCTGCTGCACCCAGCCCTCGCTTCCATCTAGTTGATATTTCTTTCTTAGGCGTGTCTAAATTCTCAACATGATATATTTTAGGGAAGACAACAGCCAGATAGCATGATCCGTACCAATTATCTGGTAACTTCACATAGGCATATCTTCCACATACAAAATATACATTTGGTATTGCTTGCATCCCTTTCATAAAGTTCTTAGAGTAATACTCCAATTGAAAGGCATGTTCACAATGGACTTGACCTACATAAAAGTTTTCATAATATGAGTAACTCCTGTGTATGCACAGTTTTCCCCGTTTATCCTTATCCAAAGCAATTGGACCAATACTACCCTTTCTTTGATGTGCCCTCTCCTCCTTGGTCCAATCTGTTTCCCATTGTCCTGATGCTTTCAAAATCTTCTGTCTCCTGTATCTAGTATCTACCTGTGCTATAAACTTTTTCTCAACCTCTGATATTTGACAAGTCAGATTGTTTCTTCGAGCATGTGAAGTATCTAACGTTTTCCATGGAATAAACCATTTGTGTAATCTGTCTTCGCTTTTGTAGTAGTCCCATTTGTTCAAATGCTTGAAATTCGGAACCTCTGGCAATGTCGAGTCGAAATTCGAGAAATAATACTCGAATCCTTCTCGTCCATAAAACATGCTCAACAATAAACTGCACGTTATTCCATATGTCAACGGAAGATGATGGTATCTGATACCCTCCTCCACTGAAGCTGGTAATTGCATACAAACATAACAATCCTTTACTTCCATGGCATCAACATATTCATAAAGCAATTTAGCATAAGCATTTGACTTGTAATTTCCCTGTGACTCGTCGGTGTGAAGCCTTTTTATTTCTGCATCTAACAAGGCTTTGTCTTTCTCATTGATGTTTCCCTTCTCTTTAATAATGGTAGTTTTCGGTGTTGATACTCCCTTATCCTCCTTAACTGCGGTTTCATCCCCCTCGTGTCCCGCCAGGAATGAAACAGTTACCACTAAAATTATAAGAGAAACCACTACTCCTAAAAGTGTAACAGCTATACATTTTGCCCTGCGGTTCGGGTTGCCAGCCTCCATGTTCTCAAACAGTGTAGTTTTCGACTTTCTTCCAGCATTCACTTCCTCTTCTTTTCAAACAAAGTCTTTCTCTCTTGCAATGTCTTTCTTTGAACACTTGGAAGCTTGACAATTTGTTTCCGCAAAACAGTTCAAAGTCCAGTAGAAAATAGACAACCCTAGCCCTTCTCCATCCACTAAAATGAAACCCCTATCATTTTTCTTCTTCCACTCGGCGCTAGGTTATCTTGCAACAAGTTTTTACAATTTCTTTTCAACAGTCTTATTTTCGTCTGAAGTTATGTATGACTCAAGGAGTGACACTACGTCTTCATAAATGTCCATCCGAAGTATCATTCCCTCAGGTTCTGGGCAGTTCGTACCACAACATGGAAAGTCAACTTTTTCTAGGATTATTCTCCTTATTTCGCTCAAGACAAGTGGACGGACAAAATTGAGAGTTAGTGTTTTTTCAATTTCCACTCCTGGTACTATCAGTTCTACATCCACAATTACAAAGGGGTCCGTTCTAATCAAGATCACTTTCTTCACCTTTCCAGTTCTGCGCCCCTTTGAAGACATTCACAATATGGTATTAATCCACAACAATAAGCGCTCCTAGCATTTCTACTACTCGCTCAAGCATTTCCAAACGAAGAAGAGTTCCCTCCAATATTGGATATCGTGAACAGCAAACTGGAAACTCAACTGTCTCTAAAATCAATTTTCTTATTCCACTCAGGAGAGCAGGATGAACGATGTTGAGTGTCAGCAACCTTTCGGTCTCCGCTCCTGGCAGTAGAAACCTTATTTGCACTGTGATGATCGGGTCAGTTCTGATCAGTTCCACTTCCCTGATCCTCCCTGTTCTGTGTCTCCCAGACATCTGCAACGAGGTAGGTCCAGTCGGGAGTAGAGTATCTTCTACTAGGCACTCGCACCCTCCTTGATCTTCTAAGACCCTCCTCGGCTTGATCCTGGATATCTTCTTCTGGATCTGAGTCTTCGGATATAGGAGTAAGCGTCTCTTCCTGAGCCGACCTCAAACTTAGCCTTCTTCTCCTAGTTGGCCAAGTGGCAGCTCCAAGCCTTATTCTCCTATTCCTTGTCCTCTCACTTGGTTCTTGGTCGCTCCGATACGGATCTGAGTCTGAGTCGTATTCACTTCTGCTCTCTCCTTCAGTTGCGTCTTCTGTCTCACTGCCGTCCTGCCTTCGCTCTTCTTCTGAATCCGATGCGTTCCCAACTTCTTCCGACACCTCCTCAGCTGCCTCAATCCCTTCTTGCGACTCTTCTTCCACTTCCGGGCTTTCGTCTGGGATGGGAGCTGTTCCTTCTAGAGGTGCTGGAACTCTTCGAGTATGGGATGCATGGATCCAATTTGGCAGCCCCCCGCACTTCACCGCGGTGTTCGTTATCAGGATTACCTGAAAGGGCCCACGCCAGCGAACATCTAGGCAGTTCTTCCGGACGTGTTTTTTAACTAAGACCCAGTCCCCTGGGTTCAGGTCATGACACAGGTTCCTCGCTGCTGGAACTTCAACTGCATGCACCTGAAGGGACACAGAATGGATGGCGTCAGACAGTCCTTTACAATAATCCAAGATCAGATCATCTGTAATATTCAATAGAGCAGTAGTTGGAACTGTAGGAAGTCTCATGGCCCTCCCCATCAGGATCTCGTGGGGAGAAAGACCTGTCCTCCTATCAGGTGTGCTGCGCATGCTCATGAGCACTAGAGGAAGAGCATCTGGCCAACTCAAAGATGTGGATGCCACTACTTTAGCCAATCTATTCTTCAACGTGCCGTTCACTTGTTCCACAATTCCTGAAGCTTCTGGTCGATAACTACAATGCAGCTTTTGATCGATATTCAGTGTGGAGCACAACATCTTCACTATTTCGCTGTTAAAATGTTTTCCTCTGTCAGATTCCAAAGAGGCAGGCACCCCGAAGCGCGGTATCAACTCCCTGAGCAACAATTTAGCCACTGTGAGTGTATCGCACCTACGTGTAGGGTACGCTTCAACCCATCTGGAAAATACGCATACAATCACCAACACATACCGAAGGCGATTGACTCTTGGCATTTCGATGAAATCTAGTTGCATTCTATTGAAAGGCCCCCCCGACCTCCCAATGTGACTCAGTGTGACTGGTGTTCGTTTGCCTACGTTCAGTTGTTGGCAGGTAACACATCGCTTACATACTGATTCTGCTGCTATTCATAGCATCCCTTCCTAGATGTACTGGACCATGTATTTCTCTCGCCATGGGATTAGCTAATTCTTCAGGTAACACAGCTCTCCCATCTGCTGAAACCCAAAAATCCATTTCACTTCGCACACAACCTGCTATTTCCCATGCCTTTTTCTCTGTTTCAGGTGCGTTCTCCTGCATTATTCTTAAATCCTCCCAAGTGTCTACAGTTTCTAACATCATACTTAATTCAGTCTTTTCTTCTGCACCTTCTATTTCCACCTTTGAGAAAGAATAACTTTGTTCCGCACAATAGCGTGCGACTTCATCAGCATATCTATTACCTTGTGACACAAAATCTGTATTCTCAGTATGAGCTACACACTTCACTACTGCGATGTCAACAGGACCTTGTAATGCTTCTATCAGCAATCGCACAAATTCTCCATTTCGAATGGGCGAACCAGAGGAGGTCATGTAACCCCTCTGAGACCACAACTTCCCGAAATCATGAACCACACCGAAACCATATTGGCTGTCAGTGTATATGGTGACTCTCTTTCCGTTTCCTGCTATGCAGGCACGAGTTAGGGCAATAATTTCTGCTACCTGTGCGGAATGTACTCCTTCCAGGCAAGCGGCTTCCACAACTCCAGTAATAGTACAAACAGCATAAGCTGCTCTCAACCGACCAGTATCGTCTCTTAAACATGAGCCATCAACAAAGTAAATTTCATCGGGGTCTGACAATGGCTCATCCACAATATCTGGTCTGGGTTTCGTGCATAGTTCAGTCACATCAAGGCAATCGTGGTCTTCACATCCTTCGCCTTCTATTACAGTAGGTAATGGCATCAAAGTAGCAGGATTCAAGACAGAGCATCTCCTGAGAGTCACGTTTTCTGCGGCAAGTATAACTTGCTCGTAGCGCGTGAGCCTACTATTGGTCAGATGCTGCGTCTTCGTCCTGGTCATTAACAATTCAACTGAATGTGGTACATACACCACTACTGGATGTCCCATCACAATACTCTCGCTCCTTTCAATGCTGACACCCGTTGCAGCAACGGATTTGAGACATCCGGGCAACGCTGCGGCTACTGGATCTAATGTAGCCGAAAAATATGCAACTGGTCTACGGGCATTACCGTGGGTCTGTGCCAAGACTGACAAAGCACATCCCTCTCTCTCACAGCAATAGAGTGAAAATGACTTTTCGTAATCTGGCATTCCCAGAGCCGGAGCACGACATAAATCGTCTCTCAGCTGTAAAAACGCCACCAGACATTCTTCATCCCATGGTACCGGATCACTCACCTCCTTGTGCGTCAGTTTCTGTAAGGGCTTTGCTTTCAGTGAGAAGTTAACTATCCACTGTCGGCAGTAACCCACCATTCCTAGGAACATTCTAACCTCTCTCTGAGTTGTAGGCGCATTCATTTTCATTATCGCCTCAATCCTCTCTGGGGACACCTTACGTTTCCCTTTTTCTAACCTGTGCCCTAGATACTGTACTTCTGTCAGACAATACTGCAACTTGCTCGGAGATACCTTATGTCCATTTTCAGCTAAATGATTCAGTAAGGCAATTGAATCTGCTTTACAAGCTTCCTCTGTCTCTGACGCAACAAGTAGGTCATCTATGTACTGTACCAGAACCGAATTCTGTGGCAGTACTAGATTCTCAAGATTCTTTTTCAGCAACTGATTAAAGATGGATGGGCTATCTGTGAATCCTTGTGGGATTCGACACCATGTTAAAACGCGATCTTCCATTTTAAAAGCAAAAAGATACCTGCTCTCTTCATCCAATGGGATTGAAAAGAAAGCCTGACAAAGATCTATCACTGTGAACCATTCTGCTTGACATGGTATTTGAAACAATATCACTGATGGATTCGGTACCACGGGACAACATGAAACGACTATGTTGTTAATCTTTCGTAAATCCTGAACTATCCTAAACTTCCCGCTAGGTTTCTGCAAACCCATAATCGGGGAGTTACAAGGACTACCCACGATTTCTTTCAGTATTCCCTGCTGTATCATTGACTCGATCACAGGTTTTATTCCTGCAATCGTTTCCTGTGACAATTTGTATTGAGGCGTTCTTGGAAACTCAACATTTGGTTTTACCAATATTTTTACCGGTTCTACCCCTTTAATCAATCCTATATCTTCTCCTGTGAAATCCCACACCTCTGACGCTACTACATCTCTTAAATCTTGGGGAAGATCTTCTACAGTCAGAGTAGGATATAGTTCTACACAGAATTTTGAATTGGCCACCTTAAAGGTAGCATCATCATCGGTAGTCTGTACCTCCACTCCTTGTGGGGTGCAGTATATGGTGCAATTCAATTTGCATAACAAATCCCTTCCTAACAGACATACCGGACTCGAGTCACAAACCACAAACTGATGTTCGTTCATATGATTTCCTATTTTCACAGATACTGGTTCTGTCAACGGACTAGTCATTCTTTTATTTGCGACTCCTACCACCTGAATTGTTTCCCCTGACATCGGCAAGTCTGGAACCACCGCCGATCTCAGAGTCGAACGAGTAGCCCCAGTGTCCACTAAGAACGTAGTGGGACACCCTGCCACTTCTGCCTCAACAAATGGCCCTCTTTGATCCACTTCTAGGACTGCCCCGAGGGTACAATCCTCTTCACTGCTCACCCGTTGTCCTGTCAATGGGTCAATGTAATAACACTTTTCTTCCTCGATAAACAGAGGCATTTGTTTAAAGACCTTTCCTCCAGCTGCTATCTTCGGTGGCTGTGGGAATTGGGCCCGTGGAGCCGAAGTCCCCCCTTTGGCCACCTTACTGCTTGGGACTGTCACCTTTTGCACTGGGTCTTCTTGGACCTGTTCTTCTACTTCTAGCTCTCCATTTTCAGGGTTAAAGGGACACTCGCGTCGCCAATGCCCCACCTGGTGACACTGATGACACTTTGTCGTTTTCTTTAAAGTGGCAAAGTCTATCCTAGGTCTCTGCCCTTCCTCATTGTCCTTATTCTGACCGTTTGGCTTTCGTCCCATCCCCTGTTTCTGCTGGCCACCCTTCCCAGCGGACTGCATTTGCACCACCATCAATTTCTCCTTTAGATTCTTGGCTTTAGAATCTATCTCGTCACTGCAGTACCTCGCATAACGTAAAATCTCATCTAGTGGTTTGTTCTGCCAACAGATTAAATGTTGCTGTATCATCAAACAAATATCAGGTCTCAACCCCAAGACAAACTTTGACACAAACTGCCCTATATCTTTGGGATCCATTACATCTAGTCCACTGTATTGCTTGAATGTTTTCAGCAACCTCTCATAAAACTCATGCACGGTCTCCTTCGGTTCTTGCCTTGTTCGATCTATCTTTACCCAATCTATATCCTGTGGTGGTACCTTATCTTTCAGCCATGCTATTACCCTTTCATACTTTCGCATGACAATCTCAGATGGTCCATTTGTTCGAGCATCCCTCAATGGTTCAGCATTTGGCCATTCGACACTAGTCTTACAAGGGGTCCACAAATCAGATGGGACCACGATGTCAAACAACGTGTTCAAATCTATCCACAGTACTTTCGAGATTTTGACAAACCTCTCTACCTGTTTATACCATTCGACTGGATTGTCCCGCAACTTCGGAAATGAGTTGGTAAATGCAGCTAAATCTCCTCTACTCCAGGGCACATGTACATAATTTCCGTTTGATATTTCTTGCAAAGGGAATGCCTCCATCTGCATTACCCTTCCCTCAGGGGTCATCACATTTGTACTTCGCCTAACTGTGCCCTTTTTCGACCACCTTTCTTCCCATTTATCCAGTTCCCTCCACACTCGTATCCCTGTTACCAGCTCTCTTATGTGTGTTTTTAATCCAGTAGTTCTCTTCTCATCTAGATCTTGATCTGCGTACTGTAATCTGTGGTTACTCTGTAATGCCCTTGTCCTAGACAAATCCACGGCATACCTGTCTGCCAAATCAGTCAATTTCTCATGAAACGCTCTAGCTTTCCTAGTAATATCCTTTGCCATGAACAATAACTCATCCTGTTCATACAATTCTATCCTTTCCAAAGGCAATGTTCCATCTATTATCTCATCAACATCTGATTTTAAACTAGTAACATCAAGCCTTTTTGCCTTAATTTCAGCTTTCAAGACACTCAATTTAGCTCCTCCATCCGCATCTCTCCCATCCCAGCTCCGAGATCTACGTTTAGGTATTGGTGAATTATAGGGAGTCCTCCCCTGTTCCCATCTCTCTAAGTCCCATGCCTTTCCGTCTTCTCGGGGTGGGTGGTGAAACACTCCTTCATGCCTCATAGCCTCTCTCTCCCCATCCTGGCTAGTTTCACGGGATGCAGGGTAAGATGTTCCATTACTCCCTCTTTCTTCCCTACTTCCCTGTGATTCCTGATTATTCGAGGCGTGGCGGGACCTATCGCTGTTCTCCTTTCTCCAATGTTGAACGTCTTCCCCAAGTGTATGATGAAGGCACCTAAACCTATTCTGAAAAGCCCGTACCGCATCATCTCCTCCTTTCCCCCAGAGACGGGACATTTCCTCACATTCTACAATCCTAGTATTTTGTTCCGGCTGTTCTCTCTGATTTGTAGGACATGCATCCCCTCTATTCTCTTGACTTTGGCCTTCCCGGCCCTGACTGCTTTCGCTGGCCCCACAATGAGATACAGTCCCGTTACCCCTGCTTTCCCACTCTGCTTCTGTTCTTGTCCTGTTACTTGGAGATACTACGGACCCGTCCCATTCCCTCAAATCAGCTCTTAACTCTGAAAAAGATCTTGGCCGTGGTCCCCTTAGATCCATTGGTCCTCTCGGACCTCCCTGTTCTGAATTGGGACCGACAGTTGTGTCTAATGGGGTGTTCCATGTTACCGAACCTGGCAATTGTTTCCATGCATTTGTCACATTATTCCTCCTTTCCATCTCAATCCTCTCCCTATCCAATTGCCTTTGTTGTTCCCCTCTATCTCTCTCAGAATTATAGATCGAAACTATGGGTCCTATGGTAACAGGCACTTGAAGAGCGTCTGGCAATCCCACAGACTCAACCCTTTCTGTGGTTGGCGTTTTCTGCACCACAAACCTTCCCACTACACTCTGTACAGTGTTGTTTGGAGGTGTTTCTCCACTTTTGATAGGTGTCCATTCCGATATAGGGAGTGGTGTATATCCCTCTATGTCATTCCCATCTTCCCTTGCGAGCCCTCTATCTTCTATCAACTCCACTCTCGGAGGTGGTCTATCCATTAACAATCTGTTTATCAGATTGTCCTCCGACTCGCTTTCCTCGTCTTCTTCCATGAGGTTTCCTCCTCCTGACACCTCCCTCATCGGATACATTTTCTCCACCTCAATAGTCTGTACTCTCCAACGCTTTTCCTCCTCATCCCATTTGGAATCTCGCACTGCCCTTACCGATCGCGTCAGTCTTTGTTGACGCCTGTTCAAATTTCGGTCGTGTGCAGCCTTAATCCATGCATTAAGAGCCTCAAACTGTGTTGGTCTGGGCGAGGGTTTCAATGAGGACATGGTTGCTTTTAGCCGATGTAACACCTCTAATTTAAACGTCCCGTACCTCGGGAACTGCATTTCCTCATTCCCTTCCGTAAGCTTATTCCAAGCCCCAATCCACAATATCGTATGCAGCCCCACATTCGTTGCCATGTAATGAGCTGGCGTACCCTCCGGCGGAGCCTCTTCCCCGTAATAATGTTCACTTCGTTTACGTTTAAAAATCCCTTTCAAACACTTAAAACACTTCATGATTTCTCTTTTCTCCGCGTTTGTTTACTTCCTGATGATATTCCACCAATCTCAGCCCCGTTCTCACTAACTGGCCTATCCGTACGCGACTTTCCTCCGACGTCACGCTAGCCGCCCAACCAGAGCGCGGCTCTAGCTAACGTCACACCAACCGCTCAATCAGAGCGCGGCTCTAGCCGACGTCACCCGTCCCCCTTCGCAGCAGTTCCCCTCCTTTCTCAGCTCGTCTCCTCGGTCATGCACGCATCCCATTCATACTCTGAAAAATGATTACTTCCGTCCAAGCGATCACCTTTCTTGACTGTACGCCCACAGTCTTTCTGTAGTTGTCACCTTAACTTGGCAAAATGTCTTTCCGTTTACTTCCAGACAATCGCCTTCTCCGATAGGTTACTCACACGCAGTAACTTTCGACCAGCGTCCGTTACTCATACACTCACTCTTACACTCCCCCTATCTTGGATCCACGGCGGTCAATGGTACCTCGTGACCTCCGTACTATGGTCGACAACTACCCTGGATGTTCGATACACCCAAAACCACTTAAGCTCTGGCCTGAACTTAAGATTTCACCAGTTCACCCGTTTACCAGGTTACCAGCTTACCAGGTTGCGCGCGCTCACAACCTTCTCTCATTCACACTACAGGCATTCAACTCCGCAAGACATTACAATACAAATACAACACAAAACACCGCAATCTGTTCACGCATGACCCTTTTTATACTCACTCTCCGA
The DNA here is from genome assembly GCF_964261635.1 of Lissotriton helveticus. Lineage (NCBI taxonomy): Eukaryota > Metazoa > Chordata > Amphibia > Caudata > Salamandridae > Lissotriton > Lissotriton helveticus. The sequence goes on along the minus strand of NC_136057.1, from coordinate 657,552,084 downwards.
TACTGCTGCTTTTCTCGCACCGTCTGCACCTTTCGGCACACGATTCTTCCGCTGCTCGTCTCTCGACGTCTCGGGCCTTGGGGTAAACTAACCTCTCTAGATTACCTTCCTCAAGAAGATAACCATCCTCACTCTGCTACCAACTGCTAACGCGGGATTACTGGTTACTAATTATCTTACCAAATCCCAAACTATGTCGACTGAATCGTTGGTACCTGTTAAAAGGTAATCTCGCAATAAGTCAATCAATTTAAGAACTTACACCACTCTAAATGACCACTGACCAAAATTAAGTTTTAAAGATTTAATATAAAGTCAAAGATAACTGAAGATACAAACTTCTCAAAATGAGATTCAACAGGTAAATTGGTATCACTATAAACATGAACTTCTTGAATAATCTAAGTCTGAAAAACAGAATAATAAGTACAAGCTCGAAAACCATCAGGGTTGCCAAAATGGATACAAGTTGCAACCTCAAAGTCATTACAGAAAAGAAAATTAAGGTTAGTCTGTCCCTACACTATTTTAAATGACATCCCTACTTAGCAAGATCTTAACCCTCTAGGTGTCAGCCGTGGTGACTTCCTAAGAAGATCACGCACTTCTCTTTGTCTCTTCTCTGATAATGGGTCTCTCCTGATCAGCCTATCTGCCTACCCATCCGCTTACTTAGGCTCCCAAAATCATCTGCTCTGCTCTCCTCCCGGGTCTCTTTCCCTAATACCAAATCACATTTTCAATAGAAACGCCCCTTGGGACGCCCCTCACGTGGTACATCTTTGCGCGGCAAACTCCATGATGGTACTCTTGAAGACCCTCGTTATAGTTGACCTTGGTTCCCAGGCTTCTTCTTCAGTGCGCTGATACCCCCAGAAATTCCTGGAAACTCCTACAGGCCTGCGCAAGGCGCCACTGAACAAAGTCCCTTTCATTCGAGCTGATTAGGACCCTCGCACCTGCATACAGCTCGTCCTGCAGTGGGCCTCAAATTCCAGACTCCACCATATCTTTAGTCATAAAACACTCTCAAAGCTAGGTGCTGGACACCTCTCGACCTCTTCTCTAACGAGCACATGACGATTTAAACTACATGACATTATCGGCTCTGGCCTACTTGATTTACATGCAGCAGGTCCCTGCACTCTTAAAACGTTAACTTGATTTAAACAGCAAACATTCTTAACTAGCATACGTTTCTAAAATAACACATCTATAAAGCATATACTTTTAACCCTAAGTTCAATAGTACATTTGGAAGAACCATGTCAACCTTATCTCACATTAATTTAGCAGCACGTTCAGGTTTGCTGTGAATTGCCCTAAGGCCTACACATAATACTGGATTTTCAAAGTTACATTTAATTCGGACATGATTCTTTTAACATGAGAACATGAGGTTTTCACATATATTCCAACATTTCTACATTAATCTCACACCGTTATAATTATAGTTACTCTACTTAACATTCTATACATTTCACTACTGATTATAAACCACTCTGCATATTTCACTCCTGGATATAAAACACTCGTGTGCAAAACATGTTTAAACTAACTACGTGCTTGTAAATATGGCGTACTTATACATTTTTTCCAAACTTGTGCTCCCTCAATTGTTTATGTGCAGGAAGGGGCACCTACCTGCACATAAACAATCCTTACCCTCAACGCAGGTACTCTTGCACTATGGTGCTAGGCTGCTAAATTTTGCACCAATGCAGGGAGAAACGCAGGGCTGCACCATATTCTTGTAAATACAGTGCAGCCCTGCATTTCAGATGTAGCGGAGTGCAACGTTTAGCCAACAAAGATAATGTCGCGTCCGTCACTTCTTTTGTAAATATGCCCCCAACGACTCATACATCCATCTCCAAGACCTTTGCAAATCAGGACATGTAGACCAGCTTTTATTTCTTTATTAGGCAGAGCTTTTGTGCAACTGGCATTTAAGACTGTGAGATTCTTGAACTTTGCTTCTAAGGAGTTGGAAAAATCTAGGACCTAACTCTTTGAATAAGAATCTTTGACTTCTGTTCCCAGCTTAGGACAGATCAATGGTTTTCTTTGGAGGTAGCAAGCACACAGCACTTTTACATCTTGGGACTTGCCAGAAAAGTTAACCTTAGTAGAGCTACACTACCAGGCCAGTGACTGGAGTATACTACAAACATTAAGCCCCTCAATTTCCCTAGATTTTGTATTCAGTGCACCATAAAGTAGCACACATGCGCCTTACGGGAATATGTTTGCACAGCACGCTTTCACTTTTACTGGTACTTGATGGAGGTGTTTTCCATTTGAACCAGTGCTTGGCCAATTCTTATCATACTGAGTGTAGAATTTATTAAATCACTATTGTTTGTGCCTCGATAGCTCAAATCTGTTAACTTGATTTAATGGCTATACTGTATTATCTGGTAATATTTTAGCATGTTTTATATGTACATGTATTTATTCTAATTAACTATGCATGAAATAAACGTACTTACTTAGTTACTTTTCTTAAGGAAGAGAAATTTTATTGATATCAAATACAAACCTCACATCCCAGTGGCTCGTTTTTATCAAGGGATTTCACACCTGAATTAGCAAGTAACTAGACGATTAGTGGTTCAGAAATATTATGAACCCTAAACCCGTGACAATGCCAAAATATATCTACACAAGCTCAGTGAAATATAACGGGTAACATCAGCCGCAGTCTGTGCAGGTAACAGCGGTGGGGCGGTGGGGCCAGGTAAGGGGAGATTTCGAGGGACAATGCCAAGGGAAATTTAAATAAATAATTAATTTTCCCTTGGCATCTGTTACTTGCACGGACTGCGGCTGTGTAACTTAGAAAAACTCAAGGGGCAGGTGCTAAAACAAGGAGGTGGCTTAACCTCCCAATAATCAGCTAACAATAGACACAGTAACAGCCAGTATAATGTAATAATGGGTTTCTGAAAGCAGTATACCTGATTGTGTTGTGTGCTCTTCAGATTTATAGAATGTGCTTAGATATGCAGGTCTCAAGGCACTAAGTCTCAATCACTACCATTATTTGAAAAGCTCACACACTACCATTAAGTGGGAAAAGGTCAATTTTTTATATTTTCCTGAACAATGAGAGTGAAGGAATGGAATCACTATTAAGGAAATGAAAAATGGTGTGTACAAAATGTGTGATTTCCTAATAGCGATTCCTGCAGTGTAGGAATAGCTATTAGGAAATCGCAAATAGGAAATTCTATTGCATTCCCACCTGTGGGCCGGATAGGAAATGGGTTGCATGTCCTGAATTGTGATTTCCTAATAGGAAATTCTAATATAGGAAATCCAAACCCAAGGGTGCCTCTGGGCTTAAAGCCCCCCTAGAGGCACCCCGAGGTGCTCATGTAAACACGCATATGACCTAAGGGCTTATGTGCACTTCATGTCAAATGCATTTTAAATGCATTTTTTACATTTTTCACATGATTACCATTGACTTTGAGTTGATTGTAATAGCATTTCATAAATGCACAATTTGCATTTAGGAAATGCTTTGTACATGTGTGATAAATCATAGACGCAACGTGCAACCGGTTTTTGGCCTTTGAACATATGAAAAGGCTATTTTGGATTTGTTAACGGGCCGAAGTTGCAATTTGGTCCATTAAGAAATGCAAAAACATTTCATACATCTAACCCATAGAGAAGGTGGTAGATGATCGGGCTGAAATGCGATTTGGCCCATTAGGAAATGCAAAAACCTTTCATACATCTAACCCATAGAGAAGGTGGTAGATGATTCCATTCCTTAGCACCAAGCAGAGAAAAGGGACAGATGCACAAAATCACAGGTTTGCTATTTCCTAATAGATTATAGTCAATCGCTATTAGGAAATCGCAAACTGCGATGTACAACAGTGGGTTTGACAGTTTGTAATTCACAGTGGGTTACAAATGGAACTGCCTCATCAATATTTATGAGGCAGGTCACAATTTGTGACCCAATGTGAATGAATACATGGAGTCAGCAGACCACCATGTCTGGGATTGCTTTTGAGTGAAGCAGTATTTTTTTTTTAAAAATGCAGCCTGTTTTCCTTAAAGGAAAACGGGATGCATTTCAAAAATAAAAATGAAAAGTTACCTTTTTATTTTTCAAGTGTAGGCAGTGGTCTATAGGATTACTGCCTGCTCTTAAAAAATGTTGGCACCCACATTCACAAAAGTGAAGAGGTCCCTTACAGACCCCTCCCGTTTGCGAATGGGTTACCACCAACTTGAAGTTGGTGGTTACTGCAAATGTTTTGCGACTGCATTACTGGTCACAAAAAATTCCTACATTACAGTGTTATTCGATATTAGGAAGGGATGCCTTAAACACACCCCATCCAAATACAGAATCGCAAAAGCAAAATTAAATTCAGTAACAAGTTACTGAGTTGCATTTTGCCTTCTGTACATGGCAAAATGCATTTTACCAGTCGCAAGTCGCCGGATGGGCCATTTGCGACCAGTAAAATGCTTCGTACATCTGGCCCAAGGATCTTCCACCTAGCCTAATTCCCATAAAATGAGGAATATGATACAGTATTTGTCTTGAAGAGTGCAGTCATTTCTGAGTAGTATGAAATGTAATGCACTTTTTCAGAATGGCAGGGGCTGAGCCTTGTATACACCTATAAATGTTGCACAATACTTTGAAGGTAATCTTTTTGCCAACTGGAAGACAGTGGAGTCTAGGTATTAGTGGAGAGGCGTTAGAAAATCTTGCAGACTGCATTTTAGTTTCCTCTGTTTTATTTTAGACTTTTTGCACCCTTTCAATTTGCTGTTTGGATATACCTATGGTGGCTGCCAATACTGTCCTTCTGGCATCCTTTGACAACCAATGAAAGATAGATTTCAGAGATTTAAGGGTGTGGAAGCAAGAGGATATCACTGAGGAGACCTGAGTATCTAAAGAGATGAATCAAGTATTAAAACCAAGACTCTCAACTACAGATAGATGTTTTGGATCTGATCTTAAATTTGATGGCCATGGGATATGAGACCAGATAGACAGATCTCAGCTCACCAAGACCATATCTGTTTTTTCCATATATATGTTTAGCCAATTTCTGTCAATAAAGCCTTTAACACACTTTAGACAAAAAGGAAGGCGTTTAGAAACGCATTTCAATTAATATAAAAATAATCTGGTGTCATCCACATCAGAATAAAGGGAACGTCATTGTAAAGCTGAGCCTCATATTGTACCTTCTGTTGGCATGCGTGCTGCTCCAGGAGAGCAAGGAAATGAGAAACAGTGCACCATCTGTTCCTGGCGGCTCCTCTGCAGGGCCACATGTGCTTAGCTTTCAAAAACCTCACCATGCACGCTACAGATAATATAGACGAATTCATTCGGAGAAGGAATGTTTTCTTTTTTGACAAACAAAAAGGTGTGGAAAACCAAGATATATTTGACAGGAAGTCAAAGGTTTCTTATACCTCAGACACAGCTGGCGCCTGAGTGATTCAGCTATGTAGCCTGTTTAGGCAATGTTTAGAAATGTGTGACTCAAGTGGTACATGGGCAACTGCTGACAACTACACAAGCCTGACACGTAGCACATATTTGCCAGAGTTTGAACCAATAATTTAGCACAGAGCTTCAGAGAGGCTCACATGTCTCTATAATTGAGATATGCTTCCTGTGATTGACAGACTAAAAACACAGATTCTCATTTTGGAGATCACAGCTGCCAGCCAGGTATCTCCTAGGTCAAGGCCGCTGTGAACAAGATGATGATGGCGAGATGATGTTTCAAACCATTAGTAACCTTGGTTTTACATAGTTTTATTAATTTCTATTCACAGGTTTAACTGCAATGGATACAATGTATATAACATGTAATGCACATGTTCAAAGCAGGCTCAAGGGGCAATATGCATGGATGATCCTAATTACAATATTATTAAAAACTTTTTAAGTTAAAACAGTCCTGCTGATTGAATATTGAAACGTCCATGTCTATATAGCAATAAAGAGTAACCTGAACAAACATGCATAATGCCGAATAGACAAACATATATCAAAGTGCTAAGTTTTTTCCCCCGTGTGTAGATTTAGACCCTGTTTGGCCAGACACTACAGGTTTACATCTCTATATTCAAGATATGCAGATTTATTGCACAAAAGTGTAAATGCAATTTGCCCATATGCAAAGGGTGGGTGATCCTGAAAATACATTGGGGAATATTTATGAAGAATGGGGAGAGGAGTTGGCCTGACGGCTAAGGCGGTCGACCTCAAATCTGGGGAAACAGGCTTGAGTCTCAGCAAGCACGCGCAGCGTCCTGTGATTCTTGGCAAATCACTTAATCTCCCCATGCCTAATAAAAATTAATGGGTCCTCATGTAACGCAACTGGTGCTCGGGTAAAGCGCTCTGATACCCAATACCGTTGTGTCAACATCGCACTATATAAAACTCTGTGAAAAGAAAATCACGCAACAAAACAATTGCTGCACTGCGCTGCTTGATAGGGAGGGAGCAGGAATGCACCATATCTACTAAATGTGATGCATTCCTGCTCTCTCCCTGCACTGGTGCATCTAGCTTACCCTGACTAGAGCAGTAATTTCTCCCAGGCCTGGGTGCATACCTCAGACAATCAGGAATTCCATTTGTAACAAGGTGAGTGACATAGAAGCTCCTATCTGTTTTGATAGAGAAATAGAGCTAAATTTCCTGGAAGAATATGTAACCTAAGACATCACCAGCCAGAAATGTGTTATCGCTATATATTAAGTATTCTGTAGGTTCATCTTACCTTTTCTTCCCTCAAGTTGCAGATTAACGACAATATTTTTTTATTCTTTTTTTATTGAAACTTTCAATGTATGTAATTGTTTACTTAACACACATTATGTAGTCCTTTTTTCTGCTTTAAGCCTTGCATCATTACTCTTTTCATCATTAATTTTTTGTACCTGGGTCACCTTACTGTTTTGTAGTAGAACTGGATAAAATATTGACTGGTATGGTTGCTGAGAAATCCTCAAAGTATCCTATGAGTACAACCCAGCACATTTGCGTTCTCTAAATTACCTTATGATAAGGAAATATTCCCCTGAGGCCAATAACTTATTTTTTGCTTTCAATGCCTGAGAAATAAACTCTTTGTTAACCAGATTTCAATTTTTTAACCGAAATGGTGCTATATTAGCAAAACCTTTCAATATTAAGTGAACACTTAAAACATTGAGGATGTTTTCAAATCTTTCTGCACACAAATAATATGTAAAGTTGTAATTATTTAATCAGTAGTAATTTATGGTCCTCATTACAAGGTGGTAGAGGAGTATGTGGCCTGCTTGGAGGGTAATGTAGGGTGCTCCCCATTCTGCTACTGGGATCAAGCAGGAGCTGGTCTGTGCTCCTGCCCTCCTACCCTCAGTTTCGATCTTGCTCATGCAGCAGCTTGACAGGGTATGGATATATTTCAACCCAAAAACAGGAGGCCCGGAGTTTGCAGATATGGGATTACCAGACATGGAGACACTGGCCACTCAAAATGGTGAGTGGCAGAATTTCTCCTGGAATTATTGTTTGGCGTTAAATACCTCTCCTCGTTATGCTTATCTTATTACAAAGGCACCTTGTAACCAAAATATTACTCTCTCCTTCCCACTCTCTTAATTGTTGCAATTATTTCAAACAACTCATTTAACCCCTTCCGGCCGTCCGACGTCACGGTGGGCGTGTGCGGAGGACGGCCGGGGGCCGTCCGAACCACGCCCACGCCATAAATCACCCGCACCGCGGCGGAATTTTCGCCGCGGTCAAGGGGTTAATCAATGTTTCATAATAACTCCTTCTGGTTTATATAAATAGGTAGGCAGACAATAACAGTACTTGAAATTCCTTTCTCCTTGCATTACATTTTGAATACAGTTTTAGAACTATTGCATTCTCATTCCCCAAGTTCAGACTGGCAAAGTTCCAGTATGTTTTGTTTAATTAGGAAGGATAGCCAAACATCCTTTCCAGTCTGAATTAATCTTTGGCTGATGGGTAGCCTGTCACAAAGGTGATGGATATCCAACCCACCTTATTACAAGTGCATTATATCCTAATGTGATGTAGTTCCTCTCTGCCAATTTCTTAATCAGGCACTTTGTGTCTCTTGACTTTTCCCAAGATGGAGGTAAAGATATTTCAATGCATATGATAAGAAGCCAATAGCCAGCATTCTTGTAAACATGTTTTTTTTGTTAACTCATGAGTCGAAATAATCTAATCACTTCATCTAAATGTGTTGAAGCGGGTTTGACCACTGCTGATAATCTTGCATATAGTTTTCACTGATGTAATTTTGTATGATGTGGTCAGTATTAAAACTCTAATTATATTAGTAGCTCAGGATGATGTTCTTCGAACATAAGTAATTCTTACAATGGAAAAGGCTGGAGAACCCTGGTCCATCTCCACTCTCAAAAACTATGGGGCATATTACCAAGGGCAATATCGCCGCTTTAGCTGGAAAAATTCCAGCTAAAGCGGCGATAATTTTATCGCCCTATTACCTAGCTGTCGCTAACACCAGTTAGCGGCATCTAATAGGCGATAGCGGGCATTTAGGGGCCCACTCTGCATGTCAGCGATGATTATCGCTAATGACATGCAGAGTGGGCGTGCCAAGATGTTAGCGACTGGAAACAGTCGCTAACATCGCTATCCCCTATTACCAACTTTTGGAAATAATCGCGATTATCTCCAAAAGCTAACGCCTGCCCAGAGCAGTTCTTAGCCATGTTATCCAATGGTAGGTGGATAACATGGCTAAGAGCATTTGCTCGCTAATGCATGAATATCGCTGACTTTTCAGCGATATTCATGCATTTCGGACGATTTTTATCACTTAGGAGATAAACCTTGATAATATCAAGGCTCCTAAGCGATAAAAATCGTCGGAGCGCGGCGATATTTAAATGCCCGCTAACCAAGCTTAGCGATAATTATCGCTATAGCTTGGTAATATGCCCCTATATCACGTCTCAAATTAATTACATTATGAATTATTATTAAGCGTTCTTATATAGCGCTCGATTACCCGTAGGCATCTCGGCGCTTGCCTTGGGAACCCGTCCTGGTTTTTCCCTGTGAGATACCCGTACTGGGCATCCCCAAGGTGAAAGCCAGGCATCCCGCCGCAGGGGGGCCATAGTGGAGATTAAGCAAGCTAATGCCGAGAGCGAACCTGTGACTCGAGTAGGCACCGAAACGAGAATTATCGAGTCCGTGGATATTTGGGCTCAAGACCCTGCCGCGTCAGGAATTGAACCCTGGTCCCGGGTCTGACCTCTGCTTCAGGGTCTGCCGCCTCCAACCAGTGAGCCACACTTCTCCACTCCATGAATAATGAATGGTCTGTTAAAATAGGGGTACAACGCTTTCCCCAATCATCCTATAAAAGTAAAATGGATTTTATGTCAGTCACACAAGCTAACCTCATCAGTGCCAAAGTCATGTATGTGCCTCAGTGAAACCCACACAGGGCGGTGGGATCTCTAATTCAGTACCTTGGTAGATAGCCACTCAGTCGTCCTTCTTGACTTTGATTTTCACTGCTTTCTCGAAAGATAAGTACATTCTGAACATTTCTTGGACTGTCTAGATTGTGTGTAATATTTTTTTGCTGCTATGGGTTTCATTGTATATTGCTTTATATGGTTCTCTTTTTTGCGATTGATTTTTTTTTAATTGTTCAATTGTCTTTATTGCGTGGGTTTTTAAATTCATGAAATTATACCTACATGGGTCAGGGTGCATCACAGAGTACTATTACGTATACAATTCATAATATGGATTCAATGCAACATGGTAAACATCATAGGATTAAAGTAAAATTACAGTTTCAGTTAAGGATAATAACAGTTAAGTGCACCAGGTATGTCAACTGAGAAAGTAAACAATATGGTATGACATTACATTATGCATGAAATACTAATTTGGTAAAATAGTAAAAGTAATTTAATCATACTAGAGGGGAAGAAGAACACACTAAAAAGTAAACTTTACGGAATAATTTATAATGCCTATTCTGAAAAATCTATATACTATATACATTGGGTGTTGCAATAACATGCAAAGTTGGTGTATTTAGGCTGTTCTCAGTGAAAATGTAGCTTTTTAGAAGAAACACATTTAGAGATTTATTAATATAATTGGATTTTTTGTTTTTTGAGTATAGATGTCTAAGTTAAGCTGATCTGATTGTACCAGTTAGTAAGTGCCAAGGTAGATAAATCAAACAAAAATTGAAACGTTTGATTTATTTTTTGAAGGTTGTGCTGATATGGCTCAATGAGCAAGAGGAAGGAAAGTGGAGATATTTTGGGGGGGCTACATGAGAATAACTGGATCATAGTACGTTTTTAGGTCTAGTATATAAGACATTTTTTTTATTATTTTCAATAAAATATCTACAGAGATGCAACCCCCACACAATGCTCAAGTGCAGTACACCTCGATACTAAACCACATATGAAAAGCATAAATGTTCCCCTTTATATAAATAAGGCAACATGTTTATTGTTTCCTGCATTAGGTAGTTATAGGAAAGATCGAATATCTCTTCATGTTTTTATACATTCTGAGCAGCAGCATATCTGTTAAAACTGATTGTATTAAGCGTATTCTAATTACGTTTTGCAATATACATATACCTGCTTTTTGGTGTTTAATTTTGCGCTTGGGATTCTAATTTTATTCTACATGTTTAAAAGCATACTATTTCTTTCACATGAAAGGACGACACGCCCAGTGGTTGAAGTGGGCGGAAATGGCAGAGCACAGCGTTCCCCCACTATTTTTTCAATTTAATAGAATCCGTTACCCTGCTTTTTTATTTTAAAATGCATTCCAGGATAGCAAATATTGCAGGGCTATATTTACGTGGCAAACATGTGCATCCATTGGTTGAATTAAATAGTGTAATAAGCTGAAACTGGTCAGTGAAATGCCATACAAATATAACAAATTGGGACACGTTGCTCTTTCTGGCCACACCTCTGACTTCATCCACTGACTCAATCCTCAGGTTATTCCTGCCCTCGGTTTCTCCGCCCACAGTTCCCCTACTTTTTTTTCCCCACTTCGACCACTGGATACACCATGGATTTAAGTTTTTTTATGGGAAGAGTGATGGTGGGAGCATGTTTTATAGGAAATAAAGTACCCCCTGCTGTACGCTATAAGGATATTTCAAGTCACCTCGGAGTTCCTTGACCGTAGAAAGGAACTTGGCCTTTGGCCTCATTCCTCTATGTAGCCACAAAACAGCTTGGTGTTCTGCAATATCCTCATAACATATATCAGGAGGTAGAGCCCATCTCTAATGTTCTTTTACAGACAAGCTGTGACATCTCTAGTCACTTGTGGTAAAGAAATGATTTAGCTGCTCAACTGTAATATAAAATTACAATTTGCTTCTGATGTCACAATGCCTGCTGCCATAGCTAACCTCCAGGGTGAAAGACAGGTCAGGAAGCTATAGTTTAAACAAGGAAACTGGGACCTGGCTTTTTCTTCTGCCAATATGTTTTTATTAAAGGAAAACAAGATCAGTATGAACGAGATGTTTATAGAAAACATGTTTTTTACCATGCATTAGGTCATTACAGAAAATATTTCTTTGCACAGTTTACTAACTGACTTCAAACTTTTTCCATTACATGGTCATGGATCTCCTCAGTGACTTGCAAAATCCTTATAATGTATGGCATTGGGTATGTGATCCCATATATAAATGTCATCAATTGAAAGTAGTCTTATAATTCCGATTCAGCATGTTTCTATACAATATTGTGATGATTGTGATGACCTTTGACTATTGGCTACCATTGCATAAAGGTGGAGACTGTGTTGAACACATGATGATAGGAAGAGTGGAGTGGTCTTGAGAGTCCAATTGATAGCAATACTTATTTTGAATAGCATTCTGAGCAGCTCAACATTGTTTCCCCAGAGAGTTTGATTCGTACAAAACTTCACAGGGGAAGAAGCTTAGTGTGGAATGCATGAAAAGTAGTAAGCTGAGATGAAGTTGTAACCAAAATGTTCGAGTGGAATACCATTTCTAACGGCCGAGGAACGCTGGCAGCTATTCTCTGCAGCGCCGTTTTTTTCCCTTGATTTTGACCTCTAACGAATCGTACAGAGTGAAAGAAAAGGACCGGTTAATTAAAGCCCGGACTCTGAGGATCGAATTTCTCACGGACACAAGTTTATTTGTTCGGTTGCCTGGTCTATTTACTGCATCTTAAAGATGCTTAGGCCAGACGTGAGGCAATGCATAAAAGGGAATTTGTTGATCTTATTTGAATCACGCAGATCACTGTATCTCCGCTTTTATTTAAAGGGGAACAAAAATACCATTTTAGACGATACATGGTCAACTTATGACATTTGATGAGCGAAGTGAGCTCTTTCTCTTATACGCAACGAAAGGACTACGCCTAGAATCATTGGATGTTTAATGATCTTTTATGAAACTAAGCCACATCTAGAACTACACAGGTGGTCGTGTGGATTTTATCGGTTAGGCCTAGTACCAGCCAACATTTATCATAGGCAGCGACTCTACCTTCTAGATATATTTGTGGCTCCTGAGGAAGGTGTTTGTTTGAAACGCCGAAAAGCACGTCGAAAGTATTGTTTGCCACTGTTTGTCTCCTATTTTAATGCTATGTGACAATTAATGAATTTTGTTTATATTAATTTGTGGGTGTTAGTTTGATGAAAGTATTGATTGTTATTCTTTGCCCCTCGCTTTTTATTATTGTGCTACAATATTTGGCCCTTATGTGTTAATTTGATGTATTTTATATATTATGTTTGTTTTTAACCTGAAAACTTATTAAAAAGAACAGAACTTTACACTGGAATATATTGACAGATTTCTTCTTGCAGTCACCTTTCATTTTACTAAGATTGTGTTTAGTTATATACATACTGTTTTATTCCCTGCCCGAGGAATTAGTCATTCCAATCAGGGGCTCCTTGTTATCTACATTGTATGTGGGCTGAGCAGCAGGAAGGCTGCTCCCGGTGGGACTGATTCTCCTGATAATAATTCTAATATTACTACAACCATCTTATCCTCTAATGTTCCTGTCGTGATTGAATTAAAGAATAAATCTACCTTTTGGATACAACTTCATCTCAGCTTACTACTTTTCTTGCATTCCACATTGGCGACGAGGATGGGATGTTTGTAGTAATATTAGAAGCGGTATCAGGAGAATCAGACCCACCGGAGCAGCATCCCTCCTGCTCCGCCCACATACAGCAACTGACAATTCCACTCAAACATACACACAAAAAACATTCTGTGACATCACTTACAATAGCTGAGCAGCAGAGTACAGAACACAGAGAAAGGACTAGACAGAGAAGAGAGTAGTATACCACACTTAGGGCCTCATTACGATGTTGGTGCGAAAGCAATCGACCGACTCCTTGTTGGAATCAACTCTGACTGACTTGCATCCAGCGAGTCTGACTGACTAATTTCGATTGCTCTGAACACCGTTCAGAAAGTCTCCAAATGACGTCAATGGGAGCCTGTGTTCCGACCGACAACACAGGCTCCCATTGAAAAAAGGGGTAGTCGCATTAAAACTAACCCTGGGCGGGCGGCTACGCTCCGTGCACGGAGTGTGCGTAGTGCCGGCTTCTACGCATTTTGCGTAGCAGGCGTAGAATCCGGCACTACGCACGCTCCGCAGACGGAGCGTAGCTGGCCGCCACCCGCCTCCCTCCCGCCCTCCCTAAATACTTTAAATTAATAGTGTAAAAGAATTAAAAGGCACTTACCTTGCCCGCCGCTGCCTGCCGCGTCCCCGGGGCTCGCTATCTTCATTGCTTCTGTCTTGTGTATCTAATGCGCATGCGTGAGCGGCCGCGCATGCGCATTTCTCACGAGAAATGCGCATGCGCGGTCGCCCGCGCATGCGCATTAGTACACAAGACGGCAGCCATGAAGATAGCGAGCCCCGGGGACGCGGCGGGCAGCGGCGGGCAAGGTAAGTGCCTTTTAATTCTTTTCCACTTTTAATTTAAAGTATTTAGGGAGGGCGGGAGGGAGGCCTGCGGTGCGTAGTGGGGCTACGCGGAGTGCGGAGGTGGGCGTAGTTTCTCGCCCACTTCACGTAGCTCCGCGAAGCCCCACTACGCCCACTACGCCCAGGGTTAATTAAAACCTTGACCCTGTCGCAGGCACCCCATAGTGCCTGCCACACTGTGCATGGTTTTTAGAGGGGGTCCATTGGGTACCTCCATAGCCCCCAACTGGAGGCCTCAGGGTGTAGGGGGCTTTCTAATTCCCCCAATGTCAGTTTCTGACAGCCATTCCATGTCAGACAAACCAATTTGGAAAGGCTGTCCGAATCCGACATCATAGTACATCGATCAGAAACGCTGTCTGTAGAGCTGTACGATTCAGCTCCAACTGACTCGGAAACTCTGAATGCCGGTCGGAACTGATTCGGACTGACCGAACGGTTACCTTTCCATCATAATCGGTCGATCGGAAATGTTTAAGATTCGGTTGGAAACATAGGTTCCGACACTGTTTAGGAGAATCTGTTTGTTGCTTAGAGCATTTTCGGCCGACATAGTAATGAGGCCTTTTAGACTTGCAGCTACACATTGGATGCATTTTTAACTATTTCCTAATTCGAGACAGCATGCTAGGAAGATCTATAAATGTCATAGATTTTGGAGTAAGTTTATCTTTCCATGAACCCTGCTTGTAGGGGACAATCTGCATGTGAGCAGGGTTTTTGAAAATGTGAAACTGCAAATGTTCCCATTCTTATCTTTGCATTAAAAAATGTCCAAATGAATATGTTCGCTTCCCTAGGGCCTGCTTATAAATGGGTCTTTGGAGAAATCTTCCGGCAATTAAACCAGCACTTTCTTCTACATTAATATAGACGATTTAACTGCTGTTTTAATTAAATGTCTATTGCAAATGTTCATGAATATACATCTACAGTGTTGCAACTCTGCCGCTGTTA
Source organism: Lissotriton helveticus (assembly GCF_964261635.1). NCBI lineage: Eukaryota > Metazoa > Chordata > Amphibia > Caudata > Salamandridae > Lissotriton > Lissotriton helveticus. The sequence goes on along the minus strand of NC_136057.1, from coordinate 657,537,039 downwards.
CTCACATTTCCATTGACCACTCACATGAGGAAATCGATTTCCCCACCCCGTTGATCACAATTACAACTGTTAAAAAATGTGTGCAGCATTCAGATGTTTGACAGTCGTAAGTGTAGTTTTTGACTGGAAATGTGCAGAACCACATGTTGTAAATCTGTAACTTCCACTTAGACATTTGACGTTTTGCACATATAAGATAGACGTGAAAAACCTTTCTGGGTCAGACCTAGTAATAGGTGGTGTATTTGCATGTATTTAAGTACTGTCTTCTCGTGAGTTTTTCAGTAGGGAGGAGCAGTAAGTCTTTTAGCTAAAGCAAGGCTTCATTCAAACTACAGCTATAGTGACAAAAAATGTGCTCTATTACAGCACATTTTGGCATGGCCGTTGATTTACAATAATTCTGTATTACCAAAAAGTCATGGAAATGCCATGGATGGCGTATGCCAGCAAAAGGTTGGTGAGGTCTAGACACAAATGCATGTAAAAAATGCATGGCAACATTGCTATCGCAAATTTTCCTTGTATAGACACAAATCTCTAAATGTTGCGGTGATAGCGAGCAGTAACATTACTGACATTATGGTATTACCTACCTATGGATTAAGCGCACACCTGTTAATTAGAGCCTAAGAATGTTCAATTAAAGACGCTGCAGGTGTATTTTGAGCCCCTGTCTATTTCTACCGAGAGATTGCAGATTACTTTTTCTTTGTCTTCATACATTTGTTCCTGAGCATGTCTAACTTTGTGCTTAGCTTCATTTCTGTGGTAAGAGCCACAGGGTTCGTGCTTGACCATAAATAAGTGAATATGAAGGTGCAATAAGTGTGCATGCCCCTGCTAATTAAAATGAGGAGAGGACTAAAATCTCCTACGTGTCCTTAAGCATGATAATGTGGACACACAGTTAGGAAGTAACGGGATACATGCATTTTGATGCATAGGGTATCTTAAAGTTATGTTGTCCACCTCCTTAGTGAAATTAAAGATATATTCTAGGAGTTCTCCTGTGAAGAAATGAACTTTTCATCATATAAATCCAGGGGTCTTGGCTTTAAAAGCTGCAAGAAGTTTTGTCTGTGTCAATATACCTTTTAATCAAAACAGTCAAATGCTCACCTTACCCAGTGACACCATTAAGTGCCTTCTTTGTATTGAGATGGGATGCTTGACTTTCACCCTGCGCCATGCAGTCACACCCACCACTCAGCAATATCAAAGTGGGGATTATGAGGGTTCCCTGTGAACAATGACACGAGCACTCTATTTGCGATGCAAAATTGGCCTCCCCAGCATCCTTGACACTTTGGGGTGAGGTGGTTGTTTATAACATGAGATGAGGCTCCGAATCAAAGCTTCCTAAAGACAGGGACTTGCCTCTGAAGACGCATCTCAGAACCGTCAACGGCTCTTCTGAATCACCCAGACCTCAGCTTCGTCAGTCTGGGTCCAAGGTGTTTGCTGTGGAGGGGGTGTGAGAGGTAAGATGGGAGGCCATGGGAGGAGCTGAAAGGGTGCTGAAAATGGAAACTTCAGCACGTTAAAAACAATTAGAAGCACTTTAAATGGAATCACTGGAGCCAAAGTAGAGGGGCTTTGCTGCTTGCAAGTCCTTTGTGCAGACATTTCATTTTGCCCCTCTGAAGACTGGCACCCTGGGCCTGGGCCCAGCTCGTCCATGCCAAAAGCCAGACCTGGGAGTTGAGACACACAAGATAACTGAAAATCTGATGAGGTGAGTGGTGCAATAAGGTTAGAGTGTCCGAGATCAATTTCGACAAATACTTTGGATTTTCCCAAGAATTAGACGCCAATGGCTTTATGTTTTTTGGCTGAAGATGGAAGGGACACGTGCCAGAGGGAAAATGACTCACTCAAAAATTGTCAGGACTGTTGTCACTCTTTCTTGCTCCCTGACTGAGATGTGTGATTGGGTGAGTAAAGCACATGCACAGAAGACGTAGGTGGATGTTGAGGGACTGTATCAGGGGCTCAAGATTTGACTATGACCCATATTTACTAAGGCCCTGTGCCCGCTGTGACGCATAGCATTACTTTCCGGCGTAAAAGAGGCCTTTTTCTCTGTCCAAAAGCATTTTGGACTGCTTTCTGTCCCTTTGTGCCAAGGGGGCATTGCTGAAGTGCCACTTCGATAGATCAGGCAAACAACCATAGGTTTTAATGCCATGCCTTTCTACTAACACAGCCAAGCCAGGCTTTGCATCAAAAACAATGCCTGCTTAAAGCAGGCACTAACAAGGAGAAAAGTTTTCATTTCTCAAAACACTGCATTGTGCTAAAGTGCACAGCACACATCCAGTACGTGGGATCCTTCTATGTATGTGTGGGTATAGGAATTTGACTGAATAGTATCCTTCCAGCGCAAATCCTATGATAGTGCACTATGACTCTGTGAGGCTCTGCATGGCTCAAGGCATCCCAAAAGAGCGCCAGCACAGGGGAACATAACAGCAGTAGGCCGGTCTTAAAAGATACGGATGTGCACTATGTATGTTCCCCCTTGTGCAAAGCAGCACGGCAAGGTTTGAGAGGTATTGTGTTGAGTGAATGGATTCAAATATGCAGTAGTTGGCTAATAAGGCTTAATGAAGGTGGTCCAGAATCAAAGCGGGGTCTGCTGTCCAACAAAAAAGTATTTTTAGTGGTATTTTGGATAAAGAAGCCTGACAGAGATGTGAAAACAGAGTTTTAGACGCACAGGGCGAACTCTCGGCCTTGTGACTACATTACGAGAGTTTAGAGCAGCACAATGTCAGGTGGTAAATGTCTATTCTGCGAAAAGGACCAGCAGGCAGTGACATTAGCTGCAGGTGAAAGAGGACTCTGCACTTAATTCTAATGTATATAGATGTGGAAGTGTATTGACTCATCGTGTGCTCTCGAAGAGAACTTCAACTGAATAGAAATATTGCGAATCTGCATGTGGATAAAATTACTATTGTTAGGTTCTTTTGATTCGAATTGCTGGTTATTATAATTGAAAAGGGCTCACAGGAAATGCTTCTGGTTCGAAAAGATTCATATCGCTACATTGTTGGTTAACTAATGAAAGTCTGCCACCCAGTGGTTAGATTTGCCGCGATGGATTTCCCTAATAGTAAAGAAATCATAGGTTTGTATTTTGTAAAGCGTTCAAAACTTTCCACAAACTTGTTGCTTCATGAGTTCAACGACAGCATTGTCGGTTTAATCTGGAATACCTAAACCCAAAATAAACAACCACGAATTGGGGTGTATTGTTCTGGTTTTGGCATATTAATGATAAAGACCGTAGTCGGAGTAGAAACTGACATTTCTAAGCTGTAAACAAATACTTAAAACGAGACAGAATTAATTTCCTTCCAACAAAGACTCCAAATACATATGTATGCATGCCGGAAACCAATAATTTACCATTATGTGCAGAGTTTTGTCAATGTCAGCACAGCTTGCATTGATTCATTCCAATTCACACAACTGCTGACTGAATGAGAAAGGCGCACTCACAATGACAAGAAAAAACATAAATCATATTCAACTAGGCCCCAGAAGGAACGTTGCTTGCAAGCTTATACGACAAAGCACATTTGCATCTTATTTCCAACACTTACAGTAGCAATAGGTTCATATAAGTGAGGTTTAACAGATTTGATTTACAGCAACTGCGCTATTGCCACACCAAACATATGTGGTTTAAGATTAAACTATTCAACTATTCAACGCTGAGAAGCACCGACTCTCTCCTCCTTATTCCTCCGAAAATGAAGAAAAAAACCCCACCCAATACCGATCGTTTTCTGGCAACGCTCCCAGGTGTTCTCAGATGCAACCCCTCCTTCTCCTGCTTCAAAAGGGACCTGAAACTCCATCTCCTAAACAAATTCTTTCAGGACCAACGTCAATTTACCTAGACTACTATATCCGAGTTGTCTCCTCTCTCCCTGGACATTCAAGGATAGTGGGTGACCGGACTATGTCATTCTCACCTGTTTCTTTTTTTGCTCTCTCCCCCTCCGCTGCACTGCATATTTATTTCCCATGCTGGATTTTTGGTTTGCTTCCTTACTGCCGGCCTACTATGTAATGTAATGTCCTTCTGCTGTTTACTGTGTGTATGTAAAGCGCTCTGATACCTACGATTAAGCTAGCGCTATATAAAACTTCAAAAAATAAAAATAAAATAAAAAAAATAAATCGGTCATTTGTACTTATACAGTTCTCCACAGCATATTTTCTAGTACTTCATCTTTGTTCATCTAGTTCCGTCTTTTATTTGTGTTTATCTTGTTTGCTTTTTTTCCCTAAATTTAGTACTTTGTCAGTTTTCACTTCCTACTGATGCTCTGCTTTAAGCTTGGAAGCATATAGCTTATACATGCATAACAAGCCTACTTTTCTCCCGTGCCAAGATGACGCCCAGAATCCAGGCAGCTGGCTCTCTCTTATTTTTCCAAAGTATTCAGTTCATAAGCCTAAAATAAAATATAAATAAGCCTGAAAGACCCTTTCATTGTTAGGTGTCACCTAGGCAGCATTTGCACTGTCTCTTCGAGACATGCTGCATTCAGGTATGGACTTGAAGCCCCGCTCACATTTCCTATTGGCTTGTGTCATTCATTGTTCACTGTAAATGGTGGGTCCTGATTTGTTAGTAGGCTTATTAGTCCCTCCTTAGTAACTCCCTTTACTCTGTTGTTACCTCTCATGAGGACTGGCCCTCTTACATGTGTCCTTACTCTGGACCTTTCATTAGCAGTTTGGAGAACTATTTACTTAATTAATGTACTCAGCTCTCACAGCTTCAGCAATGGTGGCTGCTTCCCACCTAATAAACTTGGCATTTGCATTTCCTGGTTTCCTACTCATCAGAAGCATTCCAAGGGCATCTGTTTGTGCACTTCTATGAATTCAATCATGCTTTATTCGATTTAGAAATACAAATCATAAAAGCAAACAGGCTAAAAACAATTAGAAACAAAAGTCATAAATATAATACACGTGTCCAAATCGAAAACAGTTGATATTATCCAGTAAAAATGCGTTAAAATATTAATGATCAATTCATTGAAATACGGAACTTCACTACAAGTTTTAAGAAGCAACTCAGTGCATGAATGACATTATCTTCCTCCAGTTGTTGCAATTTAAGAGAAGCTAACTTACATGTTCGAATCCCCCAAGTCCTTAGGATTGGTAATAAGTATGCCCTGCGTGGTGCCTGATAGTATTTGCAGAATAAGGCACAGTGAAGGTCAGATTGATACGAAGTATCATCGCAGGGACATACAAGTTTTGACATGGTCCAAATATTACGTTGGGGGAAAGTGACAAGTCGAAAGAAGAAGCCTAACCTAAAACGAGTAAGCAGTGAACGCGCGTAAGGGCTATTCACTCAAGTTAGGTATTTTTGTAGTCCTTCATGAGAGGTGATTGGCTGGTATCTACGGATGGTTTGCTTATCTTTTACTGCATTCCACCTCAAAGTAACAAGGTGATGTAAGGCCATCTTTTTAATTAGGCTGCTAGATACCTTCTCCATAGTACTGGGTTGTGCAAAATATTCCGGATGGCCGAGCTCATTAAACATATTTCTAACGTAGCGTAGCCATTTGATTTTGGACACCCCGTCGAGCAATAGGCAATCAGTTATTAAATCCCTGTTTAGTAGGGTTTCTGGGGTAACCCAGACCTTGTGCCAAAGAAGGATCGGGGAGATCCTTATGGTATCCATTATATGGGAAAGGCCCGCTTCTATATGCAAGATATACGAGGATGTAGTCTTAGATACCCCCAATAAATAAGCTAGGAACTGATTTTCACAAATTTGTATCCCCGGTGCATGTTCGATGCCCCAAATACCAGCACCGTAGATTGAAGTTGAGACGCACTTGGCTTTATAAATATAAATTAAGTCTTTGGCTGGCTTCCCCCCCAGTTTAGATAAAAAAGTTCTTAGAGCACCAATTGAGTGCAAGAATGCCAGTTTCCTGGCATTAATCGCTGTTTGCCAAGAGCTCCCTCTATGGAAATGTACCCCTAGATAAGAGAAGGAGTCTGTATTTTCTATTCTCTTGTTATCCAAAAAGGTTGGGCAGAATGGCTTTTTTCTACCCTTCCCACAGACCATTGTAAAGGTTTTGGAAATATTTATACTCAGGCCACGAAGATTCATATAGGTGTTAAATTTATTTATGGTTCTTTGTAGCCCGAGTCTGGTCCGTGACATTAATGCCGCATCGTCGGCGTATAATAGTAATGGGATGGGGGTTCCTTTAATAGTGGGATAGTCATATTGAAAGTTCCTAAGATATTGTTCGATTGAGTTGATATATAGGGTGAATAATAGGGGTGCCAAAATGCACCCCTGTCTGACACCCCTTTCTATGGCAAATTTGTCAGTACATTCACCCCTGAGGCCATATCTAACCCTTGCACCTGCCTCTCTATAGAGTTCCCTAATATATGATAAAATATGACTGTCGATCCCCATGTCAGTTAGTGTCAGCCATAGGAATTCATGGTCTACGCAGTCAAAAGCTGAACTTAAATCTATAAATGAAATAAAAAGATTGCCGCTCTTAGCCTGAGTGTATTTAGCAATGAGAAGGGACAAATTTAGACATTGTTCTGTTGTCCCTTTTCCTGGTCTAAAGCCATACTGTAAGTTAGAGAAAATTTGATTTTCCTCCCCCCAGGTTTGTATTCTGTTTAGGATAATGCGGCCTGCTACCTTTGCCAATGCGTCCAGCAAAGAGATAGGCCGATAGCAGGACGGATCATTCCTCTTGCCCTTTTTATAAATGGGTATAACTATGGCGTCCGACCAGGTAATTATAAAACCTTCCTGGTTCGCTTTGTTTAAAATGTTAGTTATTATTGGGGCCCAAAGATCTATTTCAGCCTTGTAGGTATCTATAGGGACGCCGTCCGGGCCCGGTGTCTTGCCCGACGAGCTGTCCTTGATGGCTTTAATAACTTCCTCATAATCAAAAGTTATGGGTAAAGGAAAAGAAGTGGGCTGTTTACCTACAAATGAGCTGTTAACCTCATCGATGGGAATAATTCCTCCTTCATTGCCAGTCGATCTACAGTACAGTTGTTAAAAATGGGATACCCATTGATTGGCTGTAATTGCCTGATCGATGCAGTTGACTTCATTGGACTGTAGGAACGGGTCGTTTACCACCTTCCAGAAAGCCCTGTGGTCTCTGTTATTCGAGGCTTCTTTGAGGGTTGCCCATACCTTGCTCTTTAGGGTGGCTTTTCTCGACTTTATTGTGTTTTTATAGGGTTTTCTGGCAATACGGATTAAATCCGGATCTTTTGGTGTTGTATGTAAAGCCTTTTTAAGAAATGTTAGTGCTTTAGTGCACTTACTATCAGACCACCTTTGGGGCTTAAGAACCCCCTTCTGATGTTTTCTTATCAATAGGGATTTGACTGTAGTTAATATTTTAGAAAAGGATTTCATTACGTTATCCGGTAATTCTTCAGGGGTTAAACAAGTCATTATATCTTGATAGTTAGAAGCGACAAGTTGATCCAGAAAGCCCGACGGGTCTATTTTTTCCCATTTAATAGTGTATCCGTTTTTTTAGGCTAATCTTATATCTGGGGTATATAAGGTATTGGCCTCAGTCCTGTGTGTTAAATGTTTGTTTTTAACTCTGATACTAAACACTATAGGATAATGGTCAGAGTGAGGAGCCTTACCCATTTCCCAGGTAGCCACTGACCCAACATGGGATACAGAGATTAAGGTGAAATCGATTGTAGTGTTACACCCCCTTCCATTAAAGGTAGGCTGAAATGGTATGCTCGGACTACAAATCTCATTAATAAATGTTAAATTAAAATAGAAGAGTATATTATTAAATGAGGTACCGAGTGGGGTATGAATAAAATGGGTAGGGCAATCTTCCCCATAGTCTGATAGGCCGCACAAACCATATGAATCATGGGGACAGATTGTACAATTAAAATCTCCGACCCAAAACATGATGTTATCACCTACCAGCTGGTCGTGTAGGGAAATCAATGCCAAAAGAAGTTTACTCAAAGTAGCCTCGCTCTTATCAGAGGGAATATTGTTATAGAGATTTAATATAATGACATTTTGTTGGGAACCCCATTTTAGACACAGTATCTGATAAAATTCAGTATCCATGAACCTTTTAATTACAAAGCCCCCGGTAACGGATACAAATGTACAAAGACCCCCTTCGTTTCGGCCGTGAGCACTTTGGACGGCTGGGGTATGAAAGGTTTGGTAACCATTAATATGGTGAGCGTCCCGGGACCAGGTTTCCTGGAGGCAAATTACATTGTGCTCAATAACAACCTCCAACCTATACTTTGGTGGACTTTGTCTGCTAGACCAGCCACATTCCAAGAAAGGAAACTATATGTGGGCTCCACTAATTTGGGGATATTTATATGAGGGGGATCAGGGATATTACACTGCGGTAAAGGTAAATCATCTGTAACAGTAGGTTTGCAGAATTGGTCGTTCTGTGTTGACGGAGACCCACAAGGAACAGTTAGGGGCATAAGTTCCCCTGCCACAAGATCAATGTTTAAGCACCCACTTTGATGGGAGTTTGTTGGCAGGATATGGGTCGATGTTACCGGGGATTGTGTCACAGTACTTCCCTGTTGTCAATCCAGATCATTTAGATCCGTGAAGACATCATATCGATTTGACAAAGGGACTAACCAATGTGGTGGTTTGATCCCTTTATGGGTTGGGAAGTTCCGGCAATTGATTTGCCCCTGTGGATTCTCAAAAAGCAGGTGATTAGTAGGCCATAAAGTCATCTTTGGTCGAAAAGAAGGATAGGTATTATGTTTATGATACGTATTCACGCTGCGATAGCCACGGGGGACAATTAATGCCTCTGGATAAAAGTATGTTAAAGTTCTGGGGACTTTGCTACTAGATCCCGATTGGTGGTACCAGTCAGCAATGTGTGGTACCACCCTGCGGTCTCTAAAATTAATAATAATTACGTCTCCTGCAATATCTTTAGGTCTGGAGCCTACCCACGCTAATCTTCTGACAAACACTATATGTTATGTTATGTTATGTTAAAATGCGTTTATATAGCGCACGGCTACTCTAAAAGAGTGTCCCGGCGCTTTCCACAACAGCTACAGTGTAAAACATAACACAGAGAACAGATCCCAAAAACAGGAAAAAGAAAATCCACCTAAACAGAAAGATTAAAAAGCCAAGTTTTCAGGTTCCTTCTAAATTGAAGCAAATTGGGAGTGCTGCGAAGTACCAGTGGGAGCGAGTTCCACAACTGGGAGGCCTTGAGGCTAAAAGAACGCCCCCCCATACGAGCCTTCCTCACCCGTGGGACCACAACAGTAAAGAGGGATTCAGAGCGAAGAGAGCGGGCGGGACGATAAAACACCAGTCTCTTCTGTAGATATCCCGCACCTGAGCCAAACAGAGCTTTGTGCACCAGCGTCAGGGCTTTAAACATAATCCGTTTACGGATCGGCAGGCAATGCAACGACTGCAGCAGCCCAGAAGCCCGTGTTCGTCTATGCAAACCAAAGATCGCACGGGCTGCAGAGTTCTGTGCCACCTGCAGGCGCTGGACCAGATAGTCCGGTAAACCTAGAAAGAGAGCATTGGCATAATCGAGCCTCGACCCGATTAGCGCCTGCACTGTAATCCGTCTGTGCTCCGCAGATAGTAAAGGGAGAAACTTGCGGAGCATTTTCAGAATACCGAAGCAGGCGCCGGCCAGGCCGAGAACATGCGCTCTTAAAGAGAGCTTGTTGTCAAGCCTAACACCGAGGTTCTTGGCAACCTGGGAGGACTGCACCGGAGGGCACATAGCGGCCGGCCACCACTGCCGCCATTCGGGATCGATGGCACAGCCGAAGAATAAAACCTCCGACTTGCTGGAGTTGGCCTTCAGGCTATTACGCTGGAACCAGCCGAAGACCATATCCAGACAGTCCCGAATTCTCTCCCCCTCAAATGGCTGATCTTTGCCACATGTGAAGAGGAGTTGCGTGTCGTCGGCGTAGGACACGATCTGGGCTCCGTAAGCCTCCACCGCAGCCGCCAGGGGGGACATAAAGATGTTGAATAATGTCGGGCTCAACACAGATCCCTGTGGAACCCCAACTCCCAAAGGCGGCATCTCGGCGGAGCTCTGGGACACCCAGACCGTCTGGCGGCGGCCTTCCAGAAAAGATGTAAACCATCTGAGCACCGTCCCCCTTAGGCCGATGTCATAAAGCCTGGCGAGAAGCGCCTCATGGGGGACGGTGTCGAAGGCCGCCGACAGGTCCAACATGACTAACATGGCCTTGCCACCCACATCCAAGGTCTCCCTGATGATCTCCCTGACCTCCACCAACGCTGTTTCCGTACTGAAATTCGGACGGAAACCGGATTGGGATGGATGGAGCAAATTGTTGGATTCAAGAAAGCTCGACAAGACGCCATGGACATGTTTCTCCGTGATCTTAGCCAGAGCCGGGAGAAGTGAAATTGGCCTGTAATTGGCCAACACCTCGGCATCAAGACCAGGCTTTTTCAGGAGGGGGATCACCATCGCCCTTTTCCAGGAGCGTGGAACAATCCCCTCCCGCAAGGAGGCATTGAGGATCGGGTTGACCAAAGGATCCAACACTACCGCCAACCCCGCCAAGAACTTGGCGGGGCAGGGGTCCAGTGGTGAGCCAGATTTAAGGCTGGCCAGCAGCGCCCGAGACATGTCACTGGAGACAGGTGGAAAGTCAGCCAGTACTGCCGAGGACATGGGCAATGTTCCAGGTCCTGCCCCATGGCCGCAGCCATCCTCCATTGAGCTCTCCGAGAAGGAGGCCTGAATTGCCTTAATCTTGTTGGTGAAGAAAGTGGCCAGATCACACGCCCACGCCTCAGGTGACACAGGCGGGGGTGAGTAAGAGGTCGGGGACGTGAACTCCTTCACTATCGTGAAGATCTCCTTGCAGGAGTTCACCGACGCCTCAATCCTCCTGGCAAGGTAATCCCGCTTGGCACCAAAAATAGCCCGGTGATAGTCCTTCACCACAGACCTGTAGGCGAGTTTGGCCTCCCCATCACATTGAAGGCGCCAGGCCCGCTCAGCAACCTTACATTGGATGCGAGCCACGCGCAGCGCCTCGGTGAACCATGGCGCAGATTGTCGTATCTCGGTGGACCTGGGGGTTACCTTTGGGGCGAGAGTATCTAACCTCTCAGTCAACCATCGCTGCAGTGCCTCGGTGTCTCTTTCCGGGTCGCCCGAGAGAGAGCACGGATGTTCCGTGAGCGCCTGCTCCAACATAGCAGGCGTCACTCTGTGTAACGCTTTCCAGGCAGCTCTGGGCATCCATCTATATGAGGAGGCAGTGGCCTATTTTGTTTAAGCCAATAAATGGCTTTATTCTTTAGTTCGGAGTAGCCTTCGATCTTTCCTGCTGTGAGCTCTGGTACGCCTGTTAAGATTATAGCATATGGGACCGCCTCTGGAGGAAGATCTATGTGACATCCTTGAGTTTTTAAGAAATGGCCCAACGGTTGGCGGGTTACTGTGTCAATAACCTTGGTGTCTGGATGTATAGTGGTTGTTGAGGGAGTATTACGTGGGGAAAGAACTGAATCTCTGGGCCCTGTAAGAATGGAGTGTGTGCATGGTTTATTAATCTTATCAGTTTTCATTGGTTTCGCACAAGGAGTATTTAAAGTGGGTCGTGTATCCTTAGGAGGCCTGACATTCCCAGAGGTCATATCAGGACCAGATGTAATAACTTTGGTGGCGACTTTGTTAACTAATCGTGGTCCACTAGATTTGGTGTTCGTGTTAGTGGCTACCAGACCCTTTAATAGTTGAGAATTTAGGATGGTTTCTACCACTAATTCATTTAACTGGTCACCCAATCTTTTCACCCTTTCTAATATAGGAAGAAGTAGGGATCTGACTAGATGTTCTATGTCATTCAAAACTATCTTAGATTCAGGTGATTGGTTCTTTAACTTAAATTGAGGTTGTGGAGGGTTTGGTTTTGACTGGTGGCCGACAAGACTGTGGTGTTGTATTACAATTGTCAGTTTGCAGGCTTGAACCCAATCGAGCTACTTTGGGTTGTCCACCCCGGCGATCGTTTCCCCCTCTCTTCCTTTTCATTAAGGTAGGTTGTCTAAGTGGTTTTTGCGAGGGTGTGTTGTTTGCCGGGATAGGAGTTGCATTTGGAAGCTGCAACAAAGAGATCTCCGATGGGGAAAAGTCCAATGAAGAGTCCGAGATGGTTAAATCAATATTGGGGATTCTCAGTGGGACAAAGGTGGAAGTTGGGAAATTATTCTGAAGGAGAAGGGGAATACTAATATCCATAGGTGGAGAAATCCCTATGCTCACAGGACTGAGAGTTGGGGGGGATGGTATCTGTCGTATTGTACCTAATGACGAGCGCTTGTTTTTTTGAGGTTCAAAAGACAAGCGTGATTCAGCTACTGATATTTCATGATCCAAATTCGAGACTGCTTTTATGAGAAAGGCGTCCAAGGTGCCTCTTACCTTCCCCCCCAATTGGGGTTTTCCGCCATTTCCGGGCTTCGGTGGCATTATCAATATTCAATAACCAGAAAATATAAAGTGTAGGGGATGAACAATAAAGAAGCAGGGAAATGAACGATAAAGGGACGGGGCCCAGCCCGGCCACGGTCGTCCACGGACGGCTACAGACGGCCCGCCCTTTGCCCGAGGTGCACGTGACTGGCAGCGACTATAAGCGTGGAAGGGAAGGGGGGCGGGAAGAGTCGCAGGTGCGTGTGATCACCTGCACGCAGTCCCGCTCCCTCGCTGGTCCTGAGATGAGAGTCTTGGACGGCACAGTCCAACAAACAGGGTCCGGTTACAAAAAGGCAAAGTCTCCGCAAGCAGGTAGACAGAGCAGCCTCCCTTTGAACACTGCTTCGAGCTTCCACTTCTAACTTCTGTGTTATGTTTACTTTGTGACCGGCTTTTTACTTAGAATTGCTCCAGCACGATTACGCGCATCATTTGTTTCAGATTCACCACTGTTACAATTTATTTGTTAGGAGTATATATTTATTTATTTGGATTAGCATGTTTTCAGCAAAGCCGATGCCCAGTCTCGAACCCGGTTCCCCAGGTACAAGGTCGGCAGCTCTGTTAGGTATGCCACAAGGGTAGCTTCAAAAGCATTTTTGTTTTTCTACTTATCATGAGCCTGGCAGCTCACAAGATGATCCCGTGTGTGCAAAAGCCATGCTATTGTCTTACCGCGGGCAGGGGCTTCTGCCCACTTCGGTATCTTGTTTCTGCTACCTATTTCTGCCATACTACGCTGCAGGAGGGGCAGTGCCTGGCTTTCCTCACCTGTCAGATTTAAAATAAAAAATCCCATAATTTGTTTTAGTTTTTTTGTTTTTTTCACCCTGGAGGAAATCTTCACGTTGGTAGCAGGGGAGCACCCGGCTGCATGGACGTCTTTTGAGAGCAGTGTCTGGTAGCTGGATGGCTAGGGCTGCCACATCTGGCTCCATAACCCCTGCTGTGTGGCAGCCTTGTTTCTCCTCATTCCCCCTTCTAAAGTGGTATTTTATTTTATTCTAAAATGTGTGTGTTTAAAATACATACCGCGACAAAAATATGCATGTTTAAAATACATACCACTACCAAGCAGAGCAACTGTGTTTTTTTTCTTTTAGTTGCTCTGCTTTGTTGCGGTGTGCATTTTAAACGTGTACACACTTTTTATTTTATTTTATTTTGTTGCATTGACGACGTTTCTAACCAGTCTAAGATGGCGATATATGCATTTTACTTTTCATTTGGGCTAGTCCTATTTCTTTTGCCACAGGATTTCACTATTTAAAAAACATCATAGCGATCTTGCGGCGGAGGTGCTTTGGGTGCAGTCAGTAACCTCAGGCTCTGTTTCTCCAGTACGGTGCAGCAGGCACTGCATGGGGCTGGCAACCAGCTTAGGGCTCCTGTTTGCTTTGGGTGGGAAGTGGGTGTTAGTCACACACTGAGCAAACAAATCTGATTTATTGTTGTACGTGTGGAACTATCTTTGTGCTGTTTGGAAGACATCGCACACTGTGTACAGGACAGCCAAGGGTTTCTGTTTGCAGGACACAAGTGGCCCATTCGCTGTGCAGAAGCCCTAACTCATTTGCATGAGAAGATCTGTGTGCAAAAGTCTTGAGAGTGTGTGCAGCAGGACCATGTCTCAGACTGAGTCTGCATATAGCAGGACATCTAATTTCAGCAGGTAGTTTGTTTGCAGTATGGCCCTGTCTCTAAGCTGCAGGCCTCTCCCAATGTGTGTGCAGCCTCTATGATTGTTCAGGTGTTCGATATAGCACTAACATACCACATTGCTGCCATCTCAGGGTGTTCATGCACTGCTACTATATCAATATTCAGAAACAAAGCACTGTCCAGACAGTCCCGCTGGGCAGAGTGAACACCAATCATGAAGGCTTGCAAACTGTGTACTGAAAGCAGTGCTGTGATCCAAGTTGTTACAAATCTTTATTGATCAATACTATGCATAATAAAATCCATCAATTAGGTTCACAACTGACTTTACAGTCTGACACTATGACATGCATAGATCACAGTTCTTTCAGTTCCCAATTTATTGTAAACAAAGTAAATCCAATTTCTTATCAAGTTTCCCATAAAAGATCCAGCCAGATGTGACTGTAAGAATATATTCACTTTTCATACGACCTGACCATTTATGAGAAGTTACATGAGATCAGAGATGAAGTTTACTTCATGATAAGGTTGAGGCCAACAAGATTAAAGAAAGGAAGCATGGCAAAACCTGTACTGATTTTTAATGTATTGTATTTTATCTGCTTGAATTAAGATTATAATTAGTACATTTGGGCATTAAAACCTCTAAACTAGAAAACGTATATTTCAACTGTAGGTTTTCAAAACACATAAATAAAAGGCATTATCATTTTCAATGCCGATAGCTTTTACTCTCGCAAATTCGAGACTATTGTATTATGTATATAAAATTTATATATATATATATATATATATATATATATACATATATATTAAAAAAATGCTTGTTAATAGATTGTCAATAACACTAGGCACAAAGGGTTGTCTGAATACTCATACTTGTCCCAGTGGTACACTACTGCACATTAGACAAGAGTCGCTTGTGTGCACTAATGTAAGATTTGTTTTTGGTGTGTCAAAGAAGTGCTTGGCACATCCACTATCTAAACTCTGCAGCAGTATATTTCATAGGCATTTCAAGCATAGCCAATATTTGTATTCAGATTTCCACTTAGATGGTGCAACTGAAAATACACACGTCAAACCTCAATACTTTTTTAAGCAATGTGTGCTCTTAGGCAACACGTGTTAATATGGGAATGGGAACATGTGGCACTCTCCTTTGTGTTAGGCAACAGGACTGTGGTGGTTGTCTTAGTTTGCACACAATCTCAGGTCATTTATTTGCTCCTCCATTCTATCTATAGGTTTTTCTGGCTGCCTAGAAAGGTGTACAATCTCTTCACATTTCTGACACTGATTTTTCAAATCTTGCCATACGTTTGCTGTGACCCTTTATCAACCTAGTCGCAGTGCATGGCTGCACAATGACCTGCTACTACAATTCTTATTTCGTCTTCTTGCTTATTTTATTAACTTTAATGATAGTTTTGAAACTGTTAGTTTGACGTTAGGAGACCATTTTATGGCACTGATGCACAATATTGATGAATACTTGAATACTTTCCAAAAACATGCAATGCCATTATCATTTGCATCGCACCATCTCTGTTTTCTAGGAGGAGAATTGTTTGCTGGCCTGTATAGTGACTACTGGGGTCGAGATGCCGCCATCTTCCGTACCATGGGACGCCAGCCGCACATTAGGACTGAGCATGACGACGAGCGGCTGCTGAACGGTAAGCACATGTAGTACTGGGGCGACCCAAAAGGGGGTGGTGATGGACGGAGCATCTGAACCAATCAAACACTCACACCCAGTCAAAAGATCTGGGTTTGATCCATCACCGTTCTTTAGCCCACTCTGCCACCCTAGTTCAGACATGGCTATATGCAAATCAGTCTGACCCTGTGCCTCATGGGAACAGTCCAGCCCGAACAGCCAAGCCATGCCTTCCCTGGACCGGAAACAAGCTTCCGAGGACCGGTTTCTGGCATTCCAGCCGTCTTCAGCCCGGCTTGCTTGAATCCAGTGGCAAAGTGAGCAAGGGACTCACGTCTGAGCATACCCTGCCACACTTATGGCGGCCAAAGCGGTACAAAAGGGGGTGGTGATGGACGGAGCATCTGAACCAATCAAACACTCACACCCAGTCAAAAGATCTGGGTTTGATCCATCACCTTTCTTTAGCCCACTCTGCCACCCCAGTTCAGACATGGCTATATGCAAATCAGTCTGACCCTGTGCCTCATGGAAACAGTCCAGCCCGAATTGCCAAGCCATGCCTTCCCTGGACCGGAAACAAGCTTCCGAGGACCGGTTTCTGGCATTCCAGCCGTCTACAGCCCGGCTTGCTTGAATCCAGTGGCAAAGTGAGCAAGGGACTCACGTCTGAGCATACCCTGCCACACTTATGGCGGCCAAAGCGGTACAAAAAGGGGTGGTGATGGGCGGAGCATCTGAACCAATCAAACACTCACACCCAGTCAAAAGATCTGGGTTTGATCCATCACCGTTCTTTAGCCCACTCTGCCACCCCAGTTCAGACATGGCTATATGCAAATCAGTCTGACCCTGTGCCTCATGGGAACAGTCCAGCCCGAACTGCCAAGCCATGCCTTCCCTGGACCGGAAACAAGCTTCCGAGGACCGGTTTCTGGCATTCCAGCCATCTTCAGCCCGGCTTGCTTGAATCCAGTGGCAAAGTGAGCAAGGGACTCACGTCTGAGCATACCCTGCCACACTTATGGCGGCCAGCATTGGCCACCATAAGTGTGGCAGGCTATGCTCAGACTTGAGTCCCCTGCTCACTTTACCACTGGATTCAAGCAAGCCGGGCTGAAGACGGCTGGAATGCCAGAAACCGGTCCTCGGAAGCTTGTTTCCCGTCCAGGGAAGACATGGCTTGGCAGTTCGGGCTGGACTGTTCCCATGAGGCACAGGGTCAGATTGATTTGCATATAGCCATGTCTGAACTGGGGTGGCAGAGTGGGCTAAAGAACGGTGATGGATCAAACCCAGATCTTTTGACTGGGTGTGAGTGTTTGATTGGTTCAGATGCTCCGTCTCTCACCACCCCCTTTTGTACCGTACTGGGGCGACCCCCCAGCTGCTTGAGAAAGTGAGCATTCTCAGGGACTACCCTAATCATGGGAAAAGTGAGCCCTTTTAGAAAGCCTCGGTGGTGTGATAAGGACACCTTCAGTTTCTGGCTGTCTCGAACGACAGCCTCAGCTCTCTGGAGGTTCACGTGCATGACTGCTTCCTCGGGGGGACACTTAGAGGAAGGGGGTTCTGTGTTGTGTGAAATGTTTTTCATGCAGTTTTGTAGAACTGGCCGACATTTATCTCTGCAGCAGAGTAGAGCGATTCTTTGTATCATCCCTTCAAAACAATTGAAGTCCTGAAAGTGTATCAAAGTGCTTTCTATGTCACTGTTCATTTAGCACTGGTTTCCGGTTCATTGATGAGTGTGTGAAATCCACACGTTCTATACCGGAGGTCCTCGCTTTCGGAAGCACGAATCAGGCCCGGACTGGCCGTTGCGGGCACCGGGCAACCCCATCCCCCAGTGGGTCGCAAGGGTGAGGGCCTGTTTTGGGCCCTGGGGGCAGTTTTTGATACAGGGCCGTTTTTCGGCCCTGTAACAAAATCGGCCGAAAACTGGCCCCGGCAAAGAGCTCGGTCGCACCCCCAGGGGGCCGGCCGAGCACTTTGCCAGGGCCAGTTTTGGTTCTCAGTCCGGCCCTGGCACGAATCGACTACCATCTCTAGTTTGTGATCAACAGTTGCTCACAAAGAACACAAATACCTTCTGACATGTCCATGCCTTACGAGACAATGATGGAATATGCAGCCCATTTCAACCTTATTTTAATCTGTGACTCTGTCCCAGGGATTGTTTTGGTCTACACATTTTCCACTCAGGTGTTTGCTACAGTTTATCATTTCATGTCGCTATAATGTTAAAGTTCACAGTGCTTTTTGACAAATAAGGAGCAGTAAGAATTATAAAAGTGGATACAACTATATCATACTGAACTCATAAGCCAGTAAATTTACCTAGGAATATTAGTTCATTAATGTTAAGAGGGTTTCTAAATGGCACATTCTTCAACTAGTGGCACCTTAGAACCCTTCAATATTGCATTAGGAAATGTAGATGGAGGCTTTGCTTGTGGTGTGATGGCATCCCCATCTGGCTTTGGTACAGTGAGTGCAAATGTATTCCACTGTTTAACCCATGTAATGAGTAGGTACTTCTCGAGAGTGGCTCGCTCTGTCTGGGGTCAACAGTTGCTGCAAAGCAGGGTGCTCCCATTTTCCCTGACAAAGTGGAGGACCTTTTCCAAGATGTGAAGATGGCAGGTGTGACTGCGGTAATGCATTCTATGCATGAATCACCAAACAACTCCTGAACACGGTCGAAACCATTCAAAACGCCACAGCAAGACTCATCCTCAACCTACCTCGCCGTACCCACATCACCCCGCACATCAAGCATAGGCTCCTGATAAGCACACGCACACAGTTCAAAATCCTCACACACACACACATACGAAGAACTACACAGCATAGGCCCCACCTACCTCAACAGCCATACACTGCCCAACCACCTCCGCTCAGCCAGACCGTCACTTGCACAAGTATCTCACATACAAATAAACTGAGCCAGAGGCCATGCGTTCTCATACATTTCCACCAAAGTGTGGCATGACCTTCCACATGACATCAGAGCCTCCTTATTGATTCTTCAGTTCAGCAAGAAGTTGAAGAGTTGGCTCTCCCAATAAACTCCTGGGATTCAGCTGCCTACCCACCTGCTAAGTGCCTGGATACCCTCAGAGATGGAGAATTAGAAATGAAGCAAGGCAAACAACATAGAATAAAAAAAATCTTTCATTATTACTAACTGTAAATAAATAGAGCTCTTTAAGCAGCATTGTAATGCCATTTGCATGGTGCACTTCTCAAAAGTAGCTTGGCTGTGGCATTTTAGAAAATGTCCATTTTATTTATCCCTGGGCGCATCACCCTCGGGATCCATTACCAATACAGATCTATAGATTTGGTAGGATCCGAAATCAGCTCAATAAGGCGGGAGGGTAGCAATACAATGCATATAATAGAACATTTTGGCGCCTCTAAAAGTCATGTAGGCAGAGCCTTTTCACTTGCATACATAGCATGGATTGGTGGGGAAGATGGTTTATTTACTCTGACTAAACTGACCGTCAGACTCAGGTGTCGCGTTGGCCTTTACTAGTGCTGGAGCCTTTGGCACGGAGCCCTAAATACACACAACCACTCAGTCTGCTGATGTGGGCCAGAACGCCAAAGTGACCTCCGCCCATTTATTTAAGCTGTCTGGCCACGCCTGGCCAGAGAGTGATACAAAGTGTGGAAGCCCTTCCAGGCCAGCTTCCGGGTTTCGCCTGCGCGGTACTCAGATCGCTACAGCAGGTAACAATGATCTCTAAGCTCCGTGTGATGTATTCAGAAGAAAATATTTCGAAAAAATCATCCACTCCAAATATAAGACACACCTTTTATTCGAAATAACATAGGTTACGCATTAATTTTTATGTGGGTAGCCAAGCAGTGGTTGCAATGGTAAATAAAAATATCTGATAATGTGGAATGAAGTAGGTATGTTAAAGGTTCGCAAACACGTTAACCCCTTCGCTGCTAGGCCTTTTCCCCTCCTGTGCTAAGCCTTTTTTGGGCGATTTGGGGTAGTGCGCGCTTAGGCCCCTGTAACGTTTTGACCACATAAGGTATCCACGCCAATTTTGCGTCCTTTTCTTCCAACATCATGTGGATTCTAAAGGTACCCAGGGTTTGTGGATTCCCTTGGAGGGGTCCCAGAAATTAACCAAAATATAGTGACATTTTTGTTTTTTTCACAAAAATGGGAAAAATGGGCTGCAAATGAAAGCCTCTGGGTTTTTCCCTGCAAATGGTATCAAAAAAGGGTTTGTGGGGCTGAAATCTCCATTTTCAGCTTTTAGGGAATAACAGTCTTTTGTCAGAGAACCAACATTTTTCACACAGTTTTGGCATTTTTTTGGGACATAGCCTATTTTTGCGATTTTTAGAGCTTTTCACCACCTTCCAGTTAATGGTAGAAATGAGTATGAAAGCAATAAGGGATCCTGGAAAGCTATACATTTTTGAAAAGTAGACAAACTTCTGAATTCAAAAAGGGGTCATTTGTCTAAATCCATGAAGGTTTCTTTATATAAACTAACAGTTAAATATTGGAACGTTTTCACCTATAACTTCTTGTAATTTTGACAGCTCTTGGAAAGCAAATTACCATTACATTCGTTAGACCTTCCTGGTTGTGAGGATATATACTACCTTGTAGTTTCTCCAAGAAAACGACGAACCCAGATCCAAAAACTGAGCAGCAACTTGCAATGATTTTTTTTTTATTTACTGGGTATAGAGCACTTAATCTTGGAAAATGTATATGTGGAAAAATCGGTATGAAAGAAACCTATGTATTTCTGAATTGGGTACAAATTATAGAGTCTAGAAACAGTATATAATTGCACATTTTCAAAATTGGGAATACTCATACTAGCATGAGAATTATTGATCATTTTTTAAAAAGATTTTTTTTTTACACAATGTCTTTCATTGGGAAGGGAGAAATGCATGAAAACTCAATTGGTAATAACAGTTGATTTACAAATCTGAATTACCCTAAGTCTCCCGATACAAACGGTACCTCACTTGTGTGGGTCGGCCTTGTGCCTGCGACAGGAAACGGCGCAAAATGCAACGTGGTCACACCTCAATTTTGCAGTTAAAAATTGACCCTTTTATGGCAAAGTGCCTACCTGTAGTTTTTGCACCCTGGCTCTGCCGGCACCTAGGGAAACCTAGCAAACCTATACATTTTTGAAAACTAGACACCAGGGGAATTCAGGATGGGGTGACTCGACTGCCTACCACCAGGTTTTGTTACCCACAATCCCTTGCAAAGCTAAGAATATGCCAAAAAAACACATTTTCCTCACATTTCTGTGGTGGAAACTTCTGGAATCTGCGTGGATCAACAAATTTCCACCCACCCAGCGTTCCCCCAGGTCTCCCGAAAAAAATGGTACCTCACTTGTGTGGGTAGGCATAGTGGCTCCTACATGAAACAGCGCAAAACGCAACGTGGTCGTACCTCAATTTCCCAGTGAAATCTTGCCATTTTTGGACAGAGACTACCTTTTGTTTTTGAGCCCTAGCCCTGCCAGCACCTAGGGAAACCTAGCAAACCTATACATTTTTGAAAACTAGACACCCAGGGGAATTCAGGATGGGGTAACTTGACTGCCTACCACCAGGTTTTGTTACCCAGAATCCCTTGCAAAGCTAAGAATTTGACAAAAAAACCACATTTTCCTCACATTTCTTTGGTGGAAAGTTCTGGAATCTGCGTGGATCAACAAATTTCCACCCACCCAGCGTTCCCCAAGGTCTCCCAAAAAAATGGTACCTCACTTGCGTGGGTAGGCATAGTGGCTGCGACATGAAACAGCGCAAAACGCAACGTGGTCGCATCTCAATTTCCCAGTGAAATCTTGCCATTTTTGGACAAAGAGACTACCTTTTGTTTTTCAGCCCTAGCTCTGCCAGCACCTAGGGAAACCTAGCAAACCTATACATTTTTGAAAACCAGACACCCAGGGGAATTCAGGATGGGGTGACTCGACTGCCTACCAGCAGGTTTTGTTACCCAGAATCCCTTGCAAAGCTAAGAATATGACAAAAAAAACACATTTTCCTCACATTTCTGTGGTGGAAAGTTCTGGAATCTGCGTGGATCAACAAATTTCAACCCACCCAGCGTTTCCCAAGGTCTCCCGAAAAAAATGGTACCTCACTTGCGTGGGTAGGCATAGTGGCTGCTCCATGAAACAGCGGAAAACGCAACGTGGTCGCACCTCAATTTCCCAGTGAAATCTTGCCATTTTTGGACAAAGAGACTACCTTTTGTTTTTGAGCCATAGCTTTGCCAGCACCTAGGGAAACATAGCAAACCTATACATTTTTGGAAACTAGACACCCAGGGGATCTCAGGATGGGGTGACTCGACTGCATACCACCAGGTTTTGTTACCCAGAATCCCTTGCAAAGCTAAGAATTTGACAAAAAAAACACATTTCCTCACATTTCTGTGGTGGAAAGTTCTGGAATCTGTGTGGATCAACAAATTTCCACCCACCCAGCGATTCACAAGGTCTCCCGAAAAAAATGGTACCTCACTTGCGTGGGTAGGCATAGTGGCTGCGACATGAAACAGCGCAAAACGCAACTTTGTCGCACCTCAATTTCCCAGTGAAATCTTGCCATTTTTGGACAAAGAGACTACCTTTTGTTTTTGAGCCCTAGCTCTGCCATCACCTAGGGAAAACTTGCAAACCTATACATTTGTGAAAACTAGACACCCAGGGGAATTCAGGATGGGGTGGCTCGACTGCCTACCACCAGGTTTTGTTACCCAGAATCCCTTGCAAAGCTAACAATTTGACAAAACAACACACATTTTCCTCACATTTCTGTGGTGGAAAGTTCTTGAATCTGCGTGGATCAACAAATTTCCACCCACCCAGTGTTCCCCCAGGTCTCCCGAAAAAAATGGTACCTCACCTGCGTGGGTGGGCATAGTGGCTGCGACATGAAACAGTGCAAAACGCAACGTGGTCGCACCTCAATTTCCCAGTGAAATCTTGCCATTTTTGGACAAAGAGACTACCTTTTGTTTTTGAGCCCTAGCTCTGCCAGCACCTAGGGAAACCTAGCAAACCTATACATTTTTGAAATCTAGACACCCAGGGAAATTCAGGATGGGGTGACTCGACTGCCTACCACCAAGTTTTGTTACCCAGAATCCCTTGCAAAGCTAAGAATTTGACCAAATAAAACACATTTCCTCACATTTCTGTGGTGGAAAGTTCTGGAATCTGCGTGGATCAACAAATTTCCACCCACCCAGCGTTCCCCAAGGTCTCCCGAAAAAAATGGTACCTCACTTGCATGGGTAGGCATAGTGGCTGCGACATGAAACAGCGCAAAACGCAACGTGGTCGCACCTCAATTTCCCAGTGAAATCTTGCCATTTTTGGACAAAGAGACTACCTTTTGTTTTTGAGCCATAGCTCTGCCAGCACCTAGGGAAACCTAGCAAACCTATACATTTTTGGAAACTAGACACCCAGGGGAATTCAGGATGGGGTGACTCGACTGCCTACCACCAGGTTTTGTTACCCAGAATCCCTTGCAAAGCTAAGAATTTGACAAACAAAACACATTTTCCTCACATTTCTGTGGTGGAAAGTTCTGGAATCTGCATGGATCAACTAATTTCCACCCACCCAGCGATCCACAAGGTCTCCCGAAAAAAATGGTACCTCACTTGCGTGGGTATGCATAGTGGCTGCGACATGAAACAGCGCAAAACGCAACGTGGTCGCACCTCAATTTCCCAGTGAAATCTTGCCATTTTTGGACAAATAGACTACCTTTTGTTTTTGAGCCCTAGCTCTGCCAGCACCTAGGGAAACCTTGCAAACCTATACATTTTTGAAAACTAGACACCCAGTGGCATTCAGGATGGGGTGACTCGACTGCCTACCACCAGGTTTTGTTACCCAGAATCCCTTGCAAAGCTAACAGTTTCACAAAAAAAAACACATTTTCCTCACATTTCTGTGGTGGAAAGTTCTGGAATCTGCGTTGATCAAAAAATTTCCACCCACCCAGCGTTCCCCCAGGTCTCCCGATAAAAATGGTACCTCACTTGCGTGGGTAGGCATAGTGGCTGTGACATGAAACAGCGCAAAACGCAACGTGGTTGCACCTCAATTTCCCAGTGAAATCTTGCCATTTTTGGACAAATAGACTACCTTTTGTTTTTGAGCCCTAGCTCTGCCAGCACCTAGGGAAACCTTGCAAACCTATACATTTTTTAAAACTAGACACCCCGGGGAATTCAGGATGGGGTGACTCGACTGCCTACCACCAGGTTTTGTTACCCAGAATCCCTTGCAAAGCTACAATTTGACAATAAAAACACATTTTCCTCACATGTCTGTGGTGGAAAGTTCTGGAATCTGCGTGGATCAACAAATTTCCACCCAACCAGCGTTCCCCCAGGTCTCCCGAAAAAAATGGTACCTCACTTGCGTGGGTAGGCATAGTGGCTGCGACATGAAACAGCGCAAAACGCAACGTGGTCGCACCTCAATTTCCCAGTGAAATCTACCCATTTTTGGACAAAGAGACTACCTTTTGTTTTTGAGCCCTAGCTCTGCCAGCACCTAGGGAAACCTAGCAAACCTATACATTTTTGAAAATAGATACCCAGGGGAATTCAGGATGGGGTGACTCGACTGCCTATCTCCAGGTTTTGTTACCCAGAATCCCCTGCAAATCTAAGAATTTGACAAAAAAAACAAATTTTCCTCACATTTCTGTGGTGGAAAGTTCTGGAATCTGTGTGGATCAACAAATTTCCACCCACCCAGCGTTCCCCCAGGTCTCCCGAAAAAAATGGTATCTCACTTGCATGGGTAGGCATAGTGGCTGCAACAGGAAAATGTTCAAATCGTACGGTGGTGAATTTACAATACCCTATAGCAAAACTACCTTGATTTTTTGGGCGGGGGCACCTGAGTTTCTGGCCCGGGGCTCAGTGGCCATCTTTGGAAACTACCAAACCGAAACAGTTCTGAAAACTAGACACCCGGGGGAGTCCAGGGAGGTATGGCATGCGTGGGTCCCCCAATGTTTTCCTACCCAGAAATCCCTGAAACCCTTAAATTTAGGTTAAAAAAAAACACTTTTCCATACATTTTTGGGTGGGATCTCCCTGCCGGCACAAATGTCCTACCACCCAGCGTTCCCCTTGATCTCCCGATAAAAATGATACCTCACTTGCGTGGTTAGGCATAGTGGCTGCAACAGGAAAAGGTCCAAATCGTACCCTATAGCAAAACTACCTTGATTTTTGGGGGGCACTTGAGTTTTTGGCCCGGGGCTCGGCGGCCATCTTTGAAAACTACCAAACCCAAACAGTTCTGAAAACTAGACACCCGGGGGAGTCCAGGGAGGTATGGCATGCATCGGTCCCCCAATGTATTCCTACCCAGAATTCCTTGCAAACCTTAAAATTAGGGGAAAAAAACCACTTTTCCAATCTTTTTTGCGTGGGATCTCCGTGCCGGCAAAAATGTCCTACCACCCAGCGTTCCCCTTGTTCCCGAGAGTAAAATGATACCTCACTTGTGTGGGTGCCCCAAAGCAGAACAGGCTAAAAATTAATTTAAAAAAATCTAGTATATAGGTTTGACAAATTAAGCACCCCAACCTTAGTCACAGGGCTTTGGCCCACCCACACAAGTGAGGTATAATTTTACTCGGGAGATCAAGGGGAACGCTGGGTGGTAGGATATTTGTGCCGGCAGAGAGATCCCACCCAAAAATGTATGGAAAAGTGGTTTTTTTCAACCTAAATTTAAGGTTTGCATGGATTTCTGGGTAGGAAAACATTGGGGGACCCACGCATGCCATACCTCCCTGGACTCCCCCGGGTGTCTAGTTTTCAGAACTGTTTGGGTTTGGTAGTTTCCAAAGATGCCCGCCAAGCCCCGGGCCAAAAACTCATGGGAACCCCCTTGCAAAACCAAATTGTTTTAAATGAATTAAGTTTTCAATTGGAGAACGTGCGATTCAGGGGACAATATCGCATGAAAATTGTGACAGACAATTTCAAGTTTGCAAGAGATTGTGGACAAAAAACAACAATAGAATTCACCAGAAAGACATGACCATATACAACCATGATTTAATAATAATATCTAAATTTAGAGAGTTATTTATAGCTATAATATACACCATAACTGAGTTACTCAAAAGTCAAAGATTCAAGCACGGCTATCTATTCCTCAAAGACACACACATACAGGTTGGATTTGGTTTAGGGCGAGTGATGGTTCAGTACATAAAATTTTATTAACATGATATTTCAAAAAAATGAAATGCTCTGTCAATAAATAAATGCATAAAAACCGAACCAGTGACTCGCATCTCGTGAGTTGTAAAGCCACGACAAGGCACCAACCGTTTTACAGGCCATTCACGCACCTTTCACACCTGATACAAACCAGACCACTGACACCATCTGGAAGGAAAAGCAACACATTACAACAATCACAATAAGGGACAAGGTACACCCTACTGCAGAAAGAGAAAAAAAACAAATATTACTACACAGCCATCTAATCCGCAAGCACACTCACATAGTGGTTGGATTTGGCATGAGGGTGAGTGATGATTCAGTACATACAATTGTATTCGCAAGTAATTTCACAAAAAATGTATTACACTGCGTATAATTGAAAGTATGATTAACTGAACCACTGACTCACAGCTCGTGAGCTGTAAAGCCACGTCAAGGCACCAACCTCTTTACAGGCCATTCATACACCTTTCGTACGTGTGACACATACAAAACATTCACACCGCCAGCCGCGGACCCATCACATTTCAACACTCACACCAGCAAACAGCGCCATTCAAGGGCCCATCACTTTCACACGCCCACATTTCTGACACTGCAACTACACAAAATGATGGACTGCGTGGAGTGTCACTCAACTAGCAGTGTGTGTAGTGACCAACAGAAAGTAACTACTCACACACCGCCAGCCGAGCGCCAGTCCACCCACACCACCATCCAAGCACCAGACCATGCACACAGCCAGCCAAACACCACTCAGCGCACACCGACAGCCAAGCACAACTCCGTGCACAGACAGCCAAGTACCACTCCACACACACCACCAGCCAAGCACAACTCCGTGTACAGACAGCCAAGTACCACTCCACACACACCACCAGCCAAGCGCCACTCCACGCACACAGCCAGCCAAGGACCACTCCGCGCACAGACAGCCTAGTACCACTCCACGCACACCACTAGCCAAGCGCCACTCCACACACACCGCCAGCCAAGCACCACTCCGTGCATAGACAGCAAAGTAGCACTCCATGCACACCACCAGCCAAGCGCCACTCCACACACACCGCCAGCTAAGCACCACTCCGTGCACAGACAGCCAAGTACCACTCCACACACACCACCAGCCAGGTGCCACTCCACACACACCGCCAGCGAAGCACCACTCCGTGCATAGACAGCGAATTACCCCTCCACGCACACCACCAGCCAAGCGCCACTTCACATACACCGCCAGCCAAGCACCACTCCATGCATAGACAGCGAATTACCCCTCCACGCACACCACCAGCCAAGCGCCACTTCACACACACCGCCAGCCAAGCACCACTCCGTGCACAGACAGCCAAGTACCACTCCACACACAACATCCAGCAAAGCGCAACTCCACACACACCGCCAGCCAAGCACCAGCCTGCACACACCACAAACACATTTAGAATTCTTTTTTTTTAAATAACAGTAAACAAATGGAAATACCTACAAATCAGCTAACACAAATTCTAAAACTAAACACTTTGCACTAATGCCAATCCTTGAAACAAACTAAAAATGTTTACAGAATGCAGACCAGGCAATTAACTTTACAGTTCATTAAAACTCCCAAAACTTCTTTTGTGTGTGGTACGATTTAAAACAAGCTGTCAGACACAATCCAGGCTTAGAAGGACAGTCAGGACAGTACATACAAGACTCCTTCCGCACGCCTCTTCGCCAACAGACTCTCCATCTTCTAGTCGGAAAGTCTCTTGCGGTAGTGGGAGGAATGTATTCAGGAAAGTGGCGATCTTTCAATCTAGCCACATCCTCCACCACTCCAAATCTAGGAACACTTGCCTGCTCCACAAGTACAAGGCTGCCTATTATAGACTCCTGAAACTTAACAAAAGGCATCTTCGTCTCAGGACAAGACTTCTGGTACACAACAAAAGCATTAAAGGATGCCAAGTGGAACAGATGGATAGCCAACTTCTTGTACCAAACGTAAGCCTTTCGAAGAGCAGCATAAGGTTCCAACCTCTGATCTACTCTATCAACACCACTCATGAACTTATTGTAAGCTAAAATGCACACAGGTTTGCGCACTTCAGCACCCTGACTCCAAACAGGCACAGGCACAGGTACAGTACTTTCATCGTGGATAGTAGTCAGCATGTACACATCTCTCTTGTCTGAAAACTTCACAGCTAGAAGCTCCACGCATCGCAATGCAGTAGACTGTCCCGCACAAGCCTTTTGCAAACAAGTTCCTTTGGGAAACCTTTACGGTTACTGCGCATTGTGCCACAAGCAACAGTGCCCACTTTGGCCAACTCCTGGAACAACTGCACACCAGTGTAGAAGTTATCTACATATAAATGATGGCCTTTGTTAAATAATCCTCTACCTAGTTCCCACACAATTTTCTCAGTCACTCCAAAAGTAGAAGGACAACCAGGAGGGTTAATGCTGGACTCCTTACCAGTGTACACCCTGAAATTGTAGACATATCCAGTCTCACTGTCACACAGCATATACAGTTTGATTCCATAGCGTGCCCTCTTACTAGGAATGTATTGCCTAAAAACCAAGCGGCCCTTGAACAATAGCAAAGACTCATCCACTGCAATTTCTTTACCAGGGACAAAGAGCTCAGAAAAACGATCAACAAAGTGATCAAGGACAGGCCGAATTTTAAACAAACGGTCACAATCAGGGTGATCGCGTGGCAACGCTAAACCATTATCAACAAAATGCATCATCCGAAGAAGAAGCATATACCTATCACGACTTATGACTGCTGGAAATATAGCTGGTGCCATCAAGGGACTAGTGGACCAATATGAAGTCATTGATGGCTTCCTTAGCAAGCCCATCAAAAAAGTTAATCTCAAAAACTTCTTCATCTCTTCAACATTTGTGGGAGTCCACCGGGTTGCTCTAGAATGGGGCTTAAGGCTGGCACTGTTGTCCCTCAAAAACTGTTCTGCATACAAATTAGTTTGATCAACAATCTCTTGCAAAAAACAACTGAAAAAAATGTATTGGCTGAAAATTCTCAGTATTCACTCTATACCCAGGAACACCAGTGAACTCTGGCAATGCCGGCTGCACCATGCCAGGGGGAACCCAGAGGCCATCCCTATCAACGGGGGGAGCAGCCACCCCAGCCTGCAGCCCAGAAGCCTCTTGCTGCTGTTCACCAACGGGAAGCCTAACAGCCACAGATACTTCTGGCTGCACAACACCAACAGAAGACATAGCATCCCCAGAGGGCTCTTCCTGCACTACACTAGCAGCCTGAGATGCTTCTTGCTGCACTACACCACCGGGAAACCAAGCAGGCCCAGATGCCTCTTGCCGCTCTACACCAATGGGAAGCCTAACAGACCCAAATGCCTCTTGCTGCACTACACCAGCAGGAAGACGAAAAGCACCAGATGCCTCTTGGCGCACCATAGCAATGTGAAGCCTTTTGGGAGCAGGCTGCAGCCCACATGCCTCTTGCCGACGTAAAAAGAAAGGAAACCTTGCGGCCCTAGGCAGCAGCACAGATGCCTCTTGGCCCACTACCGGCACATCAATGTCCTCCTCTACCATAGGCCCTTCATCAGCACTAGAAGAAGATTCATCATCCGATGATGATGATTCCATGCGAAGAGAAAACTCACTGCCTGAATCTTTTGCCCCTACCTCTGGGTCCGAATCGGAATCAGTCTCTGAACCATGGTCAGAGGAAGACTCAAAAAGCAAACCAAGAACCTGCTGAGCAGTAATCCTGCGACTAGCCATTATCCTTATAAAGCAAGAAGACTGCACACACAAGTGAACAACAACCTACACTGTGCAAAGTAAGAAGTAAACAAGGTAAGGCTTTCACAAAAAAACAATACAATCCAAAACAATTTCACTCTTAACAAATATAGCTACACTCACCAGCACCTACTCTGCTGAGACACAGCAAAAAGAAATGATATCCCACTAGAAAGAAAAAAAGAAATGACAGATTAGAAAACAAAGTGCACATCAAACACTAATGCTGAAAAAGAAAAAAAAAGAAAAAAAAACACAGAGCCACACAAACTGCTATAAGTACAACCTTTTTCAAAAAGACAAACATCAAGGGAAAGTAATACAAAATACATTCACTTACCAAGCACAAGCAACTACACAAGCTGCAAACAGACCCGCAACCTACAACAATCCAAACAGCATAAGCCTGGAACAAGACAAAAATAGAGAAGAAAAACAATTACTACCACATTTCACAAACAATATAACAATTAAAAAAACAACACACAAATTTGCCCCCCAAATTTACATTCGCCCAGATGGGCCATCAAATAGGGCTTAGACCAATTGGGATTAGATGAGGTTTAACATCAAGACACTGGTTAATTTATTTAATTTTTTTTACTGCCTGACCCCTTTGGTGCCAGTCGGTCTTTTGCTCCTACCAGTACCCCATCACACAGGGGCAGTAAGGACATTCATACACCTTTCGTACGTGTGACACATACAAAACATTCACACCGCCAGCCGCCAGCGCCAAATCAAGGACCCATCACTTTCACACGCCCACATATCTGACACAGCAACTACAGAAAATGATGGACTGCGTAGAGTGTCACTCAACTAGCAGTGTGTGTAGTGACCAACAGAAAGTAACTACTCACACACCGCCAGCCGAGAGCCAGTCCACCCACACCACCATCCAAGCACCAGACCATGCACACCGCCAGCCAAACACCACTCAGCGCACACCGACAGCCAAGTACCACTCCACACACACCGCCAGCCAAGCACCACTCCACTCACACCGCAAGCCAAGCGCCACTCACCGCTAGCCAAGCACCGCTCCACGCACACCATCCAGCCAAGTACCACTCCACACACACCGCCAGCCAAATACCACTCCACACACACCACCAGCCAAACACCACTCCGTGCACAGACAACCAAGTACCACTCCACGCACACCATCCAGCCAAGCGCCACTCCACACACACCGCCAGCCAAGCAGCACTCTGTGTACAGACAGCCAAGTACCACTGCACGCACACCATCCAGCCAAGCGCAACTCCAGACACACCACCAGCCGAGCACCACTCCATGGACACCGCAAGCCAAGCGACACTCCAAACACACTGCCAGCCAAGCACCACTCCGTGCACACACAGCCAAGTACCACTCCACGCACACCACCAGCCAAGCGCCACTCCACACACACCGCCAGCCAAGCACCACTCCACACACACCGCCAGCCAAGGCAGTAAGGACAAAAAAAGACCAACTGGCACCAAGGGAGGCGGACAGTAAAAAATAACCAAAATTTTAACCACCATTGGAACAAAACTCAAATCCTAGGGCCTAGTGGGCCAAAAAACAGGAGGCAAAACGTCAAAAAAATGGGCCGATTTGCCCCAAGGGGGGGCAGAAATTCAAAAACATAATTACTTGCCACCAGGAAGCGACCCTTGCCCAAGGGGTCGCTTCCTAAAAACTCAATTTAAATTCCCTGGTGCTAGTGGGCATTTTCTGCCCCCCCGGGGGCAAAACGGCAAAAAAAACGGGCCGATTTGCCCCCAGGGTGGACAGAAAAACAAAAATACAATCATGGCCACCTGGAAGCGACCCTTACCCAAGGGGTTGCTTCCCAAAGCAAACACATTGCCCCAACAAAAAGCCCTGGTGCTAGTGGGAAATTTCTGCCCCCCCTGGGGGCAAAACGGCCGAAAAACGGGCCGATTTGCCCCCGGGGGGGGGGGGGCAGAAAAACAAAAAATTCATGTAAGGCCATCTGGAAGCGACCCTTGCCCAAGGGGTCGCTTCCTAAAAGCTAAAAACAAAATCCCTGGTGCTAGTGGGCATTTTCTTCCCCCCCTGGGGGCAAAACAACAAAAAAATTGGGCCGATGTGCCCCCAGGGGGGACAGAAAAACATAAACATTGAACATGGCCACCATATTGCGACCAAAAAACAACCCTGGTGCTAGTGGTGAATTTCTACCCCCCCTGGGGGCAAAACGCCTGAAAAAACGGACCGATTTGCCCCCAGGGGGGGCAGAAAAACGAAAACATAATGAGACCCCGCCTGGAAGCGACCCTTGCCCAAGGGGTCGCTTCCTATAAACTAAATTTAAATCCCTGGTGCTAGTGGGGGCATTTCCGCCGCACGATCGCGACGCTGTGCGCGATCGTGAGGCAGAAATGCCCTGCAAAGAGACATCAGGGGAGAGGAAAATCTCTTTCCTCTCCCCTAATGCCTCTTTGCGGCCCCAAACCCCGCCGGAGTGCAGAAACCTACCTTGCTGCACGGCGCTCAGGAAGCAAATGGCTTCCCGAGCGCTGGGAATCCCTGATGATGTCAGCGGTCGCTGTGCGCACTGACGTCATCAGGGATTCCCATGGGGAGGGACGGGGGCGGCAGCGGAAACTCTTCCGCTGCCCCCCCCAGCAAAACAAGCGCGATCAGAGACCTTCGGGGGAGCGCCAGCACTTCCCCCGAGGGTGGGGCTCATGCCGAGCTGGCCTTGTCACCCTTGTCATCCGCGCACGACCGGTGTGCGCCATGACGAGCCTAGCTCGTCATCAGCCCCGAAGGGGTTAAAGACTTAACCTCGTTAAAGATACAACATTTCATATTTTGAACCAAAGATTTATTAAATTCCAAATCAGGCACCTTTGTAAATGCTGTATGTCTGATGTGTATAACAGAAAAAACTACGAGAAGGATAAATAAATGCGTTACATATTTTTAAATAAATATATTAGCATTTCCTGTTTCTGATGGACGCCCTACTCCGCCTGATTACAGTGTAATTGGTGCAAAAAAAACATAGAGGGTTATTTTCTAACGTTTTGTGTGGGAGTTCACGTTGCGCAAAGCTACCCAAATCACTTGTCGATTTACCATTAAAAATACACACACCCACAATACAAACCTATGCAGTGCAGCACACGACCCAGGCAAACTTAGGGGCCTATTTACAAGTCCCTTGCGTCGCCGTGCCTTACTTTTTGGGGCTTATTTACAAGCCCCTTGTGCCACTGGTGTGTCACTTTTTATATGGGAAAAAGTGATGCAGCTCCGTCGCAAGGAGCTTGTAAATAAGCCCCTTTGACTCCAAAACTTTGTAATAACATCACCTTTTGCACTAAGAAAATAGATTTGAAGTAGTTCACACCCTCTTATTTTAATGTAAAAGACTAGCATTGCTCAGGTAGAGGCTTAGTATTCTGATCCTCAAAAGGACCTTTCTCAAGACGTGTAGCAAACAAACAATTGTTGGCAAAGTGCATAGGTCTGGCATTGGTCACTGGGCTTTTCTATTTCTCATGGTTTTTGCAAAACTCTGAGGTTTATTTACAAGCTCATTGTGCCACCACTACGCCATTTCTTCCCATATTAAATGTGACATACCACTGGCACAAGAGTCTTATAAATAAGCCCCTCTATTGTTGGGGAATTTCCCACCTTCTCAACAATCTAAAAATAATTGGCTAAACATAAAAATATTTTTGGGTCTCAAAAGGCACACATTGCGCAGGTAGCCCTTGGCACATGTGGGTACTACTTTGTGTGGATGTGCTACTTGTGAAAGGATAGAATGCCATCCTCACAATAAAGTTAGCCAATGGCTGAAGTCGCTGTCCAACCCTGAATGCCATAATGGCTGTAAGAAAAATGTGACTGACACAATAACAGACCAATGGATGAAGAGGGCAGGGGGAAATCTCCCATAATGAGGTATATTATAATTTAGTCAAATCAAAAGATCTTAGCTAATGCCACCAGACCTGATACAAATGTTGGAATGTCTCTTGACTCAGTCACACATGATCACGCATTAACATATTTCAAGAAAAGAAGTTAAATTAGAATCAAACTTTCTATTCTTCATCTTCCTTTTCACAGAACCAAAGTTTGTTGGCTCTGGCGTCATTCCTGACAATGATGATCACGATGACAACAAGGTTTACTTTTTTTTCACCGAGAAAGCACAAGAGACAGACAAGGGAAACGGCGCCATTTATGCCCGGGTGGGACGAGTGTGTGCGGTAAGATCAACATTTGTACATTCTTTACTGAAGTACTAGCGTTTCTAAACATTGTGACTGAAAGTCTCTTTTGTTCTTTAAATATTTTAGAACATTGTTCTTAAATAGAGTTGTTAAATTATCAGTAAGCCGACTGATTTTCTGTATTAAAGTATCTTCATTGTTCTGAGTTCAGCCAAGCTTCTAGTCTGAGCATTTACATCAATGAGTCTAAAAACTGGTGCGAGCATGAAAAAGAGATCACAAATTCTTGGTTTAACTAGGAAGAAAGGAATTCTAGCATGACAGGAATATATAGCCTGATTCATCAAGCTAAATTGCACTCGCAAAGGGCAAGATTCTCAGAATCTTGCCTTTTGCGAGTGCAATTTTTGCATTTGGGATTCATCATTCCAAATGCAAAATTCGCTATTTAAGAATTCGCACATTTGCGAAGAATTGAATTTAAGGAATCTCTATTTGAGATTCCTTAAATGCAATTCATGAAGCATTTTAAAATTGCGAAAATGCAATTTTGGGCCGCTATTTACCGAGAGGTCAGACCTCTCGGTAAATAGCAAAAACTTAGAAAAATGCTTTTAAAAGCATTTTTCTAAGTTGCATGTTGCACACACACATGTCCTTTGGCCATGTGTGTGCGCAACACCTGTTTCAATTTGCATTTAAGGGGTGCTACAGGGTGAATCGCTATCTTATTTGCGATTAGCTAATTGCTAATCGCAAATAAGGAATACTCCCCATTCATTCCTATGGGCCTTTTGGCCCATAGGAATGAATGGGGAGTTATTCCTTATTTGCGATTAGCAATTTGCTACTCGCAAATAAAGAATGTGTAGGAATCGCTATTTATTTAGCAATTCCTACATGAATCCCGTTTTGCAAGTCCTTAATAGCGATTCGTTATGAATCGCTATTAGGGGCTCGCAAAACGGGAGATTGATGAATCAGGCTGATAGTCTTTTAGTTCACACTCGCATTTAAATGGTTTAAGAATTTTTATTCTAGGCAGAAAATGAGAAAGTGACGAGCAGATTCTGTTATCTCATTTTTTCCACATACAGACAGTAATTAAGTTTGGCCTCATTTCAACTTGCTAATCCTAGGATGGGATTTCATCACAATTTAAGCTTATTTTAAAGCGTTCCTTGTCGTTGAGGGAAGAAAATTCCAAATAGGGTTTCCAAAGGGTTCTAATTTTCACTTCCACTTTGGTGTGTATCACCATATCACCATACTGATTGGCTATTAAACATCATTTGTACCTCCCTTGTGCAGGTGTGTTGTGGATTTATGAAGCCTGACGTTTGGTAACCTTGTCTGCCCGTTTTACTCCAGTGTTGCTGTTCATATTTGTGCTATCACTAGCCGGTTCAGCCTTGGTAGCATTGACAGATGTTTTGTATGGTTGCAACATGCTACAGGGAATGAAAATATACAATTACTGCTTTACTCCCCCTAGTAAGTAATGCAACACAGACAGCTTTTGACAAAAGTGTTTGCTTGACTTATATTCTCGCTATTTCTGCTTTAAAGGCATTCATGCATAAGCTTAATAAGGCTGCACCCATTGTAACCTGCAATCTACATACGGACAAGTATGCGACACACGAGCCATACGAACTTCATGCAGGAGACAAGCCTGCTCAATTATGCCAGGCACCTTCCCTTAGTCATGGAGGGCTTTTCACAGCTTGGATTGATTAACCAACTCTAAAGTGGGCCTAAGCTCAATTACAGGCAACATGTTGGAATGTTTAGCTGCAGCAACGTTTTCATTATTATAGGGAAACATTGCTCCAGCATTCTGCAATAAAAAAAGCATGTAATGGAGCCCCGTCCATCAAGGATTTTTCATTTAATAGAGTGCTCCTCAGTAAAAGGGATTTGTGACTGCTGCAGTATAAGTGTTACAGAAAAATGAAATTACATGTCCAGGTGTGTCTTATCTAATGTGCCCCATGAAGGTACATTTGGCCACTCCTAACAAGCGGTGCCAGAAATCGCAATTTCTTTTTGTGAAATTTCATGACAATTCTTTCAAATTATGTAAAAGTTTGCGAAACGTACTTGCTAGTATCTCGTGTAAAACTTGCTCAAAGGGCATTCCTTATATTGCATTAAAAATTCATACAAATTCCAGCAGGACACATACTAGTTCAAGGAGACAATATATGTGGACCACAGTTGGAAGACATTTTCTGCTCAAAACACTATCAAACGGACAAAACAAAACACTATCAAACGGACAAAACAAAACGTAATTTTATGGAAGTGAAAACCTTGTGAAATTGGTATATACCTTATTGGTTTTTACTCTTAAAAAATGCCGTCCCTAATCCTAGCTTGCATTTGGTCAGGAGTCATCTAAGGGCACAGGAATTGAGTGGGACCTAAGCACTAGCAGCCTGATTCATCAAGCTAAATTGCACTCGCAAAGGGCAAGATTCTCAGAATCTTGCCTTTTGCGAGTGCAATTTTTGCATTTGGGATTCATCATCCCAAATGCAAAAATCGCTATTTAAGAATTCGCATATTTGCGGGGAATTGGATTTAAGGAATCTCTAATAGAGATTCCTTAAATGCAATTCATCAACCAATTAGAAATAGCGAAATCGCAATATTTGGTCTCAATTTACCACCAAGTCTGACTTGGTGGTAAATTGCGAAAATAGTGTAAAAAGCACTTTAGTGCATTTTTTTCTTTTGCATGTTACACACACACATGTCCTTTGGACATGTGTGTGCGCAACACCTGTTCAAATGTGCATTTAAGGGGTGCTACAGGGTGTCCTTTGGACACCCCTGGCACCCTTAAAATCGCTATCTTATTTGCGAGTAGCAAATTGCTACTCGCAAATAAGGGATACTCCCCATTCATTCCTATGGGCCTTTTGGCCCATAGGAATGAATGGGGAGTTATTCCTTATTTGCGAGTAGCAATTTGCTACTCGCAAATAAGGAATGTGTAGGAATCGCTATTTATTTAGCAATTCCTACATGAATACCGTTTTGCGAGTCCTCAATAGCGAATCGCTATGATCCGCTATTAGGGGCTCGCAAAACGGCCCCTTGATGAATCAGGCTGTAAGTCCTGGAGTCCCACCTTGGTCTTTCCTGTGGTAGTGAAATCTGAAGTC
This sequence comes from Lissotriton helveticus, assembly GCF_964261635.1. NCBI lineage: Eukaryota > Metazoa > Chordata > Amphibia > Caudata > Salamandridae > Lissotriton > Lissotriton helveticus. The sequence continues at coordinate 657,499,630 of NC_136057.1, read as the reverse complement.
TGTTCCAGTGATTTGCCAAGCATGCTGCTGGAGCACAGCCAGATGTGAATATTCTAAAAACGAAATGCAAGCCTCTCACCCCACGAACATTGAAGAATGCCCTCTACAGTTAGACAGTGCATTGGTGCATGACAGTATACCACAAACCACAACATAAAAAATATTGACGAGCTGTGTATTTTATTTAATCTATTACACTGTGAAATTTCAAAGTAAGTTAAAATCTGTTCGTAGTAATATCGACAACGTTTTCCACCTGGTGATTTAGTTAAAAGGTTTTCTTCAGGAATGGGCAGGTAAGTAGTGAACATCAGCATCAGAGGACTAAACTGAGTAAATCACCAACCAACATACCTGGAGTGGAGGTGCCAGTTAACTGCAAACACAGTCTTTCGCTGTTGGATCATAAACTGGATCTCTTTCTCCGGTTATGGCTCATGAACTATAATGCAAACTGCCATTTCACTGTCTTATGTAGCCTTACACCAAAGTGTTCTGTGGCCCCTGATGGGTGCTTAGCAGTGCTTAAACATATATAAAATAAAAACGCCTAAAAGGTAATAAATGCCATCCTTTCACCCAAGGCAAAACATTGTACAATATTTGCCAACATTGATTAATCTATAATTATCCAGTAAAAAGGATAGCAATAAATTATCTTCCAAAGTAATTTGCTGAAAATATTTTAAAGCTATGTCAATTAAAAGGTGCTTTTTCTTTGTTTTGTTTTCAGAATGATGTAGGTGGACAGCGAACGCTCATAAATAAATGGAGCAGTTTTCTTAAATCAAGGCTCATTTGCTCAGTTCCGGGACCAAATGGAATTGACACATATTTTGATGAACTCCGTAAGTATAATGAGGAACTGTAAAACATGATTTGCGTTAAAATCCTTTCTAACCAAAACTTCTCTCACTGTAACGTCTATAACATGTTCGAGAAAATGTGTTTACATTTAATTAAGTATTGCTAACGAGAAATGACTGCTATTTGAATCTATATTGTAATTTCCTCTACAGACAGTTACATGGAGCTCTTTTATGATATAAATGATTAATTTGCATTGCACCGGGTATTGTGGATACTGGTTTGGTTTGTCTATATATTGCCCGCTATAGTAAGACATTTTGAAACTTTAAAATTCCTGCCACACAGATAGAGCAGCTATCACAATGTGCTGTATGGAGGAAATGTGGGATGTGGTGGGCGAGGTGCTATCCTGTGTGGGTGTTGTTCTAACATTAGGAGGAACATCTCACTTAATAGACAATTTGAAAAATAACCTAGTGAATGTTAATCTGCTGAATATAATTATGTGAGCTGCATTAAAATTGCATGAAATATATCCTAAATATGAAGAATCCCAGACAAACCTTTTTTATTCTCTGTTTGACATATTTTTGCGCCAGTAAATCTTTGGAAAATTCTCATTATTTCTCAAGGAAAGATTTTTATAAACTTTTAAATAACATTTGTAGTGTTAAATAGATCATTAAATAGCCGCAAGCCATAGAGCCTCTGCCTCTTTCGAAATTCCAAGCTAAAACAACTAATAAAACCAATTGGCTTCCTCTTTAAGGATGAGTGCGACATACTTTCTTTGCCAATGTTTGTCTGTGTCTGTGGCCTGTCATAATGAATGAGGGTGCTGCATCAAGACACATGCGCCCATGGGTCACAATGCATGCACATACATGAGTGGCCACTCCGTTTTGTAGAACACGTGGCACAGGAGCAGCAGCAGTGGCATAATGAAAGTTGAGGGGGCCCCCTTGCAAGGTACACATAGGACCCCGGTCCAGATTTAATCCGGAGCTCTCACACTTGAGTACTGTGCTGAGGGGGCCCCCTGCAGCTCGGGGGCCCGCACCGCAGGGGCTGCGGGTGCCTGTGTTACGCCCCTGAGCAGCTGGGGAGCACTAGAGCAGGGCAGGCGCTGGGGCCAAGGAGTCTGTTTGGGGGTAGAGCTAAATTTGAGTGGGGGTTTCATAAAAATTCACATGTGTGAAGTGCCATGGACTGTTGAAAGCTGATGAACAACACCATTCAGCCAAAGGTTAAGGGCAGATGAACCACAGTAGCAGTGGCTGTGAGAGAGCGGGAGAGAGAGTGCGAGAGAGAGAGAGACCTACATTTTTCTAGTGCAGCTGGAGTGACGCAAGGTCGATGATACATAAACCAAATTATATATAATGCCTCTAATAATCTATCAAATAATCTCTGTGCTGCAAGCCATATAGAGCAAGGACCGAATAAACGTTGGGTGGGAAAACCAAGAGTAAAGTTGGACTTCTTTGTTCCATGGAGATAATTCTTGTGAGATGAAGGTCATAAATGCATATTGGGGGTGGTAGAACGGTGTTAGACCTGGCATCCTTGGCGTGGTTTTCCCTGCCTTTTCTGCCTCTACCTCCTACGTTTTTGATACTGTGCTGGATTTAGGATTTCGTTTTTGCTGGCTTAGTTGCTTTGGGCACTTTCCCACTGCTTATCAGTGTCAAAGTGCAAGTGCTCCCTGTGTAGATTGATATTGTGATTGGTTCTCCCTGATTGACATATGGTTCCAGAGTTGTGGGAGCAGTATGGAAAAAGCTCTACCCCCTTTAGATGCAGTATTGCATCTTGGGGTGGCCAGGTGGCAGGCCTCAGAGGAGTGCGCGTCCCGGAGCATAGTTCTTTAAGCATTCCTTAATATAGGCCGGACTTTGCCATAGACTGCCTTATGGGAAATGCAAAGGCCTTTAAACTTTACTCTCTGCTTGATGGGGAGCCAGTGCAGTTTGCACAGCAGAGGGGAGGCGTGGGCCCGTCTTGGTAACCTAAAGATCAGCCTGGCTGCATCATTAAGAACCACTTGTAGTTTATTAATAAGCTTTTGAGGGAGGTCTATATAGAAGGCATTTCCGTAGTACAGTCTGGAGAAAATTGTGGCCGACACGATCATTTGTAAGGAGGCAGTTGAAAGGAGGGGGACAAGTTTCCGTAACTGTCTCAGAAGCCCTATGCAGGTGCCGACCACTGTAGGGCCTTGGTTAGCCATGGATGTTTAATGTGTATTTGTTAGTGAATGTTGTGAATGGATGTGTGTGAATGCATGGGTGTGTGTGTATATGTGTGACTCGCCGTTTCTCTCGGTGGTAAAATTGCCAGCCGCCATCACTTACCAGTGTGTTATATGAAACTGTGCGAATATATGCTGTGCACATGTGGACACTGACATAAAAATGTCTTCCTTTTCATTGCAGTCTATGTTTAGATAAATGTTTTCCCATATGAATAGAGTGGCTGCTCCAATTATTGGGTAGCAGTCTTTAGCTGCTTTAATCCCACGATTTGTTGAAATCGCATTGCATTTACGATGGGCTTAGGTTTACATCCGGGAAACGGCCACTACAACGAGGCCGTTTCAACTAAAACCATAACCACGCATGCATTACAACGCATGCGTGGTTACAACGACAGCCTTTACCACGCATACTTTTACTACGAAGTACGTAGTAAAGGCATGTGTGGTAAAGGGTACAAATAAAAAAAGGGGGGGTTGGGGGGGCTAGCCCCCCCCAAAAAAAAAACCACTAACCTTTAGAGAAGATGTGCAGGAAATCGGCGGCGCAGGGGAAGGAAACGGCCGTTTGTTTTTTTACGTATGACGTCACCACGTAAAAAACGTGGAGAAGGAAAAGCGTGAAAATAGTGTTCCGTTGTAACGCATGCGTGGTAAAGGCATGCGTTACAACGGAGTTCGTTGTAATATCATACAACCGAACGTGTAATTTTATAAGATGTTTAATTTGTAATCTGTGAACACTTTTTGTTTAAAGTACTATTGATTTGAGAGGTCTCACATGATGTCAGTTTCTTGAAGCAGTACGCAGGGAAGACATTTGTAGATGGTATCTTACAATTCAGTCAGTGTAGTTTCAATTCTTTGAGCTTGTATGTCTTTCATTAATGAGTAATTGGCCGCCTTTATCTTTAAAAGTGGGAAACAAAACATGTATGATTTTGATTTAATATTTGTTATATTTATTTTCTATCCACCTACTGCTCACCTATATATTTTTAATTACTTCTACTTTCTTTTTCTATATTGCAGAAGATATATTTTTGTTACAGACTCGAGACAGCAAAAACCCAGAAATCTTTGGATTATTCACCACAACAAGGTATTTAGTGACAAATCAGGAATGCAATAAATACATATGACTTTGAAAAAACGTTAAATGAATTAATGTGTTAAAATGTGTTCTATAAGCATGGTTTTGTGGAAACTGGCAATAAACCTAGTTACAGCATTTAGCTAAGTCTTCGCATGTCATATTTTTTGCAAATCCATCAGTTTTTTTATTTATATTTTCCTTGTTGCAAATATTACTGAATGATATTAGACAAAACTCGGCATCAATATAGGGTTTTAGTCAAAATAGATGCATTTTATAGATTGGTGTAAAGCCCGCCATTCCGTACTTTATTTTTTAGATATTTGCTTTACTGAAAGGTGACAAGGGGATTTTGAAAGGTAATTTTATATATATTTTCACCTTTTACTTGTAAATCCTCCAACACACCAGATCTGGTGAGGATACATAGGTACCAAATATGAACAATAATAAAATCCTATCAAAAGAGGGACTTTGTTCACACCTTGGGTGATACACATCTCCTGAACCTAACTGTGGATCCTTACAATCTAATTGGCTGGCTAAAATAAAAAATGTGTATTACAGCGACCATTACCCAATGCAAGGATCCTGCAGATCCTGAGTTGCGAAAGAAGGTGGGAAGTTACAAGGAGAGAGAAGTTGGCGGGCACAGGGACAAATACTGAACCGCAAACTTTAAACCCTTATGCCGTTTTCACCACTGGATCTGCTTACTTCCTGACGTTGTGTTTGTACGTAATGATAATTGTTGTTTTAACATATAATCTGATCTTCACCCCTGATGGACATTAACAACTACACACACCCTTATCTGAGCATCAAGGGCATTGGATGCAGAGTTCAGCCTTCAACTACGCAAGGCACTGAGCCCCATATGTAAACAGCCCACTGTTCACATGCCTACAGCATCTAATGTAAATAGCCACTGTGTAAAAACATCCACCAGGCTATGAGATCTTTGCAGAGCTGCACACCCCAATGGGAGACAACACTATATGTCTAACAGAATGCAGACAATGTTGAGGCTTAATTACTTCTTAGTCTCAAGGGGCAAGGAGGCAGAAACTCTAACACAATATTTCTGCTGTGAGGATTCTCTGATCATTCCTCCAGTGTACTAGATTGTGCACTGCAGTGACACTGAGAAGGGTAGAGTGGAGGCTAGATTACTGGGATATTAAAGATTGGGCTACGAGGCAAAACCTAAAGGAGGTAACTGAGAATTATTTGTCCGAGACTGTAGGATCAGTACAATCAGGGGTGACTGTCTAGGAAGCTTACACAGCAATCATTACTGTCAACTTATATCCAGAATCGCCAGCAAACATAGGGACAAGCTAAAAACGTTATAGAGTCGGAAACTGAGCTGACCCAGTGGGAGAGTGAATATGTACATTGTCCACATGTGGACCTTACCCACCAAACACACATAACCAGGGAACAATATTGACAGATATCAAATGATGAAACCATGAAACTCTTGTACAAAAAAGCATAAGCTATGTGAGGTGGGAAATAAGGTGAGTGAATTGCTGGCCTGGATGGCCCACAGATAAGAGGTCCAAAGATGAGTTCACAGAATTGAAACCTCTACTGGGAAGTAGTTGAATCTGTGCCCAGCATCTCACAAATGTTTGAAACGCATTTATATAATTCAAAGAATGGATGTATGTAGGCAGAGATCTGGAAATTCGTTATGGATATTCCTACTCCTAGTCTAATCTGAGAAGAAAGAGAAGAGATGGACCATGAATTGGATGGGGTAAAAATAGAGGAGATTATATGATAATTAAAGTCGGGAAAACACTGAGTCCCAAGTGTCCTCCCTTTGAATTTTTTAAAAGCTTGAGTTGTGCACTCGGTGAGCCTATAAGAAAATAGCTGGATGGACTGATGCTCTCCATGCAACATTAGGACAGCAAATATCATCCCTATTCGTGAAAAGAGCAAATCGACAGAGGACTGCGCCTCAAAAGTTGATTGCAGCAGATTAGTCTGGCTTTATGCCACAGGGATCCACCTGACTTAACTTTTGAAACCTATACAGTGGCCATGGCTAAGAGAAAATGGATGCAAGAACCCGCAGTTATTTTATTTGTCAATGCTGAAAAGGCATTCAACTCTAATGGACTTAATTGATGGCAGTTTTGCAGAAAATAGGCTTCGGCCTGAAATTTCAAGGGTGTATTTAATTACTGAATGGCCACCGAGGGCTTTGGTAAGGCTATACGGTGCATTATCACAAGATTCTGGCTGCTGCTATGTCCCATTTGATCCTCACTCACAATGGACACCCTGGTGGCGTGGGTGAAAAGGACTCCCTCATTCATGGTATTACATGGGACTTAGGGTGGGAGGATGTCATCTACCTATATGCGTTTTTTTTCTGGGAGACCCATGCAGCCTATTCCCAAACTCTTGCAAATACTGCAGATATTCACAAGGGACACGATTCACAGAACTAACTTAAGACAAAATCCTAAACTTACTACCATTTTGGTATTCACAGAAGACACTTACTCATTTTGGTATTCACAGAAGGCACTTACTTACTCGTTTTGAGTAACTTACCCATTTTGTGTAACTTACTCATTTTGTGTAACTCACTCATTTTGTGTGACTTACTCATTTTGGAATTCCCAGAAGGTACTTACTCATTGATGAATAGTAAGTTTAGGATTTTGTCTTAAGTTAGTTCTGTGAATCGGGCCCAAGATACTCATGCATAAACATTATTTGGTAATGCTACCTAACATTTTTCCTACTGTTGCACTTGCTGGAGTGGGAATAGTAAATTATTTCTCTCCGCTATCCAACACTTTCCCTGCTGTTGCATTTGCTGGAGTGGGAATAGTAATTTTTACCCACCCGCTATCCAACACTTTCCCTACTGTTGCACTCACTGGAGTTGGAATAGTCCTTTTTACCCATCCGCTATCCATCACTTTCCCTACTGTTGCACTCCATGGAGTGGGAATAGTACATTATTCCCCTCAGCTTCCTAACCCTTTTCCTACTGTTGAACTTGCTGGAGTGGGAATAGTAAATTATTCCCATCTGCTATCCAACACTCTCCCTACTGTTGCACTCACTGGAGTGGCAATAGTAAATTTTACCCACCCGCTATCCAACACTTTCCCTGCTGTTGTATTTTCTGGAGTGGAAATAGTTATTTTTACCCACCCACTATCCAACACTTTCCCTACTGTTGCACTCACTGGAGTGGGAATAGTAATTTTTACCCATTTGCTATCCAACACTTTCCCTACTGTTGCAATTACTGGAGTGGGAAAAGTAATGTTAACCCCTCTGCTATCCAGCACTTTCCCTACTGTTACACTCCATGGAGTGGGAATAGTAAATTATTCCCCTCTGCTACCCAGCACTTTTCCTACGGTTGCACTTGCTGGAGTGGGAATAGTAAATTATTCCCCTCCACTATCCAACACTTTGCCTACTGTTGCAGTCTCTGGAGTGGAAATAGTTATTTTATCCCCTACACTATCCAACCTTTTCCCTAAAGTTATAGTTAATGTAGTGTAATTTTTTTTGTATAATTACATATTAATTTTAAGAATTTTAATTTATTACATATATTTTATTCTTATATTTATATTACAGGTTTTTGTATATATATGTTTTTATCATTTTTATTGTTTTCTAAACATTTTATAATTAAAAAAATAATTATTTATTAATATTATTAAGTTAAATACATTTTAAATATGTATGTTTAATGTTTTAATATATTACATTTATTATTTATAACCTTTTTTTAAATAATTCTAACTATATTTTCTTTAATTATCTTTTATATTGAATTATTTAATAAAAAAACAATATATTAAACAACATTTTACACAACAATATTTAAAAAAACAATATTTTGGTTTCGATATTTTTGTTCTTACCTTTGTAGAGATAGTTTGTCAATATTCTTTCCATCGATATTCTGTACTCAATATTCTTGTAGGTCGATATTCGGTCCGTGATCCGGCCTAAACCTCAGCGACTCAGGGAGTCGAAAGTTGTTACTTAAGTTAGTAATACTTTATTTGATTTGTGAAAATCATAAAAGGGTGGATCTTAACACCATGGGATAAAGCTTTACATATTTGAATCAGCATAAAAACAACATAAAATCACATAAAAAGATAATACGTTAAAATAACACAAAACTTAGCAGATTGCTCAAATGTGCAGTTACTGTGTAAAGTTGAAAAACACAAATGGAGCTGGGCACGGGGATAACTGTCTCATTACAGCTGCCAGACAACAAATGGGTGTTCTGAGCGGGGGTACAGTGCTTGGGGGTTAAGTGTAACTTAATGAAAATAACACATTGTTAACTCAAAATGAAGTTTTTTATTTATTTTTTTTATTCTGAAAAAGTAAAAATAAAGGGTATCCATTAGGAGATTGAGGGAGAGTCTGGGCCCACCCTTGGGGGGGCCAACTGGCACAGGTCGTCTTTAATTGTTTCCTTGTTTTCCAGCTCTTGGGCAGCGTGGGCCAAGAATTTTATAGTTTTGCAGGAAAGTTGTATCCAAGACCCGCTAAGGCATTTTATTACAGCCGCCCTGCAGGTTCTTACTTGCGCTTCTCTTAGGAGTGGTAACAAGAGCGTCTTCCTTAGATTTTTGAGTGCCGGGCATATGCATAATAAATGCAATAATGACTCTACGCCCTTGCCACAAAGGCGACAATTTGAAGTTGGCCAGGTCCGCAGACATTTGTGGGTAAGGTCTTTGCTCGAAAACCAACCCAGCCTCAGAAGGCTTAATTTCCTCTTGTAGTGATCCCTAAAACAATCTTGCAAGTATGGCTGATGTTTCAGATGGTTATATGTTGGTAACACGATCCAGGCGTGGTTTTTGCCAGCCACTGCGCCTTTGTCCATTATCAGCGATGCTTGTTTGATAGCTTTGTTAGTGATCTGTTTGAAAATGTTATAAGACACGGGTGAAAGCCAGGCTTCTTCCAGGTTTAAAGACTGAAGCGCTTGCTTAAGGGACTTATATGTTGAATTAGAGAACCCAGCCTGTTTTTTGACTTCTAGCCAACAGAGGTGGGCAAGTGAGTTGTCTTCGGTGTCCCTCATACGCCAGTAATATTTGGCCAAGGCTCCTTGTCTTGCCGGAGTCTGGTTTGTTAATCCATATTCCTGACGTATTTGGGCCTGTGAAATGTGTCGCGGGATTGAAAAAAGGTGTTTAAACAGTTTGGATTGAACAAGATTCAGCGCTGTAGAGTCCCTAGAAGCCATCAATTCCAAGCCATATGTGAGCGATGGCAAGAATTTAGCAGCTACGATCTTTAACATGTGGCCGGTTGAACTTCCGCTTAAATGTTTTTGTATGGTTTTAAAAGCAAAATGCAATTGTTTGGCTTTTGATTTCCCCTGTTCTAAATGATGTTTGTACTTTAGTTGGTGATCAAGTGTGATGCCCAAGTATTTGTATTTATCAACCTGAGTTAATATAGAAGAATTTATCCTCCAGACGTATTTAAGTTGTTTCTTTCGGGAACTGGAGAAGCATGGGATGTTTGAGTTTTTTAGGTTGATTGTAAGTTGTGCTTTGGAGATGTATAACACAAGTTTGGAGATCAAGAGTTGTAAGCCAAGCGGAGTTTGTGAGAGGATCACAATGTCGTCTGCGTATTGTAGACTCACTATAGGTGTTTGTCCCAATTTTGGTGGATCCCCCTGAATTGTGCGTAGGTCACTTTCTAGGTCTGCAGTGTAGATGTTGAAGAGGCTGGGAGCCAACACGCAGCCTTGCTTTAGTCCGTTAGAAGTTTGATATTTCTTTGTTAGGCATCGTCCATCTCCTTTTTTTATTTGTACCCAGGTGTGTGAGTATAGTTCTATGATTGCTCCCAATAGCTTTGGCGGCGCACCCCAGGCTTTCATTTTGGCCCAAAGTTTTGATCTAGGCACTTTATCGAAGGCCGCTTTTACGTCCAAAAAACAAGTATATAGCGTGGTGGAATTATTGATAGCCTTTTTAGCGAGAAGGGTTAGCGCAGATAAATTTGTTAGAGTACCCATTCCGGCCCTAAAGCCTGTTTGTGTCAGTGGGATTAGCCCTTTGCTGTTGACCCAAGACTCCAGATCTACCAATAGGTTTGATGCGTAGATCTTGGCCTCCACGTCTATTAGTGCTATTAGCCTATAATTGTTGGGATCTGATCGGGACCCTGATTTGAATATGGGATGTAGAATGCTGCCCCTCCATGAATCAGGAATATTCCCGGTCCTTAAGCTGTGATAGAACAAAGGGGATAGTTGACTTGCCCAAAACATTGGGTCTTGCCTAAATAGGGCGTTGGGAAGGCCGTTTGGTCGCCGGGCCCCGTCTGGTCTCAAATGTTTTATGGTCTTTGAAACCTGCATTGGTGTAATCTGGTCAATTTCTCCAGTTAAGGCCTGTGGCGGTTGATTGCAGGTGTCTTTGGATTGTAGAGACTTAGCTTCTGCCATTGATCTCAGGCTTGGTGTTGGGCAGGGCTCGGAGGTGGTTGCGAATGTGTTGTCTGTGGATTTATCATACGTAAAGTTGTAAAGTAAATTAATGTGAGTGCCCCAAAGCTGATCGGTCAACTCTGAATTGAACTGTCGGTGTTTGCCGTTAAGCATAAAATTTATTTTTGCCCAGAAATCATTGGAATTTCGTAGTTTACTAGCGTGGAGTATAATGCATTGTAATTTTTCCTTATGCTCTTGCTTGGCCAATTTGGTCTCACGGTTTAGCTCTTTTTTTAAGGATTCAATTTTTTTCAGGGTTTGTTGTGATAGTTGGGGGTCCTTTTTACGTTGAGCCCTGAGATATGAGTTTAGATGTTTTTTTAATAAGCGCAGGTTTGGAGTGTACCATTTCCCTCCTCTGTTTCTTGTTGTTTTGTGTCCTCTGTGGTTGGTTTGGTATTTTTTGTTTATGTTCACTACGAAGGACTCCCAGGTCTTTACTATATCTTTGGGTAAGGCTGGTGGTGAGGGCAGTAAGTGGCATTTCTCCATTAAGTTGGAAATGTTGTCTTCTTTCCAATTTAATCTTTTCAGGTTAACAAGTTGAGTGTTCAACGTTAAAGGCTGCGCTTGCTCGGATTTATTTAGTAGGATTGATAATGTGAGAGTCTGAAGGTAATGGTCGCTCTCACCCCGTTCCAGAATGTGGAAGTCTTTGATATGGGGTAATAGGTCGGGGTCAGGCAAGGTATAGTCTATTTTTTATCCTGAATTCTTAGTGACCCTCGTTAAAGCGGCTGGTCTGTCAAGGTGACCCCTTCCGTTTAGTGTGTACAAGTGAAGGTCTTCCAGTTCTTCAGCACATTTCCTCCCCATTGCGCTTTGTCTACTTTGATTCCCCTGTCGAGGTTCAATGTGGGTAGGAAGAGTTCCCTCCTGACCCTGCATTAAGTTCATGTTGAAATCTCCTGTTATTAGCATGTTATCACTTGGGTTGGTGGATTTCAATGTGTTAATTGCGGTGGTTAGTTGTTTTATCCTCTTTCCTTTGTGTTTTCTGCCGGGGTGCATGTATAGATTTACGATCAGTAGACCGATGATGGGCGAAATTTAAATTTTGATGCATTGCATCCATGTGGAGTCCAGTTCGATGCAGCTGGCTGACCAAAGGATGTCGGTGGATATGAATGTTGAGAGGCTTCCCTTTGCCCTACCTGGGCGTGCCTCCTTATGAGCTGGGGTAAAAAATTCTTTGTATCCCACAAGAGGCGAATTTTTCGTCTGCCATGTTTCTTGAAACAAAAGTATTTTGTATTGGGTGATGAATTCTATAAAGTCATCTTCCTCCAACTTTGTATTTAGGCCGTTGACGTTCCACGAACAGATCTTACAGCCCTGCTCTTTTCCTACAGTTGTTAATCTTCCGTTGGTTCATTCTACCTTCCTTTTAGTTGGTACCCGGGGAGCTTGTTGGTGCCTCTCAAATGTGGCTGCCTCCTGGTAGGCAAGTGTAATAGTAATTTGCCTGAATGGATAATCTCCTTTTTCGATGTTGCTTTTTTGATATGGGCCTTTGGCGCCTTTTAGAAGGCTTCCTTGGGGCTTTGTTTCTGCAACGGGCTGGGATATCGTGCGGGCTCCACCTTTTTTAGCTCAATGCCCCATAATGCGAATTCTTCCCCATGTGTCAAGATTGATTCTGTGAAGATGTGTTCGGTCCACGTTGTGATCGTGTGTGATTTAGTTTTTCTTGCTTTTGTCAGGCGCTTCCTTTCTCTCTTTGTGAGTGCGGGTGCCTGTTCAATATGTTTGCTGCTAATAGAATCATGTGATGATGATGCCTGATTTTGCGGGGCTTCCTCTCGGATGTCAACTGGAGTTTGTTCGTCCGCGATCGCTACCGTAGTGGGGTCGTTTGGAGAGGGAGAGTGCATTTTTACTTGCGTTTCGGGGCTCACTTCGCCACTACAGAAGTCGGTTGACCAGCCAAATCCCTCTTTGGCGTCTTGATGGTCATTTACTTGGCTGGTGGTTGTCTTCTTTGTCTCCGTTGATGATTCCACAACGGCTCCCAGTATTTGTGTCATCAAACTGGGGACTGTGGCCAGTTTGTCTATTATTTGGGAGCAGTGACAGGTGTAAAAGGCGGTGTCCTTGTTAAGTTGCACCTTCGTTATCATACTGTTTAGGTCCTGTAAGTTTGATTCTATCCCCTGGACATGGGAGGCCAGGATATTCAGCAGGTCGACTTGCGTGTCTAGTTTATCTGCGTGGTATGACATTGCTACGCCTATGGTTTCCATTGATTTTAATAGTTACGGCCATATGGTGGCCGTTAGAGTGCTGTCCGATGTTTCGCCCTGGGTTTGACTAAATATAGGGGAAGAGTCGAGGTGCTCGAAGAGATCTGTTTGGGTGTGGTGCTCACGCCAGTGATCGCTCCTTTGGGATGTCCTTTTTAAAATACTCTCTTCCTTGCCAGGACTTTCTTCCTTACCAGGACATAGAACTTTAGAGACTGAGAACTGACACGTGCTTAATTTGAGAACTACTGTGTCGTTTGCAGTTGCATTTGCTTCTTGTGACTTCGGAATTTTACTTTGTTCGATTTCTTCGGTTACTGGTCCTGCAGAGAGAAAGCTATAGTTTCCATCCATTTTGTCTAGTTCCGGTGTGGATTGACCACTCGTTAGACTAGGGAAATGCACCAGTGACGATGGACTCGGCTTTTGAGTGCAATTTTGATTATTTGGAGAGCCTTCCTCTGTTGTTTTAGAGATCTTTTTCTGGACTGACCATGGGCTTTGCTCCAAAAGGACCGAGTCATTACTTGCGTCTGTAGCCTGATGGACTAGGGCACGAACCGTTGGAGGGTGAAATGCTTGTTGAGCCTTGGGAGATGGTTGCTCCGAGGGTCGGTCCAAGCCTTTGACTTGTTGTGGGCTGAACGGATCGTCTGGCCCAAGAGGACCCGATCCCCCGCCCCCAGGGCTCCTTCTTATTTTAGTTTTAGGGGCATTACGGGGCTCACTTTGACACCTTGAGTTGAGTAGTGACGATGTTAATTTGGCGCTCTTGTTCATGGGCTCCGTGGGGGAGTTATGTTGATTACTATTAGAATTAGAACTAACATTGTGTTGTGGGAGTTCCACTCCATTCCCAGTGGAGAGTCTTTGACAAACTTTAAGAAAGTTGGTGATTAATGCTCGTTTGCTTGCTTTGAGAAGCGAGGCTTGAGCATTATGGGCAGGAGAGGGCATTGCATCATTATCAGGTTTGCCCTTTTTATTTTCTGCTGGTTTGCAGTCTGTGCTGTCCCGGTGGGGCCTCTTTGCAGCTGCGGCTAAGCTCTGCGATCCGGGTTTTATCATGTCTTGGGAGGGTTCTGAAAACTCTGTTGAGTTGATGTGTGGCTCTTTCAAAGTTAACTTTTTGGGGCTCTTACCCCTGCACGCAGATGATCCTTCTTCTCCCTCTTTGGTCGTGCTCGGGGGATCCCCTTTACCCTTTTTTGTCTTCCCCTGTGGTTTTTCTGGTGCTTTATCTTCGACACGTGGCTTTCCTGATCTCATGGTTGAAGTGCTTAGGATTGGCCTTTGTCGGGCTGTAGGGTAGTTCCTTTTAATTGGGAGGTATCTTAGGCAACGGCTTTCGGTGGTGGAATAGGGCTGGCCTTCTTTTCAAATATGTTGAAGTGTTTTTGAGTAATTTGTCCAACCGATTAACTCGTGTGGCTTGTGATGGAGTTGGCAAGCAGTTGGCAGGCTGGGGTTTGTAGGGCGCCTGCTGGCCTCGGATGGAGTGACTGCGGGTAAGGTGATTTGCTGACCCCTGCGCTGGACCACTGTTTCGGGACGGTGATAGAAAAGGCGGGGGCGGCGCTAGTAATCAGCTTTTGGGCGAGTTTGAAACAGTTTGAAACAGTTTTTTTCCCAAACTGAGGCGGGGAGCAAGCGGAGCGCGTAGGGGGACCGCAGGCTGGGAGACCTAGTCAAGCAGCCCCCTCGGTCTACACCCCGGGCTCTTACTTCGCAGCCGCCTCTAACGGCGGCCGCGCTCGCGTCCCTTCCTCTTTTCCTCGCCTCCGCCTCTTACCTCGCAAACAGAGGCAGAAGCCCTGAATGTTGGAACCCCGGACCACTTCTTCCTTTGTAATGGGTACCGAGCCCCGAAAGCGCGGGGGAGGCACAGGGGAGACCTGGGATGCCGGGGACCCGCTAAGGGCAAGTTGTGGGTGAGGTAGTTTGAGAGGTGGCCTCCTCACCTCACCCCACTGCTGTCCTTCCTTTGCCTTGTATTTACTTTCCTTTGCTTGTATTTCCTTTGGTTGTTTACCCCTTTGCCCCTTTTCAAAGTATGTGCACCACCCTTCACCTCACCTCCACCTTGACCTCGCCGTCGCCACTCACCACTCCGCAATCGACGTTTCGACTCCCAGCCTGTCTGCTCAGCTCAGCTCTCAAGGAACTCCCAGAGCACAGGGAGCACAGGGAGCACAGGGAGAGCTAAACCCGCCAGCCACCGCCAACCACCAACCACAGCACAGGTGGTGCAAAGTTCCGGTGATGCGGCGGTCGGCAGAGCAGCAGCCGTCAGGGGAGGCAGCCGTCAGTGCATCAGAGGAGGCAGCAAAGCGTGTCCGGGAAAGCAGCAAGGTCAACAAAGTAGCGGCGGGTCCGGGTGGCCAGGGGGGTCCGTCAGCCGATGGCCCGATTGTCCGAAGGCGGCACGCTGGACTCCAGCGCGGCTTTCCAGCGCGGTACGTATCTCCCCCCTCAGGGCTCAATTAACACCGGTAGCAGCAACTCTGCTCAGCGTAAAGAAGTGTTACATGGACTCAGGGAGTCACATTGGATTGGTCTGGCGGTCCCCCAGTTATACAGAGAATGGTGGGTGGGCCCAACTACCCAACTGGAAAAGGGCAACAGCAAAGGTTTTTGTAGAGTTCTCTCATTTTTCTGTGTTTGGACCCCGCTGATGCCTTGGAGGCTGTACTGTCATGTATTGTATCCATGCTATGTAGATGTCAGCCTGCTTGTTTGAAAAAATCTATAAAATTGTGTTGAAAAAAATTGTTTATAGTTCCATATATTCACCTTCAATGGATGTCACTTCTTTGTATAAATTGATAATTTATGTAGCAGAATAGTTTACTGTACATTAATCATTGATGCAAAACTTAAAGGAACAGATGACGAGTCAGAGAAATGGGTGCTATTTATCGCACCTGATAACATTTGACACTCTGAGGATTGGAATGTATAAGGTGGGATAAACAGCACTGGCTCCGACTTTTTGGGGTATACCATGCAGATGTTGAGTCTGAATGCACCAAAATCCACAAGTTTCCAGAAATGGCATACTGTTTTTCGGTTAATTTCCAATAGGGTTGCCCTATTCATTAAAGGTGAGGTATATAACATAACTAGTAATTACCCAGTGTGGTAAATACTACCTAATTTGAAATCTCACCCAAGCAGAAAGAGGGGTTTACACAGGCGTTGTTAAATTCCAGCCAATTCAAGATCAGGGCCAAAAAGACAAAGTCAAAATAGGTACATCAGGCAGGTGTGGAATCCATCTGTCTTGAATTCTCCCCAAAAACATGTAGACATTTGTTCGAAAGACTAATTCCATGCACTCCACATAGCACCTATAAGCCTGGTTCAAAGTTCACACCAACAATTGAAATTGACACATCAGGCGAACATATTACATTATGAAAATATAGCAACCTATCTTGGATTAGCAGAATATGGCTCTTCTACTTTTATGACTTAATGCATCTGAAAGGTCTTTTCTTCATGTAACCTGGTCTGGGTACAATTATGATTGCAACTGGGGGTATGAAATGCTCAAATTCCTAAAATAGGAAAGTGTGAAAACCCGTTCTGTGTGGATGAGCAGCTAGTCACGAATCATTGTATAACCCTGTACATGCTGCACGGGGAAACAAAAACAGCGGCTCAAAAAGTCTGGCCCATACAGATGAAGCTGCGATGGGGCTGACAGCCGAACACAATTTCCAGAGCCAGGACTGCCTTCCTAAAGACCTCTTCTTGCTAGGGCAGTCCTTCTGTATGGAGAGGTCAATCATGCAAAGGGTCCCTGTATCCTTGCTCATGACCACCCCCAGCTCCACGCCCCCGCTCCAGCATTGGGTGATTCAATAAATCCCAGTCAACCACTGGCAGGTATTTTGGCAGGTTTTCTCCCGCTCCTGCGGACCCGCATCCTCAGTAAGCATTCATCGTGGGCCCATATGTGGTATATCTTCACCCTCCCTGCCAGAGACCATTCTTAGAAAAGATAATGGTATGTTCTTTGACTACTAAGTCGATTGTTTATGGTGGAGAAGCCTCATCT
The DNA here is from genome assembly GCF_964261635.1 of Lissotriton helveticus. Lineage (NCBI taxonomy): Eukaryota > Metazoa > Chordata > Amphibia > Caudata > Salamandridae > Lissotriton > Lissotriton helveticus. The sequence goes on along the minus strand of NC_136057.1, from coordinate 657,482,632 downwards.
ACTTGGAGTGTCACTGCTTTGTTCGCTCCAGGAAAGAATGTTAAACCTAGGAATACTTATGCATTCCAGGGACTTGTCTGTAATGTATTTCCTAAAATGGAAAGGAATTATGACTTAGGAAGAGAATAAGAAGTTCTGTTGGAGATGTTTTTATTTTCAAACAACCCTTGTCTGACCAACTCTCCTATTAGATTGAGTAGTTGTTAATTTCCTGATTAATCAACTTAGCAGCTAGGGGTTTATTCCAACGACTAGGTCCCATTAACCCATGAATTCCAGGTTGTAGGCCCATTGTCAAGAGTCTCAACAGAGGGCTGCACTACTTTAATAAAGGTTACAAATGTCCATGCACAGTCAGAGAAGAGTCCAATTTAATATTTTTATTTTGCAAATGACTCCTTTATTCAGCGTCAGAATGGGACAAATAATAAGCCCAGGCACTAAAATAAAAGTGGCCCACATTAGCAAGTCAGCTAGCTAAAGAAGTATCCCACATCTGCAAATAAGGCCCATTTTGAACTTGTAAAGACATGCTTTTTGGGTATTTTGCAGGGAATTGGATTCATTTGTGTTTGTTGCAGGCTATGTTTTTACTAATATCAAGAAAATCATCAGTGAAAACTGGCCCATCTGACCATGAAACAGGACCACAAACTGACTAAAACCCGGCCCACACACAGATTTGTTAAACCAGCCCATCAGGCACTGCCTGACTGACCTATAGACCAGTCTGACTCTACCTTTTTTTTGTTTGCCTCTTCAGTTTTATTGACCATTTGACAGCCATTTCTGCTGTATTTCTGAGGAACCCTGACCAGTGCAGTAGTGAGAGCATGTGATGTTGTATAGTACTCTGCCCAGCTATCATCTTACTGTCTAGTGCTGGTGGGATAAATAACCTGAGGCAAAGGATTACCTTTTTCAGCAAAGAGACTCTTTTCTGTAACTTCTTTAAGTCTTGCCCTGGCCATCACCAACTACTGTACAGGGCATTGTGAGAAGTCACTCGTGTACAAACTGATGGCTAGCTCCACATCAGCTCTTAATAAGATCCCTGGGATCAGTTTTAGTAGCCCCAAAACCGTGCTTTTCCACATGCCACTAAGAGGATGGAGAATGTGATGTTCTCAGTAGGGGAACTAATCCCAACTCCAACATGGACAAACTGTATTGGCAGATGCACAGGAAAGGATGGCATCCTAATTTAGGACCATTGCTGCTGGCATTAATTATGCCCTTGGGTGGTAATCTCAATAGAAGGCAGATGGTCCACCTCTGATAGACTTTCCATTAGATTAAAAACTCTACATTGTTGTTGTTTAATTTCCAGAATTGGTTTAAATGATTCTTGTGGTGAGTCTGTGTTTATATATTTCTATGAGTTGATATGCATCAAACTGCTGGTAAGGTATACCAAAATAAATATTAGAATAATACCATGATGTTTTTGTTTTCTAGCAATATATTTAAAGGATATGCAATATGTGTGTACCACATGTCAAGTATCCGTGAGTCATTCAACGGACCTTATGCTCATAAAGAAGGGCCTGAATATCATTGGTCAATGTATGAAGGGAAAGTACCATATCCACGGCCTGGTTCTGTAAGTACATCGGACATATATTGCTACATTTTATTTTCATCCAACCATGTACTCTATTTGAAATAAATAAATAAATACCCTTTACAATAAAATATGAAGTGGCAAAATGACAAGGCTACAAAAGTAAGTGAGTCAACTCAAAGAATGAGCTCAAAGAAATAAATCAAGGAACAGAGATTACATAATGTTTATGTTTCACCACCTGCACAGCACTGGAGCTGTGCTTGCAAAATCTTTTGTATTAAAAAACCTCAAAAGGGGCTTAGAACCTGCCCATCACTAACCGATACTTTCCATTCATTGGAATCAAAATTGCTCTAATTTCCATACTTCTGATTGGTCAGCATGTTGTCTGCTTTCACTTTGCACGTCTTCCTGCTTTGCCTGCCCAAAGCCGTTGAGCATGGCGGAACTACAACTTCGGGCCACTGACCCGTGGCTAGTGGCCAGTGTTCTTCCACGGGCTATGCACTGTGGTTGGTACTTTTTTTATTAACTATCTGGCACTCCATATGAGTGCATCTGCAGGCCGTCTCCTGTCCTCCGTGGGGCTCTTCCCACATATTTCCTAGCTTGCATCCTCCCTCCCTCCTCATTGCTTGCCCATTCCTCACCCCCTCATGCCTTGCTGCTTAATCTGTGAGGACACTAATTTTTCCCATATCTCTAGCTCTCTGCTCCTTACTAACTTTTGTCTCCCTGACCTCAAAATACGTACCTAAATAAACAAGCATTAGAAATGCAATCGGGCTCGGATTTATTTGAGTTTGAGCTAATGGCATTGTAAATGCCAATGTATTGTTGCTATGTGTTATGGAGTGTGTTCATGTGGTGTGTACTGCCAGTGATCTCCTTGTGAGTGTGAGAATATTGCACCGTTACTGCCTGTGATGTCCTTCTTGTGAGTGTGAGAAGCTTGCACCTCTGCTGCCTGTGGTCTCCTTGTGAGTATAAGAAGCTTGCACTGCTGCTGCCTGTGATGTCGTTCTTGTGAGTGTGAGAAGCTTGCACCGCTGCTGCTTGTGATGTCCTTCTTGTGAGTGGGAGAAGCTTGCACCTCAGCTGCCTGTGGTCTCCTTGTGAGTGTAAGAAGATTGCACAGCTGCTGCCTGTGATGTCCTTCGTGTGAGTGTGAGAAGCTTGCACCGCTGCTGCTTGTGATGTCCTTCTTGTGAGTGGGAGAAGCTTGCACCTCAGCTGCCTGTGGTCTACTTGTGAGTGTAAGAAGCTTGCACAGCTGCTGCCTGTGATGTCCTACTCTACTCACTACTCTACTCACTACTCTACTCACTACTCTACTCACTACTCTACTCACTACGCTACTCACTACTCTACTCACTACTCTGCACTCACTACTCACTACTCTACTCACTACTCTACTCACTACTCACTACTCTACTCACTACTCTGCACTCACTACTCACTACTCTACTCACTACTCTACTCACTCCTCTACTCACTACTCACTACTCTACTCACTACTCACTACTCTACTGACTACTCTACTCACTACTCACTACTCTACTCACTACTCACTACTCTGCACTCACTACTCACTACTCTGCTCACTACTCACTACACTACTCACTACTCTCTACTCTCCACTCACTACTCTACTCACTACTCACTACTCTACTCACTACTTTCTACTCACTACTCTACTCACTGCTCACTACTCTCTACTCACTACTCACTACTCTGCACTCACTACTTTACTCACTACTCTACTCTACTCACCTCACTACTCTACTCACTACTCTACTCACTACTCTACTCACTACTCACTACTCTGCACTCACTACTCACCTCACTACTCTACTCACTACTCACTACTCTACTCACTACTCTACTCACTACTCACTACTTTGCACTCACTACTCTACTCACTACTCTACTCACTACTCACTACTCTACTCACTACTCTGCACTCACTACTCACTACTCTGCACTCACAACTCACTACTCTACTCACTACTCACTACTCTGCACTCACTACTCACTACTCTACTCACTACTCTACTCACTACTCACTACTCTACTCACTACTCACTACTCTACTCACTACTCTGCACTCACTACTCTGCACTCACTACTAACTACTCTACTCACTACTCTACTCACTACTCTACTCACTACTCTACTCACTACTCTACTCACTACTCTGCACTCACTACTCACTACTCTACTCACTACTCTACTCACTACTCACTACTCTACTCACTACTCTGCACTCACTACTCACTACTCTACTCACTACTCTACTCACTACTCTACTCACTACTCACTACTCTACTCACTACTCTACTCACTACTCTACTCCCTACTCTACTCACTACTCACTACTCTACTCACTACTCACTACTCACTACTCTACTGCCCTCAACAGCACACAACACTCTGCCCTCAACAGCACTCTGCCCTCAACAGCACTCTGCCCTCAACAGCACTCTCTCCTCAACAGCACACAGCACTCAACAGCACTCTGCCCTCAACAGCAATCTGCCCTCAACAGCACACAGCACTCTGCCCTCAACAGCACTCTGCCCTCAACAGCACTCTGCACTCAACAGCACTCTGCACTCAACAGCATTCTGCACTCAACAGTATTTTGCACTCTGCCCTCAACAGCACTCTGCCCTCAACACCATTCTGCACTCTGCACTCAACAGCACTCTGCCCTCAACAGCATTCTGCACTCTGCCCTCAACAGCACACAGCACTCTGCCCTCAACAGCCACTCTGCCCTCAACAGCACTCTGTCCTCAACAGCACACAGCACTCAACAGCACACAGCACTCAACAGCACACAGCACTCAACAGCACACAGCACTCAACAGCACTCTGCCCTCAACAGCAATCTGCCCTCAACAGCACACAGCACTCTGCCCTCAACAGCACTCTGCCCTCAACAGCACTCTGCCCTCAACAGCACTCTGCCCTCAACAGCACTCTGCACTCAACAGCACTCTGCACTCAACAGCATTCTGCACTCAACAGTATTTTGCATTCTGCCCTCAACAGCACTCTGCCCTCAACAGCATTCTGCACTCTGCACTCAACAGCACTCTGCCCTCAACAGCATTCTGCACTCTGCACTCAACAGCACTCTGCACTCAACAGCACTCTGCACTCAACAGCATTCTGCACTCAACAGCATTCTGCACTCAACAGCATTCTGCACTCAACAGCATTCTGCACTCTGCACACAACAGCATTCTACACTCTGCACTCAACAGCACTCTGCACTCAACAGCACTCTGCACTCAACAGCACTCTGCACTCAACAGCATTCTGCACTCAACAGCATTCTGCACTCTGCACTCAACAGCACTCTGCACTCAACAGCACTCTGCACTCAACAGCACTCTGCCCTCAACAGCATTCTGCACTCTGCACTCAACAGCACTCTGCCCTCAACAGCATTCTGCACTCAACAGCACTCTGCACTCTGCACACAACAGCATTCTGCACTCTGCACTCAACAGCACTCTGCACTCAACAGCATTCTGCACTCAACAGCATTCTGCACTCTGCACTCAACAGCACTCTGCACTCAACAGCACTCTGCACTCAACAGCACTCTGCCCTCAACAGCATTCTGCACTCTGCACTCAACAGCACTCTGCCCTCAACAGCATTCTGCACTCAACAGCACTCTGCGCTCAACAGCATTCTGCGCTCAACAGCATTCTGCACTCTGCACTCAACAGCACACAGCACTCTGCCCCCAACAGCACTCTGCCCCCAACAGCACACGGCACTCACCAGCACACCACACTCACCAGCACTCACCAGCAAACAGCACTCACCAGCACACCGCACACAGCACTCAGCACTCAACAGCAGTGTTTCATGCGTTTTTGCCTGTCTACAATGGAGGCGGCAGTCCCAACTGCAGGTTTGTAATCCTGGAGGGGCCTGTTGCTGGTGAATGCACAGGCTGCTGAGGTGTTGAATCATCAAGAATCAAAAATTCAAACCAGTCGCTGGGGAATCACCGGGCCGTATGTGGCCAGGAAACCTCCCTTCCGATCCTGGCTGCTCTCTTCAATAAACAGTTTGATCCTGTGCACACCCTCATTCTTTGTTGAACACACCGGCACAGCCTCACTCAGCGGCTCACCCCCTGGAGCTTGCCTCACCCCTGTCCGGAACCGGTTGCTCTGGAGCACTCTCGCCAAGGAGACTGAAAACAGCTTTATTTACATAAGAGACTTTAACAATATGTATATAGAGATACATAGAGTGACTTTACAACTTGTACATTTGCATTTTTTTATATTTGTATCTCTTCCCTGTGTGACTTTACAACTTGTACAATTGCAATTATTTTTCCTGTTTGTATCTTTGATGTAACTCATGGAATCCTAAATCCTTATGTAGCGCAACTGGTTCTTTTGTAAAGCGCTCTGACACCTTCGGGTAATATTCGCGCTATAGAAAATGGCATTAAATATATAAATAAATAAATAAATGAATAAAGAATTGTAAATCGCATTCCAACTTTAGCATTGCAGTGCTGCAGGAAACGGGCCACTGGGCGGCCTCAGGCCTCGAAGGCACGTCCTTGCAGGCATGGCCTGCCGAGGACGGACAGACAGCGCCTTGAGATGGCCAACTGCAGGCATGATGCAATAACGGGCAGCTGTCAGGCTCGTCCCAGCGCCCGGCCCGGACAAGAACCGGCAGCGCTAGCACGGCTCGCCTTGTAGGCTTCGAAGCACTTCATTATCTGTATTTTATATAACTTTTCGTTGTGATTTATGAGTTGCGAACACGGCCTTTATTAAGAGCGCTTTACTTTTCAAACAAAGTTACAGAAGTGAGTGGCAAAAGTACAAATGTAAAGGTATTTTAAAATAAAATCAGCACAAACGTACCGGAAAACTAGGGAAAACACAACAGGAAGCTCTTACTGGCGGAGAGGAGGGCCTTTCATATAATTTTAAAGCCGGTCTAAATGGCAATGCATTAAGGCAGAACATAAACGACTACGAAATAAACAAGAACTACAGTGTGGACGAGCATGTATGAGTCATCTTCTGTGAGCCTCGCCTGCTGCCTCTCGTCATTTAACATTGAACGCGCTCACCGCTGTGAACGCGTTCGCATCATCTGGCTTGCATTACACGGGCACTCTGACAGCTCGTAATTAAGATTAATCACTCTGCCATGCTCGTTCTCGCACACAAAATGCCACATCGGGCACGCGTACATTACTTACAGCCTATCACTTCAAGGCTACTACATACACAGCACAGGGAAGACGAATCACTGACCAGATGCCAGAAAACGCTAAGGAATGTGTGGAATTTCTCTCTCCAAGGCCCTAAGAGATACTTCTTCTTTTTTTTCTCCTTTAACATTAGTTCTCGAAACTCCTCCCAGTTTCACTGGGGAGGAGTCCGAGCCCTAAAAAAATGCACTTGCAGGAAAATGCTTATCTACAAAACAAGGAGATTATGCATACAGCCTAGCAAACAGAAAGATGGATCCCCTTGTTTGCTTTCCACTTTTAGTGCTCCCACACCACCAAAGAGTTTAAGCTCTGTTGTAATTTTGCAAATATCGATAAATTAAATATAGTGATAAAGCAAACGTGTAGAATGTATCCAAATGTGCACAGAATGGCTTGTGGTAACACATTTTAGGTTTAATTTTGTAAGAACAGTACCGAACCGAGCCAGAACATTTTTGTGAAAGCTACAGTTATCTACTCGAAAATTCTACATAAGCAGAAATAATATGAAAAAGTATATTCCTTCATTTGAGATGGGTTGATTTACCACTACGTAGTTGGCAGTAATACTAACCACTTCTGAGAAACTACTGCTGTGCGCCCATTAGCTTTGCATAATGCTGCCCTGCTGCAGGTCCTGGGAAGAGGATAGACTTTAAGCATGAGGCTGAAAGAAGACTCTCCTGGTGAGCTGTCCTGCTCTCCTGGTCATCTTTAACAACCCAGCGTGAGTCCTACTGTTTCGCCGTTATCCCATGGTGTCACGCATTTTGCATTTTTTTCAATTAGTAGTGTCTTTAGGAGCATGGAATTGATCAAGCACTCCAACCTAAGGATAAAATGTAGCGCTGCTACTGAAAATATTCTTGCCCCTCTTGTCAAAACTGTTACAAGGAAGACATGTCTGAAGTTGTTCACACAGCTGAATTGATGCACACGTCATAGGTCGCAGCTCATCCTTTCTCCTGTCTGGCATCATTCAAATGCATAAAACGTGCCATGGTCAGTTTAAGGTTCGTTTGATGCCGGAGTCTCAGTCAAACACAGTTGTCAATATCTGTTTGCCTGTTTGAAAAACATTCATTTAAATATATATATATACGGTCGCCAGTAGGTAGTTATAGTTAGGACCTATTTTCCATAGGAAATCCGCAACATTCTATTCTCAATAACTTTGGCGCCGGTTGACGTATCTTCACACAATTTTCAAAACTCGTGCGGCGCTCCGGTTCGCTCCTATCCTGAAAGTTTCGGGCTGATTCGTCAAGCCGGGGGCGAGAAAAAAGGGGGTTTCCATATGCAATTTTCCATAGGAACCTTTAGTCGCAGCTACAGCCCGAACTGCTAAACGGAATTACACCAAATTTGGCAAAAAGGTAGCCCTTGGTTCAGAGCTGTGGCTTTTGGTTAAATGGTGTAAATCCGTTCAGTAGTTCCTGAGAAAATCAAAAGTAAAATCACATATATATCTATGGCCGCGGCGGATCCGCACACCCTAAGCGCACCCTGCCGAGCATGAGCTGTATGCTAATTGGCTGTCAACACTCCAAACCAAGAAGTGTTGGCAGCCATCTTGTGCCTCGGTAGAACCGAGGCACAAGAAACCTAAGAAAAAAACATGAAAAACACGAAAAGGGGGCAGGGTAGAAACACCCTGCCCCCCTAGGCCTGATCAGAGGGTCCCACAAGGACCCCAAAGGCCCCAAAAAAAATATATTTTTTTTTAATTGGGAAAATCTACGCGGGGTAAGCAGATCCTGCCGATAAAAATAAACGAAGCGCGGGCTACCGCGCTTCGTTGCTAATTAGCCCCGGGAGGGCCAAGTCCTGGGGGCATGCACAAAAAAAAGTGTGGGGGGGCCAAACCCCCCCACACTGCCCCGGAGACCGCCACCCCGGGACTTCATAGTATAATGTTGGGGGGCCTGTAAGTCCCCCGGGCCCGGGGACCACCACCCCCCAGGGCTTTGAAAAGGTTTCTGGAGCCCTTGATGGCCTTGGGGACCACCACCCCCAGGGCTGGCTCCTGCAGTGTCCCGGGGTGCCCACCCCGGGACACTGTAGTTTGCTATCTCCCGCCCTACAAACCTGCTCTCTCTTTCAAAATTCAAACCAAATAGCTTTTCCACAAGGGGAGCTGCATGTTAGCAGCTCCCTATGTGGAAAAGCAATGCCGGCTCCCGAGGGATGCTGGGAGCCGGCGGGACCGTGGGGGGATTGGGGACCCCCCACGGTCCCCAACAGAGAGGGCCAGCCCCGGGGGATGGGATCCCCGTGGCTACAAATTGCCCGGGAGGGGGGCCACGCGGCCCCCTCCCCAAAATTAAAATGAATAAAATAGAAAGGCCGGCCCCGTGGGATGGGGTCCCCTGCGCCATAGGTGGCCAAGGAGGGGGCCAACGCAGCCCCCTCCAAAACATTTTAAATAAATAAAAAAGGCATTCCCCGGAGGATGGGGTCCCCGGGGCCGATTAAGGCCTCTGGAGGGGGGCCACGCGGCCCCCTTCCAAATTTCTTAATTTTTGGGAAATAAATTAGGGACAAGCCAAGGGGGATGGGGTCTCCGGGGCCACAAAATTAGAAAAAGAAGGGGGGCTGAACACAGCCCTCCTTCTTAAAAAAAAAAAGACCGACATCGCTCCGGAGGCCACGCCCCCTCGTTTCAGCACTCTGAAAATGCGCCCCCTGAACATTCAAACAAACAGCTCCAAGGGCCACCAAGTAGTTCATAATATCTCTTTTAATTGGTTACACAGATAGTATAATATTGTGGTTCATCATGGAACTGGTAGTATAACCCCAGTGGGTGCTGATTGTCCAGAAAGTTCCATCGCCCAGCATGGGCTACAGTTTTGTTTATATATTCCATGAATGCCCGATCGCGGTTCAATTGCTTTGCAGTAAAATACATGGACCTAAACTTTATTTTCTAACATTAGGTAAGTGTAAACCATTCTAAGACATCAAGGTTGTAAGGCAACAAGCATTCACTCAGAATGTATTCGATTCTGTATGGTCACTCAATCAATCAATCAGGGTTGGTAAAGCGCAGCTACTCACCCGCGAGGGCCTCAAGGCGCTGGAGGGATGTGGGGAGGGGGTTTCCTTAAGTGTTGGGTTCACTGGAACCTCTTCATATGTCCAAATACTTGACTGACAAGCACCGGTATGAGATAAATGAATACAAAAGAAAGGAAGGAAAAACAACTTTTGCATTGCTGCACATTTATGAAATGTGGATTTTAGAAATTGAAGAGGTGCAGCAACTGAACGGGCAATGGTCCTATATTTGAAAATTAGCTCAAGAAAAGAGAAGCAGGGCATCAGAAAACAGATGTACACTGTAGCTTACCTTTACTAGAATCAGCATGTTTTCTTGACAAGAAATAGCTATTCTTTTTCAGTGTGCCAGCAAAGTTAATGGAGGGCGCCACGCCAGCACCAGGGACTATCCGGATGATGTGCTCCGGTTCTCGAGGAGCCATCCACTGATGTATGAGCCTGTAAAGCCCGTTCATAAGAGGCCTGCTCTCGTGAAGACAGATGGGAACTACAACGTGAAGCAAATAGCCGTGGACCGAGTGGAAGCAGAAGACGGGCCCTACGATGTGCTGTTTATTGGAACAGGTGACGCATTTGCTCAGTTTTTTTTTTTTTTTTTGCAGATTTATATAGTGCGAACTCGACCAAAAGGTATTGGAGCGCTATGCATCAGCACCAGTTACATTACATGAGGACACATTCTTTTTTTTGGAAGGCACGGGGAGATTAAATGAGTTAAGCCTAGGAAGAAGCTCGAACCTGCCTCCCGAGCTCCAAAGTCGGCAGCTCTAGCTGTGAGGCCACATCCTCTCCCACCTACTAGGACTACCTGGTCACCATCTGAGAGAATATGGCAGGGGTTTATGTAGCGTGGCTTATATCCGACAGAGGATGGTTCATCTTGAGAAGCAATGTGAACTGCATAATGCTACCGCTTTGTGCGCATTCTCCATTAACTTTTCAAGCTGTGAATCAATGCAGATGCAAAGTCCATCTGTCTGTATCTCTACCTATCTCGAACTGTGGGACTAGACAACCACTCTCTTAAATGTAGCATAGAAATATTACTAAAAGCGTGCATTGTAAATAACTCCAATCTGTTATATAAGTAGACAAGGGAACAATACACTTTATATCTATCACTGTATCTACAAAATGATAGCTTCTGAAACACAGTTTCGAGGCAGAGAAATCAATCATTCGTTCAAAAGATTACTAAGTGCATCAAAGTACTGACGACAGAAAACCCTTATCCACATATTCCCTAAGGCAATTTGTGCAGAAGAGAAATGTGAAGGCAAGAAATAGCACAGCAGGTTGTCTAAAAGTTCCAAAGGGACAATGTTTTTTCATGGTAAGCACTCAGTTAGAGTGGAGTTCAGAACAAAGGTGCTAAAGAGGTTTTTGTACGTGTTGCACAATCTTGTTTGTCATGTTTGCGAATGACTTGGATTGGTGTTGCTTTTTGCTTTGACTTTCTTTAACTGGTCTTTCCATGAGCCTGGTCCTGAGATTTCCTCTTCTTTCCTTGCTAGGCAGTTTTTTTGTTGTTTGTTGTTCGCTTGTGTGGTTAACACCTCAACATTGGTAAAAGGTTTAGCTTGATCACACTGCTTCACTTAACTTCCCCTTATCCCTTAGATTTGTAAACAATCAAAATGTGTAAGCCCAAAAGACACATCAAAAAGATGAGCAAGAAAGTGTTTTTAGTGAAGAAAGAGGAGAAGGGGAATCTGAACTTCGGCTCTCTGCAACAAAATGAAGAACAGGAGACTGAGAGGGTAGACCTGAGCAGCGGTAACTCTTTTTGTCTTTGACTTTACGCTCCCACTTAGGTTCAGCATCCGCGGTTTCAAAGGCTCTTGTGTGAGCAGGACGTTTAGTCGCATATTGCACACTGCTCCAGAAACAGGACTATAGACATTGACGACCGTGCACCACAGCCACTCATATCACTTCCCATCACAATTCCAGTTGGTGCAGTGTTCCACTTTTATCCAATATAAGGAGAAGGAACCGGATGTTCTGGGCATCCTGCCTTACATTGGAGCAGAACTCGAAAACATTTTCCAAAAACACCGTAAAGGTGAGCATAGAATATTACGCAACCATTGGCTGCAACCGCCATAGACATTCAAAGAGTTTAATCTGGTCCAAGAGTAGAAATGAGATGCAGCTGCACATGTCCTTGTTTTTCAACTGAGAGTGAGATGGTCAGAATGTTCGACATCTACTAACCTATAGCATCAGGCTAGGGCTATCTATGCTTAGTTAATCTATGCAAGGTGTTATTAAAAAGCATGTGGTTGCTGTCCTTCATGTATAACCTATTTATCTAAGCATGCCTCGTGTAAGTCACTTCTATAACTAAAAGAGTACAGTGTATATCAGCAGTGTCTAGGAAAACACTCATCGCTCTCTACTTAACTTGTAGATAATGGCATCGTTCTTAAAGTGATCACGATCTACAACCAACAGACTGAAATAACGGAAGAGGTGATCCTTGAAGAACTACAAGTATTCAAGGTAGATATGGCATCCAAAACCATTCTTTTGTAGAGCTGTAAATCTATTGATTATCCGTCACTGTTGTAAAAAGGTATGTGCCACTATTCCTTATGTGTCAAAAAACAAATGTGTAAAAGTGAAAATGAATTTCCTTACGCTAAAAATACTTCTGCCAACGTTGAATAGAATATCTAATAGAATCCATGATCCTAAATATCCTTGCCTTGAATCATCTACAGTTAAAATTTACTGTTTATGTGTAAAATGTTTGTTTGCTTTTATTGTAATGTTATGTTATGTTATGTTATTGTTTTTTGTTGTGCGCACAGCTACTCCAGCTAAGGAGCGTCCTGGCGCATTTGACAGGGAGGAACATAAGAAGGAACATAACACAACAGGAAAAAGCGGAATACTAGAAGGGACCACTCTAAGTGAAAAGCACATCAAAACAAGCTGAAAACTAAAAGGGGCAACTAGAACAGAAAAGTTTTCAAGGCTTTCCGGAAAGCCATAAGATCCTCCAGCAGGCGAACTTCCACCGGAAGAGAGTTCCAAGCTGATGCCGCTTTTACACTGAAGGAGCGTCCCCCCATACGGCAGAGCCTGTATCTAGGGACTACAGCAAAGGCCTGGCCTTGGGAGCGAAGGGTACGAGTGGGGACATAAAAAGAAAGAAAGCGGGACATAATTTCAGGGCCTATGCCTCTCAAAATCTTAAAGGTCAAACAAAGGACCTTGAAGAGAATACGCTTCCTCATTGGAAGCCAGTGTAAGGAGCGAAGGACACTCGCCACCGAGCAAAATCTAGGCAGGCCGACAATCGCTCTGGCCGCAGCATTTTGTACCCGTTGCAGGCGAGTGAGCTCAGCCTGGTTAGCCCCGGCCAGAAGAGAGCTAGCGTAATCCAGGCGGGAGATAACAGTAGCCTGGATTACTAGCTGTCTGGTTGGGGCGTCGAAGTATTTGAGGACAGGTCTTAAGCCTCTCAACAGACCAAAGCAGCAGGCAGCTATTTTTTTAGTGTGTCCTACGAAGGTAAGACCAGCGTCCAACCAGACTCCCAGGTTTTTCAACTCCGACACCGGAGTCGGGGTTGATCCCAGCTCTGGTGGCCACCATTGGTCACCCCATAGTTCCACTCCCCTTCCGACAATCATAACCTCTGTCTTAGTGGCATTAAGCTGGAGACAGTTCCCCGTCAACCAGCTAGCCACCGCCTTCAGTCCATCCTGAAACCTGGGGGCATCTAATTCCGCATCCCCGCTGAGAGTAACCGCCAGCTGTGTGTCGTCGGCATATGAGACCAAAGTTAGGCCCCACTGCCTGGCGACATCAGCCATTGTAATCTTTTATCATTACTGTTACATACTGACCACACTATCACGGATCACTGTGCAGCTTTCACAAAAGTGATTTTTCACTTGTTTGTCACAATTTATGTTACATTGCGCAAAAGGACACTAACCTACTCCTACACCTGATGATCCTTTCATAACTACAAATGTCCATCAATCTTATCCCTAGCACACGTAATCAATGATGTATAATGTTTTATTTGCCAAATAATTAATAAAATTATGCTTCTTTTTTACGATCTTAAATTTTCACAAGTGAGCTGTTAAGGACTGGCCTTTCATCAATTCTTAAGAAATGTTGAAATTTTAATTTTTGTATATACTTTCATGTGATATAAAGTTGTCCAAAGACTACAAAAAAAATTACTCAAATCATCACCCTGCTGGTGTAAAGGCTAGCAGAACAATAAAGAGGGCCTGATGCCTGTATTCCTACCTGGGGCTGAGCAACATTGACATGAAGGGGGTAAAGAAAATATCTTGAAATCAAGCGTGTGTGGTGGTAATATTGAAAATCTTTAACTGTCACTATATATTAAACAGTGCAATTTATATTTTGAAAAATATGCTATGCCTAAAAAATTTATTTTGTGAGAGACTTGTTGCTGAATTGGGAACACTTTCCGAATGACCCAAATGTAGATATGGTGTACCAAAGTGATGGAATCTTTGACTCCAGCTGGTAGCCCAGGAATACAATTAAATCCTCTCGAATGGGCAATAACATATGACCACAGGAATACAGAGTATTTTTACGGGTCCGTGTTTTCACCTATATACCTCCTATTTGAAGCAGGGACTAAATATGTGAATAGGCTATTTACAAGACTGTGGTGCTGGCTGTTGTGGAATGGGATAGCGAGATGGCAGAGCATGTGAGGAGATAGAGTTTACTACCACCAAATGCTACCTTTAGAGTACTGGCGAGACGCAGCTGCTGCCTGCAACTCCACTCGAAGACCAGGCCTCAGGCCTATCGCCTCTGGGCCTAAAGCGATCAGGTCTGGAGTATACAGGCAAAGTAGTTCCAGGCTGGGGACACCAGTTTACTTAGAGTGGACTGGAGCAGTATCCTTCCTGCAGATACCACTCTGTGCCACTCTTAATGGAGGTCTTAATTATTTATCTTCAACAAACTAGAAAGATCGAGAATGTTCTAAACCCCTAAGTAATTCTGCATAAAGGTAAAACTCAAACCCACCGCTCGAAACTGTACTGCATCATCAATATTGTTATCCTTATGATAATTAGCATTAAAAGAAAATAAGAAAATAAACATTTCAATGAATGTCAGTCAATTCCCAGGTACCTCTATATAACACCATCTCTCTGAGTCAAAGTGTGTGTTCGGGCTTTGGAATCCTCACTCTAGTTAATATTCTAGTGAATCTGGATTGAAAGATCCATGAGATGAGATCATCCTCCTTCATAACAATTTAGTGATGTGTATGCAGTGAACCGCTAACTGTTGACGGGTGCCTCACCTTCAGAAAGACATGCACATTTCAGATGGGATAGTGATCAGTTCTTCACCATGGAGATAACAGCTAGACGGGGGCTGAATGAGTAAGATTTTGTAAAGATGTGAGAGCAGGTCCTGGAGGTCCATGGTTTGTTGGGAGACTATTGACTGTTTTTCTTCTTCGGTGCATTTTCAGTACATCTCATGCACAACCGTCAGATTCATCAAATGAGCAGCTTTATAGAATGTCTTGTGCGCATGCTCAGAGGAGCTGTGCTTTTGACTGGCCTGTCTGATGTCCTCTATTTGAAATGATGATGATGATGAAATGATTACGCACTTGTATAGCGCACGACTACCCGTAGGCATCTCGGCGCTTGTACGAATACCGCCGAGGAACCCTTCCCTGTGAGGAGGCTACTCCTGGGCACCCCCAAGGTGAAGTCAGGCATGCTCAGCGTTGTTGGGGCCGTTGTAGAGATTAAGCAAGCTATTGCCCAGAGGTGCAGAGTGGGACTCATGATTAGAATAGGCACCGAGGCGAGAATTATCAGGTCCGAGGAAACTGAGCCACGACCCACCAAGGCGGGAATTGAACCCTGGTCCCCACCAGACTACTGCATCAGGGTCTGCCGCTCTAACCATTGAGCCACACTTCCCTACCATTTTTTTAAGCACAAAGACGAGACTGCAGTGGGTAAAGTACAAAAAGTACATCTGCCAGCTTCTGAGGCAGATGGCTCCCGGTAAGAGTACAGATATTATTTGTGTAACAGAATCTTAGAACCTCAATTTAAACATTAAAGTTAAATTTTCAGTTTGTAAAACCTCACAGGATCAATTGGTTGTTAGATAGGTTAGTGAGTTTATTTTAAATGTACAGACATTCCTGAGCAGCTTCTAGTTAGCATTTCACATTTCTGAACATGATCTAATTAATACCAGAGTATCACTGTCTGAATTGGATTTAAAATCAAACCAATAACCTTTTTTAATGAAAAATGCATTGCACATTTCGTTGTATTCACACTGTACCTTTTTCCCCGATTCAATGTTCTTCAGTTGCTAATGCCATAAGAACCTTGAAGTGGATGTTTCCTATGGCGTGGCCAAAATAGAATCATTAATTTGAGACATAAATGTCTTGTTTCTGATTGGTTTCACAACTGGATTAATTTTCTTATCCCAACTGATATGATATTTTCAAAACTACATCGTTCATCCTGATTGCAAGTGAGAGGAAAGGCAAATGACGAACGTATACCATATTATTTTGAAAAAAGAAATGATCAGACGTCGCTGTTGTTATCCATCCAAAACACATATTAACGTATGTCACTTGTTAATGGTGCACTATATTTGAACATTGACATGTGAGCCATGTGTTGTGAAAATGGCTCGGTGGGCGGTGCTGGCGAGTTTTTTTTTCGGTGCGAATGTCTGTAGTGTATATGACTTCAAGCAATGTACCAAAATGCGTATTTAAATGTAGTGTGTCTACTGTCGGCTGAATATCACACCTTCGAGATAGCTGGACCATAGATAATCTTCCTCTCGGTCAAGAAATTATTTCTTTTATTGTGATTGGGCTGCAAAGGTCGTATTGCTGTGTTAGTCCTTTCAGTAATTTTGTCTTTTCTCCCACTTTTCTTTTATAGGCTCCAGTTCCCATCATTTCTATGGAAATTTCAATGAAAAGAGTAAGTATCTATTATTTCAATAATTTCCACCTGTGTAGCCGGAGAATTATTGAAATTAATTAGCCCTTTTAAAAATGTGAATGTCTGCCTCCCATGCTACCTGGATTAGAATTGTTGTAAAGTGATTGCCTGCAATGTTTAACTAGTTTCTCATCATCACTTTTGTGCATTGCACATGTCTATGTCTTATCAAATATGTATTACGGTATATTGACAATTATCCTGAGCGCTGTGTCTGCTTACCCTACAATAGACATTCATCAGTACAGGCTGCAATGGTGGCTCTGGTCTTGGTGGTCAGAGGTGGTTTGTGCACACAGGCTGGTCAAACATTGACAATGCATCCATAATATCAGGAATATCTCCAGGCATATTTAAAGGTAGAAACGATGCTCGATTAAATAAAAAACAAGCTTATCCAAACTGCAGTCCTTTGGGCCCATCAGGGCATGACCTACACGGGTAAAGGCGATTGAAACAAAATAGCCTTCTAATCACAGGAACACACATATAGCATTCAATTTCCACACATATTGTAAAATGGCTTGGGTATCTACAGCACTGAGTTCACTATACCATAAATTATAAACTTGGCAGATCATAAACCACTTTGTGACTCAGCATCTTCCTATTTATATTAAGCCATATAATTGGCGTTGTCCTCTTTAAGATACAGTAGTTGGACTCTGCCTCACTGTACATTCATGGATAATTAGCAGTATTACTTACAAGATTTGCAGATTTTTTTCTGATCTTTGCATAAAAAATGCTACTGTCACATTTATAAAAGTGTCGCAAGGATGAAGTTCCTGTGCTCCACCATGCAATTCAAATCTTTACAGATACGGCGACAGAAAAGTCTTGCTAGGTGTCATTCTTCTCCAGTGTGACCATAGCCTTGCTCATATCTTCCAAAGCATAGTCTTTCTTCACATCTGGATTAGATAGTGCTGCATATACAGGACGATGCTCCCTCTAAACAACATATTAAATCATCCGCCTCACTTAAACTGAACAAATCGCTCAGAGCCTACAATAGTGAAAGGACTGATCAGCCAAAATGACTGTCAGAGGGGATCTTTGCAAAATATTTGTGGAAAAGAATGTTACGGACTAACCATTTCCCTTGAAAACAACAGCAAAATATTATCACATATGACGAAAAACCATTGATAGTTTGAAATGGGACACTTTGTAAGGGATTGTGTACCAGATATGGCCCTCTTCACTGTTATTGTCCTTGGATTCCACTTGGTCATTAGTCATATTCTGAAACAGGTAGTGGAGACCGCAATGTGAGGCCTCATTGCTTGTAGACCTTGATTATCCCTTGAACCATAGTGACTATTTGCTCTAGTCCCTTACAGGGCTGATCTTGTGAAAGAACTTTAGGGGGTAAACAGAAACGATTATGTCATAATGTACCTACACGTTCATAGAAAATGTAGAATGCAAATCTACCCACTATAAGGTTTTAACTTAGGCAATGCAATGGTTAGATAATACACCCTAGAAGCTGAGGATTTATGAGCAGTGGAGAAGGGTAGGAATTCAGGATGTGCATCACTTAGGGTCCATATTTAGATCCTGTTGACTCTTTACAGCACTGAAGGTTTGCCCAGCGGGTACCATGTTTAAAGCGCCTGTCAAAAAACTTCCAAGAGAAAGTTTGTTTTTTCTGAACAAAAATAAATGGCCCTAACACAAAGGGAGTTCTCTCCCTACACGTGGCAGCCATTTAACACTTTCCACAATGTGCAACTATTTCCTCTTTTAGAAAAAAATTGACATCAGGACATATTTACCATGACAGAGTCACATACACTCATTTATTTATTTATAAAGTTTTATATTATGTTTCTATTATCTCAAACACACAGTTTATACCAGAAATATTTTGTTGTGATGTTTACTGTTTCCATCTTTCCTGCCCTGCTCATAGAGGCATCTCAGACGTGTATATGGAAGACATTGATAATTTGTGGTTTTACACATTTTAGGTGTACAGCAGTGTCGATGTGATGCTTTTGCAAACGGCACCCCTTTCATTGACCTTTTCTAGTGACATTTTTTCTTCATGTATTCCTCTTAGCAACAGCTGTACATTGGGTCCGAGTCTGGTGTAACCCAAGTAAAGCTTCATCAGTGCCACATCTACGGCTCTGCCTGCGCGGACTGCTGCCTGGCTAGAGACCCGTACTGTGCGTGGGATGGCGTGTCTTGCTCCCGCTACTATCCATCTGGAATGCAGTCCAAAAGGTAAAAACAAGTGTATTTATTTGTTTAAGGATTCAATTACACGAAACATTTCTTTTAATGCAAGAAACAAACTTGGGGGCATATTATCAACAAACAGTGATGATTATCGCTAAGCACGTTTAGCGTTGTTTTTCTTATCACCGGCCATCGCTGGGTTTTAACACCGAGATAGCGCGTTATTATCAACGCTTATCTCCAACGCGATAATAAATCCAGCAATAGCGGTGAAATGCGTGAATATCGCATGAAATCCAGTGATAAAAACTCAGCGATAGGTAATCCTTGATAATACGACATAGTGGACTTAGCCTGACAATCCACCTCCCGTAGGATAACATAGCTAAGTCAGGAATTTTGCAGACATTAGATTCCAGCATTAATGGGGTCTTAGCGCGAATCTAATTGTGACTATGCGGGTCCAGGGCATCGTTGTAAATACCACAAAGCTGTGTTAGCGATGTATTCCCATGAAGTTATGTGAGGAACGCCTACTGTACATCTCATTAGTGATGCGATGCAAGGCGTTAGTAAATCGGGTGCTAGCAAAAGGAAACACGCGCTAAAGCCTGTTAGCGTGTCTTTGATAATACTGCAATAAAATTATCGCTGCTTTCATCCAAAAACGGCCGCTAAAGCGGCGATAATGGGCTTGATAATATGCCCCTTGGTGTTTTGTCAACCGATTACATCGCCCTCCAGCTCCAAGCCAATATTTAAAAAGAGAATTGCCTGGTGGCCTCTTCCTTTCCCAGGCCACTCAGGAACTGCCAGATGCCGTCCAAATGTTGAGATAAGGCAATGACTTGCATCCTGCCACCTCCCACAGTGTCCTCTCCGCCTCCCATCCCAAAGCCCCGATCAACCCTCTCCCTTTGAGAATGGAGGGCTGGCACCTCATTGGCTCTTCAGTGCTGCCTGCATTTCCCTATTAGCGGAGATATCCAGAGGCTCGTGCCTGACTGGAGAGATTGTGGTTGATGGCAAATTAGCACCAGCATCATTCCTCTGCCTCCCTGGCATTTCTGGATAACTCAGGAAGGCGGGAGTGTATCGCTATCAGTTAGAGCTGGTGCTTCAGGGCGCACCGTTTCAATGCTCTGACCTCAAAGCAGTGAAAAAACAAAACTTGTTTTAATATGTAATAGGAAAACAAGTCATTTGGTATAAAATGATTGCAGATTTCATTGTATAGTACTTCAAATAGGAAATTACCATAAACAATGGGATGTTTAAGAAATAGTCATTTGCATTTGTGTAGTATTTTTTAACATTATAGCATGTGTGATATAACAGTGAGATGTCCAACAAACACATTCATCCTAAACAGGCCCCAACAGAAAAGACCTGCTGCTTAGGTCGAGCCTAGGCAGCGCTTGCACTGTCTGGAAGATCTGTTGTATGTACTTTGTGGGATCTAGAGAACAGCCCTAGGACTTGTCTGCTTTAGTCTTTTTTCTGTTCAACTGCCTCTATTTAACTGTCTTGATAGAAAACGACCAGTAGATGTCAGTAAAATACCAAAATTGCGTTCTGCTTAAGGACATTCTACTTTTATTTTTCTGGCAACCTTCTCTATTTAACTTTCTTGAAAGAAAACGACTAGCAGAGGTCAGTAAAATACAAGAATCACTTTAGCATACCCTAGTAGTATTCAACAAGCACCCGTAGACAATTATATTTTTTTCAAATCTTGGTTTTTCAGTGAAATGACCACCAAAGGGTCTGATTTTATATTAAAAACAGCTTTGGACAACACAATTTCCTGCTGATAGGTAGGATTTCTCTCCATGTGTTCCATACCTTCCCATACCTGACTTGTTCCGCAGTTTGGTTCTTACTTTACCTGCATGTTAAGGAACAGTAGGTGTTTCAGCACCCAGGTTAATGTGCTGCATAGCTAAATACATATAAGGTTCCATAGGTAAGACCAATTACATTGCAAATGCTTGTATTGATATGGGTGACCCTTATGGGTGGAACAGCATTCAGTGAGATCTGCAAACACTCTGGAATGAAACCACGACTGATATGCACTCTGAGGGAGACTTTATACATTATGGAAGTTTACATCACATACTGAGGCCTGAGTATAAACAAGCATTAACATAGCCAATTGACTTGACTGTTTCAACAACTCTAAAAAAAAAAATGCCTGCAGCATTGCAAAACAATGACAAAACCAGGACTGAGGTACGTATACCGTGCATGGATAGTGGGATAATTAAACATCTGACAACAAATTACATGTAAAACAGTCCCTTGTGCAGTCCAGTGGAGGCAGAAGTATAGACCCATACAGCCAATAGAAGGAAGGTAAAACCAAAATGGACCTGTGAGCTGATCCAAGATGTGATTGGCAATGCCTCAACGCAGAAAAGCTAATTGCTGAAGGATGCAGAACCACAGCCCCACTGGGTATTTATAGAAGGCAATATATTCTCCACGATTGATGCAAGTGACATTGCACGACAAACCTAAAAAAGGCAGGATTTGAAGAGCTTGTCATTATTTAATGCATTGTGAAGCCCAATTGCAGAGTCCGAAGATGGATATCAGAAAAAACATGCTCATCGCTAAAATACTGTTCTAAACTACTGCTTGTTCGGATGGACTTTAAGCGATGCCATAGTAATAACACTGTTTTCCATAATTACTATTTGACCTGCTGATTTTAAAACGGACGTGTGCCTATTTGTGCAATCAATAAACAGAATGCGTCTAAAAGAAAACTAGTAGATTTGTTTGCTTCAGATTTCCTATGGTCCTGTTCTCTAAATACATGGCCATGTCTACTTATTTTAAAACGGATGTGACTCGTGTGATTGTGTCCATATACATTGAAAACATGAAATGGAAGGATAGCCCAGACCATACTAGAGAAAGATATGGTCAAATAAGCTCGCCTCTTGCATATATTTCCAGCACTTTATTATTTACTTATGCATTTGTAAGAGTTTGCAATACTAATAACCGATAACAAGGCTCGGTGAGTGAACTGCTTGCTGTTGACATCTGCAGGGGCCTGCAGACCACAGATTCAGTACTGAGATATGCAACTCATCCTTCCATCCTTCAGTGGCTAGTACGTTGAGAGGCATTAAACCCGGTAATAATGACCCTTGGTGTTGTCATAATTTGGTGTATTATATGCTATGTTAAAACATTCTATTGAAAGATGCAGCACAGGGTGATCTCATTCTATTAGGGTGACAAAAGTCACCATTTGTAGGGGGATACAGTTGGCATTGTACTGCCACTGTGTAAAAAGTTCAATCGGGTCGGGGACAATCGATATTTGCCCGGCGGTATTGCCTCTGTGACCCTCTAGTTATTTAAAAATCAATGAAGAGGCAGGCGCTGGAGACTGGAAAGCAGGAAACAAGGTTTTTTTTATTCTCTCCGGAGGAGAACTCAACGAAACGGACAGAAGGTATCGTTCTGAGGTGCTCTAACTGTATTTCTGAGGCCTGGCCTCTTATACCTACATTTATGACTTTATTGCAGATTACACATACATGTTTAAAGCTTTGATGTATGGAAAAGACATTCTCGGAACTCCCCTTTGGGCCCGTTCCCACACACATTTACAGTTGAAGTCCCCACCCTAGTCACAACAGGTGATGAGCATCGCGCAGCTGGATAATCCGCCGATTCACGGAATGTGGGGAGTTTGATCGGATCTCATGGGGTGGGGGCTTTGATCAACCCGGGGATTCTTTGATGGGGGAAGCTTTCTATTGTACGGGGAGGGGCAAGGATGGTATCGGCAGAGCTGGGTGTCGGCTTGGGAACGGGGAGGACAAAACGGGCACACGGGGAAAAAAGGGGTTTGCATCTAAGGGCCGGAGATCATGAAAGGAAAGCAGGGAGGCGTCGCGCTGGGAACAGGATGAGAGCCTGGGGCAGAGCAGCGCCGAAGAGGGGTTTATGACTCAAGGCAGGTGCAAGCAGGGGGTGGTCAGCGTGCGGGCTTAGCGAAGGCAAAGGGCTATGTCAGGGGCCAGCGGCATGCAAAAGGGTTTGTTCTGATCGGGGCATCTTAAAATGGCGGGCGTGCACGACAAAAGTGTGGCATCAGAGAGGAGGCAAGATGGCGCAGATAATGTTCACCAAAACGCACTAATTTTCCACAGTCCTCCCTTTAACATATTCAAGACATCTTGCTGGTTCATTTTCTATTCGGTTCTACTGTGGTGAGCATGAGAAAGAAAACGGTAGGAACCCTAGATGGAAAAGAGTTGTAAACAATACATTTTGAGGTTTCTAGTTTTTTTTTTTTTAGGAGGTGCACCTATTTGATAAAGCAGGAAAGTCATAGGAATGAAATACAAAAACGGCGAGCAGCAAGTACATATCATAACGTGAACTGGCAGGTTAATACATGTTTCAGATTCGGATTGGAGCAGGATCAATACAATGGCGGCTGGGAGAGAAATGAGGCGTAGCAAAACGGTGGTTGAGGATGTCGAATGTTCGAAGTTTTATGAGTTCTCATTGTTCTTTGTGGTCTTTCGTTGGCGCTGTTGAGCACCGGCGGTGGAGCTACAAGTCCAGCTCTGTTCTAAGTTCTGCGTTGCAGGGCACGACCCTTTCCTCGCGTTTCTGGTCGGAAAGGTCCTTTTCGCCCTGTGTCCTTTGAGGTGATTGTCAGAAAGTTCCGATGGAAGAAGAGCGTTCAAAACAGTCCATAGGGTAGGTCAGAGGAAAAAGGGGGATGGAGCAAGGCCAAATTGGGAACAAACTAGGGGAACGAGAGACTTCAAATGGGCGGGCGTGCGACGGAATTCAGAGAGCGGGGACTTGTCGAAAGGCACTGGACGTCGAGCAGGGGCATCAGGTCGACCCTTTCTTTTCATGCTGTCGAAAACAGTGCCTCGTCCTGCAGCTCCTTTCAGTCGTGGTCTCGCCTTGGCTAATGTCGCAGGTGTCCCTTAGTCTGCAGTCGGGCCTCGTGCTCCCACATCCGGTCCTTCTCTCCTCCAACAGCAGTACCCTTAAACAAGTTTGAAAAGACAGTCTTTAGAAAATTTGCAGATGAAGATAATCAAAAAATCTATTTCTCTTCCAGCTCCAGGCAAAGAATGAAAATGTCCGTTATATTTAACGTTCACAACTGGCATATGAATGACCGGTGGCGGACCTGTTGGATTTACTATGACTTTCCTTCATAATCATTTATTACAGGCATGACAGTTCATCTGATGGTAACCCACCTTCGGGAGACAAATCTGGCAAAGATATGCCGTTCTCTAGAGTTTCACATTTACAAAAGGGTACAGTGAGTCGTCAACATGGTACTACACAGGTATTTTGCTGAGAGACGAACATGGCTAAACATTTCCTTTCTATCGGTGCATCCTGTTTTTCAACTACTGCGGGGTTCATTTTGATGATTTCTTTACCTTGGTCTAGTCTGTTAACCTTGTAAAACATCATTCTGGGTCCTACGTAACCTTTTACAGCCCGGTTACTTCTAGGAAGGACAGGGGTTTTATGGGAAACAACCAGGGACATAGACAGGGGAGGTAACGGGGGTGATCGTTTTTCTGGTTTGGGTATTGCGACGATTCGGGGAGGGGAGGGTCGCGTATTCTGAGGTCCTTGTTTTATACTATAGGAGCCGTTGACATGTAGTTCCCTTATTTCGGGCCAGATTAGGGAACCTCTGTCGCCTTACCTGTCCTTTCCCTTACGGCCCAACCTGGGTTCATTGACTTCTAGCGGAAAAGGAGAGGTAATGACGCGGCCTCAGGGTGATTGTATTAAAGACAAGCGTTTGTGCAAATACTGACGGTATTTGAAGCCAATTAGGTGGTGTGCTAGGGGTGGCAATCTGCCAATTTCGGGGCTAACCACTCGGAAGAGTGGTAGTGCAAAAATAGAGAGAGAGAGAGAGAGAGAGAGAGAGAGAGAGAGAGAGAGAGAGAGAGAGAGAGAGAGAGAGAGGGAGGGAGAGAGAGAGAGAGAGAGAGAGAGAGAGAGAGAGAGAGAGAGAGAGAGAGAGAGAGAGAGAGAGAGAGAGAGAGAGAGAGAGTGCAACGGCAGGCTAAATAGTACACATGCAACAGAGAGGGCGGCAGTGCATTCAAGAAAGGCTATTTAGTGCATTACACAGTAAAGGGTATTCACGAGTCCGCGTTAGAATCTTGTAATCATGCAGTTTGAGCATTAGACAGGGTAGAGGGGACGTGCTTTGAGAAAAGGAAAGAAGAAAAAAGGAGGTACCATTTTGTCGCACTTTCTCGCATTCTCGGTCCTTTGACCAGTTGGGTCAACGCCTCAGTCACACACACACATTCCCTCACAGTTTCGCATCATACGTGACATGGGTTCGTTCGTCTGGTCTGGTTTAAGGGTGATCACTTTTTATCAGGTTGTGCTAATTTTTCGGGTTTGTTCGATACGTGAGTAGATTGCAGGCGTGCTTAGACACCACCCTGCGGCGCTAGTCCGTTTCGTGTATTTAGACATGGCAAGGTCTCAGATCTTCGCCACACCTTGGCTGTGATCTCTGATGTAACCTGCAGAGGGAGGAAAAAAGGGGGGGGGGTGGGGGAGACAGCATTCGCGCGCATTCAAATACATGGATTCATAAGTCCTTTACTTACCTCTTACTCGTCTTTCCTCCTTGGGGCAGGGTCCCCGGGGATATGGTTTTCGGAGTCGAGGGGGGGTAGTGTGTTCATGTAGGGCGTGTGCGGGGAAACATAAAAAGGAAACCAGAGGTGCCTAGTGCGAGGTATCTAGTTAAAGGATATATCTCACTATCGGGATCCTTAAACCTCTTTCAACGCCGTGGCGTTCTAAAGTTCTTCGGTTCTTGGGTCCCTGCTACTTTGGAACGTTGTACTTTACAATATTTACATTATTTCATTTCACCCTCCTTTTACATTCCCTCATTTACACCATTCGTTTTACCCATCCTTGGAAGTCACGGTCTTCCTCTACGCGAGAGTTCATGAGTCAGTCGCGTACTTTTAAGGCGGAGTGTCGTGTTGTCGATCCGATCCGTCCTCCAGGGCTGGGCAACCATCTTCCTTTAACCTTAAAGAGAGAGCAGAGTAGGGTGCACAGAAAAAGAACTTTCCTACCCATCCCATATTGTTTTAAAATAAAGCATGCAATACCCGTCCATAGTTTCAAAGACTTTATTTTGCAAATTCATTTCAGCATATGGATTAGGAGGGTGTGGTCGTATTTGGTCGGTCGTGGCAATGGCTAAAGTGCGTACAGTGGGGGGTGTCGTTTGCAACAATAAAAACATCGGAAAGTTTTACTCATTCATTTGTAAGAGACTAAAACGTCTATTAATTGGCTGGGGGTTCGGGGGCATATATTTTCATAATTTAGAAACATAATCATAACAGTTGTAATCAGATTTCCTATATGCATACCGTACGTGTGCATCGTAAATGAGGTTTACATCAGTTATAAAAATATAATACATTGTACATTCGTAATCAACATTTGTAACGGGGATCTTTTCACACTATTCGTCGAGTGAGTTCTCTTCGTCTTTTCTAGCCAAGTGTACAAAGGATCATATAAAATCTCAGAACATCAAGTTTATATTAGTGCGAAGGAACACCACGAGGTGTTCGTAAGTTCCGATCGATACCAGCGCCATTTTGGGCGGGGCCGGCACAGTCCGGAAGCAGCATCAGGGGGAAATGTTTCCATTACTGGCAGTTTGGACCAGAGTCCTTTTCGGCAGTTCTAGAATTCACGCTAACAGAAGGTGTGGCAATGTCATGTTTGTTTCGTTGGCGATCAAGGCAGCCGTCCCTTACCGGGAACCTGCAAAGGCCGAAGGTTCCGCCGGGGACCTTTGTATGATCTTCAAGGCTGCGGAGATGCTGTCGGAGATGGGGGCTCGTGCTCCATGGGACAAATGTTCGAGTTGTATGGCTGGCCAAAGTTACTCTAGTGGCCGGGGCCCGCCTTCCAGCGGATCCAGACGCCATTTTGAGGCCCTACAGGGGCCACTCTCGTCGAGTTTGCAAGAATGGAAGAGACCCTTCGGGGTGAAAGGAAGAGGTCCCTGTTTTGTGAGAGCGGGACGTTCAGCTGGGGTGCAGCTGTGATGCCCCCACCTGGGGGGCGAGGGAGACTCGTTCACATCGTCTCCTTCTCCCGGTGCACTCCATGCCGCTCCTTTTCATCGCCCCGCATGAAGGCCTCTCCACATCCGGTGTTCCCCAAGTGCCACCATTGTACGTTCGGTGCTGCGCAAATACTGGGGTGCCACCATTGTACGTTCGGTGCTGCGCAAGTACTGGGGTGCCACCATGGTGTGTCCGGTGCTGTGGAAGTATGGGCACCATCGCCTGACTGGGGGTGTTCGGCGTCGGGCTGGGGGCTGGGAAACCTCCTACCGGTGGAGGTGGGAGAGGCTCGTCCGCGTCGCCTCTCCCTCCCAGCCCAACTTGGACAAATTGTTGTGGAGGTACGTGCAGGACACCCCGCCGTCCAGGACTGCTGCGGCTGTGACGGAAGAGAAAAGGAAGAGGTGCCTCGTTCTCCTTTTGACATGTGGCGGGACTACCTTAGTCTTTCCAGGCCCGTTGCGGCCGGCCAAGGAGACATGTGGCGGGACTACCTGCAAATGCCCAGGCTGCGGGCTCCTGCCTCTCCTCCGGCTCCCCCATACGTTAAGATTTCCTGACCAAGAGTTGGCGGCGGGGCTCGCCTTATATGGGTTGCCGTTGGTTGGGCGTAGCCGTAACCCTGCCCTACTTTGGAAGGTTCCAGAATGGGGGGGGGGCGAATGTTCTGTTTGACTTTCATTTTCTACAGTTTATCGTTATTATTCCTTGTTTGTTGTGTTAAATTAAAAGTTCAAGTTTATTAATGGTCTACGGGTTTTGTTTTATCATTTCTTTCTTTCCAGGTTGCTTTTATGCTAAGTTTCTGCTAACAGGGGTCGAGTAACACGGAAACACGTGTAGAGGGATGACGCAGATTTGTACATTACATACACACAAACTCAGACGGGGGACAGTACAAGTACGACATACAAAGACCCAAGACAAATATAAAAACAGTTATTGGTCATAATTATCTCTTCCCGTCTGCGAATTTTAAACGAGGCTGGGTTCCCGTCTTGACATTGCCCGACCTAGGAGAACTTGAGCATGCCGCTGAGATTTTCCTGGCGAAATCTGTGCCATCGGGCATAATCAAACGTGGTGGTTCTGTCTGGTCTGTCTATGTAAGTCGGGTTCTTCTCTGTCTCGCGCCTTTTCTCGTACTGTCGGTCTGTCGTTCTTGTCGGCCCTTTGCCTTTACTCACGCTCAGTAGAGTCGGGCATTGGGCTTTCCAGTGTCCGACATACCTACAAAAAGCGCATTGGTCTGACCCTAAGTCTGGTCGTCCTTTGCGTAGTGTCGGGGGATAAGTTGTGGGTAGCGGTGTCCTGGGGTTGTCCTGTCGGTATATTTCCCTACTTGGTTTATCCTCGTCTTTTCTCTGTCGTTTCGTAGCCTCTCTGCGCCACATACCGAGACTGTCGAGCATAATTGGCGTCGTCTTATTATTTCGAAGGGCTATTTCTAACGTTTCTATTTTATCAAGGTCAAAGGATCCTGCCAGTGGCCACTGTTTGTCTTGGCTATCTTCGGTATACCTGTGCCATAATTTATTATAAGCTATGGTGACTAACCCATAGTTTATGAACATGTCCTTATTAGGGGTGCCTTCTAGTGGAGCTATATGGTCCACCTCTAACACCCGGTCCGGGTTAAACAGGCTATTTATCAATGGGGAGAAGACAGACATGACGGCTCGTAACGAGGGACTAAAAAGTCAGCACTGCCTATCTTATCACTAGGTGCAAAGACTAGACAGAATATTTCTATTCTACGTTGTTTGCAGGTAGTGAATACCTCATGGATCAAAAAATCAAAAGACCAACAAAATAACAATGGGGAGAATGAGTAGGTCCGCAAAGATCTGCGTCACCTACCCTTTTCACTGTCTGCAAAAAGGGTGGTCTCTTCCCTGCTTGCAGACAGGGAATCTCCAGGAAACAATAGTTTTGTGAACAACAGTTCAGTTTCAAGCAATTATTGAGTGGGGGAGAAAAAGAACAAGCACGGCTGCTACCCTACCTATCCTCCACTGCTTGCAAAGGGAGAGAGAGCCTGTTGCTTCTCCGTTTGCAGACAGTGAATCTCTAAATAAAAATAAACAAAGCAATACTAGTATTTTGAACAATCAAGCAATCAAAACAAATTTCGATTTGTCGTGGCAACACGACCTTACCCGGACCATGTGGACAGTTTCTTGTCTTCCGAATCCAGCGCCCGATCGTCCTCTTTTTCTCGTATTTCTCACGGCACTCCTGATGGTTCCCAGTCAGGACCGTAGATCACTCGAGAGAGGTCTGTTCGGAACTAGTGAAGTTCGGATGATCGGCTGCCAGACGAGGGTCTATTGGGCAAGAGCTCTCCCGATCGTTGCAGTCGTTCACTCTGTCGTCGGGACCTCTCCCACTGGATCCACGAGTCGCTGATGGGCCCCACGCTTGGGACGCCAATTGTAAAAAGTTCAATCGGGTCGGGGACAATCGATATTTGCCCGGCGGTATTGCCTCTGTGACCCTCTAGTTATTTAAAAATCAATGAAGAGGCAGGCGCTGGAGACTGGAAAGCAGGAAACAAGGTTTTTTTTATTCTCTCCGGAGGAGAACACAACGAAACGGACAGAAGGTATCGTTCTGAGGTGCTCTAACTGTATTTCTGAGGCCTGGCCTCTTATACCTACATTTATGACTTTATTGCAGATTACACATACATGTTTAAAGCTTTGATGTATGGAAAAGACATTCTCGGAACTCCCCTTTGGGCCCGTTCCCACACACATTTACAGTTGAAGTCCCCACCCTAGTCACAACAGGTGATGAGCATCGCGCAGCTGGATAATCCGCCGATTCCCGGAATGTGGGGAGTTTGATCGGATCTCATGGGGTGGGGGCTTTGATCAACCCGGGGATTCTTTGATGGGGGAAGCTTTCTATTGTACGGGGAGGGGCAAGGATGGTATCGGCAGAGCTGGGTGTCGGCTTGGGAACGGGGAGGACAAAACGGGCACATGGGGAAAAAAGGGGTTTGCATCTAAGGGCCGGAGATCATGAAAGGAAAGCAGGGAGGCGTCGCGCTGGGAACAGGATGAGAGCCTGGGGCAGAGCAGCGCCGAAGAGGGGTTTATGACTCAAGGCAGGTGCAAGCAGGGGGTGGTCAGCGTGCGGGCTTAGCGAAGGCAAAGGGCTATGTCAGGGGCCAGCGGCATGCAAAAGGGTTTGTTCTGATCGGGGCATCTTAAAATGGCGGGCGTGCACGACAAAAGTGTGGCATCAGAGAGGAGGCAAGATGGCGCAGATAATGTTCACCAAAACGCACTAATTTTCCACAACTGTCTGGATTCACAAAAGTATAGGATCCCAGATTTGTTACACAGCTGACTTCTGTTTTGAAAACGAATCCTTTTAGCAGTTCAGAGATTGCCAGTGGTGAAACATCAATGAAAATGTCACATGCCTCTTTGGCCTACATTAGTCATGCCATGAAGTGTATAAGGTGGATAATATCTCCATAATCATATTGATGGCAACTATTGCCATTCTGAGCAAGTGTACAAGGGTTTAATCCTTTAGGACTCAGGCACTCTGTTTCATCAAAATAAAGGTTACTCCTGACTGACACTTTAGGCAAAACAATCAGCCAAACAGGTGGACACAAAGGTGTATCTTCCTTTGAAATCAATATGTTAGGATAAGCTGAAAGCAGATATCAATGTTTGCTTCCGTACATGGACAACGAAGTATTCATATATACTGTTTGTGAAAAGCTCGCATTGTGGGCATCTAAATTCTGGTCATTAGGCCCAGATGCATCAAACAAAAATCTGCTCGCAAAGGGGCAGATTCTCACAATCTGCCCCTTTGCGACCGGTATTTTTATCGCAAATTGAGAATTCCCTAAAATGCGATTACTTACATTTAAGGAATCTCAAATTGAGATTCCTTAAAGGCAATGCATTAAACTTTAAAAAATAGCGATTTTGCTAATAGGGCACGCAAATTACCATGAAGTACAACTTCATAGTAATTTGCAAAAACTTTGAAAAATGCACAAAAGTGCATTTTTCAAAGTTTCATGTTGCGCACACACATGCTTTAAGGGCATGTGTGTGCGCAACATATGTGCACAGATCAATTTCAGGGGTGCAACAGGGTGTCCTTTGGACACCCCTGCACCCTTGAAATCGCAATCTCAATTTGCGAATCGCTATTTGCGATTCGCAAATTGAGATAGTCTTCCCATTCATTCCTATGGTCCTCTAGACCCATAGGAATGAATGGGGAGGTATTCCTTAATTGCGACTCGCAATTTCCGAGTCGCAATTAAGGAATTTTAAGAAATCGCAATTTTTTTAGCATTTTCTTGATGCATTGCATTTTGCGATTCCTTATTTGCGATTCCTTATTTTTCGCAAATAAGGAATCGCAAAATGTATGCTTGATGCATCTGGGGGTAAGTTCTGGTGATTCTGACACGCACACTCTTTATTAGAAAAGCATAAGTGTGTATGCACAAACGTGTAAAATGATCTGCGAACTAGCCTAGAGTTTGCTGGTATGCCATCTATTACAAAATCTAATAATGAAACCAAAACAAAATATGGAGCGATTCGGTGACATGCACATAACTATCACTATATTTATACAGAAAAAAAACATGAGGGTTTTAATGTAAACTTTAGAGTGCAATTTACAATACAGACTCAGAAAATTAAAATTACAGTGGTAATTTGAAGGCAATCCCTCTTCAGAACTTGTTAGAAACATGGCTGCTTTAAGGCAAATTAACAACATATTATATGTTATAGGCTAATCGAAAAGGAGAAATTACATTATTTCACCTTTAAAATTTTAAGGACTTCGGTGAAATCGATGACATATAAATATGCATTAAATCAATGCGAAGGTATCAACCCAGGCCAAATTACAAGACAAACACTGGCTATTTAAAGACAAAAATTATGCAAAAAATTATGAACTATAACACAGAAAAATATACTGTTGTAAAAAGTTTTTTTTAATTATATTGATAAAAAGAGATTAAACACATACATCATGTATACAAGATAAATTGATACAATAAAAAGATTTTTGTTAATGATAAAAATGAAACATTTGTTTTAAAAAAGGCTTGAGGGAGTTCTATATGTTATTAGCGTGGCTGTAGTCTGTCAACGCGTTTCGACACGTCGTAGTGTCTTCCTCAGGACAATATTTTTTGCAGCCAAATTTTCTAAAAAGAACATAACATCTTTAGCTTTTCTCAACATATCGTACATTGTGTTATAGTGCATTATTCTCTTATATTTTATCTAAAAAATTAACTTTTTCTTTAATTTCAGGTATTCTTTTTTTAGCCAGGTACAAACGTCTGATCAATGATTTTTCCACTGAAGATAGCCAAAAGAGCGGTCCTGACAGGAGTCTAAGAACACAATCCCTATAGTTAAGCTTGGCATCAGAAAGCGATTATACATATATCTAGAATTTTTCAATACATCTGATAAAGGCAGTTAAACACATGTTTAGCTAGTAAATAACGTGTAGATGCAGATAGTAACATTTTAAGGCTTTCCATCATAATCAGGCTTTCTATCATGTTCAAATGCAAATAGTCATATCTTTGGATTTTTACATCGTACTTAAAAAAGAGAGAGAGAAAAATAATAGAAAGAAGTAAAGTTGTTAGAGGTATAAAACCATATTTCTATTTCTTGTAACTGGTGTATCTCCTAAGGATGGTCTGCTTACGAGTTTACATATTCCCTAATATCTATTGTGAAATCATTCTACATTTATTAATTTGTAAAATATTATTAATAGAAACAACCTATTTTGTATCTGCTTCCGGTAGATACTTTTTCCGTTCAGTATAAATTTAAAAAGTAACTCACCATTATATATAGGATGAACTCAAAATCACTTAGATAGCTGTAATTTCTGCAATATCAGGTTAAAAAACAGTCGATATTCATCAAGCCTGAAAGGTCATAGTGAAAAAACAATTGGATATTATTTGTTTACTCGTGATTGTTCTTTTTTTCAATCGCTTGTTAATACATATTAGTATCATGATCCTAACTTTCATTGACTACTTTGTTTCCATATTCTTTTTTTGTTACAACCAATTATCCTTTGTTCTATTACTTTTTATTTTATCACCTAATGAGATTGGAAGCATTTTTTACCTGGAGTGGCTTCTTATATGCCATTCAGTCTTCACAATAACCACGAAGAATGAGGCACCTCAAAAGACTCTTTGTTTCGGTATGTGAAATCTACAAAAACAAAATTGTATCTGTAGCTATTCCATCATGTCGCTATATACTACTCCAAAGTGGAATTCCTAATTTGCATAAACGCGATGTAATATTTGCATATTCACGCGTTACCTTTTTTTGAAGATTTCACTGCTCACTTCCCATTCTACGTTTCAGAGATATATAACCACTTTTTTCTTTTAAAACCAAAGTTCTATAATAGAAGAAATATTGGAACATGGAGTCAGGGTTTAGAAAAAATGTTATCAAATAGAGTTTTGAAGATTAAATTCCTGGTTTCTTACCGCCACGAATGATGTTTTAGCTTTGAGGTCGTGTAAAATGCTGATACTGGAGGAAACGCTCAGGACGTCATGATAAGTCTTACCCCTTACACCTAGACCATAAAAACCAATGTTTACAGTCTTTTAGTTTAAAGATATTTCTTTAAATAGTTTTGTGTGGAAAAAGCAGGGGGTCTTCTTACCTTTTGGAATTACGCTATAGATATACAAATGATGATTTTCTATTGTTGATTTTATAGTGTGAAACTACAGCAGATTAGCTGAGTCTATCTTTTGGCGTATGGCTGGCAGGGGACACTCTTTATAAGCTTCAAGATGTGAAGACATTAAGATGCGAAGACGTTCCCAAAGCGAGGGTTTTGAGAAATCTAAGAGAGTAAGACAACAACAAATTAACATTGTCTTAGTATTCTAAAGTTTTAAGGAAAGAGAAAAAGAAATATTCTCTCTTTCTGTTTGTTATTTATATAGCGTTTCCCCGGTCTTAGTGCGCTTACCTCTAAGGATTCTCCTGCTCTAGTACTTCTGGCGTCTGCTGGCTGGTTCGAAAAGCAAAGGGATTTGCAAGCCACTTCTCCATTGGTATTTATACAGAAGTGTTGTGATGTCATAATTTCAAAGCCCTGCCCCTATTTCAAAGGAGAAGCGTTTGTATGGTTGACCTATTCCCTCACATCGTGTTTGGATTTATAGTATGCTTATACTTATTGTTTACAAACCAATACATAGATTTCTCATACTCATGGTTTACAAACAAAAAATATTGATTCAGACATATACAAAATTTACATCTTTAATCTGCATTGTATTCATGTAGAATATATTATATCTAAATTTATTCTCTTATGTTTCTTTTGTCTTGCTTACAAGTTCCTGTCTATGATTTGGACTTGCTACACAGTTGTTACACTTTAGACTTGCTATACAGTTATTTATTTTTTAAGTTATGGCATTTTCCCAGGGCAAATCTTGGTTCAAACCATGTTCAAATGTGCCAAGGGTAAAGATCCAAAATACCTCCCTCTTTTTCCGTATTTTTTCGCCTCCTTTGTCGTTTGGTATATGAATCTTTTCTAGAATACGCCACTTCAGTTCCTCGGGGGCGTGTCTATGTTCCACAAAATGATTTACCAGTTGCGCTGTCAGTTTCCTAGTTTTAATTGCTGATCTGTGTTCAGTTAGTCGGTTTTTCACGGCTTTTGCTGTCTCTCCTACATATCCCAGATTACAAGGGCATGTAATTAAATAGACAATATTTTGCGTGTTGCATGTCCATAATTCTTTAGCTTTGATTTTAATGTTGTTAAATGTCATGACTTCTCCAGTGAGAATACTGTTGCATGACTTGCAAGAGCCGCAGCGGGAGGTGCCTTTTACTGCATTTGTACTTTCAAAAGACCTCTGTAGGAAAGGTGGGTTCTCTGTTTTTTTAGAAAAATGAGAGCGGACAATTTGGTCCTTCAAATTTTTATTTCGCCTATGTGCATACATCGGTTTAGCTATCTTTTGTTGGTTGTTGTTTAAGTTCAGTAAATGCCAGTTTGAATTGATTATTTGTCTGACAGTTGAGTCTAATGTTGAGTGTTTGGTTACACATACTAATTTGGGGTCTGCTTTCTGTTTTTGTGAATTAAGGAGTGCATCTCGGTCATAGAACCTGGCTCTTTTGTAGGCCTCTCTGACCAAGCGACGAGGGTATCCTCTGTGGAGGAATTTTTGTTTCAAGGTTTCAGATTGAATATCGAAATCTCTAAGCTTGGTGCAGTTGCGCCTGACCCTTAGGAACTGCGAAAAGGGGATACTGTCTTTTTGACATCTTGGGTGGTAGCTTTTAAAGTGCAGTTGAGTATTTCTTGCGGTGGGTTTTGTATATAGGTCCACTTCTAAGAGGCCTTTGTTGTTTCCGATGTAGATGTCTAAAAACTCCACTTTTGTTCTACTAGTGTGGGCAGTGAATCGGAGATTCTCATCCGCCTGATTCAGCCACAGGAGGAATTCTTTTAAAGTCTGTTCCCCATTGGTCCATACAAAAAAGATATCATCTATGTATCGGTACCAATGGGAAACAGACTCAAAAAAAGGAGCCACCTCATTGAAGATGTTCTTGGTCTCAAACAGAATCATATATATATTCGCTATTGAGGGAGCCATAGAGGCTCTCATACTGACTCCCTTTATTTGCAGGAACAGTTGTTCCCCAAATTCAAAGAAGTTTTCCTTCAATACCAGTGTCAGGCATTCTTTGATAAAATTATTGGAGCAAGGGATCTGATGTTTATCAATGAACCACATTGTTGCTTCAATGGCTCCTGCTTGTGGGATGTTGCTATAAAGCGACTCAATATCTAGAGTAACTAGAATGTCCCTATGTTCATTGAAATGTAAACTCTCAATTTTCTTTATAATGTCGCCTGTATCTTTAACATATGATGGTGAAAGTGAGATGTAAGGGCGAAGTATGTTATCTAAATATTTGGAGATTGCTTCAAGGGGCGTGCCTATTGTTGATACAATCGGACGGTAGGGGGGGTCTTCTTGATTTTTATGGATTTTCGGTAATCCATAGATACAGGATACCTTTTTGTCTTATGAATTTAAGAATTCAAATTCCTTCTTATTAATGATCCCTGCAGCATGAGCTTTAATTGTTATTTTGTTAATAGTTTTCACTATTCTTTCTGTAGGGTTCAGTCTGATTTTTTTTATAAAAAATAGGGTCATCTAGCATCTTCATCATGTTGGTTTCGTAAATGATGCTGTCGATCAAGACTATACCACCTCCCTTGTCGCTACTATTTACAGTGACTGTTTTGTCATTCTTAAGCCTAATCATTGATTCATGTTCTTCCTTGGTAGTGTTGTATCTGGGTTTAGGAACAAACCTTAAGGCCTGGTCTAATTTTCGTAGAACCACTTTCTCAAAAATAGCTACTTCTTGGCCTACCTGATCTAAGGAGGGAGTGAATGTTGATGGCAATGTCACTATATTAGGAGCTATGTTGTCTATTTCCATGGGATCATTTTCAGCAAAGAATTTTTTTAGTCTAATCTTTCGAAAGAAAGAGTGAATATCATGATATAGTTTATTTATTTATTTATTTATTTATTTAATTTGTATAGCGCGTTATAACCACCGGGGTCTCTAAGCGCTGATTGTCCAAATTACCTAGTGGGGCTCAGCATATTACTTGATCTTGGCAGTGCACCTAGTGGCTGCTCCATGCTTGTTTAAACAAAACAGTTTTTAACTTTTTTCTGAAGGTTAACAAATTGCGTTCCTTCCTTAGATCAGGGGGCAGTTTGTTCCACAGAGCTGGGAGTGTTTTAGAAAAAGCACGTCCCCCCACCGTAGCCAATTTAAACCGGGGTTGGGATAGGAGAGTAGCATCTGATGAACGTAAAGTCCTACTCGGCGTATAGAGGGATATTCGGGACTTCAAGTATTTTGGTGCATTCCCGTACAGCGCCTTATGCACTATACACAGTCCTTTGAATGCTACTCTCTGCCGAATTGGGAGCCAATGAAGCTCCTGCATCAGAGGGGACGAGTGGGTCATCCTGGGTTTCTTGTAAATCAGCCTGGCTGCGTCGTTCATAACCCCCTGTAGCTTATCCAGCAGCCGCTGGGGTAGCCCTATGTATAGAGAGTTTCCATAATCCAGCCTAGCCAAGATTATAGCTGAAACCACATGTTTCAGGGTGGAAAACGATAGCAGTGCTGATATTTTTCTCAATTGCCGCATTAAGCCAATACAGGTGCCTACTACAGTCGTGACCTGTTTTTCCATGGAAAGTTTTCCATCCATGTACAGACCCAGACTTTTAACTGCAACCGCTGGTTTCGGTGGTACACCCAGCTCTACAGGCCAGAATTTCTCGTTCCAGGGGTTGCCCGTGATGGAAATGGGCAACACTTCCGTCTTGTCCGGGTTAATTTTTAGGGAGTTTTTTGACATCCAATTAACCGTGGCTTTAAATATGTCCTGTAGCCTGGTAGACGCTCCTGGACCTTCCTCCAGCCGGATGATAATCTGGGTGTCATCAGCGTAGTTATATACTAGGCAGTCCATCCTGTTCAGGAGTGCAATCAATGGCTGCAAATAGATGTTGAAGAGTAGGGGTGACAAAGCAGAGCCCTGAGGGACCCCGCAAGAAATAGGCGCAGAGGTGGAAAGCAGGTCCCCCAGTTGTACTCTTTGTGTCCTACCCTGCAGAAATGATGCAAGCCATGCCAGAGCTGTACCCCTGATACCAAAAGACCTCAACCGCGACAAAAGTTGTTCATGACACACGGTGTCAAAGGCCGTGGAGAGATCTAATAGTACCAGGGCGCTAGGTGTTTTTGTATCTGCCCGGCTCCTCAATTCATCCAGAATTGATATCATGACAAGTTCCGTGCTATGGTTAGCACGGAACCCTGCCTGATTGGCCTCCAGCAGGTTGTTACTCTCCAGATGTTTTGAGAGCGATACCAACACATGCTGCTCAATTACCTTAGCCAGAAAAGGCAACTGGGAGATGGGACGAAAGTTCTTTAGACACTTTGTGTCCGAACCAGGTTTTTTTAATAAAGGGATCAGTCGAGCCTCTTTAAATGCTAGAGGGACCTGTCCTGTGTAAAGAGAAGTATTCAGTAAGTGCAAGACTTCTTCTTCGATGCCCGGTAGTGCTAGCTTGAATACTTCAGACGGGCATGGATCCACCAATGAACCGGATTTAACTCGGTCCGTAATCTTGATCAGTTCCTGCTTTACAATTGAAGGGAACTCGGCTAACGGAGTGAGAACCGGCGGAACAGTGTAGTCAGGTGGGCTAGGACAATCGAGGGGTATAGTTGCAGCGATTTCTCCCAGAATGTCGGAGATCTTGCTCACAAAGAAGTCCTGGAATATATTGACTTGTGCATGGGGGACAAAGGACAAACCCTTAGTTAAAAGGGAGAGGTCTGAAGGAGCCAGATTGTGTGAGGATATATTAAATATTGGGATTACATCCCGTTCCTCCAATATTGCTTGCTCCTTGTTTCCAGGTATTGCTGAGGTTCCTGGGCATACTGATGGTTCTGATAGTTGCCCCTTGTTGTGTTCCCGCTGCGGCTCTTGCAAGTCATGCAACAGTATTCTCACTGGAGAAGTCATGACATTTAACAACATTAAAATCAAAGATAAAGAATTATGGACATGCAACACGCAAAATATTGTCTATTTAATTACATGCCCTTGTAATCTGGGATATGTAGGAGAGACAGCAAGAGCCGTGAAAACCCGACTAACTGAACACAGATCAGCAATTAAAAATAGGAAACTGACAGCGCCACTGGTAAATCATTTTGTGGAACATAGACACGCCCCCGAGGAACTGAAGTGGCGTATTCTAGAAAAGATTCATATACCAAACGACAAAGGAGGTGAAAAAATAAGGAAAAAGAGGGAGGTATTTTGGATCTTTACCCTTGGCACATTTGAACATGGTTTGAACCAAGATTTGCCCTGGGAAAATGCCATAACTTAAAAAATAAATAACTGTATAGCAAGTCTAAAGTGTAACAACTGTGTAGCAAGTCTAAATCATAGACAGGAACTTGTAAGCAAGACAAAAGAAACATAAGAGTATACATTTAGATATAATATATTCTACATGAATACAATGCAGATTAAAGATGTAAATTCTGTATATGTCTGAATCAATATTTTTTGTTTGTAAACCATGAGTATGAGAAATCTATGTATTGGTTTGTAAACAATAAGTATAAGCATACTATAAATCCAAACACGATGTGAGGGAATAGGTCAACCATACAAACGCTTCTCCTTTAAATAGGGGCAGGGCTTTGAAATTATGACATCACAACACTTCTGTATAAATACCAATGGAGAAGTGGCTTGCAAATCCCTTTGCTTTTCGAACCAGCCAGCAGACGCCAGAAGTACTAGAGCAGGAGAATCCTTAGAGGTAAGCGCACTAAGACCGGGGAAACGCTATATAAATAACAAACAGAAAGAGAGAATATTTCTTTTTCTCTTTCCTTAAAACTTTAGAATACTAAGACAATGTTAATTTGTTGTTGTCTTACTCTCTTAGATTTCTCAAAACCCTCGCTTTGGGAACGTCTTCGCATCTTAATGTCTTCACATCTTGAAGCTTATAAAGAGTGTCCCCTGCCAGCCATACGCCAAAAGATAGACTCAGCTAATCTGCTGTAGTCTCACACTATAAAATCAACAATAGAAAATCATCATTTGTATATCTATAGCGTAATTCCAAAAGGTAAGAAGACCCCCTGCTTTTTCCACGCAAAACTATTTAAAGAAATATCTTTAAACTAAAACACTGTAAACATCGGTTTTTATGGTCTAGGTAAGGGGTAACATCCAGACTTATCATGACGTCCTGAGCGTTTCCTCCAGTATCAGCATTTTACACGACCTCAAAGCTAAAACATCATTCGTGGCGGTAAGAAACCAGGAATTTAATCTTCAAAACTCTATTTGATAACGTTTTTTCTAAACCCTGACTCCATGTTCCAATATTTCTTCTATTATAGAACTTTGGTTTTAAAAGAAAAAAGTGGTTATATATCTCTGAAACGAAGAATGAGAAGTGAGCAGTGAAATCTTCAAAAAAAGGTAACGCGTGAATATGCAAATATTACATCGCGTTTATGCAAATTAGGAATTCCACTTTGGAGTAGTATATAGCGACATGATGGAATAGCTACAGATACAATTTTGTTTTTGTAGATTTCACATACCGAAACAAAGAGTCTTTTGAAGTGCCTCATTCTTCGTGGTTATTGTGAAGACTGAATGGCATATAAGAAGCCACTCCAGGTAAAAAATGCTTCCAATCTCATTAGGTGATAAAATAAAAAGTAATAGAACAAAGGATAACTGGTTGTAACAAAAAAAGAATATGGAAACAAAGTAGTCAATGAAAGTTAGGATCATGATACTAATATGTATTAACAAGCGATTGAAAAAAAGAACAATCATGAGTAAACAAATAATATCCAATTGTTTTTTCACTATGACCTTTCAGGCTTGATGAATATCGACTGTTTTTTAACCTGATATTGCAGAAATTACAGCTATCTAAGTGATTTTGAGTTCATCCTATATATAATGGTGAGTTACTTTTTAAATTTATACTGAACGGAAAAAGTATCTACCGGAAGCAGATACAAAATAGGTTGTTTCTATTAATAATATTTTACAAATTAATAAATGTAGAATGATTTTACAATAGATATTAGGGAATATGTAAACTCGTAAGCAGACCATCCTTAGGAGATACACCAGTTACAAGAAATAGAAATATGGTTTTATACCTCTAACAACTTTACTTCTTTCTACTACTTTTCTCTCTCTCTTTTTTAAGTACGATGTAAAAATCCAAAGATATGACTATTTGCATTTGAACATGATAGAAAGCCTGATTATGATGGAAAGCCTTAAAATGTTACTATCTGCATCTACACGTTATTTACTAACTAAACATGTGTTTAACTGCCTTTATCAGATGTATTGAAAAATTCTAGATATATGTATAATCGCTTTCTGATGCCAAGCTTAACTATAGGGATTGTGTTCTTAGACTCCTGTCAGGACCGCTCTTTTGGCTATCTTCAGTGGAAAAATCATTGATTACACTTTTGTACCTGGCTGAAAAAAGAATACCTGAAATTAAAGAAAAAGTTCATTTTTTAGATAAAATATAAGAGAATAATGCACTATAACACAATGTACAATATGTTGAGAAAAGCTAAAGATGTTTTGTTCTTTTTAGAAAATTTGGCTGCAAAAAATATTGTCCTGAGGAAGACACTACGACGTGTCGAAACGCGTTGACAGACTACAGCCACGCTAATAACATATAGAACTCCCTCGAGCCTTTTTTAAAACAAATGTTTCATTTTTATCATTCACAAAAATCTTTTTATTGTATCAATTTATCTTGTATACATGATGTATGTGTTTAATCTATTTTTATCAATATAATTTAAAAAAAACTTTTTACAACAGTATATTTTTCTGTGTTATAGTTCATAATTTTTTGCATAATTTTTGTCTTTAAATAGCCAGTGTTTGTCTTGTAATTTGGCCTGGGTTGATACCTTCGCATTGAACTAATTTCCCTCACCCAGGAACTTTATCCTTACCAGGGGGTCCTTGATATATCACATAATATAAATATGCATTGGCAGAGCAGATAGACCTCACCTACCAGAGCTATTGACAATGTCAATATTTTGTAGGCATGCTGTACAGCAAGGCTAAAAGTCATTTAAAAAGTGCTGTGACGTGAGCAGCAGTAGCCGCATCATTGCGTTTTTTCGTTCGAGCGTACACAGCGCTTGTGGTGTCATTTGTGTATGTCAGTGTCCTTTCAAAATCCTTGCTTGCTAATGGGCAATCCTTTGCTCCTCCTATTTTTTGTTTCCTCCCACAGGGCACTGGCCAGGTACTGCATCCTTAACTTTCGATGTTTATGTGTTCCTTTTGGGGACTCCTTTTTTTTCACGTGTTTCACTGCCTCAGCGCGGCACCTGCTTCATATCCGATGTGGTTTATCTTTTTTTTTGTGTGTTCCTCATGCTCAGCGCAGCACGTGCTACACGTATGCTGAGCTTTATCTTTTTTCGACACCTATCCCATGTCACGCAGTTTGTTTTCTTTTAAAGTTTTCTTTCTGTGGAAGCATGAGGCATTGTCACCTCTGCCACTCCCCCTAACTAAACTTGGTGCGTATTTCTTATTTTCTGTATGAGCCTGCTTTTGTAGGCGTAGGAAGATTGTGATTTGCTCAACATCACACGATGTTGAAGCACACGTTGAACTCTTTCTCTTCCCATTCAGGCCCTTGCCCTCTGTGACACGGTACCGTGTCACCTCTATTGTGCACGCCCTCCCTAATCTGCTTACCTCAGATGAAGGACGATGCTGAGTGACCCTTGCCGAAGCGTGCCTATGATGTCGGCCATATTGGAACAGGTTTCCTTGTAAACAACACAGAGATTTTACTTGTCGGGAAAGGCATGTCTCAAGTAGCTTTAAAATGAGGTATTTAGGTATGGATAGAACGCTATGAAAGTAAGGCTATTCACTGATTACACTTTAACAATTTATATACAAAACACTGTTTTCTACATTAAGTACATAAAAACGTTTTCTAAACTGTACGGCTATAACCAGCGCATTTGATAAACAATTGAAATGCTCCTTGCTTTCTTTACACTTTTGTTTTGTGCAGTGGGAAGGGAATCCGTTGTAAGATGGTAGGTGGGTGCCTTCAGCCGAGGGGTTGGGGCTCTAACGCAAGCTTGGCCCCAGTCCATCGTCGCTCTCTCCTTTTCATAACCCGCCACTCTCCCTGCATCACCATGGGCTCCCTGGTGGATAGCACTAAGCCCAGGACCACCCCCCCGGGCCTTCAAGTTTCTCTTCAGGGGGCTGGCAAGGTAAGGCAAGCCTGGGGCAGCCGCTGGGGGTATGACACCCACGGCTGGAGTAGGGTGTCTTCATGAGACAGTACCCTGCACCCCAAGACACTATCCCCTGTCCATCAAAATTAGAAACTGTGATCTCTGTACCCAGCCTATTGCCACCCCAGAAAAACATACAGTGTCCGCAGGAGGCACTATCCCCTTCTTCGCAATACATTGTGCATGCCCCTACACAAGCCGATTCTGCCTACAGACTTCAGAAGCCCGCACCCAAGAGGGTAGTCTATCCCCTATACACTTATTATATGCATTGGTACCCTGGACAGAGACTACTGCCACCTCCGTACTCCTCAATTGTGCATGCACAGCACCCAGGATATTGCTCACAGCCCCCAGAGGGCTAATGCCCTGAGGACCCAGACGAAGCACTACACTACACCCCTCAGCACTCTCTATGGCCCACTACACACATACTACATGCACTGGTTCCCTGGATATAGTCAACTGTCCCCCTACTCGTCAATACCGCATGCATAGCACACATGATACTGTCTCCTTCTCCTGTTCCCTAGAAGACAAGACTGCCCGCTAACCACAGTGCTTCATGCGCAGCACCCATTATACTACATACTGTCCAAGAAGAACAAACACTAGGGCCCCCTAAGAAACAACTCTCTGTACCTCAGAACACCCTCTACTGTCCCCAACACACACGTGCATACTACATGATCTGGTACCCTGGATACAATCTACTGCCTACCTACTCTTGGATACTGCATGGACAGCACCCATGATACTGTCTTCTCCTCCATAGCAGACAAAACTGCTCCCTAACCCCAGTGTGCCATGCACAGCACCCATGATACTACATACTGCCAATGAAGAACACATCTTAGGGGCCCCTTAGAAACAATACTCTATACCTCAGAACTCCCTCTACTACCCCTTCCACACACACACACACACATACTACATGCAGTGGTACCCTGGATACAGTCTACTGCCTACCTACTCCTCCTCGATACTACATGAACAGCACCCAGGATACTGTAACCTGCTCCCTAAAAGACAAGACTGCCCCATAACCCCATTACTTCATGCATCATCCCTAGAGTGCTTCCTGCAAAACTTTAAAAATCCAATTTAAAATTTGGAATTAAGGGGCAGCTACTTCTTTGAGGGGTGCAGGTGGCTGGTCAGGCTTCCACACCAGGTTGCCATTTACTGAACAGCAGCACAGCGCCTGCACCCCTGTGTCTACCAGTGAATGATTCATGAGGGAGTTAGAGGGAGAAATCTGTGTAATTAATGATTGAGAGAACTTTGAGAATGTTTTTCACAAATACTTAACAACTAGCTGCAGTCATAGAACACAACTCGAAGTCACACAATTCCACAACAAAAA
The DNA here is from genome assembly GCF_964261635.1 of Lissotriton helveticus. Classification (NCBI taxonomy): domain Eukaryota; kingdom Metazoa; phylum Chordata; class Amphibia; order Caudata; family Salamandridae; genus Lissotriton; species Lissotriton helveticus. The sequence continues at coordinate 657,437,971 of NC_136057.1, read as the reverse complement.
ATTCCATTCTACGCATCCCCTTTTTTGCATTTCCACCAAGTCTCTCAACACTCCCCCACACACCCACCGCCCCTCTCATCTTTCCCTCACACTGCCACTACCCCCTCTCATATCTCCCTGTCTCCTCTCTATACTGCCTGCTCACACATGCTACCTTCCTGTACCTTCTTATGCTGTGCATTGGTCTACCTCTCACATCCCCAGGTGCCCCTCCCACTCAACCCTCTCTCTCTCTAGTACTCTCTCTCTTGCACTCTCATGCACTCTTCCCGCCTCTCTCATTTAGTTGACTTCAGGACTTCCCACACAGGAATAAAACCTTTTCAAGGTTTCTGTCCCTCAAACACACACTCTCCTTTTCTTTTAATGTCTTCTGCATACACAGGTCTCCATTTTATGCAGCTGTAGCCTGCTCTCCCCTTCTTTCTTTCTTTCTTTCTCACAAACTCTTTCTGCTCCTCATTCTCGACTTTACCACTTCCTGCGAAAACCCCCAATCCCTCTCTATTTTCCTTTCTATCTATTCTGTGCAGCTCTCATCCCTATCTATTCATAATGCCACATAGTTCCACTACACAAATGCATTGCAATTCAACTACACAAATGTACTCCACACCACACAATTCCACCTTATACAATTCCACAACTAACAATTCAAACACACACCCAAATATTTCCACTCCAAACTGCATACATCCACTACACCAAAACACATAGGTAAAAACATTGTCATTTACAATGCCAATAGCTCTAACTCTTGCACATGTAAGAACGGATGCATTGCAAATGTTTGTTTCATTTTTAGCTATGTGCTCACCCAAAGCAAGATTGAGGGAAGGAGGAAGAGAAGGACAGACAAGAGGACACATGGAGGTATATGGAAAACAGAGGGTGGGGGAGTGAAGTAGATGGATACTTTTAGGGTGGGAGGGGAGCTAACAGATGGAAAATGGAAGAAGTATGACTAACGATAATAAAAATGTGCTACAACATGTCCAGCACTAGCCGCGTCATAGGACTTTTCAATTTGTTTTTAGCCATGTGCCCCCTGAAGCTAGACGAAGGGAGGGAGGGGGAGAAGGACACTGAGAGAGTTTGGGCAGGCCCACAGACAATAGGATGTGGCTGGGGCTTAGACTCCGACAACTGAGAATTAACTGGCAAGCAGAACTGCAATTGAGAATTGGGCGTCAGGTAGACGGACAGTGAAGCTTCTGTGGGGTGGGCAAACTGACATACAATGAAGGGTTGGTGGGGACAAACAAATGTACAATGGCTTATCCAATGCGACAGGCTGGGGGTAACCACATGGATGGTGAAGATTGGGTGAGAGGGGCATAGGCAACTTCATCGATAACAAAGAGTGGGTAGGAGGGGTGGGGCGTGGGGCATATTAGGTACTTTGCGGCAAAATATTTTTATGATTCTGGGGCCATCACTTGTTTATTTGTACCTAAAACTTTAAACAAATTGTTATGTAAAAGGGGACATATGTGCAATATAAGTTGAATAATACGCACTGCCATCGGTCTGCCCGTTCACCAGCAGAGTCCCCTCCACTAGTGATCAATAGAACCATCTTTATACATAACATTTCAGGAAAGCACAGGATATCAATTACTGTATGAATACATTCAAGAAAAGTATAAGCACTTACTGTATAAATACATTCAGAAAAGTATAAGCACATTCTCTCTCAAAAGTGGAACTATTTTGAGTTGGTTAGTAGGAATCTATTTCTCCAAAATGTTCGTTCAAAAATGATTTGAATGTTCTTCCAGGTTCCAATAGCAAACACGTGTATCCCCCACCCTCCTTAATGCACACATAGCCTCGTAAAAATGAACCCCCATTTCACAATTTGCTTTCAGCAGATAAAAATAAGACATTATAATTTTCCGTTTTGAACATCGTATACTTAATATTAAAGTTAGACATAACGACTATTTGTGCAAATCCCTTAATTGTTGCTGCTCCTGGTGCTTTATCATATTTTCGTTTATGAGTGCTAGGATTGTGCGTATCAATATATATTTGATATATAATAATCATTGGTGCCGAGGATCAAAGGAGAGAGTATGTCTTTTTATTGTATGGTACATGTTAAAATTCGAAATAAAATACTTAACATCTCAGGCACAAGGCATATTTCAGATTTAACGTGTCATTATCTATAATTCCAGATTCCACAGAAGTATAAAATATTAGCACTGATATATAACCGTGGGGCATGCCTCATGTGGATCAAAATGTAGCAAAATAGTCTGCTGTGTACGATTGATTGTTGGCACTCCTCACATTAATATTCTGTCCTACTAAAACTGGAAATACTTGATATGTGTAGTGATGCTAGAGAATATATTATATTTCCCGGTTGTTGGTTCTACTATCATACAAAGTTTCATTTACGTCATCTTATCCAGGTTTTAGTGCAGTGTTGCTTCAGTGGGAGGCTAAGAAATATGTAACATAAACACGTACTATTATCAAAGAAGAGTGTGCTTATGTTGAGCTGGGAACCTTGAGGCTGACACGATTTAAAAATATTAGACGTGACTGTGAACCAAACGGTGTCACTTTTGAAATAATCATGGGTTTTATGATCTAATTTTAACGTAATTTGTTTTATTGCTTTCATCACTTCGGTTTGGGTGGGAGTATAGCCAGATATCATCTACGGAATGAACCATTTACTCCTGACATATTCTGTGGGAACTCATAATCCTACAACATATTGTCGCCTGCTGGTGCTAATTTAATGGATTTTTAGAAAGTGTATCTTGAAACTGAAGCAGACTTTGTGACCCGGGCAGCTGATAAAATGTGTAATTGAAAATAAAACAGCATGCAGGCTTAGAGCTTAAAATCCTAGTATCTTTTTTCAACCGTTTATTGTAACTGAGGTTAACATTTCTACATACCAAAATACTACAAATGCCTACCGACGGGTCACTGGTGGTGTTTTAAACGTCAGCTGCCTTTACTTTAGGCAGTCGGACAGCTTGCTAATCCTCTCATATAGGATTTCATGAAGTCTGACTCCCTACCTTGGTGGCAGACTGGCAACCTTGACTGCTCGCTGACTCGTCAATGAAGAAAGACTCCAGAACTTCCCCTGGTGGTGCTGATAATTTTGCATATGTTACAAACCAGTGATAGTGTGTTTTACATTGTCAAATCACATACTCTGATATTGCCAAAAAGTAAATGCACCTTAGGTTACTTACGTTGGTTGGTGTTGTGAGAGTGTAGGATTACTTATAGGGTGAATATGACAGACTAAAAAGGTATTAGGTGCCACAGAAATATGACTTATCATATGAATTATAAACCATAGTGAACTCAGACATGGACAGCTAGGTGCCTTTTCCAAACAAGCACTGGCATAGCCAGTAGGTCTCGCTTTTGGGACCTTATAAGTATTTAGTTATGCAGCACAATATCCTTGGTGGAACAACATCAACCGTTGCATGGCTAAACACTTATAAGGTCCCAAAGGCGAGACCTATTGGCTATGCCAATGCTCGTTATTTTTCAGGTAAAAGGCTGAATCGTGACCCAGCAGGATTTCATGGAACAGCTGCGGGGAGAATTAACATGCGAGCAACATAGACAGGTTCGTGGGCTGGAGCCGAGAGCAGAGTGATCGCCGACCACAGCGTGCTGACGCAGAGAACAAGGGATCCAAGATTTTGGTGGCGACCACAGTGTGATTCTTGACGATCCTTGGAGCGCCAGCAGTAATGGCAAGAAGCATGGCTCCCGCACTGGCTGGGTACGTAACTTGAGCGGCGGGGCTGCCAATGTCAAGGGGGGCTTAATGTAGGTTAGGTGGGCAGAGCGAGTATGTTAAATCACACCGCTCATACGTGTGAGATGCTTTTTTCCAGTTGTGGTGAGGCTGTACTTTTTGCACAAGTTCAAAACTGCCCGGGCTGCGCTGAACAGAGTCCCAGGTGCGATGTTTTCTATCACTCTTGGCGCTGACATGTAAGTTCAGACCGTCTGGCCGGTCTGAACTTACATGGTTGGAAGGGCCTTCAGACGCGAGGAAGAAAGAAAAAAGCGTTTGGGAAACAAAAGGTTTGCCTAAGATCACACAATTTAAGCAAGGGAGCAGGGCTCAGCTAGGTTTGCTGGTTTTCCTGTGTATAAATCAGCCAGTAAACGGGTAGCTAATTGGTCTTGCGATATCTTAGGGCTTTTGTTTTACGGTTTAATGCAGAGTTTGCAGATAGCACAAACTCAACCCAAGGCCCAGGGACTTACAGGAGCCCAAGGGGCAAGACGCAACATCACTTGCAGTGGGGCTGGGCACAGGAAAATTAAATTATGTCAAAGCTGTAGAAGAATAACTTTACAAATCAGCCAACATTGTTATGGGCATGTGCAAATTGAATGATTTCAAACGCTGAAAGAATGGTAACTTTACAAATGAGCCAGAATGGTGGTGGGCAGAGGCAAATTGAACGATTTGCGCAGAGTTACAGGATGCCGAGTCGATATCAAGACTGGAACCTATGCCCAGTCCATAGCTCAAACCGTAACACATTAGCCTGGGTACAGTGAGCAAAACAGACATATAAACGGCCTTTGGCAAGGGCGAGTTTGGCCCAGGTCCATGGTGTCAATCTTCAGAAACCCGAAATGACGGCGTGCATGCTATTAATTGCCATCCATTAGTTGCGCACGGTCCCCGACAGGTATTGAATTCTGGTAAACAATATGTACCAGCTCGGGGAAGGTGGGTCGACCATTCTATCAAGTTACATTCAGAACAGTAGCCAAAGGGTACCCAGTGCTGCATATGCTGTCCCCATCGAGTGGTTAGACATCGGGGGTCCCCAACGAGTGGTTAGCCTTTGGTTTTTTTTCGCTAAAGCCCATTTCACGCAGCACGATAAGGCGTAAATCTCGTCCCTTTAGCGAAGGGAGCAAAAATGGGAACAGAGGCCGATATGACCCCTGGAGTAAGAGGCTGGGGCTGGTTAATAATTTGCAGTATGCCGGATGTCGTTACTGGCTGAAGGCAATGTAAAAATAGAGAGCCGATTACACATGGCTCACAATTGCGGTTTAACAGTGAGGTGTGGTGTTATGGGATAAGATCACTACAGCGTAGTGGCCGGGAGCTGAAAAACGTAGCCGACACATACCGATAGGCAGAACGGGGGTGGGTTGCATCACGTACACAGGGTGGTCAGTTCCACTGCAGACATCTCAGGCTACTGGAAGGTCGATTGGGAGAAATGGAAGGGTTCCTAGCAGTCCTACCAGGGGGACCGCATCCGGTGGGCTAGAGTTATGTAAACAACACTGGATTGACAGCGAGTCGGTCATGGTGGTCATCTCAGCCGCTTAGTAAGGTTGCCACAGAATAGCACTAGGAGGCCAGCACGTCTCCCTGTTTTCCTGCTGAAAGCAGGAAGTGCCTATCAAACGTGGAGGCTCGAGTGACAGGGACCACTTTTTACAAGAGTGGTAACTGAAACTACGAAATAAGGAAAATGCTGGGGGCGGCAGAAGAGAGAGTACCAGGGGCCAGGCGTGTGGTTTATGCACAGGGCATGATTTTAACGAACACCGTTTGCAACCTAGAAAGTGCTCACGAAATACTAGAGGCTATCAGGCTAATTCAGCTCCCATAGGAATTTTATAAAAATACTGACACCTGTAGCGAGAGACAGGTACTCAAAGCTAAATCAGTCATATCAAGAAAATCCCTGAACACCCCTCGGCTGCAGTATGGTCAGGTCACTCAACTGGCCGTTATCTAAGAAAGCAGGCAGTCCTGTTAATCGAGGATGTGGTTTAGTGGTCAGAGCGACCAAACACGAAGCGGGAGAACCGGTTTCGTACCTGGGTGGGAGGGTCACTCTTGGCACGTCGATGCCACTTGTCCACAGCGAAGAGAGGACTGGGAATCTGTCGAACATGTTAGGAAGCAGTCCCCACGAGTTATTGTTGCCTAGTGTTGCTGTTCTTCGTTGAGGTTTTTATTACTGTTGGCATGAAACCGTTGGCCGGTTTAGCTCACTTGGTTAGAGCTTTGTACTGATAATGCCAAGGACATAGGTTCGATCACCGTACGGGCCACTACTTTGAAAGACAAGCATTATGGGCATTTGCAAATGATGGCGGGAATTGGCCAGATGTGAAAGACGTGCAACATTTCTCGTGAAAGTGGTTGCACTTGGGGAGGGGGTGCACACATTGTTAATGAATAAAGCTCACAAGTTTAATACTTTTACAAATTCTGGGGAGTATGCCAGCTTTGTTAAACTCAGGTGAAAGCGATCAGATTGTGCAATACTCTAGCTGATTGGTTAGTTATGCACACACATTGGCTGGCGAAACAAGCGTAGGTGTTGTGTGCGCGCGCGCACTGAAAGAAAAAAAAGCACGTGAGTGCGGTGGCAAAACCTTTAAAAAAACAGCTGCACATCTGGCGACTGGTGTGCGATGTGCACGCACCATGACGAGAGAAGAAAGACATATGGCGCCTCTGCTCGTTATTGTGAGCGTAACCGCACACTCGAGGCCAGCAAAAGCATCTGGTAGGACTTTTGAATGCCCAAAAGCTAAATGTCTCGCTGGGCAGCGCATGCGCTGGCTCAGCGAGACCTAAAAACGTGGTATTTACACCCAAGTCTTAGCCCCTAAAAGTCCTGCCTGAGAGATATATCTAGTCATGGCTCGTCAATGGCAGTACAAAATCTTGTGCACTAAAAATATCACTTTAAAAAGGGCTATTACGGCTAACAGCAGCAAGTGAAGGTGTAACAGATGTGCCTTTTCTGCATTGTCATCCCACCTTTGTATTGCCATTTTCTGGACATTTTTTTCTGGCTTTAGGACTCTGAGAACTTAACCACTGCTATAAAAGTAATAAAATACGTGTGCGTCCCCAAAATGCTGTGCATTGGAACTCTTGATTTGACTTATTTGACATTGTATATGGTGCCTTATATATGGGTGACGTTAATACACACCGTAGCCCACATGGAATTTAACTTTCCCTGCCATAGGTGCTATGGCAGTTAAAGTTAAATGCCATGTGGGCTACGGTGTGTATTAACATCACCCAGATATAAGACACACATTTATATCTACAATGCCACCTGGGGAAGCAGGTTGAGGACTCCAAGGCTCATAAGCACCTGCAAGGACTTTCTGCCTGTGCAAAGACCGTGCCAAGAATGGTCCTGTCTGCGCCCGTCTGCACGTGAAAGATGCTGGACTGGGCCTACACTCTTGGTTGGCTGACCAAGGGTGGCTGGGAAGACACAGGATGGTACTGTTATCTGCAATTTATGTTTTCATTTGTAAATTGTTGTCGACAACATTTAGTTCCACCATGCAACATGGGGAAGAGAAAAGCTAACTGTCCACAAGAGAGTTTCTCGATTAAGGCCATTCCAAACTATTGACTACTCCTGTGGGGACTATTAATTCAGAGATCAGCACTATTGAGGGGAGAATCAGCGCTGTCAGTAAGGCTTTATCTGATGTACACAAGACCAATCTTAGCGAGGCCACTAAAGCCAAGAATCCATCTGATAACTTGCCGAATGAAAATGTGTGGAAAGTAACAGCAACATCCTTTTGAATCATTTGGGGGACCTGAGGAGCAATTTCAGAAAGGGGAGTGACCAATTGGAGGGAAGTCATTAAATATCCACCCCCACCAAAGAGGAAAGAGGGGGGAAGTGCCCACAGAGGTGGGTCTATGTTGTCCCTAACCCCAGTCCGGATATTAAGAAAAGTGGCAAAAGTGGAGTCCAGAGTCACGAAAAAGAAACAGAATATTAACTTAAGAACTCTACCTGCAAAAGATCTATTTGAGTTGGAATCTCATATTCCAACCAACTATTCAAATCAGCTGTATAAATTGGAAGGTGTGTTTAATGATTTTTGTGTAAAAGTATTGGCAGATTTGGAGAAACTAAATCGCAGGTTAGATGGATCAGAGATCCCTTTCAAAAGGGCTGGGTGAACTTCAAGGAACTCTATCTAATCAATCTGCTCAAGGTGCAGTTGAGCTCCATGAGATCCAAGTGGTTATACCCCATGCATATGTGGCAGAGGCCAATAATCAAGTTGCAAGAAGTAAAGCAGGGAATTCCCCCAGAATTTTAAGGGACAGAACTGAGATCAATGGCGTGGTCAGAGAAATCACCAGAGTAAGGGAAATATTTTCCGACAGCTACCACCAGCTTATACTCCGTACTACAGTCAATCAATCAATCAATCAATAAAGCATTTGTAGAGCACGCTACTCACCCAAGAGGGTATCAAGGCGCTGCGGGGGGGTGGGGGGAAAGCTGCTACTGTTCGAACAACCAGGTCTTGAGAAGTTTCCTGAAGGTCATCAGGTCCTGGGTCTGTCGTAGGTGGATGGGGAGGGTGTTCCATGTCTTGGCAGCGAGGTGAGAGAAGGATCTGCTGCCGGTGATTGTTCTGTGGATGCGTGGAACGGTGGCAAGGGGCGAGGTCAGCGGAGCGAAAGTGGTGGTTGGGGGTGTAGAAGGTGAGTCGTTTGTTGAGGTATGCTGATCCGGTGTTGTGGAGTGCTTTGTGAGCATGGGTGAGGAGCTTGAAGGTGATCCTCTTGTTGACGGGGAGCCTGAGCAGGTTCCTCAGGTGGGCAGTGATGTGGCTGTGGCGGGGGATGTCGAGGATGAGACGAGCGGAGGCGTTCTGTATGCGTTGAAGTCTCTTCTGAAGTTTAACCGTGGGTCCTCCATAGAAAGCATTGCCGTAGTCCAGCCTGCTGGTGACTAGGGCCTGGGTGACTGTCCTTCTGGTTTCAGTGGGGATCCACCTGTAGATCTTGCGAAGCATGCAGAGAGTGTTGAAGCAGGAGGAGTAGACCGCGTTGGCTTGCTGGGTTATTGACAGAGATGAGTCCAGGATGAACGCCAGATTGCGTGAGTGGTTGGTGGGTGTTGACGCAGCTCCCAGCTAGGCCAGCCACCAGGAGTTGTCCCAGGCGGAGGGGTTGGAGCCGAGGATGAGGACCTCTGTCTTGTCCGGGTTCAGTTTCAGGCGACTGCTCTTCATCCTTTCGGCGACGGCCTTCATTCCATCGTGGAAGTTGGTTTTGGCGGTGGCGGGGTCCTTGGTGAGGGAGAGGATCAGCTGGGTGTTGTCGGCATATGAGATGATGTTGTGCGATTGGACGATGTTGGCGAGCGGTTTCATGTAGACGTTGAAGAGGGTCAGGCTAAGGGATGATCCTTGGGGTACGCCGCAGGTGATCTTGTTGGCTTCGGATCGGAATGGCGGGAGGCAGAGTCTCTGGGTATTGTCGGTAAGGAAGGAGAGGATCCAGTCCAGGGTTTTGTCTTGGAGCCCTGCGTTGTAGAGCCGTGTGTATAGAGTGTGGTGGCAGATGGTGTTGAAGGCGGCTGAGAGGTCTAGGAGGATGAAGGCATAGGTTTCGCCATTGTCCAGCTGTGTTTTGATGTCGTCGGTGGCGGCGATGAGGGCGGTTTTGGTGCTGTGGTTGCTGCGTAATCTGGATTGGGATGAGTCCAGGGTGTAGTTTTCTTCGAGGAAGCGGGTCCGTTGTCTGTTGGCGATCTTCTCAATGACTTTCGCTGGGAACGGAAGCAGGGAGATGGCCCGGAAGTTCTTGAGGTCCTTTAGGTCTGCCTTGCGTTTCTTGAGTAGGGCGTTGATCTTGGCACGTTTCCTGCTTTCCGGGAAAGTGGCGGTCTTGAATGAGCTGTTGAAGATCTTTCGGAGATGGGGTGCAATGATGGAGTTTGCTTTGTTGAAGATATGGTGGGGGCAGGGGTCTGATGGTGATCTGGAGTAGATGGTGTTCATGGTTTAGATGGTGTCTTTGTCGTTGACGTGGTTCCAGGAGATCAGGAGGCCGGTTTGGCTGGGGGTAAGTGAGCCGGGGGTGTTGGGGGGGTCTGGATGGTGAAGCTATTGTAGATGTCTATGATCTTGCGGTGGATGAAGGTGGCTAGAGAGTCGCAGAGGTCTTGTGACGGTGCTGGAGCTGGGTTTGGCTAGCTCCTTCACGATGTTGAAGAGCTATTTGCTGTTGTGTGCGTTGTTGTCGATGCGTTCCTTGAAGGAGGTCCTTTTGGGGGTTCGAATGAGTTTATGGTGCCTGCGGCTGGCGTTCTTGAGGGCGGCATGGTTGTCTGGTGTTTGCTCGTGGCGCCATTTCTTCTCTAGTCTTCGGCAGGTACGCTTGGACGCCTAGAGGTCGTCGGTGAACCAGATGGTCCTTCTGTCGGTGTGTCTGTTTGAGGGTATCTTGATCGGGGCGAGAGTGTTGGCGCAGTTGTCGATCTATTGCCTGAGGTTGTGGACGGCTGTGTCGGTGTCGGTGTGGTTGGTTGGTGGGTCTCAGGCGAGGGTGGTGATTTGCTGGTCTTCGGTGATCTTGTTCCAGCTTCAGGTTGTATGCGGTGGTTTTCTCGAAGGAGAAGTGGATACGGCGGTGGTCAGTCCAATGGAGTTCGGTGGTGTGGCTGAAGGTGACATGGCTGTTGGCGGAGAAAATGGGGTTGAGTATGTGTCCGGCGGAGTGGGTGGGCATTGTGACGAGCTGTTTAAGACCGAGGTTGGCGATGTTATCTAGTAGTGTAGTGGAGTTGCTGTCGTCAGCATTCTCGAGATAGAAGTTCAGGTCTCCGAGGAGGATGTAGTCTGTGGAGGCCAGGGCGTGCATGCTGACAATGTCTGTAATGGAGTCGCTGAACTGTGGCCAGGGTCTGGGGGGTCTGTAGATGAGGGTTCCTCTGAGGGTGGTGTTGGGATTGATGTGGATCTGGAAGTGCAGATGTTTGGTGGTGCTGAGGGTGTCTTCGGTGCTGGTCGAGATTCTGAGGGTGTTCTTGTGGACGATGGCAATTCCTCCTCCCAGTCTGTTGGTGCGGTCCTTGCGGGTAATCGTGTAGCCGTCCGGGATGACTATGGCAACGTCAGGTGCCGATGAGGTGTTCATCCAGGTCTCTGTTAGGAAAGCGACGTCCGGGGAGGATGAGTAGAGCAGGTCCCAGAGTTTGATGACGTGCCTGTGGACGGAGCAGGTGTTGAGCAGGATGCATCTGAGATGGTTGTGGTCGGCCTTGGTGGGAGTGGCAGGGCCTGCTGGTGTCCGCTGGCTGGTGAAGCGGCAGTTTCGGCAGGTGAAAGGTCCGTGAGTGCGTTTCGGGGTGGTCTGGAAGCAGGTGGTAGATCGGCCGGTGTTGTGTGCGTGGAGGAGGTTGGCGTCATAGCGGCATCTTGTGTCGTGGTGCTCGCGGGGGCCAAGGGGTCTGTCACTGGGTGTGGTCCAGGCGTGGACGAGCGCAGACGGGCTTGTCTTAGGAGCACCTTCGGCGCAACAGCAGCGCGGCCGCACGGCGGCCACCATAATAAGGGGAGGTGGGAGGGAAGAGCAGCTGGGAGGCTGGAGAGGTGAGATAATGGGCGAGCGAGAGGGGCGGAGCCGCAGGTGATGTAGCGGCAGGAAGGGAAATTGGCGAGGCCAAGAAAAGAACAGAGAGCAAATGTAGGACTAGAAGGTTAAGAAAAGCAGAAGTAGAGGAAAAGCATACAGTGGTAGCAGATCAGTAGAAATGGGCAAATAAGAAAAAAAGTAGGGAGAGCGGCACAGGAGGCGTGAACTCGGGACAGCAGCAGGAGCGGAAAGCGGGCACAGTCAGGTGGAGCTGTGCGGCGTGGGGAGCGACCTGCCTGTAAACTTAATAGTCTTAGAAGATGTACCAACATTAACTCCAACTATGAAGGAAGATTATATAGCTTTGAAAATTAAGACAATTCACTGGTTAAGGAAAAACTCTGTTTGGCGCCTGGATCTCTCTGCCGAGGTATTGATGGTAAGAAGAACACCCTGGATTGGTACAGGCATAAAGGAAGTACTAGGAGATTATGTGATCATCAATTTGAGGTCTCCCAAGACTGTTCTTTAACTTCTTAGTCGCCTGCATAGCTGGATGCAAGGTTCATGTTCAATCCAGGTGCTATCTCAGAGATATTTTAATAAACTCTTGGTTCTTTTATTAAATAATGCTGCTACAATGACGTTTTGCACTGCAAAAGAAAGGTCAACTTTCAAAGTGGAAGTGCGCAGCTCCTTTGATGTATTGGCTTCCCTGGAAGATCTGGATTGATTTTGTCCCAAAGTAGGCCTAGTGTCCCAGAACTGTTAAAAAGTTGTTGAAGCTCGATCAGTGGATGATAGGTGCTTAAACTATGATAAGTCATCCAGGGGTAATTGTATGACAAGGCCAGTAGATTTTAAGGCTGCACTAAGTGGGAAGATTCCTCCACAACAAGGTCTCACGCTCCTCTCAAGGAACATTGATGGCATACAATCGAAGATCTAAAATCCAGAATGGCTTTCTGTCATTAACAAAGCAGACAGCAACATATCTGCAAGAAACATGGGCCACTGAGGCTTTTAGTGTAAATGTGGCGGCGAGGGCCATCTTTTTGAAGAGGACCAATGACTCACACAATGCATCTGTTGTCCTCCCTGCATTGGCCTACGGTGCGGAAAAGAATTAATTTCAAGGCGTTAGTCTTGGTCTTTGAAGATTTTCATAAGATTGGAGCCCCCTACCTCAGGGAAAGATTTCAACCTTATATACCTCAACGCACCCTGACGTCCTCTGCTCAGCTTCTGACCTCTACTCCAATGGTCCTGCTCTCCCGGGTAGGGGGAAGATCCTTTTATGTGGTGGCCTCCTGGCTATGGAATAGCCTACCGCTCTCTTAGACAGGCACCTGACCTCCTCACCTTCAGAAGGAAACTAAAAACATGGCTTTTCTAGAATTAGGATCTGACCGTCTTTCTGCTGTAGGGGATGCTCTGTTTGCCGTTATGTGGTCTTTTGCTCCTAGCGCCGGGACACTCTTGGGAGTAGCTGTGCGCTTTATAAATACCATATAACATACCATAACATAACATAAATGGGTTTCAATTACTTTGTTGCCCAGCTACGCCTTCCCATGCAGGTAGAGCTAAAGGGGGCCTAAATATTTTTATTTCTCTGACATTAACTAGAATATTGACAAAATACTTTATTTTTTCAATTGGTGTTACTGCAGATTCATAACACCTTTGATGTATTTTTAGTTAATTTCTACAGTAATATCTTTGAAATATGTGTTACAAATGTAATAGATGACCTCGACGATAGTTTAATGAAATTTCATGACGACCGTACAAAGAAGGCCCAATTAATATGGGCAGGGGATTTTAATTTGTGTTTATGTGTGCACAGTATATCATCAGCCTGTGGCCTGAATGGGGTGGGGTGATGGAGATTTTACACTTTCAGCATGCCCCAAATGGGGAGGTGAAAATAGGATTTTAGTGTAAAAAATTCTGTCATTTGCTAAAAGATTCAGGACAAGTGAGACACCTCTCTCCCATCTTTGAAGGTGTAAATACTAAGAGGGACGTATACTACATTATTCTGTCCTCAGATCTTACTGCATTACTAAGGGACTTTAATGTAAACATTTCGGGCCCGATTCACAGAACTAACTTAAGAAAAATACTAAACTTACTACTTTTGGTATTCACAGAAGTTAGGATTTTGTCTTAAGACAGACTTAAGACAAACTTAAGACAGACTTAAGTTAGGATTTTGTCTTAAGTCTGTCTTAAATCTGTCTTAAGACAAAATCCTAACTTCTGTGAATACCAAAAGTAGTAAGTTTAGGATTTTATCTTAAGTTAGTTCTGTGTATCGGGCCCTGTCTGCTTAAATGACCATACCCACTTGTTTTGGTCTGTGATTTAGACTTCTTTGACTCCAAAGGATCTAAGGAGAATGTGCCTTTAACATATTCATGGAATAAAGGAAGCAGGATAAAATATGATAGAGTAGATGAGGCAACCATTTTTCTTAGGCTCATTAACCCCTTCCACGCTCATGACGAGCTGGGCTCGTCATGAAGTAGCCTCCTCGCACGCTCATGACGAGCCCAGCTCGTCATCTTGTGTGGGATTTCCGATTTCTCAGCACAGCAGGGGAATATGCTGAGCATCCATGGGGTTAAAGACAATAAAAAAAAAGCAATTTTAACTTTAGCTTCCCGTGATGAGTGACCTGAGAATATGCTAACAGCTCTTAATACACTTTGCACATCTACAGTGAAGGGGCTGACATCATTTAATGCTTCTAAAAAGTCCCCTGCACAAGGCTGGTTCGACCATGCATTCACAGTCACCCATAAAACATTTTAACTACATTATCCAAAACCCCATGCTCAAAGGAAGACATTATGTGCACCAGGAATCTCTATAAAGAACCCCTTGAGGCTAGTAAAACCGAGTTTGGATGGGAGGTGAGGGAAACTTTGAAATGGCAGCCACCCTGAGGGATAGTGTGGCTTTTTGAAAGGTCATAAATCAACCTTTTCTGACCGGGTACAAAAAGCCTTTAATGGAGTCTAATATACCTGTTTAAATCTTGGCTGGATCATTTCACTCACATTTCTTACCCAGGCAACAAGGATGTCACTCTAGGTAACAGGGAAGCAACTCAATGGAATTATGAATCCATCTCCCAATTTAGTGAAACTATCAACATCAGGGTTGTATTTGCTGTTATCAATCTGAGTTCCCCTGGTAAGGCTCCTGGGCCCGACAGAGTATCATAAAGATAATGATGCCTTCTGGGCCCTGTTAGATCTGGGGTCTCTAGGTGGCAGAGGTAGGTACCAATGTCCAAATAGGGACCCTTGCTTCTAGTCAGGGCAAGGGGGATAGTCTTTGGATAACCCCTGACGCATCTACAGGTACTTTGGGCTAAAATTGACGCAACTGTGGATTATTTTGACACAAACCCTAGAACTCTTTTAAAATCATATTCTTGAACTGTGTATGTTGTCATTTTGGTCTTGTGTAGTTTAGATAAAGATACTTTATTTGTCTAAACTGGTGTGGAGTCCATTTGTGGTGTTTTCACTGTGTTACTGGGTCCTGGGTATCCCTTTTATACCAATTTTTTCTTTGTTCTCTGAAGGCAGAGAGGCCTTTGCCTAGTCCAAACCAGTTCTGGTCAGTCCAGGATCACTTTGTTTACATGACTCCTTTCCTTTGAGAGAGAGGGGCAGCGTCGTCAGCCGGAGGTGGAGTCAGCATTGTGGAAGGCAGGTACAGCCCTATTAAGGCCCCGGTGCCATCCCCTCCCACTACTCAAGATGCAGATGGAGCTATTCATCCCAGTGCTGACTCGTCCAGCCTCCTGCAGCCACCCCATCCCCTGTCACTCACAAACCAGACAGTCAATTCACAAACAGGCCAAGGAACACAGAAAGGGTAGACAAGAAAACAGCTACTTTCTAAAAGTGCTGTTTTCAAACACAGGATGGAAAAACCATCCTTCCTAAAAGATGGGTTATTAAATCCTGAGTTCAGGGATATCAGACTTCAATTTTCTATCTTGCTCCTATGGAAAGATATGCAGGTAAACATTATACACATCATTTCCCATTATAGCCTATGGGCAAGATAGCCTTTCAGTAGTGAAAAATTGGCATTATTTCATTATCAGAGCATGTCACCTACACCAGTACATGTTCTTCCTTTCACATACACTGCACCCTGCCCAGGGGGGTACCTTGGGCCTTCCGTAGGGGTGTCCAATGTGTACAGAAAGGGAAGGGTTAGGCCTGGCCAGTGGGGACACTGGTCAGGTCAGCATAGCAGTTAGCAACTGCACACAGGCACTGCGGTGGCAGGCCTGAGACACCATTTAAGGGCTACTCATGTGGGTGGCACAATCTGTGTTGCAGGCCCACTAGTAGCATTTGAATCACCAGCCCTGGCACACTCAGTGAACTTTACTAGGGACTTACTGTTAAAACAAATATGCCAATCATGGATAACCAATCACAATAACAATTATACACAGAGCTTATGCACTTTAGCACAACAACAGGTCAGGAAACATAAAAGAGGAAGAAGCAAAAAGTTTGGGGATAAGCCTGCAAAAAGGGCCATTTGCAACAGGCCCCAGTACTAACTAATGTTTTTAAGGCCCACAATATAGGAGCAACCTCCTTGATTCTGGAGGGAAGCAGTGGTTGTCCCTAGTGTCAAAAAGGGAAGCAGACAGTCTCCATACTACTATTGTCCAATTTCCCTCCGAGATAGCTCCTTTAAGATCCTAGGTAGTGTTCTAGCTGTAAGATTAGAGGCTTGGATGGTGGAAAGTCAGGCTCTGTCCAGAGTGAACTATGGCTTTTCAACAGGGATAGGAACTGTGGACCAGTGCCTAAATGCTTCAACTGATAATTAGTAAATATGTCAAGGCCAGGACGATAATTGGAACATGTTAGAAATGGGGGTCTCTAATTGGCAATAGGTTGCACCGTTGTCCTAGTCAGGGTAAGGGGGATACACTTCTAAAATAACCCCTGCTCACCACCTTGGCACGAGAGCACAGGCTTATTTCAGAGGCAGTGTGTCAGGCATTTGTGCACACATACAGTAATACAGTGAAAACACTGCAAATGAACACCACACCAGTTTAGAAAAATAAGTACTCTTTATCTAAACCAAAACAAGACCAAAATGACAAAAATCCACAATACAGTACTAGAAATATGACTCTTAAAAGATAGACACAGTTCAGGTCCAAGACAATGTGAGATGTGATACTTTTACACAAAGTTCCTTGGATGCGTCGAAAAATGCAAGCAAAAAGGGTTGCGTCGGTTCCTTACATTCAGGATAGGTGATGCATTGGTTCCTTGCCCCAAGGAGGGTGATGCGTCGGTTCCTTACTGCTGCGCAGGGGAGGTGATGTGTCTGTTCATTACCGGTGAGGGGATGATGCATTGGTTTCTTACTGCATGGGGAGGTGATGCGCTGGTTTCTTACTGCATCCCCCAGCGGTGAGACAGACTTGACGCTTCGATGCGTTGCATGACAATCCGGTGCCATGCGTTGGTTCTTCTCCAACCGAGCCTGCGTCAGATTGGTGCAGTGATCTCGGATGTCGGAGATCTGTGCACAGGATTCATCACATGGCAGACACTTCAGCGATGTCAATTCTTCTGCAGCAGCAATGCATTGGAAAATTCTTCTTGCAACGCTGCGATGCGAAGGAAACAGGCGATGCGTTGATTTTCACATTTCTTGCAGTTTCCAGTCCTATTTCAACATAATTTGCATTGTTTTTTACAACATATAATCAACAACGCTTTGTCGCTATAGGGTGGCAGCCCAAACTGGCTGTGTTATTGGTAGTACAGTTTCACATTATAAATGCTTGGCTGTCCCCCTATCCACGGTCCCACTAAAAGGATAGGCATGAGTGAAAGGGGAAAGGATAGGAATTATGGTAGAGAGAAAAAGAGATAGTATACCAGAAGTTTACTTTCTTCTAGTTAGTGTTTTGATCCTGTGGGGGTGTGAATTAGAGCTATTTGTTTCCTTTTGTTAGTACTATTCATGGTGGTTCGTAGGGGTCTAGGAGCTCGTCCAAGGATGCCAACATTCCTCTGTAGGGTTGTCTCCATGGTGAGTTTCGCAGGGCAGTACTGTCAGTGCCTCTAAGGTACGTCACCCAGTTGAGCCAACCCTTAAAAGTTGCCTTGGATGTGTCTTTCCATTTGGTGAGTACTATTTTAACTTCCGTTGTTAGTAGTAGATCCAGTAGGTCTCTGTCCTGTTGTGAGTCTAACTCTGCTGTCATGAACGCGGTTCCTCTCTGATTAGCTCTGCCTCTGCGTACTGTAGAGAGAAGAGTTATGAATACTATTCATATTTTTGACCACTTACACGCAGCTGGGACAGTTTTTTCAGAGGTGCAAGCAGGTTGAGATCCTGGCACCAAAGCAGAAGTGGTATCATTCGTTGTCTGGTAGTGCAGAACAAGTGACAGGCCTGAGTCACAGACCTGCCTGCACCACGTTACACCATCTGCCTGCTGCAGCATGTGGCACCCTCCAGCTGTGCTTATAGGAGTCCATGAATATCAGGGCCTGCACTGCCCCTGTTGACAGCCTTCTTCTGTTGCCAATTCCTTTGGTACTGTCCTGCAGCGGGTGCAGCGATCCTGCTTCACTGCAATGCACATACCATGCAAACATTTTATGACCAGAACGAGGTAGGATTTTTTGATGTTTCATGTTTTCAATTAATTGTTAGTGTAAAGATGAGGTCTGTGGCAATGGAATTACAGCGGCATGGCCATTAAATGTGCAGCAGGTGCAGTGATAACAATTCTTGAGGCCTGAGGTGCCCAGTGTAACCAGAATATTTTTGTATTTGATTAAACAGCCAGTGGTAAAGGAGACTAATTATCATTGCTTGAGCGAAGGCCCATTGTATGTTCTTTACCGATTACGTTATCTCTCCCAAAGATCTTGCTTTCTTCAAACTTATACAGGTTGATAGTACCACAGGAGAATTATGGGCCTGTTTTAAGTGGCTACCACCAAGGCTAAAAGGCTTAGAATGGCCTCAGAGATGGTTTGTTTACTAACTAACCTTTTCTTTAATTTTAGGCCTTGTTTCATTTTGGCAGCTAGTTCGCATTAGCGTTGGGACACGTCAGTGGAAGTAGGCATGCGCTTCATAAATTGTTTATTATTATTTGTTATTATTAAAGGAGGTGCAGACCAATCTCAAATAGTATGCACTAGGACAGAAGAGAAAATCCAGATAGTGAAAATTGGCAATAAATAATTAGAAATGGGGTTTAGTTAGCAGGTACTGGTACTGGAAACGAGAAGTAGGCAGTGGGTTAGGGAGCAGAGTGGAAGGAAAGCTAGGGGTTAGGAATGGTAGAGGGAAGATAGGGAAGAGGAAGAGTAGATGCAAATAGCGTGTAATATCACAAACGACAGTTGGTTAGCTCGGTGGTAGTGAGCATCAGTTGTAAAGGGAATGCAGGTTAAAAGCAGCAGGGCTGACTTTAACGGTGGTGGCGCCTGGTGCAACACTCTTTTTTGGCACCCCCCACCACAATGTGCAAAAGTGCCCCTCACCTCTCCATAACCACTCTCTCTCATACATTTCACTTGTTTTAAAGTGCTGGTAAAGGCTGACTTTACTAATCCACTCAGCTAAAGACAGCACCCCCCTTTGAGGTCATGCACCACCCAGTGCGGCCGCACCAACCTAAAGCCGGCCCTGGGTAGAAGACAGTTTACTGGGCAGAATGGGAAAAATAGTAAAGGGCAGGATTGGAAGAGATCCTGAAGGCAGGGTAAAGTAAGGGTACAATGCATGCAAGGAAGAGGACAGGAAGCATAGACAGCTAGCAGAATGACTGGGTAACAGGAGAACAGGGCACAGGCTAGAGAGAGTATGGCAGTGAGCAAGCATGAAGGGGAGCAGTCAGAGTAGAGGGCAGGGAGTGTAAACATCACAGAAAATCACATCACATACCCAGATCAGAGAGAATTATCCCATAGCTTCTGATGATATCCCGGTTATATCATGAAAAATAAGTAATGGCATAAAACAGTGACTTGTTTGCACTCTCTCCATCCTTGCACTGAAAAATGCATCTCTTTTGAATCCAGTCTATATTTGTTGTCCCAGTCCTTACTCTGAGGGTCAGTCTTACCTTGGAGCCAGCTAAATACTTTGCTACCCCTGAAAATATCTATGTATTTTTGTTTGCCCCAACAGTTACATAAGGACTCTACGCACATTGACATCCTGTTATTTTAGTCTCCATCCAGAATGTATTTGTTTCTTTCTAATCTGCTTATTAACTGTGAGTCCCTGAGGTGTTTTCTGATTATTCTTGTCCTTCAGCAAACAGGAATGATGTACCTCAAGCTGTGGATTGACTTTAGCTGATGCAGAGCACTTCTGCTGTGCCTTACATTCCAACATTTGGTGTTAAATAAGGAAAAATTTAGAAAACAAACTTGGGGAACTTTAATTTCATATAGACTAACATTAAAATGCAGAAAGTTTTAAGTTACATTTTTGCTACAAATATCGAGAGTCTATTGCCTGAATTGTGAGTTTTGTCATGTTTGACTGTCCTGGAGAGGTATCCTGGGCTTAGAGTGATCTTTCTCCAGTGGGTACACTCTATCCCTTTGTTTTTTGGATGCTAATACGAGGGATGGATGGTGGAAAACTCTCTCTGGATTCTCTTGTTGATACTAAGATTACTTTCTTTTTGCTAAGGGCCTGGTCTTTGAGGTCTTCCTTAACTGCTGTCGCCTTCGGGTTCCCTTGCACATGACCACTTATCTGTGCTAAGTGGCGTTTGGGGTGGATGGAGACACTTTTCCTTTTGTCCCTGCCACAGCAACATAGGTGTGTTTGATATGGATGGTATGTTTCTCTATTTTCCTGTCTGTCATCCTTTCAGGGATTCACATTTTCCTCTGGAAGTGCCTCCTTTGACCTCTTACTTTAGTTCCCTGGGCTCTCTTTTTGAGCCAGGCATTACTTCCTTTTCCTGGGGCTTATGCTTCATCACTCTCCCTAGGGGGGGGGGGTGCTCTGCTTGGCTGTCTCTCTTTACAAACAATGTGCTGGTAATTTGCAGTTCTTATGGCTGATGTTTGCTATATGTGTCGGTGCTCATGGCTGCATCTTTGTGACATTGGCCTCTCCTGTACTGTTTTCCGGTACGCTGTGTTGATCTGTAGAGCCCTACATTTGTGTGAATTTCGAGCTGCCTAGTTGTGTCCCTCTGAAACGTTTCCTTCCTTGGAATTCTGCCTGTATGATTTCATCCTTTTAGAGTTAGGAAAATCATTTGCCAATTACTTTAGGTCTGGCTGTTGTGGTCCATTCTGCCTCACTACTCTTTGGAGCATGGTATCTGCTATCACCATTTTCAGCCATTCCTACCCTACCAGGGCTCTGTATTGGCAGAGTAGGGTCCTTGTCAGCTGTTTCAATGTTCCCTCACTGCTTCTGTTCTTGGCTTGCAATTTTGGGCTTGTGGTCATACCCAAGACCTTTCTAAACACCTCTCTCTGCCTTTGTTTGCAATGGTCTAAGCTCTCCTCACTGGTACTTTTGTGCATTGCGTTGCTTTTTGGGCTTGTTTGAATGCTCAGGCTAGAATGCTGCAGGCTTTGCTCTGACAGATACCCTCTGTTGATTTGATGCCCCTTGGCCAGAATGTTGGTGTCTGACTCTATGGAAGACAAATCACTGTCATGCCTCTCACAGTGGCTTCTGCATTCCCACCTTGTTGGAGACTCTTCCTTTGTGTTCTCTGTATCTCCAGCCTCTGCTCATCTGGAGCTTATATTTCTTAGAAAATATCTGTTTCAGTGTTCATGTGGGTGGTGCAGTGCCCGCACAACCTACAAATTGTTGGTGCATGTCCCCTGCATTGGTTACAGTTGAGATTTTGCAAGTGTGCTGTTCTCCTGTTCTGTATTCTATTCCATCTGTTTGTTCAAGGTTTGCAGATTTTTCCCAGCTTTAGCAGGTTATCTTCTTGCCTGAGCTTCTTTTTGTTTGGTAGCCATGTTGTGTCTGCTTTCAGTGACATTCTCTGGTATTTATGGGCATTCGTAGGTCATTGGGCCTGGTTGTCTTGACCTCCTGTCCTTCATAGGTGGTCATTGTTATGAGTTGTACGATGTTTCCCATTTTTCTCCGTCTATGCTTCTGCTCAATGGCTTGTGATGTTCTGTCATTTGCATTGTGACTTTCTTACTCAGGATCTCGCCTGGCCTCTCTTTTTTGCTCGGTCACATTGTGGCTGTGTCCCTGTTTAGACGTTTAATCTTGGGGGTCTGCTGTGCTTGATCATAACCTGTTCTTTCAAGGCGAGGGGATTCTTGATTCTGCTCTTTCTCTTATGTGTCTGAGTGTCATTCTACTCTATGATGTAGAGTTGTGGGTCCCTGTTCAGTTTGTTCTTATTGGTCATTTCCTTTGTGATTTTTGTTTTGCAGTTTATTTTGCGACCTTGGATCATGTGGTGCTGCCAGCAGCGGCTCATGTCATTTCATGTGCCGGCACCTCTTTTTTAGATAAACTTATGGTTTTTCCTGGTACTGAACATGGATCTGCCTGCAACTGATTCATGTCCTTCAGTGGATTTTCTGGTGGTGTCTGCTTGCCTGCCTGCTAATGTATGGTACTGTCCTTATCAGTGCATCATACATGTTAATATGAGTTGTTTAGGCTTTAGCTTTTTTGGACCTGTAACTTTCTGATTTGGCCTCTTAGCCCTCCTGGTCCATGTCTTCTCCTGTGGCTGTTCTGATCAAGTTTTTCCTGGCCTGTGTGGTTTGCTTGTTATGTAATGCTGATTTGTAAAGCACAGTATCACCCAGGAGGCTTTCCTGGTGCTGAACAGGTGTGAGTCTAGCCACACCAAGATCCTAGTGGGACTTCTCAAAAGCTAGGTCTTCAGCATCTTGCGGAATTCAAGAAGGGAGGTGAGGAAAATTATATTTTGCCTGACCAAATATGACCAAATATGTCCACTACATATACCCTATGTTACATGTGTGTGCATGTCACCCATGCATATTTCCCGTAGTGGCCTGAATCACTAGGCCCCTGCAATCATGTCCTGCATTAGAAATGCCAGTCATCAAAGTCTCCCAAACATTAAGTTAGCATAAGGCCCATGTATTTGCATTGCATTGTGCACTGTTAAATAAATATTCTAATGAACCCATTTTGTGGCGCAGCCCGAGCCACTTTTCTGAAATAAGGGTGTTACATGACTCCTGACACACTGAGGCTGCAGTTACGTCCCTCCGACCTCGCAAGAGGCCTGCCAAGACAGTATTATTTATGAATAACAGTTATCTGAGGAAAAGTACACAGAACCCGTCCGAGGGAGATAGGCCTAGCCATTCTGTCTCCATATAAGTAAATCACAGTGCTTGCACCCATAGAAAGCTCATGCAACGAATAAATATGCCCTCTCTGTCTTTTAGTGACGAACAACCTTTGCTTCTTTTGCTTGCTGACTCTAGATATCAGTTGTACTAGATGTGCTGGTCACCTTGACATAAAAGATCTCTCTGCTAGGTTGAAAGTCAGCCTCCACCCAGTTACACGTCAATTGCACGTCATGCTCAAAGTTGCACAATTAGGGCACAGTTCGAGCTGGTCATGCCAACTCCTCCTCTAAGTACCCACCCACCTATGACACCTACCTATCACACACCTATGACTCATCAAAGTACACACCCTCATGCACGCCCACATGCTCTTATCTCATTTTCTGTCTTGCGCCTGCTCCTATGTACAAGGAGTGAAAAGTATATAATATAATGTTTTGTTATTAAATGTTAGAAGACTCTTCCTGAACCTCTGTGGTGATGGAACATATTCTCCCTTTGACTCGAGTTATTGGAATAAAGCCCATTTTAACTCAGATACCACGGACTCTGCTTCTCACTTGATGCATGCTAATTGTTAATGCCTAGAAATTCAGCCAGGGTAATATTTTATTTACCACATAATATGGCGCCCTTTCAGGGACATATCCCTTTCCCCACTCGCCGGAGTTGTGGGTCTAGTCTTTGCCCCCTTCTACAGCCGTGACGGACTTCAAAGCGCACCAGCAAGACTTCCTGCCACTCCCTCAGGCCCACGGAGGAGGACGGACTGCGACCAGGCATCCATGCGAGGCGGTGAGGAACGCGGGTCGTCTCAACCAGAGGCCCAGCCCGTGAGAGAGCAAGGTCCGAGGTCTCCAGAGGTCCACCTGTTCCAAGGCGCAAGCGTAGTCAAGTCAAGTTTCCGAGGCCTTCAAGTTTCAAGT
The DNA here is from genome assembly GCF_964261635.1 of Lissotriton helveticus. Classification (NCBI taxonomy): domain Eukaryota; kingdom Metazoa; phylum Chordata; class Amphibia; order Caudata; family Salamandridae; genus Lissotriton; species Lissotriton helveticus. The sequence continues at coordinate 657,414,251 of NC_136057.1, read as the reverse complement.
TCTGCTTTCCCGGTGAGTACCACTATGGGAAATGTATCAAGTTTCAAGACGGGCTCATTTTAAATGAGAACGGTCAAGACGGGCCCACGGTAAAAGGTGGGCCCGGTAAAGACGTGTCTCTTTTTTGAGACCGGTATGGTTGTACTGTATTTTCAGTGCACAAACTGTTTTTCAAGTACATGTTTAACTCTCTGTATCAGTTTAGGTTGTATCTGTATCTGTTTCAGTGTTTAAATTGTTTAGTGTGAATGGTTGTTGATTGTTTCAGTCTATTTTTGTGTATTGTGTTTCCATTGTATTGGTTTCTGTTTTCAAGATTACGTCAGATAGGGACCAGAAAGGGTATACTAGAATAGACAGTTAAAATACGGCCTAGAGACACACCTGGTCATTTTATGTATAATAAGCATGGGCTAAACGCCATTTAGAAGTCATGACCCTCTCAGAAAGACGCCATTGAGATATGGCGCAAAGAGTGACAGAGGAGAACAAAGAATGAATTCAATAAAGCAGAGAGAACTAAACAAGCCAAGAAATGCCGTTGTTAACTGGTATTTATCCCGTTCTGTCAGAAAAACTAGCTAAAGTGACCACCTCAGAAAAGACCCAGTAGGTAGAGAACGCCACCACCTGTACCCTTTAGAGTATGTAGAATTAAAGCCGACAGCATCTGAAGCGTTCATTTCCTTGTATCTAGACAAGTCCCTTCTGGACTGCGAAAGTGCCTTGTGAGTAACTAGTTGGTTTATTTGTGAATTGCGCTTTGTGCTTAAGACTTGTGAATAGTTTGTTACATCCATGTGTGTAACGCCTTGTGAATGGCTTGTAGTTGCTTGTGAATAGCGACTTGAGATTAAGACTTGTGAGTAGTATGTTGAATTTTCTTAAGTATAGCTCCTTGTAAATATGCCTTGTGAATAGCGTGTCATTTTTGTGACTTGTTGAGTTTCTTGTAAATATGGCTTGTAAATAGCGCCATGTATTTATGTTTTGTGCAGAGCATGTTATCATCAGGTCCCTAGCCATTACGTTAGGCAGGAGAGAGCTGGATCTCTTTCAAGTGCTTAGAGAAAATGTTTTGAAGATGTGCGTATGTGTTATGTGATAACGTGGAGAGATGAGTTCATGACTTTCCCATGTACTGCAGTCATTGGGGAATGATTGTGCTTCGGCTGCCAAAGAGTTAATATCTTTTATTGAGAAGGCAGTATTTGTTTTAACAAGGTGTTGAGGAATTTTGGCGTTTTTTTTTGGGTGTTTGCGGGGGGGGGCGTGTTTTTGAGCGGAAATTCGTACCCGTTCCTGTGGAGGGATTTGGTTGCTTTTTGGTGAGGATTTAGGGAATAGCTTGGACTACTGTGATGCATAATTTGAAAAGGATCTGAGCTGTGGAAGTGGTGGAAAAAGCATGTTTTGTGTGGAGGTGCGATTTGCCATGTTATCCAATGGGCGTATTCAGTTTGCAGATTGAATGGTAAAATGTTGCATGGAGAGTAAAGAAGTGTATTTGTAAGGGTTTTGCCTTAAGGGTGTTTGGCTCAGAGGTCGGTAAAGTTGTAAATAGACCAGTGGGATTGTGATAAGGGTTTTACACGGAGGGTGCTTAGATGTTTTCAGGGTTGACAAGAAAATATGAAACAGACCCATCTTAGAATGTGTTTTAATTAGTGTAATAGAACAGTGTGTTTTTTAAATAGGAATGTTTCCACAGAATATTTTTCCCAATGCAAGCTGCCCTTTAGAATAGCGTGTGAATGTTAGCACACTCACTTAGGAAAATGGCTATTTGTGAAATTAATGAACGTGGCCCTTTTTGATAGCTACAATACACTACCATGTTAGTGCATTGCTAAGAGTCCCCTACATTAGTTTGATTTGCATTCATTTAGTTTCAAGGCTCACCTATGTACTTTGACAGGGTGCTTCAATTAATATGTGCAGAGAACAGTCCCCACTAAAATTAGAAAACATGGCCTTTGAAAAAGTATGAATCTGGCCCTTTTAATAGGTAGAATAGAAAAGCTGACACACTTACTTATGAAAATATTGGTTATGCAATGCAGAATTAAGGAGTTCGACATGTTATTTTCAAAAAAGTAAAATATGGTGTGTTTCCATGCCATGATTGTTTTGTTCTGTTTATTTTTTCCCTTGCAGCTAGTAGCAGTACAGAATTATTTTAAAATGCTAGCATGTCACTCAGTTACAGAAAAATATATGTCTTTATTAATTTACTTTTTACCACGTTTTAAATTTTGCTTCAGTTAAAGTTAGAAAAGCTCTGGCCTGGGAACAGATATGTTTTGAAGTACACGGAATGTGTTTTTGACCTTGAGACACAGTCCGAGACCGAGATGGCCTGGCTCCCAGTAAATGTTTATGTAAAGGGAGGGCTACTCCCTCTTGGAGCGAGGAGTGCCTGTCTGTTGATATTGGCCATCCTCCAATTCTTTTCCGCGGACAATTATTGGCTGTCCTCCAGCTGAGTCAGGCTCTTCCTTGCAGCCAGCTTCATTGACTTCAGATAAAGTCATGCTTGCAAATGGATAGTTATTCCCCCAGTAGTGTAAACAGAATAATTGGCAGGAGTCTTGCTCTTGCAATGAGTTCAGCATCTGGCAGTCATTCAATTTTAGATCACAGTGTAGCCCGGCTTGGAATTGATTCAAAGCTCCGAGCGCGAACATAATTCTAGAGGGAGGGGCTGTTTCTCAAAGGAGTATCGAGGCTTCTAGGCCTTCTGTTTATGACAAGAATAATGTGGATTTTATTCAGATACATTTAGAGAACATATTGTAGGTAGTATGGTCATACTATTACCAGGATTTAGAGTAGGATTTATTGTAAAATTGCAGAGGTTTTGGATAGAGGTTCCCCAATATAAAATAGTGCTTTTGAATTGAGAATTCATTTTTATTTATTTATTTATTTTTATATAGTTACTTTTGCTAGATTGATGACAGTGAGCCCTAGCATTTACAGTCAGACACTAAAGACAGCTAGACAGTGTTTACATGCCTACCAACACAAACGACATTCTAATTGCAGCAAGATCAGAACCAGACTGTGACATTGCATCTCTGACAGTCTTGCACTTTCTGTGTAAAGCAAGTGGTGTACAACACTTGCTTTCCAAGGAGGGTACACCAGGTAGACAGCTAACACAAGAACCATACAGCTCATTACTAACCTTTCACAGCCCAGGACACAAAAGGAAGTACGTGCCTTTATTGGCCTCACTTCTTACAGTATGCATATCTAGCAAACCACTCATACAGTTAACTACACAGGAGGCAGCCATTTTGACTGTTCTCCCTAGGACACAAGAACACACCTTGGCATTTGAGGAATTAAAAAGAGCATTATGTCACGCGCCAGCTTTAGCGACTCCATGTTACAGTAAACATTTTATGTTTTTTTATTTTTATTTATTTTTACATTTGACTGTAGCGAGACTGACAGGATATGAACTGACATTGTTTCAACCACACATAGAGATCAGACGTTGTAACATTCTGAATCCTGCAACGCTTTTGCCCTCAAGTACAGTAAATGCATCACCACATGACTATGTGGAAGTAATGAATAAACCAAGACAAGACCTGACAGATATTGCACTTCTAAACCCAGACCTGACACTCTATGTAGATGGATCATGCATGAGAACAAGTACAGGAGACTTAGTAGCAGCGTATGCCGTGACCACTGAAGCCATAGAGACACAGAAAATAGACACCCTGTCAGCACAAGCAGCAGAGCTTATTGCTCTGACACAAGCCTGCATAAGAGCAAAGCACTTGAAAGTAAACATTTATCTGAATTAATGAAACAAGTGTCCCTTCGAGGAAATTCCATTGTGTCAGACACCCAGAAGCCGCAGGCCTTGTAGAAAGACAAACCAGACAATTAAGACAAAAGTTGCTGAGATCTGTACAGAAAAAGGCGTGGATTGGATGGTGGCCTTGCCGGTCGCCCTCTTTTACATGCTTATGGTAGCTCATTCCAGAACAGGCCTATCTCCTTATGGAGTATATATGTGGGGTACGCCTATGCCTAAAAATGAAAAACTAACTGATGTTGACAGTAACATGCTGACAGATTACCTGGCTTCCTTGATTTCTGCACTACTCTCTTTTCATTCACAGGTTGCTGCCGCCTTCCCTGACAAACACCCTGGTCAAGGAACATGCCATAGCACCAGGAGAATTTGGACTTCTCAGGATCTTTGATCGTTCAAGTCCCCTTGAGCCACGTTGGAAGACGCCGAAGTTGGTGGAAGGACGTAAAGGCCGAAATCACCTTCATCACTATTTGGAACTTTGGAACATTGGAACTTTGAAACTTTTGCTAGAAAATTTGCTAGAAAATACCCCTCAGCAAGAGTATAGGTTAAGAACTAGTAAGTCAGACGTAGTTTAATTGTTTAAGCCCACCCGGTGGTGAATCGGTTAGACTAAGTTTTCTGACATGTATAAGATCACAAACAAGAATAGTAAAAACGAGAATAGTAGGAAGAGAGATAAGAAGGAAAAGTACTGCAAGAGATTACGCAGTAGGTGTATAGTTACTTTGATCATCCTTTTTATTCTGTGCATTATTATAATTGGTGTTAGTTTATTGCTACATGTTTTCTTTCCTATTTCCTCACATATACACTCTTCCAGTAACAGCACCGCAGAGCACACATTTAGTGACCTGCCTCCCCATGAACTGTCATATCGACTTGCACTACGTAACAATACATTTATTCGAATGTTACACCATTCTCACCAGACCAGCAATGCGACTGATTGCTGGGTATGTGGCCAACTGCCCCCTTATCAAGAGACGAAGGGAGTATTGCCATTCTACCCTTTACCGTTCTCACACAATGGTTCGTGTGGAGCATGGTTTGCTCTAATGACCTCAATAGATAGAAGGTACATAGCTTATCCAGGTGGCTGGATATACGGAAACCTGAATAAAGTAATGAATGAAGCATGCTTTCCAGACAAAGACGGATTCCCCCAAAGAAAGGGAACCGATTTAGAGAATGAAGAGTACGAACAGGGAAATGCATCTGTTAATTTTATAATGTTAAACGTTCAGCCCAAGCAAAACACAGGACCACCGTTTATATCAGTCCTGCCAGCAAAAGGTGATTTATGTGTTAGTAAGAAAGGCTCAGTACATATGGGACACAGCAAGTGTAACACTGTAGTAGAGTTTGATGATAACGGACTTTCTTCTTTCAAAACATCACGCCATACCTATTTCATTTGTGGTCAGACAGCCTATGTACATCTGCCCTTAGACTGGGGTGGGACTTGTTATATAGCATTCTTATTGCCACCCGTTTTTCTAGCCCCATCAAATTATCATAGAGATTCACGACTAGAACATGTTAGACAAAAGAGAGAGACAGATTCTGCAGGTATCGATCAGACTGAAACAGCATGGGAGCAATATACAGATTTCAACAGAGGATTCTTTTTCTTCATAGGTCCCATCCAAAACAGTAAACTGATACGCAGGTTAACAAGGACTCTTGAAACAGTTGTAAATATAACTGCATCTGCCCTGGCGAACTTAACCCAGGAACAGTCTGCTATTAGACTTGTCGTTCTTCAAAACCGCCTCGTTCTAGACGTCATCTTGGCGGATAGGGGCGGAGCTTGTAGAGTGATCCGATCTAGTTGTTGCATTTTCATCCCAGATAATGCACCATCTGTGTACGAAGCAATAACAAGGCTCCACAAGATTGCTAATGCCATACATCAAGATCCAGGCACATGGACTTGGTCCAGTTGGTTCTGGGGTGTAATATCTGCATGCGGCCTGTGTGCCACTGCCTGTATTCCCCATCCACGTAAACAAAGAGTTAAAGATGAACAAATGATTCTGTATGATGAACTATACGGTCTCATGAATATAGATGTATCCTAAAGGGTTATGTAGGGGACAAGGAGGGAATGAGGAAAATGATATTTTGCCTGACCAAATATGACCAAATATGTCCACTACATATACCCTATGTTACATGTGTGTGCATGTCACCCATGCATATTTCCCGTAGTGGCCTGAATCACTAGGCCCCTGCAATCATGTCCTGCATTAGAAATGCCAGTCATCAAAGTCTCCCAAACATTAAGTTAGCATAAGGCCCATGTATTTGCATTGCATTGTGCACTGTTAAATAAATATTACCCTGGCTGAATTTCTAGGAATTAACAATTAGCATGCATCAAGTGAGAAGCAGAGTCCGTGGTATCTGAGTTAAAATGGGCTTTATTCCAATAACTCGAGTCAAAGGGAGAATATGTTCCATCACCACAGAGGTTCAGGAAGAGTCTTCTAACATTTAATAACAAAACATTATATTATATACTTTTCACTCCTTGTACATAGGAGCAGGCGCAAGACAGAAAATGAGATAAGAGCATGTGGGCGTGCATGAGGGTGTGTACTTTGATGAGTCATAGGTGTGTGATAGGTAGGTGTCATAGGTGGGTGGGTACTTAGAGGAGGAGTTGGCATGACCAGCTCGAACTGTGCCCTAATTGTGCAACTTTGAGCATGACGTGCAATTGACGTGTAACTGGGTGGAGGCTGACTTTCAACCTAGCAGAGAGATCTTTTATGTCAAGGCAACCAGCACATCTAGTACAACTGATATCTAGAGTCAGCAAGCAAAAGAAGCAAAGGTTGTTCGTCACTAAAAGACAGAGAGGGCATATTTATTCGTTGCATGAGCTTACTATGGGTGCAAGCACTGTGATTTACTTATATGGAGACAGAATGGCTAGGCCTATCTCCCTCGGACGGGTTCTGTGTACTTTTCCTCAGATAAGTGTTATTCATAAATAATACTGTCTTGGCAGGCCTCTTGCGAGGTCGGAGGGACGTAACTGCAGCCTCAGTGTGTCAGGAGTCATGTAACACCCTTATTTCAGAAAAGTGGCTCGGGCTGCGCCACAAAATGGGTTCATTAGAATATTTATTTAACAGTGCACAATGCAATGCAAATACATGGGCCTTATGCTAACTTAATGTTTGGGAGACTTTGATGACTGGCATTTCTAATGCAGGACATGATTGCAGGGGCCTAGTGATTCAGGCCACTACGGGAAATATGCATGGGTGACATGCACACACATGTAACATAGGGTATATGTAGTGGACATATTTGGTCATATTTGGTCAGGCAAAATATCATTTTCCTCATTCCCTCCTTGTCCCCTACATAACCCTTTAGGATACATCTATATTCATGAGACCGTATAGTTCATCATACAGAATCATTTCTTCATCTTTAACTCTTTGTTTACGTGGATGGGGAATACAGGCAGTGGCACACAGGCCGCATGCAGATATTACACCCCAGAACCAACTGGACCAAGTCCATGTGCCTGGATCTTGATGTATGGCATTAGCAATCTTGTGGAGCCTTGTTATTGCTTCGTACACAGATGGTGCATTATCTGGGATGAAAATGCAACAACTAGATCGGATCACTCTACAAGCTCCGCCCCTATCCGCCAAGATGACGTCTAGAACGAGGCGGTTTTGAAGAACGACAAGTCTAATAGCAGACTGTTCCTGGGTTAAGTTCGCCAGGGCAGATGCAGTTATATTTACAACTGTTTCAAGAGTCCTTGTTAACCTGCGTATCAGTTTACTGTTTTGGATGGGACCTATGAAGAAAAAGAATCCTCTGTTGAAATCTGTATATTGCTCCCATGCTGTTTCAGTCTGATCGATACCTGCAGAATCTGTCTCTCTCTTTTGTCTAACATGTTCTAGTCGTGAATCTCTATGATAATTTGATGGGGCTAGAAAAACGGGTGGCAATAAGAATGCTATATAACAAGTCCCACCCCAGTCTAAGGGCAGATGTACATAGGCTGTCTGACCACAAATGAAATAGGTATGGCGTGATGTTTTGAAAGAAGAAAGTCCGTTATCATCAAACTCTACTACAGTGTTACACTTGCTGTGTCCCATATGTACTGAGCCTTTCTTACTAACACATAAGGAGTCTCTTATGTTTAGCAGTAGGACATTCCATGCTTTAGGAGAGATGCAGGAGAAGGCTTGACTGCCAGATCTGTTTTTTGTATTTATTGTATTTGTGCAAGTAGGATTTCGGACGAGCGCAGGTGTCTGGAAGGTTTGTGAAAGCAGATGAGATTGTTAAGGTATGCTGAGTCGGTGTTATGTAACGCCTTGAAAGTATGGGTGAGGAGTTTGAATTGTGCTTATTTGTGTATTAAGAGCCAGTGGATCTCCTTTAGGTCTAGTTTGATGTGAGTGTGGAATGGGAGGTGGAGGGTGATTCTGGCAGCCGAGTACTAAATGGTCTGCAGCCTTATGGTGAGTTTTTTGTTGATCCTGGCATAAAGGGTGTTCCCGTGGTCCAGCTTGCTTGTGACCAGGGTGTGCGGGATTGTTTTCTGAGTGCCTATTGGGAGCCATTTGAAAATCTTCCTCAGCATCTGCAGAGTATGGAAGCAAGAGGCTGTGACAGCATTGGCTTGGGTTGTCATGTTGAGTTTGCTGTTGATGTTCTCCGGAGGTTCTTGGCATGAGTGGTGGGGGTGGGTGTCAGTCCTAGCTCTGTTGGCCAGCAGGTGGAGTCCTACAGTGATGTACTATTCCTGAAGATAACAATTTCAGTCTTGTCAGTGTTCAGCTTTAGACAGTTAGTCTTTATCCAGTGGGCGATTTCAGTCATGTTGACATTCACTTTGATCCGGGTACTACGCATCTTGTCCGTGAGGGAGTGAACGAGTTGCGTGTTGTTGGCATAGGAGACGACATTTATATTCTGCATCCAGAACCTCACCTCTTCCAATTCTTTTGGAATATTGTGAGCTTTCTGGGTTTTTTTGGGGATACATTAATTGTTCTGGTGAACATTTTGGTCTCTGGTGGCACGAACGAGGGTGGTAGTACTTGTTACAGCCTTAAAAAATAAGAACTAGCTCAAGAATGAAGTGCTAGAAAATGATGGCCTAAATATCCACTGACCGGCTCCAATTTACTCCAAGGCTTCGTTGTCCTCATCCCAGTTGTTGCACTAGGCTTCGTTGTCCTCATCCCGGTCGTTGCACTCCTCCTGCCCATCCCCTCAGATCCCTAGATAATGTTTAGAGTATTTTTTGGTAATTTCTTCAGCCTCTGGGTTAGCTTTTATCTAACAGATTGAATCCACAGCTTTCCCAAAGGCAGACAACCGCTCAGATAAACCTCTAGAAGCTATAGAGTTTCATCAGAACTGCTGAGTTGCTGCTACCCTGGGATCCCTGCATTAGACTGAGCTGCATTTGCATTTGCTGTTGAAGAGCAGTATGCTGAAAAATGTTTGGTGCAGTGGACCTGTCCAGCACTGGTAGCTTGACGAGATTACTGTGAGGTGAGTGTTGTGGACTTCTCCTGTGTTAGCCTTTACCGTTACAAAAGTTCTGTTAAGTATTAGACACTTGCTTCATTAGTTCCTTGCAGTATGGTTAGGGGAACTGTCCAACGTTAATACTTTTCCATCAATGGATGTTTATATGGTTAAACCATGCAATGAAACCGTCATGCAGTAGTAAGAGTGAGTTTGTCTAGCTTTATTATTTGTTTGTTGTTTTGGTCAGCATGATGGTTAGCAAGAAGTGGATTTTTCCATTAATTATACCTGTCCCCTGTGGTGCTGGGCAGTCAACTCAGTCAACCCCTCACATTGCTGGTACCAAATGGTGCTCTGCAGTGGATTTATCTCTGGTATCTTTTTCTGGCAGTAGTTTGGGGAGGTGAAGAGGCCTACAATTATGCATCATAGGGTTATTGACTTTGTACTTATGGCTGCAAGATGGACACCCCAATGTGCAAAGAAACTATCAAAACCAATGAGACAAAGCTGAACAAACTGCTGAACATGAGAAACTCATGAGTGGCAGCATTGGAAAAAGTATAAGTGTTGAGGGAAAGACATTTAAGGTGTCTAAATGAAATATTACATCTGATTAGCTGTTCCTCTTAGGTTACCACACCAGATTTTCAAGGTGCAAAATACAAATTATATACACACACATTTTTAGTTTTTAGTGTTCCCCTCAATTCTTAATGTGATTGCCATTTGTTCAGAACACACATACATTGGAACAGTCTGTACTGCATACAAAATACCATGCTGCTTTTAGGTGTGCCTTATACACTACACTCGTAACTACGTTGGTTAAGGTTGTTCTGAACTCCTGAAACTTTGAAAGAAATCCACACTTTCACATTACACATTAACCAAATACTCTGTTTATGTTAGCGCATGATCCAATACCCGAAGTGTCAGGGAACACTTAAATACCAGATATTTTTGTTCATGTCTTTAGCAAACGCTTAAATTCTTTATGCTATTTTCTTATTCTTAAGTACATTCCTAAACCTGCAACATTATTAACCATGTGTCTGGAGTACATCTAAACCATTCCTCCTACTGGTAAAGTCTTTGAAGAACCCACTGAGTGTGCAGACTCAGTGGCTAATGTACAACTGAACCTCTGATGGTCTTAGCTGTTCATCATATGTGTACCTAAACTGTTGATGATTGCTTCTGACCATTTCCCACTAATTCTCTCAAACATTCCTTGGAGATAATTCCCAAGTCTCCTATAAACTTGCATCAACTTTCAATTCAATGTTCACAAATTTTATTGGTCCAATGCTCTTGATGCAGCAGTTTCAACAATATTTTAAAAAAAGCTAATTTGAGGGAGAACACATAACCCACAGTTGGAGTTTTCCATTTATATGCTTTACGCACAACACAGCATCAGCAGTTTCCTAGTAGTTCCTTGGAAAGACTGCTCTTCTGGCTAATTTGAAACTATTCTTTTGAATTACAAGCTTTGAAGTGTTCTTCTTTCACAAATGTTTCCCAAAAGTAATTGGTGGGGAACAGTACTGTAGTAAACAACTACAAAAGAAAATGCACTATATGCTTTAAAACCTCCCTAGTGCTTCAGCATTATATCAGGGGCTAGATATTTATTAGGAGATAGCACTTCACTTTCTCGAACCGTCCTTATTTTCGTTATCACTGGGGGCCATGCCCCCTAAACAAATATCCCTGGCTATGGCCCTGGGGGGGACTAGGGGTGAAGTCTTTGTGTCCCTGAGACTTCAGAACAGGAGGCAAGCTCAATTTCAAGCCCGTGGAGCTCTTCCTCAAGCAGGGGACACAGCAATCAGCAAAGTCCTTCTTCTTTTCTTGGTAGCCAGTAGCCACTGCAGGCCAACCCCAGAAAGCAAACAGCACAGGGGCCGTATTCCTCCTCAGCTTCTCCGGCTCTTCTCCTTGGAAAAGGTTCCTCTTCATTCCAAGAAGTGATTTCTGAAGTATTTTCTAGCCCTTAGACTTCCAACAGGTGGCATGCTCTACTTCAAGCCCTTGGAGAAAACTCTAACAGCAGGATGATGAAAGCATATTCCAGTCATTTCCCTGCCCAAGACAGAAGCAACCACTGCAGGGCAACCCCAACAGCACACAGCACAGGGGCAGTACTCCTCCTCCAGCTTTACGGTTCTTCTTCCTGGAAGTTTCCTTAGTTCAGCTGTAATCTAAAGTTCAGGGTTCTGGGCCTCACTTTTTATAACACACATTCCTTTGTTCTCTGGTGGCAGAGTAGCTCTTTGTCCAACCAAAACCAGTTCTCTCCTCTCTGGTGCAGTTGCCCAGCAGGAGGTGGAGACAGCGTTGAGTCTATTCAGGTGCAAGGAAAATCTCCTCCCACCACTTTAAATGCAGACTGGGCCTATTCAGGTGCTAGTGAGAACTCCTCCCCCAACTGGTTGCAGCCAGGCCTATTTAGCCCAGCCCTGACTCATTCAGGAAAGGTAGGACCCAAGTCAACCCCCGTGGCTGACTGAGAGAATGCATATCCCCAGCCTCTGTCACTCCAAAACCATAAAGTCATTAGACAGTATACAATCTAGCAGTGGCACACTGGATGACTAAGCAAGAAAATACCTACTTTCTTAAAGTGGTATTTCAAAGACGGAATGCAAAAATCATCCTCACTAAAAGATGTATCTTTATATTCTGTGTTCAGGCATACTAAACATTACTTTACAATCTTGTCACAATGGTGAGTTATATTTATAAAATGTTATAAATGAACTCCTATTCTATCCTATGGGACAGATAGCCTTACACTAGTGAAAAAGAAATTGGCAGTATTTAACTATCAGGACATGCCACACACATCAGGGCATGTCCTACCTTTCACATACACTGTACCCTGCCCACATGGGTACCTTGGGCCTACATTCAGGGTGGCTCACATGTTAGAAAAGGGAAGGCTAGGGCCTGGCAAATGGGTGCACTTGCCAGGTCAACATGCTAGTACCAAACTGCGCACAGACACTGCAGTGGCATGTCTGAGTTACATTTACAGGCTGCTTCTGTGGGTGGCACAATCAGTGCTGTAGGCCCACTAGCAGTATTTGATTTACAGGCCCTGGGAACAAACAGTGCACTGTACAAGGGACTTACCAGTAAATAAAATATGCCAATCATGGAATCACCAGTCCATAATAACAATTTACAGGGAGAGCGTATGCACTTTAGCCCTGATCAGCAGTGGTAAAGTGCCCATAGTCATAAAACCAACAAAAACAGGGTCCAAAACAGGAGGCCAAAAAGCAAAATGTCTGGGGATAAACCCGCTATGCAAGAAAGGTCTAACAGTAAATATGTCAAAGCCAGGGGGGGATCTATTCACCTTGCGTATATGGACCTCTCAATGCATTTAATTGATATATTTCGAAGGATGCATGGGACACTGTGGTGAGGAGTGGTATGGAACGGATCACTGAAAGAATATCGACTGAAAGAATATCGACTACCCAAAATATCGTTGAGAAAATATCGACAGTCAAAATATCGAGTTTCTATCTACAAACACGTAAGTACAAAAATATCGAGTACAAAATATCGTTTACAAAAATATCTTTGTAAAAAATATCGACTTTACTAAAAACAATGTTTAATTACATTAATATAAAAAATTAATTACTAAAATATAATTAACAATACTTAAAATAACTTTTAATAATTAAATAATTAATGAAAGTAAAACAATAATATTTTTTAATCATATTTCTTAAAACATATATATATATATTAACAAAATTTAATTAAATAATAGCCAATATTGTATATGTACCCCAAAAACCCAAAACTGACCCTGAACCCTAAAAATACCCCGTTACCCAAAAACTAAAAACTGACCCTGAACCCTAAAAATACCCCTTTACCCAAAAACCCAAAACTGACCCTGAACCCTAAAAATAGCCCTTTACCCAAAAACTAAAAACTGACCCTGAACCCTAAAAATACCCCTTTACCCAAAAACCCAAAACTGACCCTGAACCCTAAAAATACCCCTTTACCCAAAAACTAAAAACTGACCCTGAACCCTAAAAATACCCCTTTACACAAAAACTAAAAACTGACCCTGAACCCTAAAAATACCCCTTTACCCAAAAACTAAAAACTGACCCTGAACCCTAAAAATACCTCTTTAATTTAACATAATTAGCAATTAATCAATTAAATTAAATTAATTACCAATTACATTTTAATTAATTAACAAATATTTTTTAATTAACAATTAATTAAATATTACTACCAATTATTAAATGTACATATTTAATTAATTATAATTAAATTACTTCCCACCCTATTCCCCTATAAACCCACAACCCGCTACAGAAAATACATTATTTTAATTTACATAATTAGCAATTAATCAATTAAATTAAATTCATTACCAATTAAATTTTAAATAATTATCATATATTATTTAATTACCAATTAATTAATTATTACTACCAATTAATAAATTTACATATTTAATTAATTATAATTAAATTACTTCCCATCCTATTCCCCTATAAACCCACAACCCGCTACAGAATAAAATTACACAATAATTTAAAAAAATCATTAATTTAAAAATAATTATAACATAAAATGACACTTTTCACACATATTATAACATAAAAACACTATAAATAATTAAATATTATTTAAAAAATTATATTTTTTACTATCTAGATTATATACTTGGATATTTTCACTGTCTATATTATTTACAGTCGATATTACTTCACTTACCTTAAAAACGATATTTTGGCTGTCGATATTCTGTCTAGTCGATATTTTGTCCAAACGATATTTAAAACTCGATATTCTGTCCAAACGATATTTTGGAGTCGATATTATGTCTGTGCACCGTATGGAACAGAGGGTAAACTTTTATCCATAATCAAATCTTCTTTTTTTATTGCCTAGAACCACATCTGTGCAATATAGGGAAAGATCTATCCCAAATAAATTCAAGTGCAATTCCAGTTCTGCTCTAAGCAGATTTTGCGGTTTTAATTTCCAGAACGGACAATGGTTTACATCTTCTTCTAGATGCTTTGTACGCTTTTATGGGGATAAGGCTGGATCTTTAAATCAACCTTGGCAAATCATTTGCCATGAGCATAGTCCCCAAAAATGTCAAAACAAGAACATTTCAATTAGGAAAGGTAGTAATTTCCAAAGTAACAACTTTTACTTATTTAGGATTTCCCCTTGATTCACAGTTAAACTGGATCAGCATGTTTAATATAAGGGTACTGCAATGCCGGAGAGCTATGGAGTCAGTCTCTAGCTCTGCACGTCGACTCAGACATAACCCTGTAAATGATTTAGTTAATATCTATAAAATAAAATGTGTCTCAGTGGCAATGTATATAGCAGGAGTTACAAGGGTGCAAACCAACTACAGCAGGTTGAAAATAAATTGATTCGCAGACTAATGGCTGTCCCTAAACCTACAAATCAAAATAGAAAAGTTCCAAATATACATAAACCATTAGGTTTATTTCTCCAAGGCCTATATACACAGTTACAAGTACACCACTACGTAGGCATGGGACTCACTAACACTAATCATTCTCTCCATGCATTCAAATATTGACGTAAGTTTCACAAAGAAAAGTATAATATCAAAGCACCATTTATAAGACTGTCACAAAGTATTGCACGATAATTTCATACAAGTTTATTAAATGCAAAATTTTCAATAGACATTTTGTGTGTAAACAATATAAAATCACAAGAACAATATGTAAAACCAGTATCACAGTACTGTATATTCAGATAAAAAAAGAAACAATTTGTCGACGCAGCGTTTCGGTTTTTTGAAGTTAAAAACACCTTCTTCAGGACAGTTTCTTTAGTTTAGCAATACACTGGGGACCTGTCGATTCTCCCTCTTGAGTATAGTTCACCAACTTAATGTACCCCCTTTCTCAGTGTTGGTACCGTATTTGAGTTTACCTTTATTTTCAGTATCAATCCACATATACAACATTCAGCGGAGCCACCGTTTTTAATTCGAGTACTCAGTCTTGGAGCTAATAAAATGCACAGGGGTAGTTGATATATAAGTGGATCTCTGTTGTGGTCTCAATCCGACTTGTATAGAGGATTGCCTTCAAAGGGATGGCCTCCTGGGTTGGTCTCTTTTCAATTTGGACCAGTCCGGGTATGAGTATACGGCCTCCCTGCTCCGTCTGCAGTTGCACTAGCGTCTGACGTCAGTCTTCGCCGGATTCTATATCACGAAGTCCCTAAACCTACACCACCTTTTATGAGTCATCTCGAGGTAGGACTGGAGCCAGTGGAAGATAGGATAACATTAAGTCCCTTACTTTTGTGGACATGAGATTGGGGAAATCCTGAGGCCCCTTTTGCAAAGGAATTGTTAATGGATTGCCTTGCTTTAGATGATGTTATGGCAATTTCCCAGGATTAGATTTATTAAAAGTGTTTTTTTAGATCTGGATCTAGTGGAGTTGTTTCACAACCTGGACATTTTTGAAGCACAAACCAAGATGCAGGTGAAGGAAATGTTCCTGGAAAGGCAAGCCAGACTTCACCATGTGAAATTTAGTACACTGTTCTCTAGTATTAATTATAGGCTAATTAAACAGCCTATGGGTTGTAAGTTTTATCTGGCCAGTGTCCCAAATATTAAGCACCTGTTCTAATTATACGAGACTTCGCCTTACCCTTATCCATTTTTAGTAGGATTTCCCAGACATTGCCAAAGTGTCCCTGTGATAATGTGCCCCTTCAAAGCACTATACACTTTATGCTTTTCTGTCATTTAGATTCCTGTTCATGTAAGCGTTACTTGGTAGCAATCTTAAGTGTGTTTTGTAAGTGATTTTATTGTATGTTTAGTGTATTTCGGATATTCACATTGTTCTTTTTATCAAAGTTGAATGATGGTGATATATCAAGAGCATCTCTATGTTATGGCTAGGCTGTAGTTTAAATGCTTTGAAGTGGCACATGGCTGTCTTTGGCATTTTTATATAGTCTTAAGTCACACCTACAGTGCACCTTGTAAGCCTAAAGGGCAGGGTGCTCATATATGAAAGAGGGCTCACTACATATTGGGATTGGTGTGCCCTCACAGTGAAATAAAAGCAAAATTATGTTTCACTTGTTTAGGACTTCCTGGACTTTTTCCTAAGTAAGTTTACATGAGATTCAAATTATAATTTCCTTCATCCACTTAGCTAAAGATTATGCCTGGGCAGAGCTAGTGGATTTTCACTCCATGGAATTCCGTGGAGTTATTGAAGAACTCTGCCAAATACCACTGAGTTCCACGAGTTGGACGAGCTACCGGCTCCAAGTACACAGGTAGGTTATGGAGCAAGAATGGCTTATCTGGTGGTTTTTGTGTACTGTAAAACACTATCATCAGTTACCTCTCAATCCAGCGTATTCTGACCCACATTGACTTCTCTTGCATTTGTGACTCCACTTTCCATTTATGGATCTTGTCTTCGAGCACGAACACAATCTGTGGTCCTCCGGTGAAGGGGTGGAGGGGCAGACCCTGCTCATAAGGTTGGCGGGGGTCCTTCACTTATTCAGTTTGTGCTGGCTCTCTGACCCTCTTTCCTGCTGACCTTGCGCTGCTCTATCCATGGAGCTCGCATCCTCCCTCTTTAGCTCGAACCTCTGCTGTGCCCCCTCTAGCTGCAGCTCACACCAGCTTTTCACCCTGCCTCCAGAAATAGTGTCACACTTGGTGCCTGTTTTAACTCAATGGCCGCCAGTGCCAACCACCCTGCCTTCCAACAACACCCTCCATGTCACAGCTTCACTCCTTCCTGTCTTGCCTCTCAAATGCACCAAGGTGCAGCACACTGAAGCAGACGTGAAGTTTTCACTGTTCAACTGGCTCAGGACGAACTCTGTGCTAGCCACAGTGCTGACACTAAAGTAGTTCTCCTGTGCCCCTTCTCCCTTGTCAACCCCTTCCTGGTCGTACCACTCAGAAGGATGTCAAACGGTACAACAAATAGCACCCCTCGAAAGTGAGAGCATAGTCATCGCGAAGCATGCTCTAAGTCGCCCGCAGAGTTTTAATGATGTAGCGTACAGCTCAGAGAGTGACCCAGACCTTGGGCGCCTTACTGTGCTGAGGTGAGGGAAACATGATATACACACAAATCAGCTCCTACAAGTGCTTGGAATATTAACCCAGTCTATTAAATGTTAATAGTGGAGTATTCAGACACAGACCCTAAAAGTTGCAGTGGATCACAGTCTTGCACATCTGATCTGACCTATGGCAACAAAATGAACAGCAACAATTACATCAAAATCCCCTCTCTGCTCTCAATAAGTTTGAATATTCCCTTGGTGTTGAGAAGCCACACGTGCCAGTCTTTTCCATATTTGCTCAAATTGGGGAAGCAACAGTGCTTGACATGCGATTCCTTATGAATATGTCTCAAAGTATGTAAAGCACTTTGACGTCAATGACGGCCCAGTCTGAGCTATATTAAAGTTAATGATAAATAAATATAGGTAGATAGCTCATGCTGTTTTGGCAGCCCGAGCTACTTAAAGTGAGGTAGAGAACTCACGCAGTGCTATCCTTGTCAAAAATGGACTCAACCACCAAAGAATCTCATTTATATGTTTTTGCTTTTTGTTATTTCTTAAAAGAGGGCTAGCTTTAAGTGGAATTACACGTTTAATGAGAAACTAGTTTCCAGCATTCAACCCTATGCAGGTGCAGATTCCTTCTCTCCAACACTCTAGAATTTTATGGTGCAGCTAGAATGGGCACCGGGAAACTCCACTATGCAGTGGCCCGTGGAGTTTTTTTGCCAAATTTCATCTCCTCTCATAGCAGAGCACGGAGTGGGAAAAACCCCACGGACTTCACCGCCCACCCCTACTAAATATTACAAAATTGCTTCTAATTTATATCGTGCTCAGTCTTTCAAATTTGATTTAACGGTGAAGCAGATTTCTGATATATTATGCTGAAAGAAACTTTATAAATGTTTACTATATGCTGCACGGGCCAGAACTGAGTCAGAACTGATTTAAAACCATTTCTGCCACACCGCGAGAAGTAATGACCCCTGACTCAGAGGACAATGGCCCACCTTTGAGCCCAAAAAGTACAGATGGGTATCAGCTGCTGACCACTTAGAAGAGATTAGGTATCTAGGAGTGTTCAGTAACAGTAGACAGAACAAAGGGCAGCTTTAGCGCAACCTCTTTTGTCTTAGTATTCATACCCAGGACCTTCCAAGGCAACCAAGCTCCAGTCACAGTAGGAGGCAAAAGCATATGTCCCCTGTCATGCGGAAAGAGAGTGCATCTGAATAGGTGAGTGGCTTTGAAGCATATTGATGGTACCATGAAACGGGGTCTCCTGTTTAATTTTACAATAAAACAAAAAGTAAATGCTGAAAAAGGAGGTGGGAATTGTGAGAAAATGTTTAGATTGATGGAAGAATTTCTGTAATCACTGGCCAATGCACAGGATACATTTGCCACTTCCACCAATACCTCCTCAGAACATTCCTGGACCTTACAAAACTCCATCTGATGAAGAAAGCTTTGCTAGAGAAAACTCCTGACTCCTGCAAAAACAGGAATCCCACCAGGACTAAAGCATGCGAGGGCTTTTAATGCCACCTGGCACCCAGGGACTGGAACTGCTCTCCAAGCGTCACATGGTTGGCCTTATATCACCTGCTTCAGGTGCACAAAAAGTAGAAGGGAATCTGAGCCCAAGAACTCCTCATGTGTAAAGGCCAGCCCTGAGGAGCTAAGTGCTGCAGGAGTGCCCAGAAGAAGGTTTCCCAGAACTTTTGAAAAATTAGGACATAGTCATTTTTTTCAACTGGTGGAGAACCTCAACCAAAGTGTGTCCAGGGAGGACTCAACCAAGGTGAGCTAGAACTCCTGGTTCATCCCATTCAAAGATTTTTGCTCACTGAAAACTATTCAGCAGGGCTTCCTAGAGAAGGTACCTAGTCATGTAGAGTCCTGCTGCCCTACAGCTTGCAGCCTTGCCCCAATGGTGGATTTTGACTTCCAATAAAGTGAATAAGACCGATGGTTCAAATTTGAACGGGAGCAAGATGGCAAATCTGTACGGCCGGTGAAGTAATGCAGGTTTGTCACACTATGAAATGTTGGCAAAAAAAAACACCTGCTTTAGTGGGAGCTCAATAATGATGTATCTGACTTTGAGGGACCATGTCTGGCCACAGCTTTGGAACTTGCCCCAATGGAAGATTTCAACTTCCACAAAAAGTTAGAAGGTTACAACTTTTACCCGGATAACCCACTTGTGTAAGCAATCTTAGTTCCATTGTAGTTGGCCTGAAATCACACATATGTCCTGATCAACTGCAAACAGTGAAAACCCACTCGTAGGTTGACACTACAGACCTTTTAAGAAAAATGATGGGAGTTCCCTACATCATTGAATTGGTCAGAGTTGATCACTTCTGCCACAACACATGTACTTCATTTAACGCCCTGAAGGGTTGCAATATCCATCATATAGTATTATGCTTAACCGAAACGCGCGTCGGCAGAGTTCTGCTCTGTTACTATATTTTTCTTGTTTTGGTTGTTTACGAGTATCCGTAGGATCAATTGATATATGTACAGTGTTTCCAAATACTTATAAATGCATGTTTATTGAAGCCAGTTGGACCCTGGTCAAGTAATGCTATATTTGAGCATTTTTGTTTTCACCGTCTGAAATGTATGTTTTTTCTGCGTATGAGTAGGTATGAGTGATTTGAATCGTGAGGGTATAGTTGTGTTCTTTTAGTATTGAGTTTGAACTAGAAGGGAGATCCTATGATTTATTGAACTTTTGTAATGTTAAATTCTAGAAAAACTTATATTTTGAAAATAGAAAATTAAGAAATTGGTGTGAGTTATGACTTAATATTTTGAGAATTTTTCATTGTTTAAATAATTAGGAGAAGCTGTTGCTGTGTGTTATTACTTATGTTATTTGAATGTGGCTACAGTGTATTACAAAAAGATGCATCTAGAAAGGTTCTCATGAGAACTTTGGAAGCCTACTCTGTTAGCTATTCAGTGTTCCAATGTGCAACAGTGAGCTGTTCTATGAAATGAAACATTAATATTTGGCATGTCCTGGTTAGAATATAGAATTTAAACCTAAAGCAAACATGTATTTAATTAATATAATTGTTCATTGTAAGCAAGTGGCAAAGGAAACAGTCGAAAATATAATGTATTCATATGGTGTGAGGAAGGGAAGAAATACATTTTGCAGCAAACAACACATTTCAGGAAGATGTCAAGTTCTCCAGTTCAGTCATGAATTTAAATCATCATTTACAAAAAACTATTTACTTTATTAAAGGGATAGAAAAGAATCAAGGAAATATTGAGAGCTAGCAGTGAAAGAACGATAGTGATTTCTGCAGAAATAAGCAGCATTTTTAGTTTTTGAATGTTTAATAAAAGCACTTTTTTCTAACCACTGCTTTGATGTGCATTTTCAATGCTAACAAAAAAGCACATTTATATATTATTTTTAGGTTACATTTACATAAAAAAAAGTTAAACTTCCACCCTGACTATATGGGACATGTTATCAATTACCTCCTTCAAGTTGGACATGTACGTTTTGAATAATGGATTTGAAAGCCTCCTAAGGGAGTGCATTTTCTTTTAGTTTCAAAATCTAGGGGTTGTTCCCAAGACATGTCATACAAGTTTGATGTAAGACCTACATTCGGATAGAGCATGGGTGATTTTGGCTATTTTAGCTCCCCATGAATTTAGTCATGTTACCAACCTTTCAAGAACTTCTATTTCCAAGTACAATGTGATAATATATGGGTTGTGCAAAGCACCGAGATTCTCATGACTGACTCAGTCTGACTCTCCTCTGCTCTCAAAACAAGTCGCAAAAAAAAATACCAAAATAAATAAAAAAAAGTGGCTGATAAGCAAGCAAAAAGGCTTGGACAACTGGACCTGAGGCAGTAAGCATTTATGCACCTTGTGCTGCTTTGAGGATATGTTCTTCCTTTTTACCACTTCTCTGTGGCCCAGTTGTCAAAATGCTCCTGTGCATGCTGAAGCATTCTTGAGGTGTGCCAGTTCTAGAGCACAAACTTTGCAATGGATGAAGTTTTTTGGCTCCTCGTGAGATAGTGCAAGTACAGAATCCAAAGGTAAGCCTCATGGTTCGATCATCTCTGGTTCTGCTTCACCAGCCACTGGCTTAGAGTTATATATGACCAATGCTCATTGGACATGAGAATGGATTTCAGTTTGTCTTATTGTAATGACCATTGACTTTCATGCACTCAAGATTGCCAGAGGGTATGCAGCTCAGTATTTCTAAAGGACTTTTTTAGAAGTATGGGTGTAAAGCAACACTTTGGAATTTTACAAAAAGCATATGTGTATTGATCTATTTGATTTGTATCTCTGACATGAGTGTCTCTACATACAACCGTTTGGTATGTGATGTTGGAGTAGCCACAGCCTGCTTACTACCAAAAGAAAAAAAGGATGCAATGGGGAGATGGGTGGGAACATTGTATTTGGGACAATGCACTCTACATAATAAGAACATTCTTAAGGATTAAATTGCACAGGTTTAGAGTGGCAATGGTGAAGATTTACCGCAATAATTAGGGTTAAAATACAAATCTGGGAATATAATCCATGTCACTAGGTTCCACGGTGAATGTCTGTTATACCACAGCTACTCCCAGCTTGTGTACTGTGCGGGTATTAGGTAGTTCTCAGTTAGAAGTACGACGTTTTCACCTCTTGGAAGCTAGGAATGTATATTGAAAAACACGAAAATAACCTTGTGGAACCCACGCAGTACAATGTCTGAGGGTTTATTGGATGCACTGGGACAGCGAGAAATGGATCCTCTCACCAATCATTGATACATTGACGCTGATAACAGACAAGGAACAGTAGGCCCACACATATTCTTTATTTGGTTTTCCACTCTGCCGTTGTTCTTGCTGTACAATCACTCCCTGTGGCTTTCATATTAAAAGCAGCTTGTGCTTTCTGTTTGACTTATGCACATTCTGGATCAAGGCATCAGTCTCTATGTGACTTCACAACAGAGCTGTGTGACTGCAGATTATGGTGGAAAGGAGCTCCTTGACTCAGCGGCACATGGTATGAATATAATTCCTCAACAGGCCCGACCAATTTTATTTTTCGTTTAAAAAAATATAGGTTATTCCAATTTTTATGAATCACCCACCATTTGAAGAATACCCAAGAGATTAAAGGCTTTCTTTTTGTGATTATGGACTATAAATTATACTGCAAAATGGCTAACTTGGTTTAACAAAAAGCTTGTGTGTGCAGCACAGTTTCTGTTTTCCTGCTCCAAAAAGTCTTCAGCTAAATTATTTTCCACTTACTGTAAACATTTATTTCTGCAGACGGTTCCGCAGGCAAGATATACGGCATGGAAATGCAGTTCAACAGTGCTTTGGACAACTGTTTAATGGTAAGTTCCTGCAGTTGTCAGGAAGTGAGCATTGAGCATCTTTAATATTTTTCAGAAATAAGAGGCCAAGTCAAGAAAGTGTATGTGTGCACAGGACTTTAGAATGTATCCCCATCATGTACAGCATGCTTCCTGCATCTCCTTAGGGTATTTTTTGCCTCGGAGCATCTGATATAAAACGAACTTATAAAGTGTACATACCACCGTAGAGTTAGAGAAGCTCACAAGGGAACCAGTGTGTATGTATGTATAGGTATTTAAAAAGCACAAACAAGTACAGCATTTCAGAGCAAGGGTACCACAGCCAGATAAAAGACACCGGAGCACAGCGTTATTAGACCTCAGCAATCGTAGTAGAAGGGACCATCCTAACTACCTACATTGCTCACTGCCTGCATGTGAATCATTTCAGCCCATTGTGCTCAGTTGCACTCTACGAGCATGTAACATAGCTTGAGGGCAGGCTTATTTTGCTTCTCTGTTGACCAATTCTCCTCTGCACCTCAAATCATAAACCGGCAAGTACTTAGGGGTTCTGTGATTGGTGCTGATCAGTACATTCTGTCCCTTTTCTCATGTGAGAATAAAATAACGTAATGAAGTTAGTGCTTCTGTGTCCCACCAGGAATCCTCACAGTAGAAGGGAAAGTATTTTTCTACTTTAAAGTCCACAAAAAATGTATACGTTGAAATTGTTTTCTGTTGTGTGGGACTCGATCAACATCAATTATTTATGACCTGTGGTGCGCAGGCCATTGAAAGCTCGAGGCAGTTGACTGCCTATGGCTCATGTAGAGGGCTTGGAAGGAGTCTCACCTTTCCTGCTTATCTAAACTGTAAGATCTTGGGCAAATATTGTATTTCACCATACTTCCTTTATCTTCATTGTAATATATAAGAGCCGCTTCAAATGCATGACTTTAGGATATGCATTGTGCTAAATGCTCTCTTCTGTGTGATTTTATAGTTTACAATGTTGCTCCATGTATGCAAAGAAGTCAGTCCCTATGCGAGTTCAGCTTGTCAATTGGCTTTCCTCTTCGTTCACAAGTGGCATTATCATCAGGGCAGGGGACCAGAGATTGTTTTTTTTAAGTTCAGGTTTAAAAATGTTCACTCTTGAAAGGTCTCAATACAGTGATATTATCTGATGAGCAGGGGTAAGGGATTGGGCATATTACAGAAATGCATTTGCTTATTTTAGAAATGCATTGACATATTTTTACATGATGTGTGTTGCATGATTTAGTTGCCAAATATTTTCAAAGTTTGAATAATGCAGGGCCCCTTAGAGCCAAGCTAGACCTCTGGCTCAGGTCTGGTTTCACCCCTCCTTGTTAATTTGTTAGTTTGGCGACCTCGGTTTGAGTCTGCCTCATTGGTAGCAGTATGAAGAGTCTGCATATTAACCCCAGGCTTGGAGTAGGCACATTCCACCACACCCTGTGGCAATATAGCATGTTCGGTAATGTCTGCATTAACATAACAGCTGTGCAGAGTATCCGGTCGAAACTGTACAGTGTGTAACCTGCATTTTTGTTATAATGATCATCATCTGTTTAAATTTGTCAGTAGATGTAATGGTGGTATGCTAGAAAGGATAAGGCATTTTATAGTTTTGATATTCACAATTGTAGTTTCTAGCATGTTTTTTTTACATTGCATAAATATGCTTTGTTTATGGTGCCAGATTTAGTATGCCTATCTTGCAGCACTTAGTGGCTTGGCTAATGTAGTTAGACACAAACGTAATCCACATTTGGTCTGTTCATTCCTTCGAACAGGGACCTCAAGTCACAGGCTTAAGTACTAAGTAGCTTTAATTGTTAAATCTCGCAATATGCTCAAATGATAGACCTGCTGAACTTGTGATGTAATTTCCTGTAATGTCACACACCCTGATGTCACGCACCCTGATGTCACACACCGTGATCTCATTTGTATACTGCCCAACTTGTTGAGTCCCCCCACTACATTTTTTAGGGGGTTGCCTTGCAAGCAGTCAATCGGCAATAATGCAGCCTCCCGTCTGTGCTGAGGCAATCCATAAACGCTTTCGCATGATGTCACTGCCACACTGCCTAGCTGCCTTCGGTCAAGTAGCTAATGACAGAACTTTGGGATTGCGCAACACTGTTATTGGACCATGACAATCTGCAACCAGTCTCACAAAGGACTGCCAAACCACTCGTAAACATATAAAGTAAAGAGATCTTCCACAGGAGACCACCCCTGCTCCTCCACATGACACTGCCCCTCCTAGCCTAAAACATCCATATTGTTTGTAGAAATCAGTACTGTCTAATCAACTGACAAAAAGTAGTATTGCCCTGGGTGTACTCGCTTTAATGTATTCGCCCAGTAGGAAGATGGGTCTGGGAGGCGCTGGTTCATGTTTACTTGCGGGCCCTGAAACAAGTGCTGATTATAACCAGAATGCTCAATTTTTCAAGGTATGAAGAGGAACAGATGAAAGAAGTGTAAAAATAGGGTTTAGGGTTTTGTGTAAACTAAACCAACTTCAGCCTTTACCCACTATCCAGCTCTATTCTGCCAGTAACTGTCAGTCCGCTTCAGTCTGTATTTTGCTGAAATATTGACATTTCTTAAAATTTCAAGGTATTATGAAAGACAATCATGTTTCTTAATTGGCAGACTACACCAAGTGGCTACGTCTTGTACTGCATCTGTTTAGTTGATGTGAATCAATTGCTGGGGAAACAGGAATACAAAAAATGAATTCACTTGTTCAGTTTCTACTTTTCATTAGAGCACTAGTACGTAGCTGTGGTACTGCTTTGTAACACTAACATAAAAGGAAATCCTGGTACTAGCAAATAAACAACTTAAACAGAGCAAATTTTCAAGATGTTGTGTTTTGTGGGTGATGTTGGAGGAAGAATTCTAAATATATGTCCATCGGTCTCAGGCTTACTCTATCCCCAGCAGCTCCGCTCCTCCTGCTCCACTGCTGAGCCTCCAGCCCCTCCTGTGAGGTGTTTGAGGCCGCTGCCTGCTGGTTCCTCCGTGCATGCCCTGTTCCTGCCACTGCCTGACTGCTTCTCCTCGGGTGATCAGCTGTATTCCTAATTCTCGCTACTGCTACTGTATTGTTTTATGGGTTGATTGTATTTTACTGCTTGGTTTACTTTATTTCATGTTTTGCTCTGTTTCTCTACTCTGCCTGCTCCGCTTTTCCCCTCCTTCCCACCGCTGCTGCCCCTGCGGCCCCTCACCCGTGTCCACGCCCATTTCCAACCTCCTAGCTGCTCTTCCCTCCCCTACCTTACTTAATGGCGGCCGCTGCGCGGTCGTGCAGCGGCTGTGCCGCTAGTGCTCCGAAGCCGTGCCAAAGGAAAGCCCGCCTGCACCCGTCCGCATCCCGACCATGGTCAGCACCAAGAACCCTGGATCTCCAACCATCCACCGTTACGACACTACCACCCTCCTCGCACTCAACCCCGGAAGACTCAGAGACTGCCAACAGGCCTCGCCAAACATGACCCATGGCCAGTTCTCCTGCCTCCACTGCCGCCAGACCTTCACCACCACCCCGGCCTCCAACACCGGCGACGCCTGCACCGGCGACGCCCTAAGATGCATCCTCCTCAACACGCGCTCCGTACACAAACACGCCATTGAAATGTGGAACCTACTCGACTCCCTCTCTCCCGACATCGCCTTCTTCACGGAGACCTGGACTAATGCCTCCTCCGCACCCGACATCAACACTGCCATCCTGGATGGATACAAGATCCAGAGGAAGGACCGCTTCAACCAACCTGGAAGGGGCCTCACCATCGACCACAAGAGCACCCTCCGCCTCATCACCTCCAGCGAAACCTTCCCCTCTGCCGAACACCTACACTTCCAGATCCAGACCAGTCCCAACAACACACTTCGGGGGAACCCTCATCTACAGACCCTCACCCCCCAGGCACCCTCCACCACCGCCATCACCAACATCATCGCACCCCACGCCATTGCCTCAATGAACTACATACTCATTGGAGACCTGAACTTCCACCTCGACAACCCCAGTGACCCCAACTCCACCATCCTTCGTGACAACCTCACCAACATCAAACTTAAACATCTCATCAACAAACCATCCCACAGAGCAGGACACACCCTTGAGCCCATCTGCGCTTCAGCCACACAACGCAACCGCCATGGACGGACCACCACTGCGTACACTTCACTGACGACAAACCCAAGGCACCCAAACCAGCCACCACGAAGGAACTGGAGCAAGGTTACCGATGAGCAACTCATCTCCACCTTCACCCGAGACATCCATACCTGGGCATTCGAAGACGGATTTTGTTGTGGATTCGAACTTCATCCACGACAAAATCCTCTCCACCTTCACCAACTCCAAAGAACTCTTCAGTGTCATCCAGGAATTCACCAACCCACGCAGCAAAGCCACAGACATCACCCCGTCCCAAGACCTCTGTGACAAGCTTGAAACCTACTTCCACCTCAAGATCAAAAACCGCTATGACAACTTCGTCGACCATCCACCAGATGCCACAGATGGCCCCCTGCCCCCCAGAGACACCAGCCAATTGGACACAGATCACGACTGAGGACACCGACTGGACCATGAAAGGCATCCACTTGGGGGCCCCCACCAACCTCTTACCTCCTCACATCTACCACAGAGCCGCGGCTACCATCGCACCCGAACTACAACACAGCATCAACACCACCTTCAAAACAGGCACCTTCCCAGATGACTGGAAGCATGCTGAAGTCATGCCCCTGCTCAAGAAGCCCACAGCTGACCCCACCGACCTCAAGAATTACCGGCCCATCTCACTCCTCCCCTTCGCAGTCGAAGTTGCAGAGAAAACAGTCAACAATGAACTGACACGATTCATCAAAGAGAACGCCATCCTCGACCCGTCCAAATCCAGATTCCGAAGTAACACAGCACCGAGACCGCCCCACTCGCCGCCACAGATGACATCCTCACCCTCCTGGACCGAGGCCCTCATCCTACTCGACCTATCAGCGGCCTTTGACACCGTCTCCCACCGCACACTTGTCGCCAGACTACAAGACGCCGGCATACAAGGAACAGCCCTCGACTGGATCCCATCATTCCTCACCGGAAGAAGCCAAAGGATCTGACTGCCACCATTCCTCTCCGATCCCATGAAAATCACCTGCGGAGTCCCACAGTGGTCATCACTGAGCCTGACCCTCTTCAACATCTACATGACCCCCCTCGCAGCCGTCGTCCAACAACACAGCCTCAACATTGTACCCTACGCTGACGACACCCAGCTCCTCCTCTTCCTCACCAAAGACCTCACCACCGCCAAACTCAACTTCCAGAAAGGAATGCAAGATGTCACAGTCTGGATGACCAACAGCTGCCTGAAACTCAACACTGAGAAGACAGAAGTCCTTGTCCTTGGAGCCACCCCTTCAGGACGAGACAACACCCGGCGGCTGAACACCCTCGGAAGCCCACATACCCCGTCAGACCACGCCAAAAACCTCTGCATTGTACTCGACTCATCACTCACCATGAACCGACAGGTCAACACCGTCATCTCCAGCTGCTTTAACACCCGCCGCATCCTCCGCAAGACCTTCAAATGGATCCCCCTGAGTCAAGGAAGACAGTCACCCACACACTCATCGCCAGCAGACTGGACTATGGAAACGCACTGTACGCCGGCATCAACAAGTCCCTACTCCACAAACTCCAGACAATACAGAACACCGCTGCCAGACTGGTCCTCGGCATCCCCCAGCACGAACACATCAGCCAACACCTACGAAGACTCCACTGCCTCATTGAGGAGAAAAGAGTCACCTACAAAATCCTCACTCATGCCTACAGATGCTTACACAACAACGGACCCAAATACCTCAATGACAGAATCAACTTCCACTCACCCAAAAGAAAACTCCGATCTTCCAACCTCAGACTGGCTGAAACCCCGCGCATCCACAGAGCCAGAGCAGGCGAAAGATCATTCTTGCGCATTACAGCCAAGACCTGGAATGAGCTACCAGCAGGCATCCGACGTGCCCCCTCCCTGAACACCTTCAGAAAGACCCTCAAGACCTGGCTCTTCGGCTAAACAGATCTGCAGCCCCCCCCCCCCCCAGTGCCTTGAGACCCTCACAGGTGAGTAGTGCGCATACAATTTCCCCCTGATTAATTGATTGCCTAAGCTCAATTTCAGAACTCCAAAATGTTATTTAAAATGCCCGACAACTGATCACAATGAAAATGTTTGAAAGAAGATCCCAGACCATTAAAGTTGAAGAACAGACAAAATATGCCTGGCAATCACAGTAAATATTTTTTTGTGGGGGGGATTTTGTAAAATTGTATTTGAACACAGATCAAAATATTAAAATGCACAAATGTGAAATTCTCACATGTACTAGTGGGTGGTTGCACCTTCCCTAGACAAACTCAAGGTCCCTGTGGGGAGAACTCTCCAACCCATTGTAAATCTGAGACTGTGCGGCAGCAAGATGCCAGAAATACCGACAATAGGAACCGAAACAGAAATAGCACTTGTATAAACGCAAGGGGTCTGTAAACACTCTGAGTATATGATTCGGGAATTCAGACAATATGGCTTTTTAGATACTAGAGTTTTAATTATGTACTTGACAGTTTTTAAAATGAGTATATTTTTTGTATTGCAATGGTTTTAATTAACTATGCAAATAAATTAAACTTGAAACTTGAAACCATTGTAAAGCAACTCGCTGGCATTGCATGGATGTTTCTAAACAAGTTATATATTTACCACTCGTAAAGCCGTAAAAAAGTACACCTT
Source organism: Lissotriton helveticus (assembly GCF_964261635.1). Classification (NCBI taxonomy): domain Eukaryota; kingdom Metazoa; phylum Chordata; class Amphibia; order Caudata; family Salamandridae; genus Lissotriton; species Lissotriton helveticus. The sequence goes on along the minus strand of NC_136057.1, from coordinate 657,384,538 downwards.
CATTAGAAGTTCTATTATGCGCTTGAAGGAAGATGGTCTACCTTCTACAGCAAGCCCATACATGCATGCAAAGTTATACAATGATTGGAATTTTAATCAGTATCAACACTTAAACAATTGTCACCTTTGAAGTAAGTAAAAAAATGACCAAGTATTAATGCCATGGAAGCCGGCTGCCCAGTTCCCATCGTGAGCATCTAAAGGCAACAGATGCCATGCGTTGAAAAAGGAGTTAATCATGGAAGGCCAGCTCAGTAATCTGTTGCTTTGTAACGTAAGTGTACATATTCCATTGATCTGATGTCTTATATCAAGCTGATATTCTGCCATATTAGAGGATGTATCATACCTTATATGATATTGGAGTTTGAGGGAAACGGATCACTTACAAGTAAAATGTTAATGTTTAGTCAACATGTTGTGTTGATGTGATCAAAACTATAAAAACAGCACATGGTTTGTAACATGGTTCATTTCCGTTGAGTAACTTTTTTGAAGACAGCACCCCTAAAGGAATATAAGAAGGCTATTTAACTTACACGTAGAGTAACAATGGTGATCTTTATGTTCACAGACGAAACCGTGACCAAGACGGAAGAGCTTCTTGTGTATGGAATTGAATACAACAACACTCTTCTGGAGTGCATGCCTAGATCCCTGCAAGCCAAGGTTATATGGTTTGTCCAGCGAGCCCATGAAACAAGGAAAGAAGAGGTAATTATGTATCCACATTGGTCACAGCATTTAAAATTGAAAGAGCTGAAATACAAAAAATACAGAGACCTTTAGCTTCACCCAAATGGATAAATATATTGTCCTTAAATGCAAGGTAAAGGTAAATGAAGAGGTATCTCACATATGAAGTAGGGAAAGTTGATGTTTTCATCACCCATCAATCAATCAATCAATCAGGGGATTATAAGCGCACTTCTCACCCGTGAGGGTCTCAAGGCGCTGGGGAAGGGGTCGGGGAGGATGCAGCTCAGGGTTGGCCAAAAAGCCAGGTCTTGAGGGTCTTCCTGAAGGTGTGCAGAGTGGGAGAGGTTCTGATGTTGACAGGGAGTTCATTTCGGGTTTTGGCTGCAACAGTGGGAGAAGGCTCTACCCCCGCCTCTAGTTCTGCAGATGCATGGGGTCATTGCCAAGGCGAGGTTTCTTTTGGGTGCATGGAAGGAGATTCTTTCATTGAGGTATTTGGGTTGGATGTTGCGGGGGGGATTTGTGGGCGTAGGTGAGTAACTTGAAGGTAACTCTTTCTGACGGGGAGCCAGTGGAGATCTTGCAGGTGTTGGTTCATGTGTTCCTGTTGTGGGGTGCCGAGGACGTGTCTGGCAGCAGTGTTTTGGATGATCTGGAGTTTCTATAGCAGGGATTTGTTGATTCTCGGATAGAGGGTGTTTCCGTAGTCCAGTCTGCTCGTGATGAGGGCGTGGTTGGCGGCCTTTCTGGCTTCAGGTTGTATCCACTTGAAGGTCTTGCAAAGGATGCAGAGGGAGTTGAAACAGGTGGACCCATAGGTCTGCTGTCTACAAGAGAATTAAGAAGAAGACACAGATTGGCAGGACACAGGTTACAGGTTACAGTGTTACAGCCAAGGTATGGTGTTTAATTATTACAGCATTATGCATGTGTAGGACACAAAGTAGAACACAGCTACACAGTGGCACCTACTATACATATATAAGTATTTATGTATATATATATATATATATATATATATATATATATATATATATATATATATATATATATATATATATATATATATGCCACGAAAGATTCTTTAGAGTAAAAGAACCGGAGAGACACAGCAGGGGAGTATGGGAAGGGTCTTTATTTTCATGGAGCTGCTAGCATGACGCGTTTCGGTGCAATACCTTCCTCAGATGCCAGCCCCAGCTACAGTTTGAAATCGCCAGAAGAGTCTTTATTTAATGTCCTTCTGTCCCGCCTGGATTGGCTGTTCAGGTGGGCGGGGTTGGATTCACGAACAGCACCGCAGCAGCGTCAGCTGACTACAGGTACCAGCATGCCCTGTCCACGACATGCAGGTAAGTGATTCCACCCAGTCCTTGTGTCCCAAGTAGGGCCCTGAGCGTGTGGGCGAGGAATATTCTTATGGCAAAAGCTGTGCAAGTGAAAGTTTGAACCCTTCCCGGGTCCCCTAGACGCTTCAGCTGCATGTATCCGTTCTCAGCCGGGCCATGGATCCGTCGATGAAGTCATCGCAGCTCCTCCGTGTAGTCACAGTAATAGAAGCACAGAGGCTGAGAGTGGGTGCAGCGGGTCAGTGCGTTCCAATAAATTGGAAGAAAAGAATGCCGAAGCTGTTGTCCTGTTTGCACTTTCCTCTGAATGAAGCGGGTCTCTCACAGCACGCCTCAGGACTGGCGTGCAAAGTAAATGCCACGAAAGATTCTTTAGAGTAAAAGAACCGGAGAGACACAGCAGGGGAGTATGGGAAGGGTCTTTATTTTCATGGAGCTGCTAGCATGACGCGTTTCGGTGCAATACCTTCCTCAGATGCCAGCCCCAGCTACAGTTTGAAATCGCCAGAAGAGTCTTTATTTAATGTCCTTCTGTCCCGCCTGGATTGGCTGTTCAGGTGGGCGGGGTTGGATTCACGAACAGCACCGCAGCAGCGTCAGCTGACTACAGGTACCAGCATGCCCTGTCCACGACATGCAGGTAAGTGATTCCACCCAGTCCTTGTGTCCCAAGTAGGGCCCTGAGCGTGTGGGCGAGGAATATTCTTATGGCAAAAGCTGTGCAAGTGAAAGTTTGAACCCTTCCCGGGTCCCCTAGACGCTTCAGCTGCATGTATCCGTTCTCAGCCGGGCCATGGATCCGTCGATGAAGTCATCGCAGCTCCTCCGTGTAGTCACAGTAATAGAAGCACAGAGGCTGAGAGTGGGTGCAGCGGGTCAGTGCGTTCCAATAACTTGGAAGAAAAGAATGCCGAAGCTGTTGTCCTGTTTGCACTTTCCTCTGAATGAAGCGGGTCTCTCACAGCACGCCTCAGGACTGGCGTGCAAAGTAAATGCCACGAAAGATTCTTTAGAGTAAAAGAACCGGAGAGACACAGCAGGGGAGTATGGGAAGGGTCTTTATTTTCATGGAGCTGCTAGCATGACGCGTTTCGGTGCAATACCTTCCTCAGATGCCAGCCCCAGCTACAGTTTGAAATCGCCAGAAGAGTCTTTATTTAATGTCCTTCTGTCCCGCCTGGATTGGCTGTTCAGGTGGGCGGGGTTGGATTCACGAACAGCACCGCAGCAGCGTCAGCTGACTACAGGTACCAGCATGCCCTGTCCACGACATGCAGGTAAGTGATTCCACCCAGTCCTTGTGTCCCAAGTAGGGCCCTGAGCGTGTGGGCGAGGAATATTCTTATGGCAAAAGCTGTGCAAGTGAAAGTTTGAACCCTTCCCGGGTCCCCTAGACGCTTCAGCTGCATGTATCCGTTCTCAGCCGGGCCATGGATCCGTCGATGAAGTCATCGCAGCTCCTCCGTGTAGTCACAGTAATAGAAGCACAGAGGCTGAGAGTGGGTGCAGCGGGTCAGTGCGTTCCAATAACTTGGAAGAAAAGAATGCCGAAGCTGTTGTCCTGTTTGCACTTTCCTCTGAATGAAGCGGGTCTCTCACAGCACGCCTCAGGACTGGCGTGCAAAGTAAATGCCACGAAAGATTCTTTAGAGTAAAAGAACCGGAGAGACACAGCAGGGGAGTATGGGAAGGGTCTTTATTTTCATGGAGCTGCTTTTATGTATATAAACACTTTCAAATATGAATAAATGATGCTAGAAGGCCAGCGCTACTAAATTAGCTATTGGAGATATGTGGTGTTTTTGAGGCCTGCACAAAGTTTGTTTTTGGGGAATTTCCCTGGATTTCTGGCCCTACTTATGTGCACTCTGTCACTTGCTGCGCGGTGTTATTTTTGGGCGCAATTTAAGTTTTTTGACAAAGGTTATCATCTTTAAATTAGTCATATTAATATTAATTAATCCTTACTTAAAACTCACAATAGTTTACTTCAAAAAATGCATAGATGAAAAGTAAAAGGAGTCTTGCACTTATTCTGGCTCATCGACATCAATCAACTGGAGAGCTCTCACTCCCTGTCAATTAGGTACAGGATGATATCTATTTGTATCCCACTAAATGTGATACATTTACAAGTTAAACAAGCAGCATACAGCTCCATGAGTGAAGCCATCACTTGCTCCTAAACTCAATGAGTTCTCGTAGTGTGCTGTCTCAGGTCAGAGTTATAGAAATGGGTCCACATTGGTGACCGCGATCTATTGGAGACATATGGCTCTGATGGCCATAGTGTTTTGTAAGCGCAGTCACCTAGTCAACGAATTCCAAATGGGACTCAAGCAGGAATCCTGGTTTTGTTCACTTTTCAGATCAAGGGGACTATTACCCCTCCACTATTTAGCTGTTCTTTCTAAGCCTGGCCCCTGCCAACTGCTCACTGTTTAACGTAGCCTGTCAGTTGTCCTTCACCCAAGCCTGAAATTCACTTAAACTCCAGCAGTTTCACATTCAACTACATTTTGGCCCTGATTATGTAGAGGGGCAAATTTGCATCTCTATGCAAAATGTTAGCCAGTCCAATATGCCGGAATTTTCTGGGGAGACACAAAAAATTTGCGGGAAATAGGTGCATTGTCAGTTATTTCACACGTAATTTTCCACTTTCCAAATACCAGCTCAGAATATGAGGTCTTTTTTCCATCCAGTACATACCACACCCAGGATATTACTATATACATTTTCCCAACCAGTAGATACCACACCCGGGATATTCATATATACATTTTCCCAGCCAGTACATCTCACGCCCAGGATATTGGTATGTACCTGTGCCTTTGACACTGCACCCCATTCTGATTCGCTCATATCAGATGTTTGGTTTCGCTACTTGTTCTGAGTGAAGATAGCAGATAACGTCGAGTCATCCAAACATTTCCAGGTGCGGCCTCCCCTGACATAAGCCACCTCAGGAAGCATTATTATAATCAAAAGATGCGTGCAGAAGAAATGCATGAGACAGGACACCAATCCCCGGCTAGCGTTGTTTCTGTTCTCTTTGCTGTGTATGATTTACACAAAAATGTTCGTCAAGGTCAGCATATTTTTTCCCATGCTGTTTTAAACGATGTATTTTATTTCGGTATTTGGCTTGTAGCAAACAAAGTGCTAATAGTCTTTTACGCTCCCTTCTTGTTCTTGTTTTCGTGGGCACTCTTCGCTGCGCTGTTTTTTCCCATTAGCACTTTGTCAACTCTCGCATTGCTTCAGGGAACAATGGCTCTGATGAGTTTTTGCCCATGTTTATATTTCCTTATCCTTCTGCAGTTATCATTCAATTTTCGACTATTGTGCTGAGAGCCTCTGAGCCAATCTTGTGTGTGGAGAAATGCATGTTAAAATTTAGAAATATAGTCAGTGTAATAAATTCCTTTCTTGCTTCTTTGGCAGACATATTGCCTTCCTCGCAACTCTCGAACAGCTGCTGACAAATACCGCCCGTTCCTCATTTTTCTAATTCTGTATCAAATTGAGCAATCTTGTCATAATGTCCTTTTGATTTGGTTTCTTGTTTTGCGATGCATGGGCGAGCTGCTTCCTTCCGTGAGTGCGTCCTATTTATACACTTGCCCCTCAGGGATCCTGAATCCTTGCATTTTCATGGCTCCCACGGATAGTAATTGAAGATGCAACTGTGATTTCTGCAGCAGCTCAGGTAGCTCAAGGGAATTTTGCTTTTTATGAAATGAAGTAATTGGTCACATTTGTCTGCGCCATTGCTCTCCTCTGGCTAAATATGACATGTCTGGATGCAGGTTTGGCATAGAGAAAGAATGTGCAGCGCTGTGCAACCGCAACGTTTTACGAAACCTTATATGCAATTGTGCGGGCCCATTTTTAACATACCCTGAGAATTAATTATTCAACTGGAAAATGTTGCCTAATTCTTTAAAGTGTGTAACTGCCCTATTGAAAGCAATGATGAGTCCCTGACTTTAGTTTAAATACTATAAAAACTGGGAACTAGATTTATCAATATTTGACGCAACGCAGCCTACCAGGACAACTTGCTACGCTGCGACAAATGGAGAGAGCAGTAATGCGCCATCATTAATAACATAAGCCACGTTCCTGCTCTCTCTCCCTCTCTCTCTCTTTCTCTCTCTCTCTCTCTCTCTCTCTCTCTCTCTCCCTCTCTCTCCACTGGTGCAGTTGTGGCTGCCAAGTGCCAACGCATGCAGCCTTGCTCCATGGTGCAAGGTGGCTCTGCTGGCATAGTAAATCTAACTTAAGGGCTTGTGTTGTCTTGCGTCGCCACGCGTTTTGCAACGGAGATGTAGGCCCTTAATAAATCTGGGCCTAGGATGTTACTCACCTGAATGGATCGTTGGTGAGAAGCACACAGCTTGGGTCACAGTTCACTCTAGGTGGTCACTGCCCCTGAGTATTTCAAACAAAGTTTTACATGTTGCTGTTACAAAAGATTCCTGCGATCAGAAAGTAATTACTTGTTGGTAGTCCCAATATATGTAAGGAAAAAAGCAGGGGTAAAGCCCTTTCCAATGATAGTGAATGCCCTTCTGAATAATGGGCAGCACATTCAGGAGCTTCTTCCTTTTATGAAGCCATTAAAATCCACTTTCATATGCAGCTTTTCAAATGCCATGGGTAGGAGCCTGTCACCCTGTTGTGGGGTTCTGGTGCTTTCCAAATCCATTGATTGAACCACAAACCCACAGGAAATAGAATATTGCCGATCCCCACCATAATAAGCGAAGAAAGCATGGATGGTTACTGTTGGACCTGACATCATTGGTGTGGTTTCCCCCCTACCTTTTTGCTTTCTATTCTTATGTTTTTGTTGACTTCGTATTTGCTGACCCTAGGACTACTAATTGCTAACCATTGCTAAATTACTTGTGCTCGCTCCCTAAAATATTGTAACATGGGCTTACACGCAATTGGCAAATTTAATTTATGTGTAAGTTCCTAGTAAAGTGGTATTAAACGACCAGGAGCCTGTAAATGAAGCTATTGGGCCTGCATGACTACCCATTTATGGAGCCTTTTAAACTTGCCTCAGGCCTGCCATTGCGCCTGTGTGCTCAGTTTAAGCTGCCATTTTGACCAGACAAAATAAACCTTTTGCCATGCCCAAACCTTTTTTCAACACATATATATCACCCCTAGGAGAGGCTTTAACCAGTCAATAGAGTTTATTTATTTATAAAGCTGAACATGTGCCATTAACTTTTACATGTCCTGATAGTGAAAACCACTTAAATGTTTCACTACTGCAACGGCGACCACTCCCATAAGATTAAATTAGGTTACTTTATTACATTAAATAAGTGCTAACTTTCAATTGGGAGCAAGTAGGAATATCTAGTTTGGTGTCTGAAGAATTGCAGTTTGAAGCTCTCCTTAACGGTAATGTCCCAATTCTGAAAAAGCCACTCTTCTGAAAGTGGGAATTTTCTTGTCCTAACCGTTTGGTATCTCTATCCTAGGTCAGATGACTAGATGTAGCTGGCAGTTGGTCTTTGTATATTTCTCCCAGACAGTAAGACAAAAGGAGGATTAGCATTGGCAGGATGGGCCATATTTGACATGAAGAGCGGGAGAGCTGTCACCGACCTCACTTTCACATCACAAAGGTTCTGTCTGAGCACAGTCATAAAGGGATTGACACTAGTCTTTTGTGACCCCAGACAAGCTGAGGCCAAGGCAGGGAGGAAGTATATTTCAAGCACCTCTTGGGGCAAAAGCCACTAGAACCTTCTCCTACTTCAAAGTGAGCACCAAGTATAAATAATGGACACTGAGACCCAACTCTTCAATACATCTCTGGACCTCTAGGTACTACAGAAGAAGGACTCCTGTGTTACTCTGCTGTCAGAAGGACTGCCATACTGCTGTTCAACTACTGTGCCACCCTGCATGCTAAGAAAGAAGACTGGACCTGTACCATTCAGCCTAGGCTAAAGTGACTCTAAGGGTCAGCTGACTACCCTCCTATTCTGAGTTAAAGGAACATGAGATTCGGAGGCCTCGCTGCATCTGCCTGGATGACCTGCTACCTGAACCTGCAACTGGACTTGTCTTAGCCCTGTTGGCCTCTGCTGGAGTGAGTTCCTGTTCCCAAAGAGGCCCCTCTTAGGTTCTGGACCCTTGGTGTGGCATCAACTGAACTCCCTCTTCAAAGAAAGGAGAAATCCTGACGTTTTTGGCTCTATGCGACCACAAATAGGCCTGTTCATGCCAAGATCATACCGTCCATGCCGACCACCAACATGAAGCTATAGCAAACCCTAGGCCTTGCGCTACAGTGAGCCCCAATGATGACCAGCAACTCGAGATCTGCAATTCGTACTTCAACAGTGCCAGCCCGCTGTAACCGCCAACATGAATCTTCGGCGATGACCGTTCTTAACACTCCACAGGATCTTCATGCTACAGTGACAACCATCTGCAACGTCCGACGTGCTCCTTGCGCTACAATAACGAGCACCTGCGATGCCCTCCTTGCACCTCACGGCTTCTTCCACAGCGAACTGGACTTTTGGCACTAGACTTTGAAGATAACTCTTTCAGTTGAGCCAACCTTGCCCTTGTATCCAGCCTGTGCTCCATCATGATGGCCAGAACTTGTAACTTTCACTTGGTCTCGCATGACTAGATAGTCGTTTGTGCTTTTAGGCAGTATACTTACCTGAAATATTTAAAATTGCATATCTCTCGTTCTACTGATTGGATGTTTGTCGTTTTAGTCTTAAATACGTTTATTTTATTTTACTCTATTTTTCTAAATTGGTTTTTGATTTTACTTGTGTTGTGTTTTCTCTGTATTACTGTTTGAAGTGCTACATACATATTTTACACATGGCCTCTAAATTAAGCCTGATTACTTTTGTGTCAAGCTACCACAGGGTCGAGCTCAGGTTAATTTGGAGTTTGCTTGTGTTTCAACTTGACAGAGTTTGTGGTTGCTGCTTGAGTAGGGTTTCACCCCGTCAACCAATAACTCAGTTTCCTACAGTAGCAGCCTCTAACAATGTACGCCAGAACTGTCTTGACCAATTAAATCAATCAGTGAAAGATTTTTTTTTTTTACGGTTTTGTCTCCTTTATATTCCACTTATCCAATTCGAGGGTTCATGAAATACATCAATGAATCATATGTCACTATGGCCTCTGCTCTATGAGTAAAGAAGCAATTGAACATGTTCTTTACATTTGCACTAAATTGTTTGGCATTCAGAAAATATTTTTTAAATCACTGTTTAGATTATATGGAATGAAAATACTTAAAGATGCAACCAAATTTTAAGGGGAGTTCGGCGGGAAATAATCGAGTGTGTGATGAAATGTATTGCTATTATGGAAGAGTGTTTTCAAAATGTATTCTGACCTTCTTATCACTGTTTGATAATATCGCACAACTTTCTTTTTGTAATATTAGTGTTGGATTAATTCATGAAACTGACGAGATTCTTGTCGATAAGTAACGGTTTTAATGTTTCTTTCAATAGTCTGGTGTAGTTACACATTCATTCATTTGTTATGTTGTATCTTTTATCTGTGTGTATTATTGTAAATCATTTTAAGAAATCTAAACAATAGTCTATTACCTACCTACAGTCTCTAATTAGTGTAGCATGAAAGACTTTTTGGCAGTGAAAAACAGCCTTTGGTAGTTCTTTAGGTGTACAGACACAACCTGTTAAATATGTTTTTTTTGTTTGTTTTTTAAAGTTGTCATATAACCTCCATGCTATTGTATAAGCATCCTCTCAATGGCAGCAACCCAAATGCTTATAACTTAGCGGGTCTGATCTCAGCTGATGTTCTATGGGGGAAAAGCCACATTGCACATCGTAGGCTGACCGAGAGGTGTAATCATTGGACAGTTCTTTAAACGATTCTGCCCACCCTCCACGTTACTCTTGATCTAATAATCACAAAAAGGCCATGCTCTCTTCTGTTACTAAAACAATTAACCTTTTGATCTAAATCTTTAAAATAGCTAATTGATTCCACCATTCCCTCCAGGAAGGGGATCTGCCTGACACCACTTTTTACAAATTTCTCTGCTCGCCAAGAGAATCAATTAAAACACTAATTTACCGTGTTCAATGGTGATAACGTCCTCCGCCTCTAAAGGCTGTACTATACCAAAAAATATTACAAGGCTTACCTCTATTCTATTTCTTTACCAAGTATTTCAGTCAGGGTCTTACCCACATTCTTCCAATAATCCTCCAACACTGAACAGGTTAAAAACATATGAATGTCGTCCGCCTCTTGGGCATGGCATCTTGTGCAGCTTGATTCTCCTGCTCCTCTCATTTTGGATATCTTGAGCGGAGACCAATATATCCAGTTAATGGTAAAGAGGTGGTTCTTTCTTAGTGCAGCAGATTCAATTAAACAATATAATTTATCCAAAGATACTTGCCATAACGTTTGAAGCTCTTCATCTGGCAAGCACTTATCCCAGACCTTTTTTTGGGGGGGGGTCCAGTTTCCTGTCCGCTGCCTCCAGTAAGTAATTGTACCAAGGAGCGATTTCCCTCTTCCCTGGGTTTGCGTCCTGGAGATCCTCTTCCATTGCACAGTCTCCTGGGAATTGCCAGTGTTGGTGTTCACACCAGGTGGATATTTGATAATATTTAAATCTGGAGAGGCTGTTTTTAGTTAGAAGGCTCCAGGCATCCCACGAGAGACAGCTGTTTCCTTCAACTATATCGCCCCACCTCTTCACCCCTGCCTCTTTCAAAGGTTGGGATAATACATTGTTCAAACATTCCGGAGTGCCTGTGGAGTCCCACACCAGTGCCCACTCACTGTAATAGGGAATGCCTAAAATATTACGACAATCAAACCATAGATTGGCAGCAGCATGTAGAAGCTTTAAGCAAATTAAAAAAAAAAAATTGAGTTGCCAAATTTGTACATGAAACCCTCAGCTGGACTCTCGTGCAACATAGCCTTAAACATGTGGCCCATCAGATGATCATCCAGCCTATTTAGGAGCATTCTGCTGTTTTGCAATTGGTATGCCCAACAGTATATCTGTAGGTCTGGTAGACTCAAACCTCTGTGTGCCAATTTTTTTCTGAGCTTTTTGCAGGAGAGTCTGATCACCTTACCAACCAGCCCAAACAAAGGAAGAGATACTACCCTGGATTTTGTTTAAGAGAATTTTGTCAAAAGTCAAAGGGATATTATTAAAAAGATAAGTGAACTTCGGCAGAACACACATTTTAACCAGATTAACCCTGCCATAGAGTGTCAGCTGTAGATTCTGCCATCTTTTCAGAAGCGTATCGACTTCTTTAGATACTTTGGCTATATTTGTTTTAGGAAGTTCAGACAGCTCTTGTGTAATGGTGATTCCCAGATACCTTCTCTCCTTTGACACCCTGAAACCCTGCACTTCCGAGTTCCATGTCATGATCTCAGTTTTACTATTATTGATCTCATAGCCTGACAGTTTACAAAATACCTGTACTTCCCTTAATAGACTTGGTAGGGCTTGGTTGACATTAGATGTAAAAAGAATTAAATCATCCGCATATAGGGCAAGTTTCCTTGAGAAACTGTTCATTAAAAAGGGCTGTATTTCATTATTTAACCTAAGACTTTGAGCGAACAGCTCCATACATAAATCAAAGAGTGTCGGGGACAGCGGGCAGCCCTGTCTGGTACCTCTCCCTATTGATATTGGAAATGAAAGGATCCCATTTGCTAATATTTGGGCTCGTGGTTTACTATATATTTTCCCTAACAGACCTCTAAGGGTGCGGTCGAACCCAAAAGCCTCTAATACACTAGACAGATAACGCCAATTAACGTGATCAAAAGCTTTTGCAGCGTCCAGTGTTATAATTGTTAATGGAACTCTAGCCGCAGTTGCCAGGTCTATTGCACCAAGTAGGGAGATGACAAGATGCTTCATCTGCCGCCCGGGGAGGAAACCCTTCTGATCATCATGCATTATTGCCCCCGCTATTTTACTTAATCATGCGTTGATGATACTGGTAAAGATTTTATAGTCAGAGTTAAATAAAGATATCAAGTGATATGACTGGCATTGTGTGGGATCTTTACCGGGTTTTAAGATCAGGGATGATTTCATCCATAAATAACAGGTAGATCTCATTTGGAATCAGATCTGGGCCAGCTGCCTTGCCTTTTTTGCTTTTCTTAATTGCTTCCATGATTTCACTCCCTATTATATCTTGATTAAGTAGTGTTAATCCTTCCGGGCTCACTTTGGGGTGCTGTTTCTGAGCCAGCCAAAGATCTAGGGCTGTTTTATCTGGCTCTAGACCTTCCCTATACAGGACTTGAAAATTTTTCAAAATTCCCTCTCAATCTCACTCTTATTATCCGAGAACTGAGCGGAGGATTCATCGCCATTTTCTAGTCTAATCCTGGTAATAAAGTTTTGAGACCTGTCCACTCCACTCTTTATAGCTAGCCGTTTACCACATTCTTCACCCTGGCCAAACTCTCTCATTTTACTTGCTACCCACTTCTGTAGCATAATTCTTTCCAATGTTAACCTATATTCACATTGCAGATCCTCCAGTGTACCCATCAATTTATCTTTTTCTTCCCCCTGAACTTGACTGGACTTTAATCTTGCTTCAGATTTTCTCAACCGCTCCTCCAATGAAGCTGTCTTCTCTTTTTCTGATTTAACCCACCCTGCAGCCGCCCACTTCAGCATTCCTCTCAGCCATGCTTTGAAAGAGCCCCAAACCACATGGATAGATGCAGACTCTAGATTTTGATTAAAAAAGGCTACCGCATCTAATTTAATTTTCTCCATTACATCAGTTCGTAACAGCAGTCTTCTATTTAATGTCCACCTTTTACCTAGTGGAGTAGAGGGGAGCTCCATGCTTAGTTCTATTGCACTATGATCTGATATGTGAGTTGGCAAATATTCCACTTTTTTAACGTTATCTACTTCCAAACAATCCATAAAAATGTAGTCTATCCTGGAGTAGTGACCATTCTTTTTACTGAAAAATGAATAGTCCCTTACATTTCCCTTTTTTTCGCCATACATCACATAAATTTAAGTTTTCTAACTAAGGCTCTGACACGGGGCGCATAAGTTTGAGTGCGAAGGGAAGACCTAACCAACTCATTGTTCAATAGTAGATTGAAATCCCCACCTATTATCAATGGGGCCTCGAAATCTAGCAGGGCGTAACAAAGATTGTCAAAAAAACTAACCTCATCCTCATTTGGCCCATAGTAACTAGCTAAGTATAGGTGTTGCCCCGGATTTTTATCTCTGCAACAACCCAACGTCCTTTAGTGTCTGCCTGTGTTCTACCTAGTTATTTTTAATAACTATTGCCACACCTTTACAACAGCATTGTTGGTCTGTAGCTTTTACCTAATTTACCCATTTCTGCTTATTAAATAGAGCCAAGCCCTCTGACCTCATTAGATGAGTCTCCTGAAGCATTAGAACATTCATAGGGGTGCTTTTCAAACATTCAATGACCAGTCTCTGTCTCCTTTTCACTCTTAAACCATTTATATTCCAACATAATATGCCCAAACGCTCACTTCCTATGATCAGATTTCTATCACCATAATTAGATTCCCTAGTTCTTCTATTTTCAATAGCATTGGCTATGTAATTTGAGGACACTTTTTCCATTAAAAAAAACCCTATGCTCCGCACCGTACACCCCTCCACCATCCCTGTGCCCCCTTCCCATCCACCCTCCTCCCCTGGGAACCCTCGCTGCCTACTTATTGGCTGTCGCCAATTCGAGCTGCAAACCCACACCCGTCTTCCATATAAACATTTAAAGTACTCGCTTCCCCGCCTCCGTTTATCTTACTCTATTACTCTGTAACTCTTTTTTTTTTTTTTGGTTTCTCATGGTTCAACTCAGCTAACCACTTGCCTTACAACCTACCAGGAATTCATATACCTCCTCCGGGGAGTGAAAGTTGTACAATTTATTGGCTCTCATCACTTTAAGGTATGCTGGTAACCTCAGCTGGACTTGAGCTCCTAGTTGCCTAAGGGGGTCCATCCTTTTACCTAGCTTCCATCATCTGTGCTCCGTAATTCTTCAGGTGCCAGATCTAATTTTAAATGAACAGTCCTGGACCTGAGTAGCTGGTAATTTTAAGCTGCCCCTAGAATTTTTTCTTTGAGGGAATACGACAATATATTTACCAGGATTTTCCTAGGCTTTTTACGACCGCAATTAAGCCTGAAAGGATCTCGATGGACTCGATGAATTTCTGCATCCCAGACAGAAGCAGAAGCAATTTCAGGAAAGGATTTAGACAAGACATCTATCACAAAGGCTTTTACGTCCTCTCCTTCTGCACCCTCCTTAATATCAAGAATCCGAATATTGTTCCTCCTCGAGTTGTTTTCCATCCTCTCTAATCTGTCTGCTATATTCTTTTCCTTTGTTTTAAGCCTATCCAATTCTTGGCTATGACCTTGCACGTCTTTCCCGAGCTCTAGCATTTTATCTTCTAAGTCCTCTGTGTGTTTTGTTAATACTGCTAAATTCTCCTCCAAGCTCCTGCACGTTTCTTGAATTTTTTTCTGGTTACTCTCTAAAGTGGCAAAACACTCTTTAATCTCCGCAGAAAGCTGGCTCAGTAAGTATTTTACAGTATTTAGACCTGTCATATCCATATCTTTAGCTCCCTCTTTACATTGTATACCCCCGGCGTGATCAATCTCCTTTGATTATAGTGTAGTCTCAAGTACCTCTTTACTAGCAGTGTTGGTGTCACTCAGGAGTGAGTACCTATTTGAAAATGAGATGGCATATGCAGGTGTCAGTGAGGGTAGGGTGAAAGTTTCAATGCTCTGTGAAGCGGATTCCGTCTGTACCTCCGTCTCCACCTCTTTAAGGGTAGGTGGGTCCATGCTACTCTGTGGGTTAATGAGTGGGTGTAACTTTAAATAGGACCTTAGTGAGGGACTCTGGGCGCTCCCTCCCTGCTTTGATAGCAGAGTTTTTACTTCTGATTTTGCCTTGCTTGGGGGGGGAAGGGCATGGTCTGCTTGTAGCTCCCCCTTGGGAACCTCAACCTTGCCCAGAAAGTAGTTTGATCTCAATTTATACCTCCTTCCCCTAGTCACTTCTTCGCCTGTATTTCCCTCTTTTTACTCCATAAAGCCTTTTTACATAAGGATATGTCTATGCACACACTAGAAAGCAAGAGATCACTGAATGCGCCTGTCATGTGATGATGACATCTACTTGTAATGCTGCTACCTGTGAAACCACATTAGAATGCTCGAATTTAGGCATCATAAGTTGGAGCAGATGAATTGAAAGAAATGACACAGTGGTCTGTGTGAGAAGCAAGGTTTATTGGGTAGTTCATTAGTAGTGCAGTTAGAGCAGATATAGTCAAACGTGTTCAGGATAAACATACTACACCATTAGGTGACATGAAGAATCCACAAGATACATACTATAATGTTTGCTAACCCAGTCAAGTCTCCTGCATCAAAACATGAGGGTCAGGGAAGGTATATTTTAGTCATCTACAGGGTGGATTTAATGCATTGATACAAATGTGTTCTGTGGTTATTGGAATATGGTGCAGATCATTCCATAAAGGAAATATTGGTTAACACAGTTCTAAGCCTATGTAGTTTTTTTTATGTCACTGCGGCATTGTGGAATTAAGTGGTTATAGGTACAGTTTTATTAAAGAACTTGGCTAAAAATCAGTGAGGGCAGAAAATATTAATTGTAAAACGACAGGATGTCATCATTTTTTCAAACGTTTTCTGTTAAAATTCCTATTGTATTCAACATTGTGATGATTTGGAGCCAGACGTCTGCTACATAAGTAAGATACATAAACAGTGCTTAATTCGAGGCAATGCTTTCCGGTGCTCAGCAAGGGCAATTAATTGTCAACACCGGCACTTATTCAATATACACTTAAAATGACGAATACCTGCCGCCCAAACCATTCTTATAGCTTTAGGGGCCTGGAATATTGTGAATTATCACACTAGCAGGAGTGTGATGGTTAATAGTTGTGTTGTTATAGTCATTAGCAGTGCTGCTAGGGGAAATCTGTGGTGAAGGCTGCAGTGCCCTCCTGACCAGAACCTAGGACTTATTTTTATTACAAATTAATCACTGATGATACACAATGAGTTTCCAAATATTTAGAAAGCAGAATGGTTGTTCAAAATCTACAATGAGTTCCAGGCAAGCCTTATTTACAGTGATTCACAAACCAATTGACGACCCGAATGTGTTTTATCTTGCAATTCATTTGTGAGTCTTTTTCAGAGAGAGTGAAAGTAAACACATACGAAGAAAGAGAATTCAGTTGTATTTTATTAATTTATTCATAGTGTTTTATAAAGCATGTGCATGACCATCACGGTTTTCAGAGTGCTGTACACAGAGAGCTGATGTGGGTTACAGTACAGTAAAGACATTTGTCACTTAAGATACGCAGAACGTAGAGTTTAAGGAGCAAGGTATAAAACAATCATAGACAGTATTGAATAAGGTGAATGACAGTTGTAGAAGCATTCGCCTGTATATAGTTCGAAGAGCAAGGCATAAAGAAATAGTATACAATATCGAGTA
The DNA here is from genome assembly GCF_964261635.1 of Lissotriton helveticus. Classification (NCBI taxonomy): domain Eukaryota; kingdom Metazoa; phylum Chordata; class Amphibia; order Caudata; family Salamandridae; genus Lissotriton; species Lissotriton helveticus. Next base: position 657,367,860 of record NC_136057.1, on the reverse strand, counting down.
GGTTGGATGACAGTTGCCAAACAGTTCTATTATGACACATGTTTTTCTAGTAGTAAGGCTTTGGCTTCCTTCTTGAACAGCCTGAATGAAGTAATTGCTCTCGTTGGAGCAAGAAGGAGTTTTTATATTTTTGGAGCAGATCCAGCGAAGGTGCGACCTTGAGTTTTTCTTGTTTTGAATCTCGCTGATTCAAATATAAGGGATTTAGTTTACTGGACAGCCGCGGTCTGTGCAGGTAACAGTGGTGGGGCGGTGGGGCTGAGTGGGGGGGGAGATATCAAGGGACGATGCAGAGGGAAAATTAAACAAATAATAAATTTTCCCTCTGCGTCGTCCCGTGAAATCCCCCCCACGCGGCTCCACCACCCCACTGCTGTTACCTGCATGGACCGTGGCTGCTACTGGAATCCTGATAGCTCTATCCTGTTCACCATATAATTTGGGTCTGCATTGTGTAGGGCTTTGTGTTTTATGCCTGCAATTTTCAATTTAATCCTAGCTTCAACTGGGAGCCATTTGAGGGCTTTGAATGATGGAGAGATGCCATTGTAACAACAAGTGCATGTTCAAAGTCTTGCTGCTGCATTTATTGTTGATTTCATTTAGGCTAGCATGGCTTTCGGTTAGACCTATGAGCGTAGCATTCCCATAGTCCATTCTTGAGAGCACTAGAGATTGAACCGCCTCTTTGAGGTCTCCCAGCATTATGAAGGGTTTCAGTTTTCTTAGAATGTGCAGATTTAGGTTTGTGCTTCTGGATGTAGCTTGTATGTGAGCTTGCATGTTTAGATTTGAGTCTAAAGTGATGCCTAGTGATTTTTTGTGATATTTTGGAGTCGCAGAAGGTTGGGGTGCAGTTTAGCTAGTTGAGGTTTTGAGACCATAATTGAGGTTGTTGGGGACTGAGGTGTGAGGGAAAAAGAATGATTTTTTTTTTTTTTTGCGGATTTAATTTTAGATGGTTGCAGGCCAGCTAGTCTTGAGTTTTCTTCAAGGTATCTTATAGTCTCTGGATATCCTCTTGATAGGATAGTTTAATGTATGGTTGAGTATCATCCGCATACATGTGGTACAAGATTTCTGATTGTATTAGGATTTTCAGTGAGTGGTTCAATGTAAAGTTTAAAGAGCATTGGTGAAATTGAAGATCTTTGCAGAACAACCCTATCAATGTCTGCTACATCGAGTAGGGTGTTGCATATTTTGGCTCTTTGTTGTCGTTTTTGCAAGAAGGAGGTGAACCAGTTCAGGATAGCACCTGCTAGACCCATTCCGAGTTCAAGAATTTCTCTGAGGCATTCGTGGCTGACCATGTTGAATGCCTCAGATAAAATCATTAGTATTAGGAGACAGGATATGTTTTGGTCTACTGATGGTTGTATATCATCTAAGATGTTAAGTACAGCTACCTCAGTGTTGTGTCCTGGTCTGAACCCCGACTGGTGTTTGTCTAATAGATCAGAATTCTTTGTATGTTCACAGCTGATCGTGGGCACATTTTTATATCAATTTAGCCAGGAAAGGCACACTAGATACAGGTCGGAAGTTCTTCAAGTCACTCGGGCCAGTACTCAGCTTTTTTAGTTGGTGGGATACTTTGACCGTCTTCAGGCATTCAGGGAGGGATCCTGGTTGGAGAGACGCATTCACTATTTTCGTCAAAAGGGGGCAATTGGTGGGGATGTATGACAATACAACGCATACTTTTACCACGCATGCCTTTACAACGCGGTATTTACAACGCATGCCTTTACAACGCATAGCGCTTTGGGGTGCTGGATAGTGAATAGTTTAATTTACTATTCCAACTCCAGTCCCCCTGGATAGTAGGGAAAGTGTTGGATAGTAAATTAAATCTATTCCCTATCCTAGAGCGCCCCCCAGCGCAATGCGTTGTAATGGTTTGCGTTGTACAAGTTGCGTCGTAAAGGCACTGCGTGGTAAAAGTTGCGTTGTAAAGGATGTTTCCCAATTGGTGGATCTCTTTTAGTAGGTGGAAGGTAATGTGGTTGTTAAAAGGTCAGATGTGCTATCCCATAAACAAATAAATAGTATGTAACAAAAACAGAGCAAAAGCATTTGATAATATGAATAGAGTTCAGTGACACGCAACGGAGCACGATCGAGACCTCAATTGAACACTGAGCAGACACAACACAACTTATGGCATCTTGCAATATTGCACTCACTGAGAAACGCTCAAAAGAAATCTTTCTTAATTTATAAACTTGCCTGAATGGTGTTACAATTACATTTGTAATACATTTAATTTGTTTTTATGTAACGTGGGCTATGAAATCCATTCTTGAATATGAGCTTGAAAGGGATGGTTATGATATTTCTTACCATGGTCCAATATTGCCATAGCTGATAATGACAATATCTTTGAAGATAGGAAAGGTAGATAGTATCTTGCGAAAGAAAGAAGTGGATCGCCATTAATGGTCACAATATTGTGTACAGTATGTGCCCCAGCAGTCTTCATATAGAGGGGTGCTATAGAATATACAGGAATAAAATATATATATATATGTACCTGGGAAAATACAAGTCACTATACTTAAATAAAGGTAGTAAATTCATCTGAAACAGTCTAGCTTGAGCTTTTCTTGTTGAGATAATTCCATGTGAGTATATGGATTGTGTTGCTGCTGCCTATGGCAACAATAAGGGAGGTCGACATAAATAATGCCCTCCATGACTTGCAATGAAATTCATCTAAAATAGTTTAGCTGTACCTTCCACACTCTATGAGACTTGAAAAATATTGCAAACTGATTGAACAATTTAAGAGCAGGGACCTCTTGCTTAGACCTCCTAAACTGTATCATGAACAATAACCGTACTATTCCTGCTGCAAGCAGAAGCTTAATTAGCGCTGTTATTGAGACTACCACCAATGTTTATCAATTATCTTGACAGTAATAAGCACATAAATTAGCCCGTGGCCTACAATAATATTGTCAAGATTCCACTTAGAGTATTTCATAAATGCAATTTTGTATTTTTTAGGTGAAAACAGATGACAGACTGGTAAAAACAGACTTTGGCCTGCTTTTTCTAAAGCTCCACCGAATGGATGCGGGAATCTACTTCTGTCAAGCTGTTGAACATGACTTTGTTCACACCATCAGGAAGATCACACTTGAGGTTCTTGTGGAAGAACGTTTGGAGGAAATGTTTCACAAAGAGGAGGATGAGGAGTTATCTCATCGACAGCCCTGCACAGTTCAGAGCAGCATCTCACAGGCCTCCAAGCCTTGGTACAAGGATTTCCTACAGCTCATCGGATACAATAATTTTCAGAGAGTTGAGGAATATTGTGAAAAGGTGTGGTGCACAGACAAGAAAAGGAGGAAGCTGAAAATGTTGCCTTCAAAATGGAAGTATGCTAATCCGCAAGAGAAGAAAGCACGGACCAGGTCGGAGCATTACCGCCTACCAAGACATACATTGTCCTTGTAAGGAAACTCTCTGTCTCTGCTCTTCGGAATATGTACTATTCGGACCAGTGTAATCAACAAACTGATGAGTGCCAGCATTCTCTGGTAGCAAGAGCAGAAACTCAAATGTACATTCTCGCATCCTTTTTAATTATTCTCTTGAGTTATGTCATATCTAACCAAATAGCTGCTAAATGCCTATCCTTTTTTGAACACTGCCTGTAGTTACTCCCTAAGTTAACCCACAGCAGGCCTTTAGAAGACTAATAACAAATTGTTCCCCAAAAGTGAACATGTATATAAAATATTATTTTTGTTATTAAAAGTTCTACATTATGATGGATACATTCTTTTGGAAAAGCTTAAACAATTCCTAGACATATGCAAAAGAACGTTTTCTTCGTCGGAACCTTTTCTGTTTCATATCTTAATATGCAAAATGTTTAGCAAATTGTATTTATTTTAAACGTTGTTCACGATTACCATTTATATTCAACTTTAAAGAGCTCACACGTTGTAGGGAACTTACTTAATAATTTTTGTGTGTTTGTGTGTTAAAGCTGATTATATACGAAATAATGTTCTGTACAAAAACACATCTCTCCCTGAATATGTCAGAAATTTGTGAACCCGGGCACTACAAATATTTTCCTTTTATTATTTTTTAATAAGCATATCATTTAATGAACAGAGCAAATAATGAAGCATGTCTGCTTTTCCAGGTCACTAATTCACAGCTTACTAAACATTTGGTCTATAGAGATATACATAGAAGTCATTCCATACACGTCAGGCCCAAGTGAAACAGGGATGTCTAGAAAATCCTAAATGCGTACACCTGATGCTGCCATCTTCGTATTGGACACAGTGGAGGCTTCCAGATACGAGCCCGTAGTGCAACACGTTTTCTGTCAAAATGCATCTCATTAAATATTCCTCTGTAAACATTTTGTGCGAGGTTCACTAATTCTTTTCCCATATACTTTGACTGAGATAAAATCTGCAATTTGCTTGTACAGTGTCTGAACACACACATATTTTATAATGAATACCAAAACAACTTTAGCAGACTTGACATTGAAATATTAATTTGCTCTAATGAGATGCAAGTCAAAAAGAAGTCCGGATATGAACAATCTTTGAAAACGCAGAGGGGCACGTGGAATATGTAAAAGAGATCGCTAATTCTGCTCGATATTTGGCCGGCAACAAAAACGCCTTCCAAATTATTGAACTGCATCTGGTCCAAAGGGACTTGGAACTCAGCAAACATAAAAGGAAACGTGAGGTCGCTTCTGATAAATGGCAACATTATACAAAATGATTGCAGCTAATTATGCTGCACCATTGTATGTGAGTAAAGCGTTGATAACAAAAGAACAAGTTGTAGTGTATTCTGGTGTACTTTGAAACAATTTGCATGGCGAATTTGCAGGCATCATCCTAACACAATGCACTTAAAGAAATGGTTGTAAAATCTAACATGAACGTCTGAGTTTATAGATGGAAGAGATATATTCATTTTAAATATGCAACTGGAGCCACATAGTAAAAACTTTGCAGTGGTGCTAAAAGTAGAGTAAAACACTGGTGCACTATTTTGTTGTGTGTGCTATACGTAATGACACAACAATATTTGCCTACCCCCTTTGTTTTCTTGATAAATGTATTTGGGAAAAAAAACAAGATTCAAGGGATTCGTTTGTGCAGTTGAGTCAAATTGAGAAGGCCTTCACAATATTAATACATTTGTTTCCATGTATGAAGTCATGGTACCATCAAATATGTTATCAACTCCTTGTTCACTTGAAATATGTGATGCACAGATATCTACAGGGGAGCTTACTCCATACGAGCATAGGTTCGTTGACCTGCTACTTGCCAGCCATTGCCCACAAGTACCTCAATTTTCTGTCTTCTAGCAGGCGACCAACTGGACGTGTGCATTTGAACTGCGCATGTCAGTTTGGCTGGTATTTTGCTATCAGCCAGCCTGACATGTATAGTTTAGGCTTCCCCAATCATTGCTTTAAGGTGGGCTTGGAAGCAGAGACACAGTCCCATTGGTCTCCGATGGAGCACTGTGTTCACCTGTCCCACTCAATACTTGCACTGCTCCTATGCTGCTTCTTATGCTGCTTACTATTATAAATAGAATGAGAGCAGTGATTTTATTGGCTGAGATGCGTGATGCATACTTTCACTTTTTGCATGCCAGGCCTACTCATGGCTTCAGGGCAGCCAGGCAGCATGCTTTGTACGTGTGAATTTTGAAGAGTCTACCCACCAAGCAGGATCGACGACTACCAGGTAAGGTTATATTAATAGTTTGGTAAGTATTGGCCCCAAAACAGTATGAACCAGATGCAGTTATTTTATTTGAATGAAGTGCTTCATGAGATCGCAATGCAAGCTTTTCATGGGCTTTGACATGTGATCATGAGTTAAAGGCCGCAGATCAGAGGTATTGTGCTTTCTGAAGTAATCATTTTTAGGGGAAAAAAGGCGCAAGATCACTACTGCCAGGAAGAAGGTGACTCTTTAAAAATGAGCAGTTCAAGGTCTTATTATAATATGGATAGCTCACATATATGAGCTCCAGGTAGATAACAAGTCCTGGAGTATAGCTTGATGACGTCATGACTCTTGCATCCTACCAGTGGTTGGTGATCTGCTCAGGCCACAAACTGCAGCCCTCCATCCTACTCTTGGTCTCATTTTCCCTCTCAGCCAACGAAAGAGAAAATAAAAATGAGACCAAGGAACAGAAACATGAAGAGTCTGTGTCCCATAGTGTGAGAATGCAAGTGTAAGGTGTATAAAATAATACGTTCAGGTATTAAGATTCCTTTCGCTATGGCATGTTTATTTATTTATAAAGTTTTATATAGCGCAAACAAGATCCAAGGAATGTCAGAGCACTTTACAATATGCATGGGAGGAATGACAAACATGAAATGCAATGTCCATCATCATGTAAGTTGTATGAGAAAACAAATCACAGATTACAGGCCAAATGTACCCCTGGGGGTGGCTCAATCAGCAGGAGTAGGCGGTCGACAGGTAAGGGTCAAACGTATGCAGTAGAGAAGAGCCGTAACACAAAGTGGCACTGTAGTAGTTAGTAGTAGGAACAATGAAAAACAAGCAAGTACCACCAATTCCTCTTAGGGTAAGAATTTGGTCATTAGGAATCTTTTGGCTTCCAATTTGAACATTGACACTGAAGAGATTTTGCATACTTCCAGTGGAAGGGAGTTCCATATCTTTGCGGCAGCACCTGAAAACGCTCTGCGACAATATCTCTTTTTGTTAAGAATTAGTGGTTTCAGGAGGAAGGTTGAGGCACTTCTTGAGGCTCTTTTCCCACAAGATAGTTCAAGTTTTTGAGCCAGGTACATGGGGGTATTGAAGTGAAGAGCTTTGTACGTCAGAACAGCAATCTTCAATTGGATTCGTGCTTCATAGGGCAGCCATTTGAGAGATTTTAGTACAGGGGATATATGCTTGTTTCGTTTGGTATGTGTAACCAGTCTCGCTGCAGCATTTAGGGAAGCTCTTAGTGGAGCTAATGTGTATTTGGGAAGACCACAGAGGGTAGCACCGTCGTAGTCTAGCCTCAGAAGGACAGACACTTGGACTACCTGCTTGAAATCATTTAGTGGAAGGAAAGGTTTGATATTTCTGAGTGATCTCAGCAAGAGATTTGATCCCTTACATACGTTGCTGATATGATTTTTCATATTCAAGTGCTTGTCCAAGGTGATTCCAAGTGACTTGGCTGAGTCTACGACAAGAGGAGTGCAATTGAGAGCTGTAAGGTGAGTCAACCATTTGTCTAGTTTGGGGATGTGGTTCATAGGGGAGATGAACAGGAATTCCGTTTTGGAAGTATTAAGTAGGAGGTGGTTCTCAGTTATCAAATTTTGAGTAGATGTTAAGGTGGTATTGAGCGAGATGATGCTTTCCGGGGATGACATTTTCAGATAGAGTTGCGTGTCATCAGCATACATGTGAAAAATAATGTTCATGGAGGTTAGAGAGTTTGCAAGAGGTTCTAAGAAAAGATTGAAGAGAATAGGACATAGAGCGGACCCTTGGGGGACCCCCATGAGAATAGGAGAAGGCTGAGAGAGAGAATGGTTGCCTCGACTCTTTGTTATCTGTGATGTAGGAAGGATGAGAAACATTTTAGCACCCTATCCGAGAAACCCATTCTGATTTGCAAGATGGATAGGAGGTTGTCATGATTAACGGTGTCGAAAGCAGAGGAAAGGTCCAGGAGGATCAGAAGGCAGGATTCATTTAGATCTATCATTTTTAGAATGTCATCAATTACGTGAGTGAGAGCATATTCGGTGCTGTGACCCTTCCTAAAACCGGATTGATGTTGGTCTAGGAGTTGGTATTTGTCTATATGAGAACAAAGTTGGGATTGTACACATTTTTCTAAGATCTTTGCTAAGGTGGTGATGTTGGAAATGGGGTGGAAATTATTGAGATCAGATTTGACAGAGTTATTTTTTTTTAGTATAGGAGATACCTGAGCTGCTTTTAGACACTCGGGGATCGTACCTTGAAGCAAAGAAGCGTTAATGTTCCTTGTCCAGGTGAGAATGAGAGCAAGCTTGATTTCTTTGAAGATGGAGGGAGGCAACGGGTCACTAATGTGATTGGAGGGGTTAATGTTAAGCAGAAACTTGTAGATGTCATTTTCACTACAAGGGGTAAAGGTGCCCCAGGACGGATTGTTCTTAGTGTTTGGGGTGGTCGAATTGTGCTTTTCAATGGGGTCAATGGATGAGGCTGATCTGGAAGAAGGTAATAGAGCCTTCTTGGAGGCGAGGTCAATGGAAATGAAACTTGATTTCTCTGTAAAGAAAGCAGCAAAATCATTGCATGAAGGTGGGTTGCCATCACGATCCGTGTGGTTAGGACCGACGACTGATTGCTGTTTGACCAATTCAAAAAGTTTCTTGGGGCAGTCTGCAGCTTGATCCAGTTGGGATCTGAAATAGTAAGCCTTAGCACTCTTGATTTGTTTGTTGTAAGAGCTCCTGGTCTCTCTAAGGAATTTTAGTTGATCCGAGGAGGGATTGGATTGCCAGGAACTTTCAGCTGCCCTTAAGTTCCGGTGTACCGTGTTTAAGTTGTCATTATACCACGGTTTCGGTATCTTTGTTGAAGTATTTTTTTGTTGGAGTGGAGCAATGTTATCCATGATGTCAGAGATAGTTGAATTGTAAGCGTCGGTGAGTGATTGCACCTCAACCAGGTCAGCTTTGGAGGAGAGGGCAGATTTACAGTGGACAGCAAGCTCATCAGAGTTTATTGATGTGAGGTCCCTTTTCCATATCTTTGTTTTCGTTGGTTGAGCCTTCTTTAGCATCACTTCCTTGTTGATGTAAAAGAGGATGCTGTGGTGGTCAGACCAGTCACACGGAGTAATGGAATCCAGAGTGATAGACTGTCTTTTTGAGATAATGAGGTCTAGAGTTTCTCCTTTAATGTGAGTTAGTAGGTCACAGTGCTGAGTCAGATCTTGATCAATTAAGAAACATTTAGGGCAAGATACAGCGGGGTCATTGGGGTTAGACCAGTGATGGTTGAGATCACCAAGGAAGATTTGGGACACCACTGAGTCAGCATTGCTAGTGATGATTTCCATTAGATGCTCAATGAAGGGGAGATTATCCCCCGAAGGGTGGTAAAAGGTGTGAAGTCTGCAAACCGGTATGTTCTTACTAGAGGTTCTGAGACATGGGTACTCACAAGAGGAAGGTGAAGAGGACTCTAAGTGAGATATCGAAAGTCTGTTCGTGTGAATACAGGCTAGGCCAGATATGTCCAGCCTAATTATGTCATGAGTGGGATGTACTAGGAGGTCTAGAAAAGTGGAGGCGGAATTTAGCCAAGTTTCTGTGAGGATGATAATGTCTAGATCATTGTGTTGGATGAGGTTGAAGATTTCGGAGGCGTTTTTAATGGCAGACCTGCAATTAAGTAATACACATTTAAGGCATAGTGGATTTGGAGGGGAAGGTGTCTGGGTGACGTTTAATCGGGTAAGATTGTCAGTATTGCTGCCTCTAAGATTGAAAGGAGGAACTCTGTTCGGCTTAAGACTCGGGTAAGATTGTCAGTATTGCTGCCTCTAAGATTGAGAGGAGGAACTCTGTTCGGCTTGGAAAGGATGGGGTGTATTTGTCTTGGCGGGCTCAAGTTAGGTTTAGGCCATTTAGGGCAGGAGTTGTGTTGGTCAAGGAGATCAAAGGACTCCAGGTGGGACTCATATCTACTGTGGCTGGATGGGTTATTGGGAGGAGGAATGGATTCCAAGATTGGGGGGTAAAAGGCTGGCCCATCTGATCACTATCCTTGGTGGACGCTTTGGGCCTAGTTGTAGAGGTGATAATAGCACTGATCCTGGGGAAAAGATCTGTTGTGAGGGCTTTCAGGTCATGTAGCTCTGAGGTGCGAAGGTGCAGCTGGAGAGATATGTCATCGAGGCACGCAGCCAAGTCTGATTTTTGGGCAAGGGGTGATGGGTGAGAGGGAGGCGCTAGGGGTGACAGAGGACCTCTGTGTAAGCCTGTTGAGACCTGTGGGGACAATTGTTTCCCAAAGCCTAGTCTAGCCTGAGGCAAAGTTAAAGGTTTGGGGGAAGGGACATAAAAAATGAATCGGGAAGACTGAGCGGCATGAAAGATCCTCTCCGCTCGAACATCATCCTGTATTGGCCTCACCGTCGGTGAAGCAAGTGAGCCAGTAGAGACGACTCCAGCTGGGAGGTTGATTTAGTAGGTTGAGAAGTAATGATAGGGGACAAGTCATCTCTGGATGCCGCAGAAGGAGGTGAGTGGATAGGGGAGAGTGGAGAATTCACGACTGTTAAAGGGGAGGTACTGCTTTGAACCAACTGGGACGAGGTGGTAGGATAAGGGACAGTGGACTTGTCATAGACCGCTTTTGTAAGAGTAGGGTATATATTAGCCATCTTAACTAGGTTGATATTGGAGGCTTGGATTAAGATGATACCATTATTGTAGAGGGAAATATTGGTGGTGGCTTTGACGGTGGACGAGGGAAAGGTTGTAAGTTTAAGGCCATGAGAAGTTTTCTTAGAACCTGTAATTCGAAGCATGGAGTGTAGCACAGTTCGCCAGCATGCCCGTTTTCTGGTACAGAAGATAAAGTCATTAACCGTAGTACCCTTGCTGGTGCAGAAGTAAGGGTCAGAGAATAATGTTTCCGGTCTGGCTTTGAGTATGCAATGTTTGTCTTTTTTTGCCGCATTTTTAGAGAGTTCAGCTGGGTAATTGATGATGAAGGCGTTGGAAGAGGTGTGGCGCAGTGGCTAGGGTGACTGACTCCGGAATCTGGGGATCACGGTTCGATCCCCGGCACCTGCGGCAGATTATCCCAGCACCATGTGACTCTGGGCAATAGCTTACTCAATCTTCCCAACGGCCCCCAGCACCTAGAGACCCTTACGGGTGATTGTGCGCTTTACAAATGTGGATTATTATTATTATTATTATTAGTGGAACCATTGGGGTCGGGACTTATTTCCATTGAGACGAGAAAAACTAGTGGGGATGGGAGATCAAGGGGAGAAGGAGCACGATGTCACTCCAGGGTCACTCAGTGAAAGGGTGAGGGGGCGTGATGAAAGCACAAAGAGAGGTGCAGCGATCTTAACTCTATGCAGTGCCAATGACTGGGACCCCTTAATTTACAGTAGTTGTGATATCCCATATATCTTCTGGCCTCTATAAACTGGCCCTGGATGGCACACAGGCCAATTTTTAACTCACCTTGGATGATATAGGTGGGGAACAGAAAGAGGTCTGCTTTGTAACCAGGAATTCACAATTGCAAAAAAACAGTCTGAATGGTACAAGACAGACACTGAGTTAATGAAAGTATGTTTTAGGCATTCTCACTGAATGTTACCACTATGTGCCCTCAAAGCTGACGGCTCTGGTAAAGAACGTGGCAGGATGGTATGTCCAGCATATATTTCCTTTGATCGAACGTGCTACAGGTCTGGACTGAGGTACGTTAGAAAGACCGTTATAAAGATGGAGTGAAAGAGAGTCAAATATCACAAGTTAGAAAGCCAGGCAAAGTAGAAGGGACAGATTGGCAGAGGGTGAGAGGCAGAAAGAGGGAGTGGCATTCAAAGAATTAGAGGTACAAGCAAGAGGGCGGTACTGAGAGAGAAAGAGACACAGAAAAAGGGAGAGACAGTCAGAAAGAGGGAGATATGGTCAGAGAAACCAATAGTGAGTGAGTCTCTAGCTCTTTTATTTGGTCCATACACCCCTGAAGAGCTAATGCTCACTTAACATACCAGGAATTCTCTGAAATATTTTCAGTCTTCCTTTAGAAATGTCTGTAAAAGTATTTTTTTTTGGTCAATTTATCAAAGACATAATGCTATATCCACAAGAACGTGTGATAACTACCGCAAGAGTAGCGTAACTCAACTTTCAACATCGCAGGAAAATAACCCTGTGTCAACGTGAAATTCACAACAAGGCGGTAGTATTTGACAGACACCAGATAACGCAACAAATGTCGCAAAAATACTATACGCGAGCGCAAAGAAAATGCGATGAGGCAAATCGCGGGACAAAAATCAGAAAAAAACATCCACAGGCCTGCAAATCCCACGTGTCATGCGGGAAAATGCACTATAAAAGAAAGAAAAAAAATGAAACAATTCTAGCTGCGTAGCACCATGGATGCACCCGGACCGAGTGCAGAGGACAAGCCGAACTCCACAAGCCCCACAGAGGACCAGCATGGTACCCCGTGTTTGGGGAAGGGCAAGGAGAAGAGGAAGAGGAAGATGGGGTGCAGTACGCAGGAAGACCGGATCATCATCACGGAGGTCATAGGACACCATAAACAACTGTTCGGCACCTCCACTGCGCACTGGCAACGGAAATATGGCAGGCCATTGTCACCAACGTCAGTGCAGTCGGAGTGTCAAGGAGGTCACTGGAGGAGGTCAAGAGAAGCTGTCATGAAGTGCACAGCTAAACCAAGGAGAAGGTCTCTGCCAACAGGAAGGCAGCAAGGGCGACTGGAGGTGGAGTCCTACGACACAGGAGAAGCTGGATGACCTGGAGGAAATGGTGGCCACAGTCAGCAGTGTGGAGATGGTGGAAGGAATTGGGGGCCTGGACACAGCACGATAAGACCTGACCCAACAGCAAAAGGGTGAGTAAGACCAGGGACAAGGGGACGGGGGAGATGGGCACAATGGCACACATGTAACACACTGCACACCCACAATGATCGTGGAACATGTCACTGATAGCCTTGCCAGACTGCAGCACACATCGAAATTCCAAGTAGGCCCCCGTCCAAAATGTGCGCAAAGGGTCCTCCAGATCACCAATATCACAAACGACCCATGCACATGTGCTGAATCCAGCAAAGCAGCGTCTCTGTGACCCACACTGACTATGCAAGTAACACTGCATGCCCGATATCATGGCAGCAGCCCAAAAACATGAGATGGCCCAGGGATCGACATAGAGGTAGCCCCGTGTGGATCACATCTGTAAAGGAGTACATCACAATCTGACATGTCCATGTGCACACAACTCATGCCGTACAATACACTCAGCAGACGAACAATGCACCAGTCCACAAAGTCTGTCCAAGAGCACATATGACCCAAGTCAAAAACAAATCAGGGCCCAAAAAGCACACAATTTAAAGGCACACCGCCTCAAAGGGAGAAGCATACACGAAATCAAAGCTGGAGGGGCAACTCCCCACAATTCAGCACACACACATACCAATCACAGAACATCAGCAATGACAGCAATGTGGTACAAAGTGGAACACCAACATCAAGGGCCACGGCTCACAACAGGTCCCACACGAGCGTAGTAACTATCCACTCACATCTGGCATTGCCTGGCACTGTGTGATGAAAATGCACGGGTACTACTACACATCCGTCATGTAGTCGAAAAACAAATTGACTGCCTTCAAATAGACAGCTCCACCAAAACTGTGACAATGTACATTGGCATGCAGTCTGAATGGAAACATATGCAAAAATCCAAAATACATGTGTAACTCTGTTAACCTGCATCTCACCTTTCACATTGCAGAGGGACAAACAACACCACCATCATGCAGGGCACACCACACTTCACATCATTGATGACGAAGAGGACAATCTGCACATATGTCAAGACACCCTCCAAAGGATAATGGACAGCCTCTGCACCCCATTCCCAGGAGCAGGGCAGGCCAGCTGCCCCGAGGTAAGCCCACCACCTGCACAGACCAAACAGCATGAAACACACACCACCACAGCTATCTCCCAACACCCCCGATCATACATTGAGTTTCAATATTGTGTGTGGAGTTGCCAGGTGGATTTGGCTGAACAGCTGTGGGTGGATTTTGAGCTCGTGGCAGTCAAACTCGATGCCATACGTGGGTGTCTGAGTCCCATCAAGGACCACGTACAGTCCTTATCGGACACCCCCTGTATGCACCAAGCTCCGCCACAGACCTTGACTGACCTCGCTGGGCCCATGAATCTACTACAAGAACTATCTGGTCAGACAGGCACCAGCGATTACAGCCCTGAGTTGGCACAGATGCGGAGGCCAATGGAGACCATGGAGCAGATGCAGGCTGGAAGTATGTTTGCCATGGCTGGACACCAGCAAGTAGTAACTGGGAACTTTAATGCCCTGCAGTGCTTCATCTTGCCAATGCAGCTACTGAGCCGCTCCCAGATGACTGCAGCGGGAACATCAATACACACAGCTCCGACCCCTGATGTCTCTGTGGCACACAGTGATGCTGCCCCATCACCCTCGCTGTGTGTTGTGTCAGTGGCACACATTGATGCAGCCATCACCCCGCCACGCACACCGGACACACCGGACACAGAACCCGTATCAGGGGAGTAAGAACTGGATGGGAATTACTGTGTGAGGAAGGTGGCAGTACCATCCATCTGTGGCACCATTGCACATCAACAACAATCTCACGAAACCCCAACGTAGGCACACATCCATGTGTTGAATAGGGCTATGTGTAGAAGTGACCGAATCGGTAGCAGGCTAGGAGTGGTGTCCTACTTCACATGTGACAACAGAACTTCACGATGCGTACCTACTTACACACATCTATGTGGACACATGCTGTTATGATATATGACTTCATCATAAAACCCGCCAATAAGGGGGAGGCATCGTCCTCCTAAAAAAAGAAGGATATGACCAACAATGCCTAAAACTCCTCTCTGATGCAAGATTCTACAGGACGATTACGGTTGACCCAACCCCAAGGCTACAGAACACTATTAAAATAATGGTAAACGAGACAGAAATGAACTCGTGGATCACAAGACATGAAGCAGAATTTCTACTTGCACAAAAACTGAGACCTCCTTATTTGTATTCATTACCGAAAACCCATAAAATCAAATCTCTACCTCCTGGAGTGCCAATCGTCTCAGGAGTAGGTTCAATTTGCAGATCAGTTTTTAAAACCACTGGTACAGAAAACAGTACTTACTTCAAAGATACGAGAGACCTGTTGAAAAAAATTATTGATATGCCTTACAGTGAAGAAGAAATGCTTCTAGTCGCCTTAGATGTAGAGCGCCTCTACACCAGCCTGCCTCAGCAAAAAACTCTGGCGACTCTAGAAAACATTCTGTTCACAGATCAATGGCAATATAAAACACCGAGACACTTTGTTTTAGAGTGTTGTAGATTAGCATTGACTGAGAATTTCTTCGAATACAATGGGACCCTTTTTGTGCAAAACCATGGTACTTTCATGGGTAGCGCCTTCGCGCCGTCAGTAGCTGGACTTTATGTAAGTGATTTTGAAATGAAACATGTCCTTAACAACGACAACCCTTTCTTTTCTCAAATTTTGTTTTGGAAATGTTTTATAGATTATATCATTGTCATCTGGAAGAAAATCAGTGACAACCTACAGGCATTCATCAATTGGCTAAATACTAGAGTTGAATGTCTGAAGTTCACATTTACAGTTGACAGTAAAAGACTGGATTTTCTTGACATCACTCTATATGTAGAGAATAATAAGATCCATACAAAAACCTACAGCAAGCCAACGGCTAAGAATAGCCTGCTGTCATATAAAAGTTTCCATACTAGACCTTTAAGGGATAATTTACCCTACTACCAATTTTTAAGACTCCAACGAAACTGTAGTAAATTTGAGGATCACAAGACACAAGCGAGTAACCTCACTAATAAACTGATGAAAAGAGATTATTCGATGAAAACAATTTGCAAATGTCAAAAAAGAGCGAGACATCAACCATGAGAGATCCTTTTGTAAACCATCCCAAAAGCACCTGCAGAAAATCTAATCACTTGTGTCACAACTTACAATCGAGCCACTAATAAGTGAAGAAGATGATTAACAGAAATTGGAGAATCATAACATCAAGAAAGTTAGATTGGCCAAAACGTAGGTTTGCAAATCACAGAACCAAGAACCTAAAAGACCTATTGTTCCATACACGACCACAGATAAGAGCCGAGTCTGAAGGTATTAGGAAGGCCTGGAACATGAATCCAGTTATTGGACAGTATCCGTGTGGATCCTGTACAGTATGTACACTAACATCAGCTACAAAAACCCTCTCACTGTCTGAAAATCTGGTCTGGACGCAATGTCAACATACCAATTGCAATTCAACCCACGTAATTTATATGATTACGTGCCCATGCGTACTTGATATATTGGAATTACCTGCCAGAAAGCAAAAGTGAGAATTGGAGACCATAGGAGTAATATCAGGACCAAAAAAGTGACCACAAAAATGAGAAAACATTTTCTGGACTTCAACTACACAGCGGATGACATCAAATTGACGATCATAGAAATGTTAACCTTAAAGAACCACACAGCAGAGCGGATTTTGTTTGAAAGAGAACAAAGATGTCTGAAAACCAGCAGTTAAGGATTGGATGATGATGTACCTTGGCATCAACTTTTCTGATATGGGCAATGTTTTTAAAAGGATTTCTACTCGAGAATGGAGAACTCAGAATCAAAGCGAGAACAATACTAATGAGGACGTCCCTGCAACCCACTGAGTTTAACCCATACCCAAGACATCTATATGACTGGCAATAATCAACGATTAACAACATGGATAAATTAGTATCAGTAATAAATATTAAACATACAAAGGAACTAGGGGGCATATTATCAAGAACGGGCGTTACATTATCGCCGCTTTTATCGGCAGGAAACTGCCCATAAAGCGGCGATAATGTGCTTGATAATATGCTCTATGAATTCCAATCGAAGCCCATGTTAGATGTGAAGAGATCATATCCTGAGTGAATTTGAAAAATTCGACAGTGATACGACCATGTCAGTTGGGCTGAAAATAAAGTCTGGGTCCCCTACCGACCAGGTCTCCCCTAAACTATTCCCTTTACTTGCCCCGTCCTTGGTGGAATGTTTGACCGGTCTCCTTAATGAATCTCTCCTTGAGGCAGACTTCCCCACAACATGGAAGGCAGCTAGAATCAGGCCAATACTGAAAAAACCCTCGGCTGACCCTAACATCCTCTTAAACTATCGACCGATCTCATTGCTCCCATATTTCAGGAAAATACAAAAACTTTTTGTCAACAAATAGCTTGTGAGCCCTCTGGAAAACCAAGGGCTTCTAGACCCCTCCCAATCGGGTTTCCGGGCATCACACAGCACGGAGACAGCGTTGGTTGAGGTCGCGGACAATATCAGGCTGGCTATAGATAAACACCAATCAACCATTCTTGTCCTGCTTGATCTGTCCGCGGCATTTGACACCATCTCCCATCACATCCTAATCCAACGGCTGTGGGAGATTGGTGTAAGAGGAAATGCCCTAAAATGGTTCACCAACTACCTATCTGATCGTACAACAGCCGTCCAAATCGGCAAAAACATAGCAAGTGAAAGGCCTTTTAAGATGGGTGTTCCGCAGGGCTCCATTTTAAGCCCTCTCTTTTTAATGTCTAAATGACACCTCTAGCCAGAGTGATCAGAGCTTTAGGCTTTGACGTTCTGTCCTACGCTGATGATACCCAGATACTAATTTGCTCTGGGCCCTGATCCAAATGAGACAAGACAGCGTTTCAAAAACTGCATGACTGAGGTTGAGAAGTGGATGAGCACCAACCACCTGCAGCTCAACTGCAGCAAATCAGAGATCATGCTCTTTGGTAAAGCTGCAGAACACTGGGCTCAGGACTGGTGGCCAACCAATCTGGGCAACTGTCCAACCCCCAAGGAATCAGTGCGGAAATTGGGTTTTCACATGGATAACAAATTGTCCATGAAGAACCAAACAAATCATATCATAGGCACTTGCTTTGGACTTCTGAGCAGCCTTAGAAAGGTTTTTAAGTGTATTACTGCAGAGGCCCGCAAACCTCTAGTTCAGGGTCTAATCATATATAGAATGGACTACGGTAATGCGCTTTTACTATCCATAAATGAGCATCTCCTGAATAGACTGCAGGTTCTTCAGAACACCGCAGCACGGCTGGTTTTAAACTTACCGGGAAGGTCTCCATCGGCCCCATGTCTGATGAGCCTTCATTGGCTCCCCGTAAAAAAACAAATCCTGTTTAAAACGTTATGCCTAGTCCACAAACAAATGTACGGAAAGGGTCCAAAATATTGGTCTCAAAAGCTAACATGAGAAATCAGATCTAGCGCTGTGTCTCTGCTCACTCCCCTTAGAATACAAACCTCCAGAAATGGCAGTGGTGCCTTCTCTTTTCTCGCCCCTGGCTCATGGAACAAAATGCCCCTCAACCTTCGCGTCATCTCTGAACACAGCTGCTTCCGTAAAAAGCTTAAGACATGGCTTTTTGCAAACTAAGCCTCTCCACTCTCTTGTCAGTCATCTGCAAGCACCATGAGACTCTTTGGATGTAATATGTGCGCGTTACAAATGTTTTTGACTTGACTTGACTAGAGGAAAGGCCCAGCCCTATTCAGGTCCCAGGTGCAACTCCTCCCTCTCATCTAGATGCCGATCTCCCTATTCACCACTGGGCTGCGCCAGCCTGTCTCCTGGAATTCCCTAGCCCTGTCACACACAAACCCAGACAAGGAATACACAACCCAGCAGAGGCAGGCTCAAATGGGTAGGCAAGCAAATACCTGCTTTCTAAAAGTGGAATTTGCAAATAAAGAATATTAAAATAAACTTTACTAAAAGATGTACTTTATTATTCTGAGTTCAGGCATACTAAATTCGAATGTCTACCATGTTCCCTTAGTCAGTAAGAATTATAAGAATGTAATAATCGACCTGCCATTCTAGCCTATGAGAAGGTAGCCTTCAATAGTAAAACACGAAAATGGCTGTAATTCACTATTAGAACATGCTACACACATCAGAGCATGTCCTACCTTATACTTACAATGCACCCTGCCCTTGGGCCTACTATAGGGGTGTCTAATATGAAACAAAGGGAAGGTTTAGGGACTGGCAAGTGGGTGCACTTGGCCAAGTCGACATGGCAGTGCTAGACTGCACACAGGCCTTGCAATGGCAGGCCTTAGACACACTATACAAGCTGCTTCTGTGGGTGGCACAACCAGTGCTGCAAGCCCACCAGCAGCATTTGATTTACAAGCCCTGGGCACATATGGTGCACTCTACTAGGGGCTGACAGATAAATCAAATAACCCACTCATGGAATCCAAATAGTATCTCAATTTAACATGGGGAGCACTGATTAGCAGTGTCACCGTGCCCAAAGCATACATCCAGCAAAAACCTATCAAAACAGAGGAGGCAATCCGTCAAAAATGGAAGGGAGACCCACACCAATGATGTCAGGTCTAACACGTGTTTTTATAGAACAGGCACAGAGCGTGAATTTAATCCTCATTAATGCTTTTGAATAGCAAGAATTTGCCGTCACCTTTCAAATTAACACCGGACTGCAACACATAGAGGTCACATTGATCATACGAGTAAAACAGTAGAAATGTAACAACATCAAATGAATATAGAGTGTTGGATTCGCTCTTATGTACACAATACATAGACAAAACCAGATCTTAGAACCCCCAGTATTACCATTACAGAAATCTCCAACCATAGTAAGATGTATTCATTTAAGAGCGCAAATAGCAGACTCCAAACACGAGTGAGACATGAATTATGTTATAGCTCCATTAAGGGTTGTTAGATATACAGATATCTATTTGTTTTTTTGTCCAATTACAGGTACTATTGGCCTCAGGTAAATGAGAGTGGAGCACAGTACCACCTCCAGTTGCTACACAAGTTGTGTGAGTACTATTTTCCTTTGTATTCTGGTCCTGGAGAAAGCCCCATAGACCCGGCTGGGCACAGTGGGGCTGAAACATGTTGACCGATTTGTATAGTGGATCCAGTAACTAGATCCATATGTACATAACAACATTTTTAATCTTCTTGAATCACTCTTTTCTAATAAATATTTTTCTGAGATGATTCAAAGAATTTTAATTTACATTTTTTGAGCACTTTATCTATCTGGACACTACTACGTATCCAATGGTTACCTCGGTGGAGGCTAGCATATGACAAAAAAGGCCCTATGATGATGCATTAACGCAGCGTATATTGGCGGAGAACCAAAATATACCGCCTAACCATCTATGTGCGTGTATCAGGGTTTTTTATGAGAGTCATTGAGCACCAAAAAAACCCTGGCTACGTAGTTCCAAGTGATCCATTCTCCTCAATTGATTTTTGTATACTAAGCTTGGAAACTGAATGGATCTCAACTACTACCTTCCTCCTCTTTGATAAAAAACATATGACATTGCTCCACATGGTCAGAGGTTGGACACCATACTCACATTGTTGAAGTCTCGTCAGTGCACATGTCGGGCAGCACCTATCCCAAAACAATGTCTTAGTCACAGAGGTTGACCTTGCAAAAGGGACCCACCCCCATTGCACATGCGTCAGTCAGTTCCTCCCTGTGTAGGGACGATGCTCATTGTGGCACACGAGTGGACAATCAAATCAACACACCCCACAGTTAGAAACCAATGGTGTGGCATAGACTTCATTGGGATGTGCATGTCAGTGTGGACGAGGCAATGACAGGGACAAGCATAAGACACTAACATGCAGCTTGGGTACATGTCGAGGTTCAGGAAATGGTGGATCAAAAATGTTAAACAATCATCACGGATGGCAATACTCCCAGCCCACCTTGCCTTGCTGGATGAGCCATGTGTTGTGTGGCGTCTACCAATTGCCATGTGTGAGGGGGCATGACTCACTGCCCATGTGATCTACATAGTGCTCTGCCACCGAAGTGCTCTGATTATCTGCTCTGCTGACAGTGTTCAGGTGAAAGGGTTCGACAGGTTCACATGTTGTGCTACATTGCCATGTGTGTGCTCTCCCCCAGTAGTGTGTACGAATTGGAAACCTTGCCAAATGACACTGTGTTGCTCCGATCATGGACCTGCATCACCTTGCACAGGTGTGTGTACACACGCGTTGTGCCATGCACATGCATCCAGAGTCCGGACGATGGCTGACGTGTCCTCTGTTGCGGTAGGATATGTGAGCAATCCCCACGATGCAACAAGTTGTTGAGACATGTGCTGTGGGTAACAATCGGATGTGGCTGCAGGGACGTAGTTACTCGTCCATGATTGCCCGCGCTGCTTCATGTGCAATGTGTTCCAATAGTACATTGTTGTCCTGTTCAAGGAACACCAGGGTGAGCAAATCCATTAACTGGTCTGGGCAGGTGTGCTCAGCCAACGGCGTTTCACCAATCCACAATACGGCCCAATAGGGGAGCGCCTCTCTGTGGTAACTGCACACGAGGAATTGTGCAATCTCCCATGCACAACTGCCAATACATACCCAGTATGTCAAGGCATCCCATGCACGGCTTTCTCTGTTCCACTCCTGTTCGTATTCCAATATGGGGCGCACACTCAAGTCTTAGTCCAATTCATCTACGGTTGTGTTGGATAGGCGGACATCCATGGGACACTCAAATGAGCATTTTCTGCAGTGGAACCAGGGCTGGACGCTGGTGACAAAGGCAATGCGGAAGCTGAGCCGATAACTGACCCGCAGCGCTGCCAGTGGCACTGCGCCTAATAAATGCAGCATACGTGCACGGTAGTGTTCCACGTGACGGGGGTTGTGCATGTGCCCCGGTATGACCTGCCATTGCCTTGGTGCTTCTCGTGGAACCGGCACTCTTCTGAACTGCGGCGGTAGTGTGGAGGATATGCCACAGCTCTGGGCAATGATTTGAATGTGTGTGCAATGTTGGGTTTAATGGGTTGCTGTTTCCGTGAGTGTCAAGGGCATCCCATGCAGGGGTACATCTGGCAGGGACTTCTGTGTGTGGGGTATGGATGAGTCAGATAGTTTATTTTGGCTATGCGTGGTGTGGGAGTCATCGCATTTGCCATGGCATCTCTCTCTGGGTGTTCCAGGCACATTCTGGACAAAGGTCAGAGGTGCAAGTGTCCTCCCGCCTTCTGCATTGGGACAATGGAGCTTTCATCCCTGATGTTTGTCTGTTTTCTGCTTGCGTTTTCGGAATGTGATGTGGCTTTGGCACTGAGATTGGGACGCGGCCTTGGGCTCATGGTGTATGGATGGCGATGCACACACACATGTTGGCATGTGGAGCCAGGTGCCCTGCAAGGCCTTGTGCTGCTTGTGCAATTTCACTCCAACTCTCTCCTTCTCTCTCTCCCTCTCTTTCCTTTGTTGGGCGCATAGCACACCTTTTTCTCTTGGGTTTAGTGATCCAGGCTGTGTCCTATGGATTGTCCAGTGAGGACCCGCTAGGTCCCATCCAAATGGTTGTTTTGGCATTTGTGTGTATAGTGTTTTGTGTTGGTGATTGCATTGCTGTATGACTGAATCTCCATTTTCTGGCCACGCATGTAAGTTGATGTTCCTGCTTGTGCAACATCAGGCAGAATATTTGTTTTGGGAATCGTGGTGTTGGTGAGCAGTATCTTGGTCCGGGGTTGGGCCCGGCGGGGGGTTTTGCGGGCCTTTGTGTGGTGTTGGTGGGTGTTGTGGCCCTCTAGGGTGTCCGTGCTGCATGTTCAGTTGCTACATGGCATCTGTTTGTCTTCAGGTGTGGCTGTGGGCTGTGCTCCCTTTTGTGGTGCAGGCTGTGGTCTGACTTTACTCCAGATCAGAGCAGGTGTAAAATTCCTGCTGCTAAAACGCCACATTGCGTGTTTTGTGTTCTTATTGCCGATCTGGCTGGTCGTTGTGAATGTTGAGGTGGGGTGTTGTTGCGGATTTTAGCACGGGAATGCCTACTCTGCATCTCATTAGTGATACTTGCTGGGGTCCTCTGTGGCGATGTTTTTTGTGGATGCTGTCACGTGTAAACTGGTGCTGTGGGTTGTTAGCACCAGCATGTGAATGGTGGGGTAATTTTATCATGACTTTGGCTGCGATATTGTGCCGTTAATTCAGCAATGGCTCCTTGTGAATATGCCCCATAGTGCTGCAAAATGGACCATGTGTCGCATTTCTTAAATATTTTCTCAGTAGAGAACCTTCACAGCCTCTCCGAACCTTGCTAGGGTGTTCCGACTCACGGAAGAAAATTTCGTATTTGGCCCATGCCCCACCAGTTTCAAACTTCATCATCTACCACTGGATATCAATCCCTTTTTTATATATATCGTTTTATAGTGTCAGAGAGATATAAGAATACCTAGCCCTCAAGTAACCTTTTCAATAAATAGATCAAACTCATTTACTCTGCTTTTGCTACTTGTGTAGTAAAACATTTGGGGCACCCTGGATAGGCCTCAAGCATACCCTTCCCATCTTACATCTTTTGAGAAGTGTAGCAAGTGCATGTGCCTTCACTGCTATTATGTACACCCAGTTAAACCAATGTAATAGCAGACTGCGCTGTGAATAGCCTTCTCCAAAACATTTAGGGCTTCAGCTGGATGCCAGCAGGGAGCTTGGTTCTGAGGAGCCCCAGCTTCTGCCCCACCACTAGTAGAGATCACCACCAGCCTAGAGGGTATCTCTCTGCCGAGCGTGCCTCTGATGATTCTATAGCTGCACTGTCTGCAAAGCTGAATGCCGAGTCGGGTGCCAACTTGTTGTGGCCAACTCGACATTCGTTTTTGCCATTCAAAATAGTGTTTTTCCTTTGCATTTTGCTCTTCTCCAGCATAGGACCAGTATTCCAGGGATAGATTTCCCAGGCAGGAAAAATCAGTAGTGCAAAACCTGCACTAAATCACAAAGGGGCATATTAGCAAGAACTTCGTTAAAATTATTGCAGTTTTATCGGCAGGAAACTGCCGCTAAAACGGCGATAATAGGCTTGCTAATATGCCTTATAGAATTCCAATAGAAGCCCAGGTTAGATGTGCAGGACATCTAACCTGGGCTTCAAATGGAATTCTATAACGCATATTAGCAAGCCCTTTATAGCCGTTTTAGCTGCAGTTTCCTGCGGCTAACACAGCGATAATTTTAACGAGGTTCTTGCTAATATGCCCCATAATCCGGGTGGATTTACACTGCTTTAACTTAACTGCCTTTGGGCTGACAGATCAAGGGTCACTCATTCGTGGTGGAGCTTCCACTCTGCCAAACACTAAATAATGGCCTTACGCCACTTCGTATTACACAAGCATTGAAAAGGGTGTAAAAGGCTTTGCCTTCTTTTTCATCTTTTTTTTGTACCAGTGCAATCTGTCTGTTTAACGGCATGTGGTGTTCACGGTAGGGTGATAAGTCAACATTTGCATACTCAATTGTTTTATTAAATATTTATTGTTGTATACATATACAATTGTAATGTAGTAATTTGCAAAATGAGAACTAAAGAGGCAACATTAAGGTCAAAGCATAGATCCTGTAGGCAAAATGATTGACAAGATACGTTTTCTATTACCAATTTGTAAAACTACAGCCATAATGTTTGTCTAAGCAGTACATGTGCTGCCGAGGGGGAAACCTCGATTTAGCCCAACAACTTTTTGTATCTGTGATACGGTTCTACAGAGTTTATAGTGCAGGACTGTTGATAGGCTGAGAATCGCAGCGGCCCCTCACTACATTGTGCAGTGTAGTTGGTTTCAGCATGTGTTAAACTGCTGAACTTACCACTAAATGCTGGGTGGTTTTTGACTGTTGATGTTGACCCCACTCAAAGATTGCAATTCATAAAGAAATTGGATCCCTTGAGTACCATGGTATATTTGTAATTCTTGGACTTATAAAGGCACACGTCTGAGATAAACACATTTACGGTCCCAGAGCACAGAAGATGTCTATGTGCCATTCTTGTTGAAAGAAACTTCAAGTTTAAGAAAATGTATGCCTCGATAAAACTTGCACACATTAGAGATAATTAAATTGTATTTAATACGTAATATTTAAACTGTTATTCCTGTTCTCAGCCTTTGGCCCAATAGAGCGCTCTGCCTCCTTTCAGCTGGGTTTGTGCTATATAAATACCAAGGGGCAGATTTATGTTAACTGGCGCATCCCCAGGGATGCGCCAGTTAACATGTGCCACAGTGCGCCACAGCTCCGCCACCCATGGTGCGCCGCATTTATGATGCGGTGCACCATGGGGCAAAAACGGCACAGATGCGTGACGCATCTGTGCCGTAAAGGTGACGCACTGCTGGAGTTGCGTCGCAAGCGCGACGCAGCTCCAGCAAGGCTCGGGGGTGCCCCATCTCCACAATGCTGCGTCAAGACCTACGCCTGCTTCAAGCAGGCGCAGGCTTTTGACGCAGCATTGGCCTGAAAGTGACTGAGTGAAATCTTATAGATTTCACTCAGCCACTTTTGCGAGGCGCACCAGCCCCAGAACGCCCACCCTGCGCCGGAACGCCCACAAGCGGCGCAGGGCTTTACAACGTGACGCATCTGCCTAGATGCGTCACGTTGTAAATCGTTCGTAGGGATGCGCCACGTTTACGCCGCCTTGCGTGACGCAACAGCGGCGTAAACGTGGCGCAAGTGCCTCATAAATCTGCCCCCAAGTAAGTACACAGAAACAGAACAGAGGTGTTAAAGTTCAAGAAAATCAGTACATTTAAAAACTTATATAGCAAAGCTTTCCTTCATGATGATAATCTGCCTTATATTAGGAACTTACCGTAGCGCTTGGTTTATATCAGTGTTAGAAATGGGGTTTCTGGTTGGCTAGAGCATACACCCAAGCCAGGAAGAACCCATCACTCTAGTCAGGGCAAGGGAGTGAAACACCAAAGATAAACCCTGCTCACCCCTTTGGTAGCTTGGCAGAGCAGTCAGGCTTATCCTTGAGGCAATGTGTAAAGCGTTTGCACAACACACACACACACACACACACACACCAGTGGCATACTAGGCACACCACAAAAGAGACTACACATGAGGGTATATCAGAAATATCCTTTGTATTATTTACACATAACACACATTAGACCATAAATCACTTTGGAGTATGTAAAGCAAATTAGACCACATCACATACATCACTGCGTCAGTAGGCACTTGTCATAGAGATGCACATAAGCCACATAAGACAACATTTACACAGATTACTGTGCCACTAGGTACTGATCATAACAAGTGTGGATCATAGCCCTTTGCCAATTAGGCACTTATCTTGACATCACTGGTGTTGCACTGAAGTAAATATTCCTACCCTGGACAGGTCGTAAATCACTTTTGTGTAATATGCCCAATACATTAGGTCACCATAGGTAGATTCAGTAAAAAAGCATTTGCCACTCAGACAGCACAGTAAATGCCTATTACTGCCCTGCTGAACCCACATGTAGCATGTGAGTGAACACAACATGTACCCAAACACAGGGCCCAAGTACAGCTGGCAGGTAGGGAGGACAACCACGTACCTCCCTTGCGATTGCCAGTAGAGGCCGTCCTGACCTGTATGCCACAGGAGCACCTGTGCGCCTAATACGGGTCTTATGGTAGTTCCAAATATCCAAAAGAAAAGACGCGCCAGGTGCTAGGCAACCGGGGGCCTCCGTCGAGGTTCTGCCCAGTGTCTCAACACTCCCGCAATTGCCCTCCCAGGTAGATGTCTGGGCAGGGGGGGACATGAACGCACTGCCCCACCAACAGAGAGACCTCGCTGGGTCCCCCGCAGAAAAAATTAGCCAATGAGGCTGCCTGTGAGACTACGGCTCTGTCAGTACAAGAATTGCCGGCCCAACCCTAGGTACAGGGTGTTCACTGGTCCTGACCCTCACAAGGCTTAGGTCTCACCTTCCTGCTTGCTTGCCTTAGAAGTCTCCCTCCTCACGGGAGCAGGCATTCCTTTCATAATTCTATGATGGTTGCTGGGGCAACGGCCGGAACTCCGACAGAGACGTTGGTTGCTCTGCAATGCTAGGAGCCTTTCTTCACACTTGCTCTGACTGGCTCCCCAACAAAAAGCAAGCACACATAAGCCCTTAGAGATTCTTCACAAGCAGGATACCACAGCAGGGCAAAAAGGTTAGCCTTTTACCTCCACCACAAACAGAACCAGCAACCAGACTAACCCACCACTCACTCAGAAAAGGTAGCACTCCTCACCCAGTCCTTCTGTTCCTCTTCTTGGCAGGGTCCTCTTCTTCCTCGAAGTAATCTAAAGTCCTGGGGTTTTAGGTGCAATACTTATACCCCAAAATGTCTTTATTCTCTTTGTGACAAGGGTCTGTGAACCCTGTCCAAACTAGTTCTGCATTCACTGGTGCAGCATGACCACAGTGGGCAGAGACAGCATTGTGCAAAAGGAGACACAGCCTATTCAGGTGTAAGTAACCCTCCACCCATCACTCTAAGTACAAACTAGGTCTATTCAGCCCTGCACTTAGTCGCCCAGGCAAGGCAGGGCACACGTCAACCCCCTCAGTGACTGTCTAGAGTGAATGCACATCTCAGCTCCTGTCACCCACACACCAGACGCTGAATACACAAACAGCCAGAGGCAAAGTAAGAAAATTATCACTTTCTAAAAGTGGCACTTTCAAACACAGGATTTAAAAACCACCCTTATCAAAATGTACCTTAATAAATTCTGAGTTCGGAGAGTCCAAACAACATTTTCCTGTCTTGTTCCTATGGTAAGTTACACATTAAACAGGATACTGTGCAACCCCAATTATAACCCTATGGGACAGATAGCCTTTCAACAGTTAAAATGCAGTACACTGTATTTCACTATCAGGACATGTCACACACACTAGTACATGATTTACCTTTCACACATACTGCACCATTCCCTTGAAGGTACCATAGGGGTGCCTTATAAGTAAGGAAAAGGAAGGTTTGAGCCTGGCAGGTGGGTGCACTTGCCAGGACAACATGGCAGTTCACAACTGTGAGTGGTAGGTCTGAGATACATTTAGAGGGCTACTCGTGTGGGTGGCACAACCAGTACTGCAAGCCCACTAGAAGCATTTGAGTAGGCACTGTACACTTTACTAGGGACTTACCAGTAAATCAGATATGCCAATCATGAATAACCAATCATTGTCAAAATGTGTATAGAGAGCTAATGCACTTTATCACTGATCAGCAGTGGTAACGTGCCCAGAGACCTATAGCCAACAAAAACAGGGTCAGAAAAATAGGAGGCAAAAATCAAAAAGTTTTGGGAAAAACCTTCCAAAAGGGCCAGGTCTAACAATCAGGAAATGCTACAAAAAATTCCCAAACTCATCATGAGCATGCCTTTATTAGGGATAATTAAAACCACCTATATATAATAAGACCCATATTTCAAAGATATATTGCACAAAACACAAAGGGGAGATCATTCCCTCCTAATTTCCAAATACCAACAATCACCTGTCCTTACTGGCCCATACATCTTCAAAACCAGCTGCAACATTCACAAAGCCATCACGACCAGCACCCCCGTTTATCTTGCAGAGAGTCTCACCATCTCTGATGCTTCCGACCACACTCACAGCCGGGACGCTATTAGACTGCAGACTCAGAAGTGTAAAAAAGAAAGGCCTTTTCCATCTATGCACCCAATATTTGGAGCAAAATCCATGTATCTATCAGGACCAACCCAATGCTGCTCCTGTTTAGTGAAGAGTTAAATACTACCTCTTTTAAGTATATTACATCACAATAGCTAGGTTTGCACTATTGAAAAACGATGTATAAACATACATAGATACATACATGCATACATACATGCATACATATATATATATATATCTCCACACTTCTTCCCATTAGGACAGAAAACGAGCCGCACACGTAACTTTCTATTTGCCGCTTTTATTTCTTAATGGAACAGCATGAGGCGGAATCCTAATGCATTTCGTCGTATATATATATATATATATATATTCACTGAAAAAAACATAGGTTTCACTCATACAAAACAATAGAAATTCTGGCATAATAGTGTGTTTACATAAAATTTACATTTGTGTTATATATATGCCAAGCTGTATTGAAGAATGAGTGGGTGTATAAGTGTCTGTATGGAGGATTTAGTAGGTACATGACTGAATGTATAAGTGAGTGATTAAATGTGTCTTTCTGAATGCATGGGTTAGTGACTAAACTGTGTGAAAGTCGGTATCAGTCAGTCTGTCGTTGTGTAAGCTGCTGCATGGGTTGGTGAGCAGCAGCATGAGTGTCTATATGGGTTATTGATTGCTTGCCTGAGTATTTGTAAGGCTGCCTTAGTGTGTGTGTGGGTGGGTGGGAGGTGTGTGACTCTGTGCATAGATATGTGAGTGGTTGATTCACTGGGTGTATGGGTTCAAGAGTACATGTGGAAACAGCTGTATGGGTGGGTGGGTGTGTTTATGGGTGTGTTGGTGAGTGAATAGATGTCTCAGTGGTACATGTGCAAGTAAGTACATATGTAAAAGGCAGTATATGTGAGTGATGGTGTATATAAATAACTATATGTGAGAGTCAGTAATTGTGAGAGTGTCTGCATGGATGAGTGTGTATTTGTATCAGTGATTCTATAAGAACGCCTCCGCACGCTTGATCCTCGACATTCCTCGCCGCAGCCACATCACACCCCTCCTAAAAAACCTGCACTGGCTTCCCGTCAACGAGAGGATCACCTTCAAGCTCCTCACCCATGCACACAGAGCACTCCACAACACTGGACCAACATACCTCAACAGACGACTCACCTTCTACACCCCGAACCGCCAGCTCCGCTCCACCGACCTCGCCCTCGCCACCGTCCCCTGCATCTGAAGGGCGACCACAGGCGGCAGATCGTTGTCCCACCTCGCCACCAAAACCTGGAAAACCCTCCCCATCCTCCTACAGCAGACCCAGGGCCTACTTACCTTCAGGAAGCTACTCAAGACCTGGCTATTCGAGCAGTAGTAGCACCCCTCCCCCCAGCGCCTTGAGACCCTCATGGATAAGCAGCGCGCTATACAAATGTGTTGATTGATTGATTGATTGATAAGAGAGTATTTATGTGTTAGTCTGTATGAATAAGTGAGGTGGTGTCTATATAACTGTATAGGTGAGTAAATGGAAATATGATTGATGCTTTGCATTACTGACTAGGTGTGAGAGTAACTCTGGATATGTGGCAGTGTGTGAGTGTCTGTATAGGTGTATGAGTGCATATGATAGTGTTGTATTGATGAGTGACTGCATGTATGAGTGACTGTATGGGTGAATGAGTGGATGTGTATGAAGACCTACGAATCAGTCAGTGCATATTTAGTAACTGGTATTGATGTGTCTATTTTTTCGAAAATGGTAATCTGTATTTTAAAGTGGGTGTATCAAAGGTTATATTCAGGTGTGAAGAGGTGCATCACATTTTCACGTGGATGATGTCATGTGTGATGTCATTTGAGATGTCATCAGTGACGTCATCAGTGATGTCACCAACCATGTCATAAATGATGTATTATGTGACGTCGTCAGCAGTGCATTGCAGGGGCGCGAGTTATAGTTAGCTGAACTAACTATATTTCTATGGTTTTTTTAAATGCTAATTTCTAACTATAACGTGCCTGAAACCTATGGTTTTTTCAGTGAATTTCAAAGGTTTTTTTAAATGAAAATTTGTAAGTCTTATGTACCTCACTCCTATGTCTTTTTATTTTTTATATATATATATATATATATATATATATATATATATATATATATATATATATATATATATATATATATATATATATATAAATATCCACACTTCTTCCCATTAGGACAGAAAACGAGCTGCACACGTAACTTTCTATTTGCCGCTTTTATTTCTTAATGGAACAGTATGAGGCGGAATCCTAATGCATTTCGTTCTATATATATATATATAGTCACTGAAAAAAACATAGGTTTCAGGAATGTTATAGTTAGTTGGACATAGGGGAGAGGAGTTGGCCTAACGGCTAAGGCGCTCGACCTCGGACCTGGGGATCTGGGTTCGAGTCTCGGTAACGACGCCAAAAACCTCCTGTGATTCTGGGCAAATCACTTAATCTCCCCGTGCCTAAAAATGAAAGTGTGTGTCCTCATGTAAAAAAAAAACGTAACTTGTGCTATGTAAAGCGCTCTGATACCTGATTTGGTTCGGGTCTAGTTCACGCTATATAAAACTCTAAAAAAAATAAAATATATATATATATATATATATATATAGAACAAATTGTGAATAGTTTTCTGTTAGGAAAACTATATTCATTCTTTTTTTTAAATATATTATACAGAAGTCCCGCACCCTTCGTGCATCCTACATGATGGCTGCGCTCATTCCGGTAGCCATTTTGAAAAGTCGCGCTGGAGTCGCTACTTTGGCGTAATTTGTAAAGTATGAAATATCTTTAAATTAATTATAAATAAAAGTTTTCCTTTATGTGTTTGTCTAAATTTTCTAATAAAAGTATTTTGAAAGTATTGTTTTCAATATAATTTTGATGAAAGTTACAAAAGTTACAAAATGCGAGGTGTAGCCGCTTGATGTGTGCATCATCTCCCCACGCGTATTTCCGGGGTCATGCCGTGATCGCACTGAGATCGTGCCGAACTCGCATATCTTGAATAAATGACTATAGAAAGTTTGAATATGATATTAGACTGAACAGTTTTGCTAATGTACTTATTAAAAGTTTATAGAAAATTGTAATTATAGTGTATGATGATATATATGATTTTCACGGGTGCGCGAAGGGTGCATGACGAGTGTGCACACCCTACACGACTTCATGTCAGCAAAAGAAAAAAGGAATATGATTGATTGAAATCAATTTCATTGTGAAAGATGGAGGATCCTTCCTTCTGATATGTCCCTTACTTTTTGTCCTTGATAGAGAGAAGACCCGTTTCTTGCTTCTCCTTATATTGATATACCTTTTTTGTGTTTGTTTATTTTTAATACAACTATTGCTTCTAGTTTTGCCGAAGTTGATCCACTTGCAGTAGAGGAGGAAGAACAGATGGAGCAGCAGAAGAAGAAAGGAAAGCATTGTTTGGTCCTTTTTTAGTGTACAAGAGGACCTGCGATCATCAGGTGCCAGCTAGACAACGGCGAGACTTCAGCCCTCATCCTCCTGGACCTGTCAGCCGCTTTCGACACAGTCTGCCACTGCACACTAAGAACACGCCTCCAAGAAGCCAGCATCCAGAAGAAGACCCTGGACTGAACCACGTCCTTCCTCTCCGGCAGATAGCAGAGAGTCCGCCTCCCGCCCTTCCGATCCAAAGCCACCGACATCATCTGCGGCATTCCCCAGGCTCTTACCTCAGCCCGACCCTGTTCAATGTCTACATGGCCCCCCTCACACAAGTGGCCCACCAGCACGACCTGAACATCATCTCCTTAGCCGACCACACCCAGCTCATCCTCTCCCTCACCAAAGACTCGCACACCGCCAAAACAAACCTCCACGAAGGAATGAAGGCCGTCGCCGAGTGGATGAGGAGCAGCCGTATGAAACTGAACTCGGACAAGACAGAGGTCCTCATCCTCAGCCCCACCCCTTCGGCCTTGAATGACTCCTGGTGGCCGACAACACTGGGAGCAGCTCCAACACCCACGGACAACGCACGCAACCTAGGTTTCATCCTGGACTCCTCCCTCTCCATGTCAAAGCAGGTCAACGCCATCTCCTCCTCCTGCTACAACACCCTACGCATGCTTCGCAGGATCTACAAGTGGATCCCGACCGAAACAAGAGGAACAGTGACCCATGCCCTCGTCAGCAGCTTGCTGTACTACGGCAATGCACTCTACGCAGGAATCCCAGCCAAACACCTGCGACAATTACAACGCATCCAGAACGCCTCAGCCCGACTGATCCTCAACGTCCCCCGGCACAGCCACATCACCCCCCACCTAAGAGACCTGCACTGGCTCCCCGTCAACAAGAGGGTCTCCTTCAAACTCCTCACCCACGCACACAAAGCTCTCCACAACACCGGACCAGCCTATCTGAACAACAGACTCAACTTCTACACCCCTGCCCGCCAGCTCCGCTCCACCAGCCTCGCCCTTGCTGTCGTCCCGCGCATCCAACGAACGACCTCCGGCGGCAGATCATTCTCCTTCCTCGCCACCAAGACCTGAAACACCCTCCCCACCCATCTACGACAGACCCAGGACCTGCTCACCTTCAGGAGGCTCCTCAAGACCTGGCTCTTCGAGCAGTAGCAGCACCTTCCCCCCACAGCGCCTTGAGACCCTCGCGGGTAAGTAGCGTGCTTTACAAATTCTCTGATTGATTGATTGCGATGGATGCCGCTTCTGCCTCCCGTACCCTGGAATGGCGCAGTACAGTCATACTGCGGTGGGACGCACACTTGTTGACCTCTCATGGCACTGCTCCACACTTCGGGGAGGACGCTTTCCATTAGCTGAGTTTTCTGATGACGGTGCGCGCCGGCCCTTCCAACAACTCCTTTAGATACAAACAGACTCTTCAACTCTATCACCGGAAGTGAAACCAGGCCACAGGGACACTTTCACAAGACAAAAGCCGGGAATGCACTTTTCGGTAAAAAACCACATTCTTTGCAGATTTGCAAAACGGGATGTATGTAAAAAATTGCGATTTTTTTGCGATTTCTTAAAAATCGCTAATAATTCTCAGAATCCCTTGCGATTTCTTAACTTGCGAAATTCGCAAATTAAGAAATCGCAAAAAACAGGAATCTGCAAAGCAGGAGCAGGTTGATGACATCACAACCAGGAAGAGGGAGTGATCACCTGCACCTGCTTGCCTGAGCCACACCCAGTGGCAGTTAGGAGAGTGTTTGGAGGATGAACTGAACTGATACCTCTGCAATCGAGTCCCAAAGCACACAGGAGGGCAAGGCTTGCGAAAAGAGGAAAAGAAAACACACGTTTTCAGAAAAGGAGCAGGAAGTCTTAATAGAGGAGATGGTGTGCAGCCATGAACTGCTTTTTGGAAAAAAAGCTTTGAAAGTTCCTGAATCCAGAAAGAGGAAGATCCGGCTGGATATACAACAGAAGGTGACTGCTGTGGGAGTCACCACCCGTACCATCGACGAACTGAGGAAAAGATGGTATGATATGCGTCAGAGATCCAAAGAAAGGGTGGCTGAAAGGTTAAAAGAGGCACACAAGACTGGAGGTGGTACTTCGACAGCAGAGCAACCTACACCACATGAAGAACTTGTGGAGGCCACTCTCCTGCCTGAGAGTGTCAGTGGAGTGTCCCATATTGAGAGCTCTGACCCTACTCCAAGTGCTCAAGGTAAGATGCATATGAGAAAGTCAAAATTATCTAGGTGATGCATGCACACAGTTTAGATAGATGTCAATTGTGCACAGAATTTTGAACTCCGGGTACACTGCATAACATACATATAGAAATGCGTGATCGGAGTTGTAGTCTTACCAAGGATATTTTTTATCTGGTAGCAATGAAACACAGGCCCACATTGTGGTGTTGTTGGTAGTCAAAATGAGAGTGTCAGGATTGATAGAAGTTCAAAACAGAAAGTTTTATTTATTCCAAGTTGCAGAACAAAACAAAACTCATATGTCTCATTCTACATCCACAGCACAATCAAGGGCACCAAGAGACAACGCAGAGGGAGAAGAATCACCAGTCCACGTTGGATCTGGGGCAGAAGGGGAAACTAGTGATGACAATGTGTCTATTCCAATTGTGCGCCTAAGCACAAACATGTGGCACCTCTGCCTCCTTTGGAGGATGATATTGACCTTCAGGGGGATACAAGAGACAGTGGCCAAGACACAGTGGTCCCTGGTGATAGCCAAGGCCAACTTCAACCCCAAAGAAGAACACGAGCATACAGTGTTGATCGATCCAGGAGTAGCAGTGTTCATCCTGAGACACACACAGTATTTGCTGGTCTGGAGCAGGATATGCTTCATGTGCAGTGCCTGCAACATAAGGTACCATGGTCAATTAATAGACAGCTCACAAAACTGAACAACAATCAGCAAAACATGGGTGAGGGCATGAAGTCGATGGCAGCTGCTATTGACAAATTATGCATGACACTGGAGCGCACAAAGACATCTAGAAACAGGGCTGCTCATCGTGCTCATGGAAGAATGCATTGTTACACTAAGGCTATTAACCGCCTCTGTACTGTGACACCAAACTTTACTAGGCACAGCATCACCATGCAGAGGGAGATGAGTCAATGCTTTCAAAATATTGCCAGAGGCCTGGATCAAGTGACAAGTGCTGTAGAAATATTATAAACTGCCAACTCTGGTGGCAGCACCCTAATGGCTTCTGCAGACAGTGAGGACACCTCTAGCAGGAGAAGTAACAATCCAACTCCAACATCGCAAGTCATGCAGTGCAGAAGTGGCAGACATGGTGCTGTTACTATACCTGTAATGGAGAGCATGGAATCCGAACACCGCCCTGCAACTAGCCGCCACCGTAGAAAGTGAACTTTTACTGTGCAGTAGTTTCCCCTATGTTGATTACATATATGTCTTTTATTTTACTTTATGGAACAGTACCATGATTGTGCTGTAACATGTCATGTGTTATCATACAAATAAGGTATGTGAAGTGTAATTAAACACAGCACATGCAAAACACAGATATGTTGTGAGACTACTTTTCTTACCTAAAAGTAATTTTGTGTTATCTCTGACCGTCTCTGCCGTCCAGCCGCTGCTCCTACTCCTGCTGTTGCCCTGCCAGGGAGAGATATGCAATGATCATCAGATGTGTCTGAGTCACTCACTTCAATGTCTGTGCCTTTCCTCATTGCCATGTTATGTAGCATTGCACAGCTTGTTACAATCTTACAACGTGTTTCAGGACTGTACTGCAATGCCCCTCCACTTTTGTGTATGCACCGGAAACAGCTTTTTTAAAATGCCAAATGTGCGTTCATTGACACTGCTCGTTGACTAGTGTGCCCTGTTGTATCTTCTCTCACTTGCATTCGATGGATTTAAATATGGCGTTAATATGAAGTCGGCACTGCGTAGGCACTGTCACCTGCATGGAAGAAAAGTAAGTGTATGTTCCACTGACACTTTACTAATGTATGGAAGGATGGATGTGTGAGATGTATTTACCAAGCAGGTATCCCTCTCCAAAGTGTCCAGCACTCAGACGTCCATGAATCCCACTATGTTGGAAAATGAAGGAGTCATGTGTGCAGCCTGGGTATTTGGCGGTACTAAAGGGGGTGGTAATGGACGGAGCATCTGAACCAATCAAACACTCACACCCAGTCAAAAGATCTGGGTTTAATCCATCACCGTTCTTTAGCCCACTCTGCCACCCCAGTTGAGACATGGCTATATGCAAATCAGTCTGACCCTGTGCCTCATGGGAACAGTACAGCCCGAACTGCCAAGCCATGCCTTCCCTGGACCGGAAACAAGCTTCCGAGGACCGGTTTCTGGCATTACAGCCGTCGTCAGCCCGACTTGCTTGAATCCAGTGGCAAAGTGAGCAAGGGACTCACGTCTGAACATACCCTGCCACACTTATGGCGGCCAAAAGCGGTACTAAAAGGGGTGGTAATGGACGGAGCATCTGAACCAATCAAACACTCACACCCAGTCAAAAGATCTGGGTTTAATCCATCACCGTTCTTTAGCCCACTCTGCCACCCCAGTTCAGACATGGCTATATGCAAATCAGTCTGACCCTGTGCCTCATGGGAACAGTACAGCCCGAACTGCCAAGCCAGGCCTTCCCTGGACCGGAAACAAGCTTCCGAGGACCGGTTTCTGGCATTACAGCCGTCGTCAGCCCGGCTTGCTTGAATCCAGTGGCAAAGTGAGCAAGGGACTCACGTCTGAGCATACCCTGTCACAATTATGGCGGCCAAAAGCGGTACTAAAGGGGGTGGTAATGGACGGAGCATCTGAACCAATCAAACACTCACACCCAGTCAAAAGATCTGGGTTTAATCCATCACCGTTCTTTAGCCCACTCTGCCACCCCAGTTCAGACATGGCTATATGCAAATCAGTCTGACCCTGTGCCTCATGGGAACAGTACAGCCCGAACTGCCAAGCCATGCCTTCCCTGGACCGGAAACAAGCTTCCGAGGACCGGTTTCTGGCATTACAGCCGTCGTTAGCCCGGCTTGCTTGAATCCAGTGGCAAAGTGAGCAAGGGACTCACGTCTGAGCATACCCTGCCACACTTATGGCGGCCAAAAGTGGTACTAAAGGGGGTGGTAATGGACGGAGCATCTGAACCAATCAAACACTCACACCCAGTCAAAAGATCTGGGTTTAATCCATCACCGTTCTTTAGCCCACTCTGCCACCCCAGTTCAGACATGGCTATATGCAAATCAGTCTGACCCTGTGCCTCATGGGAACAGTACAGCCCAAACTGCCAAGCCATGCCTTCCCTGGACCGGAAACAAGCTTCCGAGGACCGGTTTCTGGCATTACAGCCTACGTCAGCCAGGCTTGCTTGAATCCAGTGGCAAAGTGAGCAAGGGACTCACGTCTGAGCATACCCTGCCACACTTATGGCGGCCAAAAGCGGTACTAAAGGGGGTGGTAATGGACGGAGCATCTGAACCAATCAAACACTCACACCCAGTCAAAAGATCTGGGTTTAATCCATTACCGTTCTTTAGCCCACTCTGCCACCCCAGGTCAGACATGGCTATATGCAAATCAGTCTGACCCTGTGCCTCATGGGAACAGTACAGCCCGAACTGCTAAGCCATGCCTTCCCTGGACCGGAAACAAGCTTCCGAGGACCGGTTTCTGGCATTACAGCCGTCGTTAGCCCGGCTTGCTTGAATCCAGTGGCAAAGTGAGCAAGGGACTCACGTCTGAGCATACCCTGCCACACTTATGGCGGCCAAAAGCGGTACTAAAGGGGGTGGTAATGGACGGAGCATCTGAACCAATCAAACACTCACACCCAGTCAAAAGATCTGGGTTTAATCCATCACCGTTCTTTAGCCCACTCTGCCACCCCAGTTCAGACCTGGCTATATGCAAATCAGTCTGACCCTGTGCCTCATGGGAACAGTACAGCCCAAACTGCCAAGCCATGCCTTCCCTGGACCGGAAACAAGCTTCCGAGGACCGGTTTCTGGCATTACAGCCTACGTCAGCCCGGCTTGCTTGAATCCAGTGGCAAAGTGAGCAAGGGACTCACGTCTGAGCATACCCTGCCACACTTATGGCGGCCAAAAGCGGTACTAAAGGGGGTGGTAATGGACGGAGCATCTGAACCAATCAAACACTCACACCCAGTCAAAAGATCTGGGTTTAATCCATCACCGTTCTTTAGCCCACTCTGCCACCCCAGGTCAGACATGGCTATATGCAAATCAGTCTGACCCTGTGCCTCATGGGAACAGTACAGCCCGAACTGCCAAGCCATGCCTTCCCTAGAACGGAAACAAGCTTCCGAGGACCGGTTTCTGGCATTACATCCATCGTCAGCCCGGCTTGCTTGAATCCAGTGGCAAAGTGAGCAAGGGACTCACGTCTGAGCATACCCTGCCACACTTATGGCGGCCAAAAGCGGTACTAAAGGGGGTGGTAATGGACGGAGCATCTGAACCAATCAAACACTCACACCCAGTCAAAAGATCTGGGTTTAATCCATCACCGTTCTTTAGCCCACTCTGCCACCCCAGTTCAGACATGGCTATATGCAAATCAGTCTGACCCTGTGCCTCATGGGAACAGTACAGCCCGAACTGCCAAGCCATGCCTTCCCTGGACCGGAAACAAGCTTCCAAGGACCGGTTTCTGGCATTACAGCCGTCGTCAGCCCGGCTTGCTTGAATCCAGTGGCAAAGTGAGCAAGGGACTCACGTCTGAGCATACCCTGCCACACTTATGGCGGCCAAAAGCGGTACTAAAGGGGGTGGTAATGGACGGAGCATCTGAACCAATCAAACACTCACACCCAGTCAAAAGATCTGGGTTTAATCCATCACCGTTCTTTAGCCCACTCTGCCACCCCAGGTCAGACATGGCTATATGCAAATCAGTCTGACCCTGTGCCTCATAGGAACAGTACAGCCCGAACTGCCAAGCCATGCCTTCCCTGGACCGGAAACAAGCTTCCGAGGACCGGTTTCTGGCATTACAGCCATCGTCAGCCCGGCTTGCTTGAATCCAGTGGCAAAGTGAGCAAGGGACTCACGTCTGAGCATACCCTGCCACACTTATGGCGGCCAAAAGCGGTACTAAAGGGGGTGGTAATGGACGGAGCATCTGAACCAATCAAACACTCACACCCAGTCAAAAGATCTGGGTTTAATCCCTTACCGTTCTTTAGCCCACTCTGCCACCCCAGGTCAGACATGGCTATATGCAAATCAGTCTGACCCTGTGCCTCATGGGAACAGTACAGCCCGAACTGCCAAGCCATGCCTTCCCTGGACCGGAAACAAGCTTCCAAGGACCGGTTTCTGGCATTACAGCCGTCGTCAGCCCGGCTTGCTTGAATCCAGTGGCAAAGTGAGCAAGGGACTCACGTCTGAGCATACCCTGCCACACTTATGGCGGCCAAAAGCAGTACTAAAGGGGGTGGTAATGGACGGAGCATCTGAACCAATCAAACACTCACACCCAGTCAAAAGATCTGGGTTTAATCCATCACCGTTCTTTAGCCCACTCTGCCACCCCAGGTCAGACATGGCTATATGCAAATCAGTCTGACCCTGTGCCTCATAGGAACAGTACAGCCCGAACTGCCAAGCCATGCCTTCCCTGGACCGGAAACAAGCTTCCGAGGACCGGTTTCTGGCATTACAGCCATCGGCAGCCCGGCTTGCTTGAATCCAGTGGCAAAGTGAGCAAGGGACTCACGTCTGAGCATACCCCGCCACACTTATGGCGGCCAAAAGCGGTACTAAAGGGGGTGGTAATGGACGGAGCATCTGAACCAATCAAACACTCACACCCAGTCAAAAGATCTGGGTTTAATCCATCACCGTTCTTTAGCCCACTCTGCCACCCCAGTTCAGACATGGCTATATGCAAATCAGTCTGACCCTGTGCCTCATGGGAACAGTACAGCCCAAACTGCCAAGCCATGCCTTCCCTGGACCGGAAACAAGCTTCCGAGGACCGGTTTCTGGCATTACAGCCTACGTCAGCCCGGCTTGCTTGAATCCAGTGGCAAAGTGAGCAAGGGACTCACGTCTGAGCATACCCTGCCACACTTATGGCGGCCAAAAGCGGTACTAAAGGGGGTGGTAATGGACGGAGCATCTGAACCAATCAAACACTCACACCCAGTCAAAAGATCTGGGTTTAATCCATCACCGTTCTTTAGCCCACTCTGCCACCCCAGGTCAGACATGGCTATATGCAAATCAGTCTGACCCTGTGCCTCATGGGAACAGTACAGCCCGAACTGCCAAGCCATGCCTTCCCTGGACCGGAAACAAGCTTCCGAGGACCGGTTTCTGGCATTACATCCATCGTCAGCCCGGCTTGCTTGAATCCAGTGGCAAAGTGAGCAAGGGACTCACGTCTGAGCATACCCTGCCACACTTATGGCGGCCAAAAGCGGTACTAAAGGGGGTGGTAATGGACGGAGCATCTGAACCAATCAAACACTCACACCCAGTCAAAAGATCTGGGTTTAATCCATCACCGTTCTTTAGCCCACTCTGCCACCCCAGTTCAGACATGGCTATATGCAAATCAGTCTGACCCTGTGCCTCATGGGAACAGTACAGCCCAAACTGCCAAGCCATGCCTTCCCTGGACCGGAAACAAGCTTCCGAGGACCGGTTTCTGGCATTACAGCCTACGTCAGCCCGGCTTGCTTGAATCCAGTGGCAAAGTGAGCAAGGGACTCACGTCTGAGCATACCCTGCCACACTTATGGCGGCCAAAAGCGGTACTAAAGGGGGTGGTAATGGACGGAGCATCTGAACCAATCAAACACTCACACCCAGTCAAAAGATCTGGGTTTAATCCATCACCGTTCTTTAGCCCACTCTGCCACCCCAGGTCAGACATGGCTATATGCAAATCAGTCTGACCCTGTGCCTCATGGGAACAGTACAGCCCGAACTGCCAAGCCATGCCTTCCCTAGACCGGAAACAAGCTTCCGAGGACCGGTTTCTGGCATTACATCCATCGTCAGCCCGGCTTGCTTGAATCCAGTGGCAAAGTGAGCAAGGGACTCACGTCTGAGCATACCCTGCCACACTTATGGCGGCCAAAAGCGGTACTAAAGGGGGTGGTAATGGACGGAGCATCTGAACCAATCAAACACTCACACCCAGTCAAAAGATCTGGGTTTAATCCATCACTTTTCTTTAGCCCACTCTGCCACCCCAGTTCAGACATGGCTATATGCAAATCAGTCTGACCCTGTGCCTCATGGGAACAGTACAGCCCGAACTGCCAAGCCATGCCTTCCCTGGACCGGAAACAAGCTTCCGAGGACCGGTTTCTGGCATTACAGCCATCGTCAGCCCGGCTTGCTTGAATCCAGTGGTAAAGTGAGCATGGGACTCACGTCTGAGCATACCCAGCCACACTTATGGCGGCCAAAAGCTGTACTAAAGGGGGTGGTAATGGACGGAGCATCTGAACCAATCACACACTCACACCCAGTCAAAAGATCTGGGTTTAATCCATCACCGTTCTTTAGCCCACTCTGCCACCCCAGTTCAGACATGGCTATATGCAAATCAGTCTGACCCTGTGCCTCATGGGAACAGTACAGCCCGAACTGCCAAGCCATGCCTTCCCTGGACCGGAAACAAGCTTCCAAGGACCGGTTTCTGGCATTACAGCCGTCGTCAGCCCAGCTTGCTTGAATCCAGTGGCAAAGTGAGCAATGGACTCACGTCTGAGCATACCCTGCCACACTTATGGCAGCCAAAAGCGGTACTAAAGGGGGTGGTAATGGACGGAGCATCTGAATCAATCAAACACTCACACCCAGTCAAAAGATCTGGGTTTAATCCATCACCGTTCTTTAGCCCACTCTGCCATCCCAGTTTAGACATGGCTATATGCAAATCAGTCTGACCCTGTGCCTCATGGGAACAGTACAGCCCGAGCTGCCAAGCCATGCCTTCCCTGGACCGGAAACAATATTCCGAGGACCGGTTTCTGGCATTACAGCCGTCGTCAGCCCGGCTTGCTTGAATCCAGTGGCAAAGTGAGCAAGGGACTCACATCTGAGCATACCCTGCCACACTTATTGCGGCCAAAAGCGGTACTAAAGGGGGTGGTAATGGACGGAGCATCTGAACCAATCAAACACTCACACCCAGTCAAAAGATCTGGGTTTAATCCATCACCGTTCTTTAGCCCACTCTGCCACCCCAGTTCAGAAATGGCTATATGCAAATCAGTCTGACCCTGTGCCTCATGGGAACAGTACAGCCCGAACTGCCAAGCCATGCCCTCCCTGGACCGGAAACAAGCTTCCGAGGACCGGTTTCTGGCATTACAGCGGTCGTCAGCCCGGCTTGCTTCAATCCAGTGGCAAAGTGAGCAAGGGACTCACGTCTGAGCATACCCTGCCACACTTATGGCGGCCAAAAGCGGTACTAAAGGGGGTGGTAATGGACGGAGCATCTGAACCAATCAAACACTCACACCCAGTCAAAAGATCTAGGTTTAATCCATCACCGTTCTTTAGCCCACTCTGCCACCCCAGTTCAGACATGGCTATATGCAAATCAGTCTGACCCTGTCCCTAATGGGAACAGTACAGCCCGAACTGCCAAGCCATGCCTTCCCTGGACCGGAAACAAGCTTCCGATGACCGGTTTCTGGCATTACAGCCGTCGTCAGCCCGGCTTGCTTGAATCCAGTGGCAAAGTGAGCAAGGGACTCACGTCTGAGCATACCCTGCCACACTTATGGTGGACAAAAGCGGTACTAAAGGGGGTGGTAATGGACGGAGCATCTGAACCAATCAAGCACTCACACCCAGTCAAAAGATCTGGGTTTAATCCATCACCGTTCTTTAG
Source organism: Lissotriton helveticus (assembly GCF_964261635.1). NCBI lineage: Eukaryota > Metazoa > Chordata > Amphibia > Caudata > Salamandridae > Lissotriton > Lissotriton helveticus. The sequence goes on along the minus strand of NC_136057.1, from coordinate 657,324,959 downwards.
CCCACCCTGCCACCCCAGTTCAGACATGGCTATATGCAAATCAGTCTGACCCTGTGCCTCATGGGAACAGCCCAGCCCGAACTGCCAAGCCATGCCTTCCCTGGACCGGAAACAAGCTTCCGAGGACCGGTTTCTGGCATTACAGCCGTCGTCAGCCCGGCTTGCTTGAATCCAGTGGCAAAGTGAGCAAGGGACTCACGTCTGAGCATACCCTGCCACACTTATGGCGGCCAAAAGTGGTACTAAAGGGGGTGGTAATGGACGGAGCATCTGAACCAATCAAACACTCACACCCAGTCAAAAGATCTGGGTTTCATCCATCACCGTTCTTTAGCCTACTCTGCCACCCCAGTTCAGACATGGATATATGCAAATCAGTCTGACCCTGCCCCTCATGGGAACAGTACAGCCCGAACTGCCAAGCCATGCCTTCCCTGGACCGGAAACAAGCTTCCGATTACCGGTTTCTGGCATTACAGCCGTCGTCAGCCCGGCTTGCTTGAATCCAGTGGCAAAGTGAGCAAGGGACTCACGTCTGAGCATACCCTGCCACACTTATGGCGGCCAAAAGCGGTACTAAAGGGGGTGGTAATGGACGGAGCATCTGAACCAATCAAGCACTCACACCCAGTCAAAAGATCTGGGTTGAATCCATCACCGTTCTTTAGCCCACTCTGCCACCCCAGTTCAGACATGGCTATATGCAAATCAGTCTGACCCTGTGCCTCATGGGAACAGTACAGCCCGAACTGCCAAGCCATGCCTTCCCTGGACCGGAAACAAGCTTCCGAGGACCGGTTTCTGGCATTACAGCCGTCGTCAGCCCGGCTTGCTTGAATCCAGTGGCAAAGTGAGCAAGGGACTCACATCTGAGCATACCCTGCCACACTTATTGCGGCCAAAAGCGGTACTAAAGGGGGTGGTAATGGACGGAGCATCTGAACCAATCAAACACTCACACCCAGTCAAAAGATCTGGGTTTAATCCATCACCGTTCTTTAGCCCACTCTGCCACCCCAGTTCAGACATGGCTATATGCAAATCAGTCTGACCCTGTGCCTCATAGGAACAGTACAGCCCGAACTGCCAAGCCATGCCTTCCCTGGACCGGAAACAAGCTTCCGAGGACCGGTTTCTGGCATTACAGCCATCGTCAGCCCGGCTTGCTTGAATCCAGTGGCAAAGTGAGCAAGGGACTCACGTCTGAGCATACCCTGCCACACTTATGGCGGCCAAAAGCGGTACTAAAGGGGGTGGTAATGGACGGAGCATCTGAACCAATCAAACACTCACACCCAGTCAAAAGATCTGGGTTTAATCCCTTACCGTTCTTTAGCCCACTCTGCCACCCCAGGTCAGACATGGCTATATGCAAATCAGTCTGACCCTGTGCCTCATGGGAACAGTACAGCCCGAACTGCCAAGCCATGCCTTCCCTGGACCGGAAACAAGCTTCCAAGGACCGGTTTCTGGCATTACAGCCGTCGTCAGCCCGGCTTGCTTGAATCCAGTGGCAAAGTGAGCAAGGGACTCACGTCTGAGCATACCCTGCCACACTTATGGCGGCCAAAAGCAGTACTAAAGGGGGTGGTAATGGACGGAGCATCTGAACCAATCAAACACTCACACCCAGTCAAAAGATCTGGGTTTAATCCATCACCGTTCTTTAGCCCACTCTGCCACCCCAGGTCAGACATGGCTATATGCAAATCAGTCTGACCCTGTGCCTCATAGGAACAGTACAGCCCGAACTGCCAAGCCATGCCTTCCCTGGACCGGAAACAAGCTTCCGAGGACCGGTTTCTGGCATTACAGCCATCGGCAGCCCGGCTTGCTTGAATCCAGTGGCAAAGTGAGCAAGGGACTCACGTCTGAGCATACCCTGCCACACTTATGGCGGCCAAAAGCGGTACTAAAGGGGGTGGTAATGGACGGAGCATCTGAACCAATCAAACACTCACACCCAGTCAAAAGATCTGGGTTTAATCCATCACCGTTCTTTAGCCCACTCTGCCACCCCAGTTCAGACATGGCTATATGCAAATCAGTCTGACCCTGTGCCTCATGGGAACAGTACAGCCCAAACTGCCAAGCCATGCCTTCCCTGGACCGGAAACAAGCTTCCGAGGACCGGTTTCTGGCATTACAGCCTACGTCAGCCCGGCTTGCTTGAATCCAGTGGCAAAGTGAGCAAGGGACTCACGTCTGAGCATACCCTGCCACACTTATGGCGGCCAAAAGCGGTACTAAAGGGGGTGGTAATGGACGGAGCATCTGAACCAATCAAACACTCACACCCAGTCAAAAGATCTGGGTTTAATCCATCACCGTTCTTTAGCCCACTCTGCCACCCCAGGTCAGACATGGCTATATGCAAATCAGTCTGACCCTGTGCCTCATGGGAACAGTACAGCCCGAACTGCCAAGCCATGCCTTCCCTGGACCGGAAACAAGCTTCCGAGGACCGGTTTCTGGCATTACATCCATCGTCAGCCCGGCTTGCTTGAATCCAGTGGCAAAGTGAGCAAGGGACTCACGTCTGAGCATACCCTGCCACACTTATGGCGGCCAAAAGCGGTACTAAAGGGGGTGGTAATGGACGGAGCATCTGAACCAATCAAACACTCACACCCAGTCAAAAGATCTGGGTTTAATCCATCACCGTTCTTTAGCCCACTCTGCCACCCCAGTTCAGACATGGCTATATGCAAATCAGTCTGACCCTGTGCCTCATGGGAACAGTACAGCCCAAACTGCCAAGCCATGCCTTCCCTGGACCGGAAACAAGCTTCCGAGGACCGGTTTCTGGCATTACAGCCTACGTCAGCCCGGCTTGCTTGAATCCAGTGGCAAAGTGAGCAAGGGACTCACGTCTGAGCATACCCTGCCACACTTATGGCGGCCAAAAGCGGTACTAAAGGGGGTGGTAATGGACGGAGCATCTGAACCAATCAAACACTCACACCCAGTCAAAAGATCTGGGTTTAATCCATCACCGTTCTTTAGCCCACTCTGCCACCCCAGGTCAGACATGGCTATATGCAAATCAGTCTGACCCTGTGCCTCATGGGAACAGTACAGCCCGAACTGCCAAGCCATGCCTTCCCTAGACCGGAAACAAGCTTCCGAGGACCGGTTTCTGGCATTACATCCATCGTCAGCCCGGCTTGCTTGAATCCAGTGGCAAAGTGAGCAAGGGACTCACGTCTGAGCATACCCTGCCACACTTATGGCGGCCAAAAGCGGTACTAAAGGGGGTGGTAATGGACGGAGCATCTGAACCAATCAAACACTCACACCCAGTCAAAAGATCTGGGTTTAATCCATCACTTTTCTTTAGCCCACTCTGCCACCCCAGTTCAGACATGGCTATATGCAAATCAGTCTGACCCTGTGCCTCATGGGAACAGTACAGCCCGAACTGCCAAGCCATGCCTTCCCTGGACCGGAAACAAGCTTCCGAGGACCGGTTTCTGGCATTACAGCCATCGTCAGCCCGGCTTGCTTGAATCCAGTGGCAAAGTGAGCATGGGACTCACGTCTGAGCATACCCAGCCACACTTATGGCGGCCAAAAGCTGTACTAAAGGGGGTGGTAATGGACGGAGCATCTGAACCAATCACACACTCACACCCAGTCAAAAGATCTGGGTTTAATCCATCACCGTTCTTTAGCCCACTCTGCCACCCCAGTTCAGACATGGCTATATGCAAATCAGTCTGACCCTGTGCCTCATGGGAACAGTACAGCCCGAACTGCCAAGCCATGCCTTCCCTGGACCGGAAACAAGCTTCCAAGGACCGGTTTCTGGCATTACAGCCGTCGTCAGCCCAGCTTGCTTGAATCCAGTGGCAAAGTGAGCAATGGACTCACGTCTGAGCATACCCTGCCACACTTATGGCAGCCAAAAGCGGTACTAAAGGGGGTGGTAATGGACGGAGCATCTGAATCAATCAAACACTCACACCCAGTCAAAAGATCTGGGTTTAATCCATCACCGTTCTTTAGCCCACTCTGCCATCCCAGTTTAGACATGGCTATATGCAAATCAGTCTGACCCTGTGCCTCATGGGAACAGTACAGCCCGAGCTGCCAAGCCATGCCTTCCCTGGACCGGAAACAATATTCCGAGGACCGGTTTCTGGCATTACAGCCGTCGTCAGCCCGGCTTGCTTGAATCCAGTGGCAAAGTGAGCAAGGGACTCACATCTGAGCATACCCTGCCACACTTATTGCGGCCAAAAGCGGTACTAAAGGGGGTGGTAATGGACGGAGCATCTGAACCAATCAAACACTCACACCCAGTCAAAAGATCTGGGTTTAATCCATCACCGTTCTTTAGCCCACTCTGCCACCCCAGTTCAGAAATGGCTATATGCAAATCAGTCTGACCCTGTGCCTCATGGGAACAGTACAGCCCGAACTGCCAAGCCATGCCCTCCCTGGACCGGAAACAAGCTTCCGAGGACCGGTTTCTGGCATTACAGCGGTCGTCAGCCCGGCTTGCTTCAATCCAGTGGCAAAGTGAGCAAGGGACTCACGTCTGAGCATACCCTGCCACACTTATGGCGGCCAAAAGCGGTACTAAAGGGGGTGGTAATGGACGGAGCATCTGAACCAATCAAACACTCACACCCAGTCAAAAGATCTAGGTTTAATCCATCACCGTTCTTTAGCCCACTCTGCCACCCCAGTTCAGACATGGCTATATGCAAATCAGTCTGACCCTGTCCCTAATGGGAACAGTACAGCCCGAACTGCCAAGCCATGCCTTCCCTGGACCGGAAACAAGCTTCCGATGACCGGTTTCTGGCATTACAGCCGTCGTCAGCCCGGCTTGCTTGAATCCAGTGGCAAAGTGAGCAAGGGACTCACGTCTGAGCATACCCTGCCACACTTATGGTGGACAAAAGCGGTACTAAAGGGGGTGGTAATGGACGGAGCATCTGAACCAATCAAGCACTCACACCCAGTCAAAAGATCTGGGTTTAATCCATCACCGTTCTTTAGCCCACCCTGCCACCCCAGTTCAGACATGGCTATATGCAAATCAGTCTGACCCTGTGCCTCATGGGAACAGCCCAGCCCGAACTGCCAAGCCATGCCTTCCCTGGACCGGAAACAAGCTTCCGAGGACCGGTTTCTGGCATTACAGCCGTCGTCAGCCCGGCTTGCTTGAATCCAGTGGCAAAGTGAGCAAGGGACTCACGTCTGAGCATACCCTGCCACACTTATGGCGGCCAAAAGTGGTACTAAAGGGGGTGGTAATGGACGGAGCATCTGAACCAATCAAACACTCACACCCAGTCAAAAGATCTGGGTTTCATCCATCACCGTTCTTTAGCCTACTCTGCCACCCCAGTTCAGACATGGATATATGCAAATCAGTCTGACCCTGCCCCTCATGGGAACAGTACAGCCCGAACTGCCAAGCCATGCCTTCCCTGGACCGGAAACAAGCTTCCGATTACCGGTTTCTGGCATTACAGCCGTCGTCAGCCCGGCTTGCTTGAATCCAGTGGCAAAGTGAGCAAGGGACTCACGTCTGAGCATACCCTGCCACACTTATGGCGGCCAAAAGCGGTACTAAAGGGGGTGGTAATGGACGGAGCATCTGAACCAATCAAGCACTCACACCCAGTCAAAAGATCTGGGTTGAATCCATCACCGTTCTTTAGCCCACTCTGCCACCCCAGTTCAGACATGGCTATATGCAAATCAGTCTGACCCTGTGCCTCATGGGAACAGTACAGCCCGAACTGCCAAGCCATGCCTTCCCTGGACCGGAAACAAGCTTCCGAGGACCGGTTTCTGGCATTACAGCCGTCGTCAGCCCGGCTTGCTTGAATCCAGTGGCAAAGTGAGCAAGGGACTCACATCTGAGCATACCCTGCCACACTTATTGCGGCCAAAAGCGGTACTAAAGGGGGTGGTAATGGACGGAGCATCTGAACCAATCAAACACTCACACCCAGTCAAAAGATCTGGGTTTAATCCATCACCGTTCTTTAGCCCACTCTGCCACCCCAGTTCAGACATGGCTATATGCAAATCAGTCTGACCCTGTGCCTCATGGGAACAGTACAGCCCGAACTGCCAAGCCATGCCCTCCCTGGACCGGAAACAAGCTTCCGAGGACCGGTTTCTGGCATTACAGCCGTCGTCAGCCCGGCTTGCTTCAATCCAGTGGCAAAGTGAGCAAGGGACTCACGTCTGAGCATACCCTGCCACACTTATGGTGGCCAAAAGCGGTACTAAAGGGGGTGGTAATGGACGGAGCATCTGAACCAATCAAACACTCACACCCAGTCAAAAGATCTAGGTTTAATCCATCACCGTTCTTTAGCCCACTCTGCCACCCCAGTTCAGACATGGCTATATGCAAATCAGTCTGAACCTGTCCCTCATGGGAACAGTACAGCCCGAACTGCGAAGCCATGCCTTCCCTGGACCGGAAACAAGCTTCCGATGACCGGTTTCTGGCATTACAGCCGTCGTCAGCCCGGCTTGCTTGAATCCAGTGGCAAAGTGAGCAAGGGACTCACGTCTGAGCATACCCTTCCACACTTATGGCGGCCAAAAGCGGTACAAAAGGGGGTGGTAATGGACGGAGCATCTGAACCAATCAAGCACTCACACCCAGTCAAAAGATCTGGGTTTAATCCATCACCGTTCTTTAGCCCACCCTGCCACCCCAGTTCAGACATGGCTTTATGCAAATCAGTCTGACCCTGTGCCTCATGGGAACAGCCCAGCCCGAACTGCCAAGCCATGCCTTCCCTGGACCGGAAACAAGCTTCCGAGGACCGGTTTCTGGCATTACAGCCGTCGTCAGCCCGGCTTACTTGAATCCAGTGGCAAAGTGAGCAAGGGACTCACGTCTGAGCATACCCTGCCACACTTATGGCGGCCAAAAGTGGTACTAAAGGGGGTGGTAATGGACGGAGCATCTGAACCAATCAAACACTCACACCCAGTCAAAAGATCTGGGTTTCATCCATCACCGTTCTTTAGCCCACTCTGCCACCCCAGTTCAGACATGGCTATTTGCAAATCAGTCTGACCCTGTCCCTCATGGGAACAGTACAGCCCGAACTGCCAAGCCATGCCTTCCCTGGACCGGAAACAAGCTTCCGATTACCGGTTTCTGGCATTACAGCCGTCGTCAGCCCGGCTTGCTTGAATCCAGTGGCAAAGTGAGCAAGGGACTCACGTCTGAGCATACCCTGCCACACTTATGGCGGCCAAAAGCGGTACTAAAGGGGGTGGTAATGGACGGAGCATCTGAACCAATCAAGCACTCACACCCAGTCAAAAGATCTGGGTTTAATCCATCACCGTTCTTTAGCCCACTCTGCCACCCCAGTTCAGACATGGCTATATGCAAATCAGTCTGACCCTGTGCCTCATGGGAACAGTACAGCCCGAACTGCCAAGCCATGCCTTCCCTGGACCGGAAACAAGCTTCCGAGGACCGGTTTCTGGCATTACAGCCGTCGTCAGCCCGGCTTGCTTGAATCCAGTGGCAAAGTGAGCAAGGGTATTTGGCAACATCATTGATTATGTATTTGGCATTGCACAAGATCTGAATGTTCAGGGAATCGTAGCTTTTCCTATTCCTGAAGACATATTCTGTAGCTGCCGGTGGTGTGATGGCAATATGGGTGCCATCAATGCAGCCAATCACATGGGGAAAATGTGCAATTTGGTAAAAATCCAGTTTTGTCTCTTGCAATGCCTGTTGGGTGTTTGGAAAGTAGATGTGATGTTGAAGCCTGTTCAGCATTGCATCCAAAAAGGCATGAAAAAAGCGCTAAAGAGCACTCTGCGACATCCCACCAACCTCTGCTATGACGCTTTGAAAAGACCCTGAAGCCAGAAGGTGCAGTGAGCACAATACCTGCACATGGGTAGGAATTGATTGGGTCCTTGCCTGTTGGGTGCTCCAAAAAAGGTTTCAGTTCATTTATGAGGTCCAAGATGGTGTGGGTGAAGTCTGTATTTATCATAGATGTCCTCTTCAGTCTGCTGGAACAGCGTGATGCGCAGTCTGAATATTCGCTCCTGTCTCTGTCTCCTCTGTGCAAGGGCATGGATACGCAGCCTCCTGACTACCAGGTATAGTCCTGCCATTTTGGAACTTTCCATTGCATTGTGGGTAACTTTTTATACTTTCATCCTGGTTACCACCTGCATGCACTTGGTGTTAATTGCGATTTCTAAAATTGCGAATTTCACAAATTCGCAATTTGCGAAGTTTTCATGCATCTCATTAAGATTTCTTAATTTGTGATTTCTGGTTTGCTAATTTCGAAAACATAAAAACTCGCAAAAGTGGAAATCGCAAATATATTCACCGAAAAGATGTTCTTGCAACGTAAGGAATCGCAATTTTTGCTATTCCTTATATTGCTATGCGAATTCTTAAATACATACCATTTCTCCATTTTTTAGTCGCAAACGCAGTTTTTTGCGATTCGCAGCGTTTGTGACTAAAAAATTGGTTGATACATCTGCCCCTTAGTGTTTAGGGTAGTGCAGTGGTATTTATGTAGTGTAGGGGGTAATGCTAAGGGTAGTGTTTTAGGGTTTAGGGTAGTGCAGTGGTGTTTGGATAGTGTAGGAGGTCATGCTGGGGGTAGTGTTTTAGGGTTTGGGGTAGTGCAGTGGTGTTTGGGTAGTGTAAGGGGGTGTGCCAGGGTAGATTTAGGGTTTATGGTAGTGCTGTGGTGTTTGGGTAGTGTAGGGGGTCGTGTCGGGGGTAGTGTTTTAGAGTTTAGGGTAGTGCAGTGGTGTTTGTGTAGTGTATTGGGTCATGCTGGGGGTAGAGTTTTAGGTTTTAGGGTAGTGCAGCGGTGTTTGGGTAGTGTAGGAGGTCGTGCTGGGGTAGTGATTTAGGGTTTAGGTTAGTGCAGTGAAGTTTGAGTAGTGTAGGGGGTTCTGCTGGGGTAGTGGTCTAGGGTTTAGGTTAGTGCAGTGGTGTTTGGATAGTGTAGGGGGTTGTGCTGGTGGAAGTTATTTAGGGTTTAGGGTAGTGCAGTGGTGTTTGTCTAGTGTAGGAGGTTGTACTGGGGTAGTGTTTTAGGGTTCAGGGTAGTGAAGTGGTGTTTGTGTATTGTGGGGGGCCATGCTGGGGGCAGTGTTTTAGGGTTTAGGGTAGTGCAGGTGTGGTTGTGTAGTGTAGGGGATCGTGCTGGGGCTAGTGTTTTAGGGTTTAGGGTAGTGGAGTGGTGTTTGTGTAGTGAAGGGCATTATGTTAGGGGTAGTGTTTTATGGTTTAGGGTAGCGCAGTTGTGTATTGGTAGTGTAGGGGGTCGTGCTGGGGTAGCCTCTTAGGGTAGCGCAGTGGTGTTTGTGTAGTTTAGGGGGTCGTGCTGGGGGTAGTGTTTTAGGGTTTAGGGTAGCGCAGTGGTTTTTGGGTAGTGTAGGGAGTCGTGCTGGGGTAGATTTAGGGTTTGAGGGAGAAGTGCAGTGGTGTTTGTGTAGTGTAGGAAGTCGTGCTGGGGGTAGTGCTTTAGGGTATAGAGCAAGGCAGTGGTGTTTGTGTAGTGGATGGGGTCCTGTTTTAGTGTTTAGGGTAGCACAGTGGTGTTTGGGTAGTGTAGGCGGTCATGCTGGGGTAGTGTTTCAGGGGTAAGGGATGAGCTGGGGTGTTTGTGTAGTGTTGGGGCCGCGCTGTGGTTAGTGTTTTAGGGTAGCGCAGTGGTGTTTGTGTAGTTTAGGGGATCATGCTGGGGGTAGTGTTTTAGGGTTTAGGGTAGCGCAGTGGTTTTTGGGTAGTGTAGGGAGTCGTGCTGGGGTAGTTTTAGGGTTTTGGGGAGAAGTGCAGTGGTATTTGTGTAGTGTAGGGGGTCGTGCTGGGGTAGTGTTGTAGGGTTTAGAGCAAGGCAGGGGTGTTTGTATAGTGTAGGGGGTCATACTGGTGGTAATGTTTTAGGGGTTAGGGCTGTGCAGTGGTGTTTGTGTAGTATAGGGGGTCGTGCTGTGTTAGTGTTTTAGGGTTTAGGGCAGTGCAGTGGTGTTTGGTTAGTGTAAGGGGTCATGATGGGGGTACATTTAGGGTTTATGGTAGTGCAATGGTGTTTGGGTAGTGTAGGGGGTCGTGCTGGGGGTAGATTTAGGGTTTAGGGTAGTGCAGTGGTGTGTGGGTAGTGTTTGGTGGTTTGTGCTGGGGTAGTGTTTTAGGGTTTATGGTAGTGCAGTGGTGTTTGTGTAGTGTAGGGGGTCATGCTGAGGGTAGTGTTTTAGGGTTTAAGGTAGTGCAGTGGTTGATGAATCTTCGCAAATTTTTCAAAACTTATGGCCTGCTCCGGTCCGCTTCTATCTTGAAAGTTTTGGGGTGATTCGTCGAGGGGGGGGAGGCGAGAAAAAAGGGGGGGTCCCAAAATGATTTTCCCCATGCAATTTCCCATTGGAAACTTTAGACACGGCTACAGCCCGAACTGCTGAACGGAATTACACCAATTTGGCAAAAAGGTAGTCCTTGGTTCAGAAAGATCCCTTTTTGTTAAATGGTGTAAATCTGTTCAGTAGTTGAAAATCAAAATGAAAAAAAATCTATATCTAGAGGCGCGCAGCATCAGCGCACCCTCCTGATCATGAGCTGCATGCTAATTGGCTGTCAACACTCCAATCCAGGAAGTGTTGGCAGTCATCTTGTGCCTCGGTAGAACCGAGGCACAAGAAATCAGTCAAACAAATGCGAAAAAAGAGAAAAGGGGGCAGGGTAGAAACACCCTGACCCATTAGGCCTGCATAGTGGGTCCCACAAGGACCCCCAGGGCCCCCAATTTATTTTTTTTAAATCAGCATAATCCGCGGAGGATCTGCGGATCTGGCCGAAACAACGAGCTTCGTTACTATTTAGCCCCACGGGTGGGCCAAGTCCTGAGGGGCAATATTTGTATGGTAACCCATGTTTTGGGTTTGAATAAAACACGATTTGTGCCCTAAATAGAGTTTGAAGGGAACTGAAAATCACCCACTTCCTTGAAAAAACTGTAAATATAGAGTAAGATCCATCAACCAAGAGTAGCAGGTTCAATCCATCTGGTATCCTTTTGCAGGCCTAGCAGTGTTCTGATGGGGTGTCTTGAGTTGCAACATTTATGCCTGGTACAAGCTATTAAGTCCCGGTAACTACTGGGCACTCCCTAACCAATGGAGTAAAGGATTCTTGGGGCAAACGTACCCACTTTTTCTATAGTTACTGTTTACCCAAAATGCTATGTGTCAGGATATTTTCCAGATGGGGAAAGTCTTCCGCCACTAAACTTGGGTTCTGAGGGATTGGTGTGTTTGCGGGAGAGTCATAGAGAGATTGCCAGTGTCCTTCCTTATCTAACACTAAAATCCAGTTTGAAACAGACCCAGAGACAGGAGTCTGGTAGGACAAAAGCAGGGTCCTTCAGCAGCCAGGCATGGGATACATAAGAATTACCTTGAATCCTTTTCTATTTCTTTAAAGTGTACCAAACATGTTACATGTGGCTTGGGAGACCTGTTAAGCATGATGTGACAGTGTGGTGTCAACAGAATTCCCACAGCCACTACACTGAATATTCTGTGGAGTTCAAAGGAGTTGTCTCTGCCTATTCAGGTCAGCCTACTCTTTGCTCTGGGATGGCATTTCACATCTCTTTCACACCTATTCACAGGCTTGCCTACAGGTTGGGATATGGCAAAAGCGTATTCTTATTAGCCTTCAGACAGGCCAGGGAGGTAAAGGGTAACTTTCTAAAACTTACTTTTCCTTAATATTTATGAATATTGCACCAACCCTGTTCTGCCTCTATGTCAACGGGGTAATCGCTCACCTCGAAGGGTTTGCCAATCTAGATGCCCCAAAGCTGGCAGGCAGCAGGGTGCCGGCGATAATGTTCGCCGATGACACCCTGCTCCTCTCAAAATCCCCAATGGGGCTACAGCGTGTCCTAAATGGCTTTGTGGAATTCTGTGGGGAACACGGCTTAGAAATTAATACTTCAAAGACAAAATGTATGGTCTTTAATGCCCCACAAGGACTACGAACTCCCCCTACCATCGGCCAGACTAGACTAGAAAGGGTGCGTACTTTCGAGTATCTAGGGCTTCTGTTAAACGAGAGTATGACCTGGTGCACACATCAACAGAAAGCACTACTGAAACTGACCCAGTACTCGGGAGGGGTTTTGAGGCTCATGGGAAGTAATAGGTCATCTATTAAACCTGTTGGCCCACCACTCCAGATTTACAAGGCACAGCAAGGGGGGCTGCTATGTATCGCTCTGAGCTCTGGGGGCATGTATCTTCCTCAGAACTACTAAAAGAGGAGAATAAGTTCATAAGGCAGGTGGTACAACTCCCGATTAGCACGCCTCTTGTGCCACTAAGGTTAGATCTGGGGCTGCGCCCCTTAAGCGATGAACTGGCACTGCGTCCCCTTCTTTACTGGCGCAGGTTGTGGGCAGTTCCAGAACTGAGTAGTTATAGGCAAATGCTGGGAAAATTAAGTGGCTTAAACATATCAGAACTGAGTTGGATGGATTGGGCCTTCGGTCACTCTGGTCTGATCCCTTATCTGTATGTCCACTAATTTAAAAAAAGAGTCTCGCAAAGGCATACCATGATAATAAACTAGCAGTACTCTGTCAACAGGAAACTCTGGGAACACACACAGAGCTATTTTTATCCATCAAGGACAACTATAGATTTGAGCCAGTTTTGGATAAGATATATCCTCCACTTCTAAGAAAATTATATTTACAATGGAGGCACGAGACTCTTCCTACCAGAGCTTTAACTAGTAAGTGGAGTAAACCAACATCTAGTAAATGTCCGGCCTGCGGGGTGGACAACGAAACAGATCTCCACATAGTTCTTTTCTGCCCAGCTTATTACGCCTCTCGTAAGAAATGGATTGTTCCGGTATGCAGAAGTCTGGGCTTTGTGGAGTGCTTGACCGCGCTACGAGTTCTTAAATCGGATCTGACTGAATACATTGTTTTTGCCGTTGCCAAATACCTGGGAGCAATGTGGTACCTGAGAAGCAAACATCTTAAAGCTGGACACTGATTATTAACTGACTGTAAATTTGTTCTTGGCTAATTATTATGCACCCGGATGGATTGTGATGTTTTATTATTCTATTTTTTAATATTTTGAAATGATCTATGTATATCTTTTATGGTGATACAATTACCGAAATAAAGAATTTGATGATGATGAATATTCTGACTGCACCATTGAACTGGATTTTAAATAACTATTAAAAGCAGTGGTTTAATTCTTTGTCAGAATTGTCCCGTTACTGAGATAGCAATGTTGATATTTTAGCCTACTATAGTAAAAATGGCTTTTAGGACCTTGGCATTGTAGGGACAGGATAATATTATTTTCCATATGTGCCATGTTTGAATACTGTGCATCCTACTTTGTGGGCTACAAGGCTTATATCAGGCTTAATAACTATTATTTAAAAGAGAAGGTTTTACCTGTTAAAAAGGTTTAATTTAACAGATTAAACTTCAGCTTTTAAAATGCAGTGGTCAGTTTATAATGTAGGCCTGCAGACATGTTTTTCTTTGTCATACTAGCGGATGGATCAATAAGCGCTACGATCGATTCTATTAGGGACTACCAATACCCAAATTAACATGGTTCAAGAATATTGAAGGCAGAACATCAAGGGACAAAATATCAAATGCTAAGTGGTATAGGGAAGTAGAGACTTGCTATTGCTAAGTCCTCACCTATAAACCTTGAAAATATATGTACAGCATAGGAATTCATATATGGAGTTAGGTATAGTGGGGCTTATTTACAAGCCCCTTGCGCCGCTGGTACGTCACTTTTTGTGATGCACGGACAGTGCATTTTGCTGCCCCATATTTACAAGGACAGGAAAAGCCACCCTGTGTGGTTTTTCCAGTCCTTGTAAAAACAGTCCCTTTGCACGCAGCACTTTGCGTGTAAGGGGTGTTCCATGGGTGTTACTGTGGGTGTTCCCATGCAGCACCCATGGAACCTGACACATTTCCAGATTTATGAGAAATTGTAAACCTGGAAATGCATCTCAATGTTACGCCTCCCCAGGGGAGCCATAGGGTGGCACAATGAGGAGAAATGTATTTGTTTCTCCTCGTTTTTAGCCTCTTTTTATGCGTGCTGCATTCTGAGGCACACATAGAACTAGGAAATGAACTCTGGTGATTGTTTATGTGCAGGAAGGTGAACCTTCCTGCACATAAACAATACTTTAAAAAATTTTGTTTTGTAAGTTATATTTGTGCTAATGCAGCACAAATAGGAGTTGAAAAATGCAATTTCAGACTGTTTATGAAGTCTCCCTATCCAACGAACCAGACACCGCCAGACACAACTTTAGAGAAGGCATGGAAGCTGTCTCCAAATGAATGAAAAACAGCTGACTACAACTAAACACCAACAAAACAGAAGTACTCATCATGGGCCCAAACCCCGACGCCTGGAACAACACCTGGTGGCCCAACACCCTCTGAAGCCCGCCCATCCCCACGGACCACGCAGGCAACCTGGGAATCATCCTGGACTCTAAGCTCTAAATGGACCGCCAGATCAACTACATCTTGCCCTCCCGCTTCCACACCCTCCACCTCCTATGTAAGACCTTCAAATGGATCCCCCTTGAACACAGAAAGAGAGTCACTCACGCCCTGGTCACCAGCAGACTCGACTACAGCAACGCACTCTTCGCCGGAATAAACATAAACCTCACCTGCAAGCTACAGAACATCCAGAACGCTGCTTCAAGACTGGTCCTCAACCTGCCAAGAGACTGCCACAGCTCCCAGCACCTGCGCACACTCCACTGGCTCCCCATCGAGGCTAGAGTCACCTTCACAATGCTCACCCACGCACTCAAGGCCCTCCACGACACCAGACAAGCATACCTGAACATCCGACTCAAATTCCACACATCCCAAAGGACCCTACGATCAGCCCACCTCTCCTATGCCATGATCCCCCACACCAGAAAGACCAGATTGGGAGGCTGCTCCTTCTCCTTCCTCGCGGCAAGAGCCTGGAACACCGTTCCGTTCCACCTCAGAGAAACAACATCGCTCCCAATCTTTGCAAGAAACCTCAAAACCTGGCTCTTCAACAGACCCCCTCCTTGATGGACAGGAACCTGCACCCCCCTCCCCTACCCCCAGTGCCTTGAGACCCTTACTGGTGCATAGTCACGCTCAACAAATGCCTGATTGAGGAAGGGACACCTTCCTGCACATAAACAATCCTCCCCATGACACAGGCATCCTTGCACCGTAGTGCAAGGGTGCCTGCATCGGCACATGGCAGAATATTGTGCACCAGTGCAGGGGAGAGCAAAGGGATCCGCCATATCTTTGTAGACATGGCGCATGCCTGTGCTTGGAAAGTGCCGCAGCGTGGGACAGCCAAAGGGTTTTCGGTGCCAGAAAGTCTAGACCTACTTACCAGTCAATATTTTCTTTTTAATGATTTTCCTTGACATAGTGTTTTTTCTCCACACACAGTAGATGAGGTGTAGGAGGAAATGCCCCACTTTGACCTCCTATAACAAAGCTCTACACACACCGTGAAATGGGGCAAATAGAAGTATTTCGCTATTTTAGAATAGTTGAGTTGACAAGACATACGTTGTAAAAACTGTCCTCACCCACAAAAATTTGTGGCATGCTTCATCATAGGACTGCTACACCCCCTCCGCGCAAGCCAATGACAGAGGTGGAGCAATTGGGAGGGGGGAACAAGACAAACATCAAGAGACAAATTATATGTGGGATCGATGGAAAAGTGCAGATAAAACAAGTTTAAACCTAATTCATGGATCTCCTAGCTTCCCTTCATTTGTGTAGTTCCTGGTTAGGATAAAAAGGTTTTAATCAACCAGTGGATTGTGGTATTTTGGTCTGTAAAGGACTCACTACCCCTCCACTCTGCAAACTGTTGACATGTTTCTGCCGGATAATGCATTGTCCCCGGCTTTCATCAGGACTAAATAGTAGATCCCTAAGAAACTCTCCCTACCTCCTACCATGCATAAGGAGGAGAACGTTGTCACAGCCTGTGTAAATGCTCAGGTCATGAAGGTTTTGTAACTAACTCAAAGAGAATATCCTGCAACAAATGCAAGATTTACATATAAACACACAACATATAGTACCAATCATGGTGTATGGTTCTATAATAAAAACTTTTATAAAGTGAAACTGTTGTCTTGTCCCTCTTGACTATAATTGTGCAAACCAGCTTATGTTAATGTAAATGCAAAAACACAGGATAATAGAACCAATCGTGCTCTATGAGTGTGGGAACATCGCTCTTAAAGTAAAAATATTATTGAGATTGTTTCCCATTGATATTCTGTGGGCCGATATTCAGTGCGCACAACACTGCAGTCCACAGGTGACATTTAACGTTTCACACCATGGGTATATTTCTACATCATATACCGTGGACTCGTAGAAAAGGTAAATATGCCAACCAGGGATTATCCAATTTATTTATGCCAGTGCGCATACACTGGGCACTGGACACCCTTTCCCAGGGCGCAGAGTCTATAAACCAACATTACAATTCAGCAAAAGAATGGGGCTGATGAGGAAAAAGGGGCAATTTCTAATACTACCCAACATCCCTCTCCATTTCAAGTGAAAGCCCATTGTCTTCCACACATCTGACTGCATTGCACTCTTCACTTCCTGCATTGGTTACACCTTTACTGCCTCTCTTCTCCCTTCATCATTACATTATATGCTTATGTTCCCTTTTCCATTGCGTTGTAACTATATATGCTACGTCAATCGCTATTCATACAAAATTTACAAAACAAACCTGCCCTCTATTGTTAGTGAGTAACAATGCCTTCTTTAAAAGTAACTGATGTAGCGGAAGAGACTTTCAACAGACATCAAATCATATTTCAACAATAATTAGAGGTAAAGTACCAGTTCCATCCAACAGTGTAAGAACCATCAACCACTGAATTTGATCATACAAAAGAGGTTGAGCAATTAATGTCCATAAGTTAGTCTTCCCACTAGCAGCTCTACCACTCACATCAGCAGGGTCAGAATTCCAAATCCTGTATTTGGATTTTTTTGTGAACAATATGCACAATGAGCCCATTGCAATTCGTACGTTTTCAAAGAAATATGTCTTGTGCAATGCTGAGCTTACATAATGACACTAGAGGGGATAGTACACATCAGGTAAAAATCATTTAATGCTGTGAGGTTACATTTCTGAAAGGCAAATGAGCTGCACATCATCAGCAGTGCTTATGGCCATTGGACAGAGGGATTAGTACACATCAGGAAAAAATCATTCAATGCTGTGAGGTTACATTTCTGAAAGGCAAATGAGCTGCACATCATCAGCAGTGCTTACGGCCATTGGACATTATGTTGCAAAAAAGAACATAACCTATCCTTATTCAGGTATTGACAATGGAATGTCACCCCTGCTGGCTCATGGTCTGACTAGCTCGTAGCTAGGGGGCCAATTCACAGAACTAATCTGAGATAAAATCCTAAACTTACTACTTTTGGTATTCACAGAAGGCACATACAATTTTTGGTATTCACAGAATGAACTTACGACTTGTGCCGAAATTTCCGCTTACGGGCTGGAATTTTGGCACGCGGGCCGGAATCTCTGTATCCGGGCCGGAATACCCGCACTCTGGCCGTTGATCATTTTCCTCAAAGCTAAACACCTGTCCAAGTGCCTACCATCCCCCACAATGCATAAGCTGACACACTGCAGCCCTACAGCCAATCCCAGCTCTGCAGCTTGTATGAAAGCAGAGCAGACACACACAAACTCGTTTAACATGTCGCTGGATGTGTTTGTTGCTCTGGAGAGTAGAGAGGATCTTCACACAAAGGATCAACCTATTTGGGAAGTCCAGCCAAGATGTCAGGGCCAGATATTGTTTCCCTCCAGAAGTCACCTTGGAGATGGTATGTGAGAAGGAGCATGAACTTGACTCTGTGGCCTGCAGCTCCCAGGCCAGTCCTGCCTATCTCAAGATCCTTTCTGATCTCCATTTATTTGCAATGGGGTCATTCCAAAGGGTCTCCAGTGACCTTGTGGGCATCTCTCAGGCAAGCCAGTCGTGGTGCTTGCATCAGATACTGAGCTGCATCACTGCAAGAGCCCACCACCACATATGAATGCCCCATACACTGGCCATGAGTCAAAGGACAGCTAGAAATTTCTACCTCATTGCTCACTTCCCACGAGTGCTAGGTGCAATTGATTGTGCCCATGTGGCCATGCAGCCAACCCGCCACATTGCACACATCTTCTGCAACAGACACCAATGGCATTCCATCAATGTGCAGCCTGTCTGTGATGCCACTGGAAGATTAATTGATGTGCATGCAGTGTTTCCAGGCAGTACCCATGGCAGCTTTGTATTCCACATGTCACCTCTTGCCCAGCGGATGGCTGTAGGAGAATTTGGCAACATGTGGCTACTGGGTAAGTACCAAGCACTAAAAATGAGTGATGTGTGTAAATGAAGAGTATGAATGCCACCTTAGATTAACAACCATTGCACAATAACAATCATAAAGCAACATACACGGTCTCAACAGACACTGCATGTACCAAAGAATAGATCATGTTAAGTGTAAATTAAAGAGGGGAATGTAACCAATTGCCCTTTCTTCCCTCCTCAGGCGATGCTGGGTATGCACTCTCCCCACAACTCCTCACCCCTTACAGCCGTCCAACCACTGTACCACAGCGTAAGTACAATACGGCACACATACGAACTTGAGCCGTCAAGGAGTGCACTTTTGGTCTGTTGAAGTCGCAATTCAGATGTCTTGACCAAACCGGGGTGCCCTGAAGTCATGTGCAAGATCATATTAGCCTGTGGTTTTTTGCACAATATAGCTTTAACGCATGGCTTACACATACCTCTTGTACCTCGGATAGCTCTGACTCCATTAAACTGGGACATTGCACATAACAGAGGTCATGGTGTGCAAGTTCGTTATCAGCTGGCTGCCACGTTTTTCACATGAGCAACCTGTTGTGTCATGGACAAAATGTGGTTTGCAGTCTGTTGTCAGTGATGAAAGTTGGATAAGTATGAATGTTAAACAATTCCATCCTGAGACTACTTTACAAGCCACACTAACTGCATGTAAACCACAGCTGTTTACATGAGACAAAAGATTGACCGTGCATCAGGTCATGTGCCGATGTCAGCAATCAGTGTAGTGGATGTCCCTCAGGAATCTATTGACTCAGAGGTAAAGATGTACATGTCCTGAAAGACCTTCCAGGAACTTATGAGGATGGGTATCTTAATAAGAAAACGGCCTATTACATTCTCAGAGTTTTTGCCCCCACAGTTTTGACTACCCCACAAATGATGGGCCCACAACGTGAGTGAGGATGTTATAGGTACATCTGGCACTATGTGTCTTGGATACACATCACTGCTTCCGCCCAATTTTCCGTAACACAACAGACAACTCTTGTGTTGAGCACTAAATATGGACTACACGTACAATATGCAAAGGAGGAGAACACTAAACTGAAGTTTGATATTGTTTCAGTCCCCCCCTTCTCCTAGCACATATGTCATTAAATGGTCTGTCCCCTCTTTTGTTTCATGTCTAGGATTTTCTCTTGCACTGTCATTTCATGTTTCTCCACTACGGAACAACAGGATGGCAGTGGATTTGATCTGTGATTGTGGATAAATCAGAATGAATACAAAATGGCTGTCAACTACTTCCTGTGATGTATTTCCTTTATCGCATTTCCTGTATGAAATAATTGGTTCCAGTTCAATTGTGGAGGTTACGGTCCAAAAACATAATTTCCGGTTCCGGAGCGTGCACCGCACATGGGGATCCTACGCTCCGGAACCGGAAATAACGTATCCTGATTGACTAGTGACTTAATTCACTTGGTTAGGTTCTTCATCAATGATCTTTAGGTGATACCTCAATCTTTTGACATATCTGGGCCAATTATCACCTTTTCTAACTCTTTTGGGTTGCACTGTATTCTCACTTTCTTCGTCACTTTCAAGTATTCTTTTATTTGTATTTTGTTGTGGAACAAATTGATTCTCTTCATCTTCTGAATCCCTCTCTAGTTGATCAAATTCAGGACTTTTTGAAGTTTTAATATTCACCTGAGCATGTTCCGCATTATCTAACTGACCCTGTGCTGAATCCTCTCTAACCTGATCTTCTCCCTGTTCTTGTTACCCTATTCCTATTTGGTTTTGTTCATGTTTTTCTTCTTCAGATTTGTGTAAATATTTGCTCAACTCAGTCTGTGTGTATTTTTCTATCCCTATCTGTTCCTGCTCAAAATCTCCAACAATCTTGTGTTTTGTTCCTTGGACTTGATCTTCTATATTTGTCTGATCCTCACTAACTTCTAGCTTCTCTGCTTTTGTTCTGCTCCTTGTTCTTATTTCTACATCTGGTAAGTCGACTGCTGGTACCCAATCCTCCTGGCTAGTGCTTGGTTGGTCTTGATCAGCTACTTTAGAGTTTGTTATTCTAGGCCCTTCAGCTGCACAACCTTCTGCACATTCAACTTCAAATTCTTGCTATTGAATTTCTTCATCAGGAGTTGGTACTTTTTTGAATGGCTGGCATGCATCCAGTTAGGCAATTCTGCGCATTTCACTGCTGTCGTTGTAACCAGTATGACCTGTTTTGGGGTACTCCACCTGGGTACTAGACACGTTTCTCGAGTGTGATTATTCACTACCACCTAGTCACCTGGATTTAGATCATGTGCTTCATCCGGTTGCCTGGCCTCTGCATCTTCTCCAACCTAGTTATGCTTAACAATCTGTGTCCAGGTATGAAAGCTAATCTCATTGTTCTTCCCATGAGTATTTCATGAGGACTCAGCCCGGTATTTCTATCAGGATTGTTTCTGAGTCCCATCAGAACACGAGGCAATGCATCTGGCCAACACAGTGAGGTGGATGCGCACACTTTTGCCAATCTTAATTTTATTGTGCCTTTCAATTGTTCCACTATCCCAGAAGCCTCTGGGCAATAGGCACAGTGCAACTTGTGTTCAATCTTGATTGCTTCACAGATCAATCGAATTATTTCATTATTAAAGTGAGATCCTCTATCTGATTCCACGGTTACTGGAAAACCAAAACACGGAATACACTCCTTCATCAATAACTTGGCAACTGTTATGCTGCCGTTTCTCCTGGTTGGGTATGCTTCCACCCATCGTGAGAACAAACACACTATGACTAGTATGTATTTTAGTCCCCTACATGGTGGTAACTGAATGAAATCAACATGCAACCTCACAAATGGTCACTCTGCCTTTCCAATTCTTCCCCAACTGACCTCTGTTTTCCTATCTGGGTTATTTTGTTGACAAATTAAGCATCTCCGGCAAAGGCTCTTGGGAACAGTTCTAAACTTCGAATTATACCAATCCTGACTGAAAAGTCTGATCGTAGCATCCCTACCTATATGTGTGTCTCCATGATACATTCTTGCTAGCTGTGAAAGTAAACAATCTGGCGTGACTGGTCTACCATCTGGATAGATCCAGACACCATCTCTTTCTCTTCTTTGGCATCCTGTTTTGATCCACTTTTCCTTTTCACTTACTTCTCCCTCATCTTGTAAATTTTTCTCATTTTGTCCCATGTTTCTAAAGCTGAAATAAGCACAAGTTGCCATCTAATTCCTGTAGTTTCACTTTTCTTGTTCACTGCCATTTTTGTTTTAGCACAGTATTGAACAACTTGGTCAGCATAACGATTACCAGCAGTCACATAGTCATTTCCTGACTGATGTGCAGCACATTTAACCACAGCTACCTTTTTGGCAACTGTACGGCTTCCAAAAGCTCTTGTCTATTTTTGATAGGGGTTTCTCTGAAGAAGTCATGAAATCCCTCTGCATCCAAAGTTGGCACAACCCCGTAACCATATTGACTATCAGTATAAATGGTTACTCTCCAATTTTTCCCAATTTTGAAGGCTTTAATTAAAGCAATCAATTTGGCTACTTGGCAGACCTGTCTCCGGGTAAATAGGATTCTTCGACTATTCCAGCCAATGTACAAATAGCATAAGCAGCCCTCAATCCTCCTTCCTCATGCCTCAGGTATGAGCCATCTACAAATAATTCATTTGATATGGGGTTCTTCCTGAATATGTAAGTGAGGTTTTGTACACTATTCTGTTATATCTAGGCAATCATGATCAACATCATCCCTCACTTCTTCTTCATACACATCAGGTAATAAAGTAGCTGAATTTAAAACGGTGCACCTGATTACTGTCACATTTTCTGCTCCTAGAATAATTCTCTCATATTTGTCATTCGACTTGGGGCGAGATACTGTGTTTGAGTTCCGGTCAAAAGAATTTCAACTGAATGAGGGACGTGTACCTTGACAGGATGTCCCATCACAATTGGTACACTCTGTTCAAGAAGTGTACGAGCAGCAGATACTGCTTTCAAACAACCAGGTAATGCTGAGGATACTGGGTCCAAAGTAGCAGAAAAATATGCCACTGGACGTCTCATCAAACCATGGGGCATATTAACAAGCTGAAGTATCGCCGCTTTCTCGGCACAATTCGCTAACACGGCAAAAAAATCCGGCGATAGCCGGCGATAGTGAAATGTGCGATGTGCGTTTTGTAACGCACATCTTGTTAATATGCCCCCATGTCTTTGGGTCGATACTGACAATGCACAATTTTCTCGTTCACAACAAAATAATGCAAATTCTTTTGTATAATCTGGCATTCCCAAAGCAGGACCTTCACATAGACAGTTTCTTAATTTTACATAGGCTCCCATGCTTTTATCATCCCATTCTACAGGATTGTTTGCTCGTTTTCTTGTCATTTGTATCAGTGGTTTGCCCAGCAAAGAAAACCCTGTATTCCACTGTATATTGTATCCTACAACACCAAGAAACATTCTAATTTCTTTCTGGGTCTGAGGTAACTGCATCTGTTTTATTATTTTGATTCCTTCAGGTGTCACCCTTCTTGCTCCTCTTTCTAATTAAACACACGTAACATGGTTATTCTTATAGGTTTCAGGCGCCAAGGGTTTAGAATTGCACTGACTGTAGGTAACTCTCAAATTATTATTACGGTGCTCAAAGGAATGGGGAACCACTCAAC
The DNA here is from genome assembly GCF_964261635.1 of Lissotriton helveticus. NCBI lineage: Eukaryota > Metazoa > Chordata > Amphibia > Caudata > Salamandridae > Lissotriton > Lissotriton helveticus. Next base: position 657,301,786 of record NC_136057.1, on the reverse strand, counting down.
CCCATAAACCAAGAGACAATGTCCCTCATAAGACAAATTCAAAATCCCAAGCATACGTAGATTCTTAACAAACGGTTTCCCTTTTTCTTTCAAAACAGATAAGCATATATGATAATCAAAAATATAAATCAATAATTTCAATTTTCAAACAAATTCTTGACTTTGTTTATTCGGTTTGACTGAATAAACAAAGACAAGAATTTGTTTGAAAATGTGTCCTCTTTCTAATTGATGGCCCAAATATCCAACTTTGTTCTGGCAAAACTGTAATTTTTGTGGTATTACCTTGTGCCCTCCATCTGCCAGATGGTTTAACAATGCAATGGAATCTAAGACACAATCTTCTAGTGTTTTTGAGGCCACTAAAAAATCATCTATATATTGGACCAAAACTGAATTACTGGGCATTATCAGTTTCAAGGCACTTTTTCAGAATCAGATCAAAGATTCAAGGACTTTCGTTGTACAATTGAGGAACACAATTCCACAAATAAATACAATTTTCAAATTTAAATGAAAAGAGGTATTGGCTATCTTGGTGCAATGGGATAGAGAAAATGCATGACACAAATTGATTACTGTGAACCATCCTGCATTCCATGTTATCTGATACAGAATCACTGCTGGATTTGGCACTACAGGACAGCAAGGTACCACTATTTTATTTATTTTCCGAAGGTCCTGTACTATCCTGTATTTCCCGTTAGGTTACTTAATGCCAATTATGGGTGAATTACAAGGGCTGCTCATTATTTCTTTTAAAATGCCATGTTGAATCATTAGCTCTATTTCTGCTATGACACCTGATTTTATTTCTGGACTCATTCTATATTGTCTGGTATTTGGGTAAGAGGCACCTTCCTGTACAGTCACTTTCACTGGGTCCACCTCTGCCATCAATCCTACTTCTTTTCCAGTGAAATCCCATACTTTTGGATGTACTGTCAATTTTAACTCATCTGGTAGGTCATCTTTTGTCATCATGGAATACATCTCATCTTTCTCTGTTCTTTGTTTTTCTAACATCAATTTATAGATGTTATCTTCATCAGGGGTTTGGATTGTCACACCATCCGGTCTACAATATATGGTACAATTCATCTTGCATAGTAAGTCCCTGCCTAACAAATGTACAGGACTGGAATCACAAACTACGAAGGTATGCATGTCTTTAAAATTCCCTATACACACTTCCATAGTTCTGTAACAGGGGCTCTGATCTGTCTATTAGAAACTCCAACTACTTGAATGGCTTCATCTGGGAGGGGGGGTTTGGGATGTCTGCTGTTCTCACAGTAGAACGCGTAGCACTTATGTCCAATAAAAAGTTAATATCCTTTCCTTCTACTTTTCCGTCAATTTATGGACGTGACTGATCTACCTGGCAGCGGTCAGGCTACCTCAACTAACTAACTACCCCAATTATACCTTTTAATGGCATGTCCCACCCCCAAATGTTTCAACCTTGTATAAATTGTGAATTCTGATTGGACAAGCCAAGGGGATGATCATCACACCATGCTAAGTTTATTACTTCTTCTTAAGAGCATTGTCTTATCTTCCCGCCCATTCATTTTTTCCTCCCAAGCTTTATTTGCCACCCATTTTCATATTAACTTTATACCATTTTATATAATTTATACATTTGTCTATTGAGTCTTGAGGATGTTTCGTTATCTCTCAGAACATGGGAAAAGGTTGACCTTGATCGGGTTCCAAGACTTGAGATCATGACTCCGGAGTTATTTCCTATGCGCCTCTGCACAGGGACCACATAGTTATTAGCCTCATCTCTCTTTTAGGCCCAATTACGAACTAACAGAGAAGTCAAAAACACAAGATGTTAGATTCAAATAAAATTATTTCACTCTATACCACTTATCTCTACAATAATCCCATTTAATAAAAATAATTCTTTATGCATTAGCACTTAGTATAAAACACAGTTTAGTTTCAAGCAAAGCAGATGCTTTGCATGTGAGTTCCAAAGCAGGACTTATTTAGTGTAAGTGCGGAGAAGCAAAGCTTTCCCTCCAAGAGTTATGATGTCATGCATTTGACGCATGCGCTGTTTATTTCCCGCATTTTAGTGGCCATTTTTGTTCCATTTGGGTTACTTGTTAATAGACACATAGGCAAGCTTCCCCTTCTTCTAATAAATGTACGAAATTTGTGTAAAATTAGTACCATAAATAAATATTAGTAATTTATTATGATTTTGTGAGAGGATTTATCCAGCAATTTGCTTACATGCAAAACCTTGCTCTATCACTAGAGGGGTGAGGGAACTTGAGAAACCATCAATGAGAGGTTTACATTATTTTTAAGACATGCCAGGGCATTGAACCCTATCTCTCACAGGTCAGTAATGTCTGGGAAAGAACACTTTGTCAAAGTTCCAGCTAGTCTCTGTCAGATGCAATCTCTGTTTCCCTTTAGGTCAGTTTGATACAAAATGTATCCTTTTATGCCCTTGCAATGGGACTTCTCTTCAGACACTAATGCACTTTACCCTTTTTTGTAAGCACTTTGGAGCATATTCACAAGCCCCTATCGCCATGGAACGTCACTTTTTTAACGTGCCCGTGACGATAGGGACAGAGCCCTAATTTCAAGGCAGCGTTAACCCACTTAACGTGGCTTAAAGCCAAGTGGCTTAACGCTGCCTTCAGAATAGGACCCCTTTCATGCTAAACTTAGCGTGAAAGGGGGCGTGCAGCGGGTATTGTGGTGGGTGAACCACTGCAACACCCATTGAGTTTGGCACTACTGCCTATTATCAAGGGCGGCGATAATAGGAGGTAGCTCCAAACTTAAGACCTAGAAAAATCAGGTCTTGAGGTGGCAAATGAGGAGAAAACCTTTATTTCTCCTACATTAGGAGATAGTATCCTAATAGATTCTCTTTCTGTTAACATCAGGCGATTAAATTACATTAACAACAATATGAAAGAAATTACGCCAGCTGCTGACTTTAACAGAGAATGAAAAGTCCCACATTTAACTTCAGTAAATCTGGGTGAGTGAACACCTGTTCCTCGATAGAAAGAAGGAATTAGACAATAGAGGAACCTGTAGTTATTATACATATATATATTCTTCCCTTCTAGAAACAATGAAGGTTGCTAAGCAGACTGCTGCCTCCCTAGATTCTTCGTAGGAATGTTACATAGTTTTTTAAGGTATGAACAAAGAAGAGCTAGAGGCATTTAGATTATAATTTGAGAGTGAAAATGCTAGAATGAATGATTATTAAAAAGGAATATGATCACTTCTGATGTTCATCGATAATGTAAATATGGACACAAATGAATGGGCATGAATGAACGAGGATTGAGAGAACCGCCAGGGGTCATGGGGAAAGCAGGACTACAAACAGCAATTATGGGCATTTGGCCTTGACAACGTAAATAAAGCGGGAGAAATTATAAATTGATGTAACAGATCTGACTACATATTAGTGACAATGTATTTTTAATTTTTATTTACAGATTATTGTGTGTTTTTTAAATTGTCCTGAGGAAGGTGGTGCATAAAACACAGGATCCGCTGAAACGCGTCGACATATAAGAAAAATCCCTTTTGGGTTTTGTATTGGACATGTATACAAGAATGTGTTTTTTTTTTTTTAATTGATGGTATTTTAAATGTGGCCTGGAAATTGTTCTTTATTTAAATGGCAATTGTGATACATCATTGTAGGACTGTGTAAGCTAGATTAATTCTGCATTGATTGTTTTTATGTACTAAGGATAAAATGTATACATGTTTTAATAAAGTAGAATGTAAACGCAATTAACATTGTAAGGTTAAATTTTGGAAGCAAACAGTTTGACTGGGCGGGTAGTAAAAAGGTTCAAAGCGTGAATGTTATGATTATTGAATATATACACACTTAATAATAGTGACTGTGAGGGAGATAGCTCATTTGATAGTCTTGAGCATTAGGAGAATTACGTCAAGGGAACACTTTCTGTTTAACTAGTGAGAGGCGTTAAGCCAAGGAGGCTAACGCCTCTCATTGCCATTTCATTGTGAATATCCCCTTTGAGCCTTTTAGACATAGGTTTTTATTACTAATTTTAAAAGTCTAAGGCTTTTAACAATGTAGGCAAGCATTTTACTAACTTCGTATGTTTTTCTGTGTAGGACCATTCTAAAAAATGCATTACGCTGGCGTAATTCTAGGAATATTTAAATATTATCATGTGTATCTCCTTGAATGCATTACGTTGGCACAATTCTGTAAACTTTTAAATATCATCATGTATATTTCCTAAAACCTATTTTTAATGCTTTATCCTGTGATTTATTGTGTGTTTTATAAGAGTATTATTCTTTTATGATTATTTATCAATAATCAAATAAAGATGGAGGCCCTCATTTATGGATTTTTTTACTGTAGGGCAGTGCAGCAGGCCTTGCTGCTGCGCTGCCCTGCGGCAAAAGAAAAGGGCAGGAATGAGCTGTATGTATTAGATACAGCGCATTCCCGTCATTTTCCTCTGCACTGACGCACAATGGGCTGCCGTGCACCAATGCAGGCACTTTGCACCATGGTGAAGGGGTGTCTGCGTTGCAGGGATGATTATTTTTGTGCAGGAAGGCAAACCTTCCTGCACAAAAACAATCACAAGATGCTTTTTCCCCTTTCAGTGTGCTGCAGAATTCAGCGCACATAGAAAGATGAAAAACCTTTATGCATGCATAGAAAGAGGAAAAACAAGGAGAAATAAGGATATTTCTCCTCGTTGTTCCTCCCTTATGCCTCCCCTGGAAGGCATCAGTTTTTGACGCTGCCTTAAACTTAGGATTTCTCGTAAATCTGGGGCAGTGTCAAAAAAGGCATGGATGTTGCTGAGAACACCCCCAGCAACACCCTTGATACACTCCTTTCACACCGTTTTCTGCGTGAAAGAGGCAGATCTTTATAAGGCCATGAAAAGCCATGCAACAGGGCTTTACCTGACTTTGTAAATATGCCAGTGGCACATCGTGCCACCAGAACGTCAAAAAAATGACGTTATGGCGGTGCACAAGTGCCGGTAGGGCCTCATAAATGAGGCCCGAAATGACTGGCTGAAGTGAATGACTAATGGGGACCACTTTTATTTTTGCATCTGCGCCTCTTTGCTGTCCAAGTCCAACCATGCTCGAACCTCGAGAAACATTACATCCCAGAAGAAATTATAAAAGAACAACTATAAATGAAGCCTAAAAAGCAATATCTTCATCTATTTCTTTCATTGTCAGAGGTGTGCAGTCACCTATTATGTAAAGGCAAGTAATTCCACTGCGTAGCCCACTCAGAGCTCCTGGTAAAGTGCACTTTGCGTTTCATCGCAAAACCCAGCAAATCACATGTGTGTCCCTAATGATATCATTGGAAAACTCAATGACGCGTTAGTATGTAATATCATGTATCCAATTAATAGAAACGAAAGCCTGAATATTTCAAGAAAAAATATGTTTTGGGTGTTTGGCAATATCGGGGAGGGCAGGTGGCATTATCTACTATCACGCAAAATGCGTGTTCACAATTAACTTGGCGACGTTTTGTGTTTCAGTAAAACCCAGCTCTTTCTTCTCTTTCATTAGGTTGAGGTCCGAGCGTCTGCGTCTTTTATATGCATCATGCCACCAGTTTTGAATCATCACCTGCGAGTGACAGTTACTTCCTCAAAGCCACGGATGAGGAGTTTCGAGACTTTTTTTCTCCAGATCCACAAATATCCCCTCCTCAAAATAAGCCTAAAAATAATTCAGAACGAATATTTCATTAAGCTAAAAAATGCATCACAATTATTCAACCTTTCATGTTTTTAAGCACTCCATATTCCGACTGTTTCCACTAGATGGTGCTGTGTGCAGCTTTCTGTTCGGCAGCCTTCAGTGAACATGATACATTACAGTCAGTGAGAAAAATACAACCAACATCAGGGGGCAAATAACATTATCTGGAATCAGGTGCTGTAAATCATAAAAATGAATTACCCAATTGTGCTACAAAGAACGCGCAAACATATTCTACAGCGTGGGCACAAGCAGGCGTGTTCTGGCGCGCAACTGAGATCGGAGCAGAAAGGTCGCTGAGGATTCAGTCCAAGGACCAGTGGCTACAAATAGTGAAGCAGGTGCAGCGGCACCCGCGCTCATCGGCCTTAGGTTTCCCACGTAACCCCAGTTAAACTTAGGACTGTATTTTACTATGACGGTATGTGAAGAAGGTGTTTAAGACGATTTGAGAATTCTTTTTGGGAATACTTTTTCTACAAGGATGAACACCCCAGGGATAGATTAGGTGGTCGTTTCAACCTTATCCATCAGCAGAGAGAAATAATACAACGAGGAAAGGGCTAACCTACTGAGGATAAACTACACTCGATATTTAGAGAAGTTGAAAAGATGAGAAGTAGGATATTTATGGCGATGAACATTGTGGAAAAAAATAACATTTTCTCGATATATTCCTAAGCAGTCAGGTGAACGAGAGTACTGGTGAAGTGCTGGAAAAGCGAGGCATTGATTTACAAATCCAGCCGTATTTATCATATCACAGAACTGCCTATGGCCGGCATAAACAGCATGGGGTGGAATTCGTCCCCATTTCACATTTCCACCACTGAAAGTAACATCATTACCATCTACATGAAAATGTAGTACCAATAAAAATAGTCTCTCTGTGTGCAGATGAGCAACATCATCGTAAACGAGCGCCGTCATGAGTATCGGTATGAATGAGGTGCGGACGAGCATCGTCATCAGTGCTGGTAATATGAATGAGGTATAGACGAGCATCGTCATCAGTGCTGGTATGAATGAGGTATAGACGAGCATCGTCATCAGTGCTGGTATGAATGAGGTGAAGACGAGCATCGTCATCAGTGCTGGTATAAATGAGGTATAGACGAGCATCGTCATCAGTGCTGGCATGAATGAGGTATAGAAGAGCATTGTCATCAGTGCCGGCATGAATGAGGTATAGACGAGCATCGTCATCAGAGCTGGCATGAATGAGGTATAGACGAGCATCGTCAACAGTGCTGGTTTGAATGATGTATAAATAAGCATCTTCATCAATGCCGGTATGAATGAGGTGTGAACGAGCATCGTCGAGAATACCGATATGAATGAGGTGTAGACGAGCATCGTAATCACTGCCGGTATGAATGATGTATAAATAAGCATCGTCATCAATGCAGGTATGAGTCAGAATTACTCTGTGATGACGCTGCCTCTGAATCATGTTGTGGCCAGGAATCATTAAATGCTAAAGGTGATGGCAGCAGTACGGGCAGAAGTAAAATCTAAGCAGCGAACTATATTGTTTAGAGATATTTCATCCAAGTAGCATGAGAAAGAAACACTAACATATGTTGTGTGTGTAGTAACTGTGAAGAAGAAAAAAGAAGCACGTTTCACACATTGTTCTAGCGATTGCTCATCAAGCATAAATTTAGGCATGAGTGGGAGGAGGGCTGCCAAAGCAGCAGCAAAGCAGAATGTTGATTCATGTGCTCACTAAAGAGACCTAGAGGAAACCTATATGTTACTGTTGAAGTGAAATCAGCCCAAGTGTGCACAAAGCAACACAGTGCAACATTCTCGCACCAGTGCCTTTTGAGGATTCAACGCAACTTGCTTAATTGTTACTTTGTGTAAATCAATAGATTTGTGTATGAATGGTGTCGTGTTTGAATCAAGATGGACACCGGAAACCTGGGATGTAATTCTTCTTTATTTTAATCACATACACGCTTCTTTGATGGTTTCAAGTTTCAAGTTTATTTTATTTTGCATAGTTACTCAAAACCATTGCAACGTTATAAATCTATCAATAAAAATCATTGTTGTTCAGCAGAAAAACCGTTGGTACACATAATAAAAATTAAGTTACATAGCCAGTATAAAAAGGGCTGATAAAAACATTCAACATGCACCGTTGATGTATGACAGTAAAAACAAGAGTCCTTGAAGTGTGCAGTACAATACAACATGACTAGTATAAAATTAGTTGATGAAGCCATCAGTGTTCACCATTTGTATATGCAAATGAAACCAGTGACCACATAGCAAAATGCGGTGAAGTATGCATTTGTCAGGAGGAGGCTCCTAGTGGAAGTAAGGTAGAGTAGGATTTTTTCCCCATCATAGGGGGATCTTTTTTGAGTTATAGCAATTGATTTTAAAAAGACAGCATCCGGTTTTATAATTTTTTTGTTCCGCCAATGTGGGGAATTTGACCACTCTGTAGTTCAGTTGTATGGCCCCCGGGTCAAAGCATGCATGCACCGCTTACCTCCTATTGTGAGTTACTAACTGCTTGAGGGGGGGGTCTCTTGCTACACAAATTAGATGCAAAATGTCTTCTGGGACTGTATCACACAGACTACAAGTGTTTTGGGACAGTACCCTCTGCCATGGTGGAAAATTCTGGCCACACAGACGAATGCCCAGACGAAGCTTCAGAAATTTTATTTTCAGTGATTTAGGGTAACCCTGATTGAAATATTTTTGAGGAGCAGGTGTTTTATAAGAATTCAGGGTCATCCAGGAATGGGATCTGACCGAGAACAGAGCCTTGTCCTACAGCAGTGAGATTTGCCTTTCAGACTTCCAGACCAATTTTTTTAAACTTGTGTGATGGAGCTGTGTATTCCAAAGATTGGTGAGCTTGGCGATTTCAAGAGATTCTTCTAGGTAGCGTCTAGCGGGAGAAGTTTCCCTGTGCTGGAGTTCTTGCCATAGGAGCTTGTTTAGAGTGTTTGAGGGAGAGGATCTGATCTTATTCCAGCAGATGATGTAAGTTCAGTGCCTAGCCAAAGATTGTTTCAATAGGCCAAACTCCAGCCTTATTTGAGCTGCTGAAGTGTAGTTCAAGAGGCTGAACATGGTTCTATATGCCTTAACCATTGTGCTGTCCAGTAGTTTAGCATCTCTCACATGCAAGACTTCACTGCCATGGGTTATCGTTGGGAGTAGCTTAGCCTGTGCTACCTTCAGGAGAGGACATAACGAAAGCCCCATCAATATTGATGTCAGGTTTTTCAGTGTTATTGCTATGACCAAACCTCTCCTTCTGATTTCTTCTTTCTGGCAAGCGAAGGGCCCTTCTTTGTCAATTATTACACCTAGATATTTGTAATCAGTTGTGGGTTCAATTTGAATACCTGCCAGGTGACACCTCTTCTGCCGTCTTCTTTTGTTATTCACTGTCATAGTCCTTGTTTTCTTAAAATTTATTTTTAGGTTATTCTCAATGGAATATTTCTGCATTAAGTTGAGTAGATGTTGAAGACCAAAATATGTGCAGCTGAGCACCACCACATCATCAGCGTACAGATGGTGGGTCAGTGTTTTGCCTCCTAGTCTGGGTGCATGTGTGTTACTGATGTTGACAGCTTGAGGGAGGTCGGCTATATAAGAGTTAACCAGGGAATTACCAGCATGCAACCCTGCTTCAGGCCATTGATTGTGGGTACTTTTCTAGAGAGGTGCGTCCCCCCTCTCAGTTTCACCTGGACCCAGGTATCAGTGTGCAGGAATGACAAGATGTTCAAGATGTCATGAGGGAATCCCCAGCATGCCAGCTTCCCACAGAGTTTCCCTCTCTCAACGTTATTGAATGCAGCACTAAAGTCAATAAAGCATAGATGTAATTGCAGGTTGGCGGTGTTAGTCACATCAATAAGAAGAGAGAGTGCAAGGATGTTTGTTGTCGTGCGGATATTTTGCAGAAACCAGTCTGGTTTAATGATATTATCTTGTTGGCGTCTGCCCAGGCTGTGAGATCCACTAAGATGGTTCCCACAATATACTTTGCCTTAGTGTCGATCAGGGCCACAGGGCGAAAATTACTTGGCCGAGCATTGTCGCCACTCTTATAAATCATCACGATCGTCGAGCCTTTCCATGTTTCAGGTATTCTGCTTAGTGACCTGACTTCCGAGAATAGGGGTTGCAGAATATTTGTCCAATCCGACGGTTTGTGTTTGAATAGTGCCGGTGGAATTCCATTTGGACCCAGAGCCCCCTCTCTTCTCCCTTTTGCAATCTGCTTCTTGATTTAGGGTGGTGATGGGTACCCCACCTCATGCATAGATGTGTTAACTGGTTCAGGCATGTTTGGCGTAAATGTCACCTTGGAGCCTGCTCCTGAGTGACCGCTTTGCGAACGTCTGTTTGAGTCCATTTTACATTCGCCCTCGGCTTCGTTGTTAAAGTGCTCAAATAGAAATTTGAGCCATATTTCCTGTGAAATATGTGATAAAGTTTCCTCATGGTGTGGGCGGATTATAGCGTTCACCTTTTCCCAGAATCGGGCTCTATCGTGGTTTGCGTCATAAAGCAGCTTTGCCCACGTTTCGTATTCTTGTTCTTTATTAATTTCCCAATTCAGTTTTTTTATAGGTTCATTTAATTTCGCAAGAGTATACAGGCACTTAGGTCCCCTGGATATCTTCTCAGAGAGCTTAGAATGCTATTTATTGATTTTTTTAGCAGTTTTAGTTTGTCCCTTTGTGCTTTTGTGATCCTATTTCTTCGGCCGAGTGCCAGACCAGAATCTACTTTTTATGATGGTGCTCCCCAGAGGCTTGATAGCTTTGGGGTGAAATGTTCCCAGTGTATTATTCGGTCAGTTGTGCCTGTTACTTGTGACTGAAAAAGAACGATTGCAGTTTTTGACAGATACTCCATAGTTGAGGCTGGGCATTTGATCCTCCTTAAATTTGAGGTGTAAGTGGGCACCATGGCTGATTCTAGATGGATGGAGGAGGTTGCGGAGGCTAGCAGTAGAATTTCTGGTGGTCGGTGGTCACTGTCCTCCTTGTCCCTCATTCTGAACCCATAAATGAAGGGAAACAGTGAGAGACTTACAAATGTGTAGTCTAGTATTGAGCATGTTGAAGCAGAGTAGTATGATGGGACAGGGAGAGTCCTCAGGGAATCTGCCATTTAGAGCCCTGAAGATTAGATGTTCTAGATCTTCCAAGAGACGGTTTTTCTTGCTGCTCTTGCATGCGTTTAGGGGAGCACATTGTGGCGGGTTCTTACAGAGTGAGGTTAGGATGCAGGTCTCTTCACCCCTGATTTGCCAAAGAGGTGTTGATTTAAGTCCCCAGTCAAGATGAAATGTGGGGTTTCTATCTCAGTTATGTAGTTTGATACTTTAGCTATTAGCGTTCTGAATCGTTGATTTTCCGTTTTGGGTGGACGTAAGAGTTGACTAAAACCACCTCATCCTGCCCTCCCTGGAAAGAGACGGTGATCTTCACTGCAGAGGTGGCCAGTGCAGGGGAGCAGAGAAGGACCCCTGATGTAACTCTTGTTTTGGAATCATAGGTTACGAACCCTCCTGAGTGGTGTCCAAATTTGCCGCTCTTTGTGACCGGTGTGGAAATACACATGTAACCTTGGATGTGCTGCGGTAAAGTGAGCCATGTTTCCTGCAACATAAATATGTAAAAAAGTTTGAAGTATTGCAGGAAGTCCGGATCCATAATTTTTGTTGACAGGCCGTTGATTTTCTACTAGCATAGGAGGAGTGGGTTGACATCTGCTCTATCTCTAGATTCATTTTGTGTTGGTCATCATTGCATTCCTGCAGGGGTGGTTATTGTCCGAGGGAATGACCTAAAGTCTGGAGATCTGCTCTGTGGGGCAGGTGCTGCCCAAGATCTGTTTTGTCTATCTGTCATCGAGTAGATCCCTACTAAACTCTTCTCTCTACTTTTCTCAATCCCTAACTCCTCTTTTCCACTTTCCTGTTTACCACCCCCTGCTACCGCCTGAGGTTGCAGGGTCCTAGCACTACACTAGTGCATCATGCATGCCGATCTTACATCTCCCCCTTCCTGGCAAAGTGTTCAGGGAACAGTCACTCTTACAGCTCTTCAATGAGCCGAGTGGGTCACCAAGTGGTTCGTGGTGGATCTGGTTCTTTTCGACTTCCTCAGGTCCGAAGGGAGATCAACTCTTTCACTTCTGCTTAATTCTTGACTTGGTTCATCAGGGTTAGGTTCCGACTCTTCCATTAGGATATTGGCTGCTTCTTGAAGTAGGACACATTTTGTATAATTCACTTGTCTTCAGAGGCAGCTGTGACCATGGTCCCCTTGTGACTGATTACTCTCAGTGGTTGGCCATAGTATCGGCAATCTGTTTTTGTCTTACGTTCTTATCAGAGTAGCTCCCAATCTCATTTCTGAATGTTAGATGGCCTTGTCTTTCATCAAGCATCTGCATGATCTTTCATTTTGGCTTTCTTGGTCCTGTCTACTTCCGCCAGTGGTGCATGATCACACTGCTGTGGACCTGTGTGCATTGTAGTGTCTATGATGGGTATTCTCTTACGCAAGGTCCTATCCATTATTAGAGTGGCTGATCATTTATCAGTGGTGCTATGAGGCATGGTACGATATGCTCATAGTACTTCATTCAGGCGAGGCTGAACATCTCACCTGAGTAGTTCTGCCTGTTGTATTTTTTTTTTAATGAGGCTATAAACCTCTCTACCATCCCATTAGCTTGAAACCACGTGGGAGTGATTTTCCGGTGTTTGAAGTGATAACACCGGATTCTTATCTTTTATCTTTCATCTTATCTTACCAATTTTTTAATTTTTTTTTATTGCAAGATGAAATTGACATCTCCATCAAGTACATTGTCAGGCCTACAACCCTGGGGCCGGCTAAAATCAACATTATGTAGCTTAGGTAGGATTTACACAGCTATTTAGCCGACAACCAACGGTCCGGCAGCATATTTTTCAGCATGCATCACAAATGTGTCGTAAGTATCACATGTATAAATAAATATCATCTTGCTTTTTGTAATTTTAGTAACATAATAAAACTATTGACTCGATAGTTACAGAAGTGACATTGTGTGTTGTTCCTCAGCTGCTCCCATCACACGACAAGTGCTACATACCCAAACCCACCCCACATTCCCACCTCCCTGCCCAGGCTCCAAACCATATACTGGATCCACAACCCTACCCTCTACTATCTACTGAAGAGACCATTAATCTGGCACTGCAAGTGCTAAACATCCTCCATCTCATCCCCGGAGCTGTCAATATCCTCCTCCTCTAAGGGTTCACATAGATCGCCCCATATGTGTTCCATTGTATCCACATTTTGTTCCATTTGCGGGGATTCGCTCTCAGTTGATACACCGCTCGCTCCGTCACCATAAGTGTATCCATATTTTTACACCACTGTGACAGGGCTGGTGGCTCTGCTGCTCCTCATCTCTGCGCTATGTCCCTCTTGGCTGTCATTGTGCCTATCGTAACCCACAATCTACTGTGGAACGTTAAGTCATTCGGGCCCCATATATTCAGCAGGCACACCCGTGGGTCGGGCACCAGGGACAGACCCAGGGTCTGCGAAATGGTACGCATCACCTGCTGCCAGTACCTGATCAAAACTGGGCAGTCCCAGAGTGTGTGGAGGAAGGTACCCTCCATTCCACAGCCCGTGAGGAAGAGCGGGTTTATTGCCCTACAGAGTTTAAATAGTGTCGTTCTGGTGTAATATATTCTATGCAGTATTTTCAATTGTACCAAACGGAATCTAGCTGAGATACCCGCCTCACGCGGGGATGCCAATGGAGCATTCCAATCTGACTCATCCATGTCACCCATCTCGTCCACCCATTTTTCTCGCAGCTTTACTAACGGATCAGGTAAGTTGTTCATAATTTTACGGTACATAAGGGATGTCACACCCTCCTGCAAGAAATCAGTGAGCAGGCGATCCTCAAGCGGTGATGCCTCCGGCACAGCCGTACCAACTGGGATGGCTGCCATTAGGGCGTGCCGAATTTGCACGTACCTATATGTTTCCGTTGGACCTAAGTTGTAGTGAAGTTGAAGTTGTGTGAACGGGACTACCCACTCCCTTGACCACAAATCTCCTACTGTAGAGATCCCTATATTATCCCATTGGGTAAATCCTTTGGTGTTGCGCAGGAATCCCAAGGCCCTAGTGTCCCACAACGGTGTGAGCTTCGTTATGACTCCATTCCATTTCAACTTCGCCTGTGCCTTGTGCCATAAAGACACTGTATGTCTTGTGGGGCCTAGCAGTTTGGTCACTGCACCCTTATGATATAGTGGTGCCAGTAGGCTGTGGGTGTCCAGTTGCATCCTGTCCGTGAGATAGGCTGGATCGTCCTGCGGTGCATGTAGCCATTGGTTAATAACCTTAAGTTGTGCTCCCAGTAATACAGCTGTATATTGGGCAGAGCGATGCCACCTTCGTACCAGCTTCTATTTGGTTTTACGTGTGCAATACGGGCTGGGCCTCCTCCCCACATCAAATCTGTCACTATCCCGGTAACTCTTTGGAAGTAGCTCGGAGGCAGCAATGTTGGAGTGTTTTCAAGTACATACAGGAAGCGCGGCAGCGCCATCATTTTAAATATTGCCGCTCTACCCTGCAGCGTCAGCGGGAGGGCCTTCCAGTGTTTTACATCATTCTGCAGCCTGGTAATCGGTGGTAGCAAATTCTTCAGAAAGAATTCATTGGTATCCTGAGAGATGTAAATCCCCAGGTATTTAAAGGAGGTGGTTGCCACTGTCAGTGGGCAGTCTGCTGGAAGAGGAGGAATGGAGCCGTTCAGGCCGTATACGACCGATTTCGCCCAGTTTATGGTATATCCCGATGCTCGCCCGTGTGTGTCGCACACCTTCAACAAGTTTGGGACTCCATTCACCGGATCTGTCAGATAAATCAGCATATCATCAGCATATAGAGAGACTCTGTCTTCCCATGCCTCGGTCCATCCAATCCCCCGCAGCAGTGGGGTCCTCCTAATTGTCACTGCCAACGGCTCCAACACGAGCGCAAACAGCAGCGGGGAGAGTGGGCATCCCTGTCTAGTTCCTCTCGCCAGTGGAATCTCACGGGAGATGTGCCCGTTGGCCACCACACGCGCCGCCGGACTCGTATAGAGCAGTTTCACCCAGGAGATGAATGTGGCGCCAAACCCCATGTGGGTCAGAACCGCAAAGAGATATTGCCACTCCACCATATCAAATGCCATTTTGGCATCTAGGGACAGTATAACAGCCGGTTCCTTTAGAAGCGGGGCACGTGCCAGCGCTCCATGCACTCTACGTAAGTTGAGTGCCGTGCTTCTGTGTGGCATGAAGCCCGATTGATCGGGGTGGATCAGGTGAGTCAGATGGGGCATTAATCTATTCGCTAATACTTTCGCTAGTATTTTTGCCTCTGCGTTGAGAAGCGATATCGGTCTGTATGACGCGCATTCTCCAGGTGGTTTGCCTGGCTTCGGGATCACTACTATAGTCGCCATCTGTTGATCGGGGGGCAAAATACCTGTCTCCCTGCTTTCCTCATACATTGCCAACAAGGGTTCACCCAAGGATTCCGACATTCTTTTGTACCATTCGATTGGTATCCCGTTAGGCCCTAGTGCTTTGCCAGATTTTATCGCGTTTCCAGCCAACTGGATCTCCTCAGTTGTCAGGTCTGCGTCCAGCTCCGCCGCCGCCTCCAGCGATAGCGTTGGGGTCTGTATGTCGCAGAGTGCCGCCACTGCTATGTCTGCCGTGACCTCCACGGTCGGGGCATATACCCCTTGGAAGTGATCTGCCAAAATGTCTACAATTTACTCGGGGTGAGTGTGCAACACTCCGTGCACATCTGCTATCTGTAGGATATTTTTGGTGCCTCCCTTTTTCTTATCTAGCCAAGCCAGAAGCTTGCTAGCCTTGTCTCCTATGTGGTATACCCTGTGGGCGGTAGCCGCCATGTCAGCCAACGTCTGGCGTTTTAGATGGTCATCATGGAGGCGCTGGTGTAGCTAAAGAGCGTGCAGTGTGTCGTCTGATGGGTCAGCCATGTGGGCCGCATTTGCTCTGCCGAGTTCCAGCTCGAGCTCCACCAATTCCCTCCTGTGATTACGTTTGTGGCTTGCAATGCTAGATATAGCCTGTCCTCTCAGGACCGTCTTGTAGGCCTCCCACAAGATCGAGGGGGATTCAACCGATGCCCGGTTTTCAGCGAAGTAGTTTTGTGTTGCTCTCGTGAGGTCTTTGCCAACGGAAGGCACCCTGAGGTATCCCGGGTGTATCGGGTATACTCGCTTGCGAGCCCTTTCAGCACTAGACAGGGTCAGTGTCAACGGTGAGTGGTCTGAGATGCCTCTCGGTCTAACTTGCACCTCCTGAATCGTTAGACATCCGGTGCCTAGGGTGAGAAAATAGTCAATTCTGGACAAGCTATTATGTGTAGCTGAGTAGTAGGTGTATTGACGTTCGTTCGGGTGCATGTGGCGCCATATATCGAGTAGCCCTTGTGCTTCCAGGAAAGCACCGAAGCGTGAGGTGCCAGGTGGGTGCGTTCTGTGTGGGTACCTATCCTGCGTGTTGTCGATGACTGCATTAAAGTCCCCTCCGATGATCAGGTCGCTTTCCGGAAGCTCCAAAAGGAACTTCCCCAGGTCAGGCAGGGCAATTGCATGTAGAGCCGGAGGAACATAGACTGATACTATATTCAACCGAGTACCCTCCCACTGTCCGTGTACGGCCGCGAAGCGGCCCTGCGTGTCTACTGTGGTTGTCTGGACTATGAACTGCGATGATTTACGCACCAGGATGCCCACCCCTCGCGATACAGAGGTAAAGTCCGAGTGCGCTACCATGTGGTATCCCCGCCTGTCACGGGCCTGCTTGGCCGCGCCTGTAAGGTGTGTCTCCTGAAGAAGGACTAAGGTGGGTCCCACTCTTCTTATACCCTGTAATACCAGTCCCCGCTTGATCTTATCACCCAGCCCCCTAACATTCCAGGACATGATATGCAGTGGCGCGACCGGGGTTCCCGGTGAATTTCCATTATGTGTGTTAGACTGTAATTGACTAGCCATTAGGGATTCGGGGAGACCCCTCCGTATGATACTCTGACGGGGTCTTCTGATACCAGTATAGCTGACTTCTGCGTAGTGGACTGTTTCCAGCCTGAGGTGTGTGAGGTGCGTGCAATAGCAACATCAGAGGACTGCTTGCTCCATTCCCATGGGTAATGTGCCACATCCTATCTCTTTGAGTCAAAAAACCAAAACAATACAAGAAAACTAACCCAACCCATTCCCCTCCTGCCCCCCACCCTGCCTCCCTGCTATACGGACCTGGAACTGCCCGCCCCCCCAACTTAGCAGAGTGCTCAACCCCAACCCCACACTTAACTATACTTGCTCGCTGGGGTGAAGGACTTCCGGGGACGACGGCCTCTCTTCCTCCCCTTGGATGCCCTCGGCCCAGTGTCCAGAGGCAGAACATTTAGCAGCTAGGTCGATCAACACAACGTTCTGTATGCGCCGGGCAGTTACTGCTCTTCTTCACTGACTTCCGCCTCAGTTCTTTCCAGCAGCGAGTGTGCCCCCGTGTCTTGCCCCGACGTCTGGGAGTTTGGAGAGCGTCCTGTATCTCGGTGTTTCTGCGATCTCTGTGATCTTCGTGGGTTACCCGCCGGCCTCCATCCATCCAACCAGTCTCGGGCAATCTCAGGGTTATCGAAGAACCAGGTTTTATTGTCTGCCAAAACCCGCAGCCTGGCTGGAAATAGCATCGAGTATGGAATCTCACGTGACCTGAGTTCTTTTTTGACCTCCAGAAACGTTCTCCTGCGACGAGCGACGTCCGCTGTGTAATCCGGAAAAAAGGCCAGCGTTGAGTTCTGGATCTTAATCGGTGGTGCCACTCGAGCCATCTGCAGAATGGCATCGCGATCTCTAAAATTGAATAGTCTGGCCAGGATCGGTCGCGGGGCCGCACCAGGCTTTGGCTGTCCCCCTGGGACACAATGCGCTCTCTCCCCTGAGAAGAAAGTGGACAGGCCCTTAGGTTTGAGTTCGTTCTTGATCAAGTCTTCTACATATAGGTCCATCGCCCTCGTGCCTTCAGACTCTGGAACCCCAAGGATTCTCACGTTGTTCCTTCGAGAGCGCCCTTCCTGATCATCGAGCCGTTCTCACAGCACCTTATTTTCCGCCGACATCTTCTCCATTGCCGTTTGGAGCTCCGAGACGTCCTCCACCAATGACTTCATTACTACTTCCATGGAGCTCACTTTCTCGGACATTTTGTGGAAGTCTGCCCTGATGAGCATAATTTCAGTGGAAATCGTGCCTACTGTGGCCTGGACCCGCGCCAAAGCTTTCATCACATTGTCCAGTGTTGCTTTCTTTCCATTCGCGCCCTCCACTGCCTTACCAGTTGGTGATTTCCCTTCAACTGAGGGTGGTGTGTTTCTGTAGCAAATACAAAAGGAGGCAACTAGTCAGAAGTGGTGTGTGCTGTCTTGAAAATAGAGTGGTGTGGAATAGCACTCGGCTGAAAAATTCCCATCAGACCACCAACGTGGCGGATTCACTCGTCATCTGGGATACGAATGGTATAATCCAAGTCTCACCCAACACATCAATTGATGGTGTAGAGACAGGAACATCGAGATTAGCTTCTAGCCACAGTGTTTTTCCAAGTGGTGTATGATGAGTGTGCAGTGCTCAGTGAGAAAGTATATATGTGTGAGAAGGAGTGATTAAAAATAACTACCAGAGCAGAAAATATGTTTATTAGGCACTGTTCTGGTGTCATAAAATAAAACAAGCGCTGTACAGTTCAAAATTATAACTATAATATAGCGCCGTGCAGTGTGGTCGACATGTTTTAGCTGTCAAGGATATTACCCAGCTTTCGTCAGGACCTTAGTGTGAAAAGATGCAACTGCAAAATATAAAGTAACACCGATTCAAATAATAAACAGTACTCCTACCAGGAACTTGGAGCCCCAATGTTAGCTGGAGGAAACTATAAAAGAATAGTCCTTTCCCAGCATTATGTGGGAAGTAACCTCACCTCACCCGGCACCCACTCGGGAAGTTGAGGCCCCGCTCTGTCCGTCGGTACCTCTGGCGGCGTCCAAGAGGTCCACTAGGGTTGTGAGGCACAATGGTCAATAAACTAACCCACTTAGACCCCCCTACAAATTGATTTTTGGTGTGTTTCTGTCGCAGGCGAATCTGTCAATCCGGGTTTGCGTGGTGGAACCTTTCCCGGCCGTGCCCGCCATGATGACAGGTTTCCGCAGACAAGGATAGGATCTACGTCGTGCGGTCTCGCAATGGGCGAGCTCTGGCAGTTTTAGACTGTGCTGCGTTTTTATTCGTAGTTCTGTGTCTTATTCCTGGGTATCGCTCAGTGTACTGCTCTGCCGTGTCCGCTCACCCACTCTTACCGAGCTCCTTGTATCTCCTGGACTCTTGACTCAAACCGGTGTCACTCTACCCCCGGTAAGTTCTCAGAGTGTCACTGACTCTGGGTCCACTGGGTCTCTGATCTCTCGACGACAGTTAGGGTTACGTGCGGCCGCGTGCTTCGCACCTGATATCAGTTCTCGGTGTCTCGTGGTTCACCAGCGGACACGGAGTTCTTGGAGGCCGCGGTGCCTTCAGTCGCTCAGTGCGTCAGTTCCCAGCGCCTCGTTCTGGCCTCACACCGCTGCTATGACCCACTTCACGTGCACTGGGCTCTATATGCGGCAGGGGTCCCAATCAACACGGCCGCGAGGCCGCCCGTTCACTTCTGGAGCATCCATATTCTGAGGCACAACTCTCCACCCGTGTAAGTGTTCCACCCTGCACCTTACTTCAGAGCGACCACCGCCTCAGTGTGGTCCAGTCTTGTGGTCCTGCCGGTTAATCACGTAGTTCAGGTCTTTCCCTGTCAGCCGGTCTTTCCTCGTGCAGGGTGGCTGATTGTGCCGCACTTTCGGCCGATCACCTCCGCAGGTCAGCTCTTTCACCCCGGTACCGACCCTGATTGAAGCGTCTCCTCGATCTGGCACTACTGAGCCCTGATTCGTACTAGGCCAGTACCAGTGCAGGCAGTGGCCGGCCGCTCCGCGTCTGGAGACGTTCCTCGGAGCACTGTGCCCCCTCCGTGCACCCTACAGAGTCCAATGTTCACGGCGCTTTTGTGTCCTTTGCACAGGGGAGGTCGGGGGCTGTACTCCGGTCGCTCCCCACTGTAGCATCCAGCGCTGTGGGCGCCGAGATCGCTCCACGCCACGGGCTCCTCCGTCCCGATCAATATGGCGGCTCGCCCCTCGCCTTTCTTCTGCCTGGCGCTGCCGCTGGCCAACGATCCATGTTCCGACAGCGCCAACCGTCACGGCAATGTGGTATCCCGGCCTTGTCTGCAATCCGGTTCAGTCTTCCTGCCGGTTACCGATAGTCTTGTGGTCCGTGGCTCCGGACCGGACACTTCCGGTCCCAAGTCTCCGAGTCCTCTGTACTTCCGGCCGGAGTTCTCTTCAGGACAGCTCCCGGATCAGTGATGCCGCCCAAGCCTCCAGAACCGCTGGCCACAACTTCGCCCTCCAATATCGGATCGCGACCGGAATCGCTGCCTCCTGCTCCGCCCGGTCCCGGGCCTTGGGACCCTCCTCTGGGGGTCGTAAATCGCTCGGATTAATGGCTGGATAGTCGGAGAGGCCGCTCTGTCCACGGAGCTCGCCTTTTAGGCTTCCACCATGCTCGGCTGCAAGCCACGCCCCCTCATTATCTTACCAATGTTAAGAATTCTCGGTCGACTGGATCTTTATTATCTGCTGAGAAGTGTAAAGGGGTAAAGCTCAAATTTACCACATAATCAATCAAATTAAATCTTATACTTCGAAGAATCACTGACTCCAAAATCAAATGTTAAGGGATTTATTACAAGGCAAAAAATACCTGAACGTACAAGCACCTCAACACAAGGTTAAGAAAATAGATGGGCACTAATACAAACATCCGAATCAGAATAAGAAGACTAGTTAATTCTGGAAGCATCAATCACGCGATGACTGCTCCAAACTCTATTTTAGTATTCATTAACCTAGAAAAGAAAAGTAATTAATCTGTTCCTACACTGTCGCTGAAGTGACATCCCTACTTAGAATCATTCCCAGACAAGAGAGAAAAAGGTGTCAGTAGTGAGCACTTCCTTAGAAGTACACTCACTTTGCATAGGTAAGTAGCCAAAGCTATAGAGCTCATTCTAAGATGCTCCTTCTAGCTTCTCTAGTCCTCAACTGCTCTGTCAGGTGTTCTTTCCTGTATGTTTCCATTGAAACTCTGACTTCATCCAAAACCGTTGGTATGTCCTTGGGTCCCAGGCACCTTCTCTGCTGAAAGTATCATATCTGCATTCCTGTACACTCCCATGGCGAATTCTCCTACCATCCTAACTCCTAAAACAAAAGGGTTATTCTGCCTAACGAGATGCATGTCCTTGCACTTGCAACAAGAAACATGTGAGCGAAACAACCTTGCACGCACACAAAATCTGTTGACTACCCTCAACTGAGAGCCTTCCCAAAGAAAATACATTTTGGGCCTGCAATATCCAGCTAACATAAAAAAATTACGAACAGGCCTTTTCTTGCAAAGCATAGAAAATCATCTAGGTCTTTACACATTTAAACATACATTTCTAAATTCACATTATAAGCATTAATTACATTACTCTGCATACATGAATAAGCAAACTACACGTGCAGACTTTAAGATGGTGCATGTTTAACTCTAATGCATCACTTTATACGTATACTAATTCATTATACATCATCTAAAATACATTTTGGATTAAACACCACATTGAACTTCATAAATGTCATAGTTACATTTTGATTCACACTATCACATGCTGCTTTAGTACTACATTCCTGATAATCACAAGTTAATACATTCCTTTAGATATGCAGGTGCTGACTATCTGTGATTATGGTGCACCCCTACAATTTTCATAATAACATGACGCTCTATCAGAAGTTCAGGAGGCTTGCAACTTCTGCCAAGTCATGTCCATTAAATAGGGGAACTTGACAGTTTTAACTCATCCAGGACTGGTATGAGCATGGTTGCTGTTGTTAATGGTACTTGTGTGATGGCGGACCTTGAGTATTTGTCCGTTCTGTCAATTATGTACTTTCCAGATTTTAGAGGGCTGAAGTATTTAGTGGCTCCATGTTGCCACATGCCATCTGTCAAATTGGCTATCTGAAATGTGGGCCATGGTTCTTTTTGCCCACATTTGACATTTGGCATTGAGGGCAGTCAAAATTGTGGCTTTTAACCATTTTATTGAGAGAGGGAAACCAGACTCGTTCCCATAGCGTCCTTTTGGTGGCAACTATACCCCGGTGTCCTTTATATGCCAATTAAATGACGCCCTGTCATAGCAATGTGGTATGACAATCCGTTTGTCTTGTAGTAGCAATCCATTTTTAGTGGTTGAAAGTTCATCTTTGACATGTCAGAAGGAAGCCAGATCGTGTGAGTTAAGTCCTTTGTCATCATGCATTTCAATGAGGTGCCTCCATGAGTTTGTTCGAAGGCGACGCATTATGTCTTGGAGCACAGCATTTTTAGCTGTGGCACCTGTGATTGTTTCCAGTGGAACAGCAGGTGGTCTTGCCTGTCACATACTGCTTTCGCATGGTGACGAGATCAGGAATCCTTTGAGGATTGCACTAAGTCCTTCGAGAGGCTTTGTACACAATCTTGAAGTGATTCTCCTTTCCACAGGTGTGACATTGCTGACCCATAGCTGGGCAGGAGCCTGCATGAGGATATTCTTGGCCACAACAATAACATTCTAGTTGTTGCCTTTGGCTGCTTCCAATCTGTTTTGTGCTGTGGGTATGATCTGTGGATTTGAGAGTTTGTCTGTTTCCCGACTGGCGTCATTTTTTCAGTTTGGACTGAGTCAGAACGCTTGTTCGCATTTTTCTATTTTTCCTGCTTCCATTTTCTTAGCATGTCCTATGGCCTGATCATTTACTCTCATCAGTTCTTCAGTGGAGTCCAGTGAGTAATGTTTCATCAGCACACGACGTAGCCATTCTAATTTGCATCCCTTTATAGTTCGTAGGCAGATAGCATCCTCAGTAGTGAAGGTATCACATTCGCAATATTGGGCTGAGCGTTTGAGATGCGTAATGAAGTCACATGGGTTCATCCTTTACCTGGGAGGCTACATTGAAAATGTAGCATTCTTAATCCAAGTTGGGTTTCTGGAGAAACTTTCTGTTTAGTGCATCTGTCACGTCTTGATAGGATGTAGAAACAGCCTCCGGAAGTTCATGGATGATTTGACGAACGTCTTCATCTATCAAGTTATGCAGGGCACTGAGTTGCTGGTCTGGGTTGGTGAGTTGTGACCCTTTTCATGAAGTCTTCAAAGTCGGCCAGCCATTGTTGCCAACAAGGACCCATGCCACTGCCAGATATGAGAGTCAAAGGCTCTGGAGGGCAGAGGAAGAAGACAGAAAGCATCACTGGTCCCGGTTGCGTGTTTTGTGATGTATCAGGTGAGGATGACATGTGACTTTGAGTATGCTCCAACAATGTGCAGGGACTTTTTTATTTGAATTTTATTTAAGTTGTGTACTGTTCAGGGACAGCCAGGGTGTGCCGCAAGAAGAACAAAAGTTGGTAGCAAAGGAAATTCTTCAGATTAAGTGACGTGGGAGGTCAGTGATCTGGTAGGTGCTAAAATGAGTAGGACATTTGTGCATGTGTAAACTGTCCCCAGACATATGTTGAGGCAGCCAGGAATATGGGCACCTGACTTTAAGATTGCCGTCAGGATAAAGCAATGTTCCTGAATTGGATGCCTGACTTAAAAAAGGCAACTCAGGTAGGACACAGTTGCAGGCTTCAGTACTTCAGCAGAACTCATTAAGGAAGATAGAAGAGGGAGACCAGGTTACCTTAAAGCAGCAGGTATAGCAGGCAGGCTAGCTGGCAGTGTGTAAAGAGACCAGACTCTCACTGCTGCAGGTGCTGCAACCTTCCTGTGTGGGGGAGCGTTATCCCGTGGGGAACAGCAGGAAATGATGAGCAGTGTGGGATCCTTTTGCAAGGAAGGGTGAGAGAGCCAGTACGTCTCAGACGAGGCCCTGGCGAAGAACAGGGTGGGCTCCTGCTACCAGGAGGATTCCAGATGGAGCCTATAGCACAGACCAAGGAAGGCTCATAGATATGAGGAGACTGCATACTTTTACCACCATTGTCGCCAGTTGCCATATTTGAATGAAGATGGACACAGGTAATCTGGGATCTAATTCTTCTTTATGTTAATTTCATTTGTACTTCTGTATTGGAGATCCCTACTAAACTCTCCTCTCTACTCCTCTCAATCCCTACCTGACTCCTCCTGTCCTGTTCCTGTTTACCACCCCCCTTCTTCCGACTCTGCCTCAGGCTGCAGGGTCCTAGCGCTACGCTAGTGCATCAAGCATGCCGACATTACAAATGGCATTAAGGGTTGTAATTGTAAATTGTATTTATATAGAGCTTACTGTCGCTGATGAGGCATTGAAGTGCTTTGCGGCGAGTAAGTAGCACACTACCCCGGAACCCAAGATTAGTGGTTAATAGTTGTGACATTAGTGAATGCAGCAGGAGCCTGGGGGAAGATGCAGGTTGTGCCCATCCACTGTTTAACAGGATTTTGCAGACTCAGTTGAGATCTGCCACCCTGGTGCCCTCCTGGAGACTCCGCCTACTTAATGTCAATGACGCCTGGATTCTGACGAGAAGGTAAGATGCTAGAGTTTCTGATGGATGGTGGAGTTGGGGCAACGATTGGATGGTGGCATATTTGGTTATGTGTTGATTAGTTCTGATGATGGATGGAAGTGAATGGGATGCTTGTGGGCTGAAAGGGATTGAAATGGCTGGTGAAGTTTCTTTATTCAACATTGTTATATAGTGTAACTCAGCCCAGACTGGTTATCAGTGTGCTTTACAAGTAAAACAGTAGAGAGCAGAAATTCTCCTTACACGAAAGTGAAGAAGAACTAAATAATTACACTCTAAAAAATAAGCTAGTGGTTTAAGGATGTGGAATGGGAGCAGTGCTATTGTGTGTTTGAGCATGCAAACATACAGGTCAAATCTATTTGCAACTATTTCAGTGCATATGCATGAAGCGAACATGCTGTCTGTATTGTAGGTATTCTTTTATAAACTCAAATAGAATGAAGATCTCGAAACATTAGTTTGCCACACAAATATCAAATTTAGGTCACCATAAATCAGACATGCCTTTCGAACTTGATAAAATAGTACTCCAGCACTAAGGAGAAATATATGGATTCTTCTCCTAATAAAAGAGGTTATCTGACACCCTGTAGTGTAAGGATCCTCCGTGTTCTTGTGCACACGGCATACAATGTGCCAAATTGTGGAGAAAAGAATGCCTCCATGCTTCAAACACATTAAATACAGTCCTCAAACACATTGGACACAAGTGGATTAAATATAATAGTTCATTAGACATAGCATTAGGCCTGACACGTGCTTAGATTCACTCCTGTTACAAGTGGAATTTGAACTTGAAGTTTAAGGTCAGCCATTTAAGACTAGGCACACGAGGACTGAGTGAGCTAAGCAAACCCAATTTTTTAATGGAGATCGACAGCAGGGTACTGGAAATGCAACATCTCTTGGCGTTTGCAACAATGCCGATTGACTCAGCTACAGTAAGTATTTTGGCCCCTATGTTCGAAGCCATTTAGCATTTCTTAACAGACCGAATTGCAATTTCGGGAACTTAAGAAATGTTAAGCAGTCGTTACATGTGTACAAAAGGAGAAATGCGGACGCAGAATGCGATTTCTACCAAGTAGAAATCTCATTTTGCTATTCCCAAAATTGAAAATTACAAATAGACATTTCCTATTTGCCATTTCCTAACCCCATGTACATAGCATGTCCGAATTGCGAAATGGGAATTTAGGAAGTGCTTTTACCATCAAATCAAATCCGTAAGGCAACTAGGGGTAATTTGTAAAAATGCACATCGTATACATTTTTACCAGTCCCACACAGCGCCCACTTGCCCTGAGGGTATTTGAGTGATCTACATGAGCACCATTTTTTAGAACCTTTGAGGGGGGGCCAAGGCCCATAAGTACAAATACTTTTGCATTTCCAAATTCGCAATTTCCTACTAGGAACGAGTGGGTTTGCATTTCCTAAATAGCGATTATCTAATAGCGATTGCGACTCTGTAGGAATCGCTATTAGGAAATCACTATTCTATGACAATCCATATTTTATTTCCTAAATAGCAATTTCTTAGGATTCACTATTTAGGAAATGCAAAATGGAAGTTTCGTACATATGGGCTTTAATGTCAGTGTTTGAAATGTAGGAGTGCTTAATAGAAAAAATTAACCTTATTAAGATACTCTGGTAAGGGTCGTGCTCAGTTAAGAGTTACTGTGGAATGCATGTGAGAGAGCAGGGAGTTTGGTAGACCAGGAGGAGGCAGGCCCACAATTGTTTAAGTGAAATGGCCTATTATATAGGAAGGGGGGAAAGACCTAACCAATCCGGCTTTCAGTTCTCAAACCATTGAGGGAAAAGATAGGGTATCTGGTCCATAATAATTAATTAGGGGGTCATTTGTTAGAGAAAAGTTTGAAAAACCCATACTCGAACACTTTAATTGGTCTGGAACATATAATCATATCAAGAAATATTGTGGAAAATGCGCCATATATAAAAAACAAGCTAATATCAACCTCCCAGCGCCCGTGTCCATTAACCAATATAGAATAGTACAGCAACTTTTTCCCTCTTGAAGTGGGCATCGATATTTATTGCTAATGGTTGACTATGCGATGAGGTATCCAGAGGTGGATTCCCAACATCAGCTGAATAGCACTCAAATAGCCAAAGCCATAATTGAGATGTTCCCTCGGTAGGATTCCCAAAGGAAATCCTCACTGACCAAGGAATTCCTTTCACCTCTAAACTGATGACTCAGATATGCCAGCAGTTTGGCGCACAGCAGATTAAAACAGCAGCTTATCACCAACAAACAGATGGCTCTGTGTAACGGTATAATCCCACATTAAGGCCCACCCGTAAAAAATTATTGGAACTTGAGAAAAGAAAATAGGATTTGATGTTACGGTAGCTCTATTCACCATATGTTGTAAAGAGCAGAAAGAATTGGTGTTTCCAAATGTGACTTATTTTTCGAAAGGAAGCTCTGAACTCTGCTCGATGTGGCCAAGGAGAGAAAGAAAGACGAATCTAAACATATATTAGAATATGTGAATCACTTAAAAAACACGCTAAGGGAGATAAGAGGGACAGTCCTGCACAATATGGAAATAAGTCACTAAGTCCAAAAAGAGCTATACAATAAAAAAGTGAAACTCAGACAGTTTTCTCTGGGTGATTATGTGTTGCTCCTATCTATTTCCCTCATATGAGAACAACATTTTACGCCAATGGCCGAGCCATTTAACATTCTTGTACGAGTGACCCCCGTAACATATAGGTTGGAGATCAACCATGTGATAAAGGAGACACAAATATATCACATAACTCTGTAAATAAATGGAAAGGAACCCTACCCACCTTATATGAAGTATGGACCGCAGAGATACGGAAGAGCTACAATGAATTGATCCAAAATTAAGCTTAGACTAAAGATGGGAGCTCCGGGGATGTTTGAAACATTACCCTAGAATATTTTCATTAATTTCCAGAATATAATTCAAAATACTATCACAACTGAACCTGGAAAATAGTTCGATATAAACCAATCCGAATCCTAGAGGCCCGACATTTGGCCACAAAAAAAGAAGTACAAAATGTGTTTAAGTTGGGATTAATAGCCACACCTAAGAGAATGGAATTCACCTCAGGTGTTTGTTCCATAGGAAGATGGATCGGTGCATTTTTTTAAAATAGATTTCAGAGAAGTCATTAAAATGTCTAAGTTTGACATATATCTTATCTCTCGGGTTGATGAGATGATTGAAAGAGAAGGAAAAGCACAATACATCGGTACCATAGACCAATGTAAAGGGTATTGGCAGATCCCACTCAACCCAAGAGACAAGGAAAAACAGCCTTCTCCACTCCTGGGGGTCCCCATCAGTTCACTGTGTTACACCTTTGAGTTGACAGAGTCCCAGAAAACATAAGAAATATGCAGCTGCCTATATAGATGATATATTAATACATAGATTACCCAAGGAAGAACATTTAAAACAGTTAAGAACAGTACTAGAAACTCTCCAAGAGGCCAGATTAAAGATCGATCAAACGAAAAGTCATTTGGCGATCTCAAAAGTTCAATATCTGGGGTACTTGTTAGAGAAAGGAATTATCCAGTCCCAAAAGGAAACAATAACAGCAAAAGCAGAAGTCTCATTTCCCAAGACTAAATAGAATCTTACAGCCTTCTTGGGTCATATGGGGGTACTGCCACACTTGTATTCCCCATTTGTCACACTGGGCTAACCCTTTAACTGATTCGTTGACCAAAAACCCAGGGCTGACAAATAATTAAAACAGCCATCCTCCACAACTAGAAAGTCGCTAGAAAAGTTAAGATAACTAATTTCCTCTGGCTCGTACTAAAATCACCAGACATCTATAAAAAAAAGTATTTCACAGACACATGCCTCAGGTTAGGTTTAGGGGTAGTGTTGTCCCAGACAGATGAAGGATGAGAAAAGCCTATTCTTTACATTAGCCTTAAACCATTTCCCAGAGAATGCAATTATGCTATTCTCGAAAAGGAAGGTTTTAGCAATAAAATGGGCTATTGTAAGTCTCCCCTATTATTTAGATGGGTGGGGATTCAACGTATATGCTGACCAGGTCATTTTGGAATGGATGTCTGTTGGAAAGTGGAATATTAGTAGGGGCAAATGTATATCTGCCCCTGGCAATGAGGCCACTAACACAGTATAGGGTTCAGAAAAGAACATAGAAAATTATTCCTGTGCTCAACCCTTGGTAGCTTGGCTGCGAGCAGGCAGGCTTAATTTCAAAGACAGGTATGTAAAGCATTTAACACATATTCTGTAAACAATTAGGACAAAATGCATAACAAAACTCCAACACTAATTTATACAAATAGGAAATATTTTTATATTTAAAATGACACCAAAATGACAAAAATCCAATGTAGGGAACCGGAGATAAGAATTTTCAAAGATTTAGCAATTTCTACCACATAGATACCTATAGAGCCTTATCATGACACCTGGTTGTGATAGACCGGGTCAAAGTCAAAGTTTCAGGCAGCCCACGATGGAGCCCTGCTCAGTTACCACTTGCGGTAGGTCTTGGTCACAGTTTTTACCTTCAGACTTAGAAACTTTCTGGAGCTTTTCTTTGCGTGGTCCCTCGATGTTCTTCACCAGGCCGGATTCCGTGAGGGTTCGCCGGCCTCGGATTTCGCCAACTCCCGGTCAAACTCTGAAAGTTGGACGTACAAAGATCTTCAACGGGACAAACCTGGACGGCAGGGCTGCTCACGGTTGAAGGCAGGTGGCTTGGCTGGCCAGGTTGACTCGGTCCACTTAACGAGCTTTTTTCCAAGGTTGTTCCAAAGTTCTGAAAACTCCTGGAACTTCTTCCTTAAGTTCCCCAAAGGGTCCCACAGTGTCTCAAACTCACTTTAAGAGTCTGGAAACTCGAAGATGGTCCTTGAAAGTTGAGGACTTCAGTTCCCACAATCCACTTGGACAAAACCCTTACAAATCCACTGGTAGTTCTCCAGGTTGAGGATCTTTGGTAGTGATGTTCCAGGTGAGCTCTGTTAACCTGTAGCTTGCAGGGAGTCCACTCCTTAGTCCTTTTACAGCAAGGTAATCCACAGGCAGTAGTTTCAGATGGTGCAGAAGGTGCAATCTTCAGATTGCAGGTCTTAGGAAATGCACATCAAACTTCTCAGCATGGCCCGTCTTGCTTTCTTAGGTTTCAATCAGCAGATCTGAGAGGCGATGCATCTCTCAGATACTTATTTCAAGTTCTCAGGGTCAAGCAGGAGGTCACTCCTGTCCAATGGGCTGGTGGGTACCAACCAAAGGTCTGACCACTTCCAGCAGAGTGTGGGACTTTTTTTGTCCCAGAGTGCACCAATTCTTCCAAATTCATAATGGCTGATTTTACAGCTGGCTAAACACAACCCTAGGATGGCTAATCTCCATAGTCTCTCCCGCTTGCATTTGCTCATTCCTTCCTTAATCCTAGTCTCTGGCTGGGTTCAACAGAGTAGAGTTGTAAATGACACTGATGTCTTCCGCTTCCCTTGAAGTACATTGTTTACAACTCCTCCCCCTGCTCTGGCATTCTTGTGTAACCGAACACTGCCCTCCCAGAAGAGCGGGTCAACCGACCTCTTCAAAGAAGCCTGGCTAATCTACTTATCTCTGACCAATCAGGACGGACCACTGGAAGGCTGAATCTGGACTTACAAACAAGAACGTCATATACCTTCTTGTATGTATATTTTAGGAGAAATTCATCAATATCATATTGTTGAGTCTATTAATACCATTTTGAGAAGTCTTTGAATGGTACTTTTAGCCTTCACCTATCAAGAGTTATTAGTTAATAACTTCTTGCCATGTTAACCTATGTGGCAGGGTATTTCCAATGGGAAAAATGGCTTGGGTCATTTTCCCAGCACCGGGGATTATACATACTCTGCCTATATCTACAGGCCCCCACCCCAATAGTCTCCCCACTAGGGGAGACTATTGGGGTTCTGAATATGCCGAAATATTGCAGATCCTCCCTCCACAGTGCTTCTAGCACCAAAGCCAAGTTTCTGCAGCACTTAATCACAATGTGGGGAGTGAAATGTGCAATTTCACTTAACCCAGGGCATATGCAACTCATTTTATAAGGGCCCACCTTATAGATACCTGACCCCTCACCCCTGGAATAACTAGAGGAGACCCTGGGGGTACCTAATATGCCCAAACATTGTAGGTTATCCATTATTAAGTGCCCCAAACACCATAATCTAATTTGGGCACAATTTACCTTTTAAAAGCAGTCCTGCAACACAGGGCTACTTTTAAAACGACCTCAGGCTCAGTAGTGTACACATGCAACTGCAGAAAAGGCTGCTGGCCTCTAACCTGCCATGCCCTATTATATGCTAGGGACTTAGAGGTAGTTTCAATCCGCCTGCCCTATTATGTACTAGTGCCTTATAGGGTAGGTCATGCCAATCACAGGGGTACCCCAACCCATAGTGTACCCTACAGCATGTAGGTGTTTGCACTGTATTCTAAGTGTTTTAAGCATATCACTGGCCCTGGGTCTGGTTAGGCAGAGCCAGGGTCAGTCAGAGTCAGATACCACCAGTATCAGTCAGCAAAAGGTTGGAGGGTGCCTAGGGCACAGGATGACTTTGCAACAATGTCCAAAAACAAAGGCAACAACCTTCGTATATTGAAATTGTTTCTGGCCATACAGCCTTTCAATTACCACCTATCACATGAAAGGCAAGGAACACACAAATGCTGATTTTCTTTCTCGATATCCCCAGAATATATTTCTTCCTAGGAAGGAATTAAGTAAAGGGAGAAGTGAGGGAGAAGGGAGTATCGGCAAATACATACCTCTAAAGGGTCCTGGTACAGCAAAGCCCCACTTTTGGCTCCATTTGAAAAGGGAAACAGAACAACAAGTGATAAAAGGGGTGAAGACTGGACCAACACAGGTGTCAAAGTGAGACGGGACATAAATGTAGGGGAAAGGAAAAAGCAGAGACAGAATGGATAGACAAAAGTAACAATGGACTATCACTTTCAGGAGGAATGGGGTGGAGGTTTAGGGAGGAAAGAGGCAGGGGGCGCAAGAACTAAGCAAAGTAAGGAAGGCAAGGTGGCGGAGAGGATGGCACCAGGGGGAACGGAAGGCAAGAGAACACTTGGCCTGCAAGTAATGCCCAGATCAAAACAAGGAGAGCGAGGAAACTGAAGAGGGGACCAGAAGCTGTGAAGGAGACCAGCTGTTGAAACATGAGAGGTGCACGGAGGTGAAGGAGCAGAGGGCACGGTGAAGCCGACGAGATGGAAGGAGAAGAGGAAGACTGATCTCAAGATTGGTAGACGTTGTCAGAATTCACAAAGTGGCCTGCCGCAACTCAGGAGAGTTTTGGTTGATGCTGGTTAACCCGGCACAGCGAGAAGGGGTGTGGGGGCTGCAGTCATGG
This sequence comes from Lissotriton helveticus, assembly GCF_964261635.1. Lineage (NCBI taxonomy): Eukaryota > Metazoa > Chordata > Amphibia > Caudata > Salamandridae > Lissotriton > Lissotriton helveticus. The sequence continues at coordinate 657,269,715 of NC_136057.1, read as the reverse complement.
AGACTGTTTTCTTATGTTATTTGATTATTTTCTTTCCCCTTCACTCTCTACCCAATATATAGCAAATACTGTAGTTGAGTGCACCCTAAACACCCAACTTTTAAAGTCACATTGAGGGATAGTCTCGACCCAAGGAGAAATAGATGCCCCTTAACTCATAAAACTTAACTGGTAAAAAAAGGGTTGCAGGAAGTGAAGCAAGTAGCTCTGTTATGGGCACAATCCTACTTTATCTAAGCATGCGTACAGAGCAGTGATGGACTATAAGGACAGTCAGGGGCAGAACCTTCTGCCCCTCAGAGAGAGATACAGTATAAGTGGATATAATTGCCTTTGTTTCATTTTGGTTTCTTTATTTCCTTCCAGTCCGTCCTTAAACGTTAGTGTGCCAGTCTGTTTGAATATAGCTCTCGCTAAAGGGTCACCCCGAACTTCTTGACTTCTTCCTGTGTTTATAACCTTGTTTTTGTTGGCTTTAGAACTCTGAGCACTTTACCACTAATGACCAGTTCTACAACAGAAGAGAGATAAAAGCCTGGACACTACCCCAAGAATGCCGCTTCTGACACAGTCTGCCCCACTGCAGCCTTGGGCTCCTCTCCCCTCAGGTTTGAACTGACCACACCAGAGTCCAAAATCGGATACTTCCTCATGTGGGTGGGGGACTTGTGGTGTTCTTTTCACTTTGGGATGGGTGTTTAACAAGCAGATGATATTTTAAAGACCTGTGAAGTACTTGTGTGCGGCTGTGTGTGTGCCCGGGAAGTTCTCAGCCCGGGCTGCCACACACCAATGAAATCAGCCTTACCACCCCATTCTCCAACTAATCTCTGTGATTGAAGAGCATTCTCCATACAAAAATATGCTATTTATTGATTCATAAACAAAAATCTAGGCTTTAGATTGGGAAGCCTCAAACACAGGGGCGTAACACAGGCCCCTGCAGCCCCGCGGTGCAGGGGGGCCTCGAAGCTCCAGTGTTCCCCCTCAGCACCAGACTTTGGCAGAATGCGCTCACTGCTGCATGCATGTGAATGTGTAGCATCTTTGACTGCTTTGGAATTGTAATCACCATATGGGGAAACATCCTTTGCAACGCAACTTTTACCACGCAGTGCCTTTTCGACGCATCTTTTACAACGCAAACCATTACAACGCATTTCGCTGGGGGGCGCTCTAGGATAGGGAATAGATTTAATTTACTATCCAACACCTTACCTACTATCCATGGGGACTGGAGTTGGAATAGTAAATTAAACTATTCACTATCCAGCACCCCAAAGCGCTATGCGTTGTAAAGGCATGCGTTGTAAAAACCGCGTTGTAAAGGCATGCGTGGTAAAAGCATGGGTTGTAATGTCATACATCCACTATATGTGTTCTCTGCTGTCTTCAGATGGTGGGGAGCACATCGGTCTGTTGGGCAGTTGTAGTAACTGAATGTGCTTTCTGCTGCCTGGGTTGGTGGGAAGCACACCCCTCTGCTGGTTACGTGCACTCACTGAATGCGCTCTCTGTTGCATGCGGATGAACGAGTAGCATCTATGGCTGCTTAGGAGTTGTACTCACTGTATGTGTTCTCTGCTGTCTCCGGGTTTTGGGAAGCACATCTGTCTGTTGAGGAGTTGTAGTCACTGAATGTGCTTGCTGTCTGGAAAGAAATGGGAAGCACACCTTTCTGCTGGGGTTGTACTCACTGAATGTGCTCGCTTCTGCCTGGATTGGTGGGAAGCACCCCTCTCTGCTGGGGCTGTACTCACTGAAAGTGCTTTCTGTGGCCTGCTGTAGGCGAGTTTAGGCAGTCATTGACAGCATTCTGTCTTGCTCACTGAAAGTGCTCCAGGTGAGCTGAGCTAGACATTAGTAGTGGTGGCCTTTCGCCAGTGAATGTACTTGCTGTTGCCTGCTATCGAAGAGCTTGTGTAGTCATTGACAGCATTGTTACTTGGTCACTGATATTGCTCTATATAAGCTCAGGTGGGCAGTGGTTGGCATTGGTTACTGAATGTGTTCTCTATGGTCTACTCTAGACAAGCTCCAGTATACACTGAGGGTTTTAGGTCTTGTTCACTGAAAGTGCTCTTACCTCCTGCTCTAAGTGAGTTCAGGTGGACACTGGTATTGGTCACTGAATGTGCTCCCTGTTTCCTGCTTTAGAAAAGCTTAGGAAAGCACTAACATTGTTGTGCCTTGGTCACTGAAAACGCTCTAGATATCCTCAGATGGACACTGGAGGTGGTGGGCATTGGTCAATAAATGTATTTGCTGCTGCCTTAACTCGAAGAGCTTAGATTACATCATTGTTCCTTGGTCACTATGAGCTCAGGTGCACAGTGGCAGTGGTGGGTATTGGACACTGAATGTGCTCTATGTTGTCTACTCTAGACAAGCTTCGGTAACACTGAGGGTTTTAGGTTGTGTGCACTGAAAGTGCTCTTGCTACCTGCTCTAGATGAGTTCAGGTGGACACTGGCATTGGTCATTTAAATAAATGTGAAAAAAAAGCTGTAGCGTCATCTTTTGCTTGTGGCAAAAATGTATGTAGATAAATACAGAAAAAATGACCAAACAATAAAAAATGGGTAAATACAGATGGAAATGGCAAAAAAAATACCAGAAAACCGGGAGCCCTACTTATAATTCACTTGTAAAGTGGTATACCATATACCCAGGCCCTGTAAATAAATTGCTACTAGTGGGCCTGCAGAACTGATCGGCCAACCACAGAAGTCGCCCTTCAAAACTCTCTGCAGTGTCTGTGTGTGCACTTTACTGCCACTCGACTTGGCATTTAAAACTAAGGGGTTGATTACAATTTTGGTGAAAACCGCCACTGACAGCCTGTCGTTGGCAGTTACACCAAAATCGTAAGCAGGTTTTATGCCCACCACATTACAATGGTGGGGGTGTCTTTGGTGGTCAGAAAGGCTGACTGCCATGGTTCCGACGAGCTCAAGGAGCCCGTCGTACCGTAGGAGGGGAATCATATCCCAACAATTGTGTCGATGCCTACCAGGCACCGCCATAGGGATTATGATGTCCCTTTCTGCCTGATTTTGTCATGGCGGGTAACCCGGAAGGGGAATTTTGGGGCCCATAGCGGGCCCCACTAGTCCCCTGCACCCCAGATATGGGCACTGGGGGGCACCTATGATGCCCCCTACGCATCCCTACACCATGCCCTTTTTTTTCTTGCGGCGTGTGCAACAGTCACATTGTAATACCTATGTCGGGACCACTGACGGACTGTCGGATGGTCCCATTCTGGATACGATGGCGGGCTTATGCAAGTTGACCTGCCATCGTAATCAGCCCCTAAATATCAAGCCTTAAACTCCCCTTTTATTACATACATGTTACCCATAAGATAGGCCCTAAGCTGCCCAAAAGCCAGGGTGCTATGCAAATAAAAGATAGGACATTTACTGCTATTTGTGCCTGTCTCCAATATACCTCTGGTTTGGGTGACAGCTATACTTTGTGCATTCCCTCTAAACAGCCAGAAAACATAGGTAGGTGAGACTCATCTGCATTCTGAGCCCTCATCTGCATTCATCTGCATTCTGATGGGTCTTGCTCGAGCAGGAGGAATGGGAGGGGCTGACACTTACACTTCAATGGGCAGTGTCCTGTCCACACACAAAACACTGATTTACACTCCACCCCTCTGCCGCAGGTCAGCCTGGCAGACAGGACTGGGTGGAAAGGGATCAGAGAGTTCCTTTGAAGTTACCCCCTATATCAAAGTCACCTTTGGGTATAAGTCGTGGGTCTCTGACCCCGACAAATCAGACACTTCTGGTTCTTTAACTGAACCTCAGTCAGAAGGACTGCTGTGCTGCTTAAAGGACTCAACTGGGCTGCATTTCTGGAAGGACAGCTTTTCTGGTTACTGCCCTGCTGCCTGCTGCTCCCTGATTTTGCTGGAAGGGCTCTGCCTTCCCTCCAAGTGATCTCAAAGGGCTTGCTGTCTTGCCTCCTGTTTTCAGGCATCTCAGGGACATGAAAGACTTCCTACAATTCTGCTGGTGCAGCTGGACTCTGTCTTCTGTGAGTCCTATCCTTGCCTGAGGTGCCCCCTTCAAGCACTGGACCGCAGAAGTGGGTTCTGCAGCTGTTTTCATCAAAAACCGATGCATTTCATCTACTGAGTCAGAAATTCTTCAACATCACCCTTCAACGCCAAAACAGAGGCTGCCCAACAACAGCAGTATCCCAGCTTGAGCAGCTTGATGATGATGCTCTGTGCGCCCGACAAAGACGCACTTCATTAACTTCAACGGAGCTCAACCCCAAAACAGGACCCCCTTTGCCGGCTCAACAACAACACAGTAGACTCTCGACATTGACAGAAGCTTCATCTAAGGTATTTCTTCAGTGAGACCTGTCCAGCTCCTGTAGCCGGCCTGCCGTCAATCGCAGTTGGCCTGAAGATTGGATTTGCACCAATCACTTGCGATCTCAAGTAACCTTTTGAGTGCTAGTGACTTCTAAAAACGATTTTTAGTTTATTCTTGAAAAATTCATATCTGGACTTGTACTCATTGGATTTTTGTGATGTGGGTCACATTTTGCTCAGATAAATATTCTCTATTATTCTAAACATGTGTGGAGTCTTTTTGTGGTATATTCGGTGTGTGTGTGTTGCACAAATACATTACACTATGCCCTTGTAAATAAGCCTAGCTGCTCTGTGCCAAGCTACAAGAGAATAAGTACAGGCTATCCTATTGCTGATCTAGTTTATCAAGTGGTGATTCCTGACTGGAATGGGTGCATATCTCAGCTAACCAGGAATCCCATTTCTCAATTTTTTTATATTTGATATGCTATATAATTAACATACATTTGATTTTTTAAATATGAATATGCACATATTAAAATTGATACCTGAGTATTAATACACTTCCCCACCCAATACCCCTATTTCCCTTGCACTCCGTCCTTAAAGTTTTGGGAAACAATCCCAAAAATATTTTTAAAAAATACTAAAAATCATGGGCCTAATTCACAAAAGTAAACTGAGGAAAACGTTTAACTATACGACTTTTTGTATTCATAAATGGCATTTACTACTCGTAAATGCCATTTATAAATACCAAAAGTTTAAGTTTCTGTCTTTCGATATTCATAAAGGTTCATTTGCGAGCAGTAAATGCCCTTTGTGAATACCGAAAGTTGTAAAGTTAGGCTTTTGTCTTATTTTACCTTTGTGAATCGGGCCTGAAATATATATATTTGTTTAAAAATACTCAGGTATTAAAATTATTACCTGAGCCATAATACACTTCCCCACCCAATACTCCTTTATCTCTTGCATCCTGCCCCTAAATGTTTATGTTACATATTTAAAAATATTTTTTTTAAATCATTTTGTTTGTTAAAATCATACATAATCATTACCATTAATAGTCAGGTATTAAATAATAAATATTACTGTATAAATTAATATGCCATATACCTAGAAATATACTAACCTCCATACTTATCTATATACTTACCCAATAATTCATGGTAAAGGCATGCGGGATAAGAGTATATGCCAATAATGCATGGTAAAGGCTTGCATGGTAGTGACGCGTGTGGTAAAGACTTATGTGTCCTATTTAGCTAGACACTGCAGCTCATTGATCTCTTGAAACCTTACTCCATAGATTTGTTCTCAGTCTTTTAACAGTGGATCCTAAAGCAGCTAATTCTGGCATTGCTGCATTGTACATATTTGATTTTCTTTTACAGCACTGCACCTTCAAAAGCAATGCACAGTCATAGATTAGAGTGCCAATAAAATGATTATTTTCCTGAAAATAACTCTGGGCTAGAAATCAAGTAATAAATATAATAAATTACACACTTTAATATTTGAACGGTTTTAGTACAATTTATTTATGTAGAATGTTACTCCACAAACTGATTGCCTGTTCTATTTTGAATCGGGTGGAGAGTCATGTTTCTGATGATCGAAATAAACGGCGATGGCGTGACAGACTTGGGGCTGCCAGTCCGCCACCACATACCATCCACCTTATATAGAGCATACAGTCTGGTGTGTGTTTTTCAGCTCTGGAACGCATAGGAAAAGCCTGGTGGACTTGAGTGAAAAAATGAAAAATCACGTACCTGTCCAAGGAGAAAACTCCCAGGTTCTCAGGGTAATTAGATTTTTTTTAAAACCTTTAGTTTGGGAGATTGTTTTTGACAAAGCACAAAGATTTTGCTGAGCAGCTACATGGAAAATTGCAGACTTTCAGCACACTGTTAGTGCCTCGAGATTTCCACAAGGCCACATCTCCAAACATGAGGGGTATCCTTCAAATTTGAAATGAGGACATAAATGTTCCCACTTATTTAAGTTTAATATGTTTAAGTATTTTAAAAGAGAGGGTTCTTGAGTTATTTATTGTACACAAGTGCACCAGATAGTCACTATTTGAACAGAAGGGGTCTCACCATCAGAATTCCAAATAAATATTCTGATAATTGTGATAGTTCAAACCAACTGTGTTTATGTGTATATTTTTATAGCAAGACTACACAGAGTTGATTTGTTTATCTCCTATAGGCTCTCCACAGGAGGGTGTGTGCCCATGACTCCCAGCATTGCCTAACAGTATGAGGGGGGTGCAAGGGGAGTGGCAGAAGTCTGCAAGGGGGAGGGTGAGAGGGTGCAAGGTGTAGGGTAGGCGGCTGCACTCAACCCATATGGCCCAGGTACACACCCATGCACCATGCTCAATGCACAGGAAGTGTGAAAGTACTGACAAGATAGCTGACACTGGGCCCTGGTGTAGGCAGCACAAGGACCTCCTGTGACCGGTGCAAATACTAACACCAGGACAAGGTCAGATATCCTGCACAGGAACTCACAACCACTATCATGGCAGCATGCTTCATGGGGGGGATAGACACACCACGAGGGACGCCCACTTGCCAATCACACTCAAACTACTAGCATGGCCTGTCACACACACCCCTTACAGAAACTGAGCCCCTGGGGACAGACAATGGAGTGCACCACTGTCACAATCGTCATGTAACCCAACCTCAAAAATACTGATCTCATGACGTATCCAAAGAAATAAAGCACAGTGCTGATTCACAAGTCCATTGTGACTCTCACACAATGCTGTTGCCACAGATTTGTGATGCTGTTGATGAACTCAAGTAGCACCATGGACCTGGGTATTGACAAGGTAATGCATCTTTGAGAAGTGCCACGTCCTAAAGCCCTGTGCCTGAAGTGGGTGTACTGGTCCTGGGGGGTTGGCAGTGGGTGGCCGTCCCAGCACAGCAACACCTCTCAAAAGTTGCTGAATGAAATCAGCAAAATTCCACTCAGTCGCCATCATAAACTTGCTGCATAAAACCCTGTGCAATGTTGAACCAGGCATAATTATTGTGAAGATTGGGCCACACAGAGCACAGCTGGATCTGAGTGGTGCTGGCGACACAAGCCAGAGCAATGGCTGTGACAGTAATCGTCAACAGTAACTAACATGTCAAGCACCCCTGAGCACATGTCAATCTCAGCCCACAACATACCCATACACAAGTGAACAATTTCAACAATCCAAAGCAGGGGGAACATTGCTAACGACAATGTATATTAAATTTGGATGTTGCATGATAGTGCATTAACATTGTTTGTCTCTCACACCCACAGGGGAACATGTGGAAACTACCCCCAACCAGGGGGGAGATGGATCCCAGTCCCAGGCTCAGCACGGCACTGACCCCACCGTCAGCGAGGCCTCTCAACACACTGTGGATGACCCCAACCAACCAGGCCCCTCTAGATCCCAAACCCCTGCAGCAGCTGGAACAGATACATCTATGCCAACCACCATACCCATTCCTGCCACATCCCAGTAGACAGCTCGGAGCCCTGCCCATAATCCACAACAGAGCCAGTCTGACAATGAGGGACATGGTTCGCCGGGCACCCATGAGGTGACAGACGTCACCTCCACTGCCAGCACTCATGGGTCCCGTCGACATGATGTGCCCACAAACGCAGGCCCGGCTCGTGTGGGCAGGGGTGGTGGGAGTGGTGCAAGGCGGAGGCGAGAACCTGACCAGCCAGCTGCAGGGCCCAGTATGGCAGAACTCAGAGACATCATGGATGTATACCGGCGGGACACCAGGGAGTTCAGCCTGGTAGTGGAGGCCCTCAACAAAATGACCAATCAGCAGGCCCAGCAACATGCCAGTCAAGAACCACACCAGGGACGGATGGAGGCAAGACTGGATGAGCTCATGACGGTGCATCAGGAAATTAACCAATCACTCCGTCTGATTGCTGTCAACATGCAGCACCCTCCCGGTGTCACAAGGCCAGAAACATCTAGGCAAAGACCAATAACAGGCACAGGGAGGGAGGAGGAGGAGGAATTGTCAGACGGAGAATCCCATGCATCATCAAGGCCTGCATGTGAGGGTCCCCCAAGGAAGGTGGGTCATCCACGGTCCAGACGTTGAGAGGCATAGGGCCATGCACAACTCCCAGGTCACCTGGTCTGGCATCTTGCCTTCATGGGCAACAGCATCACCCTATTGACTTTCAGACTCTCCCACATGGACTTGCTGGTCGCAGTGTGCCCAATGATGCCAAGCACTGTGGCCTGGACTCTGTTGACTCATACTGTAAGGCATCACATCTCCCGCTGTGAACTTTGGATTCCCCCCCTTGTTATACAGCACCTACTCACGTTACACGCACAAGAGTCCAAAATAAATCTAACTAGCACAAAATGCATTGATGTATTTGTATGTACCCAGATTCTAATACTTTTGTGAGGTGAAATGTCTTCAAATGCCACAGTCTCCTGCAAACGCTAGCCATCCACACACTGGGATCTTAGTCCGGCTGTGGACACACATAGGTCACAAGATAGCCAAAACTACATACATGGATGGCAATACTCACCCGTGATGGTTACTAACTGTTGAAGATGGTGTTTGCTTGAAATACTGCAATGACAGACAGTCATAGAAGAGTGTGTGAGGTGTCAAGAGCATGGCTAATATGTAGGTGTCCACAGAGGGAGCACCAGGATCTGTGTAATGAGGTATGAGAACTAGCAGCCACATGCTGTTGTACTGTGGATGTGAAGATTGATGGCCTGGCCAAGGGTGCCAAGACGGACTGAGGGCAATGGGGTGTTAGATGGTAGACGTCCATATCATTTATTTTGCCTGGGTCTGTGGAGTGCCGACTGAGTGTGGCTGAGGAGTATAAAGGTGAACCTGCATTTGACTGTGGGACCATTTTAGGTATCTCAGGCGGATGGTCATGTGGCAGTAGCAGGGGATGTTGAGGATGAGGTGTGTGCATGCACCCAGGATTTCCACACTACTCCGGAAGTCAGGTTCTTGTTCCTGTGTAGAGGTTGTTGCTGTAGTTGGGCTGGCTGGTGTTGTGGATGGTAACCAGGCTGAACACCACCTTGCCAACAGACATCACCATAGCCATACCAGAAGGCAATGTCAACTCCCGCAAACACCGCACCTACAGAGTGGTAGGAGGAATTGCCATCATCCACATTAACACTCCCAGAGTCACTACCAACACCGACGACACCCTCCCCACCACCTAGCACATGCATTTACAGATCCACACCAACACCACCCTCAGAGGAACACTCATCTACAGACCACCTGGAGTCCTACCACTATTCATCAACTCCATCGCTCACCTCATCAGCACGCACGCCCTCGCCTACACGGATTACATCCTCCTTGGTGAAATTTACTTCCACCGTCATAATAACAATGACGCAAACTCCACCGCCCTGATGGACAACCTTGCCAACCTTGGATTACAACAACTCGTGACAACCCACACCGCTAGACACACACCGGACCCCATCTTCTCAGAAACTCCACACGTCTCATCCAACAACACCACCTAACACCACTGGACAGACCACAGAAGCGTCCACTTCACCTTCAGGAAACCCACCACACCCGCCGGCACACAGACCATGCCACGCTGCTGCTGTTGCAAGCTCACCGAGCACTAACTGACAGCCACCCTTACCCTGGGCCCTCAAGCCTACCCCACCTACACCTACACCGCTGCCATCTGCCTCAAACAGTGGATCAACGACTGCGCAGACACCTTCACCCCACTCAAGTCCTCCACCACCTAACACAACAACAACTTTGCCGCATGGTTCACCAAAGAACCCAGGATCTCCAAGTGCACCTGTCGGAAGCTGTAGAGGAGAACACACTGCAAACATTCACCAGAAAGCTACAACGCACACAAGAGTTCCACCCGCAGACACCCCCAACTCATCAGGACCGACAACAGGACACCCATCAAGGACCGGCTAGATAGCAACGCACACAACAGCAAAGAGCACATCAACATCGCTATTCAACTCTCTAAAGCCAAATACAGCGCCAATGACATTCCACCATCACAAGACCTGTGTGACTCACTTGCCAACTTCGCTCACGGAAAAATCATCGACATACACAAAAGCTTCTACTCCACTAGCCCCACATCCACAACCGAGACCACCTCCCTGCAACCAACACCTACTAAATTCACCTGATTGCCTGCTGCAACGTCAGCAATGAAGACACCATCATGAGCAAGGACTACATTCACTCTGGATTCCCATCTGACCCATGCCATATCCACATTTCCAACCAAGCCAGATAATCCATCTCACCCCTTCCCCGTAAAAATATCCTACATCTCCTTCGGGACAACAACCTTCACTGGGAGCTTTGAGAATGTCCTGATCACCGCCTTACTGAATAAACCTAAGGTGGACCACAAATACCTCTCGAACTTCCTGCCCATCTCCCTGCTCCCCTTCCCAGAACAAGTTACGTAGAAGATTATCAACAGACAGCTGACCCGCTACCTCAAAGACATCAACATCACAGAACCAACACAGTCTGGATCCTACATCAACCAGAGCACGGACACCACCCTCATTGCTGCCACCAACAACATCAGCATACTCATGGACAAAGGAGAAACAGACGCCCACATCCATCTGGACCTATCAGCAGACTTCCACACGGTCTCCCACGCCACCCTAACAGTACGCATCCATGACTCAGGAATCAAAGAGAGTGCCCTGGTCTGGACCACATCCTTTGCCACCGGCAGAACCAAGAGCATCTGCCTCCCACAGTACTGTTCCAAGACCACTGACACCATCCGCAGCATCCCACAGGGATCATCCCACAGCCCAACGGTCTTAAATATCCACATGGCACAACTCACCCATGTGGCACAACAACAGAGCCTCAATATCATCTTCTACGCCAATTACACCCAGCTGATCACATCCCTCACCAAAGACCCACACACTGGCAAAATCTACCTCCACAGAGGAATTAAGGCTGTTGCAAAATGGAGTAAGGACAGCAGGCTGATGCAGAATCCTGAAAAAGCGGAGGAACACATCCTCGGCCCCATCAGCTCAGCCTGTGACGACACCTGGTGTCCAACATCGCTAGGAGCAAAAAAATGATGGATTTAGGCCCAGATCTCTGTACTGGGGTGAATGTATGACATTGTTCTGCATTCTGTCCATCAACTGTTGTTTTTGCATTTGGCACCCCGAGTGGGACGGGTATGCTCAGACGTGAGTCCGTGCTCTCCACACCACTGGAGTCAAGCTATCCTGGCTGAAGACGGCTGATAGCCAGAAACCGGTCCTAGGATCATTGATTCCGGTCCAAGGAAGACATGGCTTGGCAGTTCGGGCTGGACTGTTCCCATGAGGCACAGGGTCAAGGCTGATTTGCATATGCCATGTCTGAATTGGGGTGGTGTGGTGAGCAAAAAAATGATGGATTTAGGCCCAGATCTCTGTACTGGGGTGAATGTATGACATTGTTCTGCATTCTGTCCATCAACTGTTGTTTTTGCATTTGTCACCCCGAGTGGGACGGGTATGCTCAGACGTGAGTCCCGTGCTCTCCACACCACTGGAGTCAAGCTATCCTGGCTGAAGACGGCTGATAGCCAGTAACGGTCCTAGGATGCTTGATTCCGGTCCAAGGAAGACATGGCTTGGCAGTTCGGGCTGGACTGTTCCCATGAGGCACAGGGTCAAGGCTGATTTTCATATGGCCATGTCTCAATTGGGGTGGTGTGGTGAGCAAATAAATGATGGATTTAGGCCCAGATCTCTGTACTGGGGTGAATGTATGACATTGTTCTGCATTCTGTCCATCAACTGTTGTTTTTGCATTTGTCACCCCGAGTGGGACGGGTATGCTCAGACGTGAGTCCCGTGCTCTCCACACCACTGGCGTCAAGCTATCCTGGCTGAAGACGGCTGATAGCCAGAAACCGGTCCTAGGATGCTTTATTCCGGTCCAAGGAAGACATGGCTTGGCAGTTCGGGCTGGACTGTAGCCATGAGGCACAGGGTCAAGGCTGATTTGCATATGGCCATGTCTGAATTGGGGTGGTGTGGTGAGCAAAAAAATGTGGATTTAGGCCCAGATCTCGGTACTGGGGTGAATGTATGACATTGTTCTGCATTCTGTACATCAACTGTTGTTTTTGCATTTGTCACCCCGAGTGGGACGGGTATGCTCAGACGTGAGTCCCGTGCTCTCCACACCACTGGAGTCAAGCTATCCTGGCTAAAGACGGCTGATAGCCAGAAACCGGTCCTAGGATGCTTGATTCCGGTCCAAGGAAGACATGGCTTGGCAGTTCGGGCTGGACTGTTCCCATGAGGCACAAGGTCAAGGCTGATTTGCATATGGCCATGTCTGAATTGGGGTAGTGTGGTGAGCAAATAAATGATGGATTTAGGCCCAGATCTCTGTACTGGGGTGAATGTATGACATTGTTCTGCATTCTGTCCATCAACTGTTGTTTTTGCATTTGTCACCCCCAGTGGGACGGGTATGCTCAGACGTGAGTCCCGTGCTCTCCACACCACTGGAGTCAAGCTATCCTGGCTGAAGACGGCTGATAGCCAGAAACCGGTCCTAGGATGCTTGTTTCCGGTCCAAGGAAGACATGGCTTGGCAGTTCGGGCTGGACTGCTCCCTTGAGGCACAGGGTCAAGGCTGATTTGCATATGGCCATGTCTGAATTGGGGTGGTGTGGTGAGCAAAAAAAGGATGCATTTAGGCCCAGACCTCTGTACTGGGGTGAATGTATGACATTATTCTGCATTCTGTCCATCAACTGTTGTTTTTGCAACATCGCTAGGAACAGCACCATAACCCACCAAACACGCACACAACCTGGGGGGCATCCTGGACTCCTCACTCCCCATTAACAAGGAGGACAACGCCATCTCTGCTTTCTGCTTCAACACCCTCAGAATGCCCCCCGCAGGATCTTATAATGGCTCACCTCAAATACACAAAAAACAGTCACCCTGCCCCTCTCCACCAGCTGACTTGAGTAAGGGAACGCCATCTTTGCAGCTACAACAACCAAACTCCTGAGCCTGCTGCAACGCATCTAGAATACCTTGGCACGTCTGATCCTCGTTTGCCACAACCCGGCCACATCACACGACACCCGAGAGGCCTGCACTGGCTCCCTGTCAACAACAGCATCAGCTTCAAACTCCACATCCATGCACACAAAGCCCGACACTATGCAGGACCAGTATGCCACAACCACAGACTCACCTTCTAGACACCCACCCGCAGCCTCTTCTCTACCAACATGCTCTCGCCACTGTCCCTCACATCCGGAAAAACACGGACAGTGACAGATCATTCTCCTACCTCGACTCAAAGACCTGGAACACCCTCCCTACAAGTCAACAACTGACCCAGGACCTGCTGCCGTTCACAATACTTCTCAAGCCCTGGGTGTTTTTATCAGTAGCAGCCCCCCCCAGCGCATTGAGACCGTCACGGGTAGGTAGTGCGTTTAACTAATGAATCGATTGATTGATAGATGGCTTTGCCAAAATATGTGTGTAGGATAGGAGAGCTGTAGATGATAGTTACAATGAGGCTGGGCAGTATGCCGGTGTGAAACTGGCTGTGCAGATGTTTGACAATGCAGAGTGTGTCCATGGTGTTGGATGTGACTCTGAGGGTGTACCCCGTTAAGTCTGACCAATAATAATCCTGGATTGGGTGTGTGATCCCTGTGGGATTTTGACAATCCGTCTGTGATGGCAAGGCAGAAGTGGTGTTCTGAGGTTGTGTACTACCACGTTACAGCATTGGAGGCGATATGTGGTGGTGTTGTGTGAACGAGGTAATACACTACAATGTGGTGCTGCTGGAAGTAGTGTGTGTGCAGTACTGGGCACATGACCTGGTTGTACGTACACGCACTGTTAAGTGTGGCTGCGTCGTGTTGTCAGTATGAGTTGCACACACAGCCTGAGAGGCTGTCATGGGTGTGTTTGTGGTAGCGTGTTACCAGGTGGATGATTGTCTGGTGTTCACTGTGTGGAGGTTGGCTGGGGCATGAGTATGTTGTGTCACATGTGTCATTCAATCAAAAGGAGCCCAAGGGGGAACAAAGGGAAAATGCCGCCCCCCATTCAGACACTGTTCAACAACTAAAAGGCCTAACCCACCTCACACCAAATTCCTTACGACCAATGGCAGAGTTACATGGCCAATTTATACTACTGCCTCAGATGTGTTCCTTGACACTAATCCATAGGGTCATGGTGTGTTTCACGTTTACATAAAAATTACACCAAGGTCTGATTCCACTCTAAAAATTGAAAATAAAGTGAGCAAAGAGAGAGTGCCTCACGGTAGCAACACCCGAGGGGGTTCCTGACAGACAATTGCTAGTTTACCCACTTCTCATCATCGGCCACTCTCTCTTCGTGTGAGTAAAGAACGAAAAGGAAAATACAAATAGTGATTCCCTAACTAATATAAATATGGTGCACAAATAAACAACCACTATCTCCTCTCATATCAATTAAGGTGAAACTAAAGTGTGTGTGCACCTGGAACCCCTATGATAGCCAAAGACAATCGGCCACCACTATTAAAAAGGGGAGGGACTTGCTAGCTAAACGATTTCCTACTGATGCTGTCCCATGTGTCATCAAATGAGCTGAGTGTCTTGCAGTGTGCATGTTGCAGGTGCTGACGGACCTGCCTTTGTCATGACGGTTGTGCAACAGTGGCACAGACAAGCTGCGGCATGCTTCAATAATGGATGGATGGATGGATGGAGGAGTATCTCATAGGTGTGTGTGTGGCTGGATTGGGCCACGCAGTGCAGCGTTGTGGCTGGGGATGCTGCAGCCGGGTGGAGTGAACACATGACGGCAGAAGGGGCGATAGAACATGCTAAACAGGCACACAACCCAAGGATTCTTGCTAGGTAATAAGTGACATGTGTATGTGAGCCTGGAGTGGCTGGTTACCCATGGGTCACTGCCTGAAAATGTATGAACATTCACCAAACATCACGGCCACAGGACGAGTCACCATAATGCCAAGCGGGGCACAGGACACATTGCGTCAGCAGCTGTAGCCTGCACGATGTGTGTAGCAAGCAACAGAACACATACACAACCATGTACATCATGCACAATATGGTCCATTATCCATTATGAACAGCATGCTTGTTGTCACTGTACACATAACCACATATGAACAATCATTGTAAACAATACCATATAGAACGCATGAATACTGGAAAGATACCGCCTGTGACAGCAATGAGGCACAATGTACTGTGTGAAACACAGTTCCTACACAATAGGATGACGTTAGTTGCAAGGACATGCTGCATCAGCCAATTTACATGGCCAGTGGCATTGCTCTGACGACAATAACACTCATGCAATGATGTTACCTGTAATGCTGGTGATACACTCTCCACACAACTGCCAGGGACTGTCCGTACCTGTGATCATCAGAGTGGTGTGATGCTGGAAGGGTTCCAACTCCCAATAACCCCTTCGTCTGACTACTAATGACAGACACATTAGGGCGATCAGGCGAGGGAAGGTGAGGATGGGAACTGCAGGGAGGGAGATCTGAAACAAAGCAAACCAAGCATAAGGATTCCATACTTTTTGTTACAGATTCACAGATTACCTTGGCACCTAAACTGTACCACTCACACCTGTGTAGTGTAACCACTGCCACTGTGTCCTATTACTGATCACAGATCTTGCAATGAGACAAGATCAGATCGTTCAACACGGACACATGAGAGTTAGTAGAGGTTGTCACCAAAATGGAGCATGTATGACGCTCACTATGCTGCTACAATGCAATTAGATCCATGCAGTCATGAACGACGTCACAGTGTATGATTGATGCTCGCTATCTCAGTAATTGTGATGTATAGCAGTGCAAATGACACAAAGCCAACAATCCGTAGTCAGCCCTGTGAATCAGTAAGGGTCATGAAGGGAAAGTAGACATCGCCCGCCAGAGCAGTAAGCAGCTCCTCAAATGAGGAAGGAAATAACCTAAACACCAGGAAGCCCCCTAGGGGTCAGTCATTACCTCTTGCAACTGTGCCTTACTATGCTAGACAGGACAAGCATGTGTAACCAAACTCAACAGCGAGTAAATAGGAACAATGCTAAAAGATACAACCCTACCGTGACCAGGATATGCTGCATGGCAGAAAAGATTTCAGGCAATGACCTCACCAGACTTTTGCCACGTAAGTGTGAACATTTGCTGCAGCCCAAGGTTGTGATGTAATCAGCGCAACATACCTGGCATCATGAGAATGGAATGTTAACATCAACTTACTGAGAAAGCTAGCGAAGCAGTGTTCTCCACCGGCACTGAGGTAACGACATGACAGTGACATGACATGCTGCCATAAGGGGCAATGCATCCATGCTAACAGACTCACAGGACAGTTGACAGAACATGTGGGACATTTACTGGCCCACACCGGCACAACATGGATCACAGGAAATCAAACTGTACTGGCCCACAAACAAGGTTGAGTGGATGATTCAGACACATCCTGCTGCACACAGTGAGGCTGCAATTCTCCACAGAGCCTGTGTTTGTGATGTCACACACAATGGCAACCCGTGCCATCCGCAATGTGTCAGGGTCAATGTTAACACACATTGATGCATTCACCAAAGTCAAAACTCTACTACAGATGACTGTCAAGAAAGGTGACTGTCTTGTCATGGGAGTGGCGCAACATGAAATTTGATATATGGTAATGTGACATGTATGTATGGGCCTACAACATGCGCATGAACAGTTTCTACACAATAAAAAACCATACCAACAATAAACTGCCTGTTTGGAATCTTACCCAAAATGACATTTCCACATGTCTGTGCAGGGTACGCAGATTCATCCGACGTTGCTATCATCATGAGGAATTGCAGGAGGACCAAGATGACACAAACAGACAACAGGCAGGGCGACCTGGAAAGGACAGGCACACAAGGGGTCACGTACTGAATATATTCATTCAGACATGGTCATGTACAATACACTAACAATGTAGTACACTTGTACTTTCCAACTTCAATCATTGCGCTCATGTGTGTGGCATGACATCGTCACTTGTGTGACACTGCACCACAAACATCAAAGTGACATTGTGTACAGTCTGCTGGACACACAGTATGCTACACATGTCACTCTATGGTAGTAGCTTGCACACTATTTTACAGGTACTCACCGTTATGAGAAGAAGTTGCGTATGAGCTGACTCCGGATATCATCCTCCCCCTCCTCATCGCTAGCATCCTGGCCAAGGCCTTCGTCCTCAACGGGTGGATGGTCCTCATCATCAGGATCCAGGATGAGTGGCACCTCCCCCTCCACTGCCATGTTGTGCAGCATGCAGCACACGGTGAAGATGTCACACACCTTGAGCGGGGAGTATGGTAGGGATTCACCTGTCTTGTCGAGACACCTGAACCGGCTCTTCAGGAGTCCAAACGTACACTCGATCACATGCCTGGTCTGGCCGTGTGAATTATTGTAACGCTGGTCTGCGGCAGTTCTGGGGTTGCGTAGTGGAGTCATGAGCCACGGCATGTTCGGATATCCGGCGTCTCCTACAACAATACATCATGTCAATGAGTGTGCAATGAGAAACCATGAGGGAGCTAAATTACATTGAGACATACATGAGAAACAGTGTATACCCACCAACAAGACATGCCCGATGGTTGCGCAGCTGCAGCATCATCTGTGGTACCCTGCTCCGCCTCATGATGAATGCATCGTGGCATGATCCTGGAAAACGTGCACAAACATGGGAAATCATCATGTTAGCAAGACACACCACCAGGGCATTTATGGAGTGGTAATGTTTCCTGTTGCGGAATGCCTGCTCCTGAGCCTGTGGTGGCACCAGTCCAACATGTGTCCCATCAATAGACCCAATTACATGTGGCATGTGTCCCAGGGCATAGAATGCACC
This sequence comes from Lissotriton helveticus, assembly GCF_964261635.1. Classification (NCBI taxonomy): domain Eukaryota; kingdom Metazoa; phylum Chordata; class Amphibia; order Caudata; family Salamandridae; genus Lissotriton; species Lissotriton helveticus. The sequence goes on along the minus strand of NC_136057.1, from coordinate 657,251,351 downwards.
CTTGACATTGTTCAACTCTTGTGGAGTAGGGAACTTAATGAATTCATCAATGTGCTGCAACATAGCAGCTAAGACATCACATAGGACACGGCTGAACATGGTCTGGGACATCCCTCCCACATCACCTATGGTGAATTGGAACGTACCTGTGGCAAAGAAATGTAGGGCTGCCATCACCTTTACCTTGGGTGTCATCGCAGTTGGATACCTGTGTTGCGGTTGTAGATGTGGTTCCAGCATGTCCGTCAAATTCTGAATCAACTCCTGAGGGAATCTGTAGTGGCGGATGCTATCACGTTCCCTCATGGCATCCAAGTCAGGCAACGGCCTTGGCAGAGGGGGTGCCCTGCACGACATGTGTGGGTAAAAAGGTGTACAACTATCAGCAAACAACAATTACAATGTACATAGCACAATCAACACTGCTTAAACACATGAAATCACTTATGAATCTCCCATGGGCTATACATCATGGACACTTATGCCAGCTAGTTGGCACTTTCACAACAAAATTGATTCCCCTGTTGGCTGTGAAATGGACATGACATGCACACAAATGATCATCTGGGCATGTCTGAGTTAGCAGACCAATGTATTGCGTCAGTGACACACGTCACGTGACCTGCATGAGAAGGTGGTCAACACATCCAGACAGCTGACTGCAAGGAACACAGCCACGTCACATGTGCTATGTATTTTACATTTCAGTGATATTGTGCATGAGTTGTGCATTTTACAAAACTACACCACAACCATCCTCTGAACGCAGATCTGTATGTCTGTGGCCAAATGCTCTATGATGCCATCACACACATGAGCTGCAAAAATGCCCCTGTGGCATGGTCCGCGTACATGTGAGACACTTGCAATCACGACACAGACCCATCATAGATGCACCTAAAGAGGATTACGTTTAACCGATACAAACAGCATGTCCAATATATTACATGGCACACACATTACATTGTCACACAGGGTCATGCAGAGCGTCAATTGGTAAAGTGAGACAGTGCCCCTGTCCCTCGCATCATGTGACAGATGCCCGTAATGAAGAGTGTGCCATTACAGTGTTCATGTGAATAACAACATGTTCATGATGTTACTCATGTGACAAGTGTCAAGGTAATGTGAACGACATAGTGGCCCGTCACAAATGTCATGTCTCCACAGCCCATCACACATCAATTGTGCCACTAGATCACATGCCCTCTGCTATATAACTGTGTGCCACACCTAGGGCCTGCTCATGTAAGTATGCCATGCCAAAACATACATGGACATCCTCATAATGACCTCACACCCACATCCCTGCCATGTGTTTTCCTGTTATCACTATAGTAATTGTGCCATGCGTGAGCTTGTGGAACGCACTGTATACATGCATTCACTAATGCATGTGAGATGCCCAGCACCCCACTGGTGCGTGCGTGTGTACAGGTCATCTCACCATTGCATTGTGGCCATACGCGATACAAGTGTGGAGCGTACCCCACTGGTGCGTGCGTGTGTACGGGTCATCTCACCATTGCATTGTGGCCATACGCGATACAAGTGTGGAGCGTACCCCACTAGTACGTGCGTGTATACGAGTTGTCTCACCATTGCATTGTGGCTATACGCGTGTGGAGCATACCCCACTGGTGCGTGTGTGTGTACGGTCGTCTCACTGTTGCATTGTAGCTATACGCGTGCGGAGCGTACCCCACTGGTGCGTGTGTGTGTACGGTCGTCTCACTGTTGCATTGTAGCTATACGCGTGCGGAGCGTACCCCACTGGTGCGTGCATATGTACGAGTCGTCTCACTATTGAAAACTGGCGTTTGCAATGAATTGAAGGACTGGGCTATTTAAGACCCAGCGGTGCCAGGAAACAACACCTATAACCTTCGTGGGATACCTGTTTCGGCGCACAAGTGACAGAGAAACGGGAGGCTTCCTTCGGCATCAAAGATCAGCGTTTATTACTGCAGGGAGGCAAAAGTCATTAGAAGTACAACAGCGTGTAGGTTCTACGAGTCTGCTTCAAATTGCATATGTGGGTCGCTCTCTTTTATACAAAATGTTGCCATTGCACAACATGCGGCCAAAAGGTTACAATCCAGTTCCCACAGTAAACTTCAAAAAGGGTCGCTTTCATGTTTTCAGAATTCCGGAACATAATTACAATAGCGATGCCGGTTCCCAACTGTGTAAGCGCATCTTCCCACCATTAGGCACACCCATTAGAGTTGTAAATGGTCAAGAAGAAGAGACAAGAGCAGCTGCAAGGAAGTCAGACACGTGTAGAGAAAAGAGTGTGGGGGTAATATCGGAAGCACGATCGTGGGATCAAAGAGCTGGATCCCAGCACCTGCACGGCTGTCACAATAGCCCGGCACCGCCAGATTACCCTCACGCTGAGCCATCTGCCTTCGCTGTGTCATTCCTCCGGCCATAAAGACGCATGAAAGGAATATGCGTCTTCCGTAAGGCTTGGGAACTAGAAGGTCAGGAGGCGAACAGTTGCCTGCTCGCTGACTACGTGAGGGCAAGAAACAAAATGGATGCCGTATCTAAAATGGAACCCGAGGGTTCAGATGAAGAACCAAGTAAATTAGGCGAACCCTTCCAGGTAGTGCAGCGAAAATACGTACACTTACCGAACTCACCATTTACGGTTCGTAGATACCAAACTCGTCCATATTCGGTAATGCCCAGAACGCCGTAATAATTTTTACGGAACCTCAGAATCACGCACCGTACTTGTGTGTCGATGCCTGAAAATACATAGGGAACACCTAGGGGACGAGTAGAATGCACAGAATGCAGGCTGGTTGTCAAGGAAACAGAGATTTGAGTGTGCTACAGGTGTCCTGCAAAATTCAGTTGGCCAAAACTATACAATGTTGCAATGTTTGTTGTGTAGCTAGAGCTTAAAACGAATACAAAAGGGGGGTCTGAGGGAATGTTTACCGACCTTGCATTGCTATCATCCTTATCACTATGAATACCAACAACTTGGATAACAATGGGTCAAAAAAGGAAAGAAAAACTATCTAAAACCTATCTGTGTATCTTAGGGGTACAACCGCGAAATCTACTTAGAGTATAACGTGGTGAAATCATTATTCCCATCAGATCACCGACCTGTACCGCCCTACATCATTTGGGATCCTTCACCCTGAAGGAAAGTGGTTTTACCCACAGTAGATTAGGCAGGTGGTAGCCTAGTCTAATCACAGTATCTCAAATGTGAGTGTAGTATATTCTGGCATCAGGAGGTAAACTGACTAGCAGTGCAAAATGTGAGACAAAGTAATAAGTGCTAAGTGTAAAAAATGTTTAAAATTGGGTAGTGGAAATGGAAAACTAATTTTATTACATCCTACCCACTCCCAGAGATTAAAAAACAGTGAATCCTGTTCACATCTATGCGTCTCCTTTTTTGATACGCTCGGTCCTCTGTTGTCAACAACTGAATGTACCAGAAGGAATGGCACATTTCACGGCACGCGGTGATCTGCGGTTCACCTGGTGGGTACATGTTTACACACCCAATGGACACGAGAGGAATCATAAAAAAGAATATTAATTTAAATATTTTGAGAACATAATATGACTATGAGCCACTGTTGTTCATGAATTGCATATAGCGTAGCCTTGAGTCCTTCCCTCATTTTACATTCCCTTTCCTCCCTTCAATAGAGCGGTGCTCCGTTTTACCTGAGCTGTAGCCAGGTGAGGTGGGGTGTGCATTCCCTAATTAGGTGAGTGGAAATTACAAAGAATTTGCTCATGCCTGAACAGTAATATGGCTTATAATGGGTTACTTTAATAGAATCTTCTTGACCTGAAAATTAGTTGGCAAATGTAAAATTATACATATGTTGTAAATGTATGGTTACTACCTAAAATGTTCTGTGTGTTTTTTTCTTATATTCGTCCGACATGGGGTGACCTTGGATCATCACAACAGGCGAATCCCAGGTGATACCATTCACATTAAGCAGTAGCAGCAATTAAGGTCCTGAGGAAGCAGTAGGAGACCAACAGGTTTCGCATCCACTGCAGAAACATGTCGACCATACACCAACTGAAGTAGTTATTTGTTTGCACTACTATGCACTGTTTTTTAATCTCTGGGAGTGGGTAGGATGTAATAAAATTAGTTTTCCATTTCCACTACCCAATTTTAAATTTTTTTTACACTTAGCACTTATTACTTTGTCTCACATTTTGCACTGCTAGTCAGTTTACCTCCTGATGCCAGAATATACTACACTCACATTTGAGATACTGTGATTAGACTAGGCTACCACCTGCCTAATCTACTGTGGGTAAAACCACTTTCCTTCAGGGTGAAGGATCCCAAATGATGTAGGGCGGTACAGGTCGGTGATCTGATGGGAATAATGATTTCACCACGTTATACTCTAAGTAGATTTCACGGTTGTACCCCTAAGATACACAGATAGGTTTTAGATAGTGTAGCTAGAGCTAACATTTTAAACCATGCAAATGTGTGTCAGGGCCTCATGTGGAATGGGATTGGATGAAACATAGGATGCAAAGTTATCTGCCCTATCACACTGTCTTCCTGAGACTGACAGCCCCTCAGCAGCACAGATTTAAGGCTGCATGTGGCTGTGAGAGGGCACTTGGTTGCACAACATTGGAGTGGACAACACAGCTGCTGTCTCTGCATTCGCTGGACCCTGATTTTGCTGAGCATGGAGAGGGCACCTGCATTCAGTGAGGAGGAGAACCAGGCCCTGCTGGATGTCCTACTACCTAACTACAGCAAGCTGTATGGGAAACCAGGGGATCAGGTGAGTGATGAATGTGTGAGTGTCACTGCAGCCATTGTGCTTATATGGGACTGAGAGATGCAATGTACTTTGGAGTCAGTGCCTGGTGTGTACATTAAAATATCTACCATGCAGTGAATGATGTATCTAAATAGTGTTTACTGCTTACCGGCATTGTGCTAAGTGCATTCACTTGAGCATGTGTGGTCTGCTGAGAGTTCTTAGGTGTAGTGGGATATGTGCCAGCATGTCACGTGCTGTACACCACCCTGCAATAGCATATCTTGTTCAGTGTTAGCCATGATCAGTGAGTGGTTTGCAAGCCTTAGGGCATCTGTTGCCTTTCAAAGGCATGTAGTGCATTGGTGTTTGCTCACAGGCCACATTCACATGGACAATGATGCTGTCAGCATCCTCTGCCCTGTTGTCATCATCAATGTGGTGTACTTGTGTGTCTTTGGGACATGGAGCAGGTGTACTGATGTAGTTTCACTTTGTTTTCCTGACAGGTAACTGCCCATGAGAAGGGGGACATCTGGCTGGACATTACCAGGGCTGTCAGGGATGTCAGGTCTGAGGGGGGCCCTTACCGGAGGATCCGGACCATCCGCAAAAGGTGGCAGGACATCCGGTGCTGGACCCGCCGTATCGCCCGGGTGCAGCTGAAGCTTGAAGCTTCACGCCGGCATGGCGGCACACGTCACCTCACCCCCATCCTGCTCCGGGTCCTGGCCATTGTTTTCCCTGACCTCCATAGGCAGATGCAGGAGGGACAGCAGCAAGGAAGGGGTAGGTACATGTCAGTTTGTTGTCATGTGTGTCACATGCCACCTGCAGTGTTTGGAAGCCTGGTAACACTCCCACAGTTGGGGTAGTCTGGTCAGACATGCACTTTATGCATTGTCATTTCAATGCCCCATATTGAGCAGATGCTCTTTTACATACCTTCCCCTCCTCCACATTTGTCCCCTGCTTTGTGTATTTCATTTTTGAGCATGTCCTCCTAGGGTGAAATGTATTAGTATGCATATTGCTTAGCACATCATCATGTTGGAGGGGGGTCTGTGACACTTGTTGGTACCTTAACTGTTCCACGACCTGTGCACTTCGGTTGCCCTTCATGATATTTTGGCACTGATCATGAGTCTCAACATGGAGTTCTGCACGGGTCTGCATCAGTGGCCTTTGTCCTTGGTATGCTTGTATTTATCATGTGTTAGCTACATGTGCACACTGTCCATGTATACAAAATTTGGCTTGTGCATACTCACACTGGGCAGTGCGTGTGTGCATATTCACAAGAAATGTTGCAGGTTCTTTGGGACTAATATTGATGTGCAGCCACACAATGTGACCGTGGCTTACTTTATATAGCTTCCCAGTTATTAAGAGCCATATTCTGAGTTTTCACTACTTGGGCTGTATTACTCACATTGACTGAGTGGTTGGGATGTTGTGCATGGGAGGTGTGATGGGCCTGCCTGTTTAGCCTTGTCAGTGGTGTGCTGAGGATGTCATATCTGAAGTGGACGTGTCACTATGCACTTAGCCTGTGCTGCTGGACAATGTAGTCATTGTAGGATTTACAGGCAATGTCATTGGCTCACAGAGATGATTGTTCCACATCGTTTAATGCTACATGTATGTATTGGTGGTGCGATGCAGTTTTGGCTTGGTGTCCACACTACTGTATTCACATTTCCCATGTGGTTGCGGATGTGTCAAGAATGAATCAATGTTTTTCACATTCACAATTGTAGGCACATTAGCTTTGCCTTTTTCTGGATTTTGTACATGTGTGCCACTTCACTGCCAGTGTGTGTAATGTGCTAGCAACTGTATGGTCTGGGGATAGATGCCCCTGTGAGGAGTTTCAATATAGTGTGTGGTGATGGAGGGAGCCTCTGTACCAATCATATACTCACACCCAGTCAACAGGTCAGGGTTGTAACCATCACCTCTCTGTTGCACACTCTGCCCCCAAGTTCAAACATGGTCATGTGCAAATCTGTCTGTCCATGTGCCTCATGGGAACAGTCTGGCTATATTTGTCAACCCATGCCTTCCCTGGACTGGTAACAAGGTTCCTGCAACCACTTTCTAGCATTACAGCCGTCTTCAGCCATGCTCGTTTGTATACACATCTGTGTTTCACACAAGCCTGGCTGTAGACAGCTGTGATGCCAGTGAGAGGTGATGGCACACTTGTTTCATGTCCAGGGATGGCATCACATGGCAGTTCGGGCAGGACTGTTCCCATGTGGCACAGGGTAAAACAGATTTGAACATGACCATCTCTGGCCTTGGGTGGCAGAGTGGCCAACTGGACGGTGATTGCTCAACACCTATCCTGTTGATAGGCAGTGGCTCATCATTGTGACTGTCATCCAAGTTGTGACCTAGTCTGTTACTTGTATCTTTGTATACAATGAACGTTGTGTCTATTACAATTGCGCATTACTAGACTTATATATGTGCAGAGTTATGTGGCATGTGACTCATGATGCATGGCATGATTAGAAATGCCCCCAAATTATTTGTTGCTGATATGTATGATGTGTACAGGTGACTGATATATTTTTCATTTTCTCGTTGCCAACAGCATCATCACCACAACCTGGAGGAGACACAGGCACAGACCGGACAGAGGGACCCAGCAACAGTGCCTCCAGCTTTGAGGAGTCGGAGGGAGGCAGTGGCACAGAGGGTGAGGGGAGTCAGGCGTCCGGACCTCATGAGCACGACACCTCCTACCATGCGGACGGATCAGATTCCGACTCCCAGGAGGAGGGGGAATATGCAGCTATGCCATCTACTACAACTCTGGCAGTCCCCTCCTCCTCTAGACCCATCTCCACCCTTCTAGTTATTAGGGTCCCTAGGGTCCGTGCTACCCCCGTGTCTCCTTTGTCCCCCGCACCGCAGCTCCTTCCCCTGTCTCCCCTGCTGCCCTCAGTGCTGAGTCTGTGGACCTGCTCCAGCAGATCCAAATTGGCCAGATGTCAATGCTGACTGTCCTCCATGGCCAAACACAAATCATTTTAAGTCAAAGGGCAATCCCTGGACTGTGTACTAGTCGCTCCTTATTTTTAATCTTCATGTATCCACATCAGTCAAACCTTGCCATTTTCATACAGTATCAAACCAACACGAAAATATGACGTTTACAGTCTTTGTATTTTTATTAAAAACTTTTGTACTCAAGGTTAAAAACAGACTTATGTCTGTGGTGTATAAAAACAATTTGTTGTACACTTATGTCAACTCAAATACATATGAATATGTACATGTGCAGATTACAAAAACGAAAAAGTACATTAATTAATATCAGAAAGAAAGGCAAACAATAGTCATCAGAATTACACCAGATATATGTTGCTAAGTTGCACAGAACAAAACAAACCCTTTCCCACCATAGGTAGAACTGTTTCCCTATTCTTTTTTAAGCCTGACCCAGTATCCTCTTGTGAATATAATACACAAATATGCAATTGATGGTAGAGATCACAGTAACCACAATCCAGGTATATCTGTTCTCTGTTAGGGATCTGACTGGGTTCTATTTTATAATGCTTCGACGCGTTTCGGTGTTCGCAACTGGTATGTCTACACCTTCATCAGGACTGCTGATATGTGGGGTTCATCATTTTTCTATATCTTTCTCTTACTATCAGGAAGATATATCCTTAGTTTAGGTCTATGTCCCCTGTAATGATATGATATGACAGGTGGAGCTGCCTTATTGTGATTCCTCAAGCCGTCACTTTTTTTCTTTTCAAGCCAGAGGTACGAGTCTTGTTTTATGATTCTCTTAAACAGGATGTATTTCTCTTTTCTATTTGCGTTATGTCTTAACTTGTGTTTCAGCAGTATTTCTTACTTGGGTTTCTTTCCTGCGCTATTTTGGACTGGGTAAGATTATTTCTTGGTTATGTTAAAATTCGTCACAACGAGGTATAGCGTTTTTCTTACTGCATACCAAAGAACTGGATATGTTCAGAATGTTGGTTGATGCTCGCGTCTACCTCGTCTTCCCCGTCTTTTCGCTGTATGTACTGACATACAGCGAAAAGACTCGTACCTCTGGCTTGAAAAGAAAAAAAGTGACGGCTTGAGGAATCACAATAAGGCAGCTCCACCTGTCATATCATATCATTACAGGGGACATAGACCTAAACTAAGGATATATCTTCCTGATAGTAAGAGAAAGATATAGAAAAATGATGAACCCCACGTATCAGCAGTCCTGATGAAGGTGTAGACATACCAGTTGCGAACACCGAAACGCGTCGACGCATTATAAAATAGAACCCAGTCAGATCCCTAACAGAGAACAGATATACCTGGATTGTGGTTACTGTGATCTCTACCATCAATTGCATATTTGTGTATTATATTCACAAGAGGATACTGGGTCAGGCTTAAAAAAGAATAGGGAAACAGTTCTACCTATGGTGGGAAAGGGTTCGTTTTGTTCTGTGCAACTTAGCAACATATATCTGGTGTAATTCTGATGACTATTGTTTGCCTTTCTTTCTGATATTAATTAATGTACTTTTTCGTTTTTGTAATCTGCACATGTACATATTCATATGTATTTGAGTTGACATAAGTGTACAACAAATTGTTTTCATACACCACAGACATAAGTCTGTTTTTAACCTTGAGTACAAAAGTTTTTAATAAAAATACAAAGACTGTAAACGTCATATTTTCGTGTTGGTTTGATACTGTATGAAAATGGCAAGGTTTGACTGATGTGGATACATGAAGATTAAAAATAAGGAGCGACTAGTACACAGTCCAGGGATTGCCCTTTGACTTAAATTGTCGTTAGTACCCTGTTCCCTGTAACTCAGTGGGGTCTTCTCTTTTTTGTGAAATCACAAACACAAATCATGACACAGTTGTTGTCATACATAGAGGGCATGTCAGCAGCCATGTCTGCCCAAAGTCGGAGTTTGGCAGCCATAGAGTCATCTAGTTGGATTTTGGTCCCGCCCATGTTTTAAGAGAGATCTTCTCGGCCTGTCCTATCCCTCCCCTCACGCTTCTTAACGATTCACTAAGTAATGGTGTGCTTCCCTCTTTTCAGAAATCAGCAGTAATCATCCCGATCTTAAAAAAAACTGGCGCTGATCCCTTGTCCCCAGCTAATTACCGTCCCATTTCCCTCTTGCCCTATTTGGGAAAGGTCTTAGAAACCCATGTCACGACTACCCTGAGCACTTATGTGGAGGCAAATCACTGCCTCTCCCCTTGCCAGGCGGGCTTCCGACCTCTACACTCCACAGAGAAGGTGGTGATCTCAGTGATGGATGGACTCCGCGAGGGTATTGACACCAACCTTCCGCAAGCCCTTGTTCTCTTGGACCTGTCCGCCGCTTTTGACACGGTGGATCACTCCATTCTTCTCACTCGTGTAAGGGCGGCGGGCATAGAGGGCTCTGCCCTCTCCTGGCTCAATTCCTTCTCGTGCGATAGGGCACAGGCCGTTCATCTCGCTGGTTTCACTGCCTCCTCACGAAAGGTGGAGTGCGGCATCCCCCAGGGCTCTTCTTTGTCCCCTCTTTTGTTTAATTTATACATCTATCCCCTTATTTCTTCATTGCAGCAGCTCGAGGTCACGGTGTTTAATTACGCCGATGACCTCCAGCTTATCTTTAACCTCTCTCACTCCCCCTCCTCTGTTCAGAATTTTCAAACCGTTATGTTATTCATCCAAGACTGGATGAACTGCAACCACCTTAAACTCAACCCTGACAAGACAGAGTTGGTCTTGACAGGAGGTGGTTGCAGTCCCTGGTCCCCCTCGTTCTGGCCCCTTTCACTCGGTGCCCCCCCTCCCGGTTCCTAAAGTCAAAACCCTTGGGATCTTTCTTAATTCCCAACTATCTGTAAACCCCCAGGTCAGTTCGGTGATTTCCTCTTGTTTTTTTCCCTCCGGATAATTAGGAAGATATCCCGCTTTTTCTCCCTCCCGGCACTGAAAATAATTGTGATGGCAATGGTGCTCTCGCGCCTTGATTATGGGAACATAATCTATAACGGCGCACCAGCCTATGCCATACACCGTTTGCAGCTAGTGCAAAATCAGGCTGCCCGCCTAATCTATGGGTTGCCCAAATTCCACCGAGCAACCCCACTGCTGAAATCATTGCACTGGCTACCCGTGAGGGAACGGGCCTTATTCAAACTAGGTTGCCTCACCTTCCAGGCCAGGATGGGCACTGCCCCCGAGTTTATATGCTCAGCCATCAAACCCTATCTGCCGGGCAGAGAACTCCGCTCCACCCACATGGCACTCCTGGTCACACCTCGCTTCAAGAAAAAGAAAGCAGGTGGGGCGAAATTCGCGGTTCTTGCACCTGCCTTCTGGAACTCCCTCCCTATGACACTTAGGTCTGCAACCTCCTATTTAGAGTTCCGGAAGAATCTGAAAACCTTCCTTTTCTCCAGAGCTTTTGCTGCCTAACCTGCCCCTCTTGCTGCTGCTGCTAGTATTAGCTCCTATAGCGCCATGAAACCGCTGGGTATAAGCGCGCTCAATAAATGTTTTTAAATTCAAATTCAAATTCAAATTCACTGACGGCAGCACTGTCCATCCTGCAGCATCAGCCCCCCCTCCTTCAGACCCATCCACATCACCCTCTCCCATACCTGTCCAACATACACGCAGATGCCACAGGTCAGACACCACAACAGACACACCCAGCACACCCACACGCCAGTTGAAACGCAAATCTCCACGCACACAATCTCAAGGGGAAGTAGGCACACCCACAGGGAGAGGCGACAGACATCACACACGCATCCACAGACACACGACACCTGACTCACAGCCCTCTACCTCCACCCCCATTGTGTCCCCGGGTTCAGGTCGTAGTTTGTCCGAGCTGGCAGCAGTGTGCAGCGCAGAATATCTGTCAACCTTTTGCGCTGCACCGTCCACTGTTGAGGAATCCACCCCACCTGTACCCACTACACCTGCCCTTCCCTCTCCTGTCCCTGCGGTGCCGGACCATGACTCCGATGATGCCCCCCATGTGTCCACAGACATCTGAACTCCTTGTGCAGGCAAGTTTGGGTGTGTCAACATCCACAACGCCACCACTGTTGGGGACATTTATTTGGTCTGGCCATTGGCCTTTTGTGAGCCTGGACTCATTACTTGCTTATTTTAAAATGTTTGGCTGAATAAAGCTTTTCATTTTTCAATTCAGAACTTTTGCTTTTCAGGAAATTACTTGAGCTGCTGTGTTCCTACGAGTTGGTGTAATGTTCATTATTGGGTATTGTGACAGATGACTATTTCTGGTAATGAGGTGGACCATGGTATGTTTGTGCTATCTCAATGTTGCATCAAATTTTCTAAATTGGTGTGTGTGCAGTTTGCAGGCAGACATTGTCCCAAAGTTTTTCCCTTCCTCAGTGACACATGTGATCTGCACTACGGACAGTTACACAATTGTTGTGATGACGTTTGTGTTGCTTCCCTATAGATTTGTAGCTTCCCTTCGGCAATGGCCATGCCTGCTCACCAATCCATTCTGATAATTGGTCAGTGCCATCAATGCTACTCACTGTGCTTGGGGTTGCAGTATGTATTAATGCCTTCAGGGAGACCATCAAACTTTATCACACTATGCATGACAATGTTATCAGCCTTGACGTTATGATTCAGATTGTAAATTTTTTACATTTGGACACACAAAGTACATGTCGGTTCTTTGTATCTATGGGATTACTACCCTGTTACATCCATGAGGGAGTACATGTTGCACCACCTGGACATTGACATCATGTCCGGTATTTAAATGACACTTCATTAGTCCATTTGTGCATCTTTTATTTGGTGGTCTGTTACATGACTACACACTATTGGGTCATGATGGAGGGGTGTGTGCCATCAAACTAGACGGGTGGATATACATGTGTGATCTGACAATACACCCACATGTGGTGTGTCACCCAGTGTGTGACAGGATACCATTCTCCGTGGAGTAGGTCACTGCTGTGTGTGATGTGTTGATATGCAACTATCATGAGTGTTCCCAGTTAGGGATGTACACATACAGGCATGTACTTGCTGTATGATGTTGGACATGTACACCCCTATGACTGAGCACTCCTGGGGGTCTTCTGCACCCACCCCCTGTACCCTTGGGCACTGCTGGGAGTCCTCTGCACCCACCCCCTATACTATTGGGCACTGCTGGGGGTCCTCTGCACCCACCCCCAATACTGTTGGGCACTGCTGGGCACTGCTGGGAGTCCTCTGCACCCACCCCCTATACTGTTGGGTACTGCTGGGCACTACTAGGGGTCCTCTGCACCCAACCCCAGTACCCTTGGGCAGTTCTGGGCACTGCTGGGAGTCCTCTGCATCCACCCCCTGTACCCTTGGGCACTGCTGGGAGTCCTCTGCACCCACCCACTATACTGTTGGGCACTGTTGGGCACTGCTGGGCACTGCTAGGGGTCCTCTGCACCCACCCCCTGTACCCTTGGGCACTGCTGAGAGTCCTCTGCACCCACCCCCTATACTGTTGGGCACTGCTGGGGGTCCTCTGCACCCACTCCCTTTACCCTTGGGCACTGCTGGGGGTCCTCGGCACTCACCCCCTATACTGTTGGGCAGTGCTGGGCACTGGTGGGAGTCCTCTGCACCCATCCCCTATACTGTTGGGCACTGGTGGGCACTGCTGGGCACTGCTAGGGGTCCTTTGCACCCACCCCCTGTACCCTTGGGCAGTGCTAGGCACTGCTGGGAGTTCTCTGCACCCACCCCCTGTACCCTTGGGCACTGCTTGGAGTCCCCTGCACCCACCCCCTATACTGTTGTGCACTGCTGGGCACTGCTAGGGGTCCTCTGCACCCACCCCCTGTACCCTTGGGCACTGCTGGGAGTCCTCTGCTCCCACCCCCTATACTGTTGGGCACTGCTGGGAGTCCTCTGCACCCACCCCCTGTACCCTTGGGCACTGCTGGGAGTCCTCCTGCACCCACCTCCTATACCGTTGGGCACTGCTGGGCACTGCTGGGGGTCCTCTGCACCCACCCCCTATACTGCTGGACACTGTTGGGCACTGCTGGGGGTCCTCTGCACCCACCTACTATATACTGTTGGGCACTGCTGGGCACTGCTGGGAGTCCTCTGCACCCACCCCCTGTACCCTTGGGCACTGCTGGGAGTCCTCTGCACCCACCCCCTTTACACTTGGGCACTGCTGTGAGTCCTCTGCACCCACCCCCTGTACCCTTGAGCACTGCTGGGGGTCCTCTGCACCCACCCCCTATACTGTTGGGCAGTGCTGGGCAATGCTACGAGTCATCTGCACCCACCCCCTACACTGTTGGGCACTGCTGGGAGTCTTCTGCACCCACCACCTATACTGTTGAGCACTGCTGGGAGTCCTCTGCACCTACCCCTGTACCCTTGGGCACTGCTGGGAGTCCTCTGCACCCATCCCCTATACAGATGGGCACTGCTGGGGATCCTCTGCACCCACCCCCTATACTGTTGGGCACTGTTGGGCACTGCTGGGGGTCCTCTGCACCCACCCCCTATACTGCTGGGCACTGCTGGGAGTCCTCTGCACCCACCCCCTATACTGTTGGGCACTGCTGGGCACTGCTAGTAGTCTTCTGCACCCACCCCCTGTACCCTTGAGCACTGCTGGGGTTCCTCTGCACCTACGCCCTATACTGTTGGGCACTGCTGGACACTGCTGGGAGTTCTCTGCACCCACCCCCTGTACCCTTGGGCACTGCTGGGAGTCCTCTGTACCCACCCCCTATACTGTTGGACACTGCTGGGCACTTCTAGGGGTCCTCTGCACCCACCCCCTGTACTCTTGGGCAGTGCTGGGCACTGCTGGGAGTCCTCTGCACCCACCCCCTATATACTGTTGGGCACTGCTGGGAGTCCTCTGCACCCACCCCCTGTACCCTTGGGCACTGCTGGGAGTCCTCTGCACCCACCCCCTGTACACTTGGGCACTGCTAGGAGTCCTCTGCACCCACCCCCTGTACCCTTGAGCACTGATGGGGGTCCTCTGCACCCACCCCCTATACTGTTGGGCAGTGCTGGGCACTGCTGGGAGTCCTCTGCACCCACCCCCTGTACCCTTGGGCACTGCTGGGAGTCCTCTGCACCCACCCCCTGTACACTTGGGCACTGCTAGGAGTCCTCTGCACCCACCCCCTGTACCCTTGAGCACTGATGGGGGTCCTCTGCACCCACCCCCTATACTGTTGGGCACTGCTGGGAGTCCTCTGCACCCACCCCCTGTACCCTTGGGCACTGCTGGGATTCCTCTGCACATACCCCCTATACTGTTAGGCACATCTGGGCACTGCTAGGGGTCCTCTGCACCCACCCCCTGTACCCTTGGGCACTGCTGAGAGTCCTCTGCACCCACCCCCTATACTGTTGGGCACTGCTGGGGGTCCTCTGCACCCACTCCCTTTACCCTTGGGCACTGCTGGGGGTCCTCGGCACTCACCCCCTATACTGTTGGGCAGTGCTGGGCACTGGTGGGAGTCCTCTGCACCCATCCCCTATACTGTTGGGCACTGTTGGGCACTGCTAGGGGTCCTTTGCACCCACCCCCTGTACCCTTGGGCAGTGCTAGGCACTGCTGGGAGTTCTCTGCACCCACCCCCTGTACCCTTGGGCACTGCTTGGAGTCCCCTGCACCCACCCCCTATACTGTTGTGCACTGCTGGGCACTGCTGGGCACTGCTAGGGGTCCTCTGCACCCACCCCCTGTAACCTTGGGCACTGCTGGGAGTCCTCTGCCCCCACCCCCTATACTGTTGGGCACTGCTGGGAGTCCTCTGCACCCACCCCCTGTACCCTTGGGCACTGCTGGGAGTCCTCCTGCACCCACCCCCTATACCAATGGGCACTGCTGGGGGTCCTCTGCGCCCACCCCCTATACTGCTGGACACTGTTGGGCACTGCTGGGGGTCCTCTGCACCCACCTACTATATACTGTTGGGCACTGCTGGGCACTGCTGGGAGTCCTCTGCACCCACCCCCTGTACCCTTGGGCACTGCTGGGAGTCCTCTGCACCCACCCCCTTTACACTTGGGCACTGCTGTGAGTCCTCTGCACCCACCCCCTGTACTCTTGAGCACTGCTGGGGGTCCTCTGCACCCACCCCCTATACTGTTGGGCAGTGCTGGGCACTGCTACGAGTCATCTGCACCCACCCCCTACACTGTTGGGCACTGCTGGGAGTCTTCTGCACCCACCACCTATACTGTTGAGCACTGCTGGGAGTCCTCTGCACCTACCCCTGTACCCTTGGGCACTGCTGGGAGTCCTCTGCACCCATCCCCTATACAGATGGGCACTGCTGGGGATCCTCTGCACCCACCCCCTATACTGTTGGGCACTGTTGGGCACTGCTGGGGGTCCTCTGCACCCACCCCCTATACTGCTGGGCACTGCTGGGAGTCCTCTGCACCCACCCCCTATACTGTTGGGCACTGCTGGGCACTGCTAGCAGTCTTCTGCACCCACCCCCTGTACCCTTGAGCACTGCTGGGGTTCCTCTGCACCCACGCCCTATACTGTTGGGCACTGCTGGGCACTGCTGGGAGTTCTCTGCACCCACCCCCTGTACCCTTGGGCACTGCTGGGAGTCCTCTGTACCCACCCCCTATACTGTTGGACACTGCTGGGCACTTCTAGGGGTCCTCTGCACCCACCCCCTGTACTCTTGGGCAGTGCTGGGCACTGCTGGGAGTCCTCTGCACCCACCCCCTATATACTGTTGGGCACTGCTGGGAGTCCTCTGCACCCACCCCCTGTACCCTTGGGCACTGCTGGGAGTCCTCTGCACCCACCCCCTGTACACTTGGGCACTGCTAGGAGTCCTCTGCACCCACCCCCTGTACCCTTGAGCACTGATGGGGGTCCTCTGCACCCACCCCCTATACTGTTGGGCAGTGCTGGGCACTGCTGGGAGTCCTCTGCACCCACCCCCTGTACCCTTGGGCACTGCTGGGAGTCCTCTCCACCCACCCCCTGTACACTTGGGCACTGCTAGGAGTCCTCTGCACCCACCCCCTGTACCCTTGAGCACTGATGGGGGTCCTCTGCACCCACCCCCTATACTGTTAGGCACTGCTGGGAGTCCTCTGCACCCACCCCCTGTACCCTTGGGCACTGCTGGGATTCCTCTGCACATACCCCCTATACTGTTGGGCACTGCTGGGCACTGCTAGGGGTCCTCTGCACCCACCCCCTGTACCCTTGGGCAGTGCTGGGCACTGCTGGGAGTCCTCTGCACCCCCCCCTGTACCCTTGGGCACTGCTGGGGGTCCTTTACACCCACCCCCTATACTGTTGGGCACTGCTGGGGACTGCTGGGAGTCTTCTGCACCCACCGCTATACTGTTGGGCACTGATGCGCACTGCTAGGGGTCCTCTGCACCCACCCCCTGTACCCTTGGGCAGTGCTGGGCACTGCTGGGAGTCCTCTGCACCCACCCCCTGTACCCTTGGGCACTGCTGGGAGTCCTCTGCACCGCTGTACTGTTGGGCACTGCTGGCACTGCTAGGGGTCCTCTGCACCACCCCCTGTACCCTTGGGCAGTACTGGGCACTTCTGGGAGTCCTCTGCACCCACCCCCTGTACTCTTGGGCACTGCTGGGAGTCCTCTGCACCCACCCCTATACTGTTGGGAACGGCTGGGCACTGCTGGGGGGTCCTCTGCACCCACCCCTATACTGTTGGGCACTGCTGGGGGTCCTCTGTACCCACCCCCTATACTGTTGGGCACAGCTGGGCACTACTGGTAGTCCTCTGCACCCACCCCTGTACCCTTGGGCACTGCTGGGGGTCCTCTGCACCCACCCTCTTTACTGTTGGGCACTGCTGGGCACTGCTGGGAGTCCTCTGCACCCACCCCCTTTACTGTTGGGCACTGCTGGGCACTGCTAGGGGTCCTGTGCACCCACCCCCTGTACCCTTGGGCAGTGCTGGGAGTCCTCTGCACCCACCCCCTGTACCCTTGGGCACTGCTGGGAGTCCTCTGCACCCACCCCCTATACTGTTGGGCACTGCTAGGGGTCCTCTGCACCCACCCCCTGTACCCTTGGGCACTGCTGGGAGTCCTCTGCACCCTCCCCCTCTACTGTTGGGCACTGCTGGGCACTGATGGGGGTCCTCTGCACCCACCCCTATTCTGTTGGGCACTCCTGGGCACTGCTGGGAGTCCTCTGCACCCACCCTCTATACTGTTGGGCACTGCTGGGCATTGCTAGGGGTCCTCTGCACCCACCCCCTTACCCTTGGGCACTGCTGGGAGTCCTCTGCACCCACCCCATGTACCCTTGGGCACTGCTGGGCACTGCTGGGAGTCTTCTGCACCCACCCCCTGTACCCTTGGGCACCGCTGGGAGTCCTCTGCACCCACCCCCTGTACCCTTGTGCACTGCAGGTCACTGCTGGGGGTCTTTTCCACCCACCACTCAGATGTGACGAACCGTACCCCGAGGTTTCAGACGTGTGTGCGGAACATATCACTATTGCAATGGTGATATGCGCTAGCGTGTGACGCACCGTCCCCCGAGATTTCAGATGTGTGTGCGGAACGTATCACTATTGCAATGGTGATATGCGCTAGCATGTGACGCACCGCCCCCCGAGATTTCAGACGTGTGTGCGGCACGTATCACTATTGCAATGGTGATATGCGCTAGCGTGTGACGCACCGTACCCTGAGATTTCTGACGTGTGTGCGGAAACGTATCACTATAGCAATGGTGCTATGCGCTGGTGTGTGGCGCACCGTACAGGTATACTTCCGTTGTTGCGGTGGGTTATACTCACCGTCTGCGCCGTCGTCCGTTTCTATATACGAGGTCGTAGGCATACAGGGCTGGGATGACACGCTCAACGGGGTTCATGTCGTGTATGTCGCGTACCGGAGTGCAGTTCGTGTCGGACTCTGGTTTCACGGCCGTTTACATCTCTCGTAGCAAAAGGGCCGTACGGAGTGTCGTCAACACGGATCATACTTACTGGTCCGGAAATGGCTGCCTATTTACGTACAGACGTAGCGTACAGCGTCGATCGGAGTGAACCCGTATGTACTTTCTAGTTGTACGGTGTTTGGTACGAGTCGTACAGAGTGGCGCTTTGGGTTAGAATCGTACTTGTTCGTTCGTACGGGGACGTTGTAGGTGTGCGATTCGTACGGGAAAAAGGCTCCGTACAGCTAATTGGAGCGCTTTTTCCCGAATCGGAATCAACCCCAAAGTATCCCAGACTAGGATACAGTTTTTCATACTGAAGTTCTGCACTTAGGACATCACATTGAGAGAGGAACAAGGTCACAGGAAAGAATCACATTGGTTCTTAACATGAGTCCACTGACTTATCAAAAGGAAGCCAGCATGTTCTTAGGAATGGTGGACTATTATCACCAATGGATTCCGATTTTCTCACTTACAGTGAAACCTGTTCAGCGGTTGACCCACAAAGACGTGTCTGATCTGATACCCTTGGATGATAGTTGTATAATTTCCTTCACTGAGCTGTGAAAATGCCTTTGCAGGGCATCAGCTCTGGAAACGTCTGATTACAACAAGTGCTTTGTGTTATTTTGCAGTGAAAGAGAAGGCTGTGCTCTTTCAGTGTTGACACAAATGCATGGAAGTAGTCGCAGCCCCATGGCCCATTTTTCAGCAACTCTTGATCCTGTAGCTGCAGCATTACCATGATATTTGAAATTTGTTGAACGTGTGAGTCTTTAGCTGTGTGAAAGAATAGAACTGGGACATCCATTAACTGTAACTGTACCTTACACATTGGAGATACTGGTAACTCGTACTCGAATACGGTATGTGATGAATTGCTGTTTATACAATATGAGCAAATTCTTTTGGGTGCAGATAAAGTGACTCTTAAAAGATTCACAGTTCACAATCCATCTACTGTGTTGCCATTACCTGGAAATTAAACTGTGATTGATGGCACTGAACATTATGTATGGAAAGCAGATTTTGAAATTGCAATTTCTTCTGATGATACCAAAATGCTCTCCACACCACTGGAGTCAAGCTATCCTGGCTGAAGACGGCTGATAGCCAGAAACTGGTCCTAGGATGCTTGATGCCGATATTTGTTGTTTAATATGCTTTTAATGAACTAATTTTATGTCTAGTATTTATTGTATCATGGTTAGGAGGTTTGCTTTTATGACTAAAAGTTGAATAAAGCTTTGAAATTTGAATTTGATTCCGGTCCAGGAAAGACATGGCTTGGCAGTTCGGGCTGGACTGTTCCCATGAGGCACAGGGTCAAGGCTGATTTGCATATGGCCATGTCTGAACTAGGGTGGTGTGGAGTGCAAAAAAACGATGGATTTAGGCCCAGATCTCTGTACTGGGGTGAATGTATGACATTGTTCTGTATTCCGTCCATCAACTGTTGTTTTTGCATTTGTCACCCTGAGTGGGATGGGTATGCTCAGACGTGAGTCCCATGCTCTCCACACCACTGGAGTCAAGCTATCCTGGCTGAAGATGGCTGATAGCCAGAAACCAGTCCTAGGATGCTTGATTCCGGTCAAGGAAAGACATGGCTTGGCAGTACAGGCTGGACTGTTCCCATGAGGCACAGGGTCAAGGCTGATTTGCATATGGCCATGTCTGAACTGGGGTGGTGTGGAGTCCAAAAAACGATGGATTTAGGCCCAGATCTCTGTACTGGGGTGAATGTATGACATTGTTCTGCATTCTGTCCATCAACTGTTGTTTTTGCATTTGTCACCCAGAGTGGGATGGGTATGCTCAGACGTGAGTCCCATGCTCTCCACACCACTGGAGTCAAGCTATCCTGGCTGAAGACGGCTGATCGCCAGAAACCGGTCCTAGGATGCTTGATTCCGGTCCAGGAAAGACATGGCTTGGCAGTTCGGGCTGGACTATTCCCATGAGGTACAGGGTCAAGGCTGATTTGCATATGACCATGTCTGAACTGGGGTAGTGTGGAGTGCAAAAAAACGATGGATTTAGGCCCAGATCTCTGTACTGGGGTGAATGTATGACATTGTTCTGCATTCTGTCCATCAACTGTTGTTTTTGCACCAAAATCAACAGCACTGATTTCACTGCCTTGAATGATAATTCTTAACATCATGACTTTCCTAACACTGATTACTGGCTGAACACTTACACTGATCTGTTGAATGAATATGTAAGTACTATGGATGTTGGTAATTGCTACATCTGTATGCAAATGCCTACATCTGTTGCTGAGGGCATAACCTGCCGTCGATATATGGAATTTCTTGCAGTGGGCTAGCTAGTTTGTTTTATGCAACAGATCTATAGCTTTATTCTTATTCCAATCAAGGTCAGTTTTTTTCTAAACCTCCTGTGCTAAAATGCTTAAGTCCACATCCTGAAATTTTGCAAGTTGAAACAATGGGCTATTTGTTGAAACCAACACAATCTTTAGACATGGCCTATGCACACAAAAATAACGAGTACGTAAAATATGAAAAGCTGAAAAGAATTTCAGAGTTAGTAGAGAGTAGATGACATAATTCAACTATTAATAATAATACAAAAGCAAAACGAATTATTTGGACATTACAGCAATAAGATAATAACCTAACAGAGGGAATGGCTGCATAAGCTTTGGACTGGCAACATAAGGGAAAGCTTTGTATATAGAGAAAAAGATCAAATACTATCACACATTTTGTAGGACTTAGAACATGTCAACATACCTTGAAAATTTACGAAAACTGAGAAAGATATTTAAGTGGAGTGGATCCTATCTTTTCTTAGAGTATATCATATTTGTGGAAAGAATGCTTATTAAAAGTTACCAAAAGGACTGTATGGATGATGTTACTTGGGAATTGTTTTCCCAATAATTTATCATGTGAAGGTTTTTGAGAAATAATTAAAGGGACAGAACGGAAAAACAAAGAGAAGTGTGAGTGCAAGGATAATAGTGGGAGATATATTTGGATATTTTTGGAGTTTTAATACCTTCAGTAGGAGTGGTACTAAATTCTCAGAAAATAAGAAAATTGGCCACAATAGTTGAAAAATTAGCTACTAGTACAATGGGAGGATTTTCTGTTATCGATGTCAAAATGATTTTGAAAAGATTGATAGTGATTCAAAATCAACTTGGCCTTGATATCATTGTCGCAAAAGAGGGCAGAGTCTGTTGGTTGTTAAAGTCTAACATTGTTGTGCTTACATACCAGATGGGTGCAAAAACTTAGAAAGTGACATTGAAAACTTTACAGACTCAAACAAAGACCTGAAAGACTTAAAGCAGACGGTGCAGGGGCGTAATACAGGCCCACGCAGCCCACGCGGTGCGCGGGGGCCTCTAGCTCCAAGGGCCCCCTCGGCACTGCACTGTGGCCGGAGAGCTCCTGATTGAGCCCGGAGGGGGCCCCTCTAAGTACCGTGCAGGGAGGCCCTTCCACTTTTCGTTACGCCAGTGAGACGTGCCAGTGAAATGATAGGGAAAGTTACTTCACAGTTAGTAATTAGTTAAGTAACTTAGGTAATGGATTAGTGATTTCTATTTTAAGACCACTAGTGCCAATCTCTTTGAGCTGATAATATTAGCAATCAAATTCTGTAGGTTTAAAAAGTGAGGAGTGAAAAGAACAAGAACTGATCTTCAACTGGAAGATGAACGATGCAAATTTAATGACAAAATGAAAATCTTACAGGAGTCTAAAAGGAAAAAACTAAAGACAACAGAATAATGGTTTGTGAACATTTGATGTGGTAGTTTATGATGGCTAACATTTCCATCAGATGGGGCCAGAGGGGACCTGGAACAGCGTAGACATAGATTTTTCTTTGCACGTCAAATACACTATATTTAATACTAAAATAATATCATGTACCTTACATGCATTGATGAAAACATCACAGAAACAGAGTAAACACTGAACTATTAGCACCATAAAAGCATGCTTGATTAGCTAGAAATAGTAGGATTAATCTAATAATTGAATTCTGACCCCTAATTTCAATATAGGTGGTCAGAATTGAAATCAGCTGGGCCTTCTGGCTGGATTCTGATGGGCTCAAGGAGTCCATTGGCCAGTCAGAGATCGACCCATAATCCCAATGAATGGCGTTTCCGTCCTCTGGATTACGATGCTCAGTTTCCAATAGGCTTTCCAATGTCTTCTTTATTTGTGGCAATGCCTTCTTGTTGGTTGCTGTTGTTGTGACCATGTGGCTGGCAGCAATTTTGTGTAGCCAGCCAGGGTGCTTTTGCCGTAGGCCTGAACATCTTCTCTGTTTGTTACCATGCCTCCTTGCTGGTTGTTGTTGTTCTGACCATGTGCCTGGCGGCAATTTTGTAAAGCCAGCAAGTGTGCTATTGCCATAGGCCTGCACGTCTTCTCTGTTTGTTGGGACCATGGCTCCTTGCTGGTTGTTGTTCTCTGACCATGGGGAGGCGTCATTCTCTGTAGCTAGCCAGTGTGCTTTCTCCATAAGCCTATGATCCAGCGATTCGAGACTCACAAATTTCCATTACCTGGGCCCTATTCATTACCCAACAAGCCCCTTCACACTGGGTGAGTGAAGTACCAAACTTACCAATTTCCAATTAGTATATCATCCTTGCATATACTCTATGGTGATGTGATCTTTATTTATGTAATTAGGGTTGGCAAACTAATACCTGGATTTAGTGATACTCATTTTAAACCGAATTCAATAACTCAAATAAAGATAAACTCACTTGTATATTTATAATGTTTTATCTAAATAATGTGACTGCTTATCAGAATACAATACAGTTCCAACCATCGATTACCACACAAGTGACAATAAATGAAAATGACAGAAGTACATCTCAACATCAATGCAATGAGTGAGTGGATAGGCGCAAAGACAAAAGATTAGAGACAAAGACATTTGCAAAATAATTATGCAAGTTCAGATATTTTACTAAACCACAAAGGAAATTAGGAAAACTACCCTCTGGCCATGAAAGCAGCAAGGCCCCTCAAGTAGAGTTGAAGAGCAAAGACTAAGTCAGGATTTAGTAAACAGGAACATCCAGCCCAAATAGGACTAGGAGACAGCAATGCAGCCCTCTCCTCTCGCAAAGAAGGAAAACACACAACCACCTCCACCCCTTCCACCGGGTAGCTAATATTGTACTCTAAAATCCCAAAGACCAACCCACATGGTATGATAACACACAATTTCTCCTCATTCTATTGGTTAAGGAAGGGGGTGCACTCTTACACCACTCTCATCGTGACACTTCTGTAAGACTGTCCATTGTCCTCTTTACTCATTTTATCAACTTCCAGCCCAGAAAATACAAATTTGAACTGTTATCATAGAACACATTTCCTCCATCTCGGTCATGTAACACCTTTGGTGACTCGATTGTTCAATTGCTCCAATCACTAAGGAAGTGTTCCACTTCCGAAGATTATTTTGTTTTTCCACGCTAACTTTGGCAGGCATACAGGACCCGTGAAGGACAAACAGATTTCCACCTTCCCTTTCTTGCTCAGATTAAATCCGTATTTATTTTCTAAAATGACTCTTGGGCCTTTTCAGCAGAGCAGAAAACTATAGTGCTACAGAAAACAAACACATTCATTATTAATCACTTATATTGCTATCCCATAGCACACCCGCCCGGGTGTTGCATTTACCCATGGACATCACAGATTAATGTTATTTCCAACACATATTATTATAGAACAATCATGCTGCATTAGTCCTTTTATTTTCCATTAGTCATAAGCATTTGCGGCCTACTCCAACATTTTAGTTTGCGATTGCAGTTTCATTAGCCCTTTTCTCATTAAGGTGTCCATCAGGATGGTGAGTGGATTGCCCCCGCTGACCCGGCGGTAGTCACCGTCGGCCCGGCGGGGGGCGTTCCGCCCGCCATCCACACTGCACAGACCCCCCGCCATATCATGATGGCTGGGGGGTCCGCGGAGAACGGAAAGAAGGAGTCGACAGGTGAAAAACAAGGTTAATATGGTCGTGGTGTCTGCAAGACACCGCCATCCATATTACGGTGCTTGAGGAGATGTGCCTTTCCATGGCGGCATTGTCTCCATGGAAACACATGTGGTCTTTGCCTTCGGGGGACCGTAGTGGGCCCCCAGGATGTTGAGGGAGTGGGGGTGCACAGTGACTGTCACTTTGTGTATGCAAATGCACTACGTGCATTCCCAGCATTGGGGCGGGCGGTGGTATGAGCACCGCCCGCCACAATGCTGGGAATAGGTTTTGTCACTGCCACAGTGACGGTGGCATCCAAACTTCAGGTTCGGGACTGCCGCACTCCTTGCGGATGGTCCCGCATTCCATTATGGTGGCAGGCAGGCTTTGTCCGCCCACCAACGTAATGGAGCCCTTAGTTTGCACACCACATGACTAATGATTTCATACTAAGGGAGTTCAATCCAAGCATGTTTCATTTCGCGAACACCTGCTCCACCAATACCCTTTGATGGCAACTTTGAGCCATCACCAAATAACCCACAAATACAATTTGTCACCATTTTATCATTTAGAAAGCTGTAGTTCTCTTTTGTTTTAACATAACTCCATCTATATCCTTTCCAATTTCATAGTAATTTTCTCTCCTGTCTTCTAACTATTTCTTTCTTCTTCCTTTTTCTTGCTCTTCGTTTAACATCTTGTGTTCCTTTCTTACATTTGCAACACTTATATATCAGTAATATCATTAGTAACGCTGTAGCAACAGCAACTATTGACTTGAGTATTTTCCCTGACAAGCTATTACCAAAAACAGAAAACCAGTTTCCCACTGAGGAGAAACCCTTACCATGTCTCTCCCAAGCACCGACAACCTTCACTTCTACCAAATCCTCTCGAAGATTTCTAATGCTCCAAATATACCACTCTAAACTTTCACTCTTATCAGGGATTTATGAGCAACCTTGTTGGATTTCAACATGCTACATACCCTACCCTCTTTAGCCAATAATACATCAAGGACAAGTCTATTCTGCAAAACCATAGTCCTTAGCGCAACATTTTCAGTATCATTCATCAATAACCAACCAGCAGGTGCTGTTGATAAATGATCCACCACTGTGGACAATTTTCTAATTTTATGTGAATTTAGTATTACCCCAACTGAAGGTATCACTGCTTCAAAAATATCACCCACAATTTCTGAAACACTTATTCCCCTCTTACTACAAAGTAGTTCACTCTTCTTTTCATCGATTCCATGACTCTTGTCTAAAAGGTAAACCTTGGGGAATACCAGTCCCATATAACAACACCCATACCAATGTGCAATCAACCTATAATAGGCATTCTTACAACACACATAATAAATTCCAGGGAAAACAGGATCAGTTCCTCCTCTTATTCCCCAACCTCCCGTAATTAGAAAAACATGATCACATGAACCAATGAAATAGTTATTATAGTCAGTTTTTAATCTAAGTAAGCAAAGCTTCCCTCTGTGATGCCAATCTAGACTCATTGTAGCATATGTCTCACCCTTTTAGTAATCACCTTCTCTAAAAGCCCACAGAGGTATATGGGACTGCTGTTCAGCAGCCTTTTTTCTAAAACTCTGTCTTCTATCCTCTACCATATTAATACACTCAATCTCTTCCTGATGTAATGAGCAGGTTAAGTTATTTCTATGCGCATATACTAAGTCAATTGTTTTAGTCGAATGGAAAAACTCACTCATTAATTCTGCATTTCTAGCACTATACACTCCATTCATATTCCTTCTAATTAGAATTTCAGGAAACAATAGGTCCATGTTTGAGTAGTAGTATTGTAGACTACCCGTCTCATAAAATAGACTTGTTAAGACACTACAAGACACTCCATATGTTAGAGGTAAGTGATGGTAAGTCACTCCCTCAGAGACAGACAATGGTAGTTGCATGCACACATAACAATCTCTTGCATCCATCGTGTCAATGTACTCGTACAGTAATTTTGTAAAAACATTTAATGAAAAGTCATTAACAGAATTATCCTGGTGGTAGATTATGTATCCAACCACTTTTAAGCCTTCTTGCTTCACCTCTCTCCTATTGTATATCTACACAGCCTTCGACTCAATTCCAGCTTTAATTTTTCACACTCCTTTGAGTGAATTTTCTGCACCCCAATTTTACACAGTTCATTTAAGGTGGCTCATAGCTGTTTGTGTGACTCAATTCTGGACCAGTGTTCTCTCTGTACTGGTCTATGTGCTCAACTTCTTCAGAAGCCACATATGTCCATTCAGGTGCTGTGTATTTCTTGTTCAGAACTCTTGATATTTTTGTCCTCGGAACTGTATGTTCTTCTGAGTCACTTTTCTCTGTGTGGCACAATACTTCCAATATTGTAACTTGTCACATTTTCAGCTCCCAATATCACTCTCTCGTATCTAGTCAAACGGCTACTTGTGTGATGTTGCATACGCGTCCTTGTCAACAGAATCTCAACAGAATGTGGCACATACCCTTTGACTGGATGTCCCATCACAATTGACTCACTCTGTTCCAAACTCATACAAGTAGCAGCCACTGCTTTCAGACAACCTGGCAATGCTGCTGCCACTTAATACAATTATAACAGGCAACAAAGGTCCTTAATTTAGCAAGATACAAATGGGGCAATTAATGAATTATAGACAACAATGTGTGCTATAAGAAAAATTGTCCAGCCGGACAATGATTTAATCAATGTTAATAATTCGACAAAATAAGGTGAACAATTATACAGTGGGATACAATCCTGTATCCAGTACATATAACACAAGGAGGACAAACCAAGAAAAATACATAAAGGGGTAATTGGCTGGCAATTCTAAAATGGGGGGACGCTGGTAATGAGTTAGAGTTTAACCAAGCTGACCACATGTAGTAAACACAGTTTGGTAACACAATGGGAAACTAGCGTGAAACTACATAAACTGTCGACGGCGTTTCGATCCTGTGTAAAATAAAGGATCATCATCAGGACTAAAAATGCATTGCCTGAATGTTAACCATGGCCCTTCCAATTGCTAGGGCCAGGAAGGAAACCGGGACAGACAACAAGTGAGGTGTTGTCCGGGTGGATTGCAGGGCTCCTGGATTCCCTGAAGGATGGTGTAATAGTCGGAGCGCCGCGGGTTTGCGGGGCGCCAAAGCATTATTGCCGCACGATTACGGAGGGGCTCCAGGGCCTCTAGAGGAGTAAGTGAGTCCTTGCCTCACCGGTTCCAGGGGCCAGAAAGGATTCGTTCCAGGCCCTATTGATCAGGGTCCCGAGGTACAATTTGCCCAGGGTCGGGATTGTAGCGCGGCCAGCGTGGATTCTGTCTGGCAGCGAAGGCGGGGAAGGATTCCTTGGTGATCCAGAATGGTAAACCTACGAACGCGACCAGGCGCAATGGCTTGTGTCTGCGAACTTAATGCAAGGTTG
This sequence comes from Lissotriton helveticus, assembly GCF_964261635.1. Classification (NCBI taxonomy): domain Eukaryota; kingdom Metazoa; phylum Chordata; class Amphibia; order Caudata; family Salamandridae; genus Lissotriton; species Lissotriton helveticus. Next base: position 657,223,111 of record NC_136057.1, on the reverse strand, counting down.
CAGAAAAATATGCCACTGTACGACGAGCCATTCCATGCGTTTGCGTTAGGACTGAAAATACACTTATATCTTTCTCACACCAGAATAGTGCAAAGTCCTTGCAATAATCTGAAATTCCCAATGCAGGTGCTCGACAAAGACGATTCTATAAAGGCCTTCATGCTTTCCTCATCAAATTGAATTGGATCGACTAGATCTTTGCGAGTCAATCTCTGTAATGGCTTGGCTGTCAGTGAGAAACCACTGATCCACTGTCTGCAGTATCCAACCATACCCAGAAACATTCTAACTTCCTTTTGTGTTCTGGGAGGACCCATTTGCAAGATCACATTAATATGATTTTGTGATACTTTCCTGACTCCTTTCTCAATTTTGTGTCCCAAATATTGAACATCTTTTTGACAAAATTGTAATTTCGCTGGTAACACCTTATGTCCACCTACTGCCAAATGGTTCAGTAGAGCAATTGTATCCGTCACACATGCTACTTGTGTCTTTGATGCAACAAGTAAATCACCAACACTGAATCTTCTGGCATTACCAATGACTCCAGACACTTTTTCAATATCTGATTGAAAATTGAAGAACTCTTGGTATACCCTTGAAGAACTCAGCACCATGCCAAAACACGGTCTTTGAACCGGAACGCAAAAAGATATTGGCTATCCGGATGCAAAGGTATTGCTGAAAATACTTGGCACAACTCAATTACTGTGAACCACTCTGCGTCACAGGGAATTTGATAAAGAATCACTGCTAGATTTGGCACTATTGGACAACAAGGTACCACAATCTTATACACCTTCATCAGGTCTTGAACTATTATGTACTTTGTGCTCAATTTCTTAATCCTCAAAATAGGTGAATTACAAGGACTCTCTAATATCTCTCTCAAGATGCCTTCTTCACTCATTTGCTCAATTACAGGCATAACTCCTGCAATAGTCTCTGGACTCTTCTTGTACAGTGGTGTATTTGAATATTCCACTCCCTGTTCGACTGAGATTTGGAAAGGATCAACTCCTTTCATCAATCCAATGTCTTTCCCTGAAAAATCCCACACATCAGTCATCACTGTTTCTCTCAACTCAACAGGCAAATCTCTTGCTGCAAATAAAGGACATAAATCATTCACTTCTGTCCCTTGCCGTGCCATCATCACTTTGAACGCAACATCCTCATCTGGCATTTGAAAAGTAATGTCATCTGGTGTACAATAGATGAAATAATTCATTTTACATAACAAGTCTCTACCCGAAAGGTTTACCGGACTTGTGTCACACACCACAAACTGATGCAAACCTCTAAACTCTCCAATGCACACTTTCATTGTTTTTTTCACTGGAGTTTTGATAAGCTGATTCGAGACAAGCATGACTTGGATTGTATCTTCCGAGTGGGGTAGGTTTGGAATTTCTGCTGTTCTCACAGTAGATCGGATAGCACCAGTGTCCACAAGAAATGTAACAACATTACCTTCTACTTTGCCATCCACAAAAGGATCACACTGATCTACCTCAAGAGATGCACCAAGCACTCACTCCTCCTTCACCCTCAGGCATTGAGATGCATCTGAATCACTCTCAGGACACTGTACCCAGTATTGTGAAACCATTTGTACATTTTGATTCTTACCAACTCTTTCACCTGTATGGAATCCAGCATTCATACTGTTTCTCTGTACCTGAGCATTCACATTATTAGGCATAGGAGCTTGTGGTATTTGTACATGCTGTACCTGTTGTAGCTGTGGTGAAACTACCTGTTGCTGCTACAGCTGCTGTTGATTCACAATCACAAAACAAAACACTTAATTGAAGCGTCCTAGGGCAAGTTTAACGACCCAATCCAGATCCATTCCCCAGTATACAACACTTATAACACATAAAGTATCTAGGAGTCAGACAAAAATGTAACTCGACTGTGGACACAGACCTCAACACAATAGGCAGATACAGTGGAGACCCAAAAGTGCAACCAAGTGTGACATATGTGCTCCAGGCTAAAACTCAAGGGCATGGGTGAATATTCCCATTAGTAGCCGCTCTGTACCGCCCTTTTAGCATCATGTGGGTTCTCCTTGCCCAGGAGACAAAGAACACAACCTGCAGATAATCTCACGGCTGTGTTAGTACCTTAACAAAATGTGTTCTCAAAAAGGGTGGTTAGGTGAAAAGTTATTAATATAGATGGCCACTGAATAAACAGTGCAAAAAAAGTGAAAAATAATCAGTGAAAAAGAATAAAATAGGATCAACTGAGTAGATATTTGAGTTTAATTTCATCTCTCAATTCTCCAAATCTAAAAATTAACGTGAATGAACAGATTTAACAGAATATCTGTGAGCAATAATGGTCTATTAGGGGCGCTACTAGCACCATGGGTCTCGGGAGGGGGTCGGAGCGACCTGGCACATCCTAAGAGAGAGGAATAGTACAGTTTCAACAGCCTGTGCACGAGCGGTTACTTAGCTCTATTTGCAGAAGTAGCGGCGATCTCCTTTTCAGTGATTACTCACGCCCTCAACGCTCTCGACCCGCTGGAAACCTGGTTATGGCCTCGACGCCGGACCCCGTGGATGGAAAACCGGGGCCGGTAAGCTTGTTCTTAAAGCGATCGGTCGCGTGTGCGACCTGTTTCCGGGTGGGCGTTTCCGGCCGAAAACGAGGCTGGGAACGCATCCGCCCATCCCGGAAGGCTCGATCTAATTTTCAAAACGAGGCTTGGTTGTCGGCAATGTATCTCGGGCCAAAGTCCATCGGTGTAATGTGGACAATGCTATTAAGACTAGTTATGTTGCCGCGCTTGTGCCTAAAGTTAAGAAGATAATTAAAATTACAAAAGCGCTGGATTGATTGAAGTTAATACGATTATATATATCCAAAAAATTAATTATATACAATACACTCCATTAATCTTCATCAATCTAAGGGCAATAGCACAAATAAAACTAACAGGAAGGCAAGATGCTCGACCTGAGAGCAGGCGAGAGTGGCACTGAAATGGTAAAACACCGGTCTTTCAGTGTCAGAATTACACTAATTAGGTATAGCTAACTATTAGATGGGAGTCTCAGGAAATGGAATTGCTGGTTGTTGCAGGCAAGCAATTCCCAATGCTATTAGGGTAGATTATCAGAAGTAGCAATACTATTCTCAAGGTAGTATTGAGCTCCAAGGAATGTCATCATTAAGCCCATTCACATTGGTGCCCAAACGATACACCCAACGTTGCTCCTTTTCGAAAAGTTTACTGGTTATGTTGGTTGAGCCATTCACCACTTCGATTACCGTCCACCTCATGTCATTCGGAGTGTGATTACTGTCCAAAAAGTGGCGGCTCAATTTCGTGGTCAGTTTTTTGCATCTGACATTGCTACGATGCTCGCAGATACGTTGTTTTATCTTCCGCGTTGTCATGCCAACATAGCGTAGCTGGCAGGGACAAGTAATCAGGTACACCACGTTCATGGTGTTACAATTTGTATGCTCTCTTTGGGTCCATATTTTGCCAGCTTCAAGCGATAAAGTTTTGGTAGCTTCGGTCAGGTGGCAGACACTACAGTTAGAGCACGGGTAATGCCCTACAACTTTGGGCATACCCCAGGCTCCGGTGACTGTGGGTGTAGATTCAGGGAATTTTCCTTTGGGACGAGTGTGCACCAAAGCATCTCTCAGGCTCCGACCTTTTTTAAAAGAGAATAGAGGTTTTTACCAACTCTCTTTATATGAGGTCAGTATGTTCCAATGTTTGTTAATGGATTTCTTCATCATGTTAGACAGGCTGCTGTATGTGGTAACACACGTGAGGGGTATTGATTCAGAGTTGGTGACTTTTTCCTCCAGCAGGGCCTCTCTCGGTTGATTCCTAGCTCTTTTGAAACCTTTGCTTAAAATAGGTGCTGGATATCCTCTGTCTTTCAATTTGCCAGTGAGGCTTAGGGACTGTTCTTTGAAGTCCGAAAGGGAGGTGCAGTTACGCCTGAGTCTCAAATATTGCCTATAGGGGAGGTTCTCCTTCAGCGGGCGGGGATGGAAACTGCTGAACTCCAGGAGGTTGTTTTTAGCAGTGGGCTTGTGATGGGTCTTGGTCCTAAGGCCCGCTCCTTGCACCGAAATTACAACATCGAGGAACACAATCTCAGATCTGCTCTTGGTGTTTGTAAACCGCAAATTGCAGTCTAGAGTGTTAATCCAATTTAGGAAGAGTTCAAGATCGGTGTCATTCCCAGTCCATAGTAGTAAAATGTCATCTATGTAACGCTTCCACAGGAGCATTGAAGCATTGAAGATGAAAAGGACTGGGAGGTCGGCAAGATGTATTTGGCCTCAAAGTCTGCTACATACAGCCCCGCCACGCTTGGAGCAAAAATGCTGCCCATGGATGTACCTGAGCACTGAAGATAAAGCCTGTCTTTAAAAGAAAAGAAGTTTTCTTTTAGGGCAATTGTGGCACACTCGATGATCCCATTCGATGGAGTCTAGTGATTCCGCCAGGACTCTAATTGTATCGTCCTGGGGGATACTCGTGTACAGACTTTCAACGTCCAGAGTAACAAGAGTGACTGAGTTTTCAGGGAAGGTTACATCCGATAATAGGCGTAGGAGGCTTTTGGTATCCTTGAGGTAAGTTGGAGTGGACTGCACCAAAGGTTTCAGGAAGTGGTCACGAAATTCGGATAGGGGCTCGAGGAGAGATCTGATCCCTGAGACGATAGGGCGGCCTGGTGGGGGCAGTCTGTTTTTGTGCATTTTCGGTAACGTGTAGAAATATGGTATAACACTTTTAGAATTCCTCAGAAACGCAGCTTCGTTTTTGGACACATGTCCTTCTTCCTCTGCCTGTTGGACAGTAATCACACTCCGAATGACATGAGGTGGACGGTAATCGAAGTGGTGAATGGCTCAACCAACATAACCAGTAAACTTTTCGAAAAGGAGCAACGTTGGGTGTATCGTTTGGGCACCAATGTGAATGGGCTTAATGATGACATTCCTTGGAGCTCAATACTACCTTGAGAATAGTATTGCTACTTCTGATAATCTACCCTAATAGCATTGGGAATTGCTTGCCTGCAACAACCAGCAATTCCATTTCCTGAGACTCCCATCTAATAGTTAGCTATACCTAATTAGTGTAATTCTGACACTGAAAGACCGGTGTTTTACCATTTCAGTGCCACTCTCGCCTGCTCTCAGGTCGAGCATCTTGCCTTCCTGTTAGTTTTATTTGTGCTATTGCCCTTAGATTGATGAAGATTAATGGAGTGTATTGTATATAATTAATTTTTTGGATATATATAATCGTTTTAACTTCAATCAATCCAGCGCTTTTGTAATTTTAATTATCTTCTTAACTTTAGGCACAAGCGCGGCAACATAACTAGTCTTAATAGCATTGTCCACATTACACCGATGGACTTTGGCCCGAGATACATTGCCGACAACCAAGCCTCGTTTTGAAAATTAGATCGAGCCTTCCGGGATGGGCGGATGCGTTCCCAGCCTCGTTTTCGGCCGGAAACGCCCACCCGGAAACAGGTCGCACACGCGACCGATCGCTTTAAGAACAAGCTTACCGGCCCCGGTTTTCCATCCACGGGGTCCGGCGTAGAGGCCATAACCAGGTTTCCAGCGGGTCGAGAGTGTTGAGGGCGTGAGTAATCACTGAAAAGGAGATCGCCGCTACTTCTGCAAATAGAGCTAAGTAACCGCTCGTGCACAGGCTGTTGAAACTGTACTATTCCTCTCTCTTAGGATGTGCCAGGTCGCTCCGACCCCCTCCCGAGACCCATGGTGCTAGTAGCGCCCCTTTTGAAAGTGAGAGCTCTACCTTCTGATACCAACTTGAGGGGCACAGACCTTTGTGGTCCATTGATCCCTTCATAAGGAGTACACGCATTTGTGTTTTTAATCCCCCCATTCCATATCGTTTTCTTGTAAATAGCACACCTCTAGCACATCACTTCCCAGAGTTATTTGCTATCATCCTCTAGGGGCTATCTGGATGGTGTATAAAATCTATGATTACTTTGGGAACACCATGTGAGCCACATATCATGGAGCACTATGACAACTCAGAAAGGCTCATATTAATAATGTTCATGTTTGTCTTTTGTTTGTCTTTGTTTTCCACTTTACAGGTGCTGTGAAACTCCAAATTTACGGAGTATTTTTGGAATGAGTATCCTACTCTTCCCACTCTTTTACGCACTTTTTTCACCTTTATAATTTTCACTTTCACGTCCCCAGGTTAGGGTGGGTGATTAGAGAGCCCATACTGCCGGGGTTTAGTCCTGACGAATGCCTTGGTAATTACCACCCTTATGGCAGAAACATGTTGACTAGATTAATTTGAGTATATCCTGTATTTAACCAACCCTGAACCTTGGCAATTAAATACAGACACTTAATACTCTTTGTTACGTGCCCCAGGGATCACCCATTAAACTTTGTTTTTTGATACCCTTTTTCAGGCACTTTTAATTCTTCACTGTAAACTAGAGCACGCCCTCCACACACAACCAGCTCCGCAGTCTTTCTGGCGTCGTAGCACACCAAAGAGGCACTCGGCCTCTTTGGTGGGGCCCGATGATGAAGCATGACACTGACTAGGTCAGTGTGTGAGGGCTTTCTTTACCACCCAAATCGGGTGTGTTAACCTTGTTCTGACTCCTTGAATTGTGGTCTGTTGAGATTTCTCCTAGATTGGCCAGGAGATAGTTTTTGACCTCTCTTTTCTTGTTTACGTGCAATTGACTGGGGACTGAGAGAGCGTCCTCTTCTCCCTACCTCTCCTTTTGTTGTCGAGTATATACAAAGTGTCCCATATCTTTATCAGTTATGCTCTCAATACCACTATTATGCTTAAACACCTGTAAAAGTCTTTCATAAAAGGCACAAACTGATTCTTTCGAATCCTGAGTTGTTCTATCAATTTTAACCCAATCTGTCTCTTTCGGGGAAATCTTACTCTTCAAGTAGGTAATTACTTAAATATATTTCTTCATCACCTCTGCCGACAGGGCTCCAATTTTAACATCTCTTGGATATTCTTATTTCGGCCAATCTAGTGCAATTTTATAAATCAGCTGGAACCACATTGTCAAACAAACCATTTAAATCCTTTAACAATATTTTGAATTTTCACAAACCTCTCTACTTTTTTTTACCATTCAATAGGCTTTTCTCTTAATGTAGGAAACTCATTCGTAAAAGACAATATGTCCAAGGAATGTGAACAAATCCACCACCGGGAACTTCTCTTATTGGATATATCATTTCAGAAGTCACTGTCTCTGTCCCTGTCTCCCTCATCGGAAGCAAAGGAGATGGAGTTGCACCCTTATTTTCAAGCATTTCTTCTTTTTTTTAGCCCATCTGCCTTTCCAACATTCCAATTCACCCAATCTCTTCAAGGTATTAATCAACCCTTTTATCTGCAGTCATTTACCAGATGCATTCAAACTGTCTAAATCCTTATCACTAAAATCCAATCTATATGTCTTTTGCAAAGCTTTTGATTTTTCAACGTCCAATCCATATGCCTGTGCAGCTTCAGCAAACCTCTCATGCAAGCTCTTTGTCTCATCATAATATTCTTACACAAGAATTACAACTCTCCTTCCTGGTATTTACTCAGTCTGTCTGGACTAATCATACATAGAATCATTTCTTCTAAATGTGCTTTCAATCTGGTCACATCCATACTCGGTTTAATTTTAGTAGACACCATCCCTCTGATCCATTCATCTAATTCTTCTGGTGATGGTCCTACTGATTCCCCTGAAGCAGGAGTTAATTCACTCGCATTTTGCATCAATCTTCTAGGGTCTACTTGCACACTTTTCTTTGGAGTTTCCATTTGACTCTGCTATATCAATCAAAGTTCCCATCTCATTTGCTCCAACATCATTATTACTCCTAACATTATTCATTGGTACTGTTAATGCATGTACTCTAAATATTCTGGCCCTCACTATATACTAGGACTAATGGACCAATCATCAATGGAACTGACTATGCCTCTGCATTCAAACTCAATTGGTTAATTCTCTGGGTTAATTAATCTTTTGCCTTATTAATTACATATACATCTCTCTATTGTGAAGACGGTGGAGCCTGTGAAGCTTGTAGAACTTGTGAAGCTTGTGGAGCTTCAATTTCAATTAATGGAGCATTTTGAATAATTCCTTCCTGAACTTCATGATATGGTGAAGGTCTATTTAATAACATCTCATCCAATAACTCATCATCAATCTCATTTGGATTTGGTTCTGTATTCTCAATATTATTATTTTTCTCTTTGCATTTCCCTCCAGCCTGATCCTCGGCAGCAATCACTGGATATAATCCCTCCGAGATTACATCTCCACTCCATCTTTTCATTTGAGCATCCAATTTCGCCGCTGCATACGTACTCACTGTATTTCTATATCTTGTCACAGACCTGTCTCTCTCTTTCTTCTATACGCTTCATGTTCCCATTCCTCAAGCGCCTCCTACTGCATAGGTCTAGGATTTGGTCTCAATAGATTCATCTGATTGTTTAACTTCTCTAAGACCCTCACATTAAAAGTACAATTTTCTGGAAAAGCCATATTCCCATCTCCTTCTGTATACTCCACCCGATTCTCCAACCACATACACGTATGATATCCACGCTCTATTGTCATATATGAAGCAGGTGAACCAGCAGGCGGTATAGGAACCCCATCTCTAATAGGTGTAGGCTCATACTCTAAACAAGGTCACATCATTTTTAATTGTTTCATTTCAACTCTCTCGTTACTCCAAAATGCAGAAATAACAAGGAAATCCTTCTGTAATTCTACTCACACTATTCATTCACACTATCCAATACCAACCAATCAATAACAGCAAAATACTTTCTGATGATGTTACTGCTAACTGACCAGTGCAGTACAAAAGGGGGTGGTGATGGGCGGAGCATCAGAACCAATCACACCCAGTCAAAAGATGTGGGTTTGATCCACCACCATTCTTTAGCCCACTATGCCACCCTAGTTCAGACATGGCTATATGCAAATCAGTCTGACCCTGTGCCTCATGGGAACAGTCCAGCCCGAATTGCCAAGCCATGCCTTCCCTGGACCGGAAACAAGCTTCCGAGGACCGGTTTCTGGCATTCCAGCCGTCTTCAGCCCGGCTTGCTTGAATCCAGTGGCAAAGTGAGCAAGAGACTCATGTCTGACCATACCCTGCCACACTTATGGCGGCCAAAAGCGGTACAAAAGGGGGTGGTGATAGACTGGGCATCAGAACCAATCAAACACTCACACCCAGTCAAAAGATCTGGGTTTGATCCATCACCGTTCTTTAGCCCACTATGCCGCCCCAGTTCAGACATGGCTATATGCAAATCAGTCTGACCCTGTGCCTCATGGGAACAGTCCAGCCCAAACTGCCAAGCCATGCCTTCCCTGGACCAGAAACAAGCTTCCGAGGACCTGTTTCTGGCATTCCAGCCATCTTCAGCCCGGCTTGCTTGAATCCAGTGGCAAAGTGAGCAAGGGACTCATGTCTGAGCATACCCTGCCACACTTATGGCGGCCAAAAGCGGTACAAAAGGGGGTGGTGATGGACGGAGCATCAGAACCAATCAAACACTCACACCCAGTCAAAAGATCTGGGTTTTATCCATCACCGTTCTTTAGCCCACTATGCCACCCGAGTTCAGACATGGCTATATGCAAATCAGTCTGACCCTGTGCCTCATGGGACCAGTCCAGCCCGAACTGCCAAGCCATGCCTTCCCTGGACCGGAAACAAGCTTCCAAGGACTGGTTTCTGGCATTCCAGCCGTCTTCAGCCCGGCTTGCTTGAATCCAGTGGCAAAGTGAGCAAGGGACTCACGTCTGAGCATACCCTGCCACACTTATGGCGGCCAAAAGCGGTACAAAAGGATTAAACCCAGATCTTTTGACTGGGTGTGAGTGTTTGATTGGTTCGGATGCTCCGTCCATCACCACCCCCTTTTGTACCACTTTTGGCCACTATAAGTGTGGCAGGGTATGCTCAGACGTGAGTCCCTTGCTCACTTTGCCACTGGATTCAAGCAAGCCGGGCTGAAGACGGCTGGAATGCCAGAAACCAGTCCTCGGAAGCTTGTTTCCGGTCCAGGGAAGGCATGGCTTGGCAGTTCGGGCTGGACTGTTCCCATGAGGCACAGGGTCAGACTGATTTGCATATAGCCATGTCTGAACTGGGGTGGCAGAGTGGGCTAAAGAACGGTGATGGATTAAACCCAGATCTTTTGACTGGGTGTGAGTGTTTGATTGGTTCGGATGCTCCGTCCATCACCACCCCCTTTTGTACCGCAACTGACCAATGCAAGCAGGGCTCTCTGTGATGTGAGTATAGCTCCAAATACTGTCCCTCCCTTCACAAAATATTATGGCAATGAATTTACAAAGTCTTTTTTAAAATAAAACAAATATTAGAAACAGCACAAAACACTGCTGCTTTGTCTGCCCCACTAAAAAGGAGATAGTTCAAACACTCTTAGAAATCCTTTTACATCCAGCGGAATATCAACCAGCATTACTCCACTCTCAATCAAGCAAAATAACTCTTGGTACTTCTTCAGCTGCGCTCTCTAAAGTTTCCCAATAATCTCCCACTATTACTAACTTCAAAATAGGTCCCTAAACAATATTAACAACCTCTCTCATTGCTTAATATCACACTAGCAGACAAAACACATCTCTAATGTGTACTTTCCACACTCTTCCTCTGCCCCTGAGGCTAAAATATCCCGTTCTCTTAGGCAACTCCGTACCTGTGTCTTCCAGACTGCATAAAACGCTAGTACAATATGTTAGTAACCAAAATCATTAATTTCTACTATTAATTTGCCAAAATAATTAATTTACAACCATCAAGCTGCTACCAAAACTGATCCAGCGATCTGGGACTAACACAATTACATTACCTGGGCCCTATTCATTACCCAAGAAACCCCTTCACTCTGGGTGAGTGAAGTACCAAACTTACCAATTTCCAACTAGTATATCAGCCTGGCATATACTTTGTGCCGATGCGATCTTTATTTATGTAATCAGGGTTTGCCAAACTAATACCCGGACCTAGTAATACTCCTCATCAACCAAATTCAATAACTCTAATAAAGACAAACTCACTTGTATATTTGTAATGCTTTCCCTAAATAGTATGATTGCTCCTCAGAATAAAATACAGTTCGAACCATTGATTACCACACAAGTGACAATAAATGAAAATGACAGAAGTACATCTCAAGATCAATGCAATGATTGATTGGATAGGTGTAGAGACAAAAGATTAGAGACAAAGACACTTGCAAAATAATTATGCTAATTCAGATATTACACTAACCCACAAAGGAAATTAGGAAAACTACGCTCTGGCCATGCGGGCAGCAAGGCCCCTCAAGTAGAGTTGAAGAGCAAAGACTAAGTCAGGATTTAGCAAACAGGAACAGCCATCCCAAATAGGAACAGAAGACAACAATGCATCCTTCTCCTCTCACAAAGAAGGAAAGCACGCAACCATCTCCACCCCTCTCACTGGGTACCTAATATTATACTTTAAAATCCAAAAAGGCCAACCCACATTGTATCATAACACACAATTTCTCTTCTTTCTATTGGTTAAGGAAAGGGGTGTACTGTCACACCACTCTCGTCATGACACTTCTGTATGACTGTCCATTGTCCTCTTTACTCATTTTAACAACTTCCAGTCCAGGAAATACAAATTTGAGCTGTTGTCAAAGTACACTTTTCCTCTATCTTGCTCATGTAGCAACTTTTGTGCCTCGATTGTTCAATAGTGCCACTCTCTGAGGAAGATTTCGGCTTCCGCAGATTATTTTGTTTCCCCCCCGCAAACTTTGGCCGGCACACAGGACCCGTGAAGGATGAACAGATTCCACCTTCCCTTTTCAGATTAAACCCACATTTATTTTCTAAGATGACTCTAGGGTCTTTTCTGCAGAGCTCATTCATTATTAATCACTTATAATGCTACACCATAGCTCACCCACCCTGTGTGTTGCATTTACCCATGCGCATCCCAGATTAATGTTATGTCCAACACATATTATTATAGAACAATCAAGCGCATTAGCCCTTTTATTTTCCATTAGTCATAACCATTTGCAGCCTACTCCATTATTTTAGTTTGCGCATGCGCAGATTCATTAGCCCTTTTTGCATTTACTTTGCATACCACACGATTAATGATTTCATTCTATGGGAGTTCAATCCAAGCAGATTTCATTTCGTGAACACCCTGCTCGATCACCTGCATGTTTTAGTTTGTGGCCATGCTTTCTTGCTAGCTGTTGTTGTGGCCATATGGCTGGCAGCCATCTTGTGTAGCCAGCCAGTGTATTTTTGTTAAAGGTCTACATGTTTTCTATGTTTGTTACCATGCCTCCTCCTGGTTGTTGTTGTTCTGACCATGTGGCTGTTGGTCATTTTGTGTAGCCAGCCAGTATGTTTTTGTGATAGGCCTACACGTCTTTTCTGTTTGTGTTCATGCATCCTTGCTGGTTGTTGTTGTTCTCTGACCATGTGGCTAGCAACCATTTTGTGTAGCCAGACAGTGTGCTTTCTCCATAGGACTGCATTTCTTCTTTGTTTGTGGCCATCCCTTCTTGCTGGTTATTGTTGTTCTGACCATGTGGCTGGCGGCCATTTTGTGTAGCCAGTCAGTGTGCTTTCCTCATAGGCCTGCATGTCTTCTTTGTTTGTGGCCATGCCTTCTTCTTGGTTGTTGTTGTTGTGACCATATGGCTGGCAGCCATTTTTTGTATATATCAACACAAAATAGGTACGGTGGCTATTATTTAGGAAATTGTGTAGTGTGATTCGCGTTACTATTTGATAGTGAATAAACATCTTCAGGTTATGCTGAGAAGAGAAATCTCAACCCGTGCTTGTTAACTGGGAAAAGGTCATCCTCAGTGGAAGAGGAAATCTCACACAGTTGATAGTGTCATGCTTCATCATAGGAGTCCTCTCCCCACCTTGGTAGGACAGTGCCAGTGAGGCGGACTCAACCTCCTCGAAGACTGTAACTGGAGGAGGGAGTTCTTGAATAAATCTTACTGGACAGCACCAACATGAAAGGGGATCCAAATAGAAAAGTAAAAATACCTTAGTTTTCCATGGGCAATACCTTTATTCAACTGGACGCTAGGTATGATTGAAAACTAAAGTAAATGGGTATGTGGAGATCAATGATTCACACCCAAATATCTGTCTGCCAACATGTTTCTGCCCAACTAAATTAGCCTAAACGGTCTGGGGCATTCATCAGGGTATGTGGATCCTAGTGCTCATATAAATGAGTGTGTTCTTAGATAACACTGAATGTACCTGAGTGGGAGATTATATTATTAAATCACTGAAGTGGGTCATACCAAAACGTCTGATGAGTAGGGGCTTGATACCTAAAGTGAAAAAATAATCAGAAAAAGAAATAAATAAAAGCTAATTAAATTTACCACAGGAACTGAAAGACCTTTGCAAAATTCCCTACACATAGGGGTAATCACATCATATTGATATATTCATGGTTTATTCGAGCTGTCAAAATGCAAGTGTTCTTACTTAGCAGTATCCAATCTTACGGAAGACTGCATGTGAGCTATAGTGGTAGGACCAAGGGCCTACTTGGGCCTATCTAATTGGCCATATCTTTAACCGCTTCCATGTTGATGACGAGCTCAGCTCGTCGTGTAATGCGGTAATTTGAAAATTGCTGCGCACAGCGGGAAAACAGCTAGCGGCGATGCTGTTAAACCAAGTTGTTAGATTTCTACTTGAAAATTGTTCCATAGTTTCTTACCCTAGATTTTAGGGGAACCGGCATCTCGGTCACAGAGGGGGGTGTCCTTTTTATTCACACACTAAGTCAAAGAAGAACAATGATACAGATAGCTTAACACTAGTGTGTAGTGTGCTATCTTCTCTATTTTTGGGTCATTAAAGGGAGGTTCATGAATTGTCAGACCGTGTGCTGAATAATGCTAGTTGAATCCTTGGCTAGCTGCTTATGTGAGAAATGTAGGTTTTTTTATGTGTAATTTCTCCATTGTGGCTGCCCTACTTATCTCTCATGGCTCATTACAGAGTTCAAAAAGGGATTTATAAACTCCTGCTGTGAGTTGATTATCACGTGGGGATAAACCAGTTCTAATTCAGTGGTATGCTGTTAGTAAATAGCTGAAAGTGTTGCAAAAGCTCAGCTGATTCACATCTTATGACAGCTGTTGGCTTGTTACTTAGTCAAATAGGATGGGACTGTCTCTTTCAATGATACTAGCTATGTAGTTCAACAGGATGACACTTACTGCTAAATGAGAACCTGGTGTGTACATTAATACAAAGTTACTTATTATATTGCCTATATTACACATTGGTAATGTGTTGCGGTGTGGTGTCTATGTCTCCTTAGTGGCACTCTGCGTGGTATTTCATCATATGTGGATTTTTAAATGAAAAACTAAATGTACTTTTTCTAAAATACATTTCAAGTAATAGAGATATATCAGGCTCCAGGGTGTGCGCCCGCATGCATTCACCCCACACTTATTTCTTCAAAGGGTACGCCACTCAGTACTACCTTTATTCAGCCCAGTTCTATGCCTCTGGAATGAGTTTTCTCTGTGTGCGGTGGGCTCTAGTAACTTCCACGTGAGTGCTCAAACCTAGCACACCTGTGTCTGGAAGTGTTCAGCATAGTCGAAAACCCATCAGTCGTCCCGGGTGATCATGAGGATTGTAGTCCTGTGGATGCACCGTGCGTGCCTCGAGTGTTTCTTCAATATTAACCCTGTGCGTGTTTGTGTCTCCCATATCTATGTGTGAGAGGGTCAATTTGAATGCTTAAGCCATTACAGATTTGCCAAAGTTTTTGTGACTGTAGGTCTAATATAGAGATCTTTTGCGTATTGGTCAAGTTACCCGCATTTAGTTGCTGGTAGTCACTTGTCCCTTGATGCACAGATGTTGTTACTTTATCGGGAGATCCAATGTGTCTGAAACCTGAAGGTGGCCTATAAATCCTCCCAAATGTCTTATTTTTGGGGGTACACAATGCTTATATGTTGTACTCTGTATTTGTGGGTAGTATGAGGTCATATATTCCGGGTGGGATAGCTTCACGTTAGAGAGGAATGAGGGGGCTTACAGAGGGGAGAATAGGCCCCAGATCATCTGTAAGTAAGGTTTATGTTGTGAAAGTCACTTATCGCATAAGAAAGTCCTAATGTTTTAATCTGTACATCGGAATATTATCATTTAACCCATGGAGGTCTGTATGTGATCTGTAGACCCATCTTTGTTCAAACAAAGGCAGAGGTCTGCTCATGTCAGGACATGTCTGTGCCAGCTTGTCCAGTACATACCACTCCATGTCACTATTGTTATGATTTTTTTCAATTTAGTGTTGCGTCAGTTTAGTTGCTTCTCTTTTGCATTGGATAGTACTGCGGTGCTCTGATATCCTAGTGCACACCTGTCTCATCGTCATACCCACATAGAGAAGTTTACATGGGCATTTAATTATATATACCGCATTTTTGGATTTGCAGTTCGTGAGGTGTTTGAATCTACAGGGTGAACTCAGGCCCAAGTCGATCTCTTTAACCTTTTTGGTTAGGGGCCATGCGTTGTAATTGCCGCATGGTGCGTGTCCTACAGGTGGTGGAAGGTTCCATAGGGTAGACTGCTCTGGGTCTTTGGTGTACCAGTATGTCTCTTAAGCTTGTCCTTCTTCCAAATGAGAACATGGGTTTCTCTATTCCATTTTTATGGATGACTTTATGGAAGGCATGTGATAGTGTGTTGTAAGTGGACACACAGATCAGATCGTCAATGTCCTGTCTCCGACATGTCTCCAAAAGTAAGCCTGTATTATCATTAGTTGCTCATTTATCAGCCATCTTGACCACTTTTCTGGGATAATTATTTTCCAAGAGTTTGGTTTGTCGTTTTTTTGCATGTGTTCTGTATTCCTTCTTCTCAGTACAATTGTGTGGCAGTTGGATAAAGTGTCCAACAGGTACATTTTCTCGTAGTGTCCTAGGGTGGAAACTTCCGAACCGCAAAAGGTTTTGCGGTCTGTAGATTTGTAGTAGACCTCTTGTAATCATCCTGCCATGTCTTTCTCTTATCACTAGATCTAAGAAAGGCAGCTTTCTCCCTCCCATTGTCATTGTGAATCTCAGGTGAAGGTCGGAGGCATTCAGCCAGTTGACAAAAGTAGTTGCTTGAGCTGTTTTCCCCTTTCATACTACCAACACATCTTCTGTATAACGTTTCCAAAGTCTTATTTTTTTGTGTTAGGGTTGTGATCACTCTGAATGTGTTCATCTTCAAATAAGTGGACATACAGGCATGCTAGACTAGGTGCAAATGTGCTTCCCATCAAAGTGCCATGCACCTGTAGATAATATTGTCCCAGTGTGCTTTTGCCGTAGGCCTGCATGTCCTTTCTGACATTGTGACCATGACTCGTTCCTCAGTGTTAGTTGTTGTTGACCACGTTGCACTGGCTGGCAGGAAGTTTGTGCTTCCAGCCCTTTGCATGGATGGTTGACAATGATAACAGTTTAATAAATTAATA
The DNA here is from genome assembly GCF_964261635.1 of Lissotriton helveticus. NCBI lineage: Eukaryota > Metazoa > Chordata > Amphibia > Caudata > Salamandridae > Lissotriton > Lissotriton helveticus. The sequence continues at coordinate 657,206,473 of NC_136057.1, read as the reverse complement.
TGCTTGCTGACATTTTCACTTATGTTTAATTGTATTATTTCAATGTTTTTTATTTTGTTGTTTCCATTTCTTTAAAATTATTATTATATATAGTTTTTTAAATATTTAGTTTTTTTAATTTACATTTTATTTTAATTTATTTTTAATTATTTTTTTAAAATGTTTGAATTGTTTTTCTTCAATAATTGTTATTTTTATCTTTTTCATTTAATTTGTATTAATTTAATGTTTTTTTTCTTTTGCTAAAAAAAATTTGTCCCATTTTCCTAATATCTGGCATCAACCCCTTGACTGAAATAGGTGCATTGAACAGCAACATTTATTGTCTAAGGATATTTGATTGTCACCTGCACCACCCTGAGTGCCACATCTCAACGTGATGCACATAAAGTAAAAAGTTACATCTGTATGTTGTTGTTGTTGCTCTTTCTGATCCTTCCTGAGTGTACTGCACACAATGAAAGTTTGTTGGTGTGGTTTTACGAATGGATAGTTAGACTGTATTATTGCTAAGTCACCACACTAAATGAGATTGTTTGTTTGAACTACTACTTGAACTGCAACAATGCCACGTTTCACTGATGCTTTTCTTGCTTGTTTGCTTTTAGTTGCACAAGAGAAGAGAAATCACCCACTGTAGTGCCAGACAAAAGTTTAGTAAACGACTTGAAGCATGACTGACAACACACTACGGTCATCTCTTCAGCTTGTTGTGAAGCTTAGTGCCACTGCCAACTGCCAACTTCAAGATGGTCTCCAAAGAAAGGTCTGCCAGGAAAGTGGCTAGTGGGGAGCAAAAGAATCAGATTTCCACCGCTGGTGTGCCAACCGCAACCTTTTTTGGGAAAGCTGTGCCTACTTCACCGGCCTCCAGTGAACAAGCTGAGAGCAGCACTCCTGCTTCAAAAGAACCACCCCAACCTAATCCCAGGACCATGACTTCAGTGAGGCAGCCAGTGCAATCATTTCGACGCCAATGAGTAGTGAAATTTAATTGGATTTGTCCCTTTCACAAAGTAATACACAGTTGTTTCAAGAAACACAGGAACGTGCAAAGCAGCTGCAGTTAGCAATAGTACCTCTGTTTGATGTTGGAGCAGAACAGGAGCAAGAAGTTGAACCTCCTCTTTTAGATTCATTGGCTCCCAGATGTCCAGCATAAATATGGAAGGGTACTACTGCACCATCTTCTCCAAAGCACCACTTCTGATGATGAGGATAGGGACATGGAGTTGACCTTGACAGATACCTGGAAACAACGGGAGAGGCAAGGGAAATGAAAAGTTTCCAGAAAGACCTAGACTTATGGACGGGGAGAAAGAGGAGGATGACGATTGACGGGGTAGTCATGGTGGAAGGTGAGATAGAGGAATCTGACATTGCTATTCAACCCTCTCCGAGTGATGTGGCAAAGGTAGCACTGCGACCAGCTCCCATATTTCCAAAGCCCCAGCTGAGACCTGTGCCAACCCCTGCCTCAGGTGAAGCAGAAAGACAATCAACTACATGCCCACCTACCTCCTTCTTCAGGCAGTGGCTCGGTAAAATAGTATACCTCCCCAGTTTGCGACTTTTTGACAATTAACAAGGAGCGGGAGCACATTGCAATATGCATTATGCAACATTTGCCACACAATGTTCGTCCATGTAAGCCTGGTACACATTATGGTACTGGAGGCCAGATGACCCATATTAAAAAAACACCACACAATCAAGTGGGAGGAGCACCTTAAAAAAATTGCTGAACGTGGTCGTGCTGGTGGGGGGAGAAGGGGAACATCAGCTACAAGTCCAATCATGGTGGAAGGTGATGATGAGGAAGAAGAGGGTGACCAGTAGTGGTCGGCAGTAGGAGTTACCGCAGGGCGGTTACGTGGGCAGGGAGAGGGTCAGGGTGGGGTGTAGTAATGTATGGATTACGGAGTTTTACAGGTAAGTAAACATTTAAATAAATAAAATGAATTTCGTTGTGCTCACTGCATCCCATTTGGTGATGCAGTGCGCGCAACAAAATTCGTTTTATTCATTTAAATGTTTACTTACCTGTTAAACTCCATAATCCATACATTACTACCCCCCTACCCTGCCCCTCCCCCTGCCCACGTCACCGCCCTGCAATAACTCCTACTGTCGACCGCTACTGAGGGTGACATATTCACGCAAAGCAGGCCCATCCCCAGCAGTGTGCCAGCATATCCAGCCACTGCAGCGACTTCACAATAGCATAAGAAGACTCAGAGTAAGATAATGACATACCACGGCATACACTGACTGCCCCACCACCACCACGCACATTAAGTATACCACTAGCATCTACTTCTCAAAAGACCCCTATGTCAGTGCCCCAAGAAAAGAAGAAAGTCCAGGCTACAATTAATTGGTATATTTAGGCAGAAGGGGCCCTACGAGCTAAATCACCCAACCGCATGTTTGTACAATGGGAAGCTGGCAAAAGTGTTAGTGCTGGACCTCCTCCCTCTTTTTTTGTGTAAGGAGTGGGATTCTTAGAATTTGTGGCAGCCATCTGCCCAAAATGAAAGGTACCAAGTAGGACCTATTTTTCCAGAGCGACTGTTCCAGTGCTGCATCCCGATGTGCTGCACTTGATTGTACAAGCTTTCAGCAAAGTGTTGTTCATACCATCCATCTGACGACAGAAATGTTGACCAGTTGTCAAGCAACTGATTACATGTGCATCACTGCACAATAGATCTCTTTTGCAGGGGTAAAGCAAAAGATATCTTCAGGTCTTGCTCCTGAAGAAAGTTTTAAGATTGTTCGGTGGCATGCAACAGTGGCCATATTAGCAAAGGAGAAATCACATAGAGCAGTATACATCAGGGAGGAATTTAACAGCAAGGTGTGTGAATGGCTGCTACTCAGAGGTCTTAGGATTGAATTTGTTGCCTCAGATAATGGCAGTATCATAGTCAGGCCATGTCAGACGGAGGCTATTTCAAGGTCCTGTGTTTTGCCATTGCATCAACCTGGTGGTGTAAGACTTCCTCAAAAAGGAAGACAATCAGCATCACACTGACAACCTGCAGAAGAATATGCACTCATTTAAGCCATTCTTTTAAAGCCCTGTTAGACCTGGCATTCTTGGCGTGATTTGCCCTATCTTTTTGCCTCTACCTCCTGTATTTTTTGATGCTGTGCTGGATTTCGTTTTTGCTGGTTTAGATGCTTTGGGCACTTTGCCACTGCTGATCAGAGTCAAAGTGCAAGTGCTCCCTGTATAAATTGTTATAGAGATTGGTTATCAATGATTGGCATATTTGTATTACCGAGAAGTCCCTAGTATAGTGCACTGAGAGGGCCAGGGCTGGTGATTCAAATGCTACTAGTGGGCCTGCAGCACTGATTGTGCCACCCACATGAGTAGCCCTAAAATGGTGTCTCAGGCCTGCCACCGCAGTGCCTGTGTGCAGTCTGTGAACTGCCACCTAACCCTTCCCTTATATGCACATTGGTCACCCCTATGGAAGGCCCAAGGTACCCCCTTGCAGTGTATGCGAAAGGTAGAGCATGCACTAGTGGAGGTGACATGCTCTGGTAATGAATTACAGCCATTTTCGTTTTTCACTATTGTAAGGCTATCTTGCCCCATAGGCTATCAAAGGGAATGCCGGCTACCAACATATCTTCCCAGAGGAGCAAGATAGGTCTGCCAGGGGGAGCATGACATCCGGAAGCTAACGGCCGTGACGGAGCTCCTCACATTCTGTGTGTGACGTCTTACTCTGCCAGCTCTCTCGCAGGTTAGCGGGGTCTGGTGTTTTTTGTAGCGGAGATTTCTCACCGGTTGTATGGTCACCTGGAATCTGGAGCTGGAGCTGGGCATATGGAGACACTAATTAGGAGCGGGTAATTTCTCCTCTCCGATGTTGACCGGCGCCTCGAGGAAGGAAGCGCAGTTGCGGTTGCAGCGGTGGTCCATCAACCCTCCGTTCGAGGGGGCTGAGCTTTGGGCGTGTGCTTGCCCGAGACATTTGGACATTTCTCAGACATTATGCTCGCCACCCGAGGAGGGAGGGGGGTGTGAGTGTTTTTTTTTTCAAGCCTGGGGTCTTTTTTCTTTCTCTTCTTTTTTCTTCCTGGACCCTGATTGCCTTATAGTCTGCTGGCAGCTGGGTGGTCCGTATTGATTGGCAGTGTCTAGCTCTACAGTCAGGGGTCCGGGGGAGTGTGGAGTCTCCAGCAACATTTTTGACACAGTATTTATGGGCAGAGGGCCCGTGGAAGATGGAACAGATCGACACTGGGTAGTGGAAATAGCAGAGGCGGATGGTGACCAGAGGAGGCAGTACGCCCTCAGAACCTGCCTGGTTCCGGGAGTTGGGCTCTGTTAAACCCTGGAGGAGTAACCCAGTGAGGCTGATTCATTGGGCACAGTAAGCCCGATCCCTGGTAAAGTACATGTGACTGGGTGCCTCCTAAGAAGCGGGGGCTGCTATTACGACTCTGTTACCTCTATTTTGGAGATTTCTGCGCTGCCCAGTAGGGCAAGTCTTGGCCAGAAGGGTGGAGTAGGAGGCGTTTGCAGTGGCGCATCGGATATCGCGTCCTACACCCCTACAGTGTTGATTTATCACTCAGTGATCTGCAACAGCGGTGGGGTGTGGGAGCATTGTATGGAGAATCAATGTACCGCTAGCCCATATCCCGGCTTCTCCCCAGACAACCCAGACAAGCCAGGGCCCTTGGTGTCTGTGTCTTACCCCGCGGTCAGCAGGTATACTCTCCGTAATCGGGCTTCCAATATAGTGCCAGGTCCCTCAAAACCGTCAATTTCCCCTCCGGTGACCCTTATTAAAGCTATATCACAGAAAAGGAAGGGAGACCATAGTGGATCAGGCACCCCGCCGGGAAAAGGAAGGGGCAAGAAAAAGGCAAAGGGTGGGCCACCAGTCTCACTAAGAGTCACTCCATCGCTGAAATCTTACTATAAGGTTCTCTCAGCCAGTGCCTTAAGTAGGACAAAAGAGATGGCTGTGGCAAGGGCCACAATGAGCCCAGTAATGGAAGTTAAAGATGCTACAGAAGCTGTTTTGGATGGGGCTCCTACAGAGGAATTAGTGAATATCAATTCTTCATCTACACCAACTCAGTCTTGCCCATCTCCACAGTTGTCTCCATCCTCTACCATCAATATGCTCAAAATGGTACATCCGGCAGTAGAACTTTCTAATAGTTTCTCAGCTTTGGATATTCAAGATACAGAGCAGGTGGGCCAGATTAGTCTGGGGAGTTCAAAGGAGGAAATATCTAGATATAAAGAGGCAGTTCCTATTGGTGCCTCCCTGTACACTACAATATCCACAATATCCACATCATCTACCCCGGCAACCCTGGCAGATATTCTGTTGGGACTAAGGATGACATAGGGAGACGGTTCACTACATCAGAGGCTAATCAGACGGCCATTCAGGCCTCTTGTGAGGCACTGGCCCGAAAAGTTGAAGAAGTCTCATTAAGGACGGATGCCCTAGAAGTGGAAATGCCTAAGATCAAAGAAGCCCTTACTACATCCGCAGTTAACATCGATAAGCTGGTCCAGCAGAACCGGGAGATGAGAGACTACCTTGAAAGACTCGAAAATCACTCGAGGAAAAATAACTTAAAATTCTTGAATGTCCCTGAGGACCTTGAAGGGAATGACATCAAGGCATTTATTGTCGCAGTGCTTAAAATGACAATCTTAAAGGACTCTCCCGATACAGACCAAGATCTACTGCCGATATTCAGAGAGTCCAACGTGACCTCTATAGGCGGAACCCAGGGAAAGAACGTCCAAGGAAAATCTTGGTCAACTTTCTCACCTATGCCATCAAGGAAAGGATCCTGTCGCTGGCACTAAAAGCAGGCTCTATAAAATCAGTGTCCTTTTCCACACCATTCTCCTTTACAATCCGCTCCGATGTTTCACATATCACAGCATTAAAGCAATAGGAAATGGGCAAGAGATTGGCAATTTTGAACACCCTGGGGGCACGCGCTCAGTTGAAATTTCCTGCTTCACTCCGGGTAATGTGGAACAACCACATGTATAACATCCGGCATGTGGAGGAAGCAGACAGTTTGATTGAAAAAATAAGAGCAGGCAATAAAGGGGCGAGTGGAGAAGGGATGCAAGTAGTTGGGGCCGCAGGGAAGGGGTGAGTAATATAGAGATATAGCTATTTGGAGAATTTAGTAGGGTAACTAACAGTTAGATACAGAGTGTGCTATATACTGGCTCTAGGTAACAACCGCTACAGACAATTGATATATATTATTTTTTTTTCTTTTACACACTATCTTATAACCATACACAGGATGGGGGTGGTCCGTCTAAGAGCGTAATGCTCAGGAAGGAAAGGAGGGTTCCCCAGGGAGGTGGAGAGGGTCTGGGGTTGCAAAGGGGGGGGGGTGGCGGGAAGGGTGCAGGGGGAAAAAAGAAAGAAAATGTGTTCTCATCTCATAGGTACTCACAAGAACCCCAAATTAAATAGTATAGTGTAGAAGGCCGTATGGACATTGGGGCAAGAAGGAGGGGTTGGAAAATACTGTATGACCCACAATAGTTTGGATTTTATATCCTGGAATGTCAATGGCCTCCGATGTACTAGGAGACGTAGGTTGATCTTTAAATATTTAGAGCAATCTGCTGCTAAAGTAATTTTACTTCAGGAAACTCACTTGAGCTCCTGCGAGAGTAAAGAGGTCTTCAGGAACCTTAGATGGATCGGAGCTTTCTGCTATTCTGAGCAGTTGGCGGCAAATAAGGGAGTAGCAATTTTAATCAAGGCTGGCATTGGAGGCTCTATAAGGTCATTTACAACAGACCAGTCAGGAAGATGGGTTCAAGCACAGGCCAATTTTAGTGGAAAGGTCATGACTGTCGTGTCTTACTATGGGCCAAATATAGACGATCCAGCCTGCCTGCAGAAGGTACAGTCTAACCTGGCCGAAGTTAGCTCCCCGATGATTATCGGTGGAGATTTCAATATCCTTCTCGATCCCCGGCAAGACCGTTCTAACTATCGCCAGGTAGTTACCGCTCCGAGATCCCGCCATGCCATGGTGAATATGATCCATGAACTTGGTTTAATAGACACCAGGAGAGTTAAGAGTGGCTTGGCGCCAGGTTTTACGTACTTTAGTAAAAAAACACGAGCATGCCTCAAGATTGGATTACATCTTGATGGGTAGAGTCTGTCTAGAGGCTTTGCTGGATATTAAAATCTTACCTAGTATCCTGTCCGATCATGCCCCCATCTTTTTCTAAATCAATACAGGTAGGGCTAGGACCACAATAACCCGCAGGTGGACCTTAAAAAGGGCAGTTTTAAACGATCAGGTCATTGTCACAGCGGTTGGCGTCTCCTCCACTAATTATTTTTCTGATAATATAGGTTCAGCCCCGCTTGAATTTGTTTGGGACGCCCATAAGGCTCATATCCGAGGTCAATTCCTTAGCTTAACTAGTTCTAGCAATAGGAAGGAGGCGGCCAAATTTAAGACGATAGAAGATAAAATCTCATTCTTGGAAGCCTTGAGATTAAGCGCTCAAGTGGATGATATGTCACAGGTCTTGGCTGAAATAGTACGCCTACGCCTAGAATATCGAGGTCTACTTGACCAGAAAGTTAAGGCTCAGTGGGCTGCATACTCCATGGAAAACTATGAGTATGGCAAGAGGGCTGGGGCAGTATTGGCAGGTAAGATTAGAGCGGATCGGGTCAGGAACAATGTTAACAGGCTAATCATTGATGAGCAGGGAACTATATCTTGCCATCAGGAGGATATGGAAAAATGTTTTTTCTCCCTCTTCTCGGAATTATATCAAGAAGAGGTTTCTCCAGGTTTCGTTAACACTCTGTGGTGGCTGGAAAGTAAGGCTCTTCCAGGCCTGGCAGAGGATGGTCGCAACATGCTTAATAGCCGCTTTACAGAGGAAGAAATTAAACTACATATAAAAAAAATCAAAAATAACAAAGCAGCAGGGCCTGATGCTCTTCCAGGCGAAGTCTATAAAGCGCTCCAGGACCTCCTGGTACCAAGACTCTGTAAATTATTTAACTACGTCTATAGTCCTCAAGGCAGAATTCCGCCGTCTTGGAAAGAGTCTACTATCGTGTTAATTTTAAAACCAGGGAAGGATCCCCTTAAGGCAGACTCTTATAGACCAATCTCCCTGCTAAACGCGGACTATAAGATGTTTACTAGTGTTTTGGCAGGGAGATTGGCCAAGTTGGTCCCGCTCTTGATCAATCCGGACAAGAAGGGTTTCATCCCTGGGAGATATATTCATGAGTTAACCTTACAGCTGATCGGTAGTATCGATCTTGCGGTGGCACGGTCAGAGCCGTTAGCGGTGGCAGCTTATGACGCCGCAAAGGCTTTTGACCGTGTCAACTGGGGATTTCTGTGGGATGTACTTACCACTATGGGGTTTGGAGCAACTTTTATCCAAACCTTGAGAGGATGCTATGAAGGTGCCTCGGCGGCGATTCTATTGAACGACTTTCTGTCACCACGCTTTAATATCGGGAGGGGCACAAGGCAGGGGTGCCCCATCTCGCCCCTCTTGTTCGATCTCTATATTGAGCCTCCGGCACAAGCATTGAGGTTGGATGATCAAATTACACCCTTCAGAATAAAGGACTATTGTTGCCAGCTGGCTTAATATGCAGATGATTTGTTGGTTTACACCAGCAACCCGGCAGAGGTCTTCCCCAGAGTTGAGGAGATTATGGCAGATTATGGTCGTTATTCTGGCTATTTGATAAACAGCACACAAACTGAAATAATGTGCTGGGGAGTTGACCATTGGGAGGGAGCCCAAAGTAGCCAGTTTAGGTACTTAGGCGTATTAATTACATCTGACCTTAATAACATAGTGAAGGCTAATTTGAAAAGGTGGCTAAAGACATTGATCATTTATTTTCGAGATGGCAAAATCTTCAGTTAACAATATATGGTCAAAATGGTCATCTTGCCCAAACTGACCTATCTATTTAACACGATACCGTTAACCTTTCATAATAAAATCTTGGGAAAGATTCAGGGGAAGATAGGCAGTTTTATCTGGGCAAATAAGAACGCCCGGATATCTTGGAAAAAACTGAAAAGAAGACTGATAAAGGGGGGTCTGGCGCTTCCAGATGTTATGTGGTATGCCTTTGCCTTTGAGCTAAAAGATATTCGAACTCTTCTAACTAGCCCGGATGATTCTCATTGGGGGCGGATTTTGAATGCGATGCTAGATCAGGAGGGGGGTGGCCCTGAATTTTTGTATGAATTTGGCGCACCAAGATTTTACAAAAAGGTCCGCCTAAAGGTACTAAAATCTGCCTTGATACTTTGGAATAGAGTGAAGGGATGCTGGGCCATAAAATATTATTCGGATTTTGCCCCTATATGGGATTCCCCTGGCACACCATTTGTAGTATCAAAGAGGAGGGGCTAGCGGTGTGCGATCCATTGCGGTTGTTTCTACAAATGGGCTTCCCTGAGCCTTTAAGCTGACGAGCTTCTGGATGACGCACCTACGTGCCGGTATGGCATCGAGGCCTGTGACGGTTGCTTGGCGGCCTTCTTTTCCACCCCAAATACGTTCTCTACTGATGAGGGAAGATATCCCCAAACCCGGGCCATGTCTCGGGTCTAGAGATCT